>NC_064836.1:36744832-39244832 GCF_024166365.1 Elephas maximus indicus | reverse complement strand
CATGTTGCTGTGATATTGGAAGATTTTCGGTGATATTTCAGGTACCAGCAGGATCACCCTTGGTGGACATGTTTCAGTGGAACATTCAGATTAAGACAGTCCAGGAAAGAGGACCTGAAGGTCTAGTTTTGAAAAACTTGGCCAGTGAAACCTTATGAATAGCAGTGGAACATTGTCTCATACAGTGGCAGATAACAAGCCTTTCTAATTGGAAGGCACTCAAAATATGACTGGGGAAGAACTGCCTCCTCAAAGTAGAGTCAGCTTAAATGAAGTGGATGCAGTCAAGCTTTTTGGACCTTCATTGGCTGATGTGGGACAATTCAAAATGAGAAGAAACAGCTGCAAATATCCAGTAATAAGAGGAGCCTGGAAAGTATGAAGTATGAACTAGGAAAACTGCAAGTCATAAAAAATGAAATGGAACACATCACTTTGTGTTGTGTTCGCTAGACACACTGACAACACCAGAGCTCCAACCCAGGCATTGGTGAGCTGAAATGGACTGGTATGGGCCATTTTGAATCAGAAAATCATATGATCTTTGCCAGGAATACAAATTGAAGTGAGCTGGCTTCTTGTTTATCGTCAAAAACAACATTTCAAGATCTGTCCTGAAGTATAATGCTGTCCGTGAGAGATAATATCCATAAGCCTACAAGGGAGACCAGTTAATATGAATATTATTCAAATTTACACACCAACCATCAATGCCAAAGATGAGGAAATTGAAGATTTTTACCAACTTCTGAACTCTGAAATTGATCAAACAGGCAATCAAGATGCACTGATAACTACTGGTGTTTGGAATGCTGAAGCTGGAAACAAAGACGAAGGATCAGTGGTTGAAAAATATGGCTTCAGTGATAGAAGTTACCCCAGAGAACACATGATACAATTTTGCAAGACCAACGACTTCTTCATTGCAAATACCTTTTTTCAACAACATAAATGGCTACTATTCACATGAACCTTGCCAGACGGAATACACAGGAATGAAATCGACCACAGCTATGGAAAGAGACAATTGAGAAACTCAACATTATCGGTCAGAACAAGGCCAGGGGCTTACTGCAGAGCAGACCATAAATTACTGCCATGCAAAATCAAGTTAAAGCTAATAAAAATTACAGGAACTCTATGAGATCCAAAATACAAACTTGAGTATATCCCGCCTGAATTTAGAGATTATCTCATGAATAGATTTGATGCATTGAATACTAATGACTGAAGATCAGAGAACCTGTGGAATAATATCAATGATATCATACACAAAGAAAGCAAGAAGTCATTAAAAAAGACAGAAAAAAAAGAAAGGACAAAAATGAATGTCAGAAGAGACTCTGAAACTTGCTCTTGAATGTTGAGAAGCTAAAGCAAAAGGAAGAAATGATGAAATAAAAGAGTTGAACGGAAGGTTTCAAATGGCCATTCGAGAAGACACAGTAAAGTATTATAATGACATGTGCAAAGACCTGGAGTTAGAAAAACAAAAAGGAAGAACATGCTCAGCATTTCTTAAGCTGAAATTTAAAAAAAAAAAAAGCTGAAAGGATTGAAAAAATAATTCAAGCCACGAGTTGCCCTATTGAAGGCTTTTACAGGGAAAATACTGAATGATGCAGGGAGCATCAAAAGAGGATGACGAGAATACACAGAGTCACTGTACCAAAAAAAAGGGTCAACGTTCAGCCATTTCAGGAAGTAGCATATGAACAAAAACCAATGGTACCTGAAGAAGTCCAAGATGTACTGAAAAAAAAAAAAAAGTGCCATGAATTGACGGAATGCCAATTGAGATGTTTCAACAAACACATGCAGTACTGGAGGTGCTCACTCGTCTATGCCAAGATATTTGGAGGATAGCTGCCTGGCCAAGGGACTGGAAGAGATCCATATTCGTGCCCATTCCGAAGAAATGTGATCCAACAGAATGTGGAAATTAATTGGACAATACCATTAATATCACACGTAAGTAAAATTATACTGAAAATCATTCAAAAGCAGTTGCAGCAGTACGTCAGATTCAAGCCAGATTCAGGAGAGGACATGGAAAGAGGGATATCACTCTGATGTTAGCTGGATCTTGGTTAAAAGCAGAGAATACCAGAAATGTATTTACCTGTGTTTTATTGACTATTCAAAGACACTCCACTCTGTGGATCACAACAAATTATGGATAATATTGTGAAGAATGGAAATTTCCTGAACATTTAATTATGCTCATGCAGAACCTGTACATAGTACAGAAGCAGTCGCTTGAACAGACCAAGGGGATACTGCATGGTTTAAAATCGGGGAAAGTGTGCATCGGGGTTGTATCCTTTTACCATACTTATTCAATCTGAATGCTGAATAAATATTCTGAGACACCGAACTGTATGAAGAAGGACATGGCGTCAGGGTTGGATGATGTCTTGTTAACAACCTGCAACATGCAGATGATACAACCTTGCTTGCTGGAAGTGAAGAAGTCTTGAAGCACGTACTGATAAAGATCAAAGACTTCACTATGGCTTACACCTCAATCTAAAGAAAATAAAAATCCTTACAACTTGACCAAGAAGCAACATCAAGATAAATGGAAAAAAGGTTGAATTTGTCAAGGATTCCATTTTACTAGGATCCACAATCAATGCCCATGGAGGTAGTAGTCAAGATAACAAATGAGAACATTCTCCATCGGGCAGATGTGCTGCAAAAGATCTCTTTAAAGTGGTCCAATTATTTTCTCCTTCAAATTTTCTGCTGATACTATACCTGTTTTCGTAATGGAAGGCATGCTCATTCAAGGACCAATTCAGAAATTTTGTTGTGAGTTATGGACTTTGATAAATGTTTATGTTATCACGCATGGCCCAGAACACCCTGGAAATAGTAAATGTTGGAAAAATGAGTCAGGGCATAAAAAGTGGTTGGTCAACACTGTATTCCATAGGCTGAGCAGGGATCCAGTAACACCTGTAAGCATGGAATGGTGTCCATGAAGAAATGGCAACGACAAATGAATGAAAACCAATAGCTTTTTCTGGAGATAAGTACATTCTCATGGAGAACACAGTAACAGGTAAATGTAGTGAGGAAGTGAGGAGGCATATCTCAGAGAAATAAAGGCAAAACAGTAAAAAGTTTAGAAAACTTACACATCCAGGATACAACACATAATACAATGCTCAATGCACACAATAATGAGATTCCAATTCTGGTTTCTTGTGTTTCACGCATTTCAAAAGGTAACCGCCTTGAAGCTAAAAGCACTAAAACAGGAATACAGCCTTAGCGAAGAACTCCAGAGGCATAAAAAGTGGATCGTCAATCTTATACACCACAGACCATAATTCTGGGGAAAGTTTTAATTTTTTGTTTTGCCTATGCCATTCTCAAAGAACAAGAAATATTTCCCTAAAGTATGACTTCCCTTTTTAGCCTTTAAATCATTTGAATTTAGTGAAATGGGTTCAGTATTTTATTCCTGACATAAACTGCAGAATCTTTCTCATCTCTGTGTTATTCCTCATTGCCCAAATGTAATTGACTAAAATAAAATTAGTTCAGCAGATTTTTCTTCAGATTGTTGAAGCTGCAAACATTGATTCCTGAACTAATAACATTTTTTATAATAACGATACAGATAAAGATCAGCATCATTAGGTTATAGAGTGCCTAAATATTCTTAGAAAAAAAATAAATTGAAATTGGTTATTAAGGCGGTCCTCACCACAGTTCCTTGAATACACATAGAGTATCTATTGCAAACTTGGATACAAACCATTGCTTTGCTATTAAACAATTTTAGTCTAAATGTCTATAGTTTAACACAATTATTATCTCATTACCCAGGATGTTTATTTTACGCAGTGAAGAATTCAACCGGTTTTCTATTTCAAAAATGAAACATCCAGCAATCTCCATAGACAAAATGTATACTAAATTAAAAGATTTGAATATTTGAACAAATGAAAGCTTATTTCAGAAAGACCTTTGTGATGTTATTTATTAAGTTATCTAAAATAACAAAAATAACTGAAACAACGAACCTCATCAGAGAATCCAGAATCAGTTCAGAAAGCTTTGGCTGTGAATCGGGCACCGTAAAACATCAGCACATTTGCTGTGAGCGTGAACATCACTAGAAGAATGTATTATCACTAAGAGAAAATCCTTAATTTAGTTGAGACAATAAATTATGAATATACTGAACAAAACTATGAAGATTGTATTGTAGTTTTTCTAACACTCAGACACTGCTGTGATTTGTGGCATAATTAAAATTATTTTACAAGCAGTCAGTCATTACGTTATTTTAATTTTCTATATCTAATGAAAGAGAAAAAGCATTGCAGCAGATGTATTGTGCAACTAGCAAGACAGTCTAAATCTTCAGAACTACCTGAGGGATTGCTTGCATAAATGGTCTTTGAAAATTAATGCAACAATGAACTGATTTCTTCCCACATCTGTGTACATATTTTATTGAATACACAAAGTGTCTTAATCAAATACTCCTGGTATTTTCATATTTTCAACCCTCGTAGAGACTTTGAGATTGAAAAATAGAAAGGCGATTCCTAATTCTAATGAGTGACAGACATGTAATACCCAAGTATTGTAAATATGTTTATCTAGGTTCCTTTAGATCTGTGTTTGTTATCAACAGATAGAGTCATTTTAAGTTCTTTAGGGAGGCATTCATTCTAGGTATCTGTCCCAATGAGAAGTCCACGTCTTTAGTCCTTTCATTCCTACATAACTAACTTCACAAATTTGAAAGTGAAGGAATTATATACATAGAAGAGTCAGCCTCTCTATAAAGATGCTCATCCTTGTTCTTTGTAACTAAGCTGACATCACTCTTGCATGTACAAATGGTGGTGAAAATACCCTTCTTGTTCTCTAGACCTACCATTGTACATGTGTATTTAACATAGTTTTATAGCAGTATATTTAATGATAGGAATTAATTTCCTTCTTGAGCTTTTGGATGACTTTGCATATATTGGGTTTTCTTGGGTAGGCTGTGACAATGTCCCTGCGCTTTGTTAACTGTTGTTCTTAATTGTTAATCAATCTCTATGAAACATTTCACTTTGGTGTTAAAGTGTGTGTTATGTCTAAACTTTCCTGTATTTCCTCACCCCTTAAAATGCCCAGCTCTCCTGAGTATTTCATAATTTATACCGTGTAACAAGTATTTTTTTTTCAGATTGTGCTATAGAATATGTCCACCACCCATTTAAAAATGCTGATTATTGACATTTGAAGACAATGGTACTGTTCAGATAAGACTCCTTATTCTTTAGGATAAAATGAATAGAATTGAAATAAAATATCCATATAACATATATATAAAAAAAATTCAGCTGTGTGTTCTCCTATGTAGGCCTTCTTTATAGGCCATACCATACAGACCATACAGGTATAACATTTTCCTATGAAAATAATGTTTAACTAAACCTCAGATATAAAAATAAGTTTTCACAAATAAATCTTTATATATGTGTATATATATATTTTTCCAATTACTTAGGGAGATTACATGAATCCTAAAGGAGTATTTATAGCTCCTTATGACATTTCATTTTTGTTCAGGATATTTAGAACAGTGTTGTGATCACAAGAATTATATGAAATTTGGGTTGTAATATTTCATTTCATTCCCAGAAATGCATTTAATATATTTATAATAAATATAATGTAATTGAACTAGTTTTTTTTTTTTTTTAATTTTATATGTTAGTATTTTCCTGTAAAGATGTCAAGAGTCTACAAATCAGTATTGCAAACTTGAGGCCATTTTAAGTGCCTGGAAACATAAGTTTCAAATCATCTCAAGAATGCTTGTCCACATCATAACCTGTAATCATTGGTTTCGGAACTCCACACAGGATTCTTTTCTTTTTTAACACTGTCTTCCGTACAGACTATTTTTACTAACCAGAACAATTTTTATCAGCAATTTACAGTTACTCTAAGGACACAAATTTCAGTAAGTGATTTGTCAATGTACAATATCAGAAAATTCATGAACTTTATTCTCTCTAATTAGAAATTCATTTTGTTTTGGTAGTAAAGGCAGCTGTGTAATTTATTGGCCTAACCAGACCATACCTGTGAGTAAGGGAAGTGCTATGGTGTAACCTTGGCATAAATTGGAAATTTTCTATGCAAACCTGGACACATGACTATACTCCTTTTAAGGCCGCACAGAATTTGGTGTCTGTCTGACACTGCAGCTCATGTCACATCACATTCCCACTCACTTCGTAGGCTTCAAGGACAGTACTTTTCTTTTGGCATCTTGAGTGCACCAGACTTGTGGCAGAGACTAATAGATGCTTACACATCCCATTGCATCTTTCAGGGCTCTCAGCAGGCCAAAATTTCCTGAAATCCCTTGCAGTTATTCTGAACCGTGTGACATAAAGTGACCTATGTGATGTCCTTCATAATTTCTGTCTTTGCTCCTTTGTTCGTTGTATAGATAAAACATTTTTTTTTTTTTTGTTAGGTGCCGTCAAGTTGATTCTGACTTATAGCAACCCTACATACAACAAAACGAAACACTGCCCCGTCCTGTGCCATCTTCACAATCATTGTTATGCTTGAGCCCATTGTTGCTGCCACTGTGTCTATCCGTCTCATTGAGGGTCTTCCTCTTTTTAATTGGCCCTCTACTTTACCAAGCATGATATCCTTCTCCAAAGGCTGATTCCCCGAGATAACATGTCCAAAGTATGTGAGGTATAGTCTCCTTATTCTTGCTTCTAAGGATCATTCTGGTTGTACTTCTTCCAAGACTTCTTCTGGAAGTCCATGGTATATTCAATATTCTTTACCAACACCATAATTCAAAGGAACCAATTCTACTTTGGTCACTGCAGAGAGCCTGGCACACATAATGTATGTTCAATAAGTAATTGCATCTTGAAAAAATGATTAAAAAGCAGTTGGAAATGAAGCTCTTTCTCTCTCTCCATCTTTCTTTTTCTCTATTTTTATCTCTATCTTTTTCTCTCACTTTCTCATCAGCCCTTGCTTTAAACTCCAGTTTTTCACTTCAAGCATGGCTTAGGCAGAGGCTGTTACTGTGATGCTACTTGATTTAGTTTAGTAGGTAAACATAAACTGGTAAATTAACATTAATTGGTGTTTTAGATGGAATGGAATCATTCAAAAATATGTATTGAAGTCCTGACTCTGGTACCTGTGGGTGTGAACTGGTTTGAAAATAGGATTTTTTCTCTTTTGTTAATGAAGTCTTGCCAGAGTAAGGTATGTCTTAAACCTAATCACTTTTGGGTTTTAAAAAGAGCAGAATCCACACAGACACATACAGGGGAAAGGCAGAGGCTGTGTGACCAGAAATACAGATGTACCTACAAGACCCTAAATGCCAAGTGCACCTGGCAGTTGTCAGAAATTAAAGAGGAGGACTAGAAGGCAGGAGGGACAGGAAAGCTGCTAAAACGGGACGGAAGGTGGAGAAGGGAGAGTGTTGACATACCGTGGGATTGTTAACCAAAGTCATAAAACAATATGTGTGCTAACTGTTTAATGAGAAGCTAGTTTGTTCTGTAAACCTTCATCTAAAGTACAATAAAAAATAATAATAATAAACAAAGAGATTATCCTGGGCAGCGGGGGTGGGGGGGGAGAAAGAGGAAGCACAGGAAGAGAATTGACACAAATATTTTTCAAATATTAACCAATTTTCTTGGTTACTTAGTGGTTTTAAAATTAAAAGTACTGGAACTGTGTGGCACAATATTAAAAAATGTTTATTATAATTCTTCTCAAACTAAGATCATAATCTTTGATTTATGTGGAAATAAGCATCTTGTAATTGGTAAAACTTTACCTATTACATTGAACAAATTTGTTGCAAAAGGCCTCTTTAAAGTGTTAAAAAGCAAAGGTGTCACTTTGAGGGCTAAGATGCGCCTGACCCAAGACATGGTATTTTCAATTGCCTTATATGCATGCGGAAGTTGAACAATGAATACAGAAGACCAAAGAAGAATTGCTGCCTTTGAACTACGGCACTGGTGAAGAATATTGAATATACTATAGACTGCCAGAAAAATGAACAAATCTGTCTTGGAAGAAGAACAGCCAGAATGGTCCTTAAAAACAAGAATGGCGAGACTTCATCTCACGTACTTTGGACATGTTATCAGGAGGTATCAGTCCCTGGAGAAGGACATCATGCTTGGTAAAGTGGGGTCAGTGAAAAAGAGGAAGACCCTCAACGAGGTGGACTGACATAGTGGCTGCAACGATGGGCTCAAACATAGCAACAATTGTGAGGATGGCGCAGGACTGAACTCTCTTTCCTTCTGTTGTACATATGGTCTCTATGAGTAGGAACTGACTCCATTGCACCTAACAACAACAACACCATCATTTTTAATCTTTCACCTAGCAAAATTCATTAAATTATCAAAATTGTACTCATTTCCTTGAGTCTACAAGTCTAGTTGATTACTTTAGGTATTAATTGATTCATGATAAATGTACTAGAAAATCCCATCTGGTATCAAATCTGTGACCTTACTAATTCAGAAAATGTCAATTAGAAATTTTGTTATAAATAGATATGTACTCGGAAATCAAAAATTTTATTTTCTCTTCAGAAAACATTAACTGTACAGGCTTCATGAAATTTGTGAAGAAACATAACAACTCTGGTAATTATTAATTAACACCAATTACATTAAAACCTATATGGGACATATTGGGTAGTTTTATATACATAAACCATAAACTGCATCAGTCAAATTTATACTCAACTGAAGACAAAAATGCACTGTAAGAATCATTATAAATTAATTAGTACTTAACACTTAATTGAAATGAACACTTCCAAACTCAAATTTTGTTTTTAGAAAGTGGACCCAACTACCATTGGTCATTTTGTTGTATGTTCACTTTCCATTTCACTCTGAAAATACTTTTTGAAACTTAATCTACAAGCAAAAAAAAAGCAGACAGTTGCTCAATTTATCCATCTCAACAATCACCACCACCAACTATACAATCTTGAACCTTTGGTGAAAATTTTGTTAATGAAAAATATGAGCTCAATAAATGAACTCAAGGAATGATGGCTCCCAGGCCCAACTCTCCCACTGTTTATGCTCTTCTTACTCAAGCCTTTTGGTTGTCTCTTTTCTTAAATAGAATTTCCTCTGCATATTCACCATGTTTACAAATTTTCCTCCCAAATTCTCCAAAACACTGTTTATAGAAACATTCAGGAAGAGCCTGCTAAAAGGAATTTATCTGGTATAGCTTTGTTAATAGAATCTTGGTAATTTTACCTCTGTTTATACAGCAACAGAAAAATCTTCATTAATTAAAAACATATCCTTTTCGTACACCACATTAGTTATGCCTATTTGCAGTAATAGAGCTCAAGAAAGTTTTTTTTTTTTCACTATAATAATATTCATAATGGACACTGGATTTCTAGAACTGTGGACTTCACGTTCTAACAGAGTCTGGTCTCTGTAAAGCCACAGTTTCTCCAGTGTAATTCACATTCACAAATTTCAGGCTTCTCGAGTTCCCAGAGCTAACCATGGTATAGTTACAAGTTACCGTGCAGTGTTTTTTTGGTATGAACTGTGTAAGAATCCTGTATGAAGAAGTCAGATCCAGTATAGCTACACCTTCATGTTGGCAATATGATTTCAGAGTTGTAATTAGCAAAACATGGGAGTATTGGGAAAACACAAGAGATCAAGAAAGTTAGCTTCCATTCACGTCACAGAAACAAACAAGATGAATTCTGTCTCTGCCACTTAGGTTTTCCAGGCCTTAGATTTATTCGTGTAAAATGAGGATCTGTTCCTGATTATCCCTGAGATTTTTCCAAGGAAAAATCATACATTCTTTGCTTTATGTCAGTGACCTTCAGGCCCTTCGTTTATTACGTCACAATGTGGTGTATTCCAGTGTTAGCTTTACTGGTATCCAATTAGGTTTGCAAATCCTTTAAAAACTAAGAACACTATTGATTGAGAATTCCTTAGGTGGTGCAAGCTATTGAAGCACTCAGTTGTTAATCAAAAAGTTGAACGTTTGAGTCTATCCAGAGGCACCTCAGAAGACAGGCCTGGTGAAAAACCCACCATTGAAAACACTGTGGAGGTATCCGGCGTTATCTTAAACAGTTAGAAATAGAACTACCATACAACCCAGAAATCCCACTCCTCAGAATATACCCTAGAGAAACAAGAGCCTTCACACAAACAGATATGTGCACACCCATGTTTATTGCAGCTCTGTTTACAATAGCAAAAAGCTGGAAGCAACCAAGGTGTCCATCAACGGATGAATGGGTAAATAAATTGTGGTATATTCACACAATGGAATACTACGCATCGATAAAGAACAGTGACGAATCTCTGAAACATTTCATAACATGGAGGAACCTGGAAGGCATTATGCTGAGCGAAATTAGTCAGAGGCAAAAGGACAAATATTGTATAAGACCACTATTATAAGATCTTGAGAAATAGTAAAAACTGAAAAGAACACATACTTTTGTGGTTACGAAGGGGGGAGGGAGGGAGGGAGGGAAAGGGTTTTTTATTGATTAATCAGTAGATAAGAACTGCTTTGGGTGAAGGGAAAGACAATACTCAATACATGGAAGGTCAGCTCAATTGGACTGGACCAAAAGCAAACAAGTTTCCAGGATAAAATGAATGCTTCAAAGGTCAGCGGAGCAGGGGTGGGGGTCTGGGGAACATGGTTTGAGGGGACTTCTAAGTCAACTGGCAAAATAATTCTATTATGAAAACATTTTGCATCCCGCTTTGAAATGTGGCGTCTGGGGTCTTAAATGCTAACAAGCGGCCATCTAAGATGCATCAATTGGTCTCAACCCACCTGGAGCAAAGGAGAATGAAGAACACCAAGGTCACACGACAACTAAGAGCCCAAGAGACAGAAAGGGCCACATGAACCAGAGACCTACATCATCCTGAGACCAGAAGAACTAGTTGGTGCCTGGCCACAATCGATGACAGCCCTGACAGGGAGCACAACAGAGAACCCCTGAGGAAGCAGGAGATCAGTGGGATGCAGACCCCAAATTCTCATAAAAAGACCATACTTAATGGTCTGACTGAGACTAGAGGAATCCCGGCGGCCATGCTCCCCAGACCTTCTGTTGGCACAGGACAGGAACCATCCCTGAAGACAGCTCATAAGACATGAAAGGGACTGGTCAGCGGGTGGGAGAGAGATGCTGATGAAGAGTGAGCTAATTATATCAGGTGGACACTTGAGAGTGTGTTGGCAACTCTTGTCTGGAGAGGGGATGGGAGGATAGAGAGAGAGGGAAGCTGGCAAAATTGTCACGAAAGGAGAGACTGAAAGGGTTGACTCAATAGGGGGAGAGCAAGTGGGAGTACGGAGTAAGATGTATGTAAACTTATATGTGACAGACTGAATGGATTTGTAAACGTTCACTTGAAGCTTAATAAAAGTTAATAATAATAAAAAAAACACTGTGGAGGTCAGTTCTACTCTGACATACGTAGCGTCTCTATGAGCAGAATCTCTTGCAAGACAAGTATTGTTTGTTTTTGCTTATTTTTTCTAGTGATTGAGAGATATGACAATGTAACCTAGAATATTTTTGTATTGAAAAAAAAATATTTTAGGTTTCCTAATTTATTTCTCATTGAACCACAAGTCAAATCAAATTTGTAAATGGTGAGATGAGCATTAAAACAGTTTTTTTAGCTTGATAATTATAGCTCATACCTTTTGCTGTCATCTGAAACTGTGTGTAACAGGCTGCCTTAGGAAGAAGCTTGCTTATTGATTTTGCAAAGCTCGGACCAGAAGAGGTTGTACTCTTTACCTGTAGCAAGCACTACCTGCCTATCTTGATTACTTACTCTCCAGTGGTATAGTAAATTGTGGAAACATAATGGTGCTAAAGATTTGTGGCTCAGGTGATAGGGTAATGCTTAAACACTGTGTACCCTGTTCTTTGTAGATTTACTAATAACCTCTTTAATTATTCCTGTTCAAAATGCCATGGATTCTGAAGGACATTCTAGCCTAATGATACAACTATAGTACAGAGAATAATACTATTTAACAATTTCAAAAGAAATCACATCACTTATTTCTCCATTCTTCAGAGACTATTCCATTTTTTTTTCTCTAATATATTGTTATAAGCATAAAATAAATTCATAGAAATGTTGATTCTTATTCTGGTTCTTTCTTTTTAAACCAAAGTTGGCTTGAGTAATTGTTTCTGTTTTCCCACATGAAATGTATGTTCAAATAATATATTTTATAAAAAGAACAAAAATTTTTTTAGAAAAAGCACATTTTCTTTTAAACACTTTTAAAACTACACTTGTTGGAATGAGGAGTCACCTAAAAAATACTTTGTATGGAGAATTTAGGAAGATTATCATGAAAGTTACTGTATCTTACCATAGCAAATGTATTTTTACAACATGACACTCCCTCAAAAGTATACCAATATCTCATACATTACATGGGTTGAATTAGTTCAAGTAGAAGTGTTCATTGGAGAAAATATTATCATTCTTGTAAGAAATAAAACTGAGATAAACTTTAATAAAATAATCAAGAGTATTTAGTGAGATGAAACTAGAAACACATTGAAAGCAAATGACAAAATGGTATATGCACACTTTAAAAAATTAGATCTCTTTGAATATACATTCACCACCTGTCAGTTTGTTTTACTGTGATGGATTGCATGTTGCTATGATGAATGCTATGATACTGTATCTCAAATATCAGTCTAGTCACCTATGTTTGACAGGAGATTCCTGACAAGGATAGACTACAAAAAAGGCCTGGTGATCTGCTTCCATAAATTAACCAGTGAAAACTTTATGAATAACAACAAAGCATTGTCTAATATAGTGCTGGAAGGTGAGCCCCTCAGGTTGGAAGGCATTCAAAATACGATTGGGAAGGGCTGTCTTCTCAGAGTAGAGTAGACCTTAATGATGTGGATGGAGTAAATTCTCCAAGATCTTCATATGTGATGTGGCACAACTCAAAATGAGAAGAAACAGCTGTAAACATTCATTAATAATTAGAAGGTGCAGAGTACAAAGTATGACTTAAGGAAAAATGGAAGTTGTCAAAAATAAAATGGAACATCTGAAGATTGATATTCTAAACATTAGTGAGATGAAATGGATTGATGTTGGCTGTTTTGAATCCAACAATTATGTAGTCTACTAAGAAGACCTGGTGGAGCAACACTTAAGCACTTTGCTGGTAACGTAAAGGTTGTTGGTTGTCTGGATAGAATTGTGTCACTGAAAAATATATGTCAACTTGGCTAGGTCATGATTCCCTTGTATGATTGTGTAACATTTTATTATCTGATGAGATTTCCGTATGTGTTGTAAATCCTATCACTATGATGTAATAAAATGGGTTAGTGGCAGTTATATTGATGAGATCTACAAGATTAGATAGTGTCTTAAGCCAACCTCTTTTGAGATATAAAAGAGAGAAGAGAGCAGAGAGACATGGGAACTTCTTACCATCAAGAAAGCAGTGGCAGGAGCATAGCGTGTCCTTTGGACCTGAAGTTCCTGTGCTGAGATGTTCCTAGGCCAAGGGAAGACTGATGCATCACAAAGACTTTCCTCCAGAGCTGACAAAGAGATAAAGCCTTCCCCTAGAGCCGGTGTTCTGAATTTGGACTTCTAGCCTACTGGACTGTGGGAGAATAAACTTCTCTTTGTTAAAGCCATCGACTTGTGGTATTTCTGTTACAGCAGCACTAGATGACTAAGACAGTGATTCAAACCCACCCTAAACCTCCATCAAAAAAGACCTGGCTATCTGTTTCCATAAAAATTACAGTCAAGAAAACCCCATGGGGAAGTTTTACTCTGTCACATGGGGTTGCTAAGAGTCAAAAATCAACTCAAGGTTAACACAGGAATCAAATTGTGGAAAGACATGATACAGAACCTCAATATTATTAGTCAAGACAAAGCCAGGGGCTTACTGTGGAACAGTTCACCAATTACTCATAGGCAAGTTCAAATTGAACCTGAAAAAAAATCAAAGAAAGTTTAAGAGACTCAAAGTATGACCTTGAATGCATCCCACCTGAATTTAAAGATCATCTCAAGAATAAATTTGACTCACTGAACACTAATGAGCAAAGAAGAGTTGTTGGGTGCCATTAAGGGCATCATACATAAAGAAAGTAAAAGGTCATTAAAAAGAAACGAAAGAAAGAAAAGACCAAAACAGATGTCAGGAAAAACCCTATTTCCAAACAAGGTCACATTCACAAGTACAGGGGTTAACTTTTACGTGTATTTAGGGGAAACATAATTCAACCTGTAGCAT
Organism: Elephas maximus indicus; assembly: GCF_024166365.1. Taxonomy (NCBI): domain Eukaryota; kingdom Metazoa; phylum Chordata; class Mammalia; order Proboscidea; family Elephantidae; genus Elephas; species Elephas maximus. Next base: position 39,230,444 of record NC_064836.1, on the reverse strand, counting down.
GCACTATATAATTTAGAAGTGATACCCTAATGATAGACCATATTTCACATGTACACAGTCCATAGAAACTGCTACTTAAGCCAACTCCAGCCACTGATGCCTTGAATCAGGAATGGTATTATGTGTTTTTGCTTGTGCTCGGCATGAGTGTGTAGCTTCATTTTTCCTGATGTTCTGTTTGCATGAGATGTTATGGTTCAGCTTCACCGTATTTTTACACACATAAAGCTCACCTTCTACATATATTTGTCAATCTTGCCCTCTCCACAAGTGATGTTTTCATAAGCAAACTATGCCAATTTTTTTTTTTTTTTTACATGTTGCTGTAAAAAAAAAAATAGCATAGCAAGTTCACAAAAATACCTCACGGAGGGAGGGAGCAGATGGCAAAAAAAGTAGGTGTGTGTTATATGCATAAAAATACAGTATATATTACTGATATTTATCCATTATTCTAAGGTGATAATATTGAATTATAAATCTGTTATCTAATGACTTAATTCATCAATTCCCAAACTTTTTGTTCTCAGGAATCCTTTACATTCATAAACATTATTGAAGATCCTAATGGGCTTTTGTTTATGTAGATTATGTCTATCAAGAGTTACCAAACTAGAAACTAAAACAAAGCTTTAACAATAATTTACAAATACATGTGAAGATAAGAATAAATAATCTTTCCTGGAAACTTTTAAACAGAAGCTGAGAGTGTTTATTTCTCTTATTTGGAAATTCTAATATGTGACACTAAGGGATTGTCAGTGGTGATGAGTCCAGTGGAGAAAGCTGGTTGGAAGTGAGAGAGAGTGGAGCCAATACACAGAGTAATGTTGGCATTAGAGATAAAAGAAAATTACTGTTGGAATTATAGTCCTTAATTTCAAACAATCTTACCACTCACTGGTTTTCCTGATCTCTAAAAGTCCTGTTCATTGGACATTCCATGAATTCTACAGGCATACACTCACCACCACCTCTAGAGTATCTACATCAGGGCAGATAGAGAGATTTTTATACAACCAAAAAGCCATGACATACTCATACTCAAAATAATATTGTTCACAGTAAAAGTGAAAATAGGGAAGAAATATATTTTCCTTTTTTTTTTTTCCCTAAATTTTGTCATAGGCACTACCCTATAGGGTTCAATAAAGTTCATTTTCATGTCAACCAAACTTTATCGATTTAGTTCAGCTTCATGGGTTTACACTGAAGTATGGCTCACCCTAAAAGAATGCCAATCAAGTAATTCTATGACATCTATATAACCTTGCAATAAAAGGCACACTAGTGTAAAGGTGGGTGAATTACAGTCTATTTGATGCTTGATTTACTCTACAGCTGTCCCCAGCAATGAAATACGGCAGCTGGGAACTAAAGCTTGGGTGGTTTTCAAACAGATTAGAGTTATTTGGCGAATAGCGCAGATCTCTGAGGAAACACTGAGAACAAACTGGGTTATTTGAAAACCTTTTTTGTATTTGAAATTCTGTCTACATTTGGATTTGCTTCTAACTGAAAATAAATTGAAAGTAGACACACTTGCACACATTTACCTTTTTGTTAATCTACTTAGGATTACTAAAAAGTATTTTACCAAAGTTATTGCAGTGGAAGATTGATACTTAAATGTTTTTATAATGTGAAAGAAAAAGAAGAGATCCTGAAAACCTGGGTAATCTATCTACCTGTCTATCAATCTACCTATCCATCCTTCTGTCTGCCTTTCTATCTATCTGTCTGTCTATCTGTCTATATACCTATCTATATATCCCTGTTTAGTAAATTTGCCTGGTGTCTGAAGGGTATTCTCTATGTTTTCATAGCTTAATTGTCAGCCAAATATTATTCACAGGCATTTCAAAAATTTAAGGCTCTAGCCTTGTAAGTGAGTTGAACACATTAACGGAATTACTAGTTCACGAGTAAATTCAGGCCTTAGAATTTCTACTGGACTCTCAAATTTCTCAAGTACATTAAAAGCCTACCAGTTAGTCATGGATATGTACAGAGTTCATATTTCAGCCCTCTTATTGTTCTCTATCATAATAAACAGAGAAAATATTGAAGTTGTCCAGGATTTCATTTTACTTGGATACAGAATCAACCCCCATAGAAGCAGTAGTCAAGAATCAAACGGTGTATTGTATTGGGCAAATCTGCTGCACAAAGCCTCTTTCAAGTTTTAAAAAGAAAAGGTTTCACTCTGAGGACAAAGACGTGCCTGATCTAGGCCACGGTACTGTCAATTGCCTTGTATGCATACAAAAGCTGGACAAAGAGTAAGGAAGACTGAAGAAGAATTGATGGCTTTCACTTATGGTGCTGACAAAGAATATTGAATATACCATGGACTGCCAGAATAATGAATAAATTTGTCTTGGATGAAGTACAGCCAGAATGCTTCTTAAAAACAAAGGTTGCAAGACTTCATCTTACATACTTTATGTATGTTATCAAGGGGGATCAGTCCCTAGAGAAGGACTTCATGCTTGGTAGAGGGTCAGTGAAAAAGAGGAAGATTCTGGAAAAGGTGGATTGATACAGTGGCTGCAACAATGGGCTCAAGCATAACAATGATTGTGAGGGTGGCACAGAACCAGGCAGTGTTTCACTCTATTGTACACAGGGTCACTATAAGTCGGAACCAACTCGATGGAACCTAACAATAACAACAGAAGTTTATAAACTATTACCACTGAATTAATGATCATCTTGTGAGGATCCTAAAGAGAAAGGTAAGTTGGGATTATACGACAAATCTAAGGAAAATGAATCTATTTGGGTAGGAGCAGTGACTTTGTTGTTGAGAAATAAAGGGTTGGACAAAGACTAGAAGAAAACTATATGCTGCTTTTGGGATTTAAGTTTTACACTTAAGCTAGTTTGACTTTGGAAAAAAATGGTTGCATAATAATGTATTAAACAATGATTATATTTCCATTCATTGTCTCACTTGCACCTAAAATCTTTCTTACTATATATGGATTCATCTCATATACAGGAAAACAGCTACAGATTACTACTTTCATGCCAGATTGCGTTATTCACAGTATATATTGTAACTTAAATCAGACTTAACAAAATGCTAATTTGTGCAGACAGTACCCACAGCCACTTAGTTGTAATATTTTTAAAGAAATATTCACTTGCAGTGGTAGTAACTTAGAAGTGATATACAGATATCTAGACCTCTGCCTCAAATAATTCTCCAAATCTAATTTTTGGCCGATGTTCTATGCATGTTTTAAAACACATATGTTACCATTAATGTTTTTTTAAGAGTATAAATTTTTATATTTTTTGTACCTAGTACTGGTCAATTTATATAATCATGAATCAATTTGTCTTCTCTTTTACTTTTGTTTTTATCATTTCTCTCAGTTTCCATCTATTCATCTATTCCCTCATGTTTTCTCATTCCAACAACAATAACAGCAAAAATGTTTTGAGTCAGAATGAGTATATAAAAGAAAAATATCCCCAACTTTTTATAAAAGGTCTCAAAATAGAAGGATCATAACTTAAGCAACACTGTTAGGCTCTCAAGAGAAAGGAAAACAAGTAAAGTAATGGTTTCCTTTTGGTGTGTTTGACAAAAACCATATTAAATCCGTCAAACAAACTGCATTTTCTTCACTTTTACTAGCAGCTTTTTTGTGGTTAGTGATTTTGACAGAAGGCCTTTCAAACTGAGGAAAATCATGTTTTGGTTGCTTTCAACCCTTTAAATTAAGGCGCTTTTCCTTCATTGTTCTTGAGAGTAATTCTTCTCAAGACCACTTGGCATGTAAGGTTCTTTCCAAGTGAACATCAACTCCTTGACATAGAAGAAAGGTTCAGACATCTAAGCACCTGATTTGTAACAGCTTCCAAATCTAAAACATTCTTGGTTAATGTTCTGTTCCCATTACTGATCTTTTGAATCTGATGTTCTACAAAATTTCTTAACAATATGCTCTTGCATTTTGTAGTCATGACATTCAAAAAGATTCCATCAATGCTCATCTACTGTTTAAAAGTCAGATTCATTAATATTTTCCTATGGTCTATATACTATATGATCCTGACAGTTTCCTTAAAATATGAGAAATCATATTTTAGGTTATTTTCTTTTTAACAGGTTCATAATCTCTACCTTTTTTCTTTACCACATACATATATGCTTTACCACATACATATATACTTTTCTATACAAATGTTGCATAAAATCAAGATTCAATGTCACTTCTTTGCTTACCGTTTTGTCTTAGCTTAAAGACCAAAAACCAAACCCAGTGCCATCAAGTCGATTCTGACTCATAGTGACCCTATAGGACAGAGAAGAACTGCCCCATAGAGTTCCCAAGGAGAGCATGGTGGATTGGAACTGTCGACCCTTTGGTTAGCAGCCTTAGCACTTAACCACTACACCACCAGGGTTTCCTTGTCTTAGCTTATTGGGTCCCTAATGCAAGAATGGAGCCCTGTGGCACTGTGGATAAGAACTCAGCTGCTAACCAAAAGGTTGGCAGTTCCAATGCATCAGCCACTCCTTGTAAACCATATGTGGCAGTTCTACTCTGTCCTGTAGGGTCACTATGTGGTGGAATCAACTCAAAGGCAACGGATAATATCAAAATATGTGAAAAGACTGTATTGAGAGAAATAATTCCCAGTATGATTTTTATAACATAGTTAAGAAAAAAAATTGTACATATATATTCTTGAGAACAGTGAAAGAAGAAATATTGTAACAATCTGAAATATTTATTGGAAAGAAATTACCCCTATTCTTCAGAGGGTTTGGCAAGTTTCGGGTTAAAAAAAAAAAAAAAAAACTGGTGTTTATTCTGTCACTTTCCTATAATAATTTATTACTTCTTGTTGTTACTAGGTGCCATTGAGTCAGTTACGACTCATAGTGACCCTACGTTCAACAGAATGAGACATTGCCTGGTCCTGTGCCATCTTCACAATTGTTGTTATGTTTGAGCCCATTTTTGCAGCCACTACGTCAATTCACCTCATTGAGGGTCTTCCTCTTTTTCCCTGACTCTCTGAATTACCAAGCATTATGTTCTTCTCCAGGAACTGATCCCTCCTGATAACATGCCCAAAGTATGTGAGATGAAGTCTTGCCATTCTCACTTCCAAAGAGCATTCCAGCTGCACTTCTTCCAAGACAGATTTGCTCCTTCTTCTAGCAGTCCTTGGGATATTCAATATTCTTCACCAACACCATAATTCAGAAGTGTCAATTCTTCTCAGATCTTCCTTATTCATTGTCCAGCTTTCACAAGCATATGAGATGATTGAAAATTCCATGACTTGGATCAGACACACCTTAGCCCTCAAAGTGATATCTTTGCTTTTGAACACTTTATAGAGGTCTTTTGCAGCAGATTTGACCAATGTAATGTGTCATTTGATATCCTGACTGCTTCTTCCATGGGTGTTGATTGTGGATCTGAGTAAAATGTAGTCCTTTGATACTTCAATATTTTGTGCATTTATCATGATGTTGCTTTTTGGTCTAGTTGTGAGGATTTTTATTTTCTTTATATTGAGGTGTAATCCATATTGAAGGGTGTGGTCTTTGACCTTTATCAGTAAGTGCCTCAAGTCCTCTTTGCTTTCAGCAAGCAAGACTCTATCATCTGCACACTGCAAGCTGTTAATGAGTCTTCCTCCAACCCTGATGCTGCATTCTTCTTCATATAGTCCAGTTTCTCATATTGAATAAGTATGGTGAAAGGATACAACCCTGATGTACACTTTTCCTGACTTTAAACCACGCAGTAGTATATTCTTATTCAGTTCAAAAGGCTGCCTCGTGATCTATGTACACATTCTTCGTAAGCACAATTAAGTGTTATGGAATTCCCATTCTTGGCAACACTGTCCATAATTTGTTATGATCCACAGAGTTAAATGTCTTTACATAGTCAATAAAACACAAGTAAACGTCTTCCTGCTGTTCCCTGCTTTCAACCAGGACCCATCTGACATCAGCAATGATACCCCCTGTTTCACATCCTCTTCTGAATCCGGCTTGAATTTCTGGCAGTTCCCCGTGGATGTATTGCTTCAACTGCTTTTGAATGTTTTTCAACATAACTTTATGTGTGTGCGATAGTAATGATATTCAATAATTTCCACATTCGGTTGGATCACCTTTCTTTTGAGTGGGCACAAATATGGATCTCTTCCGGTCACTTGGCCAGGCAGCTGTTCTCCAAATATATTGGCATAGACAAATGAGCAGCTCCAGGGCTGTATCCTTTTGTTGAAACATCTCAATTGGTATTTCATCAATTCCTGGAACCTTGTTTTTCACCAATGCCTTCGATGCAGCTTGGATTTCTTCTTCCAGTGCCATTGATTCTTGATCATACGCTACCTCCTGAAATTTTTGAAAGTCCACCAATTCTTTTCGTGTGGTGACTCCTTGTATTCCTTCCATCTTTTGATGCTACTTGCATCATTTTATATTTCCACCGAAGAATCCTTCAATATTGCAACTCAAAGCTTGAATTTTTCCTTCAGTCCTTTCAGCTTGAGAAATGCTGAGTGTGTTCTATCCTTTTGGTTTTTTAACTTCAGGTTTTTGCACATGTCATTATAATACTTTACTTTGCCTTTTTGAGCTACTGTAATTCATTACTAGCCAGAGAAATTTTATCAAAATCAAATTGTGAAAATCCTGAAGTATTGCAGCATAAACAAATGGAGAATTCAATACACACCTATACTGTTTGTTCATTAACATTTCCAAAAGAGAAAAAATATATATAATGTAGAATGTACAAAGAAATTACACATATGTAGAGTGAACCGATAAATTATATAATTCCAGAATATTGTGCTTCAAAACCTAGGGTGCCATACTATATTTAAACGCATTTTCTTGTTTGTAATTTGATTTAATAGTCAAAAGTCAGAAAAAATTTGAGGGAAAAATAAGAAAATCATACTCAGTAAGTAAAGCTGTAGTTGATCTAACACATGATTTTTTTGTTGGAATCCCAGTAATGAAGGGCTTATCACAATTCACATTTTTATGTCCTACAACTCCACACTTAAGTCAATTTTTTTCACTATCTTGAATACATATTATTTTGACCATATATTTTCTCTTTTAATGTAAAACAAAAATTGAAAAATGTAAAGCCCAAGTTTCAGACAATGAGAGACAGGACAATTGAAGATGTATTAACAAAAAGCTCAAGTGGTTTTGAGGATTTACATTTAAATTTCAAAAGTCTATTTAAACTTAGAAAGTATACTTCTAATTTATGCTGATCTCTCTTATTCCATTACATTGCCCATTTCATAAAACAGGAAATAGGTGGGAAAAATGACAAAGAAAAATCTATTTTTATACACAAATACTAACAGAAGTTTATTTCTATTAAAAAGTAAATTTTCTCTTTTTAAAAAATGCAGTATGTGAACTGTGTACATATTGCAATTATTTTTAATGTAAATGTTGTAAAATACATTTGGAGACTATGTTTCATTGCTTTGGAAAGGGAATATGTATACTCTATTTCACAATCCAAATACTTGTTGCTATCATGTCAATTCCAACTCATAGTGATCCTATAGGGCAGAGTAGAACTGACCAATAGGGTTTCTGGGACTGTAAATTTTTATAGAAACAGGCTGCCACATCTTTCTTCCTTGGAGCAGCTGGTGGGTTTGAACTTCTGACCTTTTAGTTAGCAACAGAGGGCTTAACCAATGCATCACCAGAGCTTCTTGACAACTCAAATAGATTATTCCTATTAAAGAGCTGTTTTAAGATTTTATAAAACTGAATCGGAAATCTTTTTATCTCCTGTAGCTGACTGTAGCATTCACCACAAAATAAAGTAAAATTTTCTTTGCTCTTATTTAAAAGTACTTCTAAAAAAAATTGGGATTGGGGGGTTTTGCTTGCTGCTTTGATAACTGGAGGCCTACCACAGTTTGGCCTTGCTTCTACCCTCCTGTGCTGATGAGTCTTCCCTGGTGGAGTCCATCTATGGGATTTAAAGAGACAAGTGTTCTTTTTCTTTTCTTTTGTATGGAATCCAGGCATTTAAGGCAATCTCTTTCTATTAACTGGGTGACCTGGTTATACCACAACGAAGACTTCAGTGATCACACATGATAAGAAATATACTTTTTGCAAAACCATAACAATTCAGTGGTACCAGTATCCATACAATAGCAGGAATAATTTTCAGTCAGCTCAAGGAGCAACAGACTAGGCAAAAGGCCGACTTACCAAAAGAGAGGACCTGTGTATGTAATGGAGCCCTGCTGGCTCAGTGGTTAAGAGCTAATGCTGCTAACCATAGAGTCGGCAGTTTGAATCCACCAGCCAGTGCTTGGAAATCCTATGGGGCAGTTCTACTCTGTCCTAGAGGTCGCTATCAGTCAGAATTGATTCCAGGGCAAAGGCTTAGTTTCTGCTTTTTGGTGCATGTAATACCCCAGATGAAAAGGTCTACAAGGGAAAAAAACGAACAAACCAAAAACAAACAAAACCCTCATATTCAAAGGGAGAGGGAATGGGCCTTGCCTCCTGGTTACTCAGACAGTGGCTGGCACTCGTAGGAGTCTAGAGTTAAAGTTCATGCTACATATTCATGTGAAGAACCTCAACATGATACATTTATTTAAAGTAGCCCAAGATATCCATGACCCTAATCAGGAAATAAATAAAATTGCCTCGGAAGAATACACCCTCAAATACATCTGTTAGAATTCGCCCAGATGACGTTCAAATAAGCATGGTTATAAACAAATAAAAAACTATATCATAAAATAAACAATAATTCATTCAACATTAATTCAACAAATATTATTTGAGCACCTACTAAATAATAGGTACTCCTCTAGATTTCAGAAATGCTGTAGGAAAAAAATTTTTTAAAAAACTGCACTCATCCAGCTTACATTAGTAAGCAGGAAAAACGGAGAATTCAATACGTAAGTGCATGGTGTAATATGTTTAAAGGTAATAGCTTCTATGGGATATTATGAGTGAGCTGGCTTAAGTGAATAGGGCTGGGCGGACATGAAAATGAGTAAGAGACAACAGAAACAAACAGAGTTCCCCAATGATTTCTGCTATTGAGCATATCAAATAACAGAATTGAACAGCAAATTAAATGGATAAAGCATAGACAGAGAGATATGACAAAATTAACTTGACAGTGTCATATATTGCAAATATGATAAAGAGATGAAGAGTTATGAAATACGAAATCAGAAATACTATCATCTATCTAATCAACTTGAAGAGGACAAGGAAAGACATGGGACAGAGGATAGATAGGTAGATAGATATATAGATGATAGCTAGCTAGATAGGCAGACGATAGCTAGCTAGCTAGATGATAGATAGATGATGGATGGATGGATGAATGGATGGATGGATGGGTAGGTAGGTAGGTAGATAGGTAGATAGGTAGGTAGACAGATAGGTAGACAGACAATCGATCCTGAGGTTTTTTTCTAAGACTGATGAAATCCGTGATTCAGAAAGCATAATACACCCCCAAAAGTACAAAATAAGTACTTTATTAAACAGATAGATTCTGGTAAATCTCGAGAATAACACATGAAGCAAAATACAATAAACTACCTGCAAAGAATGATAATGAACCTGACTGAAGATGTCTCAACAATAAAATAGAAGCGAAAAGTTATGGAGAAATTGTGTTCAAGATGCTGAAAGAAAATGCTCGACCAACAGAATCCTGTACCTGAAACTTAATTCTAAGTCATAAAAGGTGTTAGAAAAGTAGAAATAGAAGATATTTTCTTCATCTGATTAAAGTATTTACCAAAAATCCATGGTAAGTAGTATACTTACTGCGGAAGAATGGAAGTCACTTTATTTGACATAAGAAAATTAAAAAAAAAAAAAAAATTTGCTATTCTATTTAGCATTGTACTGGGAATTTTAGGGATTTTATTCATAAAATATAATTAGACATTAAATTACAGCACTGAATAAGATTAGAAAAGCTTTCAAGGCACAATCAGTATTTTATAATGTACAGTAGATAAAAAAATAACAGATCAAGCATCACAACTCCTGTTGTTCATAATTAGAATATTATTCTCAAATACTAGTCATTCAATTGAGTTCCATAAAGTTCTTATCAATTTCTGTATGAGAGTATAACAATTGTTGTTGTTGTTAGGTGCCATTGAATTGGTTCTGGCTCATAGTGAGTGTATCTACAAAAGAAGAAAGCAGGCCCGGTCCTGCACCAAAATCATTGCCCCGTTTGAGCCCCTTATTACAGCGACTGCATCAATCCGTATCGTTGAGGGTCTTCCTCTTCTTCACTGACCTTCCTCTTTACCAAGCATGATCCCTCCTGATAAAATGTCCAAACTACATTAGATGAAGTTTTGCCATCCTGGTTTCTAAGGAGCATTCTGGGTGTATGTCTTCCAAGGCAGATTTGTTTGTTGTTTTGGCAGTGCATGGTATATTCAATATTCTTTGCCAACACCGTAATTCAAAGGTATCAATTCTTTTTCAGTCTTCCTTATTTATTGTCATTTTTCCCATGCATTTGAGGCAATTGAAAATACCATGGCTTGGGTCAGGCACGCCTTAGTCTTCAAAGTGACATTATTGCTTTTGAACACTTTATAGAGGTCCTTTGCAGCAGATTTGCCCAATGCCATATGTTGTTTCATTTCTTGACTGCTGCTTCCATGGGCATTGATTGTGGAGCCAAGAAAAATGAAATCCTTGACAATTTCAATCTTTTCTCCATTTATCATGACAATGCTAATTGGTCCAGTTGTGAGGATTTTTGTTTTATGTTGAGGTGTATTCCATACTGAAGGAATTCGTAAGAATTTTTTAAGAATATAAATTATGCAAAGTCAACTAGATATTTTGCAGAGAAGAAAAGTGTGAGATAGCACGTGTGCTTTGGTGTGGGTATATATTGAAATTGGATTTATGGCAAACATGCATGTCTTGATATTCTTATGTTTATAAATGACAGGGAACATATGTTATATTGGCCACATTTCAGTACGCAGAGAATCTTTATGATTATCCCACCATGACTATGATCATCTGTGTCACCTCTTTTCTTCTCATCTCAAACCTGCTTAAACAGAGTAGTGTGTCTTTGACAATATGTGTATATTTCCTACATTGTTCCTTATAAAACTATTAGCAAGTGCCATCCTATATGTGATGCTATCTACTAGGGATTTTATAATGCAATTATTACTCATTATCATTATTTTTATCATTATTGCTTATTATATATCACCTCAGAAAACTTAGTTGTATTAAATTAATTTTAATCAGAGATATTATTTTATATAAGCCATCTTTTCATTTCCTAAATCACATTATTTTTTCTGTCCCACTCCAGATTTTGCTTATCCCCATGAAGGAAAATAGTGGTAAATTTCTCCAACCAAATAAACTCCTATTTATGGACATTCTGAGTTATGCTTTTCTGAATTATGAATTTTTTTTTCTATTTTCTTGAGGAGCATGACATTAGAATCCATTCAAAATGAAGGCTTTAAAGGTAAGAGCGGTACTGTTTGCCTTAAGTAAGTTTCTAAATTTCGTCTCTTTATTCCTGTCCTTTCCTCAGAAGTTTGAAGTAAGGCATTTTAGACATTACAACGAATCAGGTTTTACAAATCTTTATATGTTTAAACTTGTATTGGCTCTTTTGAAAGAGCTCTCTGTCTGCAATGTAAACCAGAAGGGGGAAAAAAAAAGTCAGCTGTCATTAAGTGAATTCAGACTCATGGCGACCCCATGTGTAAGCAGGGTAGAATTGTGCTCCACAGGGTCTTCGATGTCTGATTTTTCAGAAGTAGATGCCCAGGCCTTTCTTACAAGATGCCTCTGGGTGAACTCAAACCTCCAACCTTTTGATCAGCTGATGAATGTGTTAATTGTTTTTACCTCCCAGGAAAAAATAGGTTCACCAATTTCAAAACTGGAGGTAGGGTCATCAAAAAGAACATATTACTAAGATGGGTGGATGAGGGCGTGGACTAAAGTTATGGTCCTAATATTGTAAAAGGAAATGACTTTAGAAATATGTGACTTTAAAAATATGTACTAAAATAAACAAAACAAACAAGCAAAAAAACAAACACATTGCCCTCGACTTGATTCTAAAATTAATTATGCCACATTCAGTTTCATAAGAATAGCTTCCAAAAAGGTCATTGACGTATTATTAGTAGTAGTAATATCAATATTACCCATTACGTCAGTGAATCTGTTGAAAAGGATATACTATACTTCTTAGAGGATAAAATCGTTGACATATAAAACAGTAGTGTACAAGAAGTCACCAACTTACGACAGGGTTCCGTCCTATGGACTTTGTCTTAAGTCAGTTCTAGTTTAATAGAATACTTCTTTTTTTTTTTTGGTTTTCATCATTATTGCCTTATAAATCCAATCTTTATTTGTCTTTGAGGGTTGGGAATATTGCGTGTAAACTTACAGATATATTTTAATACTTATATCTATGAGTCTGAATCAACTCGATGGCACTGGGTTTTGGTCTGAGTTATACAAACATAAAAATACACAAATCAGAAAAATTTACTCTGATGATGAAAAAGAGTTGGCTGATGTTGGCGTTACGTCAGCTGCAGTGATAACTTCGCTTGTGGAAGGTTGTGGATCATCCAGACTATCCCTGGAAATGAGGATGCTATTTCTGATCAGAAAATGACTGAGAGTTGCCTGTATGATCCTTTCCTTTTTTTCTTCATATATTTCATAGCAACATCTCATTGCTTCCTGAATCTGCTTATCAATTTTGCTGAAGCAATTTGCATTTGGGCCCATATTTTCCAGTAACTGAAGACCCCGTTATAGTTTAGATAAAACTTCAGCTAAACTTTTCACTGTAAAATTTCTTGACAACTTCTTTCCTTCCTCTTCCTCATCATTTTTTTCTTCTTCACCATTTTTCTTCATCAAAATCCACGAAGTCCTGATCTGTCAGTTTCCCTTCTTCATGATCTATGAGCTGTTCTGTATCTGTTCTATTGTGTTCTAAATTCAGTGTTCTTGCCACATGGACAATTTTTCCATGGATCTCTTCCATCATATTATCCTGATCAAATTCTTGGAGCATATTCATATAACTCAACATTTTTTTCCATATCTCCTGCATGCATTTTCCCGTAATTTCCTCCTAGAAAGATGACAATATTCCAGATACACTATGGTTGTAAGTGCAGTTAGACATAACTCAAATACATCTTCAGTCAGGGACTATCTGTAGTATGACCTTGAATAATTTACTACAATATGGAAATTATAGCAGTCAAAATAGACAATGCCTCTTGATAACATATTTACTAATGTAAAACACATTTAGATAAAATACCACAACATCTCAGAAAAGTAATACGGAATTCAAATTTTAAGGTCACTATTTATTTAAATGTTCCACCAAATATTGAAGGCTTGTTATTATTATTAAAGAAGTCAAATATTAATCTCCATGAAATAACAGCAAATGTCTAAATATTTTCTCTCGATAATAATTCCCTATAAGAAAATTTCAAAACCTAAAGCATAATAGAATGTCTTTCCTTCTCTTTCACCCTTATAAACCCTTGCATATAATCTCTAACAGATCCACCCTAAATTTTGTAATACTAACTACTAGACTTTCAAATTTAATTTTCTACCTATGATTATAAATATTTATACTACAAAGAGGAAATTCTATTTTATTACTTCCTTTTTTAATAGTAGCACTCTGACATATTGTTTTATTTTCTTTTACTTCTACTATAAATGCTTTAGTTTATGTACTATGATAATTTTACTACATGTTCAGAAGTCTTAAAGAGAATGCAGACATTTTATAATTTGTTAGGAATATCTTATCTATACTATTATGGAATTTCTAAACTATGTTTCCCACAAAGCTCTTATTGAGAAAAACAAATTAAAATTGTATTGACTTTAAAAATCTATTATATGACTTGATTTTGTGCATCAGGGATTTTGACTGAGGTCAATAGGAGAGTCTTGTGCTCTAATGGCATCTAATGGGATTACTTAGTCATCATTTGGCAGCTACTTTGGTCTGATAGAACCAAAACAGTTTCACTCACAAGCCTCTGTGAGAACAGCTAAAAGGCTGAGCTCAGCTTGGCCCCTGAATCTCTATGCAGTCTCAGGGTATCTATAGTGATCTTTCCAACAGGGCAGGCATTGTTGAATGTAACTTTTTTTTTTTTTTTGTCAGAACTGAAAATAATCAAGTACACTCTCAATCCCAGCTAAATGGTAATATGGATATAAAACCCAATTACAGATATAGAATTTAATTTTTTTATTTAAGTTGTTATAAAAATGTCTATAAAGAAGTGTTTTCCACCCCAAAATTGTTTTAGTGCTGTTACTAATTCCAGGTTGGAGAGCAAATTCCTCTACTTGCGTAGTGAGAAGAAAAAAAAAAGATGATTGTAGTAGGCAGAATAATGGCTCCTTTTTAAAGATAACCCAAATTCTATCATTCGATCTCTGGCATTGTTTCTATCACCAAGGGCATATTTTCCAACTACTGATCCTTCTTCTTTGTTTCCAACTTTCGCATTCCAATCAGCAGTAATTATCAATGCATCTTGATTGCACGTTTGATCAATTTCAGACTGCAACAGCTGATAAAAATCTTCTATTTCTTCATCTTTGGTCCCAGTGGTTGGTGCATAAACTTGAATAATAGTCATATTAGCTGGTCTTCCTTGTAGGCATATGGATATTATCCTATCACTGACAGCGTTTGTACTTCAGGATCTTGAAACGTTCTTTTTCACGACTAATGCAACACCATTCCTGTTCAAGTTGTCATTCCCAGCATAGTAGACTATATGATTGTCTGATTCAAAATGGCCAATACAAGTCCATTTCAGCACACTAATGCCTAGGGATATCGATGTTTATGTATTCCATTTCATTTTTGACGATTTCCAATTTTCCTAGATTCATACTTCGTACATTCCAGGTTCTGATTATTAACGGATGTTTGCAGCTGTTTCTTCTCATTTTGAGTCATGCCACATCAGCAAATGAAGGTCCCGAAAGCTTTACTCCACCCACATCATTAAGGTCGACTCTACTTTGAGGAGGCAGCTCTTCCCTAGTCATCTTTTGAGTGCCTTCCAACCTGGGGGGCTCATCTTCCAGCACTATATCAGACAATGTTCCGCTGCTATTCATAAGGTTTTCACTGGCTAATGCTTTTCAGAAGTAGACTGCTGGGTCCTTCTTCCTACTCTGTCATAGTCTGAAGCTCAGCTGAAACCTGTCCTCCATGGGTGACCCTGCTGGTATCTGAATACTGGTGGCATAGCTTCCAGCATCATAGCAACACACAAGCCCCCACAGTACGACAAACTGACAGACACGTGGGCTATCCTACTGGGCCCAACATAATCACGTGAATCTTTATAATTGGAGAAGCTTCCTGGCCAGGGTCAGAGAGAGACGTGACTACAGAAGAAGGGTCTGAGTGTTGCAACTTTGCCGTCTTTGAAGATAGAGGAAAAGGTTACAAGCCAAGGAATGTGCCGGCCTGTAGATGCTGGAAAAGGCAAGAAAAAGCATCCTCCCTTAGAACACCCGGAAGGACCGCCCTGCTAACTCCTTGATTTTAGTCCAATAAAACTCGTGTCAGACTTCTGACCTATTAAAAAAATAAACAAACCAACCCGTTGGCGCAGAGTCGATTCCAACTCATAGCAACCCTATAGGACAGAGTAGAACTGCCCCATAGGGTTTCCAAGGAGCGTGTTGGATTAAAGCTGCCGATACTTTGGTTAGGAGTTGTAGCTTTTAACCACTTCCCTACCAGGGTTTCCATCTGACCTATAGAAAATAATATATTTTTGTTGTTTTTTAACAACAAAGCTTATTGCAACTTGTTACAGCAGCAATAAGAAACTAATATGATGTTGATAATAAAGATTTGAGAGAACACTGACTTACGTAATATATTATGGTTGAAATCAGAGTAAACTGATTTTCTTCAGTGACTTCAGGTTCTTCTTTTATCTGATATTTGTAAAAAAAAATCTTCAGAAATATATTAGTATTAAATATTATTCCATTGATGTTGTATCTACTAGAATATCCTCAAATATTCTAGTGTTTTGATGCTAACTTATTACTTTTTAATGGCCGTAGGTGTTATTGTTGTTGATTTTAAAAATTATCTAAACATGGGGTGGTACATGGCTATCTTTATGGAAGTTAAGGTTATCAACACTTTACAATTTGAAATATAATTTTCTGTGTTGTATCCCAGGAAATTGGAACAATTTCTATTTCCATTAGCAGTGTATCAGTGTATCATACTTTAGAATTAATTAAAATGATTAATTCATTTTTAAACTTTGCCTATTTAGTAAATGTCTTAGTTATCTAGTGTTGCTATAACAGAGATATGACAAGGGATGGCTTTAACAAAAAGATTTATTTTCTCACAGTCTAATAGGCTGGAAGTCTGAGGTCCTTGTCATCAATCTTCCCCTGTTCTAGGAGCTTCTCAGCTCAGGAACCTCGGATTCAAAGGACACGCTCTGCTCTTGGCGTTACTTTCTTGGTGGTGTGAGGTCCCCACGTCTCTCTGCTTGCTTCTCTCTTTTATGTCTCAAAAGAGGATTTGCTTAAAACACAACCTAATGTTGTTGATTGAGTCCTGCCTCATTATCATAAACCCATAGCCATTGAGTGGATTCTGACTCATAGGGACCTTATAGCTGCCTCTAATCCCACCTCATTAGCAACATAGAGGTAGAATTTACAACACATACGAAAATCACATTAGATGATGAAATGGTGGACAATACAAAATAAAAACGTTTAACAAAATTCCCTAATTCAGATGGACTTTGACCATCTATAATTTTGCTCATTATTGGAAGATATTACTTTTAACTGTTTGAAAGTAGGTAATTTACCCCAAGTGAAAAGATTGTAAACACTGTATCCAAGGTAATCCATGTTTGAAACATGCAAAGCTCTCTTAAAAACTTTGAAGTAAACAAATGGCAAAGAGGAAACAATTATATTTAATGACTCATTAACAGTTTAAATTAGTCCTTTGATAGGAGAATATATAAGAATTGATAGAAAGTGAAGATGAATGAGAAATGTTTTTCATAAGAAAGTTGCAGGTGAAAACAAGAGTTTTTGGAGAAATCGCCTACCCAATTTTATGTTAACTAGAGAAGTTTCTTTGTGGGGGTGACAAAATTTTCAGGAAAAGCTTATATAAGTATTGTAATATGAGCATATTAGAAAAAATGGGATACATAATTAAGTTATTATTGTCATAAATGTAACACAAACTATTAGTTAACACTGAGGTGTTTATAAATTCAACATTTTAAATTTTCAAAAATGTACCAGAGTTTTCAAATTTTCAATAAAATTCACTAAAAAATGAATTTATACAATAAACTCGCTGTTAATTGTATGTGACTATTTACATGAATTAACAATGAATATCCTAATATTTTAGTTCCCTAAAATGATACAACTGGTTTAAATTAAAATGGAGTTGTTAATCATTTAATAGCTAGATCTAAGAAAGAAAAGTGAATAGTTGATTTTAATAGTTAAAAATTTATGACAGTAACATAATTCAAAGGGCCATAAACTATAGAAACTCAGCTATAATATTTTTTTAATAACCCTTTCATCAGTGGTGTTCCATTGATCATATACTTTTATCTCTATCAATTTTTCTTAGCATTAGCATAGAATTTGTTTCATTCCTCATGTACATGCTCTGAATACCACAGTTCCAGAAACCTTTATCACATGGATACCCAAGACCCAAGACCCAAGCAATGAGGAATAGCCACTAATGCAGTAATAATAAACCCCATAATTCTCTTAACCTGCAGAGTTGTTTTACATTGTGGATGATAAATGACATATAATTATTATCATTTTCTACTGTCATACATGGAGATATTATTTAATTGTGCTATATTCTACATTTTCACATGAATGCATTAAGAGAGATGTTATGACCAAATGCACAGCATTTCCCATAAGCTCCATAGATAAGTAAATAAATCAAACAATTATTTTCTAATCACACTAGCAACCATGGGTAGCTCAAGAAAAGCCAAGCGGTAGTAATCACCTCCTTAGGCTAGCTATTTAATTTATCATGGTGGCAGTAAGAAATGTAAGTCTCTGCAAAGACTCTTGGTGAAATAATATATAAAGCATGGCCAGTAATAGTCTACTATTAGCAGAATGATGCAGTGAGGAAAATTGAAAAGGTACAATTGAAATATTTAAGAGCTATTGGTGATTAAATGTGCAATGTACAATAATGTACTAAATTATTCCTGATGTTTTAAATGGAATTATCTATGGTTCATAATAAAGGTAGCCAATACGCAGACTCCGTATAACAATAAAATTTGATTAAAATTTACTCTACGCTTTGGGAATTTGGCTTTCTTCAAAATCACTCTAGTTAAACAATAATATTGGACAGAACATAGTTAGGAAAGGTAACAGATATGTAACACACTCTCCCTATCCGATATTATCACTGAAAAAAAAAAAAAGAATAGAAAAATCTACAAGTATGCTGAAAATGTTTTATAAGGTTTAGCAACATTTCGTGTCTTCAGATTTCAAAGAAACTCGCTATTAACAGAGAGGGTACAATCATATTTAAGTAATTGATACTTGTAAGCTCACTCTTTATCAAACAAGGGAAGGTGACCTTGAGGAATTTGAATTAAATTTTGACTATGCATTTTTTGAAGGTCCCCTATAAGACAGACTATGAGGATCTAGACAATTAAACCTTCTCACACATCTAAAAAACAGTATTTAAGTTTGCTAGTGAGATTGGAAACCCTGGTGGCATAATGGTTAAGTGCTATGGCTGCTAACCGAAACGTCAGCAGTTCGAATCCACCAGGTGCTCCTTGGAAACTACAGGGCAGTTCTACTCTGTCCTATACGGTCACTATGAGTCGGAATCAACTTGACGGCAGTGGGTTTAGTGAGATTATGGGAGCCCTGGTGGCGCAGTGGTTAAATGCTCTGTTGCTAACCAAAAAGTTGGCAGTTCAAACCCACCAGCTGCTCCATAGGGGAAAGATATGGCAGCCTGCTTCCATAAAGATTAGAGCTTTGGGAACACTATAGGACAGTTTTACTCTGTCCTATAGGATCACTGTGAGATGGAATTGATTAGGTGGTAATGGGTAGGGCAGTGAGATTTTGAAGTGAAAGGTGAGCACCTTATTGCAATATCTAACCATGCCAAAAAAAAGAAGTCATACATTTCAGGTGAGGAAAGTTGTTTTTTTTTTTTTTTGTTTGTTTTTTAAGTGGATCCATAGATACCTACGTCATTGAGACAAAATTTTATTTTGCGCAAATGTACTGTTACAACTGTCTCCTTCATCCTCAAAATATCAAGATCCGAAATAGTATATTGTATATAAATGAGGAGATTATGGCACCAGGTTTGTAGGAGGACTAACAACCTGCTGTATGCAGGTGTCACAACTATTTGCTGAGAGTGAAGAGGATTGAAGCATTTACTGATGAAGATCAAAGACTACAGCCTTCAGTATGGATTATACCTCCTTCATGAAGGAAACAAAAATCTTCGCACCTGAAACAATAAGCAAAATCATGATGAAGGGAGAAAAGATTGAAGTTGTCAAGGATTTTTTTTTTACTTCAATCCACAATCAGTGCCCATAGGAGCAGAAGTGAAGAAATCAAATGAACTATTGCATTGGATAAATCTGCTGCAAAAACTTCTTTAAAGTATTAAAAAGCAAAGATGCTACTTTGAGGACTAAGGTGTACCTGCCCCAAGCCATGTGTTTCCAATCGCAACTTCTGCATATGAAAGCTGGGCAATGAATAAGGAAGACTGAAAAAGAACTGATGCCTTTGAATTGTGGTGTTGGTGAAGAATATTGAATATATCATGGACTGCCAGAAGAATGAACAAATTTGTCCTGGAAAAAGTACAGCCAGAATGCCCCTTAGAAGTAAGGATGGAGAGACTTCATCTCACATAATTTGGACCTGTTATCAAGAGGGACCAGTCCCTGGAGAAGGGTATCATGCTTGGTAGAGGGTCAGCAAAAAAGAGGAAGATCCTCTATAAGATGCATTGACACAGTGACTGAAACAATGGATTTAAACATAGCAACAGTTATGAGGATGGCACAGGATCAGGCAGTAGTTCATTCTGTTGTACATAGGGGCACTGTGAATAAGAGCTGACTTGTTTTGTGGGCATCTAACAAAAACAATGTATAAATGAGACTCTTTTTTTTTTTTCCTTAAATGAGAAATTTTAGAAACCTAGATATTTTCAAGTGGAATTCAATACTGAATTATAATTGACTCCATATCAGATTTAATTGAACACAGACCAAAAGTTAGAATGCATATGGTGCCTCAAAAAAAAAAAAAAAAAAGTTAAGCGAATAGAAAAAAAAAGGTTACAAGTATATTCAAATATATTTCACTAAAAATGGGATTCATCAAAAATTCATTAAACAGTAAGAGGAATAATTTTGAGTTTTTTTTTTTTTTATTTACACTCTCCATGAGATTCAGGAAGCTGTTGTATATAGAAACTAGAGCAAGAATTTATAAGAAAAAAAAAAAAAAACTAAAGAATATACAAGCTTAATGAGACCTGGTGGCCCAGTGGTTAAAGCCATCTACTGCTAACCAAAAGATCGATGGTTCAAAACCACCAGCAACTCTGCAGGAGAAAGCTGTGGCAGTCAGCTTTCATAGAGCTTTACAGCTTTGGGACCCCTGTGGGGTTGCAGTGAGTCAAAATCATCTTGATGGCAATGGGTTAATATAAGCATAAACACACACACCCTTTCTTGTTTCAAATTCTGATGAAGGTAGAGAACCATACGTTCTCACTGCAGAAACCTGAACTAGTATCAATGCTCTGTTCATGTACCACTTCCTTCTCTAGAGTTTAGAACAATTCAAGAAATAGAAACAAAAGTGATTTAAAATCTCGGTATTCCACATGCGGTCCGAAACCAGCAGCATTGGTTCCTCTAAGATTTACTTTAAAAATGCAGATTCTTGGACCCCAATCCACAACTTAGGAATCAAAAACTCCTCTTTAAAAAAAAGAAAAAAAAATCAGTTTATATGCAAATTAAAATAGTGGGACTGCATTATAGGCCACAGAATTCTAGCCTCCCCTACCAATTTACCCTCCAATGTCCTGTGCAGCTTGTTAGACCAGTGAGCAGTACCTATGATACAATTTGGATGTGAAATAATTGACTTACTGGCAAATGTTTTTTACCAAATAAGTAGGAAAAAAATAATGTTAGAAGTTATTTTATACAAAACCTAATTTTTTCTCAAATGTTTTAATTGATGCAATCTCTTTTCACACAAGAATTTCTTCGAAGTGGACATAAGAAAACCACCTTTTCACGTCTCCATAATAATTATTTATTTTCCTTTTTTTGTAATTATGACCCTAATTCTTATATGAAAGGACCCTTCGGGTTATTATCTAAGTACTCCTTTTCTTTTTAATGGTCAATTTTCTTTATCGACAGAATGCACTATTCTGAAGTTTGTTTTGAATGTCTCATATTTCTGGTTTCTTTTGTTTGTTTTGATTTTGTCCCCAACCAAGGTCTTTGTGCCTTTCAGTGACTTTAATTATTCTGAAAAAGCCTGAGAGTTTGTCCTTCTCAGTTAAATGTATATGTTTCAAATAACCAACTTATGGAATAATGAGATAGAAGATACTTAAAAACCCATTCAAAATTTAGAGACAGAATAAAGTGAGAAGTTGGAACAAAACAAGAAGCTCTAATCTGGGAATAGTAAGAATTATGCTAAAGGTCACGTGAGTAAAATAAAGTAATAAACCTTTGCTAATGAAAGTTTACATGCTAAAGCATAACAATGATTGTGAGGGTGGCACGGGACCTGGTCGTGTTTCGTTCTGTTGTACTTAGGGTCGCTATGAGTTGGAACCGACTTGAGGGCACCTAACCACAACAAAATGTAAGTTTGAAAAACAAAATGCTTATAGTATGTTCCAGGCAAAAATGATGTAAAGGCAGAAATACCTAAACACATTATCTACACACAGGCAGGAAAACCTCCAGAAAGCACAATGGTGTGAAATTCTCAATAAATAGAAGAAAATCTAGCAACATGCGTGGATTCCTGAAGTAGTATTTCAGGTCCTATACACAGAAAAAGATAGAATGCTATTCTGAAATACATTGGACTCAGAAACCATATAATCTTTCTGAATAAATGACTTAAAGACTTTTGTCTGAAATGTTAATTATATCAGGAGAAATGTTTAGAAATGTATTTAAAATAACATACAAGACAGACAATAGTTATAAAATGCAATTAAATATGGCATTTTCTAAGCAACTGCTAAGAATATGGTGGATAATAGATGGTGGACAGAATCTGGTAGACTGATACATGTTTGTATTTTTATCCAAAAAATAAGTTATGGAAAGTTGAAAGCCAAAATTGTATTTGCTATCAAATAGGAAAAATAAATAAATAAATAAATAAATAAATAAATAAACAAACAAACAAACAAACAAACAAACAGGCCAAATAATATGAAGTGGCATTTTAAATAGCTAAACTAGGATATTTGCATGAAAATCAAACCTTTTGTTATGCAGGGAAAAACAAATTAAAACACTAGAATATTATATTACACCAAAATTAAAATATAAACAAACCCATTGCCTTTGAGTCTACTAAGGCTTGTAGTGACTCTGTAGAACAGAGTAGAACTGCACCACAGGGTTTACATCCTGTGGAAAACCTGGTGGGTTTGAGCAGCCAGTCTTTTGGCTAGCAGCCAAGCACTTAACCACTGAGCCACCAGGGCTCCTTAAAGTATAGCTGCCCAATGGGGTTTCCAAGGTTGTAATCTTTATGCAAGCAGACTGCCACATCTTTCTCCTGCGGAGCGGCTGGTGGCTTCAAACAGCTGATCTTCTGGTTAGTAGCCCAGTGCTTTAATCAATGCACCACCCCCAGAGCTCCTTAAAAAAAAAAAAAAAAATGGATAATGTAAATGATGCCCAGAAAATAGTGAAAGAGGAAATTCAGGCACTGTTGCTAATCATTTTGGAGAGCAGTTTGTCTTTAGTGAAACTTATCTCCACAATTCTGCTCCTGAGAGTATACTCCATAAAGCCTTCAGTAGAGTCAAGAGAAAGTACGTGCGTCAGAGTAGTCATTGCAGTATAATGCATGATAGCCAAGCCTTGCAAGAACATTGTTCATCAGTTCTCAACATGATAGATAAAATGTGGCATGTCCACACCATGTAATAGTAAACCAAAAAAAAAAAAAAAAAATCGTTGCCATCCAGTCGATTCTGACTCATAGCAACTCTCAAGGACAGAGTAGAAATTCCCCACAGGGTTTCCAAGTTCCAAGGAGTGGCGGCTGGTGGATTCCCACCAATGACCTTTTGGTTAGCAGTGGAGCTCTTAACTACTGTACTACTAGGCCTCCAATCATGTAATATAACTGTCCAAATAAATTGATTAGATTTTCATATAACAATGTGGACATACCGAAAAAAATATTGAGCAAAATAAACGAGAAACAGAATAAAGTGTTCAGCACAATCCATCAATGTTCATTAATACAGGGAAACCCTGGTGACGTAGTGGTTAAGTGCTACAGCTGCTAACCAAAGAGTTGGCAATTCGAATCCGCCAAGCGCTCCTTGGAAACTCTATGGGGCAGTTCTACTCTGTCCTGTAGGGTCTGTATGAGTCGGAATCCACTTGATGGCACTGGGCTTGGTTTAGTTTTGGTTTTTATACACACACAAGCAAAAAATAAGGCTGTATGTCATTTATAGATTTATTTTTATGTAAATAAACTTGTGAAAGAGCTTTTAAAAGCACCAAATAGTATAAAAGTGATTATTACTAGGAAGAAGTCATATATAGATGAAAACATGTCTATATTGGTAGCTATTGATTACCAAGTTAAGAATTAATGTATTTTGTGTTTGGGGTAATTATTTCATTAAATGGCATTATAGACTTTCTTTATTGACAAACTTAGAGTTATATTGTTATGTCGGAAAATATTTGGGGGGTGGGGTCTAAGAGGCAAAACATTTTTTTTTTTAATATCTGAATATGGCATCATATTTCCAATGCCTTGGGTGAATGTGGATCTCAAATCTTAATGGAGTGTGAACAAAATGAACACTTGAATCGCTGCTGATGAATACAGAAGAAGTTACAGATATTTGAAAATGTTAGTACGTCTGAAAAGCAACTGCTATTGTGAAGCCTGCTGTTTTCCCTCAAACCATGGTGATAACGTGTAAATTACGTTGTTTAAAGAAGTACATATTCCAGAAAAATATCCTAGTTGGTTTTCTTTCGGAGATAGATAAATGGAAAATATACGATAATTACCCAGCAAAAGGAAAAAAAAGAGATATTTAATCAGCTTTAACCCTTTAAAATTGGCCAGGCACACCATAAAAACTAGTTAATTTAAAAAATCAGATTAAAATAGGTTTCTTCCAAGAAAACAGGGATTCAAAATAATACATCGGTCTAACATATACATTTTAATGAAAAAGGGTATGGAATTATCTTTAATAAATATATTTCTTGTAAGTTAGAAAGAACACGATTAGACAGGTTAATCTCATGCATTCATCTTAAAGAACAATGTAAACTTGCAGTGATGTAACATTTCCTCACAAAGCCGATATTGCAAGAATGTATTTTTTATCTGAAATACTCTAAGATAAAATGATTTTTTTCTCTGAATACATTAAAAATGAATAATACAGCTCTATTATGAACCTATTCCCAAAAGGAAGTACATTGATGCAAAATAATTTTGATTAGGTAAATTAATATTTAATGTTTACATGGCTATAGATTAATAATTTGACAATGTCATAGCCCTAGTTTTCAGGTAGCAGAAAGACTAAAACATATTAGCCATTCTCATTGATGAAATCAAAAGAATAGATAAACCATTTTATCAGAGATCAAAATAGAGCAACAAAGGCCAATTTCCCTGGGAATAATGTGGGAGGCCTATTATGTTGTTTTGCTCATTGTCAGGTCAAAGAATGAAAAATATATTATCCTCTGAGTAGTGCCTATTTAAGCAAATATACACTTGTGTACTCCCTCAAAGTAGTTGAGCCCTAGAGTCCCCCACATTAAGCCACATGTCAGTACTGGTGCTTACTCAGCTTTATCTCTCATTGCGTTCATGAAGGTGTTTTTGAACACAGCCTCCCAAGAATGAAGAGGCTGCTCATTCTCTCTACTCCACGGTTAAGGCTCTAGTGCTGCACTTCACCTGAGAAATTCTACCTTAGCTCAATGGATTCCTGTGATCCACTCATAGTTGGGAACCAGACTTAGCATTTCACATCTCTTTGGGATAGTGTTGATAAATGCAGAACTTTGGAGTAGATGGTGTTCAAGATTTGATGAAGTAAGCTCGTGAGATAGGGGCAGGCATATCATGGGGCTGTGGGGAAACCAAAAAGCAACTATGTATCCTTGGAGTCCCTGGGTGGTGCACACAGTTAAAATGCTCAGGTCCTAACCAAAAGGTTGGAAGTTCGAGTCCACCCAGAGACATCTTGGGAAAAGACCTGGCAATCTACTTCCTAATAATCAGCCATTGAAAAATCCATGGGACACAATTCTACTCTGACACACATGGGGTGACCATGAGTTAGATTTTAATTGACAGCAACTGTTTATTTGTTTATTTATCCTTAGATATCTAGATAAGCCAGAGGTCGTGAGAACAAAACTATCTTCACAAAAATGCTAAGTTATTACTTACGTTACCTGCCTTTTTTTCTATGTTGACATTTGTCCTGGTGTTGCAAAAGCAATGATGGTAATAGTGCTGGTGTCCCAGTCCAAATTAAGGCAATGGCAGCAAATTGACCTAGTAGTCATGTGCCTTAACATTGCATACTCAGAGTAAACAAACAAAATAGTAAATAGCCAGTGTTAGTAAAAAATGTCCATGATGAAACGGTAAACGTTATTCATTTTCTTAAATCTTGGTGATTCTATAGTGCAGATCTTTTTTTTTTTTTTTAATAATTTTTATTGAGCTTTAAGTGAACGTTTACAAATCAAGTCAGTCTGTCACATATATGCTTATATACACCTTACTCCATACTCCCACTTACTCTCCCCCTAATGAGTCAGCCAGCTGCCTCCTTCCAGTCTCTCCTTTGGTGACAATTTTGCCAGTTTCTAATCCTTTCTACTCTCCTATCTCCCCTCCAGACAGGAGATGCCAACACAGTCTCAAGTGTCTACCTGATACAAGTGACTCACTCTTCGTCAGCATCTCTCTCCAACCCATTGTCCAGTCCCTTCCATGTCTGAGGAGTTGTCTTTGGGAATGGTTCCTGTCCTGAACCAACAGAAGGTTTGGGGACCATGACCGTCGGGATTCCTCTAGTCTCAGTCAGACCATTAAGTCTGGTCTTTTTATGAGAATTTGGGGTCTGCGTCCCACTGTTCTCCTGTTCCCTCAGGGGTTCTCTGTTGTGTTCCCTGTCAGAGCAGTCATCAGTTGTGGCCAGGCACCATCTAGTTCTTCTGGTCTCAGGATGCTGTAAGTCTCTAGTTCATGTGGCCCTTTCTGTCTCGGGCTCATAGGTATCATGTGACCTTGGTGTTCTTCATTCTCCTTTGATCTAGGTGGGTTGGACCAATTGATGCATCTTAGATGGCCGCTTGTTAGCATTTAAGACCCCAGACACCTCATTTCAAAGTGGGATGCAGAATGTTTTCTTAATAGAATTATTTTTCAATTGACTTAGAAGTCCCCTTAAGCCATAGTCCCCAAACCCCCGCCCTTGCTCCTCTGACCTTTGAAGCTTTCAGTCGATCCCGGAAACTTCTTTGCTTTTGGTCCAGTCCAGTTGAACTGACCTTCCGTACATTGAGTATTATCCTTCCTTTCACCTAAAGTAGTTCTTATCTACTAACTAATCAGTAAATAACCCTCTCCCACTCTCCCTCCCTCCCCCCTCATAACCACAAAAGTATGTGTTCTTCTCAATTTATCCTATTTCTCAAGATCTTAGAATAGTGGTCTTATACAATATTTGTCCTTTTGCCTCTGACTAATTTCACTCAGCATAATGCCTTCCAGGTTCCTCCATGTTATGAAATGTTTCACAGATTCGTCACTGTTCTCTATCGATGTGTAGTATTCCATTGTGTGAATATACGACAATTTATTTAACCATTCATCCATTGATGGACACCTTGGTTGAGTGCAGACCTTTTTAATTACCTGTGTGATGAAATGAGATATCCACATGAAGCAGTTCTGCTTCAGATCAATATATGATGTTTCTCTCAAGGAAAAGCACTTTTACAATTGTGAGCTCAATTAGCTATTGTTGGTTTTGTTTCTTTGTCTTCATGGAACACCATATTTGCTTGAAAGAATGACTTACAAACTACACTTATTTAGACTTAGATATTTGGCAGACGTTCTCTAGAAAATGTGCCTGTCACTTCAAAGAAACAACACATTAGTTGCCAATGACAAAATGCAAGCTTTCAAATACAAATCACTGTTTTGGAAAACTTGCATCTGCCATCTTAATCTTGAAATCTTCTCAATGCTTAAAGAATTTTCTGATGATATTGGTAACGCTACTAAGGCATGTGAGGTTTTTTTGTATTGTATAATGAAATATGTTAATATTTGTAAGATCTGGAGGAACATTGAACCAATATTTTTTCAAATGATCAGTGCATCCCATTACAAAGTCATGAGTGGATACAACACAAAATTAAAGAGCAAGAAATATCAACAGATTTTTTTTTAAGTAATATTTTATTGCGTTTTTGATTAAGGTTTACACAAAAGTTTAGGTACCCATTCAACAATTTCTACGCAAGTTATTCAGTGATATTGATTACATTCATCACAATGTATGACCATTCTCATTATTCCCATACTGGTTGTTTCATTTCCATTCATATAGTATCCTTGCCCCTTAGCATTCTTGTCTTTGTTTTAAAGTAATTGTTGACCATTTGGTCTCACATAGGTGATTTTTTTTTGTACATTTTTATTTTTTTATTATGCTTTAGGTGAAAGTATACAGCTAAAGTTAGTTGCTCATTCAAAAATTTATACATATATTGTTTTGTGCCATTGTCTGCAATCCCCACAATATGACAGCACACACCCCTTTCCACCCCATGGTTCCCTGTGTCCACTCAACCAGTTTCTGTTCCTTCTAGCCTATTCATCCTGCTTTTAGACAAGAGCTGACCATTTGGCCATGTATATTTGATTGAACCAAGAAGCACACTCCTCATGTGTATTGTTTTTTGTTTTATAGTCCTGTCTAATCTTTGTCTGAAGAGTGGGCTTTGGGAATGGTTTCAGTTCTAGGTTAGCAGAGTATCTGGGGGCCACAGTTTCTGGGGTTCTGCCAGTCTGTCAGACCATTAAGTCTGGCCTTTTTACCTGAATTTGAGTTTTGCTCTACATTTTTCTCCTGCTCCATCCGGGACTCTGTTGTATTTCCTGTCAGGGCAGTCATTACTGGTAGCCAGGCACTATGTGGCTTTTCAGGTGATTTTTTTTAAAGGAGCACAGTATTTACAAAAGATATTCATTATTTTGTGAGCCGTTTTGATATTTAGCTACGTGTTAACCTCAGAGGTTAGTTTTGGTTCAAGGAAATAGTCTAGGGAGGTTCTCCAGTCTCAACCAGTCCAGTAGTTCTATACTTTTTGATGTTTGTTTTTGTTTTTTTTCGTTTTCAGGAATTTGAGGTTCTTTGCCAGGTTTTTCTCCCATTCTGGGAGTCCATCTATTTTGGCCCTGATTAGAGCTCTGTGTAGTGTAGATGGGCACCATCTAGTACTTCTAGTCTCAGGGCATCTGAAGCCATGGTTCATGAATCAATAGATTTTAATAAACGGACTGAAAACTGTTTTCTTATATGGTTTCATATTTCACGTTGACACAAACCGTTAATAAACAATAGCTAAATTAATTTTTGATATAATATTAAAATGCAATATACTTTAAAAGCTATTAAAATACTCCCTTTTTCAATTTCATACACGTTAGGCCAGTTATTTATTTATTTTTCCATATACTCCAATCCAATAGCATATTGTACCATCTTAAGACACAAAGCAGATATGAAAATCTAACTATTCAGTTATGCTAGACATCTAATAGATCCACAAAAACATACAGCAATGATCCTCTTCACACTAATATTTTGTTATACCAGCCCAGAAAATATAAATATATTATAAAATGTATTATTCATATTCATGTTAATATGTAATATGGCCATTGCTATTTTAAATGAATAGATAAATGAATATCTTTTAAATGTTCTCAGTTTTGATTTTTAGTATGGCATATATTGAAAGATATATCTCACATGAACAGAAGGATTTTGGGGTTCTCCATTCTTAGGAAATTAAAAGGGCCTTAAATCCAAAAAGTCTGGGAACTGCTGTTCTAGTACTATTAGGTTGATTACAAACCCTTGGAGCTATCTACTAATTGCAGATTTCTAGGTTGATTTGTAGCCCTATAAGTATTTTCATGTGCTCAGGGGACAAAGTTGATTGTTTAGCAGTCCTCATCTAGGAAGGCTGCCTCTCATTCCTTGCTTGCATACCTTGAGGCCCTTTAGTTAGGTCAAATCTGACTACATAAATATAATACTAAGTATAGAAATGTAGTACTACAGTTTTCATTAGAAACCAAGAAAAAAATACATATTTGGGGGATGTAATGTTTTTATGGAGTCCTCGTGGCACAGTGGTTAACAGCTTGACTGCTAACCAAAACGTCAGTGGTTCAAATATACCAGCCACTCTTTGGAAACCCTATGAGGAGTTCCCCTCTGTCTTATAGGGTTGCTATGAGTTGGAATCGACTTGACAGCAAAGGGCTTTTGGAATGTCTTCATGATTTTAAATCTCTCCGTCCTTGAGTATGTTTCCATTTTATATTTTTCATACATTTATTTTTCTAATATTATTCAACAGTATTTGATTTTTTAAACACTTTATTTTTTTTTGAGAAGTTTTAAGTTTACAGAAAAATTGCAAAATAAATGTAGAGAATTCCCATACACCCAATATCCCACACTGTGTGTGTTTTTTCCTATTACCAACATCTGTCATTAGTGTGGTACCTTTGTACAAGTGATGATTTATATGCACACCCATGTATATTGCAGCTCTGTTTATAATAAGCAAAAAGCTGGAAGCAACCAAGGTGTCCATCAATGGATGAATGGGTAAATAAATTGTGGTATATTCACACAATGGAATACTACGCATCGATAAAGAACAGTGACGAATCTGTGAAACATTTCATAACATGGAGGAACCTGGAAGGCATCATGCTGAGCGAAATTAGTCAGAGGCAAAATGACAAATATTGTATAAGACCACTATTATAAGATCTTGAGAAACAGTAAAAACTGAGAAGAACACATACTTTTGTGGTTACGAGGAGGGGAGGGAGGGAGGGAGAGAGAGGGTTATTTACTGATTAATTAGTAGATAAGAACTGCTTTAGGTGAAGGGAAGGACAACACTCAATACATAGAAGGTCAGCTCGATTGGACTGGACCAAAAGCAAAGAAGTTTCTGGGATAAAATGAATGCTTCAAAGGTCAGTGGAGCAAGGGCCAGGGTTTGGGAACCACGGTTTAAGGGGACTTCTAAGTCAATTGGCAAAATAATTCTATTATGAAAACATTCTGCATCCCACTTTGAAATGTGGCATCTGGGGTCTTAAATGCTAACAAGCGGCCATCTAAGATGCATCACTTGGTCTCAACCCACCTGGAGCAAAGGAGAATGAAGAACACCAAGGTCACACGACAACTAAGAGCCCAAGAGACAGAAAGGGCCACATGAACTAGAGACCTACATCATCCTGAGACCAGAAGAACTATTTGGAGCCCGGCCACAATAAATGACTGCCCTGACAGGGAGCACAATAGAGAACCCCTGAGGGAGCAGGAGATCAGTGGGATGCAGACCCCAGATTCTCATAAAAAGACCAGACTTAATGGTCTGAGACTAGAGGAATCCCGGCGGTCATGGTTCCCAAAACTTCTGTTGGCACAGGACAGGAACCATCCCCAAAGACAACTCATCAGACATGAAAGGGACTGGACAGTGGGTGGGAGAGAGATGCTGATGAAGAGTGAGCTAATTATATCAGGTGGACACTTGAGACTGTGTTGGCATCTCCTGTCTGGAGGGGGGATGGGAGGATAGAGGGAGTTGGAAGCTGGCAGAATTGTCATGAAAGGAGAGACTGGAAGGGCTGACTCAATAGGGGGAGAGCAAGTGGGAGTACGGAGTAAGATGTATATAAACTTATATGTGACAGACTGACTTGATTTGTAAACGTTTACTTGAAGCTCAATAAAAGTTAATAAAAAGAAAAAAAGTAAGTGGCTTCAACAATGAGTTCGAACACAGCAGCGATTGTGAGGATGACTTAGGACCGTGCAGTTATTTCTTTCTGTTTTTCATAGGGTCCTCTTCACTATGAGTAGGAACCAACTCAATGGCACCGAACAACAGCAGCAAACATTTAGTCCTGATGCTTTTTTCAATGGATCTTTAATGACTTTACAAACCTCTCCAATGCTAACTTGCCTCTTACTTTAATTCTGACCAATATTGTATGATGTCACTTACAAAAGACATCTAGAATAGGGAAATGCATATAGACCAGAGTTTATTAGTGGTTACCTGGGTTGGAAAGGATGGGAAAAGAGGGAGTTGTTGCCAAGACGGCCCTGAGCTACTCGTAAGGGTGATGGGAAAATCTGGAAATGGATAGTGGCAATGGTTGAACAATATGGTGAAAGAAATTAACTTCACTGAGGCATATATGTAAAAATTGTTGAAATGGTAAATGTTTTGTTGCTGCCGTTGTTAGTTGCCATCCAGTTGATTCTGAATCATGGTGATCCCATGTGTGCTGAGTAGAACTGCTCCATAGAGTTTTCAAAGATGTGAACTTTCAGAAGCAGATCGCCAGGTCTGTCTTCTGAGGCATTGCTGGATGGATTGACAAACTGACAGACACATGGGGATGTACATCTATGAGTTGGAATCGACTTCAGGGCGACAGGTTTGGTTTGGGTTTTGTTATATACACTTAGCATAATGAAAAATATAAAAAATAAATTATGACCATTTTTACTTTAATACATCTATCCCTTTTTTTTTTTTACCACTTCCGGTTTGTGGTACTGTGGTTGTGGTGGCTTGTGTGTTGGTGGAAGCTATGTCACCGATATTTCAAATACCAGTAAGGTCACCCATGGTGGACAGCTTTCATTGGGGTTTTCAGACTAAGACAGACCAGGAAGAAGAACCTACAATATACTCTTTAAAAAATTGGCCAGTGGAATCTTTACGAATCATACCAGATCATTGTCTGATGTAGTGCCAGAAGATGAGACCCTCAGGTTGGAAGGCACTCTAAATACTACTGGGGAAGTGCTGCCTCCTCAAAGTAGAGTTGACCTTAATGAAGTAGATGGAGTCATGCTTTTGGAACCTTAATTTTGAAAATATTAATCCCCCTACACTAGCATTTGTCTTGTTTACTATGAAAAAGGTATACTTAAAAAAAAGAAAAAGATTATTCATGCTGTGAGAAAATACTAATAAACATTTTGAACATAATTTTTGAAAAAAATGTTATTTTGTATATTTTAATTACCTAAAACATCGTTACTTTATAAAGAAAAAACAAATTTCTGAATAAAAATGTTCATTATATTATGACAGATTCATTGAGTCATTTTATTAAAGGTATAAATCTATTTTTCAACAATCCTACATGACAAATTAGCTAAAAACATTTTATCCTTAGGGCAACAAGTTTTTATATTACTTTTTCTGTGTTTTACTTTATTTTTATTCTCTTATGCCAAGGGCAAATAGTGATACCTTTGCTATTTGTATTTGTTTTTACTCATTATGCCAGCTTTGAAATAACTTAAAAATTTAATGTATTGAGCCATCATGTCCTAAAGCAAACCTAAACTATTAGAATGTTGTACGGGAAAACAATTCTTGTAATATTTGTTCAAATCTTCAAGATAGATGGAGTTTATGCTGATTTGTTGTAAAAATTCAATGGGAGCAGTATATGAATTTCTCCATAATTTTACTTGAAACAAATTATTTATTTTTATGGATAATTATCTGTTACCCATATTTTGATGAACTATTTTGTCCATCAGTAGGTCAATCTATTAATGAAAAGTAGGAATAGCTTCCTTTTCAAATGTGGTGTGATTCAGATTTCTCTTAGAAACTGCCCATTCCTTGACGTATCTTCAAGAATTTGCTGATGAATTGCAGAACTATTCCCATTGCTGACATCAAGAAACCATATATAAAAACATGTATTTCCCATGCCAGGCTTAGAAGAAAAAGATACCATCCGTCTTTTTTTAACATACACACTTCCCCAGATTGGGATATATTTCCCATGTGCTAGTTAAAGTCTCATTTAATAAGTGAGATAGATAGAAATAGACTCACGAATGCCCAAGTTACTTAGTTGAAGAACAAAAGGTAAAAAACTAATGTCTCGTTGGGAATCTATTGTCTTCCTATTGAGTCACATTTTCTACACCAGGCACAATTTGGCCAAAAACACAGTGGCGCTGTTAATAAAGAAATATGAGGTAAAATATGTGTATACTTTGTCTTTTTTTATCCAAAACTTTATAAAATTCCATAGCTCTAAATTCAGAGCTATCACTCACACCCTTCTAAATTCAAGTACAATGAAATCTTTAAATTCGGTATATTTTAGGGCTACACATTCAGTGTTACATTTTCATAAAACCTCAACTCAATGATGATTAATTATAGTTACAGAAAATTGTTATCTAATCTCAGTTTTAAAATTACAAGCATCAGAGCTGGCAACCATCTTTGATATTTGCAGCAGTTTGCTAATGAAATCAGTACATTTAAAGAATCTCATTTTTTTTGTTTGTTCTAAACCTCTTGTAAGTATTTTTAATTGAGTTCTTTTTGCTAGAGTTAATGCTTATGTTTTTTTCTTTGATGGGTAATTAGCACATGTTAATTGTTTAAAAATGCCAGGCTTAAAGTCAACACAATGGTAAATTCTAATGTAACTTTGTCCTGCTTACTGACTTGAGAAAGCATGCGCCCTAGAACGCAAAGACAGGTAAAACAGTTTGGAGAAGAGAAAAATAAACGTAGGGGGAAAGAAGCAACAATTTTCACAACAACCTCGACAACAAAAAAATCTGGGCACAGATTTGTGATAGAAAAACAAATATTGTGCCCGGGAAACTGAGATTTCTTAATTCCTAAATAGGAAGTAACTTATGCATTTTTGTTTGTTGTACTTTAAAGTAAACCAGAATCATGACTAAAGAAAAATTTTGTAATTTCTATATTTTTCCT
Organism: Elephas maximus indicus; assembly: GCF_024166365.1. Lineage (NCBI taxonomy): Eukaryota > Metazoa > Chordata > Mammalia > Proboscidea > Elephantidae > Elephas > Elephas maximus. The sequence continues at coordinate 39,195,854 of NC_064836.1, read as the reverse complement.
TCATTTAGCAGTGTTTCAGAAATACAGCTGTTTCCCCAAATTTAAAAGAAGACGTACCTTTTAATTAATTCATTAATTATGTATTTACATTTGCAACTCTGGTAGTTGTGCATTTATATTTTGAAAATATATCAACAGTCAGTATTGTCACAATTAAATAAAGTAAAAGAATTAAAGTGATAATTTTCTATTTTATCTTAACCAGAGTAATTTATCTGAAAAAACACATCTTGCCCACCATTATTTATTCCATGGCATTAGCTTTTTTGACTATTTGTATGCAATCACAATGGTTGTGAAGATAACGCTCTTCATATCAGTGAATGCATTCTTTGAAATGTTTCCCTTAATGTCAACCAAAAAACACAGTTTCTTCAATCTAGAATGTTATGCCAATCATAAAAGAATAATCCATTTATATTAAATTGGTTCTATAAAGGCTGTGTTTACTTCAAAAATTTGATGCACATGGCAGATGATAAATGGTGAACAAGGGTTCACAGTTGCCTATTTCTTACCCTCTTCTCTGTCTTGACCAAATTTTAGTCAGACTTCTTTCATCCCTAAACCAAACCAAACCAAACCCACTGCCATTGAGTCCATTCCAACTCACAGTGACCGTATAGGAGAGAGTACAGCTGCCGCATAGAGCTTCCAAGAGGTGCGTGACAGATTCAAACTCCTGACCTCTTGGTTAGCAGCCATAGCACTTTAACCACTACACCACTAGGGTTTCCCTTTCATTCCTAAAAAATAATTCATTCCTACAGGCCCCTAAAACCTGACCAAGCTCTAAAAACAGAGCCTGCCCCATTCTCAGCTTATCCTGAGATTTGAGAAACCACAGTGAGACACATTTTTTGTCAGTCCACCAAATCCTGCTGCTCATTTTCCTTACAAGTTTCCACTAAGCTTTGCTGACCCTGAGCTATCCAATAAAGAAAACCTTTTCTCTTGGATTTTGAGACCCTTGCAGATTTCTGAGATCAGAACATTCTCCCTACTGCAGTAGTTCTTCTAAATAAATTCTTTCCTTATCTAACTCCAGGTTTATTTTATTCTATAATAGGAACAAAAATGATCATTCTTTAATTTAAAAAAAAAAAGCTTATTATTTTTTAATGTGTTAGCAAAGTAACCTAAATATGTCCACCAAATAATATTATCATTATCATTAAACCATGACTAGAACTGGAAACAAATATCCATAAAACAGATTTCCCTTTTTTCCTTCCCTTCCTCACCCATGCATATGAGAAAAGCTTCTCTCTAGCTTCTGTCAAGGTCTTTGGATGGCTCAAATGGTTTGTATTTGTCTACTAACTGAAAAGTTGGCAGGTGGATTCACCCACAGTGTCATGGACGAAAGGCCTGCAAATCTGCTTCCATAAAGATTACAGCCAAGAAAATCCTATGGAGCTCAGTTCTACCCTGTAACACATGGTATGGGATTGCCATGAGTTATAATCAGCACCACAGCAACAGGTTTTATGTCAAAAATGTCCGTGTGCTGTAAAAGGCTAACACATTCAGCTGATAATCAAAAACTTTGGAGTTGAAGTCTGCCAAGAGGCACCTTGGGAAAAAGTCCTCGTCATCTTCTAAAAACCAACCGCTGAAAATCCTGTGGAGCACAGTTCTACTCCGCAACTCTTGGGATCACCATGAATTGCAGTCTATGGGAGAGCAACTGGTTTGGTTATTTTTAGCATCTTCCAAGGATTACAAGAAAATAGTGGTTTCTTGGTTTCTTGTTTATAAACCCAGGAATGATAAACATCATATGCAAATTGAGAAGAAAACTCTAAAAATGTAATTTAAATTGCACTAGGAGAAACCACCTTGGTTAAAGATATTGGTATATAAAATGACATAAGGTTTAATTCGTCTTTTGAACTGAACATTGTACTCTTTTAAAGTTCACTTCTTTTTTTCAGGTATAAATACTCATTGGAAGAGCATATTTAATCATCATTTTATGAATATGTTTCTAGATGATTTATAGAGTGAGGAAGAGGTGGACAGTGTTAGCTAGGGCAGATGATTAGAGAAAAGAGGAAATACAACCTATTGTATAATTTAAATGAAACCTGAACCATTCTCCACCCATAGCAGTTAGATTTCCATTGAAAAAAACAACCTCATGTAAAACAGTGGACTAAATAAACAAGCCCTCAAAAAAATAAAAAATTATATATATTTAAGTGTCAATTAAAAAGAAAAACCAACCATATGTCCAAAATGAGTCAGGCAATGGAAAGTATCTATTTTATATAAAACATTTATCAAGGGAAAATTATTAAATGTACAAGATAAATATGAAGAAAAGTTTTCAAATGCTAGAAAAACAATCAAATGGAAAGCCATATCATATCATTCACATAAAAATGATGCTGAGTCTTCCTAAGATATTAAACAAATACAGTTATACAAATTAGAATTTTGTTGCATATAATCAAGATGATTCTTAAGCTCCCATGAAATGCAAATATACCAACAAATGAGTAAGCAAGTGCCAAGTAGAAATTTCTGAAAAGAAAAAGATTTATAATTTGAGTTAGCACTTCTGTATATTAAATATACTTTGAATACACAATAATTAAAAGCATTGTACTAGTGCACAGGTTTACAGACTAATTACTAATGAATGGAATGTAATAGAAAGTCCAGAAATGACATGAATCCTGTGATTTTAGCAAATGATTAAGGTGGTACTTTCAGTTAGTGCAGAAATGATGGATTTGTTATTAAATGATTACAGATAACTGTGCAGCTAAGTGCTATGAGAGCTATCTCTAGACTCTATTACTATTGCCATCAAGTCAATTCTGACTCATAATGACCCTATAGGACAGAGTAGAACTCCACAAGGGTTTCCAAGGAGCATCTGGTGGATTCATACAGCCGACCCTTTGGTTAGCAGCCAAGCTCTTACCTGCTGAGCCACCAGAACTCCACAGCTGTAGACTAAGGTTCCGGAAATGACTGCAGATGCTTCCATTGAACAACCGCTCTACGGGAGATGCTACATTGGCCAAGCAGAAAACTAAGGACATGGGAGGCTACTGTTGAAATATATATGATTGCCATCCTAGTTGCAACTCCTGAGTATTTTGAATTTTTTTTAAATTGAAGTAAAATTCACACAACATAAAATTAACCATTTAAAGTATACAGTCCAGTGATATGTCCATACCATGGGATATTCTTCAGCCACAAAAAGGAATGAAGCATTGATACATGCTACAATTCGGATGGACCTTGAAAACATTTTGCTAAGTAAAAGAAGTCAGGCACAAAATATCACATATTGTATGATTCTATTTAAATGAAATAATCCTAATAGATAAATCTGCAGAGAAAGAAAGCAAATTGGTAATTGCCAGGTGCTGGGGGCAAGGGGGGTCTGACTGTTTTAACTTATACTGGGTTTTCTTTTGGGGCGTTGACAATGTTTTGGAACAATTACATAAAGATGGTGGTTGTTCAATAATGTAAATGTAAATAAAGACTACTTATTTTATTTATTTTTTAATATTTCTCTTCTAACAGAGCAGCATGTTATTGCATGTATATGTGTGAGAGTGTGTGTGTGCATGTAGATACAGATATAGATACAGATAGAGATAGACACAAACGTAGAGACAAGACTAGAGAGATATTGATTGATTATAGGTCCTCAGTGTGACCTCTCCCTAGTACTTCCTTGGATATATAGATGCAGTCAGGATGCAGAGAAGTTTGAAATAGGCTCAGGATACAGCTATAATATGTACTGGATGTCTTCTCCTGACACTGCAACTGTTCAGCTAATCTTGCATTCCCGTTTGAATGAAGGAACTCAAAAAAAAAAAAAAAAAGAAGAGCCTAGCTAAATAACAGGTCCCAATTCTACACTTTATTAATTTTTACTTATTTTAACAAGTACCTAATGCTATTGCACAGTCACAAAGGAGTTCTTTAAATCAAAAAAATTTTCTATATTTTACTTTTTAACACTTCTGACAATACTTAAATATTCAATTTCAAATACCTATTAAAATGTTTTATTATTTCATGCTAAAATATGAGTGTTTTACAATGCTGTATATCTTCAGAAAATTGATAATAAGACTTATCACCAAATGACATACTTTTTGAAAATGTAGCCAAAAAAAAAAAAAATCGCTGTTGAGCAGATTTCAACCCATAGTGACCCTATAGGACAGAGTAGAACTGCCCCATAGTGTTTCCATGGATCACGTGGTGGACTCCAACTGCCGGTATTTGGTTAGCAGCTATAGCACTTAACCACTACATCACCAGAGTTTCCTAAAGTTTAGCCAAACCAACCAGTCCAATCCACTGGCATCCAGTTGATTCCGACTAACAGCGACTATATACTACAGAGTAGAAATGCCCCATAGAGTTTCCAAGGAGTGCCTGTTGGCTTCGAACTAGCCGACCTTTTGGTTAGCAGCCCATAGCTCTTAACCACTAGGCCTCCAGGGTTTCCAAAGTTTACCCAGTCATGTTCAATTACAAGTCCATGGGTGTCGAAAACTGTTAGGCACATAACTACTAGCTGAAAGGTTGGCGGTTCAAACCCACCCAGAGGCACCTCAAAAGACAGGGCTGGCAATTTGCTGCTGAAAGGTCACAGCCCTGGAAACCCTATGGAGCAAGTCTACTGTGCATATATGGGGCAGCCATGAGTTGGAATTGACTCCGCTGCAACTAAAAACAACAAAAGTTCCTAATACTGCACACATTCTATAGTGGTTCAAAATGATCCTTTCCAAACTCAGTGCATTTTTATTTAAAACTGCAGTATTGTTCTATATTTCCCAGATTTTTTTTTTTCAAAAAAAGTACAATAGCTTGCTTTCACCTAACAAATGTTTGCTGAGTGTTTCCTATATCACAGACTTTGTTCTAGACACTGAATAAATGAATGAAACGGAACACATTTGTGGCCATGGAGCTGACATGTAGTGGGGGGAGAGATAAAGCTAAATATATGACATGTCAGCTGATGTATAAATGCTATGAAAAAAATAACAAAGCAAGATAAAGAGAACTTTTCTGGGGTGGGCATGCTACTTTATAATATTTGAAAGATTCCTCAGATGAGGCGGCATTTGAGCAAAAAAAAAAAAAAGATTAGCTCCTTACATGGTACCATTGTTTGCGTTGTATTATTGTATTATTGTTGTTACTACCATTATTATTCGGTGGGGATGCTGAATGTGATGGCGTCAGAGGTTTCGTTTCAGTCCGACATGACCAATCAGGATAATCAACCTTTCCGGAATGTTTTTCCAAACTATGACTGAGACTAAGCCAAGATTAGTCAGATTCATCAACTGCCACTCACTCTAAAAAAACACATAAATTGTAAATCATGTGTTTTAGAGTTCTTAATATCCAGGACAGAAGATAAACCCTTGAAGGTAGAGGATTTATTTTCATCTTCTGTTCTAGCTGACATTTTTTTTTTTTTGAAGAGATAAGAGGACAGGAAAGATAAGACAAATTAACAGAATGATAAAGAACACGATAGGAATTTCTGGACCATGGTTTAAATTACATTTCCTAACAGAAGTTAAGAGACAAAGACATTTGCATGAATCCTGTGAAGAATGTGTTTCAGAGAGAAGACATGTAGGGCAAGGAAAAATAAAAACAGCGGTGGGTGTGACAAATAGTTCATTTCTGCAATAATGTAGGAATGAGGTTAGGTGAGAGGATTTCTAGGAGATCCACCTTTAAGACTTACTAATTGTCTTCCTCTTAATTTCATACTCAGTCTCAAACTCAAGGGCAGAAGATTAGCAGATGCAAGGGTCATGCTCACTCAGCCTCCTGTAGATGACTGAGCCAGGCACTGCGCTCTTCTGGGCACCAGGTGGGTCTGTGGTCCAGCAGACCCTTCCCTACTATGACTCTACCTTCTTAGTATACCAGGATGGAGGTGACCGTGTCATTGAGCAAGGTTGCCAAACTATCTACTTACTTGACAACTGTTAATAAAGTGTTGGAAAAGGAGGCTGTCTAACACCTGGGGACCTCCTAGAGTGGTGAGATCAGCTGAGCATCATACATTTATGCAAGTATACACTTGATTGTGTACCTTTTAAAGGTACATGTATATGCATGTGTGTGTGTTTAGAAGTTCACACATTTAAATACTGAAAACTGAGTAGAATTTCTAAGAAATTCTATGTTAATAATACGCAACATTTCAAAATGTCTACAGATTAATTAAGACAATTTTATTTTATATCTGCAAGTTGTGACACTCATATTTTAAAAATAATTCAAAGAAAACAGTAATTTAAGAAAGTATGCTAAAAATTAAGAAATTGGTTTTATTTTTAGAGCCACATACAGGGATTTAGTTAAGGATGAAATTTACAGAAATGAAAGTTTTGTTACAAAGTAGTAGAGTCATTTGGGTATCTAATTCTCTCTCTCACAGCATACTTCCATTTTCAATATTGGGGCTCAAAAACATTATCCTGGTCTCTCACTTAACAAGCAACTATTTTAGACAACACCCTTTGCAAGTAAAACACAGAAAAGTAGCTTATACTAGCTTAGTGACAAAGGGTACTTTACTGGAATAGTAAATGTGCAGTTCATTAAATCAAAGAAAATAGCTAGACTTCAAAGAGTACAGACTTCAGGGATCTTGTTTTTGGCTTCTCATCTATGCTTTGTAAGTCTAAATTCATTCTTTTCTGCTGCATACTTGCTTTCTCAATATTTTGGGGAATATAAGCACCAACAGGTAGCAAATTAAATAATAATTTCTCCATCACAGAGGGACTGAAAGACATAGTCCCAGTAATAATACTGCATGAGGCAGGGAGGATGTTGGCAGCTTGATTTAAACCCAACTGTGGCTAAAGGGAGCCCTGGTGGCATAGTCGCTAAGAGCTTGGCTGCTAACCAAAAGGTTGGCAGTTTGAATCCATCAGGAGCCCCGTGGAAATCCTGTGGGACAGTTCTACTCTGTCCTATAGGGTTGCTATGAGTCGAAATAGACTTGATGGCAACAGGTTTGATTTGTTTTTGGTGGCTAAAAAGGTAGCATATGTACACAAATGTTAATATAGCTGAGGTTCAGAGTCTGCTCCAGCATCAAATTGAATGTGGCTAGAGTTGTATAGTTATAAAAATAGGAGTTCCTATTCACACTACCTGGTAGCAGAGAGATGAAGAGTTGTTCTGAGACAAGCAGGGCTTTGGTCATCCTCCCTCCATAAGAGCTCACTAGTAATTATTAAGTCAACCCATTTCGTTTTTGAACACTTAAAATTTTTATAAGAAGAAGAGTGCATTGTTATTTTAAGCAGAAATCAACAAACTGGTCTTCATTATGAACTATGGAACTAGGCCAAGCAATCCTCCATTATATTACAAGTAATATATCTTCAAGCATCTGAAAATGTATCCCGTGTTACACATTCTGTTCTTTTATCATTGCATTTATAACTCAACATCCTTCTGAATTTTCCCCTGAATACACGCTGCCTCGATGCTGTGTCTGTTAGAACTGATGTCCACAACTGAACAAAATTCTTGAACTATGAAAAATTAATATAAATTAGAAAGGAAGAATGAATCTATTACTTCTGTAATAGCTCTATACATCTGTTATCACAGCTTGAATTTTCATTTATTTCTGATGGCCATATCAGTTTTCCTTCTTAAAATTTTGTTGAATTAAAACATTTATTCATATATCAAATCATATTCTTTTAATTTCTTATATGAAATACTATCAAGACAGATTATGTGCCACATATACACACATACATATGAAATTACATTTATAGTTTTAGGATTTTATATTTAGTTTAATTTTTTCTTTTTTTAATTTAGTCTTTTTCTGTAATCTTTTTATTTGAAAATTTATATCTCAGATAATGGCTAAGATCAATACATTCATATATATAATATTCGTGTGTTATCAGCTGTATTCCAATACACCCACTACAACTGCCATCTAACCCAATTATGCCTAATTTCGCACATCAAACATTTTGAAATGTCTTGTATAGTTAATATATACATGTCTATATATATATAATGTTGTTGTTACGTGCCGTCTAGTCGTTGTTGTTACTACTTGCCAAGTCATAGCGACCCTATGTGCAACAGAATGAAACCGCCAGGTCTTGCCCCATCCTCACAACCCTTGCTATGCTTGAGCCCATCTTTGCAGCCACTGTGTCAGTCTATCTCATTGAGGGTCTTCCTCTCTTCCACTGACTCTACCAAGCATGTTATTCTCCAGGGACTGGTCCCTCCCGTTAACATATCTAAAGTTACACAAGATGAAGTCTTGCCAACCTCGATTCTAAGGAGCATTCTGGCTGCACCTCCTAAGACTGAAAAAAATTCCCCTACTATTTATAAATGCTTACAATTCATACATAATTTCTGAATATTTAAAAGGTGGAGGCCATCCTAAATTTAACCCTTAGATAGTCAGATCTTTGGGAAGAGGAATCTGGGCCCATGTTTTATGACCACTGCCACCCCTACTTCAGTCCTTTACTTAAATACTTATTAAGTTATTAAAGGCAAAAAAAAAAAATCAATAAAACACAGTTGGCACAAATGCATACACACTCACAATGTTGCACCAAGTAAGATAACAATCAAATAAAATTAAAAAAAGTACTCCTTCTTTCCAAGATTTTCCCAAGCTTTGTTCAAGTTCTTTTAATCACTAATGATGTTCAGACAGCACTAGAGTGCATTTTTACGGGCTAGATTGATTCAGCTTTTAAGCAATCTTTAGAATTCAAATAAAATGTGCTATTCTGCTGACTCTGGCAAAAGCTATCCCTGGTAAATCAGTCAAACGCACTTATAAATCATGTACAAGTAAGTACCTGCACTTTATGTACTTGCTAAACACCCCATCATTAGTGATGATTTATGCTTTCATTTTAGCTTACTTCTCTTAATAAGAAGGTTTTTGTGATTATTCTTATTAATCGTATTTTAAACATCCAGATTGTTCTTAAACTTTGGAAGGGCCAAAATTTACTAATTGTCAAGGAGTGCCTAACCTGTGGAGGTGAGAGAAATACACCCACTGTATAATGTGTTTCTGCCATGATGCTGTGGCATGTCATAGAACGCTATTGTCATTCACATTTTTGGTACATGTAAAACTTTTAATCAATTTAGTATAGAAAGACGTAGAGTCTTTACAGTGTGGCAGACAGGCACTGGCATCTTCTGTTACTTATTAGCTCCATGCGATAGTTGTAAAATAAAGGATTTATAAAATACAATTTACTGAATTGTAAAATAAAGGAATATCTTCTTCACTAAATTGTGAAGATTAAATAAGGTGTATTTGAAAATCTGGAGCTGTGGTGTCACGGTGGTTAAGAGCTTGGTTGCTGACCAAAAGGTCAGCAGTTCCAACCCACCAGCCACTCCTTGGAAACCCTATGGAGCAGTTCTACTCTGTCCTATAGGGTTGCTATGAGCCAGAATCAAGTCAATGGCAATGGTTTTTTGAGTGGTTTTATATGAAAATCTTGGTGCAAAGTGTTTCCTAAATAAATATCAGTTTATTTCATATTTCTATAAGCACTTTGCTTCTAACTGGAAGGTTGGTGATCCAAATCCACCAGTCATGCCACAGGAGAAAAGTCCTGAAGATCTGCTCCCATAAAGGTTACAGCCCAGGGAATTCTGCAGGGGCAGTTCTGCTCTGTCATATAGGGTTACACGACAACAACAACAGCTGCCGGGGAAGTGAAAATTCATTTGTTTTTATTTCAAGAATCATAACCTTATCCCAACCAATACCCAAGTTGTAAGTACCCAAACAACTATAGACATACTACCATTGCAATTGTATTAAACAATCAATTGTATTCGCATGTAGAAAGTTCTTTCCATGCTTTTAATTTTTGCAGCTTACGATAAAATTGTAGACAAAAAAAAAAATCTTAAAACTCCATTCCAATAAAGTAGCTTGTTAAACTGCAAAATTAACAAGATAAATTATGTTAAATATTATAGAAAATAAAACTCAGTGCTTTCCACCATTTGTTGGTGGGAAACAAATAACAAAATGTTCTCCTTGTTTTGATGTATTGTGTCCTTTGAAGCAACAGTGAAGTGAACCATTAAAAAGTACAACACTCCACTGAACTGAAAAACAAACTCTGATTGGGAAAACTAATGCCTTGGGAAAGAGCAGGTTTGGCAATCTCTGCTTTCATGTCTCCTTGTGTCTTTGATGGATGATAAAAAAATTTTTAAATCTAAACAAAAACACTATAGTGACTAGGAGGATGTCACTTCTCCCGGTTTTGCACATCAAGAGAAGTTTTTTAAATTCCCATATATGTAAATTCAGGCCAAATGGAAGGTAATAGGCCAATGAGAAAAAAAACCACGTCAAATTTACCGTTTTACAGTTCATTTCCTTTTGGCAAATGACACTAATCAATCTCACAAGACTTCAATTTACTTGACAAAGGACAAAGAAAAATACCCTCTCAGGTTTCTCATAACTGGATTGTTTTCCAAGGTTTTCATACATAAAACTAATTGATAATAATTCATATTCTGTACACTTATTAATTTGGCTATTTGATTTGTATCATGTTAACAGGAGAAATTGATGTAAGTTTCACACAGGAAACATTTATCTGAAAAAGATAAATGGTTAATAAAGCAAAGACGTCCTCCGAGAAGGTGTTTCTGGGACAACTAGACTCATAAGCCTATCTTCCTCTGAAAGGCAGATAGAGTCTCAAATATATATATATATATATATAAAACCAAAAAAAAAAAACAAACAAACCCACTGCTTCGAGTCGATTCCGACTCATAGCAACCCTACAGGACAGGGTAGAACTGCCCCATAAAATTTCCAAGGAGTACCTGGCAGATTCGAACTGCTGACCTCTTAGTTAGCAGCCATAGCACCTAACCACTATTCAACCAGGGTTTCCACTCAACTCAACGGCAGTGAGTTTTTTACATATATATATACATATATACAGTGTCAAAAAAAAGTATAACTAAACCATAGAATAAACATAATAATTAGAGCAAGGTAAAAGTGAATTGGGTGTGACAAAGAGGACAGGAGCAATGAGAATATTAAACAAGGCAACTAGGACAGACCTCATAGTGAAGATAAAATTATAGCAAAGATGTCAAGATGGTGAGGCAATTGACCAAGCTGAAATCTAAGACAATATCTTTTTCTGGGCAAAGTGACCAACTAGAATAAAACGTGTTGCACAGCAAGAGTGCCTGGTGTTCTTGAAAGAGTGAAGAAGCTGCAGAAGAGAAAGCAAGGGTGAGAGAAGTTGAAGAAAAGTTAAAGGAAATAAGAGGGACGAGATTTGGTAGGGTCTGGTGGATCCTCGACGAAAACTCTGAAAAGCCATTGCTGAGTGTTGGGGTGTGTATGTGTAGTGTTATATGACTCCTGTTAAATAGGATAACTCTGATAAGATCGGCTGTAAGGCTAAAAGCACAGAATACAATTAAGACAGTATCGAAGATATCCCTAGAAAATAATGATGATTAATTGGTAGGTTGTTAGAAGCAGTCTCTATTAAACATAGTTTTGGTGGATTTGGTGTGATTTTCTGATAGAATAGATATGGAGTCTGAAGGAGAAAATGTGTGTGTGTGTGTATGTATGTGTGTGTATGTGCATGTGACAGAGAGACAGACAGACAGACAGAAAGGAAATCAAGGATACTTCTAAGTCTAGAGTTTGATCCTCAACAACCAGAAAGATAAAATTATCATCAACTGAAAAGGAGAGTGTATGGGTGGAACGAATGTGAGCAGATACATGTGATTTGGAGGTGGGGGTATTAGGAGCTCAGATTTGGATCATATAATTTGGAGATATCTATTTGCCATTCATTTAGCAGCACCAAATGATGTAAAAATTTTACAACTTACACTCATCTTCTCTCCCATGTCATGACCATGGATGATTCACAGAGAAAAGTGTTATAGATTGAATTGCATCCCTGTGAGGATTGCAAGGCTGCTAACTGCACTATAAAAGGGGAAAGGTGGGCAAACCCCACCTTCATCACTAACTGTGTGGCAAGGATCAGCATGAATCCAATTCCCAGCTGGAAACAGATCCAGGTCTCATCTTCCCACAACTCCATACCTTGTCACAAGCCTTTTCCATGAAAAAACTCACTCTCTGACACTAACAACCCAGAATTAGATTGTCCCTGTGGGTTTGTTAATTCTCTATTATAGCTCACAAAATTCACAGAAAGTGTTACCTTTACTTACAGTAACAGATTTATAGAGATGCATCAGGCAAGGTCTGGGAGGGTTTCTGACAGAGTGGGCCCATTGTCCCTGGAGACATGATGCTCCCTCTCCTGTCCATGGATGTTCTCACCAATCTGGGGGGCCCCAAAATGATCACTCCAATGTCTGGTGTTCCCTAGTCACTGAGATCCCAATAAATATGCATGATAAGGGCTTTAATACATAGTTATGATAGATCCAATCAATGAATATGCTTGTCAGCATTAGACCCCCTTTTCCTGAAGTTAGTTTATCAGGTGTGGGGTCTGTGTAGCCCCTAATAGCCCGGCTGTTTTGGAAAACAAATATATTTTAATTGCTTTTGGGTCATTTCCAGAAACCAGAGTCAAAAGGCCAAACCAAGTTCTTTGTCCCAGTGATTGCCTTTGTTATTCTGACTCATAGCTACACTATAGGACAGAGTAGAACTGCCACATAGGGTTTCCAAAGCTGTAATCTTTATGGAAGCAGACTGCCACACCTTTCTCTTACAGAGTGGTTGGTGCCAAGTGCTGAACCATTGAGTCACCAAGATTCCTTTGTTTCACAGTGCCCAAAAAAGGATATGCTAAAGTCTTAATCCCTGCATGAGTGAATGTGACCTTATTTGGGGAAATAGGGTTTTTCTTTGAGATGTTGAGTTAATGAATTTGCACTAAAGTAGGGTGAGTCCTAAATTCTAAATTATGAATTTAATTATGACTCATGGTGACTCCATGTTTTGTAGAGTACACCTGAACTCCACAGGATTTTCATGGCTGTGAACTTTCAGAAGCAGATTGCCAGGCACTTTCATCCAAAGTGCCTCTGGGTGAGTTCGAATCACCAGCCTTTCAGCTAACAGTCACATGCATAACTATTTGCACCACTGGACTCCTAATGCCTTCTAGTGTTGTCTTATAAAATTGGTGAACAGATATGGAGAGACACAAACACAGGGATAAGACACTATATGAAGATACACCCAGAAGCTATGAGAGAAGCATGGAAATAGTTTGTCTCTCAAAGACTTCAGAAGGAGTAAATGGCTGATACACCAATTTGGACTTCTAGCCTCCAGAACTATGAGAAAATGAAAATTTCTGTTCTTTAAAGCCACCCACATTGTAGTATTTTGTTAGGGCAGCACTAGGAAACTGAGACTATATATAGACTTGCAAGGTGGGAAAACACTAGCAGACGGGATCAGACTTCCCTTTCCTACTGCAGGTTGTGTACCACGGTTTGTGCGTATATCCATATATTGAAAAGCAGTATATTCATATACAGAAGAGCATTCATATATTGGAGAGCAATATATGGTTGCTTCTATTTTTACCATTATGACTAAATCTGCTTTAAACATTCACTGTAGGTTTTTATGTGAACATAAATATTTAACTGATTTGGGATCTATTAATTTTTAATGAAGCATGATATTGTTACTCAATTAATAGGAGAGGAGACATATTAAACTGTATTTGTGTATGTTTCCTAAAATGGAAGAAATTTTGTTTGTTTTTAGTAATATGGAAGACAGGGTTTGCAGAGAAAAGGCCCCCAGAAAGTAGATCTAAATATACTGAATCAAATGTTAAGAGAGAATGTATATTTTTAGGCATGGGTAACCTTATAGAAGAGGAAAAAAAATGAAGTACTACAAAAGTAAAAAAACAAAGGAAATAGGAATAAAAGACAAAAAAAAAAAAAAAATTCAAAAACAGCCCACAAAAAGTGACTTTTTCTTTTGAGTAGAAAGAAACAATCAAGAAAATAAAAAAGGCTTTCACTGTATATCCTATTTTCAGATTCCTATTCATATTTCTGCCATTGATTTTGAGTTATACTCAAATTGAAGCCTGAATTGGCATGTCTGCGTGGTGCCCCCAAGAAAAAAAAAAAACAACTATTTCACATAGGAAGATCCTTGGTTGTTTGCACTACCTAACTCTAGGAAGAATCGTATGCAAATTCTCACTGAAAAAAATGAGTTTCAATATCTATCCTTGAACAATACCTACAGATAAATTCCCAAGAAATATGAACCCCCAACTAAACATCTTCAAAAACACGATAAAGTAATCCAATACAGGTGAAATTAAAAACTACAGAACCAGGTAGAGAATCTAAGTTCATTTAGAAGAAATCATGGCCTTTATATATGAGTTCAAAGGGAGAAGTAAATAAAACAGACCAGGAAGATCTGAGAAGGACAATGTTTACTTAGGTGAGTAGAAGCTAGTAAAAATTCAGTGAACCTGAGAGCTGGAGTGTTGAGTTTGACTTTTAGGAGTCATAAACATAAAGAAAATATTTTTCACTAAGTAATTCTCTTGCACAGAAATGTCAGGAAAGCAGATGCTGGGGTGGGGATAGCAAGCAAAACAAAATCTTACAATCTCAGTCTTGCAGTAATGGGCTGTTACATTTTTGTGGCCTCATTATTTCCCACTTTCATGGTCTGTAGGCTTGCAGTCTGCCAAAGTTGAAGTTTCATTGCTTCATGCTCAAGCAATTGCAAAGTCTCTGTTTTGTGTTTACAAAAACTCACAGCATTGCTGTCTTGAGGTCTACTCGTCTTGATTATCAACAGCCTCGTGATTTCACAAAGTCAAGGTCTAGCACATTCAAATATTTGTGGATTTGAAGTCAATCAGGCTCACAGTGTTTGGTCCTAGACCTTCCTAGAAAAGATGCCTGGCAAAGTCTTTAAAATATTGGAAGTCTGATGGGAAATAAACATAACATAGATGAAACCAAACCCTCCTCTCAATTTAACTTATGGCATGAGGTCATCACGGGGTTGTCATGAGTTGGAATTGGCTCAATGGCAACTAACAATAACAATAACAACAATAGCAAAGTTACAAGCCCAATGGCAGCAGAGGAAGTTGGACTTTAGACTGAAAGCAAACAGTTATCTCCTTAGACATCTAAGGACACATTTAATGTTTGAATCTTAAGCCCTTATTTGAGTGAATAACTAGAACTCTACAATCCTAATTGGTTCTACTGATCGATCACCTCATCTCCCTGGCCACCTACCAGGAGAAAGAGCACATTCTTTGTTCATAGAGCAGAGGTAAATAGTGACATATATCTGCTTGTGTTTCAGAATCGCTAAAGATCAGTTACTGTCTTGTGCTTCCCCTGTCGTGATTATCCTGTCCTTTTCTACATTTTTTAACAGATATTTGAATCTGAAAAATCTTACTCTTATCTGCATATAATTTAGGTGATGAGATTCTGGACCTTAAGACGAGTTTACATTGTAACATGGCACTTGGAAGATCTTGGGAGGGAGTGAGTTTGCATATTTGAGGAGCATACATAATTCATTAAATGCAAATTGTTGGAAATTAAAAATGAACATAAAATATTTGCAACTCCTCCCATAGAGAGATTGATGCCGAGATCCCTTTTACTTGAATCTGATCTAGCCTTTTGATAAGTCTGGCCAGCAGAGTGCAGCAGAAGCAACATGGTACCACTTCCAGACTCTTCTTAAAAGAGTACTGGCAGTTTCTGATACTACCTTCTCAAAGATGTGATTTACCTGTGAGGAGTGCTGCTACCCTGACGAACACACACACCGTAATGGACACACAGACACACACACACACATATTCTCACAGAGCTGACCTGGAACCTCCCAGGTTTTCTGGTCATCTAAGTTGAGGTAGAAGACATATCAGTGTGCTAACTTGAATTTGCAACCCCATCCAACCTTCTATATGACTGTAGCTATGTTGCGACTTAAGCCAAGATCAGCAAACTAACTCTATAGCTGAACTCAGCCCATACTGCAGAACTGTGAGTAAATAAATGTCTCTTGCTTTACGTCTTTAAGTTTCGGCATTCATTGTTACACATTCAGAGCTAAGCACTGCTTTCTCAGACAAATGAAAGGCTCTCAGCACAGGGGCTCTCATTTTTATTTCCCAAATTTTGGGAGGGTTTGTCCACTTCTCTTACAGCTCAAGGTTCCGTATTGCCTTCCCATGTTTCAAAGCTTTGACTCAGTAAACTCATGGATTTATTTCAGAAGTTTTCCTTGTATTATTTTAACAATTCATGCAAACAATTACTTACACTAACAAGATAAGTTAACTTTGTGTCTGTCAGCTAATACAAAACCAAAACAAAACAAAACTAAACCCGTTGAGGTCAAGTCGATTCCAATGCATAGTGACCCTGTAGGACAGAGTAGAACTTCCCCATAGGGTTTTCAAGAAGTGTTAGTGGATTTGAACTGCCAACCTTTTGGTTAGCAGCCAAGCTCTTAACCACTGTACCGCCAGGGATCCTCAAGTGATACAGGTGGATGTTAATAGTTTTAGCAGAACAAAAGCAAGTAGTATGGCATGAGAAGTCCCAGTGCAATTATCAATGCCTGAGTTATTTGTCAAAAGCTCAATATATTTTTTCAAATAGCTGATTTTTCTCACCTTCTTTCTTTTGGTTTATATATATTAATTTTCAACCCCTGAGCCTCTTTAAGGAGTAGATTTAGCAAAGCATCTTTTGAGAATAGAGTTGTTGTTGGGATCATGACTAAAACTTTTAGTCCTTCTCTTGTAAATTTTACTGACTTTGGGACATAACTGCATGCTGAAATCAGGTGAGATCTGTCTATAGTTTGATTCCGACTCATAGTGACCCTATAGGACAGAGTTGAACTGTCCCATTGAGTTACCAAGGAGCTGCTGGTGGATTCAAACTGCCAATCTTTTGGTTAGCACCCAAGCTTTTAACCACTGCACCATCAGGGCTCTCTGTCTACAGAATGTCTTGTAAGTCTTGCTATTCTTATCTTGACCTCAAATTTTGGTGATTTTTTAATGATCTCTTTGAAGTATTTTGAGTTTCATGGAGAGATATTACAAAGGTATGATGTTTTCCTTATCCAAGGAGTTTTCTTAATAGGGCCAAGACAGGTAGACTCCTATCGATGCTATTGAAGCAATTTTTTATAATGCAGACACATAATCAAATATGGGAGAGTGACAGAAATGTTTTGACTGAGCACAAGATAAAATGTTCAGGGACAGTAATGCTTGAATTATGGGGCACCGAGACCTGTCCAGCAGAGTCAGCAGCAGTTTATCAAATATATCATTATTAAATTATGGAAATGTTCTACTCAAGTGAACACACATATATACCTAATTTGTGTATACGTGTCCACACACTGATATGTCTTGATATTAATTCACCTGAGGATATAAGGGGATGAGACAGAATCTTTTAGAGGAAAATTTTGACTGGTCTTATGCTCAATTTATTGGCTTGGCGGGGTGGGAAAAGGGAAGGGTACAATGCATAAAACCTGCACTTAAACTTGAATGACAATATTAAAGAATCCCAGAAGTTTGACTTAGTATTTGATTCTTCTGGGATTCTTTAGGGCTGTTATTCTCCTTTATGTGAAGTTTTCATGTGCCTCCTCTATCCCCAAACCAGTCGGTTATGTATCACATTGAGCCTGCTACAACTCGTTACATCTGGGTTTGAGCACTTTATGAAATTCACAATTTTTCAAAATCAAAAGTCCCCATGAAGGAGATACACATTTTTTAAAATGTATTTTTCAATCTCTCCAGAAATTTACAATTTTGGAGAGAATAAGGGGAATACATCAAATTTGCAGATGGCTAATCTATCCGTCTGAATCAACTATAAGTCCCAATCAACTCGATGGCAGTGGGTTTGGATTTTTTTTTTTTTTATGTGGAGGGAAACCCTGGGGGCCTAGTGGTTAAGAGCTAAGGCTGCTAACCAAAAGGTCAGCAATTCGAATCTACCAGTTGCTCCTTGGAAACTCTGTGGGGAAGTTCTACTCTGTCCTATAGAGTCGCTATGAGTTGGAATTGACTCAACAGCAACAGGGTTGGTTTTTTTGGGTTTATTGGAAAAGACACATCCTCAGAGCCTTTACCTCAAATACTTCAGTTCAAAAAGGATTACACAAAGCAGTGTATGTTACAAAGAAATATTATCCATAAATAAATAAATAATTTAAGACTAATACCCACTACCTCTGAGTCTATTCAACTCATAAAAAAAAAAAAAAATTTCATAGTGACCCCTATAAGACAGAAAAGAATTTCCCCAGTGGGTTTCCATGACTATAAATCTTTACAGAAGCAGACTGCCACATTTTTCTCCCAAGGAGCAGCCAATGGGTTCTAGCTGCTGACCTTTTGGTTAGCAGCTGAGCACTATAACCGCTGCATCACCAATTTTAATAATTTCTCATGTAAACTTGAGCTCACACAATATAGCTCTCTCCTGGGAGCAATAGATCCTTCACTATTTCTGGCTAAAAATCATGCTTAAGGTTTTCTCCAGCTCCTTTGGGTGTATAACAATAAATTTAAGAGTACTTGCCTTGTTCTGGAAACCCTGATGGCACAGTGGTTAAGAGTTACAGCTGCTAACCAAAAGGTCAGCAGTTCGATTGATTCCACCAGCCACTCCTTGGAAACTCTATGGGGCAGCTCCACTCTGTCCTATACAGTCGCTATGAGTTGGAATTCACTTGAAGGGATTGATTGCATTGTTCTAAAGTTTCACCAAGCTCTGCCATGAGTATGTGGCACGCCTTTCCTCCCAGGTCACACCATGCAAACTGCCAGCAATGCGATTAGCCTGAGCCTACGTGTAGAGACCAGTGGGCACATAATTGTGCCCCTACTCAGCACGCATGCCTGACCCCTTTGTCTAGATTGTGTAATTTGCTAGGGTATAAGCCACAGTTTTAACTTCAGCACACACAACAATTCCACACCTTAGAAGTTTCCCGTAATTTAAAAAGAATTGATTATCAGAAAGGAAAGATAATTTCAATGAAGGTGAACTCAAGTTTGAACTGGCAGAGGTTAGGCTATGATGACACTAAGCAGGCTGATTATGAATGAACAAATTCTCTGTTTGCATGTCTGTCTTTTCTCAAGATCCAAGAGGAAAACATACTGAGAGAATCATATCCGGTAACCTAACATCTGCAAAACTTTAAATCAATCTACGGTTTTATTCTCAAGCGATGGCGTTTCTTTGGTGGAGTGATTGCAGGGCTGGCCCATGGGATCCTATTAGTAGACTTAGGAGACTCTATTGCCATCCACAAATAATTTTACAAGTCCCTCAGGGAGGCGTTATAACTCAGCTCCTACACACAGCACTCGTGTGCTGAATTATACATGACTCCCAAGAATTCCTAAACAGACTGTGTCTGGGTTTTCTGAGTCCTTAATTCGTGCAGGAAATCTACTCATTTACTCTATCTGAGAACTCAATAATCTCTCCCCTGCTAATTTCTTGATCATGGTTAGTGCATACGAAAGAAATAGTATTCAACTTTTTGGGTTCTTTTCATTTTTCCCATACACTGTATACACCTTTCTAAAATAGATTTAGACTGGGGGACACAGGTAGTCCCATATCAAAAGTCATGCTTAAAGAAAATAATGTTTCCTTATGTTAGTGGTGAGGAATTTATAGCAGAACTGCAGGCCATAAGGTTTTCATTGCTGTCATCTTTCAGAAACAGAGCACCAGGCCTTTCTTCTGAGGTAATTCTGGGTAGGTTCGAACCACCAACCTTTCAGTTTATTGCTTAATAATTAACCATTTACACCATAGTAAATCCAAAAACTTATTCTTAAATTTTAAAGATTAAAAACCAACACAAACAAACAAAACCTCTGGAAAACATAATTTTCTTCTAAGTATTCTGAGAATTATAACTTACATTATCTTTTACTCTAGAAAGTATACAAAATCCTTCAAGAGAGAGGAAAAAGGCATCTCGGGGTTATTAGAATAGAATGTGAGCAACTAGCTTGGAACAGGGGGCTGGGAGGAGGGGTACAGATACTGTCTGTATTTTTGATAGCTTGTCAGTTACCTTTGCTCAGAGGCCCACGTCACGCAGGCACATTGAGAATTACAGAGAGACTTGTCTCCGGACAGTTTCTCCACATTTTCACTATCTCATTTCAGTTTCCACAGTGCCCATTACCTCACTACTTGTCATGGATTGAATGGTGCCCCCCCAAAATATGTGTCAGCTTTGTTAGGTCATGATTCCCAGTATTGTGTGGTTGTCCTCTATTTTGTGATTTTCCTATGCATTATAAATCGTAATCCCTGCCTGTGGTTAAAGAGGATTAAGGTGGGACATTAACACCCTTGCTCAGGTCACACCCCTGATACAATATAAAAGGAGTTTCCCTGGGGTGTGCTCTGCACCATTTTATCTTACAAGACATAAAGGAAAAGGAAGCAAGCGGAGAGGGAGGGACAAATTACCTCCAAGAAAGAAGCACTAGGGCGTCCTTTGGACCTGGGGTTCCTGCACAGAGAAGCTCCTGCCCAAGAGGAAGATTGACGAGAAGGGCCTTCCTTCAGAGCCAACAGAGAAAGCCTTCCCCTGGAGCTGACGCCCTGAATTTATACTTCTAGCCTACTAGACTGTGAAAAAATAAATTTCTCTTTGTTCAAGCCATCTGTTTGTGGTATTTCTGTTTTTGCCACACTATCTAACTAAGACAGCACTGTTCCAATGCCTTGTATTTAAGGTTTTATTCATGGCAATAATCTTTACAATGTACTAATGTCTATAACAGTTCAGACAATACTAGCTGTTTTCGCAATACAACAAGAAAAATTTGCAGCTTAATAAAATAGAAAGTTATTTCTTTTTCACGTAAATTTAAAACAGGTAGGAGTGGGAGAGATCCCTGAATTCCACAAACTATTCAGGAATCCAGTCTGACTGAGGCTTTGTCATTAAACGAATAATTTATTTTATAAGGATCAGCAAGTTTCCTATGAGGCGGAGGTTAAACATATCCAAAATGTCTAACTTTTCCAAGCTGCTATAGCACTCCATCATCTCTAACATCAATTACTCCTTCTCACCTCAGTACTCTCCCTCCTGTCTTTGGGTTCCCCAACTTCTTGCAATGTCTCATTGACTCAAAGACCATATGAGGAAATGGCTCACAAGGCTTTGGAGGATGGCAAGTCCCAAATTCGTGAGTCAGGGGTAGACTTCTCCTTGGCCCTCAGTCTCTGCTCAAAGTCACTCAATTTTCTCCCCCCATGGGCCAGGAATCCTACTGCGCCATCTCCTGCGGGTGTCTACTGCTGGTTTCTGCTGCGAATCTTTCCTTCTTTGGTGATGGTGGGCTCTCCTCTTTGCTCTGGAATTGGCTCTCTTTTAAGACAAAACTGACTGATCCCTTTGGCAGGACACAACCACCTTATCACACAATCACCAGGGTGGAAGTTGCAAGACCACAGCTATAAAGGTCACACACAAAAGTAATTAACCCACCACAGTCATCCTTAACACGAAGACTCAAAGATTGACATGGATATTGACACACTAGAGAGTGTAGAGGGAAGAGAAAAAGAACTGTTTGTGGGGGGAATATTTGAAACAGGCATGGAAATAGTACACAAAGAAATCGTACACAAAAGCTCATATCCCTTAGCCAAAACTCCATCACATTGTCATATGTAATTTCAAGAGAACATGAAAAATGTGGTCTACCTGTCTTTCTACAGGATTAAGAGATGGTTTTGATTTACATCCAGCTCATCTCTGGTGTATTACTCTCTCTGCTTCTACAGTTGCCATATTCGAAGTTTATTCTCGACATCCTCCACATGTCTGTCAGTTTGTTGTACTTTGGGGGCTTGCCTGTTGCTGTAGTGCTGGAAGCTATGCCACTGATATTCAAATACTAGCAGGGTCAGCCATGGTGAACAGGCTTCTGCTGAGCTTCCAGACTAAGACAGAATTCTCCTTACAAGTAAGGATGGCATGACTACATTTCACAAGTTTTGGACATGTTGTCAGGAGGGATCAGTCCCTAGTGAAGGACATCATGCTTGGTAAGGTAGAGGGTCAGCAAAAAAGAGGAAGACCCTCAATGAGTTGGGTCAATGCAGTGGTTGCAACAATGGGCTTAAGCATAACATGGATTGTGAGGATGGTGCAGGACTGGACCATTTTTCATTCTGTTGTCTATAGGGTTGCTATGAGTCGGAACCAACTCGACAGCACCTAAGGGACAACAAGAACAACAACATTCTCAACATCAATTCTTGTTCAAAATGTAACATAAAACGTGTTAGTTGGTGATCCTGAGACTTCTCCGAGGCATTAAATTTCTAATTGAGTTAGGTGCATCAAATAATAAAGCTTTTAACAGATGAGGATATTATTTTTTTCTACTAAATTAAAAATATTAATGAATTGTTTTCCACTCTTTTAAAATAATTAATTTTCTGGCTTTCCCTCATAAGCTTTAGAACACACTTAAAAATATGTTATGGCTACTATAGTGTTTGGGTTTTGTTTGTTTGTGTTTTGCTTTGTTTTGGGTTTTATGTCTATATATAAAATTAAAACTCCTTTGTATAAGATTATATTCCACTATTTTTATCAATGCTATTTTAAATTAAAACTTTAATAGAACATGTGTTTAAACGCGCTAAAGAAGCGTATTTCTTTTGCCACAGACCTATACGTAGAGCTATTTTAAGAACACATAAAAGCAGCCATAAAGACAGATAAGCCCAGGTTCTCAGCTCTTGGAAAATCTATGCCAAATACAGAATCAGCATGTTTTTGTCACTTTCAACTCTTAATATGGAGATATAGCATTATGCAGATTATTAACTCTTGGGGATAAAATGAATGAGTGAAAGGCAACCCTGGTGGATGCCTAAGAAGCTTATTCAAGGTGGTGGGTTGGATAAAGCCTGGACTGGGACGGGGAGTGCAGAAAGGCAGTTGGTTGCAGCCAGGGCAGTTTTCCAGCCTAGATGTGCAATCTGGACAGACGCAGGCAGACAGCTCCATTAACCCGGCATCTGCTTCCTTGCTCAGTTTTCTAAAGGTCCAAAACGACTTAGCCAAAAATGGAACAAAAATAATTAACTTTAAGAGTTTCTAAATAGTTTTCTGAATTGCCAAAGACTTTAGTGGAAAACTAAAAATGTTTGCTTAAAATGTTAAAAAATAATACCCATGACAATTAAACGTAATGTGGTATTCTGGATGGGATCTTGGAAAAGAAAAACAACATTAGGTAAAAACCAAGAAATTCTGAATAAAGTATGGATTTAATTAGAAATAATGCATTGGTCCTGGTTCGTTAGCTGGAACAAAGGTAGCGTACTTACGTAATATGTTAATGTAAGATGTTAATAATAGGGGGAGCTGGCTATATGTGGGTGTGTATGGAAACTCTCTGCAATACCTTCTCAATTTTTCTACAAATCTAAAATTGTTGTAAAAATAGTGCACTAAAAAGTGGTGCTCATGCAACTACACTCACGAATCTAAACTTCAGCCAATCGTAGAATCGCAAATCTCAAAATCTTATAACCAAGACCAATAATGATAATGTTAACACAACAACAATAGGAATGATGGTTATAGAGGCTAAGGCAGAAGAAAGTGGTTTGTAAAAGTAGTTTTAGGTCATATCTGAGTACTCACCGGACCCATTTCCATCCAGTTGATTCCAACTCGTAATAACCCTATAGAACAAGTAGAACTGCCCTATAGGATTTCCAAAGCTGTCATCTTTACGGAAGCGGACTGTCACATCTTTCTTCTGAGGAGCAGCTGGTAGGTTTGAACCACCGACCTTTTGGTTAGCAGCAGAGGGCTTTAACTGCTGCCCCACCAGGGCTCCTCTGAGCACTGAAGTGAGAGAGAGAAAAAAAGAAACAACAAAAAAAAGATTTTCAGTGCTGACTGCTCAGTGGTACTTTCTACAGATCTTCCCAGAAAAAGAACTTGAATGTCACCCTGACGCACCAATGTAAAGATTATTTGCTGTTTGAAAGAGACTTCCGTGGGATGAAGGCATGTATTTCAATCCTACCCCAATATATGAAGAAGAGGCACAATTTAACATTTTTGCTCAGCTCTAAGAATAACAGCTAGTTAAAAATACAAGAGCAGAATCTTTTAGGAACGTGCTTAAAAAGTGCTGAGAAAGAAATCCCATCAACGAGATCCATCTTGCTGCCTGAGTTGATTCAAATAAACCTGCTGATACAAATATATGCAGCAGACAGAGCATGAACAGGGGAAGGAAGATAGAAAAGCTGGGTAAAATGGATGCTCTCAATACGAAGCTGTGTTGAGCAAGAGAATCACAAACTCGGACCATGAAATGCCTGGTTTCTTCATTTAACTAGCCCTTTCCCCAGAAAACCCATTGCCCTACAGTCTATTCCAACTCATAGCGACCTTACAGGACAGGATAGAACTGCCTTATAGTGTTTTCAAGGTTGTGATCTTTACAGAAGCAGACTGCTACATCTTCCTCCCACAGAGCAGTTGGGGGGTTGTAACTGCTGACCTTTAGGTTAGCAGCCAAGCTCTTAACCCCTATATGACCAGGGCTTCTTGAGCCCTTTTCTAGTTCACCCTAAGTCTTAGCAGTTTATTTGTACTATAGCTGCATAGACAAAACGAGTCCATTTAAAAAAAAAAAAAAAAGTCTATCAGAGACATGACAAAAAAACTTTTGGGGAGGTTAATGTCGCAAAAAAATAATTAGAAGGGTAGTGTTCATTTTGGAAACTATTGAAGTTTATAGCTTTACCTACTGGCATCGAGCACCATCGATGCTTCATCTATGCCTGTTAGCTTATTCTAGAGTTCATCTATATTTTCAGTGACTGGGTTCTGGGTTTAGTTTCCATTTATGCCAAGGGATTCTTACCTGAAGCACCTGGTCTCTCTGCTTGAAGCTGTTTCTGGTTCTGAGACAGACGGGAATTTCAGAAAAGCATTAACACCTTCTGTTAAAACAACAAACAAAAAAAGCAAAGCAAAAAAAAAAAAACGGTTGTTGTAAAGTCAGGTCTGACTCATGACGACCCCATGCATTGCAGAGTAGAACAGCACTCTATAGGTTTTTCATAGCAGTGACATTTTGGAAGGCGATCTCCAGGCCTTTCTATCAAGGCACCTCTGGATGGGTCCAAACTGCCAAACTTTCAGTTAGTAATGGAGCACTTAACTATTTCTGCTACCCAGGCACCTCTAACACCCTCGTAAAAAAAAAAAAAAAAGATCAGTTGTGGTCAAGTAGATTCTGACTTATAGTGACCTGTAAGAATTAATTCGATGGCAATGGGTTTGTATTTTTTTGCTTGTTTGTTTTTTGTTCTTTAGAGAGGGTGTTATACCTGCCTGGGTGGCACAAATAGTTAAGTGCTCAGGTACACCCAGTCTAGAAACTTTCAAAAATGAGTAAATGGGTCTGGTGGATAAATATTCCAGGAAAACTGAGCCTTAATTGCCCTTGACAATAACCTACTCATTAACTCAAGCTTTCCTTATTGTCTTTCTTTATTGCCTCATGGTTCTGCTTTCTCTGTGCTCCCTGGTATTACTGCTAAATAAGTTAACTGAACAACAAATCCTTGCTCTGGGGTCTGCTACTCTCAGGACTTAAACTCTGATATGTTTGCACTCCTTAAGAGGCCTAGAAGTAGCCTTAGTCTTCTAAAAATTGTTGTACTTCATGATATAATCCTGAATGTAACATGTTTTCTATTGAACGTGTATAAGAATCATCTGTAGGGGAAATCAATAAAAACTATGATGGCCTTAACAGAAATGACCTAAAAATAGTAAATAAAATGTGAATACAGATTTCAAAGTGACTAAATTAATCTGTCATTCACCTATACGAATTCTGTTTATTGTTTCTATCTTATGTATTATTGGATTCTGTTTCTTTTTTCAAACAATGAGTTAGTCAAAATATAAGCGGAAAAAAAAAAGAAGACTTTAATGGTAAGGATGTGGCCACATTTTCCCCATCTTTGAAAAGAAGTACAAATTAAAAAAAAAAAAATTGTGGCAATGCACAAAAGGAAGCATATTTTATACAAAAATCAATTGCTTATATCTTATCAGGAATATGAAGTGCAGATTCTACAGATTAAGGTATATTAATAGTTAATATAGCACTCTCGATCTTCTCTTACCAATGATAACTTTTACTCCCTCAATAAAATACTTCTCAATCTATCATCTTTGGTTTGTAGTTTCTATAGAGCTTTGGTATTTGTTAATGGGAAGAATGGTCATAAGGATAATTACTTTATTGGTCAAAGAGTTGGACATAACGAGTTAGGTTAGAAATAAAAGAAATAGGAAGTTTTGGGAAGATGGACATTTTTACAAAATTCCAGAGAATTAAAAATTTAGGGGGAGATAAATATTGAAATTCAACTTTTTTTTTTTGTCCAAAGGAAAAAAAGTAAGAGTCAAGAGCACAAAATGTCATGAAACAGAGCTGCACTAAACACACACTAGCTAGCAGCTCTGGCTACAGAGTCACTCCTCCTGTAAATGACAAGATAGAAAATGATTCTGATTATTAACTGAGCAAGAAGTGGTTTACTAATCCACACTTCAGAAAAATATCACAAAATGTTTTTGGGGAAAATTATAACAGAAAAATGAGATCGTGAAGTTTTTTGTTTTTTTTTTTCTGAACAAATTTTGTTACGGTTCTGTTTAAATAATAATTTTTTTTTTTATCTGATTGCCTTTCTTCTGTTTTGACTGATGCAATTGATCGATTAAAGAACTCAGTAAAGCAGCATGTTCGTTGCTTGTAGATGGGCATTAAATAACACAAGAAGCAAGAGAAAACGGATGTACTGAAAAAAAAACGTATATGATACAGGGTTAACAGTGGAAATTCTGGCATTTTCTCTAGCATTATTCTTCTCTCCCTTTGCTGCCTCAGACACTTTGCATGTTATGATTTCAGGGACACAAAGACTTAACAATAGGCCTGTAATCCATTTATTCTCACTGCCAGGCATCCCTGGGGAAGTTGAACAACTCTTGTAAACTTGTCAAAATGCAGACCTCCTGGTAAACACACCGAGTGGGTTTGTAGCATGAAGGGAGAATTCTTTCCTATTATTATTTTTTTTAATCAGGAAATATCTGGTCTATATATGTTGCTAATTAAACTCGGAATTTTGAGATTTTGGAGGAGAATTCTTGGCTGGATAGAGAATGGAGTCATTCACATATACTGAGTGTTTAAGCAGGTATAAGATAAAGGTGTTCTATAGCCAAACCCTGGTGGCATACTGGTTATGTGCTACAGCTGCTAACCAAAAGGTTGGCAGTTCAAATCCATCAGGCGTTCCTTGGAAACTCTATGGGCCAGTTCTACTCTGTCCTATAGGGTCGCTATGAGTCAGAATCTACTTGACGGCAGCGGGTTTACTTCTTATAGCCAAAAGAGCTCACCCTGAGAAGTAATGTTGCTACATACTTTATTCCTCAACCACATCACATGTCAAATCTCAAACTACAAACTCATTTCAAGAGACTGAGGACATTGGAGCCCTGGTGTCACAGTGGTTAAGAGCTTGGCTGCTAACCTAAAGGTCGACAGTTCAAATCTACCAGGTACTCCTTGGAAACTCTGAGGGGCAGTGCTACTCTGTCCTACTATGAGTCAGAAACAACTCGATGGCAACAGGTTTGGCTTTGCTTTGGCACAAAAGGGTTTCTGATCTTTCCAAGGGAGAAAGTTTCACCTATGGCTGTACCATTAATAATTTTGACACTTCTTTCAATCATAAGATCTATGATTCATGTGAGATGGATTTAATAATTCACCCTTCTGCGTTATCATCCTCTAATTTGAGAAAACTGTTTTTCCTAGGAAGGGGTTACTTGGGACCTCTTGATTCTTTGCCATAAGTACATGCCTTTTAATCATTTGGTGATTTAAAAAAATGAGTGCTAAAAATTATCCAGCCACTCTTCTAAGCAAAGTCACAACTCCATGATACTTAAGTGACTGAGTAAGATAACAAACATCTAAAATAAAGCATTTAGAAATTAAGGCGGCAGTTGGAAGTGTTGGGCAGATCAAGTAAGAGCCCTGTGTGAAGTAGACATTTGGCTAAACTCCTGAATACATTAAAGAAATAAGCATTGTGTCTTTATGGCCCACAAAGTAGCAGACAGAGAGAACAGAAAGTCCACCTGAGGTAGAAAAATGTTGCTTTGTGTCTGTGCGTGTGTGTGCTTGAGAAATAACAGGAATGCCAGTGACTAAAGCTGAGTCTCCTCGAAAGCGAAACCTGAGGCAAAAGCTTACGTGCAGTGAGTCTGTTTTTGAATGTGATCCGTTAGAAAGAGTGGAGGCCAGGAAGGAGTGAAACCGGCAAGAAAGAAAAGATAATTTGAGGGTTTTATTGAACTTTTCAAGGCTGTGAACAAATGAGATTAATCCTACAGGGGACTCTCTAAGGAGCCATGTGAAATGGAGCTCTGAGATTTTGCCTAAAGACACACAGAAGAGGCGTATTCATTCACCAGTACCCATATCTCATTGAATAAGATTCACCTCCATGGTAACTCTTTCATGGGTCAGCCATCAGTTAACTCCCTTCCACGTCCAGGTTTTCAAATTCTCAAAACAGCTAAGATTTTCCACATGATATAATATATACCTTTCTTGAAAACAGTAGCACCTATGCAGTAAATTGTATTTAGATGCTCTGGTGAACCTGGGTGCAGCTGGCTGTTGAAGCAAAGGCAATAGTAATAAAGTAGCTTTGAAAACTTAAGACAGGACATAAGCAGCATTCAGTACAGTCTCCTTCTGCACCAATCAACCTCATTCTGTGTGTATGTTAAGTCAGTTTATTCTAGAGTTCTCAAAATAGTGGCTAGCTTCTTAAGAAATAGTTAGTGAAAAGGTTGAGTGAAATAAGCTGAAGCAGCTGGGTTCTGAGACCATAATTAGTATTCATCCCTTTCTTCCCCAATCCATTTCTAGATTTTTCTCACCTTTGCAGCACTGCAACATGTCTGGTTTTCCGGCATGGTGGGGTGGCTCTGATCTTCTTAGCCAAGGAGTAGTTCTCAGTTGTATCATAATAGTTAGTTTCCTTATGGGAATTGTCCATTTACATTTGCCACTGGTCATGGGGCAACCCAGGACACCCTGGGGATGCCCTGAGATCCAGACATTCCTTCCTGTGACCGTTGTGTAGTAGCAATAGTAGAATCTCATGAATATATTGACTGATGAGGTTTTTTTCTTTATGAACGATTTCTTGGCTCTGATTTGAAAGCTGAGTGATAGATCTCAGTTTCTACCATGGCTGCTGAGTGAGACACCTGCTCTCCAGCTTTCTCTCTGTCTGTCTTTTTCTGGTTATGGAAATCAATTAACACTCTAGTGTTAATCTCCATCTGTCTCACCATTACAAATACTGTGGTCTATGAGTTATCACTACAGATGCTTGTGGGTGAAGGCACCTGGCTA
Source organism: Elephas maximus indicus (assembly GCF_024166365.1). Classification (NCBI taxonomy): domain Eukaryota; kingdom Metazoa; phylum Chordata; class Mammalia; order Proboscidea; family Elephantidae; genus Elephas; species Elephas maximus. Next base: position 39,166,188 of record NC_064836.1, on the reverse strand, counting down.
ACTCTCTAATCTTAAGGCTTTTTATGAGAGTTTCATTGCGATATCCCTGATGATTAAGGGGTGACCTCCTGGCTGCTACAATTCCAAAATTAATCATAATCAGTGGTAGTAGGGATCCCAGTTCCATGGCAGCATCTCCTATGTCAACCCTGGCCGAGATAAGGAGGCATCATTGAGCTGCTTGGAGATGGTAGTGTACTCCTTAGCAGTTTATTTTGCATTGTTAGTGAAAAGGATGTTCTCAGGGATGTTCTATGGAACATACTGTGGTGTTGGATTTTCTGGTCTGACATATTGGATCCCTTCTAAATGCTCCCTCTCTGAGTCTCCTAACACTAATATGAATATTCTATCAAATTTACCTTAGACCATTATCTTTTTCAAGATTGAAAAAACAATTCTAAGCATTATCTCCAGGCATTAAACACTTTCAAGGCATTAATCACAGAGCCATAGTAGAGCAATTTCATGTAGATATCAAGCCAGATATTGTAGCTCCTGCTTGCCAACCTTGCCCCCCCGACGAAGGTCCACTCTAGCATGTGCTCCTAAATTTCCGCCCGCCCCACCCCCCCACTTGTTATTTGGGTGTTTTAGTTATCTGGGTATGTGTATCTTTTTCCTCCTGGGGAAATTACTCTACTGTCTTGCCTTTGTTCTGTTTCACCTGGCTCTAGTTACAGATCAGGGCACAATAAGCATAGATTGAATCCAATACTGAAGAATACAAGCATCATCTTGCAAGGCATCTGACCCAAATGAGGACTTTACCAGGACTCTACGTGCGGAAAGGCTTTTGTGTGGGGAGGCAACAACTTCCACCAAACACAACATTGAAAAAAAAAGGTAGAGATTCAAAATCGTCTGACATTTCCGCACAATTAATCCGATCCTTAATCTCTAGGGTTTACTTTTCTCAAAAACTGGGTTCTTCTTTTGCATGAAGAACCATGACAATTGTTTTTTCAAAGTCCTTTGTTATTTTGACACCTTTATGTATTTAAATCCTGGGCCTGATTTTAGGCAAAGTCTACTCTGTTTTATTAGTAATATATTGCTGTGTGCCTTAAGATAATAACAGATTAAGTTAAATCTGTCATTTTCTTTTTTCTGGGCTTCATGGACATCATACATGAAGAAAGCAAGAGGTCATTAAAAAGGAAAGAAAGAAAGGCAAAATAGATGTCAGGAGAGATGCTGAAACTTGTTCTTGAATGTAAGACATCTAAAGCAAATGGAAGAAATGATGAAATAAAAGAGCTGAACAGAAGGTTTCAAAGGGTGGGTTGAGAAGACAAAGTAAAGTATTATGATGAAATGTGCTGAGACCTGGAGTTAGAAAACAAAAAGAAAAGAACACACTTGGTATTTTGCAAGCTGAAAGAACCAAAGAAAAAATTAAAGCCTTGAGTTGCAATATTGAAGGGTTCCATGGGCAAAGAGTTGAATGACATGAGAAGCATCAAGAGAAGATGGAAGGAATACACAGTCACTGTACAAAAACACTTGCTTGATGTTCAACCATTTCAGGTGGTAGCATATGATCAAAAACCCACGGTAATGAAGAAGTCCAGGTTGCACTGAAGGCATTGACAAAAAAAAAAAAAACGCTCCAGAAATTGATGGAATACCAATTGAGGTGTTTCAACAAACACATGCAATGCTGGAAATAATCACTTTTCTATGCCAAGCTATTTGGAAGAAAGCTGCCTGGGCAAACGATTGAAAGAGATTCATATACGTGCCCATTCCGAAGAAAGGTGATCCAAGGGAATGCAGAAATTATCAAACTACATCATTAATATCAAATGTAAGTGAAATTTTGCTAAAGATAAGTCAAAAACATTTGCAGCAGGGAACTGCCATCAATTCAAGCCGGATTCAGAAGATGTGAAACTAGGAATATCATTGCTGGTGTCAGATGGGCCATGGCTGAAAGCAGGGAATAAGAGAAACATATTTACCTGTGTTTTATTGACTACGAAAAGACATTTGACTGTGTGGGTCGTAACGAGTTATGGATAACATTATGAAGAATGGGAATTACAGGACACGTAGCTGTGCTCAGGCAGAACCTGCACATGCAACATGATGCGATAGTTCTAACACAACAAGGGAACACCGCATGGTTTAAAATCAGGAAAGGCGTGCATCAGGGTTGTACTCTTTCACCATACTTATTTAATATTTATGCTAAGCAAATAATTCAAGAAATGGCTATATGAAGAAGAATGGGCATCAGGATTGGAGCAAGGCTCATTAACAACTTGATATGCAGATGACACAACCTTGTTTGCTGAAAGTGAAGAGGACTTGAAGCACTTACTGATGAAGATCAAAGACTAAAGCCTTCAGTATGGATTACGCCTCAATATTAAGAAAGTAAAAATCCTCACAACTGGTCCAATAAGCAACATCATGATACACAGAGAAAATATTGAAGTTGTCAAGGATTTCATCTTACTTGGATGCATAATCAACACCCGTGGAAGCTGAATTAAATTAAAAGACATATTGCGTTGGGCAAGTCTGCTGGAAAAGATCTCTTTAAGGTATGAAAAAGCAAAGATGTCACTTTGAGGACTAAGGTGAGCCTGTCCCAAGCCATGGTTTTCAATCGCCTCATATGCATGTGAAAGCTGGATAATGAACAAGGAAGACCAAAAAATAATTGATGCCTTTGAATCACGGTGTTGGTGAAGAATATTGAATTTACCATGGACTTCCAGGAGAACAAACAAATCTGCCTTGGAGGAAGTACAGCCAGAATGCTGCTTAGAAGCAAGGATGGTGAGGCTTTGTCTTACTTACTTTGGACATGTTATTAGGAGGTACGAGACCCTGGAGGAGGGCATGAAGCTTGGTGTGGAGGGTCAGGGAAAAAAGGAAGATTTTCAACGAGATTGACACAGTGGGTGTGAACAATGGGCTCACACATAGCAATGATTGTGAGGATGATATCAAACTAAAAGCCATTGCCATCAAGTGCATTCTGACTCATATTTCCTTGTGTTATACATAGGGTCACTATGAGTTGAAAATGACTCGACAGCACCTAATAACAACAAAGCTGTTAACAAAATTATTACTATTTTCCTCATACTGATAAAGTGTTCAGTTACTATACAAAAGCAATGCTTCATGTTCTATCTGTACCAAATTCTGGTCCACTCTTTGTGAAAATTTAGGTAATTATAATGCTACTAAATGCCAATAGTTATCACCAGTTCACTTACCACTAACGATAAGATTCTTACTGGGGGATTCTGGTACAACGTTACTCACTAAAGCAATAAAGGCCATTCCTGATACTAGTTTACTTAGTCTGAACTCCCTTGAAAACAGAGTCTAATAAAAGGATTTACAGGCATGTTGTTTGTATGAGAAATGTTCTAAGGAGCAAGAGTGAGAGACCAGGAAAAGTGTTATAGTGACACAGGAAAGGAGCGAAAAATCAATTCAAGGATGAGTGATTTATTTTGTTCACTCCCCTGCTAGACAATTGAGACATAATCCTGGAAAAAAAAAAAAAAACCCTGAAAAGCATATAAAATATGCTTCAGAATTGCCCAGTAAGAGATGAACATGTAGTTATGAGTATCCTTCCCTACTGGGCATGAGTTGTGCTAAACCAAGATACAAACCCATTGAGATGAATTATACTAAAAAGTGTTAAAAAGACTTGCACTTTTATATGGGTACCCAACTGAGTGCCTGAGCAGCCTCCTACAGGCATCCTGGTGGTGGTGACAATGAAGTCTTCCTAAAAATATGCCTTGTGTCTTAGTCATCTAGTGTTGCTCTAATAGAAATACCACAAGTGGATGGCTTTAACAAAGAGAAATTTATTTTGTCACATTCTAGTAGGCTAGAATTCCAAATTCAGAGCATCAGCTCCAGGGGAAGGCTTTCTCTCTCTGTCAGCTCTGGCAGAAGGTCCTTCTCATCACTCTTCCCTGGATTAGGAGCTTCTCTGTGCAGGAACCCCAGGTCCAAAGGACATGCTCTGCTCCCCGTGCTCCTTTCTTGGTGGTATGTGGTTCCCAACTTTCTGCTTGCTTCTCTTTCATCTCTTTTAAGATAAAAGGTGGTGCAGGTCACACCCCAGGGAAATTCCCTTTACATTGGATCAGTCACGTGACCTGAGCAAGGGTGTTATGTCCCACCCTAATCCCCTTTAACCACAGGCAGAGATTATGATTCATAACAGACAGGAAAATCACAAAATGGAGGACAACCACACACTACTGGAAATCATGGCCTAACAAAGTTGACACATATTTTGGGGGGGGGGCATAATTCAATCCATGACACCTTGGAATTCTAACTCCTCTACTTGTGGATGAAGTCATTTTGGAAATAGGTTTTTGTTTGTTATGATAATGAGGCCATATCAGTGTACGGAGTGTACTAAGCCTAATCATTTCTAACTTACAAAAAGAACAGGTTAGATGCCGATGCTACATGAGGATTGCCAGGAATCAATGCAAGTCAGGGGTACCAACAAGGTAGAAGTAACACAGCTGAGATCCTGATTGGGATTTTTATCCTCTGGAACTGTGAGAAAATCAATTTCTGTTCTTTAAAGTTACCCACCTTCGGCAGTTATGTTACAGAAGCAGTAGAAAACTAAGGCACAGCTAAAGGATCATACCTGTGTGCAGCCAATTGTTAATATAAGATGGGTCCAAAGGAGCAAATACGGTTGGAGCAAACAAAAAAGTGGCAGGAAAGGAGGTTGGAAAAAAGCATGGGTGAGATCATATAATAACTTAGATTTTGCACCTTATTTGAAGTTAAATAGGAGGGCATTGTTAGCATTATGTCAGAATAAAAATAACACGATCTAATTTATATTCCTTAAAGATGATTCTTAATGCACAGGGAAGAAGAAAGAGTAGAAGTAAAAAAAAGAAAAGCAGAAGGCTGAGTAAGTAGTCCAATAAAGAGAGTGGCTAGAATAAGTAGTGGCAGTGGACGTAATGAAGATACACTGGATCTGGTGTAAATTTTGGAAAACCAAACCCATTGTGGTCGGGTAGATTTCGACTTGTAGCCACCCTGTGTGACAGAGTAGAATTGCCCATAGGATTTCCAAGAAGTTGCTGGTGGATTCAAACTGCTGACCTTTTGGTTAGCAGACAAGCTCTTAACCCATTGTGCCACCAGGGCTCCAGATTTTGGAAGAAGACCCAAAATGTGGTATGGAAAGTAAGAGAGGACATGAAAGTGACTGTGTAGTACCTTCCCACCCCTCAGTTAACTGGGCGGTTTTAGAAGTCACTTACTGGGATGGAGAAGAATGGTGTACATGTAGGAATATTGAAACTGAAGTTCTGTTTTGGAGAAACAGCTTGGGAGATATGGGGACTGGTAATACAAATTCAGGAGCAATTAATAAAGACATTGCATTTGCAGAGGTACAATGATGAAATAATTAGGAAAGTAGTGAATTTAGGGAAAGAAAGGAACTCTGAGGATTGATTCTTAAATAATCTTATTGTTTATTTGTTGGACAGAAATTCTAGTAGGTAAAGATTGAAGGGAATGATAGGAGTAGCCAGTAAATTATATGGAAAAGCAAGAGGTTTCCATGTCTCAGAAATCAAGTGAAGAAAGTCTTTACTGAGGAAGACATCTATCCATTTTTAAAAATGTTGTTTAAAGTTTCCAAATTTAAACTAGAAATTCAAATGGTAACTTGTCGGGAGAGGTTTAAGTAGTTTAATTGTATGTATGTATGTATATATATATATAGAGAGAGAGAGGGAGGGAGAAAGAGAGAGATACAGCCCTGGTGGCACAGTGGTTAAGAGCTTGTCTGCTAACCAAAAGATCAGCAGTTCAAATCCACCAGCTGTTCCTTGAAAATCCTATAGGGCAGTTCTACTCTGTCCTATAGTGCCGCTATGAGTTGGAATCAATTTTACGTCCACGGATTTGTTTTTTTTTTTTTTTTGGTTTTATATATACGTATTTGGTTATATGTATATATATACATATATATAACCAAACATGTTTGTATACATATATATATACACACACACAAAAAAAAGAGAGACAGAAAGAGATAGATTGAGATTTATATTTTAAGGAATTGAGTCATGAGAGTATAAAAAAAAAAGAGGCTAGAAAATCCAAAACCTATAGGTTAGGCACAGGCTGGAAACTCTGGCAGTTTTGTGTCCACAGGTAATGGGCTGATAATTCTGGCAATACATGTCTATTTAGAGTCTTGAGGCAGAATCCTCTCTCTCTCAGGAAGCCTTAGTTTTTTCTCTTAAGGCTTTTAAATGTTGATCTCCACCCACATTATGGAGGATGATCTGCCTAACCTAAGGTCAACTAGTTTAAATGTTAAAATATGCTCATAGCAGCATCTAAACTAGTGTTTGATCAAACAAACTGTAGCTTAGCCAAGTTGACACATAAAATTAGCCATCACCCTGAAGAACTGTGCTATACTGGGGAGTCAACATTTGTCCCTACTGCTGGCAGGCTGGATACTCAGCAATGGCTGTAGAGGGTCAGTCTAGGAAGTCCACCTTGCTGAGGTTATACACCTCCATCCCTGTCACCATGGCTACTTTGTTCATGAAATATTTATTTTAAAGAGTTGTCTCACAAAATTGTGGGACTGGTAAGTCCAAAATCTATAAGTCAGATGACAATCTAGAAACTCTGATGATATTGTGCTCAAAATCTGTAGACCAGGCAGTGGGCTGGGAATTCTGAAAGAATATATCTAGTTTTGAGACAGAATCTTGCTTCCTTGGAAAACCTGTTTGATACTTCAATTGAACGGATGAAGCCCACTCACATTATAGAGAGTAATCTCTTTTACTTACAGTCAACTGATTTAAATGTTATTCACATGTAAACACCTTCATAGAAACTTTTAGTGTTTGACCAAATAGCTGACCACCATAGCCTAGCAAAGTTGACATAAAAAGTTAATGATCAAACCAAGCATTGCTGAATATCCACCTGATGTTTTTCTCAAAAATTTAAAAAGAGACCCATCAGTATGATATTGTTTGTGGGTGGGTGTGTGTGTGCATGCTTGTGCACAAGTATACTTTAGTCCCATTTAAATGATCAGATTCAGTTACCAGTTTATGGAGAAATGGGTTTATCCATATTTAGTGTTTACTCCCAGGTGAGAGCATGGGAGTAAAATTAAGTTTGGATGTGAAATAGTGATTATATTAATATATCATGAAATCTAACCTCGATTATAAGGGAAGGATGATCAGTGTTAAAAGTAATAGGATTAGAAAGATAAAAACGCTAATTCATAAAAGAGGATAGATTCATAAATCAAATTTCTAAAGGTTGTTCAGTAAGTGACTGATATACACTAATGAATGAAACATGAGAGTATGGGGTGTGGAAGAATAAAATCTTATTTTTGATGAAAAGGTCAAGAGCCTTTTCCTTTTCCTTTTGAGGAATTGAAAGGTGAGAAAGGTGAATTTGTGGTACATACGGTGCATATATGAATGAGACGATGTGTTGCATATTCTACACCCCTACGGCTATTTGGCCTCACAGCAAAAAAAAAAAAAAAAAAAAGAATTCAAGTTAATATAAACCAGAAGAGACACTGCCTTCTTTACTTAACCTACTGTGATAGATTCCAAAAATGACCACCCATTCTTTCACTCTCATCAAAACTGTCTATTTCTACAATGTTCGAAACTGAGTTGGACATGCAACTTTCGTTGGCCAATGGGATGTTAGCAAATATGTTAAAAGCAGAAACTTGAAAAGTGCTTGAGCATTGAGGTTTGCCCTATCTTGTAGTTTTTAAATCTGTAAACAACAATGTGAAGAACCTCAGCCATCCTTCTTGATAATAAGAGAAGCATTAATCTATTTCTCTCCAAATGGCCAAGAGCTTTCCAACTGCCACCCGTGTGAATGAGTCCATCCATTAGCTGATCTGCAGCAGACAGATGTTGCATAAGCAAGTCCAAAAAAGATTATCTTGGCTGGCTTATTCAAGAAAGACTTCTCAGACATCCTTCAGAATTTGGAGACAAATAAAGAATTATTGTTTTAAGCCATTAACTTTTTGAGCAGTCTGTTTTACAATAAAAGACAACTGATAGACATCTTTTACTTAGGAGAGGTGTTCTCTGAGAAGCACAAAGAGAGTATTAGGTGAGGCTGACAAAATGATGAGTAGTCTGCTAATGGATGCTAGAAAAGCAATGAGGCATTGCTATAGCAAGCTTGAAAAATGGTGACCCACGTACTTTTGTGATAAAACAACTGGCAAAACTATCACCTGCTGTAACTTGTAACATGGCAAAATGTCTAACATAATGCCTAACATACCATTATAAATTGGGTACCTATGGGAGGAGGTTGTAGGCTAATTGTCTCTTCAGTTCAAGAGAAGTACGTCAAAGAACTCCAAAATTTCCGGAACCATGGAAACGGAATGAACCCCTGAAACTTTTGCTCTGAGGTAATCTTTATACTTTAAACCAAAAATATCCCCTGAAGTCATCTAAAAACAAAATAATAGCTTAGCTTAACGAGTAAAGAATGTCTGCCTTGAGCATTGTGCTCTTTTCAGATCTATCTATATGGGAACATATTGACAACAGCAAATTGAAAGATTAAATAGGAAACTCAGGGAGCAGTGAGTTTATGGTAATGGGGAGGAACAATTCAGAAAAAGTTTGCACAACTCAAAGAATGTAATCAATATCGCTGAACTGTACAGGTAGATACTGTTGAATTGATGTATGTTTTGCTGTGTATATTCTTAACAACAACAAAATAAATAAAATTTATTAAAAAATGAACTGCCTTTGCAATGCAATTTAGATAAAGAGAGTTTTGGGTTCAACCCTGAGGCCAGTTTTGTATGAATATTTTGGGGTTCCTGGTTAAGAGTTAGCATGAGCATTACACAATATTCCCTGTGAGGTAAATGTAAATGACTTGTAGCCAGAAGACGATCCGATTAATTATAAAATGCATGCAAACCCTTTCCTTTCTGTCAATAAACCCCCAAAAACCAAACCTGTTGCCATTAAGTCGATTCCAATTCATAGTGACCATGTAAATAGGTGGACTGTATTGCTCCATCTGCTGAACTTGGAATGGCCATGTGACTTTTCTTTGGCCAATGGAACTTTACTAGACAATGGGGCACAATCAGGAAAGTGACCAGTATTTGAGCATTGGAGGTGGCTTCTTTTGTATTTTTTAGAATTGTGAAGCTACCATTTGAAGAAGTTCAGGCTAGCTTGCTGGATGATGAGAAAAATAAGACCTAGGTGCCCCATCACCCTGTGAAATGCCCTGCAAAAACCATGCACGTGCATGAAGCAGCCCTGTTTATGTGGACTCAAACTGACTGATCAGTTGATGACAGATACATCAGCAAGTCGAGAAGCCTTCAGCTGAGCCTCAAAAACCTTGTGGCAAGAGAATCATAGAATGGTGTGCTGATTAAATAGTTAATGTTAAGGTAGCTAAATCTGAGGATGAAGAGATAACTGAAACACCTTTTAGTCCTAGGAATACCTCCACTGACTATGGACTTTAAAACAGCTGCAGTATTTAATCCAACCGTAGTAAAATAAGAACAATCTCATAATATGGTATTGATATCAACATCTGTTCAACACAATGATGGACATTTAAAAAAAAACTAAAAATGAAACATAATTATATATGTGTGTTGCAAACTTATGTATAAAAGAGTCAAATCCATTCTTGGCATTCTTTGTATTATAAGAGATTTAGATTTTTTTTTTGTGCATGTCAAAATTGTTTTAAGTATATGCTTCAAAAATCTGATTACACACATAGTAATTACAGTATTATTTGTAGGTTTTCTTCTTACTGCATTCTCAGTTTCCCTTTGTAGTAAACATAAATCTCCACCAAAAAAAAATCAACACATTAAGGATTAGTAACATCATTGTGTGTTATAATTACTAAGGGCTAAAAATTCTTTGAAATGATTTAAATGGTTATATTTATCCCTAGGATTTTATCTATATAATTATAAGAAAAAAAGACAACATGCTGTTTCAGGTGCTTTCGTTAGGTAGACGTTTTATAACAAATGGTTTGGGACATAGCACAAATATGTTTCCCTTCATCATCCAAAGGATTCAAAAGTCTCTTTAACGGATTCACTAGAACACACTCATTCTAATATGTAATAATTAGACTTTGAATGCCCAGGGAGAATATATTTCTTCTTTATTTTCAGCACTTTTCACAGGATATATTACCAATTTTTTGTCACTCTCTTACCTTGGGGAAACTAACATTATTTTGATTTTCTGTTGAAAATAAACGAGGCACACTGGAAAATAAAAATGGATTTTGACATGTTTTGCTCTCCGGAAGAATTCAGATATTAGCAATGTTATCAGAGCAATCTCCTTTAGAAGACTAAAAGCCTTCAATTGATCCAGAATCTGTTCACCCTATAGATGGGGAAAAAGAATAACAAAAGGGGACTACTAAATATTCCTCTGCTAAACCATGCATACAATGAATGTTGATCTCCTCTGGTTTTAACTGACTGCATTGAAAATAACTCTATAAGACAAGTTGTTAAAGGTAAGAGGCTTTTATACTACCCTTTCGAGTGTACTAAAACCACTCAACCAATTTTATTTAGTTACACTCTTAATAAATTAGACCCCATGCTTTCGAAGTCTGGTTCAAATTGAAAATTGTAGAAAAAGAAAACTGGTCATATCCAAACTTCTGCTTAAGTATTTCTCTCCCTGTTTTCTACATATGCATTCATACCACACTGTCTACCCTGACCTGTTGAGACAAATTTAATTTTTGCAGTTGGCCAACTAGAAAGCATGTAAGGCAAGTCTAATCATTGGAAATTATTCTGGCATTCAATATTGATCAAAGGGTGATGTCTATTGAGTAGGATGAGAGAAAAGCATTAATGTTAGCTAGTTGAAACAGAGGTTGAATTGGTAAATTAGAGAGAAATAGTGAGGATAATACAGACATTGCTAAGGAAGGCAAACTAAACAAGAAATCAGACGTAAATTTGGAATGAGTTATAATTTTTTAAACACAAGAATTAAAATAGCCAAAATCACCTTCTTATTCTATTTGGAGATCAATGGACATGTCAATATCATAATTGTATGTGTTTCATTGCCACTTTCCTTGGCAATATGAGCCTTGACTTACAATGTTGGTGTGGTCCTAAGAAAAATTATGCATGTGAGATTCAACATTAATTAGGAGTACAGATGCAAATAAATCAGCTATCATTTCTGTAGCACTATATCACACAGAACAAGAACAAAGCTTGGAAGATATGAATATATCTTAGGTGCAAAGAGGGTGTTGGTGAAGAATATTGACTATACCGTTGACTGCCATAAGAACAAACAAGTCTGCCTTAGAGGAAGTACAGCCAGAGCACTCTTGGCAAGGCTTCATCTCATGTACTTTGGACATGTCATCAGGAGTGACCAGTTCCTGGAGAAGAACATCATGCTTGATAAGTGAAAAAGAGGAAGACCCTTGATGGTACAGATTGGTATAGTGGCTGCAACAATGGACTCAAACATAATGATTGTGAGAATGGCTCAGGACCAGGCAAAGTTTCCTTCTGCTGTGCATAGGGTCCCTTTGAGTCAGAAGCGACTCAGCTGCACCTATCAGCAATAAGGCAAAGAGGGTAACTTAAGTCTGATTATGAAAGATAGAGGTTTTTTTTTTTTAGTACAGCTGAGCTTTCTCCTTTGTCTCCAGCCAATCTTGATCAGAATCAGTATTATATAATGTATTATGTAACCAACATCAAGTATGTATTATTATGTCTACTTTCAAACCTCTATGTAGATGACCTGCAGAGAACAGATACCAGAGCTGAAATAGGGAAGATGCTCACGCTTCAGGTACTTTATGAAAAAAAACTAGTGCAAATCAGGCTGTCTATTGCTCTCTACCTTCAATACCATTCTGAAGGGTTGGGCCCTGCTCCTAACCAGGTATGGGAAGCAGGTTAGTAAATGACGGTTTCTAAACTCCAAGGCAATTTGCGGTTGATTGTGAGGTTTCACTGACACACATTTAAGACAAAGTTCATATCTTAATGACTTTAGATTATTTGTTCCCATGTGTGTGAAATCCATAAGGCAAGAGACAACCTAACATGCTCTGAGCTTTCATTTAATTAGTTGACACAGGAAACTTAGTCTCAGCTCCTGCTCTAAATGAAATATCCTACTAGTGCTTTCCAAGTCCCTAGAGCTGCTCAGAAAGCACCACTTAAGCTAGAGTAGGTCTCTAGCTTGCAGCAACTACAGCAGAAGTAGAATACTCCAAGGGAATACTGAGGCTGATGTTTTCGTTAATCTTCCATGGCTGTTCTAAATAAGCCATGTATGTTTGAGCCCTTTACTTCACTAGGTGTTATCATTTAACCTTCCACCTGACCATTCTGACTTTCTGGATTTCTGAATTCCTTCCTACAGCCTCCTTGCAAATCCTGGCTGAACCACTTTCACAGACTATAAAAAAACTGTGATCAGAAGCCAGTTTTACAAATATCACAGAAGGCACAAATAAGTGATAATGCAGGACATACAATGAAGAAATTTTAAATGATAAACTATGACAAATTGTTATGCAGCTTAGAGTTAAAAATAATTTATGAAAATGATAAGATTTGAAATGTGATGAAATAAGCAATGGCTACGCTAAATACATCAAGTCCATAATAAGAAATCTCACATTACAGGAGATAATTGCAGATGGTTTAAGGAATTCATTTCACAAAGCATTAATTGCTAGATAATGCTTATTTCATGATAACCATAAGAATGGTTGAGCCGCAATAAAAGGCAATAGTACAATCTAATCATTGACAAAAAAAAGAAAATTACCATATGATATATACATAATGGAAACCCTGATAGCATAGTGGTTAAGAACTTTGGTTGCTAACCAAAAGGTCAGCAGTTCAAATCCACCAGGCACTCCTTAGGAACCCAATGGGGCAGGTCTACTCTGTCCTATAGGGTCTCTACGAGTCGGAATCAACTCGAAAGCCACAGTTTTATTTTCTTTTTTTAATATACATAATATTAAAATATACATAATAGACAGAAAACATTTTGATAAAAGTAACACTTATTAACATTGAAAACCTCTTATCATGTTAAAGCCTCATACTTTGGAGTCCCTGGGTGGTGCAAACAGTTAACATGTTCAGCTGCTAAGTGAAAAGTTGGAGGTACCTTGGAACAAAGGCCAGGAAATCTACTCAGAAGAAATGACACACTGAAAACTCTATAAAGTACAGTTCTACTGTGACATACATGGGGCGTCCCTGAATCAGAGCAGATACGCCAGCAATTGGTTTTGAATTTGGTGAAGACTGTTTAGATACAACAACAAAAGCACAATTCATAAAAGAAGGAAAAAAAAAGATGCATAAGTTGGACTTCATTAAAATGAAAAAAATGTTCTGTAAAAGTCACTGTTAAGAGAATGAAAAGACAAATCAAAGGCTGGGAGAAAATATTTGCAAAACACATATTTGATAAAAACAAAATATATCTAAAATATACAAAGAACAACTAAAACACAACAATAAGGAAACCAACAATGGCCATTCTAAACAGAAATCTCATGAAAGAGATATACAGATGAAAACTAAGCATATGAAAAAGTGCCCAACATCAAATATTACTGGGAATTGCGAATCAAAACATGCATATATAAACAACAAAACAAACCCGTTGACACAGAGCCCATTTCATCTCACGGCAACCACATGTATTACAGAGTAGAATTGCTCCATAAGGTTTTCTTGTCTGTAGTCTTTATGGATGTAACCTTTCTTCCTAGGAGTTGCTGGGTGGGTTTGAACTGCCAACCTTTAGATTAGCAGTCGAGCTTAAACCCTTTGTGCCACTCAGAGACCGACACACTTATTAGAAAAGCTAAAATCCAAAACACAGATAATACTAAATGTTTGCAAGGATGTGGAACAACAGGAATTCTCATTCATTGCTGGTAGGAATGCAAAATGCTAAGCTACTTTGAAAGACAGTCTGGTAGCTGCTTACAAAGCTAACCATAGGGTTACCATTCAATCAAGCAATCACACTGCTAGGTATTTACCAAATGAGATGAAAACATATGTTCACATATAAACTTGCACACAAATGTTTAGAACAGCTTTATTCATAATTGTTAAATATTGGCAGCCACCAAAATGTCCTTCAATAGAATGGATAAACAAACTGTGGTATATCCACAGAATGGAATAAACTTTCAGCAGTAAAAAGAAATGAGCTGTCAAGCTATGAAAAGATATGCAGAAACCTGAAATGCATCCTGCTATGTTAAAGAAGTTGGTCCAAAAAAATTGCTAGCTTTATGATTCCAACTATCTGACATTCAGGAAAAGGCAAAACTGTAGTCACAGTGAAAATATGAGTTGTTGTCACAGTGTCAGAGGGAGGGTGGAGGGGTGAACAAGGGCAATGAAACCATTCCGTATGATACTATAATGGTGGACACATGACATTATGTATTTGTCAAAGCTCATAAGACTTATAACGTAAAGAGTGAACCAAAATACAAATTATGGATTTTAGTTAATAATAGTGCACCAGTATTACTTCAGTTGTAGCAAATCCACCACACGAAGAATGGTGTCAATAATGGGAGAAATTCTGTGATTGTCAAGAGGGAAAGTATGTAAATTTTCTCTGTCTTCTGTGTAATTTTTCTATAAACTTAAAACTGTTCTAAAAATAAAAATAAATAAATAAATAAAAATCAGTGGTAGAATCAGAACTAGCTACATAAACTGCAGGGCCCTGGATAAAATGAACATATGGCACTGCTTTTTCAGGAATTACGAATTTCAAGGTGGCGGCAGCAGAACATTAAACCAAGGCAGAGTCCTGAGCATGAGGCCCTGGGCTATGAAACAAGTTGCACACTCACCCATGATGGTTAGACCTAGGTAAAATGCTATGCTTTGAGGCAACAGAAATAAATTGGTGCAAATTTTTACACTAGCGAGTGAAAACAAATCGACACCAAAAGAAACAAAAAAATTGCAGGGTTTTTTTTTAATGGTTATAGCTTCTTCTAAATATTTCCGCTGCTTCTTAAATCCTAAGGTACTTACTACTATACAATACCATTCCTATGTGAATTTAAAAAAAAAGGCCCATGTTTATTTTACCGTCTAAATTTTTAAGCTTTTTACTGTAGATCCTGTTTTAATTGTGGTAGAACAAGTGGACTTGTGGTATAGTAGCAAAATGATCATTCAATCCCCAATGCTACACACAAATTTACCTTGGATTAATATATTTGGACTTTAGAGAAAATGAATAGATGTAATTTATTAAAAAAAAAATATGTTCAAGATAGGCATGCAATTACAAATTCGATAACTGAAAGATTCCAAGTAGATCAAACAGATGCTCAGAAAGGCTACAATACTTTGAACTATTTATACAGTTTCATAATAATAAAAAGCAGAATATCATAAGGGTAGGGATTATGTCACAGTAGATCTCCAGGTAACCACAAAATGATATTAACTTAAAAATTATGCAGTAAAATGGGAGCCATAACATAAGCAATTTTAAGCAGCAAAAATTTTTCCCTCTAGTCAAGCCTAAACCAAAAGGATCTAATGAGATTTAAGCTTAGGTATCAGCCTGTTTTCCAACTCACTCTGCTTGGAACATACCAGGAGTTGAATTTCATGGGTTTTCATAAAGGAATTGGCTGAAGTTCATTCTTCTCTGGTTTCAAACACTATGAACGTGAGATTTATCCTCTTCCTTCATGAAGGCCTTTGGACCACACCCCACAAGACTGCTCTTCCTTGTAACATTTCTATACCCATGCCAAGTGGGACAGAATGTAATTCTTCTTGAACCCTATTTGAAAACAGGTAGGAATTACAAAAGGAAAGCCCAGCAAGAACAGATAATAAGCATGAGCTTACCCACCCATGAATATCAGACTAGAGATAGCATTCTGAAAGTTCTTATTAAATATGATTAAACTGAGTTACAAATAAAGAAGAAATATAATATACTTGGAAAACGAAATTAAAACCATATAGGAAAAAGGAACAAAGAGATTTTAAAATTTCATAAATGACATGCAGATTCGTTGCAAAGGAAAGGATACTAAACCAAAAAAAAAATAAATAAATAAACCCAGTGCCATTGAGTCGATTTCGACTCATAGCGACGCTATAGGACAGAGTGGAACTGCCCCATAGAGTTTCCAAGGAGCACCTGGCAGATTCGAACTGCCGACCCTTTGGTTAGCAGCTGTAGCACTTAAACACTACGCCACCAGGGTTTCCAGTGAAAGGATACTATGAACAAAATATTGGATGTAAGTGAAAAATTTATTCATAGGTCAGGAATTTCATATCTCAGGAACTGACTCAGAATGAAGTACAGACACCAAAGACATTCCTTCTGCTTCTGGGCAAGATGAAGTAACAAGCAGCAGAATAATGCCTCTCCCCCGGAACATGTGGCAATAGAAATCCCTACTGTTTCTAGTGGGTAGATGTCAGGAATGCTGTTAGATACCCTACAATGCACAGGCAAGCCCTCCACAGCACAGAATTATCTGTCTCATGGCGTTAATAGTCTTGAAGTTGAGAAGCTCTGGAATAGAGAAAATGAAATGGAAAATAGAGATATTCACAACGTAATAGAGTTCTATAAAATGAAATATGTAGAAATATGATGTTTCAAAATAAAGTATCTGAAATTAAGAGCTTAATAACTGCCTCGTTTCCAATATAGCATAGAGAAGAAGAGAAAATTCAAGAACTGGAAAAGAGGTCAATGCAAATATCCAAACTGAAGCTCAGAGTCCTTTAAGTTTTTATTTAAATTTAGGATCACTTGGCCACTTTTTATTTAAAAATATCTGTAGCGTTGTTTTGGAGGATTCAGAGTTTGAATCTCTATAGAAATTTTGAGAGAAGCAAATTTTAACAATATTGAATCATCTAACCCCATAATCTTTTAGTTAGGTTTTCTTTAATTTTTTTTTTTCAACAATATATTCTACTTTTCAATTAAGAGGTTGTATGAGTGTTTTAAACTTAATCCTAATTTTTTTTTAATTTCTTTTTCCAGATCTTTGCTGCTAATATATAAATATACAATTAGCTTCATTGCTTTCTTGATTTTTTTTCTTCCAAGGTCTTTTCTTCCAAGGTAATGTAGGGTGGATTCTAACTCTTACGAAAAGGAAATACAATTTGAGAAGAGTTGTTTTATTATCACAGTTTTTCAGGTGACTTTTTCAATTTTTTTTTTCTTCCTTTTTAAACCAAAGTTTTATTTTCCTCTGTCCATGTGGTTTCTTAATTTTACTTTAATACTGCTGAAGCAATTTCTTACATAAAGGGCAATTTCAGGACTGAAGTTCTTATCTGTTAGTGGCTTCTCCTTTGCTCCTAAATGATGAGTTCTACATTATGCTAGGAAGAAAGAGACCAAATGTGTGTGGTTAAACTGAAGTATAAAAAACTGAGACTCATTTAACACTTAGAGACTTCTATCTCACCTACTTCAATGATTTTTTTTCCTTAAAATATACAACAATAATTAGACAATAAACACCAAAATCACACCCACTGCCGTCAAGTCGATTCCGACTCATAGCAACCCTATAGGACAGAGTAGAACTGCCCCATAGAGTTTCCAAGGAGCACCTGGCAGATTCAAACTGCCGACCTTTTGGTTAGCAGCCGTAGTACTTAACCACTACGCCACCAGGGTTTCCAGTTAGACAGTAACTACTTTTATAGCAACGATGATTAATCCTTTCCAACATAGGTCAAGTTGTTGTGTGATAATCACACTACATATTGCTTTAATAATCTAAATTATGTGGAGTGATAGGAAAACCAAGCCAGACTATTCTTCTTTTATTTGACACTGTGATAGAACAATTTGTCTTGAACACTTATTTTTGTTTTTCAAGGAGTAATTAACTTCTCTTAGGTTTTATAAAAGTGTTGCATGTACAGTGAGGACCATAATACTCTACTCAGTTAATTTTCAAATATGAAATAAGAAAATGGACATTAAAGTGTGTCCTGAAGAGCGCTGGTGACTTAGTGGTTAAGAGCTCGGCTGCTAAGCAAAAAGACAGCAGTTGGAATCCACCAACCACTCCTTGGAAACCCTATGGGGCAGTTCTACTCTGACCTATGGGGTCTCTAGGAATTGGAATCCACTCAATGGCCATGGGTTTTGTTTTGAAAGTGCTATGTAAGTCCGAGGCTTTTATGAATATTCAACTCAATGTCTCTATGGTTTTTATTAACAGAAGTGTTTACTTTGCTGCAGAATTTGACCACAGTTCTAAGTATGTACATCACACATTGCCTGCAGGATATTGGGAGAATGGTGGCCTCCTTACTAGCGTGGACAGATAAATGCTAGGAGGCTATGGAAGGCATCATAAGTGATCAGAATCTGGTTTTGCAGTGGACTTACCATTTCTGCATTTAGATGAGGAGATTGGAAAGCATCCACTTCTTCCCCCTAAAGTCTCATAAAAACATAAGTTAAAATAAGTTTCTTCTTGGCATTGGTCATAAATATTAAACATCTGATGCATTCAAACTGCTAGTTACAAAGCTGAGTTTTCAGCCACATTTTTAACATTATGGACCAGGAATTTGACAAATTCATATAGTCTAGGCAGGTTCACACATTTACACTGCTCCCTGCTACCTAGGGCAGTTGCATTTTTCATCCGTTATGCTGTTTGACAGCCTACGGTGAATTTATAAATGTTCAACAGGTGCCTCCAGTCAGAAGCACATGAACTGTATAGCTGAAAGTTGAATCAAGACATGGGGTTTAATTTATAAATTTTAGTTATCATGTGAAAAGATTTTGCCTTTAAATACGGGTGAACAACCCAAGGGAAGTGAACTAATAAAAGATTGTCTGATGAATGCAGTCAACTCAGAATTCTATTTAAAGATTTTGAGATTTTACCTGTATACCCTATTATGTATTGAATTGTGTTCCCCCCAAAATATGTCTTGGAACTCTAATTCCTATACCTGTGGATATAATCCCCTCTGAGAATAAGATTTTCTTTGTCATGTTAATGAGGTCATATCTGCATAGGATGGGCCGTACACCAAACCACTTATCAGATATAAAATGAAGAGAACAGACACAGAAGCAAGTAAAAGAAGGAGATAGATGCCACATAAACCAAGAAACACCAGAGATACAGAAGCTGAG
Organism: Elephas maximus indicus; assembly: GCF_024166365.1. NCBI lineage: Eukaryota > Metazoa > Chordata > Mammalia > Proboscidea > Elephantidae > Elephas > Elephas maximus. The sequence continues at coordinate 39,146,884 of NC_064836.1, read as the reverse complement.
ACAGGATTTTCTCCCACAGTGGACCGAGGGAGAGCCTTTCCCTAGAGTCAGTGCTCTGAATTAGGCCTTCTAACCTTGTAAACTGTGAGGAAATAAATGTTCTTTAAAGCCTTTCACTCATGTTCCTGTCACAGCAACACTAGGAAACTAAGACTTATCCTCTTCGTTAATTTTTTTTTTTTTTTCCTGGTTGAAATTAAGAACATCTAAAAATCACGTATACTTCCTTGCCTCATGGATAAAAAAAAAAAAAAAATTATCAGACTTCAAATATATTCTGAGATTATGAGACCCAAAAAAAGCTTATTTTAAATTTATTCTTAATGTAATTATGAGAGTATGAGGAGCCCTGGTGGCACAGTGGTTAAGTGCTCAGTTGCTAACTGAAAGGTTGGTGGTTTGAACTCACCAACCACTCCAAGAGGGGAAGGTGTGGCAGCCTGCTCTCGTAAAGATTACAGCCTGGGAGAACCTATGGGCAATTTCCACTCTGTCCTACAGTGTCACTACGTGTCGGAATTGACTCAAAGGCAACGAAAGCTCATGAAACTAGATTGTTAATGGAGAGAAACGGATAACTGAAGTGATTATTTGGTTAAGCCAGACTTTTAAAAATGTATTTTTGTCTAAATTATTAAATTAGCTTTATATTAATTTTATAATTCAAACATAAATTTTCATACTGTGCCAACTGAGGCATAAGCTGAGCTTGGGATGGTTATCCTCAACATTTTTCAGTAGCATTAACTGTACATCATTAATCCCTATAAACCCTGTTTTCTCTCTTTAATTGATTTATCTGGTTTTAGAGAATCTCTGTGTCTTTGTTCCCAGCTGAAGCACATTGACCTTTTCCCTGTGATCAGCAGTATCATTCCTTCTCTCACATTGATTCCACTTGCTCTACACTTCATTACTTTGTCCTCCCTTGCACCCTGTACTCTTGACAAAGAGGACATGATAAATTTTTTCTCTAATTGAATTAATTAAAAAAAAATAGAATTTCCACTGTAGCAAAGTACTATATTTAACTTTTGAAAACACAATGTTGTCTAGCAATGTAGACAGTTATGTAAACAAGTATTTATAATATTCTTTGTTATGAGTATTTGACAAAAGTGTTACCACGATTTCCCAAGTAAGAGCCGCCTGAGGCAAACAGCCAATTCTTGAGACAGCGGGGAATGATCTCCTCCTAAAGCTCTGTCTCGAGAAACTGGAGGCCAGCTTGGGTTTTATAGGGAAAAGGGGACATGAGTTTTAGGAACGTGTGGAATGTCTATTTTTTTTTTCTGTGTGGTTTCAGTGGGCACCTCTCAAACATGTTGATCTTTTCCTGCCATTATCCTATCAGCCCCAGGGTAGGGAGGAGAATGGTGCCATCCTGGTGAGCATCATCCTGTTTGATAAGCTTAGATTGATATCACTTGTTTTTTCGTGGTCCTAATTTTTTTTTTTTTTAAGGAAGCATTCGTTAACTTTTGACTTTTAGAGGAGCTAATAGCAAAATCATACTTGAAGACAGAGACAGGCTAGGGAACAAAAAAAAAAAACAGTGGTACAGGTACTGTTCAAGATATAACTGAACAGCCTGTTCCAAAAGTAGAAAAGAAAGTGAAGTAATTGATTGTAAAGAAAAAAAAAAAGAACTAAAGATTTCACAGACAAAGTTGTATCAAACTGTGCTTGCACAAATAATTTGAAGTTTACATGTGAAAAAATGACAAAGCAAAACACTTTACACAGAAAGAACATCATTTGCAAAGGTGAAAAACCATAGTTTACATGAGGGAACTTTCAGTGTGGAGTGTGACCAATGCTTAGAAAGTAGGGAAAGGTAAGATATGAAAAGTCATCTTGGCAAAACTACAAAAGGACTTATATATCACAATTAGCTAAACTATACCAGCCACTCCTCGGAAACCCTTCGGGACAGTTCTACTCTGTTTTATAGGGTCACTATGAGTTGGAATTAACAACAGGCCTGGTACACATAGAATAACAGTAAACGCTCAAAGTGGATTTGTAGAAGCGGCCTCTGTGTTTCTCCTCTTTACTTTCAAGTTATTAAACCAGCTTTAGCAAATCAACTTTTATTAGAGAGGAGCCATTAATATGTATAAAGAAAAATTATCTTAAACTTGGATTAAAAAAAAAGGATGAAGACATGATATTTCTCTGTCATTCTCAATCATTGTCTGACAGACTCATCCACAGATTATTTAATTCTTTAGAGGACTGTATTTTTATTTGCTTTACTATTTGCTTCCCATTGGAACCAAAACTCTGGACAGTTACACGATCAGTTGCAGATTTTTGTCCAGGAGAAAAATAACCCAAGGATCATGCTTTTATTGTTAAGTTTCTCTTTCAGCAAATTCATTTCAACATTTCCCTTATTGACTTTATAATACTCTATTCCACAAATTCTCCTTTAAGTCAGCTTAATCATTTTGGTATTTCTCTCTCTAATAAATTAAATACTTAACACACACACACAGCATCACTGTATGCAGGTCATGCTTTTAGCCCTATTTGGGAGATTAGTTTGTGGTAAAATACATTTAGACAGTATTCTTTACTTTTGACCTCTGTTCTGTGAATTTCAAAGCAGACTAGCACACACCAAACCTAAATATTTCTGCAAAGAAAGCATAATTTGCTTTATGAAAACATTCCAACCTGATTTGAACAAGGAAACTTCTCCCCCTCCACCTGGTCTTAATGGGAAATATTTTAGGAAAGTGTAAAAAAGTTATTTTAGTATGCCTAGAGCCTCAACTCAACATTTTTTTTTTCCACTGAAAGGAGGTCAGAAGAAGAAAAAGAAAAACTGACAGACTGATAGAACCAGCATTTGAAAAAGGACAGGGTGATATGGTGTCTCTTAAAACATTTTGACTATCACAGATTGCATATGGATCACCGAGGAAGATAAGACAATATGTTTTGAGTGGAAAATACTAAAAATGTTGAAGAATTTGTATGAAATTATAATAGTCATGATTGTAACTATACCATAACTCTAGAAATAGTTACTTAGGACCTCTGCAGTGTACAACAGTAATTTTTTTCAATGAAGATAATTAAACTGTGTTCTCTTCTAAAGACATATGCTCATGAGTAATTGTGTTTAAGAAATATTTCTATGAATCTACTTTTTACAAGGCTTTGATTATTTTTATATTTATTCTGAGGGTTGATAATCAAATAATCTATTTATATATTATCCGTAAAAAGCTAATTAAATAATTGTTATATAAGATTATCACCCAGGTTCTTGTTTTTAAGTTATGGAAATAAAAGAATGAGTAAGAACCAAAAGGCTTAGGTAAAAAAAAAAAAAATCTAATAATTACACTGGTAGATAATTACACAACATAGTAAGTGCTATCGAGAAAAAGTAGAGGGAAATACATGAATGGGATATACTGACGGTGGTAGGATGCTTCTGCAGACAGCTAAATGTTCACCTTAGATATAGCTGAACTATGGGTAAGAGTTAAGCAGAAAAGGTGGAAATGGAAGTTGTGAGTCCAGGATAAGGTATATACAAAGGCTCTGAGGCAGGATAAAGAAATGTCCCCATTAGAAACAGAAAAAAGGTAAGAGCTAGATGATAGAAAGGAGAAGGTTCTAAGTAGTACAAAATTAAAGAGGAAGGAACCAGATTATATGGAGTTAGATTTTTATTTTCTTTTTACTGTGAAAAAAATTTTTTTTATTGTACTTTAGATGAAGGTTTACAGAACAAATAAGTTTCTCATTAAACAGTTAGTACACGTATTGTTTTATGACATCAGTTAACAACCCCATAACATGTCAACACTCTTCCCTTCTCAACCTTGGGTTCCCTATTACCAGGTTTCCTGTCTCCTCCTGTCTTCTTGTCCTTGCCCCAGCGGTGGTGTACCCCTTTAGTCTTGTTTCGTTTTATGGGCCTGTCCAATCTTTGGCTGAAGGGTGAACCTCAGGAGTGACTTCATTACTGAGCTGAAAAGGTGTCTGGGGGCCATACTGTTCTGGGTTTCTCCAGTCTCTGTCAGGCCAGCAAGTCTGGTCTTTCTTTTTTTTTTTTTTCTCCCTCCAACTAGATTTTTTATTGTTGTAAAAATACATTTAATATGACATTTGCAAATTGAACATTTTTCAAGTGTACAATTCAAAAAAATCAATTACATCAGTGATGTTGTGCAACCATCACCAATATCCGTTTCCAAATTTTCCATCCTCATAAACAAAAATTTGATGCTATCCAAACAATGATTCTCCCCTTCCCTGCTGCTCCTGCCCCTGGTAACCACTGTTAAACTCTAATCTCTATACATTTGCCTATTCTAGGTATTTCATATTAGTAAAATCATATAATATTTGTCCTTTTGTGATTGACTTACTTCACTCAGCACAATGTTTTCAAAGTTCATTCATGTTGTGGCATGTATCATTTCTTTTTATGGCTGAGTAATAATCCATTGTATGTATATACCACACTTTGTTTATATATTCATCTGTTGGTGGACATTTGTGTTTTTTCCACCTTTCAGCTATTGTGAATAGTGCTGCAATGAACATTGGTGTACACGTGTCTGTTTGCATGGCTGCTTTTAAGACTCTCGGGTATAAACACCTGATGGTGGTATTATCGGATCATATGGTAGCTCTGTTTAATGTTTTGTGGGACACCAAACTGTTTTCCACAGTGGCTGTACCATTTTGCATTTCCACCAGCAATGGATGAGGGCTCTAGTTTCTTCACGTCCTCATCAACATTTGTTATTTTTGGTCTTTTTTTTTTAAATAATTTTTATTGTGCTTTAAGTGAAAGTTTACAAATCAAGTTAGCCTCTCATATGTAAACTTATATACATCTTACTACATACTCCCACTTACTCTCCCTCTAATGAATCAGCCTGCTCCCTCCTTCCAGTCTCTCCTTTCATGACCGTTTTGACAGTTTCTAACCTTCTCTACCCTCCCATCTCCCCTCCAGACAGGAGATGCGAACACAATCTCAAGTGTCCACCTGATGCAAGTAGCTCACTCTTCATCAGCATCTCTCTCCAACCCATTGTCCAGTCCCCTCCATGTCTGATGAGTTGTCTTCAGGAATGGTTTCTATCCTGGGCCAACAGAAGGTTTGGGGACCATGACCACCGGGATTCTTCCAGTCTAAGTCAAACCATTAAGTCTGGTCTTTTTATGAGAATTTGGGGTCTGCATCGACTGTTCTCCTGCTCCCTCAGGGGTTCTCTGTTTTGTTCCCTGTCAGGACAGTCATTGGTTGTGGCCAGGCACCGTCTACTTCTTCTGGTCTCGGGATGATGTAGTCTCTAGTTCATGTGTCCTTTTCTGTCTCTTGGGCTCATAATTACCTTGTGACCTTGGTGTTCTTCATTCTCCTTTGATCCAGGTGGGTTGAGACCAATTGATGCATCTTAGATGGCCGCTTGTTAGCATTTAAGACCCCAGACGCCACACTTCAAAGTGGGATGCAGAATGTTTTCTTAATAGAATTTATTTTGCCAAGTGACTTAGATGTCCCCAGAAGCCATAGTCCCCAAACCCCCACCCTTGTTCCGCTGACCTTCGAAGCATTCAGTTTATTCAGGAAGCTTCTTTGCTTTTGGTCCAGTCCCATTGTGCTGACCTCCCCTGTATTGAATGTTGTCCTTCCTTTCACCTAAAGTAGTTCTTATCTACTATCTAATCAGTAAATAACCCTCTCCCACCCTCCCTTCCTCCCCCCTCCAGTAACCACAAAAGAAGGTGTTCTTCTCAGTTTAAACTATTTCTCAAGTTCTTATAATAGTGGTCTTATACAATATTTGTCCTTTTGCATCTGACTAATTTCGCTCAGCATAGTTGCCTTCCAGGTTCCTCCATGTTATGAAATGTTTCACAGATTCATCATTGTTCTTTATTGATGCATAGTATTCCATTATGTGAATATACCGTAATTTATCCATTCGTCCGTTGATGAACACCTTGGTTGCTTCCATCTTTTTGCTATTGTAAACAGTGCTGCAAGAAACAAGGGTGTGCATATATCTGTTCGTGTAAAGGCTCTTATTTCTCTAGGATATATTCTGAGGAGTGGGATTTCTGGGCTGTATGGTAGTTCTATTTTTAGCTTTTTAAGGAAATGCCAGATAGATTTCCAAAGTGGTTGTACCGTTTTACATTCCCACCAGCAGTGTATAAGTGTTCCAATCTCTCCGCAGCCTCTGCAACATTTATTCTTTTGTGTTTTTTGGATTAATGCCAGTTTTGATGGAGTGCGATGGAATCTCATCGTAGCTCTAATTTGCATTTCTCTAATGGCTAATGATCGAGAGCATTTCCTCATGTATCTGTTAACTAAAAAAAAAAAAAAAAATCTGTTAGCCACCTGAATATCTTCTTTAGTGAAGTGGGTGTTCATATCTTTTGCCCAATTTTTAATTGGGTCCTTTGTCTTTTTGTGGTTGAGTTTTAAAAGAATCATATAGATTTTAGAGATCAGGTGCTGGTCGGAGATGTCATAGCTGAAAATTTTTTCCCAGTCTGTAGGTGGTCTTTTGTGTTGGATTTTTAGGAGCTCCCAGTTTTCTGGTTTCATTTCGTCCTTTTTAGTAATGTTTTGTATTCTGTTTATGCTTTGAATTAGGGCTCCTAACGTTGTCCCTATTTTTTCTTCCATGATCTTTATTGTTTTAGTCTTTATGTTTAGGTTTTTGATCCATTTGGTGTTAGTTTTTGTGCATGGTGTGAGGTATGGGTCCTGTTTCATTTTTTTGCAGATGGGTATCCAGTTATGCCAGCACCATTTGTTAAAAAGACTATCTTTTCCCCAATTAACTGACACTGGGCCTTTGTCAAATATCAGCTGCTCATATGTTGATGGGTTTATATCGGGGTTCTCAATTCTGTTCCATTGGTCTATGTGCCTGTTGTTGTACCAGTACATGGAGTTAGATATTTTTATTAAAAATGTTAATTTTTTTTTTCTAGAAGCCATGAGAAGCCGGTGAATGGTTTCTAACAGGAGTGTGACAGGGTTATGGCTGAAACCTTGGGGGAAGAGGTACCTAAGATTTGATGTGAGGAGTGCAAGCAAGAAACTATGGCTTTGATCCAAGAGGTAAATAATAGAATTTGGACTATAATAAGGGCAGTAGAGATAGAGAGAACTGGACAAATTAAAAAAACAAGGACAAACAAGAACACAGAAGAACAAATAAAATAGAGTATAAAAAACTAAACAGCTTGTATAGGTTGTATACAACCTATACAATCACTAATTATCAATTGAAATGTTCTTAATAGATCAAGCCTTATGTGTTCTCTACAAAGTACTTAAATAGAAAATGTTAAAACTATATTATACATGTAAAGTGTCATTTTCTACAAAAGTTTCAAAAATTATTGATGAAATAACTATTTCCTTTCCTAGCATGATTTTCCCAAATAAAAATTTGCATTTTATTATTCTCTGCACAATGGTAAAAAAATAAAATTAAGATATAGATTTTAAATTCATTTCTAGTAAAAACAAAACTTCAAAATTCCTTGACCACTTGTGCCCTAATCAGTAACTAAAATACAGAATAGAATACTAGAATACAATACAATATTATACCACCTCTAATTCATCCCATCCATATACCACCCTGTACCTTTTCTCAATAGCACTTACCATATTGTGTAATTTGTACACCATTTATAAGCTTTAAGCCTATGTTTACCCAAGCCCAATAAAATTATATTTATAAAAGTTATATTAATACAGTGCTTCATTCAATCTTTCATAATGTACTCATTTGATGAGGGGAATTTGTGCAACTTTTAAGTTTTTTAATAATTAAGCAATTCTGTACTGTAACTGGAGTAACACTAAATCTTTTGTAGGCATTGTCACAGTTTAGAAGGTTACTTCCCTGTCCCTTTCTGTATATCAACAATTTCACACTATAAGAAATTAGGAAAAGAAGAAAATTGTAAGGAGACTAAATGCACAGGTCAAATGGTCACCTCAGCCATTTGTCCATTGTTAGCCAAATTGGGTGGTCCAGAAAGTTGACTGCCCCATTGGGGCAGGCATTCGTTCTAGTCTGAAAAGTTTACTGAGAATTAGTGAGTGCAGCAGTGCCCATTGCATTTGATAAAAAGGCATAAATTAAGCAATATTTTTTTACACTGAATGAATATCAGTAATGTATGTAAGCATGGGGTAGGTAGGCTTCCGTTATGGTAACACATCGGTCAGTAAAGAAGAAACCCCGGTCCAGGAGGACAGACTCTAGACACATACATGCTTTAGGGAGATGTTTTAAATGATTAGTTTGTCGTGGGAAAAAAAAAAAAAAAGAACATTACTTTGGAGTGTGAAAATAAATTGAAGTAGAAAAAACATTTTTTTGCCCATTTTCTTTTCCTTATCATGCATTCAAATCACCCACTGTTAAAAGAGTGTTATCTTGAATTCCACCTCCTTCAAGAATTTCTGGGCCCTTTTTTATTTGGGCAGCTCCTGTCCTGAGGAGGCAGAAGGGGACAAGAGTTGGCTGGAGGGACAAGGTAAACCCGGGGTGGAACAGGAAAATGCATTGTCATCATTACAGGGTTTGCAAACAGTGTCACATAAAAATATGTGTATAAATTTGTGTATGAGAAATTAACTTGAGCTGTATACTTTCACCTAAATCACAATTAAAAAAAAAAAAAAAGAATTTCTGGGTCCTTGAAAAATATGCAGAAATCTGGGCCATCCAAGTCCAACTAATTCATGAACAAAGGCTCAGAAATATACATGTTTAGTAAATGCCTCCATTAATCCATATGCACATTAAAGTGTGGGGAGCGCTAAAGGATCTATTTATAATATCCTTGAGGGATTAATTCAAATAAACCAAAAAACCAAACCCATTGCCATTGAGTCAATTCTGACTCATAGCAACCCTATAGGACAGAGTAGAACTGCCCCATAGAGTTTCCAAGGAGCACCTGGCAGATTCGAGCTGCCAACCCTTTGGTTGGCAGCCATAGCACTTAACCACTACACCGCCAGGGTTTCCATTAATTCAAATTGTCTCCTGAGAGTCTAAGTACATAACTAAGAAATATTTTATATATTGCTGAATTTTGCCTCATACATATACACACCCCTACACACATACACATATCTTATTCACACACAAACACCTATGCATACACCCAATAATACACATACACACCACTGCTAAGCAGTTCAAATGGAAGCAGCCAGAATAATATAACACTTTCCAGTTTTAGTGTTTCCCTTAATCCAGTTTTGTTCCTACCTTCTCACAGTCTTACCCAACTCTCAGTCACATCCCCCAACACACGTGAACACACGCACAGAGCAAAAAACAACAAAAAAAAATAAACCAGACACCATATTAACAACCTGCTTGAATTCTATAATAATGACAATATACAAATATTATTTACAACGTAAGCAATATTAGCACGCACAGATGATTATTTCAGTGTTTATAAGTGGATTTGAGCATTACATATTTTCCAATAAACAGTTATATCATACTCATGTTTCTGTATTTTCCCTTTCCTATCTTTAATAAATACAATTGAGAATTTACTATGTATCAAATACCATTCTAATGACTGTGGGTATAACACTGAACAAAAGAGACCCAAATATCTTAGTTTAATTTAACATAAAGCTCTCTAAACAATTAAAAAATATGTATTTTATTATAAAATTCTTTCTGAATAGCTCCTTTTATATTGGGGGTTAGGGGGAAATCCTTCCCTTTTCTTTTGATAAATTGTGTACAAAACATTACATCAATTTCCAGTTTGCTTCTCTGATAGCGTCATTTTTAGCTGTTTACACATCTGGTTGGACACAAGATGATCAGGTAGAGCCCACTAAATCCTAAAGTATATAGTTATTGCTGCCAGTATTATACTAACATTAGCATTTTAATTGCAGAACAGTGGCAAAGAAAATTCAAATGGTTTGATTTGGTTAGAGTCCCAAAAGATCAGATGGTTTTTATGCTTTCCTAAAATCTTTTATTATTTTATTCTCTTTTTATTTTTGTCTCAGTTCTTTAACCAAGCCACCCCCAAATTGTATCTAATTAAAAAACTCTTTTTTTCTTTTGTCCCTCAAAAAAGAACATAAAAGTCACTTTTACTGTAAAGGGTTTATCAGCACCTTTAGACCGAAATCCTTTGATACAGTTTTTCAAGCTTTTATACTTTATTGTCCATTTCGTTAGACTATGCAAGAGTCTTTCCCTGTATTTGCTGTCAAATATTTATTTAAATAAAAATTGTGACATTTTCTTAAAATCAGAGTCACTCCTGTTGAAGATTCAGACATCTTCATTTAGAGGTTTTAATTATAACTTATTTTGTCCTTTGCGTTGTGAGCAACTTTAATAAAAATAGGGATCCATTAAACAGACACCCCCTCTTTTTACTGAGTGACCTTCCCAAAACCCAGTGCCATCAAGTCGATTCTGACTCATAGCAGCCCTATAGGACAGAGCAGAACTGCCCCATAGAGTTTCCAAAGAGCAGCTGGTGGATTTGAACTGCCAGCCTTTTGGTTAGCAGCCATAACACTTAACCACTATGCCACCAGAGTTTCTAAAACATTGCTGTCGAGTCGATTCTGACTCACTCTGAAATTTCTAAAATGAAATAAAAATGGAACCACACCCAGTCTAAACAAAGAGTGAAGAACCTAATATAGTGAAAACAGAAGAAAACAATTATAAGGATAAATTAATCTTTACAGGAGAATGAAGGACTTTTTCTTGAACTGAGGTAAAATATTAGGAAAGATTCCATAGTTGAAGGGAAGATAACTGTCTTTTTTTTTTTTTAATATTTTCTATTTGACAGCCTTACTGTTCACTTTTTATAATGCAAAGATTGTCTCATTGTCATTGTTATTACCAGCAATCATAGGCTTAAAATACAAAGTGTCCTAAGGAGTAGCACTAGGATTTGGACAGCTGAAATCTGTGAAGTAACCTGAAAAGATAAAAAATTCTAATATAACATTCCCAAGAATAGTCATTCCATTATTAAGACTTTGTAGATTATTTTTTAATTAACAGTTAAGCTTTTGGGGAAAGTGGTGCATTATTCTGTAATCACAAAAACATAGATACATGAATTTGTTCCATGATTTAGTGCCTTAGGAGAGAGAGATCCCTTGAAGAAATGAAGCAAAAGGAATGGTGATTTTATTGAAAATGAGTTGATTTAAGGAGAAGGATTGGCTATTTTTATAAGCAAATACAAATGTTCTTTTTTGCCAGCCCGCTAGGGGTAGTCATCGACATGTCGTTTGTATTTACATGTGAATTGTTATTTTTGGAAATGAGTATCTGATAATCAAGAAGATAATTTAACACATTTGAGACAAAAGTGACTTTTAAGTGAGAAAATATAAACATTTAAAATAAAATGATTAAAAGGTTTAAGATAATAACAATACAAGCATGTTGTTAGTTCCTGGAGTTGGCTGCAGCTCATGGTGACCTTATATATTTATAGGGTGAAATGTTACCCAGTCCTGCACTGTCTTCATAATTGTGGGTATGTTTGAGTCCTTTGTTTTGGTTATTGTATCACTCCATCTCATTGAGGGTTTTCTTCCTTTTTTTGGCCTTCCAAGTTAGCAAACATGATGTCCTTTTCTAGCAATTTTTCTTTCCTGATGACGTGTCTGAAGAAACCAAGCTGAAATTTTGCTAACCTCTTTTCTAAGGACCATTGTGGTTGCAATTTTTCTACAACTGTTTTGTTTGTTACTCTGGCAGCCATTAGGATAGTTAATATTCTTCACCAATACCACAATTCAAATGCATAAATTCATCTTCTATCTTCATTTTCATTGTCCAACTTTCTCATGCATAAAAGAAAATTGACATTTCCATGGCTTGGGTCAGGTTTACCTTAGTCATCAAAATTACTTTGTTGCTTTTTGAACTTTAAAGAAGACTTTTGCAGCAAATTTGCCCAATGCAATAGATGGTTTGATTAACTATTGCTTCCATGGGAATTGACTGTTGATCCAAGCACAATGAAGTCCTTGACAATTTCAAAATTGAAATTCATTTTCAAAAATTCAACTTTGAAGTTGTCGAGGAATACAAGTGTACATATACCATACTTCAACACAATTTTTCATGTAAAAATAATCACATTTCAACTTTGACAATTCATTATAATCAGCAAAATGTGATTAGGTCCATTTTGAACCAAAAATGTTGAGGTTCATAAAATTTAAAGTAGAAGAAGAAGAGAGCAAGAACATTGATTCAGCTTGGAGAAAATAAGTCCAAGATGAGTTCAAAATTAAAAGGAATTTACCATTTCAAAGAGATTTAGCTAATGTTTCCCAATGAATGTTCTTTTTTTTTTTTTTTTTCCTTGCTAAACTATCTTGGGAATATGTAACAGCTGCAAAGCCATAATAAAACAAAACATTAGGGGACAAATTTTTAACCAACATTTCCGGTAATTCCACCAGTAGAAAATCTCTTGCATTTAATGGATGTAATGAGAAATTGATATATGATTTACCATACAGAAGAGAGAAAAATAAAAATCTGGAAGACTGAAAGAACATACAGTGATGATGCTATATATTTATCTGGATGCCTATAACTATTATTCTGGCATTTTTTTGGCATTATTTTTTACTTTTCCATGTGTGCTATTTCTTCTCAATTCAACTAATATTCCCTTTTATTATACAAATTCAAATTTAAAATATTAACTATATGAAAAGAATCTACCATCAATACATGAAAATTTGAGAGCTACATTGCAAGAAAGAATTTATGATAAAAAATTCTGTATGAGTATAAAAGACGATAGGACAAACACTAATTTTAATTTTATAGTCTACTTTTATTAATAGGATTATCAGAGAAGCTAGCAAGATTGGTGGGTATTCCAACTCAATCTATCAGATAGTCCGTTGAAGTCAAGCTAGATCCAAATATAAGTCAAACCTTTTTATAGGTCAATCTGATATTCACTCACTGCTCTGAAAACACTCCTTAGTAAATATTTTCCAAAAATTCACTCTGCATATGTTCATAGTCATTTGACATGGGTTATTGCCTTTAATTCTACCAAATAAAAACACTATTTGGAAATATATTCCCTCCCTTATACACAAAGATCTTGAGCTAAATGAAAATGTAATAATGTGACTAAGAGCAAATAGTAATTGTCAGAGCCTAAAAACAAGCTACCAAGAAATCATCCAAGACCATCAGAAACAGACCTGTAGTAAACATTAGGTTTATTATTTAAAAAGTAGAACATATCTATGAAAAACTAATGTCTGAAGATTTCCTAAAGCTAAAAAAAAAAAAATAGACCAAAAAGCCCAAACAACCTCAAGCTAGACAGAAAACAAAAGGACGGAAGTAAAGAAGGAAAAAAAAAAAAAAAAAAAGACAACTAAAAATCAAAGATAAGGAGAATTCTTTGGAGGCAGGCAAAGAATATACGTTATATATATATATTAAAAAAAAAAGAATACAGCACACTCCTCCCAAGAAACTATGGAAGAAAAAAAAAAGTGACAATTTAAAAAACAGATATATATATGTGTGTATGTAAGTGTGTGTGTATGTAGGTATACAAATGTATCTCCCAAATTCTATAACCAGTGAAAGTAAAAATATCTTCCAAAAATTGGAGATAATAAATTTGCTGACAAATAGATGCTGAGAGAATTCATTCACAACATAGCTATGCTACCAATAAATAAACAAAGGGATATCGTCAGAAATTTGAATCTGCTCAAAAATAAAAACCATTAAAAATAAAAAATGTAAAGGTCTACATATAATATATATATTTATGTTTTAATTACATAATTAATAATTAACTTTATAAAGCAAAATGAGAATGAAGTATTGTGAGGTTTATTATATACTATGAGAAAAATGCAGGAAAGCATAACATAAAGACTTAGCAGAAGAAATTGGATGCATGGTGTTATATTTTTCTAGATTATATGTGAGATAGCATGCTGTTGTCAGCTGCTGTCCAGTTGGTTCCGACTCATAGCAACCTTACGCACAACAGAATGAAACACTGCTGGGTCCTGCACCATCCTCATGACCTTTGTTATGCATAATCCCATTGTTGCAGCCTTTGTGTCAATCCATCTCATTGAGGGTCTTCCTTTTTTTCTCTGGCCCTTAACTTTACCAAACTGATCCCTCTGATAACATGTCCAAAGTATGTGAGAGGAAATTTTGTCATCCTCACTTCTAAAGAGCATATTGGCTGTACTATTTCCAAGGCAGATTTGTTCATTCTTTTCACAGTCCATGATATATTCAATATTATTTGTCAACACCATAATTCAAAGGTGTCAACTCTTCTTGGGTCTTCGTTATTCATTGCCCAGCATTCCCCTCATATGAGGAGATTGAAAACACCATGGCTTGGGTCAGGCGCACCTTAGTCCTCAAAGGGACATCTTTAATTTTTAACACTTTAAAGAGATCTTTTGCAGCAGATTTGCCCAATGCAATGTGTCTTTTGATTTCTTGACTCCTGCTTCCAGGGGTGTTGATTGTAAAATCCAAGTAAAATGAAATCCTTGACAACTTCAATCTTTTCTCCATTTATCATGATGTTGTGAGGACTTTTGTTTTCTCTATGTTGAGGTGTAATCCATACTGAAGGTTGTATAGTCTTTCATTTTCATCAGTAAGTGCTTCAAGCCCTTTTCACTTTCAACAGGCAAGGTTGTGTCATCTGCATAATGCAGACTGTTAATGAGTCTTCCTCCAATCCGGATGCGTCCTTCATGTTTATATAGTCCAATTTCTTGGATTATTTGCTCAGCATACAGATTGAATAAGTGTGTCGAAAGGAATCACTTTCAAGAAGAGCATAACTAATAAGTCAATAGTGGAAGTAAAAGTGAATCATAAATATATATATATACTCAATTTATTCAAAAGAAAGACAGGAAAGAGGATATAAAATTTAAAAATGGATCAAATACGGAGCAACTAGCAATCATGGTAGATTTATATAACATGACATAGATCTAAACTCCCTGATTATTGGCACAGGTTGTCAGGCACACATGACTAGATTATATAACACATACAAGAAACTCACAGTAAGTCAATATGTAGATAAGCTCATGATAAAAAATATATCACAAGATATACTATGCAAACTGTAGTCCAAATAAAATTAGAGTAAAAACAGCAATTTTCCTTGGCCCTTATGGTGGATAGGTTGAAGTGTTGGAGAAATAATGACCCTATAGCAACTCTATCAACTCTCCTTTCTCAACCCAGAAAGCCACAATTTAAAGGTGCACTCCACCTGTTATCTCAGAAAGCCCTTGGCTGAATTGAGTCCAAATAGACCAATAGCAATCTACTCATTCATGCAGCCTTCACCTTCTGCTCCTTGCCTTCTACTCCTTCTGTTCTTTCTACTTCTTGTTTCACATCCCCACCCATTACCAGACTAGTGCTTCCTGGATTACTTTATAAATAAGCTACAGTGAAACCTGTGAGAGCCAGAATTAGATTGGACTGCCTTGTTTTTCTGGGTCTGGCAAGTTTTCTGCCTTTGACGGGATGCAGTCTTAATCACTTTTCTATCTCTCTCTATTAGTGGAAAATATTTGAGTTTTCCTTTTCTGACAGATTTCCACTTTAATGTGTAAATTCTGAAAATGTCTATCACTTTATATATATTTGCCTAGTTTTACTTATATGTTTCAGGTGGGAAGGTAAATCTTGGCCCTGATATTTTATTTTGGCCAAAGGCAAAAATTCATATGATGTCATACCTTGACACTGAAAAACAAAGTTACACAGCAGAACTAGACAGACCTGAGTTACATTGTTAGAAAGGATGGATAAAACTGAAAACAAACCCATTGCCAAATGGATTCAGACTCATAGTGACCCTATAGGACTGAGTAGAACTGCCCCATAGGGTTTCCAAGGAGTGGCTGGCAGAGTCGAACTGCTGATCTTTTTTTGGTTAGCAGCCAAACTCTTAACCACTGTGCTAACAGGGCTCCAGGAAATCTCTTTTACTGTATCTATGCTTGGATTTGTTGGTAGAAATCTTATATCAAGTAAAATTGTTAAATATCTGATGAAGTGCTATATGAAGCTAGTATACAGTAATGGTGAAACCAGTGTGTAAACATTTAAAACACTTTAGCCAATTGGTAAATATTTACTTTGCCAATCTCCTGAAAGTTCCCTGCTGACCCTGCCACTGAGCCTTTTTCCCAGGGCCTCCCCAATTTCAGATACCAGATGGTGAGAGTGTCTAATGTAATAGATTTCAGGAAGCTGCTGTATCTTCATGGCTGAAACTCTACATTTTTTAATATTAGATGTTAAGTAATTTTCTGTTATCCCTGAAGTAGTGATTTTTCTTTGTTAATTTTCTCTCTTTCCATTAACCACCGCCCCCCTGCCAAAAAAAACACTATGATGGAGTCAATTCCGTATCATAGCAACCCCACAGGGTTTCCAAGGCTGTAAATCTCATTCCGTATCATAGAAACCCCATAGGGTTTCCAAGGCTTTAAATCTCTACAGAAGTAGACTGCCACATCTTTCTTCCCAGAGTGGCTGGTGGATTCAAACTGCCAACCTTTGAGTTAGCATTCCATTTCTTAAACCACTGCTCCACCAGGGCTCCTTCTGCCATTGATAATATATATTATTCCCTAACTCCCAGAGTAACTGTCTGCTGACCTCTTTATTTGAATACCCTTTACTCTAGAAAACAAGACTTTTTTGATAAGTCTTTCCACTAAATATAATTTTCTCCTGATTTGATCATTTATCCTACTTCCTGAACACAATATTGTGATGAGGATGTGTTGAACTGTTAATGGAAGCCAGCCTGATATGAAAATTTAATGTATTTTGAAGTTTGTTTTCTCAGGTAACAAACTGTAAATACCAGAAGAGCCTATGTTATTACTCAAAGGTCAAATTTTAATAGAATGAAAAGTTAAAATAAGAAATAGTAAAACAGTTAAAGTTCACTTTGGGAAGCTTTTATTTCCAGTTTGTTTTTTTTTTTTTTTTCTATTTCCAAAGTTTTCTAACTCCCCTAGCCCTGCATAATAACATTTTTGAAAAAAAACCTTAGTTTCAGATTTTTGTTTTGATCTGCTTAATATTGCAAATGAATTTATTAGTAACAACTTAATATTTTCAAGGCATGCTTACATCTTAATGGCAGGTTTTGAAAATGAGAAAGACCTTTGAACCTGAACAAGTACTGAAAATGAGGTTCTGTGAACAAAGAAACACTGAGAAAGATCTAAAGAAGTAATTCTTGTACTGATGCGTTACCTTAATTGGATGTATGAAAATAAATCTAGGTAACAGAATAGCACTAAAAAACATTTTATAGAAGATAGAGCTCAACCTATGAGGTTTATAACATATGATGAATAAGCATAAATCTACAAGACAGGGAGCAAAAGAAATTAAGACTTCATGAAGCTCAATTAAAGATATGATCAACTAATGGTATTCAAAATGTTATATTTTGCTAATATATCCTATTATATTGCCTTTTTTTTACGTTTTTTAATTGCCATTTACATTTGACTTAGTTTTATTTCGGTTTTCCAACTTACTATGCAGCAATTCCCTTTTGTTATTATTAGACATTTAATACATGATACTTTGTAGGAAAATAATTAACTCAATCAAAAGTTATTTAAAAGCATGATAAACCACTTTAACATATTTGGTATTTTCAGGTAATTTAATTTTGACCTTCAGATTGCAAAGGAGAAAGTCCTCTGAAGTTTTTATATTTTGAAATGAACTAGTATATCCAGCATATTTAGACATTTGTTGAGTTCTTAAAACTAAGCGTCCTTTCAAAGTGTAAAGTCAGCGGAGTGTTTGAAGTTTCAGACACTTTTGTAGTCATTCCAAGCATATTGTTGACCATATAAAAGGTTACGCTTTGCCCTCAGCCCACACACATAGAATTCTGATTGATGTCGATGGGAGCTATGTGTGAAGTTTGTGGGCACTGTAGTTTCAAACTACACTGTAGTTTGAAACTTTATGATGTTTTAGAATATCTTTGAAGTCTAGTTTCTGAGGAAAAATATGAAGTTTAAAGAGTAGTTCTTCAGGGCTTATTCTTATCCAGTGAGAACATGTTTAGATTGCCTGTTTTAAATTCAGAGCTGGGCTGGAATTCCATAAATGCCAGAGGAAGTATGGAGGTTGTTACAAATGGATTATTTCCATTGAACTCAGTTCCTTCACTTGGGTGCAACAGTGGCAGACGTACCCTGCTAACCTATCTTTTTACATGTAACGTTGGATTTGTTTCTCCCTGACATAGCAATGGAAGGTATACATTGTTCTTCACATAATATTGAAATTATGTATTTTGTTACTGCTGATATTTACAAACATTCGACAAAAAAGTGGAATCACCTTTTCATTGAAAAGTCTACTTGACGTGCAGATTTGTACACTATAAAAAAAAAAATTGAACAAAAATTACTTTGTAAGAACTCTCTTTTATTAAACAAAATTTAATTTCTATAGATATTGTCAACTGAAAAATAGCTAAGACGAAGAACAGAAAGTATAACTTAAGTCAATTCTCCTAAAAAATAAAAATATTTTGTTGGGCTTGCAGAATTTGGAGTAAACTATATATTACCTGTGGAAATATCCATGGTTTTATCAGAAAGAAATTTTAAAGTTCTAAAACAACTCCAACATATATTTACATTTCAGTATCCCACAGTCGTTATCAAAAATCAACTGCCCTAAAATGTGCATTTCCAAGCTATGGTTTTCATTTTGTAGTATAATTACTTTGTGCAAAAATTCCCAAATCTGTGAGATTTTTCTGGAACTATCTTTGTCATTTTTGGTACATGAGACTTGTTTCTACCATGCAGGCTTAATGCATGCTCTGGACAGCTCATCTAACAGGATCCCTGACAATCCATCTCAACTATAACCGGAGCAAAGTGCTGTAGGGGCACTCAAAAAATATGACTCTTTTTGAAGAGAAAAGTAATGAGAGACAATTCTTCAATTAGGAATGAAAACTTCATGATGGCAGGAATTTTAGCCCGACTAGAGATCAGTATTAAAACAATTGAAGACCAGAGGATCGGAAGAAGGATATTTGAATGGGGTAAAAAATAGGAAATGTGAAATCAGCAAAGACGTATTTCCTTGATTTTCCAAGTTTATGCACCATTAAAAATCACCTTTTCTATGGCCTTAATTATGCCTGCCACTGGCATATTTATTTGTAATAATCAAATTATTTAGCAATACCAATAAATATTACATTATTTACATTAATATACATTCATATTAAAGTGCAATTGTATTAATTATATTAAATATGGTTATTAAATAATTATTTGAGGCTAGTTGCCAACAAGTCAATTCTAATACAAGGTGACCCCATTTGTATTAGAATAGAACTGTGATCCATAGGAATTTCAATGGCTGAAGTAGATTGCCAGGCCTTTCATCCTAGATATCTTTGTGTGGATCCAAACCTCCAACCTTTTCATTAGCTGCCAAGTACATTAACCATTTGCACCACACAATGATATTATTTGTGATAACTTGGTGACAACTAGGACACAAGACTGTATATATGTCAGTTTATTGCAGAAGTTGTGCTCAATATCTTTCACTTGCCCAAAATATCCATTATCTGGTCTTTTCCAAAAGGCAACCCAACCAGTTGCCCTTTGTGGACTGTTTTTGTGGTTTCCCTTGCCTCTGGTATATTGCTGGATTCAGCCAATGAAAAGCAAAGGGGGAAGAAATAAGAGAGGAAGGAAGGCAAGTTTTGGATGTTTATTATCACCACCTGCCTTGTGCATAGACTACAGTCAAATTACTACAAAACAGGTTTACCTACACAATGTCCACTGTGTCCAGTTTCTAAAAACCATTCCCTCCCCTTGGGACAATGGTTCAAGGTTTTTGATTACCTTACCCACTTTTAGCTCTAGGGTGCTATTTAAACCTTGTGTTTTCACTAGCTTCTTTACACTTTATTACAAACGCTTCACATTGCCACACTTAAGTGGCCCAAGTTGTTCCTTTCAGATTCCTGGTTGATACAGTGAAATGGGACAGAAAACTTTGTTCTTTGTAATGTCTATCTTAACTGTATCTCTAAGCTTTCCACTGAGAAGAGTTGTAAAATAGTTGTTACATGCCCTTGAGTTGGTTACAACTCATAGCGATCCTATGTACCACAGAATGAAACACCGCCCCATCCTACACCATTCTTACAATCGTTATGCTTGAGCACATTGTTGGAGCCACTGTGTCAATCTGTCGAGGCTCTTCCTTTTTTCCATTGACCCTGTACTTTACCAAGCATGATGTCCTTCTCCAGGGACTGATCCCTCCTGACAACATGTCCAAAGTATGGAAGATGCAGTCTCAACAACCCTGCTTCTAAGGAGCATTCTGGTTGTACTTCTTCCAAGACAGATTTGTTCATTCTTTTGGCAGTCCATGGTATATTCAATATTCCTCTCCAGCACCAAAACTCAAAGGTGTCAATTCTTTTTCGGTCTTCCTTATTCATTGTCCAGCTTTTACATGTACATGATATGACTGAAAATACCACGGCTTGGGTCAGACACACCTTATTCTTCAAGGTGACATCTTTGCTTTTCAACACTATAAAGAGGTCCTTTGCAGAGCATTTGCCCAATGCAATGCGTCCGTTTGATTTCTTGGCTGCTGCTTCCATGGGTGTTGGTTGTGGATCCAAGTAAAATGAAATCCTTGACAACTTCAATTTTTTCTCCTTTTACCATGATGTTGCTTATTGTTCCCATTGTAAGGATTTTTGTTTTCTTTACGTTGAAGTGTAATCCATACTGAAGGCTGTGGTCTTTGATCTTCATCAGTAAGTACTTCAAGTTAGTAAAATAGAAAAACAATAGTAGTAATAATAATAATAATTAACAGGACACAATGATATGCCTCTGGAGCACCAACAACCCCTTCCTCTGTTCCGCTAATGGCCAATAGGATACTTCTCCAGAAAATATGAATTGATTGATCAAATTCTAAAGGGTTTGTCACCAGCTAAATCCAGCCCACCTTATATTGCACTTCCAGAAAGTTAAGATTATATTTGATAATCACTCATTTCTTTCACAGTGCCCTTTTTTTTCCATTTGGGCCTTCATTTCTCTATGAAATATCCAATTTTATTTAATCCTGTGGAAATTTTCTCCTCCTGACAACTTTGAGGTTGAGAAGCAGTTCCCCTATAACTACCAGAATGTTAAAATTTCACCACTTAAAAGTTTTAAGTACATCAGTTGAACTATTCTTAAGATCACATTTTGAATTTATTTTATGTGTTTGTGTAATAAATAAATACATTACTAACCGTAATATAATAAATTCTGCTTAACACCACAGATTTATGGAATATCTGCCAGTTTTCTACCTAATTCTCATATGAACTCACAGACCACAGCTCTAAAGACGTAATTTCCTCAACTCATGAGAATCTAGGTTCTATCTGTTAGGAAGGCTATGAAAATCTATTCCATCACTGTCACTACTCAAAAAACACATTCTTCTTTTTCCTCTTCAACTCCAGGACATCAATGAACATTTCATTAAAAATTTTAGGTTAAAAAAAATCATTTAGAAGAATTGATATCAAACTATTTCTGCTTTATGCTCCCAAACACTCCTTAAATCAAGGAAATACAACATCCTCACTATATTCTCACCACTGAGGAATTATGAGAGGGATAGAATTTTTTTTAAATATCACAAATAATCCAACCACAGACAAGAAAAATAACTGATCAAACATGGACATAGGAGGACAACTAACCTCCTGCGTCCTAGACTCATGTTGGTAACAGGACTTATGTTGGTAAAGGAAAATTGAATGTGACCATGAAATTGAATGAGGAAAAAACAAGGAAAGAAGACAATAGTAGTAAATAACTGTTGTAAGTTGCTGTTGTGTCATCTACTTTTCAATTGTCCAGACTAGTTCAGTGATACCGTTCTCCCTGCCCTGTTTATTTCATCATCCATATAAAACAATTCTGTTCACACATGTTGCTGTTGTTAAGTGGCATCCAGTCAGTTCCCATTCATAGTGACCCTGTGTACAACAGAATGAAATACTGCCAGGTCCTGTGCCACCCTCACAGTCATCGTTATGTTTGAACCCATTGTTGCAGCCACTGTGTCAATTCATCTTGTCAAGGTTAAGCATATTTCTGGTATTATCTGCATTCAGCCAAGATCCACCAGACTTCAACAATGATATCGCTCATTCTACATCCTCTTCTGAACCTGGTTTAAATTTCTGGCAATTCCCTGTAGATATACTGCTGTGACTACTTTTCAATGATCTTCAGCAAAATTTTACTTGCGTGTGATATAATGAGATTGTTTTATAATTTCCGTGTTCTTTTGGATCATCTTTCTTTGGAATGGGCAAAAATACCCATACACTATTTTAACAAAAGCAGCTCTTGGCACATGTTGTCACATAGAGTAAGAATACCATGAATCTTAGTATAATCCAGACCAACTTTACTCAAAGCATGTATGGTCAAGGAGGTTTCAAAACATCAGCAAATATTGGCAATAATGCTGCTATCTATGCTCTCTTGATCCTACAATTGTTGCAAGAAAGATTCTCTTTTTAAAAAGAGAAGGCTGTGTAGCCATTGAGTCACTAGAATTGAGGTCATATTGATGCGTGTATTAAATAAATAAAGTCTTCAGTTTAAAATGTTGCTGATGTTGTTAGGTGTCGTTCAGTCAGTTCATATTCATAGTGACCCTATGCCTATGTACAACAGAACAAAATCAATTTAAAATGTAACCAGCAGTAGGTGGAGCCAAGATGGCAGAATAGACAGATGCTTCCGTCGAGCCCTCTTTACAACTACGACCCAAAAAAACAAGTGAAACGAATATATTTGTGACAAGCTGGGAGCCCTGAGCATCAAAGATAAGCTTAGACAATGAACTGAGGGGCAGGGGGACACAGAGGATGTTCAGAAGTGGAGAGAAGTTACTGGACCTGAATCGCAGGGAGCCCTCAGGCACCATTCCCAGAGCGGTGGCAGCGGCAGCGGTGGCTGCGGCAGGCTGGTACTAGAATTCAGCAACAGTTTCCTCAGGGAGAAACAGCCAGCCACACAGCCTACTCACACTTCCAGAACCTAAGGATAACGGCACTCTTGTCAAAAGCTAGGTACTTGCGTATATTTTACCGCACCCCGCCCACCCCTAAGCCGGCTTTAGTAGCTGAATCCCTGGGCCTGAGATAGACCCTCATGAGCACCTTGAGCCATCCTCCTGGGCTTAAGGAAGGGAAAAAATTTGCAACTGGGGGGAAAAGATAATTTGCTAGCTGTATTAACTGGGGGAGCTCAGGCAGAAGCAGCTCCTGTCCAGGCATAAACCATCTGTTGACCTTGAGCACCTTTTCCTTCTGCATGGACCTGTGTGGGACTATTTTGGGAGAATAGTCCCTTGTTGGCAAACTCCAACCATTTCAACTGTGCAGTGGAGAGGTGGGTGTTTGAAGTTTGACGTTGCTTTGCCTATTAAACACGGTCCTCACCTACACACACAGGGACCTAAGGACTGGTAGATCCACTCCCGTCACCCAGTCACCCGCGACGGGGGTCCAAAGATAACTGGTACCTGCCAGTCCTTACAACCAAAAACTTTGAGTGCCATGGTCCCTCTGCAGAACCCATCCTCCAGCATGCTCTAGGGAACAGAAACGAGTTTTCCTCAGAGAAACTTCCTGGTTGGTTCTCAGCCCCCTGCCTTGTTCAGAGTATGACCCCCTGCTGCAATCAGATACCGGTATATATGCCAGTCACCCCTGCCCCTCTAAGACTGTAGGACAGAGCCTGTACCACACTCTTGATGATCAGCTACCTGGAAACCTGAGCTGAATTCATACAAGAAAACTCAATGGACTCCTAGACTGACATACCTGATAACAGCTCTAGCCAGCTGGGGACAGGACACCAGAGCTCCAAAGGTGAAAATAATCAAGCTAGCTCACTCAAGCAACCCATAGGAGTATAAAAAAAAACAAAACAAAACAAAGGAAACAGCTATGACACAGTAAATAAGCATAAACTAATACAATAACTTATAGATTCCTCGGAGACAACAGTCAATATCAAGTCACATAAGGAAACAGACCATGATCACCTCGACAGGCTCTCAAAACAAAGAATCCAGGGATCTTCTAGATGAAAGTGCATTCCTGGAATTACCAGATGCAGAATACAAAAGTTTAATATACAGAACCCTTCAAGACATCAGGAAGGAAATGAGGCAATACGCAGAACAAGCCAAAGAACACACAGATAAAGCAACTGAAGAAATTAGAAAGATTTATTCAGAAACATAATGAAAAGTTTAATAAGCTGGAAAAATCCATAGACAGACAACAATCAGAAATTCAGAAATTTAACAATAAAATTACAGAATTAGACAACTCAATAGAAAGTCAAAGGAGCAGAATTGAGCCAGTACAAGCTAGAATTTCAGAACTTGAAGATAAATCACTTGGCACTAATATATTTGAAGAAGTATCAGGTAAAAGAATTTAAAAAATGAAGAAACCTTAAGAAACATGTGTGACTCTATCAAGAGAAATAACCTACGAGTGACTGGAGTAACAGAAGAGGGAGGAATAACAGATAAAAACCAAGAAAATTGTTGAAGATTTGTTGGCAGAAAACTTCCCTAATATTGTGAAAGATAAGGAGATACCTATCCAAGATGCCCATCGAACTCCACATAAGGTAGATCTTAAAAGAAAGTCACCAAGACATATTATAATCAAGCTTGCCAAAACCAAAGATAAAGAGAGACTCATAAGAGCAGTGAGGGATAAATGAAAAGTCACATACAAAGGAGAGCCAATAAGAACAAGCTCGGACTACTCGGCAGAAACCATGCAGGCAAGAAGGCAATGGGATGACATATTTAAAAAACTGAAGGAAAAAAAATGCCTGCCAAGAATCATGTATCCATAAAAACTGTCTCTTCAATATGTAGGTGAAATTAAGACATTTTCAGATAAACACAAGTTGAGGGAATTCGTAAAAACCAAACCAAAATTACAAGAAATACTAAAGGGAGTTCTTTGGTTAGTAAAGCAATAATATCAGGTATCAACCCAAGACTAGAATACTGGGCAGAGCAACTGGAAGTCAACCCAGATGGGGAAATCCAAAAAAACAAAGCAAGATTTTTTAAAAAAAGGCCCAACAGAGGGTAACGGCGATGTTATTACATAAAAGAAGACAACATTAAAATAATAAAGAGAGACTAAGAAATGTAATCATACACCTTCCATATGGGGAGGAAGATATGGCAATACAAAGAAATAAAAGCTAGTTTTAAATTTAGAAAAATAGGGGTAAATAATAAGGTAACCACAAAGGAGACATACTATCCTGCTCATCAAAATAAAATACAAGGGAAAAATACAGACTCAGCAGAAACAAAATCAACAACAACAAATATGAGGAAAGGACAATATATAAAGAAAATCCACTCAGCACATAAAATCAAGTGGGAAAAAGAAACTCCCAACACACAAAAAAAGACGTCAAAATGATAGCACTAAATTCATAAAAAAAAAAAAATTCATACCTATCCATAATTACCCTGAATGTAAATGGACTAAATGCACCAATAAAGAGACAGAGAGTCTCGGATTGGATAAAGAAACACGATCCGTCTATACGCTGCCTACAAGAGACACACCTTAGACTTAGAGACACGAACAACTAAAACTCAAAGGATGGAAAAAAATATATCAAGCAAACAATAAGCAAAAAAGAAGAGGAGTAGCAATATTAATTTCTGACAAAATAGACTTTAAACTTAAACTCACCACAAACGATAAAGAAGGATACTATATAATGATAAAAGGGACAATTGATCACGAAGATATAACCATATTAAATATTTATGCACCCAATGACAGGGCTGCAAGATACATAAAACAAATTTTAACAGAACTGAAAAATGAGATAGACACTTCCACAATTATAGTAGGAGACTTCAACACACCACTTTTGGAGAAGGACAGGACTTCCAGTAAGAAGCTCAATAGAGACACAGAAGACCTAATTACAACAATCAACCAACTTGACCTCATTGACTTATACAGGACTCTCCACCCAACTGCAGCAAAGTATACTTTTTTTCTAGCACACATGGAACATTCTCGAGAATAGACCACATATTAGGTCATAAAACAAACCTTTGCAGAATCCAAAACATCTAAATATTACAAAGCATCTTCTCAGACCACAAGGCAATAAAAGTAGAGATCAATAACAGAAAAACTAGGGAAAAGAAATCAAATACTTGGAAAATGAACAATACCCTCCTGAAAAAAGACTGGGTTATAGAAGACATTAAGGAAGGAATAAGGAAATTCATAGAATGCAATGAGAATGAAAATACTTCCTATCAAAACCTCTGGAACACAGCAAAAGCAGTGCTCAGAGGCCAATTTATATCGATAAATGCACACATACAAAAAGAGGAAAGAGCCAAAATCAGAGAACTGTCCTTACAACTTGAACAAATAGAAAGTGAGCAACAAAAGAATCCATCAGGCACCAGAAGAAAACAAATATTAAAAATTAGAGCTGAACTAAATGAATTAGAGAACAGAAAAACAATTGAAAGAATTAACAAAGCCAAAACCTGGTTCTTTGAAAAAATTAACAAAATTGATAAACCATTGGCTAGGCTGACTAAAGAAATAGAGGAAAGGAAACAAATAACCCGAATAAGAAACGAGAAGGGCCACATCACAACAGA
The DNA here is from genome assembly GCF_024166365.1 of Elephas maximus indicus. Taxonomy (NCBI): domain Eukaryota; kingdom Metazoa; phylum Chordata; class Mammalia; order Proboscidea; family Elephantidae; genus Elephas; species Elephas maximus. The sequence continues at coordinate 39,119,969 of NC_064836.1, read as the reverse complement.
CCCAACTGAAATTAAAACAATCATATCAGATTGCTTCGAAAAATTGTACTGTAACAAATTTGCAAACCTGGAAGGAATGGATGAATTCCTGGAAAAACACTACCTACCTAAACTAACACATTCAGAAGTAGAACAACTAAATAGATCCATAACAAAAAAAGAGATTGAAAAGGTAATCAAAAAACTCCCAACAACAACAAAAAAAAAAGCCCTGGCCCAGATGGCTATACTGCAGAGTTCTACCAAACTTTCAGAGAAGAGATAACACCACTACTACTAAAGGTATTTCAAAGCATAGAAAATGACGGAATACTACCCAACTCATTCTATGAAACCACAATCTCCCTGATACCAAAACCAGGTAAAGACATCACAAAAAAAGAAAATTACAGACCTATATCCCTCATGAACATAGATGCAAAAATCCTCAACAAAATTCTAGCCAATAGAATTCAACAACATATCAAAAAAATAATTCACCACGACCAAGTGGGATTTATACCAGGTACGCAAGGCTGGTTTCATATTAGAAAATCCTTTAATGTATTCCACCATATAAATAAAACAAAAGACAAAAACCACATGATCTTATCAATTGATTCAGAAAAGGCATTTGACAAAGTCCAACACCCATTCATGATAAAAACTCTCAGCAAAATAGGAATTGAAGGAAAATTCCTCAACATAATAAAGGGCATCTATACTAGTTTTTTTTATATACAAGCCAACAGCCAACATCACTCTAAATGGAGAGAACATGAAAGCATTTCCCTTGAGAACGGGAACCAGACAAGGATGCCCTTTATCACCGCTCCTATTCAACATTACGCTAGAGGTCCTAGCCAGGGCAATTAGGCTAGACAAAGAAATAAAGGACATCCGGATTGGAAAGAGGAAGTAAAATTATCTCTATTTGCAGATGACATGATCCTATACACAGAAAACCCCAAGGAATCCTCCATAAAACACTGAAACTATTAGAAGAGTTTGGCAGAGTCTCAGGTTATAAGATAAACACAGAAAAATCACTTGGATTCCTCTACATCAACAAAAAGAACATCAAAGAGGAAATCACCAAATCAATACCATTCACAGTAGCTCCCAAGAAGATAAAATACTTAGGAATAAATCTTACCAAGGATGTAAAAGACCTATACAAAGAAAACTACAAAGCTCTACTACAAGATTAAAAAGGACATACTTAAGTGGAAAAACATACCTTGCTCATGGATAGGAAGACTCAACATAGTAAAAATGTCTATTCTACCAAAAGCCATTTATACATACAATGCACTTCCGATCCAAATTCCAATGACATTTTTTAAGGTGATAGAGAAACAAATCACCAACTTCATATGGAAGGGAAAGAAGCCTCGGATAACCAAAGCATTACTGAAAAAGAAGAAGAAAGTGGGAGGCCTCACTCTACCTGATTTCAGAACCTATTATACAGCCACAGTAGTCAAAACAGCCTGGTACTGGTACAACAACAGACACATAGACCAGTGGAACAGAATTGAGAACCCAGATATAAATCCATCCACATATGAGCAGCTGATATTTGACAAGGGCCCATTGTCAGTTAATTGGGGAAAAGAGAGTCTTTTTAACAAATGGTGCTGGCATAACTGGATATCCATTTGCAGAAAAATGAAACAGGACCCATACCTCAGACCATGCACAAAAACTAACTCCAAGTGGATCAAAGACTTAAACATAAAGACTAAAACGATAAAGATCATGGAAGAAAAAATAGGGACGACCTTAGGGGCCCTAATACAAGGCATAAACAGAATACAAAACATTACCAAAAATGACGAAGAGAAACCAGATAACTGGGAACTCCTAAAAATCAAACACCTATGCTCATCTAAAGACTTCACCAAAAGAGTAAAAAGACCACCTACAGACTGGGAAAGAATTTTCAGCTATGACATCTCACACCAGCACCTGATCACTAAAATCTATATGATTCTGTCAAAACTCAACCACAAAAAGACAAACAACCCAATCAAGAAGTGGGCAAAGGATATGAACACACACTTCACTAAAGAAGATATTCAGGTATCTAACAGATACATGAGAAAATGCTCTCGATCATTAGCCATTAGAGAAATGCAAATTAAAACTACAATGAGATTCCATCTCACTCCAACAAGGCTGGCATTAATCCAAAAAACACAAAAGAATAGATGTTGGAGAGGCTGTGGAGAGGTTGGAACTCTTATACACTGCTGGTGGGAATGTCAAATGGTACAACCACTTTGGAAATCTATCTGGCGTTATCTTAAACAGTTAGAAATAGAACTACCATACAACCCAGAAATCCCACTCCTCGGAATATACCCTAGAGAAATAAGAGCCTTCACACAAACAGATATATGCACACCCATGTTTATTGCAGCTCTGTTTACAATAGCAAAAAGCTGGAAGCAACCAAGGTGTCCATCAACGGATGAATGGTTAAGTAAATTGTGGTATATTCACACAATGGAATACTACGCATCGATAAAGAACAGTGACGAATCTGTGAAACATTTCATAACATGGAGGAACCTGGAAGGCATTATGCTGAGCAAAATTTGTCAGAGGCAAAAGGACAAATATTGTATAAGACCACTATTATAAGATCTTGAGAAATAGTATAAACTGAGAAGAACACATACTTTTGTGGTTACGAGGGGGGGAGGGAGGGAGGGAGGGAGAGTGTTTTTTATTGATTAATTAGTAGATAAGAACTGCTTTAGGTGAAGGGAAGAGCAATACTCAATATATGGAAGGTCAGCTCAATTGGACTGGACCAAAAGCAAAGAAGTTTCCGGGATAAACTGAATGCTTCAAAGGTCAGTGGAGCAAGGGCAGGGGTTTGGGGACCATGGTTTAAGGGGACTTCTAAGTCAATTGGCAAAATAATTCTATTATGAAAACATTCTGCATCCCACTTTGAAATGTGGCGTCTGGGGTCTTAAATGCTAAGAAGCGGCCATCTAAGATGCATCAATTGGTCTCAACCCACCTGGATCAAAGGAGAATGAAGAACACCAAGGTCACAGAATAACTATGAGGCCAAGAGACAGAAAGGGCCACATGAACCAGAGACCTATATCATCCTGAAACCAGAAGAACTAGTTGGTGCCCGGCCACAATCGATGACTGCCCTGACAGGGAGCACAACAGAGAACCCATGAGGGAGCAGGAGATCAGTGGGATGCAGACCCCAGATTCTCATAAAAAGACCATACTTAATGGTCTGACTGAGACTAGAGGAATCCGGGCGGTCATGGTTCCCAAACCTTCTGTTGTCACAGGACAGGAACCATTCCTGAAGACAACTCATCAGACATGAAAGGGACTGGACAGTGGGTAGGCGAGAGATGCTATATCAGGTGGACACTTGAGACTGTTTTGACATCTCCTGTCTGGAGGGGGGATGGGAGGATAGAGAGAGTTGGAAGCTGGTAAAATTGTCACAAAAGGAGAGACTGGAAGGGCTGACTCATTAGGGGGAAAGCAAGTGGGAGTACGGAGTAAGGTGTATATAAACTTATATGTGACAGTCTGACTTGATTTGTAAACGTTCACTTGAAGCTCAATAAAAGTTAATAAAAAAAAAGTTACATCAAAGAAAAATCTATGGAGCAGTTCTACTCTGTAACACATGGAGTTATCATGAGCTGATAAGACTTAAAAGCAACGAGTTTGGTTTTGGTTTATGTTACATGAGATTTAATGCCCATCTGGAGAGGAGACACCCTCCCTGGCTGGTTTGAAGAACAAGTAGCCATGCGGGAAGGCCCATGTGGCTAATAACTCAGGACAGCTTTCAGCTAACAGCCAGCAGGAAAATGATGCCCTAAGTTTAACAGCTCAGTAGGAGCTGAATGCTGCCAACAATCACGTAAGGTTGGAAATAGATCCTTCCCCAGACAAATCTCAGATGAGACCATGATCCTGGCCAACATCATGATTGTAATCTTGTGAGACGCTGAAGCAGAGAATTCAGTTAAGCCACACTCAGACTCCTGACTGACAGAGACTGTGAAATAATAAATGTGTATGGTTTTTAAGCATCTAGTTTGTGGATCCAAGTAAAATGAAGTCCTTGACAATCTCAATATTTTCCCCATTTATTATGATGGATTATTTTGTATTAAATCATTAAGAGTATCAAAAAGAATTATTCAAATAAAGTACTTTGAGAATCATAAAACCTATACTTCTTGCATTATCATCACCATCATTACTCCTTCATTCAGTGGCATTATGGTTCATATAAAGTATTATCATCATAATATCTGAAAATAATGTATTCCAATTGTAAAAAGATTGGTGCTATCCCTAAATCAACTCACATATAAACATACACATATTTTCAATTTATTAGATTTTTTGCCTGTTAAGTTATTTACAGGGAAAGGAGTTGCCCATATGGGTGGTGTCAGGAAGCGATACCATACCTTCACATTTTGGTTCATCCAACAAACTGGCTAATACTATTATTACAATCCAAATATATCTAACCCCAAAAATCAAACCTATTGTCATTGAGTTGAATCCCACTCATAGCAACCCTGTAAATGAGCCTAACTTCATAACTTTCTACATTCTATCTATATATTTATTCTCTGAAAATGCATTTTGTTTCTAATCTATGAAAATATTTGTCACTGGAGTATATTGTACAAATATATATGAAAGATAGGTCTCCTTAAATATGACCTTAAAACCAAAAAGTCAAACCCGTTGCCGTCGAGTTGATTTCAACTCATAGCGACCGTATAGGACAGAGTAGAACCGTCCCATATTTTCCAAGGAGCTCTTGGTAGATTTGAACTGCCGGCCTTTTGGTTAGCAGCCATAGCACTTAACCACAACGCCACCAGAGTTTGACCTTATTACTAATTTTGACCTTAGTAACTACAAATACATTTATTTCACTCAACAACAGATCTATGTTAAATAGGGTAATGAATACTATTTTCTCACCAGACACTGGACACTGTATCCCTAAATACTGTATCCCATTTATTTGTACAATAATGTTCTCTAAGCAAATGGATTTTAAACAGATTCAGCATTATTCTAGGTGTAGAAAGACAAAAGTTTTCACCATAGCAGCCCACTTCTTGTTGAATGTTATTGTGTCTGCTTAATATTTTAAAAGTTTTATTCTACCCATTTCCTCCTCCGGTACTTCCTGCCATAAGTCTTAAATTTGTGATGAATTTACAACTTTAAAAACATGTTATTAAAAATGAAAAATATGTAATGAAATGAAAAGTTTAAATGCTTATATCACAGTTACTTAGCAAAATAAAACTTACGAAATGTCATTAATAAAATTTCACGTTTTAATCAAATTTCATTAAAAGCTTCTGTCTCATTCACACAATGAGATTTAATTGTCCACGGTACATTCTTTTGTGTTTTTCCTAGTTCTGGGAAAACCTTTCACATTCCCAGCAATCTAGAACTGCATGCCAGGTTATAGAGATGAAAGCTTGGTACTTTAAGGTTTCCTTGGGTAAAGCAATGTCCCCAGTCTGGAAAATCTTGGAATTAAAATAAATTGGGTAAGGATCAGGTAGTAGGAGTAAAAAGTAGGAGTAGTAGTAACTAAAGCTAAAAAAAAATAAAATACATATATGTATGTGTATATATTGACACCCTGAAATGAAGAATTGATGCCTTTGAATTGTAGTGCTGGTAACGAATATTGAGCATATCATGGCCTGCCAAAAGAAAGAACAAACCTGTCTTGGAAGAAGTACAATCAGAACGTTCCTTGGAAGCAGGATGGTGAGACTATGCCTCGCATACTTTGGACATGTTTTCAGGAGGGATCAGCCCCCGGAGAAAGACATCATGCTTGGTGAAGTAGAGGGTCAGTTGAAAAGAGGAAGATCTTCAGTGAGGTGGATTGACACAGTGGCTGCAACAATGGGCTCAAGCATAGCAACAATTGTGAGAATGGCACAGAACCCAGCAGTGTTTCGTTCTATTGTGCATAGGGCCGCTATGGGTTGGAACTGACTCAACAGTACCTAACATCAACGACAACAATATGAGTATACATATATATATGTATATTGCCCTTGTGGTGCAGTGGTTAGGAGCTCAGCCTACTAATCAAAAAGTCAGTAGTTTAAATCCACAAGCCGCTCCTTAGCAATCATATGGGGCAGTTCTACTCTGTCTTACAGGGTCACTTTGAGTCGGAGTCTACTTGATGGCAATGAATTTGGTTTGTTTGTTTGTTTTTGGTACATATATATACAAATATACATGTACACATACATGCATGTACATATATATATAGTTGTTGTTGTTAGGCACCATCCAGTCGGTTCTGACTCACAGCTACCTATGTACAACAGAATAAAGCACTGCCTGGTCCTGTACCATCCTCACAATCATTGTTATGTTTGAGCCCATTGTTGCAGCCACTGTGTGAATCCATCTCATCCAGGTACTGCCTCTTTTTCACTGATTCTTTACCATCCAAGATGTCCTTCTCCAGAGACTAGTCCCTCTTGATAACATGTTCAAAGTATGTGAGATGAAGACTCACCATCTTTGCTTCCAAGAAACATTCTGGCTGTATTTCTTCCAAAACAGACTTGTTCGTTCTACTAGTGGTCCACTGTACATTCAATATTTTTCGTCAGCACCATAGCTCAAAGGTGTCCATTCTTCTTCAGTCTTCCTTATTCATTATTCAGCTTTTACATGCATACAAGGTTTTTGAACATATCATGGCTTGGGTCAGTTACACCTTAGTCCTCAATGTGACATCTTTGCTTTTTAACACTTTAAAGAGGTCTTAACTGCAGCAGATTTGCCAATGCAATATGTTGTTTGATTTCTTGGCTGCAGCTTCTATGGGCGTTGATTATGGATCCAAGTAAAATGAAAACCTTAGCAACTCTATCTTCTCTCCATTTATCATGATGTTGTTTATTGGTCCAGTTGTGAAGATTTTTCTTTTCTTTATGTTGAGTGTGATTTGTGCTGGGGGCTGTCGTCCTTGATCTTCATCAGTAAGTGCTTCAAGTCCTCTTCACTTTCAGCAAGCAAGATTGTGTCATCTGCACATCACAGGCTGTTAATGAGTCTTCCACCAATCCTGATGCCACATTCTTCATATAGTCCAGCATAGATTTAAGTCCAATTTAGATTTAAGCTAACATGTAATCCTCTGACCTTAAGCAAAATGTATTTGCTCAGCATACAAATTGAAAAGGTGTCGTGAAAAGAAGCAACCTTGACACACCTGTCTTAATTTTAAACCACACAGTATCCCCTTGCTCTGTTTGACTGCCTTTTGGTCTATATACATATAACTTTTGTTATATGCATATATATATATATATATATATAGTCCAGTTATTATTTTATCAGTCTTGTGTGTCTGCAATCCTGTAACTCATTTAAATTGTTAAAGATATTCAGGTTATCCTTGTGTGTCTCGCATAATTAACATCTCAGTGGAAAAAGACACTGCCTTCTCATTTCCTTGTATGGAACTCCATATCAGTGCGTCAATACTTTTGACTAAATACTTGTAGTTTTGATTAGAGATGTTTACTCACCCATATTCACTCTTTTTATACAGTATATGCTGTTGATTAAGAAAAAAAAAATGAGTCAACTGGCCTTGTACTTCTAAAGATCTTAGCAAAAATTAAAAATATTATATATCAAAAAATAGAGGATGATTATGACTTGGTTAAATTTTTCTCTGTAGTATTTTAACTTATGTTTTAACTTTGAGCCACAATGGGAGGCCTAATGACCTTTTAAGCTTTTCAAGATCATCTAAGAAACAGTGATTTCAAATAAACTTCATCTGTGATACTGCCCAGCACAAAAATGTGGATAATTTAAAAGTTACAACCTGTGATAAATCTCCAAGGAAGTTTCTCTATTACATTCACTGACATTTCCACAGTGCACAGGTGCATTTATAAGAGAACTTTGTACAGTAAAAATGAATTAGATTAATGGGAGAGGAGTCCTAATTCTATACAGACATGTCTTGTTGAATCTATTTCTGTGCCAGTTCTTTTTGACAGAAAAAATTCTTCTTTAAATGTCATGCTAAAAACTGTAAAAACCAGACTTGCCCTAATTCCAGGTATGCTCACAAGAATGCTTTTGTCTTCTAATCTCAAGCATTCAATGATCAGTTGTGTTAAGTTCTATCTGTGTGATGAAAAATTAAAGATGGATATTAGAAAAACATTTCAAACATTTATTTCATTTGTTTTATACACTACACTAAACACATCTTTTTTTACTCATAGATACTTTTGTACAAAGATATTATTTTTAACAATAGAAATATATAATGATACCATAAATATTTTTCTTAGATTCAGAAACTTTTAAAAGGGGAAAAACCAAAAACTTCTTATGCAAATTGCCTGTGGTACAAAGCTAGTTATGGCAAGATTCATAATAAATGTCTCTTCTTTATCATTAAAATTAGGATGCTACCAATAATTACTTAACAGTGCTGTATATGATTTATAAGCGCTTATAAAAATGTTTAAAAATGTTTATCCACTCATAGTAAACACCCACTAAATACTAGATTGGGATTCTTTATTTATTTACTTTAGTATTTTATTGTTGTGCAAGAGCAATAAATTAGAAATAAGATGACCTTAATCTTAGATTTAAGTTAACATGTAGTTCTCTGACCTTAAGCAAATTGTTAATTTTCTCTATGAATCAATTTTTCTCATCTGCAACATGAAGAAAATGGACTAGATAGCATATTATTTTATGATTTAATACCCATAAAACCCACCCATATTTTCCGTAAATCATTATTTATACAAGGTTTCTCGATTTTACTAAAAAAATTTAGAGCACCTCATTGTGTGCAGATAAATGCAGCTTCCAAAAAAAAAAACCTGAAAAAATAAAAAATGCAAATGATAGATAAAGCAGACACAAATAAATATACATTATTATAATCTGAGACAATTTCATCGGTAAATATTCTCAGTTTGAAAATTCAGGCTTCTAAATTAAATAGCTTGTTGGTCATGTTGGACATAAAAGCAATAAATATATCTTAGGATACTCTTTTCAGACTTGATGGAAGCTCCTGTCTTACACCTGAAAATATTTCTATCAAAGAATGTTACATTTTAATTCCCTGGAACATGTTTTGTTATCAAGTCCATGTATTTAAAAGAGAATATATAAGACAATGCAAGTTAATGCCATTATTAGTTCCAAGTAATATATCTTCCATCATCCATCGAAGAAATTCCAATTTCAGCAAAGTATTACCAAACTAATTGTCATTATATGAAAATATAATTGTTAAAACGTAAAACACAAAGTTAGATTAAGTGAACATTGGCCAGGAATGCCTTATCTTGGTAATGCTCCTTAGGAGCCTTTGACTTTCAAGGGAAGTGGAAACTTTGAGAAAAAGATAAATGGATAGATCAATAGAGAGAAAACCATGCTGTCAGAGCCAAAATGGTTACAATCCACCTTTAGTAATATCTTTCCATAATCTCCATATGCTCTAAAGAATTGGTAGAGTGATGGCCACGTTTTGGTAACTTTGGTGCTCATAGCTCTTACTGCTACTCTGCTTTTAAAGCAATGGTACCCGATAGAGTGGAATTAGAGAGAAAAGCAATTTTCAAAAATTGTATAGGACTTTTTGTTGAGGAGTCAGTATTTCTATTGATTCTTATAACTGGAACATCTTAATCACTATTTGAATACACCTTCTTGCTTATTGACTATCTCATTATCCAACATTTTGCATTTATGGCAGTAGTAAAAAATCTACTATCTGACTATTTTGTGAATTAACTATATACATCTGGCAGTAATGAATGCCAAGGTGCAAGGTGAGAATAATGCTGCTTTGATGATTAAGGTTACGTATCAGCTTGGCTGGGCCATGATCCTGAGTGGATTGGCAGTTATGTAATGATGTCATTTGGCAGTTATGTAATGATGTAGTCATCCTCCATTTTGTGATCTGATGTGATCCTCCTCCATTTTCACATAACACCAATTCTGCATAGTGATTTGAGTTTTGGAATCTAACCATGTTGATAAATGAGGAGAGTGTGTATTACTATGTATTTGAATAAGTGGTGCAAATGGTTAAAGTGCTTAGCTGCTAACCTAAAAGGCTGGAAGTTTGAGTGCATCTAGAGGCACATCAGAAGAAATACCTGACAACCTACTTCCCAAAAATCAGTCATTGAAAACCCAACGGAGCACAGTTCTATTCTTACACAAATGGGTTTGCCATGAGTCAGAATCAACTCAGTGGCAACTAAATAGCTACTGGCTATGCATCTGGAAAGAAAAATTATGTCACGAACTTCATAAACTTCATTTAGTTAAGTTTAACAAAATATTCTGATAGGTAAAAAAAATAAAAACTACTTGTGATAATATATGCATAACATACACTGGAAAGCTGTAGTTTGCCTTCAAAAAGAATGCTGCAAAATCCTATTAGAAAAAATAATGCAGCTATACAGGCTGGTACATTGCTAGAAATTCTTCTATTTACTCTTCTCTAAACATTAAAACATGTATATGCTAAAACATCAACATGCTATTTTTGTGTCTTACGGGGAAATTATCTCCACTCTGTCCACTAATAGTAACTCTGCCATATTTCCCTGTTTATTGGTCTCTGTGCACTAATAATATTTGCAATTTCTTGTTTGTTCATATATTTTGTTGTTAGTAATAAGTTATGATATCATATGTCTCCTTCCCTTCTGCACTAAAAATATGGATTCTTAGGGATTATTCCCATCTCTCGCTGTAGTAACCCATGCATGTTCTGTACTTACCCTCTTAATAGCAGATAATCACCTCTCTCAATTTGTATTTTGTAAACATATCTAAATCTCAAAGCCTTTTGATCTCGGTCAAATATTTTCACCAAAATATGAGTGCTTTAAAATCATAATCTTGATATTAAAATATATATAAATGGACACAGGGTGTTTTAAAAGCCCACGAATATGATGACAATAATTTTGAGTAGTTCACAAGGAAATGTATTTGTATACACAAAAAAATCAATTACAGTCTCTTTTAAAGGTTGGTTATTGCTTGTTTTCTCTATTTTATGTACTCTGACAATGACCCTCACAATTTTGGACTTAAAGAAAGAAAATAAAGTAAATAAAAGAATTGTTGGGTAAGGTATTTTCGTTTGTTTGTCCTTTTTTATTATTAAATATTAATATACCAGCAACAGTGCATGCCAAGGCATTCCTAGAAAAATCTTGTCTTCAGATGTGGATTTTTGGTTTTTGTCATATGTGAATACTACTTTCTTCTGGAAACAGGGAGGAAATAATAACTCTCATTAGGAAAAAATAAGGCAGAATGCTCCTTAGAAGCAAGGAGGGCGAGACTATGTCTCATATACTTTGGACATGTTATCAGGAGGCATCAGTTCCCAGAGAAGGACATCATGCTTGGTAAATTGGAGGGTCAGTGAAAAAGAAGACCCTGAAGAAGATGGATTGACACAGTGACTACCACAATGGGCTCAAACGTAACAATGGGTATGAGGATGGTGTGGGACCGGGCAGTGTTTGATTCTGTTGTACATAGGGTCACTATGAGCCGTAACCAAATTGATGGCACCTAACAATGACAACAAAAACAAGGTTTGAGGAAAAATATAATTCATCTAAATGACAACCTGTAAAGGAACAAATATACCAGTGGTTATTTCAATCTTTTCATCCTGCTTTAGTGAAGAGAATTTTTCCTTTTTTTTTTTTTGCAATTAGAAGAGACAAGATACAATTATTTCACCAATGGCGATTGCCTAATTGGGGAGAAACTATGATCAGACTGTATCTATAAATCTTGGACCTGAATAATTGAAACTTTTACCCATCCTCTGATACAAAATTGTACAAAATAGAAAGTAATCAGTCCTGCTCAGCCTTTAAAAACAACTGAAAAAAAAAAAGGATATCCCCAAGAAAGGATTAAGAAATTGATATGGGTAATACATGGTTACTATTCAATATGGCATTGAGAAGAAAATGAAACTTGTTGAATAAACAATTTTGATATCCATCTCTTAACAGTTTTGAGCGTTGGAATCTACACCTTAAAAATGAAATCAGTAAACAAATTAAAGCCTTAGAAAACAGAATGGATTCTTCCATGATATTTGTCCAAGACTTAACCCAATGATAACAATAATAATAAATCTACTTATTAACCACTACAATATTTTGATTATATTTTAGATTAATGTAATCATGACTATACTCTTGGTATCTTTTTGAAAATTATTCAGGCAAATAGAAGCATTATCTAAAATTCTTTGTGCATCTTATCAAAAATCTTCAGATACTAAAGCCATGCCTGAAGATCTTTCCAGGGTCTAGGAATCCAAATTTTAAAAAATATTTTTATATATATAATTAATGCTTACTATATTAATACAATGTATGATATTTTAGAGTTCTTTTTTTTAAATAATTTTTACTGAGCTTTAAGTGAACGTTTACAAATCAAGTCAGTCTGTCACATATAAGCTTATATACACCTTACTCCATACTCCCACTTACTCTCCCCCTAATGAGTCAGCCCACTCCCTCCTTCCAGTCTCCCCTTTCGTGACAATTTTGCTAGTTTCTAACCCTCCCATCTCCCCTCCAGACAGGAGATGCCAACACAGTCTCAAGTGTCCACCTGATACAAGTAGCTCACTCTTCATCAGCATCTCTCTCCAACCCATTGTCCAGTCCCTTCCATGTCTGATGAGTTGTCTTCAGGAGTGGTTCCTGTCCTGGACCAACAGAAGACCATGACCACCAGGATTCCTCTAGTCACAGTCAGACCATTAAGTGTGGTCTTTAATGAGAATTTGGGGTCTGCATCCCACTGATTTCCTGCTCCCTCAGGAGTTCTCTGTTGTGCTCCCTGTCAGGGCAGTCATCGGTTGTGGCCGGGCACTGTCTAGTTCTTCTGGTCTCAGGATGATGTAAGTCTCTGGTTCATGTGGCCCTTTCTGTCTCTTGGGCTCATAGTTATCATATGACCTTGGCTTTCTTCATTCTCCTTTGATCCAGGTGGGTTGAGACTAATTGATGCATCTTAGATGGCCGCTTGTTAGCATTTAAGACACCAGATGCCACATTTCAAAGTGGGATGCAGAATGTTTTCATAAGAGAATTATTTTGCCAAGTGACTTAGAAGTCCCCTTAAGCCATAGTCCCCAAACCCCCGCCCTTGCTCTGCTGACCTTTGAAGCATTCAGTTTATCCTGGAAACATCTTTGCTTTTGGTCCAGTCCAGTTGAGCTGACCTTCTGTGTATTGAGTATTGTCCTTCCCTTCACCTAAAGTAGTTCTTACTAAAGTAGTTTACTAATCAGCAAAAAACCCTCTCCCACCCTCCTTCCCTCCCCGCCTTGTAACCACAAAAGTATGTGTTCTTCTCAGTTTATACTATTTCTCAAGATCTTATGATAGTGGTCTTATACAATATTTGTCCTTTTGCCTCTGACTCATTTCGCTCAGCATAATGCCTTCCAGGTTCCTCCATGTTATGAAATGTTTCACAGATTCCTCACTGTTCTTTATCGATGCGTAGTATTCCATTGTGTGAATATACCACAATTTATTTAACCATTCATCCGTTGATGGACACCTTGGTTGCTTCCAGCTTTTTGCTATTGTAAACAGAGCTGCAATAAACATGGGTGTGCATATATCTGTTTATGTAAAGGCTCTTATTTCTCTAGGGTATATTCCGAGGAGTGGGATTTCTGGGTTGTATGGTAGTTCTATTTCTAACTGTTTAAGATAACGCCAGATAGATTTCCAAAGTGGTTGTACCATTTGACATTCCCACCAGCAGTGTATAAGAGTTCCAATCTCTCCGCAGCCTCTCCAACATTTATTGTTTTGTGTTTTTTGGATTAATGCCAGCCTTGTTGGAGTGAGATGGAATCTCATTGTAGTTTTAATTCGCTTTTCTCTAATGGCTAATGATCGAGAGCATTTTCTCATGTATCTGTTAGCTGCCTGAATATCTTCTTTAGTGAAGTGCATGTTCATATCCCTTGCCCACTTCTTGATTGGGTTGTTTGTCTTTTTGTGGTTGAGTTTTAACAGAATCATAAAGATTTTAGAGATCAGGCGCTGGTCTGAGATGTCATAGCTGAAAATTCTTTCCCAATCTGTAGGTGGTCTTTTTACTCTTTTGGTGAAGTCTTTAGATGAGCATAGGTGTTTGATTTTTAGGAGTTCCCAGTTGTCTGGTTTCTCTTCGTCATTTTTGGTAATATTTTCTATTCTGTTTATGCCTTGAATTAGGGCTCCTAAGGTTGTCCCTATTTTCTCTTCCATGATCTTTATCGTTTTAGTCTTTATGTTTAGGTCTTTGATACACTTGGAATCAGTTTGTGCATGGTGTGAGGTATGGGTCCTGTTTCATTTTTTTGCAAATGGATATCCAGTTATGCCAGCACCATTTGTTAAAAAGACTCTCTTTTCCCCAATTAACTGACACTGGGCCTTTGTCAAATATCAGCTGCTCATATGTGGATGGATTTATATCTGGGTTCTCAATTCTGTTCCATTGGTCTATGTGCCTGTTGTTGTACCAGTACCAGGCTGTTTTGACTACTGTGGCTGTATAATAGGTTCTAAAATCAGGTAGAGTGAGGCCTCCCACTTTCTTCTTCTTTTTCAGTAATGCTTTACTTATCCGAGGCTCCTTTCCCTTCCATATGAAGTTGGTGATTTGTTTCTCCATCACATTAAAAAATGTCATTGGAATTTGGATCGGAATTGCATTGTATGTATAGATGGCTTTTGGTAGAATAGACATTTTTACTATGTTAAGTCTTCCTATCCATGAGCAAGGTATGTTTTTCCACTTAAGTAGGTCCTTTTTAGTTTCTTGCAGTAATACTTTGTAGTTTTCTTAGTATAGGTCCTTTACATCTTTGGTAAGATTTATTCCTAAGTATTTTATCTTCTTGGGAGCTACTGTGAATGGTATTGATTTGGTGATTTCCTCTTTGATGTTCTTTTTGTTGATGTAGAGGAATCCAAGTGATTTTTGTTTGTTTATCTTGTAACCTGAGACTCTGCCAAACTCTTCTATTAGTTTCAGTAGTTTTCTGGAGGATTCCTTAGGGTTTTCTGTGTATAAGACCATGTCATCTGCAAATAGAGATAATTTTACTTCCTCCTTGCCAATCCGGATGCCCTTTATTTCTTTGCCGAGCCAAATTGCTCTGGCTAGGACCTCTAGCACAATGTTGAATAAGACCGGTGATAAAGGGCATCCTTGTCTGGTTCCTGTTCTCAAGGGAAATGCTTTCATGTTCTCTCCATTTAGAGTGATGTTTGCTGTTGGCTTTGCATAGATGCCCTTTATTATGTTGAGGAATTTTCCTTCAATTCCTATTTTGGTGAGAGTTTTTATCATAAATGGGTGTTGGACTTTGTCAAATGCCTTTTCTGCATCAATTGATAAGATCATGTGGTTTTTGTCTTTTGTTTTATTTATATGGTGGATTACATTAATGGTTTTTCTGATATTAAACCAGCCTTGCATACCTGGTATAAATCCCACTTGGTCGTGGTGGATTATTTTTTTGATATGTTGTTGAATTCTATTGGCTAAAATTTTGTTGAGGATTTTTGCATCTATGTTCATGAAGGATATAGGTCTGTAATTTTCTTTTTTTGTAATGTCTTTACCTGGTTTTGGTATCAGGGAGATGGTGGCTTCATAGAATGAGTTAGGTAGTATTCCGTCATTTTCTATGCTTTGAAATACCTTTAGTAGTAGTGGTGTTATCTCTTCTCTGAAAGTTTGGTAGAACTCTGCAGGGAAGCTGTACGGGCCAGGGTTTTTTTTTTTTTGTTGGGAGTTTTTTGATTACCATTTCAATCTCTTTTTTTTTTTTATGGGTCTATTTATTTGTTCTACTTCTGATTGTGTTAGTTTAGGTAGGTAGTGTTTTTCTAGGAATTCATCCATTTCTTCCAGATTTGCAAATTTGTTAGAGTACAATTTTTCATAATAATCTGATACGATTCTTTTAATTTCAGTTGGGTCCGTTGTGATGTGGCCCTTCTCATTTCTTATTCGGGTTATTTGTTTCCTTTCCTGTATTTCTTTAGTCAGTCTGGCCAATGGTTTATCAATTTTGTTAATTTTTTCAAAGAATCAGCTTTTGGCTTTGTTAATTCTTTCAATTGTTTTTCTGTTCTCTAATTCATTTAGTTCAGCTCTAATTTTTAATATTTGTTTTCTTCTGGTGTCTGGTGGATTCTTTTGTTGCTCACTTTCTATTTGTTCAAGTTGTCGGGACAGTTCTCTGATTTTGGCTCTTTCTTCTTTTTGTATGTGTGCATTTATCGATATAAATTGGCCTCTGAGCACTGCTTTTGCTGTGTCCCAGAGGTTTTGATAGGAAGTATTTTCATTCTCATTGCATTCTATGAATTTCCTTATTCCTTCCTTAATGTCTTCTATAACCCAGTCTTTTTTCAGGAGGGTATTGTTCAGTTTCCGAGTATTTGATTTCTTTTCCCTAGTTTTTCTGTTATTGATTTCTACTTTTATTGCCTTGTGGTCTGAGAAGATGCTTTGTAATATTTAGATGTTTTGGATTCTGCAAAGGTTTGTTTTATGACCTAATATGTGGTCTATTCTCGAGAATGTTCCATGTGCGCTAGAAAAAAAGTATACTTTGCAGCAGTTGGTTAGTGTTCTGTATAAGTCAATGAGGTCAAGTTGGTTAATTATAGCAGTTAGGTCTTCCGTGTCTCTATTGAGCTTCTTACTGAATGTCCTGTCCTTCTCCGAAAGTGGTGTGTTGAAGTCTCCTACTATAATTGTGGAGGTGTCTATCTCACTTTTCAGTTCTGTTAAAGTTTGTTTTATGTATCTTGCAGCCCTGTAATTGGGTTCATAAATATTTAATATGGTTATATCTTCCTGGTCAATTGTCCGTTTTATCATCATGTAGTGTTCTTCTTTATCCTTTGTAGTGGATTTAACTTTGAAGTCTATTTTGTCAGAAATTAATATTGCTACTCCTCTTCTTTTTTGCTTATTGTTTGCTTGATATATTTTTTGCATCCTTTGAGTTTTAGTTTGTTTGTGTCTCTAAGTCTAAGGTGTGTCTCTTGTAGGCAGCATATAGACGGATCGTGTTTCTTTACCCAGTCTGAGACTCTCTGTCTGTTTATTGGTGTGTTTAGTCCATTTTTATGTGCCTTGTTGACAATTTCATTTTTCCACTTACTTTTTTCTGCTGAGACATTTTTCTTTGTAAATTGTGTGTTCCTCATTTTCATAGTATTTGACTTTGTTCGCTATGTATTTCTTGGTTTTTATTTTGAGTTATGGAGTTGTTATACCTCTTTGTGGTTACCTTAATATTTACTCCTATTTTTCTAAGTAAAAACCTAACTTGTATTGTCCTATATCGCCTTGTATCCCTCTCCATATGGCAGTTCTATGCCACCTGTATTTAGTCCCTCTTTTTGATTATTGTGATCTTTTACATATTGACTTCAATGATTCCCTGTTTCAAGCGCTTTTTCTTTTTAAAATTAATCTTAATTTTTTTCTGTGGTTTCCCGATTTGAGTTGGTATCAGGATGTTCTGTTCTGTGATCTTGCGTTGTGCTGGTATCTGATATTAATAGTTTTCTGACCAATTTCCTTTAGTATTTCTTGTAGCTTTGGCTTTTTTTGGTTTGATTTTTGCAAATTCTCTAAGCTTGTGTCTATCTGTAAATGTTTTAATTTTGCCTTCATATTTGAGAGAGAGTTTTGCTGGATATACAATCCTTGGCTGGAAGTTTTTCTCCTTCAGTGCTCTATATATGTCATCCCATTGCCTTCTTGACTGCATGGTTTCTGCTGAGTAGTCTGAACTTATTCTTATTGATTCTCCCTTGAAAGAGACCTTTCTTTTCTCCCTGGCTGCTTTTAAAATTTTCTCTTTATCTTTGGTTTTGGCAAGTTTGATGATAATATGTCTTGGTGTTTTTCTTTTTGGATCAATCTTAAATGGGGTTCGATAAGCATCTTGGATAGATATCCTTTCATCTTTCATGATGTCAGGGAAGTTTTCTGCCAACAGATCTTCAACTATTCTCTCTGTGTTTTCTGTTATCCCTCCCTGTTCTGGGGCTCCAATCACACACAAGTTATTCTTCTTGATAGAGTCCCACATGATTCTTAGGGTTTCTTCATTTTTTTTTTTTTCATTTCTTTTATCTAATTTTTTTTTTTCAGCTATATTGATGTCAATTCCCTGGTCCTCCAGATCTCCCACTCTGCATTCCAATTGCTCGAGTCTGTTCCTCTGACTTCCTATTGAGTTGTCTAAGTCTGTAATTTTATTGTTAATCTTTTGGATTTCTGAATGCTGTCTGTCTATGGATTCTTGCAACTTATTAATTTTCCCACTATGTTCTTGAATAATCTTTTTGAGTTCTTCAACTGCTTTATCAGTGTGTTCCTTGGCTTTTTCTGTAGATTGCCTTATTTCATTTCTGAGGTCATCCCTGATGTCTTGAAGCATTCTGTAAATTAGTTTTTTTTATATTCTGCATCTGGCAATTCCAGGATTGTATCTTCATTTGGGAAAGATTTTAATTTCTTAGTTTGGGGAGTTGTAGAAGCAATCATGGTCTGCTTCTTTATGTGGTTTGATATCGACTGCTGTCTCTGAGCCATCACTAAGATATTGTAGTGATTTATTCTATATTTGCTCACTGAGTCTTATCTTGTTTTGTTTTCTTTCAATATACATAGATGGGCTACTAGATTGCACCGCCTTGATTGTTGTAGCCCTTGAGTCACTTTTGTCCTATTACCAGCTTGTTGGGCTGTTACCTGATATATAAGCCTAAGAGTCCATTCTCTATTTTTGAGTAGCATCTGATTTTGGGCCATCAAGTGTGTGGTGCAGACTGTCACCTATCCACCTAGAGAAGTAGTGGTGATAGTTGTGTGCACCAGATTCTAGTAGCAGCAGGGGTTCACACTCTAGGGGGGTCAGGATGCTGACAGGCTTCCCCCAAGTGCCAGTGAGGTAGGTGTGTTTCTATTCCTAAAGCACTTTGGTGGGTTGCTCTGCAGCTGTACCTTAGGCCCCCAATGCATGTACCTCTACAGATTGGTAGGCATCACCTTCCTTAGACCCTAAGGCAGGAGGCTAGGTGGTCTGGGGGGAGCTTCAGCCCTCAGTTCCCTGTTGTGGGTCAGTGAGGGCTCTGTTTAATAAGCAGAGATATCAAACCTGGGAAACTTGTCTTTCCAGTAATCTGCTAAAACAATTACAGTCAGATCCCTATCAGAAATGCCTTTGCACTATAATAGCCACCTTGTTCCCTGTAGGGATGAAAGCCCAAGACTGTGGATCACATATGCTTGGCTGGAGCTGGTTCTGTGTTTTTAGTCCAATTAGGGAAGGATTTTTGGTCCCTGGGTTTTTTGTAGCTGCTTCTCTCAGGCCAGGAGAATGGGTTAGGAAAAGAACAAAAAAAAAAAAAAGAAAGAAAGAAAGAAAAACTGCCGCACAGTTCACCCTTTGGCTCAGGAAATTCCAATGTTAATGAAGCCACCTGGGAAGGGGAGGGGAGGGTTCAGATAAATAGGAGAGAGTAGCACCCCGGAATATAGACAAAGTTACTTATCTTGCTTGGGATGACTGTTTTATCTGAGATTCCCGAGGGGGGCGTGTTGACTGTGTGCACTGGATGGGTAGAGATTGCCCCCTGAGGGTCAGGCCGCGTTTCCTACTTGCGCTGTCTCAGAAGTCGTGGTTAGTTCCTCTGCTCCCAGTCCGAAGCCCAGCACCAAGATTCCCCGGCAGGGACGGCGCACTCCTGGCTCTAAAACCAGTCGCTGCCTCCCGGTGACTTCTCCTCCTGTCAGCCGCATAGCTGTGCTGCCTGCATGCACTGGCTGGGCTTCCCCCGAGGTCAGTTCAGGGGGCTAGGGCTGCGCACCGTGTTTGTGCTGTCTCAGGATGCCCTGCTCAGCTCCCCTGTGCCCAGTCCAAAGCCCGGCGCCAAGGTTTCCTGACTGGGACGCTGGCTCCAGGCTCCGAAAACAGTCGCTGCTTCCCCATGGTTGTTCGTTGTCAGTCTCGGTCACTCAGGTCAAGTCTTTAGGTCTGTGTTTGATGGTCAGCATTCGTAGATTGTCATGTATGTGGTCGATTCGCTTGTTTTTCCGAGTCTTTGTTGCAAGAGGGATCTGAGGTAGCTTCTACCTAGTCAGCCGTCTTGGCCCCTAGAGTTGCATATTTAAATACCATAGATACATGTCAAAGTATATTTTCTGTTCTTGGGTAACATATAGGCTATAAATATAAAGTTTAACCCTTTTAATTTATATTCATTTGATACAAATAGTGTAATTTTTGTGCACCATTATTCATATTTATGATTGATTTGATGCTTATTTCTTAAAAAGAAATAAAATAAAAGTCCTTGTGGAAAACCATGTATTTATTTTAAAAAGCTATTATCGTTCATATTTTCCCTATTTTCCTCTTTTATTCTTCCTTATATTTTCCATGTATCATTTATTCCTTTCTTTTATTCCTCTCCAAATAAGTAATGATCTTCAAATGGACAGTAGTTATTCTCAGTATTTGGGAATAGAAAACAGGACCACAAATATGAAAACAATAGCCTTAATGCCAAGGAGAAATCCAGATGAGATGGTGTCTTAGGCATCTAGTACTGCTATAACAGAAATACCACAAGTGGGTGGCTTCAATGAAGAGAAATTTATTTCCTCACAATCTACTAGGCTAAAAGTACAATTTCAGGGTGTCACTTCCAGGGGAAGACTTTCTCTGTCTGTCAGCTCTGAAGGAAGGTCCTTGTCATCAACCTTTCCCAGGATTAGGAGATTCTCTGTGCCAGAACCCCTAGTCCAAAGGATGTGCTTTGCTCTCAGTGCTTCTTTCTTGGTGTTATGAGGTCTCCACTATCAGTTTGCCTCCTTTCCTTTTATCTCTTGTAAGATAAAAGATGGTATAGGCCACACTCTAGGGAAACTCCCTTTACATTGGATCATGGATGTGACCTTAGGAAGGGTGTTACAATCCTATCATAATTCTCTTTAAGATAAAATTACAGTCACAAAATGGAGGACAACTACACAATACTGGGGTTCATGTCTTAACAAAGTTGACACTTATTTTGGGGGACACAATTCTATCTATGACAGATGGATTATGGAAGGGAAGGTTATTAAAAACATACGTCAAGTTGCAGCAAATATAGCATACCCCAAAAAACCAAACCCATTGTCAAGAAATCAATTCTGACTCATAGCAATCCTATGGGACAAAGTAGAACTGCTCAGTAGGGTTTCCAAAAAGCAGTGGCTTTTTGACTATGCAAGACATTCGACTGTGTCACCAGGGCTCCACACCCATTGCCGTTAATTCTGACTTGTAGTAACGTAACAGTCTAGGACAGAGTAGAACTGCCCCATTGTTTTCCAAGAAGTGCCTGGTGGATCCAAAGTGCAATCTTTTGGTTAGCAGCCAAAATCTTAAAATCTTCACTACCTGGATTTCCAGGGCTTCATACACGGTATAAAATTTTGGGGAAGCACTTATAAAAACAAACAAACAAAAAAATGAAAAGCCCTGGGTCATTTCGGACCTGTAACCACCTTGTAGGACAAAGTAGAACTGCCTCATAGGGTTTCCAAGGAGCAGCTAGTAGATTTGAACTGACAATCTTTCCATTAGCAGTCAAGCTCTTATGGTGATAATATTCATATTAACAAAATGATTAGTGAAGAACACTAAAGATCTTTCTAAAGGTTAAGGAAAGTAAACTGAGTTCAGCCTCATGATTTTCCCTGAGATATACAGTACTGTGTTATGAGCTATTGAATCTACGGAACCCCTGGTGGTATAGCAGTTAAGAGCTACAGCTGCTAAACAAAAGTTTGGCAGTTCAAATCCACCAGGTACTCCTTGGAAACAATACAGGGCAGTTCTACTTTGTTCTATAGGGTCGCTATGAGTTGAACTTGATGGCAAAGGGTCTGAATCAGTAACAGAATGCTATGCAAAACAAAAATAAAATTAAGGTTAAATGGGGCAACATATATATATGTTGTTAGGTGCTGTTGAGTCGGTTCTGACTCATAGAGACCCTATGTACCTCAGAAAGAACCACTGCCCAGTCCTGGACCATCCTTACAATCATTGTTATGTTTGAGCCCAGCATGCAGCCACTGTGTCAATCCATTTTGTCGAGGGTCTTCCTTTTTTCCATTGACCCTGTACTTTACCAAGCATGATGTCCTTCTCCAGGAACTGATCCCTCTTGATAACATGTCCACAGTATGTAAGACGCAGTCTCGCCATCCTCGCTTCTAAGGAGCATTCTGGCCGCACTTCTTCCAAGACAGATTTGTTCATTCTTTTGGCAGCCCATGGTGTATTCAATATCCTTTGACAATACCACAATTCAAAGGGGTCAATTCTTGTTTGGTCTTCCTTATACATTGTCCAGTTTTCACGTGCATATGATGCAAATGAAAATACCATGGCTTGGGTCAGGAATATCTCAATCTTCAAGGTGACATCTTTGCTTTTTAACACTTTAAAGAGGTCCTTTGCACCAGATTTGTCCAATGCAATGCATTTTATGATTATTTGACTGTTGCTTCCATGGGTGTTGATTGTGGATCCAAGTAAAATGAAATCCTTAACACTTAGATCTTTTTTTCATTTATCATTATGTTGCTTACTGGTCCAATTTGAGGATTTTTTGTTTCCTTTATGTTGAGGTGTAATCCATACCAAAAGCTGTGGTCTTTGATCTTCATTAGTTAGTGCTTCAAGTCTTCTTCACTTTCAGCAAGCAAAGTCGTGCCATCTGGATATTGCAGGTTGTTAATGTGTCTTCCTCCAATCCTGATGCCACATTCTTCTTAATATAGTCCAGCTAATCAGATTATTTGCTAAGCATATAGATTGAATAGGTATGGTGAAAGGATACAACCCTGACACACACCTTTCCTGACTTTAAACCACTCAGTATCCCCTTGTTCTATCTGAATGACTGCCTCTTGATATATGTACAGGTTTCTCATAAGTATAATTAAGTGTTCTGGAATTTCCATTCTTTGCAATGTTATACATACTTTGTTATGATCTACACAGTCAAATGTCTTGCACAGTCAATAAAACAGAGGTAAATATCCTTCTGGTATTCTCTGCTTTCAGTCAGGATCCATCTGACATCAGCTATGATATCCCTGGTTCCACATCCTCTTCTGAAACCAGTCTCAATTTCTGGCAGCTCCCTGTCAGTATACTGCTGCAGCCACTTTTGAATGATCTTCAGCAAAATTTTGCTTGCATGTGATATTGATGATATTGTTCTGTAATTTCCACATTCAGTTGGATCACCTTTCTTGGGAATACGCATAAATATGGATCTCTTCCAGTCTGTTGGCCAGGTGGATGTCTTCCAAATTTCTTGGCATAGATGAGTGAGCACTTCCAGTGCTACATCAGTTTGTTGAAACATCTCAGTTGGTATTCCATCAATTCCTGGAGGCTTGTTTTTCGCCAATGCCTTCAGTGCAGCTTGGACTTCTTCCTTCAGTACCATCAGTATCTGATTATATGCTACCTCTTGAAATGGTTGAGCATTGACTAATTCTTTTTTGTATAATGACTCCATGTACGCCTTCCATCTTCTTTTGATACTTCCTGTATCATTTAATATTTTCCCAATAAAATCCTTTACTATTGAAACTCTAGGAGTGAATTTTTTCTTTAGTTAAAATAAAAAAAAAAAAAATTTATTTTAGCTTGAAAAACTCCAAGTGTCTTCTTCCCTTTTGTTTTCTCTAGCCTGCCTTTTGCACATGTCATTATAAAACTTTACTTTGTCTTCTCGTGCTGCCCTTGGAAATTTTCTGTTCAGTTATTTTACTTCATCATTTCTTCCTTTTGCTTTGTCTGCTTGCCTTTTGAGAGCAAGTTTCAGAGTCTCCTCTGACATCCATTTTGGTCTTTTCTTTTTTTCCTGCCTTTTCAATGGCTTCTTGCTTTCTTCAAGTATGATGTCTCTGATGTCATTCTACAACTTGTCTGGTATTTAGTCATTAGTGTTCAATGCATCAAATCTATTCTTGAGATGGTCTCTAAATTCTGGTGGGGTATACTCAAGGTTGTACTTTGGATTTCTTGTATTTGCTCTGATTTTCTTCAGTTTCACCTTGAACTCGCATATGAGCAGTTCGTCTTTTCCACAGTCTGGACCTGGTCTTTTTCAGACTAATGATATTAAGCTTTTCCATTGTCTCTTTCCTCAGACGTAGTTGATTTGATTCCTGTGCATTCCATCTGGAGAGGTCCATTACATCTGGCATATTCGCCGTTTATGTTAGTGATTGCAAATGTCGGTCACATCTACAAAATACCTTCATAATAACCTATGGATTAGTGTTTGATCAACCAACTGGGCACCATATTTTTGATAACTTGACACTAAAAATTCACCATCACCGTTCACCTGTTCACCTGTTGTCAATTTGCCACCCATACACATCTCTCTGTTGTCGTTAGTTCCCATCAAGTTAGCTCCAACACAATAGTGAATTTATGTATGAGAATGAAACATTGCCTGTTTTTGTTCCATCTTGATGATCATTAGCATGTTTGAGTCCATTGTTGTTGCTATTGTGTCAATCCATCTCACCGGGGATTTTCCTTGTTTTCAGTGACCTTCTACTATACCAAACATAATACTCTTTTCTAGCTCTTGTTCTTTTCTGATGTTGTGTCCAAAGTAAGCAAGCCAAAGGCTTGTTACCCTAGCTTCTAAGGAGCACTCTCACTGTATTTCTTCTAAGACTGATTTGTTCATTCTTTTGGCAGCCCACGGTATATTCAATATTGTTCACCAATGCTACAATTCAATTCATCCTTTTTCCTTTTATCCATTTTCCAGGTTTCATATGCATAAAAGTGAAAAGGCTAGTCTGTTGCTATAAAGCTGGAAGCTATGTCCCCGGTATTTCTATACCAGCAGGGTCACCCACAGTGAATAAGTTTCAGTGGAGATTTCAGAGTAAGACTAGAAAGAGAGGCCTGGTGATTTACTTCAGAAAATTAGCCAATAAAAATCATACACATCTTCTTAGACCATACTTAATTTCCAAATAAACACAAAAACAGGACATACTTCTGCCTAACGTGATGCAATCACTCTTCATGCAAATGAAAATGTACTAACCTTTTCCCCAGCAGAGAATGCAAAATTCTTGGGTGATGTTCACTCTTTTCCTTAATATTTTATAACTTAAATAGTATGATTTAAAGTTCATGCATCTTATGTTATATGATAAGGGGATAAGGAAGAGAAGAAAACAGATATACTTGGTTAATACATACACATATTTGTAACAAAACAAAAAGGAAATGCAAGTAATGATTTCAGTCTTCATTTCTACAAGCGGTCATTTAATTGTAGCTGATATTTATAAACAAATTCTTCTACTACCCATTCCAGCGACCTTGGTGGTGTAGTGGTTAAGAGCTATGGCTGCGAACCAAAAGGTTGGCAGTTCGAATCTACCAGGCACTCCTTGGAAACCCTGTGGCGGCAGTTCTCCTCTGTCCTATAGGGTCACTATGAGTCAGAATTGACTTGATGGGAACAAGTTTTCTTACTACTTATTCCACATTCTTTTTGCTCTTAGCAGTCACCTCCAGTGATAGTGGTTCTTTGGGAGTGTACAAGACTATCTCATGGGTCATGCTTTGTCTCTCTCCTTATGGTACCTCCAAGGACTTGGGTCTAGCTATAGGTCTAAAAGCAAAGATGGATGGTGGGCTGAGTCCTGAGAAGCAAAAGTAATGTCTTTTGAGGCAGCTACCTCAGGGAGGCCATTATAGGTCTCTCAGGCAAAGTAAGGTTAATCTCCTTAGATGTGACCGTTTGTAGTGGCAAAGAATTTAGGGATTCAGTATCTCCATCTTCTTTAAGATCTACCCATATGTACTCATTCCAGTTTTTAGAGTCCCATTCCTTCCTAATTAATGCCCTCACTTCAATAACAGATGCCCTGCAATACTAGGAATTCAATATGCATTATATCTTAGCTACTTGCTGGATGAGACTCTGACTTTGGTTTTCAGAGATCTCAGGTTTGTGGCCTCAGGGGATAAGGATTTATTTCAGCACAGATATAGAACATTTCAGGTCAGTACTTGTGGCACTTGACTTACTTCTAATATAGCAATTTTTTCTTTATTCCCTTATTTTCCCCTGCAGATGTTTGTTGAAGA
Source organism: Elephas maximus indicus (assembly GCF_024166365.1). Taxonomy (NCBI): domain Eukaryota; kingdom Metazoa; phylum Chordata; class Mammalia; order Proboscidea; family Elephantidae; genus Elephas; species Elephas maximus. The sequence continues at coordinate 39,093,601 of NC_064836.1, read as the reverse complement.
ACTCCTGTAGTTTTGTTGCGAGATTTTTGGAGTCTGAGTTTTGCTAAACAACTGGTTTAACAACTTAGACACCCTGGCTTGCTTAGGGACATAAAAGCCCCCACATGGAACATCTCCCTTAAACTGTGTTCAATCGAAGATTCATCACAGAAATCATAGTGCTTTAATCTTAGTAAGTCCTTGTGCAAATAAGAAGGACCTTGAGGAGCTGTGCCTCAAAATCTTTTGGACCACCCCCTCCAAACTTGCCTGACCTCTCCTCCTCTTGATGTTCTTTGCCTTTCTTAAAAACCTTGTGTGAATATATTCTGTGGAGATTTGAGAATTTTTCAAATCTATGAATGTAAATAATTGTTACCCCTATATTGCCCAATGTGCAATTAAATCCAGTATTAAAACATTTGAAATGATGATACTAATCATTTGTCATCTAACACTCAATCATATCAATAACTAAGTCAAACAAATTTTGGAAAAATCTGAATAGATGTACAAAGATTCATATGCAGTCAATTCTGTTGTTATCAATGTTTTTTAAAAAAGGAAAATTTCTATTTAATCTGTCTCAACAATCATTGTCCCCTATGACACAGGATGTCTGTGGGGTATTATCGCATTTACAGTGATTGGAAGGAATTCAAAATTTAATATTTCATTAAGAAAGACTTAAATTATATGCATAAAGAATAAAAACTAAAAAATATAAAACAAAACAAATAAAGAATTTGATGGAAAGGCTTTAGTAATTTACTCCTCACAAGTGTTTTGCTGACCCATATTTTCAGCTGTGGCTAAGAAACATAAGGAAGAATTACTATCCATTTATTTAAAAAAATTTTTCTTAATGAAAATTTGTTTTCTAATATTACCCAGAATATCTCTATGTGAAATAGAAAGTAATTAAGGGATTTCTCACTACTCCTGCCGTAAGAGATGAAAGCATCAAAAACTTAATTGAATAATAAATATCACAACAGGGAAACAACGTTATTTGAATATCACCATCCTCCTGGCTGGTGTCCCAGAAACAAGTGAACACATGGAAAACAAGTCATATAGGTTCTCTCTCGGTTATGTGTGTGAAGAATGCATATTTCTCTAAAATACCAGTGGTAAATTTAGCATAATTTGAAGTTCTGTTGAGGATGTGAAAACAAAATAATGGGATATGTATTCATACAGTATTGCTTCTATATAATGAACCTATAAGTGAATGATAATGCATGTGACATATCTTGTCATAAAACCATGTTTGGGCATTTTGTTTCTATCCCTTTGTCAGACCACGGCCTCTATTATTTTCATTCGGCTGTCCAAAAAGAATGAGAGTGTTCTACAGAATGTATAAAAAGGCATGCTATTGATCATCATTTTCCATCATCTCTTTCCACAGATGTAGTCCATTTGAGTCCTGTGTATTCCATCTGATGAGATCCACTTATGTAGTCACGTTTTAGGTTGTTGGAAAAGGTCTTTGTAATGAAGAAATATATTGGTCTTACAAAATTCTATCATGTGATCTCCAGCATGGCTTCTATCACCAAGACCATATTTTCCAACTATCAATTCTTTGTTCCCAACTTTTGCATTCCAATTTTAGGTAGGTATCAATTCATCTTGATTGCAAGTTTGATCAATTTCAGACTGCAGAAATTGGTAAAAGTCTTCAATTTATTCATCTCCACCTTAGTGGTTGGTGTGTAAATTTGAATAAGAGTCGTATTAACTGGTCTTCCTTGTAGGCCTATGCATATTATCCTATCACTGGCAGGGTTGTACTTCAGGATAGATCTTGAAATGTTCTTTTTGACAATGAACGTAATGCCATTCCTCTTCAATTTGTCATTCCTAGCCGAGTAGACCACATCATTGTCTGATTCAAAATGACCAATGCCAGTCCATTGCACCTCACTACTGCCTAGGATACCAATGTTTCATTTTGGGCAATTCCCAATTTTATTAGATTCATACTTCATACATTTCACCCTCTGATTATTAATGGATGTTTGCAGCTGTTTCTACATGTTTTGAATCATGCCAAATGAGCAAATGAAAATTCCGAAAACTTGACTCCATCCACGTCATCAAAGTCAACTCTACTTTGAGGAGAAAGCTCTACCCCAGTCATATTTTGAGTGATTTTCAACTTGAGGGGCTCATCATTCAGTACTATATTAGATAATGTTCCACTGCTATTCACAAGGTTTTCACTAGCCAATTTTTTTTTTTTTTTTCATAAATAGATTGCTGTGTCCTTCTTCCTAATCTGTCTTAGTCTGGAAGCTTAGCTGAAATCTGTCTGCCATAGGTGGCCCTGCTGATATTTGAAATACTGGTGACAAAACTTCCAGTATCATAGCAACATGGATGCTGCCACAGTACAATAAACTGACGGACAAGTGGTGGACTGCCAAGGCAATAACCTCTAAATAAATATGTTGTCCTGTCTAGTTTATAGCTGTGTGGTCATAGCTTTTTGTCAATAATATAATTTTATCTCAAAAAATAATTGTTGTGAGAGTCCTAATTTTACCTGGCAAAATAAGTATCAAGATTATGATCTACACCTTATGCAGGTATGTTTGTTAGGATCGATGAAAATTCAATATGTAACATGAAGTATGTGAATGCAGGCTACATGTCACAAGATTATGTAAAGATATTTTATTGCCCAACTTGATACCTGAGGCTGTTTAAGGCACTCTGTAAAATCATACTGGAACATATTTAACTGTGAGAAACACTTATACAATGAACATCTAGAGCTTGAAAGAATGTGAAGTGTAGCTTAGAATAATTATCAAAGGTTTTTCCCTAGTTACCCATTTTTCTAACTTTTATTAAAAATGCTATGATTTAGGGTTTATTTTGAGAAAATGCAAAATTTTAATTATTTTGACAGGTGAACAGTAAATTATTCAGTCTATATTTATGCTAGACAGAAGCACCTAGTGTTTAGGTGAAATTAATAATAGATTTTTAGATTTAAAGGAATGTCAGATCTAGTGTTTTAGTGTTTTTCCATCCCTACTCCTCCCCAATAGATAAGTGGCAACTTTGGTGAAGGGTACTACTAGTGCCAAAGACAGTACAAAATACTGAGGAAGCCAGTACAACTTGTACAAGGCAAGATGGTGTAAGCTCCATAGACACATGCAAACTCCCTGAGGGACCAAATTACTGGGCTGGGAGCTGTGGGGACCTTGGTCTCAGGGATCATCTAGCTCAATTGTCATAACATAGTTTAAAAAGAAAATGTTCTACTTTCTACTTTGGTGAGTAGCATCTGGGGTCTTAAAAGCCTGTGAGTAGCCATCTAAGATATTCCACTAGTCTCTCCCCATCGGGGAAAAGGAGAATAAAGAAAACTAAAGACTGAAGGGAAAGATTAATCCAAAGGACTAATGGACCACAACTACAACAGCTTCCACCAGACTGAGTCCAGTACAACTAGATGGTGCCCGGCTACCACCACTGGCTGCTCTGACAGGAATCACAACAGAGGGTCCCCCACAGAGCTGGGGAAAAATGTAGAACAACATTCTAACTCACAAACACACACAAAAAAAGCAGACTTACTGGCCTGACAGAGACTGGAGAAACCCCAAGAGTATGGCCCACCCCCAAGAGTATGGACACTCTTTTAGTGCAGTACTGAAATCACTCCTGAGGTTCACCTTTCATCCGAAGATTAGACAGGCTCATAAAACACATTGAGACTAAAAGAGCATGTGAGCCCAAGGGCAAGGACTAGAAGGCAGGAGGAAACAAGAAAGCTCGTGATTGGGAACTCAAGGTTGGAAGGGAGAATGTTGACATGTCATGGGGTGGGTAACCAATGTCACAAAACAATGTGTGTACTAACTGTTTAATGAGAAGCTAGTTTGTTCTGTAAACCTTCATCTCAAGTAAAACAAAGGAAAAAAAAACTGAACTTAAATAAGAAAAAAAAAGGAAGGTCAACATTCATTTAGGAGAACATGTATTTATTCAGTTGTAATATTCCAGCAAATAGGAATTGACTGTGCTACATAATTAAAAATATTGTCACAAGATGATCCATTCCAGTTGGTGGTATTTCTCATTATCACAAAAAAGTATCTATCTTCAGCAGAAACAGTCTCTACAACTTCTTCCTCTGGCCCTAGTAATGCTCTCTGATGTGTGTAGAATAGACTTTTTTCCTCCTAATGGGCCAGTCCTTGACATATGAAGATTTTTGTTTAATAATTGTATTTTCCTTTTTTTCATTTTCAGTGCTTCAGAGTATTTCGTTCTTCTACATCTAATAAATGTATTTAGATCCCTTATATCTTACATATATTCTACTTGATAATATTTTATTTTACAAGTTAGCCTCATACATGAACACAGAGTTAAGCTATGATCTCAGAAGCAGAGCCTGAAGTATTATACATGCTATGTTTCTATTATTCAGCTTAACCTGTACAGATTATATGATTGCCACTGTATTTGCAGACTGATATGTAGACTGAAGTCAGATAACACCCCCACCAACCACTTCAGGTCATTTGGTTTTTACCTAAATATGGGACCCAACCTTGATCCATATTATGTTCAATCTCATTGCTTGGCACTATCATTTGTGCCATCAAAAACATTTTGAATCAATGGTTCTGATATTTATTTTATAGAATATCTCTTAGCACATATAACTCCTGTGTTTTATTCCATAATTTTTATTTTCAATGTCAAATTTGTGGGGTTATCTTGGCAAGAGAGGTGCTGGGTGGTGAAAATGGTTAATGCACTCAGCTGCTCTCTGAAAGTTTGGAGGCTTGAGTCCACACAGAGGCACCTCCAAAGAAAGGCCTGGGGATCTACTTCTGAAAAATCCGCCATTGAAAACACTGTGGAGCATAGTTCTACATTGACACACATGTGGTCATCATGAGTTTGAGTAGATTCCACTGCAACTTTTATCATGAGCAAGAAAATTAGATCCAGGTGGTGCAGTGGCTGAGTGCTCTGCTACTACCCAAAAGGTCAGCTTTTTGAATCTACCAGCAGCTCTGAGGAAGAGAGATATGGCAGCCTGCTTCCATAAAGATTACAGGCTTGGAAACCCTGTGGAACAGTTTGCTCAACTGTGGGGCAGAATCAACTCAATGGCAATGGGTTTTACTCAGTAATTAGCAATTGTCTGCCAGAAAACTCCTAAATCTACTGTTAACTCAAAGAATAATTTTTCAAAGGAAAAATAAATGAGAACACAAGTAGCCATATTTACTCTTCTTAGAGATTTCATTTTTATTTTGTTATATATATATATATATTTTGTACTAAAACTAATCTTAAGAAATTTCTGAATTAGTGAATTTCTCATTCATTGTTCTCAATTTGTTTCTTGAAATTTTCATTTAGGCTCTTTTGTTACCATCATGAAAACAAATTCTCAATATTTTCTTTCAACACGTTCATGTTATAGTTGTTAGCTGCTGTCTAGTTGGCCCCTAACTCATGGCGACCCCGTGTACAGCAGATCTGGACCGTTGTGACCCTAGGATGTCTTAGTCTGCAAGCTCCTCTGAAACTGGTTGAGCATCACAGTAACATGCAGGCCTCCACTGTTGACTGAATGGTGGCTGAGTTGATGTGCATTGGTTGGAAATCAGACCTGGCTCTCTGGCATGGAAGGTGAGGATTCTACCACTAAGCCACCACTGCCTATTCCAGTCCCTGAGATCTGTAGATTCATTGATTCAAAACAGGTCAAACAATTTCACCGATAAGATGAAAATAAATTAATAAAAAACTCTATTCTTCCTAGGGTGTTTTTCCTATTGTTATTGTGTGCCATCAAGTTGATTCCAGCACATAGCCACCCTTTAGGACCTAGTAGAACAGCCCCCGACTGTTTCCAAGGAGCTGCTGGTGGACTTGAACTGCTGACCTTTTGGCTAGTAGCCTGAGCTCTTTACCACTTTCCCACCAGGATTCTGCTTTTAAGAAATGCTTTCTGATTGTTTATTTCTCTATTTATTACATTATCATTTAGTTTTACTCTACTTAGTATTTGAAATAGGTAATAATATGAATTATAATACTCTGTATAGACTTGGTGAATCCCCAGTAGTATCTAGTAGATAATTAAATATTTTGCATAGAATTAAGGCTGAAGCTAACGAAAAAATTTCAAACATCGCACTCAAATGCAATTTTAAGGGAGATAGCAGAGTACTTGTGTTATTTTTAGAATGTTTTTAGGTGTATTGCTAGGACTATTACAAAGAAAATCTGATATTAAGCCTTATTATTAATCCATGACACATAAAAAAAATTAGGAATATAACATGGAGGTAAAATGTATAACTACTTGCTTTCTAGAACATTTGCATTAGTGCGAAAAAGGGAATACATACTTAAAGAAATTCGTTAAAAGTAGATTTAGTTTTGAATAAACAAAAGCAACAATAAAATCACTCAATATTACAAAATAGGATTGTTTCATTGTTTTGTTTTTATTTTTGCCTTTTTTTTTTAAGATCAGAAGCGTCTCTATGTGTTGTGAGCAAATAAAAGACAGTAGCTCTTTAATTTTTTCCTCAGTCATATCCTCTCTTAAAATAGGTTATTCTCACAAATGAGATCCAGCTTGACTAATTTGTCATGTAAACAGAAGGGTCAAAGCATGTTGACATTAATTGGGAAAAAAATCTGAGATTTTTTTCTTCTCTGAGATATATTTATATGTTGACATTTTTCCAGAATAGAAACTTTAATCATCACCTACAGAAAATACTCACCTGTTAATTTTGTAAGACATATTCAACACAGTGACTTATAGTACTACTTTTTTTAAAAAAAAGACTGTCATTTTTAGACATATTAATCATGTTTATTGATTGTAAAAAGTCAAGGTGCACTAGGGCAATTTAATGAACACCATTAAAATGGAACAAACCAGGATATGATCTGCAAATGCCAGACTTACGTGAATATCACAGCACTACACATGGCCAAGGAATCAGGTCACGGTCACGGCAAAGTGTAACCATAACTCAAAAGGTAAAAAATTTAATATATGTATTCAGGATTTGGTAAATGATTTATTAACTCTGTTCATGCGAGAGCTTGAGTTTAATAAATATGAAATATATGCATTGGCCTGTGTACTAGCATATATCATTAAGTTTATAAATTCAACATGAAATTTTGTACTACTCACTAGTATGGGGCTGAAAGCATATTTATTATATGCTACCTAGACCATATAACTATATATATTTTAAATTTTCCATTTATCTTTATTGTCAATCTCGTGCTTGATCCCTAAGCAAGAATTATCAAATTCTTAGGAGATCTGAAAAAGATGGATTATCCCTTTGTTAACACTCACGTACATGTACACACTCTGATAAAAGTAAAAACTTCTTGTCTGATGGGCTAAAATTTTATTGGTTTAATGATATACCATCAAAGAAGCTTTGGGCACTTTTTGGGGAAGGATTAGGAAGTCACGACTGAGGGAATTATAAAGTTGCAGAGTCTCGCTCTAGAGCAGTGGTTGACAAACTTTCTCTTAAAAAGAGCCGATGGCTGTTTGGTTTACCTGGACTCATCACAGCTATTCAACTTTACCATAGTAGTGTGAAAGCCATCACAGACAATACATAACAAACAGGTGTAGCGAGGGCTGGATTTACCCAAGTGCTTTAGTTTGCAGATTCCCGCACTAGAATGTGACTTAAAATTATCTGTAACGAGTATCATTAATCCATGTTCTGATATGCTGTTAAACACGTCCCTAAGAACATAGCATAGGTATAGTTTTACCTCAGTTAATTTGCATAGTCGTCTTCTGCTTTATTAGTGACATTACAGTGACATTTGTAAGTAGTAACTTACAAAATCTTAAGTTACTACTGTAGCTTCCAATTTGAAAGGGAAATTTAAACACTGAACACTATATTTTAATATTGATTATTTCAGCGAACTATGCCTTCCTCTATAGCAGTTTTGTAATAAGTTATGTGTGCAGGCACATCTGATCTCATTGTATACATGCGTGCATTATAACCTGGTTACAGGATTATAGGCCAAGATATTACTGACACAGATATCTATCAGGAGTTCACCAAAAACCTCAATAAAATGAATTGATAAGCATGAAATTAGAACAATACAAACCTATCGTCTAAAAAGCAAAAGCATCAATGGTTAAAACAGACTAACTCAAAACAAAACCTTAACTATCCCAGTTTGCTTGCATGCAGTAGATATTTCACAATATTGTTAGGGTGACATTCTTCTTATTATATAATAAATGCAAGATTTAATAAATCCTAAACTCACTAACATATTACCCATAGTTTTTCATGAAACTAAATGTTTATGTAATTGTGAGAGTCCCTGGGTGGTGCAAGCTTGGTTACAAGCTTGAATAAAATCCAAAAGGTTGTCAGTTTGAACTCACCCAGGGGCACCTCAGAAGAAAGGCCTGGTTGTCTGTTTCTTGAAGATCATAGTCTTAAAAATACTATCGTGCATAGTTCTACTATACACGCAGGGTCGCTATGACTCAGAATCAATTGGATGGCAATGGGTGTGATTTGGTTTTGTACATAACTGTGAACTACTGGTTAGTTTAAAATATAATTTCTATTTTGGCCATCATGTATCTAGTTACGGTCACTCATGCAATCCTTGTTGCAACTTTTTCTGTTCCATGTAGATTGAAGACCTGTTCATCTGAAAAGTGGGGAGGTTGTTAAGACAATAGGTACCCAAATCAACCTTGTCTTGGGGATTCTGAAACATAGGTATGGAATAGAACCTGATAAACCTGCTTTTTCTTTTCTTTTTTTTTTTGTAACAACAACCCAGAAGATTATGGTTTAAGATTCGATCATCATAGTTTCAAAAAAAAAAAAAGGAGAAAATTTTAAGAAAAAGTAATAAAGATCACTTAGTTTCCTGATTTGATGAGTTTTAAGAGGGTATATCTTTCCCACAATACCCAAACCCAAACCAAACCCATTGCCGTGGAGTCAATTCTAATTCATAGCGACCCTATAGGACTGAGTAGAACTGCCCCATAGAGTTTCCAAGGATCGCCTGGTGGATTTGAACTGCTGACCTTTTGGTTAGCATCCATAGCACTTAATCACTACTCCACCAGGGTTTCCCATAATAGTAACCAAAATGTCCTAAGTATGCTAATTTGTTCCTGATGGTCCTGAATTTCATTTGCAAATGAATTTACTAAATCAGTTAGCCATATTCAGTCAAACAATGTGGAACACAACACTTTCAATATCCAAATCAGTAAAACAATAAGCAAAAACTTCAAATAAACAGGTGTGTTCTCTTGCCTTTGACCTTTTGTCTATAGTAGGGTTATCTTAGAAGATGAATTATAATTATAAAGCAACAATTACACAATGTGAACTGACCCAGGAAATATTTTAGGTTTTAACACTTCAACCTATAATCCCTATGCTTTATTTTCTTCTTTGTATTCTTTACTTAGTCCCCATATGTTCCTCTACATGCAGTGGGTTATGCATGCTATTTACAGTTCCGTTTATGTAGTCCTTTAATGAATTTAGTTTTATTAATTGATATCTTTATATTGTCAGGCCAAAATTTAAATTTTATTTAGCAGATTTTGCATTAGGAGATGTGGGGTTTTATTCTGATTTTATCCAGACCAAATCTCTTAAACTTTGTAAACCTCAGTCTCCTCATCTCTAAATTGGACAGGCTGGGTCATACGATTTCTAGATTCCTTTCATTACTCGAATTTTATATAATCCTGTATTGACATTCTGCATTAAAGTTTGCATGTAAGAGATGATGATTCTGACTCTGAAAAATGATTTGAGATTCTTGGTCCAATACTTTGCAGAGTTTTATTTTTTAAAAAATGATAATTCTTTTATTTATCTATAAAATTGGATTAATATGACTTATTAATTTGGTATGAACACTCTGATGAAGACAGGCAGTATCTATTCTAGGTAGTGTCTGGATTATATCAATAATTTCTCCCTGCTTCCATGACCCAGAGATTCCTATCAGTATGTAGAATACGACAGAATAACTAAATTTCACAAGGGAAACATGTAGACAACAAAATGTTAATTAATTTGCAATCATAAATCACAGTCATGATATTATATAGAGGAACATTTGTATTTTAGCCTCATACCCACACAATTTGCTTGATCGAATCTTTTTACTTTGATTCTTACTTTTGATTGAAGTATCTAATTTTCATATCAATTGAGTGGTCTGCTCTACTGAATATTTTACTTAAATAAATAAATAATAAATAAATAAGATATTGTTATGGATTGAATTATACCCCCAAATTATGTGTTATAAATCTTAACCTCTATGCCTGTGGTTATAATTCCATTTGGGAATGGGTTGTTTTTGTTATATTAATGAGACAGGATTAGTGTTGGTTGTATCTTGAGTCAATCTCTTTTGAGATATAAAAGATTAAACAAGCAAGCTAGGAAACAGAGATGAGGGAAGAGAAATGCAAAGTCCTGTGAAGATTGCTCAGGAACAGAAGCTCAGAAGATACAAAGACCTTCCTCCAGAGCCAACTGAGAGAAAAAGCCTTCCCCTAAATTCGGCACCCTGAATTTGAACTTCTAGCCTTCTAAACTGAGAAAATAAATTTCTGTTTGTTAAAGCCACCCACTTGTGATATTTCTGTTATAGCAGCAGTAGATAACTAAGACAGAGATTTAGCTCTTATTTCAAAATGAATAAATTTTTTTCCTGTTTATCTTGATAATACTTGATGGCCTATGCAAAAAGAAAATAAATACACGTTAGGGAAAATAAGAAGGGAGGAAAGGTAATAGAAATCAGTTTGAATTAATGAAGCAACCCATTCCTCTCCAAGTAAGCGTTTAGTAATTTGTAGCCCATTATCACATGAAAAAACAAGAAGAAGAGAAATTCAAAACCAAAACCAAAAAGGTCTAGTCTTTGAGACACAATAATCATAGAAATTATGAAACAATCATGCACACACATATACATACACATTTGATCTTACTAACAATTCAGTGAGGTAAATTCTAGTATTATACCTATTTTACAGTTGAGAAAACTGAAGTGCAGATAGAGTACCTATAACTAAGTCATACAACTAGCAATGAGTGTAGTCAGAATTTGAATCTAGGGAATACTGCTGTACTAGTCATATTCAGAACCCAGGGGCCCTGGGTGCTGAAAACTGTCAATATTCTCAGTTGCTAACTGAAAGTTTAGAGATTCTTATCCACCCAGGAGTGCTTGGGGAGAAAGGCCTGGTGACCTACTTCAGAAATATCAGCCATTGAAACTCTGTGTAGCACAGCTCTACGTAGAGGCACATGGGGTCATCATGAGTCAGAATCAACTTGAGGGCAACTGGCATGGGTTTATTCATAACCTAAATATCTTGCAACACTGGTTCTCAGAACTTTTATAAAGGACTTTTTATAACCACCAGTTATTTTTCTTTCTTTAAACTCTCCATCACAGCAACCATGTAAAACTGTGTTGACTTCTCCTTACTATTTACTATTTAAATATATGACTTTTGATAACAAGGAGGGTGTTATATCTTTAATCTTTATATCCTTATGTGAAAGTGCTTAATATTTCTTACTGATGCATAATTGGTTCAAAATCAATGTTAAGAGAATTAATGCTACTTCCAAGATTCCCTGAGTGGTGCAAACAGTTAAGCACTTCAATAAAATCTAAAAGGTTGGTGGCAGTCGGAACACATCCAGAAGTGCCTTGGAAGACAGGCCTGGCAACCTGCTTTCAGAAAGTCACAGCATTGAAAACCCTGTGGAACAGTTCTGCTATGTACGTGTGTGGCCGCCATGAGTCGAAATAGACTCAATGGCAACTTACGACAACAATATTCGTAGCCCTATTCATCAAAGATTTGGTTAAAATCTCATTTCCTTGACAAAGGAAATTTTCTTACTCAAATCCTCATCAGGTCTCAAATAGAGCTTATCGTGTCCTGAGAGTTCTCCAGACTCCCGTATGTATTTCTGCATTAGAACTTGTATATTGTATTGTCTTTTATTTTCACACATCCATTTTCTCACCAGGCTGCTTCAGGATAGACAGCAACACCCACCCAATGCCTAATAAGGTGTTTATCATGTAATGATTTTAGCCATATAGAGTTATACAACAAAAAAAGGCAATATTTCATCTATTTTATGCATTTTCAATATTAAGAGGCATCATCAATTTAATAATAGCTTGGCTCAGGCTCTATATAGTAAATAATTAAAACCATTTTAAAGACACACAGCTATTTCTGATACGTAAAATGTATTAAGCGTATAAAAGTGAATCTCAGAAGCTCAGAAGTTGCTTAATTCCAGAAGTAGGCTATAAACCATAACTCCCATTGCAGGATGCCATTGGAGAGTGGAAAGAGCAAGATTATAAAGTCAAAATTTTGAGGCTACATCACCCTGCCAGTTGCAAATTTTGCCCTTGGTCAAGTCACCATATTGCTGAGACTTAGTTTTGCACTTTGTAGATAGTTATGTATATTTATAAGATTGTTTTAAGGATGAACTAAAAAAAAAATGTGAAAGAGCTTTGTAAAATGTCGGTATAGCCTATAAGCTTGCCTAAAATTATGTAAAGCACAAGTTACCATGGCTTCAATGCATACAATGAAATGGTGGCTTTAAATATTTTTGACTGAAAACCATGGTGTATGTGTGTGTTATAATGTTATGTTTTCATAATATGTTGCTGTTAGTTGTCAAGGAGTCAGCTCTGACTCGTGGTGCCTCCACATGTGCAGAGTAGAACTACTCCCTAGGGTTTTCAAGGCTGGGACCTTTCAGAGGCAGATTGTAGACCTTACTTCTGAGGGACCTCTGGACGTGTTTGAACCACTAAACTTCAGTTAATAGTCCAGCACTTAACCACTGTGCCACCCAGGAACTCCTTTGATAATATAATAGATTTATACTTTGAGTGACACATATATGTATACATATATATACATATATACATATACATATATATATATATGCCACTGGAGGCATAGTGGTTAAGAGCTACAGATGCTAACCAAAAGGTCAGAGGTTGGCAGTTTGAATCTACCAGACACTCCTAGGAAGCTCTATGGGGCAGTTCTACTCTGTCTTATAGGGTCACTATGAGTTGGAGTCAACTTGATGGCAATGAGTTATATACATGCATATGTATTACAAATATTAGAAATACTGTGTGTGTGTATATATATATATATATATTTGTTTTTGTGTGCCATCAAGTCGATCTCGACTCATAGTGACTCCATAGGACTGAATACCACTGCTTCATAGGGTTTCCCAGGCTGTATATCTTTAAAGACAGTTAGTTGGGTCTTTTCCCTTGTGGAGCTGCCAGTGAGTTGGAATCATCAACTTTTCAGTTAATATCCAAGAGCTTTAACAATTGAGCTACCAGTGTGCCTTGATTTAAATATATGTATGTATATATATAATAAATAAAAATATTTTCTTATATGCATATAAATACATACATTTATATATATATACACACACAAGAGGGCTTCGTAAAATGACAGTATATCCTATAAGTTTGCCTAAAACTATATAAAACACAAGTTACCATAGCTTTAACGCTTTCAGTGAGATGGTGGCTTTAAACATTTTTGACTGCAAACATGGCTTGTGTGTGTTTTATATATTTAAATATCAGAACTCATTATATTCATTAAACAAACATAAAAATTATTTTGTGAAATATATATATATATATGCATTGTTATTAATTTGTGCTCTCCGGAAATACATGTTGTAAATCCTAATCCCTATACTTGTGGATGTAATTCTATTTAGAAATAGGGTTTCCTTTGTTATGTTAATGAGGCACTACCAATGTATGGCATATCTTAAACAAACCACGTTTCAGATATAAATAGAGCAGATTAGGCACAGAAGCAAGGGAGAACAACTGGGGAAAGACTGATGAGCACAGCACCAAATGGTTCCCAATTGGACATGTATTGTGAGTAAGAAATTAATTTATCCTATTCTGACTTATGGAAACCCTGATGATGTAGTGGTTAAGTGCTAGGGTTGCTAACCAAAAGGTCTGCAGTTCAAATCCACCAGCTGCTCCTTGGAAACTATGGGCAGTTCTGCTTTGTCCTATAGGATCATTATGAGTCAGAATTGACTCAATGGCAAAAAGGGTTTTTTTTTTTTTTTTATTCTGACATAAAGAATTGGGGCTATGTTGTGTTGAGATCACAAGCTCAGAATCACTTAGATTGGCTTGGCATTCAGATGGAGATAAATATATATATATATATATATAGCTAGAATAACAAGGTCCCCTATTACATAATGGTACACATTTGGCAAAAATGTTACCTGCAGAAACTTAGAATACAGATCATCTACCTAATATACTCAGAGCATTAAGGATAAGGGTTGAAAACCAGAATGCTTATAAGGTGTGTTCCTTGCTGTTGCTGCATTTTCTACAAACCATTTGGAAAGCAGAAATAAAAAACAAGAAGAAAGAGAAAACAAAAATTTAGAAATTGCACCACTGTAAGAGGCAACTGTTTCCCAAACCGAAAGTTCAATAGCAAAACTGAGAAGATGTTTAACAACTAAAAATTAAATTCAGCCCTGAGGCATAAATTAAAATAAAGATACGACTGTCAAACCCATTGTGGAATCTCAGGATAAAGCCAACTGAGCATGTGCCACACAATTAACTATTTTCACAGGATAGCATTCTCAGAATGTGTGGAAGCTTCCCACAAATGCCTGATGGCTTCAAGATGTAAGGAATTTATAAGGAGAGAAGCATATATTCAAGAGGTAAAGAAAAGTTCTACCTGGTACAATGAAAGGAGATCGAGAGAGAACTAAATTCCATCTATTCACACCATCCATCAGGAGTGGATGCTGGTCTGATTGCGGGATGAAGAAGTGGAGAAAGCAAGAGTGAATGGGAAGGGATTGGCTTTCATAGACCACTGTACAGTTTTGGGGTAACTTGAAAGTTTGTTATCCTATTACCTTATACAGATGTAAAGATATTAAAAGTTTCAAGCTTAATACATATTCTGCATCCACCCGTAATGCATGAGTATTTCCAAAGTATCACTTTTTTTCCTTTTTTTTGGTTAGGTTGAGCTAAAATTATTAGCTTCCTTTCTACGATTAAAAAAAAAAACCTGAAAACTTTATGAATGTATAAAACAGTAAAAAATATTGGATAAATAAACACATCTTTGTAATACATGTCTTTTAGGAAAGCAATAGACCTTTATTACCACATATGAAAACTTAATTTTATTAATTTGTGCTCTTATAAAATATACTCTATTATAGTTATATTTCGGAAGTAATTAATATACAGACTGTGAACAAATTATTAAAATATAAAAATAATCCTCACTGAAATTTTTTGAAAAATGATATTTTCAGTGAATCAACCAAGGGTTGCATTGCATTAAAAAAAAAAAAAAACTTTATCCAGAAACTCCAGCTCATACAATATTACTGTTATTCTACTCTGCTTCCATATGTTTCATATTGCAACTAGAACCATCAAATACAAATGACTGAATTTAATTTTTTTGTCTTAAATAACATACCAAAATTAGGAAAACATGTTGACTTTGAGTTGATTCCAACCCATAGCAATCCCATTGGACAGAGTAGAACTGCCCTGTAGCATTTTCAAGTTTGTACATCTGTACAGAAGCAGACTGCCACATCTTTCTCCCCGGGAGCACACGGTGGGCTCGAACTGCTGAACTTTTGGTTAGCAGCAGTGCACTTAACCACTGAGCAACCAGGGTACACAAAAATAATAATTTCTCTCATAAAAAAAAAAAGTAGTTATGTATAGACATGTTACTCTTTCCCTCAATAATGTATAAATATTTACACCATGTTAAACATTATTTCAATCAATATGTTTAATTATAATTATTTGAATTACAGAAGACATCTATGCCTTTTAAATAGTTCAAGCTTTTAAATTAAGATTAAGAATATATTATTTCAGAAACTCCAATCAACTATGTATTCTAAAGCGATAAGAGCATTGTTAGAACACTAATGAAGAAATGATACTTAGGAAAGTGATGACAAAGAGCAAATTCAGTACCATTTAAAACTAACAATATATTTTAGTTAATTTCAACATCATTATAGGCCATTAAGCACACTTAATGTAATATGGAATAGTCAATGACTGGTAGAATGAGGCAATTTTTTTTTTCTTTGCTGAACCCGTGAGTAATATCATTAGTTTATGACACAAATTTTATTTAGCTTTTTATGATCCATTAAGATAATAGTTTAATAAATACAAAAAAAAGCAAATAGTTTAATATTTGATGTGTGTAGACACTGAGACATTTTAATGAAAACACAATCATGTGATTTTGTATTTGAAGTAAATTTTACACTATAGCCTCTAACTGGTTTTACACAAAAGACGTATTATCTAAAAACAGAATAAAACAAAACTTAAGAAGTTTAGTATAGAAGAAGCAAAAATTTTAAACTCTCAAAAAGCATTAAAAAAAATACAACTAGGAAAACAGATGCATAATCCACCTTCTCTGGATGACTGTATATTCCACATTAATCCAATATAATAGGTACAAAATCCTCTGATTTTTTTTTAACATTAAAAATAGGATTTTATAATTTTTGATGATATGGGAATATTGCTAATGTCTTAGCACATTTTATTTTTCTTAATCAAGGTATAATTGTATACAGTATAATTCACAGAACTTGAACAAATATATTAATTTCTGTACAAGTAGTTCCCAACTTACAACTTATTTGAGTTATGACAAACTGCGCTTGTCAGATTTTTTTTTTTTTTTTACATCTTATTGTTAGTAACACATATTACATAAAACGTTGCAGTGCATAGTTTGCTGGTTATCATTCTTAGCTGCTCATTTGGAGATGTCCAAGTTATGACTTACTGTTCAAAATGCTGTCATATAGCAGGCTATGACCGCATCTACAATGAAGTTGGTGTTGGTAACAGGAGTCATAATGGACAGAAAGTTGGGCAATGATCAACCCTAACAACCACTACAATTGAACTGTGCACCTGCCCAACAGTCATTACTGTATAATGTCCCCGGATATTCTCCTCACGTAGATGATCTAAATCAAGACGTGAAAGCGATGTATCTACCTCCCTATACGGCAGCTGTGATTCAGTTTACGGCTCAAAGTGCAATCGTCACCTTCAAGGCATACTACCTAAAAAAAAAAAAATTTTTTTTTTTTTTTTTTTTACAACCTATGTTTTCTCAGACAATAGCTCCAAAAGATTGAGGTATGGTAACATACCATTTCTGGAAGAATTATAATATTCTTCAATGTATCCAGAACATTGCATCTTCCTTTGAGAAGTTATGGTAGAATGCATGTAAGGGATACGGAAAAAATTGTTGAGTTATGTGAACAAGCGCCAAGCACTTGATCGGGTCATATGATGAAAGAGATCAGTGGAAAAATCATCCATATGGCAAGAACGCCAGTTTAGAACTTGGCATTGCTTCGAGTCAATGGCAACGAGTTTTTTTTTTTTTTTGGATTGCTGGTGTGTAACACCTCATAGATCACAAAGAACGGGAACTGACAGATCAGGACTAAATGGATTTTGAAGAGGAGAAAAATGCTAAAGAAGAAAGAAAGAATGAGGAGGAGGAAGAAAAGAACTTGTCAAAAATTTTTACAGTGAGTGGATTAGCTGATGTTATTTTCTAAACTAAATCAGGGGCTTCAGTTGCTTGAAAACATGGACCCAAACCCTGATTGCTTTGTTAAAGTCAACAGGCAGATCCAGGAAGCAGTGAGATGAAATATCTGAAGAAAAAAGGAGGGGGACTATACAGACAGTTTTCACTAACTTTCTGACTAGAAATCCCGTCCTCATTCTCAGGTATAATCGAGATGATCCAGAACCTTCTTCCACAAGTGGAGTTAACACCGCAACCAGCAAAATGCCAATGTCGTCCAACTCTTTTTCTTTGTCAGATTAACTCTTTATGATTTTTGTATTTTTTATGTATGTATGCATTAAAATACATCTGTCAGTGTTATGCAATGTTTGCAACCCCTAAAGACAAATAAAGATTGATTTATAAAGATACAGTCAATAAAAGGCAATAGTAATGAAAACAATTTTAAAAAGTGAGGTATTTGACTTAGATCAGAACTGACTTACCATGGCGTCTTCAGAATGGCACCTGTTGCAAGCTTGGGAGTACCTGTAAATAGTACATGATTCAGAATATAGAAGATTATCTTCATTCTAGAAAGCTCCTTCAAGTCTATTTCTACTCCTCTCTAGTCAATTTTCCTTCTAACAGGCAACCATTGTTTTAATTGCTATCTCTATAGATTAGTTTTCATTGTTCATGAACTTCATGAAAATTGAATCATTTAGTATGTACTTTTTAGATTTCTTTAGCTAAGCAATACATTTCTGCTTTTTTATGTATAAATCATTTATTATATTTATTCATGGACAGTATTCCAGTGACTGAGTATATTACTATTTATCCATTCCTTTGTTAGTGAACTTTTGGGTTATTTTTAAATCTTTGTTATTACTCTAAATCTTGTGTTATATATAAAATGTATATATAATTTTGACATACTCATTGCAGTAAGGGAGAATTATGCATTGACTGAGTTACAGTATTTTCTCTAAATGGAAAATTTGGGCAGGGTATTTATAAGATGTTAAGTTCTAAATTGCTCGATTTGAAGTTGGATTTTATAAGATGGGAAACTGGATGAGACTATGTAAAGCTTGTGACAAAAAAAAAAAGCTTTGGAATGATGGATAGAGGGAAGTAAGAATCTTGATGAGCAAAGCTAATTTTGATAAGTAAACTGTTTAGTTGTTTTAAAGCCTTTTCTTCCAGGAATAGGTATAATTTTGAGCCAGCAGCTAAGCTATTTTCGTGGACTGGGTAGCACTGTTTAAGGGTAGAGGCAGGACGTTCTGATATTATTTACACCAGGGCAGGAAATTATATAGTTGCCAAGTCTCGCTACCTCATCCTTTGAGTCATTGTTCAGCCTAACCTGAAGGACAGAAGATCATTGTCTGAGAAAATGGTCAGTCCATATCTGAATCACAGTTTGATGTTTCTTTTTGTGTGTAGATTTTCTGACGGGAGTTTCCAATTTCTAAAGAGGATGTTTTAAATCTTTTGACTGGTCTGTGGCCTGCCCAGAAGTATTCAAGACTCTGGATATACACTTAGGAGCATTCTAACAAGAACAAGTAATAAGAGGGAGATTATGATATGAGTTTTAGGTCCACTCAAATTAAACAAGGAGAACAAATCACATTACGAATTCAAAGAGACTACATAAGCAGTGGAGAGAAGTGTGTTAAATAATCTAATTTCAGGCTTTTTCTTTTTATTATTTTCCATGTTATTTTTTAATAATATGAAACATCACAGGAATGACTTTATAAAGGTAAATAAAACATTTTTCCCTTAGCCTACACTTGTGTTTGAAACACCATCTATCTTGTTTCATGAACCTCTTGAGTGAGGAATTCTACAGCCATGGCAAATTTCTTTCTCTCTCAAAGTATATTCTGACCAATATCTCTAAGGACTCTCCAGATTTAATGAAGTATGAAATGAAGAGGCTCAAAGGATAGAAGAATGCACTCCACAATTTTCCTTCAAACAGTTGAAATTTTAGGACTCAAATCAGTCTTTTTGTTTTTCCTTTTTTCAATTACACTGTCTAAAATCTATATTTGTGAGAATGGAAATTGGTAGGGAAAAAGGGACACTGTATCATATAAGGGCTACTCTGAAGGCAGACTTCAGTTTACCGAAATAACTGTCCTCTGTTAGTTTTTTTTTTTTTTCTTTTTTGTACAGTGTGCAGGTTGACCAGTTAGGGTTTTGTTTTGTAAATACAATAGCAGTCATTAGGGCTCACCCCTAATCTGCTATTAGATATAACATCCTATGAAGTCATTGAAAAGTATGGTAACCTTTTGGTACCTTTCATCTAGAGTGCTTGAGTGCAAGGCAGATTGATTTAAAACAAGACTGAGATTGAGACTAACCCTCATTCTTGTAAACCGTATAAAATGGAGACAGTCTCAAAATATATAAATCTGTTTTCTAAATATTTCTCAGCCTCTCTTTTTTGTGAAAGGTAGATTAAAATGGCTATTTCCTACAAAAGTCATGGAAGTATTTGTAGCTGTGTGTTGTTCGGTTGATTTTGTTTTATGTAGTCAGAAAACTCTATGTCCTGGTGTGAGTGGGACATTAGATTTTTAACTACCTGGCTAGATGAGTTATTTTATACTCTAAACATTTGCCTAGTGGTGATACCTATTCTCCAGGAAACTAACAGATATATTTCAGTGGGTTGGTACTGGAGGGAACTGGGCAAACCAAAATAAAGTTTGCTCCAACTATTGATTAATTGTACATGTTAGCAAACTTATAAGCAAATCTTAGCAAGGTGTTTGAGTCATATAGAAGAGTGGTAAAATGCCAAAATGAATGTTAATGATGCGAACATTTTAGGTTTCATAGTTAAAAGGTAGTAAGTGTCTGTTAGTGATAACAAAGGGAAACAAAATCTAAGAAAACAGACCAAAAGCAGACTGATTAAAACATGTTAATCTGTATGTCTTGAGAGAAAGTTAACAACTTTAAACATGTGGCTTCTTATTTCAAAGATCTTAATACCCTAGAAAATGAGCCCTGGTGGCACAATGGTTTAGCCCTCGGTTGCTAACTGAAAAGTCAGCAGTTCAAACCCACCAGCAGCTCCTTGGGAGAAAAGACCTGATGATCGACTTCTGTATATATTATAGTCTAGAAAACCCTATGGGGCAGTTCTACTCTGTCCTATAGGGTTGCTATGAGTCAGAGTCAACTCCATGGCACAGAACAACAACAATACCCTAGAAAGGAGCTCTGGTGGTTCAGTGGTTAAGCACTTGGCTGCTAACGTAAAGGTTGGTGGTTTGAACCCACCAGATGCTCTGTAGAAGAAAAGACCTGGCAATCTGCTCCCATAAAGATTACAGCCTAGGAAACCCTATGAGGGCAGTTCTGCTTTGTACTGCAGGGTGACTGTGAGCCAGAATCAACTTGAATGTGCACAAAAATAATACCCTAGAGCTTTGTCATTTTATTATTTGTTAACAGTTTTTAGTGCTTAGTAAGTTTCTTTTCATTAAAACAAAGGATATTTTTCTTTTGTTTGGTTGATGGTTTAGTTTTGTTGTGCTATGTTTTCTTATTTCTCCCAGAGGGCACAAAATCTCCTAGATCATTATTAGAATAGGAGCGATCTGGTCACTAATTATCCCATGTGAAAGAACATACCATCAACAGTGAGGATATTGACAAATCTCCAGTGTGCTCATATTTGCATATAAAATGTGTAATGATTTTCTCTAATTAACAAGAATATTGGGACCTAGTAACCTAGAAGCAATATTTTTCAATACTCTTATTGAACCATTCTTTATTCCTAAGTATCAGTTTGCTCTATGAAGTAGGTCATTATTGAAATATACTTACATTGTTTATTTACACGTAATCAACCTAGAAAACATGTTATTCTCTGTTGCTCTACATTTATTTTCTCTCTCCCTCTCTCTCTTTTTTATTTCATTTCCTAATCTTTGCTTTGGTAAACAAAAGAGGTCTTACTATAGTTTTTACTTATTAAATTAATATGGTAATATGGAGAAAGCAATATTATCCTTCTCTCACAGGAGTAGTTATGTGTAACCTAATGGTCATTCCTGAAAACCCAAAATAGTTTAAAAGTTAGCTTAAGAGACATCTTGAAATTTGAATAATTCACTTATGTAGCTTAAATTTGTAAAAGTCTAAATTACCAACATTTGTTTGAAGAGACAAGATCTGGACACAGGTCATAATGTTCAAAGCAAGGCTAGTTACAGGAAATGTTTGGAAAACACCCAACAGTTAGTAAGTATTATAATTCTGACTTTACCTTTTTCAAAATAAGAAATATGGAGCTCTGGTGGCACAGTGGTTAAGAGCTGGTCTGCTGACCAAAAGGCTGGCAGTTGGAATCCACCAGTTGCTCCTTGGAAACCCTGTAGGGTAGTTCTATTCTGTCCTACCAGGTTGCTATGAATTGGAATCAACTAGATGGCAACAGTTTCTCAGAGTCATCAGAAAGAATCAACATGATCAACACTCTGATTTTAATCCCCTGGGCTCCAGAACTGTGAGACCATAAATTTTGGTTCTTTAAGGCCATCTACTTTGTGGTATTTTGTTACAGAGGCCCTATAAAACTAAGGCAAGTATTACGCTTATAAATCAAGCCAATAAAGACATGTTTACAGTATTCTATATGTGTGTAGCATATACACACATTTAAGTATTCGATATAGTACAAAATATAGGATATATATGATAGGTAGGTAGATAGGTCTATTGAGATAGACTGATTTAGTTCATTCATAAACCACAAACATTTGGACTTGAAATATCCATAGTATTGGAAAAAACAAGGGAAATAATATTTGACTGGTTTATCTGAACACATCTATTTTATTTCAATAAAGAAAAACAATAACTTATGTAAGAAAAATGTGCATGGCCTTAGATGACATCACTGGGAAGAAAAATATAATCATTGATGTACACTCATCTTCTGATACAATTGGTCAGAACTGGTGTCATATTCACAAGTTTCCAAATATTGTACTCCTGGAATTCATTTATGATAACAACTTAAAAAAAAAAAAAAAAAAAAAACCTTTGCCATTGAGTGGATTCCGACTCATAGTGACCCTATAGGACAGAGTAGGCTTGCCCCATAGGATTTCCAAGGAGCGACTGGTGAATTGGAACTACCGACCTTTTAGTTGGCAGTCTAAGCTCTTTATCGCTGTGCCCAAGAGCTCAGGCTGTTAACCAAAAGGTTGGCAGTTCCAATCCATCATCTGCTCCTTGGCAACCCTAAAGGGCTGTTCTACTCTGTCCTTTAGGATCAATCACTACAAGTCAGAATTTAATCAACAGCAACTTTTTTTTTTTTTTTAGTTCAAGTAAATCATTCAGATTTCACTCACATATAACACTGGACAGGGAAAAGGTGCTTAATACAAAGTCAGCTATTCAGAGCCTGGTAAGCCCTTAAGATACTATTCATTTCCAACGTTTTCTCTGTCAGGGGCTGTCTCTAATACACTCATAGAAAGAGTGGCAAAAATAATAAACAGTGCAAATTCCGGTGAAACACAAGAGGAAAGTAGAATGATCACACCATAATGTAGATGGTAAGAGTAGGTTTAGGCTTCAGTTCCCCAAGAAATAAATACTAGATGATTAGGCACTAATTGGCTCTTAGGGATGATTCCTGGAGTAGGGGAAATGAATTGGTGCATTGGGCAATCCAATGATAGATTTGAAATATACCCATGGAAGTAGCATTATTCTAGTTCCTGTACAATGTAAAAGACAGTCCGTGTGACACAGGGATTCAGTATTTCCAGTTCCCTCTCTCTCTCTCTCTTTTGTGTTCATCATAATAAGATTCAATTACTCAGTGAATGTGACCATATTTCTGATGCTTGAAGATGTGAGTCCTAGGAATCTGGGAAAACACGGAAATGTCAGATCGTATGAAAAGAGTAAATATAAATCCATGAACATGAACAGTGAGTCATACTGAAGCAAATCATGTTTTGTCTCGAAATTTTAGATGTTTGATTGACTAGTTAGAAGTGAAGACCAATTCTAAAAGACAAATATTGTTATTCATTGGAAATAAAGGAAATATTGGTAATAATGTGGATTTTATACTTCATATCTAAGCTTTTTTTTTATTATTATAGAAGATAATATACTAAAACAAACAAACATAAAACCACCTGCACCAACATCTCCACTTGAAAGCAGTGATAGGTGTGGAGAGAAAGGGAAAAGCTGATGGTTGAAAGGATAATAGTGTTTGATAGTAGCTGATATACACTAATAATGACAATTGAGAATAAATGAAGTTTGGTTGGTTGGTCTTGGCTGGAATATGCTCCTGATAAAACCACCATGTGGCTCTTCTGTGATTCTCACCCTGATCCATTATTCTTCAACTCTCTTCACCCTGATCGGTGCCCCAGAGGCTACCCTGTATGAACTTTATGAACTCTTATCTTCTGGCTTTGTGTTAGGTTTGGCTAATGACGAGCCTTGGCAAGAAACCAGAAGAAAGGAAGAGTGTGAGTTTGCTGCATTTTCTCCTCCTTTTCTATTCTATGATACCACCTGGGGCTGACTGTGTTACCACTCCTACCTAAAAGGATCTTCCCACACACTCTAACTTCTCAGGTTTGTTAACTACTTGTCTTTGCTTCTTCACAGCTAACACTAGTAATAGAATTGTGTTGTCCTTACCACCTCATCTACTTCTGAAAGGTCGCAACTAGTGAAAATCTTATGGAGCACAGTTTACAGGGGGTCACTATGAGTTTAAAACAACTCAACGGCAACTTGTTTGGTTTTTGGTTTGGTCCCTCTATGGGTCAGTTCTACTCTGTCCTAAGGGTCTCTATGAGTCAGAATTGATAAAGGCAACTGGTTTTTGGCAACATTAATATTTATTCGGGATATTAAAATGAGTTTATGATTTCCAAAATCAGGTATATAAAATAGCATCCAATCAATAACTTGAACCATAAATTAGAAAACAAAAAAACAAGAGACAAAACAAGGATCTCTGAGAACTAGAAATGAAACAGAAACACAGAGCATTAAGCACAGAGTTGATCCATCTGTCTGCTGAGCAGTGGGCTTAAAAAGGATCGATGTGGCCAAGAATAATATGTTAGTGGAGCAATAAGGTGCCAAATTAATCCACACACGACAGATGACTAAAACAAGAATCACCATGTGAAGCTGTGTGATTTATCATTGCTTAACAAGACTGTATTTTCATGTCTAAATGAAACAATCCATTGAAAGTTGATTAAAGCTGAACTCTAGTACTCTCTATATGCCCACAAGAAAAAAAAGTCATAAGATGAGTAAAGTTAAATGATTAATGCAAAATTCTCCTTTGTGTTAATTTTCTAGCAGTTCTTGCATAATGAATTTGAGACATAATTATTTAGATCATAGTATTATGAAATTTTAGAACTAAAAAAGGCATCAACGAATACCATAATTCTCTACTTCTACAGCTCAGAGAAAAACAGAAGTTTTTCAAGATCTCACAAGTAATTAATGAAGAAGGCATGATTGCCAGTGTTTTGATAAACTGCCTCCACCTTTTCCATAGATCACTTTGTACATTTCTTAATTAACTTTGTAAGTGTAAATACTGCAGTAAATGTGACATATTTCTTATTTCCACTGTCACTAACACTTCAATTGTTAGAGGAAAACTGTCAGATCTAAATCCTAAATTAACGACAGATTAAAATATCAGCTGAATAAATACTGCAAACATTCAACCAATCAAGTTTTTTTTTTTTTTTTCTGTTATTTTGGAAAATATATCAAATAAAAAATGGATCAGCAGAAAAAAACTCATTAAAATTTTCACTTGTACATATGTCTTTAACTTATTAAAAATGTGTCAAGAAGTAACATACCTGATGCAGATCTGGTGCTGTTGACATAATGCTGAAAAGGGAAAATAAAACAAAAAAAAGAGATTACTTCACAGAGTGACAAATGCACAGAGAAAAAGAAAATATTAATGTTCAAGAGAATAACCAAAGTAAAAAGTGTTACTTTTACCATGTAAAGCACCTCTTGTTACGTGACATTTGAGCAGACATGTAATTTCTGAAATAGCCACGGCGACAGTTAATTTTATGTGTTAATTTGACTAGGCTAGGGTGTCCAGTTGTTTGGTCAAATTCTAGTCTAGATATTGCTATGAAGTATTTATATGCCATTAACATTTACATCAGGTGGCCATAAATAAAGCAGATCACCTTCCATAATGTGGGTAAGCGTTAAGAGCAAAACTGAAGTTTTCTTGAGGGAAGACTTTGCCTCCAGACTATGAATGAAGCATTTGACCAGAATTTCTCTCTCTCCTGTATTGTCTGATGTACTAATTTGGTATACAAGACTGACAGAATTTCCAGCCTGTCATCTGACCTATGGATTTTGGACTTTCCAGCCCCACAATCCTATGAGCCAGTTCCTTAAAACAAATCTTTCTCTCTCTCTTTACACACATACATACACATACACATATATACACATATATGGAAACCCTGATGGTGTAGTGGTTAAGAACTACGTCTGCTAACCAAAAAGTAGGCAGCTTGAATCTACCAGACACCCCTTGGAAACCTTATGGGACTGTTGCACACTGTCCCATAGGGTCGCTATGAGTTGGAATCGACTTGACAGCAATGTGTGTTTTTTTTTGGATTTATACACATAGATACATATATACAGTACACATATGCACATACACCTACATATATGGGTATATATATATATATATATGGAGCATACAAAGATAAAATAATACATGATATGGTGATTTAAAAGATGGCGCTCTTGCTCTAATCTTGAAAAAGAATTTCTCTATAAAATAGAAGGAATAACTCTCATATAGGTTAAACATTATCATCTATCCAAATGGCCAAGAAGTATATGAAAAGATGAACAGTGGTATCCGTCATCAAGGAGAGGAGAGTTTTGATGAATGGACATGGCTGGTGGGAGTGTAAACTGGTCAAAACTATCCAAAACTCGTTAAGACGGCATATTTGCATACCCTATGGCTTTGAAAATCACACTCCTAGGGACATACTCAACAGGAACAAGTACATATGCTCGCCAGTAAACATATTCAAGAATGCTCACAGCAGCCCTAGTCATGAGAGCCCCAAAGCTGGAAACTGCCTCAATGAACATCAACAGTCAAATAGTGCATAATTTATGATGCAGTAATGCAATGGGAATAAAAAAATTATGAGTATACTCAGAACATTTGGATAACTCTCACAATGTTGAGTGAAAGCAGCCAGGCACAAAAGAATACATTTTGTTATTATTCTTATTACATTTATGTAAAGTCCAAAACCAGGCAAAATTAACTTAACGAATTTAGATATGAGGTGATCTCCTTGTTGTGGAGTACTGACTATTTCTGAGGTGCTGGCATAGTGGTTAAGAGCTCGGCTGCTAACCAAAAAGTTGGCAGTTCGAATTTACCAGGTGATCCTTGGAAACTCTATGAGACAGTTCTACTCTATCCTATAGGGTTGTTATGAGTCAAAATTGGCTCCACGCCAACGGGTTTGGTTTTTGGTTTGGTGATAGTCTATTTTTTTTTTATCCAGGAGGTGATTTTATGGGCCTATATAGCTTAAGAAAATCCATTGATATGTGCACCAATTATTCGTACACTGTTTTATGTGTTTTTATCACTTTAATAAAGTGTTAAAAAATAAATGATCATTATGACTTCTACTTAGAGAAAGAAAAGTATGTGGACAGGGTGGAAGGAAGATATTAACATGATGATAGCCAAAGTGATGGGGTTTGAGCTGCATGGGTTGGGTAGGGGCGACTGTATTCACCCCATATTTTAGAAGTAATAATTTTAGCACATGTCAGTGTAAACAGAATTGTTTGCAGAACTCAGTTAAGATCTCATTTTTAGGTCTTTATAGAATAAGTCTCAGGAATAAAATAAAAGACATAGAAATAGAGATTTAAGTGTACAACATTTTACTTATGATCTATAAATAAAATATATCTGAGATCTGTGGAAAAAAATAGTCTCATGTTTTCAATGATTTTAAAGCTCTTAGAAAAAAATAACAATGCAATTTCTAATGGCAGACTTTTTTTTTAAAGTTACTTCTTTTTGCTAATAACTATTTTAAGAAGATTATAATTCTAAATTCTCTCTCCTTTCTTCAGTAAGACATGTTAACTTTTGTTAACATCTCCTCTACAAATTGTCCTCCAAATAGGGGAATTTAACATAGCTCAAGGGTCCAGACTTCCCACTTTTAGAACAATGGAGTCAGAAGCAATTGTTTAGGTGATAATCCAATGGCTAGATTTATAGTACAAAAACACTGGAGTGGTCATGTTGCAGAAAGGACTGAAAGACTGTCCCGGATTGTTAACAAAGATTAACCTAGTAGTACCCTTTCCCATCACTCTCTTCTCTGCTACCCTCAACCTCAAAACCATCAGCTTTAAGCAGGTGACCCTTCAGTATAGATGTCTATGTTAGCTTTCTATTGTTGCTTAAAAATTTATCATAAACTTTACGGTTTTGAAAAGGCACATGTATAAACTCACAGTTTCTGGGTAAGGGATCTGTGAATGACTTATCTGAATCCTCTGCAAGGCTGCAATAAGGTGTTATCCACAGCTGGGTTATCATTCGAGGCTCTACTGGGGAAGAAATTCACTTCTGAGTTCACATAGTTTTTGGCAGCATTCAGCTCCTTGAGGCTTTAGAACTGAGGACTTTATTTTCTTTCTGGCTGTCAGCTGGAAGCTGCCCTAGTTCCATGCCACTTGGGCTTCCCAATAAGTCTGTGTGTTTCATCTAGGCAATCCAGGAAGTGAGTGACTCCAACAAGATTGGTGCTATTATCTTATGCAAAACAATCACATAATCGCAGACATACTGTCATCTTTAGCATAATCTATTGGTTAGAAGTAAGTCCCAGATTCTGACCACACTCTAATAGAGGAGATTACACAATGGGTGTGAACATGAGGAAGTGTAATCACGAGGGTCACCTAAGAAATTATCCTCCAGAGTCCACCCTCTAGCCTCCAATAGTTTATATCTGTCCCACATGCAAAATTCACCCCCATTTCAATATCACTAAGAGTCTCACTCCAATATAGCATCTCCTCAAAGTCCAGGTCTCATCACTGCGAATGCAGCTGAGTGGTTTTATTACCCTGCTGCTTGTCAGTAGGCTTTTGGGCATTCAACAGTCTCCTTTCATTTTGAACTCTCTCTGTTGCTTTCAGTCCTAGTTGACAGCATTTCTGCTAAAATGTTTTTGTGTACCTTTCATGGAATTACTCCTTTAAACGAAATCCATATCCACATATGATTTAGAGACAGCCTTTTTCTCTCTATCTTGGACTCCAGCTGAGACAGTTGTGGAACAATACTCAACTTCCCGGAGACTCTATGGTTTTATTGAGAGATTCTGCGAGGCACACCTTTAATCTCTTGAAAGGGAAATTCATTTGATTAAATACTGTCATGTTTTGTTATTTCTGAGGATTTTTAAAAAGGTTATGCAATCATACCATCAGGTTTTCTCTAGGCACATTTTCCTGAAGATGCCCTGAAGCCATCTCCCAATATAGCTAATAGCATCTTTTCCTATCTGGAGACTCTAGAGCTATTCCAAATCATTAAATCATGTTTTCTTTTTTTTTCAAAGAGATCTTCCATCAATTTTTTTCTCTCCTCTTAAATCTCGTCATAAGCAGTAAGAAGAAACGAGGCAGCACTTTCACTACTTTGCTTGGAAATCTATGTTGCAGGATCACCAAATTCATTAGATGAATTTTCCATATTACCATAGGCAATAATGTCACCAGTATTTATGCAACTACTTAACAAGGATACTTTTCCTATGCTTTTCAATAGAAGGCTCCCTGTTTCCTTCTGAGCTCTCATGAACAGCATCGACCAGTTCCAGTTTCTAAAAGCAGCCAATGAGCCTTCACTGTCCTCATCTTTAAAATATAAAATTTTAAGTCTGTTGGCTGTGATTTAGGCTTTGTTTATCATGCTCTTCAGAATTCTTCCAGTAACAGAATTTATATTAATTTTCTTATTCTGTGTAACAAATTGCTCCATATGCAACTTCTTAAAACAGCACACTTTTATTATTATTTTTTTTTTTTCTGTGCAATCAAGATGTTGGCTACGGTGGCCACGATTAGCTCTTGAAGTCCTTCTCACTTCATTGCCATTTGGACCACCCAATATGGATTCTTGCTTCATCAAAGCCTGCAAGGGAGTGAATGACTCCAATAAGATGGGTGCTATACTGTTATGTAACGTAGCCATCTAATCAAATACATGTAGTCGTGTATATACCGTCATCTTTGCCATCTTCTACTACTTAGAAACAAATGAAAAGAATCCATCCACCAGTGTCTTTCCCCAAAACTTTTTTGAACACTGGACTTGATATTTTTAAGAACAAGAATTTTGAAGATATTATTTAGTTTAATTATTTCAACAATGTCTAATTAGTATTGTTGTTAGGTGTCGTGAGTCAGTTGTGACTCATAACGACCCTATGCACAACGGAACAACACACTGCAGTCCTACACCATCATCACAATCATTGCGATGTTTTGAGTTCATTGTTGTAGCCACTGTATCAGTCCATCCCTTTGAGGATCTTCCTCCTTTTTGCTGACCCTCTACTTTACAAAGCATCACGTCCTTCTCCAGAGACCGATCCCTCCTGATAATGTGTCCAACACAAGTGAAACAAAGTCTTGCCATCCTCTCTTCTAAGGAGCATTCTGGCTGTGCTTATTCCAAGACAGGTTTCTTCATTCTTTCGGCAGTCCATTGTATATTCAATATCCTTTTCCAACACCATAATTCAAAGGCATTAATTCTTCTTTCATCTTCCTTATTCATTGTTCAGCTTTCACATGCATATGAGGCAATTGAAAATACCATAGCTTGGATCAGGCACACCTTAGTCCTCAAAATGACATCTTTGCTTTTTAACACTTAAAACAGGCCTGTTGCAACAGATTTGCACAATGAGATAATAAATCGTTTAATTTCTTGGCTACTGCTTCAATGGGCATTGATTGTGGATCCAAGTAAAATGAAATCCTTTAATATTTTCTCTGTTTATCATGATGCTGCTTATTGGTCCAGTTGTGAGGGTTTTTATTTTCTTTATGTTGAGGTGTAATGTATACTGAAGGCTGTGGTTTTTGATCTTCATCAGTAAGTGCATCAAGTCTTCTCGACTTTCAGAAAGCAAGATGTTGTCATCTGCATATTGCAGGTTGTTAATGAGTCTTCTTCCAATACTGATGCCCTGTTCTTTTTAATGTAGTCCAGCATCTAGAATTATTTGCTCAGCATACGGACTTAATATGTACGGTAAAGAATACAAACCTGATGCACACCTTTTCTGATTTTAAATTACATAGTATCCCCTTGTATTGTTTGAACAACTGCTTCTTGGTCAATTTGTAGGTTCCAGATGAACACAATTAAGCACTCTAGAATTCCCATTCTTCACAATGTTATACATAATTTGTTATGATCCATACAGTTGAATGCCTTTGCATAGTCAATAAACCCCAGGTAAATATCTTTCTGGTATTTTCTGCCTTCAGCCAAGATCCATCTGACATCAGCAATGATATCCCTTGTTCCATATCCTCTTCTGAATCAGGCTTGAATTTCTGGCAGTTCCCTGTCAACGCACTGCTGCAACAGCTTTTCAATTGTCTTCATCAAAATTTTACTTGCTTGTGATATTCACGATATTGTTCGATAATTTTCACATTCTGGTGGATCACCTTTCTTTGTCATAAGCAAAAAAAATGTATCTTTGCCAGTTAGTTGTCCAGGTAGCTGTCTTCTAAATTTCTTTGTCCAAATGTCTAACAAATATCTAATTAGCTGTATGTTATTATTAATCCAATTTCAGATGAGAAAATGGAGTTTATTAACTTGCTTATGGTCACAAAGATTGTATGTGACTACACCTTATTTTGCCAGGGATTTTATTTTCCCCTGTGTTGTGCATATGATAGGATAACAAAGATCTAAAATAACAGTAGAATAAAAAATGTATGGGTTTATGCACACCCACGTTTATTGCAGCTCTGTTTACAATAGCAAAAAGTTGGAAGCAACCAAGGTGTCCATCAACGGATGAATGGTTAAATAAATTGTGGTATATTCACACAATGGAATACTATGCATCGATAAAGAACAGTGACCAATCTCTGAAACATTTCATAACATGGAGGAACCTGGAAGGCATTATGCTGAGCGAAATTAGTCAGAGGCAAAAGGACAAATATTGTATAAGACCACTATTATAAAATCTTGAGAAATAGTAAACCTGAGAAGAACACATACTTTTGTGGTTACAAGGGAGGGAGGGAGGGAGGGAGGGTGGGAGAGGGTTTTTTATTGATTAATCAGTAGATAAGAACTGCTTTAGGTGAAGGGAAAGACAACACTCAATACATGGAAGGTCAGCTCAATTGGACTGGACCAAAAGCAAAGAAGTTTCCGGGATAAAATGAATGCTTCAAAGGTCAGCGGAGCAAGCGTGGGGGTCTGGGCAACATGGTTTGCGGGGACTTCTAAGTCAATTGGCAAAATAATTCTATTATGAAATCATTCTGCATCCCACTTTGAAATGTGGCGTCTGGGGTCTTAAATGCTAACAAGCGGCCATCTAAGATGCATCAATTGGTCTCAACCCACCTGGAGCAAAGGAAAATGAAGAACACCAAGGCCACACGACAACTAAGAGCCCAACAGACAGAAAGGGCCACATGAACCAGAGACCTACATCATCCTGAGACCAGAAGAACTAGTTGGTGCCCGGCCACAATCGATGACTGCCCTGACAGGGAGCACAGCAGAGGACCCCTGAGGGAGCAGGAGATCAGTGGGATACAGACCCCAAATTCTCATAAAAAGACCAAACTTAATGGTCTGACTGAGACTAGAGGAATCCCGGCGGCCATGGTCCCCAGACCTTCTGTTGGCACAGGACAGGAACCATCCCCAAAGACAACTCATCAGACATGAAAGGGACTGGTCAGCGGGTGGGAGAGAGATGCTGATGAAGAGTGAGCTAATTATATCAGGTGGACACTTGAGATTGTGTTGGCAACTCTTGTCTGGAGGGGGGATGGGAGGATAGAGAGAGAGGGAAGCCGGCAAAATTGTCAAGAAAGGAGAGACTGAAAGGGCTGACTCAAGAGGGGGAGAGCAAGTGGGAGTAGGGAGTGAGATGTATGTAAACTTATATGTGACAGACTGATTGGATTTGTAAACGTTCACTTGAAGCTTAATAAAAGTTATAAAAAAAAAAAAAAGTCAAGTAGGTTAAAAGAAAAGGCCATTGTGCTAAACAAGAGGAACTTAGCTCTCTGAAAGAGTCATGCTGGATGAAGCAGAAAATATAAAGTGATTCTAACATGAATTCTAAAGATAATTGAGAAAGTATATCAATTAAACTGCTTCAAGCCATCTTAAAGAAGACATATTTCAATTTGGAAGAAAAGGAAAACACAAACGCTGACTTAAAAATTGGGAGTGATGTCACAGACAAAAGATAGAGACAGAAAACGATTTTTGGAGTATATGATAGAATGTAAGAACTCACCCAAAAATCACAGAGGGAGAATAAAAAGAAAATGTGAGAGACGTGGGAAATAAAACAGAGCTCCAATCTGTTTATAATAGGATTTCTAGAAATGATAAAAATAGTTTTTTTTTTGAAAATAGAAGTAGATAAAATAATTAAAGAAATACATGTTCATGAAAAAAAAAATGTATAGGTGTATATGTGCCATACATAATGAACTACAGCTCCATTTTAGAATTCCATATCATCAATATCCTTGGAATATACTTTTTCAATTTATTGTCCTTACATTAAAAAAAAAAAAAAAAAAAAGCCCTTACATAGTTCTTACATAGTGTAAGTGTCCTTACATAGTGGCTTTTATTCTCAATTTTACCCTGGTATCAAGGTGGTTCCTGCATCATTGTTATATTGAAGATTCAAGAGGAGATAGAAGAAGGAGGAATAGGTTACCTCCTGTCATGGCTTGAATATTGTCCCCCCAAAATATCTGTCAGCTTGGCTAGGTCATAATTCCCAAACTGTATGACTGTCTACCATTTTGTCATCTGATGTTATTTCCCTATGTGTTGTAAATACTATCACTATGATGTTAATGAGATGGAATAGCAGCAGTTATATTGATGAGATCTACAAGATTAGATAGGTCTTAAGTCCATCTCTTTTAAGATATAAAAGACAGGAGTGAGCAGAGAGGAATGAGGACTTTACACCACCAAGAAAGGAGCACGGGGAGCATAGCTTGTCCTTTGGGCCCAGGGTCCCTGCGCTGAGAAGCTTGTAGTCCAGGGGAAGATTGATGACAAGGACCTTCCTCCAGAGCTGACACAGAGAGAAAGTCTTCTGCTACAGCCAGCACCCTTAATCTGGGCTTCTAGCCTACTGGACTGTGAGAGAATAAACTTTTGGTTGCTGAAGCCACTCACTTGTGGTATTTCTGTTATAGCAGCACTAGATAACTAAGTCACCTCCTGTCTGAGTTAGTCCCTTTTAAGAGTTTTCTAAAAAATAACACCTAATGACTTCCATTCATGTCACATTAACCACTCCTATTCATAAAGATTTTTACTTTGTCATGTGCTTTTTCCAAAAACACACCAAAAGTATCTTAGTAAGAAGGAAGGGAGAGTGAATATTGTGTAGGCAACTAGGAATTTCTGCCAGATTTCCATAATTTAAATTTTAAATAGTTTAAAACGTATTAAACATTAAATGGTTGTTACTTGAAAAAAAAAAAAAATTACAGCTCCATAAATCAAATAAGGCAGGATTTTGGGTCAAACAAAATTACACTAAGCCAACCAACCCAGTACCATCGAGTCGATTACACTAGTTTAGTTAAAAAATTTCTTATAGACAAATGAGCAATCTGATTCACAGAGAGGTAGATGTATTAACTTCTTAAGCCAAAGCATGCTGCATTGGAAGGGCCACGTCTTTAACATGCAGATCTATGAATCACGTAATTGGCAACGCTGCTCTGAGCCTTAAAGGATGAATTCAACTTATCAGTGTTGTTTCTATAATGAGAAATGACTACAAATGCCGGCATGGCA
Organism: Elephas maximus indicus; assembly: GCF_024166365.1. Taxonomy (NCBI): domain Eukaryota; kingdom Metazoa; phylum Chordata; class Mammalia; order Proboscidea; family Elephantidae; genus Elephas; species Elephas maximus. The sequence goes on along the minus strand of NC_064836.1, from coordinate 39,058,628 downwards.
TTAAATTGCCACATGTAGAAGTAAAAGAGAGCAAAGAAGGGAAGGGAAGGGAAGAAAAAAGGAGGGAAGGAGAAGGGAAGAAAGCAAAAAGAAGGTGACTGGGTTAAAAAATTAGAGATTTGAAACAGAAAGAGAAATGTGCTCCTGTAGGAGGAGAGATATTACCTAGCTGTGCAGAGCGTCCTACACAGTCCTAGCAGGTACAGCTTCTGACGGAGCACAGGACTATCCATCTAAAGAAGTCACATCTCAGACACATTTTCCTTTGTGAAATATTCGGAGACTGACCATCACCATTGTCTTCAAAACACAATCACTTTAGTATTTCAAAGTTGAGAAGGCTTGTATGGCTGGTGTTAACAAAGCTTTAAAGAAAATTATGTACAAACAATATGCTGGATGATACAGTTAGGTAGGAAGCTAAGAAGTCTACAACAGTGAACTATGCTCTGTGGACTAGTCTTCTTTATCACTAATACAGGCCATATTTTGGATCTTCACGGTTTAATTCTTTTGGCTTAGGCGGAAAAAAGGCATGTTATTAATAGCACTCCCAACCCTATTCCACCTTAGGTCCCTGGTAATTAAAAAATTGCCTGCTATTATTCTGCTATCTCCAAAATTAGCTACTTCCCCAGATTTAACTAAACAATGAGAGAAAAGAGTCCATTTGAGACTTCCCATGCGCATAGGAAGTCCCTGTATTGTGCAAATGGTTAAGGTGCTCCGCTGCTGACCAGATGGATGGAGGTTCAAGTCCACCCAGAGGTTCCTTTGAAGAAAGTCCTGGTGATCCTCTGGTGGAAACAGAAGTCATTGAAAATCCTGTGGAACACAGTTCTGCTCTGACACACATGGGGTTACCACTTGTTAGAGCTGACTCAGTGGCGACCGGCGGTAGGTATGGAATATTTTCCAAGTCCACTGTGAAGGATATTTTGGCAAAGGTGCCAGTCCATGAAAATGATACACCTTTCTGCTCTCACCAGATGTGAAGCTTGCATTTTCAACTTTACTTTTAACAAAACATTTTCACAGTAATTTAAATATATAATGTCTCTAAATTGTAAAAATAAAGAAATATATAGGCAGGTTTATTTAGAGATTTCAATATTTGTTGTTTGTGTTACATAGTGATTACACTATTTACTGAAAATATATGCTAAGCTATCTCAAGCAACTGATGTTTGAAGTCAGAAGTAAGATATTTCTCACTTTTGCACTAAGGTCTGATGATTTGTGTCTACATGGATGTTTGTAGGTCAACGCATATGAAGGAAATGCTATGCTTTGGAAGAATAGTGTGTTTTCCCCTACCACTCCTTCATGCCGTGGCTTTACAATTTTCAGATCACTTCCTCATCTTTGCACCCAGGAGAATGTACAGCACACAATACGTTCTGAACCTTTGGCTATAGTAAGAATAAGCTCCATGCAATGCTCAAAGCCTTCCCACAGCTTTTATCTCCCAAATACCTTAGTTTCATCCTTTAAAAAATAAATTTAGAAACAGCAGGTATGCAAGATTTCTTTCAACATAAATAGAGGTTAGTGGAGCATCTGCTACAACAGATCAGGTCCTTGGGAAATGCTGACTGTATGATTCATTAATGATCACCACTCAGGATTCTTGAGGAGCTTGCTCCAAGAAACAATACTACTCTGGTTGCTTATTAATGTTTGATAATTATTTTGAGTTCCTTCTGATACCAAAGCCTGGGTGTATCCTCACATTAGGAATCCCTAGGTGGCTCAAAATGTTAAGTGCTCGACTACTACCTAAAAGGTTGGTTCTTAGAACCCTCCCAGAGATGCCTCAGAAGACAGGCCTGGTGATCTACTTTCTTAAAAACCCCGTGGAGCAGTTCTACTCTGCACACAGGGAATCTTGACTCAGTGGCAGCTAATAACTAACCAACCACAGACACAACAATATCCTCACGTTATGAATTAAATTGTTCCCTTGTTCTTCTTAGCTCTAAATTCTGCTTTAAAGTCTTCATCTTCTAATTCCAACATTTGGGCCCCTAAAAAGCAGAGTCTGCTACCTGCATTTTTTTTTCTGTAAATGAGTCAAATTTTCTAGGCCCTTTATAGGTCTCTTAAGTTTTTGGAGAACTGGACATTTAAGATAAATTATTTTTGCTCTTCTGAGTACTGCTTGCCCCTCTTCCAAGTAGTTGATGCTGTTGCTGTTTGCTTCATAATTTTTTTTTTCTTTTGTGTGTGTGATTTGGCTTAATTTATTTTGTGATACATATTTATCCTGCAGTGTACCCTCCGATATTCATAGTCAGGTTTTTTTCCTCTTGTTTCTGTATAGGTCACTCCTGAGGCAACATAAACCAATTATCGGCAAAAGATTGTGCTTATACCCCTCTGCCAGTTAAATTTTTACCCTTCTCTATTGGATGTGTGTGTGGCTTGAAGGCTGATATCACAGTTCAAGGAGATTTTTGCTATGTTCAGCCAGGGACTAGCCATTTAGATGTTCCCTCTCTGATCATTGCAGATAGGGTGTAGCCTTGAGCATACATACTGTCTTCAAGGCTTCCAGGAAATCTGTAAGATTTTATTTTTAATCTTGGCTTCCTAGGGGTTGCTCCTAGGTTAGAGTAGATTATTTTCAGCCCATTATATTGCCAGAGCTTGGGCTTAAGCATCTTGTGTCAGTTAAGACTCTGCCCATTTTTTGTGTCTTTATATGACTTGAATATTTTCAATTCTGGTTACTTTCAAACTGTTAAGTACATACTGGATTATGTAGAGCAGCATCTATATCTGAATGCATCTAAAACAAATTTCTAGTGGATGTGGTGTATATTTTTTGAAATTAACCTGATGAGAACTTCAAATTTGTGTGTCGGGTATGTTTCTTTAATTGATGTGCAGATGAATAGATACAAGTCTCACAGTTCAAATATCAAACACAGATAAATTGAGAGTAGATGGAAAAAAGGAAAAAATTTAATGTGTATAGAGAAGAGTTGCAGTGATTACAGAAGTAATGGATATAATAGCTCTTATGAGTTCTCTAATGATTTGATTTAGTCCTCTCATGGAAAAAAAAAATTATTGGGAATAACTGCCTGCAAACACTATTTTGGAAAATATTAAGTGCATTTGAGAACTGTGATTGGTACTTTAAGAAGTAGCCTGTCTTTTAGTTTGAGTATATTGTTAAATACATTTTAAAATTTAATGCCAAGATAGAATTTTACAGCAGTGGTCACATTCAGCTTTTGCCAATGCAGAATATTATACTTTCTGATAATTTATGAAGAGTTACATAAAAATAAAACAGTACCAACCATACAATATAACCAAATTTCAAAGAGAAGTAATTTAATCAAGATGTATTATAAAATATTAGAAAAAGGTGAAAGACTTGATTCAAAACATACCCAACATTGTCATACAAAATAAAAAATAAAGGTAATTTATGTGATATTAAATTGACAATGAATATACAAAATTAATACACTCCAAAATACTCCACTTTCTGAGAACGATCTGAGACTGACTTAAAAATATATTAAATGGAGTACATATAAAATAAATTTCAATTCGGGAGCATAAGATGCTTTTTATAAAAAACTGGACACTGGCTGAAAAGCATTAGAAACACAGCTGTAGTCAAACAAATATTTATTTTGTTTATTCCAACATGGGAAGGAATACACCAGAGGAAAACTGGAGTCTCTGGATAAGAGAAAGCTGAGAGGCTTGTTATAGAATTTAGACAGCTCTACAAAAGGTTTAAAGTGGTAAAGTCCCTTTTTAGAATGTGTGCTGCTGGCAAGCAGGCACAAATTATTGATGTAGTATCTTGGAGAATTTTATTTTTGAGGCAAAAAGATTAAAACAGATTTAGAGTTCTCATGGGTAGAGAAGAAGTAGTGACTCAAGTTAGCTGCAAAAAAGAAATAGCCTGATTCCTGTCTTATTTTGCAGTTGTATTTCCTGTGACTACAGTGTCAGGATGGCCTTGTCTAGTTATTGCCTATATCCTGTTTTTTTGTTTGTTTTTTAAGATTTAGTTGGAGATACCATAGCCTAGCATGATTGATGACTGACCATATGTGGTGATAGCTGCAAAGTAGCATTTAAGACTTCAGACAAAATTCATTGGAAAACTGCAATACAGCCATTACTTAAAGAAAATGATCAGTGCATCTATGCTCAAAAACCAAAACCCAAACACAGTGCCGTTGAGGTGGTTCTAACTCATAGTGACCCTATAGGACAGAGTAGAACTGCCCCATGGAGCTTCCAAGGAGCACCTGGCAGATTCGAACTGCCAGCCCTTTGGTTAGCAGCCATAGTACTTAACCACTATGCCACCAGGGTTTCCGTAGATCTATAATAGGCCATGAAATCAGGTTCCCAGGTTACCAAATAAGGCCACAAAAATCTGGCCACATCAATGGATTTGAGCATACCAACGATCATGGAGATGTTGTTTTGAACTCATTAAAGTTATTTAAGAGAGGGAAAAAAGTGATAGGAAGTAAAAAGAAAAAGAAGAGAAATGGAGCTGGCCACAAGCAGATAATAATTTTAATTGTAAACGTTTAATGACGTTTCCTAAAAGAAATTCAGTAAACCCATTTTGAGGAAGAGAAAGTCAAGTCTCTATATCAAACAAACAAACAAACGCAAACCACTGCAGTCCAGTCGATTCCATCTAATAGTGACCCTGGAGGACACAGTAGAACTGGCCTATAAGCTGTAAATCTTTATGGAAGTAGATTACTACATTTTTTTTTTTTCCCATGGAGGGGCTGGTAGGTTCGAACCACTGACTTTTTGATTAGCAGCTGAGTGCTTTAATCACTCTTCCACCAAGATTTCTCCCCACAAGTCACTATAACCAGGATTAAATATATCTATTTCTTCATATAGGGTCGCTATGAGTCGAAATCGACTCGATGGCACTGGGTTTGGTTTGGTTTATTTCTTCATAATGGTAATATGGTTAAAAATATTTTATTCCTATGGTATGGAAGCAAAAGCCAATGATGTTTCAATGTTTAACAAAATCTCTCTTTTACATAGACAAATTAGGAAATTTCCACGTGAGAGTTCTTGTTCTTTTGTTTTGTTTTCCGATCTTTTCACCCCAAGATCTGGGAAGTATGGCACCAAACCAAACCAAACTCATTGCTGTCAAGTCAATTCCAACTCCTAGAAACTCTACAGGACAGAGTAGAACTGCCCTGTAGGTTTTCCAAGGAGCAGGTGGTAGATTCGAACTGCCAACCTTTTGGTTAGCAGTCAAGCTCTTAACAACAAATGGAAAATTATAATTCTGTGTTAGGAAGCCTCAATACACAAAAAAATAATAATAATAAAAAATACGGGCCCTTGGACATTTAAGATTGTGTATCCATTTTCTTCTAGGTAACTTTCAAGTAAATAATCTTGTTCACATGTAAATTCCTCAAAGTGACCACTGCAATTCCAAAGTGTTCCTGTTTAATTATATCAGCTAGAAGGATAAGTATATTCATTAAAATTATACTATGAAAAAATGAAGTATACACATGATGACCCAGAGGAATGCAGTCATAGGGTGAAGATCACATCCACTCAGTGAGCCTACACTCATTTCTTCCCTATAGATTATCCTCTTACAGATAGTAATTCAAGATACTGAACATATACTGATTTTTACAGGGTCGCTATGAGTATATATGGCACTGAATAAGCGAACAGACAAGGGAAATAGTGTATTAAATGACTAGAAGCCTGCTTTCATCAAAGAATTATAAAACTATCAGAATTCAAAGTTGTAGGAGCCAAATATAAACTTAGCATTTGGGTTCTGTGGCCTATTCAAATCTCAGATTCAGCACAAAATTTACCTTATTCAGAGCTAGCTACGTAATTTGCAGGGCCTATTTTAATACAGAGCAGCGGTGCAGTGGTTAAAAACTGGGCTGCTAACTGACAGTTCCAATCCACTGGCTGCTCCTTGGAAACTCTATGGAGCAGTTCTACTCTGTCCTATAGGGTCACTTTGAGTCGGAATCGACTAGACAGCAACAGGCTTAGTACAGAATGAAAATACAGAGCCCTTTGTTAAAAAAATTAAGAAGAAAATGCTGTTAAAGTTACTAAAATACAGGACCCCATCTCTGAACTTTTTCTGATGCTTTTTTATTTGCTGCTTAATGTAATTTTAAGTATGCAAAATTTTTAAATTATTAGCATGAATTTTACAGTTCATCTTTACATTGTGCAATGCCAGTTTTAGAGGCTAATATTATAGCATTTAGCTTTTATTCAGAACCACCAAAATTGCACAATTCATATTTCATAGCTAGTAGCTGCATATGTGATTGCCACAATAGTGGAAATGCATCATAAAACAAACTCAGCTGTTCTTTACTTAACTTCATGATATGTGTTCATTCTCACATACCAACACTGTCTACTCTGGTTTAACAACGAGCAAGGAAACTATGCGTTGCCTTATCTTTTCTGTTCATTTTATGGCATCTTCTCAGCATAAATGGCTGGCTAATACACAGGAGTAGCATGGGAAAGAAAGGCTGTGATAGGGTTCTTGGTCTATTTCTTAGACTGCCTTTTAAAACGTCATTGTCTTCTGTCTGTGTTAGAAAACTTACTCTTTGAAAAGAAAGCATGAACTTTAGAAACTAATTGCAGCCGCATTTATTCTTAGAAGTAATATACTTGCTTTAATATTATTTTTTTAATTTTTGAATTTTCATGTTATGGATCCACTAGAATTTTATATTTATGGGGTTTCATGAATGTCATATAATGCGGTAGAAAGTGATACTGACATGCATATTGAACATATCTTCTCTGTTCACATGCATGCTCAATTGTCTCATCAGATTTCACTTACAAAACACACATTCCAGGTAAAATAATTAAATTCAAGATAGCAACTGCAGAGCATTAAATCATGTTCCTTTTAACAGCAGGGTCTTTCTGAGCATGGGGACCTGTGTGATTGCAAAGGTCACATGTCCTTGAAGCAGGCCCTGACCTTATCATCCAAGGCAGTGTGGTTTATAGCAGGTGGACATTCAGGAAGTCTCAGATGTGTGCTCTGCATCAGGTCAAGGGTCTTAGTCCCCAGAAGTGAGCGTCTCAACCAAACCACGGTAGAACTACCACATGTATTAAAGCCTTTTGCTAGTCAACACATGTGTAGTAAAATAAATTCAATTTTTTAGCTTATAGCAAGGAAGAGGCTATGTCAGAGAAAGAATAGCCATCTTGTTAGAGTTAAATTTTTTTTTTTTTTTTTTTTTGTTAGAGAGTAAGAAGGGGTTTATTATTGGACCGGTCTGTGGTAGCTGATTTTAATAAAAGTAGATAGAAGTGGAAGGCAATTCTTCATTAGATGCTAATGAGGATTAAGTGACAATTAGGTGACTGGGTCGCTATGACTCACTCAGAATGCACTCCACAGAAATGGTATGAATTTTGGCTTTTAGATGATTGGGAAGTCTCTTCTTTTTTTTTTTGTTTTAATCTATTAGGTGGAAAAAATAAAGTGGAACTGGAGTTTGCATTAAAAAAAAGAGTAGTCACTTTTATTAGTCAAAATGAAGATATTTAGGTATTTTTGTAGCTCTCTAGTTTCCTTGTGCCTTTTTTAATGTATAATCATGGATTGGATTTACCTACATCTTGTTCCAACATAGTCATGGAGCAGCCTTGCTTGATTATTATTTATATTCTAACAAAGTTATTTCCAGTTAGTATAAATCATTACCTGTCAACATTTCTTATTTTTTATACTAGTGCCATGTTTTTAATTATATCTATGTATTGATTTAATAATGAACATATTACCATAAAAATCAATGATACAAATTTTGTTATTTGCTGGAAGTAAATCCAAGGCCTGCGAATAAAAATAAATGAATAAACAATCCTAAAATGGTCATTTGCTGATTATTCTTATAAACCCTGGTTTGTATTTGAAAACTAGGAATACATGGATAAATTCTGCACTCTACTTTCTGCTATTACAGAGAACTCAAGACCTGTCTGTTTAAAAATCAATGCGAGTACAGAATAAAGGGGGAAATGATGAAATAATTGACATCTGGACACTTCTATTAGCTACTTGGGTATTGGAGGTAATACTTTCACTGTTTGCCTAACTGAAAGTTAATACCTTAAGACCACAGGACAACTGTCAAAAAAATGTACACTAGAAAGTCACAAAACTTATCTCTGCAATTTAAATGTGTCTGCATAATGTACAAAATATTGACAATCTCAAGGGAAACTTATAGAAATATGATATCATAGTACATTAATGAATTTTAAGTAATTTCTAAAAATTCTAGGTGATAATTTACGCAGAGAATATCACTCAGCATTTTTGTAATGGCATGTGCTCTAGACATGTACTTCTAAAATCCAGGATTTAAATAGTCCTTGTTATTTGTGTAGATATGTATAAGGGCAAAGGCAAATACTAAGCTAAGGAGAGTGGGCCAGAGACTGTATTTTCATGAACCTCTAATCTAGATTCTGTAAAAAAAAAAATGTAAAACTATGTGATGAAACATTCCCATAAAAGAAAGTTTTACAGTGGTTGTTCTCAACATTTGCATAGTGATTCAGATAAGTGAAGAATGAACTATGGGACAATGATTACGTCCAACTTTTAAATAAGGCATTGAAATTTATAAACTGTATATGAATTTCCCTAGCAATACAGTTATATGAATTAATAGAGTGAGTATATTCTCTCTATTCTTATACAACTGAGAATATCAGTAGTCTATACAAAAAAACTAATCACAAAATTTATTAATAAGTTAATTTATGAGAAAGAAAAAATCAATAGTCATTTATATTAGAAGTGAAGATATTTAGGTATTTTTGTGGTTCTGAGCCCTGGTGGCACAGTGGTGAAGCATTCAGCTGCTAACCAAAAGGTTGGTAGTTTGAATCTGTCAGCCACTCCTTGGAAACCCTAGGGGGAAGTTCTATTCTGTGCTACAGGGTTGCTGTGAGTTGGAATCTACTCCACAGCAACAGGCTTTTTTTTGTTTTCGTTTTTGGTTTAAAGTGCCCATGAAAATACTATGTAACACATTCATGAAATGCTCAATGGCTACACTTCATAGAAACACCAAGAAACCAAACCCACTGCCGTTGAGTCAATTCTGACTCATAGCGACCCTATAGAACAGGGATCCCATAGGGTTTCCAAGGAGCGCCTGGTGTATTCAAACTGCTGTGCTTTTAGTTAGTAGCCAAAGCTCTTAACCACTACACCACCAGGATTTCAACATTTCATGTAGTCGACTAATACTCCTAGATTACTATTGCAGTCAAAACAACAAATTAGTTATATTTTACTGTTTTTTTTTTTTAAATCCTTTAAGCATCCTTTTTTGAGTAACAAGAGTGATTCAATTATCAACATATTATTTTGCATACGTCAATTATACAGAGCACATGTGATATATGGGATATGTTTAATTGTATTATAGCATTTATTTTGCAATGCTGCAGTCTTGATCTTAAATCTGGATTACGAGCCTTTGTAGCCATAGTCAGTTCCACCAGTTCATATGAAATAAGAGGGAAACGAGTTAGTTCTCCAGAAGAAAATGGGCTTCTTTACCACTAAGGCATAAATGCATTCGGGGCAGCAAAACCAGCAGGTCTAATATTGTATTTTTTTTTAATTGGAGAAATAAGATCTCACAATATAATTAGGATCAGTAATTATATAGAATGAAGAACTAGATGACTTATTAGATTTTTTTTTTTTAAATGAGGAGTGATGTTAACAAAACAAGCATCGTTGGCTTGACTGCAATGTATGAAGGTGAAGATAAATATGTGAGAGTAAAAGCAAAATTCGGTTAAAGACTTTTATGAGGTAAAATATCAGTGAAAATGATTTTAGAATGGGGAGAACAAAACATGTTTTCTACAACATAGTCTACATAATATTTTTGACCTTTAAATATGATGTAAAACTTAATACAGTCAAGCAAGCTGATTGATAATATATGTTCTAATGTGACAATTGAGTTATTTTCAAAATCAAACATGCAGGATGTATTGTCAACACTACAAGGGTAGCTTGATTTTTGGGGGGGAGGGGGAAAGTACATCCATATTCCAATGTATTCTGTGTAACCACTAGAAGGCTAGTTTGATTTCTATTGGGGGAAAAATGCGAATGCAGATTTAAAAGTACCTTACTAATACCAAATTTCTGTTATAAAATAACTGCATGTATACTAATTCTGCATACATTCTGTCTGAAACATCTGTAAAAGGTAGTTCCGAGACCGCAATTTTTTACACTAAAGTAATAGAACAGGTTCCACCGTAATTTCCATAAGTGACATCAGCCATGGAATTTGTAGATAACAGAATTATCAACCAATAATTACTGAACATACCATGAACTATAACCAAACTTGTTGACTTTGAGTCAATTCAATAATTAATTTAAAAATAGCAAAGTATTTGATGATTTATTAATGTGGGTAGAAATGCAGAACTCTAAGATGCCTTAATTTTTTCTGACATGAATAACTGGCTGGATGGAAATTCCATTCACCAAGACACACAATACACTAAGAAACCAGATTTGAGTTTGACGAAAAGAATAAAAATTATTCTAAGATATGGGCATGAACATGATTCATTCATTTATTCATTTTTTTTTTCAGAAAATATTCATTTAGTGAATACTAAGAATCACCAGGCCCTCCCTGGAGGGCCATTTATACTCATAATATGCCATTTGCAAGACAATTATACAAACAATAACCGATTGCCATCCAGTTGATGCCAACTCATAGTGACCCTATAGGACAGAGTAGAACTGCTCCATAGGGTTTCCAAGTCTGTCATCTTTACTCAAGCAGACAGCCATATCTTTCTCCCACAGAGTGGATGGTTTATTCAAACCACCGACCTTTCAGTTAGCACCCAAGTGCTTAGCCACTGTGCCACCATCAGGGCTCCTCTTACAAACAGTACCTCATTTAATTTGCACAACTACCTTGAACAGCAAATACTGTTACGCATTTTGCAAGTGCAGTGACATCATACAACACAACTGGAGCTTACCCCAGATTTTTCTATTGGCAAGGACTGTGCTCTTTATCACTTCCTCCACATTTCTTCTTGATGTATTATTGAGCATTTTTACATATTAGCACATTTTCTTCTACGATTCATTCATCTCTAATACATAAATCTGGAAATGAATAACATTTGTAAGGATGGGCTATTTTTACCTCTGCAGAAGAGTGTGTCTCTAAGATTCTCACATCATTTCTCACTCCCTTCACTGATGCCAGGCAACGAATTTCACTTGAGTTGTCTTGAACTGAATTCAAAATGTTGTAGCTTTCAATTAATCTCTTCTTTACTAGTTTTTCTCTACTTTATAACCCCCATTAACTTTAAATAATGTGTCCCAGGCCATCAACTTTTATGCTTTTGTTTTGTTTAAGAGTTTGAATAAATTTAATTACTGAAACGCTTTCCCAGGGTTTTTCGGCATTGGTGGATACATTTTTTTTTCTCTCTCATCTTCTTTTCTTCACAGATCATACTCAAAACTTCCATTTCTAGGATATTAGCCATATTCTTATATTTTGTTCCATGGGATGTGTAAAAAGAGGACTCATTTTCTCAACTGGCAGAAACAGTATGTACAGGAAAATGTTAGCATGCAAAGCAATCACAAAAACAGAAACAGTTTTATTCATTTTGTTTATTTATAAACTTATTCAGATTTTCTGCCAATCTTCCCAATCACCGTAAATGGATAGAATTTTTGTTATTTTTTTCTTAAAATATATATATAAAAATAAAATCAGATTGAGGGGAAAAGACCCAAGGAGGCCAGTAGATGTGACTGTTATTCACAACGATTCACAGTTATTTTCGAAGTCCAAAATCAAAAGTGAATTTACTACATTTCAGAAAGCAGTTATTTGTGAGCAGCAGCTCTCTTGAAAGTTTGCCTGCCAGAAAATTAGTGCCTTTGAAATAGAAATCAAAACTAAATTCTACCATGGCCAAAGAAATAATGTCAACCATTTTTTATTTGGGTGTGTTTCATTATATAAATACAGTTCTAGGTTGTTTATGAGCTTCAGCTATTATTTTTGTTCCCAAAAAACAAAGATGTTATAGTTTAAGAAATGACTTTTTTTTTTTTAATGTTTGTAGTTTTTTCTGATCATATTTGAACTCGCTCTTAGCTCTGTGCTTGTATTAAGCAATGAGGGAAGACATATCAAGAGAACTAAAAAATCCAAATAAAACAAATCGAAGTTTCCTTAGAGAAGAAAAAGTTCATCAATATTCTGAGCAACTAGAAAGAAGACTACTTGCATGATTTTGCCACAGCACCTGTGAGCCCCTAGAGGGCTGGTGAGGGCTCTTCTCCCTGCCAGCTAGAAGACAGCCCAATCTAATTCCTTTGGAAACCTAGCAGCCAGCTTAATCATTCTCACTTTATATGATTATTGCATTGAATACCACCCAATTTGTTTTCCCCTCTGGTGACCCATCTTCCATAAGTACTCTCTTTCCTGTACTATAACGTGCAAGTAGCCTTTCACTGACCCACCCTATATACCCTCACCTTCCTTTTCAATCTTTCCACTTTTCTCTCTCAAATGATTCCTTGCTCAAATAATTTACATACATCGTGAGCCATTTCATCAAATGGTCTCACTTTTAACTAAACAATAATGATAAATTGCTTGGTTGTACTAACCCATTGCCTTCAAGTCGATTCTGACTTACAGCAACCCTAGAAGACAGACTAGAATTGCCCCATAGGGTTTCCAAGGAGCAGCTAATGGATTCCAACAGCCGATCTTTGGGTTAGGAGCCTGAGCTCTTAACCACTGCACCACCGGGGCTCTCTGCTGATGTTACTACTACATCCTGGCAAATTTAGATCGTGCATATAGGGTTGATATGAGTCAGAATCGACTCGGTGGCAATGGGTTTGGTTTTTATTTTTATATTGTTACAAATACCTTATTAGTCAAGATTGGCAAGAGATATACAAGCTTCTTTCTCCTTCTCCAAAAAATATAGAATATATTCATTGAGATGGAATTTTCTATAGCTTTAATCTTTATTATAAAGTTGGAAATTTCATAAGGATTTTAGAAAATTTCAAATACACCATATGAAAAAATACAAGGATCGGGTTCACTAACTTTGTGAAGCCCTGAGATACACTTTAAAGAGATGAACAGTGATTAGAGCATCAGAAACTGAGATACAACAAAATTCTGTGTGACCAATGATGAGATATATATAATGATCAAAGAACAGTTAGAACAACTAACTCATATCAATCTTTGTGGGAATTGAATAAATGTGTTTTCATTCGCCAGACAAAATTAAAAGTAAAAAAAGAATTTCCTCTTGTAGAAGCAAGGTGGAGTTGCCTTCCCTTCCAAATGGACACTGTTCATCAGGTTTAGAGTTGTAAGTTGTGATTTTAGTCTTTTCTTGTGCCCTTCCTTTACACTTTATTTTGCCACCCACTATCTGCACTACCACTCAATAAGACTCTATATGGATGACTTGCACGAAGTAAAGAGTAATTCTTCATACTTATCCCATCTCACAAGTCATTATGGAAAAATGCTTTGGATTGCTGGTGTTGAGTTGAAATCGAATCTCTTACCACATGGACAACTCTTCCTTCCTACTCAACTTCCCTTTATCACATTTTTATGGGATAGGAGGCATGGTGACTATCTTTGTGATCTGAGAAAGTGACTTTGAAAGACTTGTCTAAGCCCAAAACCCTTTCATTAAAGTTGACTAGAAATATATCTGCACGCCAACCTGGGAAAGTTATTAGAAAAAATGACACTGCCCAAACCATGGATGGAATAAAATCTCCCTCTTTTAGAAATCAGATCTTTAAGTCGGTGATTAGCATGTGGGTGACATGTAGGTTAGTACTTCCTGTGTGTCTTAATGATTTAGAGCTGCCAACAGAAGTACCACAAGTGGATGACTTTAGCAAAAAGAAATTTATTCTTTCATAGTTTAGGATACTAGAAGTCCAAATTCAGGGTGCCTGCTCCAGGGGAGGGCCTTCTCTCTCTGTCCATTCTGGGGTAACATCCTTGTCATCAGTCTTTCTTTGGGTCTAGGAGCTTCTCAGCTCAGGGGCCCCAGGTTCAAAGGACACAGTCCTTTCCCAGCTCTGCTTTCTTAGTGGTATGAGGTACCCATGCCTCTCTGCTTGCTTCTCTCTTTTATATCTCAAAAGAGATTAACTAAAGATACAACCTAATCCTATAGATTGAGTCCAATTTCATTTATATAACTGCCTCTAATCCTGCCTCATTAACATCATAGAGACAGGATTTTTATAACTCATAGGAAAATATCATCATATCACAAAATGGTGGACAACCACACAATACTGGGAATCATGGCCTAGGCAAGTTGACACACAATTTTGGGGGGATATAATTCAATCCATAACACTGTGTAAGTGGCAAAGAAGATATATTAATAAGCAAAGAAGAAATATTAATTCAAAGATAAGATAGGAAGTATTAAATATCCAACATGTCTTCTTTAAAAACTAATCCCCCCAGCCAAGATTTTTTCTTACACTATGTCTGCTGATACTGGGGATAGGTAGGTATTGTCTTAGTTACCTAGGGCCGCTATAAGAGAAATACCACAAGTGGATGGCTTTAACAAACAGGAATTTATTTTCTCAGAGTTCAGGATGCTAAAAGTTTGAATTCAAAGCACTGATTCTGGAGAAGGCTTTCTCTTTCTCTCAGCTCTGGAAGACTATCCTTGTCTCTTCGGCTCCTGCATTCTGGTTCCTTGGAGATCTCCATGTGGTTTGGCATGTTTCTTCCACCATTTCTGCATCTTTTGCTTACTTGTTCCATCTCTTTTATATCTCAAAAGAGATTAACTTGAAACACACCCTACACTAATCCTGTCTCATTAACTTAGCAAAGGCAACCCATTCCCAAATGGATTATAACCACAAGCATAGAGGCTAGGGTTTACACCACATATTTTGGGGGACACAATTCAATCCATAACTGTACACCTTTTGGCCACCCATTCATGTCCTTGCCACATGCAAAATCCATTTACCCCATCACATCATCTCAAAAGTCTTAAATGAACTCCAAGTTCAAATCTCATCTTCTGAATTATCTAAATGGGTGAGGCATTGGGAATATTCCATCATGGTGCAAAATTTCTCTTCATCCGTGAACCTGTGAAATCTAGACTACAAGTTATCTGCTTCTAATTTTTCTATAGAAAAATTAAATTATTTAACTTTCTTTTATTTTCTATCATTTGGTAGTGCAGCCAAGTCTGTGTCCTAAATAACACGATTTCTTCTTTACAGGTAAAGCCATAAGGATGTTCAGAAGAAGCAAATGAAAATGATTCTCAGAGGAAAACAAACAAGCAACAGCAGCTCAAGATTAAACACTACACAGAATTATAAAACAGAAAGAAACATACACTAGGGAGATCGTGTTTGCTGCAGCCTGAGGGAATGAAATCTGCCCTTTTCTTTTGAGAGGATAATTCCAAACCTGTTCTCACTGGTTATACTCAATGCGTATAATATCTCCCTGACACTTTCAAAGTAAAACCATGTATTCAAAGACTTAAATAAGAGTACCAGCTGGACTAAGATAATAACCATGGTTGACACACGATGATATGGTGAAAATTTCAAATTTAGAGATTAAAAATGTAAATTATTTGTCTTCAAAAAAGATGGATGATTCATATTCATAGAGATGGCAAGGCTGGTTCTACAATATGGGAGGAGAATATATACAAGCAAAGAGTCTTCATAAAAACAGAATGAAGTGTATTAGGACACTAATGGATTTTAAAAAATGAATTAGCATACCTAAAATTCAGTGTATATATTTTGATTTCTAGGAAGTAAAAAAGGCTCTTTAAATCTATTTGTTTTGCGTTTGTATTGGTTATGAAACTGCTACATTACCCTCCAAGGTCATGACAAAGTTTGTCAGAATGCCTTACCAGCACTTCAGAAACAAGCTGAAAATTCACTAATGGTGGTATTATTTCTAATCTTGTTAAGGTGAGTCACCAATTTACCACTTGCCAAAAGCTGAGCTCTCAAGAACAGAAGAAAAATTTTTTAGAGATCAAAACAATTAGCTTTATAAGGAATTCGAAAATTAAAAATAGTAGAACAGAAAAAGGGAAAGAAAGAAAAAGAAGTTAAAAAAGGGAATAAACAATTAATCAACTACAGCAGATCATTTATTTAACTGTTAGCTTAAGGTGCAGTTCAGGGTGCTGACTTTCATTTACAAAGATTTAGCTAGTTTGAATCAGAGCTTATTGAATTTTCTAATTACTCTCTCCACTTTGCTTCCTTGAAAGGCTTGAGACCTCCTGTACTGCCTCAGGTTTAACTAATTATGCACTACTAATAAATGCCATTGTTTACACATCTGTAAACCTCAGGTGTTGACATAGACACAAAGCGCTATATACGAGAAATACAGAATTCTAGATATTTTTAAATAAATTTAATAAACTTGTTGTTTTATCCTCAGCACTCATCTGCCTCATTCATACGTAATAGTATTGACTTACAGAGCAAGAGCCATAAATTCCTTAAAAGAGAATCAGGGTAAAGAAAACCATTAACAGATTAATGCATTTCCAAAGCTTTCCATGTTTATTTCTGATCTAGAAATGGTTTCATCTAGGCTTCAAATGAAAAATTGTTATGCGTTATAAAGAAGTTCAGATGCAGCTCGATCTGCTCAATTTTTTTTTCACTCTGCTAATTAGGCTTAGTGGGGAAGAAATGAATTTAGCTACCAGAGACTGATTTAGCTACCACAAAGAGAGAGAATACCAGTAGGATGGTAATGCTGGAAAATGAGTTTCTGAAACTATGCCTATTTGCCTTACCGATAACTGTGACAGAATCCAAGGTGCCAGCAAAGGATATGGCAGAAAGCAAAGGTGTCAAATGAGAGTGATGTTAAATTTTAGAGATACCCTATATTTTCCAAAAGGATATAGCCATTCAGGTGTGTACTCAGACTGCCTAGAACAATACACCAGGGATTAGGGTGAGGAAGTAGCATGACCAAGAGTTCCCATAACCAAAAAAAGTAACACTTTACCCTTCCTTCATCTACAAAGTGATATTCTGCCAGTAGGACTGACCTTATCTTTACTTTGTTCAAGTTATTTCTAATTTTCTGTTCTTTGGAAAAATATCTTAAGACATATATCCTCTAAGCCCTGAGGAGTTGTTACCTTTGCCATAGTTCTTTGATGAAACAACTTGGGGGACTTCCCAGGTTGCCTTCTACTCCAGAGGGCTATTACTTTTGTCCAGGGAAGGAGCCAGTCACTGCTGGCAGCAAATATTACTTTTGTAAACACCTGAGTTCATTGACATCTCATGTGTAATTAATAGTTTAATAGTTAGTTGAACTCTGGTCTGATGAGTGAGGCTCTGCCTTGTAACCCGTGAGAACTGGTGTATATACAGAGTTGAAATGCAAAGGTTTTAAAGACCTCCTGGTTGATAAGAGCTAGGAGGAGAGCTATGAGCTGGGCCAGTAAGCAGAGGAGAAGTTGAAGGTTAATACCCTGTAAGCAGTGAGTAATCAAACATTAATTGATTGAGCTATACTCATAAAAGAAAAAAAAATTTACATAAAGGCATACAGCTCAGAAATGGAAAAAATATATAAAAATCTATGAGACGTAGTGGATATAGGAACATTTTTTTTACATCCATAATGTAAAAATTCATAAGGAAAGAATAGTAAAACTAAAAGGAAAACGATGTTGAAGACTTACCCAGAATGCAAACAAAATATATATTGACTATAAATTTTAAAATATCACTACCTAGAGAACTTTGTATTATTGTCCATTACTATTTCTAGTAATATGGATTCAGTAAGGGTTGCATCTCAACATAAAACCAAGACCATCACAACTGGAGCAATAAGCAAAATCATGATCAATGGAAAAAATATTGAAGTTGTCAAGGACTTAATTTTACTTGAATTCATGATCAATGCCTGTGGAAGCAGCAGTCAAGAATTCAAACAATGCATTGCATTGGACAAATCTGCTGCAAAAGATCTCTTTAAAGTGCTAAAAAGCAAGGATGTCACTTTGAGGACTAGTGACAATATCTGACCCAAGCCATGATATTTTCAATCTCCTCACGTACATGCAAAAGCTGGACAACAAATAAAGAAGACCAAAAAATTGATGCCTTTGAATTATGTTGTTGTCAAAGAATATCGAATATACCATGGCCTGCCAGAAAAATGAAGAAATCTGTCTTGGAAGAAGTACAGCCAGAATACTCCATGGAAGCAAGGATGATGAGACTTTGTCTCCTCACGTACTTTAGACATATTATTAGGGGGGATCAGTCCCTGGAGAATGACATCTTGCTTCGTAAAATAGGGGGTCAGTGAAAAAGAGGAAGACCCCAAACAAGATGGACTGGTACAGAGCTGCAACAATGGGCTTAAGCATAACAACAATTATGAGAATGGCACAATACCAGGCAGTGTTTCGTTCTGTTGTACGTAGGGTCACTATGAGTTGGAATCAACTCGATGGCACCTAACGAAAACAACAATTTCTAGTAATATCATTAGTATTTCTAGTAATATCATTGAATATAAACATATTCAAGAAACAGATTATAAGAGAAGAATAATTAGTCTTTTAGCATTTCCTGCAGTGATAGCAATTCAAAGATAATAATGAACACTGCTTATGTTCAAAGTGGTTAGCAAAAAAACTTCATGGGCAAATTCTGGGAAGATGGAGTAATGGACAAATCTAAGATTCTGACTTTCTCCACAAAAATGCCAAGAAAAACAAAGAGAAATCAGTATTCAACTATATGAGACTTCTGAAATGATGGACAAAGGATTACAACAAGGAGTTGGAGACTAAATTAAGACAAGGAAAAATCTCATAGTCAAGAAAGTGTTTCTTCTTGTATCCCCATCCCTCTCCCTCCTGGCATGACAGATGCCAGGTGCAGCAGAGCCTTAGCCTTACTCCTCCCTCAGCCAACCCGTGGCTCTCTTGTGCACTGATAAGGGCCCTGATCTCTGTCTCTAAAATATATAGAACATTTCTCCCCAGCAGACTATTCAGGGTGTATATTCTGACTGATCTGGAGGCAGCCTGAAAGACTAAAACATGGTTTAACCAGAATCAGAGCTCTCATAGAGTGAGGGAAGGTGTGATGACCAAAGACTGGGGGCTATTTCCATCTGAGGGTGGTTTAATCAGTGTGTGCTTTCTCATCAGTTTGGGAGCCACTAAAGACTGAAACTTTGGTCTGGCCAGAAAGAGAACCTTCATAGGGTGAGGGAGGGGGTTTTAATCAAACACTAAAGTTTGCACCACCCTGAGGGCAAATTAACTACTGTGTGTTTTTGGATCTGTCTGGAAGTCACTGAAGGACTGAAAACTTGGTCTGGCCTAAACTGGAGATATCACAGGGAGAGGGAAAGAATGGTATGCAGAGTCTGAAGGCTGTGCCTAACCTACGAGTCTCTTGCAGAAATTAACACTCCTGAAAATTCTGTGTATTTAGGGGAACTGAGAAAGCTAACACTTCATAAAATTCCTATGTCACAAGATTGACAAAAACAACACACATTAAAAAAAAAAAAATTGAAATGATAGCCCATTCAAGTGAACAAGGTAAAAACCAAACCTGTTGCCACTGAGTCAATTCTAACTCATAGCGAACCTACAGGATGGGGTAAAATTGCCCCATAGAGTTTCTAAGGAGCACCTGGTGAATTCAAACTGCCAACATATTGGTTTGCAGCTGTAGCACTTAACCACTATGACACCAGGGTTTCTGAACAAGGTTAAGGTAGTGAAATTGTATTTATGGAAGTATAATGATGAATACATTGGAAGAATATAATACAATATCAAACAAGCTCAAAACTAAAGGAAAATGCAAAGGACTAAAGAAAATCAGAAAGATGATGTATGAACAAAACAAGAATATAAATTGGTAGACAATATAAAAAGAAAACAGAAACATTAGAACTAAAAGACTGAATAAATGAAATTTAAAAAATTTAGGGGAGGCGGGGCCAAGATGGCGTACTAGGTGGACGCTACCTCGGATCCCTCTTGCAACAAAGACTCGGAAAAACAAGTGAATAGATCACATACATAACAATCTACGAACTCTGAACAACAAGCACAGACTTAGAGACGGAAAACGAACAAATACGGGCAGACAGCAACGTTTTCAGAACTAGGAGCCAGAGTACCAGGCAGGTGACCTTCGGAGCCCGATCTGGGGCAGAGCCCGGGGGGCAGACGGCACAGACAAGGGGCCCAGCCCTACCCTCCCCAAACCCATCCCGGGAGGGAGTCTAGGTGGTTGGCACAGGCGGCCTAGCGGCGCAGCCGGAGGGAGAAGCACCCGGGAGGCAGTGACAGATCTTGGAGCAGGGAGAGCAGCATCCCAGCCGGGGAGCCGTCCCGCCGGGAGTTTGGCAGGAAGCAGGCGGGGTGTGAGCGGGGGGGGGGTCAGTTATATTTCCCTAAAGCGACCCCGGGGCGGGGCCCAAACGTTCGTGTGGGGGGACGCCCACCAAGTTTGCGCGAGCGGTGCAACGCACCAGAGGGAGAAGTCCCCGGGAGGAAGTGACAGGTCTTGGAGTGGGGAGAGCAGCGTCCCAGCCAGGGAGCCCTCCTGCTGGGATTTTGGAGAAAGCGGGCGGGGCGTGAGCACGGGGTCCAATTATAGTCTCCTGAATAGACCCTGGGGGCGGGCCCACCCGTTCGTGCGGGAGAAGCCCACCCAGTTCGCGTGAGTGGTGCCGCGCACTGGAGGGAGAAGTCCACAGGAGGAAGTGACTGGCCTCGGAGCAGGGAGAGTAGCATCCCAGCCTGGGAGCCGTCCTGCCCGGATTTTGGCAGACGGGGACGGAGCGTGAACACGGGGATCAGCTCTATATTCTGTGGTGCTACACTCCTAACTCTCTGATCCCTCCACCACCCTCCCCAGGCGGCTCCATTAACATCTGAATACCCGGAGCCAGAGGGAGAATTCAGATAGGGATCTGACTGCATTTTTTTTAGCTGATTACCTGGAAAATCTAGTTTCCCAGTGATGGCTCTGAGACAGCAGTCCATATCAAACCACATAAAGAAACAGACCATGACAGCTTCTACAACCCCCCAAACAAAAGAATCAAAATCTTTCCCAAATGAAGATACAACCCTGGAATTATCAAATACAGAATATAAAAAACTAATTTACAGAATGCTTAAAGATATCACAAGTGAAATTAGGATAAATGCAGAAAAAGCCAAGGAACACACTGATAAAACTGTTGAAGAACTCAAAAAGATTATTCAAGAACATAGTGGAAAAATTAATAAGTTGCAAGAATCCATAGAGAGACAGCATGTAGAAATCCAAAAGATTAACAATAAAATTACAGAATTAGACAACGCAATAGAAAGTCAGAGGAGCAGACTCGAGCAATTAGAATGTAGACTGGGACTTCTGGAGGACCAGGGAATCACCTCCAACATAGCTGAAAAAAAATCAGATAAAAGAATTAAAAAAAATGAAGAAACCCTAAGAATCATGTGGGACTCTATCAAGAAGGATAACTTGCGAGTGATTGGAGTCCCAGAACAGGGAGGGGGGACAGAAAACACAGAGAAAATAGTTGAAGAACTCCTGACACAAAACTTCCCTGACATCATGAAAGAAGAAAGGATATCTATCCAAGATGCTCATCGAACCCCATTTAAGATTGATCCAAAAAGAAAAACACCAAGACATACTATCATCAAACTTACCAAAACCAAAGACAAACAGAAAATTTTAAAAGCAGCCAGGGAGAAAAGAAAGGTTTCCTTCAAGGGAGAATCAATAAGAATAAGTTCAGACTACTCAGCAGAAACCATGCAGGCAAGAAGGGAATGGGGCGACGTAAACAGAACACTGAAGGAGAAAAACTGCCAACCAAGGATCATATATCCAGCAAAACTCTCTCTGAAATAAGAAGGAGAAATTAAGATATTTACAGATAAACACAAGTTTAGAGAATTTGCAAAAACTAAACCAAGACTGCAAGAAATGCTAAAGGAGATTGTTTGGCCTGATGACCAATAATATCAGGTACCAGCACAATACAAGGTCACAAAACAGAACGTCCTGATATCAACGCAACTCAAATAGGGAAAGCAGAAAAACAAACAAATTAAGATTAATTCTAAAAAAAAATAAATAAACAAAATAATACTCACAACAGGAAATCATGGAAACCAATAGATAAACGATCACAATAATCAAAAAGAGGGAATAAATATAGGAGGCATTGAACTGCCAGATGGATAGTGATACAAGGTGATATAGAAGGATACAAGTTAGGTTTTTACTTAGAAAAACAGGGGTAAATAATAAGGTAACCACAAAAAGGAATATAAATTCCGTAACTCAAGAAAAAAGCCAAGAAAAACGTAACGACTCAACAAACACGAAGTTAAACATTATGAAAATGAGGATCTCACAAGCTACTAAGAAAAACGTCTCAGCACAAAAAAGCATGTGGAAAAATGAAATGGCCAACAACACACATGAAAAGGCATCAAAATGACAGCACTAAAAACTTACTTATCTATAATTACGCTGAACGTAATTGGACTAAATACACCAATAAAGAGAAAGAGATTCTCAGACTGGATAAAGAAACACAATCCATCTATATGCTGCCTACAAGAGACACATCTTAGACTTAGAGACACAAACAAACTAAAACTCAAAGAATGGAAAAAAACATATCAAGCAAACAATAAGCAAAAAAGAAGAGGAGTAGCAATATTAACTTCTGACATAATAGACTTTAGACTTAAATCCGCCACAAAGGATAAAGAAGGACACTATATAATGATAAAAGGGACAATTGATGAGGAAGACATAGCCATATTAAATATTTATGCACCCAATGACAGGGCTGCAAGATACATAAATCAAATTTTAACAGAATTGAAAAGCGAGATAGACACCTCCACATTTATAGTAGGAGACTTCAACACACCACTTTCGGAGAAGGACAGGACATCCAGTAAGAAGCTCAATAGAGACACGGAAGACCTACTTACAACAATCAACCAACTTGACCTCATTGACTTATACAGAACTCTCCACCCAACTGCTGCAAAATATACTTTCTTTTCTAGTGCACATGGAACATTCTCTAGAATAGACCACATATTAGGTCATAAAACAAATCTTTGCAGAATCCAAAACATCAAAATATTACAAAGCATCTTCTCAGACCACAAGGCAATGAAGCTAGAAATCAATAACAGAAAAACTAGGGAAAAGAAATGAAATACTTGGAAAATGAACAATACCCTCCTGAAAAAAGACTGGGTTATAGAAGACATCAAGGAGGGAATAAGGAAATTCTTAGAAAGCAACGAGAATGAAAATACTTCCTATCAAAACCTCTGGGACACAGCAAAAGCAGTGCTCAGAGGCCAATTTATATCGATAAATGCACTCATACAAAAAGAAGAAAGAGCCAAAATCAGAGAACTGTCCCTACAACTTGAACAAATAGAAAGTGAGCAACAAAAGAACCCATCAGGCACCAGAAGAAAACAAATAATAAAAATTAGAGCTGAACTAAATGAATTAGAGAACAGAAAACCAATTGAAAGAATTAACAAAGCCAAAAGCTAGTTCTTTGAATAAATTAACAAAATTGATAAACCATTGCTAGACTGACTAAAGAAAAACAGGAAAGGAAACAAATAACCCGAATAAGAAACGAGAAGGACCACATCACAACAGAGCCAAATGAAATTAAAAGAATCATATCAGATTACTACGTAAAATTGTACTCTAACAAATTTGAAAACCTAGAAGAAATGGATAAATTCTTGGAACAATACTACCTACCTAAACTAACACATTCAGAAGTAGAACAACTAAATAGACCCATAACAAAAAAAGAGATTGAAACGGTAATCAAAAAACTTCCAACAAAAAAAAGTCCTGGCCCAGACGGCTTCACTGCAGAGTTCTACCAAACCTTCAGAGAAGACTTAACACCATTACTATTGAAGGTATTTCAAAGCATAGAAAAAGACGGAATACTACCCAACTCATTCTATGAAGCCACCATCTCCCTGATACCAAAACTAGGTAAAGACATTACAAAAAAAGAAAATTTTAGACCTATATCCCTCATCAACATAGATGCAAAAATCCTCAACAAAATTCTAGCCAATAGAATCCAACAACACATCAAAAAAATAATTCACCCTGATCAAGTGAGATTTATACCAGGTATGCAAGGCTGGTTTAATATCAGAAAAACCATTAATGTAATCCATCACATAAATAAAACAAAAGATAAAAACCACATGATCTTATCAATAGATGCAGGAAAGGCATTTGACAAAGTTCAACACCCATTTATGATAAAAACTCTTACCAAAATAGGAATTGAAGGAAAATTCCTCAACATAATAAAGGGCATCTATGCAAAGCCAACAGCCAATATCACTCTAAATGGAGAGAACCTGAAAGCATTTCCCTTGAGAACGGGAACCAGACAAGGATGCCCTCTATCACCGCTCTTATTCAACATCGTACTTGAAGTCCTAGCCAGGGCAATTAGGCTAGACAAAGAAATAAAGGGTATCCAGATTGGTAAGGAGGAAGTAAAGCTATCACTATTTGCAGATGACATGATCGTATACATGGAAAACCCTAAGGAATCCTCCAGAAAACTACTGAAACTAATAGAAGAGTTTGGCAGAGTCTCAGGTTATAAAATAAACATACAAAAATCACTTGGATTCCTCTACATCAACAAACAGAACACCGAAGAGGAAATAACCAAATCAATACCAATCACAGTAGCCCCCAAGAAGATAAAATACTTAGGAATAAAGCTTACCAAGGATGTTAAAGACCTATACAAAGAAAACTATAAAACTCTGCTACAAGAAATTCAAAAGGACATACTTAAGTGGAAAAACATACTCTGCTCATGGATAGGAAGACTTAACATAGTAAAAATGTCTATTCTACCAAAAGCCATCTATACATATAACGCACTTCCAATCCAAATACCAATGTCATATTTTAAGGGGATAGAGAAACAAATCACTAATTTCATATGGAAGGGAAAGAACCCCCGGATAAGCAAAGCATTACTGAAAAAGAAGAAGAAAGTGGGAGGCCTCACTCTACCTGATTTCAGAACCTATTATACAGCTACAGTAGTCAAAACAGCCAGGTACTGGTACAACAACAGGCACATAGACCAATGGAACAGAATTGAGAACCCACATATAAATCCATCCACGTATGAGCAGCTGATATTTGACAAAGGACCAGTGTCAGTCAATTGGGGAAATGATAGCCTTTTTAACAAATGGTGCTGGCATAACTGGATATCCATTTGCAAAAGAATGAAGCAGGGCCCATACCTCACACCATGCACAAAAACTAACTCCAAGTGGATCAAAGACCTAAACATAAAGACTAAAACGATAAAGACCATGGAAGAAAAAATTGGGACAACCCTAGGAGCCCTAATACAAGGCATAAACAGAATACAAAACATTACCAAAAATGATGAAGAGAAACCCCATAACTGGGAGCTCCTAAAAATCAAACACCTATGCTCATCTAGAGACTTCACCAAAAGAGTAAAAAGACCACCTACAGACTGGGAAAGAATATTCAGCTATGACATCTCAGACCAGCACCTGATCTCTAAAATCTACACGATTCTGTCAAAACTCAACCACAAAAAGACAAACAACCCAATCAAGAAGTGGGCAAAGGATATGAACACACATTTCACTAAAGAAGATATTCAGGCAGCCAACAGATACATGAGAAAATGCTCCCGATCATTAGCCATTAGAGAAATGCAAATTAAAACTACGATGAGATTCCATCTCACACCAACTAGACTGGCATTAATCCAAAAAACACAAAAGAATAAATGTTGGAGAGGCTGCGGAGAGATTGGAACTCTCATACACTGCTGGTGGGATTGTAAAATGGCACAACCACTTTGGAAATCCATCCGGCGTTATCTTCAACAGTTAGAAATAGAACTACCATACAACCCAGAAATCCCACTCCTCGGAATATACCCTAGAGATACAAGAGCCTTCACACAAACAGATATATGCACACCCATGTTTATTGCAGCTCTGTTTACAATAGCAAAAAGCTGGAAGCAACCAAGATGTCCATCAACAGATGAATGGGTAAATAAATTGTGGTATATTCACACAATGGAATACTACGCATCGATAAAGAACAGTGAGGAATCTCTTTAACATTTCATAACATGGAGGAATCTGGAAGGCATTATGCTGAGCGAAATGAGTCAGTTGCAAAAGGAGAAAAATTGTATAAGACCACTATTATAAGATCTTGAGAAATAGAAAAAACGGAGAAGAACACATTCTTTTGTAGTTACAAAGGGGGGAGGGAGGGAGGGAGGGAGGGAGAGGGCTTTTTATTGATCAATCAGTAGATAAGAACTGCTTTGGGTGAAGGGAAAGACAACATTCAATACAAGGAAGGTCAGCCTAATTGGACTGGACTAAAAACAAAGAGGTTTCCGGGATAAAATGAAAGCTTCAAAGGTCAGCGGAGCAGGGGCTGGGATCTGTGGAACTTGGTTTGAGGGGACTTCTAAGTCAATGGGCAAAATAATTCTATTATGAAAACATTCTGCATCCCACTTTGAATTGTGGCGCCTGGGATCCTAAATGCCAACAAGCGTCCATCTAAGATACATCAATTGGTCTCAACCCACCTGGAGCAAAGGCAAAGGAAGAACACCAAGGTCACACGACAACTAAGAACCCAAGAGACAGAAAGGGCCACATGAACCAGAGACCTACAGTATCCTGAGACCAGAAGAACTAGTTGGTGCCCGGCCACAATCGATGTCTGCCCTGTCAGGGAGCACAACAGACAACTCCTGAGGGAGCAAGAGACCAATGGGATACAGACCCCAAATTCTCATAAAAAGACCATACCTAATGGTATGACTGCGACTAGAGGAATCCCAGAGACAATGCTCCCCAGAACTTCTGATGGCACAGGACAGGAACCATCCCTGAAGACAACTCATCAGGCATGAAAAGGACTGGTCAGTGGGGGGGAGAGAGATGCTGATGAAGAGTGAGCTAATTAAATCAGGTGGACACTGGAGAGTGTGTTGGCAACTCTTGACTGGAGGGGGGGATGGGAAGATAGAGAGAGAGGGAAGATGGCAAAATTGGCATGAAACAAGAGACTGAAAGGGTTGACTCAATAGGGGGAGAGCAAGTGGGAGAAGGGAGTAAGATGTATGTAAACCTACATGTGACAGACTGTTTGGAATGGTAAATGTTCACTTGAAGCTTAATAAAAATTAATTAAAAAAAAATTTAGAAGAATTTAACAGATTTGAGCTGGCAGAAGAAAGAGTACATGATCTAGAACATAAGGCACTACTCTATTCTATAGAGTTACTATGAGTTGGAATCAACTTGAGTGCAACTGGTACGGGTACGGCAAGAGACCATTAAGAAGGGAGGTTCAAGACTGCTGAGAATAACTAAGGAAATGTGGGACTCCATCAATTGAACCAACATATGTGTCATGGAAACCACAGATGGAGATGAGAGAGAGAGAGAGGTAGAAAGAATATTTGAAGAAATTATGGCAAATAAATAAATAAATAAATTTGATGAAGTACATGAATCTACAAAACCAAGAAGCTCCAAATAGGATAAAAGGATAAAACAACCTCCAAATAGGATAAAAGCAGATTCCCACCAAGACACATTATAATCAGGCATTCAAAAACTAAAGATAAAAATAGAATCCTGAAAGCATCAAAGGAGAAAGAAGTAATCTCATATACTTTTCAATAAGATTAAGCGTTGGTTTCTCTTCAGAAACCTTGTGAGCCAGAAGGTGGTGACATGATAAATTTAAAGTGCTGAAAAAAAAAAAAAAAAAAAAGAATTTCAGCCAAGAATACTATACCCAGTAAAACTCTCCTTTAAAAATAACGGTGAAATTAAAACATTCCCAGATAAACAAAAGCCAAGAGAGTTCATAATCCCTAGACCTGCCCAATAAGAAAAGCTAAAAAAGGACCCTTCAGATGGGAAAGAAAACATACTAGACAGTGATTTGAAGCTGTGTGTAGTAAAAAGGATCTCATTAAAGATAATTTTATGGGCAAGTATGAAAGCAAGTTTATTGCATTTTTGCTTAGTAATTCTAGCTATCATGACTTTATAATGGCAAATACATAAAAATAAGTGTAAATTTATGCTACAAGGCATACAATGTATGAAAATGCAAAAGGTGATAACAAAATAAAAACAGGGAAGAATGGTATAGGTATAGAGGTTTTGTATGTTATTAAAGTTAACTTAGTATCAATTTAAACTAGTTGTTATAAATGTAAGATGTTAAATGTAATCGTCACGATAACCACAAAGAAAATATCTAAAAAATATATGCAAAAGGAAAAAAAGAAGGAAATCAAAATGGTTTACTACAAAAAAAAATCAACAAAACACGGAAGTTGGCAGTATTGGAGTAAATGAGGGGAAATAAAGGCGTAACATGCACAAAAAAATAACAGAATGGCAGAAATAACTTCTTCATTATCATAAATATCATGAATGTTAATGGAATAAATGTTCCGATCAAAAGGTAGAGAGTGGCAGAATGGATTAAAAAAAAAAAAGACAAAAAAAGATCCAAGTTAATTCTGTCTACAGAAACAAATCTTATATTCAAGATCACAAATAGGTTGAAAGTGAAAGGATAAATACATATATATTTTGACAGATGCCAGAGGCAGAAGAAACTTAGCCTCGCTCCTCACTCATTCAATTTGTAGAGAATACTGTTTTTATTCTATACAAATAAGAACAAAAAGATAGCAGGAGTGGTGATATTAATGTCAGACAAAACACTTGGAATGAACATTAAACAGAAAAAGAAAAAGGAGTGGTGATATTAATGTCAGACAAAACACTTGAACATTATATAATGATAAAATCTCAATGCATCAGAAAGATATGACAATTATAACTATATATGCCTAACCTCACAATCTCAATATTTATAAATACTGAATTGATGAAAAAGTAGACATTTGCACAATAAGAGTCACAAGCTTCAACACAGCACTTTCAATGACAAACAGAACATTTAGAAAGATTAATAAGGAAATGGAGAACCTGAACAACCGTATAAATCAACCAGACCAAACAGACATATATGGAATACTCCACTCAACAAGAGCACAATATACATTCTTCTCTAATGCACATTAATAATTCTCCAGGATAGAACATAAATGCTAGGTCACAAAACAAAACTCAATAAATTTAAAAGATTGAAATCGTATAATATATCTTTTCTGACCACAATGGAGTGAAATTAGAAATAAATGATGGGAAGAAAAATCTGGATAATACAAAAATATACAGGAATTAAACAATACACTATTAAACAATCATTGGGTCAAGGATTGTCTTGCACCAGGACTAAGGCTCAACCAGTCAATGCACATGCCTGACATTTTGAATTCAGAGCTAATATAACAAAGGAAAAGGCCTAATGGAAAATTTACTCAGGTGGTGAACAGCAGCAGTGGAACCACTCAATACAGAAGAGCAGTCATGGAAGTAGTATCAGTGATGGTCATGTCCAGTGCCAGGGGCAGTGTTGGTGCAGTTGTGGTGCCTAATGTTCAGGCTGGTTTTTGAGATGATTTCTAACTTCAGTATTTCAGCCCTTCATTGATTTTTGTTTGTTTCTTACTGTTTTCCTAAATGTCATGCTAGCTACTGGTAACCCATTGGTATTCTTTGAATGAATTAATTTCTCTGCTTGAATAAGCCAGATTCATATTCTATTCCTTGCACCTAAGAATCCTGTCTAGTAGTCTATCAGTTAAAATCTGCTAAATGCAAAATAAGGGTACATAACTGTCTTTGGATTGCAATGAGTTATAATGACCTCAATAACTTGTGTTTTATATGAGATCAAACATAATGACATGAACATTTAATTAAAAATGTTCTGAAATTCAGCTGTAAAAGACATGCTACATGATGTATTTCTAATGCATTGAAAGTTTAGACCGCATATGCAGTAAACTCAGGAGGGATGGCTTCACATTGTGACTGTCTATGAGTCCTTCTTAAAAAATGCAATTTAGGAATTGATGAATCAAGACAGGTAGAGAGGATTTGAGAAGGAAGAATTCCTTGAAGGTAGTTAATGTTTTATTCATCATTTTATGATCAAGATATAGTATATTCATATTTTGTTGTGATCCACAGGGTTTTTCTTCAATGACATGGATTGTCACAATAGCTACAATAGTAGAATAAAACATATCAACAGTCAAGCTCAATAAAGATGAAACAGGACTGGAAAACTTTTTGCTCTCTTACACATAAAGTCACTGTGAGTCAGAGCTGATGTAATAGCAACTAACAACAACATAGTCATAACAATCCACGGGGTTTATCACACACACACAAAATACACACACACACACAAATGAACAAACAAAAAAAAACAGTTGGCGTCAAGTTAGTTCCGACTCATAACATCCCTATAGGACAGAGTACAGCTGCCCTGGTCCATAGAGTTTCCAGGCAGCATTTGGTGGATTCAGACTGCCAACCTTTCGGTTAGCAGCCATAGCTCTTAACCACTATGCCACCAGCATTTCCATATGTATATGTATGTATTTTTTTTTGGTTTATGTATGTATGTATGTGTGTGTGTATATATATATGTATTATATAGTGTTGTGAGATTAGGAATTGTCTTAGTTATCTACTGCTGCTATAATAGAAATACCACAAGTGGATGGCTTTACCAAAGAGAAATTTATTCTATCATGGCCTAGGAGGCTAGGAGTCCAATTCAGTGCACCAGCTCCAGGAAAAAACTTTCTCTCTCTGTTGGCTCTGAGGAAAGGTCTTTGCCATTAATCTTCCCTTAAGTCTAGGAGTTTCTCAGTGCAGGAACCCCAGGTCCGAAGGATGTGCTTCACTCCTGGCTCTTCTTTCTTGGTGGCACGAGGTCCCTCTCCTCTCTGCTTGATTCCGTCTTTCATATCTCAAAAGAGATTGACTCAAAGTACAACCTAATCCTGTAGATTGTGTCCTGCCTCTTTAACGTAACTACTTCTAATCGCCCCCCCCCAACACACGCATGTCTGTTACTTTGTTGTACTGTGGAGGCTTGGATGTTGCTGTGATGCTGAAAATTATGCCACTGGTATCCAAATACCAGCAGGGTCACCCATGGAGGACAGGTTTCAGCTGCGCTTCTAGACTAAGACAGACTAGGAAGAAGGACCCAGCAGTCTACTTTGGAAAAGAATGAGCCAGTGAAAACCTTATGAATAGCAGTGAAACTCTTGTCTGATATATAGTGCCAGAAGATGGGCCCCTCAGGTTTGAAGGCACTCAAAACACACCTGGGGAAGAGTTGCCTCCTCAAAGTAGAGTCAAACTTAACAACATGGATGGAGTAAAGCTTTTGGGACCTTCATTTGCTGGTGTGGCATGACTCAAAATGAGAAGAAACAGCTGCAAATGTACATTGATTGGAACCTGGACTTTACGAAGTATGAACCTAGGAAAATCAGAAAACGTGAAAAATCAAATGGAACACATAAAGATTGATATCCTAAGCATTTGTGAGCTGAAATGAACTGGTATTGTTCAAATTGAATCTGACAATCATATGGTCTACTATGCCGTGAATGACAACTTGAAGTGGAATGGTGTTACATTCATCCTCAAAAAGAATATTTCAAAATCTGTCCTGAAGTACAGTACTGTTAGTGATAGGATAATATCCATATGCCTATAAGTTAATATGACTATTATTCAATTTTACACATCAAACATGAAGGCCAAAAACAAAGAAATTGAAGATTTTTTCCCAACTTCTACAGTCTGAAATTGATCAAACATGCAATCAGGATACACTGATAATTACTCTTGATTGGAATGCAAAACTTGGAAACAAAGAAAAAGGATCAGAGGTTGGAATATATGGCCTTGGTGATAGAAACAATACTAGAGATTGCATGATAGAATTTTGCAAGACCAACAACTTCCTCATTGCCAACACCGGTTCTCCCCAACATAAAAGGCAACTATACATGTGGACCTTACCAGGTGGAATACACAGGTATCAAATTGACTACATCTGTGGGAAGAGACAATGGAAATGCTCAAGATCATCAGTCAAAACAAGGCCAGGGGCTGACTGCAGATCAGACCGTAAATTACTCATATGCAAGTTCAAGTTGAAACTGAAGAAAATTACAAGAAGTCCATGAAAACCCAAGTACAATCTTGAGTATATCCCACCTGAATTTAGAGACTATTTCAAGAATAGATTTCACATGTTGAACAGTAACGATCGAAGACCAGATCAGTTGTGGAATGACATCATACGTGAAGAAAGCAAGAGGTCACTAAAAAGGAAACAGAGAAAAAGATCTAAATGAATGTCAGAAGAGGCCCTGAAACATGCTTTTGAACGTCAAGTAGCTAAAGCAAAAGGAAAAAATGATGAGGTAAAAGAGCTGAACAGAAGTTTCAAAGGGTGGCTCAAGAAGAACAAAGTAAAGTGCCATGATGACATGTGCAAAGACCTGGACATGGAAAACCAAAAGAGAAGAACACACTCAACATTTCTCAAGTTGAAAGGACTGTAGAAAAAATTCAAGCCTCCAGTTGCAATACTGAAGAATTCTATGGGGGAAATATTAAATGACTCAGGAAGCATCAAAAGAAGGTGGAAGGAGTACACAGAGTCACTATACCAAAAAGAATTCGTCGAAGTTAAACCATTTCAGGAAGTAACATATAATCAGGAACCTGTGGTATTGAAGGAAGGAGTCCAATCTGCACTGAAGGTATTGGTGAAAAACAAGGCTCAGGGAATTGATGAAATACCGAATGAGATGTTTCAACAAAGATTGGAAGTGCCAAGAAATTTGGAAGAGAGTTACCTAGCCAACCGACTGAAAGAGATCCATATTTATGCCTATTCCCAAGAAAGGTGATACAAATGAATGTGGAAATTATTGAACAATATTATTAATATCACAAGCAAGCAAAATTTTGCTGAAGATCAATCAAAGGTAGCTGCAGCAGTATATTGACAGAGAATTGCCAGAAATTCAAGCTGGATTTAACAGAGGATGTAGAACCAGGGACATCATTGCTGACGTCAAATGGATCCTGACTGAAAGCAGAGAATATCAAAAAGATGTTTATTTACCTGTGTTTTATTGAGTATGCTAATGCATTCAACTGAGTGGCTTGTAACAAATTTTGGATAACATGGAGGAGAATGGGAATTCCAGAACACTTAATTGTGCTCATGAGGAATCTATATGGATCAAGAGGTAGTCATTCAAACAGAACAAAGGGATACTGCATGGTTTAAATTTAGGAAAGATGTGCACCAGGGTTGTATCTTTTCACCTTGTATTCAATCTATATGGTCACTAAGAGTGGGAATCGACTCAATGGCAATGGTTTTTTTTGGATTCAAACTGTATGTTGGTCAAATAATCTGAGAAGCTGGACTGTATGAAGAATGGAGCGTCAGGATTAGAGGCAGACTCATTAACAACTAGTATTATGCAGATGACACAACCTTGCTTGCTGAAAGTGAAGAGGACTTGAAGCACTTACTGATGAAGATCAAAGACCACAGCCTTCAGTAGAGATGACACCTCAACATAAAGAAAACAAAAATCCTCACAGCTGAACCAATAAGCAACATCATAAAAAATGGAGAAAAGTCTGAGCTTGTTAATGATTTCATTTTACTTGAATCCACAATCAACACCCATGGAATCATCAGTCAAGAATTCAAAAGATGCCTTGTATTGGGTGAATTGGCTGCAAGAGATCTCTTTAAAGTGGTAAAAAGCATAGATGTCAGCTTGAGGATGAAGGTGCACCTGACCCAAGTCATTTTGTGTTCGATAGACTCATATGTGTGCAAAAGCTGGGCAATGAATAAGACTGAAGAAGAATTGATGCCTTCAAATTGTGGCGTTATAGAAGAATATTGAATATACCATGGACTGCCAAAAGAAGGAAAAAATCTGTCTTAGAAGAAGTGCAGGCAGAGTGCTGTTTACAAGCAAGAATGATGAGACATCTCAAGTACTTTGGACACATGATCAGGCAGGATCAGTCCCTGGAGCAAGACATCATGCTTGGTAAAGTAGAGGGTCAGCGAAAAAGAGGAAGACTCTCAACAAGATGGATTGACACAGTGGCTGCAACAATAGGCTTAAGCATAGCAATGATTGTGAAGATGGTGCAGGACAGGTCAGTGTTTTGTTTTGTTGTATATAGGGTCCTATGAGTTGGAACCGACTTGTAGGCACTGAACAACAATATCTCTAATCCTGCCTCAGCAACATCATAAAGATTAGAATTTACAACACATAGGGTAATGACATCAGATTACAAAATTCTGGACAACCATACAATACTGGAAATCATGGCCAAGCTAAATTGGCGCACATTTTCAGGGGACACAATTCATTCCATAACAGGAATTTTTTTTGAGATATTGAGGATTGATGTTCAATGGGAATATATGTACTTGCATGGAGAACCTGAATTTGAAGAATGCATTTATTCTTTTCCTTAAAAAAATTCATCAGCACTTATTTTACGCCAAACATTGTTTTAGCTACTAAGTAGAGACTAAAGAATACACCTTCTGCCTTCCTGATGCCTAAAATAAAGAACTTAGTGTTTCAAAACACACACATGCTTTTTCAAAGGGTCATAATTATATAGCAAAAAAAAAAAAAACAAACAGAAAAACCTAAAACTTCATAAGTGTATTTTGTTCTATAATTTTGAAAGTGTTGCTGGTCTGACCAAAAAATGATCAAATATTTAAAGTACAAATTTGATTACTGAAGAAAGAGAACAAGCGAGAAAAACCTAAAGGGCAATAATTATACAAAATAATATAAAACATTTTTCTTAACTTACAGATTTTTTTCAGTTTCTGATTTTCTTGAAAAGTAATCAGTATGTCACATCAATTTGAAGAAAACCTTAACACCGAATTTATGCTTGATTGCTAGTCTAATTGTTGGTGATTTGAACCCAACCATTGTGAAGATAGGTCTGGCAATCATCTTCTGGAAAGACTGTTGTTTTTGTTGTTAGGTGCCGTCGAGTCGGTTCTGACTCATAGCGACCCCGTGCACAACAGAACGAAACACTGCCTGGTCCTGAGCCATCCT
The DNA here is from genome assembly GCF_024166365.1 of Elephas maximus indicus. NCBI lineage: Eukaryota > Metazoa > Chordata > Mammalia > Proboscidea > Elephantidae > Elephas > Elephas maximus. The sequence goes on along the minus strand of NC_064836.1, from coordinate 39,023,184 downwards.
TACAATCATTGTTATACTTGAGCTCATTGTTGCAGCCACTGTCAGTCCACCTCGCTGAGGGTCTTCCTCTTTTCTGCTGACCCTGTAATCTGCCAGGCATGATGTCCTTCTCCAGGGACTGATCTCTCCTGACAACATGTCCAAAGTATGTAAGACGCAGTCTCACCATCCTTGTGAAAGTATTTCTGGAAAGATTATAGCCGAGAAAACCCTATGGAGCACATTTCTACTCGGTACCACATGGTGTCACCATGAATCAGCATTGACTTAACAGCAACCACCAACAGCAACATTACATTCAGTTTGGAAAATGGATTTTGAGCTTATTTTCCAAAATATGGTATTAAATACACTTTCTCTTTAGGCATTGTATATACTAAACAAGAATAAACTGTATGGTAATATATTTCCAATATTTATATTCATATAACCCAAATAGTTTAAAAGAATACAAATTTCAAAGGTTCTCCATTTAACTTAAGGATTTGTTCACTATCCTCTCAAGAGACGTTTTATTGTGAATTACTTAGATTATATGTTTCTGTTTCTAAAGAAAAAATATACAACATTTGTTCATTGAAAAAATGTTTAAGAATTCTAATTCTAGGTAAAATTGAGTAGATACAGCAAATAAGGACTGGAAAAAACAGGTAAATGTACAAAAATAAATCTATTTCATGAAATAAGACAGTTGCCTAAGTAACAAGAGCTTTAAAGATTCAAGTTGCTGAAGATTATGGAACTTCAAAGCAATGAGCTTACATTCTGTGGACCCCTTTTTCCTGTATGGCATTTTCTATATTGATGTTCAAAATGCTGAAAGTTCACAGGAAGAATTGCAAATAGGATTCAGAGAAACCAGCACAGCTTTTAGCAGTAACACACAATTGGAAAGATAAAGCAGCCAGGATTGTGAGGGGAGAAACTAGGCACAGAGAACTTTCTAGAGACTTGGGACATTCCAAACCGAAACCCACCGCCCTCAAGTTGATTTGACCCATAGCGACCCAATAGGGCAGAGCAGAACTGCTGCATAGGTTTTTCAAGGAGTGACTGATGGATTCAAACTGCCCACCTTTTGGTTAGCAGCCAAGCTCTTAACCACTATGCCACCAGGGCTCCTGGGACATTCCAGGGGGGGCCTTTTTAGATTAATGCCAATGTTAAATAAAAGTGAAACAGACAAAATTGAATATTTGTAATAAATGATTTCAAATAACAAAGGCTATCATTTCCGGAATATAGAACTGAGTCGGTATATAAGCATCAACACTGTTTAGTCAAATTCTGATTAATTTTTTAGCTAATACATATGAATTTTAAATTTCTGAGTATAAAATTAGTGTGGTTGATGGTTTAGATTAAAAACACAATTTATTACACTTTTATTTGTTTAAGTATTGTAATGATATGTTTTTTGACTGACTTGGTTTGAAACTATTTTTAAATGTTTTAAAATAATGTGATAACATACCATTTGTATAAATAACCTTGAATTTTACCTTGGTTATTATTATTTATTTAGTAAAAATCTATAGTCCTTCATAATATCTGCACATTGGCTTTCAAGCTCTTGGATGAGAACTTGGATCAGGAAAAAAAAATAAATTCTGAAATGTACAACCACATGAAGTAAAAAAATGACATATTAGGATCCCCTATATATGGAGTGATAAAATAATTTATCATCCAAAACAAGATGAGAGTGAAAGGGTAGTTATTAATCATTGTACCAAGAAATCAGACATATACTGGGACTGTCACAGAGAAATCAGATGTATGATCACCCAATATGTAAACTTCTGTGACTTAACGGAGCATAGAGTTCACAATTTATTGTTCAGTAAAGATGGATTAAAGCTGATTCTAAAAGCAATAAACAAACCAAAAGGGAATTAAGAGTTTCAGTCTGACACAAGGAAAAAAAAAAAAAATCAGAATATTTTTGGACCTATAGGGCTATTGTTTCCTATTTGTTGCTTTTCTGGGAAATTTTTTTTTATCACTAAAATGAATTTCAAAAAATGGAGTAATTACTACTAGGTGTTTTGAGCAAATAGTCCCAAACAATAGACTCAACAAATATTAACAAATTATCTGTTATTCCCTCACTTTATTATCCATTTCTTGATATTAATTGGTAATGCATCCCAAGCTTGTAGTATATTATAAACACAAATTTATCACATACTGACTGGAATATTTTCCACAGTAAGTTCACAGATTATAATTTGTAGCCCAAAGTGTTATCATTATGAATACTAGGTAGACAATATGCACCAAGTTGACTCAGACATATAGTGACCCTAGAGGACAAAGTAGAACTACTCCTTACAGTTTTCAAGGCTGTAATTTTTAAGGAAGCAAACTGTCACATCTTTCTCCCACAGAGCAGCTGGATAGGTTGAACCACAGACCTTAAATCAGCACCTTGACCACTGAGCCCTCAGAACTCCTTGTAGACAACATACCATTGCCATTGAGTTGAACCTGACTCAGCGACCCTATAGCATGGAACAGAATCGCCCCATAGGGTTTCCAGGGAGAGGATGGTGGATTCAAACTGCGGACCTTTTGCTTAGCAGCCAAATGCTTAACCATGGCTCCTCCAGGGCTCCGTAGACAATATAATCGGTGTTGAATAAAAAATTCAGAGTAACTTTGGGTACATTGCTGAAAAAAGATATAAAATTCTCAAAGTCTGTTTAAGCAAATCATGGTCAATTAAAATACGAGATGACTTTTCACATTTGAGAGGCCTGAACTGAATTTGGTCAGGCCAATTTTGTCAGTCCCTGCTTGGCTGGATCTCAGCTCTGCAGAGCTGCAAATCCTAAAAGTCTGACAGTGCATACTCAGCCCTCAGCCTTAGTCATGAATGCACCACTTGGCAAGATTGGTAGAAACAGGGTCTGAAAGTAGGCTATGGTTGAATCTAGCCTGTCATGTGAGATTGTATGATAAAGTTCTACGATAGGTATAAAACTTCAGGGTATATATCTATCCCTCATGTTTGAATTAGCAATATCAGGGAATTAGAGGGAAATCTAAAAAAAAAAAAAAAAATCAATTCAAATATTTGATCTGTTACAAATGTGTCAATATTTTGTCTTGTCTGGAAAAGACATGAAAAACTTCATTCTAATGATGGTCAATATCTATTTACATTAAAAATTATAATTGTTCACATTAAGTGAATGTGCTGAAAATGAATTCCTAAGAAATTCTTCACCTGCTTCTCCATGAAATGCAAACATTATACCATACCTTTCAACCTGGGAACACAAAATTTAGCAAAAGAATATCTTAAAACCATTGAAAGAAGCCCTAATTGTTCCTCATTCTCATTAAATTTACGTAGAACTTTTAAATAAGCTTCTTTAATTGCGGGAACAAAGATTGGAAATTAAGGAGGAGCTAATGAATTCTAGCATCAGTTTCAGACTATTCACTACCTTACTTGTACTAAAAAATTTGTTGTTGAATGTTTAACAATTAGCTTTGGGGGAGGGTGGCTGACTTTTAAGACTTGATTTTCATGGCTGATTGTAAGCTACCTGAACATTTAACTATCAGCTCCTGTGAGCTGACATGTCCTGGCTTCAACACACCGTTTCTTGCAGTCTTCATATAGACAAAATTGATTGTATTAATTTGCATGGAGGAAGACTCATTAACAACCTGCAATATGCAGATAACACAACCTTGCTTGCTGAAAGCAAAGAGGACTTGAAGCACTTACCGATGATGATCAAAGACTACAGGCTTCAATATGGATTACACCTAAACATAAAGAAAACAAAAATCCTCACAACTGGCCCAATAAGCAACACCATAATAAATGGAGAAAAGATTGAAGTTGTCAAGGATTTCATTTTACTTGAATCCACAATCAATGCACATGGAAACAGCAGTCAAGAAATAAAATGACACATTACATTGGGCAAATCTGCTGGAAAAAAAAAAAAAAACTCCTTAAAGAGTTAAAATGCAAAGACGTCATTTTAAGGACTAAGGTTCCCCCAACCAAAGCCATAATATTTTCCATAGCCTCATATGCATGCTAAAGCTGGACAGCGAGCAAAGAAGACTGAACTACTAATGCATTTGGATTATGGTGTTGGCAAAGAATATTGAATATACCATGGACTGCCAGAAGAATGAACAAATCTGTCTTGGAAGAAGTATAGCCAGAAAGCTCTTTGTACTTTCAATGTACTTTGGACATGATATCAGAAGGGACCTGTCTGTGGAGAAGGACATCATGTTTGGTAAAATAGAAGGTCAGGGAAAAGAGGAAAGCCTTCAGTGAGATGGACTGACACAGTGGCTGCAACAATGGGCTCAAGCATAGCAACGATTGTGAGGATGGTGCAGGACTGGGCAGTGTTTCATTTTGTTGTACAATGGGGTTGCTATGAATCAAAACTGACTGGAAAGCACCTAACGACAACTAAGTAGTATATATTTGACAGCAGGGATCAAGACTTATCTCTCTTTTTAACAAAGCAATTATATGGTGGAACCCACACAATGAAATGGAGAATAAAAGTGCCATGAGATATACAAGTTGGAGGGTTTTACTTCATGGGGCACAGATCTTCAGAAAGAGAAATTTCTGAAGTAATTTCTGTTTATTTCACTTAGAGATGATGATATTTCCTTTTCCTATTGCCCATTCTCCCCAAAGTTCCAGATTGTCAAAGGTAAATTGTGTATTTTATTCCTATACATTATTGGGTATAGGGATATGACCATATAGGCTCATTTTTTAATTTTTCCAATATTTTTATTAGCAAGGTTTCAGTGAGAGATGTAACATCTCAAAAGCTATGCTTTTGATGACCATATGAGAATAAGGGTCTACTTGCACAAGACTGAAAATCTACAGGCAGAAATTCCACAAAATGTGGTGTCCTCCTTCAATGATTCAGTAAAATTGACCACAGCCCCATTGTTCAAGGCAATCATATCTAGTCTACCAAAAGACTTGGGCATCAAGTCCACTCACTGACTATGCATTAGAGGAAATGATTTTTCCTCAATTACAGGCATTAAACTGGCAAAAGAAGACTGGTATGTAGTTTTTACCACATCATATTGGTATGATACCTTAGACACTGAATCCACCAGGAAAGAAACTGGGGCTTTGTTAATCATTCAGATTAAGTGCCTCACAGCCTAGTGGTCAGTGCTTCTCGCCCTGATTCTGAGGTCCAGCTTCACCATATTGTGGTACATTGACTCCAAAGGGATGGAGCAAAGGAGGTCCTAAACATCTGCTAGTGATTGTTGCTATGAAAGTTTCCCCCAAGTTGTTCTGCTCCACATGGATTAATGTAGCATTTCTTGGCCATTTGCCTTTGTCTGCAAGACTCTGTACTAGACAGTTCTGTGAAGAGTGTTATTGGTCTGTATGTGGAAAAACAATCTGAATTTTGTTTGCCTGGAGGGGCTATTAAATTTTGATTTTGAAAAAAAAATTAAACTCATAAAATTCCATTAAAACAACTGACATAATAGTACTAAACAGAGTTATGTCTGGAGAAAGCATTTGATTAAAATTGCATTTTCTCATAATAGGTATTCTCATCATAGGCCATAACTTTCAGAATTAGGCACAGAACTAAAGATGCCCAGAAGAGTAACAGATCTAACTGCCCACTTTCTCTGCAACCTTAATATTAACTTTGGGTAAGCTTCTTACTAATTGCCAAACAATGCAGTGTAGCATGCATGAAAATGAGATATTCCCCCACTTTTTTCATTCCTGAGATATACCATCATCAAGTTTACTTTAATGATTCATCTCTATCTTCCAAAAAAATGAAAGCAAATATGAAACAATTACAGGAGATGATGATATTTATCCATAAAAAGAAATTCTCAGAATGAAATGTTATATAATTTTTCCACTTCAGAAAGCCAGCAGCGACTAACTTGGCTTTAGCATACACTTGCTTGGAAATATGGTTAAAAAGTTGTTACTCAAATGAGCATATTATCCTTGGTTTTGTCCAGTAAGCAACTACGTCCTTTGTTTGGAATGTGTATTGCTATTTAACCTAAAGACATATTTTCTTAATTGCACCACTTTTATTATACCTATTCATGTTTCTTTGGTCCACAAGATATATTTCTATGTCCTGAATTACTGTAATTACTAAGCCACTATCCAGCTTATCTTTTTGTAAGCACACTCTGCACCTGGATAGCGTATTTGCATATTAGGTAATCTGTCCCTCCTCTGCTGCCGTAAATTAGGACAAATAGGACTTGTGATCACAGGGAAGAAGAACCATTGCCTTCCTCTTCCCATTAAATCCTGGCCTGTTAAACACTGCAGCAGACCCTTTGTCTCTGTAGAAATGGGATTCTTCACAAGAATGAAAAACAGATTTTTTTTCTTCTGTAGTTGGCACCATAATATGCTTGTGGTTTTTATCCAAATAAACAAGAAGAAAGAAAAAGAAAGTCAGAGAGAGATTATTTCTTAAACCCAATAAATAAATATAGATATTGAGAGCAATTTTTTTTTTTAACACGAGGATGACATTAGAATATATTTATTTTGCTAAATTGAATCTTGATGGGGGGATAAACATTTATTTAATTGAGTAGGCTCACTCTAAATTTTTTCTTCAGAATAAACTCTAAATATTTTAATTTACATGTGTTCCTATTGTTGGGAAAGTTGTAGAGATTAAACAAAATTTCATAACCATATTTATTATTTCAATTATATAGTGATTTCCTTTGAACTGAAATTCACATTTGGTACATATATATACATACATATATATATTTTTTACTCTTGATGGAGGACGTACCTAATATCCAAATAAACTCTCCAGGTGCAGAGTGTGCATGCAAAATGGTAAACTGGGTAGTGGCTGAGTGATTACAGTAATTCAGGTAAATAAAATAACTGATCGTGTCTACCTCCCTTTTTAGAATTTCCTGTGTTTTTACCCAAATTATATCCAATCCTGAAATATTCAGTCCCAGTCATACTTTCTCCACAAAATTGTACCTCACTATTGAATGCTGCTTCTATCAGTTGGGGTCCTACAATACTTAGGAGTCATCTGGTTGCTAAACTTCTCTTACTGTTTGCCATTTATATGCTGTATTATGAAGAAACCAGTATGAAGCTTTGGAGCCAGAGGGCTCTGATTGTGAACCCTGTGTTTGACGTTCACTAGCTGTGTTGCCTGAGTCACAGCAATATTACCTGTCTTGTTTTGAATTTCCTCAATCAACAGTAATAACTAAAACAAAAACTAAAAGTTACTGAACACCAAATAGCACAGAGAATGTAAAGATGAATAAGGCACAGTTGCTGCCTTCACAGAGACAATAGAATGGAGCTCTGCTTTTGCTTTTAGACATGGGCAAGATGAGTGACTGGCCTGGGTTCCGTCTGAAAGAGGGCCTCGGCACTGGCCCTTCCCTAGGGGCATATCATCCCTATGACTAGACAAGGAGATGTATCTCCCCAATTCCCTCCCTTCTGGACCCTGAGAACCATGAACTACCTTCTAGATTCTGAGACCCTAGAATTGCCTGCCTAACAGGCCTGAGTCCACACGCTGCGACTGCAGAGCCCTTTAGTCGTGTTCTCCTAAGGGCTAGCTGTACCAGTGATGTGCATCCATATGGCCTGAGCTGCACTGAGTGATTTATAAAGGTCAGGGATGGGGTTGAGATTTTCAGGCTGACTGATCATCCATATGTACGTGTGCACACTAGGCTCATTCAGAATGGGAAGAGGAAAAAAAAAAAAAGTAAGCTGCAAGCCATGGAACTCTAAGGCATTAAAAATTCTAAATTTGGAACTCACATTGCAGTCATTATGAAATGTTTGTCAAGACAGATGAACAGAATATGATGTGCCATTGGGTCACTACAAGTCAGAATCAACTCAATGGGAATGAGTTGGTTTTCTGTTTTTGGTATAGTACATTTTAAACCTGGTTTATAACTCTTACATCATTAAATATATGAAACATAGATATGTAATGAGCTCTTGTCCCAGCTTTTGAAAATATTAAAAGTTCTGATAAGAAATGGTATCTAACATAACTTAATCTAAAGTGGGCGGAGAAGCCTTTTCAGCCAAAAGAATGCTGAATATTCATTTAAAAGGACAGATAGAAAGTTCCTAGTAGCCATGCAAAAGCTAGGCCAGTCTAGATACACCCAGATGCAGGTGCAATTCTCTTCAGGAAGAGAGCACAGTAGACTTGGGGAGAAGTCCTGGTTCAACAAAGCCAGGTCATATGTTTTAAAGAGAGGTGGCATTTCTATTTACTGGGACAAAGTTTTGTAAAAATGGTAGAAAATGTTTTCCTCTATGGTGTTTATTTTCTTTTGTTCAGCTTCATGACTTTCTTTTATGCCCTTCGGGGATGAGAAAGAGAGGACCAAGCTTTGTTGCAAGCATATATTGCTGAATTTTAATCATTTTATAATTCTTTCTGGCAAGATTATCTAAAGCTCACAGATCTCTTAAAGTACCACTTTTAAAGCTCTATCAGATTTTGAGGCCAAAGGGTTATACAAACAAATGCTTTTATTAATTCAATTTTTCAATATGGTTGAAATGTGATCTCACAATTTCTGTGCAAGCAGATTAAAGTCATAAATCTGAGTTTATCACACCACCTTGGAATTAAGCAGGAGAACAAGAGCTCCACTTTCAATATGAGAACAAGAATTAGGAAAGTTAAATATGTCAGAGTCCAGATAGAGATTGAAAAACAGCAGACTCCCAATCTCTGAATCCATGCAATAGTAAGGGAAGGAGAAATACAGAACTTGGTTAAATGCTTTCATATATGAGAGGTCAAGTCTAAAATGGATGATTATTAGCCGGGCTGCTTTACCAGACACTAAAATCTATCAAGATTCCACACTCAAAAACAAAGGTCAAAGTCCTTAGAAAAAGATGTGAATGATAAAGTTTGCGTTTTACTTCTAAAAGTTTCCTGTAAATATTTGAGTGCATGCTTGAAATATGAATTTTTCATTTTATTCTCCTTTTGCCTTGTTGTCTCAGAAAACCACCCATTCTTATGTCTAGACTCATGGAAATTCCAGCTACTCTAGATTGAGTATAGTTTAATATTAGTATAACTCTTTTCTTAGCATTTTGTTTAAAATTGAGCAGAATGTTAACATTCAAAATCAAGGAAACAAGCAAAACAAATGCTGCCTCTTAATTTTTAGCAATTCTGAACTGCAAGTACTTCTGTAGTTAGGTTCAGACTTTGTTGCCTCATTCACTACGTTTCTTCTTTTCATCGTATAAATTTTAATTGCACTTCGTTAAGCCCTCATTTTAATGTGACCCCATACTTAGTTCTGAGCCATCTTCAAATAGTGACCTATCCAGTCTCACAAAGTTTCACACTATTTTTGGTTCACAGGTGATACCATTCTCAATAACCAGTCATTGTTTGATATTACCATCTTTTCCCATTGGTATAATCATGCCTTGACTGAAGAATGTGTTGAGAATGTACTTTCCATTTACTGGTTCAGCTTTAGACATATTTACTGAAGCCTGAAATACACATACACAATAAAAAAGAGCATAAGAATTTAGTTTGTCAATAAAAATTGTTGTTGTTAGGTGCCGTCGAATCAATTCCAACTTATACCGATATTATGAAACAGAATGAAACACTGCTCGGCACTGTGCCATCCTCAAAATTGTTGCTACACTTAAGCCCATAGTTGAAGCCACTGTATCAATCCATCTTGTCAAGGGTCTTCCTCTCTTTTGCTGACCCTCTACTTTACCAAGCATAATGTCCTTCTCAAGGGACTAGTCCCTCCTGATAATGTGTCCAAAGTATGTGAGAAAAAGTCTCACCATCATTGCTTCTAAGGAGCATTCTGGATGTACTTCTTCCAACACAGTTTTGTTCCATCTTCTGGCAGTCCATGGTATATTTAATATTCTTCACCAACACCATAATTCAAAGGCATCAACTCTTCTTCAGTCTTCCTTACTTATTGTCAAGCTTTCACTTACATATGAGGTGAATGAAAATACCATGGCTTGGGTCAGGTGTACCTTAAACCTTGAAGTGACATCTTTGCTTTTCAGCCTTTAAAGAGGTCTTTTGCAGTAGATTTATCCAATGCAATATGTCATTTGATTTCTTGACTGCTGCTTCCATGGGCATTGATTGTGGATCCAAGAAAAATGAAACCCTTGACAACTTCAATCTTTTCTCCATCTATCATCGTGTTGCTTATTTGTCCAGTTGTGAGGATTTTTATTTTTTATGTTGAGGTGTAATACTGAAGGCTGTAGTTTTTAGTCTTCATCAGTAAATGCTTCATGTCCTCTTCGTTTTCAGCCAGCAAGGTTGTGTCATCTACATAATGCAGGTTGTTAATGAGTCTTCCTCCAATCCAGGTATTGCATTCCAGCTCATTCATTTTTATCACAATATCTTTGTTTATCCATTCACCTATTTAAAGTCATATTGGTAGCTTCCAGCTTTTAGCAATTATGAATAAAGTTACATGTGTGGACATGAATTTTGAAATCAGTTGAATAAACACCTAGGCACGTAACTGCTGGATTGCATTGTAAGACTATTTTCAGCTTTCCATGAAATTGCGAAATAGTCTTCCAGAGTGACTGTACCATTTTCATTCCCATCATCAATGAATAAGAGTTCTTATTAATCCATATCCTCACCAGCCGTTGGTGTTGTCAATTTTTTTTTTTTTTAATTTTAGCCGTTTTGATAAAAGTGCAGTGGTATATCACTGTTGTTTTAATTTAATTTACTTCAAGACAAATAATGCCTTGTTTCATATGTGTATTTTTCAACTTTTTTATAGTGTTATTTTTTTAATTTAATGTTGAGAAAATTTAAAGAACGAAATTAAAACAATATAAAACAAACCCAACATTTGGTAGTGCCAATGGCACGAGTGAGCTATAGAATATGATAAACAAATGATCTTAGTAGAAATTAGCCAGTAAGCATACTTAAAACAGCAACATATAAATTAGTAGTTTCAATTTTGTAAGATAACTAGTAGTGCTATAGTGAACTAAGCTCTATAGTTAACTTAGTTCTAATTATAAGTGCTGTGAATTGTTAAAGTTATTCAGAATACTCTAGTGTAAGTGCACTTCACAGTTCCTGTAAGACAAATTTTATAATACTGTATCTGGAGCTAGCTTTTAAGGTCAAATTATCATTCAGTTACTATGCTAAAAGACGTCAAATAGTACCATGATAAAGAACTTCTTTCAGTCTGAGCAGAGCCCTTGTCTGCCTTACTGATCTCTTTTTAAGAAGAGCTATTAAAACTTACTTGGCCAATATTAAGTGAAATAAACACTTCTGGAAGGTTGACCGTGGTGAAAAAGAACCTCCCCCCTCCCCCCAAAAAAGAGGCAAACTTACGAAAATATTGGAAGAAGATCTCTTTATATTTTTAGGTTGTTCTCTCATATTTCATTCAAAAAATGTGTTTTAAATTTCGTTTGGTTTTGGACACGCCTAATTTTTTTTCCTTGAACACCTTATTTAATGCAGATGTTATTCATTATTTCTTAAATGATAAATATCCATCAACCTATATGTACTTAAATACACACATAAAATACAATGCATTTAGCAACACATTTAACAATATACTGAAGGCTTATTGTGTGCTAGGCCTTGTTCTAGGAACCGGATGATATCCTTAAACAGAAGAGCACAGAATTCCTGTCCTGGGGGCTTACATTCAGAATATAAATAAGATTAATACATAAAATATATATTATGTTAGGTATTAATATAGTTTTTTTTTTTTTATGGTTACGTGCAGTTTTGAAAGGAGAGTTTATCCAAAAAAGTAAATTTTCAGTAAAAATCTGATGGTAATCTGGTAATTAATATTATGATTAATAATAATGATATCTTTTCCATTAGTCTGGGAAACAAAGACACTCCACATATTATGTAATTAAGGGAGTTAACGTACATATTAGAGTTGGGGAAGTAAACATCTGGAAGAGAATTTAGAGGATCAGAAAAACTAACCATGACAAATTCAAACATTGGACAACATGGGCAATTCAGAGCTTATGGAAAAAAAAAAAAAAAACAGAAACTGTATTATAACATGGAACTTCAAAGGGGGATCTCATGGAGCAGTCTGTGCAAGGTCTTGCCTCTGTGGAGTTGCCACTTCTGGGGCCTGAAAATAAACTAGGACCTGCATGTCACCTAAGTGTCTATCCAAGATTATCTCTAACAACCACAAACTCCTAAAAAATCACTTCTGCTTCAATTTTGCTTTCTAAGTCTTTTCAAAGTATCCACTCTAACTAGACTACCAAAACATGGGAACTTAGAGAATGCACCCAACTTTCAAACATGAGCGCAGGTACAAAGGTGACAACTCAGCACTCATACTCTTCATTCATATTTAACTTCCAAAGGCATCAGCTAACATGATAAAATTGTTTTTTGGAAATAAGGACACACTGTCTTAGTTTGGTTCTCTAGAGGGCCAAAATCAATGAGATGTGAATATAAATGAGTATATAGAGAGACTTACTTCAAGAAAATTGCTCTCACAAATGTGGGGGCTGGCAAGTCCCAAATCGGACAGTCAGGGAGCAGACCAGAGACCTCTGCTGGCTCATGGGATTGTGAGGGCTGGAGGCTCCAGGTCAGGCAGCAGGCCTGAGACTTCTACAAGTTTACATCCGAAAATCTGGAGGTCAAGTCACAAGAAGAGTGCAGGATCAAAAGTGAGTGGGATTTCAGAACATCCATCTGTATCTTGGAGGTAGACTACATCCCCAAGAAAACTCCACTTTCAACTGAGTCATTGATCACCTCAGATTACCTCATGGAAGGTGATTGCATTACATCACCTCGCATCACTTAGCATCACATTACATTAAATAGTATTACATTACGGAACAACAACTCTTCTACTGTCTGCCAAACCACTGAGAATCGTAGCCTAGACAAGTTGACAAAATTAACCATCATGCTACCCCTCATTCATTGTAAAAGAGTATTTACAATGCCCACTTTATTCATCTTTGAATGATATTCATTCTTCTAGCTAACCTATACTTCCTCTTGGTAGTAAATACTGATATTAAATATTTTGAAATTAAATATTGAGATATATCTTTAACCATATTTACCATAATCCACATTGGTAGTAGAAGGGGAGGGGAAAAAAAAGAATTGGTTAATATTTACAAATATTTTTTGCATCAAATCAAGTAAAATATGCAAAAAATTCCTTATTTTTCCAACTGTACACAGATAATAGCAGATATTTATAATTTCTCCTTTCAGTGTAAATTCATATCCATTTTGCTCTTAGAAAGCATGCCAAGCAGTTGAGTTTCTGTGTTTGGTGAGCTGACAATTTTTATTTCTGCAGCTTTTGTGTCATTTGCAGCCACAAGTTTAGGATGTTGTTGAATTTTCTATTAATTTTATCTTAGGTCATTGGAATAAGTTCTCCTGAGAAAATCTTGAGTTCTAAGCATTTTTTTCCCATTTCTCAATAGTGTATTAGCAATCCAATTCATTCTTAATAATAAGAATCTGTCACTTTAGCCAATGTTGTAATCCTATTCTACGCATTTTGAAGAGCAAAGATGTCACCTTGAAGACTAAGGTGCACCTGACCCAAGCTATGGTATTTTCAGTCACATCGTATGCATGTGAAAGCTGGACAATGAATAAGGAAGACCGAAGAATTGGCGCCTTTGAATTGTGGTGTTGGTGAAGAATATTGAATATACCATGGACTGCCAAAAGAACGAACAAATCTGTCTTGGAAGAAGTGCAGCCAGAATGCTCCTTAGAGGCAAGGATGGCGAGACTGCATCCTACATACTTTGGACATGTTGTCAGGAGGGATCAGTCCCTGGAGAAGGACATCATGGTTGGCAGAGTACAGGGTGAGAGGAAAAGAGGAAGACCCTCAACGAGGTGGTTTGACACAGTGGCTGCAACAGTGAGCTCAAGCATAACAACGACTGTAAGAATGGCTCAGGACTGGGCAGTGTTTCGTTCTGTTGTGCATAGGGTCACTATGAGTCAGACCCGACTCAACGGCACCTAACAACAACAAAAACAACAACGTTCTATGCATACTGGTTCAAATGACTCAGGAGCCCAAAAGAGTGAAGTAGCAATCTCTGCCCCATTAAATATGACCCTGTCCCTTCTTGGTAAAGCTCAATATCATCAGTCAGAACAAGGTCGGGGTGGACTGTGGGATAGGCCAGCAATTGCTCATATGCATGTTCAAGTTGAAACTGAAGAAAATCAGAGTAAGTCCATGAGAGCTAAAGTACAACCTTGAGTATATCCCACCTGAATTTAGAGACCATCTCAAGAAAAATTTGATGCCTTGAACACAAATGACTGAAGACTAGCTGAGTTGTGAAAAGACAAGAAAGAAATAAAAGACCAAGATGGATGTCAAAGGAGACTCTGAAACCTGCTCTTGAACTCTGAGCAGCTAAAGCAAAAGGAAGAAATGATGAAGTAAAAGAATGGAAGATTTCAAAGGGCTATAAGAGAAGATAAAGTAAAATATTATAATGACATTTGCAAAGAGCTGGAGATAGAAAACCAAAAGGGAAGAACACTCTCAGAGCTTCTCAAGCTGAAAGAATTGAAGAAAACCTTCAAGCTTTGAGTTGCAATACTGAAGGATTCTAAGGGGAAAATACTAAACGACACAGGGATCGTCAAAAGAAGATGGAAGGAATATACAGAGTCATTATATCAAAAAGAATTAGTCTATGTTCAATCATTTCAAGAGGTAGCATATGATCAGGAACTGATAGTGCTGAGGGAGGAAGTCCAAGCTGCACTGAAGGCATTGACGAAGAACAAGGATCCAGGAATTGATGGAATGTCAATTGAGATGTTTCAACAAAGAGATGCAGCGCTGGAAGTGATCACTCATCTAGGCCAAGAAATTTGGAAGACAGCTACCTGGCCAATTGACTGGAAGAGATCCATATTTATGCATATTCCCAAGAAAGGTGATCCAACTGAATGTGGAAATTATCAAATAATATCATTAATACCACATACAAGTAAAATTTTGCTGAAGATCATTCAAAAGAGACTGCAGCAGTATATCAACTGGGAACTGCCAGAACTTCAGGCTGGTTTCAGAAGAGGTCGTGGAACCAGGGATATCATTGCTGATGTCAGACAGATCCTGGCTGAAAGCAGAGAATACCAGAAGAATGTTTGCCTGTGTTTTATTGACTATGCAAAGGTATTCAACTGTATGGATCATAAAAAATTATGGATAACATTGAGAAGAATGGGAATTTCAGAACATTTAATTGTTCTTATGAGGAGCCTGTACATAGATCAAGAGGCAGTTGTTTGGAGAACAAGGGGATACTGAGTGGTTTAAAATCAGGAAAGGTATGTATTAGGGTTGTATCATTTCACCACACCTAAAAAAAAAAAAATTTTTTTTTTATTCAATTTGTATGATGAGCAAATAACCCAAGAAGCTGGAGTATATGAAAAAAAAGGGGCATCAGGATCAGAGGAAGACTCATTAACAACCTGCATTATCCTAATGACACAGCCTTGCTTGCTGAAAGTGAAGAGTACTTGAAGCACTTACTGATGAAGATCAAAGACCACAGCCTTTAGCATGGATTACATCTCAACATAAAGAAAACAAAAATCCTCACTACTGGACCTGTAAGCAACATCATGATAAATGGATAATAGATTGAAGTTGTCAAGGATTTCATTTTATTTGTATCCACAATCAATGCCCATGGAAGCAGCTGTCAAGAAATCAAAAAAAACATTGTATTGGGCAAATCTGCTGCAAAGGACCTCTTTAAAGTGTCTAAAAGCAAATTTAGCACCTTGAAGACTAAAGTATGCCTGACCCAAGCCTTGGTATTTTCAATCACATCATTTGCATGTGAAAGCTGGACAATGAATAAAGAAGACCAAAGAAGAATTGATGTCTTTCAATTGTTGTGTTGGCAAAGAATATTGAATATACCATATGTTGCTAAAAGAATGAACAAATCTGTCTTGGAAGAAGTACAACCAGAATGGTCCTTAGAAGCAAGGATGGCGAGACTGCATCTTACATACTTTGGACAAGTCATCGAAGGAATCAGTCTCTGGAGAAGGTCATTGTGCTTGGTAAAGTACAGGGTCAGTGGAAAAGAGGAATACCCTCAATGAGGTGGATTGACACAGTGGCTGCAACAATGGGCTCAAGCATAAAAGCGATTGTAAGGATGGCGCAGGGATGGGCAGTGTTTTGTTCTGTTGTGCATAGGGTTGCTATGAGTGGAAACTGACTCGGGGGCACCTAACAACAACAACAACTTTTTGGTAACTAGGACCTCAAGCCAGCAGAGCCTAAAGGTCAGGGAGGGGAAGCAAAAATGTGGCTAATAGGTAATGAGGGGCAGTAAACTGAGTAGTCACATTTCTACTGTGACTTGATGTCTGCCTATGAGTTCTGTCAATGGGAAGAAATTCACCATGCATCAATTACTGGTTCAAAACATATACCACAGCTAGGGGAACATCTCCACATTCCAACAAAATGCTGTCACCCATATAGCATCATAACTCAGTCTTCCAAAAGTCATTCCCAATTCTATAGGAAAAATGGTAAGACCAATGAATACCGTAGGCATGAGCTTCAGTTCATTCATTGATTTATGGGTTTCATGAAGAAGTAATAATATGTAGGACACAAGGTGGTGAATAAAGCATTTGGTAAACACATGAATAGTGGTTTGGCAGAAGTGTTGAAGTCTAGGAAGGTAAATTCATATTCAAAGTAAATGCATATTACAACACAGTCAAAGTGATCTTCCCTCTATGATGGAGGATATCATATATAATCCATCTACCACCAAGGTATGACCTAATACTTTGGGGAACGATCATTTATTAAGACTCAAAGTTGGTTTCTTCTATTTTCAAGTTGTCCGTTCAAAACTGTATAGAGCTATATTGCTTGATAAATGGAAATCTCACTTGCTAAACCTATGGATAACTTTCACTATGTTCCTATGGCCACATTACCTCAATGTGCCTGCTATGAGAGGGAAAAGGTACAGGAAAGAACCTGACTGACATCTACATAATGGATCATTTTGTTCAGCGGATAATTAAGGGTTTTTCTGCAATGTTTACAGTTGATGAGCTTCGAAATGGGCAGAAATTTATTCAACTGCGTGCCAGTTTTGAGTGTCATTTCATCAATTGCCCAACTATGTTTCTTTGTTCCTATCTATACAGACTTTTATACAGACTTTTAGCTTCAACCTATAAATGAATATACTTTTATATTCCTTGCCTTCTCTTGTTCTAAATAAGCTTAACAACCAAATTCACTCCTTAAATTTCTTCCCCTGGGAAGATTTCTTTTCACCTCTCTACTTAAGGAATACTGCTGAGTGGGGTTAGAAAGCAGCAGAAATTCACTTTTAAATGAACCTATTATATAAAACATTTCAAAATATAGTCTATTTATTGCTGAGTTAGTAATGGAGGATTTCCTTTGAGGCTGTAGACATAGGTTGGGGAAGAGGAATATTTGCAGTAGGAATTTGAACCATAATAGTCTGATCCACTTGCTTTCCCAACATACTTAAGTAATCAGGACCTGCTCAAGCATGGTGATAGATTACTGCCTCATATGAGTGGCCTTAAAGCCCAGTTCATGATGGGCTGCATGTTAACTTGATGACATATGTTCAAACATTTCATTTCTTCTGAGTTCTAGTAGAATGTCAAAATCCTTTCCCCGAAAAAAAAAATATATATATATATATTTTTTTTTTTCTGCAGATAATGGCACAGTTTTCTTCCAAAATTCCATAATTCTGGACTGTAATTCACCATGGGATCCTATCAAAGTTTTCCTCGGCATTTTTAATTGTCACA
Organism: Elephas maximus indicus; assembly: GCF_024166365.1. Classification (NCBI taxonomy): domain Eukaryota; kingdom Metazoa; phylum Chordata; class Mammalia; order Proboscidea; family Elephantidae; genus Elephas; species Elephas maximus. Next base: position 39,005,215 of record NC_064836.1, on the reverse strand, counting down.
GATACTACAAAGACTATTGGGTCTACTAGGTCATATGTACCATAGCACCTGGACCTGTTGGAGAGCTTTTTTTCTGATCTGAACCCTAATCGTAGCTGGCAACATTTCAAGTTACATGGTAAATGGATTGATATGCGTTGCCTTCAAAATTAAAAGATGTTGTTTAATACTATGCTTCTTTAGCAGTGTTCAAAGTAGTCAGATGCAGCAAATTGCCCTTTACTTTTTGAGGGATATATTGAAATGCCCTAGACTTCTGACCCCAGGACATAAGGTGGTGAAGGTGAATTTCTGTTGAGTTTATTTCTCATCTTTTAGCAAATATGCCCCATATCAAGGTGTCTTCATTATTTGCTACTTCCTTTTCACCAGGTATTATTAGTATATCATCCATGTAGTGGACCAGAATTTTGTCCTATGAAATACTAAGATGGGGAAGGTTCATGTTGATGTAGATAACATCAGAGGTATAGGGAGCTGATGTTGCCCCAAGACTGAATTATTGACCTATTCTAGTGAAAGCAAATGGCCTCTGTTAGTGTTTATTAACAGGAATACACAGGGAAAAAATTGCTTCCCCATCCTTTGCATTTCATATATCAAAGCTTTAGCTGGTTTGATTCAGAAAATAAAAACAAAAGCACAAAACATGTGGAACACCAACTACAGCTGGAATCACTACTTGATTATATTTGTAACAATCCACTGACATTTTCCAAGACTATTGTATTTTCTGTGGAGCCCGGGTGGTGTGGTGGTTAAGAGCTTGACTGTTAACCAGAAGGTTAGCAATTCAAATTTACCAGCTGATTCTTGGAAACCCTATGGGACAACTGTGTCCTATAAGGTTGCTATGAGTAGGAATTGACTCAATGGCACCTAACAACAACAACATTGTGTCGTCTGTAGAAAATAAAGTAGCTTGATTTAAGATGTATGGGGACAAGCATCCCTGAACTTCAAGTCTTTTATGACATTAATTTCTAAAATTTCTCATGAAATGCAATTTTGACAAATGGCTTGGAAGTAGAGGTACTGCTTTATTTTATCTTTTCTACTTTAGTTTGCATCACTCCACAGGTCAGTGAAGGAAAATAGAATTTCGTCTGTTGCTGAATATGTCTATTCTAACTATACATTCTGAAACTGGGGAAATAACTAAGGTGCGCATATCCAGAACAATACTGGACTCACTATGAGATGGGCTTAACTCAAAATTTCATTGATCTTCTGATATTCCTGTCCCTACATTGACTGGTTCGCCACAGTGGTATTTTGTATCCCCATGAATTAGTCAATTTACCACCAGTGTTCAGTTATCCAAAAAAGTTATAACATTTCCCCTTGTCTAGTTGCCTTATTAAATGACCATATGTTCCTGAGAAGGAAATCTGAATAAATATTTACAGCATACAACTTGGAAGTAGAGCAAGGTTCTTCCTTAAGGGACCCAGCCTTTTCTTCATTCAGGGGATTCTGGATTAGCGACTTCACTCATTTCTGGGAGTTGAACAGGGACTGACTCTCTAATGTGTTCTACTCTACTTGTCAAACCAAGATAATTTTTAACTTATGCAAATAAAGTACAATTTTAGAAAGCTAAAGGGTCATTTAATTTAATTTCAAAGGACAACATGCTAAATTAGCCATCACAAAAAGATCTTTCTGGTTAAATCCATTGTTATTAGTGCTTTAGTCCTGCTATCCATTAAGCTAAGCATAATCAACTTGTCTCTGGCAATTAAATGCCACTAATTTGCCCTTGACATTCTGAGATTCCATAATTCCCATTGCATTCATGGAGCCCACGTTGATATCAGTATCTCACATAGGTATTCCTATCCTGCAGAGAGCAACTACCACAGAACATTTAAGGATCCTGATACTCCCCTCAACAATGTATTTCCAAAAGCCTTTATGAAGTGCTGTCTTCTTAACCCTCATTGATGTTGGCTGAGCAGGTAATACAAATGAATACAAATAAATCTGCTCCAGCCATTGAATACTTCCCTCTACAGTACACCGGGACAGTTCTGGCTTTCATTTAATGAAGGCCACAATTGGGTCCTGAATTTATAGTCTGAACATACATGCAATGAACTCACATTGATCCAACATTATATTCCTTCTACATTAATTTAACATTCTAGTTCATATTCCTCAATTTTTTGTCTTGCAATTACTTATGGTACTTCATACTAGGTTATACTTTATAACTGTCCCTTGGGGCCTTCTAATGTTTGAATCTGCTTATAGGTCTAGAAACAATGAGAAGGAGAGGGAGGTGGATCATTAAGAAAATCAGGATTTCCCATTAAGTTGAGAACCTTAGGAGAAGTCATGTTTCATGGTGCTAATTGGGATATTCTGCTAGTTGTTGAGTATTTGTATTCCAGTTGTACCATCAGAAACAGGGTAAATAACTATGGGATGATTTTTCAAGTCTATTACATCATGCTGACAATGACTTAAAAACTATCATATGGCACTCATAAGCTTCCACTTGGATGGAAAACAATTTTCTTATGTGTCTTCATGAATTAGTATTAGCTTAGATTCACAATCTGCCTGTTTGAAAATTATTAGGAAACTTTCATTTCTCCATTGAAGAGCAAAATAGCCACTGTACTATTTTGGGAAACTTAGAAAGATTTTTGGGTTAATTGATAACAGAGCCCTGTTGGCTCCGTGGTTAAGGACTCAGCTGCTAACCAAAAGTTTAAATCTACCAGCTGTTTCCTGGAAACCATATAGGGCAGTTCTACTCCGTCGCTATAAGTCAGAATGGACTCAACAGCAATGGGTTTTATTTATTTATTTGTATTGATACCACAGGATGCTTTCTCAAAACATGAGATTTCCTTTTATTTGGGGTGCTGGTGGCGTAGTGGTTAAGTGCTACGGCTGCTAACCAAAGGGTCAACAGTTTGAATCTGCCAGGCACTCCTTGGAAAGTCTATGGGGCAGTTCTACTCTGTTCTATAAAGTCGCTATGAGTTGGAATCGACTGGATGGCACTGGGAGAGAGAGAGTGTCCATGAAATGGCTCATGCATGGAAATTGATTGAGGATCCAGATTCATTATTGGCTCTCCACCGTCTGTACTGAACTATTTTCATTTAGAATAAGAAAGAAGTTGTAATAAGACCATATATATTTTTCTAGAAATTCTGTAATTAATTATCCACTGTTTCATGTCCCTGAGCAGTCTGTGCATGGTGCAAAAGGTTAACAGACTTAGCTGCTAACAAAAGTTGTCAGTTCGAGTCCATCCAGTAGCACCTGGGATAAAACACCTTTCCATCTACTTTCAAAAATCAGTCATTGAAAAATCTATGGAGCACAGCACCACTCTGGCACTCATAGGATCATCATGAGTCTGAATCGACTTGATGACAACTGCTATTTTTAACGTCCCTGAAGATCACTTCTAACTAGTGCTGTAGTGCCATCTATTGGCTATTACATTCTGGATCCTATCATGCCAATAGCTTACAGGGTCGCTATGAGTCGGAATCGACTCGACGGCACTGGGTTTGGTTTTAGGTTTTTATCATCCCAATATAAGTCAGAATCAACTCGATAGCAAAATTTTTTTTTTTTTTATCATTCCAATAACACCGGAAGCTCATTTAAATGACGGGAACTCTTACCTTCCATTCCATAACTTACAGGAGTTTATTATCTACAATATTAACACATCGTGGATGTTTCTTTCACCAATATATATTTAATACACTGGAGAAAAGTATTTTCTTGGCCAAAATTTCTAGTGAATGAATGACATCTACTCAAACATTGCTACCAACTTAAATCTTTGTATTCCTTCCTTTACTTTATTCCCAAGGATGTTAGCAATAGTAATAGTATTTTAGATTATTATATTATATATTATTGTATATATTTTGCATATATTCAATTATATTTTACACAGTCCAAGTTACAGTTGTGTATAAGTTTTTGTTAACAAACTGAAGGTACAATTAGAATCACTCTGAGCAACTCAAGTTGTCATATGTAATCTGGAATTCTGGTTAAATTTATCCATACCAGTGTTCTTTTTTTTTTTTAGTGCCACAACACTACATACATTTTTAAAAAAAATACAATCTCTGGGGTCTGAAGTTCACTTAAGGAGAGGCATGATGCAGACAATGAAGCAGAAAAAACAGGAGATAATAATGGTTGCAGAGAAAGAAGCAACAACAACAAAATTGTGTTTTAATAGCTGTGGATATTTCATATGTGACATGTAGCTGTTAAAGAATATATGATAATTTTATGCAAATACTAAACAAAATATATATGGAAAGTCTATAGCTTTCATATATTCTTTGGTCCCCAGAAGTATAGGTATCCAAATATGGTCCATGATGGGAACATGACAAGTGTAGGATGTTATTAATTCCTTGATCACCTCAAAGTTAATTGTTCCTGAAACTTTCAAAATAATTATGAAATCACTTCAATAATCATAAATTGGTGGGTAAATTTAGTTATCAATTTTGTTAACTTTTTTAGAGTACATATATGCATATAAAAACTGGGTAATGAAAAAAGACAGAATTGATGCATTCAAATTATGGTGCTGATGAGGAATATTGAATACACTCTGGACTGCCAGAAGAGTGAACAAATAAAGCTTAGAAGAAACACAACCAGAATGCTCCTTAGAAGCAAGGATAGCAAGACCTAAGCTAAATTACTTTGCACATGCCATAAGTAAAGACCTATTATTACAAAATATCATCATGGTTGGTATCGTAAAGGGTCAGCGGAAATGAGGAAAACTCTCATTAAGATGGGTTGACACATTAGTCACAATGGACTCAAACATACCAATGATTATGAAGATGGCACAGAATCAGGTAATGTTGCTTTTTATTGTTCATAGGATTACTGTGAGTTAGAGCCAACTCAATAGAAACTAACAAGAAGAACAAGACAGAGTAAGGTCAATATTTTTTCTTATCTAGTAAATGTTTGTTAACAATAGGCATATGTAGAAAGTGAACTTAATGAGAGTGCAATATCATGTTTCTATTTACATTCAACAGTCTCTGAAGCTGGGATGAGAAATGTCTACAACAAACAGATGTCAGATATTTGGTGATATTGAGAAAATGACTTTCTCTCTTCTGTCCTTTCTCTTTTCCTTTAATTCTCACTCTAAAGGGGAAAAAGCCTAAATATGCCAGGTATGCTTGATTCAAAGGCTAAGACTATACTCAGAACAAGATGGAAAAGGAGATGGATTTACCTCCCCACCTAAAGAAAAATTTGAAAATGGTCAACAATTGTGAACAAACGTCTTTCATGTCATTGGAAATCAGTAAACAAAGACATTGGTCAATGACAGTAAAGAAACAGGCAAGATAAGCCCAATGATTACCCCACTTCATTACCTAGGAAAAGCTTATAGGCTATGGCACAGGAAATGGGAAAGCAGCAGTTTCCAGGAGCCTACCTGAGGTGAGAAGACAGAGCTTGGAGCTCAGGGAAGAATACAAGAGGGGAGAAAACTACAAAGGAAAAAAAGAAAAGAAAGCTCCAGAGATAGGTAAAGTGACCACCCAAAGTATTCAGTTAAGTATAAGTCAGCACCTATGTGAAGAAACTGCCCAAATTGGAGAAAGAATCACTTAAAAAGGTTAGAGGGGACAATGCTTGAAATTGACACAGAGGCAAAAAAATATTCCCAACAGAAAGATTTGGAAAATGTCACAATTTATGGGGTGTTGGCTATAATGAAAACAAATTTTCTCAATAATGGGAAAAATTAGCCCTTGGGTGAATGCTGCTATGGTTATTTATAACAAAGATTTAAGCATTACCTAAAAGGATCAAAAATAAATTTTAGTGACTCAATTACATTGGTGAACAAAGTTCAAGAATATGCACAGCACCTAACAAGCTAAAATTTCCAATGTCTGACATCCAATCAAAAAATTGCCAGACATATAAAGAAACATTAAAAAAAAATTATGAGGAGGAAAATAGATCAATTGAAACTGATCCAGAATGACTATTATGATAAAATTAGCAGTCAAGGACATAAAAAAGTAACACCTGTACACCATATGTTCAAGAAACTAGAGGAAAGATTTAAAAAATGTCAAATAGAGACATAGAAGTAGTAAAAAAATATATATATATATAGAAAAAGAAATAATTAACATGACAATAACTGGAAAATCCCCAAATAGTCAGAAATTAAATACAATTGATTTTCACTCATGGTAGTTACAGTCTATAAAATCCGCAATTGCAAAATTAGTGAATTTCGAACCAGCTTTGTACAACTGGGACTTTTCACTGCTCCATGTACCCACATATCTCAAATGATGTGGAAACACCACAGGTATTTTTAGCAAATAAAATACAAAGCAGAAATCAATGAAATAAAATTATTTCCAAACAATAAAAAAGTGATTTAGTCATGTTATTATTTCTTTGTCTAAAGCACTCAATTTCACCATGAATAAAACCATTCATAACCTAGAATACAGCATGGGCTTTTCTCCTGTCTATCTCTACAAACTCTAAATTTTATTTATTATGTTCTGAGCATATGATCTTGTTCCTGTTCCTAAAATAATTCCATTCCTACCCTAAAGCTCTTGCATAGCTCTTCTTTCTTATCAATCAAATCTCAGCTCTCAACTTACTTCTGCCCAGAGTGCTTTCATTAGCTATTATTAGGTTCATTTGCTAGTGAGAGAAAGCCAGTTTAACAGTGGCTTAGATAGATAATGGATTTGTTTCTCAGTGAAATAAAATATGGGGATAAGCAGTCAAGAGCTGGCATGGTGCTACAATCCAAGAAGTTCACAAGGAACCTGGCTTCTTCCATCTTTTTGCTCTGTATTCCTAGAGTGTGCTTTCATCCTGATTATCAAAGATGATGACGTTTTTGTTACAGACAGCTTGATGGAGGAAGAGATTAAAAAGAGGGCCAAGTGCATGAACCAGATAACTCTTGGAGGCTTCTAGAAATTTCCATGAGATATACCTGCATATATTGCATTGCCCATAATTTAATAGCATGTCTTCACCTAGCTGAAAGGGATGGGGAAATCATAAATTTATTTGGGGGGTCACTGGGTTCATATAAAAATTATTTTAAAGATGAGGAAATTAATAAGGTGAAATGATAGTTTCATCCACACACCCTATTAATGTTTTACCCCACCAAATTACTCTTGAACAAATTACTTTACGCATTTTTATAGCACTTGTATCCCGAAAAAAAAATGTTTAATTTTAGTCTTTCCTATGATAATGTAAAATACATGAGCTATAATTTTCATACATGGTTCTATATTCCTAGCTACTTCATGGTCAATGAATGATATTCTGAGATATGATTTATCCAAATTTAAGTATATATTTACATATCTACGATTTCACTATTCCTTAGTATTTGATTTCGGTAGCTCAGAGATTTTTGTCTGTTTGTTGACTACTATATCCCTGAGATTTAGAAGAGTGGCTGGTGTTCCCTAAATATATATTGATTAAAAGAGTGGCACTGTTTCATTAAACACATTGGCAGGCTTTAATTGTTGCTTAAGATGCCGGTAGTATTCTTTCAGTTCTTTCACATTCCAGAATTTTTGTTGCTTGGATCACCCTTACTTTTTAGATGATGTTTCATTGTCTTTTGAAATTGAATGTGGCTGTGGAGAGGGCAGAGCAATGTCATTCTCTGTTCTGTAGATGACAGATATTTTCTAGGTGGAATATTTTAACTTTGTTTATACATTGCTTTCTATAGTCTCACCAGAATATATCTTTAGCTTGATAGTTCCATATAAACTATATGTCTTATGGTTGTACGTTGTTTGTTTTTTTAATTTTTTTTTTTACCATTTTTTCTCTATTATGCACTGAGTAATTTTATTACTATGTCATTTGTTATACTGCATGATCTTGGTCTCTTTTTCATATCAATTTATCCTCTCCTATTATTATCTTAGTCTTTTTTAAATTTTTTCCTATCTATTCACTGTAATAAAAAAGTCTACCTCCATGTCTTTGATTAGATTTTCATTGATGATTTCTGTGTTCCTTGTGGTTTCTAATTGCATTAAAATTTCTATTTTCATCTCATATGGCCACTTTGTTATGACATTTTTGAGGTCCTGAGCTCATATTCAAAAAAGTTCTAATTTTATCATAAGGCACTTTAGAGAATATGTTCTTCTGTAATTATCTTTTTTAAGATATATTACTTGTTCACTTCTTCTTTTGTAAGTTTACTTACCTTCTGTTATGGATTCAATTTTGGCTCTCAAAAGTATGTGTTGTAATTTCTAACCTTTATGCCTCTGGTTATAATTCCATTTGTGAGTGGGTTTTCTTTGTTATGTTAATGGAGCAGGATTAGTGTAGGGTATATCTTGAGTCAGTACCTTTGTTATATAAAACAGATTAAACAAGCAGGCTAGGAAGCATAGGTGGGGAAAGAGAGATGCCAAACCACGTGGAGATTATCCAGGAAGAAAAGATGAGAAAAGACAAGGGCTTTTCTCGAGAGCCAGCAGAGAAAGAAAGCCTTCACCTAGAGCCGGTACTATGAATTTGGACTTTTACTTCCTAAACTGTGAGAAAATAAATTTGTTTGTTAACACCACCCACTTGTAGTATTCCTGCTATCATAGCGCTAGATAACTAAGAAGTGGAGGTGCTGCTTTAACAAATACCTAAACTATGGATGTGGTTTTGAATTGGATAATGGGTAGAGGATGGGAGAGTTTTAAGATGCCTAATTTTTTTAATAGTAAAAGCCTAAATTACCTTGAAGAGACTGCTGGTAGAATTATAGATGTCAAAGGCACTTCTGATGAGGTCTCAGAAGGAAGCAAGGAGAGATATACAAAAAGTCTATGATCTTAGAGAATACATATGACACCAGCAAGAGAATGTTGACAGAATCTGTGAATATGAAATGTGCTTCTGGTGAGGCTTTAAAAGAAAATGATGAACCTGTGATTGGGCAATGGAGGAAGGGTGATGCTTTTTATATCATGGCAAAGAACTTGACTGAACTATGTTCAAATGTTTGGTAGAAGGTCGAATTTGTAGGTAACGATCTTGGATATCTGGGTGAGGAGATTTCGAAGCAAGATCTTGAAAAAGGCCACATGGTTTCTCCTTGCTGCTTACAGGAAAATGTTAGAGGAAAGAGATGGACATAAAAATGAACTGTGCAAAATGAAAACAAAAAAAGGTTCAGGAAATTCTGTTGTACAAACTAAGGACATGTGTTGTAGAATGCTCACCAAGGACGTGGCTACATAATCTTTTGTTAAAGAGATTAAATCTGTGACTGATGGATCCAAGCAACTACCACAGCACAGTGGGACGCCCAACACTTCAGACTGAAGGGGACAGAGAAAGAATGAAAGGAAAGAATGCTGGGTGCTTCTTGGAATTGTACAGACAAGAAACAGTCCAAAGGAGTCTACATCTGTTGTCCTCCAAGAAAAGAAAAGTACCACCCCTGGAGCAGCTCAGAGATCAGCAAAACTGTTGGAAGGAGCACAAGAAGCAGGGCCTTCTTGATTATAAATGTTGGAGCCACAGTCTCCTGGATTTCAAAGGGTGGAGCCACAGCCTCCTAGGTTTCAAATAGTTGGAACTTAGTTGACTCAGTTCCGGAGTGTGGAGCTGCTATTAAACTGTGCATGGGGATACAATGCAAAGTTGAGAGGTGGGGCTCCCAAGCACAAGAGACAGAAAAATGGGGCTTGCTTGGACCAAGGGGTTGGGGTCACGACTTAGATGGACTAGGAGAATGGAGCCGCCTAAAGCCCAGGTAGCAGAGTTGCTATCCCAGAGGTCCTAGAAGGAGGAGTTGAAGTCTAGGGCCAAGGAGCTTCCTCCCAGAATTCAGAGGACATGGCCAACACACCCAAAGCCTGGAAGTCCAGGCCCTAGCCCAGATGGTCCTAAAGAACAGGGGATTATTTTCAAGCCTTGAGAACTAACAAAAATCGTTCTGCTGTGTTTTGGATTTGCATAATCGTTTTTTTCCCTCTAATTTCTCTCATTTGTAATAGAAATGTCTACTTTGTTCCTGTTGCATCATTGCACTTTGGAAACAGATAATTTGTATTCTAGATTTCACAGGTTCAGAGATGGAGAGGAATTTGATCTCAGGATGTAATATGCCTAAAGTCTCATTCATATTTGATTTAGATGAATCAGAAGATGAGATTTTGGATTCGGAGATAATTCATGATTTTGCAATGATGTGATGGGGTGAATGTGTTTTGCATGTGGCAAGGACATGAATTTTGGGGGGCCAAAAGGTGAAAAGTTATGGATTGAATTGTGTCACCCAAAAATTCCTAACCTTATGAGTCAGAATCGACTTGAGGGCACTAGGATTTGTTTTTTGGGTTCTATGCTTATGGTTATAATCCAATGAAGGAATGTGTTGTCTTTGTTATGTTAATGAGGCAGGATTAGTGTAGGGTATACCCAAAAAACCCCGATTTCTCTTGAGATATAAAAGAGGTTAAAAAAGCAAGCTAAGAAGCAGAGATGGGGAAAGAGAGATGTTAAGTCACATGAAGATTGCCCAGGAGCAGAAGCTAACAGAGAGATAAATCCTTCCCCTAGAGCTGGCACACTGAATTCAAATTTCTAGACTTCTAAACAATGAGAAATAAATTTCTGTTCGTTAATGCCACCAGTTTATGGCACTCCTGTTACAGCAGCACTAGACGACTAAGACGCCTTCTTTGTATAGTAAGTTTCTATAGTTTCCATAGTATTTCTTTCCAACCTGTTCATGTGTAATTCAGGAATTTTAATAGAAAATATCCAGATATACTATTTGTTTTAATATAGTATATAGATACATTAACATTTCCCACATACAACCACTGTATTTATCCATCTTTAGGGCTACACAAAGACATTGGTTGTTGCTTTTTAACTTTCCTGTTGCCTGGGAGCAGGAATGGCATTGAGGATGAGCTCAGTGGTAGGTATGTACAAGCCTTTTTGGAAATAAAGCTCTATTTTCTCTCTTAAAAAAAAAAAAAAAGAACATTAAATCTTCTAAATCAGAACCATTCAGAGACACATATAACCTCTTTCTGTGACCTGTCACTTGCTTTCACAGCTCAACCCAGTGTTTTAGATCCTGAGGAATGCTGATACATTTTCCTGCTTTAGTTGACCTCAGATATAAACTCAGCTTGCAAAACGAAAGAAGAATCCAAGTCTCAAAACTTAAATTTTTAAATAAATACATATTATTTCTAACATTTGCAATTTAGAAAGTGGAACAATATTTGCAGCCAAATGATATTGGACAGATTAGAAACACTTGCCTCAAGTCAAACCTTAGTAAAAGCTGATAACTATATAAGATGGTTTGCAAATGAAAGTGGAGGGCAATGAATGATATAATTTTCATTATCACTCATGTAAATATAATTAAACACTTATTTAGACACGAGCATCAAAGCATTTGGGTCTTCCCTTTGGGCTTTAATAGGGTGCTGATGCTGTGAACCATATGTACACGTATATAAATAAAAAAAATAAAATAAAATAAAATAAAAAAATATATAAATAGCAAACATTAATGCACTCACTTTACAGAAATATCACCATAATGTTAAGTGAAATTTTTATTAGTTCAGCCTCATTATCTTAACAATTTCTCTAAGAAAATTATCTTCTGAACAATGCTTAAGCCTACTTCCTGTTAAACTCAAAATCTTAAAGTTTTTAAAGATATTAGCTGAGCAGTTCTTCCCCAGATATTTATATTTATCTTCCCCACTAAGACTCATAACTTCAGAGTTTCTATATATATAGTGGAACATGTTCTATTCAAACATATTTTTTATCCACTAAATTTACCAATCAATTTAATATCTGACGTGAATATTAAACATATGTATGTATATCAGGTTAATATGATGTTTTGTGAAAATATGTCACTAAAGGACAGTGTCTCTTCGTTTTGAAGTCATCACCATCTAAATTCTTTTCAGACTGACATTTGTTTAAAAAACATTCATTAAGGTAAACACATATATATGCACGCATATGCAATAAAACTGTGCATTTCGGAAGTCAAAAACAAAAATATGATAAATTACAATGATTATAGGGTCACTATGAGTTGGAATTGACAATATATATATTTTTTAATTTGGTTATAGCATTTTATTGAGATTTGTAACCTAATTAAAGAGAGTAAGGTAGAACTAGAAAGACCTGAAGTATTTAAGAATATTTGAGATTAAAATAATTAAAAGAATAAAACAGAACATATTATATCTAATATTATATCTAATAAAGGGAATACTAATCAATCATAAATGTCTTAACAGAGCTGGAAATGCTTGAGCCGGATACCAAAATACGAATGGGAAGGCGTCTTTGGATGGTGCAAGCGCTTAATGTTCTCAGCTGCTAACCAAAATTTTGAAGGCTTGAATCCACACAGGGATACCTTGGAAGAAAGACCTGGTGGTCCACTTCCAAAAAAGTCAGCCATTGAAAATGCTATAAAACACATTTGTACTCTACACACATGTGGTTCCCATGAATTGAAATTGGCTGGACAGCAACTTTTGTTTTTTTTAACTGATGGTTGAACAGGTATGCTGGGAGAAAGAAAACATCTGCCCTTGATATCTGGGAACTTGCTTGACCCTAATAGCTAGTACTTAGTGGTGGGTTAAGAGCTTCCTGGCACTTACAGCTAGGTCTTGGTATTTTCCTGTTGAATGTAATCAATCATACAGAACACCAATGTCAAACAAGTTCCCACTGTGACCATAATAAAGTGAGACAAAAGCTACAGACAAAAATAAAGTCATCTTTCAAACCAAATCCAAATAACAGTAACAAAATATTCCCCTTTCCTGAATGACTGTTCCTTCTTTCCAGTTGAAACTCCAGACTTATTTTATTTCTTCATGGATCAGATGGATTAAGGTTCCCAATCTTAACATTATTCCTGCTCCCTGATGGCACACAATCTAGAGTAAATCCTGCTTTCATGAACCATCCCCCAATCACCTAACACAAGCTCAAATTCTATTATAAGTTATTCCTGGTGGTGTAGTGGTTAAAAGTTCGACTGCTAACCAAAAGATCAGCAGTTCAAATCCACCAGTCACTCTTTGGAAACACTGTGAGACAGTTCTTCTCCGTCCCATAGGGTCGCTACCAGTTGGAACCAATTGGACAACACATACAACAACAACTTCTTAGTGAAATGCCTCACAATTCTCTGGGGTGTGTGCTCTCCCTCCTAGCACCTATATCTGAATATAGTTGTGTTTCTCATGTTCCTTTGGCTTCAGGACATTGGCAGTGTCTGGGAAAACTTACTACAGTAGTTGGTATGCTTTTGGTACCCTGAACAGTATAGTGTTCCCAACTGCATCAGGAAGGATTCTAAATGCAAAGGAATAGCAAGAACAAAGATTATAAAATGTTAATGAAAGGATGATTTACAATCGTGAGGGAAAGTGTAAGGGAATAGACAAGGGATTGTATGGCACCCAGAATTAGTAGCAACAGAAAACATTTATCATCTGTAGCCCTGAAAGAAAGTGCCCTAGTGGCGCAGTGGTTAAAGCACTTGGTTGCTAACCAAAAGGTTGGTGGTTTGAACTCATCAGCTGCTCCACGGGAGCAGTCTGCTTCCATAAATATTACAGCCTTGGAAACCCTCTGGGGCAGTTCTACTCTGCCCTATAGGGTCACTATGAGTCAGAATCAACTCGATAGCCATAGGTTTGGTTTGGTTTTTAGTTAGATCTGAATAGCTAAAAGGAAGCTACTGATAGCACCCAGTGCTGTGGCACAAAAAACTGCCTATCAGAAGCTGGGGTCGTCAGCAAAGAAATGCAGTCACTGCCAAAACATTGATAGGTAATAAAGGAGTAGGATAAATGACCCTGTCTTCTCTCTTCTCATACCCTACAATCTACAATCAGTAGTTTTCTTAGGCCAAATCCAACTGGAAACCAAAGTCAAGAGACTGTGGGTCATTCCGTATATAAATACCTATATAGGGCACAGAAAAGATTGGATAAGGTTAGAGAAGTGGAGTTTGGATCTGGAGTATATATGAAGACTATCCAGTACTCTAACTATGGGTGGCTTAAACAAAAAGGGTTGATCATTTCCACTGTGAACAATTTTGAGTGTGGTGAGTTTCAGAAAAAAGTTCAGCAGTAGAGTTGGTGTCAATGGTATACAACCTGTACAATCACATAGGACCCCATATTCTGAAGGGTCCTGGGTTTGATTTAATATCCTGATGTCAGTGTATCAAAATTCATGATCATTTCATCTTGAAACTTGTGTTTTGTAAGTAAAACATGATGGTACAATGGAGCATGCACGTGAGCAGTGGAGACAGATGCAGTAGGCATGGTTGTCATCCCTTGCCACTTCACTCACCTACAGCATTGGCAATGCCATGAACACAGAACTCCAGTGGATCCATGATGTGGAGGAGTCAGTCATACCCAAAGCAACCGTAAGATAAGCATGTTATGTCTCAGACTAAGTCTAGAGGACACATTTTCCATCCAAGCCAGAAATTGCTTTGAAGGTAGAAAGAAGGCAATGGTGTTTGAAGAAATATAAGTGATTCAAGCACCATATTATGTCCTCTTTTACTCATATTATTTCCACTTACTAATAAACAATCTCTGCTGAAAATGATGACAAAGATGGGAAAGGAAAGATATCATTAGTAAGGAAGGGAGAGAAAATTGGTAAAATGTGCATATATAAACAACGGAAATAAAAAGTCAAGTAAGTTTTGTACAATGCTTTCACTGTTTCTCTAGGGGTAGAATACATATATATGTACGTGCTATGAGACATGAATTGTGTAATTTCAGTGATTCTGCATAGAAGTTAAATGTTTTTATATTTGCAATTAAAGCTGGATTTTCCCAATATAAAGATAAGTGGTATAAGTCATGAAAATGATTTAAAATTATAGTTTTTTTTTTTTTTTGAATTGCGATAAATAAAAAAATCATGACAGTCAAGAGAGAGACCATGGTAGAGGGTTGCAGTCAGAGCTGGACAAAAACGTAGAACAAAATTCTAACTCAATAAGAAAGATCAAACTTGCTGGCCTGACAGAGACTGGAGAAACCCTGAGAGTATATGGCCCCCGACACCCTTTCAGCTCAGTAATGAGGTCACTCCTGAGGTTCACCCTTCAGCCAAAGATTGAACAGGCCCATGGAACAAAACAAGACTAAAGGGACACATCAGCCCTGGGGAAGGGACTGGAAGGCAGGAGGGAACAGGAAAGCTGGTAATAGGGAACCCAGGGTAGAGAAGGGAGAGTGTTCACATGTCGTAGGGTTGTTAACCAATGTCATACAAACACATGTGTACTGTTTGATGAGAAACTGGTTTGTTCTGTAAACTTTCATCTAAAGTACTATAAAAAAGAGAGAGAGACCATGGAAGAAAAAAAGAGGTTCTATATTTTATAACTTTAAACAAATTTTTTTTTCATGCTTATTGGAGAATGGGTCCAGCAATTTTTTACCTTGTCCTGACCTTCCATGAATTTTGTAGCCACGCTTTACCAGCATCTACAAAAAATATAAAATCTCTGCGTCAGCCTTGTGATGTTTGTGGCCTTCCTTTCTTCCATGTCTGCAACAGAGGTGTGCAAGCTCCAAGAATGCTTTCCCGTAAGGTACTCATCAAACCCAAGAAAACAGGGAGATTTTCTCCTTTTCTGGCTTCCTTTTTTATCAGAAAAAAAGCTCATTCTCAGAAGTCTCCCACACTGACCTCCAACTGCTGCCCATCCTGTCCCCTTCTTCTAGAAGATCTGTGTTCTACTGAAAAAGGGGGCAATAGCTCAGTAGTTTGAGGACCCAACATTGTTAGTTTCTATCAAAAGAGATTCCAAGAACAAGCAGGGGCAAATTGTTTTGAGAGACTATCAACCATGAGATGATACCTATTAACTTATATGGATTGGATCAATATGTTTGTTCATTGGCAAAGGTGCTACAGTTTTCTTTCCTTATACTTTCCTTCCTTGCCAATTGTCAATCAGTATTCATATGTTCAATAGTTTATATTTTTAAAATGACTGTCAAATAACTTCAATAGTAATAAATCAATTAAAATTTAACTGATACATTTATTCTTACAACGTATAAAGAAAAGAGTTTTCCAAAAAGTGCTGGCTTCCACAAATGCATCTTTTAAAATTTTCCTTTATTTTACAATTTAGAATAGAACATTTGCATATTTAATTTGACAGACATTAGAAAAAACAAGATCTCATTTACCTTTGTTCATTGAGATGAGACATTGTGAACAGAAAAAAGATATATGATTATGAATTAATTGAAATATTTACAAATAGAGAATATTGTGCCTGTGTATGACAGAGTTTGAGACTTAAGTGTTAAATAAATTCAGTGACTTCATATTTTAAATAATAGGCAGATACTGCCATCTCCTGTTTACTAAATAAAGAAAAATCACAAACACACACACAGAGAATGAGAGAGAAAAAGAGAGAGAGACAGATTGACTCAGCATTTAGCTCCTTTGGTAACAACTCCCAGTTTGTGATCATGTTGACTTCTTCTGAGCTTTTCACATTTTTAGAACATAAAGCTGAAATTAATCCAAACTGGAACATTATTTGCAAGGAGCAGACTTCACTTCAAACAATATGAAAGCATCATCTATTATGTGGTTGTGATGTTTAATATAACCATTAAGTATTCAGTTTCTTTTCTTTTCATCTGGGAGAAAATTTTGTTCCTCAAAAACACGATGCTTTTTAACTCATGTGCTTTGCACACATGGAAGCACGTCCTCAATAATGTCAATTAAAATTCCTCGTTTGACTTTCCATTGTTATTATTTGAAATTCTGAGGAATCACCACCATTTTTCTGTCTAGCCTTCCTCTAGTTTACCAGATTGGGTTGATTTTGCCTCCTAGAGTGGCATTAACTTTGAACTCAACAGACCTGCCGTAGCTAAAGGTCAATCTTTTCGTATATCTTTTCTTCAATATTCCATAGCACTCACACGTTTATTGAATCTACTTCTTTTCCTTTAATTCCCAATCTTTGATATGACCACGTAATTAACTGGAAAAAAATCAACTTTCTTCTATTTTATCTGTTGTTGTTGCTGTTAGCTGTAGCTGAGTAGGTGCTGACTCACAGCAACCCTGTGTACAACTGAACAAAAACACTGCCTGGTCCTGTGCCATGCTCACAATCATTCTTATGGTTGATCCCATTTTTGCATTAAAATGTGATGTGTCTTCATTACAGTGAAAATCTATGACAGAATTAAGTTTCTTGTCTCCAGCACAATTCAAGTGTCCTAGGAGCTCTTTGTCAGCTATGAAAAGCATTCTTTCTCTTGTCACACTGTATGTCTTCTGAAATTTTAAAAGAAGTTGACTATATGGGACATTAGGGCTTGACTTAAAAAGTTTATATTTTTTTATATCCAATTATAGAGCAAATCATGAATGATCCATATCATGAATTAACAATACAATAAAGATGATTAACTCCAATTTTGATGATTTACCCACGCATAACCTCTTTTTTTTTTAACCTCTAGTGTACCATGTTGTCACTTTCTGTAGTTCTTCAACTATAATAGATACAAAAATACAGCAATTGAAAAATAACAGCAATTAAACACGTTGCACCATTCTCTTATTATTCTTCAGAGCCATTCTTATGATTCATACGAATCCTGTTCTCTGTTCTGCTCTCTCTTTATGTTCTCGAAAATGCCCTCATTTGCCATCATGGTTTCATTGACATTGTTTTCCTTTGAAATGACCATGAATCATGAAATTGCATACTTTGTTAGTTTTTACCTATTTGCAAACTTCTACAGTATTTTATGTCTATGACTCTCTTTTAATTTATTTAAATTTGCTCGGCATATTCTTGTTGTCTAGTTCTTTGCTAAGTTTTTAAGATATACCAGTGTGCACGATTAACAGAGATTTGTCTTCATTACTCATGTTCCCCCCATCTTCCCTCATAGTCGATAATCCCTGTTTTGTTTCTCCTATTCTAATTCCTTTGTTTCTTTTCACAGACATATTTTTTTCATCATGATGATTGCATTTACCTATCAAATTCCATTTTATGATTTTGATTTTTCTGTCTGTACTTTCTCCTCTGGTCAATATGCATATTCTTCAATTTTCAGTGAGCATATCAATGTAGGATGTTGCTAAATCTATATGTTATGATATTCAATTTTGTACATATAAATACTGACCAGAAAACAAAAAAGCAGCAACAAAAAAATGAAACAGCAGCAATGTCATCAGATAAAGATGATGTTATTTTCTATTCAAGTTATGGCCTAGACTCAGCTCATCATTTTTTCTACTTTTTTGCACCCCATGCCCCTGCCTATATTAATTAATTGATAATCTTTACATCCTGTATTCCTTAATCCCCTTTCTCTCTGTAACCAGTTGCTATCATGTTGATTCCAACTCATGATGACCCCATCTGTGTCAGAGTATAACTGTGCTCTTCAGGGTTTTCAACAGCTGAGTTTTCCAAAGTAGAGTGCCAGGTCTTTCTTCATAGTTGCCTTTGAGGAGGCTGAAACTTCCAACCTTTTTGTTAGCAGCCAAGTGCCTGATTTTTTTGCCATCCAAGGACCCTTTTAACCTCTATACCTAGATGTTATTTCAAATAAACTGATCTTCTTGAATGCTAAACCTAATATTCCTATTTCCTCCCTTTCATTTGATTCTTGTTCTTTCCTTCTTTATTTTCTTCCACCTATATTTCATTTACCCATAAAATATTGAATGACTATTATGTACTCACCTATTCTAAGTATGGAAGATAAAACATTGATGAAAACACAGAACTTTTCTACCAATGTGAATGTGTGTGGGGGGGGAGGGTTGGTAAAAGAGAAACAATTAAAAACACGTCCTAGTAAATGATGTTTTTATAAATACTATGGGGTAAAATATCAGAGTATAATCTATAAACATTGCAGTATGAAGAAGTTTGTTTGTAGTGGGTGATCAAGTGTAACCTCACTGAAAATGTAAATATAAATGTCTTAGTCTAGGTTCTCTAGAGGAAAAAAAAACAGTGAAATATACATATAAATATATAGACAGAGATTTCCTTCAAGGAAATGGCTCATGCAATTATTAGGAAATGGCTGACACAATTGTGGAGGCTGGTAAATCCCCAATCTATGGGTCAGTGGAAAGGCTGAAGACCACTGCTATTTCACGTGGTTGCAGGGGCTGATAATAACAAAATTGGCAGGTCAGGTGGCAGGCTGGATGCCTCTACAAGCTCATGGGGTTCTAGGGGCTGGCAAATCCAATATCTGCAGGTCAGGTGGCAGGCTGAAGACTTCTAGAAGCTTATGTCCCAAGAACCCGAGGTCATGTGATGAGAAGAGTGCAGAGTCGAGAGAAAGTGAGCTTTGCCACAACGTTCATTTGTACACACGAGGCAGGACTCCCATCCAAGGAAGCTCCCCTTTCGATTCGTTGGCTGATCACAAAATGATCACATCTGATCACAAAATGAAAGATGATTACATAGTGTCTGGGAAATTACTGAAAATCAAAGCCTAGCTAAGATGACATATAATATTAACCATCGCAACAGAGTTGAAAGAACTGAGGGCACACATATCTTAGATATTCGAGTGAGATACAGCAAAACCTATGAAAGCTAGAACTCAACTGGACTGCCTTATTTTTCCAGGTCTTGAAAGTTTTCTGCCTTTGCAGGGTGCAATCTTACCACTTTTCTATTGCTTTCTGTTATTGGAAAATATTTGAGCTTTCCTTCTCTGACAGGTTTCTGCCTCGAACAGTTTCCAAGTTTCACAGGTTTTATTGTAATTTGAGACAAAGGAAACCTTAATGGAAAACCTCCTGTAATGGGAATAGGATTGGTAAAGGCCAGTGGGGATAGAAACAACTGACCCAGAAGAAGTATGGTAGCAAATAAGGATGATACTGCAATAAGACAGTGAAACATGGCAGTAAATTGGGCAAATATTAAGAAATGGTCAAATTCTAATTATACTGTATTTTGAAGTCCTACTAAGAGAATAACATATAATTTTACAATACAGTGCCCACAGAAACCACCACCTGACTAAATGAAGGCATTTGACTGTGTGGATCATAACTGATTATGGAAAACATTATAAAGAATAAGAAGTCCAAACACTTGATTGTGCTCATATGGGATCTGTACCTAGATCAAGAAGCAGTCCTTTGAATGGAAGAAGGGGATACTAGAAGGTTTAAAATTAGAAAAGGTCTGCAGCAGGTCTCTATCCTTTTATCTTATTTATTCAACCTGTATGATGAACAAACAATCCCAGAAGCCAGACTATATGAAAAAGAATGTGGCATCAGGACTGGAAGAAGGCTCATCAACAACATGCACTGTGTAGATGATACACCCTTGCTTGCCAAAATTAAGACAATTTGAACCACTTTCTGATGAAATTCAAAGACTTAATTGGTAAAAATTATACCTGATCATAAAAAAAAAAAAAAACCTTACGACTGGACCAGTAAACAACATTACAATAAACAGTAAAGAAATTGAAGTTTTCAAAGATTTCATTCTACTTGGATCAGAAATTAATTTCCATGGAATCAGCAGTCAAGAAATCAAATTGCATTGAGCAAATGTGCTACAAAAGACCTCTTTTAACCACTTTAATTGTTAAAAACCAAAGATGTCACTTTGATGACTAAGGTGCACCTGACCCAAGCCATGATCTTTCAATTACCTCACATATATGTGAAAGATGGACAATGAAAAAGGAATATCTAAGAAGAATTTATGCATTTGATGCAGTGCTGGTGAAAACTATTGAATACACCGTGGACTGCCAGAAGAATGAACAAGTCTGTCTTGATGTATGTACACCCAGAATGCTCCTTAGATGTGAGAATGGTGAGACGTCATCTTGCTTACTTTGGACGCATCATCAGGAAAGACAAATCACTAGAAAAAGACATCATTTTTGGTAAAGTAGAAGGTCAGCCAAAACTAGGGAAACCCTCCATGACCTGGACTTACACTGTGACTGCATCAGTGGGCTCCAATTTACCACCAATTATAGGGATGGCACAGGGCTGGGAAATGTTTCATTCTGTTATACGTATGTCATGAGGAATCAGAGTCAACTCAATGGCAGCTGACAACAATACAATAGTGGTTAAATTATCTTTATTCATATGAACATAGTACTGAATCTCTACCTCATCTATAAGAATTCTACTATTAATTCTGTATACGTATGTTCTTCCTTTACATAGAATGTAGCCTACAAGATTTACAAAAAAGGAAATTATGCATAATATTTAATGAAGGAAGAATTAAACGATGAATTAAACGAAGACTGATATTTTATTTCAAAATGACACTTTTTGATTAAATAAAATACCTTGGTTTGGAAGTACAGAAACACATAGTAAATTATAAAAAAGAAAATACAGGTTAGTGTCCATGCAGTCACGAAAAGAGATGCGTAGTCAGTATTTAGTACTCTGCTAATTTCCTAGGTTTGCTGTAACAAAATGCCACAAGCTGGGTAAATTATAAGGACATAAATTGGTTTTACCTCTGATAAGTCAGTAGGCCACAAATTCAAATCAACTGTTCAGCCAGTCCACACTCTCTTTGAAGCCATTAAAGGAGGATCCATTACCTCTTTCAGCTTCTGGTAGCCCCACACATTCCTTGGCTTGTAGTTACATCCTCACATGGCTATATTTTCTGTCTCTCTGTGTCTTTTCTCTTCTTTTATGGGACAAATTGAATTAGGAACCACCACTCTACCTCACTGTGAACTCATGCTATCTTAACTGATAACATCCTCAGAGACCTTATTTCCAGACAATATCACGTTCACAGGCACCAGTGGTTAGAACTTCAATATGTCCTTTGGAGGACACAAGTCAATCCATAGTAAGTGCATATATATATATATTAATGGTTGATACGCTATCTGTAACTCATATTTTGTTGATTTCCAAAAATTGAGATTGCGATACACATTTATTTTAAAATCTGAGTACGTTTCCAAAGTTTAGTTAGCTAAATTTACCTTACTTATTTCTCAGAAACATTCCTTTAATGTCTTCTTTAGGATCCATGGAATACTTGCATTATAATTTTTTTTTTTTTTTTACTAATACCTAGTTATGGCAATTTAGTATGTTTCTTTTTTACAAATTACACTATAATAAAATGCTAGAATGATCTTGGAACATAAATCTGTGTGCATTTACATATTGATTATGAAACATTCCTTGAGTAGAAATCTATGTACCAATATCAATACATTATTTTTAAGGCCATTCTTTAAAGTTCTTATAAAAATGCATTATTTTCCCCTGAAAAGTATGAGTAGTTATCATCATAAAACAAAACTATGTAAGTTAAAATTCCTATGGTAGCTAGTAATACGGAATATTTGTCTTTTTTTGTTGTTATTTGCACATCCATATTCTTTTTGTATATATATATATATTTTTTGGGTTTTTTTTTTTAAATTCTTTTTGTAGAGTCTCTATAGGGTTGCTATGAGTCGTAATCCACTTGAAGGCAATGGGCTTGTGTGACACAAACACCTAACACCCTCATTACTAACCAAAAAGTTGCTGGTTCAAGTCTACCCAGAGGCACCTTGGAAAAAAGACCTGTGATGTACTTCTTAAAAAAAAACCTCTGAAAACCCTATGGAGGACAGTCCTACTCTGGCATACATGGCGTCACCATGAGTTGAAATTGATTTGATGGCAACTGTTTGTTGTTGTTTAATTATTTGTATATTTTACTGTTAACAAACTCAATTTCTTATCAACTTTTGAGAATTTTTATTTTTATTTAAAATTATATTCCTTGTGCTATTTCTTATATTTCTCACATGAAATAAAGTAAGAGGTCTAATTATATTTCCTTAAAATGCATAATCAGTGGTTTCAATGACACATATTGATTCCAATTATTATTTGTAAATATGTCAAAAATTCAAAGATATTCAAATGCCTTGCTCAATTCTTTATTATGGCTAATATGTCCCCCCCTTCTTTGGCCAGTATAATACTATATGTATTTTAATTAAGTTTGATTTAATTATTTTTTAAATTTAAATCTTATATGACTACATTTCTTATTTATCTTACAAGATTTTCTGGTCATCTCATTTTCCAAATTAATTGTTAATCTTTAGACTTTGATAGTTACTCATTTAAATGTACATAATCAAGTGATAAGGGTGAAGATTCATCAACGTTTTGATGGTGTGATGGTTAAGCTCGTGTGTCAACTTGGCTGGACCACGATTCTCAGTGGTTTATATGTGATCGATCCCGTGATGGGATCTGCTGTGAGTAGCCAATCAGTTGAAAGGGAGTTTCCTTGGGGGTGTGGCCTACATCTGACTATAAGCTGACATTCTAGCTTTTTCACCCACTCTGGATCCTGCAGCTGGGCTGCCTCCCGTTTGTTTGACCTCCAGTTCTTGGGACTGGAGCTATCAGCTTATCTGCCGATCTTGGGATTTCTCAGTATTCACAGCCTGTGAGAAACAGCCCTGCTTTCTGACCTGCTGATCTTGGGTTTGCCAGTCCCTACGGCTACATGAATTGGAAGAAGCCTCTATCCTAATCCAAAGACTCGGGAAATTCTAGCCTCTATAATCATGTGAGCTATTTCTTTGATATAAATCGCTCTCTGTATATATTTATAGGCTTTATTGGTTTTGCTTCTCTAGAAAACCCAGCCTAAGACAGATGGTCTTCATTCCATCTCCCACCTCTGGAGTAAGAAAAGGTGATATAATGAACTACTATTATCAGTAGTAAATAATTGTAGCCCTCTAGTTTGGCAGGAAATGTAGAGTAAAGGAATATCAGTTGGGGTATAAGTTAGTGAGCTACAATAAGAATACTAAGAGATATAGTGGCTTAAACAAATAAAAGTTTATTTTTCTCTGAAGTAAGTCTCCAGGGGGCTTGTCCAGTGCTGGTAAGAAATATTCCCGGGCTTGTAGACTTGATGCTTCCTCTCTTGTTGCTCTGCCATGTGGAAGAGGTGGTTCCTTCTCCCATCATCATATCTGCCCTGGAGTTGCTCCAAAGAAGTGGGAGGAGATGGCATATTTCAGCTATTTAAGGCCATGACCTGGGCTGTACACATTGTTCCTAATCTAATTCAAGTGAAGTCAGGATCTAGATCTATGGCAATATCTGTATGAGAGGCTAAAGAAAGAAACTTCAGCCAAGTGTCCATATGGACTCATGGAAAACTTATGAGTCTAACACATGCTGCAGGACAATTAGCAGCTCCTGCCACAGTACAGGAACTGTACTTTATAATTTTTAAATTGTCATGATTTTCTAACGAATTTGAAATTATTTTTTAAGCCAATAACTACTTCCCAGAGTATATTTGTTTATTTATTTGTTTAGTACTTTGATTTTAAAGGTAGCATTTTTTTTCTACCATCAAAGAATATGAGCTTTAATTGCTGTTGGTGCTGGACTTTTTGCTTGTTTGTTTGCATATGAAAATATATTTAGATTTACTTGTGGTCTGCTGTTATTGTTAACTGCCTTCAAGTTGGCTCCTGGATCATGGCAACTCCATGAACAATGAGATCAGACCACTCATATGGTTTTCATTGGTTGATTTTCAGAAGCAGCTCACCAGGCCTTTCTTTCTAGTCTGCCTTAACCTTGCAGCTTTCCTGAAACCTGTTCAGTGCCATAGCAATACACAAATCTCCACTGAAAGATGAGTGAGGGCTGTGTTTGAGATACATTGGTGGGAATTGAACTTGGGTCTCCTGGAAGAAAGGTCAGAATACTACCACAGAGCCACCAATGCCCAGTTCATTATCCTATATGTCCTAAATGTATGTATGCCATGGAGATTTAAGTAGGAGATACATTTTCTCTGTAGTAAACATGATTCATATGTAACTATTAGATACAACATTCAGAGCATATTGTTAAACATGTCAAGGATTAATATCTGTACTCAGAAAATAAAGGTTACTACACTTTTTAAAAATATTTCATTAAAAAAGATCCTCCATTAAGCTATTAATATAATTTTATTCCTATTCATGTTGAGTCAGATAAAATTAATAATCATACTGAACTTTATAAAACATAATTTTCACAGAAAGTTCATAAATATATCTTCAAAGATTATTGATAATTTTTCAGTCATTAAATGTTCTGCCACCAAGATCCTGACTTTCACATTGCATTTTTTTGTATCTTTCAAGCCATATCCCATAAAACATAAAAAGAAAGGGAAGAAATCCCTCTATTATTCTATCTCTATTTTGCATCACAGAAATCAAATCCTAAATATGCCACGTGTGTCTCTGAAAACAATGAGGGATAAATAAGTTATGGTGCAAGGTATTTATGAAATAGTTCAAAATTATTTATTCAACCACACTGGTTGGCTTTTCAAAAGAAAACCTTCTATGTTCTAATTCAAGTAGCTAATTTCACCATTTGAGTAACTCAGCTCATTTGTTCCCTGAGTTCTTTGTTTTCAGTTAAATAATTCTGAGGTATGTTATATGATTCAGTGACCTTTAAATAAAATTGGAATAGTTGATTTTACAACTTTTCTTTACTTTTCTCTCCCTCGCTGCATGTAGCCTAGACAGCACAGTAGAATTAATTGCCTAATTACATGGAATAAAAAGGAATGCCTTTTGAAAGATTTAAAAATTTGTATTTCCTACCGTGCAGATTTTATTTGACCACCTGACCTACACAGTTTGCTCTCTTAAAAGAAAGAAAATAAGCATCAATTTGAGAACACAATTTAACCTGATAATAAGTGTAATACAAATGCTCTGTAATTTTAAGTCATTTTATATTCTAAGAACTAAGTCTGGAGCCATTGTGGTGTTTAATCCTTATCCATAACCATTTGTCCTCTCTGAAATAAGCTCCACCTTTATTGCTTTAATTGTTTTCTTGGTACAAGAAAATGTACCAAAAAATTACCCAACGAGAAAAAAAAAACAACAGTAGCTATTAATATGTAGCAGAAAATAAAGTATAAGAAAAAAAAGTTAACCATAGCTGAATCTTTTGCTTTCTGGCAGGAATTTCCAACCACAAGAGTTGATGAGTTTTATGATAAGGTCTTACAAAAAAGTCTATAAAACTATAAACGGAAGAGATACATATTTCCTTATACCATAGTTCTGATGGAGACATGTATATTTTAATTCAGGGCTTATATCTTTTTTATTTTTTTGCCTTCTGGTGCCGGTCAGTTCAGATATAGGCAGTACAGCCATGTCTGTTGTATATATGTGCCCCTGCAAGCAGCATAGGAAGGCAAAGAATGTAAAGGCAAATATATGATATTATGTAAGCTTGTCATAGGAGACAGTCTCAGGCGTATCAGTCTCATCTGCAGTACAGGCAGTCCTCACGTTATGAACATCCGACTTACGGACAACTTGTACTCCCCTTTAATGTTATGTAAATTTCTCCTCATGATGTAACAATTGAATCAACCCCCACTCGCAACAAATTCTTCATCAAATTCTCCTTCGCTTTTGAATCATTGAAAAATCTTCAAGCCTTTTCTTGCACTAAAGTAAGGCTAAACGTGGACCATATATAGCTGTTCTAGCACACCTCCAAGTTCCACTTAAAGACATAGTCAGAAACGGATCTCGTTCCTGACCCAGGGACTGCCTGTACGCATAGACGATCCCGCAGAAGGTATATAATTTGAAGGAAATTTGAAAAGGAGAGTAATATCCATGAGTGCAAGTGAAGAACATGTTACATCAAAGCAGCCACCGTTGCCAATAAAGTGTCCCAAAATGGCAGAGGAAAAAAAAATGTACTGAATGTGAAATAAATCACTATAAGTAAAATGAGCTTGTACTGTATTTTCATTGATTTGCTACTTTCTCACCTAATTGTTATTTTTTTTGTCCTCCCTTCTCTCTTTAGAGTAAGAAATGTATTCTTTGCTCATTGCCACAAGGAAGGATTCATATGAGAGGGAATTAGAGATAAAAGAAATTTTGTTACTACATATTTGAGTTCCAAAAGAAGATGGCATTCAGGGACAAGCTTAGACAAGATGTTGGCTGGCAGCAGGTTTGATTAAGGTAGGAGTCCTCATCAAAGAAAAAAAAAAAAATTTTCTGTTCGGGGCTAGGAGGAGATGAGGGAAAGTAAGCCATGAGATTCTACAATTCATTGTGTCATTTAAATAAAAAAAAAAATTGAGTCCCTGACAGAGCAGGAGAAAAGTGGGGTGCAGAACTCAAATTCATGTAGAAAGACCAGACTTAATGGTCTGACTGAGACTAGAGAAACTCCAGAAGACGTGGCCCCCGGACTTTCTGTTAACCAGAACTAAAACCACTCCCAAAGCCAACTCTTCAGACAAAGATTAGAGTGGGTTATAAAATACAAAATAATACTTGTGAAGAGTATGCTTCTTAGTTCAAGTAGATACACAAGAATAACTGGGCAGCTCCTGCCTGGAGGTGAGATGAGAAGGCAGAAAAGGATAGGACCTGGTGGAATGGGTACGGGAAACCCAAGATGGAAAGGAGGAGTGCGATGTCACATTATAAGGATAGCAACTAGGGTCACATAACAATATATGTATAAATTTTGAATGAGAAACTAACATGAGTTGTAAGCTTTCACCTAAAGCACAATAAAAAATAAATTATTTTTAAAAAAATTGTCATCCAGTCAATTGTAACTCATGGCAAACCTATGTGTTTCACAGTAGAACTGTACTCCATAGAGTTTTCGATGGTTGTGACCTTTTGGAAACAGATCTCTAGGCCTTTGTTTCCAGGAGTCTGTGGGTGGATTTGAACCATCGGCCTTTTGATTAGTAACCAAGTATGTAACTGTTTGTACCACCCAGGGAGTCCTATTGATTCATAAAAGGAAAGAATTTGTGTTTCTCTTTGACCGTGGCTCTAAGATAGTGCCAGTACTACAACAAATTTTGTGTCCCTGAGAGAAGAGAGAACCTCGATCATACTCCTCAGACAGAGCCCTAAATGCGTATGGGAAGAAGTCAGATAGGGAAAGATGGCTTAAGTGAGACGTTTAAACCAGCCTCAGAGGTCTTCACGTCCAACCATTGCTCTTAACCTATAATAATTCACTTACATCAAAATGTGGCACATAGGATGACATTTAGAACAAAATGGGCCACATACATGGGGACCAAGGAGATTTTAGCAGCAATCCAGATGGGCTAGAAGCAGAGAGTCATGTTGTTGTTGTGTGCCATCGAGTCAATTCTAATTCCTAGCAACCATAAAGGACAGAATAGAACTGCCTTATAGGGTTTTTTAGGCTGTAGTCTTTATGGAAACAGGTCATCAGTTCTTTTCTCCTGCCGAGGGTTAACCATTGTGCTCAGGGCTCCTTGAGAATCAGGTGGGGCCATGGAAGTATCTTGTTGAAAGGTGCCATAAAGTACTATGGGTACGCCCCCACTCTTACACCATGACTTCACAATATGTTAGTTTGTTACGACTAAACCAAAATCTGGGAAAGGCACTAGATTTGGGAAGTTGCAAATAGGCGGTTTGTTTCTACCTTCTGATGGGATTTAAATTGAGTGATGAAATATTGAAATATAAATTATGTTAAGCTGTTGAAAAGTAGCGAGAGGCAAATGTATTTCATATAAAAATAAACATATTTATTTCACACTTAACTTGTCAACCAAGCTGTATACAGAGCACATTTAGGAGATTCGATTTGGAGAGTTAGGTGAAAGCATTGCAGAAGTCTTTGAATGTTAGACTACTGAGATTAGGTTTTTTCATTAGAGGATTTAGATTTTCCAATATTACATTGAAAGCAATGCATAAGGCAAATTAATCTAGTGGTAGAAATATTAGACATCTGACAGGTAGAAAAAGGGGGGAGTAGAATTCAAGAAATTGAATATATGGGTTTGTACAGTTTTGAGAAGAGAAGGGTCCAATCTCAGATGATGTCAATATGTGATAGAACAACATATTAAAAAATAAGAAAAAAAAATCGATAGGATTTGGTGATTGCTTAATTTTAGCAGCCATGGAATGGAAGAGAATTTAGTGTACTTAAAAAAGTTTTCAGCTATGATAATTGGAGAATGACAGAGTTGTGGAATTACGGAATCAAATTAAGTGAATTTTCTTAAGAAGAATATGATACTGGTTTAAGTTATGATACTTCCTGCCATTTATAAAACAAGCCCAGTGGTAGCTGAAAATGTCACTTTGGGGGTAGAGAAGATAGTTTACAACTAGGAATGGATTTTAACATTCATGTATGTGTGTGTCAAATTGTTTGAAAAATTTCAAAAATAAAACGTGTTGGTAAACAACAGAAGTAAAAGATTGAGACAAATTTGAATGGGAAGTGAAAACAGAAATAAATTAGGAAAGGGTCACAAAGGAGATGGGTCATAATTTAAAAAAATGATGCTGAAGATTTCTGAAGCAAAGTTTTTAACAACCAGAGTGTAAATCCAGGCAAAAAGAAGACCTGTATCAGAGATGATTAACATTAGTATAATAAATTAATTTTAAGTCATTTTTCTCACTTAAGAAATGTTTGTTGTTTTTGTTATGTGCTCTTAATCTGTTCTCACTCAAAGCAATGCTATGCACAACAGAAAAAACCACCACCCAGTCCTGCACTATCCTCACAATCATTGCTAGTTTTGAGCCCATTGTTGCAGCCACTGTGCCAACCCATCTCATCCAGGGTCTTCCTCTTTTTCACTCATCCTCTTCTTTACCAAGCATGATGTCCTTCTGCAGGGACTGTTCACTCCTGATATGTCCAGAGTACATGAGAAGAATACTTGCCATCCTCACTTCTAAGGAGCATGCCGAGTGTTCTTCTTCCAAGACGTGTTTGTTCGCTCTTCTGGCAGTCCATGGTATATTCAACGTTCTTTGCAACACCATCATTCAAAGGCATCAATTCTTCAGTCTTCATTACTGATTGTCCATATTTTGCATCCATATCAGGTGATTGAAAATACCATGGTTTTGGCCAGGTGCACCTTAGTCCTCAAAGTGACATCTTAGCTTTTCAACACTTTCAGAGGTCTTTTGCAGCAGATTTGCCCAATGCAATACATCATTTGATTTCTTGACTGCTACTTCCTGAGTGGTGATTGTGGATCCAAGTAAAAGGAAATCTTTGACACCTTCAATCTTTTCTCCATTTATCATGATGTTGCTTGATGGTCCAGTTGTGAGGATTTTTGCTTTCTTTATGTTGAGGTATAATCCATGCTGCAGGCTGTAGCCTTTGATCTTCATCAGTGAGTGCTTCAAGTCCTCTTTGTTTTCAGCAAGCAAGTTCTTAATGAGTCTTCCTCCAATCCTGATGCTGCATTCTTCATCGTATAGTCCAGATTCTCAGAACTGTTACTCAGCATACAAATTCAATAAGTGTCGTGAAGGATATAACCCAGATGCACACGTTTCCGATTTTAAGCCACAAAGTATCATTATCCCCTTATTCTGTCTGAACAACTGCCTCTTTGCCTATGTGCAGCTTACACGTGAGCACAATTAAGTGTTCTGGAATTCCCATTCTTTGCACTGTTATCCGTAGCTTGTTATGATCCACAGTCTAATGTTTTTGCATAATCAATAAAACACAGGTAAACATCTTTCTGGTGTTCTCTGTTTTCAGCCAGGATTCATCTGACATCAGCAATGACCTACTGGTTTTTTAATTACCAGTGGCATAGCTTCCAGGATCACAACAACACACACACCACCAGAGCATGGCAAACTGACGAATGTTCAAATGACCACAGGTATGAGGAAGTTGTCAGATATTAAAAATATACTTAATTTTGGATGAGAATGTAGTGAACATATTGTTTAAGAGGAAACCACAGCAATATAGTAAAATTAGCAACAAATAAATTTGCGCACACTGGCAGTTTTTTCTTCTTTCCTTTCTCTACCCATGTTATTGTGGTTTTGAGCAAAGTTTCTGAATGATTTTTTTTTTTTCTATTGTGTAGGTTGTGGCTATTAAAACAGGCAGTCTTCTACATGAATTTGCTGACTTTAACCTGATTTCTATTCTATCTTCATTGGATAAAATTCCTGAAAAATTAGATAAAAATATAAGAATGTCTATGGGATAAGTTTTGGAAATATCTGAAGCTTGGATACTCAATCATGTTTTCAAATCAAACCAAATTAGAAATGTAACATATCGAACCAACATTTTTATTTTTCTGTAAGTACGTAAGTAATCTCTAAGGCCTGTTTGTTTGGATATTGAAAAAAAGGTTCCATGAACAATAATAATAATTCTAGGATGTTTCTTTAAAAATAGTTTTTTAAAGAGCATATTAAGTTATACAATAACATGATCTTCAGTTTGAGTTTTTACTGCTTCTTTGGAAATGAGAAGGCTAAATTTATGTAATATGTTCTCAGAATTTATAAGAACAGTCACGTGTAGAGAAGAAGCTACAAAACTGTCCTAATGACAGCAGCTTGCTCTTTTTCCATCCAAATTAACTCCTTCCCTTTTTCACGGTAAAGAAAAAGGAAAAAGTTGTCATGGCAACTAATTGCAAATACCAGCTGAAGTAATTTATTCAACTAAGCCGGAGAATCTTTATTTGTACATTTCCTTACATTAAAACAAACCCAGAGAACCTTGTAGTACAACAGTTTCCCGATCACTTATAGAGATTTGAAGAGGCGTTTATAAAATTAAATAGTCCAACTGTTACTTTTCTTCCATATTTATTTTAAAACATTAACGTAATGTATTTTGGTTAATTTTTTGTTAATTCATGGAAAAAATTAACGAATTCCTAGTGTTCTATTTGTTAACAAATTTTAATATTATCCATACAATGTAGAGGAGACATTTTTAGTGGTTATTTTTAAATTCTTTATTTCTATTGTTTTCTTTCCTTCCTTTATTTCTTCCTTCTTTCTCTCCCTCCCTCTTTCCCTTCCTTTCTTCCTTCCTTCTTTCCTTTCTTTCTTTTCAAAATTAAAAAAAGTAAAACATAAATACTGGGTCTTTACCTTCCAAACATATATTCAGATCAAATTTTTAATTTCTTTGCAAAAAGTATACTGTTAATGTAATGTATATTGCTTCTATGAAAAACAAATCTGTTTTATTTCAGACTTTCAGTTTTTTTTTTTTTTGAAATATCTCGATATATGTTTCTTGCTAATGAAATGCAGAGGACATAAAATGTGTAATACAGAATATAAAAGATGCTACGCTGAGTTCAGAATAAAATCTGTACCATTTTTTGTAATGCAGGGCTTCATTCTTATGATAAGATTATATTTGTGGTTTTATGCTTAATCAAGGGAAACCCTGGTGGCGTAGTGGTTAAGTGCTATGGCTGCTAACCAAAAGGTTGGCAGTTCAAATCCACCAGGTGCTCCTTGGAAACTGTATGGGGCAGTTCTACTCTGTCCTATAGGGTTGCTATGAGTCGGAATCGACTCCATGGAACTGGGGTGGGCTTAATCAAGTATGTTAATAATATGAGGCAAAAACGTTTTGGGTGATTCATTCATAAAAAAAATTAGACTTTTACGGTAAAGTATTTATTAAATTAAGCATGATTTAGAGATTTTTTTGGATATGTTATTGGATATTACCCTTGAACATTTGAAAGCCATTGGAATTAAAAAAAAAAAAAAGCAGTATGTCGTCAATGTCTTAACTCTGTTTGCTCTTTTCAAGTGAGTGCTACAGGCAACTTTTTATGAGACTTTGACAGAACATTTACATTTTTGTTTGTTTAGTATTTGTCATGTTATGCGAACTTTTCCTTGAGAAATTTCCCTCCTTGATACTCTGTCTAGTTCATTGACTTATAAAGAGGCTTCCCAGCATTGTTAAACAAAGTAATCTCAATAAATATTTAGCAAATAAAATGCTCAATCAAAATACAAACAAAATTTTTCAGATTTTGTATAAAATGCCATCAAATAATTTTTTTTAATAAAATGATACATTTGATCAATTTGTTTATATATCATACTGATTGTGCAGTTTGAATGTGTCAGTCAGCCACCATCTTTGAGCTGAGCA
The DNA here is from genome assembly GCF_024166365.1 of Elephas maximus indicus. Classification (NCBI taxonomy): domain Eukaryota; kingdom Metazoa; phylum Chordata; class Mammalia; order Proboscidea; family Elephantidae; genus Elephas; species Elephas maximus. The sequence goes on along the minus strand of NC_064836.1, from coordinate 38,972,023 downwards.
TTGCTGCCTGTTTCTTACTCAGGTCAAAAACTCACGTGTAAGAGATTTAGTTGCTATTCAGTATGTACGCTGTCCTTGTTTCAATTGGCCATGAACAATGAACTGGTTCGAAGTCCTGACGTATACACACACACACACACACTTACACATACTCCTACTCCTCACTAAATGACTGTCTCATTATCCAACATCTCAAATTTACTAAAATATTAAAAACTCTATTATTCAACTATTTTGTACATTAACAAGGTGGTGGGTATGGTAGCAATGGCAGAAGCTTCAGGCCTAGTTCAGCTCACTTTGGAAGGTCATTAAACTCACATGTATTTCTTCCAAACACCCTCTGATGCCTCTTTCTTTCCTCTCTCTGCACCCCACATCATTTTTGAGCTACAGGACCTCAGGCAGCATAGAACCTGGGAACCCAGAACATATGCCCACTGGCTTGGCACTGCCTGTGCATCTGCCCAGAGATTGTGTCCTCTAAAGAGGCCCGCCTTGTGTGGCAGCTGGTTGTAGCACCCCCACTGACAGGAGGAAGCAGAGGGTGTAGGGCAGCACAGCCAAGCTTCCCAGAGGCAACCCAGAGACCTTCCTTGAGGGAGGGGATGCTCCACAGCCATGAGGAGACTTAGAGGCCCTTTGGTGAGTCCTTTCAGACTGTGAGCTACATCTTGTTATGCTGCGGTTCAGCTCCATTTTATTCAGATTTTGGCTTGAGTCTGAAGATGTTGTATCTTTTTTGCACGGTCATGGGTTCTGCCAAATCTGAGCCTACAAATTTCCCTAGTGGATCTCCTGTTACTTGTCCAAGACTTAGGGTCTTTGGCCATGTTTGTATTTACAACCTGGGATGCCCTGGTGAAAGACAGTTTGTCTGACTAGTGGCCACTTTTGGATTCATTTGAATTGGGAAAATTGGTATACCTGAGATCTAAATTAGAGAACCTTATAACTAAACAAAAGGTTTAGGATGCTAATTTTGATTGGTATTTAGCAGTTTGGAGAGGTACACACCTATAATGAAAGTATACACTGGGCTAGTGACTTAAAGATCCTCATTCGGAATAGGAGAGGCTTTATGTCACAACACAATCCAATAGCCAAAAAACATGAAATGAGGTGGAAGTTTCTCTGAGCACTTCTACCCAACTATGGTATTCCTCAGCTTGAAAAATCTATTCAAAATCTGTCTGCTACAGTAACTCAAATTGCTGATGATATTGCAGGTGGAATGTCAGCCCAAAAGAAATTTTTTGACTCTCCTGTTAAGGTTGTATTAGATAATAGGACATTCTTGAATTCCTTCAATCCCAACACGAAGGAGTTTGTGTCATTGCTATCACTTCCTGTTGCACCGGGATAAATATCACAGGAGAAGTAGAACATGATATTAGAAAAATATGCCAGAAGGCTACTGGGCTGCATTTAATACCTAAAAAAAATTTTTTTTTAAGTTTTTTTTTTTTTGATAAAGATAGGAATCATATAAAATTAGGGCCCACCGTACTACATATGACCTTATGCTAACTTTCAAAAACTATTTCCAAACTTGGTTATAGTGAATAGTAGGTATATTTGAGCTCATTATTGTGGCCACTGTGTCAATCCATTTCATTGGTTGTCTCCCTCTTTTTCACTGACCCCCCTACTTTATGTTGTTGGTTCTATTAATCTTTAAAAAAAAAATTTTTTTTGTAGATTTTTTTTTGTTACTTGGTTTCTTTCATTGGTTTATCTTTCTATTTCTTATCTTCCTACTTTGTGTTTACTTTAACTTTCTATTTAACTTTTTTTAATGTGAAAGCTTAGACCATTGGTATACATTTCTTATTTTATGTTATTGCCATTTAAAATTCTAAATTTGCATGTAAAGATGGCTTTGTCTCCATCTTCAAATTTTGTTATGCTGTGTTTTTATCTTCAATAATAATATTTTCCAATTCTTTTTTTATGCTTTCTTCTTTATCCTATGGGGTATTTATTGATAAGGCATTGCTTAATTTCTAAATTTGCGGATATCCTGATTAATTTATTGTAATTGATTTCCATTTTAATACTGTTACAGTAGGAGAACAAATTACATACAATTTCAAATTTGTTGAAGTCTTTTATGGACCACAGTATGAGCCATTTGGGGGGACCTGGGAAATATTCTATGTGCTTTTGCATATCATATCAATGCCAATTGATACTAGCTTAGTTACAGTATTGTTCGGATATTCTAAATTCACATTCATTTTTGTCTTGTTCTATTAATTACTGTGAATGTGGTATTATTATATCCAATTATGAGTGTGGCTTTATCTATCTTGTTTTATTTCTGTCAATTTTTGCTTCATATATTGTTTACATCTATCTCAAAGTAAGATATTACTCAGTTTTCTGTTTTTATTAAATGCATAGACCTTTTAAAATGTAATGTTCTCTTAAGAAATTAATCCTATAATCCTTATGAAATGACCTTGGCAATACTATTTGTCTTGAAGTTTATTTTATTCTGAAGTTAATATAAGTTGGAATCGACTCAACAGCAATGGGTTTGGTTTTCGGTTTACACTACTCTTTTTAAGATTAATGTTTTATGATGCAAGTCATTCTACCTTTTTGTTCTTACTTTCAACTTATCTCTCTTTTAAACTTAATATTTAAATTGGGTTTTTAAAATAACACATATTGGATACTATATTCATATCTAATCTGAAAATTTCCACCACTTCAGTAAATATTTTAATTTCTTTACATGTAATATACATACTGACATGTTGCAATTTAAGTCAATTATCTTGATATTAGATGTCTATATAACATATCTATTTTTTTCTTCTTTCTCCTTTAGGTTAATAGGGTATATGTTTGTTTCCATTTCATCTAGGTGGATTTTTCATTACTATTGCTTACCCTGTTTGTAATTTCTTGAACTTTTTCAATATGTGTGCTATTTTGTTTTAATAATTTTGAAAAATTATCAGGCATTATTTTTTCAAATAATCCTTCTGCTCTATTCTCTACCTTCACTACTTAGGTTACTCTAATTTTACACATATCACACTGTGTGATATTCACTAAATTTACTTGAGCATCCTCTTTATCTACAGGTCAGTGGCTAATAAGTATTTTATATCTTGAATTGTGATCACACTGTTCTTCTTTAGGAGCATTGTAATTTTTTATTATATGCCATGCATTGTATGGAAAAAAATTAATATATATTTAAGTAGGAAGTACACCACCCAGAAAGGCATACATGCCTACTCCTCTTTGTAGTCTGTATGTGTGTGTTGATTTCCTCTATATTTGAGCTCTATCTGGGCTACATTACAGCTTTATTTAGTTTCAGTTTAACCTTGGCTTCAAATATTTTGAGGGGTTAAGGATTTCTCTTTACTAGGGTTTGGCATCTGAGCATCATCGGACTTTTTAGACATATGCTTTGCAGCACAAACACCAGCTTTCTAAACTACATGAGATGTCTCTGCTTTACTGCAAATCTATTAGATTTTGTTTCCACTGTGGGTTCTACCTCAGTTGCTGTATTTATCTACCACTTTCTCTACTTCCTAAATATCTCCCCACTCTGTTGTTTATGTCCAGTCCTTTATCAAGTACCATAGCCAACCCTATGAAAGAACGTACGTGAAGTGATATATCTGAGATCTCTTTCCCTGCAGCAGCCTTGTCCTTGGCGAAGATTTCATGTATTTCAAGAGAATTCCTCTTAGTCTTCTTGACCTACCCAGAGGCCTTTATTTTATTGTGTTTTTGATGTGCACTTAGTGAAGTCTTCATGAGATAGAATTAGTACCATGACATTTGGAGAGGAAAATTCAGTAACAATCCAAATGTTTTCTCTATACCCTCTTTTATGGCAGTTTGTTTTTCCTTCATTGTGTCTCTAGAGCTGAAAGAAACTATGAGTATCTTTTTTCTTAAAAAGCAGCTTATTTAATATTTCTGCATTGTTATGATAAAACAATCATTTCTTAAAACTTTCTATATTGTTGTAATATGTAGTAACATGTCCTAAATTAATTTTATATGCAAAAAAATGCTTTGTGCCAGAAAAAAAAAAAAAAAAAACTATAACATTTTCCAACTACCTGACTACATGTTTAGAATATTATCAAATTTGTTCCTAAATATCTCCAATGATCTTCTCATGTAAATTTTTCATCTTCAACACATCTTGGTACCCTGAAAATCTGAACCAATCTTTGCAGTGGCAACATAAATCAATATATTAAAAATGTTCAGGTATAATCAATGCCTTGTATCTCTCAGTGTGTGGAAGGGCGTAAGACAGACTCTTATTTGGCTACCCTAATCTAAACTTAAAATCATATTTGGATGACATATGTATTCTTGCTATTTTCCTGAATATTGAGTAACTCTTGTTGGCATAAAGATGCACAGACCACTTTGAAAATCTTTGGGCTGTGGATATAATCTACGTTCTAGTCTCTGCCGCAATGTGGTAAAAGACAGCTTGGCACTGTTAGGTTTATGTCTCACCATCTATACTTTGCTCTTTTTATTTCTGTAAGGAAGCTATGACAACTTTCTTTGTATTGCCATGGTTATGCCTCTCTTAAAACTTCTGCAAAACAAACAAAACACTTGCTATAGGCACTTTGCCTTTTGTTCCTCTCCTAGGATAGGCATCTGCATAGAACAGATATTTATTTAACATTGTGTGATTGATTTAAACATATGGGAGCCCTGGTGGTACAGTAGTTAAGAGCTTGGCTGCTAATCAAAAAGTCAGCAGTTCAAATCCACCAGTCACCCTTGGAAACTGTATGAAGTAGTTCTACTCTGTCTTACTGTACAGCAACCAGACTCTACAGCGACGGGTTTGGTTTTCTTGGTTAAACATATTTCATACATATGTTCTTTTACAGATAAGTCTATTCTAAAAACACAGGTTACATCAATACCCTTAAAATTTACAGGAAGCAGGTATAATTAGATCTAAATCTAAATATCTTACACAACTCTTTTTTTCCTTTTTTATACAGGAAATTTCAGAGATTAAATCGTTCAAGAAACAATAAAGTTGTTTTAGCTCTCTTAATAACTCGAGTAATCTGATCTATTGCCAGTTATTGGAGGCTGTTTTCAGAGAAAAGAATGAGAGACAGAGAAAGAATGAACCACTTTCTTTTAGATTGTCAGAGCTGTCACTTGAAATATCTAAATTATAGCCATGGAGTATAACCTATTCTTTAGTAGACTTTTATTATAAATATTTCTGCTTCATAGATAGAAAGCTTGAGACTGTTAAAAGTTAATTACTTATTTATTGAAATCATATGAATTTAACACAGATAATTAAAAAAATACCTATGCTGAAACCTTTCTCCACTGTTAAATTTTATCTTTTTTTCTTTAACTTTTCATGGATTATAACTTCTAATGAAATTATATCATAAGAACAACTTCTCTGTATTGACAAATGATATAAGTCATAATATTCAGCTTGTTTCCATCTATATGTGAGCATGTCTCAGGAACAATCTGATCAGTTTTAGATATAACACAGTCGTGAAGGAAAAAGAATGAATTCTTGAAGAGAGTGATCTGATGCCTCTGAGAGCTTGAGGAAGCCTTAAATGAATTCAGGCTGTAAGAAATCTGTCAGTGATGGAAGGCAGACTATTAGAACATGAAAAGTGAGGTTGTTCAGGAAAGACAATTGGTGAGGCTGTAGGTGATATTCATTCCTGAAAGTCAGTGAAGTCCTTGAAGACACATTGTGTCTCTTTTACCAATGGAGATGAGGATGCCTGGCTATGACAATTCCCAGTAATTCATCATTATTAAAAGGGTACCAATCTCAGAACAGTCATGTGTGTGGATACTTTGAACACAAATAAATATGTCTTATGTGGTCCAGTGTTAGACATCTAGAAAAACTCAAGATAGTATCTCTTTTAATAATTATTTGTTGGGTATATACCATGTGGATCTCTGGTGGCTCAGTGCTTAAGAGCTCAGCTGCTAACCAAAAGTTTGGCAGTTGAAATCCACCAGCTACTCCCTGGAAACCCTATGGGACAGTTCTACTCCATCCTATACGGTCTCTGTGAGTCGGAATCTACTCGATGGCAACGGTTTGTTTTTTATTTTATTTTTTTGTGGGTACTACGTGCAAAACCCCTATGAGAGGCAGAATTGTCCTATCTAGGGGTGTGTGTGTCTGTGTTTAAAATATTCCTAACAATTTAGCATGTGGCAGTCGTACAGGATACAGGAAACTGTTGTTTTAATTTGTCACAGTTTAGCTGATCATCTGAATTTTAAACTAACTTCTAGAAAGTAAACATCTTAGTGAAACAGATATTCACAAATTAGTTTGCCTTACAAATGACTGGGGTTTTAAACAATACATATACTTCTTTGTTCTTTTATATATATAAAAAAATATATTTTATTGGAGATTATTATGTGAGAAAATCTTGTTCAAAATATTTGTGGATGTTAAAATGTTAGAGAACAAAACTCTCATTTCAGATAAGAAAAGACTTCTCATTAACTAGGGCCTTTTAAAATACATGAGTGTCTGGGTGAAAATCGACATTGAACAAATGTCTTATAAAAAGCAACTTTTAGTGACTTCATTAAGTAGAGTCCTGCTCGGATTCAATGTCACCTGTAGAGCACTTATTTTGGGAAAAAACTTCTTAGATATACCAGCGTTCTAAAACCATGAGGTGCGTACATTATGTGATTTGATACATTCAAATATATCTTTTCCTGAGATAACGATACCTATTTTGATAAAAATACATCACGTTTTCCAATTTCAACAAGCTTTCACAAAAATTATTTACATGTCACAGACAATAATTAATGCAATTATTGTGTATTTAAAGATATATATTAAAAAATTTAATTATTACATTTGCTGATTGTTTTCTGTTTATATATAGCCCATGATAACCAAATTTCTTTGATAACTAAGGTAGGATTATACAGATTTATAAAATTTTATTAGGAAAGGTAGCATATTGAATCCTAAAGAGAGAAAGTAAACTAGTACAAGTATACATCACTTAATGTCCACAATATGTTCTGTGAAATAGGTAGGACATTACGATGTTGGAACACCATATGAAACCCTATGGGAGACTGCTTCTGGTCGGCTGCTTCTGGTCAGCCTCGTAGCTGTTGCTGAATCTGCTGGCGGAGGCCAGAGGAATGAGGAGCAACACCTGTGGCAGCTGAGAGGAAGCTGAGAGGAGTGCGCTCAGCCTACCAGCTGTTCTGCCTGCCTGAGCAGCAGTAGCAGCTGAAGTCCCTAAGTCCCTGCCACGGCACCCTACCTGTCCACCATACAAAGGTGGAGAGCCAATGCCCAGAGCCATGTCCTCTGCCTCACTTGCCTATATCCCACCCCCACCCCTGGTCCAGTGCTGCAAGAATCTGGGTTTGAGGAATAATAAACATAAGGAGAGCTGTTTTCCCTTAAAAAAAAAAAAAAAAAATCCTTAAGGGACCATGAACATACATGTGGTAGGACTTTGCCAAAACAAATGTTAAGCATACCTGTAATTACTGTAACATAAAAATATAAAAATAGAACCACAAACTCTGAATTTTGGCTACTACCCCATTAAAAAGTACTTTGAAATCTTTGGTGTAATATCTGATCTTTAACTGTGCTATTTCATCTTTAAAAAAAAAAAATGTGGATAATTACACTGTTGTTGCATGCTATCCACTCAATCCAACTCAGCAATCATATATGACAGAGTAGAACTGCCCCATAAGTTTTCCTTGGCTGAAATCTTTAAGGGAAAACGTCACCAGGTCTTCTCTCCTGCAGCATTGCTGGTGGGTTTGAACCGCAGACGTTTCAGTTAGCAACTGAGTGCTTAACCATTGCTCCACCAGGTCTCCTTGCATAATTATATTACCTTTATCAAAATTAAGAGCCCTGGTAGCACAGTGGTAAAATCTCGGCTGCTAACCAAAAGATCAGCAGTTTGAACCCATCAGCAGCTCCTTGGAAACCCCGTGGGGCAGTTCTACTCTGTCCTGTAGGGTTGTTACGAGTCGGAATTGATTCAATGGCAACTGGTTTATTTTTTGGGTTTTTTATGAAAGTGATGGCTTGAAAACAGTGGCATTATATAACAAAACATTTTCGCGACATCTGTTTGGTAAGTTTTACATTCTTACATTTATTTCTATGGTCTTGATAGCAAACTTGAGGTTACTGCATCAAAGGTAGAACGATTATTTACTTGTGTAATATCTTCGGAACAGTTGCCCAATGCCCATTTTCCCCATGGGGTGACACAGTAAAAATAGCTTGTCACTTGCATATACAAAATGAGGTTTTACACCACAGGAGAGAAACTCTGAAATTATGAATCTCAATGTTGCTATGGGACAGCTTGCACAGCTTCTCACCTCTCCTCGGGAGAAAGGAGGGAGATGTTATCCTTCCAAGATAAACATGTTCTTTCTGTGGAAAGGAGGGCTAGACCTTTTAGCTGATTAACATTTGGAATGCAAACTTGTGGCCCCAGAGGAAATAAAACTGAAAACCTCTCCAGAGAAATAATCTCTTACTTCCAAGTTCCTCATTCTTTAACCCCGCTTGCTGTAATTTTTCCTCTGAAAGTCCTAACCGCGAAGACAAACATATTCATATAACACTGTTTTCTGATATTGCTTCTATGCGTGAGAGGGCAACATTGTCCAACATTACCAACTCAAAGGAAACAAGTAGAAAAATAGACAAAATATAGAATTTTCTTTTGTGATGTTGCATTGTTTTTTAGGTATTGCACAGCAGGCAACATAGAACTGTGATCCAGAGAGAATGGAAACAAATCATGTGACTTCTACCATCACTCAGGGTTCTGGCTGAAGGAAATTCATGGACTACAGTTCAGAATGGGAGAAAGCCAAACAGGGCACAGCAACCTCACTGAACCGAAGAAACAGAGATCAGAATTGAAGAGGCTAAGACAGCTAGAATTCGTGGCATAAAATTCTTTAGGTGAGGTGATCTACAGGGTAGGAATTCCAGAAACACGAGCAAGAGTCTTCCTGGGGATTTTAGCCAACTACCTATTTGTGCTTGCAAAAGGTGAAACCCTATGCCTAGCAAAAACATCTGTCATGGAAAGAACAATTGCATTGAAAGACTTTAAATACACGGGGCATTCATCAGACATCTCTAAATAGCTATACCGTAGAAGTATGGTTAATTAGGCCTGGAGTAAAAACTATTCAAAACCTGTCCTAAGAGAGCTTTAAAGTACACCCACTCCTTACTTATCAAATGGTTAGTTCCAAAGACTGGGTCGTTATGCAAAATCAGTGTTATGCCTGGAGGAAGAGGGGGAGGAGGCTGCCTGAGCCCCGAACCTTGGAACCTCAGTGCCTCTGGCACCAGTGTTAAGAACCCAAAGGCCCTGCTGTTGGGGCTGGTGCTTGAGTGAACCTGAGACCAGGCAGCTGGACTAGAAGTACAGTTGGGGGCTCTGGAGCTCAGATAAGTAGCAGAGCTGGGGAGGGGGGAGGTGAAGACCATAGTGAGGGCTGCTACCCATGCCAATGCCCTCCCACCTACCTCGATCAGAGGACCCCATGGAAATGAGCACTGCACTGCTGGTCTTGGAGGGCTTGGAATCCGAGGCCAAAAGCTGGAGACTAATAGCTGCTTGGAAGAGGAAGGAGCTCAGCAGCCCAGCTGCAGAGGAGGAGGGCGCAGCCAGCCTCTGCCCCAGACAGCAGGCCCAGAAGTACCCTCAGTCACCTTATTGCTGCAATACTTAGTCCCTCCAGGGTGCCTGAGTAGAGGGGAGCAGCAATAGTCTCCCCTGCCTCCACCTCCTCCCGGGCTCCTCTGGTCACTTGTGGACCCTTCTTGACGGGCTTCCTCAAAATCCACCTCAGAAGCCTTTTTTGCATGAAGATCTGCAACAGTGGTTCATCAGTGAGGAGAGGACCAGCAAGAGGCCTTCTGGAGAGCTGGCTGCTTCAGGTGTAAGCCTGACAGACATGGGTGGCTCTGCTGGATGCTAGAAGGAAACCCAGGTTAATGTGCAAAAGAGTTCGAGAGTAAATTTTTTACTGTTGTCATAAATGTGAAATGTCAGATTAAGAGGTAGCTGAAAAGTGAAGAGTAAGCATATGTGTTTAAGCATTCCAACTTATATTCAAATAATTTGATTGCCAGTCAGAACAAAGCTCGGTTTTAAAAGAATAAAACAGAATCTAACACTTGGCAATGTAAAATTTACAGTATCTGAATCGCAAGACAAATAAAGAAACAAAGAAATGTGACATATATATATATATAAAAAAAATATAGCCAGAAGAAAAATAAGTCAATACAAAAAGAAATAGAAAGGTTACATATGATGAAATCAGCAGACATGTGTGTTAAACCAGCTTTTATAAATGTGCTACATGTATTCCAGGGCTTAAACAAAATGAGGACAAAAATGAAAGATATAAAAAATTAATGTAATTCCTTGAGAAATGTTTTTAGATAAATGGAGTTTAAGAGCTGATTGGACACCTAAAAATACAAACAGATTTTTTAAGTGGAGGACATAGAAATAGAAAATATTCAAAATAAAGCCAGAAGGGGGAGAGGGGAAGAAAAAAGGCTGAAAAACTAACCAGATCATCTGTGACATGTGAGAAAATATCAGTCTAATATATATTTTTTTGAGTACCAGAAAGAGAAGGAAGCACAAATGTGAAGCAAAGTCATTATAATATTTCCAAATTTTGTGAAAACTCTTAACCCACAAAGCCAAGAATCTCAGCAAACACAAAGAAATATACACATAGAAAACCACACCAAAACATAAAAAAATCAATTTGTTTACCATCCTAGAATTCTTCACAATCCACCAAAATTATCCTTCAAATGTAAAGGAGAAATAGAGATTCTCCATAAACAAAAATTGAGGAAATTTGTTTTTGTTAGACCCAAAAGCCCAGTGCCATCAAGTTGATTCCAGCTCATAGCGACCTTATAGGACAGAGTAGAACTGCCCATAGAGTTTCCAAGAAGCGCCTGACAGATTTGAACTGCCAACCCTTTGGTTAGCAGCCGTAGTAGCACTTAACCACTATGCCACCAGGGTTTCCTTTGTTAGACCAGCTTTACAACAAATGTTAAAAGAAGTTTTTTGGAGAGACAAAAAATGATATAGGTCTGAAACTAAGATACACCTAAATAAATGAAGAGTGCTCAAGAAAGAATAAATGAGGATAAAACAATTTTTTTATATTCTTAATTGATTTAGTACATAGCAGTTTTCTCAAAATAATGGTGACAATAACGTAGCATGTGATTTTGTAGCTTAGGGATAAATGAAATTAACGACTCAATGCAATAAGGGACGAGAGGGAGAAATTTGGAAAACTGTGTTTTAAGGTACCTGCATTATACGTGGAATTGTGTAGTGCTATTTGAAACTAAACTTAGAATAATTATAACTGTATATCGCAAAATCTAGGGCAACCATTACAATGATTTTAAAAAGAAGAATTGATATGCTAAGATAGAAGAGAAAATGAAATTATATGCAATGTTCTAATAAAGTCAGAGAAATCAGATAAAGAGTGGAAGACAAAAAAAAAAAAAAAAGAAAAGAAACAAAGAACAAAGGCCATGAATAGAAAAAAAAATTAAAAATGTTGTGCCTGTCAATCCAAATATACAATTAATCACTTTAAATGTGAATGGAATAAATACACCAATTAAAAGACAGAGACTATCAGAGCAAGTTAAAAAACACTAGCCAACTGTATGTTGTCTACAAGAAAACCACTTTAAATATTAAGACATTGGTAGCTTAAAAGTAAAGGGATGATTTAAGGGACACTGAGTTTCTTTTAAGAGTTACCAAAAAAATATGGAAACAGCAAGTGATTGTTGAACAACGTGGTGAATGTAATTAATGTCCCTGGATGGTACACCTAAAATGGGTTGAAATGGCAAATGTTTCATCATAACAAAAATTAAAAAATATATGAGTATAAAAAAAAAAGTAAAGAGATTGAGAATGATGTACCATACTAAGACAAATCAAAAGACAGCTGGAATGTTAATTTCAGGCAAAGATTTCAGAACAAACACAAATACAAAATACTTAAAGATAAATTTAAAAAGTGTTTTTAACAAAAATATGTACAATTAATAAATGTCTGAATTACCTAGTGCTGCCATAACAACAACAACAACAAAAACATAAGTTGGTGGCTTTGAAGAACAGAAATTTATTTTCTCACTGTTCAAGAGGCTAGGGATCCAAACTCAGGGTAAGGTCCTTCTTTGCCTACTTGAGCATCTTTTAGCAGCTAGTAATCCTTGAAGTTTCTGAAATTCTGGATGCTTTTTCCCGTGTGTCTGTTTTCGTATGATGTCTTCCCCCTGCGTGTCTGCTCTGCTCTATTATAACTCAGAGGAGATTAGGTTTATGACCCACCGTACTCTGGTATGGCTTCATTGACTTAAAAAAAAGGTCTTGTTTCCAAACAGGATCAGGATCACACTCACAGTTACAAGGGACAGGACTTCAAAATTTATTTTGGGAGGACACAACTCAATCTATAAGAATAAAATACTGCTGAGAGAAAGATAAATAACACTGATAAAAACATGTTTATTAATTGACTCAATATTGTTACAGTGTCTATTCTTTGTAAATTAATCTATAGATTTAATATGTGCATATTTGTATATTTACTTTATATTTTTGTGTTCATATATCAAATAAATATGATTGTATTACTAGGTAAATAAGCGAAATATCTGTATAGAATATAGATATTAACTAAAATAAAATTAGATTTAATAAAAAGAATATTCTAATGTAAACATTAATGGGAATTATTATTTGCTCTTCCCGCCATCATCTCTTCCTTCCTATACCACAATTAATCATTTTATTTTGTGTCTGTCCTCTGAGCTGAGCTATGGCCTTCATCGTATGTCTTCCGAAAAGATTAAAAACAAAACCAAACAAAAAACTGACTGATATGAGAAAATTGTCTTGCGAATATGGTAAATGTATAATAAATTAGCTTTTTTTCCATACTTTAAAGCCAAAAGGAGCTCAATAAAACCCTTTAATGATATGATCAAAAGGAAGAACTCAAAACACGCTCCTATACATCTAAGCAGCTTCCTCTAGATTCAGAATACCTCATTTAATGGGTCCATATTAATTAGATGCATTTCAGATTTCCAATTTGCTTTACTTTCTGGATAATATGCAATGCAAATTACTATTGATCTTATTGTTGATGTTATGAAGAAATGCATTGTCCCGCATATCATATTAATTAAATTAAAATGAATATATATTTTATTTACTACGGGAAAGTTTTATAATAACTATATTCATTCAGATAAGGTTCCTGCTCAATACTTTATCATATCAGATAACCTGGAGACAAATTCCTGTGCCTGATTGCCAGGTTAGCTGACTCCTACTCACTAGACTGTGAGTTCCTCAGAGGCCAAACAAGTTCTTCTCATCATTGCCTAAGTCTCACTTCATAAGTTTTTATGACTAAATTCATGTGGAATTTGTGAACTGTTCTACAACTCATATTTTCATGGATATTTTCATATTTAATATTTATAGTTTTTTATATTAAATACTTGAAATACTTACACTTAAAACATATATTTTAATTTCACCTATTTTTAAAATAAATGATGCCTATAAGTTTATGTTGATATCCCTGGGTATCACTGCTTTGAATATACCAGAGGCACTTCAGAAGAAAGGCCTGGCAATCCACTTCTGAAAAATCACCCATTGAAAACCCTGTGCGTCACAGTGCTGCTCTCATACAGATGGGGTCACTGTGAATCTTACTCAACTCCAAGGCAACTAGTTTGGTTTTGGTTTTATAAGTGTAGACCTTTTTCATTAAAGCGCAATTTAAACACATTCTTCATCTCTGTTAAACAAGTTATATATGTTCACTATAAAAAAATTTATAAATATATAGAAGTATAATTTGGAAATATTCTCTACTGCAGCTGTGCAGAAATACATACCAGCATACATTTTGTACATTAGAAAAATTAAGATAAAAACATAATAGAAGATGGATTATGAAGTACACATAGCAGTATAAATATAGAAATTAATATAGAATAACATACACAGGCTATAGAATTTCCTTAAAATTTTGAGCATATAGTTTATTAATATTTTACTGGCTTTTTGACTAAAGAACTTATCGTTAAGTTTATTTCCATATGACTTAATATAAAACTCAAAAATCATTGCCGTGGATTCTGACACATAGCGACCTTATAGGACAGAGTAGAGCTGCCCCGTTGAGTTTCCAAGGAGCACGTGGTGGATTCGAACTGCCAACCTTTTAGTTAGAAGCCATAGCACTTAACAACGATGCCACCAGGGTTTCCATTCTAATATAGAAACATGTTTAATTGCTATTTAGTTTTGTACTATAGGGTTTATCATTAATAACTTTATATACAGTATCCAATTTTTCGCCACTGTGAATAATATTGCGAAGGACATCTTTGCAGGTAAATTTTTTGCACAATGCAGACTTTCTTAATTATTTGGGGGTTACTTTTCTAGAAATGTAATTTCTGTATCAATGATTATCTTATTTCTAAGGCATTTTAAAGAACTCTCCATGTATGCTATCCCATTTAACCCTTAGCAACAATATTTGATAATGTACAATTTCCTCCGTCCTTGTGACAATTCCTAATAAGATAATCTTATTTGGTGAGTGGAAAACCTGGTGACGTAGTGATCAACAGTTACACCTGCTAACAAAAGGTTGGCAATTCTCTATAGGGTCGCTATGAATCTGAATAAACTCAACGGCAGTGGGTCATTTGATGAGTACATCTATCAATTATAAAAAAATAATACACTTTCAATCAGAGGTTTAGATAAAAATTATATTGATATTTCCATAAATATTAAAAACAGCAAAGATATGGGATTAATCTGGACCGTGTACAAAAACACAACAGTTCACGTGAAGAAAACAGCAAAGGGGAAGGAATAACTCAGTTACAACAATATGGAAGCAATTCGTTCTTTTTAATCGAATTTTCTGCTTGGCTGAAGTGTTGGATACCTTCTCACTAAGCACAGTATCTACAGAAAAATAAAATATTGTGGGTGAAAATATTTTTGTTTCTGTAAGATATAATTTAAATATCTAAAATAGAGATTGGTATAAAACCAATGATATTTCAACATGTGATGCCAAAAAGCATCTAAATTTCTGTACATAAATTAGAAAAAATTTTTATCATATTATCTGAATAATAAAACTCTGAACAAGTATATTAAAAAAATAAATAAATAAAACCCGTATACATTCTTTCATGCTGTCTTTGGCCAGGAAACATAAAATAAAAAACCTGAATAATCTTATAGAAAAACCCAGATCCTAAAAAGAAGTAGCATAACAACGAAAATACAAAAACAGTTCTAGACATGCTTTTGCAAGCAAAATAATTTTCATAATTTTTACAACTGAAAATTTAAAAAATAAATTAAAATGGTGAACATTTTTCATCGAATAACCAAGGATATACTACCACCTAGTGGTTAATGGTGCTCCTCAAGGGGAAATATATTCACTTTCAAGTATTCAACAGAAACCGCAGATCACTGGAGGCTGATAGGTGAATGTCTTACAATTAAATGGGTTCGGCAAATAATTGGAAAAAAATTACTTTAATTGCTAAGAAATTATTCTTAACTGTCATATTCTTTATTTCTTCCACTTGTCAGTATAAGCACTTTTACAACATGGACACAGAGGAAGAGAATAGGTATGGCTGAACAAAATAATAACAATAATATAAATACATAAAAATATTAATAATAATAATATTAGCCCAAACAATCTTGAAGACCCTTCTGGCAAAGTGGTAAAAGCACTCGGCTGCTAACCAAAATTTGGTGGTTTGAACCCACCAGCTGCTCCTGCTTCCCTGGAGATAAACCATATGAGGTCGCTGAAGTTGGGCTTGACTCAACGGCAGTGGGGAAATGATCTTAATTTCTTTAAGAAGACGGAGAATATGGAAATGGTTATACTTCTGGAGAATATAGTAATCAATTTCAGAAGTTATTATGCATACAAATGCTATATATGGTGTATTTACTACTTTAAGTAAACAAATACTTTCAGATTGTGTCCATATAACCCTACATATGATGGAAAAATACAGCTGTAAGAATAACAGTTGCTACTGTTGTTGTTGTTGTTAGATGCCTTGGAACCTGTTCCAACTCATAGCGACTTTATGTTCAACAGAACGAAACACTGCCTGGTCCTGCGCCAACATCACAATCATGTTAGAGCCCATTATTGCAGCCACTGTGTCAATCTAGGGTCTTCCTCTTTTTCACTGACTGTCTACCTTATCAAGCACAATGTCCTTCTCCAAGGACTAGAAATCCTGATACCATGTCCAAAGTACGTGAAATGAAGTCTCGCCATCCTCGTTTCCAAGGAGCATTCTGACTCTACTTCTTCCAAGACAGATTTGTTCGTTCTTTTGGTAGTCCATGGTGTATTCAACATCCTTCACCAACACCATAATTCAAAAGCATCAGTTCTTCCTCGGTCTTCCTTATTCATTGTCCATTTTTGCATGCATATGTGGCAATTAAAAATATCTTGGCTTGATTCAGGCTTATCTTAGACCTCAAAGTGACATCTTTGCTTTACACCACTTCAAAGAGATCTTTTGAGGCAGATTTGCCCAATGCAATTCATCATTTGATTTCTTGAGTGCTGCTTTCATGGACATTGATTGTAGATCCATGTAAGATGAAATCTTTGACAACTTCAATCTTGTCCCCATTTAACGTAATATTGCATATTGGTCCATTTGTGAAGATTTTTGTTTTCTTTATGTTGAGGTCTAATCCACACTCTAGGCTGTAGGCTTTGATATGCGTCACAAAGTGCTTCACGTTCTCTTCACTTTCAGCAATAAAAATTGTGTCACCTGCATATCGCAGGCTGTTAATGAGTCTTCCTACAAGCCTGATGCCACATTCTTCTTCATATAGCCCAGCTTCTCAGATTATGTGCTCAACATACAGATTGAGTATGTATGCTGAAAGGATACAACCCTGACACACACCTTTCCTGATTTTAAACCACACAGTATCCCTTTGTTCTGTTCAAGCAACTCCCTCTTGGTCTGTGCACAGATTCCACATAAGCCCAAATAACTTCTGAAATTCCCTTTCTTCACAATGTTATCCATAATTTTCTATGATCCACACAGTCAAATGTCTTTGCATAGTCAGTAAAACGCAGGTAAACATCTTTCTGGTATTCTCTGCTTTCAGCCAAGATCCATCTGACATCAGTGACTATGTCCCTCCTTCCATGTCTTCTTCTGAACCTGGCTAGAATTTCTGGCAGTTCCCTGTGGATGTACTGCTGGCACCATTTTTGAATTAATTCAGCAAAAATTTACTTGCATGTTCTATTAATGATGTTATTCGATTATTTCCATATTCTGTTGGATCACCTTTTTTTTGGAATGGACAAAAATATGAATCTCTTCCAAATGGTTGGCCAGGTAGCTCTCTTCCAAATTTCTTGGCACAGATGATGAACACCTCCATCACTGCATCTGTTTTTTAAAACATCTCAATTGGTATTTCATCAATTTCTGGGGCCTTGTTTTTCGCCAATGCTTTCAGAGCAGCTTGGACTTCTTCCTTCAGTACCATAGGTTCTTGATCATATGCTGCCTCTTAAAATGTTTCAACGTTGGGCAATCTTTTTGGTACAGTGATTCTGTGTATTTCTTCCAGCTTATTTTGTTGCTTCTTGAGTCTTTCAATATTTTGCCCATAGAATCCTTCAATATTGCAACTAGAGGCTTAACTTTTTCCTCAGTTCTTGCAGCTTGAGAAAAATACTTTTGCTTGTCTATTTCCAAGTCTTTGCACATTTCTTCTTGAGCCGCCCTTTGAAATCTGTTCAGCTCTTCATCATTCTTCCATTCCCTTTAGTTACTCCACTTTCAAGAACAACTTTCAGAGTCTCTTCTGACATTTATTTTGGTCTTTTCTTTATTTCCTGTCTTTTTAATGACCTTTTGCTTTCTTCATGTATGATGTCCTTGATGTCATCCCATAACTCATATGGTCTTCTGTCATTAGCGTTCAATGCATCAAATCTATTCCTTGGGATGATGTATAAGTTCAGGTGGGGTACATTGAAGGCTATAGTTTGTCTCTCTTGGATTGTTCTAATTTTCTTCATCTTCAACTTGAACTTGGGTATGAGCAATTGATTGTCTTTTCCGTGTTGGCCCCGGCCTTGTTCTGACTGATAATACTGATCTTTCCATCTTCTTTTTCCACAGAAGTAGTCATTTTTATCCTGTGTTTTCTATCTGGTGTATAATAATAATAGCTACTCAAATTGAATATTAAAAATACTATTACATCTCTAAAGGAAAATATTTTGAAGATCATTAGAAGATCATATTTGGGCAAAAAGAAATAAAATATTTGTAAGGAATAAATTTATATCTATTTGAATTGTCTAACAATTTATGAATCTTTCCCTTCACTCTTCTTCTGCCATTGTGTATGTGTGTGTGTTCATTTTTGGTTTTGTTATATTTAATTAATATAATTTTACATAGATTTATTTCATAGAATATCTTCCTTTTGTAATTTGTGAGCCATATATGGAAACTATACATGTGAGTTAATGATAATTTTAAAAATAATAGTAATAAGTGAATCATTTAATTAAATCATTAATTTGGTTAAGAATTAAATTAAATTTGGAAATGAGCTCCATTCCACTCTCCATGATTAAATTGGAATCAAATAATAATGCAGGTAAGAGAGGATGACTTTTTTTGGTTAAAAAAAGAAAAACCTTTAGACAAAAACTACTTTATCCCAAATCAGTTTTCTGCTACAAAATCCCTGAAATTCAGATCAGTTCTATGGAAAATCAGTAGGTATAAATATACCGTACCAGCGTGCTAATATAAGAAAATGAACAGTCAAAGACACTTTCATTCATTTCCTCATTAATTCACCAAATATATAATGAATATATCCTGAGGGTCAGTCAGTGTGACAGAAGTTGGGGACACTATTGAAAAACCAATTTACACTGGCACAATTTTTCTTCCTATGAAGTTATTTTATTTGGGACCCAGAGTCACATGTGAGAGAAATGTAAGATAAAAATTAAGAGAGAATCTGGGAAAGGGACATTCATGAAAAAAGCCAGACAGTGAACATCCCAGCCCCAGGGAGAGCATACATAGGTCACAGCAAAGGGCTTGCCATGCCTCAGGTCCTGTAAGGAGAGAAGGTTAGCACCAGTGAGTCGGCAATGAGCACAACATAGGAACTTGCTGAACAGAAGGAAGTGGGGACCAGGCTATGCAGGACCATACTGGCCACCTACAAAATATAAATGTTATTTGAAGAACTGCTTTCAAAATTCATAAATGATGGTTAAGTGAAATAAAGCCAGAAGGAGCACATTTGTGTCAAGAAAATGAAGAAAATGAATTCAATTTGAATAAGTGGAGATTGCAGGTGTCTTTGTGCATTACATTCATGTGAAGAGATAGCAAGGAGACTTCACTTCAGCAGCTGCAGTGGTCAAATAAAAAGGTCTTTGTCTAGTACTATGTCGTTCTGATAATCCTTTGGACATTATGCACGCAATATAGATACACCATCTCATAATGCCAAATATCACCCTAAACACTACTTAACAATATAAGTAGGTACAAACGTACACTTAAAATGGGCATATCTTACAGTCACTGCTTTAATCAAGCAATAAAACTTATAATCACCAATAGTGAGAAAATATCACATTATGTGTCTTTCACATGATATAATAAAAGCTGTGAAAGCCAAAACCTGTATAAGGTGAAAACCTCTCAGAGACAGAAAGCTCAAGTATTTTCCACTAATAGAGAGTGATGAAAAAGTGATAAAAAGACTACACCCTGGTAAAGGCAGAAAATAAGGCAGTCCCATGGAGTTCCAGCTCTCACAGCTTTCATAGTATAGAAGTAAGTATCTTGCAAGGCACTGAGAGCAGTAATAGAATGCCTGTCCCCATCCCAGCCAGGATGATATCAGTGGAGGAAACATGGTGAACTGTAATTTCCACCCCCTCCAACAGGAGAAGAAGATCCTCTCTCTACACCAAATGACAATGGAGGGGAAAAAGAGAACTTGGACTTCCATTCCCAACTTGCGGTAATGATGCAGTGTCCCATCAAACAGGAGAGCTGTATGAAAGGAGGCCTGGTAAAATACAAGTTTTAAATAAGATCCTGAGTGTCAAAATACCTCAAATTCCAGATTTCCAATAAAAATCACTCGTACCAAAAACCAATAAGATCTCAAACTGAATAAGAAAAGACAAGGAACAGAACCAAGGACATAATTTAGTAATATTAGGAATGAAACGGGATAATCTGCATAAATCAGAATGATAATAAGAAACCATGACAAAGAACTTTGTGTTCATAAATTTGAAAACTTTGGCTAAATGGACAACTTTCTTGAAAATCCTAAGGATCCCAGAATATTGTCCAGTTTTCAATTTGTTTATTTTGGGCATGTTATCAGGGGGAACCAATCACTGGTGAAGAACATACGGTTGGTAATGTGGAAGGCTAGCAAAGGCAAGGAAAAGCCTCAATGATATGGACTAACAAAATGGTCTCAACATGGGGCTCAAACAATACCAATGAACATAATGATGGCACAGGGCCAGGCAACATTTTGTTCTGTTATGCATGGGGTCACAATGGGTTGCAGCTGACTTTGAGGCAACTACCAATCACGATAGTGACAACACCAAATGTCGGTGAGGACGCAGAGTAACTATATCATGCATACCCTTCTGATATGAATATAAAATGGTACAGCAACAATGGAAAATAGTTTGTCAGTTCCTTAAAAAATTTAACATGAGCTGGAATCGACACGACAGAAACTTTTTTTTTTTTTTAACTCCGCGATAACAACTCTACTCCTGGATATTTGCCAGAGAGAAAGGAAAACTTCTGTTCACACAAAGACATGTACGTTATGTTTATCAAAATTTTCTTTGTAATAGCTTCAAATACAAACCAAAAAATTCAAACCCGTTGCCGTACAGTCGACTCATAGTGACCCTATAGGACAGAGTAGAACTGCCTGATAGAGTTTCTAAGGAGCACCTGGTGGATTCGAACTGCTAACATTCATTGTTAGCAGCCAAACTCTTAACCACTATGCCACCAGGGTTTCCAGCCACAGTCAGGAGACAACCAAATGCCCTTCAGTGGGAGAATATTAAACAACCAAATATCCTTCTGTGAGAGAATATTAAACTATGATACATCCATACCAAAAAATAGTGCTGAGGAAAAACAATGAATAAACTATTGATGACATACAGCAACTTGAATGGATCTTAAGGGCATTATGTTAAAAGAAAAAAAACAGTCTCAAAATATCATATGCCACATGATTCCATGTGTATAACATTCTCAAATGAGAAAATTTTAGAGACAGTGAAACAATGGTGATTGCCAGAGGATTTTCAGCCTCCAGAATAGTGAGAAAATAGTTTGTTTTTTTTTTTATTCTTCTAAGCATTTAAAGCATTTTCATATGCTATACCTGCATTCCTATTGTTTGGAAAATATTCTGTTACAAACTTCTGGCTTTAATCCCCCCCAAAAAAACCAAAAAAATTAATCCCAAGCCCACCAAAAATGCAGGTGATTTTTAAAAATATTTATTTGTTTTTATTATTAAAGTGTCATTTTTTTTCTGTAGTGTCTTTCATCATTTTTCTTTGAAATATATGTGAGTGTATGTGCACTCAATGTTCTGAATATCCCAGGAAATGATTTTATATTTGTGTGAATAGTTTTTCACATTTAGAGAAAAACAAAATGATATGCTTGCCTCAACATTATCTCTAATAAGTTATTCTTTGGAATTTATATTGATTACTTTTCTACTAGGTGCCTCAATCTATTTCCATTTTGAGACTTTTAAATTGATGAAGTTAGGGCTCATATTTTTAATGTAATTTTTATTGATATTACCTAGTCTCATTATTATTCATAAACTTGTTATGATAAAATGTAATGAATTTAATTTTGCAAAACTTTTTTTGGTATTTTTGATTGGTCTGATTCTTGTTTTTTTGTTTGTCTTTTTGAGCCATACTTATTAATGATGTGGCTTAATATGGTCACACTGTTGTTTATGAAGACATTTATACTAAGTAAAGGAAGAATAGAGGGAAAGGGAAGACCTGCTGATGGCATATAAGGAGAGAAAGGATCTCTAGCCACACAGCAGAGATAGATGTGCTGAGAAAAGAAAACCTGAGGGGGAATTAAAGACAGCAACTAATGAAACTGGTCAGAATTTAATGACAAGCCTCAAACCATGAACATGCTTTGAATTTAGTAGCAGAGTTTCTATCTTCATTTTAATACACACCAAGAGGTAAGTCCTCCACGTGTCTGACAGTTTGTCATATTGTGGGGGCTTGTGTGTTGCTGTGATGCTGGAAGCTATGCTATTGGTATTCAAATACCAGCAGGGTCACCTATGATGCACAGATTTCAGCTGAGCTTTCCAGACTAAGAAAGACTAGGAAGAAGGACCCAGTGGTCTAATTCTGATAAGAATTAGCCAAAGAAAACCTTATGAATAGCAGGGGAACATTGTCTGACATAGTACCAGAAGATGAGCTCTTCAGGTTGGAAGGCATTCAAAATACGACTGGGGAAGAGCTGCCTCCTCAAAGTAGAGTCGACCTTAATGACATGGAGGGAGTCAAGCTTTTAAGAACTTCATTTGTTGTTGTGGCACAACTCAAAATAAGAAACAGCTGCAAATATCCATTAATTATTGAAATGAGGAATGCACGAAGTATGAACTAGGAAAACTGAAAATTGTCAAAAATGAAATAGAACACATAAACATCTATACCACAGGCATTAGTGAGCTGAAATGGACTGGTATTGGCCATTCTGAATGGGACAGTCATATGTTCTACTATTTCTGGAATAACAACATGAAGAGGGATGGCATTGCATGTGTAGTCAAAAAAATATTTCAGGATCTATCCTAAAGTACAATGGTGTCAGCAATAGGGTAATATCCATACTCCTATAAGGAAGACCAGTTAATACAACTATTATTCAAATTTATGCACCAACCACTAAGGCCAAAGATGAAGAAATTGAGGATTTTTACCAACTTCTGCAGTCTGAAATTGATCAAACATGCAATCAGGATGCATTGATAATTACTGGAAATTGGAATGCAAACGTTGGAAACAAAGAAGAAGGATCGGTAGTTGGAAAATATAGCCTTGGTGACAGAAATGATGGAGGAGATTGCATAATAGAATTTTCCAAGGCCAACAACTTCTTTACTGCAAATATCTTTTTTCACCAACGTGAATGGTGACTATACACATGGACCTCTTCAGATGAAATACACAGGAATCAAATCAACTACATCTGTGGAAAGAGGTGATGGAAAAGCTCAATAGCATCAGTCAGAACAAGGACAGGGGTTGACTGTGGAACAGACCATCAGTTGTTCACAGGCAAGTTTAAGCTGAAGCTGAAGAAACTTAGAACAAGTCCATGAGAGCCAAAGTACTACCTTGAGTGTATCCCACCTGAATTTAGAAACCATCTCAAGAATAGATTTGACGCGTTGAACACAAATGACCAAAGACCAGACTAGTTGTGGAATGACATCAAGGACATAGTACATGAAGAAAGCAAGAAGTCATTAAAAAAACAGGAAAGAAAGAAAAGACCAAAATGTATGTCAGAAGAGACTTCGGAAACTTGCTTTCAGATGTTGAGCAGCTAAAGCAAAAGGAAGAAATGATGAAGTAAAAGAACTGAACAGAAGATTTCTAATACCAGCTTGAGAAGAGAAAGCATAGATTTGGAAAATAATACGAAAATTTTCATTATTTGCAGATGATATGACTGAATATATAGAGAATTCAAAAGAATATATAATCAAACCATTAGAATTAATGATTCAATTTTGTTACCAAATGTAAAATCCACATGCAAAACATATTGTATTTCTAAATATAAGCAGCAACCTAATGGAAAATAAAATCTAAACAAACAAATAGAAAAACGAATACCCACAGACTTTAGAAAACATTGAGCATCTTCAAAAGTCTAGGTATAAACCATATTTTAAAATGTTTGTTCTTTACACTGAATATCACAAAACATTATGAAGAATATTCTGGATACACAAAATCAATCGAGGAATAATATGTCCTACTTACAGATTGGAAAAGTCAATATTGTAGAATAACCCATATAACCAAAATTAATAAATTCAACACAATCTTGGTAAGTATTTTTTTGACAGTCTTTGTGTGTGTGTGTGTGTGAAAATTGGTAAATCTATTGAACATTACAGATGGACATGTATTGGGCTAGGGATAGCCAAAGCAATCTTGAAGAAGAAAAAGGAGAAGACAGGTAAGGTGGAGGAAGAGGAGGTGAAGAAGAACAGAAGAACAAGAGAAAGAGAAAGAAGGTATAGGAAAATGTTGAAAAGAAGATGAGTAGAAATAGACAGAAGAGAGACAGAGAGCTAGGGGGAAAAAACATATATCAGTACTTTTACAAGTAGATCATTCTAACATAATGAGTAGAGAAATAGACTCACATATACATGGTTGTCTGATTTATGATAAAGATAACCAGCTCTTTGGTGTAGTGGTGAAAGGACAGTTGCTTCAATAAAGAGTGCTTTGTTAATTGCATATGAACAAACAGTGATTTTTTAATCAATATATCACACCATGAATAAAAATCAATTTGGCAAAGTGACTGGTTTTAAATGTAAATTACAAAAAAGTAAAGCTTCTGGTAGAAAACGAAAAATGATATGTTTTCAGTAGGTAAAGATTTCTTATTTAGAACATAGTATTTACTATAAAAGAAAAAACATAATACATACCACATGAAAATTAAGAAATTCTTGTTACTCAAAAGATATAATTAAGGAAGTAAAAAGGTAAACTACAGAAGTATATATATATATATATATACACACACACGTATATTTTTGAAGTATATATCTAAGAAGGATGTGTTTATGACGTATATGAAGGACAATTACATACTATTAAAATAGAGATGTATAAGACATAGGATATCCAAGAGACCAAATGCATATTAAAAAAGATGCTGAACTTCATGAACCCTGAGGATTGCAATACCACTAAATCTCAACAAGAACCAAAAAAAAAAAACCAAACCTGTTGCCATTGAGTCAATTCTGCCTCACAGCAGCCCTAGAGGATAAAGAAGAATTGCCCCACAGTGTTCCCAAGGAGCAGATGGTGGATTCAAACTGCCAACTTTTTTGGTAAGCAGCCTGAGCTCTTAACCACTGCAGCACCAGCATGCCAAATACTCTCAACAGGTGGTTTAAGTGAAAAAGAATGACAATACTGTTAGCTGAATTATGGAGCAACTGTGTTCTTATCCATTACTGGTAGGAGCATAAAGTGATACCACCACTTTGGAAAACTGTTTGACAGTGTCTTAATTATCTTATGCTGCTATAACAGAAATACCACAAGTGGATGACTTTAACAAACAGAAATGTATTCTTCCACTAGGAAGCTCAAAGTCTGAACTCAGGGTGCTAGCTCTATGGGAAGGCTTTTTCTCTCTGTCAACTTGGGGAAATCCTTGACATCAATCTTCCCCTAGGTCTAGGAGTTTCTCAGCCTAGGCACCCCAAGTCCAAAGGATGTTCTTCACTCCCAGCTCTCCTTTCTTGGTGGTAAAGGGTCTCTCTTCTCTGTACTGGCTTCTCTCTTTTATATCTCAAAAGAGATTGACTCAAGATAAAACCTAATCCTGTAGATTGTGTCCTGCCTCATTAACATAACTGCTTCTAATCCTGCCTCATTAACATCATAGAGGTTAGGATTTACCACACTTAGGATAATCACATCAGATCACAAAATGGAGGCCAACCACACAATACTGGGAATCACGGCCTAATGAAGTTGACACACATTTTAAGTAGATACTGCCTGTTCAATTCATATCAGGCAGTACCTACTTAAAATGAACGTTAGCCTACTCTCCAAACCCATTGCTTTTGAGTGAATTCCAACTCATAGGGAATCTATCACCCAGCAATTCTAATAATACACATATTCCTAACATAGTATCCAGGTATCTCCATCAGACCATATGTACAGTAGCAGCACTGTTCATGAATTTATAAATAAAAACATGCACAAGTAACCTTCAATAACTGAATAATTAGATAAACCCTGATATATTTACATACCACCATCTGCCTTACTGTGGGGGCTTGTGTGTTGCTGTGATGCTGGAAGCTATACCACCAGTATTTCAAACACTAGCAGGATCACTCAATGAGGATAGCTATTGTGGAGGCTTCCAGACCAAGACAAACCAAGAAAAAAGGCCCGGTGATATACTTCTGAAAATTAGCCAATGAAAACCTTAAAGATCATGACAGAACAGTGCTCAATTCCTCTCTCTTAGACACATCATCAAGTGGGATCAATTCCTAGGAAAAAATAATATGTTTGGTGAAGTAGAAGGCCAACAAGGGTGAGGATGACCCTTGGAGATAAGGATTGGCGCAATAGCCACAAAAGTGGGACTCCAGTATGATGCCAGCAATAGTGAGGATGACCAAGTGCTGCTGGACAATATTTCATTCTGTTTTACATAGGCTGCCATCAATCTGTGTCACCTTCATGACAGCTATCTATCCATCCATCTACCTATCTATCTGTCTGTCTCTCTATCTAGCTGTCTATCTATCTATCTATCTATCTATCTATCTATCTATCTATCTATCTATCTATCTATCTATCTATCTATCTATCTATCTATCTATCTATCTATCTATCTATCTATCTATCTATCTATCTATCTATCTATCTATCTATCTATCTATCTATCTATCTATCTATCTATCTATCTATCTATCTATCTATCTATCTATCTATCATCTATCTATCTATCTATCTATCATCTATCTATCTATCTATCATCTATCTATCTATCTATCTATCTATCTATCTATCTATCTATCTATCTATCTATCTATCTATCTATCTATCTATCTATCTATCTATCTATCTATCATCTATCTATCATCTATCTATCTGTCATATATCTAATGAAATATAAATACCAATCTCAATGAAAGACATACATCTGTACGCAATAACATGAATGAGCCTTACAAATTTTATCACATGAGAATGGCTACAAAAGAATGTGTACACTTATATTTTATTCATATAAATTATGAAAACAAGCAAACATCATTTACAGTTTTAGGAACTAAGACCACAGTGTGGTAATGCTTGGGATGGGACATGGTAAGTGCTTCTGAGTTTCTGATAATGTTGTGTTTCTCAATCTGAGAGTTCTTCACATGGTGTTCACTTTATAATCATGCATCAAGCAGTATAAATTATTACATGTGCACTTTTATTTCTATATACTTTAACAATATTTTTTCTTGAAATCAATACGAATTATTTGGAAATAAAAATATGATAGTGATATTTCCTATGACATGTGCTAATCACATTTTTAATAAAATGAATGTTTTATAATACTTTTTGTGAATTAATTCCCTAACATTTTTTTTCAAATCAGTCTTCTTGAATTTTTCAACTCTTTTACATTTGTTTGATCATCTATCTCTGATTAGCAATATAAATTTCCAGCTCTATTTTTCAATATAAGTTACAGGGAAATATAACATCATATATTTCATCCTAAGGTGTAGGGATAAAATGGAATCTCTTAAAAATCAGATTTCAAATTAGCAGAAAATCTTTCTTAATGAATAGGATTCAAAATTATGAAGGTACCAGGGTAACCAGAATTGAAAAGCTCAGAATCAAACTTGAATACATTTCTGGGCAATTTTTAGGGACAGGTGTGGGTTAGACAAACACTGTCAGTAATTAAAACTCCTGAGGATAGCATTCATCCAAGAATGCATTTGAGTTAGAGGAAAAATACATCTGCTTCCTGGAATATTGGACAAAAGAGATCTATGTTGTCTTCCAGAGGTCTGCAGTGGGATAAAGGCTCAGTTGTCCATACCAGTAAACCACCCATTAAAGCTTTCTTTATTGGCATTCTTCGCTTCTCTCACTTCCCCATTCCATTATCCTTGCTCCCTGAATTCATCTCCCAAATAAACTTTTTGCATTAAAATTTCTGTCTCACGGCATGTTTCTGAATACAACCTAATGTAGTGCCAAAGCTGAAAACTTAACGAGACTAACGTGACAAATACCATCAGTGTATTATTTGATCAGTGAGGTTTTTGGAATAGTTCCAGAAGAGTTTGCCGAGAAACTGGCCCCATCAACAATTAATGCTTTAGCCCATTTCTTTGCAAATATTCACTGGCCTTAGATTATGGTAAGAATAAAAGGGCTCAATAATTTTATAATAATTTTCAAAATAAAATTATCTTTCTTATTAGGAGATCTACAGAGCATATGCATTTTCTTTTCATTGTAGTAGATAAAAACAAAATTTTTTTGAAACGGTCACTATTCCCTGGTGGTGTTTTATGACATAAATGCTTTCTTCTATTTCTTCCTTTGTTATTTGTTTATTTGTATTTTAAACTGTGATAAATCTTTTGGTTTTATAACAAACTGAACTATGCCTTAAAGACACTTCAAATGATTTTAGAACTACTTAGGAAATAAATAAAATAATAGCACTAGAACTCAGAATAAACAGCATTATAGCACGTGATTTTATTAGTAATTATTTCCTGTCAAGGGCCCAGAAATATTTAACTCTGACAATATATGATATACTGCGACTGTTCCTCACTCAATTTCTCCAATGCCTGGAGGAAAAACTGTGTAGGAGTTAGCCATCAGCAACTCAACTGTACTTAAGAAATGACCAAAACAGAGATATATTAACAGCCCAAGTATCGCATCTTTGCTGCAAAATGACTTCTTCCTTATGTCAGTGACTTCTAAGTTGCATTGAACAACTTAAAGGTAGTTTACTTCAGCTCTTCCTGAGTCAACTACATTGTCAACCAAAGCAAAAACTCCTAACTCTAATCACAGAAAAGTAAAAAGAAAAAGAAAGATATGTGTATTTTAATATCTGGGAAGAAAAAACAAAAGAAACACTAAAAATCATCTAGTGTTATCTTCCTCTTCACCTTCGTTCCCTGAGTACACATGCATTCATAACAAGAGAATAAACAAGAAACACTCAGGACAATTGCTTCAGAAATGTGAGCATATTTTTTATCAGTTTATTTCTTAAGTCCTAGTTGATGATATCATAATTAGAATACATTATTCCTATAGGCTGAACTTCCATATGTGATTTTGAAAGACACATTTCTATATTAGTTGTGGGGTATTTGCAACAACATTAATTTGCTACAAATATATGGAATAACTCCAGAAAAAGTAGATAGAAATAAATGTCTCATGTAAGAGTGTATCTTTTTCATTACTATTCCTGAATGATCCACTCCCAGCTAGGGCTGGCATATCACTCAGAACCACTTGTAACTCAGGGTTTGGTTGGTTGGTTGGTTGGTTGGTTGGTTGGTTGGTTGGTTGGTTGGTTGGTTGGTTGGTTGGTTGGTTGGTTGGTTGGTTGGTTGGTTGGTTGGTTGGTTGGTTGGTTGGTTGGTTGGTTGGTTGGTTGGTTGGTTGGTGGGTTGGTTGGTGGGTTGGTTGGTGGGTTGGTTGGTGGGTTGGTTGGTGGGTTGGTTGGTGGGTTGGTTGGTGGGTTGGTTGGTTGGTTGGTTGGTTGGTTGGTTGGTTGGTTGGTTGGTTGGTTGGTTGGTTGGTTGGTTGATTTGTTGATTCATTTATTTATTTTTGTCCTTCATTTCTAGGCCAGGTAATCCTACTTCCAAAAAATCAGACATTGAAAACCCTGTGGAGCACAGTTCTATTCTGGACCACTTTGAATTGCCATGAGTCAGAATCCACTCAACAGTGACAGAGTCTTTTTGGTTATACACAGAAGGCTGAGATCTTTGTAGACTAAATGGAGGCACAGATTTGGAGAAATGCCATATACCTAAAGCAATATGTTTTTATCCCTGTCATGTGAAAGCAAACTCATTCTGATATTCTATTTATAAGAGTAAGGGAAAGAGGCATTCAGGATCAATTTCTGTGTATCTCACATCAGTGGTTCAACTGATTTTCTCCAGTTAGAAGATTTCTGGAAGAACAACTGCAATTGTAATGGTACTGACTGAGGTTATGATAATGAACCACAATTCTTCAGGACAAAATCTTCTTTTGCTCTGACTAATTGGAAAATTTAATTGAGTCATGGAAATATCACCACCCCTGCATCTTTCATATGTTTGATAATGGCACTGACCCAAACCCCCTGTCCCCCACCTCAAGGATGTGGTGTGTTTTTAAACTTACTCTTTTGTCAGGAAGGAGAAACTCCCATGAGATTAGGTGAAATGGAGAAATTATTAAATTATGGACTTAAAATGATACAGCAGGGTTATTCTTCAATGTTGCACTTTTTCCAAGGGCCACTGAAGATGAATACTGGCTCATGTTTAGGAAATTGGTCGGATGCTGTTACAGTGTAAATCAGAAACTGGAAAACTAATGCTCATGAGCCAAATTCAGTTCCATGCCTGTTTTATAAATAAAGTTCATTAAAACACATCCAATTGTTTACAAACGGTCCATGATTTTTTCATGGTACTAGGACAAAGTTAAGTAGTCAAAACAGAGACCATATGGCTCACATAGACTAAATAAAATATTTACTCTTAGAAAAGCCTGCTGCAACATGTTCTAAGTAGTTAGCTAGAGTTCTACTTCTATGAACAACTTTAGATTCCTTTATATAAATTAAAGAATATTTTACTGACTTATCTTTCAATATAATATCTAGATGCATATAACATAAAGAGAGATCTCTATGAAACATACCAATATTTTCCAAATTTGTCTAATCAAAAGAAAACTCTGGGAAATAAATGTGCCCAACATTCACTATGGAATAATCTGATTTAGCTTTTCTGGGGTAAAGTTATGATATGTGGTTATACTCACAGGAGTCACAAGTGATGATTATGAGAACTTTGGAAAGACCAGAATAAACATTTTGTAGGTAACTACTTATCAAGCTTACTTTACTCTCCAATATATTAACCACATACTTTGGACATATTAACAGGAGGGACCAGTCCCTGAAGAAGGATATCATGCTTGGTCAGATAGAGGGTCAGTGAAAAAGATGAAGACCCTCAACAAATGGATTGACACAGTGGCTGCAATAATGGGCTCAAACATAACAATGACTATGAGGATGGCACTGAACCAGCAGTGTTTCCTTCTGTTGTTCTTAGGGTCGCTATGAGTGAGAAGCGACTTGACAGCACCTAACAACAACGACAATAACATGCTAACCTAGGTTCTGTTGTTTTAGCACTCCCATTTAGGGTCTACCACCTAGGATGATCCTATGCCCACTGCGTTCAGGAAGTTTGTTTCAATTATCTACTCTCCCTCTGAGATTCATATTTCACCAAAACTTATAGGCATGCTAATCAAGAAAACACACGACTCATGCATAAATGATCTAGCAAGAGTTTTATCTGTACTTGATGTTGCAAAGGCTGCCAAAGATACTCCTGTTTTTAGATTCAATGAACTTTCCTGTCCATAACTTACCTGACTTCTCAGACGTATTTGAAACATTTTGTGGAACAATAAGTTCACACTGTATCTCATTATTTCAACCTGGAATACCAAAACTCCAGTCTTACTTGTTGTACCAGTGAGTCAGTTCGCATTTCCAGGGTCCCTTGGAAAAAGCGCAACATACGTTTGTCTCATTTTTATCCACCTGTTAGATGCACAAGGGTAGCTAGAATATATCTTTCCAAATGAATACTGATAATTTTTTATTGTATACATAAGCCTCTCATGCTTTCTCATTGCCCCTGGGATAACATGGGAACCCTTAATGTGACTTGAAGGGTCCTCCGAGATTTAGCTCCTATTTATTTTTCAATCTCATCATTCATCATTCTCTCACTTGCTGAATCATCATATAAACTGTGCTGTTTCCCAACCAAGAACTGATGTGTCCCATTGACCCAGAAAACTCCTGTTTTTTGCCTAGAAAATTCATCCCCCTAGAAAAAATTCTGTTCCATTTGCCTAGAAAATTCTTCTTTTTTTTTTTTGTGCCCCATAACATTCATTTGAATTATGTGCTGTTTTTGACCCTATAGATCACCTATGTAAAGGAGATGCTGTAATATTAATAACACCTGGATTTACCTATTCCATGTGATAAGCCCCAATAGAGAAGGAAACTTCCTTGCTCATTAACACCTAGATACCTAGATGAGCAAATTGTGTTTCAGTGTTTGTGTTTCCCTCCCCCAATCTCTTACGCAGATTATTTTTCACCAACTTATTAAAGCCCTGCAGTTACATTTATTTTAGATGTAACATATAAATGTTCAAGTACTCCCCATAGACGGTATTAAGAATTTTAAGGACTGGACTCTGATCTCTTTATAATGAGTTGATCAGAGATTATTCTATCTTACTCTCTATCTTCTAGAATGTTTGAAACTTATTGATGTGTTTCTAACACTGTTTTAGTTGGTATTAAATAGTTCTTCAAATTAGAGATACAATCACGAGTTAAGACAACTTCTAGCTATTTGGCTTCATGGATTTTAGAGGTACAACTGGGAGGTGTTAAAGTCCTCTAATAAATATTCAAAAAATACACTGCTGAAAGCACGTAAAAGACAGCACAAAATAAGACTAATAATACAATCCCAGTGAATATCATTTATGTTACTCTAGCTAGGACATAAGATTGTGAGGTTCACATACAAAGCAAACTAAGATTATGTCAGAAAAAATCACTAGAGAATTTCAGAGTGCAAGCAACTCTTTTCATATTTTTTCTCACACTCTACAGCTATAATATTGAAAAGGTAAATGTTATCACCAAATTCTCAGAACCAACAACACTTTCAGTTAATCCTAGCCATTTGTTCCTATTTCACATTCAGCCTTTCTGACAAACTTTGCCAGTACCTAAAGATAAGGCAGCAAACAAGGATTCCAATCAGGTGGCATGTAAATCTATTGGCTTTTTAAATTTCACATCCAACATCTCATTCTACCATTTAAGGCTGTTGTGACAGGTTTTTTCCACAGAAAAATCTTCTGATTGATCCTACCTTAATTTTCAGACTGAAAATTCAAAGATTCACTGGAAAATACATACGGGTTCCAGACAGATCATCTCCTCACAAATTCCTAGTCCATTAAACTAAGGAAAAAGGGTGAAGTATGTGAAATTTCTTCTAGGCTTTTGGCTTTAGGCCCTAGGTTCTTTTGATCCTGGGAAAGTGTGTATGCCGATTTTCACAGCTGTTTCAAATTTTTACACTCTTTTTTCAGAAGTAACAATAAAAAGGAACCTTATTGAAAATGAATAGATTACCTTAAAGTAGACTGCAATTTTGGCCATAAGCATTTCTATAAAAAGTCCTTTAAAGAGTCACTGAAGTTTATTACCATCTTCGTGATCAGAGAGTTAAAATACCAGAAGTTGCGGTCTATGTGATGCTTTTTAACTATCTTTAAGGCATATGTAAGTTAAAATCAAATTTGTGTGATATGATTTTACCTTTATTGACTTGTTTATATGGTAAAAAAATTCCTTTTTCTTCTTGGAATCACTATTTCAGAATCAGTCCGCATATACGATAGAACACTCTTATTCTAATCATACGATGAATAATATTATCACTGTTGTCAGTTACTTGAGATTTTCAAAGTTCGCGTCTTATTTTTACTGTGGTACTTAACCTTTAATTTTAAATATCATCACATTTTCCCAAATACCATGTTTCTTTAATGGGCTCTGCATATCGTAAGCAATAACTTTTGTTTGGAAAAACTTGGGTGAATAAATATGGCCTCATTAAAATGCAAAATTGTATTCTCCTAATCACCCACCTGATGATTTTCTAGTTTTTCAATTGGGTGCAATGTCTTTCATCATACAGAACTGAAGAGCAACCTATGTAAAATCTATAGCATCAGAAGATAGGTCACATCCTGTGCCACTTCATAGTCAGAAAAAATAATTGCCTGACAGTTTCCTCTTAGGACTCTTCTGTATAAAAATATATAGATTTATGGTTATCCCATCTAAAGAACACTCAAGTATAAGGTATCTTTTTTACTTACTGCCTTCCAAACAGCCTCAGATTCATACCTGCAAATGCTAAAATATAGTTATATAGATCATTAATTCATCTATGCTTGAGAAGTAGAAAGGCCAGTAAGCATAAATCACTGAGTCGTTGAACCAGTATAGAAAGAATCATCACTAAAAGTATTTTCTGCAATGCATTTTCCATTTTAATAATATCCGTTCACTTGAAAATGTTCACAAAAATCAGTAACACACTTCAGTTGAGACAAACTTCTAAAGTATGAACACACCTCTCCTCCTGAAATAGAAAGTTGCAAATAACAGTGTGAACAGTGTATCACATTGCAATAAACAGTCACAGTATAACGTCTCTGACATCAGAATGACAGCCCAAGAAAACATTCCCAATATTGGACCCAGAGCTTTCTGAAAATTTCTAGGGTTTTTGCAGCTTTGCCTGTTTATTTATTTATTTATCTATTTATTTTCCTTGCTCTCCCTTTGAAAAACAAATGAGTTTGGAGACAGGGTAACTACAGTCAGATTCAAACCTTTTCCTCTGGAATCGTATTAACAACACATTATTCTGTGAACCCAAAACTCTCTGAATTTTGTCAGCTATTCCAATAATGGATTCTCTAGATTCAGAACGTATGGCTTTTTTTTTAGAGAAAATAATGACCACTATGCTGTAGTCATTCACTGATTCCTTCCTTCAATACATTTGTATTGAGCAAAGAAGTTCTTAGGTGCTCATCAAAAAAATTACAAAACTAGGTGAGAAAATTAATTACCATGGAACCATAAGGTACTTTCATAGTGTGTAGTCTGGCATATCAAAACAACGTAAAGTCAAATAAGCTTTTTTAATATATATATTGTTTTATCCTTAATATAGATTATTTATTATATTAATTTATTTGTCA
Organism: Elephas maximus indicus; assembly: GCF_024166365.1. Lineage (NCBI taxonomy): Eukaryota > Metazoa > Chordata > Mammalia > Proboscidea > Elephantidae > Elephas > Elephas maximus. The sequence goes on along the minus strand of NC_064836.1, from coordinate 38,936,752 downwards.
TTTAATGTTATAAATTTAATGTAAATCAATATTTAACGAGCTTTAATTACAATCATCTAATCTGTGACACTCCTTTACATTACCTATTTTAATTCAGTTGGGCATTGTGTTTTATTTGCTTCTGCTGTTATTCTGTCATTATAATATTAAAAACGGTTTACATATGTTTTATAATGATAAATATGCTTGCTTTATATTATGTTATTTAAGTATATATTTAATTAAACATTCAGTATATATGATATACCCAAAACAAAACCAAACCCAGTGCCATCGAGTCAATTCTGACTCATAGCGACCCTATAGAACAGAGTAGAACTGCCCCATAGAGTTTCCAAGGAGTCCCTGGCAGATATAAACTCCTGAAGCAGCACTGAAAAAAAAAATATATATATGGATAAGAGTGTCCTGTAGTGATGTTTAGGAGAATATGGTGGAACTACATCAAGTATAACCAGAAAAATTTCTCACAAAAACCAGAAAATATAAGACAAAATTAAAATTCACAAAAAAAGACCAGGCTTACTGGTCCGAGAGACTTGAGGAACCCCCAAGACTAAGGCCCCTGACACCCTGCTAACTCAGAATTGAAAGCACTCCTGAAGTCCAACTTTCAGCCAAAGATTAGACAGCCCTATCAAACTAAAAATAATACACTTACAGAACATGCTTCTTTGTTCAATCAAATATATGACATCAAATGTGCAATACCTGCACAAACACAAAGATGAGAAGGCAGGAGGGGTCAGGAAAACTGGATGAATAAACACAGAGAGCCCCAGGTGGGAAGGCAAAGGGGGAGAGTGTTAACCCTTTCTCAGAATTGTAACCAATATCACAAAAAAAAAGTGCATAAATTTTTGAATGAAGAACTAATTTACAGTGTGTATTTTCACCTACAAAACCCTGGTGGTGTAGAGATTAAGTGCTACAGCTGCTAACCAAAAGGCTGGCAGTTTGAATCCACCAGGCACTCCTTGGAAGCTCTATGGAGCAGTTATACTCTGTCCTATAGGGTTGCTATCAGTCAGAATCTACTCGAAGACAATGGATTTGTTTATCTTTGGTTTTTATTTCCACCTAAAATGATTTTTTTTTAAATCAGAAAACAGAAATTAAATCAATTTAAATAAATTGTATATATCTCAAAATGGCCCAAGTTCAACAAAAAAAATAGTAAAACACACAAAATCATAAGAGAAGAGGGACCAATGAAAAGAAAAAATGAAGAAAAGGAAATTCGTATGGAGGCTAGGTTAATAAAAAATTAGAAAATTTTCAAACAATGGTGTTAAATATATTTTCTGAAAAAATAACAGAGATCAGGAAACAAATGGAGGAACAAAATGAGAGACTCAACAAGGAAAATGAAAATATTAAAAAAAGCAAACAAACAGAAAAACAAACAAAGAGAACTCCTGGAGCTGAAGAAAAAAATCAACTGAATTAGATAAAGCAAGAGAAACATTCAACAACAGAATCAAACAGTCAGGAGACAGACGCAATGAATTAGAAGACAAAATAATTGAATTTATTAAATCTCAAGAAAAACAAGAGAAAAGAACAAAGAAAAGTGAAAAAATTTAAATGGAAATATGGGATTATGGAATTCAGTTAGGAAATCTAACATTGGAATTATTGGAATTCCAAAGCACCATGACAAAAAAAAGGCATAGAAACAATTTTTCAAGACAATCCGAGGAAATTTCTCAGACCTAGACAAGGAACCAAGCATGCAAATATAGGAAGGTATATAAACCCCAATTAGGAGAAATACAAAAACAAAAACCCTCTGTGCCATATTTTAATAGAATTCCTAAAAATCAAAGACAAGGAGAGAATTCTAAAAGCAGCAAGAGAAAAACACAATATAATGTACGAAGGGTCCTTCATAAAAATCAATGAGAATTTCTCCCCAGAATCTCTTGAGGTCAGAAGACAATGGAGCAACATATACATAAAATATTCAATAAAAACAATTGTCAACCAAGAGTCCTTGGCTGACAATTATTTCCAGCAAAGTTGTCATTCAAAAACAAAGGGGTTATCAAGAAATTCCCAAATAAACAGAATTTTTATGGGAATTTGCCACTAACAGACCAGTTCTGCAAGTACTATTCAAAAGAGTTCTCCAAATAGAAAGGCAAAAACATTAAACAAATACTCTAATCTATAAATAGAGGAAAAACAAAAAGGGAGATCTCCAAAAAAAACATAACACCATGAGCAATTATAAGGACCAAGTACATGGTATTTTCAGGAAATAAACTCAATTATATAATCCCACAAACAATACAACATCAAGATTATGAGAAATAGGAACAAGGCAAACCTATCGGATATAGGACATACAATGATGTTTATGAAGACTCACAGAAAGAAATGGGGAAGGGAAGAGTATAGCAGGAAAAGATTTAATATGTTTAAGTTGTATGTTATCTGTTTTGTATGTTAAACATGTTGCAATTGTAAGTTGTGTCTTGTACTACGTGTAGTAACCACTAAGAAATCACTGAGAAAAAAATACACTGAAGAAGGGAGAAAGCAAAAGGCTCATCACAAGCAAGTTGCCAAATAAGAACAAAAACAGAAAAAATGAGAATAAAAAACAAAGAAGATACAAAACACTCAAAAAACAATGAGGTAGACATTTCATTTTCAGTAATAACCTTAAATGTAAATAGTCTAAACTGCCCATGCAAAATGCAGAGTGGCAGAATAGATAAAAAATAAGCTATTCTTTTGCTGTCTAAAAGAAACATATCTGAGACTTAAGAACACAAAAAGACTGAAAATAAAAGGATAGAAAATATTTCATGCTCTTAGTAAACACGAAAGAGCAGAGGTGGCAATACTGATAACAGATGAAACAGACTTTAAATCTAAATCTATTACAAGAGAGAAAGAAGGCTATTACATAATAATAAAAATGGCAACCCAAAAAGAAGATTGTCTTAGGTTGGGCTCTCTAGAGAAGCAAAATCAGTAAAGTGTATAAATATATAGAGAGAGTGAGATTTATTTCAAGGAAATGGCTCATATGGTTGTAGTGACTGGAATGTTCCAAGTTCATGGGTCAGGTTGGAGGCTTCTCTTGATTCATGTAGCCACAGTGGCTGGTTAATCCAAGATTGGCAAGTAACAGAACAGGGCTATTGCTCACAGGCTGTGAAGACTGAAGAATCCCAAGATTAGTGGGTAAGATTGCAGGCAAGGCTAGCTCAAGTCCCAAGAACCAGAGATCAGACAAACAGGAGCCAGCTGCAAGATCCAGAGTCATTAAGAACCCAAGAACCTTACCAGAATGTCCGCTTACATTTGATACCATATGCCCAAAGAAATTCCTTTCAACTGATTGGCTACTTATAGCAGATTCCACCACTGGGGTGATCATATTGTATCAAATCCGAACATGGAAGTGATCACAACCTCATATGACTGCCAAACCACTGAGAATCATGGCCCAGCCAAGCTGACACAGAATCTTAACTATCACAAAGATGTAATAATTATAAATGCATATATGCACCTAACAGCGTGCTTCAAAATGCATGAAACAAATACTGACTTAATATGAAAGGAGAAATAGACAACTCCACGATAGTTGTGGAGGACTTCAACACATCACTCTCAATTCTAGACAGAACATCTAAAAAAGATCAATAAGGATATTGAAAACTTAAATAAAACTAAAAGCCAATTTGACCTAACAGACATGTATAGCACACTCTACTCATCAACAGAAGAATACAGATTTTTCTGTAGCACACAAGGATCTTTTTCCAGAATAGACAATATGCTAGAACACAGAGCAATCTCACAAAATTTAAAAAGATTGAAATCATACAAAGCATCATCTCAGACCGTAACAATATGAAGCTAGAAATGAACAACAGAAAAAATAAGAAAAAATGAATCTGTGGAAACTAAATAATATGCTACTAGATAACTATTGGTTCATAGATGAAATCACAAGTTAAATTTAAAAAATTCTTAGAATAAAATGAAAATACAACTTATCAAAAGCTTTGGGACACAGCAAAAGCAGTACTCAGAAGGAAATTCATAGCAATAAATGTCTAAATTTTAAAAAAAGAAAGATACAAAATCAATAACTTAAACTGACAACTTCAACAAACAGAAAACAGTAAAAGAAGCCAAAAGCTATGTGATAAAGCATATAATAAAGACCAGGGCAGAAATAAATGAAATATAAAACAGAAAACAATAGAAAAAATCAATAAAACCAGAAGTTTGTTCTTTGAAAGGGTCAATAAATTAGTCAAACCACTGGCTAGACTCTTAATAAAAAGAAACCAGAAGGGACAAATAACCAAATTAAGAAATGAAACTGGAGACATCACAAATGATCCAACCAAAATAGAAGATCATAACAAATTACTATGAAAAATCATATTCCAACAAATTTGAAATCCTAGGTGAAATGGACTAATTACTAGAAACACACTACCTATCTCAAACACACTACTACCAACACAAAGAGATGTAGAAAGTCTAAACAGATCCATTACAAAACAAGAGATTGAAGATGCCATCAAAAAACTGCCAACAGGACCCGATGGCTACACTGGGGAATTCTATTGCATATTCAGAGAAGAATTGACACCGATTCTATTCAATCTCTTCAAAAACATAGAAGAGGAAGAAATACTGCTGGACTCTTTCTATGAAGCCAACATATCATAACCCTGATACATAAAACAGGCAAAGACATAACATAAAAAAAGAAAATTACAGACCCATATGTCTCATGAGGAACCCTGGTGGTGCAGTGGTTTAGCATTCAGCTGCTAATCAAAAAGTTGGCAGTTCGAATCCGCCAGCTGCTCCTTGGAAACCCTATGCGGCAGTTCTACCCTGTCCTTTAGGATCACTATCAGTCAAAATTGACTTGACAGCAATGGGTAGTAGTATTATCTCTCATGAACATAGATGTAGAAATTTTCAACAAAATTCTAGGCAACAAAATTCAGCAATATATCAAAAAATCATCCACTATGATCAAGTGAGAGTCATACCAAGATTACAAGTGTGGTTCAACACTAGAAAATCAATCAATATATTCTACCACATAAATAAAACAAAGGCAAATAAACATATGATCATATCAATTGGTGCAGAAAAGGCATTTGATAAAATTCATAACCCTTTCCTGATGAAAACCGTCAGTAAAACAGGAATAAAAAAAAATTCCTCAACACAATGTAGGGCATATATGCAAAACCAACAGTCAACATCGTACTTAATGGAGAAAGACTGAGAGCCTTTCCTTTGAGAATGGAAATGAGACATGGATGGCCATTATCACCACTCTTATTCAATATTATATTGGAAGTCCTAGCCAGAAGAATAAGGCAAGAAAGAGAAATAAAATTTATCCAAATCAGAAAAGAAGTAGTAAAACTATATTTGCAGATAACATGATCCTGTACATAAAAGACTCTGAAGATTCCACAGAACAACTGCTGGAACTGATAGAAAAATTCAGCCATGTGGCAGAGTGGGAGCACAACACAGAAGAATCAGTTGGATTTCTTTACACTAACAAAAAGTACTCCAAAAAAGAAATGAAGAAAACAATACCATTTACAACAGACCCCCAAATGATAAATACCTAGGAATCAATCTAAGCCGGTACATAATATACTTATACAATAAAAATTATAAAACATTACTTCAAGAGACTAAAAGAGAACTACAGAAATGGAAAGACATCCCATGCTCACCGATTGGAAGACTTAATATAGTGAAAATGTTAATTCTATCTAAAGCGATGTACAGATACAATGCAAAACTGGTAACAATCCTAACAACATTCTTTACCAAAATAGAAAAACTAATAGCCAACTCAATATGGAAAGAAAAGAAGGCCCAAAGAGTCAAAGAAATACTGAAGAAAAAGAACAAAGCAGGAGGTGTCACACCCCCCATATCAAAACATAATACACAGCCACTGTGATCAAAACATCCTGGTATTGAGTCAATGAAAGACATGTAGACCAAAGGAATAGAATTGAAAATTCAGAATTAAGCCCAGCCATCTATGGACAACTGATTTTTGACAAGGAGTCAAAGCTCATTCAGTGTGGGAAGAACAGTCTCTTTAATAAATGGCGCTGGCAAAACTGGATATCCTTATGCAGAAAAATAAAACAATATCCACACCTCACACCCCACAAAAAAGTTAACTCAAAATGGATCACAGACCTAAATGTTAAAGCTAAAATTATAAAATTCCAGGAAAAAAAACATAGGAAGAAAACTATGGGACCTAATCTTTTGTAAAAATAGGAAAACAAACATAACAACAAATTCTCAAATAGAAGAAGACAAAATAGATAAATGGGATCTCATAAATATTAAAAACTAATGCTCATTGAGACATTTTCAAATGTGTAAAAAGAGAACCTACAAACTGGGAAAAAAATCTTCAGAAACAACATATTAGATAAGGGTCTAATCTCCAAAATGTATTAAAAATTTCAACAACTCAACAACAAAAAGACAAACAACCCAAACATAAAATGGGCAAAGAACCAGATCAGAAACTTCAACAGAAAAGACATTCGATCAGCCAACAAGCACGGGAAATGATGGTCACGATCATTAGCCATTAAAAAAAAGAGATACAAATCAAAACTACAATGAGATACCATCTCACCCTGGTTAAAATGCCATTAAAAAAAAAAAAAAGATAACAAATGTTGGCAAAGATGTGGGGAGATTGGAACATTTATCCATTGCTGGTAGGACTGTAAAATGGTATAACCACTGTGGAAAATGATATAGCTCTTCCTCAAAAAACTGGAGCTAGAACTACCCTTCAATCCAGCAATCCTACTCCTAGTGATATACCCTAAAAAAACAAAAACAAAAAAACCTAGAGACTTAAAAGTCGTGACACAAACAGATATATGCACTCCTATGTTCATTGTAAGAATGGCTCAGGACTGGGCAGTGTTTCCTTCTGTTGTGGACAGGGTCACTATGAGTTGGGATCGACTCAACAGCACCTAACAACAACAAGAACATGTTCATTGCAGCTCTACTCACAATAGCAAAACATAGAAACCGAAGTACCCATCAGTGGATGAATGAAAAAGCAAAATGTGGTACATAATACAATGGAAAACTATGTAACCATAAAAAAAAAGAGTCTGCGAAACATATTATAACATGGATGGACCTAGATGGCATAATGTTAAGTGAAATAAGTCAAGCACATAAGTACTTTTATATTTTATATTAAGACAAGAAAAGACATATAAAAGGAGAACAATGTTCAATGGTGGTTAACAGGGGAAAGAGGGGATCTCTCTTTTATAATAAAACAAGAATATACATGTATAAGGAGACCAATGTTCAATGGTGGTCACCAGGGGAAGGAGGGGAGGGAGGAGGAAGCATGCTCTAGATCATAAATAATTGTTATTTTTGGTGATGGGAAAAGTAGCACCAAATGTGGAAGTAGTGAGCACAGCTTAACCAAAATAAATGATGTCACTAAGAAGCACTCAAGAGAAAAGGATGCTTGTATTAAAGAAAATGACATATGTAATTCAGCATCAACACCAACAATGACGAAAAGTCAAGTGTACAGTCACATATGAATGTATAGAGACATATAGGTATAGGGGTAGTTACAGGTATATACATAAAGGTGCACAGAAAAAAGTATCTCTATATAAATGTGTAAGTACAGCTACATGTGTGCAGCCACAAATATTCATAGAAGACACAATTACAGATATTTCTCAGATATAACCCAACATCTTGTGAGATGGGGTTTCCAAGTTTGAAAGTTTAGGACCTTAGTCTCATGGGACAACTTAGTCAATTGCTATAATACAGTTTACAAAGCCCATGTTGTGCATCCTAGTGAAGTGACTAGCATCTGGGGTCTTAAAACCTTGTGAGCAGCCACCTAAGATACAGCTCTTGGTCTTTACTTGTCAGGAGCCAAAGAGTAAGAAGGTGACCAAAATCACAGACAATAAACAAGTATACAAGACTGATGGCCTACAAAAGCCACAAGCTTAACTATCCTGAGGCCAGACCTAGGTGGTGCCTGGCTACCACCACTGACCAGTCTGGCCAAGCCACAATAGATGATCCTGATTAGAATGGGGAAGAAATGCAGAACAAAACTCAAACTTATAAAAAAAAAAAAAAAGGCCAGATTAACTGGACCGCTGAGACCAGAGGGCTCCCTAAGACTTTTGTCCTGAAACACTCTTCAAACCTTGAACCAAAACTCTTCCTTGAGATCTCTTTTAAAGAGAAATGCAGAGTGACATGCAAAATAAAGGATATTACCAGTTAGATTGGTGTTCTACCAAGGTTAAATCTGTATGAGTCCAAAAGGTTAACATTTATTCCAAAGCAATGATCTTCTGATAAGGGGGCAGGGAATCTAGAGTACTGGAAATGGAACAGCTGGAACAAAATTAGTGAGAATGTTGACACAGTGTCAGAAATGTAGCTATTGTCATTGATCAGTCTGTGTGGAAATTGTCAAAGGGGGACCTAACTTGCTGTGTAAACTTCAGCTAAAAACACGATAAAGTGTTATTTTAAAAAATCAATTTGTTGAACTCTCATACTTCCATTAACTAAAAGAGATGTTCCTTTATATATGGACACTTTTTTTTCTTGAATACTAATGACTTCTCATGACTTATTTCATATCCTTTGAACAGTAGCAACATGAAAACAAAGTGCCCCCATTAATTTATTCTGTAAGATTTATTAAAATTACTTTTATTGTATTTTCTCTTAGAAGAACAGTAATCACATTTTACATGTTTGTACAAACTTTCCCCTGTTTTAATTCTCTATGATTACTCAAACATGCATTTAAAAACCTTTTTTTAACCCTCCAACATATTTTATCTAATAAAACAAGAAATTCTGACAGCAACATAATAGCAAATTCAAGCATGCTACAAAGTGGTTACATAAATAAGTATTTCTCTGGGTATATTAATTCCAACAAATGTAGAAGACTACATTATATTCCTTAATTAGCTGTTATTTATGTCAGACATTAAAGTGGCTCCCTCAGGCACTTGAAATTTCTAAAGTAAATATAAACATGCTAGACTTCTAACATTTTTATGTTTTATAAACTTTAATGCAAACTGAAATAATCTGAGTTTCATTGCTAAATTGTTAGAATTTATCAAGCATAGTTATTTAAAAATTTGGAACATATTTAGAAAGTTCAATTTCTTCTCTCATTTTGTGTTTTCAGTGAATGTTCAAAAGTTACCATTTGAAGGAAGTAATATCTAAGATTGCTCTAAAAATTTACTCCTACTTATCATAGAATATCACCAAATTGTTACCAAGTATTTATTAAATTAGAATAGTTGGAAAAACAGAAATACATATGTGCTTTAAAGAAAAACTCAAGTCATGAACTAGTGAAAAAAATATACAATTTTCATAAATGATGCAATCTTAACTTTGAGTTTAATTTTCCAAACTATGATAAAAGTCTCCCCTAGTATTTTATGTGTAAAAATACTCTATTTGTCAAACTAAATCTACAAGTACAGCAGGGTGACATGTGTTTCATTATCATCTCCAGAGTTGATGTGTTATGTCGTCAATGATTTGATACGGTAATGAGCAGGCAATTTCAGATCAATCGCTATCAGTCAACAATTCACAGAACATCTCAGAACTTTCCTTCTCAGAATATTAAGCTAGACAATATGGTGGAGTTATTGAATGTGTTCAAATACGAGGTAAATTTGTGTAATGATATAATTATATAACTTGGGAAGAATTTGAAGAGAAATCAATCACTTTGTCATTGCTTCAAAGGCACTTGCTTAAGAAAGCAATACATTGGAAACCAAGGCAGAGAATACACAGCACCTTATCATGTTAAAATTATAAAACTTTAGTTATAATTTAAATAATTTCCCTAAATGGTAACATCAAAAACACAGACATATATATCTAAATATTGTATCAACGGGCTAAAAGAGACATGTTTAAAAAACTTTTAAATATTTTCTGTGCTTTCCATTCTAAAATTCTCCTTGTAGTTGTTATTTTTTGGGTTGGAAGGAATGATTTTAGAAGTTATTAGTATGCAAATGAGCGTAAAACTTTTTTTCCAATATACTCCAAAGTATCGTTTTTGTTTTTATTTTCTGAAAGTTTCATTTATCATTCCTCCTTAAAGCAGCTAATTATCTAGGTATGGCTAAGAAGCTATTCTCCTGAAAATAAATTAGTCTTGCTCAGAAGCAATAATAAGAAATATTAAAATAGCTTTATGTCCATAAGGAGAATAAGATGAAATTTAATACAGTTTTAAAACCAAGAGTGTCTGATAAAGTGTTCTCCAGTACATTTCTTTGTAGGTTTACAAAAAAAAACAGTCTATTAAATAATATTAAATAACCTTCCGTTTTGACCAATTGACTTAATATAAGTAAGCCAACTCCCCCCATATTTATTTATTTATTTCCACAAATATAAGCATATACCTTGGCTATTTTGTTGTAATATTATCCATTTCATTCACAACATACAGCAGTGCGCCTTTGGAGAAATGCACTTGGGCCTCTAAGTCAAGTCCATATCTCTTCCAATTCTAACAAGTATAAAAAGGGCTCTTTCTAGTCCTACCATTCTTACAGTGATATGGGATACTCTTCTAATGTAATTCAAATTTTAAGCTTACATTTAATTAACACAAAAGTGTATATAAATGAAAATGTTTAAGAGCTGAAACTACCCAACAATGAATGTGTATTTCATACTATCTGGCCAAAGCAAGCGAGCGAGCGAGAAAGCGAGCAAGCAAACAAAAACAAAAAACTCATACCGCTGTTAATAAAACAAACATTAAATCCAAAGTTGGAAGGCAAAAGTGATGAAAATGGGCCCTGCCTGCATAAACATCTGCAGAAATAAAGTATTTTACTCTAGTTAGTTAACAAACGTCTAGTCTATTTAAAAATTCTTTTTACTTGTCTTGCTGTCGGGTATTCAATGTTGGATTTTTCTACTCCCTTTAAAATGCACTGTTAATTAGATTATCAGTGCTTTTTTTTTTCCCCTTCTTGTATTGAATAGAGTTTGTCTTATGGGTGATTAAGTTGTTTCCTCAATAATTTATAAAATGGCAAGGAATACACCTGGTTCAGATCAAGATATAATTAGAGAATAAGAAGATACCACCTGAAATTTGTGAATTCTGAGAATGACAACTTTTGAAGTCATGCAGATAATTTACATCTCTGTAATTCATTTGTAATCACGTGATTTATACTACTCACTTTCAGGAGCGATTGTATACCTATAAGAAAACGCATAATGGCTTTTTCTTACCTGACTTTTATAAGGTTTTCTTCCCTGCTACTATTTACAGAACAGCAACTTCGTCAATCCTTTCTCATAATTGCCCGTGTACTGCCACTACCCCTCCCAGATTAGTGAGCAACTGAAACGAAATCAGCCAAGTCCAAGTCAGCTAACAGCTTTGTGATGGCTTCCTATGAATTCTTGCTGTAATGGGGATATTGGCTAATGATAAAAAAAAAAAAAAAAATCATGATTCAAATTATTTCTCATGGGATTGAAGCTATAGTACTATAGTTCTCTGATGGAGAGAGTAGAGGCAAGAAAGAAGCTGAGCTGCATTAATGGTACAGTTGGCCCTCTGTATCTGCAGATTCAACAGACCAAGCACCAAAAATATTCAGAAAAAAAAGGAGTTTCAAAAGCCAACACTTGAATTCACCACGCACCGAGCACACTGCTGAATCCAAGCAAATGAAGCGATACGCAGGCATCCCTTGCTCTATCCTTCACCGTCTCACAGATCCTCAGTGTTTCTCCAGCACTGGTAGTTTGAGCATTGTTTGCCTTGCATCGCCTTGGTTTGCCCCTTGTGTTGTGTGAAAAAATGACTCCTAAAAAGCAATGAAATGTCAAAGCAATCTTCCAAGGCTAAGGGTGAGGGAGTTGAGGAGAACTACAGGAAGCGGTTTCAGGCTAATAACGGATGGCTGGCTAACTCTGTAAAGTGCTCCAGCCTCAAGAATTTCAAGATCAAGGCTGAATTGCACTGGCTAATGCCCAGGCATTATCAGCATTCCCAGAAGAGCTCCAGAAACTCACAGAAGAGAAAGGTTACCTTCCAGAGCAAGTCTTCAATGGTGATGGATCAACTATTTATATATCATTTACATTGTATTAGGTTTTATAAGCAATCTAGAGATGATTTAAACTATATGGGAGGATATGCATAGGTTATATGCAAATACTACACCATTTCATACAACAGACTTGAGCATCCATGGATTTTGGTATCTGTAGGGGATCTTGGAACCAGTCCCCAGTGGACACTGAGGGATAACTATCACCTATTTACAGAACTGTTTCTTACTGACTTCTGGTTTCAAATTCATGTGATTCTGCATTTCCATGTCCGATTCCTGATTTCCCCATCATCTAACACTGGATATATATTTTTTCTTATGTGCTATATCATCTGCTATAAGACAGAGTCCTGTTTTCTGTGTTTCCAAGTATTTCAATGAAATATAGTACCCATTGTCCTGGATTCAATTTTGTCTCCCAAAAATATCTGTCAACTTGGCTATGTCATGATTCCCAACATTGTATGATTTCTACCATTTTGTCATCTGTTGTGATTTCCCTACATGCTGTAAATTCTATCACTCTGATGTAATGAGATGAATTAGTGCCAGTTATAATGATGAGATCCATAAGATTAGATAATGTCTTAAGCCAATCTCTTTTGAGATAAAAGAGAGAAGTGAGCAGAGATAGGGGACCTCATACCATCAAGAAAGAAGCACCAGCAACAAAGCGTATCCTTTGGACCTGGATTTCCTGTGTGGAGAAGCTCCTAGTCCAGGGGAAGTTTGATGACAAGGATCTTCCTCTAGAGCTGACAGAGAAAACCTTCCCCTGAAGCTGATGCCCTGAATTTGGTCTTATAGCCTACTAGACTGTGAGAGAATAAACTTCTGTTTGTTGAAGTCATCCACTCAGGTAGTTCTGTTATAGCAGCACTAGATGAGCAAGACATCCATTAATTGAGGTCAACACAAAATCAAAAAAAAAAAGCCAAACCCAGTGCCACTGAGTCGATTCCGACTTATAGTGACCCTACAGGACAGAGTAGAACTGCCCCATACAGTTTCCAAGGAGAGGCTGGTGGATTCGAACTGCTGACCCTTTGGTTAGCAGCCACAGCACTTAACCACTACACCACTAGGGTTTCCAAAATCAAAAAGGTTTTTAAAAATATATTTATTAAACAGAGTTGAAGTTCTCTATGTGATTTAATGCCCTATCTGAAATTTAAGAATTTGCTGAGTTTTCTTTTTTTTCACCTGTGTATTTAACTTTCACCCATCATGTATTCATGAATAATAGATGTTATCTTCTTGTAGGCTCTATGTTCTTAAAATAAGGACTCATATTTTCAATTAGCTGTCCAAACATACATAGGAAAATAACATTAAATTGAGAAAATAGAAATTGAGCTTCACAAGTACAAGAGAAGCTGATTTAGTTTGTTCTTATTGGCAAATATAAGTATATATCATAGATTTGCTCTTAAACAATGAAAAATAAAATTGGGCCATGAAAAACAAAACTGATAAAAATGCAAGAATAGACAAATTTATTCAATTTCCTACTGCCATGAGTAAGCAAGAAAGAGAGACGGAGAAACAGAGACAAAACATTTTAATTTACCAAACAGCTTTTATTTGAAAGATAAAGTCATAACTCACTTAGAAAACCATACTCATGTAACTGGGGAAAATAATGCCATTTTATTCAGAAATGTAGAGATACAATTTCCAGAATGCATTTATTTAATGCATATTAATTCCCATTTAAATGTGAACCCTTGAGAGTTTTTCCTTTTATTTCTAATGCAGAGTAGTTCTACTCTGCAGACCAGGGGTTGCTATGAGTTGGAATAGAATCTAAACAATTAGCGACAACAATGAGAATATATGGTTCTAGCATTTCTATCGTAGACGGAGCATGGAACTGATAAAGCCTGCTTGCAATTGGCACCCTATTTTTTCAGAAAATAAAAAACTATCAACAAATAATGATCCAGCATCCATTCCATTAAGGAAAAAACATGGCATCACCAAAAAGTTAAAAAAAAAAGATCATCCTTTAAAGGGTTAAAGTGTTAAAAAGCAAAGATGTCACTTTGAAGACTAAGGTGAGCCTGAACACAAGCCAGCATATTTTCAACTGCGTCATATGCAAGTGAAAGCTGGACATGAAGCATGTGAATAAGGAAGACCTAAGAAGAATTGATGCCTTTGAATTATGGTATTGATGAAGAATATTGGATAAACCATGGATTGCCAGAAGAATGAAAAAGTCTGTCTTGGAAAAAGTACAGCCAGAATGCTTCTTGGAAGGGAGGTTGGCGAGACTTTGTACATGTTATCAGGACTGACCAGTCGCTAGAGAAGGAAGTCATGCCCGGTAAAGCAGAGGTTCAGCAAAAAAGAGGAAGAGCCTTAATGAGATGGATCAACATGGTGGCTGCAAAAATAGGATCAAACACAGCAATGACCGTGAGGATGACCCAGGATCGGGTAGCGATTTGACCTGTTTTACATAGGGTAACCGTGGGTCAGGACCAATTCAATGGCACCTATCAACAACAACAATTCTCCAAAAGTGAAATTCCCTTAAAAATTTCTTTGAATATAGACTAATATCGACAGCAATTTTCTCTCACTTCAAAGGCATTGGAAAAATGTGTGATTATAAGCTGATTTTTTATACTGTAATGTCATTTTCAAAATGTATGTACTGAGTATATATTGCTGTGAAATTCAGAAAAAATAATGATGGGGAACAAAGCTAGTTTCATAGCCAATAAACATATTAATACCTTAGGCAAGACAGCTTTTTTCTGACATATTTTGTAATTGCTAGTTATTTAAAGTCTCCGAACAAAGACCTTAAAATTATCTTTAAACATAAAACTTTAAGGAAATAAAGTATATCTCTATTCATTTCACATAACAATACATGCATGTAAAATAGACATACACATTATTAATAGGGTTTTGCTTTGCATTTATCTATATTACCAAAGATTCGGAATGGAAACATATGTATAGGTATTAAATTCATACATATACATATATATATTTAATAAGATGAGGGAATGAGAAGTTAATTGTTTTCTTAAGAGAGATCTTTTGTAACATGTTTGGTGGCAAAACTTTGTGTGTGGGAGAGAGCTAAAGGGAAAGAGACAGAGAAGGGGGGAAAAGAGTACATTTTTGATTGGTTTTATTTTTTTTAAGATTAAAACAAATTGGAAATACAATTTAGAGTGTATCGCAATTCTGGCAGAACACTCAACTGTTCTAAACTCAAGTAGGAAGTGACAGAATGATATTTGATGGAACATTTTTAAGTGTTTTTTGCATAATTAACTAGATTTTTACAGTCAGTGTAATTCCTACCATCAAGGGAGTACAGAGGGAAAGAAGAAATTCCCAAGGGTAAATTTCTCCGTATCAAGCAGGACTTCCCTTTGGGAATGTGCAAGGGGAATTAGGCTCAATTAAATTACGTATAGGTTATGCAAAGAGGATAATTATCTTGCTCATTACCATAAAAAAAAAATTACCGTAGCAGCCTGTTTTTTCTACCACAGTTGAAGATGAATTGGAAGGATGCCTTGATCATTTGCACGTTTGAAAGACCTTATTTCCCCCCCATGCTGGCAGGTCTACCTCAGACAGATCATTCCTATGCCTGTGCAGATGTACAATATGATCAGCACAGGCCACGGAGTAATTGGTATGCCAGTGGTCTTCTTTTATTTCTGGCTCACATCTGTGTTATACAATAACATTCTGCTACAGTTAGTATTTGCTACCAATGCCAGAAACTGGTCATTTGTTCTTTAGTAAATAAGATAATGGCATATGCAAGATGAAAGACATAACAAATATTAAAACATTTCTAATCCCCAGATAATACTTAGTCTGTCCTAGATCCACAGCTGCTATATGTTAACAGGATTATTTAAAATCAGTTTTAAGAGTTTAAAACTTGTCAGTAAGCATTGGCCAGGTTAACTCTGTCAAGAGTCCCCGTTAGCAATATGGCTGGACCTCATACAAATGTCAGGTCCATCTGTGCTCCATTGTCTCAAAGCAGAATGATGTTGCAGAAGTATACACAGGATTTGCATTTAGACAATCCTAATTCCGGGTTTTCTTTTCCTAAGCACCAAGTACCTAGGGAAGATTCTCATGTAGAAAGGGAGAAAAGAAATACAAATGGCCAGAAATTGAAAGGTGAGGTTGACATTTCCCAGGAAGCACGAATCCAAGCCTACTCCATGGCTGCATCTAGAGAGGTGGCAAGGCTGGAGGTATAAGATCTAAGGCCAAGAGGTTGCACTCCTGTACCCTTGGCCCTAGATCTTGTACTTAGATCATAGACTAAGATCATGGATGAGCTTAGATCATAGTTGCAGTGCTGAAGGACTCTTGTCCAGTGAGATAATGGGACTCAGCTCTGGCAAGTGATAATTAAAAAAAAAAAAAAAAAAACATTGCCATCGAGTTGATTCTGATTCATAGCGACACTATAGAACAGAGTAGAACTTCCCCATAGGGTTTCCAAGGCTGTAATGTTTACAGAAAAGGAGACTTGGTGGTGCAGTGGTTAAGAACTAGGCTGCTAACTGAAAGCTCAGTGATTTGAACCCACCAGCTGCTCCATGGACAAAGATGGGGCAGTCTGCTTCCTTAAAGATTACAGCCTTGGAAACTGTACAGGGTTGCTGTAAGTCAAAATCAGCTCGAGGGCACACAACAACACCACCAATATTTATGATAGGAGACTCCTATGTCTTTCTCCAGAGAAGTGGATGGTGGGGTCTTACTGCCAACCTTTCAGTTAGCACCCAGGAGCTTAACCACTGGACTTACCAGGACTCCTTAAGCTGATTTAAGGAAAAAAATTTTTCTTAACTTACCTTCCATGTCCACTAAGACACTGTTTCCTACAAATAAGTGTAATTTATTCCCCACTCCTAGATGTATCCGTTGATTCATGGAATAGCCTTTTCGGAGAATCCAGTCTTTTTGTATGCATATATGTATGTGTTTATTTTGCCATAGAGAGTATGAATTGATTTACTTGAATTATTTCATTATGTTATTTTAAAAATTCAAATCAGGTATTATTATTCTAAATTTACAGATTAGGGGATTGATGCTTAGCACAGTTAAAAAATAGAAAGAGGGTGGCAAAAATTTAAAAGCAATTTATCTTTATTTCACACCAAATTTATCTCCGCTCAGACACTTGTGAGTTTGGGTATAAACTTTCATTTAAAAAAAAAAAAATTCCTTATCTTTATCCCAGATAATTTTTTTTTTTTGTCATTCAGTTTGTATTTAGTTATAAGCCAAATAGAAACATTTCGTGCCATAATGAAGAGATTATACTCTCCTAGTAGAAAAATGAAATGGTATAGCATAAAATAGCAAGTAATCAAAAATATGACAATAAAATTCAGTAAAATACAATGAACAAAATAGTAAAATGGATATGAGAGCATATTGTTGTCTTGGGGTGTGAACTAACTTAGATTCAGTAATTGCACAGAGCCTTCCTTAGAAAATGACATCCCTGAAAGTTCCACTGTCCTTGCCCTGGGAGGTCATCCCAATACAGCACTCTAATGTCCACATTTGCCAGCAGTGACTTTCTTTCTCTCACACCTTCCTATCTACTCAATCCAACAAACCTCAGCACCTAGGTTCTGGGTTGGGTTTCCTCCTGGTTTTCCATTGTCACAAAATTCCCAGGAATTTTGAACATTGTAACTTGAGACTTATTTTGTACTGTCATCTGCTCACCAGACAATGTTTACCCACTTCATTGTTGCCATTGTTAGTTGCTGTTAAGTGAATTCCAATTCATGGTGAGTTCATGTGTGAAGAGCAGAACTGCCGTATAGGGTTTCCAAGACTGTGATCTTTAGAAAGCAGGTTGCCAGGCCTATCTTCTGAGATACCTCTAGGTGGGTTTGAACTGCCAAACTCTTGACTAGTAGTGAGCACTTAACTGTTTGTGCACCCTGGAGACTCCCACCCACCTCATACTGAGTACATTTTACCACCTAAGTCACAACTTACATTCCAAAACCACTCTTGAATCTAACTGGGAAATTTTAACAGCTGCAATGATTTGGGGAAACCCTGGTGGCATAGTGGTTAAGTGCTACAGCTGCTAACCAAAGGATTGGCAGTTCGAATCTGCCAGGCGCTCCTTGGAAACTCTATGGGGCAGTTCTACTCTGTCCTGTAGGGTCTCTGTGAGTCGGAATCGACTCTACAGCTGTGGGGTTTTTTTTTTTTGGAGGGGGGCAATGACTTGAGACAGACTAGCCTCTCAATCTTTAACCATTCTTGTCTTTTTTTTTAATTGAAATAATTGCAGATTTACAGACAGTTGTAAATAAAAATACAGAGAAGTCCTAAAAAAATAAAAAGAGAAGTCTTATGCTCCCTTTATCCTATTTTCTCCGATGATAATATTTTGATAAAATATGGTGTAATATCACAGCCAGTATATTGACATTGATATAATCCATTGATCTTATTCAGAAATGACCAGTTTTATACCGTGTGTGTGTGTGTGTGTGTATTTCCACCTACACAATTTTATCACACGTGTAGGTTCATGTATCTACCAACACAGTCAAGAGGATGAGCAGTTCCATTA
Organism: Elephas maximus indicus; assembly: GCF_024166365.1. NCBI lineage: Eukaryota > Metazoa > Chordata > Mammalia > Proboscidea > Elephantidae > Elephas > Elephas maximus. Next base: position 38,917,933 of record NC_064836.1, on the reverse strand, counting down.
CAACATGGATCCTGTATGTTGACCTTTTATCACCCTACCCACTTCCCTTCTGCATAACCCCTCTTGCCCAGAACTTACTCCTGGTAACTGCTAATCTGATAATCATTTCTAAAATTTTGTTATTTTAAGAATGTTGTATGAATGGAAACATACAATATGCGGCGACCTTTTTGTTAATATCCTATTTTTTAACTCAGCATGATTCCCTGGAGATTCATTAAAGTTGTTGTGTGTACTAATGGTTTGTTCCTTTTATATTCCTAAGCAGTATTCTATGGCATATACATGCTATAGTTCTGTTTCGTTTGTTTTAACCATTCACCTATTGATTGAAATCTGAATTGTTTTCAGTTTGGGGTTATTATGAATAAAGCTGCTATGAAAATTCATGTACAAGTTTTTTGTGTAAATAGAATTTTTCACTTCTCAGGGATTAATGCCCAAGAGTTCAATTTCTATGCTTGGTGTTAATTACATGTTTAGCTTATAAAATCTGTCAAACTTTTTTCCAAAGTGGCTGTCTTGCGTTACAGCCCCCCGCAATGTATGTGAGATCCAGTTTCTGCATAATTCTACCAAAAATCGTTACTTTCACTACTTTTTTTATTTGATCCATCTTAATAAGTGTGTTAAACCCACTGCCATCAAGTCAGTTCTGACTCAGCAACCCTATAGGACAGAGTAGAACTGTCCCATAGGGTTTCCAAGGAGCAACTGGTGGATTCAAACTGCTGACCTTTTGGTTAGCAGCCAAGCTCTTTAACCACTGTGCACCAGGGCTCCAATAGGTGTGTAGTAATATTTCATTTTTGTTTTAATTTGCTTTTTTCTGATAAACAATTATGTTAAATAACTTCCCATGTGTTTATTCACCATCTACATTTCACTTTTTAGTGAAATGTCTATTCATGCTCTTTGCCATTTTCTAATTGGTTTGATTGCTTTATTACTAATGACTTTTGAGAGTTCATTATATATCCTAGATCCTGATCCTTGGCTGCATATGTGGTTTGCACCTATTTCCTCCCAGCTTATCTGTTCATCCTTGCACAGAGTTTTACAGAGCAAATATTTTCAATTATGATGAAATCTAATTTATTATTTTTTTATTTTTATGAATCAAGCTTTTTGTGTCAGGTATAAGAACTCTTTGTCTAACCATAGATATTGAATATTATCTCCTATTTTTTCCTTAATAATTTTATAATTTATACTTTTCATTTAAGATTATGTTCAATTGTGAGGTAACATCAAATCTCAACAGGGAAACGATCACAACATTCTATCACTGCCAAAACACTGAGAATCATGACCCAGCCAAGTTGATGCACAATCTCAACCATCACAAGGACTAAGGTGTACCACTGACTCGAGCCATGGGTCAATTTCTATACCCTGATATTCATGCAAAAGCTGGACAATGAATAAGTAAAATTAAAGAATTGACACCTTTGAACTATAGTGCTGTAAAGAATATTGAATATACAAAAGAATGAATGAATCTGTCTTGGGAGAAATACAACCAGAATGCTCCTTGGAAGTGGGGATGGCAAGACTTTTTCTCACTTACTTTGAAAATGTTATCAGGAGGGACTAGTACCTAGAGAAGGACATCAAGCTTGGTAGAAGTCAGCGAACAAGAGGAAGACCCTCAACAAGGTGGTTGACTCTGTGGCTGCAACAATGGACTCAAACATAGCAAGGTTTGTGAGGATGGCACGAGATCTGGCAATATTTCATTCTATTTAATGTAGGGTTGCTATGAATTGGAACCTACTCGGCTGTACCTAACAGCAACAGGATGGACTTTCAATTGCTCCAACGCTATTTGTTGAAAAGGCTACCTACTATTATGGATTGAATTATGTCTTAGTTATGTAGTGTTGCTATAACAGAAATACAAGTGGCTTTAACAAACGAAAATTATTTTGTCATGATTTAGGAGTCTAGAAGTAGAAAATTCAGGGCAACTACTCTAGGGGAAGACTTTCTCTCTCTTTGTTGGCTCTGGGGACTCTCTTTGTCGTTTTCGGCTTCTGTTCCTCAGCTCCCAGGTGATCTTTATGCGGCATAACATCTATCTTGCCCCATCTGTGTTGCTTGCTTCTGTGCCTCATCTGCTCTTTTAATATCTCAAAAAATGGTTGCCTTAAAACACACCCTATACTGATATGGCCTCATTAACATAACAAAGGAAACCTTATTCCCAAATGGGATTACTTTCACAAGTACAGGGGTTAGGATTTCAACACAAATCTGGGGGAGGCACAATTTAATCCATAACATATTTTGTCCCCCAAAGTATATATTGAAGTCCATATGATCACCTGTGGATATAGGATTGTGTCCTAAGCCTAACTGAAACAGGCTGCTCAGCCATATCTTGAACAGTACCTGAGCAACTTTTCTTCTTCTTCTTTCTCTTCTTTCCCTCCCCTAGCCCATTCCTGTCTCCGAGTAAGATCCTGAAGTTAGCTCCCACAAAAGGTTAAGTGTTAATCAGTGTTTCCTCTAGTACTGTGGAAAACAAGCGATATTGATCTAAGCCTTGTTAAATGAGATGAAGGATGGCACCAGCCACCCCCTGAGCCGATAGGAAAATGGCAGGAAAAGATCAACATGTTTGAGATACCACTACCAAAACCAAACAGAAGAGAGTGCACACTCCACAAGTCTCTAAAACTTATGGCCCTTTTTCCCTTAAAAACCCAAGCTAACCTGTAGTTCGGGGAGACAGACGATTTTAGGAGACCATTCCCCTCTGTCTCCATGTACCAGTATATCTAATAAAGTTCTTGCTACCCACCTCACCCCTGTCTTAAGAATTCGCCGTTTGCATCAGGCAGCTGTAACTCGTGAAATTGTGGTAACATAATCACTTCTGAGTTATATAAGCAGAAGAACAGGCAGACAAACAATGGAGGAAGACAGACACCAAGGAATGCTTAGGAATGCCTGGGAACACCAAGGAACTCTAAGGGCTACCAACAAGGAAGGGCTCTCCCTTAAAGTCAACGCCCTGATTTTGACTTTTAGCCTCCAAAACTGTGGGATAATAAATGTCTGTTCTTTAAAGCCACCCACTCATAGTATCTTTTGTTACAATAGCATTAGATACATAAGACCCCTATCTACATTAAATTGCTTTAGAACCACTGTTAAAAAAAGTATTTGAACATATTTATGTGGGTCTATTTCTGGGTTCTCTGCTCTCTTCCATTTCTATTCTGCTGCCAATACCACCCTGTCTTGATTTCTGTAGCCATATAGCAAAATTTAATATCAAGTAGAATAATTCCTGCCACTTTATTCTTTTTCTTTCAAGATTATTTCAGCTATTCTAGGACCTAGGCCTTGCATATAAATGTTAGATAAGCTTTTCTATGTCAACAAAACACTTTGTTGAAAATTTAATAGTTGTGGCATTACACCTAGGTATAAATTTAGGGAGAATTTCACCTTTATATGTTGAGCTCCTTTCTTTTTAATACCCATTTAGGTCAAACTTTAGGTAGAATGTAGATCAAAAGCTGTAACATGTTTGCAAGTCACCTACTTTGTTAACTACAATTTTTATTCGTAATTAATTTTAATTAAGACAGGTTTTAATTTTATTTTAAATTTTTATCTTAATTTTAATCTGAATTAATTGACTGCTCTATCCAAAAATCACTTAGAAATCTCTGAAACTGCCCATCCATTGAACTGATTATCAACTTTTCACCAACCCCATCTTATACAAATTTAATCCTTTACCTGCTTTATTTCACTTTCCCATTTAATAAATGACTTTAGATTAATTCAGCTAATGGTCTTAAGGACCCATTTCCAAACAAAAACACTGGAATTATGTGATCAAATCTGTTGATTTTACCTGAATGCTAAATAATTTTGACATTTATATGTTTGTTTTTTCTACTTTCTGAGCATTATTTTTTCACAGTTATTGGTTAATAATTCTAATTTTATTCTTTCTTGTAGGAAAAAATAAGAACATATATTTCTTTGATTATATGTTTGGTAGGTTTTGATGTCCAGCATTTTTTTTCTACTGCAATTTTAAATATAATTTATAATTTTTTTCTGAATTATTTATTGACCAAATAATTTTAGAATTAAAAAAAAAATTCAAATACCTGTAAGTTTTACTTTTTCTTTATTTCTTAATATTTGGTTTCTGACTGGGGAGTTTGTAAAAATTTTGTGGTTTCTGCACCCTGAAATATGTGGTTTGCTTTCTGACCTAAAATATATTTAAAGATATATGTGCATCTGTTTTTTGAGATGATAGCATATTCTCTCTCTTCTTGTTTTAAAACAATATTAATATGCAGTGCTACATATGTTACAAAATGCAGTATTCAACACTACGTGTGTTATCTAAATACCCGTCAGCCTTTTTATCTCCTTGCACCTATCCTTGAATATATTAAGATCATTAATATTTCACAGAGTAAGCCTAATCAGTTTTTTTTAGAGGTAAATGTCTTTAATAGATTACACAGTTTTTCATTCGGACTAGTAAGAGCTTATTATTATTACATAATTCAGATATAGCGAGTATGTATCTAATATATTCAATTCCTGCATATCTTTTCTTCATTATCTATACTAGACGTTGCAACTTTTTTTTTCTTTTCCTGTTAAGAGCCAAATAGTAAATATTGTTAGTATCGTGGGTCTTCAGGTCTCTTTTACAACTCTTTAACTCTGCCACAATAGCAGGAAAGAAGACAAGAGACAGTATGCAAATGAGTTGGCATGACCATTTTCCAATAAAAAAATTATTTCCAAAATAGGCAGTGGGATGTGTTTGGCCCAGAGGCTGTAGTTCACAGAGTTGATTTACACAGTCATTCTTTACAATAGTGTGGACTTCCCATGAAATTATAGCCCTCATTTCCACTGAATTATTATTTTTTTTTTAAAAAGCAAATTTGATAATACATTTTCATTTAGTGGCAGAAAGTAGGATAAGTATATAAAGTACAATTTTTAAATTCTCCCAAATCAGAATTCTGTAATTTTAAATAACTTACTGGTAGAAATAATGAGACTGAGAATTTAAATAGTACAATTGTTTGTTTTGACCCCTGCTTTTACACATTTACCTTCCAATTCAATTATGTGTGTTTGTTACTCTATTAGCAAATGATATTATAACAGTTATTATGGATCAGACATGGTTCTGTCAGGCATAGAGAAATTCATTTAATCCTCACAACAGCCTTTTGAATATTGACAATCAGCACACTTATTTTATAAATGAAGAATTTGAGGCTTAAATAGAGTAACTTGCTCAACATCATGGAGCTATGATTGAAGCCCATGCTATCGGGCTTTATATTTAATGGTCAAACCTCACTGTGGTTCATTTAATCATTCATCTGCTAAAAAAGGCATTTATTGATTAATCACCGTGTAATATGTAATGTGCTATTTTATGCATACCATCAAACTGGAAAAGTTCAGACTTTGGTTATTTTATTTTTATTTTTTTGACCTCCAAAACAATTTTTAATGGATTCAAGGAAGGCCAGAAGATTATTAAAGTGTGAAGCAAATCAAAAGAGCTAAAGTGGAATTTTAAAGCGATTCAAATTATTTGCATAGAAAATAGAAGTAGATAGTTCTTGATTTACTCAAATTGATTTATATATGATGCCGCTACGCCAAAGAGTATTACCAGTTCATCTCCATTTCCCCGAAACAAGGAATAATTTAAAAGGCAAGTAGGAATTGTACTGGAAGCCATTTGAAAGGTTATCTCTTTTAGGATTGGTTATGAGATATCCAAGGATATTTGGATTGCTTCACTTTAGATATCCCTGCAAAGAAAACATTTTTACTTATAAGAACGCAATTTAGATGACCTCTAAGAATCACTTCCCACTCTTTTGTCACTGTGTAGCATAACTGATAAAAAGCATCAATAGTGAAAACTTTTAGATTATTTGTACTAGTCCTTAAAATTGTGTTTGATAGTTTGGGAAGCTTTTGAGAACCATTTATTTTAGGGTCTGAGGGCATCATTCAACTGATTAATGCTTCAGCTCACTAAATGGGCCAAAAGTGGCCTCGGATTTGTAAACTAGGTTCCAGTAGTGCCTAAGTAGCCTCTGGGGAATATTTTAAGTGTCTAGAGGACCTGGCTCATTAACATATTGATTTAAATGTTTCCGTAATCCTAAACACACAAACTTCCATATATAAACCATTTATAGAATGTCTATTTAAAGATACTTTACACCTCCTTATTTTTTCTTTATTCAACAAGCTAAAGGAACATATATAATTTTGCTTTTCTAATAAAGAGATAGATAATAATTGCATGTTTAGGGTGGTGATTATTAAAGATAGACAGCTTAAATAGTGGTAGTAATACCAAAAACTCCAAAAGCAGTTGGTTTAGATTTAACAATAGTGATGTTATCAGCTAATTCCCTGCTCATGGCCTTCTCTTCAGTATATTAGTTATTCAGAATGTTTTCCAGGTTTATTAAACACTCAAAGCCAAGAGTTAAAAATCATTGTTAATTTTTCAATAATTAACTTCCATGTAGGATTCAAAAATAGGCTGTCCTATGCTATATTAGTCTATAAAATATGCCTCTTAATCTGTTGCCTGGTAGCTTTAAAATAACACTGTAATTTCCAAGTAGTCCCTACCATAAGAGCCATTCTGTGATAATCAATAATCCTAAGAATTACTGGAAGACGGAAACTTACAAAAACTACCATTTCTAATGGCTCCAAAGAAAATGAAATGCTTAGGCTAAAGCTTAAAACATATGATGGATCAGTATACTAAAAATTGTATAATGCTATGAAAATAAATCAAATAAGATCTAAATAAAGGGAGAGATGTCTTATGCTCATGGAATAGAAGGTTCATCATAGTAAAGATGTCAGTTCTTCCCCAATTGATCTATTTGTTCAAAGAAAATTATAGAAAACTTCCAGAGAGGTGTTTTTGTAGGCATAGGTAAGGTTATAATAAAATCTATGGGGGAAAGTGTAGATCCTAGAAACTAAAACAAATCTTGTTAAATAAATAAAGTGAGAGGAATCACATTGCACAATATTAAGTTTACAGCAATCAATACCATGTGGTATTGATGAAGAAATGAACACATAGATCAATGAAACAGAACAGAGAATCCAGAAGTAGACTCAGAAAAATATGTCTGAGATTTTGCAAAGTTGCAAAAGCAATTGGTTGGAAGAATGATAGACTTTTTATCATAGAGTGCTGCTGAAATTTGATATCCATAGGCAAAAAAATAAATCTTGACATAAACTTCACAACTTATACAAAATTAAGTCAAACTGGGTCTGAACTTAAATGTAAAACCATAAAAACATCAGGAATAACAGAAAAAGAAAACAACATAGAAGACAATCTTCAGTAGTAGGCTAAATATAGAGTTCTTGGACTTGATTCCAAAAGCAAGTTGATTCGGACTCATAGCGACCCTATAGGACAGAGTAGAACTCCCCCATAGAGTGTCCAAGGAGCGCCTGGTGGATTTGAACTGCCAACCCTTTGGTTAGCAGCCGTAGGACTTAACCACTACACCACCAGGGTTTCCTCCAAAAGCGCAGTTCATAAAGGAAAAAAAAATGATAAACTCTTCAAAATTAAATGCTTTTGCTCTGTGAAAAGGTCTGTGAAAAAGCTGCAAAAATAAACTTAATACTGGAGAAAATATTTGCAAATTACATGCATGACAAAGAATAAATACATAGAATATGCATAGAACTCTTAAAACTCAAAAGTAACAATGAAAATACCCAATTAAAAATGGCAAAAATATATAAAAATGAACATATCTTTCACTGAAAAGGGTAAACACGTAGCAAATAAAACAAAAACCAAACCAAACCCGCTGGCGTTGAGTCAATCCCAACTCATAGCAACCCTATAGGACAGAGAAGAACTGCCTCAGAGAGTTTCCAAGGAGCAACTGGTGGATTTGAACTACCTTTTGTTTAGCAGACATAGCTCTTAATCACTGTGTCACCAGGCTTTCCACACAGCAAATAAGCACATGAAAATAAATTCAATATTAGTCATTAAGGAATTGCAAATTGAAACCACTGTGAGAAATCCCTATACGCCTGTGAGAATGAGAAATAAAAGAGGAAGAGAGAGGAATCAAGAGAAAGGAAGGATGGAAGAAAGAAATTTTGTGTTTGTAATTGTGCCTTAACTTATATTTGATACTTTGGGAAGTTGTTTAGTGTCTCATTTAAGTAACAAATGCTCTGGTGGACTAAGCAACAAATCCTGACGAAGATGCCAAGAAACTGGGTCACTCATCCCTTGCTGGCATAAAGCCATTTTGGAAAACAGGTTGACAGATTTTATAAAATGAAACAAGCCCTATAAAACCTAGAAATTGTCCTTTATTAACTTAACCTAGAACATGACTCAACAGCAACCAACAACATTCACACAAAAACTTGTGCGCAAATGTTCATAGATGTATTTGCAATAGTCATAAAATGAAAACAACTCAAACGTCCTTCGATCGGTGAATGTTTAAACGCATTGTGGCACATCCGTACCATGGGATACTATTCAGTAATAAAAAGGAACATTTGGGTGGATGTGTTTATAATAAGGAACCATTAGGCATTTTTGTGGTAATTAGTCTATTGTGCATCTTGATTATGGTGCTGAACGCACAAACCTACACACTATAAAAATGCATAAGAGTAAATACAAACACATATAAATGAGTACATATAAAACTGGTGAAATCTGATTAAGACAAGTAATATCAGTGCATTATATTGATGCCAATTTTCTGCTTATGATATTGTGCAATGGTTTTGCAAGATGTTACTACTGGGGAAAAATAAGTGAAAGGGACATTTCTCTGTATTATTATTTTTTAATTAATACACTTTATTTTTTTAGCATTAGTTTTAGGTTTACAAAAAAAAATGAGCAGAAATATAGAGTTCCCAAATATTCTTCTTTCCCCTGCCCACAGTTTCCCCAATTATTAGAATCTTGCATTGATGTCATACATTTATTATAATCCATGAACCAATTTATATATATTATTATTAACTAAAGCCTATAGTTTATTTTGGGGTTCACTCTTTATGTTGTATAGTCCTTTCAGTTTTGACAATAGTGTAATGTCTTGTATCAACCATTATAATACCATGCAGAATAATTTCACTGCTTTAAAAATGTCCTGTATTCCATCTATTCATTTCTCCACTCATTTCTTTTTTATTGCTGAAAAATAGTCCATTGTATGGATGATGTACCACAGTTTTTTTTTTTTTTTTAGATTCATTCAGCTATTAAAGAACATCATGGATGTGTCCATAATGGCAATTATGAATACAGTTGCAATAAATATTTGTGTATAGGATTTTGTATAAGCGTAAGTTTCCAGCCCACTTGGGTAAATAGCTAGAAGTGCAATGGTGAATCTTGTGGTAAGACTATGTTTAGCTTTGTAACAAGCTGCCGTATTGTCATCCAAAGTGGCTTCTCATTTTGCATTTCCACCAGTAATGAATAGGAACTCCTGTTGCTCTACATCCTTGCTGTCATTTAGTGTTGACAGTGTTTTGGATTTTATCCTTTTTAATATGCCAAGAAATTTGGAAGAGAGCTATCTGGCCAACCAGCTGGAAGAGATCCATATTTGTACCCATTCCAAAGAAAGACAATCAAACAGAATGCAGAAAATAGCGAACAATATCATTAATATCATTAACATCACACACAAGTAAAATTTTGCTGAGGATTGTTCAAAAGTGGTTATAGCAGTACACTGACAGAGAACTGCCAGAAATTCAAGCCTGATTCAGGAGTGGACGTGGAACCAGGGATATCATTGCTGATGTCAGATGGTTCTTGGCTGAAAGCAGGGGATACCAGAAAGATGTTTATTTGTATTCGATTCACTATGCAAAGGCATTCAACTGTGTGGAACATAACAAATTATGGATTATATTACAAAGAATGGGAATTTCAGAACACTTAACTGTGCTCATGATGAACCCATACATAGACCAAGAGGCAGCCATTTGAAGAGAACAAGATGGATAACGAGTGGTTTAAAGTTAAGAAAGTTGTGCTTCAGAGTTGTATCCTTTCACCATACTTACTCAATCTGTATACTAAGCAAATAATCTGAGAGGCTGGACTATATGAAGAAGAACACAGCATCAAGATTGGAGGAAGACTCATTAACAACCTGTATTATGCAGATGATACAACCTTGTTTGTTGAGAGCAAAAAGGGCTTGAAACACTTACCGATGAAATTCAAAGCCCACAGCCTTCAGTATGGATTGTACTTCTACATAAAGAAAACAAAAATCCTCACAACTGAACCAATAAGGAACATCATGATAAAAATCATGATAGATGGAGAAAATACTGAAATTGTCAAAGATTTCATTTTACTTGGATCCACAATCAATGCCCACGGAAGCAGCAGTTAAGAAATCAAATGATGCATTGTACTGGGCAAATCTGCTGCAGAAGACCGCATTAAAGTGTTTCTAAAAAGCAAAGATGTCACTTTGGGGACTGAGGTGAGCCTGACCAAAACCATGGTGTTTATATATATATATGGCCACTCTGAGTCGGAATCATCTCGACAGCAGTGGGTTTGGTTTGGGCTTATACATGAAAGCTGGACAATGAATAAGGAAGGCTGAAGAATTGGTGCCTTTGAATTATGGTGTTGGGAAAGAATATTGAATATACCACAGACTGCCAGAAGAATCAATAAATCTGCCTTGGAAGAAGTACAGTCAGAATGCTCTTTAGAAGCAACGATGGCAAGATTTCATCTCACATAATTTTGACACGTTATCAGGAGGGACCAGTCTCTGGAGAAGGACATCATGTCTGGTAAAGTAGAGGGTCAGCAAAAAAGAGGAAGACCCTCAGCAAGATGGATTGACACAGTAGCTGCAATAATGGGCTCAATCACAGAGACAATTGTGAGGATGGCATGGGACCGGGCAGCGTTTCCTTCTATTGTACATAGGGTGGCTATCAGTCAGAATCGACTCGACAGTGCCTAACGATAACAACAATAGGTGAACAGTGGTATCTCATTGTTGTTTTAATTTGCAATTTCCTAATAACAGATAATGCTCAACATTAGATCAAGATGGTCTATTACAGGAAACTAATCTATTGAAGTTTATAATCCTAGGATTCTCTTTTTTTTCTTTACATGATCTAGAGCAGTTACTCCACTGGGAATTTAATTCAGATACATCTAGTAATAACAAGTCCATTGATTACCGTTTTAAACCATTCTCCCAAATCTATAAGATAGAACTTTGTTCTCTATCTGAGTGACTTTTGCGTCCCTCTTTCGGTGAATTTAAATTCTAGGAGAGAAGGTTGTAAACTTTCTCTGAACATGCTAACACTTGAGAATATACCTTTCAAAATTTATGTTCTCCAACCACACGTCCTTGAGTGGTGCAAGTGGTTAATGGGCTCAGCTGCTGAGTGAAAGATTAGAGATTCAAAACCACCCAGAGGTGTCTCAGAAGAAAGGCCTGACAATTCACATTGAGTGAATCAGTCACCGAAAACACCATGGAGCACCATTCTACTCTGACGCACCTTTGATCACTATGAGTTGAAATCAGTAGAAAGACAAATGGTTTGATTTAACCTTTACGTCACATGGAACCAATGTGAACATAGACATGAGTCTGAATATTGCCTCACTGCCAATAGAGAAGCCTCTCTTCAACCAAACCCAGTGCTGTCGAGTTGATTCTGACTCATAGTGACCCTATAGGACAGAGTAGAACTTCCCCATAGAGTTTTCAAGGAGCACCCGGTGGATTTGAACTGCTGACCCTTTGGTTAACAGCAGCAGCACTTAACCACTACACCACCACGGTTTCCTCTCTTCAAGAGTCTTCTCTAAAGTAGACATATTATTATGTTGCTGCCAGGATAGGCAATGTACAGACTTCATTTGTGGTGTCTAGATTTCATCTATTCTACTGTCTACTCTACATCTGTCACTGGCTTCCTCTCTCATCATATCTCCAACTATTCAAGGATTAGAGAACGGGATGGAAACTGTTTTCTTTACTGTTAAAAATACATTTTCTGGCCACTAAGGTCTACATTTTAATAGGTTTCCCCTAACTTTATAAGAGACACACTTTATAAGAGAGATACCCTTAAATATGTCAAGAGAAAATCAGAAACATATCTTTGAAATTTTGATATTTGTAAAGAGGTTGGTTTTATAACCATTGGTAATCATGTCCTACAATAGAACTTTTTAAAAACATTATGGATGATTTCTGGAAGGTATTTCATATTGAATAGTCAACTAGTTGATTTTAGATTTACACAGGAGAAAACAAAATGTAGTCTATTGTGATGATTTTTTCATGCGCTCAAGCTATAGTAACCAAAATGTGTTTTAAATGTTATGGATTCCTGAAAGACTAGAATTTGTACTGTGTCTTTCTTTGATATAATTTTCTGAATAATATTCAAAAGGAGAGAAAAACTCTTCAATTTTTAAACACAATTTTGTGAATATCTAGTGTTTGGGGAAACCATGTGTATTTTTTACCCTCAGGTTTCTATCATGTAAGAGCATTAAGAAAGAATTTAAATGAAGTCAGTAGATAAGTCTCTACAGGATACAAGGATAATATTTATGGTTTCTGTGATTCTGGATTTAGAAACTACATATCCTTATATTTTATTAATGTTTTCACAGCAAGGTAAACAGATTTTCAAAGTATTTACACTATGCATTTTGCCATACCTTCAATGTTTTTTCCCACACAGAAAATATATTCCTCATTGCATTTTAATATATTACAGATATTATTTATGTGGTTTTTGTCACTTAGGACTTGATATGCTGCATAGAATTGGATAATTTTTCAGAATATTGGATTTGGAGTCATCATACATTCGGACTGTGTCTATTAGTTTTGTAGGGCTGTCTGTGTAGGGTATGCATAGGACCCTAAGCAAACAGAAAAGAGTTTCCAAGGAGTCTGCCCTCGCTCATGGTGATCCCATGTGTGTCAGAGTAGAAGTGTGATCCAGAGGGTTTTTAGCAGCTGATTTTTCAGAAGTAGATCACCAGACCTTTCTTCCAAGGTGTCTCCAGTGAACTCACACCTCCAACCTTTTGGTTAACAACCTAGCACTTAAACATTTGCTCCATGTAACATTCCCAAACCCCAAGCCAAACCCACTGCTGTTGAGTTGATTCTGACATCAGCTAGAGGCCAACTAGGACTTCCATAGCTAGAGAGAAGTCAATGCCTGGCTTCAAAGCTTCAAAGGACAGGCTGACTCTCTTGTTAGGGGCTAATGCACCTGGTGACTTTAAGGTGAAGCTAATGCACATTTACCATTCTGAAAGTCCTAGGGCCCTTAAGAATTATGCTGAATATACTGTACCTGTGCTCTATAAATGGAACAACAAAGTCTGGATGACAACACATCTGTTTACAACATGGTTTACTGAATATTTTAAGCCTACTTTTGAGCACAACTGCCCAGAAGAAAGATCCCTTTCAAAATATTACTACTCATTGACAATGTACTGGTTCCTCAAGAGTTCAGATGGAAATGTACAGGGAGGTTAATGTTCTTTTCATGCCTAATACAACATCCTTTCTGCAGCCCATGGACCAGGAAGTAATTTTGACTTTTAAGTCTTATTATTTAAGAAATATGTTTTGTAAGGCTATAGCTGCCAGAGATAGTGATTCCTTTGTTGGTTCTAGGCAAAGTAAGTTGAAAACCTTCTGGAAAGTATCCATTGTCCTAGATACCATTAAATGCATTGATGATTCATGAGATGAGGTCAAAATATCAACAATAACCGGAGTTTGGAAGAAGTTAATTCCATCCCCCGTGGATGACTTTGAGAGATTCAAGACTTTCATGACAGGAGTAAATGCAGAAGAGCTGGAAATAGCAAGAGAACTAGAATTAAAAGAGAAGCCTGAAGATGTGCCCGAATTGCTGCAATCTTGTGACAAAAATTTAACGAATGAAGAGTTGCTTCTTATGGATAAGCAAAGAAAGTTTCTTGAGATGGAAACTACTGGTGAAGATGCTGTGAACATCCTTGAAATGACAACGAAGGATTTAGAATATCACATAAACTTCACTGATAAGGCAGCAGCAGAGTTTGAGAGGCTTGATGCCAATTTTGAAAGAAGTTCTACTGTGGGTAAAATGCTATCAAACAGCATCACATGCTACAGAGAAAACTTTCATGAAGCAAAGAGTCAATTGATGTGGCAAACTTCCTTGTTGTCTTATTTGAAGAAATTGCCACGACCACCCCAATCTTCAGCAACCACCACCGTGATCAGTCAGCAGCCGTCAACGCTGAGGCAAGACCCTCCATCAGCAAAAAGATTACGACTCACTGAAGGCTCAGAAGATGTTTATCATTTTTTTAGTAATAAAGTATTTTTTAAGTAAGGTATGTACTTTTTTTTTTTGTAGACAAGCTAATTCACACTTAATAGACTACAAAAAACAAAAACAAACCCTTTGCCTTCAAGTCAATCCTGACTCATAGCAACCCTATAGGACAGAGTAGAACTGCCCTATAGGGTTTCTAGGGATCAGCTGGCAGATTCTAACTACTGACCATTTGGTGGGCAGCCAGGCTCTTAACCACTTTACCACCAGGGCTCCTACAGATGATAGATACACATCTGTAAAACATGGATGGAAACTCTTGCCTTGGGAATTACTTAAATTATTAAAGCATAACAAATGGCTTAGAAAGATGCTTGACAGAGAAAATGAGGGCTCAATAAATAGGTGACATGTTTTTTTATTATTACTACTGCTATTCATTTCTTCTATTTTAAGATTCCAATGTTAATGATTTTTCCTTTGCCTGAAAGTGTGAAACGGATTCCACATTACTGAGTTGTGATCGCTACCTGGCTGACAGCAATTATAAGCACCATCAATTGTAAGATGTTTTCCTATTGCAAAGATGTTAAAATGTGCAAAAGCGTGTGGATCAGAACTGATGAGTTTGGATAATGTTAATTGTTGTTTTTGTTAGGTTCCTTCGGGTTGCTTTGAAACACTGCCTGGTGCTGAGCCATCCTCGCAATTGTTGTTATGCTTGAGCCCATTATTGCAGCCACTGTGTCAATCCATCTCATTGAGAGCCTCCCTCTTTTTCGCTGACGCTGTACTTTAAATATGAATAGTAATATCAGTAACTCAACAACAGTCATTCTTTTAAGACATTTTAAAGTGGGCTCTGGAACATAGAGTCCTGGTGATACAGTCACTAAGAGCTATGGTCAGCTATGGCTGCTAACCAAAAAGGTAGGCAGTTCGAATCCATGAGTCACTCCTTGGAAACCCTAAGGGGAAGTTCTACTCTGTCCTATAAGGTCACTATGCGTTGGAACCAATTTTAGGGCAACTAGCAACAACAAATGGAAACCCTGATGGTGTAGTATTTAAGTGCTACAGCTGTTAACCAACAGGTCAGCAGTACGAATATGTCAGGCACCCCTTGGAAACTCTATGGGTCTGTTCTACTCTGCCCTATAGGGTCTCTAGGAGTCGGAATGGACTCGACGACGGCAGTGGGTTTTGGATTAGCAACAACAGCAGTGCAACATACTATGTAAACTGAGTATAGCTTTGGAATAACTGTGGGTTTGAATCCAAGCTTTTGAATCTAAGTGGTATTTAATATGGAAAACCTGGTGGCATAGTGGTTAAGAGCTAAGGCTGTGGGAATTTTGAAAAATCACATATATTTTCTCATGAAGTTGATGGGAGGATTTAATATAGTAATGTGTTAAAGTATTTAGCACATTATCTGATAAACTTATTTAATGGCTTAATAAATGCTGCTTTAAAAAGTTCTAGAGGTGTGAAAGTATTTGCATACTATTTTGAGTGTGTATTACTTTTGAAATTTAAAAAATCTGATAAAATTTAAAATAGAATTATGATAAAATAAATGGGATGAAACACACATTACTTAGCTGGAATGGATTTTTTCTTCTATATGGGACTATTTGTATATCTAGAAAAACAATTTTGCTAAAAATGAGAATGCCATCTTCTTCTAAGTTATATGAAACATACTACATAAGAGTACCTGCATAAAACCCCCAAATATCTTGATGTCAGCTTGTAGTATTCAAGTAAATAGATTTGGACCTACTAATAAAATTTAAGCTTTACCTAATCTCCAAGCCAATTGCCCTGATCTTGGTTTTATTTCTAATTACACATCTTTTTTTTTTTTTTTTTAGCTGCCTGTCCACATTAACAGTGGAGAAGAAATTATTAATAAATTAATTTATTCAACAGATACTTATTGGGTACCCACTGGTTGAGCGTTTGCCTGGCAACCAAAATGTAGGCAGTTCTAATCCACCAGCAGCTCTTTGAAAACCTATGGGGCAGTTCTACTCTGTCCTATAGGATCGTTATAAGTCAGGATCAACTCAATGGCAACAGGTTTTTCATTGGTTAATATTTGCCAGGCATATCTACTTAAGGGAATATAGCAATGAAACTAACAAATAAAAAGCATTGCTGACATCAAATTATTTTTCAGTGTGTATACACAGACATGAAGGAGGCCCTGGGTGATGCAAATGGTTAAGCACTTGGCTGCTAACTGAAAGGTTGGCAGTTCAGATCCACCTGGAACCACCTCTAAAGAAAGACCTGGAGATTTACTTCCAAAAAATCATAGCCATTAAAAAACTTATGAAGTGTACTTCTGCTCTAAAACACATAGGGTTGCCATTATTTGGAATCATCTCAACGACAACTTTTTTTTTTTTTTTGGTTTGTTGGTTTTTATAGAGTGACATTAAACAAAATCAGTAAGTAATTATGTAATAAATTAGGTGGCAAGTGCTATAGCAATAAATAATGCAAGAAAAATGATGGAACAGCCAGGTGGAAGAGTATTTGCAACTTTAAGTAAGATCGCAGGAGAAAATTTTCAGAGAACCTGGAAGGAAATGAAGAGGTGAGTCACACGGTCATCTAGGGGAAGAGAATTTCAGACACAGGAAAAAAAAAAAAAAAACAATTGTCTGAGGTGGGATCTTGCCCATGTATCGTAGAGTAGACAGCTTCAGAGGCGTGAACTAGAGGGAGAATCATAGGAGATAAGACCAGAGAGACAGTACGGCTCCAGATACTAGAAGGCACTGTCTGCTTGCAAAGACTTTGTGTTATTTCTGAATAAGAGTAAACCAATGGGAAGTTTTCAACATAATCAAACTAATATGATAACAAGATGTCTCTGGCTGTTGCATCGAGAATACCAAAACCAAAAACAAACTTGTTGCTGTCAAGTCAATTCCAAATCATGGCAACCACATATGTTACAGGGCAGAGCTGCTCATAGAGTTACTGTGGCTATAATGTTTACAGGAACAGATGGTCAGGCCTTTATTCCGTGGTGCCACTGGGTGAGTTTGAACTGCCCACCTTTTGGTTAGTAGTCAACAGCAAAACATTTGTGCCACTCAGGGACCTCTATTGAGAACAGATTATGAGAAAACATGAGAGGAAGCAGGGATACCAGCTATGAAGTTATTGCGATATTCTAGGCAAGGGTTGTTGGTGATATCAATAATCATCATGTTGCTAATTCAATTTTAGTCCTCAACTTGACATATTCGCCACAATTGATCACTCAACATTCATGTTCTTTTATTTATTTTTTCATCTTAGCTTGGTTTCCTCCTGAGAAATCTAGTCTAGTTGTTGTTTTAAACTTAGTACCATTATTTTGCCACCCCCTTTCTCCCCCCAGGAACAATTGAAAAAGTCTAGAGAAATCTTTGGTTGTCACATATGAGGAGATATACCTGTTTCCGGCATTTAGTTGATAGAGGCCAATGATGTTGTTACATATCTTATGATGCATGGAATTATCTAGCTTGAAATATCAATACTGCTGAGGTTGAAAAACCCTGGTCTACTTTCTTTAGTTTTCATTTCATTTCCTGGATATTTAAATTTTTCCATGCCTAAAGGCTCAGTACTGGGACTGCATTTCTCTCCATATCCCCTTACTATCAGTGTGATTTCATCCAGTGGCAGAGCTATAAATATAGTCTACAAAATGAAGACTCTCGGAGCTCCATCCTGGATCTCCACTCTAAATAATGTTCTGTTAATTTCACATATCACCACATGGACACTTCTTAATAATAATAACTTCTTAGGTTCTACAAATTAACATGTCTGAAACTGAGCTCGTGACTTCCTTCCTAGAGATTTCTTCTGTCATTTTCTCCCCTATTAGTATGAGTAAGAATTCCATTTTTTTAGGTAATTAAACCCAAAATGTTCGAGTCACTTTCAATTATTTTTTCCTTCAATCTGTATGTACATCGAATCGTTCGGTAAGTTCTGTCAGCTCTACCTTCAAAATATATCAACATTTCAATTGCTTTACAACATGTCCACAGTTATCACACTGATTCGATCCTCTATCATTTAGTACTTGTAATATTTCAATAGTTTCCTAACTATCCCCCACCTTCATTTCTGTCCTTATGACTAATTATTTACTTACACAGCAATCAGACAAATCATTTAGACCAGAAGTAAGATGGTTTAAAAGCCTTCTACAACTCTCCTTCTTACCAAAGATAAAAGCCATTTCACAAAATGAATATTGAGTCATGTTTTAAGTGAATTCATTCCAACCCTGAGGTGCAGCAGGCTCCCAGAGGTTGGGTCACCCGTGACAAAAACCATTAGTAGTTTCCAACAGTATGGAAGTGTTGGTGATGAAAGAATACAAAGAAACTAAAAATTAATAAACAAAAAAACACTGAAAATGTAAAGCTTTAGATTCCTAAAACCTGCCATAATAATAGTAATAATTAAAATAAAATAAAATAAAAACCAGACATAGGAATTTTAGCAATGACTCTTTTTCTTGGCTTTTAATGAAAGTATAAACATAAGCAAACAGACTCAGTATCTCACCCACTTTAATGGTTTATCCTTTATATCTCTGAATGTCAGAGAGCATCATTTTTCCACTGTTCTTTATTCTCACTTGTTCAACTGAGTCATTTTTATTTAGAATAGAATCATATTTTCTGGAACCACAAAAAGCAATAGTCCAAATATCATGAGCGGTAAAATGTTAGTAAACTTTTGACAAGTTATTGAAAGAAAAAGATATGTTTGTACTCTACCACAAATAAGGTCACTTTCTAGGGGTTTGGGATTGGAAAGCTTCAAGCGTACTGAAGAACTGAGCTTTATAATATTTCTTTTCAGTGTTTGAAGAAGTTAATTCAAAATATAATGTTAGCAAGATAAAATTTCAAATGAGAGAAGTATTTCAATATGTAAACATTTTAATGCAAAAAAAAAAACCTACTTATATTTTTTAGCAGTAAGTGATTCCTTATGCCATGAAATTATACTGCAAAATAAGTAAAAAGTAGTCATCTTAGTTCCAGCTGAAATAAACTTCTCATAATCAACTAGATGATGACATATCTTCCATCAGTATGGAGAAGTCATGGATCGGAATGGAAATATAACTTCAATAAGCACACCAGATAGGCTTTGCCCTGCTGTAGATCTCTTTTATCTATTAAACATATTTCAATAAGCATATTTACTGCACATCCAAGGACCTCAGTATATAAGCATGCATTCCATGAGGTTAAAGTTTAAAACTAATTTTGATTTCCAGTAGTTTTTGTTATGACCTAATTCACGATAGAAGAAGTCAAAAAAAGCCCATCATATTTCTCTTTCATGGCACAGTGGATTAATTACCCTTGTACTGTTCCTTATTTATGGTGAGGATAATATATTTTAAGAGAAATAAAAAAGTGTACTAATGCAGGCAATTAAGTTAGTATTTAATTTCTCTAGGGGGTAAAAATTGTAACCCACTAAGATCTATCTCCTTAAATATCTTTAAGGTATTGTATCTTTGATTACTCAGCATGAGAACAGTGTTCATGTTTAATTAAGGCAGACTAGGTAGAAACATTTTCTTTTTAACAGCATGGTATTTTTTTTTTTACTCTGCTTCCTGTTATTTAGAATAAAAACTAGTGTAATTAACATCCGTGTGTTTTGGGGTCTTTCAGTTAATTTAACCTGAAATATGTTATTGGTGCTGAAGGCAAGGCCATGTCTAGTAACCATCATCATGTAATTTCCTTCAGAAATAATTCAAAAAGAAATTTCTTCATGAAATTAAATTAAGGAATATATTGGTGTATTAGTTTCCTAAAGATGCCTCAGCGAAGCACTACAAACTAAGTGACTTAAAATGGCAGGAATTTATTCTCTCACAGTGCTAGAGACTGGAGGTCTGAAATCAAGGCGCAGGCAGAGTCATGCTCTTTTTGAAGGTTCTAGAAAATAATCTGTTCCATGACTTTTATGGCTTCTGGTTGTTGCTGGTAATCTTCGGCCTTCATTGTCTTGTAGATGCAACACTCCAATTGCTGCCTCCACTTCACATGGTGTTCTTGTGAGTCTGTCTGTGTCTCTTTTCATACTATTGTGAGTTCACTCTGAATGAATTTGGGCGCATCCTAATAAGATAAAACCTTATCTTAACTTGATCACATCTGCAAATATCCTGTTTCCAAATAAGGTCACATTCATAGGTACTGGGGGTTAGGAATTCAACATAGATTTTTGGAGGACACAAATGAACCCATGGTAGTGTACTTTTAAAAACACACTAAAAGATTACATTTTTCCTAAACTAAAAATTAAAATTACATATGAATTCTGTTAAAGCAGAAAGTGAAGTTTTCATCATAGTTTTATTTAATAACCTATAATTTCTAGATTAGTTTTATTTTTTATTTATTTTCAACTAGTGCCTTGCATTCCTCTGTCATAAGTCCTTCATATTTCTTTGTGTATAAAGATCATAATCAGAATAACATTCTTAGAATACTCTTATTTTTGGTCATCTTCAGTATAGTCAGTTAATTCCTCATGTACAGAATAATGATATAAATTATTTCATATCAATTTAAGGGAACGATTAAGAAAAAATACCAAAGTGTCAAAAGCTTAGATATTATGAGGAGCCTAAATAAATATGACAAAATGTAAAGTTATGGTTAAAACTTGCCATTAGCTTACTTTTAATTTTTTATCTTATTTTAATAATACCATGACATTAATTAATTTCCATGACAATTAATGTTAACAATTGTGCTGTCATGACGTTAATATATTAATATCTCACTAATTTTTAGAATTCTTTTTGAATGCTTTATTGCAAGAGAAATGACTAATCATCAAATACTTATTTTTCAGATCTCTATATTAATATATACGGGATGCTTTTTGCTGAAAATATGAGATTAGCATATCATAAATAAGAGTGACTTATATAATTAAGGTATTTGTCTCCTTATCTAATTGAGCCAGCATATACACCTTGCACAACAACAAGGGCACATTCTCATCGTGGTCTTCAGGAGTCATATAGATGTTACTGAGAATGGTGCTTTTGTCTAGATCTGTGCAGTGCCAAGTACACAGCCATACACAGAAGTCTTGCTTAGTCATCTGGAACAAGGCAGATGAAAGTTTGTTTCAGCTGCTCAAAATGACAGGACAACCCAGCCTCTTGTCTTTCTGACCTACTACAATCCTAAGAAAATATCTTCTCTGGATAGCTGTAGCAGACTTAAGTATTTCACCCCCCATTCAACAAGAACCAAAAGTAGCAAAAGAAGGTGGCGCAAGATGATTTTCTTCAATCTTAAATCATGTTAGGCCTCAAACATGAGTTCGATGTTTGTTGTTGTTAATAGGTGCTGTCGAGTCAGCTCCAACTCATAGCGACCCTATGCACAACAGAACAAAACACTGCCCAGTCTTGCCCCATACTCACAATTCTTGTTATGCTTGAACCCATTGTTGCAGTCACTGTGTCAGTCCATGTCACTGAGGGTTTTCCTCCTTTTCGCTGACTCTATACTTTATCAAACTTGATGTCCTTCTCCATGGACTGGTCCCTCCTGATAACATGTCCAAAGTATGTGAGACATAGTTTCTCCATCCTTGCTTCTAGGGAACATTCTAGTTGTACTTCTTCCAAGACAGATTTGTTCAAGTTAGATGGCCTTGGGTAATTATTTTTACCGCAACAGTATCAATTTATTATAAATAAATTTATTTTGATTTCATAAAATATTGTACAAATAAGTCACTTTAGTACCTGGAATTTGTACTTACCAAATACATCTTTGAAAGTTTACATCCACACAAAAATTATTTCATAGAGTAGACCTATAATACCATTTTTTTTTTCAATTCAGGAAATAATATGGGCTTTAAAAAAGTATCTTTTACAGAGCATGTAACAAAATATCCTAATTGGATGTGCTCAAAAATTGAATCCAGCTTGCTGGTTCCTGGAAGACGTGCCCTCTTTGGGATATAGAAGCTTCCTGTTGGTAGACCTCCCAGACCTGCCTCATGTGTTTCTCCTTTGTGCTGATCCTGATTTGAATCCTCGATAATAGAGCTGTAATCAGGAGGCGGGGCCAAGATGGCTGACTAGGTAGAAGCTACCTCGGATCCCTCTTGCAACAAAGACTCGGAAAAACAAGTGAATCGATCACATACATGACAATCTACAAACCCTGACCATCAAACACAGATCTAAAGACTTGACCTGAGTGACAAAGACTGAGAACAAACAACCACGGGGAAGCAGCAAATGTTTTCAGAGCCTGGAGCCAGCGTCCCAGTCAGAAAAACTTGGCGCAGGCTTTGGACTGGGCGCAAGGGAGCTGAGCACGGCATCCTGTGATGGCACAAACACCAAACGCAGCCCTACCCCCCAGAATTGACCTGGGGGAAGCCCAGCCAGTGCACGCAGGCAGCGCAGCGACGTGGCTGACAGGAGGAGAAGTCACCGGGAGGCAGCGACTGGTTTTGGAGCCAGGAGTATAGTGTCCCCGCCGGGGAACCTTGGCGCTGGGCTTTGGACAGGGAGCGGAGGAACTAACCACGACTTCTGAGACAGCGCAAGCATGGGACGTGGCCTGACCCTCAGGGGCAATCTCTACCCAGCCAGAGCACACAGTCGACGCGCCCCTCGGAAATCTCAGATAAAACAGTCATCCCAAGCAAGATAAGTAACTTTGTCTATATTCTAGGGTGCTACCCTTTCCTATTTATCTGAACCCTCCCCTCTCCTTCCCTGGCGGCTTCATTCACATTGGAATTTCCTGAGCCAGAGAGTGAAATGCCCTGCGGTTTTTCTTTCTTTCCTTTTTTTTTGGCCTTTTCCTAACCCATTCTCCTGGCCTGAGAGAAGCAGCTACAAAAAACCCTGGGACCAAAAATTCTTCCCTAATTGGACTAAAAACACAGAACCAGCTCCAGCCAAGCACATGTGATCCACAGTCTTGGGCTTTCATCCCTACAGGGAACAAGGTGGCTATTATAATGCAAAGGCGTTTCTGATAGGGATCTGACTGCAATTGTTTTAGCGGATTACTGGAAAGACAAGTTTCCCAGGTCTGGTATCTCTGCATATTCAACAGAGCCCTCACTGACCCACAACAGGGAACTGAGAGTTGAAGCTTCCCCAGACCACCTAGCCTCCAGACTTAGGGGTCTAAGGAGGGTGACACCTACCAATCTGTAGAGGTACTTGCATTGGGGGCCTAAGGTATAGCTACAGAGCCCACCCACCAAAGTGCTTTAGGAATAGAGACACACCTACCTCACTGGCACTTGGGGGAAGCCTGTCAGCATCCTGCCCCCCCGGAGTGTGAAACCCTGCTGCTACTAGAATCTGGTGCACACAACTATCACCACTACTTCTCTAGGTGGATAGGCGACAGTCTGCACCACACACTTGGTGTCACAAAATCAGATTCTACTCAAGACTAGTGAATGGACTCTTAGGCTTATATATCGGGTAATAGCCCAAACCAGCTGGTAATAGGACATAAATGATTCAAGGGCTACGACAATCAAGACAGCACAATCTAGTAGCCCATCTACGTATATTGAAATAAAACAAAACAAGACTCAGTG
The DNA here is from genome assembly GCF_024166365.1 of Elephas maximus indicus. Lineage (NCBI taxonomy): Eukaryota > Metazoa > Chordata > Mammalia > Proboscidea > Elephantidae > Elephas > Elephas maximus. The sequence goes on along the minus strand of NC_064836.1, from coordinate 38,893,840 downwards.
AGCAAATATAGAATAAATCACTACAATATCTTAGAGATGGCTTGGAGACAGCAGTCGATATCAAACCACATGAAGAAGCAGACCATGATTGCTTCTACAACTCCCAAATTAAAGAATCAAAATCTTTCCCAAATGAAGATACAATCCTGAAATTGCCAGATACAGAATATAAAAAACTAATTTACAGAATGCTTCAAGACATCAGGGATGACCTCAGAAATGAAATAAGGCAATCTACAGAAAAAGCCGAGGAACGCACTGATAAAGCAGTTGAAGAACTCAAAAAGATTATTCTAGAACATAGTGGAAAAACTAATAAGTTGCAAGAATCCATAGAAAGACGACATTCAGAAATCCAAAAGATTAACAATAAAATTACAGAATTAGACAATTTTTCAATAGCAAGTCAGAGGAGCAGACTAGAGAGTTGGAATGCAGAGTGGGAAATCTGGAGGACCAGGGAATTGACACCAATATAGCTGAAAAAAAAATCAGGTAAAAGAATTAAAGAAAATGAAGAAACCCTAAGAATCATGTGCAACTCTATCAAGAAGAATAGCTTGTGTGTTATTGGAGTCCGAGAACAGGGAGGGATATCTGAAAACACAGAGAGAATAGTTGAAGATCTGTTTGCAGAAAACTTCCCTGACATCATGAAAGACGAAAGGGTATCTATCCAAGATGCTCATCAAACCCCATTTAAGACTGATCCAAAAAGAAAATCACCAAGACATATTATCATCAAACTTGCCAAAACCAAAGATAAACAGAAAATTTTAAAAGCAGCCAGGGAGAAACGAAAGGTCTCCTACAAAGGAGAATCAAGAATAAGTTCAGACTACTCAGCAGAAACCATGCAGTCAAGAAGGCAATGGGATGACATATATAGAGCATTGAAGGAGAAAAACTGCCCGCCAAGGATCATATATCCAGCAAAACTCTTATTAGAATATGAAGGCGAAATTAAAACATTTACAGATAAGCACAAGCTTAGAGAATTTGCAAAAACCAAACCAAAGCTACAAGAAATACTAAAGGAAATTGTTTGGTCAGAAAGCCAATAACAGCAGATACCAGCACAACACAAGGTCACAGAACAGAACATCCTGATAACAACTCAAATAGGGAAATCACAAAAACAAATTAAGATTAATTTTAAAAAGAAAAAAACTCTCAAAACAGGGAATCATTGAAGTCAATATGTAAAAGATCACAATAAGCAAAAAGCGGTACTAAATAAGGTGGCATAGAACTGCCATATGGAGGGGGATACAAGGAGATATACGACAATACAAGTAAGGTTTTTACTTAGAAAAATAGGGGTAAATATTAAGGTAACCACAAAGAGGTATAACAACTCCATAACTCAAAATAAAAACCAAGAAAAACATAACGACTCAGCGTACATAAAGTCAAATACTATTAAAACGAGGAGCACACAATTTACAAAGAAAAACGTCTCAGCACAAAAAGTAAGTGGAAAAATGAAATTGTCAACAACACACATGAAAAGGCGTCAAAATGACAGCACTAAACACATACTTATCTATAATTATGCTGAATGTAAATGGACTAAACGCACCAATAAAGAGACAGAGAGTCTCAGACTGGATCCATTAGAGAAATGTAAATTAAAACTATGATGAGATTCCATCTCACTCCAACAAGGCTGGCATTAATCCAAAAAACACAAAATAATATATGTTGGAGAGGCTGCAGAGAGATTGAACTCTTATACACTGCTGGTGCGAATGTAAAATGTTACAACCACTTTGGAAATCTATCTGGCATTTTCTTAAAAAGTTAGAAATAGAACTAGCATACAAGCCAGAAATCCCACTCCTCGGAATATACCCTGGAGAAATAAGAGCCCTCACACGAACAGATATATGCACATCCATGTTTATCGCAGCTCTGTTTACAATAGCAAAAAGCTGGAAGCAACCAAGGTGTCCATCAACAGATAAATGGTTAAATAAATTGTGGTATATTCACACAATAGAATACTACGCATCAATAAAGAACAGTGAGGAATCTGTGAAACATTTCATAACATGGAGGAACCTGGAAGGCATTATGCTGAGCGAAATTAGTCAGAGGCAAAAGGACAAATATTGTATAAGACCGCTATTATAAGATTTTGAGAAATAGTATAAACTGAGAAGAACACATACTTTTGTGGTTACGAGGTGGGGAGGGAGGGAGGGTGGGAGAGGGTTATTTACTGATTAGTTAGTAGATAACTACTTTAGGTGAAGGGAAGGAGAATACTCAATACATGGAAGGTCAGCTCAACTGGACTGGACCAGAAGCAAAGAAGTTTCCGGGATAAAATGAATGCTTCAAAGGTCAGCGGAGCAAGGGCGGAGGTTTGGGGACTATGGCTTAAGGAGACTTCTAAGTCAATTGGCAAAATAATTCTATTATGAAAACATTTTGCATCCCACTTTGAAATGTGGCGTCTGGGGTCTTAAATGCTAACAAGCGGCCATCTAAGATGCATCAATTGGTCTCAACCCACCTTGATCAAAGGAGAATGAAGAACACCAAGGTCACATGATAACTATGAGCCCAAGAGACAGAAAGGGCCACATGAACCAGAGACTTACATCATCCTGAGACCAGAAGAACTAGATGGTGCCCGGCCACAACCGATGACTGCCCTGACAGGGAGCACAACAGAGAACCCCTGAAGGAGCAGGAGAATAGGGGGATGCAGACCCCAAATTTTCATAAAAAGACCAGACTTAATGGTCTGACTGAGACTAGAGGAATCCTGGCGGTCATGGTCCCCAAACCTTTTGTTGGCCCAGAACAGGAATCATTCCCGAAGACAACTCATCAGACATGGAAGGGACTGGACAATGGGTTGGAAAGAGATGCTGATGACGAGTGAGCTACTTGTATCATGTGGACACTTGAGACTGTGTTGGCATCGCTTGTCTGGAGGGGAGATAGGAGGGCAGAGAGGGTTAGAAACTGGCAAAATTGTCATGAAAGGAGAGACTGGAAGGGCTGACTCATTAGGGGGAGAGTAAGTGGGAGTATGAAGTAAGGTGTATATAAGCTTATATGTGACAGACTGACTTGATTTGTAAACGTTCACTTAAAGCTGAATAAAAATTATTAAAAAAAAATTGAATCCAGTGTCAGATATTTCAAATAAATTAATTTTGTTGGCACAACATCCAGGGTGCATTTTTATCATGGTCAACAATAGTCACATATCTTACTAAGAATGGACTCCATTGGTCTGTGTAGTGCCAAGCCATACAATCATACTTAGAAGTCTTGCTCCACTCAACAGATAAGTACATTTTATGGGTTTGGTTTTTCAGAAACCCTGGTGTCATTGTGGTTAAGTCCTACAACTGCTAACTAAAAGGTCAGCTGTTCAAATTCACCAGGTGCTCCTTGGAAATTCTATGGGGCAGTTCTACTCTGTCTTATAAGGTTGCTATGAGTCAGAATTGACTTGAAGGCAACAGGTTTTTTTTTTGTTTGTTTGTTTTTGGTTAGGTAGATGAAATTTCAGTTCAGCCTTTCCTCAAAATAGAGGGAGCCTAATCTCTTCTCTCGGAATTACTACCATCCAGAGTGTGTATCCTGCATCCTAAGAGTGTAGCTGCAGCAAATCCAACTATTTCCTCCTTCACTCCCCAAAAGGCAATAGCAGATAAAGAAGGGGCGGTACAGAATATTTTCTTCATAAGCTTCTGTCTTTAAATCAGAGAATACTACCTTCTGCTGAAGCACAACTGTACACTGTCTCTTACACCTCTTTGAGCAGAAGTGGTCATACATTCTCTAGGCCAGTGATTAAGAGAAAAGGGTGACATTACAGTAAGCCTGGAGTAGGTACTTTGCTACTTAAACAAAAATGGAGTTCTGAAAACTAGGAAACAAAGGAGAAAAAACTGCTTAATGGAGCTCTAAAAGGATCTGCCATATGTATCTCCATTTATGTTCAATTGACCTTATCTCAAATGTACAAATTCAGTTTAAATTTTTTTCGTGGAAAAAGATTAGATTCATTTATAGTAAGTACTATTTTTAAAAAATTAGGAAAAGTAACTTCAAATTTAGCAGAACTTGCTCAGGCATTTATTAACTTTGTGGAAAAAGTAAACATACCACTATATTTAAATCAAACTTGTAATAGGAAGACCTGAAAGCAAATAATATGTGCTGAACAATTTTAAAAGAAAATAACATAAAAGCCACAGTTTTAGATTTTTCTAAGAGTAATGGGAGACTTTGTCCCATAGAGAGTTATTATTTTTATGGGCCTGTTGTTCTAAGAAATGAATGTGACTCAGTGAGCACTGATGGGAAAGAAAATCTCACATATCTTCTTATTTCTTTGGTTGCCCAAACTAGAAATTTCCTTTGAATAATGAAGGCAAGAAAGGGAAACATTTGAAGCTTTTGGGGGTCTTTGTTTAGTAGAGAGGAAGGAAACACCATCGAGTAAAGGAGATCAATGAAGTCAGCTGACAAAGACAAATGGCTTTCTTTTAAGAAACTGCTTCCACAGTGAGACAATTCTATTTTCCTTTCTGGGTCATGTCTCACAGAGTATAAACAGCAGCAAGAATGTATTTACCAGGACTGAAGTAGGTCATATGCCAGTGAAGGCAGAGAAACTTGAATGACCCCCCCAACAAGGCTATCTATTATATAAGAGTTTGCCTTAACAGGAAAATTGGTCTTCTCTTATTATAAAAAAAAAAGGGGGAAATAGAAGTAATATAGAAAGGAAAATATATGCAATATACTATATTCCATTCAAAGAGTCTTGGCGGTTAAACACTCGACTGTTATGAAAGGTTGGTGGTTTGAGCCCATCTGCTGCTACATGGAAGAAAGATATGGCAGTATGTTTCTGTAAAGATTACAGCCTCGGAAACCCTGGGGGGAGTTCTACTCTGTCCTACAGCGTTGTTATGGGTCGGAATTGACTCGAGGACAATGGATTTGGATTTTTTGGTTATATTCCATTCTTTTGTTGTCCAACATCTACAAACCATTCTTCACGTTCATTCAATTTCAAAACCCCACTCACCAAACAAGGCCTGTCAATTAAATCCATACTCACCCCCTACCTACAAAGATATAACCTGATGTGTTGTGTTTAGGACATACAACTTCAAATCTAGAGTATATGGATTGTGCTTTGGCCCTCTTATATTCTGTCATTGTCCTCTCTTAAGGTAAACTAAAATGGGAAATTTATTCATAAAAAGACCTCTCTAAAAAATAGTGGCAGAAGGGTGAAAATAAGATAAATAATAAAATGCACTTGCCTAGACATACATATGGAGCACTGGTGATGCAGTGGTTAAGAGCTATAGGTACTAATCAAAAGACTGGCAGTTCAAACCCACCAGCCACTCCTTGCAAACCCTATGGGGCAGTTCTACACTGTCCTATAAGGTCACTATGAGTCGGAATCGAATCGATGGCAACGGGTTTGTTTTTTTTTTGGACATACATATACAAACAGTTAAGTGCTCAATTACTAGCTGAAGGGTTGGCCATTCGAATCTACTCAGAGATACCTCAGAAGACAGGTCTGGCGATCTGCTTCCAAAAGTCACAGTCTTGAAAATACTATGAAACAGGTTTGCTCTGCACAAATGAGTTGTTATGAGTCAGAATAGATGTGAAAGCAACCACCACCGAGAACAAGTTATACACCTACACTAAAGAAGAGAAGATAAGTACATTATATAGTCTTTATTTATAATGCAAATGATTACCTTCTGTGACTGATTTTCATGAGCCCCCTTTTCATAACCCTCTCCATATTCCCTTGGCTTTAGATACAACGTTAGATGATTGTGAGAAATCTTTTCCTATTACCAGTGTTCAGCTTGATTTTAAAGACTATTTTTGGCTTCCATCTGTATCTTTTTAGTTATCTTCTATTAAACCTTACTACCACAATGATGGAAACCCTGGTGGAGTAGTGGTTAAGTGCTACGGCTGCTAACCAAAGGGTCGGCAGTTTGAATCCGCCAGGCTCTCTTTGGAAACTCTATGGGGCAGTCCTACTCTGTCCTACAGAGTCGCTATGAGTCGGAATCGACTCAATGGCCCTGGGTTACCAGAATGATAGGGTAGAAAGAGATCCATTAGTGCATCCCCTGAATATGGTCAGGACTCACCTCTAATACTATCTTGTAACATTAAGTCTGTTTTCCCTTGAAATACAGAAGCAATAACCACAAACAAAAACCTCACCTTCTTTATTACCTGTTTTCCTAAAATATTTAGGTGGATGCTCAGTTGCTCACACAGTGGTCTCATTCATTTTCCCTTGGTGCAAATATTTGTTAATTGGCGAACCAAAACTAAACAAAGAACAGAAAACAATTGTTTTGAATGGAAATTGAGAAATATTCAAGTAACTTTAAAACAGTAGCTTTTCTCATTATCACTTGATCTTATACTAGGTGTTTTACAGGTTAAGTGTGTGATTATTGAAGCATATATTGTGTTTCCCATTCTCACTTTCTTGGTCCATCTGTTTTGCCTTCTAATTCCTTGTTTTCCTATTTTCCTTCTGCCTATAGCATAGAACTGATACATGTATTGAATTAGTTTTGACTGTAAGCATACCTGGCACCTCCAATTTGTAAGTATAAAGGTGCACAAGCAAGACATGTAGTATTTATATTTCAATATAAAATTCTAGAAGATGGTTCTCAATTTTATTAAATGTTCCTCATTTTTTTAAATGTAATTTCCAATGCTCTCAAGTTATTTTGTTTTTTAAACATGATACAAATACATATAAATGAGACATATCACAGCAGACGATTCAAAGTGATAAGTGAGGTAGGAAGTATATGAAATATGATCATTCTAGACAAATTTGTAAGTTAAAAAAAAATAACCTTCACATTTCAATAAAAAATTTGTTCTTAATGACAGATAAAGAGCAGTGTCCTCACATTGCTAGTGAGTTGATTCCAACTCATGGCAACACTATAGAGCGGAGTAGAACATCCCATTAGGGTTCCCAAAGCTGTAATCCTTATGGAAACAGACTGCCACATGTTTCTCTTCAGAGTGTGTGGTGGGTTTGAACCGCTGATGTTTTGGTTAATGGCTGAGTACTTCACCACAGCACCACCAGGGTTCCTTAAGAACAGCATTAAAAAAAAAAAAAAAAAACCTTGCCATGAAGTCCGTTCCAACTTGTGGTGACCCTATAGGACAGAGTAGGATTGCCCCATAGGGTTTCCAAGGAATGCTGGGGGATTCAAACTATTGACCTTTGGTTAGCAGCCAAGATCTCAACCACTGCACACCCACGGCATAGTAAAGTAAAATTATAGCTTGTTGAGTTTCACTTAAAGGGAATAGATAATCTTGATAAAATAGAAATTTTTATTTACATTTCAGCATAAATGAATTGACAGTGTTGAAATGGAATTTCAAAACGCATGTTGAGAAAACCTACAGATGTAAGGCACTAGAAGAGGAAGTGTGCTTAAGGCAGAAATAGAGAACAATTAGAGGAATATATAATTTATCATCATCTCATATGACAAATATTGATAAGAATCCTTGAAATAGTTTCCTTTGCAATTAATCTATGGGAGTAGAAAATTTTGATTTCTTTCATTCCATAGGGTTTTCTATAGTGAAAAGAATGATCACACTCTTAAAAGCCATAAGGCCCTAAACATAAATTTGATGGTCTTGGTAGAAAAAAAAGGAAGGAGTTTTTAATGTAGCAATACCATTTTTTATCAATATCATAAATTATTTGTATTTGGTAAAATATTAAATAAATAAGTCATTTTATATGCAGAATTTGTAGTTGTCAAAAACATTCTTGAATGTAGGTGGACATATGAAAGTTATTTTATAAAGTAGATCTATGATACTAATGTTTCAATTCAGGAAATACTATGGGATTTCAAAAACATCTTTTAATACAGAATATAACAACATATTCTAATTGAATGCATTAAATAATTAAATCTATTATTTTTTTAAATAAGTTATGTTAGAAAATTTATATATCTAATAATAATGTTTTTTTTTTTCATGGTAGCTTGTGTTTCAACTTGCCATCAACTTGTCTAGAGATATTTTAAATGAAAAACAAAAAAAAAAAAATGGAAAAATTTTCCTATCTTTTGAGAATAACTACAATCATTTTAAGGATTTTCTACTTTCCAACACTCCTAAAACAGAGCAATTAACTTGATATATATATTTGTTAATGACTGGATGAAATAGAATGAAATTTTATTATCATTAATTTAATAAATAATTACAAACATTTTTAAAAAACCTTTTTTTTATAAAACATACTTTATACTGAGATTTTTCACTGTCTTCACACACATTCAAAGAGTGACCAATTCCTTTAGGAGGAAAAATGTAATAATTGAAACACACATTCTGTAGCTTTTACTAAAAGTAGCCTGAGATGGTAAATGGATTTTTGTAATGGCTAATGTTTTATGCATATGTATGAATAAGCACAGTTGACCAAATTTAAACGCCCTCATCTTTAATGCTGAAAATTATCTCCACACATTTTTCAACCCTTTACAATATTTCTAATATTGTTTCAAATTAAAATGGACAGAAGTTTCTACATAAAGGAGAGCTTAACTCTTGTGACTTTAAACAAAATCAATCTTTTTTTAAAATACATTTTAAGCTGGAAGAATAGATTCTATGGTCATATTCTGTCAAGTAAGTAGGATGGAGAACCAAGTTTTAACTGTAGTTTTAGAATTTGGATTAAAATGTTCATATACAGAAAACTTTATTGTTTTATTGAGGTAAGTGTATTTCCAATAACTTTTCCAAAAGAAAAAATAAAGCAGAGGGTATAGATACAGTATGCACTAATAATTACTGATGGTTGGAATGCAAAAGAAGAAGGATTGGTAGTTGGAAAATATGTCCTTGTTGACAGAAATAACACCTGAGATTTCAAGCAAAATTTTGCAATACCAATGACTTCGTCATCGCAAATACCTTTTTCCAACAATGTAAACAGAGGGTATACACATAGACCTTGCCAGATGGAATACACAGGAGTCAAATTGACTACATCTCTGGAAAAAGACAATGGAACTGTTCAATATCATTAGTCAGAAGAAGGGCAGGGGCTGACTGTGGAACAGATCATCAATTGCTTATATGCAAATTCAAGTTGAAACTGAAGACAATTGAACAAGTCCATGAGAGCCAAAATACAACCTTGAGTATATCCCTCCTGAATTTAGAGATCATCTCAAGAATAGGTTTGAAACATTGAACACTAACGACTAAAGACCAGATGAGTTGTGGAATGACACCAAAGACATCATACATGAAGACAGCAAAAGGTCATTAAAAAGACAGGAAGGAAAGAAAGAAAAGAACAAAAGGGATGTCAGACCAGAAGAGACCTTGAAATTCGTTCTTGAGCTTAGCGTAGCTAAAACGAAAGAAAGAAATGATGAAGTAAATCAGCTGAACAGAAGATTTCAAAGGGCAGTTTGAGAAGACAAAATAAAGCATTATAATGAAATGTGCAAGGACCTGGAGTTAGAAAATCAAAAGGAAAGTAACTCTCCGCACTTCTCAAGCTGAAAGACTGAAGAAAAAATTCAAGCCTTGAGTTGCAATATTGAAGGATTCTATGGGGAAAATATTGAATGACTCATAAACCATCAAAAGAAGATGAAAGGAATACATAGTCGCTGTACCAAAAATAATCAGTCGAGCTTCAACCATTTCAGGAGATAGCGTATAATCAAGATCAGATAGTTCCTAAAGGTAGAAGTCCAAGCTGCACGGAAGGAAATTGTGAAAAAAAAAAAATGCTCCAGAAACTGAAGGAATAGTAATCAATATGTTCTGACCAACTGTTGCTGCACTGGAGGTGCTCACTTGCCTATGCTAAGAAATTTGAAAAGACAGCAACCTGGCCAACCAACAGTAAGAGATCTGTATTTGTGCCCATTGCAAGAAAGCTGATCTGATAGAATGTAGAAATTATCGAACAATATCTTCATATCATACACAAGTAAATTTTTGCTGAAGATCATTCAAAAGCAGTTGCATCAGTACATTGACAGGGAACTTCCAGAAGTTCAAGCTGGATTCAGAAGAGGATGTAGAATCAGGGACATGATTCCTGAATTCAGACAGATCTTGGCTGAAAGCAGAGAATATTAGAAAGATGTTTACCTGTGCTTTATCGACTATGCGAAGGCATTTGATTGTGTGGATCATAGCAAGTTATCAATAACTTTGCAAAGAGTGGGAATTCCAGAACACTTAATCGTGCTTATGAGGAACCTGTACATAGACCAAGAGAGTCATTTGAACAGAACGAGGGGATACTGCATGGTTCAAAGTCAGGAAAGGTGTGTATCAGGGCCATATCCTTTCATCATACTTATTCAATCTGTATGCTGAGCAAATAATCTGAGAAGCTGGACTATATGAAAAAGAATGGGGCATCATCTGGATTGGAGGAAGACTCATTAACAAACTGCAATATGCAGAAGACACAACCTTGCTTGCTGGAAGTGAAGAGGACTTGAAGCACTTACTGATGAAGATCAAAGACCACAGACTTCAGTATGGATTATAACTCAACAGAAAAGAAAATAAAAATCCTCACAACTGAACCAATAAGCAGTATCTTGATAAATGGAGAAAAGATTGAAGTTGTCAAGGATTTCATTTTACTTGAATTCACAATCAACTCCCATGGAAGCATCAGTCACAAAATCAAATGATGCATTGCATTGGATAGATTTGATGCAAAAGACCTCTTTAAAGTGTTTAAAAAAAAAAAAAAAAAGATGTCATTTTGAGGACTAAGGAGCATCTGACCCAAGCCATGGTATTTTTTGATTGCCTCATATGCATAATAAAGCTGGACAGTGAATAAGGAAGACTGAAGAAGAATTGATGCCTTTTTCTTATAGTGTTGCCCAAGAATATTGAATATACCATTGACTTCCAGAAAAATGAACAAGTCTGTCTTGGAAGAAGTACAGCCAGAGTGCTCCTTGGAAGAGAGGAGGAGAATTTTTCTCTCAGAGTACTTTGAAAATATTACTCGGAGGGATCAGTTCCTGGAGAAAAATAGCATGCTTGGTAAAGTAAAGGGCCGGTGAAAAAGAGAAAGACCTTAGATGAGATGGACTGACACAGTGGCTGCAACAAGGAGCTCAAACACTGCAAATATTATGAGGATGGTGCAGGACTGGGCAGTGTTTCTTTCTGTTGTACATAGAGTCGCTATGAGTTGGAACCAACTGCACGACATCTGACAATAACAAAGGAGTGGCAAGATTAAAATAAATCATTTGATCTTAAAAATAGGAAAATATTCTCCCTCCAAATGCAGAGTTCTGCAAACACAGATCACACAATAGAATAACATATAACAAAAAATTATAAACCTCCAGAATAAACTGTGTGTTCTAGAACAAAAATAAAATCAAAGAATATAACTAAAATAAAAGTCATTAAAATTCCTTTCTCCCAAGATATCCAACAGAATAAAACAGGAAAGGAAGAAGGGAAATGCTACAACAACAAACAATAGGAAGCAGCAATTTACATGAAATTGCTAGATGGAAAATAACCACATTGAAGAAAATAAAAGAATTATTATAAAGATGTGCATTTTAAGTAGAGAACCTACTAAAATGCCTTCTTCAGAAATCATTCAAAATCATATTTAATGCTGTAACAAAATTTAGAAAGGCAATTACGGTAGGTTGTGTGTGTACCTATTAATATGTTCTTTATGCTGACCATTGAAGTGGGCAGAAGTGTTTTGAATAGTTTTTCACTTCTCTGCCTCCTGACTGAGCTCCACTATATTTAGTTGAGTGCTGATTATCGTCTTTCAAGAAATTCGCTGCCCATTGCGTTATTTTCTCTCCTTCTGTCTTTCATTTGCAAGCTAACGTGTTATTCTAAGGAGGATAGTGTGAATATAAGATAACACACATTTTCGTCTCACTCCAGGGTCCAGGGAATTGTCAAGCATGCTAGTAATTTGCATTTTTGTCTTAGTATAATTTGAAATAATTTTGGTAATTATTTACTGGAAAGGATTAGGCATTAAGAAACATGTGAAGCATAAATAAAGGTTTTTTCTGTAATTCCTGAGATACAAGCACAGACTTTGAATATCTAACAAAGCCCTTTTCTCTCTTATTCAGATACTTCATCTTCTTTTTTTTAATCCCATTTCTAGTGTGCAAAAATTGACACACGCTCTGCTTATTATTGACAATCGTATCAAATGATTATGATGTTGTGAAGTCTGTAATTGGGATTCTATGCATCTGATCGATTTAGTTTCCTCATGTGACTTTATATCTTAAAAAATACCTTATTATAACTGTTTTATTTTAACTTATATTTTATGCTTTATTTATTCCCATTTATCAGGTTATCAATAACAGAGCTATTTTTTTAAATAATTGGAGATATTCCTTTACCGTATTCATAATTTTACTTCTTTCATATTACACATTTAGTGCTAATATATTTTTAAAAATACACCACGTGAATAAGCTTAAGAATATTGATTCTACATCTCACAGGTATCCATTTTTATAGTTTCTTTCCTCAAAATTAAAAAAAAAAAGAATGGTAAAATTCCTTTTTTTTTTCTACTTTTCTTTCCACTGAAATATTGGAAATACCTTTTCTTTTAAATAAAGAAATTTCATCAGCATCATTTCAACAATATACATCACATAGCGAGCTTTTGAAAGAATCAGAAATTTTCTTGGCCATGACTCGTGTAATCTCATTTACTCTCCACAGCCACCTTAGGAGACAGGTGGAAAAAAGTACAGCATTGAAGTGAAACACAGGTTACGCAGTAGAAGTGGGAAACTTCGAAGACTGAGAACTCTTGTCAAGTTTATTTGTCTTCAATAGGCAGTCTCATCAATGTGCCTGTATCTGATAGCTAACATTTGCTTTCCTGACTCCTCTGGGCTCCTCCATCTCTGTTTTGTTGGTTCCTACGTTTGCTATTGGTATGTGACTAAATTGCTGCCAAACATTTTCTAACCAACCATTAGCTTCATGACTCCCTTCCATTTTACACTTTGTGTGAGTGAACCCTGCTACGAGACTGAATAAACCAAATCTCTGGGGTGTACTTTTAGCTCATTACTAAAGCCACGCTCCCTCTCAAAAATTCTACTCCCACTAGGAAAAAAAAATTGCTTTACCAGATACATCTCCCAATGATTTGTTGCAATGATTTAAGAATAAAATATGGTAGTGTGAGAGTGGTGAAAGATTTTCTGCTCCAATTTCCATTTTGACGCTGACAAGAGTATCTGTGATGCACACTATACCACACAGCTGTCGGTTACAGACATCAATGGAAAAATGCAAATAATTGAGATCTCTACATGCTGACAAAATCTGTCCTAAAATTCTATGCATTTGTTGTTTCATTAGTGACATACCAAAAGAATATAGGATCTGTGTAAATGTACAGGGAATAAACAGAGTTCAAATATTCATAAGGATAGCTAAGAAGATTAGTACTAAATAAACTTTCTTTGGAACCTCAGGTTATTTTTATCTCCCCCAAATTTGGAATGCACATAGTAATGTAATTCAGATGGCTGTAATTAGACAAGGATAAAATATCTATTGTCTGTAAAAAGCCCTTCTGGTTTAATAAAAGTACAAATGATAATAATATTTTTGGTGTTGTTTTGTTTGTGGATAATTCTTCAGTGTATACAATTACATAAGCATAATATATGTTCAATCTTTTTTTTTTTAAACTCTTCTTATCTGAAATTATATACAATCAGTCCTCATTCTGCATGGCACCGATATGCAGACTATCAGCTGCCACCTTTTAGTTAATCAACACTAGTCCCTCAACAACGTGGTGAATATTTCAGTTACCGTGTGTATTAAATATAATTGTATGAAGTATAAACTAGGCTGCTAACTCTTCAGTGCACAAATCACTACATAAACAACATATGTGCATCAAGATCAGTGACCAAATCACATCATGTCTTTCAAAGTCTGATGGTTATTGGTAACTACACATCTGCTATTCAGTTCATGCAGATAGCCAGCTTGCAGTTATATTGCCTTCTGGTCTCCCTATGACAAACTCATGTGATATTGTACAGAAATGAATATTTAAAAGATGGGATTGGCCAACAAAGATAAAGTTCAGCAAAGAAACAGAAAAATGATAACAATGGAAGTAATATTCAAATATTACCTACACAGCCTTTTAGAAGAAATAGCGAACTGTAGGGATGCTGACTTTGCCACCATTGGGGAGACTCTGGACATGCAGCCAGAACTTAGCAAAAGCAATGTTATTGACAGAAATGAGGGATGTGATTCTGACAAAAAGGATGAAGTTATTTCAAAGGAAACGAAGCCAGCCAAACAATTTCATATTAAAATATATTTCAAAGATATTTCATGACAATGAAAATACAAAGACAACATGTCGGAAGCTGATGCAAACTTAGTAAGGAATATGACAGTTTGTCAAGGCAAAGAAAAGATTGTATTTAATTCAAATGAAATTTGTAGTACATTTTGGAGCACTGTTTATCACAAGGTATTTTAAACTTCAAATCTTAAGTTATGCAATGAGAAGAAGAGGGCCAGGCTGTCCAAACTATCCTTGATTAGTTTAAAAAGAAATAAATCACTTTAATTCTTACTGTTTTTAATTGAAGTTAGAGAAATTAATAACCCTACAATGGTCTTTAAATGTTTAAGGTAAATAAAGAGTCGCACTTTTCTCACCTTAAATCAAAAATGAGAAATGAATAAGGTTAACGAGGAAGGCATGTGGAAAGCCAAAATGGTGGAAAAAGAGGCCCCTCTTGACAAATGGTTAGCCAAGCTGTGAATGCAAAGGAAAAGTTCTTGAAGGAAATTAAAAATGCCACCCCAGTGAACTCATGAATGATAAGAAAGCGAAACAGCTTTATTGCTGATATGGAGAAAGTTTCAGTGGTCTGGCTAGAAGGTCAAACCAGCAACTACATTCCCCTAAGCCAAAGCCTAACCCAGAACAAGGCTCTCTCTTCAATTCTATGAAGGCTGAGAAAGGTGAGGAAGCTGCAGAAGAAAAGAATGAAGCTAGCGGGGGTTGATTCATGAGGTTTAAGGAAAGAAGCCGTCTCAGTAACATAAAAGTGCAAGGTGAAGCGGCGAGTGCTGAGGTAGAGGCAGCTACAGCAGGTGATCCAGAAGATCTAGCTAAGATAATTGACGAAGGCGGCTGCACTAAACAACAGATTTTCAACGTAGATGAAATTGCCTTATATTGGAAGAAGATGTCATCTTTCATAGCTAGAGAGGAGAAGTCAATGCCTGGGTTCAGAGGTTCAGAAGACAGGCAGACTCTTAGGTTAGGTTAATGCAGCTGGTGCCTTTAAGTTGAAGCCAATGCATATTCACCATTCTGCAAATCCTAGGACCTTTAAGAATAATGCTAAATCTATTCTGCCAGTGCTCTATAAATGGAACAACAAAGCCAGGAAGACAGCACATCTATTTACAAAATGGTTTACTGAATATTTTAAGCCTACTGTTGAGACCTACTGCTCAGGAAAAAAAACAAAACAAAACATTCCTTTCAAGATATTACTGCTTATTGACAATGCCCCTGGTCACCCAAGAGCTCTGTTGGAGGTTTACAAGGAAATTAATGTTGTTTTCATGCCTCCTAACACAACATTCATTCCATAGCCCATGGATCAAGGAGTAATTTCAACTTTCAATTCTTATTATTTAAGAAATACATTTTGTAAAGCTATAGCTGCCATAGATAGTGATTCTTCTGAGGGATCGGGGCAAAGTAAATTGAAAACCTTTTGGAAAAATTCATCATTCTAGGTGACGTGCTTTTACCTTACTTATTCAATCTCTATATGAAAAAAAAAAACAAACAAACAACCTGTTGCCACTGAGTCAATTCCAACTCATAGCGACCCTACAGGACAGGGTAGAACGGTCCCATAGGTTTCTAAGGCTGTAATCTTTCTTTTTGGAAGCAGATAGCCACATCTTTCCCTGGCAGAGCAGCTGGTGGTTTGGAATGGCTGATATTTTGGTTAGTAGCCAAGCACTTAACCACTGCACCACCAGGGTTTCTTTTTGCACACATGAACTTGCATTAGAGGTAGAGATATAGACACATACATATACACATATATGAGTTATAAATCCACGTATACACACCTATGCACATACATGAATAATATGTACACATATATACACATATCCTCCATGTGTCTGTCACTTTGTCATACTGTGGGGGCTTGTGTGCTGCTATGATGCTGGAAGCTATGCGTCCGGTGTTCAGATACCAGCAGAGTCACCATGGAGGACAGGTTTCAGCTGAGCTTCCAGACTAAGACAGACTTGGAAGAAGGAACTGGAAGCCTACTTCTGAAAAGCATTAGCCAGGGAAAACCTTATGAATAGCAGGAGAACATTGTCTGATATAGTGCTGAAAGATGAGCCCCCCAGGTTGGAAGGCACTCAAAAGATGACTGAGGAAGAGCTGTCTCCTCAAAGTAGAAAAAAACCCAGTGCCTTCGAGTCGATTCCGACTCATAGCCGTCGACCTTAATGACGCGTCTGGAGTAAAGCTTTCGGGATCTTCATTCGCTGATGTGGAGCAGCTCAAAATGAGAAGAAATAGTTGCAAACATCCATTAATAATCAGAACCTGGAATGTATGAAGTATGAATCTAGGAACACTGGAAATCATTAAAAAGAAATGGAACACATAACAATATCCTAGACATTAGTGAGCTGAAATGGACTGGTATTGGCCATTTTGAATCAGACAATCATATAGTCTACTATGCTGGGAATGAAAATTTGAAGAGGAATGCTGTTGCATTCAACGTCAAAAAGAACGCTTCAAGGTCTATCCTGAAGTACAACACTGTCAGTGATAGAATAATATCTATACGCCTACAAGGAAGACCAGTTAATATGACTATTATTCAAATATACGCACCAACCACTGGGGCCAAAGATGAAGAAATAGAAGATTTTTATCAGCTGCTGCAGTCTGAAACTGATCAAACATGCAATCAAGATGCATGGATAATTACTGGCAATCGGAATGCAAAAGTTGGAAACAAAGAAGAAGAATCAGTAGTTGGAAAATGTGGCCTTGGCGATAGAAATAATGCCAGAGATCGAATGATGGAATTTTGCAAGACCAATGACTTCTTCACTGCAAATACCTTCTTTCGCCAACATAAAAAGTGACTAGACACATGTACCTTGCCAGATGGAACACACAGAAATCAAATTGACCACATCTGTGGAAAGAGACGATGGAAAAGCTCAGTATCATCAGTCAGAAAAAGGCCAGGGGCTGACTGTGGAACAGACCGTCAATTGCTCATATGCAAGTTCAAGCTGAAAATGAAGAAAATCAGAGCAAGTCCATGAGACGAGAGCCAAAATATGACCTTGAGTATATACCACCTGAATTTAGAGACCATCTGAAGAATAGATTTGACTCTTTAAACACTAGTGGCCAAAGACCAGTCGGGTTGTGGAATGACATCAAGGACATCATCCATGAAGAAAGCAAGAGGTCATTGAAAAGACAGGAAAAAAAGAAAAGACCAAGATAGATGTCAGAGGAGACGCTGAAACTTACTTTCGAACCTGGAGCAGCTAAAGCAAAAGGAAGAATTGATGAACTAAAAGAACTGAACAGAAGATTTCAAAGGGCATTATCGAGAAGACAAAGTAAAGTATTATAATGACATGAACAAAGAGCTGGAGATGGAAAACCAAAAGGGAAGAGCAGGATCAGCGTTTCTCAAGCTAAAAGAACTGAAGAAAAAATTCAGACCTCGAGTTGTAATAGTGAAGGATTCTATGGGGAAAATACTAAACAAAGCAGGGAGCATGAAAAGAAGATGGAAGGAATACACGGAGTCATTATACCAAAAAGAATTAGTTGATGTTCAACCATTTCAAGAGGTGGCATGTGATCAGGAACTGATGGTACTGAAGAAAGAAGTCCAAGCTTCACTGAAGGCATTAGTGAAAAAAAACAAAAAAGCCTCCAGGGATTGATGGACTCTCAATGGAGATGTTTCAACAAACAGATATAGCGCTAGACGTGCTCACTCGTCTATGCCAAGAAGAATGGAAGACAGCTTCCTGGCCAAATGCCTGGAAGAGATCCATATTTATGCCTATTCCCAAGAGAAATGATCCAACCAAATGTGGAAATTATAGAACATTATCATTAATATCACATGCAAGCAAAATTTTGCTGAAGATCATTCAAAAATGGCTGCAGAAGTATATTGACAGGGAACTTCCAGAAATTCAGTCCAGTTTCAGAAGAGGACATGGAACCAGGGATATCATTGCTGATGTCAGATGGATCCTGGCTGAAAGCAGAGAATGCCAGCAGGATGTTTACCTGTGTTTTATTTACTGTGCAAACGCATTTGACTGTGTGGATCATAACAAAATACGGATTACATGGCGAAGAATGGGAATTCCAGAACACTTAAATGTGTTCATGAGGAACCTTTATACAGATCAAGAGGCAGTTGTTCAGACAGAACAAGGGGATACTGATTCTTTTAAAGTCAAGAAAGGTTTGTGTCAGGGTTGTATTCTTGCACCATACCTATTTAATATGTATGCTGAGCAAATAATATGAGAAGCTGGACTATATGAAGAACAGGACATCAGGATTGGAGGAAGACTCATTAACAACTTGTGTTATGCAGATGACACAACCTTGCTTGCTGAAAGTGAAGAAGACTTGAAGCACTTACTAATGAAGATCGAAGACCACAGCCTTCAGTACGGATTACACCTCAACAGAAAACAAATATCCTCACAACTGGACCAATGAGCAATATCTTGATAAACAGAGAAAAAATAGAAGTTGTCAAGGATTTCATTTTACTTGGATCCCCGATCAACAGCCATGGAAGCAGCAGTCAAGAAATCAAAAGATGCATTGCATTGGGTAAATCTGCTGCAAAGGACCTCTTTAAAGTGTTGAAGAGCGAAGATGTCACCTTGAAGCCTAAGGTGCGACTGACCCAAGCCATGGTATTTTCAATCACATCATGTGCACATCATGAATAAGGAAGACCGAAGAAGAATTGACACCTTTGAATTGTGGTGTTGGCAAAGAATATTGAATATACCATGGACTGCCAAAAGAATGAACAAATCTGTCTTAGAAGTACAGCCAGAATGCTCCTTAGAAGCAAGGATGGTGGGACTGAGTCTTTCATATTTTGGCCATGTTGTCAGGAGGGGTAAGTTCCTGGTTAAGGGCATCATGCTTGGCAGAGTTCAGGGTCAGTTGAAAAGAGGAAGACCCTCGATGAGGTGGATTGACACAGTGGCTGCAACAATGAGCTCAAGCATAACAATGATTGTAAGGATGCCTCAGGACCGAGTAGTGTCTCGTTCTGTTGTGCACAGGGTTGCTATGAGTTGGCACTGACTTGATCATACCTAACAACAACAACATACACATATATTTTTCTGGTTGTTGTTGTTGTTGTAAAATTATATATGCCATAGCATTCACCAAAACCTCCTTTCTCTTGTGTACAACTTACTGGTATCATTTACCTTGGTTTAGCTGTGCACCCTTTACCCATATAAGGTATCACCTTTCCCATCACAAAAAATAACAAGCTTCTGCTATCTAGAGAATGATCCCTCTTCATCCCACCACCCTTGACAACTACCAAGGGACATTGGTCTTCATATCTGTCCTTATTCTTGTCTTTTAATAAAATTAAGATCATAAATAGTCCTTTTTTGAGTACCTTATTTCACTCAGCATAATGTCCTCCAGATTTATCAACATTGCAAGATGTTTTGAGAACTCATAATTTTTATAGTTGTATAGTATTCCATTTTATGTATGTACCACATTTTGTCCATTCATCTGTTGATGGGCACTTAGGTTGTTTCCATCTTTTTGCTGTTGTGAATAGGGTTGCAGTGAACATAGGTCAGCATATGTCTGTTTGTACCTCTTTTGTTAGATCTCTAAGGTATATACCTAGAGGTACAAGGACTGGATCAAAAGGTAAAATACTATTCCTAATTTTTTGAGAAAGTACTATGCTATTTTCCATACTGGTTGTACCATTTTACAATCCTACCAGTAGTGGTTAAGGGTTTCAGTCTTCACATATCCTCACCAGCATTTGGATGTTTTCTGATTTTCATCAATGCCATTTTAACCGGGATGAGATGGTATCTCATTGTAATAATAGAGAACATCTTTTCATTTTATTATTAGCCACTCAAATATCCTCTAAGGTAAAGTGTTCATGCCCTTTGCCCATTTTTTAATTAGTTTATTTTTTTTTATTTTGTTAATAAGTTTTAGTTTTGTATATATTTTGTATATATACAGATATACTCATACAAATATATATATGTATGTATATATGTATATATTTGAATGTATCAGATATGTCATTCTTGAAGATTTTTCCCCATCTGTAGGTTGTCTTTTTACTCTCTTGATAAAGTCTTTTGATGAGCACATTTAATTTTTATAAGCTTCCAGTTATCTAATTTTTCTATTGTTTGTGCATTTGTGGCAGTGTTTGAAAATTATTGTTATTATTATTTTTAATTAGGTCCCACAGAGACCTAATAGTAGTGTCTATTCCTCAAAGTTCTTATATTCTAAGGTCCCTTAATACAAGTGTGAGTTTCTAGTCAATGAAAGAAACTCATCTGTGAATAAATATTTGCATATCGAATCACAGAATATTAAAGCAGAAAAGAAAGATAAAGACTATTGCTTTCTACAATGTTTTTAAATGTGTAGAAACTTCAATACAGTGACAGTAACTTGCATAATCATAATACTAGTTAAGGAAAAACCAGAATCTTGTTATGTATACTTTTGTAATGTTCTCAAATCAGGTGAGTCACTAGCCGTACATTTTACACTGTTATGATATTTTCATAATGATTTTAAACATCTGTCTATAAGTCATTTATAATGTAAAATTAAAAATTCAGAATTCCTGAACTAAGAAACAAAAACATATATATCCTATATGCTCTCTAACCATGAACTATAAGTCAATAAAACCTATGACTATAAGTCATTGGAAAGTTGTTCTAACCTTGAAAATAGATAGTAGAAGTATGTAAAGTATGTCATAAGCAAGGTCGTAAATAGGTTATATAACAACCCATTAATTTCTAATAAATCCAATCTCTATAAATTAGCAAAGCATAAATATGCCATGAAACAGTTCCCTAATTGGCAACAATTCAAATCTCTGTAAATTAGCAAAATATAACAATTTCTTAATAGGCAATAAAACTTATCAATTATGCTTAAACTTGACAGCACATATGGTGTATAAACATTTAGATTTCTGCTTGTCTTTGGAGAAGAAAGAAGCTAAAGGTCTCCCTGGCTCTCTGTCTGAAGACTGGCAGTCTGCTGAGATGCTGGCCACAAGTGACCTCCAGCCCTAGCTGTGGTGAACCTCCTCTTAGTTGGAAGGGAGGTCAAGTCTCCTCTCCAGAAACACTCATTAAAGGTAAAATGCCTGAAGTCTAAAGATTTGGACTCTAGCATTGAAACTAGCTCTGTAATTGTCAATACCTATCCTCCAATGCTAAATGAGTGCCTTGAGGACTTACTTGCCTGCCTTATAATCACTACCTTGCAATAAACTAAACAAGTTTATGCATAACAAACTCAAACATTTCTTTATTTATTCTTAGGATGAAATCTTCCAGAACAAATGCAAAAAAAAATTTTTTTTTTTAATTTCATTCTGAGATGTGTCTTTAAAAAAAAAAAACTTGCTTGTTTCTCAAAGAACTCTGTCCTTTTTGTTTTTCTTGATAAGAGAAAATTTAATTTTTAAGACTACTACAGTTTTCATAAATATGTATAGAATAAATTTAGACTGTATCAACTCTAAAATAATCAATTTATATGCTTCATTCTTAATTCTTATTATAAAGACATCAATTTCAATAAAAAAGGAAGAGATTATATAAAGATATGAGAGTTAATATTTTAGGCACAGGTTCTTAATTTAAAATAATTTTATGGCCACGTGCCCTAGCAATCTATGTTTTATCAGTTCAGAACCTTGAAAAACACATTAAAATCTTATTTGCCTGACTTCTGAAAAAAAGTACTTGAGAGACAGACGAGAGGGGAAAATGTTGTTGCTGTTAGGTGCCAGCGAGTCTGTTCTGACTCATAGCGACCCTATGAACAACAGAAGGAAACAATGCCCAGTCCTGTGCCACACTCACAATCGTTGTTATACTTGAACCTGTTGTTGCAGCCACTGTGTCTATCCATCTCATCGAGGCTCTTCCTCATTTTTGCTGACCCTCTACCTTACCAAGCATGACACCTTTCTCCTGGGACTACTCCCTCCTGAAATAACATGTCCAAAGTATGTGAGACAAAGTCTAGCCATCCTTGCTTCTAAGGAGCATACTGATTGCACTTCTTTCAAGACAGATTTGTTCGTGCTTTTGGCAATCCATGGTATATTCAATATTCTTTGCCAACACCATATTTCAAAAGCATCAATTCTCCCTTGGTCTTCCTTATTTATTGTCTAGCTTTGAAAACACCTTGGCTTGCTTGGTTCAGGCACACCTTAGCCCTTAAAGTAACATCTTTGCTTTTCAACACTTTCAAGAAGTCTCTTGCAACAGATTTGTCCAACACAATGCATTGTTTGATTTCTTGACTTCTGCTTCTCCAGGCACTGATTTTGAATTCAACTAAAAGGAAATCCTTAACAACTTCAATTGTTTCTCTGTTGATTGTTAGTCCAGTTGTGAGGATTTTTGTTTTCTTTATGTTGTGGTGTAGTCCGTACTGAAAGCTGTAGTCTTTAATCTTCATCAGTAAGTGCTTCAAGTCCTCTTCACTTTCAGAAATCAGTGTTGTGTCATCTGTGTAATGCAGGTTTTTAATGAATTTGCCTCCAATTCTGATGCCATGATGTTCATAAATTTCAGCTTCTCAGATTATTTGCTCAGCATACAGATAGAATACAAAAAACAAACCAAATCCATTGCTGTTTTGGTGAAAGGATACAGCCCTGACATACACCTTTCTTGACCTTAAACCATGCGGTATATTCTTGTTCTGTTTGAACAACTGCCTCTTGGTCTATGGACAGATTCCTCAGGAGCACAATTACGTGTTCTAGAATTCCCATTCTCAGCAATATTACCCATAGTTTGTTACAGTTCACACAGATAAATACCTTTTGCGTAATCAATAAAACACAGATAAATATCTTTCTGGTCTTTTCTGCTTTCAGCCAAGATTAATGGACATCAGTGATGATATTCCTTGTTCCACGTCCTCTTCTGAATCCAGCTTGAATTTCTGGCAGTTCCTCATTAATGTGCTGCTGCAACTGCTTTTGAATGATCTTCATTAAAATTTTACTTGCATATGATATTAATGATATTGTTCAGTAATTCTGCATTCTTTTGTATCACATTTTATTGGAATGGGCAAAAATATGGATATTTTCCATTTGGCTGGTCTGGTAGCTGTCTTCCTAATTTCTTGGCATAGACGAGTGAGCACCTCCAGGGCTGCATCCATTTGTTGAAACATCTCAATTGGTAATTCACAAATTCCTGGAGCCTTGTTTTTTGCTAATGCCTTCTTTACAGCTTGGGCTTCTTCCTTCAGTATCATCTGTTCTTGATCATATGCTACCCTCTGAAATGTTTGAAAATTGGCTAGTTCTTTTTGGTACAGTGTCTCTGTGTAATCATTCTATTCTCTTTTGATACACCCTGTGTTGTTTAATATTTTTTTCCATAGAATCCTTCAATATTGCAACTTGAGGGTTGAATTTTTTTCTTTAGCTCTTTCAGCTTGAAAATGCTGAGTGTGTTCCTCCCTTTTAATTTTCTAACTCTAGGTCTTTTGTACATTTCATTATACTACTTTACTTTGTTTTGTCAAGCCACTCTTTGAAATCTTCTGTTCAGCTTTTTACATCACCTGTTCTTCCTTTTGCTTTAGCTACACTGTATTCAAGAGCAACTTTCAGAGTCTCTTCTGACATCCCCTTTGGTCTTTTCTTTCTTTCCTGACTTTTTAATGACCCCTTGAACCCTGGAGGCATAGTGGATGAGTGCTAAGGCTGCTAACCAAAAGGTCAGCAATTCAAACCCACCAGCTGCTCCTTGGAAACTCAATGGGGCAGATCTATTCTGTCCTATAGGGTCGCTGTGAGTTGGAATCAACTCGATGGCAATGGGTTTGTTTTTTGGTTTTGCTTTCCTCATGTATGATGTCCTTGATATCATAGAGTTCAATCCCTCAAATCTGTTCTTGAGATGGTCTCTAAATTTGGGTGGGCTATACTCAAGATTGTACTTTGTCTCTTGTTAACTTTTTCTAATTTTCTTCAGCTTCAACTTGAACTTGCATATGGGAAACTGTTGATCTGTTCCACAGTGGGCCCCTGGCTTTTTCTGACTGATGATATTTAGCTTCTCCATTGTCTCTTCCCACAGATGTAATTGATTTGATTCCTGTGTATTCTATATGGTGAGGTCCATGTGTATAGTAGCTATCTATGTTGTAAAAGGTATTTGCAAATGAAGAAGTCATTGGTCTTACAAAATTCTATCATTGGATCTCCAGCGTTGGAGGGGAAAATAGATTATACTAAGCAGTTTAAATCAATATGGAGAACCTTAATATATCTAAATCTAATGAATTGATTATTATGTTGGCACTTTAATCATTAAAAATCAAGACCACCAACAGATATAGCTAATAATTCTATTACTAGAGATATGGGAAAGTATTAACACAAAATAAAAGAAACTTGAATACGTTCTTAAAAAAGTATTCATGTGCATAATTCTAAATATTTCACTTCAGGTCATACTGTCCTTTACCTTTGCTCCTTCTGGGAAAAGAGTTGTCTTTTTCTACTTTTTGATTGTGCTTTGAAGAATGTCTTCCGTTTGATTAAGATCAAATTAAAAATTAAATGTCTCAACTTCAGGATTAATTTATAGGTGAAGATAAATTATTCAATTCAACCTTTTAAGAGCCCACACATAAAAATCTAAAACTTTAAATTTGTTTTTGGAAACACAAAGCTTCCATTCTTCCTGCAGATAAGCTCAAAGAAAGCAACTGTAAGAAAATAAATGATGTGGTCACTTTGTGCCAATGTAAATTTAAATTTCCTTCATTATTTCGATGACTTTCTGTATTCCTTGAGAAGCTCTCTTCTAAAGCCACCACATGGCCCTTTCTCTTGATATCCTTCAAAACCTCTGCTTCTCCCATTTATTCCTGGGCTATGCTTTTTTTATGCTTGGCAGTAAATGGATATATTGGCTTCATTTGTTAAGGATATTAAGTGTCTTCACAAATGAAATCTGAGAAAATTTTAAATGTTCAGTGAAGTGCTTATATACAATTATATGTAGCAGTTACAAGACGTTACAATTAGAAATTGAATTGTCCTAGTTTAACCTAAGTTACATTTTGTTTTTTCTCCCCTTGGGATTCTTAGTAGAAGTGGTGAACAGGGAAGAAGCATTTCAGTTTCGTTGGTCTTGGTGGAACACCAGCTCTCTTCATTATAATGAAATGTCAGTCCTCAAGCTATTTCCACCAAGAAAATGGCTTCATACTCATTTATAATGGCAGCAGGGAACCAGAGTGTGGCCATTGAGACACGTGCCACTACTTCAGCCAGGAATGGAATATAACAAGAAGGTGTGCCATTCTGACAAAAAAAGTGTTTCCTACTGAATTTTTAAAGAAGATATAGTTTTAATTTCCTCGGGGAAGAGCATTAACTTCCTCACAGCAGCATTTGAAGCTGAAAAAAAATGCAGAAATTCATAGTAAGCCCAAATTTAAAATCAAAACATGCTGTTTCAGTGGGTCAAACTGGAAAAATGAACGATAGGGGGCTTTTTATATCTTGCTTCTAGTTGGAGATTAAATGAACAAGTAAGCTTTTATGTAACCTTTGAAATTTGATAAACATTTATTTCACAATTTGGCAAATCTGATGTCACATGTAAACTGAGCAAAGTTTTTTTATAGGATCACCTTTGAGTGTTCTTGATTTATGTTGTTTATGTTGATCATTTTTTGCTTTGCAAAATTGCATAGGAGCATTAATGTCATAAGGTTTTCTCCTGGGTTCTGCTCAGAGGTGGCTGTTTCCATGCTGTGTAAGTTCTCTTTAATTATTTATTCTTTCCAGTAGTACCATGTTTTGTTCTTGACAAATATAACCTATGCAACACCACAAAGTTAAATTTAATAGAGGCCCTGAAGAGTACAATACATACTTGGAAATGAGGCATTTTTAATCAAGTATGTTGATTTAAATAGTAGAAATATTTATTTTGATTTGAGCTTAACTTTTTGATATCTACTTGTCTATCTATCCACCCATTAAAAGTAAATAATTTAGAGACACTAATAGTAAGCAAAAGTGAATTTTCAGGCACTTAAAGATTTTAAATGAAAGTTTAACCCCTTGAGAATAAAACACCCATTGAAGATCTGCAGTTTTCTTTAGACAAAAAAGAAAAAGAATGGAGACAAAGTTTTAAATTTTATATCTTTCAAGTAAGAATTGAAAAAGAAAGAAATATGGAAATACACGGGGAGAGGAGTAAACACAATTTTAGTCTTTATCAATTGTGCCCTTAATGAAATATAACAAATAATGTAAACCCATGGATTTATTTTGATCTATTTTATTTCACAGTTAAATAGAAGCAGCCAACTTACAGACTGTCTATGTAAAACTTTTGACAATTTTGTTGTGCTACATTTAAACAAGATAATTAAATTATATCTATTAATACTAAAAAAAAAAAAATGAGATGAGAATGAAAGAAAATTAAAGCTGAGTGAAGAGTCTTGAATATTGAACTATATCAAGCATACCAAAGAAATCAACTCCAGAGAGAAGGTTGCATGATTATAAACTGCCAGCTATAATACAAGTATGCATCCTAACCTAAAGTCTGTTCAGGCAGTGTAGGACCAAATATACATATTCATGGCCCCATAAGGTTTTTTGTTTGTTTGTTTTTCTTTAAAGGGAAAGCAGCTCTCATTTTGTTTATTATTTCCCCCTAATGGTTCGGAAACCCTGGTGGCATAGTGGTTAAGTGCTACTCGTGCTAACCAAAAGGTCAGCAGTTTGAATCCACCAGGATGTTCCTTGGAAACTCTATGGGCCAGGTCTACTCTATCCTTCAAATAGATTCCTGGGCAATGGGTTTGGTTTTTGGTCTTAATGGTTTTAAAGACCCCAAACCCAGACTCTTACAGCACTGGACCATGGGTGGGATACAGGCAGGTGAGGCAGAGGATATGGCTGTGTGCATGGGCTCTTGGGCTTTGTAGGGTGGGCAGGTGTGTGGTGATGATGAGGACTAATGCAGGCCATGCTGCTCCTGCTGCTAAGGAGGGTGAAACAGTGGTCTGGGCTTAGTGTACTGCTTCCTCCCCTCTCACTTTCTCTCTGTCTTCTCTAGTTCCAGTAGCAACAGCAGCCACAAAGAGGATGACTGGAAGAGGGCTCCCATAAGGTTTTAATATGGTGTTAGCACAATGTCCATTTTAATATGGTGTTCACACAACCTCCAAATCATATAACGTCCCATTTCACAGAACGTATTGTAGATGTTAAGGAACACATACTTAATCATAGATCAGTTTTTTGTATCAATAACTGATCATTAAGCACGTTTAGTTTTTTCTAGATGTGATATTCCTTTATGGATATATTAACAAGTTCACATAACTATTTAAGGTTATAATAAGTGGTTCTTGTTTATATTCAAAAAAAAGGATTTCATTCATTTGAATACCATGACAATCTGAGAGTTTGAGATCTTATGCACAAAGAAAATGTCAAAGAAAAAATTATATCCCTCCTCAATTTCTAATGGAATTGGCAAGCCCCTAAGAAATCCCACTTTGTAGGTCCGAACTTTTTGAAGTTTAGAAGTTAAAAATATTTGATTCTCCTTTCTTCCAAAACAGAAATGTCCTCTAGAGGAAGAGATAAATCATAATCTGTTTAGAAAAATACAGAAAATAAATATTTAACAATAATTCTATTTTTTTTCTAATCAATTAACAAAAATTAGACTATAATTAACAATAACTCTAGTCATGTTTATTGGAAATTGATGAAAGATGTCATACCCAAAAGAATTTTAAAAAACAGTATGCTTTTCTTATCACTATGTGTTGACTGGTTCACAAGGAAATCAGTTTGCTCAGACCCATGAGGTTTTTTCCAACTTGGTCAAGGTGAATAGTAAGCATAATTCTTCTATTCAATTTAGTTAAGTCTTGCTATTTGAAAAACTACATGAAGAATTCAAAAAGGGAAGTTTGAAAAAACCTCACAGGGCTTTCGAAAGAAAACAGAAAATGGTCAGATATTGCAATAATGGCCTTTTCTGTGTGAAGGTAAACCAATAGATATACACACAATGGCTGTCTTGTTCATACCTACAACTAGAAATACATTGTAAAGAATTTTTAAAGGACTTCCCTAAACTCATAAAAGGAAAAAATACAATTTTTTTTCACATGTATCTTTTAAATACATAAAAGTAAAACAACTTTTCTCACAAAAATATTCGTATCATATGCTCAACTTCTGTACGCATTCTAAATGATCATTCAGGTGGTGATGTTCCTACTGAAAAAATACAGGCTATATATAAATAAACAAATATCCATATATATATATAAACCCAGAACCATATACATACACATATATGCACATATAATGCTAAATACATTTTTAGAAAAAATAAAAGATGATATGGTAGATAATTCTTTAACTGGAAATAGTTCAGATCATTCATATCATTTGTTTGTTTATTTATTTATTCTTTTAAAAAGCAAGTATAGAGATATAAGCCTAGAGTATAGTTTATGTCACATCAGACAAGCTGTGTTTAGCTGTTTCCATATTTCAGTTTTATCTACCATTGTAAGGGACCTCTCAGTTGCTGCATGTAAAGTCACTGAAGCAACTAACCATTCTTTTTTTGTTTTTGGAGATATTCCAGTAAAACTTTTAGGTATGATGTTTCCTATTCTTCCATGAACTTCACGCTGTGTCCATAAGTCTATTTAAATCTCTATTAGTCAAAGGGGTTCTACTTTTAGTATAAAGGGTTCTATGAAGGTCAATTGTAGTATGTAGTAATTTTGATGTGATATATATATTTTTAATTTTTATTGTGCTTTAAGTGAAAGTTAGAATGGAAATTCCAGAACATTTAATTGTGCTCATGAGGAACCTTTACATAGATCAAGAGGCAGTTGTTCAGACAGAACAAGGGGATACTGATTGGTTGAAAGTCAAGAAAGGTATGCATCAGGGTTGTACTCTTTCACCATATCACTTCAATCTGTATGCTGAGCAAATAATCCGAGAAGCTGGACTACATGAAGAAGAACGGGGCATCACGATTGGAGGAAGAATCACTAACAACCTGCGTTATGCAGATGACACAACCTCGCTTGCTGAAAGTGAAGAGGACTTGAAGCACTTACTAATGAAGATCAAAGACCACGGACTTTATTATGGATTACAACTCAACATAAACAAAACAAAACTCCTCACAACTGGACCAATGAGCAACATCATGATAAACAGAGAAAAGATTGAAGTTGTCAAGGATTTCATTTTACTTGGATCCACAATCAACAGCCATGGAAGCAGCAGTCAAGAAATCAAAAGACGCATTGCTTTGGGCAAATCTGCTGCAAAGAACCTCTTCAAAGTGTTGAAGAGCAAAGACGTCACCCTGAAGACTAAGGTGTGCCTGACCCAAGCCATGGTATTTCCAATCACATCATATGCATGTGAAAGCTGGACAATGAATAAGGAAGACCAAAGAAGAGTTGATGCCTTTGAATTGTGGTGTTGGCGAAGAATATTGAATATACCATGGACTGCCAAAAGAATGAACAAACCTGCCTTGGAAGAAGTGCGGCCAGAATGCTCCTGAGAGGCAAGGATGGTGAGACTGCGTCTTACATACTTTGGACATGTTGTCAGGAGGGATGAGTCCCTAGAGAAGAACGTCATGCTTGGCAGAGTACAGGGTCAGCAGAAAAGAGGAAGACCCTCAAGGTGGTGAATTGACACAGTGGCCGCAACAATGAGCTCAAGCATAACAACAATTGTAAGGATGGCACAGAACCGGCAGTGTTTCGTTGTTGTGCATAAGGTCACTATGAGTCGGGACCAACTCCACGGCACCTAAAAACAACGACAAGTGAAAGTTTACAAATCAAGTCAGTCTCTCACATAAAAATTTACATACACCTTCCTACATACCCGCTCCCTCCCTCCACTCTCTCTTTTCATATCCATTTCTCCAGCTTCTAACTCCTTCTACCCTCTTATCCCCCTTCCAGGCAGGAGATATCAACATACTTTCAAGTGTCCACCTAATCCAAGAAGCTCACTCCTCATCAGCATCCCTCTCCAACCCATTGTCCAGTCCAATCCGTGTCTGAAGGGTTGGCTTTGGGAATGGTTCCTGTCCAGGGCCAACAGAAGGTCTGGGGGCTATGACCACCGGGGTCCTTCCGTCAGACCATTCAGTCTGTTCTTTTTATGAGAATTTGGGGTCTTTATCCCACTGATATCCTACTCTCTCAGGGGTTCTCTGTTGTGTTCCCTATCAGGGCAGTCATCTGTTGTAGCCGGATACCATCTAGCTCTTCTGGTCTCAGGCTGATGCAGTCTCTGGTTTATGTGGCCCTTTCTGTCTCTTGGGCTCATAATCACCTTATGTCCTTGGTGTTCTTCATTTTCCTTTGATTCAGGTGGGTTGAGACTCATCTTAGATGGCCGATTGCTAGCGTTTAAGACCCCAGACACCACTCTTCAAAGTGGGAAGCAGAATGTTTTCTTAATAGATTTTATTATACCAATTTACTTAGATGTTCCCTGAAGCCATGGTCCCCAAACCCCTGCCCCTGCTACACTGGCCTTCGAAGCATTCAGTTTATTCAGGAAACTCCTTTGCTTTTGGTTTTGTCCCATTGTGCTGACCTCCCCTGTATTGTGTGTTGTCTTTCCCTTCATCTAAAGTAGTTCTTATCTACTATCTAATCAGTAAATACCCTCTCCCACCCTCTCTCCCTCCCCCCTCTCGTAACCACGAAAGAATGTTTTCTTCTCAGTTTAAAGTATTTCTCAAATTCTTATAATAGTGTTCTTATACAATATTTGTCCTTTTAAACTGACTAATTTCACTCAGCATAATGCCTTCCAGGTTCCTCCATGTTGTGAAATGTTTCACAGATTCATCACTGTTCTTTACTGATGTGTAGTATTCCATTGTGTCAATATACCATAATTTATTTATCAGTTCATCCTTTGATGGGCACCTTGGTTGCTTTCATCTTTTTGCTATTGCAAACAGTGCAGCAGTAAACATGGGTGTGCATATATCCGCTCGGGTAAAGGGTCTTATTTCTCTAGTATATATTCTAAAGAGTGGGATTGCTGGGTCCTATGGTAGTTCTATTTCTAGCTTTTTAAGGAAGCAACAAATAGATTTCTAAAGTGGTTGTACCATTTTACATTTCTACAAGCAGTGTGTAAGTGTTCCAATCTCTCCACAGCCTCTCCAACATTTATTATTTTGTGTGTTTTGGATTAATACCAGCCTTGTTGGAGTGAGATGAAATTTCAATGTAGTTTTGATTTCCATTTCTGTAATGGCTAATGATCGTGAGCATTTCCTCATGTATCTGTTAGCTACCTGAATGTCTTCTTTAGGAAATATCTATTCATATGTTTTGCCCATTTTCTAATTGGGTTATTTGTGTTTTTGTAGTTGAGTTTTTGCAGTATCATGTAGATTTTAGAGCTGAAGCACTAATTGGAAATGTTATAGCTAAAAACTTTCTTCCCAGTCTGTAGGTAGAGTTTTTGATCTTTTGGTGAAGTCTTAGGATGAGCATAGGTGTTTGAATTTTAGGAGCTCCAAGTTATCTAGATTTTCTCCTGCATTCTTAATAGTATTTTGTATACTGTTTATGCCATGTATTAGGGCTCCTAAGATTGCCCCTATTTTTTCTTCCATGATCTTTATCATTTTAGATTTCATATTTAGGTCTTTGATCCATTTTGAGCTTGTTTTTGTGCATGGAGTGAGGTATGGGTCTTGTTTCATTTTTTTTGCAGATGGATATCTGGTTATGCCAGCACCATTTGTTAAAAAGACTATCTTTTCCCTATTTAACTGTTTTGGGGCCTTTGTCAAATATCTACTGCTCATATGTGGATGGATTTATGTCTGGATTCTCAGTTCTGTTCCATTGGTCCATGTATCTGTTGTTGTACCAGTACCAGGCTGTTTTGACTACTGTGGTGGTATAATAGGTTCTAAAATCAGGTAAAGTAAGGCTTCCCACTTTGTTCTTCTTTTTCAGTAATGCTTTAGTTGTCTGGGGCCTCTTTCCCTTCCATATGAAGTTGGTGATTTGTTTCTCCATCTCATTAAAGAATGTCATTGGGATTTGGATCAGAGTTGCATTAAATGTATAGATGGCTTTTGGTAGAATAGATATTTTTATAATGTTAAGTCTTCCTATCCATGAGCAAGGTATGTTTTTCCACTTATGTAAGTATTTTGCTTTCTTGCAGAAGTGTACTGTAATTTTCTTTGTATAAGTCTTTTACATCTCTGGTAAGATTTATTCCTAAGTATTTTATCTTCTTGGGGGCTACTGTAAATGGCATTGATTTGGTGATTTCCTCTTCGATGTTCTGTTTGTTGGTGTAGGGGAATCCAACTGATTTTTGTATGTTTATCTTGTATCCCAATACTCTGCTGAACTCTTCTATTAGTTTCAGTAGTTTTCTGGAGGATTCCTTAGGGTTTTCTGTGTATAAGATCATGTCATCTGCAAATAGAGATACTTTGACTTCTTCCTTGCCAATCTGGATGCCCTTTATTTCTTTATCGAGCCTAATTGCTCTGGTAGGAACTCCGACACAATGTTGAATAAGAGTGGTGATAAAGGGCATCCTTGTCTGCTTCCCGATCTCAATGGGAATGCTTCAGGCTGTCTCCATTTAGGTTAGTGTTGGCTGTTGGCTTTGTATAAATGCCCTTTATTATGTTGAGGAATTTTCCTCCTATTCCTATTTTGCTGAGAGTTTTTATCATGAATGAATGTCAAATGCCTTTTCTGCATCAATTGATAAAATCATGTGATTCTTGTCATTTGTTTTATTTATGTGGTGGATTACATTAGTTGTTTTTCTAATGTTGAACCATCCCTGCATACCTGGTATGAATCCCACTTAGTCTTGGTGAATTATTTTTTTGATATGTTGTTGAATTCTATTGGCTAGGATTTTGTTGAGGATTTTTGTATCTAAGTTCATGAGGGATATAGGTCTGTAATTTTCTTTTTTTGTGGTGTCTTTACCTGCTATTGGTATCAGGGATATGGTGGCTTCATAGAATGAGTCTGGTAGTATTCCAAACTTTTTCTATGCTCTGAAATACTTGTAGTAGTGGTGGTGTTAACTCCTCTGAAAGTTTGGTAGAACTCTGCAGTGAAGCCCTCCGGACTAGGGCTGTTTTTTGTTGGGAGCTTTTGATTACCTTTTCGATCTTTTCTTTGGTTATGGATCTATTTAATTGTTCTACCTCTGTTTGTGTTAGTTTGGGTAGGTAGTGTCTTTCTAGGAATTCATCCATTTCTTCTAGGTTTTCTTACAATTTTTCAAAGTAATCTGATATGATTCTTTTAATTTCAGTTGGGTCTGTTGTAATATCGCCCCTCTCATTTCTTATTTGCTTCCTCTCCTGTTTTTCTTTTGTCAGTTTTGCCAGTGGTTTATCAATTTTGTTGATTTTTTCAAAGAACCAGCTTTTGGACTAGTTAATTCTTTCAATTGTTCTTCTGTTTTCTATTTCATTTAGCTCTGTTCTAATTTTTATTATTTTTTTTCTTCTGGTGCCTGTGGGTTTCTTTTGTTGCTCTCTTTCTATTTGTTCAAGTTGTAGGGATAATTCTTTGATTTTGGCCCTTTCTTCTTTTTGGATGTGTGCATTGATTGATATAAATTGGCCTCCGAGCACCACTTTTGCTGTCCCAAAGGTTCTGATAGGAAGTGTTTTCATTCTCATTGGATTCTCTGACTTTCTTTATTCCATCCTTAATGTCTTCTATAATCCAGTTTTTTTTTTTAGCAGGTTATTGTTCAGTTTCCAAGTGTTTGATTTCTTTTCCTGCTATTGATTTCCGCTTTTATGGCCTTAGGGTCAGAGAAGATGCTTTGTAATATTTCAGTGTTTTGTGTTCTGCTACGACTTGCTTTATAACCTAATATGTGGTCTATTCTAGAGAATGTTCCATGTGCACTAGAAAAAAAAGTATACTTGGCTGCTGTTGGGTGGAATGTTCTGTATATGTCTATGAGGTCAAGTTGGTTGATTGTGGCATTTAGATCTTCCGTGTCTTTATTGAGCTTCTTTCTGGATGTCCTGTCCTTCACCTGAAAGTGGTGTGTTGAAGTCTCCTACTATTATCGTGGAACTGTCTATCTCACTTTTCAATGCTGATAGAGTTTGTTTTGTGTATCTTGCAGCCCTGTCATTGGGTGCATAAATATTTAATATGGTTATATCATCTTGGTGTATGGTCCCTTTAATCATTGTATAGTGTCCTTTCTTATCCTTTCTGATGGATTTAACTTTAAAGTCTATTTTGTCAGAAATTAATATTGCCACTCCTGCTCTTTTGTGATTGTTGTTTACTTGATATATTTTTTTCCATCCTTTGAGTTTTTATTTGTGTCTCTAAGTTTAATGTTTGTCTCTCATAGGCAGCATATAGGCGGAACTTGGTTTTTAATCCATTCTGCAACTCTCTGTCTCTTTACTGCTGCATTTAGTCCATTTACATTCAGGGTAATTATGGAGAGGTATGAATTTAGTGCTTTCATTTTGATGACTTTTTTTGTGTGTTGTCAGTTTCTTTTTCCCACTTGATTTTATGTGCTGAGTAGATTTTCTTTATATATTGTCCTTTCCTCATATTTGTTGTTGTTGATTTTGTTTCTGCTGAGTCTGTATTTTTCCCTTGTATTTTATTTTGATAAGTAGGATAGTTTGTCTCCTTTGTGGTTACCTCATTATTTACCCCTATTATTCTAAATTTAAACCTAACTTTTATTTCTTCGTATTGCTGTATCTTCCTCTCCATATGGAAGGTGTATGATTACATTTCTTAATCCCTCTTTGTTACTTTAATGTTGTCTTCTTTTATATAATAACTTCACTGTTACCCTGTTTAAGTCTTTTTTTTTTTTAATAATATTGCTTTGTTTTTTTGGATTTCCCTGTCTGGGTTGACTTCTGGTTGCTCTGCCCAGTGTTCTAGTCTCGGGTTGATACATGATATTATTGACTTTCTGAGCAAAGAACTCCCTTTAGTATTTCTTGTAGTTTTGGTTTGGCTTTTATGAGTTCCCTAAACTTCTGTTTATCTGGAAATGTCTTAATTTCACCTTCGTATTTAAGAGGGAGTTTTGCTGGATATGTGATTCTTGGCAGGCAATTTTTTTCCTGCAGTTCTTTACATGTCACCACATTGCCCTCTTGCCTGCATGGTTTCTGCTGAGTAGTCCAAGTTTATTCTTATTGGCTCTCCCTTGTAGGTGACTTTTTGTTTATTCCTCACTGCCCTTTTGATTCTCTCTTTATCTTTGGTTTTGGGAAGCTTGATTATAGTATGTCTTGGTGACTTTCTTTTAAGACCTACCTTATGTGGAGTTCGATGAGCATCTTGGATATCTACCTAGGTATCTCCTCATCTTTCACAATATCAGGGAAGTTTTCTGCCAACAAATCTTCAAGAATTCTCACTGTATTTTCTGTGTCCCTTCCTGTTTTGGTACTCCAATCACTCATAGGTTATTTCTTTTGATAGAGTCCTGCATGATTCTTAAGGTTTCTTCATTTTTTTAAATTCTTTTGTCTGATTTTCCTTCAAATACATTAGTGCCCAGTGATTTATCTTCAAATTCAGAAATTCTGGTTTCTACTTGCTCAATTCTGCTCCTCTGACTTTCTATTGAGTTGTCTACTTCTGTAAATTTATTGTTAATCTTCTGAATTTCTGATTGTTGTCTGTCTATGGATTTTTCCAGCTTATTAAACTTTTCACTATGTTCCTGAATAATCTTTGTAATTTCTCCAGTTGCTTTATCTGTTGTTCCTTGGCTTTTTCTGCATATTGCCTCATTTCCTTCCTGGTGTCTTGAAGGGTTCTGTATATTAAACTTTTGTATTCTGGCTCTGGTAATTCCAGGAATGCACTTTCATCTAGAAGATCCCTGGATTCTTTGTTTTGAGAGTTTGTTGAGGTGATCATGGTCTGTTTCTTTATGTGACTTGATGTTGACTGTTGTCTCCGAGCCATCAATAAGTTATTGTGTTAGTTTGTGCCTGCTTACTGTGTCATAGCTTCTTGCTTTGCTTTGTTTTGATATACCCAAATGAGTTGGTTGAGTGAGCTAGCTTGATTATTTTTGCCTTTGTAGCTCTGACACCCTGTCCCCATATGATTGGAGCTGTCTTCAGGTATGTCAGTCTAGGAGTCTATTCATTTTTCTTGTATAAATTCAGCTCAGGTTTCCAGGTAGCTGATCATCAAGTGTGTGGTACAGGCTCTGTCCTACAGTCTTATGGGGGGCAGGGGTGATTGGCAAATATACTGGTATTTGATTGCAGCAGGGGGTCACACTCTGAACAAGGGAGGGTGCTGAGGACTCACCCCCAAGTGTCCCTGAAGAAAGTACATCCCTGTTCCCTACAGTGTACAAGTGCATGGGTTTTGCAGAGGGACCATGGGCACCCAAAGTTTTTGGTTGTAAGGACTGGTAGGTGCCAGTTATCCTTGGACCACTGATGCTGGTGGCTGGGTGACCTGAGTGGAACTACCAGTTCTTAGGTCACTGATGTGGCTAGATAAGGACCTTGTTTAATAGGCAAAGCAATGTCAAACATCAAAAACCCACCTCTTCACTGCACAGCTGAAATTGTTGAAGTCTCCCAACAAGGGCCTATTCTCCAGAAATAGGCCCACACAGGGGGGAAAGTGCTCAAAGTCCACGGACTGTTTATGCCTGGACAGGAGCTGCTTCTGTCCTGAGCTCCCCCAGTTAGTGGAGCTAGCAAATTATCTTTTCCCCCAAAAGCAAATTTTTTCCTTCCTCAAGGCCAAGAGGATGGCTTTAGCTGCTCAACAGTGCCTATCTCAGGCCCAGGGATTCAGCCACTGAAACCAGCTTGGGGGCGGCGGGGGTGTGGTAGAATTATGTAAGTACTTAGCTTTAGCTGAGAGCGCCATTCTTCTCAGGTTCCAAATGTGTGAGTAGGCTGTGTGACTGGCTGCTTCTCCCTTAGGAAACTGTGGCCGAATGCTAGGACCAGCCTGCCGCCTCCGCTCTGAGAATGGTGCCTGAGGGCTCCCCGTGATTCAGGTTCAGTAACTCCTCTCCGCTTCTGAGTGGTCTCTTCCTCCCCCTGCCCCTCAGTTCATTTTCTAAGCTTGCCTTTGAAGCTAAGGGCTCCCAGCTTGTCACAAATATACCCATTTCACTTGTTTTTTCAGGTCTTTGTTGTAAAGAGGGCTTGCTGGAAGGGTCTGTCTCTTCTGCTATCTTGGCTTCACCCAATGTGTATTATTTGAAATTACCTTATGTAAATGTATCTGCTTTACTGGAAAACTTAACAGTCATCCATGCAAATAAATGCAATGGTAATATTTCTATTTAAAAGTATGTTTCCCATGAAAATTTGAATCTTCCACTGTTTGTTTTCTTATTCAATCAGAAATAAAATATTCTGATTTAAAAATATCTAATAGCATTGAAAAAATGAAAATATGTCTCTGGTTACCTAATATAATTCTTTTGCTTAGTAATGTTACATCAAAATTTAATCAGCTAATGCTCTACAATTATGTGTAAGTGAAAAATCATTAT
This sequence comes from Elephas maximus indicus, assembly GCF_024166365.1. Lineage (NCBI taxonomy): Eukaryota > Metazoa > Chordata > Mammalia > Proboscidea > Elephantidae > Elephas > Elephas maximus. The sequence goes on along the minus strand of NC_064836.1, from coordinate 38,855,705 downwards.
ATGGATATTTCTACAAGAATACATAAAAATGGCGACTGTGAATGCAAACTTAGTATTTTGTATGTTCTGAATTTTTACTGCAACTGCATTTGTATTTGAGCAATGAAAATAATCAACTCAATTTGCCCTCCTAGAGAGCATGGAAGTGGCTTTGATTAACCTATTGAAAGCTTGTGTTGTTTCTCTTGGGTTTAGATGCAGGGGGTAGAATTGCCAACATCATGCAACACTGTAGGGAGCCAGGGTGTCAAGGCAATGCTAAAGTTGACTATATTAAAGACAAAGGAGAAGGTCATTGACTGGTAATGGGAAGAAAACAAGTTGTTTATTCTGCAGCTGTTTCTGTAATCTCTTGGAAATAAGTTATCTACACTGTTTTGTTACAATCATTAAATTATCCATTTTTTTAAAGTACACTTTTTTTCATTGTTTACTCTCAATAAATTTTGGAAAGGATCATCCAAAAAGATTAAAGGAATAACACCCAGGATTCTAAAGGGAAAATGTTAAACAATGTAGGAAGCACTGAAAGAAGATGGAATACACAGCATCACTATACCAAAAAGAATTGGTTGACATTCAACCATTTCAGGAGGTAGCATATGGTCAGGAACCAACAGTACTGAAGGAAGAAATCCAAGCTTCACTGAAGGCATTGGTGAAAAACAATGCTCTGGGAATTGATGGATTATCTATTGAGGTGTTTTAACAAAAGGATGCAGCTCTGTAAGTGTTCATTCACCAAGTAATTTGGAAGACAGCTACCTGGCCAACAAACTGGAAGAGATTCATATTTATGCCTATTCCCAAAAAAGGTGATCCAACCAAATGTGGAAATTATCAAACAATATCATTAATATCACACGCAAGTGAAATTTTGCTGAAAATCATTCGAAAGTGGCTGCCGTAGTATATGGATAGGGAACGGCCAGAAATTCAGGACGGATTCAGAAGAGGATGTGGAACCAGGGATATCATTGCTGATGTCAGATGGATTCTGGCTGAAAACAGAGAATACCAGAAAGGTGTTTACCTGTGTTTTATTGACTGTGCTGAGTCATTGGACTGTGTGGATCATAACAAATTATGGATAACTTTGTGAAGAATGAGAATTCTGCAACATTTAATTGTGCTCATTAGGAATCTGTACATAGATCAAGAGACAGTCATTCAAACAGAACAAGGGGATCCTGCAAGGTTTAAAGTCAGGAAAGTTGTGTTTCGGGATTGTATTCTTTCAACATACCTCTTCAACCTGTATGCTGAGCAAATAATCTGAGAAGTCAGACTATATGAAGAAGAAATGGGCATCAGGATTGGAAGAAGATTAATTAGCAACCTGCATCATGCAGATGACACAACCTTGCTTCCTGAAAGTGAAGAGAACTTGAGGCACATACCGATGAAAATCAAAGATCAGAGCCTTCAGTATGGATCACACCTCAACATAAAGAAAACAAAATCTTCACAGATAGGACAGAGCAGTGTTTTGTTCTGAGGTATATAGGGTCGCTATGAGTTGGAACTGACTTGACGGCACCTGACAATGATAATACCCTGCCCCCCAAGAAAGAAGGAAATCAAACTACTGCTAAGTAACTTAACTGCACCCCCTCAAAAACCTCCAGAGTTCTTATGATAGACAAACGTAGTCTGCATTGATTCGGGTAGAATTTACAGTGTGTTGCATCAAATCAGATTGCCAGGTATCAGGCAAAGGAGCAGGGAAATACTAACCATAATAAGGAGAATATTGAATCAGTGAGAATATACTCTTAATGGATAACAATGTTATAATTAGCAAAGGCAATAAAACTGTTATCGTTGCTATTTTTCATATGTCCAAAAAGTTAGAGACATGTTATTGTTGTTGTTAGGTGCTTTTAAGTTGATTCCAACTCATAGCCATCCTATGTACAAGAGAATGAAGCATGACCTGATCATCTACCAGCCTCACAACCATGCTATGTTTCAACCCATTGTTGCAGCCACAGTGTCAATCCATCTTGTTGAAGATGTTCCTCTTCTTTGCTGATGCTCTACCTTACCAAGCATGACGTCCTTCTCCAGGGACTGGTCCCGCCTGATAACATGTCCAAATTATGTGAGACAAAGCTTACCAATCCTTGCTTCCAAAATTAAAAGAGAAATAGATGGCCATAAATATACAAAGTAAATATATACAAATTCAAAGCAACAGCAATCATAAGTTTCAATGCCTAATACCTCAAACAAGACATTGATAAATGCTGTAATTCACAAATAGCAGTCAGGAATTATCATACATAAAACATAATAGCATCCAATAGACCGATTATGATAAATTCATAGTTCATTTTTAAAATACCAATCTAAGATTCTCTTTCCTTTAAAAATATAAACGTTATCATTGATATTTACTAGAATAACACATATTTTGTCTTAATAAATGCATTGCCTTTGAGTCAATTCTGACTCATTGGATCATATTGAGTAGAACTGCCCCATAGGGTTTCCAAGGAGTGGCTGTTGAATTAGAAATGTGGATCTTTTGGTTAGCAGCTGTAGCTCTTAACCAATGTGTCACCTAGACTCCTTGGTCTTAATACAAACCCTAATTTATTGTTTTTAATATTAGGCTTTCTTGTTAAATTTCCTGTTTTTGGTTGTATTACCCCTTTGTCATTAATCAGAATTAAATGGGTAAATCTAGTTGGGGAAATGATGGTGATTTTTGCTCTAAATTATAAATATATATGAGTCAAGTAATTCCAGTTGTAGTTCTTTTCATTCCTCTTTTCCTTATTGTCAAAGATACACAGATATGCACAAAGCATATATCAGATTTATGGTTTAAGCCTTATGGGAACAACATTTTTAAAATTTGATGTTTTAGTGTCTTGACATTCTAAGTTATTTAGTTTTTATTTCAGAAGATTTTCCTTTTGTTGAGTGGTTATCTGGGGTTTTTGGCTGCACAATATCCCTTCCTTATCCCAATAGGAAGACAATACTAACTACCATCCCCATACTATTTTTCTCTCGTCGCATACATTCTTACTTGTCTTTCAATTCTCTTTAACTTAAAGGGTAGGCATGTGAACTAATATATTGCAGAGACTATCAAACTGAATTTTGTATTTCAAGCAGAGATGACCCAAGGGCAGAAAACAGTTGAAGATGACTCAAATTGATTGCAGGGCTGTGAAGCAATCACTTGAATCAACTGTCCTACTTCTTACTGAATAGATACCTGATTTGTTTACAGGTTACACCTTTCTCTTCTGGCAAATTAATTTGCTGTTTAAATCAGCTTGAGTCAGATATTGTTGTTTGAATTCAAAAACAAAATAAACACTGAAATTGTGACTAGGAATTTTCTTAGATGGACCTTTAGAGATAATTGTGGCATTTGGCATTTTTAGTAATTTGATATTGAAATTCAGGTAAACTCATATTCATGTTATAAATGGGAAACTTGCAATCTCTGGCAATCAAGATATATCTAATTAATTTATAGGCTGTGGTTTCATAGAACTCTGTCCTCCATTAGGACACAGCTCTAGGGAAACAGCTAGGTGCAGCAGGACAAGATAAGGCCCTGAGACTTATAAGATCATGGAAATGAATGTTTCTGAAGATACCAAATAAGTAGAAATGAAAGAATGTCAAGCTCACATAATTAAAATCCTTACCTCAAGGCTTTGCACATAATGAAGGACCATTCTGTTCTGAAGCTAAATTGCTATCTCACCGCTATTAGCTGTAAGGCTGAGGTCACCCAAACAAACAGAGAGTAATAATGTGTGTTGATGAACTTCATCAATTGAATTTAGAGCCTCATAATGTCTTCGAGGTAAAAAAAAAAAAGAAGAAGAAGAAGAAAAAATGTCACAGAAATGAAAGAGTGACAGCCAGATCATTGATTTGGCCACATCTGGGAGATTGTGAACTATATCAATTACCTATGCCAGGAATGAGTAAACTGGCGTATCAGTCCAAGTTATCCAGAGAAACAGAGCCAATAGGATCTCTCTCTCTCTCTCTCTCTCTCTCTATATATGCTAAGAAATTTATTGTAAGGAATTGGCTCACCAAATTTTGGGGCATGGCCAGAGTGAAATCTGTAGGGCAGCCCAACATCCTGGAAACTCATGCAGATGTTGATAGTATGGCCTTGAAGAAGAATTTCTTTTTCGTTGGGAGGCTTCAGTTTTTGCTCTTATGGCCTTCAACTGATTGGATGAGTCCCACTCACATTACTGAAGGTAAACTCCTTTATGTAAAGTCAAAACCCTTGTACATAAAGTCAATTACTTATAGATATTAATCATGTCTAAAGAATGCATTCACCATAACACCTAGATTAGTGTTTGATGAAATGACTGGGTACCATAGCCTTGCTGTTAAATCCACCAATTCACAAAATCAACACCACCAGTAGAAGAGCTGAAGAGTCTGCTGGGATGGATATTTCCTCCTTTGCAACAATTAATGTTAAATAAATTAGCTAAGTGGGCCAAACATTTCATTTACCTGTGCTCACTACAAAGAAGCCCTGGTAGCACAAAGGCCAAGTGCTTGGATACTAAGCAAAATTTGGTGCTTTGAACCCACCAGTGGCTCCATGAAAGAAAAGATCTGGCAATCTGCTTCTGTAAAATTTACAGCCTAGAAAACCCAACGGGACAGTTCTACTATGAGCCAGATTTGACTCTCTGGCACGTAACAACAGCAACATACTCACTACAACCATTTTCCAAGGTGTAAATGTTGTTGTGTGCCCTCAAGTCAATTCCAGCTCATAGCGTATATAGTTCTGATATGTTCCCAAGTTCTCAACTTCAGTATGTTTTCTTTAGTTTATGACCCAAGGAGATGCTCTCATGATATTTTTTATCCATTATATAAATCCCTCTTAATATATTTCATAGACCTTTATTCAGTGGAGGATTAACGTTACCCTCTTAACCCTTTGTTATTCTTTGCCTCTCCCCCCCTTTTTTTTTTTTTAATATTGACACTATATGGGAAATAGAATAAAACAGACCCATTCCTAACATATGAATGACCTAGGGCGATAATACAAATGTAGGCCTACATATATGTGTGTTATTTAAAACTATAAATCAAGCTAAAATATGCTAAATGATATTTTTTTTTTCTGTCTCTATTTTGACAAATATAACTTCAAAATGACAAACATGGTCAGACTCTAACTTGGAGTTCTTGCATTCCTTATATTTCTAACCCAAAAATAGATGGCCTGGGAAAATCAATACTTGAGTTCCACTGGTCATTCTGACAGCTCACCATCCTTTTCCCACAATGCATATAGTGTGAACATGTATAGACATTCCAGTTTACATGTCTAAAATCCATTTACAAATCCATAAATACCTGCTCTTTGAATACAATTTTGATTTCTGATATTTACACTGGTGTTGCAGTCTAATGTGGAACAAAGGGCATGGGGGAGAAGTTTGCACAGGCAATGCAATAGAAATGGGTCTTTTGGGTAGTGAATTCCAAAATTCTGGATGCCAAAAATAAAAAGAGAGTTTTGAGTCACATAGGCTCAGGGTTGTCATGTACTGTTATCAGCCGTTCTGACTTCTCTTCCTAAAACCACAAAAATAGTTGCCGTCAAGTCAACTCCAACTTATGGTGACCCCATGTTTGTCAGAGTAGAACTGTGCTTCATACAGCTTCCAATGGCTGATTTTTTAGAATTAGATTGCCAGGTAGTTCTTCTGAGACTTCTCTGGGTGGACTTGAACCTCCAATCTTTAGGTTAGCAGCCAACATCAGTAACCATTCGCACCATATGAGACCAAGTGCAGGGGTTCCACTAGATAGGATTTATTGGGGGTGTAGTATCAGTACCTGGTGTAATAGCTGGGAGTATAGACGCATTTCAGTCTCAGGAAGATTCTTTGCTCTATTGCACTGGACTCTAGATCCACATTCCTATGACCACAGGAATTTAAAAACTCTGCAGGGTCTTCTCTTTTGTTTTTTACACAATTTAACACATTTATTTACTGAAACTACACAATCTAAATTATAACCATGTATATAGCTATTTTCAAGCCTACAAGCCTCATAAATATACATAACAAAAAGTTTTTATATACTTATTGTTTTTATCATCGAGTCAGTTTTGACTCATGGTGACCCCATGTGTGCAGAGTAGAAATCTTCCATAGGGTTTTCAGCCTGTGACCTTTCAGAAGCAGACTGTCATACCTATCTTCTGAGTGTCTCTGGGTGGGTTTGAACTGCCAAGCTTTCTACTAGTAGTTGAGCACTTAACTATTTATACCACCCAGGGACTGCTGTATAACTATTACTTAACATAAAATGATTTCCATTTCACCTGGTAATAAAATGCACCTCCCTCTTAATCTATTCACTATAATACCTGAGTGGGCAGAGAAACGATCTCTTTCATGAGCATCTTTGAGTATGATTAATTAATTAATGGGCTCCTTCCCTCTTTTTACTTTTATTCCCTCTTTAGTTCTAACAACTCGGAATTTTAATTCTCAGTGGCATTACACATAAACAGAACTGAGTCATAACTCAAAAACCTAAATGAAACATCTAAAAATATGAAACTCTTAGAAGAAGAAAATATAAAGTAAACATTCATGAACTTGGATTTGGCAAAGTGTTGTTAGATATGATACCGAAACTCCAACAAACCAAAGGAAAAAAAATGATAAACAGAAATTCTTCAAAATTAAAAATTTTTGTGCTTCAAAGGATACTAACAAGAAAGGCAAAAGAAAATTCATATATAGATACGAGAAAATATTTTGGTATATATCTGAAAAGGAGTTTTCGTCTTGAATATGCACAGAACTCTTACATTTAATAAAAAGAAAAAAAACACACATTTAAAAATGGACAAAGAATCTTAGTAGGCATTCCTCAAAAGGAGGTATCCGAATAGCCAATTAACCCAAAAAAATATTCTTGCCATCATTAGCCATCATGGAAATACAGATGAAAACCACAGTGAGATACCACCTCACACCCACTAGGATGGTTAGAGTCAAAAAGTCAGACAACTGCAAGTATTGGCAAAGATATGAAGAAAGGTGAAATCCTCAACTACTGCTGGTGGGAGTGTAAAATGGTGCAGCCTCTTGGGAAAACAGTATGGCAGTTCCTCAAATGATTAAATATGGAGTTTTTATTTCATATAGTCCAGCAATTCTACTCCTAGGTATATGACTAAGAGAAATAAAATATATGCCTGCACAAAAAATTTCACACAATGTTTATAGCAACATTATTCATAATAGCCAAAAAATCAAACCACTGAGATATTCGCCAAAGGGTAAATGGATAAATAAAATGTGTATGTCCATACAATGGTATAGTTTTCATCCATAAAAAGGAAAGAAGTACTGATGCATGCATGTTACAACATGGATAACAGCTGAAAACATGCTAAGTAAAATAAAATATGAAGACCACATATTATCTGATTCCATTCATATGAAAGTCCAGAATATGAAAGCTATAGAGATCAAAAGTAGATTAAATGATTGCTTGAAAAAAATTAGGGATGGGAAAATAGGGAGGTGATACTTAAAAATTACAGAACTTCATTTTAGGGTGACCAAACTGTTTTAAATTGATTATAGTTATGGTTGCATGTTGTTGTTGTGTTGTTGTTAAGTGCTGTTGAGTTGGTTCCGACTCATAGCGACCCTATGCACAACAGAAGGAAACACTGCCTGGTCCTGAGCCATCCCTACAACCATTGCTATGCTTGAACCCATTGTTGCAGCCACTGTGTCAATACACCTCATTGAGGATAGTCCTCTTTTCCACTGACCCTGTACTCTGTCAAGCATGATGTCCTTCTCCAGGGACTGATCCTTCCTGACAACATGTCCAAAGTATGTAAAATGCAGTCTTGCCATCCTTGCTTCTAAGGGGCATTCTGGTTGTAATTCTAAGACAGATTTGTTCATTCTTTTGGCAGTCCATGGTATGTTCAATATTCTTCACCAACACCACAATTCAAAAGCATCAATTCTTCAGTCTTCCTTATTCATTGTCCAGCTTTCACATGCATATGATCTGACTGAAAATACCATGGCTTGGGTCAGGCACACCTCAGTCTTCAAGGTGACATCTTCAAAACTTTAAAGAGGTCCTTTGCAGCAGATTTGCCCAATGCAATGTGTCTTTTGATTTCTTGACTGCTGCTTCCATGGCTGTTGATTGTGGATCCAAGTAAAATGAAATTTTGACAACTTCAATCTTCTCTCTGTCCATCATGATGTTACTCATTGACCCAGTTGTGAGGATTCTTGTTTTCTTTATGTTGAGGTGTAATCCATACTGAAGGCTGTAGTCTCTGATTTTCATTAGTAAGTGCTTCAAGTCCTCTTCATTTTCAGCAAGCAAGGTTGTGTCATCTGCATAACGCAGGTTGTTAATGAGTCGTCCTCCAATCCTGATGCCCCGTTCTTCTTCATATGGTCCAACTTCTCGTAGTTTTTGCTCAGCATACAGATTAAATATGTATGGTGAAAGAATACAACCCTGGCCCACACGTTTCCTGACTTTAAACCAATCAGTATCCCCTTGTTCTGTCTGAACAACTGCCTCTTGATCTATGTACAAGTTCCTCATGAGCACAATTAAGTGTTCTGGAATTCCCATTCTTTACAATGTTATTCATAATTTGTTATGATCTACACAGTTGAATGCCTTTGCAAAGTCAATAAAACACAGGTAAACATGCTTCTGGTATTCTTTGCTTTCAGCCAGGATTCATCTGACATCAGCAGTGATAACCCTGGTTCCATGACCTCTTCTGAAACTGGCCTGAATTTCTGTCAGTTCCCTGTCAATCACTGCTGCAGCTGTTTTTGAATGATCTTCCGCAAAAATATTAGTGATACTGTTCTCTAATTTCCACATTTGGTTGGATCACCTTTCTTGGATAGGCACAAATATGGATCTCTTCCAGTCAGTTGTCCAGGAAGCTGTCTTCCATATTTCTTGGCATAGACAAGTGAGCTCCTCAAGTGCTGAATCTGTTTGTGGAAACATCTCAATTGATATTCCATCAATTCCTGGAGCTTGTTTTTCACCAGTGCCTTCAGACCAGCTTGGACTTCTTCCTTCAGTACCCCACATGTGTCTGTCAGTTTGTTGTACCATGAGGGCTTGTGTGTTGCTGTGATGCTGGAAGCTATGTCACCGGTATTCAAATACCAGCAGGGTCACCTGTGGAGGACTGGTTTCAGCTGAGCTTGCAGACTAAGACCGACTAGGAAGAAGAATCCAACAGTCTACTTCTGAAAAGCATTAGTAAGTGAAAACCTTATGAATAGCAGTGGAACATTGTCTGATATAGTGCAGAAAGATGAGCCCCCCAGGTTGGAAGGCACTCAGAAGATGACTGGAGAAGAGCTGCCTCCTCAAAGTAGAGTGGACCTTAATGACGTGGATGGAGTAATGTGTTTGGGACCTTCATTTGCTGATGTGGCATGACTCAAGAGGAGAAAAACAGCTGCAAACATCCATTAATAATCGGGACCTGGAATGTACAAGCATGAATCTAGGAAAATTGGAAATCGTCAAAATGAAATGGAATGCATAAACATCGATATCCTAGGCATTAGTGAGCTGAAATGGAGTGGTATTGGCTGTTTTGAATCAGACAATCATATAGTCTGCTATGCTGGAAATGACAACTTGAAGAGAAATGGTGTTGCATTCATCGTCAAAAAGAATGTTTTAAGATCTATCCTGAAGTACAACACTGTCAGTGATAGGGTAATATCCATAAGCCTAAAAAAAAAAAAAAAAAAGGAAGACCAGATAATATGACTATTATTCAAATTTGTGGACCAACGACTAAGGCCAAAGATGAAGAAATAGATTTTTATCAGCTGCTGCAGTCTGAAATTGATCAAACATGCAATCGGATGCATTGATAATTACTGGCGATTGCAATGCGAAAGCTGGAAACAAAGAAGGATCAGTAGTTGGAAAATGTGGCCTTGGTGATAGAAACAATGCCAGATATCAAATGATAGAATTTTGCTAGACCAACGACTTCTTCATTGCAAATACCTTCTTTCACCAACAGAAACAACGACTATACACATGGACTTCACAAGATGGAACACACAGAAATCAAATTGACTACATCTGTGGAAAGAGACGATGGAAAAGCTCAATATCATCAGTCAGAACAAGGCCTGGGGCCGACTGTGGAACAGACCATCAATCGCTCATATGCAAGTTCAAGCTAAAACTGAAGAAAATCAGAGCAAGTCCACGAGAGCCAAAATATGAACTTGAGTATATACCACCTGAATTTAGAGACCACTTGAAGAATAGATTTGACGCATTGAACGCTAGCGACCAAAGACCAGACGAGTCATAGAATGACATCAAGGACATCACCCACGAAGAAAGCAAGCGGTCATTGAAAAGACAGGAAAGAAAGAAAAGACCAAGATGGATGTCAGAGGAGACTCTGAAACTTGCTTTTGAACCTCGAGCAGCTAAAGCAAAAGGAGGAATTCAGGAAGTAAAAGAACGGAACAGAAGACTTCAAAGGGCTTCTAGAGAAGACAAAGTATTATAATGATGTGTGCAAAGAGCTGGAGATGGAAAACCAAAAGGGAAGAACACACTCGGCGTTTTTCAAGCTGAAAGAACTGAAGAAAAAATTCAAGCCTCAAGTTGCAATAGTGAAGGATTCTATGGGGAAAATATTAAACAACACAGGGAGCATCAAAAGAAGATGGAAGGAATACACAGAGTCATTATACCAAAAAGAATTAGCCGATGTTCAACCATTTCAAGAGTTGGCATATGATCAGGAACCGATGGTTGCATATACCTTTGAATATACTGAAAAACCACTGTAAACTTTACAAAAATAATTTAAAGACAGAAAATGGTTTAAACACAGAAAATCCAATGCCAAATTAAAAAAAAAAAAATTTACACAGACTACACAAAAAACAAGGACTTATGGTGACGTGATAATTAAGCACTTGGCTGCTAACCTAAAGGTCAGTGGTTCAAAACCACCAGCCGCTCTGAGGAAGAAAAGGCCTGGCAGTGTTCTTCTGTAAAGACTTAGATTAGAAAACCCTATGGGGCAGTTCCAGTCTGTCTTATTGGGTCTCTATGATTTGAAATCAACTTTTCACACAACAACAACAAGTAAAAGGCAATAATCAGATGGCTAATAAATGTTTGAAAAAATACTCAATATTATTAGTAACCAGGGAAAGTAAATGAAAATTAACTACAACTATACGTCTACCACAATATACTTATAGAATAGCTAAAATTAGTAGGTCTGACAATACCAAGTATTGGTAAGGATGTGGAGCAATAGAATCTCTCATTCCCTGCTGGTAGGATTCTGAATTCTTCTAACTATTCTGGAAGACAGTTTAACACTATCTACTAAAGTTCTTGCATTCTAACATTCTATGCATCAACAATTTCACTCCTGAGTATACCCTGGAGAGCTGTTTACACATCTATACCAGAATACACGGGCAAAACAGTGATAACTGCATTAGTTTGATGACACAAAATTGGAAACAACAAAAACCCCAGCCATAAAAGAGTGGACCATACAATAAAATACTATACAACAATGAAAACTTAATAAAGCAGACCTAGACCTAAGGTTACATCATGGTTTGAATCTTACAAACATAAAGTACAAGGAAAATGAAATACAAATAAAAATAGCTAATCAAGACAAATGGACATAAAGATAAAGTTACAGATCAATGGAACAGAAGAGGGCATCCAGAAAAATGTCCATACATAGTTGGCCATAGCCTTATCATTTAAATCATCGACTCCGCTCCTTGGTTTTTACCCAGGATAAATGCAAATTACAAATAGAGACTTGTACTCAATTGATTTGGCCAATTGGTTTTCTAGGAATGTATCAAGGTAATTCACTGGGGAAAAGACAATCTTCTCAATATATCATGCTAGAACTGATTATCAGTATGGAAAATCACAACCTCTTCCTTGTCTCATCATCACAATTTAACAAGAAATGGAGCTTAGACATGAATACAATATAAAAGCAATGGTAATATGTTAGAAAAAATACATAGGAGAAAATCATCGTGACATTAGACCGGGCACAAAAGAATGGATCACCAAAATATAGACAGATGATAGATAGAGGATAGATAGATAGATAGACAGACAGACAGACAGACTAGATAGATAGATAGATAGGAATTTTTTTTAATTGAGGGGAAAAGTATACCTTATCAGGAAAATGAGTAATATATGTGCATAGAAAATTTTTAAACAATATGTTTAATTCCAAAGGAATCATAGAAGAATGCACATATGAGTTTTTATCTACTAGATAAGTGAATGGAGCCCAGGTGGCATGACGGTTAAGCATTTGGCTGCTAACCAAAAGGTTGGCAGTTCGAATCCACCAGCCGCTTCTTGAAAACCCTGTAGGGCAGTTCTACCTGTCCTATGGGGTCGGTATGAGACAAAATTGACTCAATGGCATGAATTTGGTTGATTGGTGGGTAGGAAGCTTACATTTTAGTGGGAAAGTATATGAAATAATTAAATTATATAGTCATACTGTTATAAGTGTTATGGAAAAAATATATTGAGGTAAGGCTATCTGGAGTGTAGTATATGGTGGGGTGAGGAAAGTTAAAGTTGGAGTGTAGTACAGTGATGCTTACCGAGAATGCCAGGTGATAGCGACTGCCTAATCACATCAGACGTAGACAAACGTGTAGGGATTCAACTGCCTAAATACGTGGAGGATGGCCAGATAATTATGCAGTGGTGTTATCCAGAAAAAAGTAATCCATCCGTGCCTTTGAAACTTATATTTGAGAGCCATGTGTGGGCTTGTATTTTAAACGTGGCACTGACACTTAAATTTATTTGCCCCTTATAATAGCTTCTAGTTATATTTTTGACTAGTAAAGAAAATCTTGGAGCATGTATTATTTGCAATAGAAGTGAAGATAAAAAATACAGAAAGCAAGTATAAAGCTAACAATTGGAAGCAAGAGACATTATTTGAGGAGTTATAATCAAGTCATATTATTCAACATCAGGTAGAATTCCTATAGGCTTAATCTACTTTCCAAGACAGAAGAAATCCAAAATTAAAAGAATATCATATTACAAAGCAGAAGAAAAAAAAAAAAAATAACAGATAGATAGGTAAATTGCCATCAAGTCAGCTCTGACTCATGGCAACCTTACATACACAGAAAGGAAAAAGTTGCCCAGTCCTGCCTCATCTTCACAACCACCAGCATGTCTGAGTCAATTCTTGCCACTATTGTGCCAGGTCATCTTGTTGAGAGTCTCTCTCACCCTCGCTGGCCCCCTGCTTCACCAAACACGGTGTCCTCCTCCATCAAGTGATCCCTCCCGATGACATGCCCAAAGCAAGTAAATTGGACAGTATTCTGTTGTGACCTGTAAGGTTTTATTTGACTAATTTTTGGATAGATCACCAGGCCTTTTTTCTTAGTCTGTCTTAGTCTGGAAGCTTCCCTGAACCTGCCACTAGGGGTGATTCTTCTGGTGTTTGAAATCCTGTTGGGAATATTTCATAGCATCTTAGCAACATGCAAGCCACCGCAGTATGACAAACTGACAGATGGGTGGTGGAAAATTTTAAATAGATCTACCTCAATTTTTTATATGATTTTGCTTTCCATTATGTTCACTTTGTATCTCATAAATAATAATATAAGTAAAGTAATATAATCAAGACTAAATCTTTGGCCTATGATAAAACAACCTCATGATACGCATACACACACCCATTGCCGTGGAGTTGATTTTGACCCATAGCAACCCCACAGGACAAAGTAGAACTGCACCATAGAGTTTCCAAGGAGAGCCTGGTGGATTTGAACTACGGACCTTTTTGGTTAGCACCCCTAGCTTTTAACCACTATGCAACCAGGGTTTCCAACTTCACAATAAGGACCCTCATATCATAAACACTGAAATTTAAGAAGCTGAAATTTTAATTGACTGAATGCAAAAGTGTATGTGTGCCTGGTAGAATATGTGGGACAACCAAAACAATTTCTTTCTCCAGCCACGTGAATATGTATACTAGCTTGGTTTGCAGTTTCATCTCCACAAACAGTCAAATCAAATCTGTCTTACACTGATTTCTTCCATAATCATAAAAAAAATATATATGTTTTTAAATGTTCCTTCTATTCCAGGTATATATTTTGCCCTTTTTTGTTTTTCCTTGCTATGTACTTACTCAAAAATCTACTTCTGAAATTCTTTTTGCTTTTAATTTTACAAATCTGTTGGTTTCTCACGGTTCACCCCCTCAGAGCATATTAATATTTAGCACCCATAAAAGAGTAATGAAACTTTTATCTGCTGTTTTATATTCAGCTCTTCCACTTCATTTGTGCCAAGTCAACACAGTAATGTGCGAGGAGAAATATAATGTTTTTCTTACAATTGATTTTTGACCTCCTCAAAGTATGACTAAGATAAATTATTCACAGGTTCACGTGGCACATGATAGCTAGAATCCTGCTAAACAATTGTGGGGTTCCCAGACCACACATCATGTTGTTGATTCTCTGTGAGACACTGCCAACTAAAGACTTGAAGTTAAACTCTTGACCCACAGGGGAAGCTTTGTGGCAGGATTTACTTGCCAAAGTTGCAGCAGGCTTTTAGATGGAGGAAAAGGTGATGATTTCAAATTCACTATTATGGCTTTGATGCTGCTTGTATTTTTTCCTAGTTCATGCCTAAGGTGGAGTTCACTGCTAAAACTATCCTCAATTTTCAAATGCAAAATCCTATTCCTCCATGATAACAAACAAACAAACAAAATAACAAGCAAAATATACCCCTTCTATATCCTATTGATGTCAGGGCTTTTACATGTATTGTTGTTAGGTGCCGTTGAGTTGGTTGAGACTCATAGCAACTCTATGCACAACAGAACTTAGCACTGCCCAGTCCTGTGCCATCCTCATGATAGCTATAGCGTTCTTTATGAGTCAGAATCTACTCAAAGGCAACAAGTATTGTTGCAGCCACTATATCAATCAATCTTGTTGAGGGTCTTCCTCTTCTTTGCAGACTTTCTATTTTCCCAAGCATGATGTCCTTCTGTAGGGATGGGCCCCTCCTGATAACAAGTCCAAAGTATTCAAGATGAAGTCTCCCATCCTTGCTTTGGAGGAGGAATCTGGCTGTGCTACTTCCAAAACAGACTTGTTCATCTTTCTGGTAGTCCATGGTGTATTCAATATTCTTGGCCAACACTGTAATTCAAAAATATCAATTCTTCAATCTTCTTTATTCACAGTCCAGCTTTCTCATGCATATGAGGAGATTGAAAACACCATGACTGAGTCAGGCACAACTTTACACCTATTAGGGTGCTTCAATTGTTTCAGGCCTTTCCATATAAACGCAATAGGCCCTCAAGTAGACCCTCGCACTATTAATAATTTTATTCCACATTTTAAACAAGCTCCATTTTCACAAAAGTCCTGAGACATTCATGTCAAAATGTTTCCAGCTAGGATCAGAAAAGTAATGGACTCTTTCCTGCTCATCTTATTTTATCTGCAAAATTCTATGCCGACGTCATTCCACCCCACTGCAAAAGTGTGGGGTCTGCACACTTTCAGGTACGTCCGTAACTACAATTTTTATTCCAACACATCACCTACATTCTTGTAATGAACAGATGAATCAGGACCCTGGGGACTACGCTGATCACATTATAATGCAGAAACGCTAGGCAGGGGCCTAGTCCCTTAAAAAAAAAAAAAAATTAGTCCCTTATCACCTAACAATATTCTGAGCCTCTCCACGCATCATGTGAGGGGAGAGAAAAACAGGATGATGTGAAGTGTTCTGAAGTGTGTTTAATTCACACACTTCTTAACTGAAGCCTGGAAAGTTGTACACCGTCACTACACATTGAGCTCAGAAGAGATTTCTGAGATTACAGGGAGGAGAAGGAAAGATTGCTTCCTCCCACCAAACAAGAGGGTACATTACTTATTTATGGTGGTCCTTCAGGAAACAATAAGAGCATTTTTTATGTTTAAAGTGAGTAAGAAAAAATTAAAGAAAAGCAAAAGGGTTTAAAGCCTTAAACTCCAAATAACAGTGAAACAAATAAATGCAATGCTATTAGCTTCTAATGCTTTGGTTAAATAGCGGTCATTTACATTTCAGAAAGTGGTCACCTTAGTAGAGGGCAGAGAAATAAATGGACCTTGGCAATTCTGTATAAATGCCATCAAACTGAGCAAGTAACCAATTTCTAGAGGTGACTAACAGCACACCTTTCATTGTGGATGAATTATTATTGATGACGGGAGTAAGGAATGCCAAACATCAAACAGGAGGTTTTGCTTTTACTTTAAATATTACTTTCATTCAAAATTAGGATGACATGATTCTGATTCTGTTGTTATTTAAATCCATGTTAGAATAACTTAGGTGCAAGATAGAGGGTTTTTCATAAACTTAAAAAATGTAATATAGTTGACAAGTACACTATTTTGCTTGCACTGATATAATAGTTAGGTTTACCTATATGTATGGGCATTTGTGTGTGTATGTATACACACACACACACACACACATGAACATTGACAGCAGGTGCTCACCATCAAATTGTTGAAGGATGATGTAAAAAAGTATAAGCCACACGTGTGCATGTCCTGTACAAAAGGAAAGATAACAACTAACCTTTATTTACTTGTTATGTTTTCTTTGCTTTTATAAATTATAGAATATGAGGATTCCTGGGGGAAAAAATGCACACAAACTATCACGATATAGAAGAAGAAATCTCCAAGATCAAAGTTAAACATGGAACTACATGTAGAAATTGCACATTTTTAATGTAAAATAATAAAACATTATAGCTAGATGGGAAACCCAGGTGGCATAGTGGGTAAGTGCTACGGCTGCTAAGAAAAAGGTCAGCAGTTCAAATCTACCAGGCGCTTCTTGGAAACTCCATGGAGCAGTTTTACTCTGTCCTATAGGGTCGCTGTGATTTGGAATCGACTCGACAACAACAGGTTTTGTTTGATAGATAGACAATTTGGGGAATATGAGCCTGAGTGGCATGTGTTAGAAATATTATTCAAATTATGAAATTAATCTTTAAAAAAAACTAATCATAGTTTTACTGAGTTTTTTTTTTTTCTGGAAGCAAATCATAAATTTTAAAAAGCATATTGTTCAATGGGTAATATTGTAATGCCATCTCAGTAGTTGGCGCCTAGTATATGCAGTTTTATAGCTACCAAGAACATCATGGCAACGTTGGCACAATAGGCTAGAGGAGAATGAAGTGGTATAATTGCTGCATTGCTGAAGCCTGAGTGCGGCCTAATTAAGAGAGTTGAAACTGTTACATACACCTTCTCATTGCATTGCTCTTATTTCCCGTACTTTCTCTATGCTGTCATGGTCACTGGAGTGTTGTTTCTCCTTGACACACTACAGTCTTCCTCCTCCACCTGTTACATCTCGACTGTGATCTCAGGATGCTGTGAAGACAATTCTCTTTTTGCTCAGTAGTATTATAGTTAAAGTCTACTGTCTGAGATTTTGCTGTCAAGAGCAACTGAAAATGCTCCATTCTTCTGCTCTAAAGTAGCCTTGAAAGTACTTTATTGGAAACAATTATGAAAATTCATTTGTCAACAGCCTTTAAGGTATATATTATATTCTGCCAGTGTTATACATACATGATCTTCATTAACTTCAATACATTTCTGGCTTAAATCCTTGCTACCATATTTTAATATTTAGAGAAAATAAATACACAGAAGGGAGAAATATAATGGAGATGAAAATAAATGTGACTTTCCTCCCTGTGCCATGGCCAATGGTACACCACTTAAAGTATATCAATCAGATAGCTTTCTTAAGGACATCAGTCTAATTTTGTTAATTTCTTCCTTCCAAATAGACCAAGCAGCTGTTTTGTGTGTGTGTGTGTGTGGAAATAGTATTTTAAATGTTTATAATGAAATTATTTGCTTCTGCTTGTGAAGGAGCATCAAATGAAACACCAGAAGCACTGCATCGTAACTTGAATGTCACTAAAATTTTGTTTAGGACAGTCTACTCGTATTTCCAATCCTACATTTATCATCTGAATTGGGAGGGAACATGAACAAATGAACAACTGGACTAATAAACAACATCATGACATATGGAGAAGAAATTAAAGTTGTCAATGATTTTATTCTAGTTAGATCAGCAATCAAAATCCATGGAAGCAGCAGTCAAGAAAATAAACAATGTATTGCACTGGGCTAATTCACTGGAAAAGGCCTCTTTAAAGTTTTAAAAAAGCAAAGATGTCACTTTGATGACTAACGTGTGGCTGAACCAGGCCATGGTTTTTTCAATCACCGTATATACATACAAAAATTGGACAATGAAAAAGGAAGACAGAAGAAGAATCAGTATGTTTGAACTGAGGTGTCGATGAAGAATATTGAATATACTGTGGACTGACAAAAGAAAGAACAGCTACCTGTCTTAAAAGAAATAAAATCAGAATGTTCTTTAGAGGCAAGGATGGTGAGAGTTCTGCTTGCTTACTTTGGAAACTTCTTCAGCAAAGATCAATTGCTAGAGAAGGAGATTATATTTGGTAAAGTACAGGTCTAATGAAAATAAAGCCTCCTATGAAAAGGAATGACACAGTGACCAAAACAATGGACTCAAACATAGCAGTGATCATAAAGATTGCTGAGGACCAGGGGACGTTTTGTTCTGTTATACATACGGTCACCATAAGTTGGAGTACCATCAAAGACAACTTACAACAACAACCACATGAAAAAATGACATTTAAAAACTCATTAATTCTTAAATTTGTGTGATTCCATATTTGCTTACTCCTTGGCCAAGTACAATTGCACAGGTAGGTTCATATTAAAGTCAAAACATATTTTTATAACAATAATTAGAGGCACGATAGACACCTTAAAACTCACACTTTCATATATATGTGTGAATTACTTATGTATATATAGCCCTTTTTTATATAACTTTCCATAAGACGTAAGACCTAATGTGATTAAATAAAAACACTGATCTTCTACATATCTTGTATAGAATGATGTGACAATGACAACAAAGTTTTTGCTCTCCAATACCTTGTTACATTCCATAATGATGAGTGAAATCATATCTTTATATAATAATTTTTTCTGTTTCTTAAGGTTTTAGGATAGTATATTTTTATATTTTAAATGGAGATGGAAAACCAAAAGGGAAGAACATGCTCGGCGTTTCTCAAGCTGAAAGAATTGAAGGAAAAGTTCAAGCCCTGAGTTGCAATAGTGAAGGATTCTATGGGGAAAATATTAAATGATGCAGGAAGCATCAAAAGAAGATGGAAGGAATACACAGAGTCATTATACCAAAAAGAATTAGTTGATGTTCAACCATTTCAAGAGGAGGCATATGAGCAGGAACCAATGATACTGAAGGAAGAAGTCCAAACTGCTGTGAAGGCATTGGCGAAAAACAAGGCTCCAGGAATTGATGGAATAACAATTGAGATGTTTCCACAAACAGATGCAGCGCTGGAGGTGCTCACTTGTCTATGCCAAGAAATATGGAAGACAGCTTCCTGGCCAACTGGTTGGAAGAGATCCATATTTATGCCTATTCCCATGAAAGGTGATCCAACCGAATGTGGAAGTTGAAGAACAGTATCATTAATATCACATGCAAGCAAAATTTTGATGAAGATAATTCGAAAACAGGTGCAGCAGTATTTCAACAGGGAACTGCCAGAAATTCAGGCCAGTTTCAGCAGAGGACGTGGAACCAGGGATAATCATTGCTGATGTCAGATGGATCCTGGCTGAAAGCAGAGAATATCAGAAGGATATTTACCTGTGTTTTATTGACTATGCAAAGACATTTGACTGTGTGGATCATAACAAACTACAGATAACACTGCGAAGAATGGGAATTCCAGAACACTCAATTGTGCTCATGAGGAACCTTTACATAGATCAAGAGGCAGTTGTTCGTACAGAACAAGGGGATAATGATTGCTTTAAATTTAGGAAAGGTGTGCGTCAGGGTTGTATTCTTTCACCATACCTATTTTTTTTTTTTTTAATTCAATCTGTATGCTGAGCAAATAATCCGAGAAGGTGGACCATATGAAGAAGAATGGGGCATCAGGATTGGAGGAAGGCTCATTAACAACCTGTGTTATGCAGATGACACAACCTTGCTTGCTGAAAGTGAAGAGGACTTGAAGCACTTACTAATGAAGATCAAAGACCACAGCCTTCAGTATGGATTACAATGCAACATAAAGAAAACAAAAATCCTCACAACTGGACCAATGAGCAACATCATGATAAATGGAGAAAAGATTGAAGTTGTCAAAGATTTCATTTTACTTGGATCCACAATCAACAGCCATGGAAGCAGCAGTCAAGAAATCAAAAGACACATTGCATTGGGCAAATCTGCTGCAAAGGACCTCTTTAAAGTTTTGAAAAGCAAAGATGTCACCTTGAAGACTAAGATGTGCCTGACCCAAGCCATGGTATTTTCAATTGCATCATATGCATGTGAAAGCTGAACAATGAATAAGGAAGACCGAAGAAGAGTTGATGCCTTTGAATTGTGGTATTGGTGAAGAATATTGGACATACCATGGACTGCCAAAAGAATGAACAAATCTGTCTTAGAAGAAGTACAACCAGAATGCTCCTTAGAAGCAAGGATGGCGAGACTGCTTCTTACATACTTTGGACATATTGCCAGGAGGGATCAGTCCCTGGGGAAGGACATCATGCTTGGCAGAGTACACGGTCAGCGGAAAAGAGGAAGACCCTCAACACCGTGGATTGACACAGTGGCTGCAACAATGAGCTCAAGCATACCAACGATTCTAAGGATGGTTCAGGACCGGGCAGTGTTTAGTTCTGTTGTGCATAGGGTCACTATGAGTCGGAACCAACTCGATGGCACCTAACAATTTCTATATGCAATACAAGTACAATTACTTATGTACAGAATCCCCTTTGGGTTAGGTAATCTAAGTTTATTTGCATAACCAAACAAGTTTGTTTCAACACAACTCTAGCATTTATCCTTTGGTATTATTGCTCCATTCTTACCTCTCAGTCATCTTATGACTTCAAAACCTTCCCATCCTTGCTACTTGCTCAACAGGAAGGAAAGACAAATATTTAAAAAACTTTAGAACTCTATAATTGAATTGTAAAGACATGGACTTTTTGGAAGAACCTGGTTTAGTTAACTGTCAGTACACAGGTCTAATAGAATGAAGCACCATCTTCAGTCCAAAGATTTGTCAAAGTATTCTTGGTTTTCCATTTCTCTAAATCCGTACTGGGAGTCCCTGGGTGGTACAAATGGTTAGTACACTCAGCTACTAACTTACCAACTGAAAGGATGAAAATTTGTGTCCACCAAGAGATGCCTCAGAAGAAAGGCCTAGCCATCTACTTCTGAAAAATGAGGCATTGAAAACCTTATGGTACACAGTTCTACTCTGACTCAAGTGGAGTTACCATGAATCTAGGAGATGGCAACTTTATTGTTTGTTTTAATTCCCACTGACATTGACTTTTATCAGGTTAGCAATACCCCACGCCATAACTATTTCAATAGTTTATTAAAGGGTCTCTGAGCACTCTTCTCTGGCCTATTTTTCATTCTTCTAACTTACACTATTCTTTAATATCATGGTACCAGTCGTATCTTCCACAGTTAATACAGTTTGTAAAACAGTTGCCACTGGCTGATGGATAAAGAATGAATCTCTTTGCCAAACCTGAATTATAACCGAAAACTCATCTTAGTCTGATTTTATGCTGCTGCCTTGATTCATGATCCTTATGACCTAGTTGTGCTAAAGTTATCCTATTTTCCCAAACAGAAATTCTCTTGTAAGTATCTGGGATTTATCTTGCATGCTCTTTCTCATCTCTGTAATAAAATAAAATCCATCCTCATGGTCCTGAAGGACCCAGCTCAAATATTACTTTCCCAGTTTCCCAGGTTGGATTTGTCACACCTTCCTTTATTGCTTCCATGATGTTTTTCATAGCACAATGCAATTACTTGTTTGTGTGTCTGTTTTCCCCACCAGGGCATGATACTGCTACTTTTGTGATTTCAACATAGTGACAGCAGGTAGGGAGTGGGAGAGAGACGATAAGCTATGTGCTTATCCAAAAGAAATGACAATAAATAGGGGAGAATGACAGTAAATAGGATAGACTGTTAATGGGAATAATAACATTGTACTTTAGCCCCCTGCTTTACTTCTTGACCTCAGTGATACATGTAAACTAAATTTCCTACCCTGCAAATTGTAAGAACAATATATCCCTCATCAATCTGCCACCCAGTAATATTATAATCCTAATTAATTTTGTAGAATGTATACTTTAACTCAATATGCCCTAATGCATGTTACTGAAATTGGCTTATGTCTACGATTTCAATGAGAAAAGGACCATTTCAGTCATAATCAGCAGGAATTATTCCATTGTTCTCTTCTATTCTAATTTCCTCTCCATTCAGATTTCAAAAGCTCATGAGAATGAGAGAAGATACCAATGTATGGGTGAGGTATTTGAGTTGAAAGACATTTTCTGAAAACGGTGGGAAGGTATTGAAAATGAGTCATGTTTTTAATATTTTCGCCTTACCTAGTTCAATCAATGGAGCCCTGGTGGCACAGTGGTTAAGAGCGTGGCTGCTAACTAAAATGTTGGCAGCTTGACTCCACCAGTCAGTCCTTGGAAATCATATGGGGCAGTTCTATTCTGTCCTACAGGGTCTCTATGTGTTCGAATTGTCTTGACGGCAACTTTTTTTTTGTCATCTGATCAATATCTATCTAGAAATATTTAAGTAATTACAGGATGCTAAGATTATAGAAGAATATACACAAGACTTCTTTTAGAAAAATAAAAATGTATTTATTTTGATCAGATAATGATATGTGTATGTTAAAGTCATGTCAGTTTAGTAAGAAAATTTTTTTTAAAGAATATATACAAGACTTCTTTTAGAAAAATAAAAATGTATTTATTTTGATCAGATAATGATATGCGTATGTTAAAGTCATGTCAGTTTAGTAAGAAAATTCATTATTTTCAGTGCCACATGCAGAAAGAACATCACCATTATTAGTAGGTCTAAGAAAATAGATGGAAGGAGATGAGCCTGAGAATATGTATATGGATGATTTGGTTTTAATTATAAGTTGTTTACAGAATTCTAGAAATACTTCCAAAGCCAGGTCTTTTTTAAGTACAGTACAAGTTATCATTTTCTTCTTTTGTGGCATTTATGTCGAATGACTTGAGGCTGAATAGTAGCAATTATGGGTGAGGCTTAAGTCTCTGAATAAGGTTGACATTTAATTTAACTGACTACCAAGTGTGACTGCAAAGTAAGAGGATTGAATTTCATGTCTGGCTTTTCCAATTAGCATCATTATTTCAGTCTTACATTGTATATAATGACACTCAGATGCATTTCATCTTCAAACCTGTTATGAATTTTTCTTTTCTGTTAAGACAGCAATGCTGTTACGAATGCTGAAAAAATTACTTGTTGCAGCCTCACAGAATCTTACATTCTTAACTGTCATTTCTCTGACCTTTACCAACTGTATTATTTCTAGTTAGTTCTCCAAGTTTCCTTTTGCAGTTGGACCACCTCCTAACATTGACAGCTTTCTTTTTCTTCCACGAATGCATAATACACATTTTCTCTTTCTTTTGCTATGTCTTTCTGCCTGAATTTTTGTGCAACAGATGACACACATAAACACAAGCATTTTATAAAGGAAAGTAAAAAAGAGCATAAGAAGTAGTATTTCTCATATGGGTGCTAAACAACTGTATTATAGCTAAAAGGGGCAAAGAATAAAGGAAACCTAGTGATCATCAATAGAACAATAAAGTGACCATACTTCCTTTTTCCATCCACTTTCCTGGTCCCACAGCACAATGATCCTGGTTAGATGCTTCAGCCTTCATAAATCAATGCCAACTAAGGCTTCTTGTTTGATAGGATGCCAGATAAACCTCTTCCACTTCAATCTGCCACCTAGTAATAGTATATAAAAGTATACAGTCTCCATTAATTTCATAGAATTTAACTCAATATGGGCCAACTATGTTAAAAATTATCGGTGAAATTAGTAATTGTTGAGAATTTCCAGAATAAATTATGCAACTATCCACTTAGTCTAAATGTATTTCTACTTGAACTTAGACTCAATGAAACATATGTAAAGAGACTAAAGTTTTTGCCTCTCATAAAATTAGGATTTGGATCTTTCCATTGGCTAGCTTTGCGTATTAGTTTAAGAAATCACTTTGAATGCTCTTAGGCTAATATCAAATACATACATTTAAAGACCAAATTTATATTCCACACTCTATTTACAATAGTTTATTTCTATCATGTTGGAAACATATTTAATGTAACTTAAACATAATTTCTTCTTCACTATTTTCATGGGGTTGGGATTCTTCACCATTTTCATGGGGTTTAATTGCTGTTTTCATTACTAACATATTTTGCTTCTTTTAGAAATAGTCTTTATTTATTGACTGCTAATTTCTTTTTCTTTAGACTGAATACCACCACCAATTAATCATTTACTTAGGAATGTAGCACTCCTTTAACACCTTTTTCTGGGAAAGAAATGTTGGGAATTGGGTAGCATGAACACAGCTTCTTTTTCCTTTACTCCTGATTCTAGGATTATGTCCAGGGCTGCTAAGATCTAGCAGCAATTGCCTGTAGGTAACAATTTGGGCTTCTTTAAAGTCATATTGAAAAGAATGGACTCTTTCTTTTTCACAGCAGAGATAGAAACTCAAAAGAATAGCGTTTCTCTTTTGGAGATGTTTATGTCAAAGAAAGGAAACCAGTGGAGAGGAAATTAACTGTTTTTTTTTTTTTTTTTTTTTTAAGGAGTAGTATTTTTTTTATATATATATATAAACCTATGTGTGTTATTAAGGGTGAAGAATTGGGGAATATGGCTTTTGAAAAAAGGAAAAAAAATGGGGGAGACTCTTCAAATCTACAAGGGCAAAACTGAATGAATCTTCAGTTCTCTAAACAATCAGAATCAAAAACACTGGCTAAAAAAGAAAACAATCATTTAAACTAGGTAATATGCATATGATAATATGCATATAATAATGTGAAGGAAATACAATCAGGTGTAGCATTTATTGTATTTAATGTCAATGAGTTGAATTTATTAAAAGGCACAGGTTATAAGATCGACTTAAATGCAGAACCAATATTCTTTTTAAAATAAATAAATTCAAACAAGGTTTCTAAGGAAGTTTGAAAGTAAAGAAATAATACACAGATAATAGGAAATTACAAAGCAAAGAGAAAGAGTAGAAATACTAAGATCAACAAAGTTGAATTAAATATTAAAGGAGCTAAACATAAAGAACTTTATGTAATGTTAAAAGGCAAAACTGTTGACAAAAGGATAATTTCAAGTTTGCAACAAATACCAAAGCTAAAAGATTAAATTGAAAATTTGGACATGCAGGTAAAATTAGACAAAATTAATTTTAGAGGGAAATATCATTATATATTCACCAGAATAATAGAGTGCTGATAGGCAGATATAAGCATATAGAGATAAAGTGATAAATAATGCAATAAAAAAATTGATTTATGTTCCTGTTTTAAATATTACATTCCTCAAACAGAGGAGTACATTTTGTGATAGTTTCATGGAAAATTTGCAAAACCAAGTACGTACTTTGTCACAAATAAAGCCTTAACAAATTCTACGAAGAATTACTTTTTAAAGTATACACTGTGTTATAGCAATCAAATTTTTAATAACAACATTATTAAAAATTAAAAAAGTATATTTGGAATAATACAATACTAACAAACCATTAAATCAAAAATTTTATTAAATATGAAGTTACTATATAAAAAGCAAATAGAAGAGAATACTTTATACTTGTACTTTCAGAGGACTACAAAATCTGTACTCTCATGAATATTTGATATTCATTACATCACTACATAAAAGCATTCCTAAGTTATTAAATAACAATAGTTTTTTTTTTTGTTTTTTTAAGTATTTAAGAATAAGGAAAACTGAAGAAGAATTGATGCCTTAGAATTGTGGTACTGAATAAGAATACTGAATATACCAAGGACTGCCCAAAGGATGAACAAATCTGTCTTGGAAGAAGTACAACCAGAGTGCTCCTTAGAAGCAAGGATGGTGAGACTACATCTCACAGACTTTGGACATGTTATCAGGAGGGACCAGTCCCTGGTGAAGGACATCATGATTGGTAAAGTAGAGGGTCAGCGAAAAAGAGGAAGACTCTCAACAAAAAGGATTGGCACAGTGGCTGCGGCAATGGGCTTAAGCATAGTAACAATTGAAAGGATGACGCGAGATCAGGTAGTGTTTAGTTCTGTTGTACATAGGGTCACTATGAGTAGGAACCGACTCCACGGCACCTAGCAACAACAACAACAACAATAAAATTAATGTGGTATTTGGAACAGAAATGAAAGGTAAATAATGATACCCAGTCAAAACCCAAAAATAAAGATAGAGATCTATAAATAAGGTTCCAGAACTAGGTTCAAGTATATATCAGAAAATAAAATATCCAATGACCAACTCCACACAGTTGGAAAGGATGGATTATCTAATTAACTAGATTCCTATCTGGAGAAAAACGAATAGACTACGTGGACTTCTATATTAAAATATTTTTAAAATTTACAGGTAAATATATAATAAAGATTGAAAATGGCATCTCATTATTGGGGTCATAGGTGTCAGAAAGAAGATCCTGAACAGAAAGTTATAAAGCAAAAAAGAAAAGAAAGAAAGACAAATCTTCATTGTGGGAAAACATACCCAAAGCTAACAAATAAACTAATAGTAATTCAGGGAAAACGTATACCTAACAAACTTTTAGTTTCTATAATATACAAATATTTTCAATTGAAAAGAGAAAGCTAAGCATTCCAAAACAAAAATGGTCAAAGAAAATAGAAAAATGAATACAGAAAATGTTTTGAATATTTGGTATCAGCAAAATAGATACTTAAAGTAAATATGAGATGTCACCTTACATCTAGCAGACAGAAAAAAAAAAAAAAAGAAAATCTGTAATTCATTGCTGGCAGAGATGTGGGAAGCCTGTGCTTTCTTAACCTGCTGGTGGAAAAAAAGGAAATTAATGAAGCTTAGTGCAGGCAACCTGGCAACATATGTTAGCGTTAATAAATGCATTGTTTGACCCTCTGAATCTTTCTTATGTAGACAACAAGTATAAAGATGCACAAAGATGCTTACTGATGAGCTTTTGTAATGGCAAAGAACAAGAAACAAAATAAGTGCCCATAGTAGGGCAGTGGCAGAAACAAGTGTTAAATCACACACATACTAAAAAAAGGGGAAGTTATACTGGTAATTTAAGAGGGATTTTCAGTGAGATATTATTGACTGGGAAAAACAAGATGCAAAAAAAATGCATAATAGCATCTTCTTTTATAAGACAATGATAACAATCTCTAGGATAAAATTATAGATATTTGTGTGTATACTCCATGGCAATGGGTATGTATATATACGCACATAGAAATATAGGAAAGGTCGCATTCCAGTTGTTAGCATTAATGATTGTGGATAATCCTGCTGATGGGGGGAGGGAAAAGGTGGCTATAATAATTATTACATCTATTATGTAATCTCAGTTACTTGAATTATGTTTATGAATATAACAAGACCCATGAAAAAAACAAAGGTCGCTAAAATGTTATGGGTGTATCTCCAAGTGTTGTGATTTGATGTGGCCTTTGAGTTCTTCAATACATTTCTTGTATCATTTCAAATTTGAATAATAGGCACCAGTATTAATATTTGCACACACACATCACTGGTATTTTTATTTCAATGCAAAAATTCTATTTATACCAATCAGTACTCCCCTCTCTTTTTAAGTGATAATTTCAGTAGAATTTTTTTTTAAAAAAAGTACATTAAAAAAAAGTGTGTGTGGTGCACACACATATTGTCTCAGAGGTGATCCTGAGATTCCAAACAGCCACAAAAGCACAAGGATGAGGACTCCAACTCAAACAGTAACAACAGCCTCTCTTAGGATGCTACATCCATCTGGTCCAAAGGAGGGGTACACGCAAGACACCAACAAAGTGTTGGCAAATGAAAGCCATTTAGTTATTCACAGGCAATAGACAGCAAACAACAGGAACAGTTCCATAAGTCAGCCCCTTCTAGGCTCAGAGGGCTGTAAACTGTAGCCTGCTGTATGTGTCTCATGATGCCCTATAAAGAGAGTGACACTGAAGTCCCTCCCCCAGTCAGTTTTATTCTTCAGGGGCTATTTGACATTCTGCAAGGAATGTAGTCACAGATTTCAGGGCCTGACTTCATCCAAGGGGTTACGGTTAGACCTATGTGTATCTATAGTCCTGTTACAAAATATTGGGCTTTAGGGTGAGCTGTTGTTTTTCTGAAGCTGAGGGATTCCAGCAGGGAAAACAGAGAAGAACTATAGCCACTGGGTTGTCAGAAGAACTGCTTCATTCCAATCCACAAATACTTGGAGGAAATGTCCTAGGCGATCATTTAATTTGCTTATGAAAGAGCAGTGATTATTGGGTTGTGAGATAGACAAAGGGTGTTAAGGACCATGTTATTCCATCTGTTCCGTGGGAGAAGGCACTAAATTGACAGTGACTCCGGGTTGGTTCAGTTTATGAAGAGTTCTACTATTTTCAATTTTTTTTATAATTCAATACTTATGAAAAATACTTAAACATTGGTGGGGCATGCTTGAGTTAGGCCATCAAACCTGTAGATTAGATCTTCATTTATTTTATTTAAGTAATTTAATCACCTTCTGTAGTAAAAGGAAGATACGCATGTTTTAGTGAAAATAACATGTTTTAGGGTCAAACACAACTGTGTGTGACATTATAGATATTATTTCTTACTTCTAAATCTCAAATTTTCAGTATAGGGGATGATATAAATACCTAATTCACTCTATTTCTTTATGCAAATTTTATTTATTCAAATTTTTGGCATAAAGTAGATATCGTTGTTAGGTGCCATTGAGTTGATTCCAACTCAGAGCGATCCCATGCACAACAGAAGCACTGTCTGGTCCTGTGCAATCTTCACATTCACGATCATTCACAATCCTTGTTCTGTCTGAGCCACTGTGTCAGTTCATCTCACTGAGAATCTTCCTCTTTTTCACTGACCTTCTATTTAACCAAGCATGATATCCTTCTCCAGGGACTGTTTGCTCCTGTTAACATGTCCAAAATACATGAGATGAAGTCTAGCCATCCTTGCTTCCAAGGAGCATTCTGCTTCTAAGGAACTTCTTCCAAGACAGATTTGTTTATTTTTCTGGCATTCCATGCTATATTCAATATTCTTCGCCAACACCGTAATTCAAAGTCATCAATTCTTCTGTCTTCCTATTCGTTGTCTAGCTTTCACATGCATATGAGGCAATTGAAAATACCATGGTTTTGGTTGGGTGCATTTAACTCCTCAAGGGGACATCTTTGCTTTTGAACAAAACTGGTTGAGTCTGCTGCTGTATTAAATACCAGTGGCATAGCTTCCAGCATCACAGCAACATGCAACCTACCATAGTAAGACAAACTGACAGGTAAGGGATGGGTAAAGAAGATGGAGCTTGTTAAATCAATTAAAGGTAGCAGCTATCAAAATTCTGTTTTAAAATGAAAGCACCCTGAAAAGATTAAAAGACTTTGAAAAACGGGATCAAAGAGCCTGTCACATGTTACCTGAGATTTTTACAGGGGAATTGGTAAAAGGAGAGGCATCTAGCCAAGCAACCAATCTCAGGTTGGATGGACTGTGCAGTTAGAGGCAAGGGATATAGGATTAAGGTAGCAACAGTGACAAAAGGCAAGACAAGGGGAAGAGATATTTCTAACAGATTGTTTGGAGTCTACTTGGGGGAAAAGAAGCCTATTTTTTGGCCAAAATGCATTTAAATAATCACTAGTCAAATATGATTTAGAATGGATTCCTATTTCTCAATTTCTTACTTCATGATACACATTTTTATCTTACATTCTGAATTTACTTTCTGACAATTTCAATTTTCAGTAATAAGAAGACAGAGTCATCAATAAGCGAGAAGAAACCTAAAAAGACAATGCAACAAATGAGACTTTTACATGGAGATAAATAGTGGAAAGAAATTAAACCTGACTTTTTACAATATCTTCTTTTTTCCTGTCTATATTTATTATTATTTTCATCTTACATATTGCTGGAATAAGGTACTTAATATATTTTCTATTGATTTTTGAGGGCCATCTAAATTTTTACCATGAAAGCAGCATAAAACATTAAGACATTAAGCCATTTTGATGCCTTGATTCTTGTTCAATATGACACTGCCATCGTGGCTTTGAGACATGATTAAGAAGCAGCCACTAAATCCCTGGCAAAGAAGGAACAATTATGCCTTTCATCTTCCAAGCACTTCTCAGATAATTTTGCAAAAGGGGACTGATGAACTCAGTATGGCCAATGCAAAGTTAAATATTCCGAAATGTATAATCTACCTTCAGTAACTGATATTGGAAAACTGGAATCATATATCCCAGCTAAAAGTGGAGCATAAATATTTCCTCTTGAGAATTTTAAAGGCAGCAAGTATGTCATGCCATTAGTGAAGATGTATAGGTTGAAATGTATAAATATAGAGAAAATTAGTGTAGCCTCTCCAATACACTATATATCACTCTAATACAGGTTTTAATTTTCTGGGTATGCTTTACTAAAATTTTAAGAGTTAACTCTATTTGAACTTAAATATGAATATTTACAAGCCACATAGCAAGTACAAATATCAAATGGTTTTAAATAACTGAATGTATTTATATCCTCCCACTATTGACCATATTGTAATACAAAATTTGTAAATTAATTTACCAATTTGTTTTACAAGAATAGGTTTTTTTTTTATATATACAAGGACATTCATATCATTTATTTTCTTTTTATTGATCAGTTACTACCAAGCCAGAACCTGTTGCCTTTGAGTCGATTCCAACTCATAGCAACCCTATGGCCCAGTAATACCATTTGGTGAATTCTGACTCATGGCAAACCCATGTGTTTCCGAGTAGAACTGTGCTCCATAAGGTTTTCCATAACTGTGGTTTTTCGGAAGTAGAACTCTAGGCCTTTCTTCTGAGGCCTCCTGGATGAATTTGAGCCACCAAACTTTCTTCTGGTAGCCAAGTGTTTAACCATTTGTACCACCCGGGAACTCATTTATTTCCTAAATCTGTATATTTCCATTTAGCAGATCAGGTTGTCATTCTGAAAATAATCCATTAAGATAAGCATTATTCAGTTTCACTTATAAGGTAAACCTATAATTAAACTTAATTTTCTTCCCAATAATTTTTCTAATCTAATTTGGACAGAATTTGCTTTGAAGATGAATATTAATATTTACTGAACTGTCATTTTGTCCTTTTCCACTGGATATTCTGATTAAGCCCCATGGGTCTATAAGTTTGTTGCACTGTGGGGGTTTGAGTGTTGCTCTGATGCTGGAAGCTATGCAACCAGTATCCAAATACCAGCAGGGTCACCCATGGCAGACAGGTTTCAACTGAGCTTTCAGAAAAAAAACAGACTACGAAGGAGGACCTGGCAGTCTACTTCTGAAAAGAATTAGGAAAACTTTATGAATAGCAGTGCAACATTGTCTGATATAGTGCCAGAAAATGAGACCCCCAAGTTGGAAGGCACTCAAAAGACAACTGGGGAAGAGCTGTCTCCACAAAGTAGAGTCAACCTAAATGATATGGATAGTCAAGGTTTTGGGACCTTCATTTGTTGATGTAACATGATTCAATATGAGAAGAAATAGCTGCATACATCCATTACTAATTGGACCATGGAATGTACAAAGTATGAATCTAGAAAATTGGAAATCATCAAAAATGAAATGGAATGCATAAAGATAGATATCGTAGGCATTAGTGAACTGAAATGGACTGGTATTGGTCATTTGGAATCAGATTCCCATATGGTCTCCTGTGCTGAGAATGACAACTTGAAGAGGAATGGCATTGTATTCATCATCAAAAAGAACATTTCAAGGTCTACCCTGAAGTACAATGTTGTCAATGATAGGATGATATCTATACACCTCCAAGGAAGACCAGTTAATATGACTTATTATTCAAATTTCTGCACCAACCACTAAGGCCACAGATGAAGAAATTACAGATTTTTACCAACTTCTGAAGTCTAAAACTGATCAAGCATGCAATTAGTTTGTTTTGATAATTATTGGTGACTGGAATTCTAAAGTTGGAAACAAAGAAGAAGGATCAGTAGTTGGAACATACGGTCTTCATGATAGAAATGAAGCTGGAGATCACATGATAGAATTTTTCAAGACCAGTAACATCTTCACTGCAAATACCCTTTTTCACCAACATAAAAGGCAACTACACATGTGGACCTCACCAGATGGAATACACAGGAATCAAATCTACTACATCTGTGAGAAGAGACATTGGAAAAATCTCAATATCATCAGTCAGAACAAGGCCAGGGGCCGACTGTGGATCAGATCATCAATTACTCATATGCAAGTTCAAGCTGAAACCAAAAAAAGTTAGACTAAGTCCACGAGAGTCAAAGTACGACCTTGAGTATATCCCACCTGAATTTAGAGACCATCTCAAGGATAGATTTGATGCATCGAACACTAACGACTGAAGATCAGACAAGTTGTGGAATGACATCAAGGACATCATACATGAAGAAAGCAAGAGGTCATTAAAAAGACCATAAAGAAAGAAAAGACCAAAATGGATGTCAGAAGAGACTGAAAGTTGCTCTTCAATGTCAAGTAGCTAAAGCAAAAGGAAGAAATGATGAAATAAAACAGCTGAACAGAAGATTTCAAATGCTGTGTCAACAAGAAAGGGAAAGTATTATAATGACATGTACAAAGAGCAGGAGATAGAAAATGAAAAGATAAGAACACACTCAGCATTTCTCAAGCTGAAAGCACTGAAGAAGAAACTCAAGCATCGGCTTGCAATAATGAAGGATTCTGCAAGGAAAATGTTAAACAACACAGGAAGCATCAAAGAAGATGAAAGGAATACACACAATCACTATACCAAAAAGAATTGGTAGACTTTCAAACATTTCAGAAGGTAGCACATGATCAGGAATCCATGATACTGAGGGAAGAAGTCCAAGCTGCACTGAAGGCATTGGCAAAAAACAAGGCTCCAGGGCTTCAGGGAATATCAGTTGAGATGTTTCAACAAATGGATGCAGTGCTGGAAGTGCTCACTCAATTATGCCAAGAAATTTGGAAGACAGCTATCCAACCAACTGACTGGAAGAGGTCCATATTTATACCTATCGCCAAGAAAGGTGATCCAACTGAATACAGAAATTATTGAATAATATCATTAATATCACAAAGAAGCAAAATTTTGCTGAAGAACATTCAAAAATGGCTGCAGCTGTATATTCAACAGGGAACTGCCAGAAATTCAAGCTGGATTCAGAAGAGCATGTGGAACCAGGGAATCATCGCTTATGTCAAATGGGTCCTGGCTGAAAAAAGAGAATACCAGAAAGATGTTTACCTGTGTTTTATTGAGTATGCAAAGGCATTTGACTGTGTGGATCATAACAAATTATGGATAACATAGCAAAGAATGGGAATTCCAGAACACTAAATTGTGCTCTTGACAAACCTGTACATAGATCAAGAGGCAGCTGTTAGAAAAGAACAAGGGGATACTGAATGTTTTAAAGTCAGGAAAGATGTGCATGAGGGTTGTATCTTTTCACCATACCTATTCAACCTGTATGCTGAGCAAATAATCTGAAATGCTGGACTCTATGAAGAAGAACAGGGCATCAAGATTGGAGGAAGACTCATTAACAACCTGTGTTATGCAGATAACACAAGTCTGCTTGCTGAAAGTGAAGAGGACTTGAAGCACTTATTGATAAAGATCAAAGACTAGAGCCTTCAGTACTGATTACATCTCAAAATAAAAAAAAAAAAAGAAAACAAAACAAAAATCCTCACAACTAGACTAATATCATGACAAACAAAGAGAGAATTGAAGTTGTCAAGGATTTCATTTTACTTGGATTTTGCATTGGGCAAAAGACCTCTTTAAAGTGTTGAAAAGCAAAGATGTCACCTTGAAGACTAATGTGCGCCTGTCCCAAGCCATGGTGTTTTTAATCACCTTATATGTGTGCAAAAGCTGGACAACAAATAAGGGAAACCAGAGAAGAATTGATGCCTTTGAATTGTGGTGTTGGAGAAGAATATTGAATATATCATGGGCTGCTAAAAGAATCAACAAACCTGTCTTGGGCGAAGTACAACCAGAATTTTCTTCAGAAGTGAGGATGGTGAGACTACATCTCATGTACTTTGGACATGTTATTAGGAGGAATCAGTCCCTGGAGAAGGGCATTATGCTTCATAGAGGGTCATTGAAAAGAGGAACTCCCTTAATGAGATGGACTGACACAGTGGCTGCAACAATGGGCTCAAGCATAACAACAATTTTGAGGATGGCACAGGACCAGGCAGTGTTTTGTTCTATTGTACATAGGGTCATTATGAGTGGGAATAAACATAATGGCACCTAACAACAACAACCACACCCAACCCACAATTAATGAAGGTTGAAGGAAAAACTTAGATCTCTTGTTTATCTGGCCCATGTTCTTTCCATAGCTCTAATTTACTTTATAATCTTTTATAACCCTTGATTTCTCATTATTATAAATTTATTCACCAATTCACTTAAGATTTTTGTTTGTCATATACTATTGATAAGACAGTTTGATAGGCTCTGGATCTATAGTAAAATCCAGCTGATCCTCATTATTCACTAATTCTATATCTGGGAATCTTCTATTCCCTAAAATTACTCTCAACACAAACATGTGCATATGCAAAGCAGCAAGAATTTTCTATCTGAGTTCAAACAAGGTTTTTTGCTATTTGCTAATTCAATGTTTCAGGGACTTTACAGAGCATAACTACTGCCAGTAATGAGAATTGACTATCCAAGGTAAACTAGATGTTTGTACTTGTTCCATGATTGTGTACTAAATTGTTCAAATTAAAGTTATAAAGAATGTTAAAAAGAATAAAAAGAGGGTATTATGAAAGTTTGCAACTCAGAGCTTTATTAGACTTTAAGAAAATTATCATGAGAAAGTGTTATTTGTACCAAGTTTTGGCAAATGAATGTGGTAGGCAGCAAATTGTTCCATAAAGATATCCACATCCTAATCCCTGGAACCTTACATGGCCAAGGGAATTTGCAGACAAGATTAAGAGTACAGACTTTGAGATAGGAATATTTTCTTGGATTATTTCAGCAGGCCCAATCTAGTCATGAGTCCATAAAAACCAAGAATCTTTTCCCTCTAGACCTAAGATGGAACGAGAATGAACAGAGGTCGGAAGCATGAGAGGAACTTAGCACTCTGTTGCTGATTTTGAAGATGAAGATAGGGGACTGTAAGTCAAGAAAAGTGGGTAGCCTCCAGAAGCTGCAAAAACCAAGAAAATAGATTCTGCCCTAGAGCTTTCAGAAAAGAATGCAACACTGCCAACACCACGATTTTAACCCAGTGATACGTGTGCCCCATTTTGACCCACAGAACTTTAAGATAATTTTTTGTTTGTTTGTTGTAAGCCACTGAGTTGGTGGTAAGTTGTTACAATAGCAATGGAAAATTAATGCAATGAGTAAATAGCAACCATGCAAAAATGGGAAAAAACTATTACAGGCAATAGACATGGAAACAAGGAATATGATATGTTGCAAGAATCGACAAAAGTTTAGTGAAAGTGTAGCACAATTACCAGCTTTGACTTTGGTGCAAATTGAAGCTGGCCAGGTAGATAGGGGCCAATTATGCCAAGTCTTCTCATCATAAGGATATTGGTCCTTTTTCTAAGAGCAATGGCAAGTCATTGTACAATTCTCAGAAGGGGTAAGAATTGATCAGCTATTTGGTTTAACAAGTACACACTGGCCACTGAATGGTTTGGGTAGAGTTGGTGCAACATTGTTGCAACAGGCAAGAAGAGGTATAACAAAATTGCTCTGCAGTGAATATTACACATAGCACAATGTTAAAATCTGCAGCAATATATTGAAAAGCATGTATCATTTTGTGTCCCTAATTTGTAACAATATTACTTATAACTGCCTTTAAAAAAACCAAGAAAGAGAGCTTGTATTTATTTGTGACTTATTTCATACATGCCAGGTTTTGGAATAGATACTTTCATATAGGAGGACATTTAATCCAAATTATGAGGATGCTATTATTTTTCTAATTCTTAAGATGAGAGATCTGAGAATCAGAGTGGTTAGTAAATTTTTACACGTCAGGCAAAGAAGGATTCAAAACAAGTCCACATACTACAGGCTCTCTTTCAAGATGACCTTCCTTTCAATATGATCCCAAAGAGGAGGAAGAGATTCAGTTAACACATTACACTGGTTTTACATAAAAATATAGACGTAGATACATAGCTAGATGATAGATAGATGATAGAGATAGATGAAAGATGAATAGATAGATGATGGCTAGCTGGCAAGATAATCAATGTAGCAATGGACATGTTGAGAAATACTGAAATTTTTCTACAATGGCACTTAGAGATATTCCATTTAAGTAAGAATACCTGGGTGGTACAAATGCTTAAGTGCTCAGCTGCTAACCAAAGATTTAGGGGTTCCAGTCCACCCAATGTTGCCTCTGAAGAAAGGCCTCGTGATCTACTTCTGAAAAATAAGGCACTGAAAACCCTACGCAGCCCAGTTCTACTCTGAAAAACATGGGCTCTCCATGAGTGGGAACCAAATCAACAGTAATTGGTTTTGGTTGCCACTCAGATAATGTGTGTGCACGTGTGTGCGTGTGTGTGTGTGAGCATGTGTAAGAGTATGTGTAAGTGGGCAGTGGGATGGGTATGTATATTATTCACCTTTCTAATGAACATAAATAGTAATTTTAACCTAATCTAGAAATTTAGTATATGCTATAAATGCATCGAATTTTTATAAGACACATGATTGTATGGAGAAAGCAGAGATTAACACCATATTAATATCTGAAAAATACTCTATTTCTTGTACTCACTCCCATATTTTCTCACAGATGTCTCTTACCATTGAAAATGCAATAAAAAGCATAATTAAGTGGCCTTGTGCTAAACACTCAAAGTACTTAAATATTTAACAGTTTAGCATTAATGCACCTAATGAAATAAGGTCAGCACATAAATATTTAATCCCACCTTTGAAAACCACCAGAGTTAGGATACAATGTAGTGATGTTCATTAGTACCAGTAGGTATATGGGTTATAGCCACTCTGTTCATTTTACCTGGTGGTCTGTGCCTATTCTCCTCCAAATCTCTTACCTGAACTACTTTCTGGGAAAATGTACCAAGTTACATCTCTTCTTTTTAAATGTTCCTACTCAACTTTTTTTTTTTTACTCAACTAGGGTCACTATGAGTTGGAATCGACTCAACGGCAATGGGTTTGGTTTTTTTTTACTCAACTGGAATGGATGTGACAAAATAAAGGAAACACCAAGGGGAGCAATGAAAAACAGAAAGGGCAAGAATAATTCACAAAATGCTTAATAATCTTTTGAAAAACCTTTGGATTGCATGTCTACATAGATCGCTTGTGTGTAATATACAGACAGATACAAGGTCATCCCAAGATAAGAGGCTGTCTTCCACTGAACACTGTTGACCTAGATCAGTAGTTCAAACACCAGCACCTGGTTTGTCCTGGCACAAATCTAACAGATGTCACTGTCCATTCACTTGGCTATGGGGTTTTGCCACTTCAAAAATCGATTCACTGAATTTTCATTTTTGGTGAAGCTGTCTTAATGTCAATCCTATAGAAACTATTTCTAAAGTCCTCTAATCTCCCAGAGTAAAATTACTACTATAATTTGGCTGATGTCCCAAATGTTTCTTATATTGACAGTTGTCAAATATCAACAACAACAAAGAGAACTTATTAGAACATGAGTAATTTAATGACAAAGAAGAAGTAGAACTAGTGTATTTTTTTCCCCTCCCTCTTTCTTCTGGTGCTTTTGAAATTGAGCATTACAAGCTTGTGCTGATAATATGGTTTTTTGTTGTGACACTTATCAGCCACCTGTACTTTGTATTGAAAAATAAAATGCAAAGGCAAACACTGCCTGTGAAAGCTATTTCTATAAACCATCTAAGAATAATTTATGCCCCTGAGAAGATAGTGTGTCAGCAAAATTGTTAGGTCTGTGATTAAAAGGTACATGCAATTTAATGGGGTTTGTAGGTCAGTGAATTGGTGTCAGTATTCCAGGCAGGAATGAAAACAGATTCAACGTAGCTGTGCTAAACACCACAAAAACAAAAAGAGAAAAATCCTGCTACAAGGAAAAAAAAATTAAATGACCACAGCAAATATTTTCTCAAGAATAAAGCCTGACATTATATGATAATCACATACAACACATTTTCAATTAAATATGAAATAGTAACTGAGGATTTACATTATAATAGCCACTTATTAGGCTGCTACATTGCTAGTACCTTATTTTGCTTCCTATAATGTCAGAAGAATATAAGTCTGTAATTCAGTTTGGTTTACCTGTGTTCAATAAAATATTCCCCACTTTACACGACTTTTAGTCCATAGTAGACGCATAGGAAAATTTGTGTGTGTTTTTTTTCTTTGTTTGCTTATTTGTTTGTTTTGGTCATATATTGGTGAAAAAATTTCAGAACTTTTCTCAGTGATATTTAATATAAACAATTTACCATTTATTGTTAGACACATTGTTTAATTATGCCTACGTAAATGCAGACATAAGAAAGAGAACACTAATATCCATCTTCTTAAAGAGGAAATTAAGATAAAAAATAGACATTTATGTTTCAGAAAAAATAAACTATGTGTAGTCAAAATGGGGAAACCCTGGTTGCTTAGTGGTTAACAGCTACAGCTGCTAACCAAAAGGTCGGCAGTTCGAATCCGCCAGGCACTCCTTGGAAACTGTGTGGGGCAGTTCTACTCTGTGTGTAGGGTTGCTATGAGTTTGAATCAACTTGAAGGCAATGGGTTTGTTTTTTGTTTGTTGTCAGAATGAGTATTAAACATATTTATTTTCCAGATTTATTTTAATTTGCTCAATTGTTTGATTCCCAGCCAAATCACCTCATGTGCAGCCACCACCCAGCTGTCAGTGGAAGTTTGCGTGATGCTATGATGTTAACAGGTTTCAGAGGAGCTTCTAGACTAAGACAGGCTAGGAAGAAAGGCCTGGTGATCTACTTCAAAAAATCAGCCAGTGAAAACCCTATGGATTACAGTGATTCAATTCAGAACCCATTACAGGGATGGTGCGGGACTGGGTAGTGTTTCTTTCTTTGTGCATGGGATCACCTTGAGCTGTGGGGGGGGGGGCGGTAATTCAAAGGCACCTAATAACAGTGAGAAGTTAATTCTAAATCCCTCTGTTCCCAGCCTGAAATTATGAGTATGTCTCAATATTCTCTATTTTTCTCAAGCCTCCTGGGGCTACCTCATCTAAACACTCTGGTTATCACTGATTCTCTCAATAGCCCTCAAGTTGTGGGGCATAGTGGTTCAGTTAATTTCAAGGTCACACTTGGAACAAATAAAGTTTGCTAACACTGGGTAGCCACATATTAAATACTGATGTTTCATAAGGCATGTTTGGGTCTCCTGAAGATTCTTATCCTTGAGGAAAATAATTTTGCTTTCAAATTGGCAAGATTTGCTCAGAATGTTCCTCAATGGCTCATGGAAACTTTCCCCTTTCCTGTCATCACACCCTGCTATTCCTTTTCCCTAATAATATCTTAGCATACATTTTTCAATTAGTTTAAGCTGTCATAAAAGATGGAAACCCTGGTGGTGTAGTGGTTAAGTGCTACAGCTGCCAACCAAAAGGTCAGCAGTTTGAATCTATCAGGTGCTCCTTGGAAGCCCTATGAGGGAGTTCTCCTCTGTCTTATAGGGTCACTCTGAGTCAGAATTGACTTGATGCCAATGGGTTTCTTTCTTTTCTCTCTCTCTCTCTTTTTTTTTTTTTTTTGGTTATAAAAGATACTAGATGATTTTGTTGCAAGAAACATTTTTAAGGCAAATAATGTTAAAAATTGTAATGCAATGTATAACATTGCATCTTAAAAATCATGGAGAATTTAGAGGTAGACCTGCTTAAACATGGAAAATAAATACAACAGACACAAATTAATATTTCAAAAATTATTTTGTCACATATGCACTATGGGAATCAAAGGATTACATTTGAGAAAGGGACTGAGGAGCTGAGGGGTAAGAGGCAAGCTGCTTTGCCTGCGGTATGGCAGCGCAAATTTGGAAATGTTCTAGCTCTCAAACAAGGTGTTGCCATGTTTCTAACAAACAAATATTTCTGTACTCTCTGAGTTGTATATTTATTAGTGAACTCTTAATTAAGTAGCTTTTTCATAATGGTAGTCAGTAGCTTTATCTAATATTATTTCAAATATTTTTCACTTATGGTTTCTTTTGTTTTCTTTCAAAATTAGAATTTAATTGATATGCTGGTATTTTTGTAATTTTAATTTTATTATTTTCACAAAGCTTTCCAAATTACTTACAAAATTAAACTCAGAAAAAAGGAAGGGATTAGACATTACAACACTCCCTCAAAATTATTTATGAAAACAAAGAAATAGACATTGTTATTTACCTTGAGTGAAATATCTACCATGTTATAATCTTTCTCCTAGAAGAGATTTAATACTTAAAATTTTTTTTATCAGAATAAAGAAATTAGAGGACATAGTAGTTAAGTGCTACAACTGCTAACCAAAAAGTCAGCAGTTTGAATCCACCAGCTGCTCCTTGAAAACTCTATGAGACAGTTCTACTCTATCTTATATAGTTGCTGTGAATCCGAATAGACTCAACGGCAATGGGTTTGGTTTGTTTTTTGGACATATTGGCTGGAGCCCTGGTGACGCAGTAGTAAAGCACCCTGCTGCTAACTAAAGGGTCATGGTTCTAACTCATCAACCACTCCATGGGAGAAAGGTGTGGGAGTCTGCTTCCATAAAGATCACAGCCTTGGAATCACCATTGGTCAGTTCTACTCTGTTCCATAGGGTGACTATGAACTGGAATTGACTCAAAGGCCATTGGTTTGGTTTGGGTTTTTATAAATTGTCTAAGGAGCCTTGGTGGGGCAGTGGTTAAGCACCCAGATTCCAACCAAAAGGCATGAGGTTGGAACCCACCAGCAGTTCTGAAGGAAAAAGATGTGGCAATCTGCTTCCCTAAAGATTTATAGTATTGGGAACCATATGAGACATTTCTATTCTGTCCTAGATGGTTGCTAAGAGTCAGAATCAACTTGTCAAACAACAGATTTGTATTGGTTTGTGGATTGTCTCCTCACTGATACAGAAGACAGGATTTCCGGTTGGCAATGCTATTAAATATTTTAACTAGTTACTGACTTTTCTAATAAAGATTATTCCTGAAAGCCCAGGAAGTCCAAATTTATGTTGATAGAATGCCTTTTTCCATTACCATAACAATAGATTAATGTTTATATAAATGTGACCTGAATATCGAATTCATTCTTAGTCTACACATAGGTAAAACCAATAAAAGAATGAGGAAGTGATCAAACAATATCATTAATACTGTAAGAAAGTAAAATTTTACTAAAGATAATTCAAAATGGTTGTAGCAGTACCTCAACAGAGAACTGCCAGAAATTCAAGCTGTATTCAGAAGAAGGTTGGAACGAGGGATATCATTGCTGATGTCAGATGGATCTTGGCTAAAAGTAGAGAATACCAGAAAGATGTGTATCTGTCTTTTATTGACTATGCAAGGCATTCAACTGCGTGGATCGTAACAAATTATGGATAACATTGCAAAGAAAGGGAATTTCAGAACACTTCATTGTGCTCATGCAGAACCTGTATACAGACCAGGAAGCAGTTATTCTAACAGAACAAGGGGATACTGCATGTTTTAAAATCAGGAAAGGTGTGCTTCAGGGTTATATTCTTTCACTATACTTATTCAAACTGTATGCTGAGCAAATAATCCGAGAAGCTGGACTATATGAACAAGAACTGGGCTTCAGAACTGGAGGAAGACTCATTAACAATCTGCAGTATGCAGATGACAGAACCTTGCTTGGTGAAAATGAAGACTTGAAGCACTTACTAATGAAGATCAAAAAGCACAGCCTTCAGTAAGGATTACACCTCAACATGAAGAGAACAAAAATTCTCACAACTGAAGTAGTAAGCAGCATCATGAAAAACAGAGAAAAGGCTGAAGTTGTCAAGGATTTCATTTTACTTGGATCCACAGTCAACACCTATGGAAGCAGCAGTCAAGAAATCAAAAGACACATTGCACTGGGAGAATTTTCTGCAAAAGATCTCTTTAAAGTGTTAAAAAGCAAAGATGTGGGGGCCAAGATGGCGGACTACATAGACGCTACCTCGGATCCCTCTTGCAACAAAGACTCGGAAAAACAAGTGAATCAATCACATACATAACAATCTACGAACCCTGAACAACAAACACAGATTTAGAGACGGAAAACGAACAAATAAGGGGAAGCAGTGACTGTTTTCGGAGCCTGGAGCCAGTGTCCCAGTCAGGTAACCTTGGCCCCGGGCTTAGGTCTGGGCCCAGGGGAGCTGAACTCAAAAATCTTGTGACGGCGCAAGCACGGGGTACAGCTCTACTCCCCTGAACTAACCCTGGGAGGGGGCCCAGCCGGTCTTCGGAGGCGGCACGGCGACGCGGCTGGCAGGACGAGAAGTCCCCAGGAGACAGCGACTGATTTTGGATCCGGGAGGGCAGCATACCAGCCAGGGAACCTTGGCGCCGGGCTTTTGACTGGGAGCTGTCAGGGGACAAGCACTAGGCGCAGCTCTACTCCCCTGAACTAACCCTGGGAGGGGGCCCAGTCGGTCCGCGGGGGCGGTGTGGAGACGCGGCTGGCAGAAAGACAAGTCCCCGGGAGGCAGCGACTGATTTTGGAGCCAGGAGTGCAGCTTCCCAGCAGGGGAACCTTGATGCTGGGCTTTGGACTGGCAGTGGAGGATGTGACCGCGGCTTCAGCGGGCCAGACCCCCGGGGTCAATCTCAACACAGCCAGCACACATACACGACACACCCCTTGGGAATCTCAGATAAAATAGTCATTCCAAGCAAGACAAGCAACTGTGGCTATTTTTTTTTGTCCTCTCCTATCTCTCTGATCCCTCCCCCACCCTCCCCAGGCAGCTTCATTAACATTGGAATTTCCTGAGCCAGAGGGAGAACGGCTCCGGATCTGCGGCGGCTTTGCTTTTCCCCCTTTTTTTCTTTTTTTTCTTTTGGTCTTTTCCTAACC
The DNA here is from genome assembly GCF_024166365.1 of Elephas maximus indicus. Lineage (NCBI taxonomy): Eukaryota > Metazoa > Chordata > Mammalia > Proboscidea > Elephantidae > Elephas > Elephas maximus. The sequence continues at coordinate 38,812,042 of NC_064836.1, read as the reverse complement.
CACTCCTCCGGCCTGAGAAAAGGAACCACAAAAAACCCAGGGACAAAAATCCATCCCTAATTGAACTAAAAACACAGAACCAGCTACAACCAAGCATATATGATCCAAATCTCGGACTTCCATCATTACAGGGAACAAGGTGGCGGTTATACTCCAAAGGCAGTTCTGATAAGGATCTGACTGCATTTTTTTTTTTTAGCGGATTTTCTGGAAAAACAAGTTTCCCAGTGATGGCTTGGAGACAGCAGTCGATATCAAACCACATAAAGAAACAGACCATGACAGCTTCTACAACCCCCCAAACAAAAGAATCAAAATCTTTCCCAAATGAAGATACAATCCTGGAATTATCACATACAGAATATAAAAAACTGATTTACAGAATGCTTCAAGACATCACAAACGAAATAAGGCAAACTGCAGAAAAAGCAAAGAAACACACTGATAAAACTGTTGAAGAGCTCAAAAAGATTATTCAAGAACATAGTGGAAAAATTAATAAGTTGCAAGAATCCATAGAGAGACAGCATGTAGAAATCCAAAAGATTAACAATAAAATTACAGAATTAGACAACGCAATAGGAAGTCAGAGGAGCAGACTCGAGCAATTAGAATGCAGACTGGGACTTAGGGAGGACCAGGGAATTAACACCAACATAGCTGAAAAAAAATTAGATAAAAGAGTTAAAAAAAATGAAGAAACCCTAAGAATCATGTGGGACTCTATCAAGAAGGATAACTTGCGTGTGATTGGAGTCCCAGAACAGGGAGGGGGGACAGAAAACACAGAGAAAATAGTTGAAGATCTCCTGACAGAAAACTTCCCTGACATCATGAAAGACGAAAGGATATCTATCCAAGATGCTCATCAAACCCCATTTAAGACTGATCCAAAAAGAAAAACACCAAGACATATTATCATCAAACTTGCCAAAACCAAAGATAAAGAGAAAATTTGAAAAGCAGCCAGGGAGAAAACAAAGGTTTCCTTCAAGGGAGAATCAATAAGAATCAGTTCAGACTACTTAGCAGAAACTGTGCAGGCAAGAAGGGAATGGGAGGACATATACAGAGCACTGAAGGAGAAAAACTGCCAGCGAAGGATCATATATCCAGCAAAACTCTCTCTGAAATAGGAAGGCAAAATTAAGATATTTACAGATAAACACAAGTTTAGAGAATTTGCAAAAACCAAACCAAAGCTACAAGAAATACTAAAGGATATTGTTTGGTCAGAAAACCAATAATATCAGATATCAGCACAACACAAGGTCACAAAACAGAACATCCTGATATCAACTCAAATAGGGAAATCACAAAAACAAATTAAGATTAATTAAAAAAAAAAAGGCTCATAACAGGGAATCACTGAAGTCAATACGTAAAAGATCACAATAATCAAAAAGAGGGACTAAAAACGGGTGGCATAGAACTGCCATATGGAGAGTGATACAAGGCGATATAGAACAATACAAGTTAGGTTTTCACTTAGAAAAATAGGGGTAAATAATAAAGTAACCACAAAGAGGTATAACAACTCCATAACTCAAGATAAAAGCCAAGAAAAACATAACGACTCAACAAACATAAAGTGAAACACCACGAAAATGAGGATCTCACAATTTACTAAGAAAAACGTCTCAGCACACAAAAGTATGTGGAAAAATGAAATTGTCAACAACACACATAAAAAGGCATCAAAATGACAACACTAAACACTTATTTATCTATAATTACCCTGAATGTAAATGGACCAAATGCACCAATAAAGAGACAGAGAGTCTCAGACTGGATAAAGAAACACGATCCGTCTATATGCTGCCTACAAGAGACACACCTTAGACTTAGAGACACAAACAAACCAAAACTCAAAGGATGGAAAAAAATATATCAAGCAAACAATAAGCAAAAAAGAAGAGGAGTAGCAATACTAATTTCTGACAAAATAGACTTTAGACTTAAATCCACCACAAAGGATAAAGAAGGACACTACATAATGATAAAAGGGACAATTAATCAGGAAGACATAACCATATTAAATATTTATGCACCCAATGACAGGGCTGCAAGGTACATAAATCAAATTTTACAGAACTGAAAAGTGAGATAGACACCCCCACATATATAGTAGGAGACTTCAACACACCACTTTTGGACAAGGACAGGACATCCAGTAAGAAGCTCAATAGAGACACGGAAGACCTAATTACAACAATCAACCAACTTGACCCCATTGACTTATACAGAACTCTCCACCCAACTGCTGCAAAGTATACTTTTTTTTTCTAGCGCACATGGAACATTCTCTAGAATAGACCACATATTAGGTCATAAAACAAACCTTTGCAGAATCCAAAACATCGAAATATTACGAAGCATCTTCTCAGACCACAAGGCCATAAAACTAGAAATCAATAACAGAAAAACTAGGGAAAAGAAATCAAATACTTGGAAACTGAACAATACCCTCCTGAAAAAAGACTGGGTTATAGAAGACATCAAGGAGGGAATAAGGAAATTCATAGAATACAACGAGAATGAAAATACTTTCTATCAAAATCTCTGGGACACAGCAAAAGCAGTGCTCAGAGGCTAATTTATAGTGATAAATGCACACATACAAAAAGAAGAAAGAGCCAAAATCAGAGAACTGTCCCGACAACTTAAACAAATAGAAAGTGAGCAACAAAAGAATCCATCAGGCACCAGAAGAAAACAAATAATAAAAATTAGAGCTGAACTAGATGAATTAGAGAACAGAAAAACAATTGAAAGAATTAACAAAGCCAAAAGCTGGTTCTTTGAAAAAATTAACAAAATGGATAAACCATTGGCTAGACTGACTAAAGAAATACAGGAAAGGAAACAAATAACCTGAATAAGAAACGAGAAGAACCACATCACAACAGACCAAACTGAAATTAAAAGAATCATATAAGATTATTACGAAAAATTGTACTCTAACAAATTTGAAAACCTAGAAGAAATGGATGAATTCCTGGAAAAACACTACCTACCTAAACTAACACATTCAGAAGTAGACCCATAACAAAAAAAGAGATTGAAACGGTGATCAAAAAACTCCCAACAAAAAAAAAAGCCCTGGCCCGGACGGCTTCACTGCAGAGTTCTACCAAATTTTCAGAGAAGAGTTAACACCACTACTACTAAAGGTATTTCAAAGCATAGAAAATAACGGAATACCACCTAACTCATTCTATGAAAGCCACCATCTCCCTGATACCAAAACCAGGTAAAGACATTACAAAAAAAGAAAATTAGAGACCTATATCCCTCATGAACACTGATGCAAAAATCCTCAACAAAATTCTAGCCAATAGAATCCAACAACACATCAAAAAAGTAATTCACCCTGATCAAGTGGGATTTATACCAGGTATGCAAGGCTGGTTTAATATCAGAAAAACCATTAATGTAATCCACCACATAAATAAAACAAAAGACAAAAACCACATGATCTTATCAATTGAAGCAGAAAAGGCATTTGACAAAGTCCAACACCCATTTATGATAAAAACTCTCACCAAAATAGGAATTGAAGGAAAATTCCTCAACATAATAAAGGGCATCTATGCAAAGCCAACAACCAACATCATTCTAAATGGAGAGAACCTGAAAGCATTTCCCTTGAGAACGGGAACCAGACAAGGATGCCCTTTATCACCGGTCTTATTCAACATCGTACTAGAAGTCCTAGCCAGGGCAATTAGGCTAGACAAAGAAATAAAGGGCATCCGGATTGGCAAGGAGGAAGTAAAATTACCTCTATTTGCAGAGGACATGATCTTATACACAGAAAACCCTACGGAATCCTCTAGGAAACTACTGAAACTAATAGAAGAGTTTGGCAGAGTCTCAGGTTATAAGATAAACATACAGAAATCACTTGGATTCCTCTACAGCAACAAAAAGAACATCGAAGAGGAAATCACCAAATCAATACCATTCACAGTAGCCCCCAAGAAGATAAAATACTCAGGAATAAATCTTACCAAGGATGTAAAAGACCTATACAAAGAAAACTACAAAGCTCTACTACAAGAAATTCAAAAGGACATACTTAAGTGGAAAAACATACCCTGCTCATGGATAGGAAGACTTAACATAGTAAAAATGTCTATTCTACCAAAAGCCATCTATACATACAATGCACTTCCGATCCAAATTCCAATGTCATTTTTTAAGGTGATAGAGAAACAAATCACCAACTTCATATGGAAGGGAAAGAAGCCTCGGATAAGCAAAGCATTACTGAAAAAGAAGAAGAAAGTGGGAGGCCTCACTCTACCTGATTTCAGAACCTATTATACAGCCACAGTAGTCAAAACAACCTGGTATTGGTACAACAACAGGCACAGAGACCAGTGGAACAGAATTGAGAACCCAGATATAAATCCATCCACATATGAGCAGCTGATATTTGACAAACGACCAGTGTCAGTTAATTGGGGAAAAGAGAGTCTTTTTAACAAATGGTGTTGGCATAACTGGATATCCATTTGCAAAGAAATGAAACAGGACCCATACCTGACACCAAGCACAAAAACTAACTCCAAGTGGATCAAAGACCTAAACATAAAGACTAAAACAATAAAGATCATGGAAGAAAAAATACGGAGAACCCTAGGAGCCCTAATACAGGGCATGAACAGAATACAAAACATTTCCAAAAATGACGTAGAGAAACCAGATAACTGGGAGCTCCTAAATATCAAACACCTATGCTCATCTAAAGACTTCACCAAAAGTGTAAAAAGACCACCTACAGACTGGGAAAGAATTTTCAGCTATGACATCTCAGACCAGCACCTGATCTCTAAAATCTACATGATTCTGTCAAAACTCAACCACAAAAAGACAAACAACCCAATCAAGAAGTGGGCAAAGGATATGAACACACACTTCACTAAAGAAGATATTCAGGCAGCTAACAGATACATGAGAAAATGCTCTCGATCATTAGCCATTAGAGAAATGCAAATTAAAACTACGATGAGATTCCATCGCACTCCAGCAAGGCTGGCATTAATCCAAAAAACACAAAATAATAAATGTTGGAGAGGCTGCGGAGAGATTGGAACTCTTATACACTGCTGGTGGGAATGTAAAATGGTACAACCACTTTGGAAATCTATCTGGCATTATCTTAAACAGTTAGAAATAGAACTACCATACAACCCAGAAATCCCACTCCTGGGAATATACCCTAGAGAAACAAGAGCCTTCACACAAACAGATATATGCACACCCATGTTTATTGCAGCTCTGTTTACAATAGCAAAAAGCTGGAAGCAACCAAGGTATCCATCAACGGATGAATGGGTAAATAAATTGTGGTATATTCACACAATGGAATGCTACGCATCGATAAAGAACAGTGAGGAATCTGTGAAACATTTCATAACATGGAGGAACCTGGAAGGCATTATGCTGAGCGAAACGAGTCAGAGGCAAAAGGACAAATATTGTATAAGACCACTATTATAAGATCTTGAGAAATAGTATAAACTGAGAACACATACTTTTGTGGTTACGAGGGGGGAAGGGAGGGAGGGAGGGTGGGAGAGCGTTTTTTACTGATTAATTAGTAGATAAGAACTGCTTTAGGTGAAGGGAAGGACAACACTCAATACATGGAAGGTCAGCTCAATTGGACTGGACCAAAAGCAAAGAAGTTTCCGCGATAAAATGAATGCTTCAAAGGTCAGCGGAGCAAGGGCGGGGGTTTGGGAACCATGGTTTAAGGGGACTTCTAAGTCAATTGGCAAAATAATTCTATTATGAAAACATTCTGCATCCCACTTTGAAATGTGGCGTCTGGGGTCTTAAATGCTAACAAGCGGCCATCTAAGATGCATCAATTGGTCTCAACCCACCTGGAGCAAAGGAAAATGAAGAACACCAAGGTCACACGACAACTAAGAGCCCAAGAGACAGAAAGGGCCACATGAACCAGCGACCTACATCATCCTGAGACCAGAAGAACTAGTTGGAGCCCGGGCACAATCGATGACTGCCCTGACAGGGAGCACAATAGAGAACCCCTGAGGGAGCAGGAGATCAGTGGGATGCAGACCCCAAATTCGCATTAAAAGACCATACTTAATGGTCTGACTGTGACTAGAGGAATCCCGGCGGTCATGGTCCCCAAACCTTCTGTTGGCACAGGACAGGAACCATCCCCGAAGACAACTCATCAGACATGAAAGGGACTGGACAGAGGGTAGGAGAGAGATGCTGATGAAGAGTGAGCTAATTATATCAGGTGGACACTTGAGACTGTGTTGGCATCTCCTGTCTGGAGGGGGGATGGGAGAATAGAGAGAGTTGGAAACTGGCAAAATTGTCACGAAATGAGAGACTGGAAGGGTTGACTCATTAGGGGGAGAGCAAATGGGAGTAAGGAGTAAGATGTATATAAACTTATATGTGACAGACTGACTTAATTTGTAAACGTTCACTTGAAGCTCAATAAAAGTTAATAAAAAAAAAAAAAAAGCAAAGATGTCACTTTAAGGACTAAAGTACACCTGATCCACATCACTGTATTTTCAATTGCCTCATAAGTATTAGAAAGCTGGACAATGAATAAGACCAAAGAAGGATGATGCCTTTGAGTTATGGTCTTGGCAAAGAATATTAAATACACCATGAAATTCCAGAAAAGCAAACAAATCTGTCTTGGAAGAAGTACAGCCAGAATGTTCCTTAGAAGCAAGGACAGTGAGACTTTGTCTCATGTACTGTGCACATGTTATCAGGAGAAACCAGTCCCTGGAGAAGGACATTAGGCTTGGTAAGGTAGAGAAATGGTCAGAGAAAAAGAGGAAGGCCCTGGACAAGATGGATTGACATAGTGGCTACAACAACAGGCTGAAACATAGCAAAGATTTGTGATGATGATGAAGAAGGACCAGGCAGTGTTTCGTTCTGTTGTACATAGGATTACCATGAATAGGAAATGAATCAGTGGTACCTACGAACAACAATATATAGCTAAGGAGGTGAAGCCAATGTGTCATTCAAATCAACTCACCAATTAAAATCATAGATTATGTTATCCTTTGGTGAGTAGTAGGACTTGAAATTTCCTCACCTGTTCCTGTATCATATATCATGAGATCCAATGTGTATTCTCATATTAGAATACAATTTATGTGGCAGAAAATTCACTACAAAGCTGTTTTATTTGAAAGCTTCATATTTATATGTTTGAATCATTTCACATGGAAATATTTTATCTCATATTGCTCTCTAATTATTTAATACATGTTTGTCTTATTAATACAACTTGATCATAAGTATGTTAAGCACAGAATAAATGTTTTCAAATATAGAAAGGGGAGTGTGAAGCTAGAAGCCTCGGTTTGAATTCTGGTTCCATCACTTACAAGCTATATGACTTTGCCAAGCCTTCTGAGATACATCATATGTAAAATAATAATAATAAAACCTATCTTAATGGTTGGTTGTGAAAATTAAATTTCTTAATATATTTAAATATTTTATAACAGCCTACTGCAGACAGATATATGCGTACTTGTTATTAAAATAAGTTGCTCAGAGAAATAATATACTGGAATGTCTTAATCACAGGTCAGCAAACTTTATAAAGGATGAGGTAATAAGAATTTAGTTTTTGTGGGATACATATATCTTTATCACATATTCTTTTATTTATTTTTTTAATGATACTTTAAATATGCATAAACCATTCTTGGCTCACCGGCCATAAAAATACAGTCATCAGGCCAAATTTGTCCCACGGACCATAGTTTGCCAACACATGGCCTAGATGTTTATGGCCCCTAAGGACTATGTTGAAAGAGACAGAAGGAAAATTAACAAAGACCTAGGCAAGGAAGAAATGTTGTTTTTTCCATGTGTTTTTAGTAATTTTTTCCTGATGAAGACTGAAAAGAATACATTTTCCAGACCTGTTGCTGCACTCCATAGAGTGCTAGATTCTGTGCCAGTTAGTGCTAGTAAAAACCCCACCTTGGGCAAGTTAACTTAGATTAAGTCTTAACTACTTGTTCAAGTTTTGTGTCGCCCATCATCATTTAACATGATCCATCTAGTTTTCAATGAGGGTACAATGGGGATCACCATCCCTTCATCTTTAAGTCATTGAGGGTGACACCCAGGTGTATAATTGCTTATAATTATCTTTTCTGGTCATATTATTATGTTAGGTGCTTCCTCACAGGGAACATTACGAGGGTTATGATCCTAAAAGCACATTAAATGTTGTAACCAATCCATGTATTATCACCAATGGAGTTCTCGTTGACATCAGTCTGATAAGTGCCCAGGTATAGAATCCCCTTCTAAAGAGTTGCTATTCAGGTCTACTTCCAGAACAAAGTATGTTCAGACTAATCCAAAAGCAGAAATATTGACAAAGATTTGAGTTCAGCTGGTTTATTTGGAAGATGATCCCATGAAGCAGAAATGAAGGGTAGGGAGAGTGAGACAGGGAAGAATGACAAGCTAATAAAGGTTGTGTAATTCGAATGATTATGTAGAAATGGCTGTCAGTCATGCTAGAAGCCCATTAAGGAACTGAAACATAAGGGACTGACGCATTTATTTACCAACTTCTGTCACATATTTTTTTTTTGTCACGTATTGGTTGAGGGTTGACGCTGGGATGTTAACTATCACAAGATCTTATATTGTGCCTCTCTGCCTTTGGAGAAAGCTCTCAGGCAAAAAAAAAAAAGAAAGATATGACAACTTGAGTCCTTGATACGACACACAGTCACCATGCAGGGCACTTAATGTCCACTAAAAGTGGACTTGAAATCAAGGTGAGCCAAGAGGGCTATGACATAAGGCACCAAAAACATCTTCATACAGAAAAAAATTATTTTAGATGTCTAAGCTATCACATATGATAATATTTCACTACTATGTGCAGTTCATAATCACAAAAAATATAAAGTACCAAAACCCAAACCAAACCCAGTGCCGTCGAGTCAATTCCAACTCATAGCGACCCTATAGGACAGAGTAGAACTGCCCCATAGAGTTTCCAAGGAGCACCTGGTGGATTTGAACTGCTGACCTTTTGGTTCACAGCCATAGCACTTAACTACTACACCACCAGGGTTTCCAAAATATAAAGTACAACACAAAAATTTTACTAGTTTTGCCATTAAAAATAAATTTATGTGTATCAGTCCATGTTTTAATTTTTAAAAGTTTTGTGTTTTCTTTATTAAAAATATATATTCACTGAAAAATAATTTAAGAAAATAAAAAAATTAAATATAACATTTTCTAACTCCAAGGTATTTATTTACATTATTATCATAATAATGGAGAGCTTTCCTCAGATTCCTTGAGCTTCTACATTAATATATTACAAAAAAAAGACAACAAAACCTTAGCTTCAATTATATGAATTTAAAGGTTTTCAAGCAAGAGTAACTTACAAAAACAGCAATATTTTTGGTTCAACTTAATTTTAAGCATATTATAAATTTTTCATTATTATAAATTTTGAAAAATATGCCTGAACCTATCTCTTTTCTCCATGTTCTTTTATTGATCCATAAAGGAAAACTTTATCATCTGCCAATACTTTCTTTCTCCCAATGGAAGATTTTCACCTCTCTCTCTACTTCTTACTTGCTCTGTCTAAACCATAGAACATCAAATCTGATGGGGAAAAAATGTGACTTGTATATGTGGACACAAGGACACAGGGCTTGTCTATCTTTGGAAGTTTCTCTTTATGTATTTGGGAGCAGATGAGCAGGGCTCCACTCAGAGTTCACTTTATATAACTGGAAGTGAAAGGCTAACACTGAGAACCAAGTGTGTTTAATTTAGAATGTATTCTTGATATTTTTCCTCAAAGTAGGGGAATATTGGTAGAGCCATTTAACATGGCACTGCTTTTTCTTCCAGAAATATTGATGTATATAATTTGTATGTCGAGTGAGTAACAATCATTTTATAGCTTATATAAATTGTTTAAAACTTCTGGAAATGTTTGTATTTGGAAACATTCCTTAATTTAGAATTTTTTTTCTCTTTTCTATTTTTATTACTTCTTTTTTTTGGTGTTTTGTAGTGAGGTAGATGTTTGTGAATGACAATCTGTTTCTAATGAAATTTTGACAATCTATTGTTTTCATAATTTACATAATAGAAGCCTGACTCATGAATGTATAAATGAATGAATGAGCTACAATGAAGATAGGTAATATTAATAATAACTCAGATATAGGACACATTTTTTGAAAGAAGCAAGAATAGGGACAGAATCTTACTTTATTGTTTCTGAGTTTTTTTTCCTTGACTTCTAAAGTTTATAAATTTAATGTAAGTCTTTCAAAACAGTAACTAAGGAGTGGACTAAAACACTGAAGGTTAAATGTAAATTGGTAATTTAAATGTAAATCATTGTAACTGTAAATTCATAATGATGAACCAGTAGAATAATTTTTAAAATCTATTGAAAAATTCCCCATATTTATTTTTTTAAAAATGCACTGGACAAAATATTTATAAGGATATTTGTATAATTCAATAATGATTAAATAGAATCATATAGGTAATTTTTGAAAAGTACTGTTTTTTGCTTACTAGAAAATTGAAATGGCATTTCTTCTTAAGCTTATATTTATAATACCTTAAATTCCTTGATTAAATTGTGTTATTTTCTTTGTGAGGGCAAAACACTAGAGTTAGATATTTACCTTCAAAAGAAAGATTTAAAGATATAAGTGCTCAAATACATTAAACTAAGAAATTTACAGCAAATTCAAACAACTCCAGCACATATTAGATGCAGAACTGATTTCAAATAATGATTTGAACATTTTATCAGGAGAATAGTTATGTTTTCTTCCCCAATATGCTATTTAACAAATGATACACATCAAACGCTAAAAATTAAAGCACTTTTTAACAGGGTACCATTACTTAAGTAATTTAAATGTAATCAAGTGGGAATGACATTAAATATGTACCCTTATCTTGTTAATAAGGCACATTTCCGTGATAATGCTTATTATAAAAGAAATTAAGGAGATTAGTATTTTTCAATTGTACTGTTTAATTCAAAATAGGCTTATAAACATTCAGATTAGGGTAATTTTACTTACCAATCTTCATCCTGATATTTGTTTTACCTGTTCTTGTTATTTCAGAAAAAGAAAGAATATTTTCTTATTTTTCTAAAGAACCTCAAAATAAATATAACAATTATATTTAATTGATATATTTTCATTTTAAAGTTTGTTGAATCTGTGGAATTATCGAAGTTAAGATTCCAAAAATTGCAAAGCAATATAGCAGGCTTTTCCAATAAATGAGCACAAATATCTTCTATAGTTGGAGACTAGGACTACACAATATGGGATTTTAAAACTGTAACCTTTTGGAAGCAGATTGTCAGGGCTTTCTTCTGAAGTTTCTCTGGGTGGGTTCAAAATACCAATCTCTTTGGTATTAATAGAGCAAATAGCAGTTTGTATCACCAAGGAACTCCATAGAGCTTTGTTGTTGTTCTTGTTAGGTACCATCCAGTTGGTTTTGAATCATAGCTACCATGTAGCCATTGTGTCAATCCATCTCCTTGAGGGTCTTCATCTTTTTCGCTGACCCTCTACTTTACCAAGCATTATGTCCTTCTCCAGGGACTGGACTCTGCTGATAACATGTCCAAAGTATGAGAGATGAAGTCTCACCATCCTCGCTTCTAAGGAGCATTCTAGTTGTACTTCATCCAAGACAGACTTGTTTGTTATTCTAGTAGTCCATGGCATAGTCAATATTTTCACCAACACCATAATTCAAAAGCATCAATTCTTCTTTGGTCTTCCTTATTTATAGTCCAGCTTTTGTACACTTATGAGGCAACTGAAAATATCATGGTTAGGGTCAGGTGCGTCTTAGCCCTCAAGGTGACATATTTGCTTTTAACACTTAAAGAGGTCTTTTGCAGCCAATTTGGCCAATGCAATCCACTGCCGTCGAGTCAGTTCTGACTCATAGCGACCCTGCAGGACAGAGTAGAACTGCTTCACAGGGTTTCCAAGGAGCGCCTGGTGGATTCGAACTGCTGACCTTTTGGTTAGCAGCTGTAGCACTTAACCAATGCAATACCTCCTTTATTTCCTTTTTTTTTTTTTTTTTTAATTTTTGTTAAGCTTCAAGTGAACATTTACCATTCCAATCAGTCTGTCACATGTAGGTTTACATACATCTTACTCCCTTCTCCCACTTGCTCTCCCCCTATTGAGTCAGCCCTTACAGTCTGTCGTTTCGTGCCAATTTTGCCATCTTCCCTCTCTCTCTATCTTCCCATCCCCCCTCCAGTCAAGAGTTGCCTACACACTCTCCCGTGTCCACCTGATTTAATTAGCTCACTCTTCATCAGCATCTCTCTCCCCCCCACTGACCAGTCCTTTTCATGCCTGATGAGTTGTCTTCGGGGATGGTTCCTGTCCTGTGCCATCAGAAGTTCTGGGGAGCATTGTCTCTGGGATTCCTCTAGTCGCAATCATACCGTTAGGTGTGGTCTTTTAGTGAGAATTTGGGGTCTGTATCCCATTGGTCTCCCGCTCCCTCAGGAGTTGTCTGTTGTGCTCCCTGACAGGACAGACATCGATTGTGGCTGGGCACCAACTAGTTCTTCTGGTCTCAGGATAATGTAGGTCTCTGGTTCATATGGCCCTTTCTGTCTCTTGGGTTCTTAGTTGTCGTGTGACCTTGGTGTTCTTCCTTTGCCTTTGCTCCAGGTGGGTTGAGACAAATTAATGTATTTTAGATGGCCGCTTGTTGGCATTTAGGACCCCAGGTGCCACAATTCAAAGTGGGATGCAGAGTGTTTTCATAATAGAATTGTTTTGCCCGTTGACTTAGAAGTCCCCTCAAACCAAGTTCCCCAGACCCCAGCCCCTGCTTCACTGACCTTTGAAGCTTTCATTTTATCCCGGAAACCTCTTTACTTTTAATCCAGTCCATTTAGGCTGACCTTCCTTGTTTTGAGTGTTGTCTTTTCCTTCACCCAAAGCAGTTCTTATCTACACATTGATCAATAAAAAGCCCTCTCCCTCCCTCCCTCCCTCCCTCCCCCCTTTGTAACCACAAAAGTATGTGTTCTTTTCCGTTTTTTCTATTTCTCAAGATCTTATAATAGTGGTCTTATACAATATTTGTCCTTTTGCAACTGACTCATTTCGCTCAGCATAGTGCCTTCCAGATTCCTCCATGTTATGAAATGTTTCAGAGATTCGTCACTGTTCTTTATCGATGCGTAGTATTCCATTGTGTGAATATACCACAATTTATTTACCCATTCATCCTTTGATGGACATCTTGGTTGCTTCCAGCTTTTTGCTATTGTAAACAGAGCTGCAATAAACATGGGTGTGCATATATCTGTTTGTGTGAAGGCTCTTGTATCTTTAGGGTATATTCCGAGGAGTGGGATTTCTGGGTTGTATGGTAGTTCTATTTCTAACTGTTTAAGATAACGCCAGATGGATTTCCAAAGTGGTTGTACCATTTTACATTCCCACCAGCAGTGTATGAGAGTTCCAATTTCTCCGCAGCCTCTCCAACATTTATTATTTTGTGTTTTTTGAATTAATGCCAGTCTAGTTGGTGTGAGATGGAATCTCATCGTAGTTTTAATTTGCATTTCTCTAATGGCTAGTGATCGAGAGCATTTTCTCATGTATCTGTTGGCTGCCTGAATATCTTCTTTAGTGAAATGTGTGTTCATATCCTTTGCCCACTTCTTGATTGGGTTGTTTGTCTTTTTGTGGTTGAGTTTTGACGGAATCATGTAGATTTTAGAGATCAGGCGCTGGTCTGAGATGTCATAGCTGAATATTCTTTCCCAGTCTGTAGGCGGTCTTTTTACTCTTTTGGTGAAGTCTTTAGATGAGCATAGGTGTTTGATTTTAAGGAGCTCCCAGTTATCGGGTTTCTCTTCATCATTTTTGGTAATGTTTTGTATTCTGTTTATGCCCTGTATTAGGGCTCCTAGGGTCGATCCTATTTTTTCTTCCATGATTTTTATCGTTTTAGTCTTTATGTTTAGGTCTTTGATCCACTTGGAGTTAGTTTTTGTGCATGGTGTTAGGTATGGGTCCTGTTTCATTCTTTTGCAAATGGATATCCAGTTATGCCAGCACCATTTGTTAAAAAGGCTATCATTTCCCCAATTGACTGACACTGGTCCTTTGTCAAATATCAGCTGCTCGTATGTGGATGGATTTATATCTGGATTCTCAATTCTGTTCCATTGGTCTATGTGCCTGTTGTTGTACCAGTACCAGGCTGTTTTGACTACTGTAGTTATATAATAGGTTCTGAAATCAGGTAGGGTGAGGCCTCCCACTTTCTTCTTCTTTTTCAGTAATGTTTTGCTTATCCGGGGGTTCCTTCCTTTCCATATGAAATTAGTGATTTGTTTCTCTATCCCCTTAAAGTATGACATTGGTATTTGGATTGGAAGTGCATTGTATGAAAAAATGGCTTTTGGTAGAATAGACATTTTTACTATGTTAAGTCTTCCTATCCATGAGCAGGGTATGTTTTTCCACTTAAGTATGTCCTTTTGAATTTCTTGTAGCAGAGTTTTATAGTTTTCTTTGTATAGGTCTTTTACATCTTTGGTAAGATTTATTCCTGAGTATTTTATCTTCTTGGGGGCTACTGTGAATGGTATTGATTTGGTTATTTCCTCTTCGATGTTCTTTTTGTTGATGTAGAGGAATCCAAGTGATTTTTGTATGTTTATTTTATATCCTGAGACTCTTCCAAACTCTTCTATTAGTTTCAGTAGTTTTCTGGAGGATTCCTTAGGGTTTTCCATGTATACGATCATGTCATCTGCAAATAGTGATAGCTTTACTTCCTCCTTACCAATCTGGATACCCTTTATTTCTTTGTCTAGCCTAATTGCCCTGGCTAGGACTTCAAGTACGATGTTGAATAAGAGCGGTGATAAAGGGCATCCTTGTCTGGTTCCCGTTCTCAAGGGAAATGCTTTCAGGTTCTCTCCATTTAGAGTGATATTGGCCGTTGGCTTTGCATAGATGCCCTTTATTATGTTGAGGAATTTTGCTTCAATTCCTATTTTGGTTAGAGTTTTTATCATAAATGGGTGTTGAACTTTGTCAAATGCCTTTTCTGCATCTATTGATAAGATCATGTGGTTTTTATCTTTTGTTTTATTTATGTGATGGATTACATTAATGGTTTTTCTGATATTAAACCAGCCTTGCATACCTGGTATAAATCCCACTTGATCAGGGTGTATTATTTTTTTGATGTGTTGTTGGATCCTATTGGCTAGAATTTTGTTGAGGATTTTTGCATCTATGTTCATGAGGGATATAGGTCTAAAATTTTCTTTTTTTGTAATGTCTTTACCTGGTTTTGGTATCAGGGAGATGGTAGCTTCATAGAATGAGTTGGGTAGTATTCCGTCTTTTTCTATACTTTGAAATACCTTCAATAGTAATAGTGTTAAGTCTTCTCTGAAAGTTTGGTAGAACTCTGCAGTGAAGCCATCTGGGCCAGGACTTATTTTTTTGGAAGTTTTTTGATTACCGTTTCAATCTCTTTTTTTGTTATGGGTCTATTTAGTTGTTCTACTTCTGAATGTGTTAGTTTAGGTAGGTAGTATTGTTCCAAGAATTTATCCATTTCTTCTAGGTTTTCAAATTTGTTAGAGTACAATTTTATGTAGTAATCTGATATGATTCTTTTGATTTCATTTGGTTCTGTTGTGATGTGGTCCTTCTCATTTCTTATTCGGGTTATTTGTTTCCTTTCCTGTTTTTCTTTAGTCAGTCTAGCCAGTAGTTTATCAATTTTGTTAATTTTTTCAAAGAACCAGCTTTTGCCTTTGTTAATTCTTTCAATTGTTTTTCTGTTCTCTAATTCATTTAGTTCAGCTCTAATTTTTATTATTTGTTTTCTTCTGGTGGCTGATGGGTTCTTTTGTTGCTCATTTTCTATTTGTTCAAGTTGTAGGGACAGTTCTCTGATTTTGGCTCTTTCTTCTTTTTGTATGTGTGCATTTATCGATAAAAATTGGCCTCTGAGCACTGCTTTTGCTGGGTCCCAGAGGTTTTGATAGGAAGTATTTTCATTCTCGTTGCTTTCTAAGAATTTCCTTATTCCCTCCTTGATGTCTTCTATAACCCAGTCTTTTTTCAGGAGGGTATTGTTCATTTTCCAAGTATTTGATTTCTTTTCCCTAGTTTTTCTGTTATTGATTTCTAGCTTCATTGCCTTGTGGTCTGAGAAGATGCTTTGTAATATTTCGATGTTTTGGATTCTGGAAAGATTTGTTTTATCGCCTAATATGTGGTCTATTCTAGAGAATGTTCCATGTGCACTAGAAAAAAAAGTATATTTTGCAGCAGTTGGGTGGAGAGTTCTGTATAAGTCAATGAGGTCAAGTTGGTTGATTGTTGTAAGTAGGTCTTCCTTGTCTCTATTGAGCTTCTTACTGGATGTCCTGTCCTTCTCCGAAAGTGGTGTGTTGAGGTCTCCTACTATATATGTGGAGGTGTCTATCTCACTTTTCAATTCTGTTAAAATTTGATTTATGTATCTTGCAGCCCTGTCATTAGGTGCGTAAATATTTAATACGGTTATGTCTTCCTGATCAATTGTCCCTTTTATCATTATATAGTGTCCTTCTTTATCCTTTGTGGCAGATTTAAGTCTAAAGTCTATTTTGTCAGAAATTAATATTGCTACTCCTCTTCTTTTTTGCTTATTGTTTGCTTGATATATTTTTTTCCATCCTTTGAGTTTTACTTTGTTTGTGTCTCTAAGTCTAAGGTGTGTCTCTTGTAGGCAGCATATAGATGGATCGTGTTTTTTTATCCAGTCCGTGACTCTCTGTCTCTTTATTGGTGCATTTAGTCCATTTACATTCAGCGTAATTATAGATAAGTAAGTTTTTAGTGCTGTCATTTTGATGCCTTTTCATGTGTGTTGTTGGCCCTTTCATTTTTCCACATGCTTTTTTGTGCTGAGACGTTTTTCTTAGTAGCTTGTGAGATCCTCATTTTCATAATGTTTAACTTTGTGTTTATTGAGTCGTTACGTTTTTCTTGGCTTTTTTCTTGAGTTATGAAATTGATATTCCTTTTTGTGGTTACCTTTTTATTTACCCCTATTTTTCTAAGTAAAAACCTAACTTGTATCCTTCTATATCGCCTTGTATCACTTTCCATCTGGCAGTTCAATGCCTCCTATATTTAGTCCCTCTTTTTGATTATTGTGATCGTTTATCTATTGATTTCCATGATTTCCTGTTGTGTGTATTATTTTGTTTATTTATTTATTTTTTAGAATTAGTCTTAATTTGTTTGTTTTTCTGCTTTCCCTATTTGAGTTGCGTTGATATCAGGACGTTCTGTTTTGTGACCTTGTATTGTGCTGGTACCTGATATTATTGGTCATCCGGCCAAACAATCTCCTTTAGCATTTCTTGCAGTCTTGGTTTAGTTTTTGCAAATTCTCTAAACTTGTGTTTATCTGTAAATATCTTAATGTCTCCTTCGTATTTCAGAGAGAGTTTTGCTGGATATATGATCCTTGGTTGGCAGTTTTTCTCGTTCACTGCTCTGTATACGTCGTCCCATTCCCTTCTTGCCTGCATGGTTTCTGCTGAGTAGTCTGAACTGATTCTTATTGATTCTCCCTTGAAGGAAACCTTTCTTTTCTCCCTGGCTGCTTTTAAAATTTTCTGTTTGTCTTTGGTTTTGGCGAGTTTGATGATAATATGTCTTGGTGTTTTTTTTTTTGGATCAACCTTAAATGGGGTTCGATGAGCATCTTGGATAGATATCCTTTCGTCTTTCATGATGTCAGGGAAGTTTTCTGTCGGCAGATCTTCAACTATTTTCTCTGTGTTTTCTGTCCCGCCTCCCTGTTCTGGGACTCCAATCACTCGCAAGTTATCCTTCTTGATAGAGTCCCACATGATTCTTAGGGTTTCTTCATTTTTTTTAATTCTTTTATCTGATTTTTTTTCAGCTATGTTGGTGTTGTTTCCCTGGTCCTCCAGAAGTCCCAGTCTACATTCTAATTGCTCGAGTCTGCTCCTCTGACTTTCTATTGTGTTGTCAAATTCTGTAATTTTATTGTTAATCTTTTGGATTTCTACATGTTGTCTCTCTATGGATTCTTGCAACTTGTTAATTTTTCCACTATGTTCTTGAATAATCTTTTTGAGTTCTTCAACAGTTTTATCAGTGTGTTCCTTGGCTTTTTCTGCATTTATCCTAATTTCGTTTGTGATATCTTTAAGCATTCTGTAAATTAGTTTTTTATATTCTGTACCTGATAATTCCAGGATTGTATCTTCATTTGGGAAAGATTTTGATTCTTTTGTTTGGGGGGTTGGAGAAGCTGTCATGGTCTGTTTCTTTATGTGGTTTGATATGGACTGCTGTCTCCAAGCCATCACTGTGAAACTAGATTTTCCAGGTAGTTGGCTAAAAAAAACTACAGTCAGATCCCTATCTGAATTCTCCCTCTGGCTCCGGGTATTCGGATGTTAATGGGGCCCTCTGGGGAGGGTGGGGGAGGGATCTGAGAGCTAGGAGTGTAAAAAGAAAAAGGAGTGTAGCACCACAGAATATAGAGCTGAACACCGTGTTCACGCTCCGCCCCGTTCGCCAAAATCCGGGCGGGGCAGGTCCCCTGCTAGGACGCTGCTTTCCTTGCTCGGATACCAGTCACTTCCTCCCGGGGACTTCTCCCTCCGGTGCTCGGCACCGCTCGCGGGCACTGGGTTGGTGTTTCCCGCACGAACGGGTGGGCCCGCCCCCAGGGTCTATTCAGGCGATTATAACTGGGCCCCGCGGTCACGCCCCGCCCTTGCGCGTGCCCAAATCCCAGCGGGACGACTTCCGGTTTGGGACGCTGCTTTCCCCGCCCGTTCCGGAACCAGTCACTTCCTCCTGGGGACTTCTCCTTCCGGTGCGCCACACCTCTCGCGCGAACTGTGTGGGCGTCACCCGCACGGCCAGGTGGGCCCGCCCCCTGGGTCAATTCGGGGTAATAAAAATGGACCCCGCGCTCATGCCCCGTCCGCGCGCTCGCCCAGATCCCAGCGGAATGGCTCCCCGTCTGGGATGCTGCTTTCCCTGCTTAGAGAACAGTCACTTCCAGGGATTTCTCCCTCTGATGTGCCTCGCCACACGGGCGGACTGGGTGTGTGTCCTCCCGCACGAATGTGTGGGCCCCGCCCCGGGGTCACTTTAGGGAAATATAGTTGACCCCCCCCCCCGCTCGCACCCCGTCAGCTTCTCGCCTAACTCCCGGCAGGACGGCACCCCAGCTGGGACACTGTTCTCCCCACTCCCAGATCAGTCACTGCCTCCCGGGTGCTTCTCCCTCCGGCTGCGCCTCTACGCCACCCGCGCCAACCAGCTAGACTTCCTCCCGGGATGGGTTCGGGGGGAAGGGGTGGGCCCCCTTTCTGTGCCGTCTGCCCCCCTGGGCCCTGCCCCAGATCGGGCTCCGAAGGTCACCTGCCTGTTACTCTGGCTCCTGGTTCTGAAAACAGTCGCTGTCTGCCCGTATTTGTTCGTTTTCTGTCTCTAAGTCTGTGCTTGTTGTTCAGAGTTCGTAGATTGTTATGTATGTGATCGATTCCCTTGTTTTTCTGAGTCTTTGTTGCAAGAGGGATCTGCAGTAGCGTCCACGTAGTCCGCCATCTTGGTCCCGCCTCCACCTCCTTTATTTCTTGACTGCTCCTTCCATGGGTGTTGATTGTGGATCCAGTCACAATCTTGACAACTTCAAAGTTTTCTCAGTTTATCATGATGTTGCTTATTGGTCCAGTTATGAGGATTTTTGTTTTCTTTATGTTGAGGTGTAATCCATGCTGAAGGCTCTAGCTTTTGATCTTTATCAGTAAGGGCTTAAAGTCCTCTTTGCTTTCAGTAAGCAAGGTTTTGTTATCTGCATATGGCAGGTTGTTAAAGAGCCTTCCTCCAATTCAGTTGCCTCCTTCTTCTTCACGTAGTCCAACTTCTTGAATTACGCATTCAGCATATAGACTGAATAAGTATGAAGAAAGGATACAATCTCTATCATGCCTTTCCTGCCTTTAAGCATGCAATAGCTCCTTGTTCTGTTTGAAAGACTGCTTCTTGTTCTAGGTACAGGTTCCTCATGAACACAATTAAGCGTTTTGGAATTCCCAAGATTTGGAGGAGAGAGAGACCACAGAAAATTTGAATAACTAATATTTCTAGAGAGGGCATTGATGGTTCAGTGGTAGAATTCCCAACTTTCATACAGGAGACCCAAGTTCGATTCTTAGCCAATGCTCTTTAAGCCCAGCCACCCCTCTTCTGTCAGTGGAGACTGCTTGTTGATATGATCCTGAACAGTTTTCAGTGGAGCTTCCAGACTTAAGACAGACTAGAAGGAACGGCCAGGCAACCTACTTCCAAAAATCAGTCAGTGAAAACCTGACGGATCTCAACAACCTGATCCTTTCATGCACAGAGTCATTTCTAGCGATTTTATACCTGTATTTGAATATAAATACCTTATCTGTTAAGACTGCCTGTCTGATCTTTTTTTCTTATAGGGAAGATCACATTTTGAGGAATACACTGTGTTTAGAATAGATTTACTTTGAATGGCTTTCCTTTATAGTGTCCAGTGTGGGGGTGGGGAGCAATATCAATGATCTTAGGCGTTTAAAATTTTTAAATGACCTAAGTAAATTCTGAAAATCTCTTCAATTTTGATGTGTAAAAAAAAAAAAAATCCCACTCAAAGTATTAATTCCTAGATGAAGAAAAACAGGAAAATGGCCACAAATAAGGTATAATTATGTCTTTGTATGACTAACAGTAACTAGATTAGAATACTTATTACCTCCTATATGAGGATTAAGGAGCCCTTGGCTTAGTGGTTCAGAGTTTGGCTGCTAACCAAAAGGTTGGCAGTTCTAATCCACCAGGCCCTCCTTGGAAACTCTCTGGGGCAGTTCTACTCTGTCCTATAAGCTTGCTATAGGGTCTTTATGAGTCGGAATCGACTCAACGGCAGTGGGTTCAATGGTATGGTAGGGCAGTAGTTAAGTGTTTGGCTGCTAATTAAAAGGTCATCGGTTTGAATCCACCAGTTGCTCTGTGGGAGAAAAGTGTGGGAGTCTACTCCCATAAAGATTACAGCCTTGGAAACCAGATGGGGCAGTTCTACTCTGTTGAGTACGGTCACCACGAGTTGGAATCCACTTGATGGCAACAGGTTTGGTGTTTGTATGAGAAATGGAAAGAAACTAAAAGTTTCTTCTCCCTTAACACGGATGTAGACTCATGACTGGACCCCAAACAAAACCTCTCAAATGTTGTAAGCAAAATAAAAGGTCTGGCTGATATTTGATATAAAAAAGACCACTTTCATCTGATAAGTATGTAACTAACAAGTTACTAACTAATGCTTAATTGATTTACTCAGAAAATTTATGTAGCACAATTTTATTAGCTAAATATTTAGGGAAAAATATATATATACAACTTGTTCAATTATATTCTTAAAATGCTCTTTTTTCTTCCAATTATATGACTTTTAAATGTTTTACTATTAAAAAAAAAGGAGCAAATAACTCAAGCAGGAGATGACTAGCCTCGTCTTTTGTCAAATTGCCCTTCATATCTGGTTCTTCTACAATCATAACTCTGCTAGGCCAATGACCGAAATCTTGTACAAAAGAAGTGTATTTTATTTATTGCAATCATCCATCATATATATCACTGTATTTTCTCCTTTTGCTGATGGCTTGAGTCAAGCTGTACATCCTTTCAGAGAGTCAAAGACTTGCCTTTAAATACAATGTCTGGACAGGCAATAGTCTGTCCTCTGACTTTAAGAACCTGAGTTCAAACATCTTGTCAAATGATACTGGTTATAACCTCAACCTATTGCCCTTTGGTAAGTAATAAACTTTTTCCAGAAGAAACCTACTGTTTAAATGATCTTACCTCTGTAAGACTTCTTCCACGGCTATTCCTTCACCTGGAGTTCTCAAAATTATAGAGCAAGTGAAAAGCACAGTCATTTACCTTCAAGTCTCTTTCTCTCATTGAGCCACTGTAGGTTATTCTAATTGTAATAAAATTTATAATTAGGTTTGAGTTGGTTTTGCTCCATTTAAATTAGCTCAAGTCACTTTTTGCTTAGTGTTTCTTTAGAAGTGCATCAAATTTAAATATAGTTTTCATTTTTTCCGAATGCACGTTAATGTTTTGAAATATAGAGAAAACATATTAGGAAACAATGGTTTGAGGCTCATTTAATTCATTTCTTCTACTATTAATATTTTTTAAGGAAAGTAGACACAAATAAAAAGTACTGAAGATTTTGAAATGCTGAAATAAACTCAAAACTAGGCCAAGCCATTTTAGAAAACACAGACATAGCTGCCTGTACTTAAGCTGGATGTTGAATGAATTCCTCTATCTTTTTAGTCTCCAATTATATCTTGCTGTTAAGCAAAATTTTAAAATCTCATCAGCATTTGTCCCTATCATCACATATATGGAGGTGGCAATAATGTCTACATTTTTCTGTTATATATGATCAATAAAAACAATTCACTAGGCTTTAGGCAACTAAAGCTTTAGGTAATTAAACTAGCTGTTTTTGCATGTGTGTGTGCAGGTGTGTTTTAAGTGAAAGTTTACAATTCAAGTCAGCTTCTCATATAAAAACTTATACACACATTGTAATGTGACCCTAGTTGCTCTCCCCACCATGTGACAGCACACTCCTCTTCTCCACTCCATATTCCCCTTGTCCATTCAACCAGCTCCTGTTCCCCTCTGCATTTTCATCTTGCATCCAGACAGGAACTACCCACATGGTTTCATGTGTCTACTTGAGCTATGAAACACACTCCTCACCGGTATCATTTTATGTCTTACAGTCCAGTCTAATCTTTGTCTGAAGAGTTGGCTTCAGGAATGGTTTTAGTTTTGGGCTAACAGAGAGTCCGGGGGCCATGACCACTGGGGTCCCTCCAGTCTCAGTCAGACCATCAAGTCTGGTTTTTTTACTGGAATTTGAGGTCTGCATTCCACCTTGCTCCTGCTCCATCAGGAATTCTCTGTTGTGTTCCCTGTCGGGGCAGTCACTGTTGGTGGCTGGGCACCACAGATCTTCTGATCTCAGGCTGTTGGAGCCTTTGGTTTATGTGGCCCTTTCTGTCTCTTGAGCTCATATTTTCCTTGTGTCTTTGGTGTTCTTCATTCTCCTTTGTTCCAGGTGAGTTGAGATCAATTGATGCATCTTAGATGGCTGCTTGCTAGCTTTTAAGACCCCAGATGCCACTCACCAAAATGATATGCAGAATGTTTTAATACACTTTGTTACTCCAATTGACCTAGATGTCCCCTGAAGCCCCCCCCCCCACTCTGTCCGTCAAAGTGTTTCTTAGCTTTTGGTTTAGCCAAAAAACTAGCTGGTTCTTTGTTAGCAGTGGAATTATGTTACCTGAGTGTTTAGGAAAATACTAAGCAAAAGTGAATTATTTCTAAATATAAAATAGTAACTATTGATAACTAAACTATGACAGTTTTTCTACTTGGAAGGCTTGTGGTGACTCTCATGTTCTCTATCTTGTGGAGACATCAAATCATTAGTGGGATGTAGAGAAGTTTGGTGTTCCTGAGATGGCATTGATGCAATCACACTGTATTCTTCTTAGTATGAGAGCCACTATGACTGTAAATTCATACCACAATCCCAAAAATTCATATCAAGCAGCACTCACATAAAAAAAGAAATATTACTAACCCAAATCACCCAAGAATGTTCTTAGCGGTTTCACATCAAAGACTGCTTTAGTTCAAATCCTCTTCTATTTCATGTGCTTTTCCTGAGGCTAGTTTCTTCCAACACAGCTTTTAGATAAATAACTCGATTATAGAAATTGTTGGAAAAATTGAACCCTCGTGGGTTCCCTAATAAAACTACAGAAAAAGGAAGTCTTTTTTTTTCCTCTGGGAGTGCTAGATGAAAACACAGTATACACAAAACCCAGTTGCAGCCTTGTCTAACCACATAGAGGCAAAATCTGAGTCAATGAATATAAAACCAGGAGGGGCAAAGAGAGGTAGAGTTGGGATGAAAGAGATGGTAGGAAAGAGGATTAATTACATTATTAAGGCCCTGGATCTAGCCACACCTAAAAGAGCCTATGGGTTATTTTTTTCTTCATTTACAATCAAATTTATTCATTACGTTTTATGTAATTGTCATTGCTAGTTTGGCTATGGTTTATATTGCTTGTAATCCAAACAGAGGAATGTAATACAACTATTGATATACGTGGAGATCTGGTGGCACAGCAGTTAAACTCAAGCCTGCAAACCAAAATGTCAGCAGTTCAAATCCACCAGCTACTTCCTTAAAGATTTATGGAAACCCTATGGAGCAGTTCTACTGTGTCCTATTAGGTCATTAGGTGTCAGAATGGACTTGATGGCAATGGGCTTGGATGGATTTGGATTGATACATGACAGAGGATATTGTAAATGACATACTTTAAAATATAGAATTAAATGAGTTAAAGTGGGATTAAGAACAGATTGTATACGTCCTTCACCCCCAAAGGTGCTGTTCATGAACTTGTTATATGGAAGCAAAAAAACATATATTTTATTTATTAATTTTTTATTTTTAATGTTCGCTGCTGACATTAAAGGGACTGAGGGATTCAGATTCAGTCAACTGGGACTTCAGTGAATATGGTAGAACATTGTCCAGATGACCATGTGTGTTGGCTACTTATTGTGGCTTTATGTAGGATGAAAAGGGCAGAGCCTGATTATACAAAGCAGGGTCTGGTTATGCAAAACCTACAACAGAGGGTGCCGAGCGCCATGATGGATACACACACACGGGAAGAAACAGTGTTTCTCACTGTGCTACACTTGCCACTTTTCTCAATGTCTTCTCCCTACAACATGATATGGGATGAATCAAGCGTCATTATGACTTTAGATCTCAGAAAATAAAGGTTCAAGGAGGCTCCACTTCTTGAAATATATTTTTAAAAAGCTGTTAATTCTTTCTTCATCTTACATGGAGAATACACTTAAATAAATCTATAATAATAACTTAAAAAACAAAAAAATCCAAACCCATTGCAGTTGAGTCTATTCTGACTCAAAAACAAAAAAAAACCAAACCCTTTGCTGTCGAGTTAGTTCAGACTCATAGCGATCCAATTACGAACATTTAAATTAAATTTCTTCAGGAAAAAATAAAATTGCATTGGAATATATTCAACCAGAATCCTGGAAATGCCTTTGCTATGGACAGATTTATAATTTCACACTTTGGGAAGAATTCTTCAGTGATATATTCTCATTGACTAGTGACAGAACGTAACAGTATTAATGGACATAAGAGCTTGGGTCCTTTGTAAGGAGGTGATGGATGGTCTTATTTTTGTTTCATCGTTCAGTATATGTCTTTGAGTAAATGCTGAAGAGGGTAATAAATTCTCATCATATTTCTAGAACCTTCTTTATACTGCAGGTTGTTTGGATATAAACTTGCCAGCACTTTTTAATAAAACTGCACTTTCAAGATGTCAATTAAAGCTAAATTTGTCAAACTGTTTCTCTAGATGTTGGATGAATGTTCATTATGCCCAGAAATAGATGACTGCTTTGATGTGCATTTTTTAAAATTAAGGATTACTGTGATAGAAGAGATTTGTTCACTGTCTCCATGACTGAATTTTTCTAACAGCTCTCAGAGTAGCAAAAATTACTTGGTTTAATTTTAATTTTACATGTCCTTAAATATCCCTGCAATACATGGTAAACAAGATCCCACCCTGTTCAAACAAAAAATTTGGACCACTGTATACCTATTTACCTACCTATGAGTTGGAATCAACGGAAAGGCATTGAGTAGTATCTATCTATTGTTGAATATGGAAACCCTGGTGGTGTAGTGGTTAAGTGCTACGGCTGCTAACCAAGAGGTTGGCAGTTCAAATCTGACAGGCGCTCCTTGGAAACTCTATGGGGCAGTTCTATTCTGTCCTACAGGGTCGCTATGAGTTGGAATCGACTCGATGGCAGTGGGTAGTGGGTAATTGTTAAGTATATAAAATTGCAAAAAATTAGAGTTATACGAACTTCGAACTTCACAAATTCTCTCATTCTGTAATTTCTTTTCCAGTTACAACTTTGTCCACAAATCCAAAACAGTAAGACCTTACTTAATGTAAGAGCAAGTTCTGGGATCACAAGAGGATTTAAGCCTTGACTTTGCCACCAAGCAGCTCTGTGACTAGGAGCTCTGGTGGAACAAAGGATAAGATCTGCTAACCAAAAAGTTGGCAGTTCAAACCCACCAGCTGTGGAGCAGGAGAAAGAAGTGGTAGTCTGCTTCTGTAAATATTACAGCCTTGGAAACCATATGATTTTTACTACTCTGTCCTATAGGGTCACTATGAGTTGGAATCAACTTGACAGCAATGGGCTTGGTTTTGGGTTTAGCTCTGTGACCCTGGGCAAGCTATGGAACTCTTGTAAGCCTTACTTTGTTCATCTGCATAATGGAAATATAATGGTGTCTTGTGAGAAAAAAGAAGAAATTTGAGATAAACTGTTCAAAGCAGTTGGAAGAGTGTTAGTTACCTAATGCATAGCAATAAATGTCTATTTGTTGTAATGTTGCTATTATTTTTAACTTTTTTTTTTTTTAATATAAACTTCTCCACCAGAGATCTCTGTATTCCAAGGATGTGGCTAGTGATTTTCACTTATGGCAAAACTACATGTTTAGAAACAGATAATTTCTTAAAGTTGTATACTCCTTATGGATTGTACATTCATGTTATTCTGTAAAATTAAGTTTTAATTCCCCTCTGAAACTTTAATGCTCAAGGAAACATCCTTCTTTAAATACAGACAATGTAAAATAGTATTCAACAGCAGAGACTTCAGAGTCTGGTGGGAGTTCTATCCCTGCTATTGCCTGGTTGTCAGATCTTCAAAAAACCAAAATGCCAAACCCAGTGCTGTTAAGTTAATTCTGACTCATACCTCCCCTATAGGACAGAGTAGAACTGCCCCATAAGTTTCCAAGGAGCACCTAGCAGATTTGAACTGTCAAGCCTTTGGTTAGCAGTCATGGCACTTAACCACTATGCCACCAGATTTTAGGCATGCATATATCTTTTTTAAATCAAACCCTGCCTTCTCCTAAGTATAGTCATAATTGTTACAAATGAGTCTTTATGGTATAAAACCTCCCATAGACTCTGGAGATGTTCAAATACACTTTCACTTTTTAGATAAACTTACAAAACAAAAACAAACAAAAAAAAACTCATGTATTCACTAGATAACCCCCGTTACAAACTGTAACTAATTTCCCTCCTGTTCTTTTTTGTTGCATCTGTGACATGAATGTTTCAGTTGGTCACTTTCAATGTGGCACAGACCAAACAAAAAAACTAATGTTTGTATATCCCAAAGATAATAAACGTTTTCCAACCAAAAAATTTGCACCGACTCATCTAAATTCTCTACAGTTCACATCCCGCAGTTCCAAGAAAGTTGTCAGTCTTCTACCCTCTAAGTAATTTGTTCAGAAATCCCCGCCCTTTTACAGCACACTTGGTTGTTTACTCTTCACCGAAAATGACAGACCATTCATATTTAAAATACTTCAGTTCTTGCAAAAATACACTCTTATGGCTTTTAATTTATTCACCAAATCAAAAAAACAAACCCAGTGCCATCGAGTCAATTCGTACTCATAGTGACCCTATAGGACAGAGTAGAACTGCCCCATAGAGTTTCTAAGGAGCGCCTGGCGCATTTGAACTGCCGACCCTTTGGTTAGCAGCTGTAGTACTTAACCACTACTCCACCAGGATTTCCAATTTATTCACAGATCAGTAAAATATTACATTTTATTAAATTTTATATTATGGTGGAATACCTAATCAACAAAAATAATGAGGATAATCACTAATATTTACAAGATTTGGGTATGTGGAATGTAGAGATAATCTTATTTTTCTGAGTTTTTTTTTTAAATTCTCTAAAATTTATGTGAAAGATTTTCTAACCAGAAAAAAAACGTTAAAAATGAACTTTAGAATTGCCCATATCCTTTGATCTGGCAAAACAATGTAGAAAAAAATATCCCAAGGAGAAAACTATTCAGAAATGTGCACCTGTATTTTTCATCATTGGTGTTTTTTATACAAATTGCCTAGCTTCCCAGGTTGATTCAACAGAGAACACAGAGTTTAGTTTAAAGATTGTAAAGTTATCAAAAATCTTGACTTTTTAAAAAAAATTTTGATAAGAATCAAATAAACTTGGAGAAAATTTCTAAACATTTGTTGTTGTTGTTGTTGTTAGGTGCAGTTGAGTCGATTCCAACTCATAGCGACGCTATGCACAACAAAACAAAACACTGCCCAGCCCTGCGCCATCCTTACAATCGTTGTTATGCTTGAGCTTATTGTTGCAGCCGCTATGTCAATGCACCACCTTGAGGGTCTTCCTCTTTTCCACTGACCCTGTACTCTGCCAAGCATGATGTCCTTCTCCAGGGACTGATCCCTCCTGACAACATGTCCAAAATATGTAAGAAGCAGTCTCGCCATCCTTGCTTCTAAGGAGCATTCTGGCTGCACTTTTTCCAAGACAGATTTGTGCGTTCTTTTGGCACTCCATGGTATATTCAATATTCTTCGCCAGCACCACAATTCAAAGGTGACAACTCTTCTTCAGTCTTCCTTATTCATTGTCCAACTTTCACATGCATATGATGTGATTGAAAATACCATGGCTTGGGTTAGGCGCATCTTGGTCTTCAGGGTGACATCTTTGCTCTTTAACACTTTGAAGAGGTCTTTTGCAGCAGATTTGGCCAGTGCAATGCATCTTTTGATTTCTTGACTGCTGCTTCCATGGCTGTTGATTGTGGATCCAAGTAAAATGAAATCCTTGACAACTTCAATCTTTTCTCCGTTTACCATGATGTTGATCATTGGTCCAGTTGTGAAGATTTTTATTTTCTTTATGTTGAGGTGTAATCCATACTGACTGCTGTGGTCTTTGATCTTCATTAGTAAGTGCTTCAAGTCCTCTTCACTTTCATCAAGCAAGGTTGTGTCATTTGCATAACACAGGTTGTTAATGAGTCTTCCTCCAATCCTGATGCCCCATTATTCTTCATATAGTCCAGCTTCTGGTATTATTTGTTCAGCATACAGATTAAATAGGTATGGTGAAAGAATACAACCCTGACGCACACCTTTCCTGATTTAAAACCAATGAGTATCCCCTTGTTCTGTCTGAACAACTGCCTCTTGATCTACCAGAAGGATGTTTACCTGTGTTTTATTGACTATGCAAAGGCATTTGGCAGTGTGGATGATAACAAACTATGGATAACACTGCGAAGAATGGGAATTCCAGAACACTTGATTGTGCTTATGAGGAATCTTTACATAGATTTGTCTCTTACTACCATAGTATACCATCAATTACTATATAAACACTTAATATTCTGTGTTGATGATTCCTACTTCACCTCTGGCATTTATTCTGAGCTTGTAAATTCATGTCTGAAATCACCTGCCAAAAATTAATGTAAATATCCTGAACATATTTCCTTCTTCAAATAGATTAATTCTTCTTGTCCATCATTTTCTAATGAGATATCAACTTGGTTCATCATGTCATATTTTCTATGACATCCAGGCCAAAAACCTTGAAATCAGTGCCAAGTCATTTCTCCCCCTCAACATTCTTATGTCCTCAGTCACAGTGATAACTTATTCTGATTTGGAATTATGACACGTGATGTCAAGCTCCTTTCTGTCCCTACTGCAAGTTCTAAGCACAGCCTTGCCATTTCTCACTTGAAAAGTTGCAGTAATACCATAACTTTTTTCTCTGCATTCCAGAAAATTAGCCTTGCTATCTCATTCCTGGTAATGCTGGCAAAATCCAATCAGTCCATATGCATATTGGCTCTTGTCTAAGTAATATAGCGCACATGTCTGCTGCAGGTCATTGAAATATTGCCCTAAAATTGCTAGTTCCTATATGTGAAGTGGAGCCCTGGTGATGCCGTGGTTAAGAGCTACAGTGAGCTATGACTGCTAACCAAAGCGTCAGCAGTTCGAATCCACCAGCTGCTCTTTGGAAGCCCTATGAGCCAGTTCTACTCTCTCCTATAGGGTTGCTATGAGTCAGAATCGACTCAACAGCAATGTTTGTCTTGTGTGTGTGTGTCTGTGTCTGTGTGTGTGTGTGTACGTGAAGTATATTTCTAAGTAGCTGACAAATACAAATTCTGTTTAGTTTTTATGTTTTTGCAATTTAAACCATGAATAATTCCTCATTTATTTAAAATAAATAGTTTTTATGTATCACAATTTCTTATATTTAGGAAAATCATAAAATCTTTACATGTTACCTTGTAAAGTTTGAGTTAGAATGTCTGAAATTAATTTTGTTTCATAACAATTTTTTGACAAATTTTATTTAGTAAAAAATATCACATTAGGCTTTTTCAAAAGTACAAAATACTCTTTTTTCAGGTTTAAAATGGATCTAGGTCACATTAATTCTGAGCATGTAAACTAAATATAAATTATCCTGCAGGTCCAGGCTATAGACTTACAAGAATGTTGTAAGGAGATTGCTATTACTGGACAGGAACTATGGGAGTTTTAATCCTGGTTCTATCACAAACCTGCTGTGTGACCTTGCCAAGTTAATCTATGTCTGTGTTTTTTTATGGAAAAGTTTACTGTTGTACCTAGGCACTTTGATAAACATATCACCACAATACAGCATAATGCACAAGGAAAATCATAGATTCACAGAATGTATGGTTTGAAGAGAACATGAGGGAATATCCAGTTGTTACTTTAAACCTGAGACTGTACTACACACAAACTATTTTTCAAATAATGTCAAATTGAATCTCAACAATGCATAGATAGACTCCCTGGCAAGAAGTATCTACTTAGAAATTTGAAGACAATGAAAGGCATTCCTAAACATTTTCATCATTAATTAAAAAAAAAGTAGTTATCATAATTTATGTATTACATTATTGTTGTTATTGTTATGTGCCACCAAGTCAGTTCCAACTCATAGTTACCCTGTGTACAACAGAACAAAACACTGCCCAGTCCTGCACCATCCTCATAATCATTGTTATGTTTGAGCCCATTGTTGCAACCACAGTGTCACTCCATCTCATTAAGGGTCTTCCTCTTTTTCACCAACCCTCAACTTTACCGAGCATGATGTTCTTCTCCAAGGACTAGTCTTTCCTGATAACATGTCCAAAATACCCAAGACAGAGTCTTGCCATCCTCACTTCTAAGGAGCTTTCTAGTTGTGCTTCTTCCTAGATAAATATATTTGTTCTTCTGGCAGTCCATGGCATATTCAATATTCTTGGCCAACACCATAATGAAAAAGCATCAAATCTACTTCAGTCTTTTATTCATCGTCCAGCATTTGCAAGCATGTGAGGCAATTGAAAACACCATGACTGGGGTAAGGCTCACCTTAGTTCTCAAAGTGACATCTTTGCTTTTTAACACTTTAAAGACATCTTTTGCAGCTGATTCACCTATTACAACATATCATTTGTTTTCTTGACTGCTTTTTCCATGGGTGTTGATTGTGGATTCAAGCAAAATGAAATCCTTGACAACCTCAATATTTTCTCCATTTAACATGATGGTTATTGATCCAGTTGTGAGGATTTTTGTTTTCTTTATGTTGAGGTGTAATCCGTACTGAAGACTGTGGTCTTTGATCTTCATCAGTAAGTGCTTCAAGTCGTCTTTGCTTTAAGCAAGCTAGGTTGCATCATCTGCATAATGCAGGTTGTTATTGAGTCTTCCTCCAATCTTAATGTCTCATTCTTCTTCATATAGTCCAGTTTCTTGGATTATTTGCTCAGTCTATAGATTGAATAAATATGGTGAAAGGATAAACCCTGATGCACACCTTTCCTGACTTTAAACCACTCAATATCCCCTTGTTCTGTCTGAACAACTGCCTCTTGATCTATGTACAGGTTCCTCATGAGCACAATTAAGTGTTCTGGAATTCCCATTCTTCCCATTGTAATCCATAATTTGTTATGATCCACATAGTTGAATGCCTTTGCATACTCAATACAACACAGATAAACATCTTTCTGGTATGTCCTGCTTTCATCCAAGATCCAGCTGGTGTCAGCAATGACATCCCTTGTTCCAAGTTCTCTTCTGAACCTGGCTTGAACTTCAGACAGTTGTCTATATACTGAAAATTTTACTTGTGTGTGATATTAGTGATTGTCTTTGATAATTTCTGCATTCTTTTGGATCACTTTTCTGTGAAATGTGCACAAATTTGAATACCTTCCATGTTCTGGAAGAGATGGGTATGGAATATATACCAATGTAGCTTGTCAATTTTTTCTTGTATTTTTGAATAGTTTTTTATACGTGTCCTATAAATCGCTTTTTTATCTTTGAAGATAGGTTGCTACATTATTATTTTTTTGTTCAAAACTCAGATTTCATAGCCTGTTTTTATTCTTTTTATCTTTTTTTGAAGTTATAGAGAAGATATTTGCCTATTTGTACTAGAACACCAATCACAAATACACTGATTTATATCTGAGCACAGCAAATACATTGAGCTCAGTAAAATTTTGATTTAGTTCTCAGGTGTATAGGTTTTGAAGAAATTAAGTCTTAGGGCAATACTATTAAACTCAGTCTCACAGGCTAACTCAACATGCAGTATTCTCAAAAAGGTGGCTTTTATTAACCAATGTGTTCTTTTACCAACTTCCATATACCTGACACTTGCTTTATAGTTTTATTTCAAGTACCTTATGCTAAATATGCTAAGTACTTTAAACATCCATTTGATTAGAGAGAGATATTCTGATATAGCACAATTAATTTTTTTTAAATAATTTTTATTGTGCTTTAAGTGGAAGTTTACAAATCAAGTAAGCCTGTCACATATAAACTTATATACACCTTACTCCATACTCCCACTTACTCTCCCCCTAATGAGTCAGCCCACTCCCTCCTTCCAGTCTCTCCTTTCATGACGGTTTTGCCAGTTTCTAATCCTCTCTACCCTCCTATCTCCCCTCCAGACAGGAGATGCCAACACAGTCTCGTGTCCACCCGATACAAGTAGCTCACTCTTCATCAGCATC
This sequence comes from Elephas maximus indicus, assembly GCF_024166365.1. Taxonomy (NCBI): domain Eukaryota; kingdom Metazoa; phylum Chordata; class Mammalia; order Proboscidea; family Elephantidae; genus Elephas; species Elephas maximus. The sequence continues at coordinate 38,778,754 of NC_064836.1, read as the reverse complement.
TCTTTCCAACCCATTGTCCAGTCCCTTCCATGTCTGACAAGTTGTCTTCAGGAATGGTTCCTGTCCTGGGCCAACAGAAGGTTTGGGGACCATGACCGCTGGGAGTCTTCTAGTCTTAGTCAGACCATTAAGTCTGGTCTTTTTCTGAGAATTTGGGGTCTGCATGTCACTGTTCTCCTGCTCCCTCAGGGGTTCTCTGTAGCACAATTAATTTTGGAAAAAAAAAAAAGTGTTAAATCAACATAAGGAAATACCTGGTCTGGAGGTCAAGCTCACTTAATCCCTGCTAAACCTATTTGTCATACGAAAAATTAACAATGCACCTATTTGTCATATGAAAATTTAACAACGTGCCATTTTGAATTTTTAAGAAAATGACAGTATAGGTAATAATTCAGGTTCAAAAGTTGCCTTCACTTAGTTAAAAAGACTGTATATTTTTTGAGTGTAAGAAATTAAAGACAGATCCTAAATTGCCAAGCCTTGCTTATGAAGAAGACACATTAATTTAAATTCTTGGTAGTAAATTGCTTTGGGTTTCAGACTATTACTTGCTGATTCACTTCCCTCACCTATTAAATCAATTTTATTGAGGTATACCATATATGTAATAAAATGTACCTACTTTGATTGATCAGTTTAATAAATTTTGACATACATACACATACGTATGTCTAATATACCCCTATGAAATTTCAGAATATTTTCATCAACTAAAAAATTCCCTCCTGCTCCAGCAATCCCTGGCCCCAGGCAAATGTTAATCTGATTTCTCTTAATATAGATTATATGTGTCTATGTTTTCTGCATTATGTTAGGATTTGTCTAGTTTGTTATCTGTGGGTTACTTTTCTACTAGTAAGGGATTGTAATGTCAACTGTGTCAGTAATCATTAGTTTCATCATCATTTAATTTTACAAATGAGGATATTAAGAAACCAGGTATTCAGGTGGCTTGGCTGAGACTCTAGCAGGTTAGAATGAAAGCCAATATTAATAGCTATTTCTTCTTCTAAACATTGACAAGAACTTTCTCATCTCCATTAGTTTTAATGCATCACAAATCATGAAAAACACAATGAAAATGTCATTGTAATTACTTCTCTCTCTCTACAATCCTGAATATTTAGGAAAGATTATAAAGTTATTTCTTGTCTGCTTTATATTTTTAAAGAAAATTTGCTCATCTACTGAGCTTACATTTGAAATTAGAAGTTAATATTTCAAATATTAAGTATGAAGCATGTTATTCCACCAACTTGGATTTATATGGACCTAGTTAAGATTTTTTTTTTTAGCTAAGATTAACGGGAAAACTTTCTTCAGTGATACTGTGAGAACAACCACTAACCTCTTTTCAGAAAAAAGTCACATATTTTAAGCCAGGCAGAGAATAGCCACTGTTTTTATTTTATATATATGTATATTTAAAAATCAAAAAACTCACTTGCCATTTTCTATCTTTATCGTTGTTATCTAGTGCTGCTATAACAGAAATACCACAAGTGGATGGCTTTAACAAACAGAAATTTATTCTCTCACTGTCTATGAGGCCAGAAGTCTAAATTCAGGGAGTCAGCTCCAGGACAAGGCTTTCTCTCTCCATCAGCTTTGGGGGAAGGTCCTTGCCATCAACCTTCCACTGGTCTAGGAGCTTCTCAGAGCAGGGACCTCAGGTCCAAAGGATGCACTGTACTCCTGGCACTACTTGCTTAATGGTATGAGGCCCTTTTTTCTCTCAAGATGCAACTTAATCTTATGGATTGAGCCCTACCTCATTAACATAACTGCCTCTAATCTTGAGTCGTTAACATCTTAGAGGTAGGATTTACAACAAATAGGAAAATCACCTCAGATGACAAAATGGTGGGCAATCACACAATACTGGGAATCAGGGCCTAGCCAAGTTGACCCATTTTGGGGAGACACAATTCAATCCATAATAATTCTTTTATAAAATAAGTAATACAATATCTCCTCCATTTAGTTGTTTTAATTATTCAGAGTGACAGCCAAAGAGAAGACAAAATTGTATAAGTTGAACTTTATTTTAAAAAAGGATTTATCTTTTAAAATCAGAATGCATCCGGACAATGGATTACTTTAAAACGTGCTGAAATTGTTGATAATAAATAGAAAAAGGAAATTCTGGTTGTGAAAATATACACAAAGAGAATATATGAAACAACTTATGTTCTAAATATCAAGTATGTCATACTGCAATAACAGTGATAAAGATTTTGAGCTAACATATTGTAATATATTAATAAATATTTTTTCTTCACTGGTTCACCTTTTCATACATAACTGAACATTCTCCTCCAGCTCCTTTTCCGTCTTAGCACCACCACTGTGTTTGAAGTAAAAATATAATAACTGAACTAAAAAAGTCTTTACTGAGTTCCTAATATGTACTATGAATTGTTCTGGTGATGGTATATAAAAGGATCAAATCACATAGAACACCTATTGTAACATATCCTGTGGCAGGAAACACGCATAATAGAATGAAAACAAATAAATTATGGATGGGATCTCTCTTAATCACCTAGTGTTGCTGTAACAGAAATACCACAAGTTGATGGATTTAAAAAAGAGAAATTTATTCTCCTACAGTCTATTAGTAAGCTATAAGTCCATATTCAGGGCATCAATTCTAGGGGAAGATTTTCTTTGTCTGCTCTGGAGGAAGGTCCTTGTCATCATTCTTCCCCTGGACTAGGAGCTTCTCTGTGCAGGAATCCCAGGTCCAAAGGACGCGTTTTGCTCCCGGCACTGCTTTCTTGTTGGTATGAGGTCCCCAACTCTCTGTTTGCTTCCCTTTCGTTTTACCTGTTTTAAGATAAAAGGTGGTGCACGCCATACCCCAAGGGAACTCCCTTTATATTGGATCACAGGTGTGATCCGAGCAAGGGTATTACATGCCACTCTAATCCTCTTTAACCACAGGTAGAGATTATGATTTATAATACATAGGAAAATCACAGAATGGACGGCAATCACACATTTTTTGGGGGACACAATTCAGTCCAAGACAGGCTTTCTTTCTTTTCCTTTCTATCTTCTTTTCCTTCCTTCCTTCCTTCCTTCCTTCCTTCCTTCCTTCCTTCCTTCCTTCCTTCCTTCCTTCCTTCCTTCCTTCCTTCCTTCCTTCCTTCCTTCCTTCCTTCCTTCCTTCCTTCCTTCCTTCCTTCCTTCCTTCCTTCCTCCCTCCCTCCCTCCCTCCCTCCCTCCCTCCCTCCCTTCTTTCCACTTTCTCTTCTCTCTCTCTGTCTTTCTCTCCCTCTCTTTCTTTTGAAGGGGGGAATAGAAAGTGGCTTTCTAGCTGAAACCTAAAAAATGAGTATGAGTTAGCCTGGTGAGTGGAGACATTTGTACTTGGGGCAGTAGGTTTCCCCAAACTTTTTCCTTCAGAAATGTTAACTACTTGTTCAAGGGCACTTCTCTGCTCCCAGGTAAATAAGCAACTTTTGGAAATTACTATCACAAATAAATACATTTATATGAAGCTCAGAGGAGATAAATGGAGAGAAAAAAAGACATGAACTTGGAATTTAATCACTAATTTACATTGGGAAGTCATGAAAATAATGTTATCATTTAAAACCTGAGACTTTAGCATTTGAAGAAAAGAATATCCAGTAAGGATTCCCAAGGAACTTTAATTTGTAGAAGAGAGATGGAAAAGAAGGGTCAGAAAAGACATCTGGGAAATAGTGACCAGAAGTGTAGGAGGAAAGTCTATAGGTATAGTATAAGAGAAAAAAAAAAAAAAAGAGAAGAAGGAAAAAGGATTTAAAAAAAGTAGGAGTGAGAACTGTGTAGAATGTTGTGGGAGCTTCCAGGAGACAAGAAGAGAAAACCATATATTAGAATTAGCAGCTGCAAAGGTGTTAATAAGAAAAGTTTTTTTTCAAGTGATATGTGACACATCAAGATTGGAACAGATTGAGAGGCTGGAAACGGGGTGATCAAATGGAAGAACCACTCTTTCAAGAACTTTCTATTTTGGGGGGAGTTACTGACAGGAGCTGGGTATGGAGACAGGGCACTTTTTGTTTGTTTTATGAGGGGAGGCATTATCACATGTCTGCAAGTTGATCGATTGATCCTCTAAAAAGGAAGTTTGAAAATGCAAAAGCTAGAGGAAATGATTAACAAAAAGTGGTTTCAAGTAAGTGGAAAGAGCACATGTAGAGAATTTTATCTTTTATAGCAGGAGGAATACTTTCTCTCGTAGCAGAAAGGAAATAGAGGAGAATCAAGGCAGATTTTTAGGGCTGATGGTGGGACGAGCAGTGATTGTTCTTTGTTGAGAGGTATTTACCCTGTGACATATGAGACATGGTTCTTAGCTGAGGGCAAAGATAAATTTGATCATTTTTATAAAGAAGGTATGGAATAGTTGTACAGCATGATTTTGTTTTGTCTTTCACCTTTATTAAAACATGGAATGCTCACATTTCAAATACAAATATGAAACTGCTATTATTTTGAGATTAAATGTGGTATATGAAGAGGAGGGATTTAAAGAGAGTGTTGGCGATAGTTTAAATATATGCAATCCTTCTCAAAACCACCTACTCTAGAATTATTAAGCTACAATCTACTGGCTTCTTCCTCTATACTTTTTCACTTCCTTTGGGATTCTGCCGCACACATGCTATAGAATCACTAGATATTAGTGATGGAATTCCCATAAAACTGATGATTTTATGCAGAGTTAAACAGCCAGCTATTCGTCACCAACGGGAACAATGAAATAAATAGTGTTATGTTGAATACCTTATACTTTTGGTATCCTTTTCTTTATAATGATCTTTTGGTACAATGATTTTTCACATCCATATTTTTTTTTCTTTTTTGGTGGTATTTCAATACACATCGTTACTTTTTAAAAACAGAAAAGCATGTTGCATTTTGAAATACCCCATTAGTGGCCTGTGTTGTTTTGCCAAATACTCACTGTTGGCCTCTTTCATGAATATTTTTGGCCTAAAAATAGTGAACAGGTGTTACAGTGGTGAGAAGCCATGTGGGTGTTAATGTGGCGAAGCTTTCTACAGCACAAGAGAAAGCATTTTCAGAATATCAGGCTGTCAGTCTACTTATTTGGGACCTGCAGTCTAAACTGGCACACCATTTTGATAGCAGGCACATTACCCTCATAACAGATGGTTACGAGTATTGACAGCCAAGTGATCATGTATGTACATCAGTTGTGGGTGTTGAAAGCAAGCTGCTCATTTAAGAAGGTCAAAAAGCAGTCTGTCCAGAGCCTCCACAAATAATATTAAGGATAGCTGTCTACTTATACGTTGTCACTCTCTCTTCACTTATGCTCTCATACAATTACATGGATAACTCGGGCTGAGAATTTTATATTGTAAGCAATAGAAGTCAGTGTCAGAGCAGACGCACTGAATTTGGACTAAGTAAAACAATTAACCTTGAAAGCCAAAATGCAGAAAAGGCATCTAATGTCACATAAAGTGAGTAGGAGTTGTGGGTAAATTACATGTAATAGATCCTGTTTAAATATGATGCTTGGGCTGGTAAATTTGTCCCAAGCAGCCTTCATCATTCCACAAAGTTAACCTGGCTTATCACGTATTAATTTAGAAAAAAAATCAGCACATTATTGCAACTGTGTGAATGACCTGTCACCATTCCTAATATATATATTTTTAATTTCTTAAGTAAGTCAAATTTAAATACTACCAATCTACAATGGCATTTATTAGTCTTCCAATTTCAAATAAATTATGAAAAATATCACAAGACACACTAAAAAAATAACTTCTAATAACTTAAATTCAAATTTGTTCAACCAAAAATGTTTTATGAATAAATGAATGCATGCCAGTACGTGCAGCAGACAGATTCTAAAATTGGTCTCCAGTTATCCCTGATTCCTGGCATCCACTCCTTTGTGTAATCCCCTCCCCTTGAGTATGGCAGAATCTGTGATTTTTTTTTTTTAAACAATAGAATATGATGAAGTTGATGTGATATAACTTGCATCATTGTATTACCTAAAATTGCATCTTCCATCTTGATAGTAGACACTTCCTATTGCCTTCTTATTTTACATGCTTTGAGGAGGCAAAGGACCATTTTGGAGAGGCCCACGTGCCAAGCCTTGAGTGTGGCCTCTGTCCAACAGCCAGTTAGGAACTGAGAGGCCCCTCCAGCTGATAGCCAGCTGAAGTGGGCTCTCAGTCTAACAGCCTGCAAGAAACTGAATCCTACCAAGAACCGTGAGAATTTGGATTCTGATTCTTTCCCAATCTACCCTTAGATAAAACCCCAGCCCTGTTTGACACCTTGATGGCTGCCTTATCAGGGATCCTGAAGGAAGCACCAAGCTAAGCCATGTCCAGATTCCTGACACCCTGGAATTGTGAGATAATAAATGTGTGTTGTCTGAAATCACTGTTTGTGGTAATTTGTCACATAGCAATTCATAACTAACATCATATGTTTACTAATAAATTTAAAAAATCATGCAACAAAGGAATCTGTATGGACTAGCAATGGCAAAGAGAGTTTCATAGCAGAAATGGTCCCTAAAATAATACACTAGGTGTTATCTATATCTCTAGAAGACAGAAGGAAGTAAGATCTATAGAGAAAATCATCATGATTGACAGAGACAATAGTAAGTGACATAGGGATAAAAATGAAAATCTCTGCCCCAAATGATCCCACAATTTCATAGACTTAATTCCTTTTCTTTGAATTCTTATCAATTTCCAGTGTGACCGATATGCAGTAAATTCTCAATACATTTTACAAATAATTGCAAAATGGTGGAAAATTGTCAGTCAGCGAGTGTATGATAGAAAATAATCATGCTGACCGACTGGATGAGAGGCAACTTGGTGGATAATTGGTTAAATAAGACTGATTATTTTATGGTGATAGCTACTACAAGCGTAGCTGAAATTCACTTGGCATTTCCTATGGACAGGCAATAAGCTGTGATTCGTATGCATTATCATAGTTAATACTAACAGCAAACCTATGATTTAGCCAGTGTTTTATTGCAGTATACATATCACCATGGTCAGACTTAAAGAGGTTAAACTAACTGTGCAGTTTTACTCCTGTGAGATGAGTGAGAAGATGAGCTAGGGTTCAATCTTAGGGATTCCCTTATTTCAAAGACCCTGTACTTAACCAGTACATAAATCTTAGAAAGTGATGAAATAATTTAAAATTGAGTAATATATTTTTAAATTAGAAAATGGAGTAAAATACAAAAGAACAAAAAGGCAGCATATTTGAGTTATAGCCATATATGCCACTATAAAAAAAAAAAAACCTATGGCCACTGAGTTGATTCTGACTCATAGAGACCCTATAGGTTAGAGTCGAACTGCCCCACAGAGTCTCCAAGGAGCACCTTGTGGATTCAAACTGCTGACCCCTTGGTTAGCAGCTGTAGCTCTTAACCACTATGCCACCATGATAGAATTATGTAATTAAAATCTTTCCATCTTTAAAATGAGTCATTTAATAAATGACCTAATTTTTCTACTGCAAAATTCCATAAATTTAGAAGAGCATCTGAGGCCCATTTTGAGGCCCATGTTACATGCAAATACATGTGAGATTTCTATTTTTTCTTATAGATTGAAATACAATCTATACCCACATCACACTGGAGATTACAGCATTTAATTTTGCACTTTACTGTTTCTATTGACAATCAGAAGTGTTTCTAAATAATTTATTTAGAAAAGAGAAGACTGAATCTGTTTCCATTCTAGTAGATTGTCATAGGAAGAAAGGCTATTTTGGACTAGCTGAGCAGGAAAAATATGACAGTACAAGTTTCTTAAATTGGGATGGGGGTAGTCAAAGATCAAACGGAAGGATTGGTTTTTAATAAAAGGCATATTTTTCTCATAGAGGCAGAAGAGAAACAGGAAAAGCTGAAATTTTCAATTGGAGTGTAGGAATTTGAGGTTTTATTTGTTGTTTCACATATACATCAAGACCATTAATTTTAAGGCGGGAAAAAAAAATGGTCTAGTCTGAGATGGGTTGAAATAATCTTGAAAAGAGAAGAGAGAATCGAGTTCTTTACAAATGTTAAAAAAAAAAAAATCCAGAATCAGAAATAGTTAATGATTTTGTGTTATATTAGTGACTGCAAAAATATGGTGGTTTCTATTTGATTTTATCCATCAGCACTTAGTTGTTTGGGTGCAGTTTTAGAATAGTCACACAGAGAGATTTGTACATGATTGAGCATTTGCTTGGGAAGATACAAACCGATAGAAGGGCAAGAGAGTTAAAAGAACTGGAAAGCAACAACCAAATAATGGATCATGGATCTCAGTTGTATATAAAACAAGATATAGCCCATGATAATAAAAGACTTTGGTGAGAGGCTGGAAAATTTAGGGTGGTAATTTCAAGGATATTTTAGGTCCCAACTATCCAGTATGACATGTGACCATAGGTAGGGTGATGGAATTTGAAGTTAGAAAATCACTGAAAGATGGTAAATATTTCTCAAAACTATGAAGCCATCCTGGTGGATTGGAAAGGAAGTCTGTAAGTCAGATATCAAGATGCTTTATAAACGAGAAGAATACTGATAAAAGAGGAAGAACACACAATGAAAGCACTAAACCAAATCAAACTCGTTGCCCTAGAGTCAGTGCTGACTTATGGTGAGCAATGTGTTACGGAGTAGGACTGCTCCATAGGGTTTTCTTGGCTGTAATCTTTACAGAAGCAGACCAATAGGTCTTGCTTTCAATGAACTGCTAAGTGGGTTCAAACCACCAACCTTTAGGATAGTAGCCAAGCACTAACTTTTTTGCCATCCAGGAAAAAGCCAGAGTGATATTTCAAGGTGGCACAATCATCAAAGAGCAGCGGATTTTACAAGAAGATGGAGGAGAAATAGTTTGGGAATAAGAAGTTGTTGATTCTCACTTCCCAATGTGAGGTAGATGAAGCATGAAAGAATAAAAACCAAAAAACCAAACCCGTTGCCATCCAGTTGTTTCCGACTCATAGCAACCCTATAGGACAGAGTAGAACTGCCCCATAGGGTTTCCGAGGAGCACCAGGTGGATTTGAACTGTTTACCTTTTGGTTAGCAGCCGAGCTCTTAACACTACACCAGCAGGGTTTCCCATGAAAGACTAGAGAGCCAATAATTCAATGGACTACAATTGAAGAGGTGCACCCAGTTAAGACGTAGAGCCAGAAGGAAATTTCAGACAAAACAGTTGTGAATGCAGTGCATGATACCAACTCTGGAGAAAAAGATGCAGTGTTTACAGCAGCAGTTTGAGAAAAAAAAAAAAAAACAGCATTATGGAAAGGGAGATTCAGAGGATTACTAAAGAGATAAGAATAAACTACAAGACTGACGTTCTAAGAAATTTACATTTTGAACATTGAGCAAGAAAAATATCGATGAGTGGAACAGTTGATTTAGTCTTGATGTTTTCTTGCAGAACAGGGAGAACCTTGAAATTCAGCAGGGACACTGCAGAAGTTATGATATGGAGCTGGGCATTACTTTTCCTGAGTTAGTACAGTTGAAATTGCCGTCAAGACTCAAATATCTTGCAGCTGTGAAGAGAGGTAGTTCCATCCGGTCCTCACTCAGCTTAACCTGGTTGGGCAGAAGAAGTTGGATATATTGGCTCACCTGCTTTGCCATTTGTCAAGGTTCTGCCTTATCAGTAAGATGTTTTGAGGTGATTAGACAATTTGCATGCTGGAAAATACATCTTAATAATAATAATGCCTGAGGGAGTCAAAGAAAGTTGCAAAGAGGAAAATTATAAAACTGGGGTAGATTTGTATACCATATGGCTGTACTGCTGGAGATAGGGTGCAAATTTGGTTCTAACAACCAAACTAAAAATGGGCACATGATCAGTGAAAAAAACTCTTGGTGTGCAGAAGGAAAACAGAAATATTCAACACAAAAGAAAGAAAACTCATTTTTCAAGAAAAGCATATCTTCTGATATTAAGGACTGAGAGAATTCTTTTTTGTTTTTGTTTCCCCCCACATGCTCTTTTTAATAGAAGCTGATGAACATCATGAAAATGTTTTCTAATATATTCTTGCAAGTGACAGGGCAAAATATTGCCCTGGTGGCAAAGGAGTTAAGTGTTTGGCTGCTAACCAAAAGGTTAGCAGTTCTAATCCACCAGCTGCTCCTTGGAAACCTTACAGGCCAGTTCTACTCTTTCTGCTCTGTCCTATAGTGTTGCTATGAATTGGAATGAGCTCTATGACAATGGGTTTGGTTTTTTGAGTGTATCTTACGCTGATAATTTGTGCAAATGATTAATACTATTTAACGAACCCATCAGTTGACATACTTACTTTTCTGTTTGTCAGGCTTAGTCCAAAATAAAATTTAGAATAATCAGACAAATGAATGAATCATATGTTCTCAGTAAGTCCTTCATAAATCTTTTCTTGATTACATAAGGCATTTGATAAACTGGCATTTGGACACCTGGGGAGTTCGACATCATTTGATATAGCAAGGCAAGCTTATATTGAATGGCAAACAGAATTTCTGCACTGCAAAATTTCAGAGTATAGATATTTGTAATGCGTGTTAATGACAATTACACATGCTTTAACAATCAGCGAGTCTGAGAAAAGGGTTAATTCCTTTCAGAAATGTTGACAACAAAACCAATTAAAAAAAAAAAAAACTGCTGTGGAGTTGATTCCAACTCATAGCAACTCTACAGGACAGAGTAGAACTGCCCCATAGGGTTTACAAAGAGCAGCTGGTGGATTCGAAATGGCAGCATTTTGGTTAGCAACTGAGCTCTTAACCACTGCACCGACAACAAAAGACCCTGTATAATTATCAAGGCTGACTGAAAGTATACCTAAGGGTAAGGTCTTACCTTCCTCATAAGATGGATCTTTCTTAGTCTCATCTATTCCAATAACAGAATTAATGAATAATCATGGCCTCAAAGTTCTATGTCATGGAGTTTGGGTATAATTATATTTAGCCTGGAAAATGTTAAAATAACAATGACCTAGTATGGTTAAAAAAAAAAAAAAACTTTCACAGTAGTCTGATTTAAGCAATCGGGTTATGTAGAGGTCTTTACAATGAAGTTATAAATTACACCTTTATACAACAATCACACAGAATTGCTGAATGTAAACCATGGAACACTGGAAAATAATGGGCAAGGAGGATTTTTTTTTTTTTTTTTAGAATAATAAAAATTCTTGGTTTTAGAGAATAATCAGAGAGCAAGAACAGCAGTCTGTCGAAGTCACTCTCACTCTGTCATAGTGTGGGAAATAATACTGTATAAGTGAATAACGAAAACTATCAATTGTTCCAATTTCAATAGTAGGGGTGTTTGAATTGGGTTTTTCCAGATTAGAATTACTATCAAATCATTTTTTTATAATTTAAAACGTATAATTACAATAAAAAATTAAACATATTTTTGTGTCATGTTACCGGTGATAATGTCTGATTTTTAAGGAGGCAGCATTTTCAGTGATGACTACTAGGAGACTGGAAATCCTGATTAAGGAGAAAGGCTATACTACTACCAGCCATCTGACGCTGAGATGAGAAGCCTGAATAGATGTGCCCAAATCGCCATAGAGAACAATGGTTGAGGCTGAGGTGTATATCAAAGAAACAATAACAGACATTTGTGACCTAGTGATTGCAGACATTTGAAACCTAGAGACATCAGAAATCCTGATTTAGGAGAACTGTACAATGCCAGATTATAATCCTAAATTTCACCACACATGGATCTGAGTGTGTCCAGAACAACTGTTTCACTGAATTTGGAATTTTGTTTCATTGAATTTGGAATATCCCAAAGTATCTTACAAATAAACAGGTGTGAATCTCAATTTTTTTTATTTTTGGAGGGATGTTTCTTTGAACAAGAAAGGGACATATCTTTGGCAGCTAGGCTCTTTTCTCCTGGGATCCTCACACATCATCAGTCCCTGACTACTTCCTATTTGGAACATTGCTTTTTCTCTCTCTTTAGACTGACAGGTTGTTTTTGCTGTGAGATTCCTTCCCACACTTAATTGGAAATTGGATTTCATACAACTACTCCTCTTGAATCTCCTTATTTTTTGCTAAATAGTGGGTTAACGGTCTGGTTATATTTACCATGTGTATGGGGAATATTCTTCTGGATCTACAAGCTAAGTCTCCCAAAGATAATGATAACTACGAAGAAATAGAAGCACAGTGGACCACTGAGAAAATACTGTGTTTGCAGAAAGCAACTCAAAATACTATGAATTGATTAACCAGTGAGTACGAACATTGTCATACAGATTTGTTGAGCAGTAATACAGTAAGATTTTTTTTTTTAATACAGTAAGATTTGAAGAAATACAGAATGATGTCAATATTTGGAAATTGCCTAATAGAAACATTAAATGACTTGTCGAATCCAAGAATTGTCTTTTTTCTTCTTCAGTTTTAATATTCTGTATTATATAAGACACAAAGAAGTAAAGTTACCTTTTGACCAAAGTGTATACTTGTACTATTTTGTGTTCAGTATGGTTCAACTGAGAGTTTTGGTGGTATGGGATTTCTCCTACTGGAAGAAAGAACGTAGCATTTGCTCAATAGTGTTTTGTGCACTACAGAACTGATTAAATTTTTCTATTTTGAACTTTTTTTTTTCCCGATGACTATCTAGCCCAGAGTCATTCCAAGGCAAGAATAGATTGCTTATTTTTCACAGATTTCCCCACTTTTGATTTCTTTTTATTTATTAAGATAAACCATTCTCCTCTAATTATTGTGTAGAATATAAGCCCCACTTAACTAGAGCAGAATTGAGTGTACCAATATAATGGTAAGTCAGCTGGTAGCATTTATGTTACTAGACAAAAGTGGACATTCCCCAGGATGAAGTTGTAAGGCACTGTCACTGTAATAGCTAATCAATCCACATGGCGATTGGAAACAGTGTTCAGACTCTCACCATTTAGAAGGTTTGTATTATCAGCACATGTCAATATAGAGACAAATTTAAAATAAGAGTGATATTTCAAATACAGCAGCATTATGAGTAGGTAAATTTATTGACCGCTTATAATTGGAAGCAAATATTTACATGATGAGGTATATACTATAATTGTCCCCATTTTAAACATAAGAAAATAAGGCACACAGATATTAAGTGACTTTTTCACATATCAAACAAGTGTTCTCATCTCTAAACAAAAGATTTTTTTTTTTAAACCTTCGATTGTCAAAAGAAATACTATAAATAATATAAGATGGTGTCGAATTGAATTGTGTCCCCAAAATATCTGTCAACTTGGCTAGGTCATGATTCCCTTGTATGATTGTCTACCATTTTATCTTCTGATGTGATTTTCCTATATGTTGTAAATCCTATCACTATGTTGTAGTAAGAAGGATTAGCAGCAGTTATACTGATGAGGTCTACAAGATTAGGTAGTATCTTAAGCCAATCTCTTTTGAGATATAAAAGACAGACCTTAGTGGAGAGATATGGGGACCTCATAACACCAAGAAAGCGGTGCCGGGAGCAGAGTGCATCCTTTGGACCTGAGATTCCTGGGCTGAGATGCTCCCAGACTAAGGGAAGACTGATGACAAGGACATTCCTCCAAGCCAGCAAAGTGAGAAAGCCTTCCCCTGGAGCTGGTGCCCTGAATTCAGACTTCTAGCCTACTGGTGGTATTTCTGTTATAGCAGCACTAGATGACTCAGACAGATGTGTAATTTCTTGTGTGACATCTAATTCAATCTCTAAGAAAAACACAGAACTCTCATATATATTTATTTCTAACATAAAACAAACAAACCAAAAACGTGTTGCCATCAAGCTGGTCCCTGATTCATTGAGACCGTGTGTTACAGAGTAAAGCTGTTCCATTACATTTTCCTGGCTACTGTTGAATCTGTATTTTATTCTCTAGACTTGATGGAGTTAAGAAGACTTGGGTAATTCTACCTCACCACCACCCCCTTTGAGATGTCTATCTCCTTGACTTCATCGGTACGCACAAATATCCTTACTTGTGCTTAATTTTGATTTGCCTCCTTCCAGGTAATATTAGCTCTGATGTCAGACAAACTCTTTTGTATAAGTGCCCTGTATAATTGATCTTGCCTAACCTGATGCTACATCAAAATATACAAAAATGTTATTTTTTGTTTTGTTTTATTCTCTTCTCTCTCTCTACTCCCCCCCGCCCCATAATAACCCCCAACGTTTCTCTGTGTGGCATAGCACATCTCACTGAGATTGTGCTGCCGATTCATCAATCTTCTCTGAAACTAAATAAACTCTACAAAATTTACTTTGTTAGATTTGTTTGTTTTTAACCCTATAATCTTTACAAGGATCCCTGGTGGTACAATGATTAAAACACTGGGCTGCTAACAAAAGGGCAGTGATTTGAATCCACCAGCAGCTTCTCAAGAGATAAGACCTGGCGATCTGCTCCCACTGAAATTACAGCCTAAAACTATGGGTTAGTTCCACTCTGTCCTATAAGGTTGCTATGAATTGGAATAGAGTCAATGACACACAACAACAACATAATCCTTCTGGAAGCAGATGGCGAGGCCTTTCTATTGTGGTGCCACTGGTAGTTTTGAACCGACGAGCTTCAGGTTAGTAAATAAAATAAATTTTTTTTTTTTTTGGGTGTAAACCCTTACAATTCTCATATTCATCCCCCATATATCTCTGAAAATTGGTCTCAGATGCTCTTTTATATTTGTAGAATTTTTGAGTGCAAAGATTAGATCGTTTAGGAAGCAATCTTTCATTTTGAGATGAAAAATAATGCTAAAATAATATTTGAAATTTATGCAATTAAGTAGTGTCATATCTATGATTACAATGCTTGTCATAATCCAGATTCATTTTTACACACTTATTGCTGTGGCTATTTATATACTTGAAAGCTAAAGCATATTTTATATGCTTGCAAATTAAACAAACAAAAAAAACTACAAAACAAACAAAAAAAACCACCACCAAAAACAAAACAATTCCCTTGAAGCTGTTGTTCTAGGTTTTATACCATTTACGATAAAACTACTCAGAAATGTGTCCTATAAGACTGCTCCATTATCTTGCCTTGCATTCTCCAATTTAACTGGTTTAGACATTTATGGTAAGGGATCGTAAACCTCTTTGAGGAATTTATGTTAGTATTTATTTATTTATTTTCTAAGCTGGTATACCACAAAACTGTGGTGGCAACTGAAGATGTTGGTAGGCCATATATTTGTATGCTAATTGAAATGGTCCAGTACCAAAAACCCAAAACCCCATTGCTGTTGAGTTGATTCCAACTCATAACGACCCTATAGGACAGAGTAGCACTTTCTCATAGGGTTTCCAAGGCGTGGCTGATGGTGCTAACTGACCTTTTGGTTAGCAACCTGGTTAGCATCCAAAATGCTTAACCACTGCACCACCAAGGCTCCAAAATGGCCCAGTAGGGAGGAGAATTTCACCAATTTAGGAGAGAGAAGTAATATATGAAAAAAAATAGTTCTTTAGTAGTTGACATGGGAAAGGGTCCAGGTTTGTTGCATAAGTAGGGAGACAGCCTCAGATAAATGCAAAAAAATGAACTCCATGCATATACACGCCCCATTCATGAAATACAGGAAGAGACTGACCTTCTCTCCCTGGAGTGAGATTTTGCATAAGAAGATGGTTTACAAGGACACTCAGCTGATAAAGCACGGGTGGCTCAGAATGTCCCAATCCATTCTTCTCAGGATGTTTATAGCCTCATAGATCTTATTACAATGAATATTCACGAAGATAATATCTTCCTTTTTCTCTTCCTCATGCACTTCTTCTGTTACAACTGCTAATAATAATTGTGCTAAGTAGCACAATTAAAAATGTATGCACATATTTAACATTAAAAAAAAAAAAAACCAAACTCGTTTTTGAGTGGATTCCTACCCATAGTGACCCTATAGAACAGAGTAGAACTGCCCCATACGGTTTCCAAGGAGTGTCTGGTGGATTTGAACTGCCAACCTTCTGGTTAACAGGGAAACTCTTAACCACAATGCCACCAGGGTATCCATTTAATGTTAAAGGTGATATTATTATTTATCATTTTATTTTCCTTTTTCACATTTTGCATATTCCCAGTCTGGGTAGTATACAAAATTAACTAAACACACACACACACGCATATATATTTTTTTAATTGTATGGAAAAATAAGTGATGAAATTAATTTTCGGTGAGAAAATATGCGTTGGAGAGCACCCAAAAAAAAAATATTTTATAAACATAATACTCCTAAAAACCAAGCCCACTGCCATTGAGTTGATTCTGACTCATAGAAAACATACGGAACAGAGTAGAACTGCCCTCTAGGGTTTCCAAGGAGTGACTTGTGGATTTGAACAGTTGACCTTTGCATAGCAGCCATAACTTGCTGTAGCTCTTGCTCTCTTTATATATTTATAAAAATCTTTATTGGAATAGCTTACCAACTGCTAAAGATTAAAGTCTTATTTAAGCTCATTTTTTTAAACTAATGCAGTTTATCATGGCTAGAAATATTATAATTATTATGCTAATATTAATTATTTTAGTTATGTAATTAGAATACCTTAGAGAATGCTGAATCCAATTGGTAGATGCTATTTATGTGCAATCTTGCTCAAGTTTATTTTTTTTTCCTTAAAATACAATATTTCAGGATCATATTAGAAAACAGGAAGGTGATTTCTCAGTGGGATCTAGGATGGCTTCTAAGAAACTGTGCTATTACATTTTGAGAACACCTTTTATAAGATCAAACATTATACATATAGTTTACTTTCGTATATCAATGTATTTTTTTATTTATGCTAGGTGAATTAATCAGGATTTTCTATTCTGTTTGGTGATTATAAAACTATTTCAAAATGTATTTTCTAAAAAATGAATTCCTGAGGTTATGTAATGCTATATCAGAGATTTTTTTCATTAGTATACTGTATTTTTGAGCAAATAATGCACATGGCATATGTTACTTTTTGCCAGCAAGGTATTTTCATAAGTATGCATGCTAATTTTTTATGGCAACATGTAAAAAAATTAACATAGTATGTTTATAATAATTTCCTGCAGGGGATGGGCAAGGTTGACAAAAAATATTTACAATACCCACATTATTAGCATAAAAACACAGTATTCAAGATGAACAGGGTTTTAGTAAATCTTAGAACCTCTTTTCAGGAGTAATTTGAACACAGTTTTCCTCACTAGGGACATTGATAAGATGTATGTATATTTTTCCTGTATTGAGGATTATTGAATTTATTGTGGACTGCCAGAAGAACAAACAAATCTGTCTTTGAAGAACTCCAAGATGTTCCTAAGAAGTGAGGATGGCAAGACTTTGTCTCACTTACCTTGGATGTGTGATCAGGAGGGACCAGGCCCTGGAAAAGGACATAACGCTTTATAAAGCAAAGGGTAAGTGAAAAAGAGGAAGACCATCAACAAGATGGATTGACACAATGGCTGCAACAATGGGCTCAAAGATAGCAAAG
This sequence comes from Elephas maximus indicus, assembly GCF_024166365.1. Classification (NCBI taxonomy): domain Eukaryota; kingdom Metazoa; phylum Chordata; class Mammalia; order Proboscidea; family Elephantidae; genus Elephas; species Elephas maximus. The sequence goes on along the minus strand of NC_064836.1, from coordinate 38,761,174 downwards.
ACTGTGAGGATGGCACAAGACTGGGCAATTTTCTCTTGAATAATATTATGTAAGACATAATTTTTTTTTTTTAAGAGATAATAAATAAATTCTCAACGTGTCTGTCAGTTTGATGTACTGTGGGGGCTTGTGTGTTGCTGTGATGTTGGAAGCTATGCCACCAGTATTCAGATACCAGCAGAGTCGCCCATGGAGGACAGGCTTCAGCTGAGCTTCCAGATTAAGATGGACTAAGAAGAAGGACCTGGAAGTCTACTTCTGAAAAGCGTTAGCCAGTGAAAATCTTATGAATAGCAGTGGAACATTGTCTGATATAGTGTTGGAAGATGAGCCCCCCAGGTTGGAAGGCATTCAAAAGATCACTAGGGAAGAGCTGCCTCCTTGATGTACAGTCAACTTTAATGACATGGATGGAATAAAGCTTTCAGCACCTTCATTTGCTGATGTGGCATGACTCAAAATGAAAAGAAACAGCTGCAAACATCCATTAATAATTGGAACCTGAAATGTATGAAGTATGAATCTAGGAAAATTAGAAATTGTCAAAAATGAAATGGAATGCACAAACATCAATATCCTAGGCATCAGTGAACTGAAACAGACTGGTATTGGCCATTTTGAATAGGACAATCATATAGTATACTACTGGGAATGAAAACTTGAAGAGGAATGGTGTTGCATTCAGCTTCAAAAAGAACATTTCAAGATCTATCCTGAAGTACAATGCTGTCAGTGATAAAATAATATCCTTACGTCTACAATGAAGACCAGTTAATATGACTATTATTCAAATTTATGCAGCAACCACTAGGCCCAAAGATGAAGAAATAGAAGATTTTTATCAGCTGCTGCAGTCTGAAATTGATCAAATATACAATCAAGGTGCTTTGAGAATTACTGGTGATTTTAATGTGAAAGTTGGAAACAAAGAAGAAGGATCAATAGTTGGAAAAACGTGGCCTTGGTGATAGAAACAATGCTGGAGATCGAATGATAGAATTTGGCAAGACCAAGGACTTCTTCATTGCATAAATGGCAACTATACACATGGACCTTGCCAGATGGAACACAAAAATGAAATTGACTGCATCTGTGGAAAGAGATGATGGAAAGCTCAATATCATGAGTCGGAACAAGGCCAGGGGCCAACTGTGGAACAGACCATTAATTGCTCATATGTAAGTTCAAGCTGAAACTGAAGAAAATCAGAGCAAGTCAACGAGAGCCAAGATATGACCTTGAGTATATCCTACCTCAATTTAGAGACAATCTGAAGAATAGATTTGATGCATTGAAGACTGGTGATTGAAGACCAGACGAGTTGTGGAATGACATCAAGGACATCATCCATGAAGAAAGCAAGAGATCATTGAAAAGAAAGAAAAGACCAAGACGTATGTTAGAGGAGACTCTGAAACTTTCTCTTGGAAGTCGAGCAGCTAAAGCAAAAGGGAGAATTGATGAAGCAAAAGAGCTAAACAAAAGATTTCAAAGGGCGGCTTGAGAAGACAAAGTATTATAATGACATGAACAAAGAGCTGGAGATGGAAAACCAAAACGGAAGAACATGCTCAGTGTTCCTCAAGCTGAAAAAATTAAGAAAAAATTCAAGCCTTGAGTTGCAATAGTGAAGGATTCTATGGGGAAAATATTAAATGATGCAGGAAGCATCAAAAGAAGATGGAAGGAGGCGGAGCCAAGATGGCGGACTAGGCAGACGCTACCTCGGATCCCTCTTACAACAAAGACACGGAAAAACAAGTGAATCGATCACATACATAACAATCTACGAACCCTGAACAAACACAGATTTAGAGACGGAGAACGAACTAATACGGGGAAGCAGTGATTGTTTCCAGAGCCTGGAGCCAGCGTACCAGTCAGGTACGGCACAAGCACAGAGACCTGCTCCACCCCCCTGAACTAACCCCGGGAGGGGGACTAGCCGGTTCCACGGGCGGCGTGGGACGCAGCCGTTAGGAGAAGTCCCCGGGAGGCAGTGACTGATCTTGGAGCAGAAAGAGCAACATCCGAGCCGGGGAACCGTCCCGCAGGGATTTGGACTGCACGCAGGTACGCCATAAACACGGAGAGTTGCTCCACCCCCTGAACTAACCCCGGGAAGGTGACCAGCCGGGTCGCGCGGGCGGCGTAGGACGCAGCCGGTAGGAGAAGTCCCCGGGAGGCAGCGACTGGTATTGGAGCGGGGAGAACAGCGTTCCAGCCGGGACACTCGGTCGCGGCACAAGCACGGGGAGCTACTCCACCCATCTGAACTAACCCCGGGAGGGGGCCCACCTGGTTCACGGGGGCGGCACGGCCACGCGGCTGGAGGGACGAGAAGTCCCCGGGAGGCAGCGACTGATTTTGGAGTCGAGAGTGCACCATCCCAGTAGGGGAGCCTTGATGCTGGGCGTGGGGCTGGAAGCGGAGGATCTGACCGTGACTCCAGCGGGCCAGACCCCCTGGGGGCAATCTCCACACAGCCAGCACACATAGGCGACGCGCCCACGGGAATCTCAGATATAATAGTCATTCCAAGCAAGACAAGCAACTCTGGCTATATTCTGAGGTGCTACTCTCCTATCTCTCTGTTCCCTCCCCCACCCTCCCCAGGCGGCTTCATTAACATCTGAATAGCCTGAGCCAGAGGGAGAACTCTGATAGGGATCTGACTGCTGTTTTTTTTTAGCGGATTTTCTGGAAAAACTAGTTTCCCAGTGATGGCTCGGAGACAACAATCCATATCAAACCACTTAAAGAAGCAGACCGTGACAGCTTCTCCTACCCCCCAAACAAAAGAATCAAAATCTTTCCCAAATGAAGATACAATTTTGGAATTATCAGATACAGAATATAAAAAACTAATTTACAGAATGCTTAATGATATCACAAATGAAATTAGGATATCTGCAGAAAAAGCCAAGGAACACACTGATAAAACTGTTGAAGAACTCAAAAAGATTATTCAAGAACATACTGGAAAAATTAATAAGTTGCAAGAATCCATAGAGAGACAACATGTAGAAATCCAAAAGATTAACAATAAAATAACAGAATTAGACAACACACTAGGAAGTCAGAGGAGCAGACTCGAGCAATTAGAATGCAGACTGGGACATCTGGAGGACCAGGGAATCAACACCAACATAGCTGAAAAAAAATCAGATAAAAGAATTAAAAAAAATGAAGAAACCCTAAGAATTATGTGGGACTCTATCAAGAAGGATAACCTGCGGGTGATTGGAGTCCCAGAACAGGGAGGGGGGACAGAAAACACAGAGAAAATAGTTGAAGAACTTCTGACAGAAAACTTCCCTGACATCATGAAAGACGAAAGGATATCTATCCAAGATGCTCATCGAACCCCATTTAAGACTGATACAAAAAGAAAAACACCAAGACATATTATCATCAAACTCACCAAAACCAAAGATAAACAGAAAATTTTAAAAGCAGCCAGGGAGAAAAGAAAGGTTTCCTTCAAGGGAGAATCAGTAAGAATATGTTCTGACTACTCAGCAGAAACCATGCAGGCAAGAAGGGAATGGGACCACATATACAGAACACTGAAGGAGAAAAACTGCCAACCAAGGATCATATATCCAGCAAAACTCTCTCTGAAATATGAAGGCGAAATTAAGATATTTACAGACAAACACAAGTTTAGAGAATTTGCAAAAACCAAACCAAAGCTACAAGAAATACTAAAGGATATTGTTTGGTCAGAGAACCAATAATATCAGATATCAGCACAACACAAGGTCACAAAACAGAACGTCCTGATATCAACTCAAATAGGGAAATCACAAAAACAAACAAATTAAGATTAATTAAAAAAAAAAAATACACATAACAGGGAATCATGGAAGTCAATAGGTAAAAGATCACAATAATCAAAAAGAGGGACTAAATACAGGAGGCATTGAACTGCCGTATGGAGAGTGATACAAGGCGATATAGAACAATACAAGTTAGGTTTTTACTTAGAAAAATAGGGGTATATAATGAGGTAACCACAAAAAGGTATAACAACTCTATAACTCAAGACAAAAACCAAGAAAAACGTAACGACTCAACTAACATAAAGTCAAACACTATGAAAGTGAGGATCTCACAATTTACTAAGAAAAACGCCTCAGCACAAAAAAGTATGTGGAAAAATGAAATTGTCAACAACACACATAAAAAGGCATCAAAATGACAGCACTAAAAACTTATTTATCTATAATTACCCTGAATGTAAATGGACTAAATGCACCAATAAAGAGACAGAGAGTCACAGACTGGATAAAGAAACACGATCCATCTATATGCTGCCTACAAGAGACACACCTTAGACATAGAGACACAAACAAACTAAAACTCAAAGGATGGAAAAAAGTATATCAAGCAAACAATAAGCAAAAAAGAAGAGGAGTAGCAATATTAATTTCTGACAAAATAGACTTTAGACTTAAATCCACCACAAAGGATAAAGAAGGACACTATATAATGATAAAAGGGACAATTGATCAGGAAGACATAACCATATTAAATATTTACGCACCCAATGACAGGGCTGCAAGATATATAAATCAAATTTTAACAGAACTGAAAAGCGAGATAGATACCTCCACAATTATAGTAGGAGACTTCAACACACCACTTTCGGAGAAGGACAGGACATCCAGTAAGAAGCTCAACAGAGACACGGAAGATCTAATTACAACAATCAACCAACTTGACCTCATTGACTTATACAGAACTCTCCACCCAACTGCTGCAAAATATACTTTTTTTTCTAGCGCACATGGAACATTCTCTAGAATAGACCACATATTAGGTCATAAAACAAACCTTTGCAGAGTCCAAAACATCGAAATATTACAAAGCATCTTCTCAGACCACAAGGCAATAAAACTAGAGATCAATAACAGAAAAACGAGGGAAAAGAAATCAAATACTTGGAAAATGAACAATACCCTCCTGAAAAAAGACTGGGTTATAGAAGACATCAAGGAGGGAATAAGGAAATTCATAGAAAGCAACGAGAATGAAAATACTTCCTATCAAAACCTCTGGGACACAGCAAAAGCAGTGCTCAGAGGTCAATTTATATCAATAAATGCACACATACAAAAAGAAGAAAGAGCCAAAATCAGAGAACTGTCCCTACAACTTGAACAAATAGAAAGTGAGCAACAAAAGAATCCATCAGGCACCAGAAGAAAACAAATAATAAAAATTAGAGCTGAACTAAATGAATTAGAGAACAGAAAAACAATCGAAAGAATTAACAAAGCCAAAAGCTGGTTCTTTGAAAAAATTAACAAAATTGATAAACCATTGGCTAGACTGACTAAAGAAATACAGGAAAGGAAACAAATAACCCGAATAAGAAATGAGAAGGACCACATCACAACAGAACCAAATGAAATTAAAAGAATCATTTCAGATTATTATGAAAAATTGTACTCTAACAAATTTGAAAACCTAGAAGAAATGGATGAATTCCTGGAAAAACACTACCTACCTAACCTAACACATTCAGAAGTAGACAACTAAATAGACCCATAACAAAAAAAGAGATTGAAACAGTAATCAAAAAACTCCCAACAAAAAAAAGTCCTGGCCCGGACGGCTTCACTGCAGAGTTCTACCAAATTTTCAGAGAAGAGTTAACACCACTACTACTAAAGGTATTCCAAAGCATAGAAAATGACGGAATACTACCCAACTCATTCTATGAAGCCACCATCTCCCTGATACCAAAACCAGGTAAAGACATTACAAAAAAAGAAAATTATAGACCTATATCCCTCATGAACATTGATGCAAAAATCCTCAACAAAATTCTAGCCAATAGAATCCAACGACACATCAAAAAAATAATTCACCCTGATCAAGTGGGATTTATACCAGGTATGCAAGGCTGGTTTAATATCAGAAAAACCATTAATGTAATCCCTCACATAAATAAAACAAAAGACAAAAACCACATGATCTTATCAATTGATGCAGAAAAGGCATTTGACAAAGTCCAACACCCATTCATGATAAAAACTCTTACCAAAATAGGAATTGAAGGAAAATTCCTCAACATAATAAAGGGCATCTATGCAAAGCCAACAGCCAATATGACTCTAAATGGAGAGAACCTGAAAGCATTTCCCTTGAGAACGGGAACCAGACAAGGATGCCCTTTATCACCGCTCTTACTCAACATCGTGTTGGAAGTCTTAGCCAGGGCAATCAGGCTAGATAAAGAAATAAAAGGTATCCGGATTGGCAAGGAAGAAGTAAAGTTATCACTATTTGCAGATGACATGATTATATACACAGAAAACCCTAAGGAATCCTCCAGAAAACTACTGAAACTAATAGAAGAGTTTGGCAGAGTCTCAGGTTATAAAATAAACATACAAAAATCACTTGGATTCCTCTACATCAACAAAAAGAACACCGAAGAGGAAATAACCAAATCAATACCATTCACAGTAGCCCCCAAGAAGATAAGATACTTAGGAATAAATCTTACCAAGGATGTAAAAGACCTATACAAAGAAAACTACAAAGCTCTACTACAAGAAATTCAAAAGGACATACTTAAGTGGAAAAACATACCTTGCTCATGGATAGGAAGACTTAACATAGTAAAAATGTCTATTCTACCAAAAGCCATCTATACATTTAACGCACTTCCGATCCAAATTCCAATGTCATATTTTAAGGGGATAGAGAAACAAATCACCAATTTCATATGGAAGGGAAAGAAGCCCCGGATAAGCAAAGCACTACTGAAAAAGAAGAAGAAAGTGGGAGGCCTCACCTTACCTGACTTCAGAACCTATTATACAGCCACAGTAGTCAAAACAGCCTGGTATTGGTACAACAACAGACACATAGACCAATGGAACAGAATTGAGAACCCAGACATAGATCCATCCACGTATGAGCAGCTGATATTTGACAAAGGACCAGTGTCAATTAACTGGGGAAAAGACAGCCTTTTTAACAAATGGTGCTGGCATAACTGGATATCCATTTGCAAAAAAATGAAACAGGACCCATACCTCACACCATGCACAAAAACTAACTCCAAGTGGATCAAAGACCTAAACATAAAGACTAAAACGATAAAGATCATGGAAGAAAAAATTGGGACAACCCTAGGAGCCCTAATACAAGGTATAAACAGAATACAAAACATTACCAAAAATGATGAAGAGAAACCCGATAACTGGGAGCTCCTAAAAATCAAACACCTATGCTCATCTAAAGACTTCACCAAAAGAGTAAAAAGACCACCTACAGATTGGGAAAGAATTTTCAGCTATGACATCTCCGACCAGCGCCTGATCTCTAAAATCAACATGATTCTGTCAAAACTCAACCACAAAAAGACAAACAACCCAATCAAGAAGTGGGCAAAGGATATGAACACACATTTCTCTAAAGAAGATATTCAGGCAGCCAACAGATACATGAGAAAATGCTCTCGATCATTAGCCATTAGAGAAATGCAAATTAAAACTACGATGAGATTCCATCTCACACCAGCAAGGCTGGCATTAATCCAAAAAACACAAAAGAATAAATGTTGGAGAGGCTGCGGAGAGATTGGAACTCTCATACACTGCTGGTGGGAATGTAAAATGGTACAACCACTTTGGAAATCTATCTGGCGTTATCTTAAACAGTTAGAAATAGAACTACCATACAACCCAGAAATCCCACTCCTCGGAATATACCCTAGAGATACAAGAGCCTTCATACAAACAGATATATGCACACCCATGTTTATTGCAGCTCTGTTTACAATAGCAAAAAGTTGGAAGCAACCAAGGTGTCCATCAACGGATGAATGGGTAAATAAATTGTGGTATATTCACACAATGGAATACTACGCATCGATAAAGAACAGTGACGAATCTCTGAAACATTTCATAACATGGAGGAACCTGGAAGGCATTATGCTGAGCGAAATGAGTCAGAGGCAAAAGGACAAATACTGTATAAGACCACTATTATAAGATCTTGAGAAATAGTAAACCTGAGAAGAACACATACTTTTGTGGTTACGAGGGGGGGAGGGAGGGAGGGTGGGAGAGGGTTTTTTATTGATTAATCAGTAGATAAGAACTGCTTTAGGTGAAGGGAAAGACAACACTCAATACATGGAAGGTCAGCTCAATTGGACTGGACCAAAAGCAAAGAAGTTTCCGGGATAAAATGAATGCTTCAAAGCTCAGCGGAGCAAGCGCGGGGGTCTGGGGAACATGGTTTGCGGGGACTTCTAAGTCAATTGGCAAAATAATTCTATTATGAAATCATTCTGCATCCCACTTTGAAATGTGGCGTCTGGGGTCTTAAATGCTAACAAGCGGCCATCTAAGATGCAGCAATTGGTCTCAACCCACCTGGAGCAAAGGAAAATGAAGAACACCAAGCCCACATGACAACTAAGAGCCCAAGAGACAGAAAGGGCCACATGAACCAGAGACCTACATCATCCTGAGACCAGAAGAACTAGTTGGTGCCCGGCCACAATCGATGACTGCCCTGACAGGGAGCTCAGCAGAGGACCCCTGAGGGAGCAGGAGAGCAGTGGGATGCAGACCCCAAATTCTCATAAGAAGACCAAACTTAATGGTCTGACTGAGACTGGAGGAATCCCGGCGGTCATGCTCTCCAGACCTTCTGTTGACACAGGACAGGAACCATCCCTGAAGACAACTCATCAGACATGAAAGGGACTGGTCAGCGGGTGGGAGAGAGACGCTGATGAAGAGTGAGCTAATTATATCAGGTGTACACTTGAGATTGTGTTGGCAACTCTTGTCTGGAGGGGGGATGGGAGGATAGAGAGAGAGGGAAGCCGGCAAAATTGTCAAGAAAGGAGAGACTGAAAGGGCTGACTCAAGACGGGGAGAGTAAGTGGGAGTAGGGAGTGAGATGTATGTAAACTTATATGTGACAGACTGATTGGATTTGTAAACGTTCACTTGAAGCTTAATAAAAGTTATTATAAAAAAAAAAAAAAAAAGAAGATGGAAGGAATACACAGAGTCATTATACCAAAAAGAACTAGTCCATGTTCAACCATTTCAAGAGGGAGCATACGATCAGGAACCGATGGTAGTGAAAGAAGTCCAAGCTGCTCTGAAGGCATTGGCGAAAAACAAGGCTCCAGGAATTGATGGAATATCAACCGAGATGTTTCAACAAACGGATGTAGTGCTGGATGTGCTCACTTGTCTATGCCAAGGAATGGGGCAGACAGTGTCCTGGTCAACCGACTGGAAGAGATACATATTTATACCTATTCCCAAGAAAGGTGATCCAACCGAATGTGGAAATTATAGAACAATATCATTAATATCATACACAAGCAAAATTTTGCTGAAGATCATTCATAAACGGCTGCAGCAGTATATTGACAGGGAACTGCCAGAAATTCAGGCCAGTTTCAAAAGAGGACATGGAACCAGGGATATCACGGCTGATGTCAGATGAATCCTGGCTAAAAGTAGAGAATACCAGAAGGATGTTTACCTGTGTTTTATTGACTATGCAAAGGCATTCGACTGTGTGGATCAGAACAAATTATGGATAGCACTGTGAAGAATGGGAATTCCAGAACACTTAATTGTGCTCATGAGGAACCTTTACATAGATCAAGAGGCAGTTGTTCGGACAGAACAAGGGGATACTCATGGGTTTAAAGTCAGGAAAAGTGTACGTCAGGGTTGTATTCTTTCACCATACTTATTCAATCTGTATGCTGAGCAAATAATCTGAGAAGCTGGACTATATGAAGAAGAACGGGGCATCAGGACTGGAGGAAGACTCATTAACAACCTGCATTATGCAGATGACACAACCTTGCTTGCTGAAAGTGAAGAGGACTTGAATCTCTTATTAATTGAAGATCAAAGACCACAGCCTTCAGTATGGATTTCGCCTCAACATAAAGAAAACAAAAATCCTCACAACTGGGCCAATGAGCAACATCATGATAAATGGAGAAAAGATTGAAGTTGTCAAGGATTTCAGTTTACTTGGATCCACAATCAACAGCCATGGAAGCAGCAGTCAAGAAATCAAAAGACGCATTGCATTGGGCAAATCTGCTGCAAAGGACCTCTTTAAAGTGCCGAAGAGCAAAGATATCACCTTGAAGACTAAGATGCGCCTGACCCAAGCCATGGTATTTTCAATTGCATCATATGCATGTGAAAGCTGGACAATGAATAAGGAAGATTGAAGAAGAATTGATGCCTTTGAATTGTAGTGTTGGTGAAGAATATTGACTATACCATGGACTGCCAGAAGAACAAATAAATCCGTCTTGGAAGATGTACAACCAGAATTCTGCTTAGAAGCAAGGATGGCGAGACTGCATCTTACATACTTTGGACATGTTGTCAGGAGGGATCAGTCTCTGGAGAAGGACATCATGCTTGGCAAAGTACAGGGTCAGCGGAAAAGAGGAAGACCTTCAGCGAGGTGGTTTGACACAGTGGCTGCAGCAATTCAAGCATAAGAACGATTGTAAGGTTGGCGTAGGACCGGGCAGTGTTTGGTTCTGTTGTGCGTCGGGTCACTATGAGTCAGAGCTGACTCGACGGCACCTAACAACAAGAACAACAATAAATAAATACAATTTAATAAAAAATTTAAACAAAATTTCCTGAATAATTCCTTCACAGTACATAAATAATATTTTATTATGAAATATTTTGAATTTTATGTATAAAAACAGTTGATAAAATAGGTTATAAAAGGCTTTCTAAAAATAATAAAGTATTAATAACAACAAAATTGTCACTAATATTAAAGCAAATGTGAACAAGTGGCATGCATTCTCTGGCACATGTGATCAACACCTCGTGTGATCCCTTTATCAAAAGAGGGCCTTCTCATAGGCTTCAAATATTCCAAAACAAAATCCTTTGCCGTCCAGTCGATTCTGACTCATTGCAACCCTATAGGAAAGGGGAGAACTGCCTCGTATGGTTTCCAAGGCTGTAAATTGAGGGAAGCAGATTGCTATATCTTTATCCAGCAGAGCAGCTGGTAGGTTCTGACCACTGATCTTCTGTTAGTAGTGGAGCACTTAACCACTGCACTGCCAGGGCTGCTTCTCTTCAAATATTACAAGGTGTCAAACCTGTAATGGGCACATAGAGAAGAGATGTGCTTAGAAAGTGGTTCTAAAATATAGGAAACCTTAAAAGCTAATGTTTTACCCTTACAGTTTTACAGATTAGGAAATTAAGAATCTCAGACAATAGGTGTACTCAATAAAGTGAATAAAGCCATGTTAGGCAGAATATTACAAAGAATCACATTATAATGCTGTTTCCATTTAATGATTACATATATTTTTATTCTGTTAAATCAATAATCCTTTAAAACATTTAATACTATATTTATTATTGAATGTAATATGGAACATAGTGGCACAGTGGTTCATTCTTAGCTGCTAATGGAAATATCGATGGTTCACACCCACCAACCACTCCGCAGGAGAGAGATGTGGCAACCTGCTTTGGTAAAGATCACAGCCTTGGATATCTTAGGGGGCAGTTTTACTCTGTCCTATAGAGTCACTAGGAGTCAGAATTGACTGGATGGCAATAGGTTTGTTTTTTGTTTTTGTTTTTTGTGTTGGATGTAATGAAAGCAATGTATTTTAAACCGAACTCTCCTTAAAACCCTGCCTTTAAGTCAATTTTATGGGCTTATTTTTATTCTAAGTGTTTCTGGGGAGCCACAGCCTTTTCATGGTTGGTGGGACATATATGTTCCTGTTACATTTGCTAGTCTGGAGGTTTATTGGCAAGCATTTGAGGTACTTTAGTATGTTCTGGCATCGCGGTGGAAACTGGTGCAACCACTTAAAAACAAAGAAGTTGGTCTGCACCACGTTTTCTTGCTGAAAGTTGTTTACATTAGGGGATGCTTCCCAGAGGAATGATTGTGTGAAACATTTGGTCTTCTGGCTTTGGTACAAGGAGATAAGGCTTGTGGTATGTTTACTATTTCCTTTGTGTTGTTTGGAAAGTATGGTTACCAGCATTCAGAAATATTCAAGTAAACGTTATTTTTGAGGTGACAACAGTTCGTTATACTTACTTACTGGGCCATGATACTGATAAGTACAGGTACCACGTGTGTGATTTTCTTCATGGAACATGACACAGATATGGCCTGCTGGCATTAGCCACTTCCCTGATGACATCTTTTATAAAGTGCTTGCTGGAAAGTTGAGTAAGATATTTTATGGCTCAAGAGTAAGCGGGAAGTGTGATGCTTTCTGGGACATGGGACCTATATGTACTGCATTTGTGATATACTTCACGGAACATGGTACTGATAGGGACTGCTTGCAATTGACACCCCATTTTTTCAAATTATAAAAACTACCAACAAACAATGATTCATCAGCCATTCCATTAATGAAAAAACACGGCATCACCAAAATTTCCAAAAAAAAAATTCATCCATTAAATTGCATTATTAAAAATTGCATTTCATGTTAACACCATCAACATTTTTCCACCTACAGACATCACATAATATCATAGAACATAAATATTTTAGACTCCTAATAGTCTGCTCCGTTTATCAAGGAGAAAATATTAAAATTTTCAAAGATTTTATTTTACTTGGATTCACAATCAAAGCCCATGGAAGTAGCAGTCAAGAAATCAAATGACATATTGCTTTGAGCAAGTTTGCTGCAAAAGACCTCTTTAACGTGTTAAAAAGCAAAAATGTCATGTTGAGGACTAAGGTGCACCTGACCTCAGTCATGGTATTTTCGATCTTCTCATAAGCATACGAACAATGGGCAATGAACAAGGAAGACTGAAGAAGAATTGATGCCTTTGAATTATGGTGTTGGTGAAAAATATTGAATATGCCATGCACTACCAGAAAAACGAACACACATAGTCAGAAATATAGCCAGAATGCTCCTTAGAAGTAAGGATGGTGAGACTTTGTCTCATGCACTTTGGACATGTTACCAAGAGGGACCAGTCCCTGGAAAAGAACATCATGCTTGGTAAAGTAGAAAGTCAGCAAAAAAGAAGATGACCCTCAAGGACATGGATTGACACAGTGACTACAACAATGGGCTCAAGTATAACAAGGATTGTGAGGATGGCTAAGGACTGGGCAGTGTTTTGATATGTTGTACATAGTAAGGTTGCAATGAGTTGGAACTGAATCAATGGCATCTAACAACAACAATAACAGAAATCTGCTAAGGAGTCCTAGTGGTACTGTGGTTAAAACACATGGCTGATAACCAAAAAGTTGGAGGTTCAAACCTTCCAACTGCTCCATAGGAGAAAGATGTGGCAGTCTGCTTCTGTTAAGAGTACAGCCTTGGAAATCCTCTGAGGCAGTTTTAATCTTGTCCTATAGGGTTGCTATGAGTCAGAATCCATTTGATGGCAATGGGTTAATAGTCTGCTATCTTACATAGGTCAACATTTTTCAGATGTGCACTGGTAACTGTGTGCAGAAACATAGATGGAAACTCCTGTCAAATTAACACATTCTTAAGTACATAAGTATATCATTAATACATGTAAAATACTTTGAGGACCTATTATGAGTTAGGCATTGTTCTGGGTGCCGGGAACAGAACAAAATACAAACCCTTGTGCCTTGTTTTCATGGAGTTTGCATCTTACAAGTTTGTCTGAGGCAGACAGGTAATGATAATAAGAAAATAAAAATAAAAATGTAATATGTCAAATATATATGTGCTAAAAGAAAAAGAATGGTTAAAAGCATGGATAGAAGAAGGGACATTATTTGTGAGATTAAAATGAGAAAGCAAGCATACAGATATCTAACTTATAGCAACAAAAAGCATATTTTCACACTCAGTGGATCTCCAGGACTCCTGGGGTGCAGCTGATATAGTCAGCTCTGCTTCAGATTGAGGGGTCGATGGATTTGGCTCTGTCTGTAATATGAGTCTAGGCCTGCTCTATAAATCCCCCTGAACCTGAGGCATGTTCCTCTCAGGGCAAATGGTAGCTGGGAAACAAGGCCACAAAAGACCATGCAAGGCCTCTGTTCATGTCCAACATGTTCGGATCTCATTGGCCAAAAAAAGTCATATGGCCAGGTATAACATTAATACGAGAGGGAAATATTTTTAACCACCATGAGATACCTCTTCAAAGTTATATCAAAAAGGTATGGGTTTATAATCCTATTACAGAGAAGAATTAAAACTTATCATTCAATTTTCAGTTATCCAGAATATACAGTTTTTTTTTTTTTTTTTTGCCAGTGTAAAAATATTGTATTGCATTCTGAGTGAAACACGAAGCAATAGAAGGGTTAAAGCAAAGGAGTGACATTATATGAGTTACGCCTTGAAAAAAATTAGTTTGGTTATTTTTTGAAGAGTGATTGTCATGGAGTAAGAGAAGAAGCAGGGAGCCACGTAGTAATCGATAGGAGAATTGGTCAGGTATAGAACCAGGGGATTGAGTATAAAATTGATAAAAATTACGTGATTCAGGATGTATTACGAAGGTAGAAATTATAGATATCAATAACTATCCATTCAACAAATATTTATTGAGTGCCAACTATTTGTTACTATCTAAAACATGTGAGATACATCAACCAACAAAACAAAAATAATCACTAATAACACTAGAGAATTCTGGTGAAGAAAGGGTCAGACAATCAACCATGTAACTGTGAATAAAAAAAGAAATACCTATGGTTTTTTAGCAGGTGGGTAAGTAGGAAAGTAAATCACAGAATAAAAACCTGAAATGTTCTTGGTGAGGGAGTAGTTACAGACTGAACTATACGTAGGGATGTCAGTGGACCTCACGAGAAACTGACTTTTAATAAAGACATAAGAAGGAGTGAATGCTCCAACCATGCAGATATCTGGATAAGAGGATCCAGGTAAGTACAAAAGCCCTAAGTCAGTAGTACACCTGTTGTGCTCCAGAAGACAAAATATCTCCTAAGGTAGTGCAGTGAACAAATGGAGAAGAGTCTGAAGGAGTACAAAGAATTATCAGAAGCCAAAACATGGATGGCCATGTTGGCTCTGATAAGCATGTTGACTCTGCCTTTGTGAGATGTGAGGTCATTCAAGGTTTTTGTAGAGGGTTCTTCTCCTTGTTGTTTTGATAATAAAGCATAGGCTGCATGAAAGAGGGGTAGTGAAGGTTAGAAGCAGGTAGACCAATTTGGAAGCTGTATATCCAAATCTATCTATTGAGAGATATAGATACAGATATATAGATTGTCTATATCTATCTGTCTAGATAAACAGATATATGTAGATATCTATATATGTATATGTATCTTACAGATATATAAGACATATATAAGATGTATAGGTATATATGTAGATATCTATACCTATATTTTTTTTTATACCTGTATAGATAGATCTAGATAGATTTAGATATACAGATATTATCCACAGTTAAGAGGCTTGAATGAGAATGATGACTATGGGTATGGTGAGATATGTTTGAACTGTGGATATATCTTAAAAGTAGCAAGTGCAGGATTTTTGGAAGTAATAGATGTGCGAGAAAATAAATAAATTAATAGTAGCAAAAACGCTTTTCTCCTGAGCAACTAGAAAGATGGTATTGCCTTTAAGTAAGATGGAGAAGACTCAGGGAGGATTAGTTGGATGCTGTGCTTGTTGTTGATTTTTATGGGTGAAGGCAATAATCAATAAGTTTGATTTGGACTTGAATGGAGATATCAATTTAGACATCCAAATGAAGAAGCTAGAAGACAAGTTTCTTAGTCTAGAGTTCATAGAAAGTATATGGGCCAGGGATTTGATTTGGGAAGTGTAAGCACTGGATAATAATCAAATCCATGATACTCGGAGAAATCATCTCAATAAGCGAGTATAGATGGAGAAGTAAAGATGTTGATTACTCAGTGCTGGGGTATCTCAAAATTTAGATATTGGGAAGATGAAAATGTTCTGCACAAGGAGATTTGTGGCTGCGGGGAGATTAAAAATTGGTGGTTTATAGGAAAAAAATTTTAGGTTAAAGTTTTTCTTAGAATTTACCTTAGAAAATATGGGAAATCAACAATCTAACATAAAACCCTACACAATACATAGTACCTGCATGCTGTTTTATTACTTAAGCACCAAAAAAGCAATTTCTAATGCTGCTTTGTGTGTTAATACTCTAAGTTTTCTTTGTGTTCTGCTTATTTATACATGCTATATGTATGTAAGACTATCTTCACTCTCTCTTATAAAATCCGGATTTTATTTATTTATTTTTTTACTAGAAATACATACCCATCTTCAAATTGGACTACATGGGAAATATTATCTGGTTATTGAATATATCATCACCAATTTTAAATTTACTAAATTTGATGTACAATCTTAACTCATTTTACTCATTATCTACCACTTCTATCAGATCACTTAACATGAATTTCTTTAACGCCCTTCATACTGATACAAACCATCCCCTTCCCATAGGGCTCACTTCGTACCACTTTAACCTTCTATCCTTCTTTTGGAAACGCTGGTGGTGTGGAGATAAGAGTTGGGCTGCTAACCAAAAGGTCAGCAGTTCCAATTTACCAGGCACTCCTTGGAAACTCTATGGAGCAGTTCTACTTTGTCTTATAGGGTGGCTATGATTCAGAATAGACTCGATGACAATGTTTTTTTTTTTTTTTTAATCTGTCTATAGAGTCTCATTCTTACAGAGCAACTAGATAATTAGTGGTAGCCACTACATTTGAAGTCCTTCAAAAATCGACTCCTCTTTGGTGCATTCCCTCTCCCTCTCCTACCACCCCCACCCCATCTTATTGGGTGAATATGAGCTAGCATAAAATATTTTCTTTTTAACTTACCTAGAATCCCTATTATCCATTGCTGTGGATAAAAGGGATGGTGAGAGTTTGGCATGCTTACTATCCGGAAAGACCAATAGCTAGAAAAGTACATCACGTTTGGTTAAGTAGACAGTCAGTGAAGATGAGGTATACTCTCGGTTAGAAACAATAGACTCAAACATACTAATGATCATGAAAAGGGCCCAGGACTGGGCAACGTTTTGTTCTGTTATAGGTCTCTGTTAAGGTCGCAATGAGTTGGAGCTGACTCCATGACAACTAACAAAAACAACAACAAGGTGTGGATGAAGTTTCTCAGGTGAAATTCCTGGCACAATTCCTTAATTACTGTTTTTCTCAATCTGTAGACTTGTGAAATAAAGGGAAGAGTTATCTCTCTGTTCTGCCACACACTCATAATGCAATGGCTGTTTAGTTATTGGTAACTTCTATAGGTATTTGTTATTTAAAATTAGAAAATCAGGAGGCACACAGCAGCCATTATTGTTGTTAGCTGCAGGTAGATTGGCTCCCAGCTCAAGCACAATGTGATTGGACTATTGTAATCCGTAGTATTTTTAATAGCTGATTTTGGTCCATAGTAATTCTGGAATCCAGTCAAACACATTTTTCCTCATTGGGGCTTCGTTGTACTGCCTTGGAGTTGTTCTCTGAGGCTTTTGAGTCTGCTTTTCAGGATTTTGGCTCCATTCACTGAGTTATCCTTCATTTTCCATAAGAAGTAGCATGTATGTGCATATCTGAGTAGTGTTCCCAGCATTCTCTTTACCTGCAGAAATTTGAGGGCTGAAAATCTTCATTTTATATTGTGTTTTTCATTCTCAGTGCAAAACGATGCAACTCCTCTAACAACTGTTGTTGGTCCGTATGTGTGTATATGTGCCAATTTATAATTCATTCCATAGTTAAGAATCACACCCACACATCTTATCATGATTAGCTTCTACATTTGGTTTCTCAACTACAAGCCAAAAAGTTAGTGGTTTGAAGCCACCCAGAGGAACCTCAGGAGACAGATCTGGAGACCTGTTTCCAAAAGTTCACAGCCTTAAAATCCCTATGAAGTCGTTTTACTCTGCGTGTATAGGGTTGCCATGAGTGAGAGCTAACTTGGTGGCAACTAACAACCACAACAACAGCTTGGTCTCCCTGTTGGACTACTGGGAGATAAAGACCCTAAAATTCTCAGAAGTCCATTTGCTTCCTTAAAAGTGAGAATTTGTGAAACAAATTATTTTTATGGGGATTCGTATCTGCCTGAAAGATTCTTTGAGACATCATCCTATCTTTTGAGGTATTAACATAGGATCTTAATGCTCTACTATGTATTTAATCTCTACCTGGATGCTTTTCCATAATTTTGGGAATGACTTGTCATCTGGTGAGGTTGACACCCAGATGCAGTTTTAATTTACAGCTCTACAATCCTGACTTTTTAATATTTTGTGGTTTATTCTTTAGGTCATATAGCTTCTCTCTTATTTAAAAGCAGAGAAAATAAGCCAGGTGACATCTTCAGCAATTTGCCTGGAGGTGATCTTAGTTAGAACACAGAATTCATTAGATATGTTTTCAATTTTGTGCATTAATTCTGGCAAGAATGTTGTCAAATTTTCTGATATTGCATAACAAGGGTCCGATTTTCTCTAGTTCCCAAGGCCATTTTCCTTAATCTCCTTTAAGCTTTCACCAAAAACCCTCTCAAGGTCATTGAAGCTTTCACTAACACTCTTTTAAAAACTTCTAGGATTTCACTAACAGGAATTTCAAAGGTAAAATGCAATCCCCATGGGTTAGCTTTTGGATATGGCAGACACTATGAACAGTTTCATAATTAGCTCTGATTACTTACAAATGCTTCCTAAATTACCACAAATTTTCAGATTAGAACAATCACCTCATGCTCACTGAAACTGTGGTCAGGAGTTCAGAAAGGAAAAATAATTTTCCATCAGCTCCATGATATCAGGGTCTCATCTGGAAGGCCTCAATGTCTGGATGAAGGAATCACATGGAGGCATGTTCACTCATGTATATACTGGTTATGTTGGGAGAAAGCTGAGACCTCTACTGTATTGGTCAGCCAGGATAAAAATCCTAGGCTTCATCACAAAATGGCAGTCTTGGACTTCTTACATTGTGTTACAGGCTCCAAAAGTGAGTGATCCTTTTATGAACTAATCTCAGATAACATTTGATGTTATTTCTGATGTAAGGAAAAGCCTACCACCAGATTTAAAGGAAGGGATATATATATGTCCTCATCTTTTGAGAGGAGAAGTGTCAAACTCACAGTATAAGAGCACGTGGGATGAGAGATATTGTTGTAGACACCTATACAATCAGCCACACCTGTCCAGTTCAAAGCCTATGTCTTCTTACAGAGACTACATCATTTAGGCAAAAGAGCAGCAGAAATAATTTATATGAAATATGTACATTAGCCAAAATGTTTTCTTTGTTATGGGCCATTAATTTTTCTGTTATACATAATTGATTAGAAATTATAAAGATATAAAGCACCTTCCATATCATAATATATAGAATGACAAATACTTCATGCATTTGCCAAGTGACTTTCTGAATTAATTGTTAAAAAACAAAAAGCCAAACCCACTGCCATTTGTCCCTTCCGATTCATAGCAACCCTACAGGACAGAGTACAACTCCCCCATGGTGTGTCCAAGGCTGTAGTCTTTATGTAAGCAGACTGTGACATATTTCTACCAAGGAGTGGCCAATGCTTTTGAACCCCTGATCTTTAAGTTAACAGCTTAACCACTGTCTTAGTCATCTAGTGCTACCATAACAGAAATACCACAAGTAGATGGCTTTAACAAAGACAAATTTATTTCCTCACAGTCTAGTAGGTTACAAGTCCAAATTCAGGGCTTTGGCTCCAAGGGAATGTTTTCTCTCTCTGTGGGATCTAGAGGAAGGTCCTTGCCCTCAATCTTCCCCTGTTTGAGGAGCTTCTCAGGTGCAGGGACCCCGTGTCCAAAGGACACGCTCTGCTCCTGATGCTGCTTTCTTATTGGTATGAGGTCCCCAACTCTCTGCTTGCTTCCCTTTCCTTTTATCTCTTGAGAGATAAAAGGTGGTGCAGGCCACACTCCAGGGAAACTCACTTTACCTTGGATCTGAGAGGTGACCTGAGTAAGGGTGGTGTTACAATCCCACCCTAATCCTCTCAACATAAAATTACAATCACAAAGTGGAGGACAACCACACATGGCCTAACCAAGTTGATATACACATGACAACCACTGTGCCACTTTTTTAATACCAGTCAAAATATAATTCTTTAGATGTGAGTCAGATTCTATAATTCTTGAAGGAAAAATAGAATCACTTAAAAAGTGAATTGTGTCAACTGTATTTTTAAAATCATGAAGAAAAATAGTAATCATATTTGTAATTGTCTTAAGGGAAATAACCAAGCCTTATACAATTGAAAAATATTCCATTCGTGTTACTCTGAAGCTAGAATAGGCTACATTTGAATTCTCAGTATTGAAAACAAAGTGGTACTCATTTTTCAAGATTCTTGCCTTGGGAATGATGCATTAATAATTGAAAAGAAAATGTTATGAATGTCTATGACTTCATATCTGTTGTTCATGTCATAAAAGACTGTTTTCAAACTGCGTAACTATCATTTTACTTACTTTCTCCATTAGTGAACAATAGCTAGAAACTCTCAATATATGATTACCAAATGAAATTTAACCTAAACTAGATAAGACTGAAATATATAATGAGCCAAATTTAGGAAATGATTATATTTTCATAAATGAATACAATAAGCCAACATTTTAGAAATCAGAATGAATTAAATGATATTCTTTTATTTTTATGTAGTAAAACCTTATGTATCATTGATTACATGTCAGTCAGACATTGTCAAGGTCTTTACAAATCTAGCAATGTTTACTCCTTACACACCCAGTGATGCACCTAATGCTTGTATCATTTCCATTTTACAGACGAGGAAACCGAGACATGTAGAGCTCATTAAATTGCCCAAAGTAACAAAAATAATAAGTAGTATTTGATTGTAATTGCCAGAACATACTGTGGTATTATTAATTGAATGGCCAAAACCCAAACCAAACCTGTTGCCATTGCGTCAATTCTGACTCATAGCGACCCTATAGGACAGGGTAGAACTGCCCCATAGTATTTCCAAGGAGCACCTGGTAGATTTTGAACTGCCATCCTTTTGGTTAGCAGCCTTAGCTCTTAACCACTACACCACCAGGGTTTCCAGTTGAATGACAGCCTTGATAAATTGCTAGATTTTCTAAGAACAGAGTCTATTTTTAAAACCTGATCCTGTTGCCTGTTACCTATAACCTTTTACTGGATCCCAGTTGTTCTAAACATTAAGACCAAAATCCTTACCCTGGCTGATACTGCTCTTCTTTTTCCATCTCTCCAGTCTTATTTCATATTCTCCCTGCCACCTTTCCGGATTCAGATACTTCAGCCACACTGGCTTCCTGAAGTTCTGTGATTAGACAACCACATTTTGGTTTCCAAACATGGTCTTTGCTTAATACACTTTGCCATATCACTACTTCCTTTACTACAATAGCATATTATTCTTTCTTCATCCTACTCACTAAAATGCAATTATTAGTGATGCTCACCTAGAGTTAAACTATGTATATGCACTTATTTTCCCAAAGCTATTCAACTCCATACCTATTGGTCCAGCATCCCATTCAAGTTACATTCTCCAGAAGAAAAGTGTCCTCATTTACACAATAAATGATATGATGGTCCATCATTCACTGAAAAATTGCTTATTAACCCAGAACAAATAACTTCAGATTTAACAATTATTTGGTGGTTATGATGGTTAAGATTGGGTGTCAGCTTGGCTGGGCCATGATTCTCAGTGTTTATACGTAATCATTCCCATGATGGGATCTGCTATGAGTAGCCAATCTATTGAAAGGGATTTTCTTTGGGCTTGTGACCTGCATCCAAATAGAAGCAGGTATTCTGGCTTTTCCCTGTACTGGATCCTGCAGCTGGCTCCTGCTTTCCAACCTGCCGATCTTGGGTTCTCCAGCTCCTGCAGCTACGTGAATCAGGAGAAGACTTGCAGTCATGTCAGACGATCTTGGGATTCATCGATCTTCACAGCTTGTGAGAAAGCCTTGCTCTCTGACCTGCTGATCTTGGGTTCACCTGCCCCTGTGGCTACATGGATCAGGAGAAGCTTCTATCCTGATCCATGGGCTTGGGACGTTCCAGCCTTTACAATTCTATGAGCCATTTCCTTGACATAAATCTCTCTAAAAAAGAAAAAAAACCCTTTGCCATAGCATTGATTCTGATTCATAACGACCCTATAAGACAGGGTAGAACTACCCTACAGAGTTTCCAAAGAGCACCTGGTAGATTCGAACTGCTGACCTTTTGGTTAGCAGTCATAGCTCTTAACCACTATGCCACCAGGGTTTCCCTTTCTCTCTTTCTCTCACTATATATATATATATATATATATATATATAAATAGACTTTACTGGTTTTTCTTCTCTAGAGAACCCAGACCAACACAGCTGTTATAATTAAATATTGCTGAGACATTAAACATTTATTTTGGGACTCAAGTGAAATTCTGGTTTAAATTTTTCAAGCATATCTACTTGTGTGGGATCTACTTTTTATTTTTTAATTTCATGAGAGATCAGGTAATTTGAAACAATGATGAATTTTAAATTTACTCTTTATCATGCACAGTTTGTATACAACAAATGTAGTTTTTTCTACTCTTCATTGCAATTATATTAACAATCCACTTTGACTAATATTGTATGTTTAAGTTTAATCATCTATCATTAAATACATTTTTTGAACATTTTATTGTGCTTTAGGTGAAAGTTTAGGTAACAAATTAATTTCCCAAAAAATCATTCTTACACTGATTGTTCCATAATATTGATTTCAATCCCCACAATATGTCAACAATCTCATTCCCTCCCTGCCTTCTCACCTTTAGTCTTGGGCAAATGTTGCCCCTTTGGTCTCATATAGTTGATTGTTCTAAGGAGCACTTTCTTCAAGGATGCTATTTTTAGTTTATAGCTCAGTTTATTATTTGGCTGGAAGGTGACATCTACGGTGTCCTCAGTTACAAGTTAGAAGGTTGTCTTAGCTCAATAGATTCATTGGCTCCTTCAGTCTCTTTCAGACTACTAAGCCTGTTTTTTTGTTTTTTTTTTAATTTGAATTCTGTTCTACATTTTTTACTCATTTTAACAGGAAACTTCTACTGTAATCCTGATCAGAAGTGGTTGGTAGTGGTAGCCAGCACCATCTAGTTCCTCTGGTCTCAGGTTAGAGAAGGCCATTAGTCCATTCATGTGGGCCATTAGTCCTTTGTACTAATTGATCCTTGAGTCTTTGATTTTCTTCATTCTTCTTTACTCTAGGTGAAAAGAGACCAATAGTTCTTCTTTAGACTGCCACTTGCAAGCTTTTAAGATTACAAACGCTACTCACAGGCTAGGATGTTAAAACATTGTCTTTGTAAACTGTTTTAAATGTTATTACAATGTTATATACATTGTTATCTGTCCAAAACACACACACAAAAGCACAATAGCCAAATTGAAAGTTTAACTCTTATAGTCGGAAAATAAAGACTATAATGCAAAAGTTTATGATGACTTTTGTTTGGATTTCTAGCCTCATTCATTCAACAAATGGGCCCCTGTGACATGTCCGGTGTTGTTCTAAGTCCTGGACAAAAGATCCTGCCCTTGAGGAACTTATATTCTCATGAAGAAGGTATATAATACAATTAAGAAAATAAAATATATGCTATTTAGATGATAATTTTAAGAAGACTAAAGCCAAGAATTGAACTTGGGAGGGTTGGGAACTCACATGTTGAAAGTTTAATAAGGTGATCAGAAAAAAAAACATTTTGAGAAGACTTTCGGGTAAAAATGTAAAAGAAATAAGTGAGCACACCAAAGGGAAGACTTGGGAGGGATCTCCCAGGCAAAGGGAACAAGAATTATGTAGAACCTAATGTAGGAGAGTGGCTAGACTAGGCCTAGAGTACATGAACAAGAAAGGTAACCAGTCTGACTTGAGCAGGTGATCAAAAAGGGTAGCTAGCAGTGGACGAGATAAGAAAGAGAGTGAATGGCCAGGTAATGTAGGAAATGTTGTGTGCTGTTCCAATGACTAAAAAAAAATGACTAGATTCCATGAAAACAATAACCTAGGGAAAGATTTTAATCAGAGGATTGATAATATCTGACTTTAGACTTAAAGCAGGCTCTGTGGAAATTGAACTGAAAATAGACTGAAAAAGACCATGGTCAAAAACACAGAGACCAAGTAGAGAGATGTAGTAATCCCAGGTGACTTGAGTCATAGCAGTAGTAGTGGAGGTGGGAAGAAATTAATAGACTATGGACACACTCAGAAGGATTAATGAGGTGATTAATGAACCCTAACTCAATATTTTTTTTTTTAGTATCAAAAGGCATAATATGCATAGCATATTTAGCACAGTGCTTGGCAAATGACAAGAACTTAAAAAATATGGGTGAGTGGTGGTAGTTATAACAGAAATGGGAGGATTTTTGGTGAAGCTAATAAAACACGTGCTTTAGAGCCCCTCATTGAAAAGGGTCCCTTCAAAGGCTCTCTATATAATTTTATATTTGTAAATTTGTATGCTATTCATTAAAGCAACACCTCAAAATTGTGTAAGCTTCAAGCCACACAATTTGGATATGCCCCAAGGATAGTCATAATACAAGAAGGAAAAAAAAGAAAACAGAAAAAATAGTAATAATATAAACAAAACTAATAATTGACAGAATAAGCTGGAAACACTTTTCACCAGAGCAAACTTTTTAAAAAGGTTCAAGAAATATATACCAATTATAACAGTAAATATACGTATCTTCTGCTCCTCAAACTCAAAAAACATAGCTGAGTAATGTTTGAATTTTATTAATTAATCAATTTTCATAAGAAGATGAGAAACACCTGATGACTTTCATTTAAAATTAACAATTGATCTTTCTCAAATTTAACGACGTATAAAGATTTTTAAAGTCTATTAGTTTTCAAAAGTTAATGTGAATGTTCATTGTGGAATCAGCATGATTTGCCTAATATAAATTATGGCCTGAAAATTTGGAATCTCTTCAAAATATTTAAAGGCTGCTTGATATGTGGATGTATCTATTATCAATCATTTCTTATTATATGAATAAATATCTTTCATCAACTGGTTGCCACCATTATTAGCAAATGTTTTGTGGTGTGTGGAGAAGGTGTTTTGATTAATTTTAAGGCACATTAATTTTGGTGTATAAGACCTTATGCCAATTCACAAATACATTAAATTAATGGGTGCATAGAAAATTATATACAGCACTTTTTATAAATCCCTTTGATTCTCATGGCAACTAAGTGAAATACGTATATGATTTTATAAAAATACTATTAGATACCTTTTAAAGATAAGAAGCTTCAGCTGTTTAAATGGCTTACCCAAGCTCTTTAAGACAGAAAGTGGAAAAAGTCAGGAAAAAACACCAGTTCTGGTAAATTCTAACCATGTATCTTTTCCAACAGATGATTCTGCTCTTGGAACTATCTTTTCATTTCCTTGTCTCACAGTCTTTAGGGTGTTCTTTTCTTTCAGTATGTGTTCAGTGATTTTGCTCTGTTTCAAATGGCATGGCCATCAGCAGACTATTCCTAAGAGGTTACCTTCTACCAGGGCATTGACAGCTCCTTCAAAGACAGTTTAATAAAATTGTGACAGCTATTGATATTTATTTAGCACCTGTGTTTGTCTAGGACTCCAGTTACTTCATAGAATGTATAGAAATTCTTGGCCTTCTCTTAGATATTTCGCATCATTTAGTGCTACAATTTTTTAGTGCTACAATAAGGAAGGAGCTTACCAAGTTACTTTTAAAGCTACAACTGCTGGAGTCTTTCTTTTCTCTTTTGAATGCAGAAAACATAGTAATTGAACTACAGAAAAATGAACACAAACAAAAAAAAAAAAAAACCCATTGCCACTGAGTCAATTCATATTCACAGCAACTCTACAGAACAGAGTAGAACCGCCCCATAGGCTTTCTAGGGCTGTAAACCATTATGGAAGCAGACAACTACATCTTTTTCCCCTGGATTAGCTGGTGGGTTTGAACCACCTACCTTTGGGTAGGCAGCTGAGTGCTTAGCCATCTCACCACCATGTTTCTTCTTTTTATTATTTTCTGCTTTTTGTTGTTGTTTTTTCTGTGTTTAGGGACCAGGGATACAGAAATTTATCTGTATTCAAAGAAAGTGGGATTTAAAGAAAGCAATGTTACAGATAATGCAAATGATTTAATGCCCCCTGACTCGACGGCACTGGGTTTGGTTTTTTTGTGTGTGTGTGTGATGGTTAAGATTGTGCGTCAGCCTGGCTGGGCTATGATTCTCAGTGTTTATATGTGATCGCTCCCATGATGGGATCTGCTGTGAGCAGCCAATCAGTGGAAAGGGAGTTTCTGTGGGCTTGTGGCCTGCACTGGATCCTGCAGCTGTCTCCTGTTCATCTGACCTCCGGTTCTTGGGACTTGAGCTAGCAATTTACCTGCCGATTTTGGGACTTACTGATCTTCACAACCTATGAAAAAGAGCTCTGCTCTCCAACCTACCGACCTTGGGTTCACCAGCCACTTTGGCTCTGTGATGAGGAGAGCCCCCTATTCTGATCCATGTACTTGGGACAATCCACCCTCTACAATCCCGTGAGCCATTTCCTTGATATGAGTCTCTCAGTTTACATATATTTATACGCTTTACTGGTTTTGCTTCTCTAGAGAAACCAGCCTAAGACACCCTCTAACTCTCAACTGCTTAAAGTGGCAGGTTGCTAAGTTTTGTGGTCTGTGCTATTTGAAGTGAAACACATGTAAGTTGTCTGTGTATTAACTATTGGAAGAGTTTTAAAATTAGCAAAATCGTGATAGTTTATCCAAAGACTAAAAATAAATATTTAATACCAGTTATATTCTAATTTGTCAGAATATAAGTAGCTATTTTATAGTATATGAAATAATTAAGTATCTGACAAAAAACACATATGGATAATAATAATAATTGACATTCACAGCAATTATTGGTAAGGCACTCTTTTAAATATGTTATTTAACCTTCTCAATAATCAGTTGAAGGAGATAGTATTATTATCCTAATGTATAGATTTGGAAACAGGGCTGCAGAGTGTTTAACTACCTAACTCAAAGTCAAAGAGCTGTTAGGTGGTATAGTCAGGATTCACACATGAGCTTTTGACTATAGAGCCTACATACTAACCACTGTGCCCACCTGCTCGCTAAGACGCCCCTCACATTATAGCTCTGTTGAAAGGAAAGTGACAGGTGTAAGTAACAGATACTTAAGTAAAAGGAAAATTATTGACTGTAGGTGGTATCCACTGTCAATACCATCACTGAGAATTCAATAAAGGTAGATAATTTGAAAATCAAAAATATTAAATTAATCATAACAGATAAAATATCATTCCAATGACATAAAATTGGGTATACCCCTTTTACATAAGGGTACAAAGCGGGTATTATGCCTGGCTACTCCTGCTCCTGGAATTTGCATTTTAGACTTACTGAGCCCCTAAACCTGATTCTGCCACTTCTAATTGGCATTTTAATTACATAATTTAATTAAATATCACATCACTAAATGAAATATAAATGCAAATATTATTGTTCCTTTGGAAAGTACATGGAATGCCTACAAAAGACTAAAAGAATGTATGTAAATTAAAAAAAAAGTTGTTCAAAGAAGTATAGGCAAGGTACATGTAAAGGCTGAAGACAAAGTCATAAAATTTTGAAAGAATTCGGATTTCAGATTACTGTGACATTCAGTAATTTTTCAGTTCACTCTAAAGAAAACTAAACTTTCGCACTTTCAGAAATTGCACTCTGAGTTAGGCTTATGGCAGCCAGGTGGGTTTGCATTCCAATCAGTTTAACCTATATTTAATAAAGGAGTTTTCTTTAGATAAACAGTTAAATATCTTTGGACTATAAAAGACTTGCTATTCATTTAAAAATACTTTTTTGCTAAACCTGAGCAATATTACCCATGTAGTTGTTGTTATGTGACATTGCGAAGGTTCCAACTCATAGAGACCCTATAGAACAGAGTAGAACTGCCCCATAGGGTTTCCAAGGAGTGGCTGGTGGATTTGAACTACTGACCTTTTGGTTAGCAGCCAAGGAATAATACCTTTATAATATATTATTTTAAGTCCAAATCTGAACACCAAACATTGAGGAGCAAAAGAATATATATGCAAATTTTAGATTAAAAAAAGATAAAGCTTGTGGTAAGTTTATATTATTTTCTATGATTCCCTGCTTTAGCTTTAATTAAGAAGTCTTCTTTGTTATTAATTTTGTATTCCAGACACACTCAGAGTAACTAATATGAGAGTTTGATTAAGATAAAGGCCCTATTCCTGCCCCAAGGGTAAAAGTTAATTTTTTAAATGTGTTTATGCATATAACAGTAAGAAGATTGACCCCTGAAGGGAAAGTTTTAAAAGTGTATACCTTTCTTGAAAGGATAATTATCACACTAACTCTAAGGATTGCCTTCCCTGTGTACCTTATTCAAAAAATAATCCTAGCAAAACCGAGTTGACTTAATGGTACTTGGATTCAATTCTCACTCCTGTTCACACTAAAAATTAATATACAGGAATAGAATCCATACAATACACAAATAAAGAAATCAAAAGGTACAATACACAAGAATGTGAAATTACCTTGTGTCATGGATTGAATTACATCCCCCCCAAACTGTGTGCATTAACTTGGCTAGGTCATAGTACCCAGTATTCTGCAGTTGTCCTCCATTTTGAGATTCTAATTTTGTGTTAAAGAGGAATAGGGTGGGATTGTAACATTCCTGATCCAATGTAAAGGGAGTTTTCCTGGGGTTTGGCCTACACTACCTTTTATCTCTCAAGAGTTAAAAGGAAGTGGAAGCTAGCAGAGAGTGTGGACCTCATACCACCAAGAAAGCAGTGCCAGGAGCAGAGTGTGTCCTTTGGACCCAGGGTCCCTGCGTGGAGAAGCTCCTAGTCCTGGGGAAGATTGACGAGAAGGCCAACAGAGAGCCACCCCTGGAGCTGAAGCCCTGAATTTGGACTTTGGCTTACTTTATTGTG
Source organism: Elephas maximus indicus (assembly GCF_024166365.1). Taxonomy (NCBI): domain Eukaryota; kingdom Metazoa; phylum Chordata; class Mammalia; order Proboscidea; family Elephantidae; genus Elephas; species Elephas maximus. The sequence goes on along the minus strand of NC_064836.1, from coordinate 38,732,031 downwards.
CAGAGATAAATTTCTCTTTGTCAAAGCCATCTGCATGTGGTATTTCTGTTATAGCAGCCCTAGGTGACAAAGACACTTTATCATTTCCTAGTCCTACCTAGCTGTTTCTTGAATGTTTATCAGATCCGTAATTTCACTGGATCTCTGAGTATTTACTTACTGTGAAATAAATATATTTTACAGTTTTGTTTATCAATTATATGGCTTAGAGTTTAATGGTTTACAAGTAATACTTGCACAGAATTTTACAGCTGAGTTGCTATCAAGTGGGAAACAATAGAATTTGTAAACTAATGCATGAAAAATTTATATTAACCTGTATAACTCTCCCAAGTTTGGAATACTGTTTCCTGTAACAAACTAAACTACCAAACTTAGCTTTCCTATGACTGGAATTAGAATAAAGCATGAGTTCATTGTATTTATTCTCTGTTATATCATTTAATAGATCAAATACAAGATAATGATAATATAAAAAGACCAGGCTTAAAGGTCCAACTGAGGCTTAAAGGTCCACCTGAGACTTAAAGGTCTGGTAGTCAGGGTCCCCAAATCTTCTGTTGGCCCAGGACAGGAACCATTCCTGAAACCAACTCGTCAGACACGGATTGAACTGCACAATGGGCTGGAGAGAAATGCTGATGACGAGTGAGCTACTTGCACCATGTGGACACTTGAGACTATGTTGGCATCTCCTGTCTGGAGGGGAGATGGGAGAATAGAGGGGGTTAAAAACTTGCAAGATGGTCACGAAAGGAGAGACTGAAAGGAGGGAGCAGACTGACTCATTAAAAAAAAATCATTAGGGGAGAGTAAATGGGAGTAGGTAGTAAGGTGTATATAAGTTTATATGTGAGAGACTGACTTGATTTGTAAACTTTCACTTAAAGCACAATAAAAATTATTTAAAGAAAAAGAAAATGATAATAATCTTGAAGAAGCTAAGACTATCCAGAATTAGTTGACTTGACATTGTATCAAACACTGTTCATGCAACTCTTTTACTTAGGTTATGTGTAGAATCATTGTTATTATGATTTTAGAACTTATGCTCCTATCTTTTCTATCTCGGTTTTTCAAAATTTTTCACACAAAGCCTACAGAAAGGACAAATGCAATTAAGCTCTATGACATCTCCTTTACCTTTGCCTTCATTATCTGAACACAATGAAAAAAAAAAAATTTAGGTGGCCTAAATGTCTCAATTTGCTATATACCATTTGATACATTAAATAAAATTTCCATGACTTGATATGATCAAAGACAGCGATCTAATACTATGGGTGAAATATAAAACAGATAAAAAAAAAATTGTTTAACTGCCTTCTCCTTTCTCAAGTCTAGTCATATCTCGGGAAGAGGTGAGAAGTGGATTTTTTTTTTTTTACATTAAAGTGTTGATAATATCCTATGGGTGAATGTGGATAGTTAGCTCAGTATTGTTGTTACTAGTTGTCTTACAAATTAAAGCAATTAAATACAGAAGTAGAACAATAGGTAATTAATCCACTCATATTAACTCTATCTTGGAAAAATCATAGCATAAGAGATACTGGGGCACATGAAACCATTGCAGTTAATTTTCTGTGTCTATTTTTTTTATAGGTTCCCTTCAGACTGATTTATGTGCATATTATTTGCATCCTGTTTAGGAACAGAAATACCACAAGTGGGTGGCTTTAACAGAAAGAAATTTATTCTCTCACTGTCTAGTAGGTTACAAGTCCAAATTCAAGGCATCAGCTTCAGGGGAAGGCTTTCTCTCTCTGTCGGCTCTGGAGGAAGGTCCTTGTCATCAGTGTTCCCTTGGTCTGGGAAAACCTTAGGATCCTCAGGTCCAAAGGATACACTCTGCTCCCGACACTGCTTTCTTGATGGTATGAGGTTCCCATGTCCCTCTGCTTGCATCTCTCTTTTATATCTCAAAAGAGATTGCTTAAGACACTACCTAATCTTATAGACCTCATCAATATGACTGCTGCTAATCCATCTTATTACATCACAGTGGTAGGATTTACAAAGTATAGAGAAATCACATCATAAGATAAAATGGTAGACAATCATACCATTATACAAGGGAATCATTACCTAGACAACCTGACAGATATTTTCAGCGGACAGAATTCTATCCATGACAGGCAGATTTCAGAAACGAGGGGGAAAAAAAAAACAAAAAAACTCAGAGTGACCGTATAGGACAGAGTAGAACTGTCCCATAGATTTTCCAAGGAGTGGCTGGCGGATTCAGACTGCTGACCTTTTGGTTAGCAGCTGAGCTCTTAACCACTGCACCACCAGGGTGTCAGAAACAAGAAGGAAAAGTAAATGCCCATCTGTGTAAATAAACAGGGTGTGCTGGGTATCTGTTGTTTATACTATCTAGCATCGTTCTTCTTTATTTTAGCAATATTTTGGAATATTTTCAATAAAGTTTGGTAAGATAGACCCTATTCTCACCTCCATATAGACTCAGTAATTGGCTAAGCACATTAGCTTAACCATATCCCATTGTCTGAGGAAAGGGCCTCATAGATTTTGACCCAGTAAGAACAAGCCTCAAGACTTCTGCTTGGGTGCTCTGACAATGCTCTGTCCTCAGAAAAGCCATAATGTGAGGTGGTTGGCCTTGCTGTGTGACCCCAGGGAGAGCACCCGATGATGCTGGGGGAAATCTCATGGATACCCAGACAGTAAGAGCTGCAAGAAATAACAAAGAGCAGGACAGAAAGAAGAAGGGTCTTTGGTGATGGCATAAAGATATTGGTCTTCCTTATCAACTATATCAAAGATGGTCTTCTCCCTCAAATTTTGAGTTAGCTGAAACAATGTATATATATTTTTCATTGCTTAAGGCTGAGTTGAAATTTTTATCAATTGGAATATTTATTCCTATTTCAGACAAACACGAAATTCCTGAAGACGGTTACTACCTCAGGTTAAATCAAGAAAAAGTGATATAAATTGGAAGGATAGAATACTTCATCTTAAAGTATTCTCTTTATGAAGACTTACTTTATACCAAAGCCAAACAAAACAAAACAAACAAAATCCTGCTGTTCCTTTTCTTTGCTACCGTGTTTTCTTTAAACCATTGTAGGGCAATGCTATTCAGCTATATGCATCCCCTCCTAGTGGAATCAGCTTTGCTCTTCCCTGAAGCATGGTAGGGATGAATTCAGGGTGGACTCAGGCTAAAGCACAACTCTGGGAGTGGCATGACTGGCCAGCAGCCAAGGCCAAGGAATACCTTAGAAACAGAAAGGAAAACATCTGGGCTTGGACATGTATTCCCTGGGAACACTGACTGCCCAAGGAAGTGGGAGAAAAACAATGAGCCTTGGTCCCAGCTGGAATGGTATATAAGCTTGTGTCCCTTGCTAGGTGGTTGCAGAGCGTTAAACTGGTCCAGCCGCCGCCCTGGGTCATGGTCCTGTGAGTAAGCTTCCCAAATAAACCATATGTCATGATCACTGGTTCCAGAGCCTTTCTTCGGTCTCTTGGAGATGCGGCTAGGTTGTTACCCAAAACCTATTAAATGTGAATTTTGGACTGATAGGGTTTTTCCTCTTGGCTTTAGCTGATAGAAACCTCAGAACCAAATTTACAGCATACCACTGCCATAAAAGATAATAATGTTTCCGTCACTGAACTCACTTTATTTTTTGTCTTCAAATTGCTATAATACCCTTATTTTCCCTCACCCTTATTTTTCGGGTGAAATAAATCACCAGAAATAAATAACACAAAGTTACAAATCTCTTATGATACTGTGAACTCCAAATAACAAAAATCTGAATCAAATGACTTCATTGTTTGCCTGAAGAAGTCTGAAGCTGTGGTAAGTTCCAGGTTAGTTTAGTAAGCTTTACAATGCTTTTAAGGCTCCAGTTTCTTCAAATATATTAACTGAGTCACGCTTGGATTTTGTTTTACTCTCAAGCAGGTAAGAAAGAAAAAAAGAAAGACTGTATCAATTCAGGCTATCCAATCCTAACATGACAGAGCAATACAAAGGAAAGAATAATCCCTAATGATGCACTTTCTCATTGGAGAAAAATAGGTTATTCTCCAAAATCTGTTCCATGCATCACTAGCAAGAGATTTTTAACATTCTGATTTCTGAAGCAGCCCCAGCCAGGAGAAACGAAATTATGAAGATATTCTTATAATTCAGTTAAAGTTCTGTAGATATTTAAGCATTAACCACAATGTCTATTACCATGTGTACCTCACTTTTAAAATTTGTTACTACTATTACTATTTTTATTTTACTATGACTACTCTTGGTGCTTAAGGACTTCATGTCTTAAATATGTGAATTGCCTTTGGAGCAGAGACATATTTAAAATATTATTATTTCATACTTCAGATTGAATCTTTAATATGTTGCTGTTAATTCTAATAACATTTTGAAAACATGTAACATATGAAATACTGTTTTCTCTTTCTGTCAATGTGAAGATAAGCTATAGACCATGTGTTCCAGTGTTATGGTTGCTGATGGCTGATGTGTGCCCTCGAGTCAATTCCTACTCATAGAGACCCTACATGACAGAGCATGTCCTCTGCATAGGGTTTACCAGTTTATACCTCTTTAAGGGATCAGATCACCAAGTGTTTTCTCCTGTGGAGCCGCTGGTAAGTTTGAACCACTGATGTATTAGTTAGCAGCCAAGGCTTGACAATTGTGCCACCAAGTCTCCTTATGCCTTCAAGTAGGTTACTATATTTTTTTCTTAATTATTTTAATTCAACAGACAATTTCGAGCAGCAAATTACATCAGAAAGTGTTAACAATTGGAGATTGGACAGTTAACAAAGCAAATATGGCTCAAGTATACATTAATTATAATTTCCTACAACAACAAAAACAAAACAAAAAACAACAATAAAAAAATACAAAACACCTTAACTCATTACCATGTTCTAAAAGATCACGGTACTAAAAAAAACAAACCCACTGCCGTTGAGTCGATTCTGACTCATAGTGACCCCATAGGACAGAGTAGAACTGCCCCAAAGAGTTTCCAAGGAGTGCCTGGCAGATTTGAACTGCTGACCTCTTGATTAGCAGCAGTAGTACTTAACCACTACGCCACCAGGGTTCCGTGGTAAGTTATGCTAAAAAGCTAACTGTGAACATAGTAGTATGGAAGCTGGACTTCATTCATAGGAATGACGATGGAGTTGAAAAGGTAGTTTAAACAGCGAATGTAATTTTGTTGTTAGGTACCACCCAGTCAGTCCTGACTCATAGTGACCCTATGTACAACAGAATGAAACATTGTTCAAAATCATTGCTATATTTGAACTCATTGTTGCAGCCACAGTGTCAATCTGTCTTGATTAGGGTCTTCTTTTTCAGTAACTCTCAACTTTACCAAGCATATTGTCCTTCTCCAGGGAGTGTTCCCTCCTGATAACATTTCCAAAGTATGTGAGATGAAATCTCACCATCCTCATTTCCAAGGAGCACTGTGGCTGTATTTCTTCCAAGACAGACTTGTTCATTCCTCTCACAGTGCATGATATATTTAATATTCTTTGCCAACACTGTAATTCAAATTCATTAATTCCTCTTTGGTCTTCCTTGTATATGGTCCAGTTTTCTCATGCACATGAGGTGATTAAAAATATCATGTCTTGGGTTAGGCTCATTTTAGTCCACAAAGTGAAATCTTTGCTTTTCAAAACTTTAAAGATGTCTTTTGCAGCTGATTGACCCAATGGAATAAGTGGTTTGATTTCTTGACGGCTACTTCCGTAGGTGTTGATTATGGATCCAAATAAAATGAAATCCTTGACAACTTTAATCTTTTCTCCATTTATCATGGTGTTGCTTTATTGATCCAGTTGTGAAGATTTTTGTTTGCTTTAAATTGAGGTATAATCCATAGCAAATATAATGTTGTTGTTGCCGTGAGGTGGCATGAAGTCAGCTCCAACTCATATGACCCTAGGTACAACAGAACGAAACAGTGCCTGGTTCTGCACCAGCCTCACAATCGTTGTTATGCTTAAACCCATTGTTGCAGCCACTGCGTCAATCCTTCTTATTGAGGGTGTTCCTCATCTTCACTGACCCTCTACTTTATCAAGCATGATGCCTTTCTGCAGGGACTGATCCCTCCTGACAACATGTCCAATTATGTGGGACATAGTCTCACCATCTTTGCTTCTAAGGAGGATATTGGTTGTACTTTCTCCAAGACAGATCTGTTCATTCTTTTGGCAGTCCATGGTATATCCAATATTCTTCTCCAGCACCACAATTCAAAGGCTTCAGTTCTTCTTCTGTCTTCTTCATTCATTGTCCAGCTTTCAGAAGCATAGGAGGTGATTGAAAACCCCATGGCTTGGGTCAGGTGTGCCTTAGTCTTCAAGGTGACATCTTTTCTTTTTAACACTTTAAAGAGGTCTTTTGCAGCAGATATACCCAAGGTAATGTGTCTTTTGAGTTCTTGAATGCTGCTTCCATGGGTGTTGATTGTGGATCCAAGTAAAATGAAAACCTTGACAACCTCAGTCTTTTTGCTGTTTATCATAATACTCCTTATTGGCCCAGTTGTGAGGATTTTTCTTATCTTTATGTTGAGATATAATCCATACTGAACACTGTAGCCTTTGTTCTTCATCAGTAAGTGCTTCAAGTACTTTTCACATTCAGCAAGCAAGGTTGTGTCATCTGCATAACGCAGGTTGTTAATGAGTCTTCCTCCAATCCTGATGCTCTGTTCTTCTTCATATAGTCCAGCTTCTTGGTTTATTTGCTCAGCATAGAGATTGAATAGGTGTGGTGAAAAGTACAACCCTGACGCACATCTTTCTTGCCTTTAAATCACTCAGTATTCCATTGTTCTATTCCAAAGACTGCCTCTTGATCTATGTACAGGTTTCTTATGAGCACAACTAAGTGTTCTGGAATTCCCATTCTTCACAATGTTATCCATTTTGTTATGACCCACACAGTCAATGCCTTTGCATAGACAATAAAACACAGGTAAACATCTTTCTGGTATTCTCTGCTTTCAGCCAGGATCCATCTGATGTCAGCAACGATATCCCTGGTTTCTCATTCTCTTCTGAATCTGGCTTGAATTTCTTCTGGCTGTTCCCTGTTGATATACTGCTACAGTCACTGTTGAATGATCTTCAGCGAAATGTTACTTGCATATGATAATAATGAAATTGTTCAATAATTTCCACATTCAGTTGGATCACCTTTCTTGGCAATAGGCATATATATAGATCTCTTCCAGTCGGTTGGCCAGATAGCTCTCTTACAAAATGTCTTAGCATACACAAGTGAGTACTTTCAGCACTGCATCCATTTGTTGAAACATCTCACTTGTTATTCAGTTAATTCCCGGGGCCTTGTTTTTCACCAACGCCTTTCATATGCAGCTTGGACTTCTTCCTTCAGTACAGTTGGTTCCTGCTTATATGGTACTTCCTGAAATGGTTGAACATTGACCAATTCTTTTTGTTATAGTAACTCTGTGTATTCCTTCCATCTTCTTTTGATGCTTCCTGTGTCGTTCAGTATTTTGCTCATAGAATCCTTCAATATTGCAACTTGAGGCTTGAAATTTTTCTTCAGTTTTTTCAGCTTGAGAAACACTGAATGTGTTCTTCCTTTTTGGTTTTCCATCTCCAGGTTTTTGCACATGTCGTTATAATTCTTTGCTTTGTCTTCTCCAGCTGCCCTTTGAAATCTTTTCAACTCTTCTACTTCATCATTTTTTCCTTTCTTTTTATCTCCTCGACATTCTAGAACAACTTTCAGAGTTTCTTCTGACATCCATTTTGGTCTTTTCTTTCTTTCCTGTCTTTTTAATGGTTTCTTGCTTTCTTCATTTATGATGTCCTTATGTTCATTTCACAACTCTTCTGGTCTTCAGTCATGAGCATTCAATGTGACAAATCGATTCTTGAGATGGTCTCTAAATTCAGATGGGATATACTAAAGGTCGTACTTTGGGTCTCCTCAACTTGTTCAAATTTTCTTCGGTTTAAACTTGAACTTCCACGGGACCAATTGAAGGTCTGTTCCACAGTTGTCCCTGGTCTTGTTCTGAGTGATTATATTGAGCTTTTCCATCATCTCTTCACACAGATGTAGTAGATTCGATTCCTGTGTATTCCATCTGATGAGGTCCACGTGTATAGTCATCATTTATGTTGGTGAAAAAAGATATTTGCAATGAGAAGTCGTTGGCCCTGCAAAATTCTATCATGAGATCTCTGGCATCATTTCTATCACCAAGACCATATTTTCCAATGACTGATCCTTCTTTGTCTCCAACTTTTGCATTCCAATCTCCAGTAGTTTGATTGCATGTTTGATCAACTTTAGACTGCAAAAGTTGTTAAAAATCTTCAATTCTTCATCTTTGTCCTTAGTGGTTGGTGTGTAAATTTGAATAATAGTTGTATTAACTGATCTTCCTTGTTGGGGTCTGGATATTATCCCATCACTGACAGTGTTGTACTTTAGGATAGATCTTGAAATGTTCTTTTTGATGATGAATGCAACACCATGCCTCTTCAAGTTGTCATTTCCAGCATAGTAGACTATATGATTGTCCAATTCAAAATGGCCAACACCAGTCCATTTCAGCTCATTAATGCCTAGGCTATCAATGCTTTGAGTTCTATTTCATTCTGATGATTTCCAATTTTCCTAGATTCATACATTGTACATTCCAGGTTCCGATTATTAATGGCTGTTTGCAGCTGTTTCTTCTCATTTTGAGTCATGCCACATCACCAAATGAAGGTCCAGAAAGCTTGATTCCATCCACATCAGTAAGGTCGACTCTACATTGAGGAGGCAGCTCTTCCCCATTTGTCTTCTGAGTGCCTTCCAAACTGAGTTCTCATCTTCTGGCACTATATCAAACAATGTTCCCCTGCTATTGGTAATGTTTTCACTGGCTAAATCTTTTCAGAAGTAGACTGCTGGGTCCTTCTTCCTAGTCTGTCGTACTCTGGAAGCTCAAATGAAACCTGTCCACCATGGGTGACCCTGTTGATGTTTGAATACCAGTAACATAGTTTCCAGCATCACAGCAATACGCAAGCCTCCACAGTATGACAAACTGACAGACATGTAGGGGAGCAAATGTAATAGACTATGGGAATTAAGATGGCAAGCTAAAACAAATAATAATAATTAGTATATATCAAATAATTTTCAGAAGCAATTTTTGAGTAGAAGAGAACATGAAGTTCCAGGGTACATGATTAGAAGTGTAAGGAATCATTACATTTCTGGATGTGGGAGAAAAGTATATTTAGTTACATGAGAGAAAGGTTGTTTTCACTAACCTGACCCATGAGGCTTTACTGCCTCCAAAATGTATAGCAGGTCTCTACTGGCTAAATATTCTGGTTCCTAATACTCATTGCTGTTAGAGTTTTGTCTGTACTTGGAGTTACATGTTTTTTTTTTTTTTTTTTTTTTTTTTATGATGCTTTTATGTAAGAACAGAACCTTAGAATAGAACAAGTCTGTTGAGGGGGTCACAAAGATTTTGAATAAGGAATGTTAAGATGCATGATGACACCAAGTCCAGGAGCCTCTTCAACACCTGTTCTAGAAGTTATTTCCAAGGCACATGTCAAGAAAGGGCTGACCCTTTTCTGGGATATCATACAACCCTTCAACATTTTGAGACCCTGATATGAATAAATGAAAAAAAAATTATGAAAAGAAGAGCTTTCCCAGGTTTAGAAAAGACAGGAAGACAGAGACTGTTTCTGGGAATCAAATTAGTAGAAACCTGTAGACAATGTTAGCAGTATAGCAAGGTTCAGGGAAAATATGGAGTGAAGTATGATCTTATGGATATTTACCTCATCTATGTAATCCAATTGCTATCATGGTAATGTAATTAGGTGCTGGATTTACTGGGGTTTCAAAAAAGAAATCAGAAATAAACATTGAAAGTAATTGACAGGACTAACCTGTTGCCATGGAGTCGATTCTCATAGTGACCTTATATGAGAGAGTAGAACTGCTTCATAGGGTTTCCAAGGCTGATATATTTGTGGAAGTAGACTAGACTCCCTCATCTTCCTCCCAGGGAGTAGCTGGTGGGTTTTAACCGTGACTTTCCAATTAACAGCTGAGTGCTTAACCACTTGGCCACTAGGGCTACTTAATTCACAGGATTAGGCAGAGGTATGTTACCAGATTTTTTTTGAAATATAGCCAGATTTCTGTTGCTTCAAACTTATGCCTTTTAAGGGCTTTGCAATTTTAATACTTCATGTCTACTATGCATGGGTCCAGTATCCTAGACAAATTTATACCAATTTTGATAAATAAACAAAATCCTGTATTTAGCCAGCATTGCCTTGAGTGAAACACTTTGGTACTTGTGTGGCAGCCCACAGGTCTTTGCCTAATGCAGCAACCTGCATTCACACACGCAAAAAACTATTCACTGTGAAGTCCTACGTGTACTGACAACACCACAAAACAAACAAGGCCACATGTTACACACACAATTTATTCTCAGCAAGAAAGCATTTGATCATTTTGTACCTATGAAAAGTTCAGTGGGAAAAATTAAATTATTGACCCTGAGACACTTATTTTTAAATACAAGAGTGAGTTTACCTTTCTCACCATTAATCAAGGAGGAGTGGGTAGAACTTGAAATAAATTCTGAAAGCCAACCTGAAGATTAAAGCCCTCCTGCACTATGATGTTAAAATGAAAATGGCCTTGCCTGGGTGCAGTCTGTCTTAGACTCCAGATCCAGGAAATACTCTGGCAAGGCCATTATCATAAACAGTGACAGCGGGAAATGTGATTCTTCATCATCTCTCCACATTATTTTGTGGCAACAACCTAGTGTCATATAACTGCATATTTCATTTTTTGACTAAGAGTTTGAAAGATGTGTCTCTTTGCCCACATCAGAGACTCTTGAAAATAATGAGTGATAGAGAAAAAGGAAGAATGACAAAGAAGAAAGCTAGAGGATGAGTGAAAAGGCAAATAATTGAGGTATTTCTAGATAAATATATAGAGAAAAAAATTGACAATGTTGGACAGCTCATTCTAAATGTTATTCAAAGGATCTATAATAAAAGGTTGAAGAGAATGGTCAAAAATCATCTGGAAGTTGAAAAAACAAAATAAACAAAAATGATACAAAGATATTGTCGTATGAAACACAAATAACTTATAGGAGACTTACCGAATTCTTAGTTATTAGTTCTTGATTTCTATGCAATTTGCCAGGAGTTGCTGATTTCAGTAAGAAAGATATCTTGATTCCTAACAAAAATACCCCTGATCATTTTCATTTTACCCCTGCTGCAAACAAAAGAAGCATTTTAATTATCCCTATCCATCCCCCCCATCTCTTTCTCATTCTTTTTTCTAGCTTTTTGTACAGCTCTATCTTTCTGTAATTTTTTCCCACTTAGATCAAATTCTTCTCCTGTTCAATAAACTGCAAAACCAGCATCAAATCTGAACAATATGGAGATTTAGGACACGATGCCATACCAGTGTTACATTGACCAATCTCGTCAAATATTCAGGCTAGACAGTACTGAGCTGATGTACGCCCATTGCTATTGAGTTGATTTTGACTCATAGTGACCCTACAGGACAGAAGGCACTGCCCCATAGGGTTGCCAAGGAGCAACTGGTGGTTTCAAAGTGCTGATATTGAAATGAGAAAATTATATGTAGCAAATACATGTAATAATGCACTTCAGCACATTCAAATCCATGCCATAAATATATTCAAATGAATAAATATAAAAATTATATTGGCAGAGACCCAATTTTTGACACTGTGTTTAAGAATTTGGGTTTGTCTGTTTGGTTGTAAAATAATGTACTTAACCTAATAAATGTAATGAGTAGAAAATGGAAGATAAATTTAAAAAAAAAGAAAGAAGGCAGCTTCAATCATTAATGGATTATTTTGAAAGATTGAGTGAATTACAAGCTGTTTGGCAGAATAACATATTACCGTTCTGTAGGAAATGTAATAGGATAAAAACATAAAGATAAAATGTTAAATTTCACTGATCATATTAATCATATTATACCATCTTCCACTTCATCATAATGGTTAACATTCATGAACCCAAAAAGATGAAACATAATTCTTCTTTAATCTCAACCCAATCTTTTTTTTTGTTTTGAAATTTTGCAGTCCTTGAGCTAATGAGGCATTACAGTGTACAAGCCTTAACTGGAATTTTTACAGTTTCTATAAAAAATATGGGTATGTTAAGCCATTGGTTTAGGTTAATCCATCTTGTCTTTGTTTCCTAAGGAGACTGCCCATTGATTTATAAAAACCTACAAGGTGTCTCTAGTTTCAGGCCTTTTCAAGAATTGCTTCTGTAAGCTTTACTTGGATTCTATAGGCTATCTTATATCTTTCCAATAAATTACTTCTTTTTTTGGCTAAAGATAGTCTGATCTATTTCTGTAGCTTGCAAACAAATAATTCAAAAAGACACAGACGCTGTTTATTAGTTATCATTGATCTAAGATCTGGCAGGAGAGTTGTCATTGTTGTGTATAAGCAATTTGGTTGGGGAAATCAATGCTTTGCCTCAGGTATAAAATCAGATTTAAAATAAGTTTGTAAGGAAAGTGAAGGATCTTTTTATCCTCTCTAAAAAAGTGATGATAAATAATCAATTTTCTTATTAAATGATGATACAGAACAGGTCTTATAAATCTATTACTTTTATCGATATAAATTATCCTACAAAATACTATGCTAAGCCATAACTGTGAATACAATTTGTGAACTCTTGGAAGGTAAAGATGAATATCTCACAACACTTATATGTAATACCTTCTGCTCTCTCCTCAAGCTTCCAACATTTCCTCACCCTTCTTCATTCCTGCCAAATAAACTTGTTTCTTATTTCATTGTAAAAATCCAAGTGATCAGAATGTAATTCGTATAAGCTCGTATCACCTCATTTTCCACCTACGTACATCTGTCCCTGTATACTCTACTTTGTCTATTGCTCCTTTGGCTTGGTTATCCATGTTCCTCCACTTGTGGGTTAGACGCCATACTCTCGTATGTCCTTAAGGTCACTCTTGCAGTGATTCTTTTCTCCATGACTGCGTCATCCATGTTCTCCACTCTACTGCTCCTCCCCAGTAAGTGCACAAACATGAAGTTATTTCTGTAATCACTTGATCTTCCTCTCCCCACCAATTGCTAATCCATTTCCTTATTCCCCTTTACAGAAAGCTCCTTCAAAGTAGTTTCCTTTACTTGCCATATCAACTATTTTTCTTAAGTTCTCTCTTGAGCCAATTCTATTTAGGTTTTTAGCTGTACTTCCATTGAAACTGGTCCTATAAATGTCACCAATGACCATTAATTTTTCTGATATCTTCTGGTCAATTATTAGCCCTTTTTTTCTTTGTCTAATTGGTGGATTTTGACAGAATTGATCCATCGCTCCTCATTTGTATACTTTTTTCACTCATCTCATGGGTACCACATTCTCCTGATTTTTCTCCTCCTTTACTAGCAACTCATTTTAAGTCTCTCTTTCTTTGTCCCATCTTACTCTTTTTAACTTTTTTTACATTGGAGGGCCCCAGGGCTCAGTAATCACACACCTTCTCATTCCACACACACTGTTTTAGTAATCTCAACCCCTTTCATAGTTTTCAATATAATCTATACCAAATTGATTCCAAAACTTATTCCAGAACACGGGTTGACATGCCCAACTACCTCCTCTGTATGCACTCTTGGAAGTCTCATAGACTTTTCAACATAAAATGACAAAAATGGAACCTACCTCAAATCTGTTTCTTCTGTAGTCTTATCCATCTCAGTTAATAGCAACTTCTCTCTTATCTTAGTCCTCAAAATCTTGGATTCTCGTTGACTCTGCTTTTTCTCTCTCAGCTCATATTTTGTAATATTTTTATAATGTATCTATAATCTGTCCATATTTTACCACTTCATCTGCTACCATCCAGGTCCAGTGTACCAAAATGTCTTCATTATTGCAATAATCTTCTATATGCTCACCCTACTTCTGTTCAACCCCTTCTCTCTCTTCTCAACACAGCTACTAAAGTGAATGTGGTAAAACCTATGTCAGATCTCAAAGGTTGGACTCCTCACACAGGAATATTCTTCACATCAACACCTGTGGGAGAGTGGAAAGAAACAGTGGAAAGGGGGAAAAGTAGTGCTGTGATGTAGAACCAGTGACAGACACAGCCAACCCCATTAGGAGCTCTGGAGCTAGAAATTCTTTTTAGAATTGTCACAAATTGTCATGAGTTGGACCTAAGTGCCATTTCTGTCAGCATACCCTGAAAAGGGCATACCCTTGGCAAGGCAGTTCTCTGCAACTGTGGCAAACTCTGAAGTTTCTGAAAGGTAAGGCTGTCTGTTTTTCTTTTAACAGTAAACCAAAAGATGAGGCAACAAGACCTTCATTAAATTATAATATGTTCTGCACATCCCAAAGTCCACATCGACTGGTTAGGGCATTTTTCTATTCAAAATCCTCTAAAGACTTTTCATTACTTTCAGAATTGAAGCCATGGTCTTTTTTTTTTTTTTTGCTCTAGGTAAAAGTTTACAGCTCAAGTTAATTTCTCATACAAAACTTTATACATATATTGTTTTGTGACATTATTTGCAATCCCCACAAAGTGACCACACACTCTCTTTTTCCACCCTGGGTTCCCTGTGCCCATTCAACCAGTTCCTGTCCCTTCCTGGCTTCTCATCCTGCCTCTCGACAGGAGCTGCCTATTTCGTATCATGTATCTGATTGAACTAAGAAGCGCACTCCTCACATATATTATTTGTTTTATAGTCTTTTCTAATCTTTGTCTGAAGAGTAGGCTTCAAGAATGGTTACAGCTCTGGGTTAACGGAGTGTCCAGGGGAAGCTATAGTCTTTCAAATGACTTTTAATAAGCCTACAAGTCTGGACCTACAGCAGCCCCTAGCATCCTCTTTCATGATTCACCAGAGCATTCATATCATTCCAACTTTCATTGGTCTCTGTGCTCTCGGTCAAACATACCAAACACACTGCCATCTAATGGGCTATATACTTCCTCTTTCCTCCACCCCACTTGAATTGATCTTTCCCAAATATCTAACATTCCACTTCCTCATCTTCTTTAACATTTTACTCAAATATCATCACAGAGAACCTCGGTGACACAAATGCTTAAGTTCTAGACTACTAGATGAAAGATCGATGGTTTGAATCCACCAAGTAATGTCTCAGAAATAAGCTCTGATGTTCTGCTTCTGAAAGGTCACACTCTTGAAAACCCGATAGAGTAGCTCTACTCTGCACATGTGGAATGGACTCGATAGCAAGCAACAGCACCAGTCACTCAGATCACAATAAAGATCATAACCAACCAGTTCTAACTTTCCCCCTTGCATTCTTTATTTCTACACACACAAACTAAAGTTTGCATATAATCTATGCTCAGAATCTAGGGTATAATTTTATAATTATTAAGATCAGTAAAACTTGAAAGAACAATTTAAATTCACCATAACTAAGCTTTCAGAAACAGAACAATAAACAAGCTTTCAGAATGAAGAAAGTCTTATTGTCTCTCTCTCCAACTCTCTATCTTTCAGTTAGAACTCCAGATATCTAGCACTCGGAAAAAAATGATACAGCCGTCACTTACATATATGGAAGCTTCCATTTGGACTGTGTTGTGTTCTCTTCCTATGACAAGTTGCTATGAAATGACTTTCACATGACTGGTACTGGTAAGGAAAATTATGTGGCTCTGTACTGAATGGATAAATAGTATGCACCCACTCATCACTTATTGACATAGTTAGGCTCCAAACACCAGGTTGCTATGCAAAAATTGGCATTATGAGAAAATGGAGGATGACTACATCAGATCATAAAATGAAGGATGATGACATCATTACATTACTGCCAAATTACATCGTTATGTAACTGTCAAACCGTTAAGAATCACGGCCCAGCCAAACTGACACATAACCTTAATTGTCACAGCCAGTGTTACTCTTACCTCGCACCTTGGCCTTCGTTACTGCCAGACATACATCTTTAATGAGAAAAATAGTCAGATAGCAGATTTTTTACTCTTGTCATAAATGTTATATGTCAGTTAACAAGACAGTCATTAAGTGAAGAGTAGGTGTATAAAGCCGTGTAAGAAGGCATTGCTATTGAACAAAGTGGCATGTGTAATCATGCTGGATGAGTATAAGCAGTCTCTAAAATCACTGTTTACCTGGTAGTGTTCTTCTCTGACCTACACACATAGACTAGATTTGTTGCCCCCTAAATTATGATTATTTATTTTTTTCATTGATCTCAGAAAAGCAAACCAAACTAGAATCTCATCATTAGAAATAAATGTTTTCTGTTCTTTTTTTCCCTTATGACTGAAAGTTGTTTGAGAATAAAGTGAAGGCATGAGACTTTTCCCATGGAAAAAAGGTATGGTGTAGTGATTAAAAGCATGGACTCTGGTTCTTGTTTGTTTTTAAGAAGACTTAAGGGGATATTTTTGGTTTAAGGTTTAAAGTTTAAAGTATATTTCAGGGCAGTAGTTTAGGTGATTCATCCTGCCTCCACATCATCTGAAAACCTGGATTTCATGAGAATTTGAAATTCTGTTTGGCATTTTCTCCCTTTTGATCAGAATTCTTCTATAGAACCTTTGCTCAAACATTGTGCTCTTTTAAATCTATACGGAATCAAACTGGCAACATCATCTGGAAAGATTACATAGAAAATGTAGGGGACAATGAGTTTATGTTAACGAGGGAGGAATAATTTGGAAAAAGAGGGTGAGAATTTTTGCACAACTTGAAGAACGTAATCAATGCCACTGAATCGTAAGTGTAGAAATTGTCAAAGTGGTGTATGTTCTGCTGCTTATATTCTCAAGAACAACAAAAATAATTTTTTTTTTTTTAAATATGGGCTTTGGAGTAAGACCATCTTACTTTAACTTCTAGCCACATCCCTTCCTTGTTTTGTGAACTAGGAAAAATAACAGTGTATTCACCTCAAATTCCTTATCTGTGAAGTGTGTATAATAATTATATCTAGCACATTGGGATGTCATAGAGATTTAAAAAAAAATTAAACAGGAAGTGATTTGAACAGTCTCTTGAATTCATAAGCACTCAACAAATGCCTACACCCCAAATGTAAAATACTTTAGGAATGAAGATGATCCCTCTGCAGTAAGTAAAGCTGTACCAGAAAGTAGGATGGGTCCCACAGACAACAACCATGTTCAAGCTCTAGATCCAAGATAATAATTTGAGAGGCAGTTATGTAGAGAAGAGTTACCAAACAAAACAACAATTACAACAACAACAACAACAAAAAAAAAAACAAACCCGATACCATCAAGTCAATTCAGGAGGACAAAATGGAGAAACTGATTCCTTGCTTGGCAGAAATGGGGGAAGTGGAAGAGAACACAAGAATTTCAAGATGCCTCCTAACTTTGTTGCTTGAAAGGTATTAACAGAGTTGAAATAGAGGTGCAATGAACAAGGAAGAAAGAGATGAGATATAGTTTGAGGGAGTAAACAAGGGCCAGATCAGAGCATAGCTGTATACTACCTTAAATTCACTCTTTTCTATCCACTAACATCTAATCTAGCTGGTCCCACTCTAGCCACTCTAGTTTTCTTTAGTTACATTTAATTTTCCAAGCTTATTCTTGCTCCTGGGCATTTGTGTTTGTTCTTACCACTGCCTGAAGCCTTTCCCTGAAGTGTTAGGACGGCTACCTCTGGTCATCTAGGTCCTAACTCACACTGTTTCTAATGGAAGCCATGTCTGACTTTCCTATCAATTGTTGCTTATCTTTGCCACCATAATCACATTCTTTTGGATTTTCTTTTTAGTAATCATTATTTGATTTTATTATTTTCATAATTGCAGGAAGAAAAATAAATCTGTCTATAGTAAATTATTAGTGAGTAAAGATTTTAATTTTGCTGTACACAAAAAATTGTATCACATGGCAAATTCGGACAGGTTTTTCAGTGAGTGAACTGATAAGACACTTTTTTTTTCTTTTAAATGTGGACGTACTATGTGTAACTGAAATGTTACAGACTGAATGAGTCACATGGATTAAGGAAACAGTATATTATCT
Source organism: Elephas maximus indicus (assembly GCF_024166365.1). Classification (NCBI taxonomy): domain Eukaryota; kingdom Metazoa; phylum Chordata; class Mammalia; order Proboscidea; family Elephantidae; genus Elephas; species Elephas maximus. The sequence continues at coordinate 38,713,853 of NC_064836.1, read as the reverse complement.
TTCAAATATATAATTATCCCTCTCAATGACAACAAAAGAAAACATTTTATCTGACTGACTGACTAAAAAAGATCTTTAATAAATATTGTTTTGCAATAAAGAACAATTATTTTGAAAGCAAATTTTTCCCTTAAATATCGAAGACTCTTTATTGAACATTAAAGATGAAATCTTCTTTTTTAATTTGATACAAGAAGAGAATGTACCAGATTCATTATGTTCTAGTGATGGCTGTCATGAATTTGTTTGATCTTCTAAACACACCAAAAATGTCTCCTCGCATAACACTCCCAGGCCGTGGTTCTATTCTCTCATTAATCCTTTGTTTCTCACAGTCTGACACCATCTCAGTCTTTCTCAGCCCTAACCCTTGCCTGGCAGATAAAAACCCTCAAGCAAAGATTGCTGATAATTTTTCAGTTATCACACTCTCTTACACTTTGGCCTTATCCCAAACACCCAGTGCCATCAAGTCGATTCCGACTCATAGCGACCCTATAGGATAGAGTAGAAACAGCTCCTCAAATCTTCCATCTGTACTGACCTTTTTCTCTCTTCTACTCACCAACCCAAAGCTATAACCACACTTAAAATTGCTCCATCTCCAGTATTTAAAACTCCAAAACTGGCCTCCTTATTCTAACCTTGAACCCTTATCTCTTCACTGCTACTTACTCCTACTGAACACCCTCACCCTGACCTTCAGTTCGTTCTTCTTAATTAACTTTTGGTCAGATTAAAAAAAAAAAAAAACATTGCCATCAAGTAGATTCTGACTCGTGGTGGCCCTATAGGACAGAATAGAACTGCCCCACAGAGTTTACAAGGAGCGCCTGGTGGATTCAAACTGCCGACCTTTGGTTAGCAGTGATAACACTTAACCACTGTGCCACCAGAGTATCCACTGTACCACCAGGGCTCCAAAAATATAACTGGTGCTTTGTAGTTACGCCCAGATTGTACCCTTGATCTCCCATCATGCCCTTTTCTATGAGGCCACATACAAAGTAGTTCAATCTATTCTGAAAAAAAATAGACCAAGAGAGAATGTAGTTAAAAGAAGAAAAACAAAACAAAAAAAAACTTGTTAGAGCTGGCAAGTTGCTTACAGATCACCTAGTATAGCCTCTTAAGATAGTAGATGAGGAAACTGAGAAATGAGAAGATCGTGACTAGGCTAAGTTTTCTAGAGCTTGTCATTGGTCCTTCCTGGGCCTCTTCCCCAAACACCATCCAAACTCTTTAATGCCTCATTTGCTCCCTCCCCCACCAGACCTGAGGGAAACCATTTCAATCCCACTATTCTTAGCCTCTTGTCCTTCTTACCAAGTTTAACTTGACAATTTCTAAACTTCTTTTTTTTGTGTTTTTCCTGGCTGGCTGAGCATTCCCAGCGAAAGATAGAAAAGTGTGCCAATTTTATTTCAAATATATTGTGACCAACTGGATCTTTAATGTTGCTCAGATCCTTTCCCCCTTATCCATTTGGTTACCTACCACATTTCCCATCCCATATTTCAGTCTGTGCATATGGCCTTACCACCCCCTATGAAAAGTTCAATGCCGAGGAAAGAGCTCACAGAACAAAACTCAAATCCCTTGCTATTTCCTGAACCTGCCCTGCTCTTTGCTACTTCCATGGCTTTCTCAGCCTGATCTCTCTAACCAGCATGGCCTACTCCCTACCTTTGAATATCTAAATATGAGTTCATCTCGATGTCATGCCATCTTCCACCTGAGTTTTCAATTTGAAGTCCTTTAGTTCTCAATTTGCATTACTTTATTGTGACATGATTTCAGATGTACAGTAAACTTGCAAAAATAGAACAAAGCATTTTCAGATGCCCTTCGTCCAGATTCCCTGAATGCTAGAGTTTTAATACATTGGCTTTATTCTCCCTCTCTCTCTTTCTCTGTCAATATTTCTCTTATCTATATCTATCTACATAGTTTGCAATACTTAGGAATGAAGGGGCGTCATGTCTACAAACTACTCTTAAACGGTGAAACCAACTTTTAAACAGTGCCACATGCTGACTTTTAATGAAGTTCCTGCATAATTTTTTTTGTTTTTTAAAGAACGTGCTTAAGACAAGAATAAGGATTTCTTTTCCACTCATATCTGCAAAAGCAGTCTTCAACTAGCCTCATCCATTTTAAAAGGGCACATATTTATCACCAAAGTGTTACTTTGGAAAGTATAATAGTCTATTTTTACTTTGCCTGTTTTCTGCCCCTAGAATACAACTTTATTAGTGGAAGAACTCTGGCTAGTTTGTTTAACATTGCTCCCAATAAAGTAGAAAACTGCACGCATATTTTAAAATAAATGAATGAATAAATAAATGGTACAGAAAGGCACAGTCAGTATATTAAAAATAAAACAAGAGAGTAAGACAAACCCAGACAACCAAAAGGTAAAATGGAAAGGAAATGAATTTACATTAAATAATAATAAAAAAAATGAAAACAGAAATGTTGACAAGAAAAAGTAAGCTGTGTTAGATTTTCAATCTTGTTCAAGATCATTGCTTACAAACGTGATGGGATTATTCATGGAAGAACAACCCTCTGGTTTAGCATGACTAGGAAAGTCCAAAAATCACCCCCTCCAAAAAAAAAAAAAAAAAAGAAGAGGCAATTACAAAGACAACAGAGATCAATGTAAAAAGAAAATCTTGGGGGATTAAACTTCCAGATCACAAAGAACCTCTGAGAAGTGAGTCGAGGATCCACAGCTGCCATTACACTGTCAGGAATTTAGGTATAAATCTAGTCCTGTTGCTGTTGTTGTGTGCTGTCAAGTCAATTCCGACTCATAGCAACCCTATAGGACAGAGTAGAACTGCCCCATATGGTTTCCAAGGGGCAGCTGGTCCTAGAAGAGTTCTTTGTCTACTTTGGTTCCTCTTTCACTGTTCCCCAGAATTTTTTTCCTTCTAAAAAACATGTTTGTTTCAGTCATGAGTGGTGGGAGTACATGTCACTGATGAACTGATTTTACTCAGTTTTAGGTATGCATGTGACTTTGGGTCTTGGGGGTATGGTTCTCCTGTCCCTTTCTGGCTCTAATTGTGGGTTCAATGCAATGGTATCACCAGGAGGTTGTGGGGGTAAGGATCACATCAGGTGACAATGTCAGAGGAGGTGACACCAAAATGACTGTTTATAAAATTTTTGTGCAGTGGTTCAGCAGAAATTTATTATTTTGGTAAAAATATCCCTGTGGTTAGTTATAACGAAAACAATTTTCAACAGCCCAGCATACCTGTGTCAATATACGTACAAGGCTAAAATTTTATGCAAATTTACTTTTTGAAATTTTCCTGAGCGTTCCTGTGCCATTCTCACAATCATTGTTATGTCGAGCCCATTCTTGCTGCTAGTGTCAATCCATCTTTTTGAGTGTCTTCCTCTTTTTCACTGACCCTCTACTCTACCAAGCAAGATGTCCTTCTCCAGGAACTCATCCTTCCTGATAGCATGTCCAAAGTATATGAGAGGAAGTCTCACTGTCCTTACTACTAATGATCATTCTGGCTGTACTTCTTCCAACACAGATTTGTTCTTTCTTCCGTTAGTCCATGCTATACTCAATATTCTTCACCAACACCATAATTCAATTCTTCTTCAGTCTTTCTTATTTTTCATTCAGCTTTCACATGCATATGAGGCAGCTGAAAACACCATGGCTTGGATCAGGTGCACCTGAGTCCAGAATGAGACATCTTTGCTTTTAACACTTTGAAGAGACCTTTTACAGCAGATTTGCCTAATGCAACGCGTCTTTTAATTTCTTGACTGCTGCTTCTATGAGCTTTGGTTGTGGATACAAGTAAAATGAAATCCTTGACAACTTCAATATTTTCTCTGTTTACCATCATATTACTTATTGATTCAGTTGTGAGAATTTTTGTTTTATGTTAAGGTGTAATCCATACTTGAAGGCTGTGATCTTTTATCTTCATCAGTAAGTGCTTCAATCCTCTTCACTTTCAGCAAGCAAGGTTGTGTCATTTTCATATCACAGGTTGTTAATAAATATTACTAAGTATTTTATATTGTTTGATACAGGAGGAAGTCCATGAGCAAGTGACATCATGTGTTACTGAACTGGGTGACACCAACCCTAGTGACCCCATTGTTTCAGTAGTGTTCCCACCTCACCCCCTCCCAAGAAGACCCCTTTTCCTGAGCTGAATCTGTTTTCCTTCCTTTCCCAATTTCTTCACCACAATGGATACTTCTTCGTATTCTTGGGTTCTAAGAGTCCTAAGTGGGGAGGGAAGAGTTGTCTGCAAGATCAGGCTTAACAATCTCTGCTGCCCCCAGTGGCTTCACTCTGCCTGGTCAGTCCACACTGGCCTTCACCCATTTTTTTAGCAATTTTATCTGTACTGTGGAAACCCTGGTGGCTAGTAGTTAAGTGCTGTGGCTGCTAACTAAGAGATCACAGTTCAAATCCGCCAGGTGCTCCTTGGAAACTATGAGGCAGTTCTACCTTGTCCTGTAGGGTCACTATGAGTCAGAATCAAGTCAACGGCAGTGGGTTTGGTTTTGTTTTTTTGGATCTGAACTGTAGGAACCCTGGTGGTGCAGTGGTTAATACAATCAGCTGCTAACCCAAAGAAGCCATTCACACCCACCACTCGCTCCTTGGGAGAAAGATGTACCAGTCTGCTTCCATAAAGATTTACAGCCTTGGGACCCTTGGAACTTGGTTCTACTCTGCCCTACAGGGTTACTATGAGTAGGAATTGACTCTACAGCAATGTTTATTTTTTGTTGTTGTTGTTGTTTTGTTTGTTTGTTTTTAATTAGTCCAGGCAAAGAGGTAGATGTGTGCCTGCATCTCTTCTTGCAGGCAGCATCTCACCTTAGATTTTGAGCCAGTCATTTGTATTTCAGGCTCCCTTCTCCAATGTGTTAATAAATAAATAAATAAATCATGAATTAGAAGTTAATCTGGCTCTTTGTCATTGCCAAGTTGGGGGCAAAGCTCTGTCTAGTTCTCTACATTGCAGGGTAGAAAGCAGAAGTCTCCCTGTATCTTTTTTAGTATTCTGTTAGCACATTCTTTAAGTAGAGCACCCTCCATCCCTATCCTATCATTTTTTTTTTAACTGATTTATTGTGCTTTAGGTGAAAGTTTACCAATCAAGCCAGTCTTTCGTATGAAAAGCCGTACACACCCCACTGTGCACTCCCAGCTGCTCTCCCCTTAATGACACAGCACATTGCTCCTCTCCACCCTGTATTCCCCGTGCCCGTTCAACTAGCTCCTGTCCCACATTCCTTCTCATGTTGCCACCAGACAAGAGTCTCCTGCATAGTCTCATGTGTCTACTTGAGCCACGAAGTTCACTCCCCACCAGCATCATTGTCTATTTTATGATCCAGGCCAATCCTTGTCTGTAGACTTGGTTTCGAGAATGGTTCCAGTCTTGGGCTATCAAAGGGTCTGGGGACCATGACTGTCAAGGTTCCTCGTGGTTCGTCTTTTTACGAGAATTTAAGATCTGCATACCACTATTCTCCTGCTCCATCAGGGATTCTCTGTTGTGTTCCTTGTCAGGGCAGTGATCAGTGGTAGCCAGGCACCATCTAGTTCTTCAGGTTTCAGGCTGATGGAGTCTGTGGTTATGTGACCCTTTCTGTTTCCTGAGCTCATATTTACCTTGTGTCTTTGATGTTCTTCATTCTCCTTTGCTCCAGGTGGGTTGAGACCAATGTATGCATCTTAGATGGCCACTTGCTAGTGTTTAAGACCCCAGATGCCTCTCACCAAAGTGGGATGCAGACTGCTTACTTGATACAATTTGTTATGCCAATTGACCTAGATGCCCCCTGAAACCATAGCCCCCAGACCCCGGTCCCTGCTACTCTGGTCTTCGAAGCTTTTGGTTGTATTGAGAAAATTTCTTTGCTTTTGGTTTAGCCCAGTTGTACTGACTATCCCTGTGGTATGTGTTGCCCTTCCTTTCACCTAAAAAAATTTTTGCCTGCTATCTAGTTAGTGAATATCCCTCTCCCTCCCTCTCCACCCTCGCAACCACCAATGAATATTTTCTTCTGTGTTTAAACTTTATCTGGAGGTCTCATATAATATTTGTCCATTTGCAATTGACTAATTTCACTCAGCATTTTTTAATTTCACTCAGCATAATACCTTCCAGATTTCTCCAAGTTATGGAATGTTTCACGGATTCATCGTCATTCTTAATCATTGTGTAATATTGCATTGTGTGAACTTACCATATTTATCCATTCATCCATTGATGGGCACCTTGTTTGCTTCCATCTTTTTGCTATTGTAAACGGTGCTGCAATGAACATGGGTGTGCATATGTCTGTTCCTGTGAAGGCTCTTATTTCTTTAGGGTATATGCCAAGGAGTGGAATTGATGAGTCATATGGTAGTTCTATTTCTAGCTTTTTAAGAAAGTACTAAATTGATTTCCAAACTGGCTGTACCATTTTACATTCCCACCAGTAGTGTATAAGTGTTCCAGTCTCTCCACAACCCCTCCAACATTTATTATTTTTTTGTTTTTTGAATTAATGTCAGCCTTGCTGGGGTGAGGTGGAATCTCATTGTAGTTTTGATTTGCATTTCTGTTACAGCTAATGATTGTGACCATTTCCTCATGTATCTGTTAGCAGCCTGAATGTCTTCTTTGGTAAAGTGCCTGTTCATATCCTTTGCCCATTTTTTAATTGGGTTATTTGTGTTTTCGCAGTTGAGTTTTTGATTTTAGAGATCAGACACTGATCAGAAATGTCATAGCTAAAAACTTTTTCCCAGTCTGTAGGTAATCCTTTTACTCTTTTGGTGACGTCTTTGGATGAGCATGAGTGTTTGGCTTTTAGGAACTCCCAGTTATCTAATTTCTCTCCTGGTGTTTGCACAATGTTAGTAATGTTTTATATACTGTTTATGCCATGTATTAGGGCTTCCAGCATTGTCCCTATATTTTCTTCTGTGATCTTATCATTTTAGATTTTATATTTAGGTCTTTGATCTGTTTTGAGTTGGTTTTTGTGTGTCCCACCCCATCATTTTATTTGCAGGTCAACTCATTCTTTTAATCACTCCTTGTGTGTTAATGAGGCAATTACCAGCATTATTTTATCTTTCCACAAATAATCCCACTCTTTAAATGATGGTCTACAGGTCTGTTTCTTGTATTAGCCTGCTTAACAATTTTATGTTTTTTCCAGGGTTCTATTTAAATTTATCATCTTCTTTGACATCATTATATCACCTTCTTCATCATCATCCTCTATTTTGTCTACATTAAATTGAAAATCAGCTCTCTGTTTTTATCAAGCTGATCTTTCATCCATAATAAAAAAATTTTGAATTTTTTTTTTTTTTGGCCTGGACCACTGCTAATATCATCCCTTGTTTTCAGAATATCAGTAGATTTCTACAAAGAAGCTAATGCATGCATATTTAGCCAGTCTGTCAGCACATTGGTTGGCTTGAGTGACATGAGCACCCCCTTGAAACTGCTGCCTGGTCTTTCAGATGTGTTCTCTAGAAATCAATAACCAAAGGCATTCCCACTGGGCATCACTCACTCCCTCAGGTTAAATCACGTGTGGTTCTACCATCTTGTGAATATCTCTAGCTTGTGACAGGTTCCAAGCTGTTTGTAAATCTACCATTCATACCTAGGGATTTAGCAAGTGAAAGGGGGTGAGAGAAAACGGCAACACATAGTGCTGAATGATGAGCCCCCTCGGTGGGAACACACTACACATAACCACAAAAATGGACTCAAACATACAAAGGATCATGAAGATGGCACAGGACTGGACAACATTTTCTTCTGTTATACGTAAAGCCCCATGAGTAGAGCCAACTAGATGCTAACAACAATAACACCAAGAAAAAACAGAGCTTTTTTTTTTGTTTGTGTGTTTTTAATTTTTCCTCTACCAACGTCAATGACTTTGTCTTACCAACTTAACCAAGAAAATGATCATGTCTGTGTCTAGGTCCTTTGGAAACTGTATTCCATCAATTGAAATGCTTTACTTACTTCATAACGACTATAAGCATTTGTTCTTATGAACAAATAAATATAAAGTTTTTGGTTTGCTTTTTCATTATATACACACACACATATATATATACATCAAACCAAAAACCAAACTCGTTGCTGTGGAGTCAATCCTGACTCATAGTGAGTCTATAGGACAGAGTAGAACTTCCCCATAGGGTTTCTAAGAAGCAGCTGGTGGATTTGAACTGCCAACATTTTGATAGCAGCCAAGCTCTTAACCACTGCACTATCATATGCCCGTGTGTGTGTATATGCCACATGTTCACATAAAGAGAATATTTAAATTATTTCTAAATAACCAGTATATAATAGCTAATGATTTCTGCACAGTAAATCTTATGGAGATCTGGACAAAGTCTCTTTTATTTGTACTATATTGCCAGTATCAAGCACAATTTCAGAAATATGACATGCAATAAAGAGTTGTAAATAAGCAAATGAATGAATGAGTGAGTAGGTAATGACTAAAATAGGAAATTATTGGAAAGAAATAAAAGTCAATGTATGAAGCAAGATTTTTTCAAACATTGAGATTGCTTTTCTATTTTTTGTTTTTTCCTCACGTAAGTGGTATTTTGAAGCTTCCAGAATATGTTCTTTTACATACCCAGAATTAAGCCTCAGTGTTTTATTCCGTAAGTACTATTTTCATGTAAATTGGACAAGCAGATTATAGTGAAGCATGCAGAATGTGGCAGCAGGATAAATATGCAGTGAATTATGTCAAATTGGTTTGGATTGGACTGAGCCTGTGCACAGGATAATGGTTTGGATATTGAATGTGTCAGATATGAAATTATTGAAAGTTTTGTTTTTGCTTTTTTCTGAAAATTCATTCATTTTCTTGTATCTGATTTGCCCAATCTTTAAAATAAACTCTGATTATTTAAGAAACTATCTGAAACACGTTGGTAACTTTTCATAAAAATCTATTTATAAAGCTAAAATGATGCCCCCAAAAATGTTTGAATTGTTTTTGTTGGTTTTCATTGTAAGCTCCTATAATATATCAGTAGGATACATTTGAATATTACTGCCGAGTATTCATGGCCTGCTCATTTTGTGGGTATTAAATGTCACACAATCAGTGGGCTCTTTCAAAATGTGAGGATTTCAAACATCATTTGTCAGTTTTCCAGTTTTAATTTATTGAGTCAGGGAAAATAATTATAATTTATGGTAATCCTCTATTTTAGCATTGAGGATATAGAGGTACCTGATAAATAAATAAATGTTCTTTTATGTCAATATAACAATCTCCTCTTACACTGTACACTACTCATATTTGGGGGAATGACTCATTTTATAAGATTTTGATCCACCTTCAGGTTTGCATATCCCAAGTGTCTTGATCTATGCCTTGTTTCTCGCATCTTGAAAGTCACATCTATGCATTTGTTTCAACTTCATGGTTTGCAGGTGAAACAGCTTGAATGGCTCCCTGAAGAAACCTGGTCAGTTTACTTTCAACCACTCTGGCTTCCAGGTCATTACATGGAGGAAAAAAAAAATCCAAAGAACAGTAGCCTGCTTATTATGAAAAGTTATAAAGGATAGATGATAATATGTACAAATCACTGAGAACAGGGCCTGGAGCACACCAAGTAACGTCTAAGTATTGTTAATCTTTTCCTTGTCTCACTGTTCTAGGTCAGATCTTTGTCATGTCTTTTTGGAAGCCTTGCAATAATTGCCAAGTAGATACCTACGCTTCCATTATTCGGACATTCTACCACTGCATATAGCTCACAATTTGATATTTTAAAAATTCAAATTCACGTAAATCACTTAAATGCAAATAAATGATAAAGACTTTAAATGGTCTATTTATAAGAGAAATATTTAAAATTATTTTTATGTTTGTCCCAATTCTACCTAAAGCAAAGCCTTGAAACTTAAAAAAAAAAAAAACCTACTTTTGTGTTATAACACTATCTTAATCACCCAGTGCTTCTATGACAGAAATACCACAAGTGGATGGCTTTTACAAAGACAAGTTTATTTCCTCACAGTTAAGTAGGCTAAAAGTTAAAAATTCAGGGTGTCAGCTCCAGGGGAAGCCTTTCTCTCTCTATTGACCTTCTCATCAATCCTCCAATGGATTAGAAGCTTCTCCACGCAGGTACCCTGGGTCCAAATGACGCACTCGGCTCCCAGGACTGCTTTCTTGGTGGTATGAAGTTCCTCTATCTCTCTGCTTGCTTCTCTCTTTTATATCTCAAAAGGCTGTCTCAAGGCGCAATCCAATCTTATAGATTGAGCACTGCCTCACTAACACAACTGCCACCCAACCTCCCTCATTAATATCATAGAGGCATGATTTAAAACATACAGGAAAATCACACAATACCAGGAATAATGACCCAGCCAAATTTATACACACATTTTTGGGGGGACATAATTCAATCCCTGACAAACACCAAGGCATTAATTCGTACTGTTGTTAAGACATAGTTATATGATTATAGGCAAATCATTTCTACTTCCTGAAAAAAATTACATTTTTTTTAAAGTGAAAATTAAAACCTACCTCTCAGAATTATGACTATTATTAAAGTGATGTAACTAAAACACAAAGCAAGTTGTCTTCTACACAGCTCTTAGTGACTTGGAATAAATATTATTATTGATATTACAGCTTTATTACATTATAGGAATTTATTGTGAAATTGTGTATCATATTAACTGTGCAGATTTTGTTTGTTGATTTGTATTGGGATAGGGTTTGTTTTATTGTGTGGCAGAAGACCAATACCCTGTGATGTTTTACGGGCAACAGCACATTCATGTGAGTATATTCATATATTTACTTAATATGCATGGAAACCCTGTTGGCATAATGATTAAGTGCTAAGGCTGCTAAACAAAAGTTCGGCAGTTCGAATCCACCAGGCACTCCTTGGAAATTCTATGGGTCAGTTCTACTCTGTCCTATAGGGTCGCTATGAGTCGCAATCAAATTGAGGGCTTTTTTTTTTTTATGTAATATGCATAAGTTTAATATATGTGTTTCTGGAATAATAATTGTACAGCAAATATCATAGCTTTAATATAGCAGAAGTGAGAAAAGTAAACTTAAAATGAAGGTCAATGGCTGAATTAAAAAAAACTTTTCTCTGGAGAGTCACGTCTAAGGTCTGTTCTATCCTAACAGTGTGGAGTCTCCCTGCTTCAGACTTCTGTATGCAACCTTTGGTTTTCTGTTTAACCCAATCTATAATTTCAACCATTTTGTGTATTTTTAAAATAAGAAAAACTGGTGTAAAGATGTCATTTATTTTATTATAGGAAAAATACAGTGTAGAGAAAACATAGGTGTTTATCCTAATAAATTTAAAATGCTGCTATTACAAATTTTTACGTGTGGTACATGTATGTACATTGTAGAGTTAAAATCCTTGTAGAATTTAATAACAGGTCTTTTTTAAATACTAAAGTCACCTATGTATGCCTTGTTGGTACAGGCATTTTAATGTCCCTTGATATAATTACTGACAGATATTGGGCAGAAGAGACTAGTCTTGACATCCAACTCTTACTCTTGAGTATTTTGACACTGATCTTGAAGGTCAAAACTTCAACACTTTATAGTCTTCTGCACTAAGTGTTGTCAATATTATCTTGCTAATAACAGATACAAGAAGGAAAAAATGCAACTTCATGATAGTATTTTGTTTTGTTTTCTTCAAAGTAAAAAAGAAGAAACAAAACATGCATTCTACAACAGCAATATTCTCTTTCAGGACATCTTCTACTGTGAGATTAAGAGCTGGGGAAGTCCATCTGAATATGACTTTTTAATTTACTGCTGAAAATGTACATCTTGCTGTTGGTATAGCACCAGCATTGGAATTGTTTAAAAAGAAAAAAAAAAAGAAAGAAAAAGATGCTCCCAGTGTCTAATTTCTTATTTGTTGAATGCTAAATTGCATTTGCCGGTGAGTCAACATTTTGATGAGGACTGGTAAGCCAGTGTCACAGGACAGACAACCTCTTTCTAAGAAAGTATTTAACAGGCTACTTTTGTTCATTGTTTATTTTTCTATATGCAAAAACTACAATAAATTTGGTGACCCTGGCTCCACAGAGAGTAAAGACCTCTGTGTGTGTATTTCATGCTAAGGTAGTAGATATAACATGATTAATTGTTTGTATTCCAGAAGTTTTAAGTGATATTTGGAGAAATATGCATCAAGGGTGGAAAAGATCAGCAACACACAAAAACACAGAACTCTAGCTTCACTGCTAACCAAAAAGTTGGAGGGCTCAGTTTACCTACAGCCTCCTGGGAAGGAAGGACTGGAGATCTACTTCCAGAAAAATCAGCTATTGAATACCATGGGATGCACAGTACTTCTCGGACACACACGGGGTTGCCATGAGTTGGAATCAGCTCCACAGCAACTTTTTTTGTTTGGTTGGTTGATTGTTAGTTTAGAGAATGGTGTACGGCTAGATGCATGGGTTTTCTTGGCTGTAATCTTTATGGAAGCAAATTTCCTGGCTTTTCTTCCTCAGAACCACTGGATGGGTTTGAACCACTAACCTTCAGGTGAGAAGTCAGTAGCAAACAATTTGTAGTATCCAGGGACCTAGTGGCGCAGTGGTTAAGAACTTGGCTGCTAACCAAAAGGTCGGCAGTTCGAATCTACCAGCCACTCCTTGGAAACCCTGTAGGACAATTCTACTCTGCCCTATTGGGCCTCTATGAGTGGGAGTCGAATTAATAGCAACGGTTTTTAGGGACCTCAGTGGAAGCATAGCAAAAAAAACAAAAAACCAAACCCAGTGCCATCCAGTCAATTTCAAATCAGCAACCCTGTAGGACAGAGTGAAACCGCCCCATAGAGTTTCCAAGGAGCCCCTGGCAGATTCGAACTGCCCACCCTTCAGTTAGCAGCCATAGCACTTAACCACTAGGCTACCAGGGTTTCCAGTGGAAACACAGAGGTATACAAATGCTTCAATCATGTGCCAACAGAGTACATTAATAAATGACTTCAACACTTATTTAGGGTGATCTTCAAAAGGTCCTATAAAATGCACACAGAGTGGTTGAGTGTCTTGGTGAGGTTATAGACCCACTAAGAGATTGGGCCTTATGCATCTTCTTTGGCTTTCTTGTCCTTTACACATTATATCTCACTGTCTCTATAATCCTTTTAATTCCCAAGCACAATTTATTTTAGGACTGTAAAATACCCTATGGGTGAAATGGAGTCAGGTCAGCAGTTTTATGACTTGAGCAGTAGGGGAGGGGTTGGTTTTTGTTACTAAAACCCAATCTTAAAAGTCTTTCACACACTTTCCTGACATAATAACAACCAATGAAGGATGTTGCTTTTTAATCCAGCCCACAGATTAAATGTATTTTTAGTAGTTCTAGCACTTACAGATGATGAAAAATTACCCAGTTTAACCCTTGTAATTATTAGGGCATAGGCTTGTTGCTTTAGATAGAAAATAAATACAAAATGCAGTAATTGAAACTCAACATTCATAGCAACTCAGTGAAGCAAACGCCTTAAGGAAATAAATCAATGCAGCGTTTAGATGGAGTGAGCTTTTCTCTTTTCACCATCTAGAGTAGAACCTCTGCCAGGTGATACACATGCATGCATTGGAATAAAGGGGTGGGATCAATCCTACGTTAAATATTTAAGTTAGAGCACAAAAGCACCAAGACATGAATAATATAGATATAAAATATGAAATTATCAAACATTTGACCTGTTAGATATAAACAAATTATTAAACGTTAAGAAAGAGTTTTTCTGGGTGGTGCAGTGGTTAAAGCGCTGGGCTTCTAACTGAAAGGTTGGCAGTTTGAATCCCCCAGCCTCTCGAGGGACAAAGATGCATCAGTCTGTTTCCGTACAGATTTACAGCCTTGGAAACCCTACGGGCAGTTCTCTGTCCTACAGGGTCACTAAGAGTAGGAACAGACTCGACAGCAGTGGGTTTGCTTTTGGGTTTGGGAATGTTATGTGGAGCAAATGGTTGAGAGTTAGGCTGTTAACTCAAAGTTTGGGGGTGTGAATTCGCCAGAGGCACGTTGGAAGAAAGGTCTTGCAATTTACTTCTGAAAAATCAGCTATTGAATACCCTAAAGATCAGAGTTTTACTCTGACATACATGGGATCATGTCAGATCATGTTTTTTGTTTGTTTGCAGTCCTATGCATTGGAAACCCTATGGGGTGGTTCTACCCTGTCGTATAGGGCCACTATGAGTCAAAATCAACTCAACACTGGTGGGTTTAAAAACCAAATTCTAGGAATCTAGGAATTATGTTTACCTTGTTCTTCAGAGGAAACCCTGATGGAGTAGTGGTTAAGTGCTACAGCTGCTAACCAACGGGTCGGCAGTTCGAATCTGCCAGGTGCTCCTTGGAAACTCTATGGGGCAGTTCTACTCTATCCTAAAGGGTCACTATGAGTCAGAATCGACTGGACTGCACTGGGTTTGGTTTGGTTTTTTTGGTTTGTTCTTCAGAATATCTCTAGCTCCCAAAATTATACCTTAAACACATTCAGCATTTTATAATTATTAACATAGGGAAGTAATGTAATATATGTAATCTCCAATCTGCTAATTCAAGGGAACCAAATTCTACTTAGTTTACCTATATTTAGGACTCTAATCAACTTACTACCAAAGTTATTAAAATAATAATTCCATAACTCTCAGTATTGAACAAAATATGAACACGTAATAAATAATAATTGGCAACATACACATTTTATTAACACCTTGATGGGGCAAAAAGGTAGCTATGTTAAGATGAATGCAAAATTCAATTGACAGGTTAATGTTTTTCTGGAATTATAGGTATCCCTTTTTAAAATGAATACTTAGGACAGCTCCATATGTCATTTGAACTTAAAAGGTCTAGCAGAACTTTTTTTTTCTCATGGAAAATTTTTCTAGAGCAGATTATTCTTGCATTTCAGTGACAGTAAATATAGTTGTATTATTAATGCAGTAAATGTTTATGTCCTTTCATGTAGTTAACTCCCATTTACAGATATAATTGACCTAAAGCTTGATTGACATAATTTATATCATGCAATTTAGGTCTGCCAGTAAACACCATATTTTAAGCATCTAAAAATATACTCACCCAGTATTTTATAGCCTAATCCCCTCAATTAAGAATCCCCTTAGTTCAACAGCTAAAGTATAGCTGTGATTGTGAATCAGACGGTTATCAGACTGCCTTCTACATCTGCTGTCCCCAGAGAAGAATTCATTTCTTTCTCATTGTGTTTCATCACACAAGCATAGCAAAAAGTCAATCCACAGCCCACTTTAGTTGTAGAGTCCTAAAATCTCAAGACAGGGAAAGAATCACGTAAGGAACTAAACACATTTTCCATCAATATTTATGATGATAATTTATGTATTATTTTAATATAAAGCTACACAAAAGAGTGTGTGTGTATTTTTCTCTCCCTAAGCTTGTTTTAGGAAGCCCTGGTGGCATACTGGTTAAGTGCTACAGCTGCTGACCAAAAGGTTGGCAGTTCAAATCCACCAGGCGCTCTTCGGAAACTCTATTGGACAATTCTACTCTGCCCGGTAGGGTTGCATGAGTCAGAATCGACTCGATGGCAACGGGTGTCGCTTTGGGTTTAAACTTGTTTTGGAGCCCAGGTGGTGCAGTGGTTAACAGCTTCACTGCTAACCCAAAGCTCAGCAGTTCAAATCCACCAGCTGCTTCTTGAAAACCCTATGGGGCAGTTCTACTCTGTCCTATAGGGTCACTATGAAAATGTCATAATTAAATTTACATACTTTCATTAATTTGGGGTAATATTATTTTTTAAATGATAATGTATTTTATTTTCTCTTTTGACAGCTAGTTTTCCATTTGCTTTAAATATAAGCACATATATCTTTAGTTTTTTGTTGTGTGATGTTGAAATTGTGTTCATTTAAATTCACCTACAGAAAGAGAACATAAAGAAGCCTTTGCGAAAACACACCTATAAAGTATTTTCAATATGAAAAGGAAAATTGGCATATGTTAGAGTATCTTATTTTAGTAAGAATACATTTTTCCTATATATGATATAAGTTTTAAGTTCCCAGTTATATAACCACCTGTTCTGGCTGTTGTTTCGGGTTTAATGAGTTTGGGGAGTTTTATATCTCTGAACTGAGAGTGCTTCTATCATTTTGACATTTAATTTTGTTTCTCTTTTATAAATGTCTTGTAAAAAGAGAATCATTTAGCATCTGTTTTGTTATCTACCAACATCTGTCCCAGTTATCCACTGCAACAAAAGTACACACTTCTTAAATCAGAGATGAATTCAATTTTTGAAGCACCGTTCTTAATATCACAAATTTTCAGTAAAGTTTTAATGTAACATGTCACTACATATGGAAATATTTTTTTCCATTTCTTAGTATATCATCCATGAAGATATTAATTCCCTATCTACACAGAGAAACAATTTGGAGACGTGAATCAGTGATTTAAAAAAATTTCGGAGAGGTTCTTTCTTTCAAAGAAAAAGTGAAGTTGATGTTCTTTTAGCATGTGCCTTGTAACTTAATTGTCTATCTTGATAAAATCATGATATACTTTCTCAAAATTTCAAATGACCATGCCTGAAATGAATAAATGCATGCATATTTTAAAGCACTCTGTTATTTTTATGTTTGCATTGAAACTAAAATTAATAGAACAACCATTTTGTCTGTTTTGGAATATTTCTGCAATGGTTATTTTGAATGCTTAATGATTGCAACCACCTATAGAATTCAGATAAATATATTTGAAAGAATGAAATCATCAGAAGAATGTCTTTGCAAAATAAAATACTCAAGAAAAGTCACAGTCTATAAAATGCATTCAAGGTTTATGAAACAGAGAGTAATTGAGCCACCCTTCCGCCACTTAGACCTGTTTATATGAGGCTTCAGTTTGGAAGTGAGCAAATTGAGGAAGGAACCTTGAAGGAGAAGGGGATTAATGTTTGGCTAATTTGAAGGCATCTACATTTCAGGAGCAGATGTTGTTGAGTTTTGGATACAGAAGAGGCATCAGCAAAGCCTATAACACCATGGGCAGCTGTTTCCTCTAGTATTCAAAGGGGCTGTTACCATCATGACATTTCCCTCGTGGGCAATTTTTTCTCAATAATTTTGTTGAGCTTTGAGGTAG
Source organism: Elephas maximus indicus (assembly GCF_024166365.1). Lineage (NCBI taxonomy): Eukaryota > Metazoa > Chordata > Mammalia > Proboscidea > Elephantidae > Elephas > Elephas maximus. Next base: position 38,696,606 of record NC_064836.1, on the reverse strand, counting down.
GTTCTCTAGCCCAACAAACACTTGTGCAAAGAAACATTAAAAAAATAATAATAATGCTTCATTTTCTGCTTATTACAAGTCATTGCCCTTGGCTACTATTAAGAACCCTGGATTATACAGGAGAAATAAACAATAAACAAATAGATACCTAATATATTGTCAGGCATTTATATGTGCTATATAGGGTTGCTATGAGTCAGAATCCACTTGAAAGCAACGGGTTTGGTTTGAGTTTTTGGCCTGAGGAATAAATCAAAGGAGCCCTGATGGTACAATTGTTCAGCACTCGGCTACTAACGGAGAGGTGGGCAGCTCAAAGCTACCCAGTGGCTCCTTGGAAGAAAAGATCTGGTGATGTGATCCTGTAAAGATTATAGCCTAGGAAACCCTGTGGGGCATTGGTGCATCTCTACTCTGTCGTATAGGGTTGCTCTGAGTAGAATAAACTCAATGGAACGTCATGAAAACATAAGGAATAAAACAAGATAAAAAACAGTGACAGGGGCTATAATGTCAAATGAGTTGGTCAGGGAAGGTTGGACCTAGAAGTATTCATATTTCTAGATTTTTCAGTTTTATATAAGAGGTGTATTTGAAAAGGCTTGATTAAAATTTGAGAATTCGTCCTAAAATACCTAGGACTGAGGGAAAAAAAAAAAAAAAAAAACCTTCCAGGTCATACTAAGAGCAAGTAGCAGGTCCCTGAAGTGGAAATTCTCTTGAAGTCCATGAGAATCACACTATATACTGCTCAGAATTTTTTTCTTGGTCAAATGTGAAAAATCCGGTAAAATAAAAAGGTAGGTAAGTATATTATGTATTTTAGCATGATATTGATCTTCAATTCACTTAAAAAATCACAATATTCTAAGCTACCAATATAACCTGTTTGAATAATAAAAACAAAACAAATGCTAAGCGAGTCAGTATTATAGTTAACGTTTTGCCTAAAATCATGTGTTATTGGCCATTGCAAAGCACACACACCATTGAGTTGTTTTTGATTATATAACAGTATTTACTGAAAGCCTTCTATTTATATAATTTGTTTCATTCTGGACCTGATCTATTTCTGCTGTTGTTAGGTGCCGTTGAGTCAGTTTCAGCTCATAGCGACCCTATGCACAACAGAACGAAACACTGCCCGGTCCTGCGGCATCCTTACAATTGTTGTTATGCTTGAGCTCATTGTTGCAGCCACTGTGTCAATCCACGGTGTTGAGGGTCTTCTTCTTTTCCGCTGACCCTGTACTCTGCCAAGTATGATGTCCTTCTCCAGGGACTCATCCCTCCTGACAACATGTCCTAAGTATGTAAGATGCAGTCTCGCCATCCTTGCCTCTAAGGAGCATTCTGGCTGCACTTCTTCCAAGACAGATTTGTTCGTTCTTTTGGCAGTGCATGGTATATTCAATATTCTTCGCCAACAACACAACTCAAAGGTGTCAACTCTTCTTTGGTCTTCCTTATTCATTGTCCAGCTTTCACATGCATATGATGTGGTTGAAAATACCATGACTTGGGTCAGGCGTGTCTTAGTCTTCAGGGTGACATCTTTGCTCTTCAACACTTTGAAGAGGTCCTCTGCAGCAGATTTGCCCAAAGCAATGCATCTTTTGACTTCTTGACTGCTGCTTCCATGGCTGTTGATTGTGGATCCAAGTAAAATGAAATCCTTGACAACTTCAATCTTTTCTCTGTTCATCATGATGTTGCGCATTGGTCCAGTTGTGAGGGTTTTTGGTTTCTTTATGTTGAGGTATAATCCATACTGAAGGCTGTGGTCTTTGATCTTCATTAGTAAGTGCTTCAAGTCCTCTTCACTTTCAGCAAGCAAGGTTGTGTCACCTGCGTAACGCAGGGTGTTAATGGATCTTCCTCCAAACCTGATGCCCCGTTCTTCTTCACATAGTCCAGCTTCTCGTATTATTTGTTCAGCATACAGATAAAACAGCTTTGGTGAAAAAATACAACCCTGACACACACCTTTCCTGACTTTAAGCCAATCAGTATCCCCTTGATCTGTCCTAACAACTGCCTCTTGATCCACGTAAAGGTTCCTCATGAGCACAATTAAGTTTCCTGTAATTCCCATTTTTCGCAGTGTTATCCGTAATTTGTTCTGATCCACTCAGTCGAATGCCTTTGCATAGTCAATAAAACACAGGTAAACATCCTTCTGGTATTCTCTGCTTTCAGCCAGGATCCGTCTGACATCAGCAATGATATCCCTGGTTCCATGTCCTCTTCTGAAACTGGCCGGAATTTCTGGCAGTTCCCTGTCGATATACTGCTGCAGCCGTTTTTGAATGATCTTCAGCAAAATTTTGCTTGCGTGTGTTGGGTTATATTAACGATATTGTTCTATAATTTCCACATTTGGTTGGATCACCTTTCTTGGGAATAGGCATAAATATGGATCTCTTCCAGTCAGTTGGCCAGGAAGCTGTCTTCCGTATTTCTTGCCATAGACGAGTGAGTACCTCCAGGACTGCATCTGTTTGTTGAAACATCTCAATTGATATTCCATGAATTCCTGGAGCCTTGTTTTTCACCAATGCCTTCAGAGCAGCTTGGACTTCTTCCTTCAGTACCATCAGTTCCTGATCATATGCCACCTCTTGAAATGGCTGAACATGGACTAATTCTTTTTGGTATAATGACTCTGTGTATTCCTTCCATCTTCTTTTGATGCTTCCTGCATCATTTAATATTTTCCCCGTGGAATCCTTCACTATTGCAACTCGAGGCTTGAATTTTTTCTTCAGTTCTTTCAGCTTGAGAAACGCCGAATGTGTCCTTCCCCTTTGGTTTTCCATCTCCAGCTCCATGCACATGTCATTATAATACTTTACTTTGTCTTCTCGAGAGGCCCTTTGAAATCTTCTGTTCACTTCTTTTACTTTATCAATTCTTCCTTTTGCTTTAGCTGCTGGACACCCAAGAGCAAGTTTCAGAGTTTCCTCTGACATCCATCTTGGTCTTTTCTTTTTTTCCTGTCTTTTCAGTGACCTCTTGCTTTCTTCATGGATGATGTCCTTGACGTCATTCCACAACTCGTCTGGTCTTCGGTCGCTAGTGTTCAATGTGTCAAATCTATTCTTGAGATGGTCTCTAAATTCAGGTGGGATATACTCAAGTTCATACGTTGGCTCTCGTGGACTTGCTCTGATTTTCTTCAGTTTCAGCTTGAACTTGCATATGGGCAGTTGATGGTCTGTTCCACAGTCAGCCCCTGGCCTTGTTCTGACTGATGATATTGAGCTTTTCCATCGTCTCTTTCCACAGATGTAGTCAATTTGATTTCTGTGTGCTCCATCTGGCGAGGCCCGTGTGTATAGTTGCCGTTTATGTTGGTGAAAGAAGGTATTTGCAATGAAAAAGTCGTTGGTCTTGCATAATTCTATCATTCGATCTCTAGCATTTTTTCTATTACCAAGGCCATATTTTCCAACTACTGATCCTTCTTCTTTGTTTCCAACTTTTGCATTCCAATCACCAGTAATTATCAATGCATCTTGATTGCATGTTCAATCAATTTCATACTGTGGCAGCTGACAAAAAATCTTCTACTTCTTCATCTTGGCCCTAGTGATTGGTGCGTATATTTGAATAATAGTCATATTAACTGGTCTTCCTTGTAGGTGTATGGATATTATCCTATCACTGTGAGCGTTGTACTTCAGGATAGATTTTGAAATGTTCTTTTTGACAATGAATGCAACACCATTCCTCTACAAGTTGTCATTCCCAGCATAGTAGACTATATGATTGTCTGATTCAAAAAGGCCAATACCAGTCCATTTCAGCTCACTAATGCCTAGAATATTGATGTTTATGTGTTCCATTTCATTTTTGACGATTTCCAATTTTCCTAGATTCATACTTCATACATTCCAGGCTCCGATTTATTAATGGATGTTTGCAGCTGTTTCTTCTAATTTTGAGTCATGCCACATCAGCAAATGAAGGTCCCAAAAGCTTTACTCCATCCACGTCATTAAGGTTGACTTTACTTTGAGGTGGCAGCTTTTCCCCAGTCATCTTTTGAGTGCCTTCCAACCTGGGGGGCTCATCTTCCAGCACTATATCAGACAATGTTCTGCTGCTATTCATAAGGTTTTCACTGGCTGATGCTTTCCAGAAGTAGACTGCCAGGTCCTTCTTCCTAGTCTGTCTTAGTCTGCAAGCTCAACTGAAACCTGTCCTCCATGGGTGACCCTGCTAGTATCTGAATACTAGTGGCATAGCTTCTAGCATCACAGCAACACACAAGCCCCCACAGTAAGACAAACTGATAAAATACGTAAGGTAGACTTACATAATATGACTTTCATGCTGCATCTTAGAATGCAGGGTTATGTGTACCTCTTAGTTGGCTAAGAAATACTTTTGCTATGTATTAAAAGACAAGTTTAACAAAAAGTGACCCTGATATTTTATTTTATAAATCAGGAGATGTTATTCTGAAATACTGTACATAATGGGTAAAAGATCAGGTATATATGAAGGAGCCATTTAATAGTATGGTATAGAAATACAGATAGATGATAGATAGACATTAGACGGATACAGTAAAATATAAAAATGATGTCATGTTTTATAACTAGTATATGTCTGTAAATCCATGGTTTTGCTCTTTTTTTAATAATGAAAATTAAGCTCCAATATGAAATTACAAATATGAAGCTTTATAGGCTGAAGAATATAGACCTGAGAGCCACATACATGGCTTGGGATGTTTTCTGACACTGTCTGTGTAGACAGAGGCTGTGGAAGTGTTTTCCTCTGCCTTCAGACCTATCTGCCCTTACTGATGCTATAGCTACAGCTGTCGCTAGGGCTCAAAAGTAGTTATATAACATAGACTCATGGCATACCTTTCCAAGTTTAGAAAAAATATATATAATAGAGTAAACCAAAACCTTCTGACTTTGGAAAGGCTATGCTCACTTGACTTCTAACCTGGTGTTCATCTGCACTGACAGTCCCGTAGTCAGAGACTCTGAGCTTCTGCATTTTTCCAAACCTCCATGAAGAGATGGTTTGTAAGCTTGTCCTGTGATGTGTAGACACATATACACATGGCGTGTATACAGCATACACATATACACATACATACTTAAATTCCTAGATTCTTTGGAAAATTTGGTAATGATCTTCCCTTTAAAGTTAGTACAAAACTCATACATTGCAGCTTTTCGTAAAATGATTTCATGTCATTCACATATAGTGTTTTTTATGATCCAATATAAAAACAAATATGTATTTTTAAGTCCCTGAGTGGTACAAATCGTTTCTGGTTGGCTACTAGTCAAAAAAGTTGGCAGTTCAAATCCAGTCAGTGGTGCCACCAAAGAAAAGCCTGGCGATCTACTTCAAAAAATTCATCCTTTGGAAACACTGGTGAGAACAGTTCTACTCTGAAAAAAGTGGGGCTGCCATGAGTCAAAATTGTCTTGACAGCAATGGGTTAGATCTCTGGGTTATTAAATGCACCCAAACATTATTGAACACTAATGAAAAATAAAACTAGTCCTAAATGCTGTTATTTGTTCTCAAGTTAGCTCTGACTCCTGGCAAATTTATATATAACAGAATATGCCTGGTCCTGTGTCATCGTCACAATCGTTGCTATGTATGAGTCCATTGTGTGGCTATTGTGTTAACCTATCTCATTGAGGATGTCCCTCGTTATTGCTGACCCTCTACTTTACCAAACGTAAAGTCCTTTTCTAGCTATTGGTCTTTCCTGATGACGTGTCCCAAGTAAGCATGCCAGAGTTTCACCATTCTCACTTCTAGTTGCTTTAATAAGGATATTATTTTTCTTTCATTTTTAAACGCCAAAATTTGAAAAGGCCCTTAATACTAAAAATAAAATAAAATAATGATATCATTGGTATCCAACACATTTTGATTCTTTAGACTGATGGTACACTCCCCACCACACTCCTCCAAAAAAGTAATTCTGGGAACCCTAACAAAAATGTTAAGTTGTTTTTTCAGACGAGGCATGTTACATACCACTGAGGTACTTCAAGATTCATATATACATTTTTAACTCTTGTTGCTCATTTTCTCTGCTCCTAAGTAGATGAAATTATCTTTAACGGCATATACTTCATTATTGTGGTCAGTAAGAACAAGTAAAAAGATTACATAGCCATATTTAAAGTCTGAAGCTGTTTTCTCCAAAATATTTAATTAAATAATGCAGTAGCTTCCAGTACCTTATAATTTCTACTTAATATAAAAGAGAAAAAAACGCTGTTTTTTTGTTATGTATAAAGCCACATTTACCTCAAAATTGAAAAATTAAACCATCTATCACCTTTTTTTTTTAAAGCGATAATTTCATGAAAGTATTTTTCAGAAAACTACATGTTAAAAATAATCAGTTGCCATCAAGTCGATTCCAACTCACGGCTACACTATTGTGTGTCAAACTAGAACTATGCTCTCTACGGTTTTTAATTTTGGGGGGGTGGGGAAATAGATCTCCAGTTCTTTCCTCTGAGACACTTCTGGGTGAGTTGGAACCTTCAACCTTTCAGTTAGCAGCTGAGCTTGTTACCTATTTGCAACAGACAAGAACTGCATATATACAATACCTGACCCAACAATCCATTGCCCTCCAGTTAATTCTGACTCACAGGGGCTCTATAGGACAGAGTAGAACTGCCCCAAAGAGTTTCCAAGGAGTGGCTGATGGATTTCACCAGCAGCTAAGCTCTTAACCACTGCACCACCAGGGCTTCATATCCACAATAAAAAACCCAAAACAAAACCCATTGCTGTCGAGCCGATTCCGACACATGGTGACCCTGTAGGGCAGAGTGGAACTGCCCCATAGAGTTTCCAAGGAGTACCTGGTGGATATGAACTGCTGACATTTTGATTAGCAGCTGTAATACTTAACCACTATGAAGAGTTTCAATATCCACAACAGTGACTCTAAATCTCTAAATTAAAATTTTACCTAATGATGTTGTTAAAGCTATCTACAAAACAGGCACTACACTAACAGATCTTCTAGTTTTGTTTTGTTTTTCCTATGAATGAGAATTGCTTTTTAATCAAATGCTTCTGTGTATGTCCTTCAGAAACTCTGCTACTTCCGCGTAAAGAAATTGAAAACAACTTCCTATTCTTTTTCCTGACAAATCCTTATGCTTCCCAAAAAATAACCAAATCCATAACCTTTTAGTCGCTTCCAATTCGTGGTGACCCCATGTCAGACCCCATCACAGAATAGAGCTTTCTTGTCTGTAATCTTTACTGAAGCAGATTGCCAGGGCTTTCTTCTGTGTTGATGCTGAGTGGATTCGTACTGCCAACGTTTAGGCTAATAGTCCAGCATAAACTGTTTGTGTTACCCAGCCACCCCTTGTGTTTCCAGATGATTGAAATGACTCTGCAGTACATATTTATCAAATGCGAAGGATGATTTTTATGACAATAGACACTCTTGATTTTCTTTTTTGATACTGTTTATATAGTGTTTATTGCCAGTTAAAGAAAATACAGTAAACAGATTCACATAACAATGAAGAGTATTTTTGTTATTGAAGTAGGAAAATTGGCTCTGTTGTCAAGCATCTTACATGCTTCAATTTTTCATTGAGTACAGTTAATATTGTGCTTGGAAAGAAAATTCCTCTCTTAAAATATTGTAGACTTGGCAGTTTCCAATCATATTTCACTAAAATCTCTCAAACCATTCTTAACTTCTTTAGTTGATGACTTGAAAAGCAACCTGTGTGATGTTTCAGGACCAGGTCATTGTGTTAAAGAAAAACACATTTTGGTAGAGGTAGCATTTATGTCTAAAGCTCCTTTTACCAGAGAATTCTGTGCTTGGATCTTTTTTCAGAATGGTTATAAACAAACTTTATTTGTTTTCTATGGTTTCTTAGTATATTAACAAGTCAGTTTTCTCTCTTTGTTCTTTTTACCATCACAACTCCATCCCTATTGACACATTTGTATAGTTCTCAACTTTGATTTCATTCTGTTATTTAATTGTGTCCTCCTTCTTCTGCAGAACAAACAGAAAACAAGTATTGAAAGCAAAATTTAAACTTGACATACAGAGAAGCAACGGGCTTTTGTGTCTCTTCATTTTGGATAATAAAGACCACAATATGTATATATAATAATATATTAATGTCTTCTCTTTGACATGTTCAAACATAACCTAAATTATTGCAGAAACAAGGACAGATATCTGTAACATTACCCCAGCTGCCACTGTGCATGGGTTTCTCTTGGCTTCACAGGAGCACAGCCTGACAGCTGTTGCCCTCATAATGCATGTGTCTCATGTTTTCTCCATTGCCCCAAAGTTAAACTTTTGATACCACCATAGAGTTTCACTCAGTGCCTACATGAACAACTTGCAAATGTAGGTGAGTTTATGCAAACCTTAGACCAACTGGAGCTTTTATTTAAGGTTTAAAATTTCCTCCTGCCCCTCACCGTGAACAGTTTTAGAATGAGTTTTTTTTTTCCCTTGAGTCTTCTAAGGGGATTATGTAATCAGTGCCACTGGTCAAGATTATAGAATGAGAATGATCACTCACCTTCCTTACTTCATTCCCCTTGTCCCTTACTGGCCTGAAGATTATACTCCCTAATAAAATGGCAGGTTACCTGAGGCTCTGCTTCCTGGCCAAACAAGCTATGATGCTCCTTAAGCAACAATGTCTTTAATAGAAATCACTCTATTAAAAGTATAATTTCCTCTGTTTTTTCTGAGAGTGTTTTCAAAAAGAAAATATGTATATTTTTTAATTGTGTCCCATGTCGAGGTTTTCTCAAGATCTTTTAGAAATCTGTATTTTAAAAAACCTTAGTCTCTGATAGAGTCACAATTCCTTTGAGAAAAACACATCTAATTACCTGAGGGTCACTATTTATTTAATACCTGTAAACAAAAGGATTGTTAGCAAAAATATGGCCATATGTTAAATGCATCAAAATATAGATATAGATATATCTTTACATCTGTATTAATCCAGGAGTACAAAGGTCTACACTCTTCAACACCAGTATTTTTTTTTTTTCTAATATGTGTTACAGACTGGATTCAATTGCAATCTATGATATTTGCTTGTTCTGCAGAACAGGCAGTGCACCATAGAGTATTTAATTAAACATCAGAGCAAAGTCAAAGTTGAGAACTAAGGAAAAGTATTGGATCATTGTCAAAGGAAATGTGGTGGGGTGTGAACTTGAGAAGAATAAAGGAGGGAAACAAACTAAAATTGCTAATCTATTGAGAAATGTTGGAAAATAAACTTTACTTCAACTATGAGGTAAAAAGGCCTATTTCTTTGAATTTGAAAAGAAGCATGCATTTAATAAAAAAAAAAAAAAAGTAGAGGCGATGGTTGTGTCTTAAAATCTGACCTTGCATACTCTTTAGTCTTTAAAATACGTATTCTTTCTTCCTTCTTCTAAACCATGTTGCTCATTCAAACACATTTTCAATTGGAATAAATGTTTCTTCATGGTCATGTCTTGGTATTGGAATAAAGACGTGAACCTATTGCTTGATATGGCTTAAAGAAAGAAATGCATTTTGGGGAATATTTATTGAAATAATTTTGATTTTTCTTCCTGGGAAGGATATCTAACTCTTTGTCAACTACATAACTGAAAGTGAACAGTGGTTAGACAATTCTCAAGATGTTTACAATTATTTGTATTTTACATAAATTGACAATCAGTATAATAACATTTTCCACTACAAAATGGGATACCTTTTTTTAAGCTGTCCCATTGATTAAATGCCTTGTGGCCATTTGAAGAATTAAGGATATCATGACCCTCTTTTTATGATTAAACATATTAATGGTTTCATTTCTCTTTTTTTTTTAATTTTTTTGGATTTTATTATGTTGTAAACATATGGCCAATATTACATATGATTCAGCTACATGAAATAAAAGCTAGTTGATTTTTCATATGTAGTCAACATAAAGCAATATCATCACCACTCAAATGTAAATAGACTGCATGATTTCCATTATTTAAAAAGAAACGGAATAAAAAATTAAAACCAGAGGCTATGAATACTACCACTTCTGTGACATTTGGTTAAAAAATATCTTCAGCTGTAAATAAGACTTCAATATGCATTGCCCAATGTTCTCCCAGAAAGAAGAATTATAATGCTTATTCAGTTCTTGGCCCACCCTTTTCCCTGTAATTGAACTAAAGAAAAGAATTGTAGTGGCAGTGCATTTATTTGACAAGCTAATTGAAGTTGCACAATAAGTCAGTCTGATTTCCAAAGACAGAAAGGTTAATGGAGTGTGCTTCTCTATGGTTGTACGATAGCTGCGTTTTCTTTACCGAAATAACTGTGATTCCCTGTATTATTAGTTACATTATTCAAGCAGCAAAGATCTATTTGAAAGGAAATGTAATCATTATAAAATAAATCCATTTTAGAATATGCAGTTTATAAATCTTACTCTAAACACATAATGTTGTGTCCTTGTCAACTAATACAAAATTCATAGTTCTTATTTTCTCTGGTAAAAACTGTTGTGATTTCAACCTAAACATTTTTAGAGGGTAAATACAACCAAAGAGCATTTTAGACAAGTGCTGTTTAGTCTATTACTCCACTGCCATCCAGGAGAAACAGCAACCCTTTTTTCTTTTTTGATCCAATTCAACTTCAGTTGAAAATAAATCCAAATTGTACATCAGTGTAAATTTCCCACCATGAAGGTAATGTTTGAAAATCAGGTGACCAGATAATCTTTCCAGAAAGAATGTTTACATTTGAGAAATGAAATGCGGTGAGAAATGACAGTGTAAGAGTGCAAACCTTACCTAACCTTTTTAATGTAGTAATTTGTATACTGAAATAAGGGCATTGGGGAAGCCTTAAAAAAAAAGTTGTGAAAAGATAAAAACAATCAGTTTTACCAACAACTGAGTAATGTATAATGTAAGTGTCAATGTATTGATATTGACCATACACCTTTCCTCACTCTGGAATTTAAATAAACATTTTTTTTTAATCTTCCTGATTTTCGTTAGTTGTTCAATATCATCATTATTATGTACTTTGGTGACTTGTTCTTGTTTTTAACTTACTTTGGCTTCAACAAACTTAAGAAAATTGTGGTCCATGCTTTCTTGTTTTAATTTGACATATGTAAAAATTTGTATGATGACAGATGACATGTGACAAAATGAGTGTCCAACCTTTACATAAGGACACAACTCAGATCCCTAAAGAATTGTTAACGACCGATTCTGAGTCATTCACAAGTTTATATTGACATTATGGAAAATTTAAAATGTTATTTGTTTAGTAGGGATAAAACACCAATTCTGACTCATAGCAACCCTGTAGGGTAGAACTGCCTCATAGAGTTTCCAAGGAATGTCTGGTGAATTTGAACTGACAACATTTTGGTTAGCAGCCAAAGCACTTCACCACTAGGGCACCAGGGTTTCCTTAGCAGGGGTAGAAGTTAATAAAATAAGAACCCTTATTTAATTATGTAAATTTAAATCCATATTAAATTAGATGATACAAAATTATTATAAATAAGATAATACTGTGATGTGAAATCAACATTCAGTGAAATGTAACTGCTGAAAGCAAGAAATTAGATTTATGCAGAAGAAAATGATAATTGAGGCTCTTTCATTCATCCTGAACCATACTTTATAAGGAAAAAAATACTGTAGTTTTACATTTATGTCAAAAATTAAATTTTCTACAATATTAAATTTGCGTGCAAACTCATAAGCTTTATTTTTCAGTTCATAAATAGGGAAATGTCTGGCTTGAAAGTCAAACAAGAGTTTCTAAAAGCAATACGGAGTTAAAGGGTTTATAGTCACAGACACAGAGAAGAAAGGAAACTATACTGGGGAAATTTGTTTGGCTGGAAGGAATCTTCTTTGCTTATATGAGATGAAGAGGAAATTTCGAACTATGTTAAACTGACTAAACCAAAAAAACCAAACCCAGTGCCATCGAGTCGATTCTGACTCATAGCGACTATGAGTTAAACGGACTAGGCAAGTTCTAATTGGTTAACTTAGGTTTCCGTTTCTGGAAGAGTCAATTGATTAACTTTGTTTTCAGTTCCTGGGAAAGTTAAGCATTTACAAGATATAGAAGCTTAGGTTTTGATTTGCTGATGTGGGCCTTAGCATAAGTGACTTGATTTGGGGCCTGGTATAGTCAGGGTAAACAGTTCCAAGATTTTTTTCTGAAATTCAAAACAGCATTTTTATGTTGACAGGGTTTATAATATACCAAACATATAAAGTATAATTCAGAATATTGTTAGACATTATGTTCACAATGAGAAACTACAATGTGTCATGTGAAAGTAAGGTTACTATGACAACTATGCATTTTTTAGTGATATTCAGGAATAAGCACACCTACAAAACTTCATGTAGCCTGGATCTTAATTAGAAAGGCCCCAGGAAGTCATGACTTTTGCATCTTCACAGTTTTTAAATTTATTTCATGTCAGTCACTAGAAATATTAGGAATGAGTGCTCCCTCCTTAGTTAATAATATTTATAAAGTATTTATTCTTCAAATAATACCCAAAGATACAAGAAAAATAAAGCAATCTGGAACTAATATGTCAAAGAAAAAGACAGGTTCTTTAAGGAAGACTAATTTTGTGAAATTTTCTTATTTTCCTCAAAAAGAAAATATGTGTATATATATAAAGTTTGCAAATGCTGTTTATTGAATTTAAATAGGTGTCATTTTTATTCAGTTGAACACATTAAAATAATGCAAAATTTTTTAAAGTTACAGATAAGTAACTTCTGTTAAATATCATAAATTTAATTTATTAAAGATTCACAGGCTCAATCGAAGCATTACTTAGGGCTTATTAAATTTTATAATAACAAATTACTTCATAACTCTATAAAAACCAAACAGCAATTCTGACTGGCATATTTAATGAAACAAATTAGACATTTCTAAGGAAAGATCGTTCTCTTATTCTAAATAAGTATCAGGTTTCTTGTATTTAATGGTGTCACTAGAGAGGTATGGGGGTGTGGACCGCACCAGGCAACACCGTCAGAGGGGGTGACAATGAAATGATTGTCTATAAAATTTGTGTGTAGTGTTTCAGCAGAAATTTATTATTTTTTATAAAAATGTTCCTGTAGTTAGTTATAACAACAAAAACATTTTTTTGTAAGCCCAGTTTACATTTATCAATATACCTACATGGCTAAAATTTTATGCTAATTTACTTTTTGAACTTTTGGATGCCCTCCAGTCAGAACTGTCATTATTACCAACTACAACAATGTTTCAAATGACGTGATTCCGTCTCGCGCTCTACAAGCATGCTCTTTTGTCTTCATTGTGTTGGTGTGTTTATAGTTGCTGATTTTATCAAATCCTCTTGGTGTTTTAACTCTAATATTGTGGTAATTAGTATCTGTAAACCTATATCAATAACTTCTCTGAGAGTGAAATAGTAACTAAAGGAAAAGAAGGAGTGATGTATGGGGATTACAATTTACGAGTAGCATTAGTAAAAAAAAAAAAAAGAAAGAGCATAACTAAGAATTCTGTATGGTCTGCTACAGGAGGAGGTTCATGCGGGGAGGGTGACACCATGAGTTACCGCACTGGGTGATACCAACCCTAGTGACACCACTAGTATTTAACAAGGGAATAGAGAACAAGTATGTTTCTCTTGCTAACTATTATAAAGGCAAACTTTGTATTTATCATGTAAAGCTAAAATCCATTATTGAATATATATAAACAGCTGTTTTATTGAAAACCACATACTGTGCACTGTGTTAAACAATTTGCCCATAGCATATTATTCAATTCACACTGTGAATCTAAGAATTCAGTGCTGATATTAAACTGATATAACGTTTTTCAGCATTGAGATTAAGCAACCCTCTGGGTAGGGTTTTCTTCAGAATTTAGATGACTTAGTTAATGCACAATGTACCCTTTGAAAAGTCAGATACTCATGCTCAGCACCCAGAGTTTCAGGTCCCATGGTTCTTGGAGGCTGGATTTTTAACAAGTATCCTAAGTGATTCTTATGCACATATTCAGCTGATAACAGTTTAGGAATTATAACCAATGGAAAATCGTCTCCATGTTGTAGGTTTGTTGAAAAATAACATAACAATTTTATCAATTTTACAAGTGACATTCAAAATAGAAAAATAATAATGTTGATTTGAAAGAGCCCAAGACTGGAAGATAGGAGGCAGAATTCAGGTTCTAATCTATTATTAACTGTGCCTTATCATTTCATCTGCTGATATTTGTATTTTTTTAATCTATAAGTTTTAGAAAATATTTCTGATACCCATGTCAGCTATATATAGTTAAATGAAAATGAACCGGGAATAAAGAATAAAACTGCTTGAGAAGTACAAATATTACATATGTTAAGCAGTTATGTATTGTTGGAAGCTATTTTATTAATAATTTTTTATGACATTGATTACGTTTTAAATATGTTTTGAGAAAACATTCACAATTTTGTAAGACACCTATACAGTGTAATATAAAATAAGTAGAAGTTACTATGTGTGGGCCAATTTTTTAGCAGGGCAGTAAAATTGGTAAATTATATATGTATGTATGTATATATGTACGTGGAAACACTGGTGGTGCAATGGTTAAGTGGTTAAGTGCTACGGCTGCTAACCAAAGGGTCGGCAGTTCGAATCTGCCAGGTGCTCCTTGGAAACTGTACGGGGCAGTTCTACTCTTTCCTATAGGGTCACTATGAGTCGGAATTGACGGCACTGGGTTTTTATGTATGTACGTATATATCCTTTTCATAGCCTCAGTTCAGACAAGTTGGTGTTGTTTTGTTTGTTTATTCACAAGGTGTCCCCAGAGGCAGAAGTGTGTGACAAGGGTTGGAAACAGGAAAGGAGGAGGAAGTAGTAGTACAAAGGTGCTTTTCTAGCTGGTTAGCCCAAGGGACAATTGGTTGATCAATCTGTCCTACATTCTTAGAAGTCCATGGAAAGTGTCTCAGACTATTATCCCCCCAAAAAGAAGGGATGTAGTTGAGGGAGATTTATTTGTTAATCCCATAGCCCACTGACCAAGGATTGCTTGAGTATTAATTCCCAGTGTGTCTAGTTGTACCTCCTTGTAGACATAAAGCCTTGAGAGCCAGTTGCCATGGTGTAGACTGGAACAAAAAGTGAGGCTCTGAGAATTTTGAAGCCATGAGAAAGAAATATCCACTACAAGTTGTTGTTATTAATGTAAACAGCTTTTTTAATAAAAAAAATAATTATATAAATTCTTTTTTTTTTTTACACTGTTTAAATTAACCTACCATTGTTAGTAATACATGTGTATATCTTGAGGTAAGAGATCGGTGTGAGTCACTATTTCAACTATATCAATGCCTAGAAAAGCATAAAGCATGGATAAATCCTGCAAAATCTATTTTGTTCCAATTATACTTATCACATAGAGATAACTTCACATGCAACAGACTTTTTCAAAATATCTTTTGCTTAACTTGATTTTAATAACACTTAATATTTTCAGCTTTTTAGAGAGTGGTAAAGGGGCCCTGGTGGTACAATACTTAAAATGCTCAGCTACTGACCAAAAAGTCATCGGTTTGAACTCATCAGTGGCTCTGTGATAGGAAAGACCTGGGGATCTGCTCCCATAAAAATATCATATTGGGCATTTTCACATGCATTAAATGATAGACAAGTTATTCTTTCTTCTATACGATCTTGCCTCCAATAAGTTTTATAGGTGGTCCTCAAAATTTCTAGTATATACATATTTACAACCCTTGTTTGCATTTTCTATCTTGGCATATATATATGAGCCCTAGTATGTATGTGTCTATAACCTATATCATCTATATCTATACACACACATATGTATATACATCTGTCTGTCTGTCTATCTATCTATCTATCTATCATCATCTATCTAATCTATCATCTATATCTGGAGCCCTGGTGGCACAGTGCTTAAGAACTTGGCTGCTAACTAAAAGGATGGCAGTTCAAATCCACCATCCACTCTTTGAAACCTTGTCGGACAATTCTACTCTACAATAGGGTGACTATAAGTCAGAATCCACTCAACGGCATTTTTTTTTGGGGGGGGATATGTTATGGGGGTTGGCATTATACGAAAATGGAGGATGACCAAATCAAATCAAAATAGAAGATGACTGTAACATTACACGATTGCCAAATTACATCATTACATAATTGCGAAACCACTGAAAATCATGGCCCAACCAAGCTGACACATAACCTTAACCATCACAGTCTGCAATACTCTCACTTCACAACTTCATGTTTGTTACTCCCAGACATATGTCATTACACGCAAAAGTCATAAATGCAAAATGTCAGGTAACAAAATAGTGGGTAATTGAGGAATAGGTGTATATATATAATATATATAATAAGTATATATAACACACATGTATTTTATACATATATTTTATATATTATATACATTATATAATGTATGTAATTTAAAAAATATATATTTCATTCTGTGAGGTTTAGAAATACGAGGTCTCAGTTCTCTGAGACCATATGCCTATGCTATTTTTAAACGTATATATTAGTGGAGCTTCTGCTTAACAGGACCAAATCTCTTCTATATGATTTATATTGCATGAACAGCTTCTTCTGGGAAATGAAAGGGCCAATTAATTTACTACCGTCAACTGGTTACATAACTTCCTCGTGGATTTCTGAAATAAGGTGACAATTTTGCAGCAAGCTTTTCAACTAGTAGTTTTCAATGATATAGACTTGCATGTTTTCTGTCAATTATTTTGAGTTTTCTGGTATCAGAGAAGAAAACTGAAAACAAAATTTTAGAGCTAGAAAATAATTCAGGGAACCTTGAATCTAACGTCCAATTTTTTTTTCCTAATATCTACTTTTTAAAATCTGTGTCTACTGAGGTCTTGTGAGGTCAAAAGACTTATCTAAATGTAAAGGGAAAAATAAATTAAGCCATGGAGCATAAGGATCTCTGTGACTTCCAGAATATCTTCACATTTGTTTTCTGCATGATAGAATCAAAGCGAGCATTGTGTTAGAGTATATCACACTGCCTTATTTCTTATGGTCCTATAGCTAGATTAAAGACAAAATCTGAGTCATAGGTTACACAATTCAGAGTAAATCAAGAAAATGCTTAATAATTTAAATAATATTTTAAACAATTCCTGGATAATCACAGCTAATACTGGCATTAACGTGAGAGGCCTACAAAAGGCTGTATATATCAGAAATTTATGTCATAAGACTGTATATAGACCGTCAAAATATTTAAAAATAATGCTTCATTTAGAGATATATCACACAGAGTCAAGATATGAGACCTCAGTATCATATGTTTAAGGCAAGACAACCACAGAATAATACAGCTCATAACAGCAGATTTCATTTTTCCTACCTAGTTGCCATGAGTCAGAATCGACTCGACGGCACTGGGTGGGTTTATTATTTGATTAAAGGAAAGCCAATATGGAAAATAAATAATTATAATGGAAATGGTCAAAGCTCATCTGTCTGAAGTACGATTCAGGGTCTTGAGCCCTCAGTTACAACACTCTGATAGCATTCCCTCCATTTGAAAGTTTCTTCAGAGGATGTGTCTTTGCTTGAAGTGGGCTGCTAACTGAACTGATATAAAAGCAGACAAAGAGGGCAGTAGAGAGAATACTTTTAAAATGTTGTATGAACCCAGCTTAGCTTTTAGGGTAGTAACAGATTTGCTTACAAAAGTTCTGGAAAACATCAAATTAATAATTTTGGCCTCACTGTCCTTTTTGTGGCATGAAGTGATTATATGTTATATTGCAGACATTCTACTTTACCTTGGGTATTTTCAGAAAATAATGAGAAATGTCATTCAAGGATGTTTGAAGAACTAGAGATCAGAAAGCAAAAAGCCCTTTGATCTTCCTTTGAGAAAAGGAGATATCGAATTGGCAAATGTTATTATGAAATATGATAGAAATTCCATTAACTGAAAAAAAATCATATATCAGCATGATGCTCAATAGGAAAAATGGAGTTTACTATCATATAACCTTAATAACAATTCAAGCTCTACGGAGAAGCTAAAAATCGACTAGAATACATCACCTTTCAAGTCACTACCTAATATAACTTCTGTCCATTGCTTGAAAGTTATGTTAAAATATTCATGGAATAACTTTTTTAATTGAAATTACCAGTACTGTTTTGAGTAGTTCAGCAGCAGTTATTTAATATTAATTGATAATAAGAATACTGGAGCAACACTGATAGTTAATTCAAAACTTTTCAACATTTGTTAGTAGTTTTGAATGTGACAATTGCGAAAAGAGTCAGAATACTTTCAAAGAAATATGCTTTGATGAGCTACATTTCTAATCTAAGAACTAATCTCTCTTTCTTGAATTTTGATATACCAAATTATTTATTAGGGTAAGAGAAACATCCAATATGCTGTATTAAATCTGCAGATTACATTCCCAAACTCTTTCCTTATAAGGAGCCCTCGTGGCTCAGTGGTTGTGTTTCGTTGCTAACCAAAAGTTTAGCAGTTGGATCTCCCAGCCGCTCCTTGGCAGAAAGATGTGGCAGTCTGCTTTCATAAAGATTTACAGCCTTAGAAATCCTATGGGGTAGTTTTACTTTGTACTTTATATGGGGTATATATGTCTTATACATATGTGGACAGCCCAGGTGGCAGTGGTTAAGAGATTGGCTGCTAACCAGAAGGATGGCAGTTCACATCCACCAGCTGCTCCTCAAAAACCCCATGGGGCAGCTCTACCCTGTCTGGCTGGGTTTCCATGAGTCGGAATGGACTCGATGATAATGGGTTATATATATGGGATAGTTCTGCTCTGTCACTATGAATTGAAACTGATTTAATGGCAATGGGTATTTTTTCTTTTTTTCTCTCTCTTCATAATTGTCTATTCATTCAATCACCAGATATTCTTTGATTTCCTTCTAGGTTCCAGTCAGTATTCTAACCCATTGCGGTCAAGTTGATAATAGCCTTTATTATTCCTCTTGAAATTTTATTGACTGAAGATTTAGGTGTAGAGTGTACTTATGGCATAAACTACTCTATAAAATAAAAATGTATCAGAACAGTCTGAAATTTATAAATTTTTTTGAAATCTTTCAATCATGTGTAAAATAATATTTAAAATAGGAGTTACTTAACAAAGGAAAATCTAATGTTAATAGGCACTGATGTTTAGTCACATAATTTTGTAAATTTCTTGGCTAAATTTAAAGAGATTTCTCGTTCTATTATCGTTTTGAAATATCAGCTCACAATTGTCCAATTACTTTACTCAGAAACAGTGGACTATAGGACACAGGTTTTGAAACAGCAGACTAGACATATAATATAATTTTTCCTACCTCGAATACATAACAAAAATCATTTGAGACCTTTTTTTGCAATTATCAAATAAATATAAAAAAAAATTGATACAGGAATAGTTTAGGACTAATTTTGGTTTATTGAAGAAGGTAAGCATTTAAAATATGGTATCCAATAACAAGATAAAATAATAAACTTAGTATACTTGACCAATATAAATCAAATCATAAGCATTAGAAGCTAAACACAAATGTACAGCATGTAAAAAATGGTCAGTGCAAAAATCTACTGATTATTTTTACCATTTTATTTGCTATTGTTTTTCTAATACCGCCTTTACCCTTTCTCTAGCTGCAAATTATAAATAAATTACTGTTTAGTGTAAATAAATGCTGAACTGCTGAGTCCATAAAACATTACAAATATTATATGTCCCTGCCTTTGCTTCCTGAGTCAATTCCGACTCCTAGCGACCCTATAGGACACAGTAGAACTGCCCCATAGGGTTTCCAAGGAGCTGCTGTTGGGTTTGAACTGCTGACCTTTTGGTTAGCAGCTGTAACTCTTAACCACTGCACCACCAGGGCTCCATAGAATGTGGCAAAAACATACCCAAAATTTTCTGAACATCTTTTCTATTCAGAGTGTGAATTTTGAAGAAAAAGGAAGATACAGTTATATGAAGGAAATAATATTAGAAAAAAAATATAGTTTTTGTTTTTAGCAAAGAATATGAATCACACACACAACATGTAAAACAGAGCATTTACCACAATTTATCACGTAGTTTTAATACAGAGCACATAAACAAGAATTTTAGTAAGGAAAAGATGTGTCTTCCCTCTGGTATTAATTTCTTGGAACATTTCTAATGTTTTCACATAATTTCGTATGTAGCAATTTAGAAAGAATTACAAAGTTCCCCATTATTATTGATTAGTGCAAAACTTTTGCTAATTCTTAAGTAATATTTTCTGATCTTTTTTTTGCTACTACGTATCAGTTTCTTTTTTTCTATTAGATTCCGTTGTTTCATTAAAGTTGTTTTTACTGCATCTTAAATTCACTGCAGTGCAATTTTATTGTCCTATTTAAGATGGAAAAAATGTGATATCAAAATATTTAAGTGCCTTGAAAGAACAGAAATAATATTTAGTGTCAGAGGCATTTCAAAATGTCATTGCTTCATTTTCAAGATTTTTTGTTTGTTTGTTTAACTTTCCTAAACCGTTCCATAACTTTGAACCATTTTCCTGTGTATTCCCACTTTCTTAACATTCTCTTTAATAACTTTTATTGCTCTAAAAATTTTTGTTGCTTTGTAGTTCCCGACATTTTAAGCAGTAGTATTTGCATTTTGTAATAATCAGTTTGTGTAAAAAGCAAACAACTCAGAAAGAAATTGAAAAGAAAAAAATAAATTTCCATTATTTTAAATTAACTTCCCTATATTTGCTATGGTAAGGTTTCTATGTAGATGAAACTGATTTCTTCCCTCGGTTATATTTAAAATGCTTTCTCCATTTGACAAAAGTAAAATATCGATCTATATTCCTGTTTGACATGTGTTTGTACTTTCTATATTTATTAATTTAAGTAATGAGGAATATACTGGGCTATCCTCGGTGGTGCAGTGCTTAAATCACTTAGCTGCTAACCAGAAGGTCAGCTATTTGAACCATCCATCCTCTCAGTGTGGAAGAAGATGTGGCAGTCAGCCTTTGTAAAGATTACACTCATAGAAATCCTATGGGGCAGTTCTGCTCCATCCTGTATGGTGGCTGTGAGTGGGATTTCAACTGATAATATACAATAAAGAATAGCAACAATAAAAACAATATTTTCTCCAAATTTTAACCAAATATCCTTTCCACGTATGTTAAATTTTGGATACTTTCCTCACTGGCCTGAAATAACAGCTCTATCCTATTGTAAATCCCATATATAATCAGGAGCCCTGGTGGTACAGTGGTTAAAAGCTATGGCTGCTAACCAAAAGGTGAGTAGCATGAATGTACCCAATGGGGCAGATCTACACTGTCCTATTGGGTCGCTGTGAGTGGAAAATGACTCTACACCAACTTTGTTTTTTTTATAATCAGGTTCCTACTTTTGCAATTATATCCATTTGCTAATATGTGCTCAAAACAAAGTTAAAAATGAGTGTAATGCTTTAAAAATAGTTTCATTTTGGCAATTTGGCAATACAAGTATCCCCTTCAACTCTGTTATTTTTCATTTTTTTCTTAGAAATTTTTCTACTTAAACCTCTGATTTAATCTAATAATTATTTTCAAGTTAAAAAAAAGAACAATCTGAAAACCATCACACGGACTTCTAGTGCTTCCTCTTCTAAGTGTGGTGGGGGCTGCGGGTGACATGGGATTCAGTCCTTGGAGTTCCTCAGAACTTTGTTACTATTTCTTGTTAATTGGCTTTGTCCAGAAATTAAATGTGCCATGTTAGGTTTGAGGCTTATAAGGTCATATGTGAGATATTCTTTGCCTCCTTTCCTCATGACAATTTCCAGGAAAGATTTGTTGTAAAGAACCAGAGAACACAAGGTGAAAGACCAAATCGCTGAATCACTAGATGGAGGGCAGCTGCCCTGGAGTGTTAACGGCTCACATTATTTGAGGGAAAAACTAAATTTTGTTGCAGTAAAAGTTGACTAATTCTACACTTGTTAGCCTTTTTGTTTAAGGATTGCAACTGGCTACTACTTAGAAGAATCAGAACATAAAGAACTTAATGTGGGGTGTGTGGATCGGAGCAGGTCACTCATCCTACCACCACACCTTAGTGGTCACTTGTAGCCACAACTCATTGTACAGTTGGGCAACATCCTATGCATCTGTGCCTGAGGGTGCTTGTCGGCCAATGGAGTATGCCACAACCTTGTGCATACCTGGCTGCATGTGCAGAGGTTTTAATTCCCTAGGTGTATCCCTTCAACAGTGTGGCCGGTAAAATGGCAGATAAATGTCCCAGCCTATTTTCCTCTTCGAGGATCAAGCTATGTTTATTCTAAATAGTATGTTAGTGGGTTTGAGACCCAATTTCCCATGTAGGTAACCTGTCCCTTAAGAAGTGCTTCCTTGGAATGTAAAATGGTACAACTTTGGAAATCGATTTGGTGCTTCTTTAAAAAGCTAGTAGAAGTACAATGAAAAAAAAAAAAAAAAAGCACTGCCTTCGAGTTGATTCTGACTCAAAGTGACCCTGTAGGACAGAGTAGAACTGCCCCATAGGGTTTCCAAGGAGCACCTAGTAGATTCAAACTACTGACCTTTTGGTTAGCAGCTGTAGCACTTAACCACTATGCCCCCAGGGTTTCCAGAAGTACCATAAGGTCCAGCAGTCCCACTCCTTGCAATATATCCTAGAGAAATAAGTGCTGTCACACAAATAGATATATGCACACCCGTGTTCATTGCAGCACTGTTTACAATACCAAAAAAGTGGAAACAACTTAGGTGTCCATCAATTGACAAATGGGTAAAAAAATCATGGTATATTCACACAATGGAATACTATACAATGATAAAGAACAATGATGAATCTGAGAAATATTTCATAACATGGATGAATCTGGAAAGCATTATGCTGAGTTAAATTAGTCAGTCGCAAAAGGACAAATGTTGTATGAGACCACTATTATCATTAACTAGATAGGCAAGAATTATCTTAAGTGAAGAGAAGGACAACACACAATACAGGGGAAGTCAGCACAATTGGTCTAAACCAAAAGCTAAGAAGTTTCCTGAATACAACCGAACACTTAAAGAGACAGATTAACAGGGGTAGTGGTCTGGGGACCATGGTTTCAGGGGACATCTAGGTCAACTGGCATAACAAAGTTTATTAAGAAAATGTTCTGTATCTCACTTTGGTGAGTGACTTCCAAGGTCTTAAAAGCTAGCGAGCAGCCATCTAAGATGCATTCATTGGTCCCAACCCACCTGCAGCAAAGGAAAATGAAGAACACCAAAGACACAAGGGAAATATTAGCCCAAGAGACAGGAAGGGCCAGATAAACCAGAGACTTCATCAGCCTGAGACCAGAAGTACTAGATGGTGCCCAGGTACCAACAATGACCACCCTGACAGGGAACACAACAGAGAGTCCCTAATGGAGCAGGAGAAAAGTGGGGTGCAGAATTCAAATTGTAGTAAAAAGGCCAGACTTAATGGTCGGACTGAGACTGGAGGGACCCCAAAGACATGGCCTCTGGCCTCCCTTAGTCCAAAACTCAAGCCATTCCTGAAGCCAGTTCTTCAGACAGAGATTAAACTGTACTGTACGACATAAAATGATACTCGTGAACAGTGTGCTTCTTAGCTCAAGTAGATACATGAGACTAAACGGGTAGTTCCTGTCTGGAGGCGAGGTGAGAAGGCAGAAAGGGACAGGAGCTGGTTGAATGGACATGGGAAAACCAGGGTAGAAAGGAGAAATGTGCTGCCGCATTATAGGGAGAGAACTAGGGTCACATAAAAATGTATGTATTATTTTTTGTATGAAAAACTAACGACCTGTAAACTTTCACTTAAAGAACAATTAAGAAAAAAAAAAGAAGTGCTTCCTTGATCTTCCTCTCTTTCTGTTACACTTGCACACTTCCAGGCAAACGTTTTGAAGTGACCTCCAAAACAAAAAAAAGTACTTAAAGACAAATCTTTGTCTCAGTTTCTGCATTTGGGAGAATCCCAACTAGGACGAGTCCACCAGCATATGTTGTGCCCTTCTACAAACTTTCAATGATAAAGCATAGAGAAAAAAGGCAGCTCCTTCCTCTAGACTCTGCTTTCAGTGCCAACTTCTTTAATAACATCTCCTATTCTGCTGACACTCTGCAGGAAATAAAGCTTGAATGCCCCTGACTCAACAGGATCTGAGACAGAGGTAAAGGATCAAGGAGACAGGACCATTATGTCTGAGTGGAAGTGACATTACTTGGCCACTTTTATTTGTTCATTCAGAGAGGATTTATTCAGAATTATAATTTTCAGTAAATATAAAAATAAAATATTTTATACCCTGGTGAGATTACAGAAAGGCGCTATCTAGTATTCTCGGATGTATTTCGAAGTGAAGGTGATGATTTTGTTAACTAGTACTGATAGTTCAAATGCTGCTTCCTTTTCTGAGTGAGCTCTGAGAACCAAGTAGCCAGCCTTCAGCTATCTACTGCAGTAATTTTCTCTCCGGTAACTTAAAGAGTTCATTTACAATACATATTTTTCCTTATCTATTATGAAATATTGTGATTTTTAGTGAACACTTGTTTCCTAAAGTAGATTTAAGCAATATATGGCATTAACATCTCCATTCCCTTCAAAAAAAGGTGAAGGGGCTGACTTATGGTTTCAACTTTCTAACCAAAGCAATTTCCATATATATTTATATTTATTCTTTGTTTTGCAGTAATATGATCAAATTGTATATATTAAAGTATTAACTGGAATTCTTGTTTGTTGTTAGGTGCTGTCAAGTGGATTCCAGCTCATACTCTATGTACAACAGAACGAAACACTGTCCAGTTCTCTGCCATCCTCACAATTGCTGCTATGATTGAGCCATTTGTTGCAGCCACTGTGTCACTCCATCGCGTTAAGGGTCTTTCTCTTTTTTGCTGACCTTCTACTTTACCAAGTATGATGTCCTTCTGCAGGGAATGGTCCCTTCTGATAATATGTCCAAAGTATGTGAGATGAAGTCTCTTCATCCTTGCCTGTAGTAAGCATTCTGGCTGTACTTCCAAGATGGATTTGTTCATTCTTCTGGAAGTCCATGATATATTGAATATTCATTGCCAACACCATAATCAAAGGCATCAATTCTTCAGTCTTCCTTATTCATTGTCCAGTTTATATATATATATAATTTATATATATGAGGAGATTGAAAACACCATGGCCTCAGTCAGGCTCACCTCAGTCCTCAAAGTGACATCCTTGCTTTTTAAAAACACTTTAAGGAGGTCTTTTGCAGCAGATTTACCCAATGCAATGCATCTTTTGATTTCTTGACTGCTGCTTCCATGAGCGTTGATTCTGGATCCAAGTAAAATGAAATCCTTGACAATTTCAATATTTTCTGCATTTATCATGATGTTTCTTATTGGTTCAGTTGTGAGGATTTTTGTTTTCTTTATTTGAGGTGCAATCCATACTGAAAGCTGTGGTCTTTAATTTTCATCAGTAAATAAATGTTTTGAGCCTTTTTCGCCTTCAGCAGGCAAGGTTGTGTCACCTGGATAATGTAAATAAGTTTTCCTCCAATCCTGATGCTGTGTTCTTTTTCATATAGTCCAGCTTCTCGGATTATTTGCTCAGTATACAGATTGAGTAAGTATGGTGAAAAGATACAACCCTGAAGCACAACTTTCTTGACTTTAAACCACTCCTTACCCACTTGTTCTGTTCAAACAACTGCCTCTTTGTC
The DNA here is from genome assembly GCF_024166365.1 of Elephas maximus indicus. NCBI lineage: Eukaryota > Metazoa > Chordata > Mammalia > Proboscidea > Elephantidae > Elephas > Elephas maximus. The sequence continues at coordinate 38,670,747 of NC_064836.1, read as the reverse complement.
TATGTACAGTTTCATCATGAGTACAGTTTAGTGAAATTCCCATTCTTTGTAATATAGTCCGTAATTTGTTATGTTCCACACAGTTGAATGTCTTTGCCTAGTGAATCAAATATAGCTAAACATCTTTCTGGTATCCTCTACTTTCAGCCATGATCCATCTGACATCACCAGTGATAATCCCTTGTTCCAAGTCCTGCTCTGAATCCAGCCTGAATTTCTGACTGTTCTCTGTTGATACACCGCTCCAACTGCTTTTTAATGATCTAGAGTAAAATTTTACTTGTGTGTGATATTAATGATATTCTTAGATAATTTCCACATTCGATTTGTGTATGTAAAATCAGGCCAATTTCCTACAAATACGTAGCTTTAATAATGTGTGCCATAGAGTTCATGTGAAAATACAAATGATTATCATTATGCCTGTCACACTGATCATTATCACTATTATTAGGTTTATCTCAGTAACTCTAGATTTCTGAAATTACTTGCAACATTTTGTGCCCAAAGGCATGATATGTAAAGCATCATTTCTAGATGCAAATTGTGATTTCAAATCAATATTCAAAAAATTAGCTGTCCAAATCATAGTGTTTGTGGGGTCTTTCCTTTACCAAACTCTCCTTTCCTTACTTCCCAACTCAGAAACCTCAGTTGTATTGGAATAAAATTAATAGTCTACTATAAATATTTTAGAAGCAAGCAATTTATAATTAGCTTGAAATATTTATCTTGAAGAATGATATAGCTTAAAATGAAAACAAATATATTTTAATTTAATGCAAAGGTATAATTCCTAACATCTATATTTAAAGTCAAAATTTATGAAAATATTTTTAATCATGAAAGGAAATTTTGTCTACAGCAACAATACAGACTTTGGAATCATTGATTTATTTTGCATTCTTGTTTATTAGTGAGTTTTGAGATATCTAATAATGTCAAGATATTAGGATAATGTAGCTTTGAAGACTTTTTTTATTCTTAAAGAAATGTGTAATACTAGTTATATATTTTCTACATCTTTAGTAGATGTAAGGAGTAGCTAGGTGGTGCAAATGGTTAAAGTTCTCAGCTGTTAACCAAAAGGTGGGCACCTTTTGGTTAACAGCCCACCTAGATGTGCCTTCAAAGAAAGGACTGGTGATCTACTTCCAAATAATAAACCACTGAAAGTTCTGTGGAACGCAGTTCTACTATGACACACATGGGGTCACCATGAGTTAGAATCAACTCGACAGCAACTAGTTAACTGGCTACTAAAGGTATAAGTTCAAGGAAGCTATATTCAGATACTTTTATATTTTGAATGATGTGTTAAGGTGGCATTTTGAGAGGTTTACTCTTATGAACTATAAGTATTGATAGATGTTGTCATATTTCAGAATAATCATTGATTCAACCAGGAATCTACAGAATTTCAGTGAAAAATCCTCTTTCAGTATTTTATTAAATGATGGAAAGAGGTTCAATTAATTGTAACATTCCCATTTTATCACCTCGTAGGTATAACAGAGGGGCATCCCTCTAAATGTTTTAACATTCATTATGCTTGTTCTAAGGAACTCTGGTGGAAAATGGTTAAGTGTTCAGCTGCTAACTGAAAGGTTGGTTGTTCCTACCCACCCAGGTGTTCCTCAGGAGAAGGACCTAGCAATCTGCTTTCATAAAGATTACAGCCTAGAAAGCCTTATGAGGACTTTCTATTCTGTCACATAAATAAGGTCAACTTGATGGCACTTAATAAAAACAACTTTTTTTTTCTTTTATTTGTGGAATAATGAATTACATGAGAACACTAAATTAAAAATCAGATTTGTGGGTTTTAATAATCTCTTATGGAACTCTGTAATTATCCCTTTGATGTACATCATTATAACATGAAGAGATGGATTATAAAATATTGAAGAAACCTATCCAATTAAAAGGAGATAATTTCTTATTGGTGATACTTACTAAACCATATTTAAAATGATGTATTTAGAATTCATGTTGCCCAAACACAAAAGTATCACACCCATGCAGAGATCCTTAAGGCCAAAAAGTTCAAATCTAGAGCGGTACGAAATTAAAAACAAATGTTGTAATCATGCATATGATTAATGTGAGAAACTAAATATTATATCATACTTCACCTGACTCATGGATTAAAAATTTAACTAATTCAAGGTTCAGAATTATCAATGGTCTTCAAAAGTTAGTAATTCGATCCCCATTCATGGTGTAGCAAACATTATTATTTGACTACCCACTTAATTCACTTTCCTTCTAACAGAACAGGCATATACCCAGTCCTAGACAATGAAACATTATTAACCTAAATCAGTCTTGGCAATCCTTTTATTCCTAAGCCAGTAGTGGGCTCAGATTGGACATATGACAGTTTTTAACCATCGAGACTTAATGGGAACTGTGTTGAGAGATTTCTGGGAAACATTTTGAAATATGACTTTAATAAAAGAGAGTGTTGGTAGTCAAACTCAATTTTCTCCCCACCTTCTGCCTTTCTCCTTTGGATGATGACATAAGGTAATGATAGATTTGTTAGAGGCATCTGGAGACAATGAAAGACAATCTAAGGAACCTTAGAGGTGTCATCCTAGAGCTGTGATATCACTTGAGTTGATACAGTGCAGCCTCTACCATCCTAGAGCTTTTTGGTCTTAGAGTCAATTATGTGTCTTTATTATATACATCATGTTTACTAGCTAAAGCATTCTAACTCATTCACAATGCTTACATGAAGATAATTCAAAGAAAATCGTCAGTTATACTTAAAAAAACAACAGCTACAAATTATTAACAAAGAATATTGTGACTATTAAGTATATATTTCATTTGTAAAAAATGCTCAAGGAAGAAAAATAAATAAATGAAAAACTGTAATAAGTAAAACTGAATTCAGAAGGACAGTAGGGTAAATCAATGAAATCAAAACCTGTTTCTTTCAAAAGATCAATAAAATGTGTAAATCTCTAGCTAGGTTAATCATAAAAAAGGAAATGGCACAAACTACAAATTCAATAATGGAAAAGAGAACATCACCACAGATCCTACATTAAAAGGAAGATAAGGAAATATAATGAATAATTTCATGTCAACAAATTTGACAATTTTGATTAGATAGACGCATTCCTTGACAGATACAAACTGTGAACTGTTAATCAAGAAGAAAAGACAATCTGCAATGTCCTATGTGTTTAGATACAATTGACTTTTTACCTAAAAACCCCCTTACAAAGAAAACTAATCCCCAAAAATATCAATGGCATATGGTACCAAATATTTAAGGAAAAAAGAAGTTGAACCAGTACTATGAAGATAATCTCAGAAAATAGAAGAGGAAACAAATGTTAATTAATTTTAAGAAGACAAGATTACCCTGACTCAAAAACAGACAGACATTCCAAAAAAAATAAACTATACAACAATATGCTGCAAGACCATAAACACAAAATCTTAACAAAATATTTTTAAAAATCAAATTCAGCAATATATATGATAAAGTATTATCCTTATCTAAGTAAAGTAAGGAGAAGACACTACCCCGATGGCTGAGATAAAGCACTCAAGAAAGACCTCCTCCCCACCCTCCCAGGGATGAGATGTATACCTTTGTGGACAGACCACAGCCATAGATCACTGAAGGCAGAGAAGTTGCTGTGGCATCTTGCCTGTGGTATTGCTGGAAATCCATCATCTTGAACTCGTTAGAATTTCACTCACTGGTGCTGGAGAAAACCACTCCTGGAGTGGGATCTCCCAGGGGGAGCAATTCCGGTAGGAAACTCATCAAGTGGATGTGATAGAAAGCTGCTGGGTGCTACTGGCCACTGAATACTACAGGACATGGGTATGAGAGAAGTTACACATTCTAGGAATTGGTGCTAGAAATTCAGCCCTTGGTACAGAAAAACCTGAACCAAGAGAAGCTACGCAAGGTGCAGAAGACAGGTTACAGATAAGGCACCCAGGCTACAGTTGGAGGGACATCCTGCTAACACAGGAGAAGCTACCTGTACAATGAGTGCTGGGGGACACCGGCACCAGGAATCAAAAACATTTCCTTCTGGAAGCTCCTGCAGTGCCTTTTACTGACAAAAAAAATATATATATATCATATCTACTGTAAAATGGAAAATATTTAGTGGACCAAGGTCCATTTTCCAGAACAATAAATTAGGGATATACCTGGAATTGAGAGGCAAAAATTTGGAAAGTGGAATACTAGCACAGTACAGAACAATATTAAAACAGTATTTACAATAAACCCAAAATTTGTAGATTATATTTGATACAGTTTATGGAATTCCTTTAACTTGAAAGTATAATATGTTTTTGAGACAACTAAATACAAATAAATAGATCCAAAATATTGATATATTGGAACACACGCTAATTTATGGTGTGAATTATTTCCCAGTTGACACATAGAGTCAAATCAACCTCAGCCAAAATCTTATCAGGATCGTGTAGAAGTTGTCAAATGGATTCAATATTCATAAAAAAGATTATAAAATAGAAAAAAGATTAGTTTAGAAAGAAGACAAATTATTGCGTGGGGCCAAGGATGGGAGTGACTAACTTCAACTGACAGGTGAAAACTTTCTGAGGTGAGGGTTACATGTGTGCTTATATCTGTCTCAGCAAAGTGTACACTGAAGACAATGTGCTGCTATAAAGTTTATTTTTTTATAAAGTATTTCACTTGTCTCATGGTTAAAACCAAAACCAAATCCGTTGCTGTCAAGTCAATTTCGACTCATAGCAACCCTTTGGGACAGAGTAGAACTGCCCCATAGAGTTTCCAAGGAGAACCTGGTGGATTCAAACTGCCAACCTTTCGGTTAGCAGCTGTAGCACTTAACACTATGCCACCAGGGTTTCCACATCTCCTGGTTAAGCCACCTTTATTCCTCAAAATTTCCTCTCTTCATGTTTTCATCCATTGATATATTTCAGTTATTTCATGAATGAGAGGAGCCTATGCTTATCCACATGAGTGAATAAACTTTGCACTGCTAAACAACTTTATTCCCCTCATTTCTAGAGCTTTGCTTTGCTTGTTCGGGCTTTACTATAAGATCTTAATGATCAAATATGAGCTTTAGATATTCTAGGAGAGAAAAGCAGAGATAGAAATGAAACAATAATATAAAGAATTTAGGTATTAATTTTAGTTTACCAAGAGTATTAGAAAAAAAGAAAGAATCCCTGAGTGTAATACAGTGAAGGATATGATTGAAAGAAAGTCTTATTCAATAGGAAAATGCTATGGCTTCTTTGTCAATTTGTAAAATATTAACGTGTGGCACATTTTAGAGCTATTTTCATCACACACCCTTGAAATGATAAAATGCTCTCCTACTTAAAGGTGCACACTCTAAATCTCTGGGACACTCAATTATTCATAAGACTTAATTCTGAAAGAGTAACATGCAAGCATTAAAGTGCATATTCAAAGACTTGTAGAAAGCTTTATTTATCAATGCATAAATACACATGTTAACCTCTATGCATGTCGATGTTAACTTACCTAATTAAGGTCAGTTTCTTTTTGAAGGATTAAAACCTCACAGACTTACTCAAGTGACAGGTGATGTATTTTAGAACACTAAGTATAGCAGAACAGTCAGGTGATCAAAATTACCCACTTTATTAAAATTATGGATGATTCATAGTCGATTAACCTTTTCAAACTAAATGATGTGATCCAAAGATAGATGATGACAAGCAAAATGTTAATCATAAGCTTATAGGATTTTACTAGAACTCTTTTTGATAAATACTTTAAAAAGACTCATTAATATGAAATAGTTTAGATGTGGTCTTTTGTGAAGGCATACCCGTTTTCTCATATCCTTGGGAAGATATAAATAATGCTTTTACCCATGAGCTACATTTTCTTTAAAGAAAAAAAAAAAAAGACAGAGAGAGAGAGAGTCAGTGATGGTAGTTGATAAATCTCTTAGAATTATTTAATTTGAAACTTGAAATTCCATTTGGAACAGGTGGATGTAAGGTAGTGCCTCTGCAAATCTAAAAACCTTGTGTTTTGGGAGCGGGGCCAAGATGGCGGACTAGGTGGACACTACTGCGGATCTCTCTTGCAACAAAGACTCGGAAAAACAAGGGAATCGATCACATACATAAAAATCTACGAACTCTGAACAACAAGCACAGACTTAGAGACGGAAAACGAACAAATACGGGCAGACAGCGACCGTTTTCAGAACCAGGAGCCAGCGTACCAGGCAGGTGACCTTCGGAGCCCAATCTGGGGCAGAGGCCAGGGGGGCAGACGGCACAGAAACGGGGCCCACCCCTTCCCCCCCGAACCCATCCCGGGAGGAAGTCTAGCTGGTTGGCTCAGGCGGCGTAGAGGCGCAGCCGGAGGGAGAAGCACCCCGGAGGCAGTGACTGATCTGGGAGTGGGGAGAACAGCATCCCAGCTGGGGTGCCGTCCCGCCGGGAGTTAGGCGAGAAGCCCACGGGGCGCGAGCGGGGGGTGGGGGTCAACTATATTTCCCTAAAGTGACCCCGGGGCGGGGCCCACACATTAGTGCGGGAGGACGCACACCCAGTCCACGCATGTGGCGCAGTGCACCGGAGGGAGAAATCCCTGGAAGTGACTGTTCTCAAAGCGGGGAAAGCAGCATCCCAGACGGGGAGCCATTCCGCTGGGATCTGGGTGCACGCGCGGGCGAGGCGTGAGCACAGGGTCCATTTTTATTACCCTGAATTGACCCAGAGGGCGGGCCCACCTGTTCTCGCGAGAGGTGTGGCACACAGGAAGGAGAAGTCCCCGGGAGGAAGTGACTGGTTCCGGAACGGGGAAAGCAACGTCCCAACCCGGAAGTCGTCCCGCTGGGATTTGGGCGTGTGCACGGGCGGGGCGTGACCGCGGGGCCCAATTATAATCGCCTGAATAGACCCTGGGGGCGGGCCCACCCGTTTGTGCGGAAAACGCCCACCCAGTGCCCGCGAGCGGTGCCGAGCACCGGAGGGAGAAGTCCCCGGGAGGAAGTGACTGGTATCCGAGCAAGGAAAGCAGCGTCCTAGCCGGGGACCCGTCCCGCCCGGATTTTGGCGAACGAGGGCAGAGCGTGAACGCGGTGTTCAGCTCTATATTCTGTGGTGCTACACTCCTAGCTCTCAGATCCCTCCCCCACCCTCCCCAGGCGGCCCCATTAACATCCGAATACCTGGAGCCAGAGGGAGAATTCAGATAGGGATCTGACTGCATTTTTTTTTTAGCCGACTACTTGGAAAATCTAGTTTCCCAGTGATGGCTCGGAGACAGCAGTCCATATCAAACCACATAAAGAAACAGAACATGACAGCTTCTCCAACCCCCCAAACAAAAGAATCAAAATCTTTCCCAAATGAAGATACAATCCTGGAATTATCAGATACAGAATATAAAAAACTAATTTACAGAATGCTTCAAGACATCACAAATGAAATTAGGATAAATGCAGAAAAAGCCAAGGAACACACTGATAAAACTGTTGAAGAAGTCAAAAAGATTATTCAAGAACTTACTGGAAAAATTAACAAGTTGCAAGAATCCATAGAGAGACAACATGTAGAAATCCAAAAGATTAACAATAAAATTACAGAATTTGACAATGCAATAGAAAGTCAGAGGAGCAGACTCGAGCAATTAGAATGTAGACTGGGACTTCTGGAGGACCAGGGAAACAACACCAACATAGCTGAAAAAAAATCAGATAAAAGAATTAAAAAAAATGAAGAAACCCTAAGAATCATGTGGGACTCTATCAAGAAGGATAACTTGTGAGTGATTGGAGTCCCAGAACAGGGAGGGGGGACAGAAAACACAGAGAAAATAGTTGAAGAACTCCTGACACAAAACTTCCCTGACATCATGAAAGACGAAAGGATATCTATCCAAGATGCTCATCGAACCCCATTTAAGATTGATCCAAAAAGAAAAACACCAAGACATATCATCATAAAACTTGCCAAAACCAAAGACAAACAGAAAATTTTAAAAGCAGCCAGGGAGAAAAGAAAGGTTTCCTTCAAGGGAGAATCAATAAGAATCAGTTCAGACTACTCAGCAGAAACCATGCAGGCAAGAAGGGAATGGGACGACGTATACAGAGCAGTGAACGAGAAAAACTGCCAACCAAGGATCATATATCCAGCAAAACTCTCTCTGAAATACGAAGGAGACATTAAGATATTTACAGATAAACACAAGTTTAGAGAATTTGCAAAAACTAAACCAAGACTGCAAGAAATGCTAAAGGAGATTGTTTGGCCTGATGACCAATAATATCAGGTACCAGCACAATACAAGATCACAAAACAGAATGTCCTGATATCAACGCAACTCAAATAGGGAAATCACAAAAACAAACAAATTAAGACTAATTCTAAAAAATAAATAAATAAACAAAATAATACACACAACAGGAAATCATGGAAATCAATAGATAAACGATCACAATAATCAAAAAGAGGGACTAAATATAGGAGGCATTGAACTGCCAGATGGAGAGTGATACAAGGCGATATAGAAGGATACAAGTTAGGTTCTTACTTAGAAAAATAGGGGCAAATAAAAAGGTAACCACAAAAAGGAATATCAATTCCATAACTCAAGAAAAAAGCCAAGAAAAACATAACGACTCAATAAACACAAAGTTAAACATTATGAAAATGAGGATCTCACAAGCTACTAAGAAAAAAATCTCAGCACAAAAAAGCATGTGGAAAAATGAAATGGCCAACAACACACATGAAAAGGCATCAAAATGACAGCACTAAAAACTTACTTATCTATAATTACGCTGAATGTAAATGGACTAAATGCACCAATAAAGAGACAGAGAGTCACGGACTGGATAAAAAAACACGATCCATCTATATGCTGCCTACAAGAGACACACCTTAGACTTAGAGACACAAACAAACTAAAACTCAAAGGATGGAAAAAAATATATCAAGCAAACAATAAGCAAAAAAGAAGAGGAGTAGCAATATTAATTTCTGACAAAATAGACTTTAGACTTAAATCCGCCACAAAGGATAAAGAAGGACACTATATAATGATCAAAGGGACAATTGATCAGGAAGACATAACCATATTAAATATTTACACACCTAATGACAGGGCTGCAAGATACATAAATCAAATTTTAACAGAATTGAAAAGTGAGATAGACACCTCCACATATATAGTAGGAGACTTCAACACACCACTTTTGGAGAAGGACAGGACATCCAGTAAGAAGCTCAATAGAGACACGGAAGACCTACTTACAACAATCAACCAACTTGACCTCATTAACTTATACAGAACTCTCCACCCAACTGCTGCAAAATATACTTTTTTTTCTAGTGCACATGGAACATTCTCTAGAATAGACCACATATTAGGTCATAAAACAAATCTTTCCAGAATCCAAAACATCGAAATATTACAAAGCATCTTCTCAGACCACAAGGCAATGAAGCTAGAAATCAATAACAGAAAAACTAGGGAAAAGAAATCAAATACTTGGAAACTGAACAATACCCTCCTGAAAAACGACTGGGTTATAGAAGACATCAAGGAGGGAATAAGGAAATTCTTAGAAAGCAACGAGAATGAAAATACTTCCTATCAAAAGCTCTGGGACACAGCAAAAGCAGTGCTCAGAGGCCAATTTATATCGATAAATGCACACATACAAAAAGAAGAAAGAGCCAAAATCAGAGAACTGTCCCTACAACTTGAACAAATAGAAAGTGAGCAACAAAAGAACCCATCAGGCACCAGAAGAAAACAAATACTAAAAATTAGAGCTGAACTAAATGAATTAGAGAACAGAAAAACATTTGAAAGAATTAACAAAGCCAAAAGCTGGTTCTTCGAAGAAATGAACAAAATTGATAAACCATTGGCTAGACTGACTAAAGAAAAACAGGAAAGGAAACAAATAACCCGAATAAGAAACGAGAAGGACCACATCACAACAGAACCAAATGAAATCAAAAGAATCATATCAGATTACTACATAAAATTGTACTCTAACAAATTTGAAAACCTAGAAGAAATGGATAAATTCTTGGGAAAATACTACCTACCTAAACTAACACATTCAGAAGTAGAACAACTAAATAGACCCATAACAAAAAAAGAGATTGAAACGGTAATCAAAAAACTTCCAACAAAAAAAAAGTCCTGGCCCAGATGGCTTCACTGCAGAGTTCTACCAAACCTTCAGAGAAGACTTAACACCATTACTATTGAAGGTATTTCAAAGTATAGAAAAAGACGGAATACTACCCAACTCATTCTATGAAGCTACCATCTCCCTGATACCAAAACCAGGTAAAGACATTACAAAAAAAGAAAATTTTAGACCTATATCCCTCATGAACATAGATGCAAAAATCCTCAACAAAATTCTAGCCAATAGAATCCAACAACACATCAAAAAAATAATACACCCTGATCAAGTGGGATTTATACCAGGTATGCAAGGCTGGTTTAATATCAGAAAAACCATTAATGTAATCCATCACATAAATAAAACAAAAGATAAAAACCACATGATCTTATCAATAGATGCAGAAAAGGCATTTGACAAAGTTCAACACCCATTTATGATAAAAACTCTTACCAAAATAGGAATTGAAGGAAAATTCCTCAACATAATAAAGGGCATCTATGCAAAGCCAACGGCCAATATCACTCTAAATGGAGAGAACCTGAAAGCATTTCCCTTGAGAATGGGAACCAGACAAGGATGCCCTTTATCACCGCTCTTATTCAACATCATACTTGAAGTCCTAGCCAGGGCAATTAGGCTAGACAAAGAAATAAAGGGTATCCAGATTGGTAAGGAGGAAGTAAAGCTATCACTATTTGCAGATGACATGATCGTATACATGGAAAACACTAAGGAATCCTCCAGAAAACTACTGAAACTAATAGAAGAGTTTGGAAGAGTCTCAGGATATAAAATAAACATACAAAAATCACTTGGATTCCTCTACATCAACAAAAAGAACATCGAAGAGGAAATAACCAAATCAATACCATTCACAGTAGCCCCCAAGAAGATAAGATACTTAGGAATAAATCTTACCAAGGATGTAAAAGACCTATACAAAGAAAACTATAAAACTCTGCTACAAGAAATTCAAAAGGACATACTTAAGTGGAAAAACATACCCTGCTCATGGATAGGAAGACTTAACATAGTAAAAATGTCTATTCTACCAAAAGCCATTTATACATATAACGCACTTCCAATCCAAATACCAATGTCATACTTTAAGGGGATAGAGAAACAAATCACTAATTTCATATGGAAAGGAAAGAACCCCCCGATAAGCAAAACATTACTGAAAAAGAAGAAGAAAGTGGGAGGCCTCACCCTACCTGATTTCAGAACCTATTATATAGCTATAGTAGTCAAAACAGCCTGGTACTGGTACAACAACGGGCACATAGACCAATGGAACAGAATTGAGAATCCAGATATAAATCCATCCACGTATGAGCAGCTGATATTTGACAAAGGACCAGTGTCAGTCAATTGAGGAAATAATAGTCTTTTTAACAAATGGTGTTGGCATACCTGGATATCCATTTTCAAAAGAATGAAACAGGACCCATACCTCACACCATGCACAAAAACTAACTCCAAGTGGATCAAAGACCTAAACATAAAGACTAAAACAATAAAAATCATGGAAGAAAAAATAGGATCTACCCTAGGAGCCCTAATACAGGGCATAAACAGAATACAAAACATTACCAAAAATGATGAAGAGAAACCAGATAACTGGGAGCTCCTAAAAATCAAACACCTATGCTCATCTAAAGACTTCACCAAAAGAGTAAAAAGACTACCTACAGACTGGGAAAGAATATTCAGCTATGACATCTCAGACCAGCGCCTGATCTCTAAAATCTACATGATTCTGTCAAAACTCAACCACAAAAAGACAAACAACCCAATCAAGAAGTGGGCAAAGGATATGAACACACACTTCACTAAAGAAGATATTCAGGCAGCCAACAGATACATGAGAAAATGCTCTCGATCATTAGCCATTAGAGAAATGCAAATTAAAACTACGATGAGATTCCATCTCACACCAACTAGACTGGCATTAATTCAAAAAACACAAAATAATAAATGTTGGAGAGGCTGCGGAGAGATTGGAACTCTCATACACTGCTGGTGGGATTGTAAAATGGTACAACCACTTTGGAAATCTATCTGGCGTTATCTTAAACAGTTAGAAATAGAACTACCATACAACCCAGAAATCCCATTCCTCGGAATATACCCTAGAGAAACAAGAGCCTTCACACAAACAGATATATGCACACCCATGTTTATTGCAGCTCTGTTTACAATAGCAAAAAGCTGGAAGCAACCAAGATGTCCATCAAAGGACGAATGGGTAAATAAATTGTGGTATATTCACACAATGGAATACAACGCATCGATAAAGAACAGTGACAAATCTCTGAAACATTTCATAACATGGAGGAATCTGGAAGGCATTATGCTGAGCGAAATGAGTCAGTTGCAAAAGGACAAATATTGTATAAGACCACTATTATAAGATCTTGAGAAATAGAAAAAACGGAGAAGAACACATACTTATGTGGTTACAAAGGGGGGAGGGAGGGAGGGAGGGAGAGGGCTTTTTATTGATCAATCTGTAGATAAGAACTGCTTTGGGTGAAGGAAAAGACAACACTCAACACATGGAAGGTCAGCTCAATTGGACTGGACCAAAAGCAAAGAAGTTTCCGCGATAAAATGAATGCTTCAAAGGTCAGCGAAGCAGCGGCTGGGGTCTGGGGAACTTGGTTTGAGGGGACTTCTAAGTCAATGGGCAAAACAATTCTATTATGAAAACACTCTGCATCCCACTTTGAATTGTGGCGCCTGGGGTCCTAAATGCCAACAAGCGGCCGTCTAAAATACATTAATTGGTCTCAACCCACCTGGAGCAAAGGCAAAGGAAGAACACCAAGGTCACATGACAATTAAGAACCCAAGAGACAGAAAGGGCCACATGAACCAGAGACCTACATTATCCTGAGACCAGAAGAACTAGTTGGTGCCCAGCCACAATCGATGTCTGTCCTGTCAGGGAGCACAACAGACAACTCCTGAGGGAGCAGGAGACCAATGGGATACAGACCCCAAATTCTCACTAAAAGACCACACCTAATGGTATGATTGCGACTAGAGGAATCCCAGAGACAATGCTCCCCAGAACTTCTGATGGCACAGGACAGGAACCATCTCCGAAGACAAATCATCAGGCATGAAAAGGACTGGTCAGTGGGGGGGAGAGAGATGCTGATGAAGAGTGAGCTAATTAAATCAGGTGGACACGGGAGAGTGTGTAGGCAACTCTTGACTGGAGGGGGGATGGGAAGATAGAGAGAGAGGGAAGATGGCAAAATTGGCACGAAACGAGAGACTGTAAGGGCTGACTCAATAGGGGGAGAGCAAGTGGGAGAAGGGAGTAAGATTTATGTAAACCTACATGTGACAGACTGATTGGAATGGTAAATGTTCACTTGAAGCTTAATAAAAATTAAAAAAAAAAAAACAAATCCTTGTGTTTTCAAATACACAACAGTGAAAGAGAAAAAATGCATCAAATAATGAAGGTGATGCTAGGCTGGATGGAATTCATCTCATTATAGGGAGGTAGTGGTTAATAATTATAGCAGAAGAGGCAAGAGAAGATTTCAAAGAGGAAGCCAGTTTCATTAGTCTATTTTGTATTATGAATATTACAGTATTAGATTAAATGAAGGAGGCAAACTTTATTTGTAAAATCAAAGGAAATTATAAAATACTTCAAGCTTCATTTAACAATAAATTTGCAAAACCCCATATAAGGAAGCATTTAAAATCCTCCTGAAAAACGACAAAATAGATTTGAACAAATGGATCAAAACGATATAATGAATCATTATAACGGCACCAGTTCTCTTTAAGTTGATTTATACATTTAACGTGATCCTAGTAAAAACACCATCAAGCTTCCTTTCATGGAGCTAGAAAATACAATATTCAAGGTTATATGTAAAAAATGCAAAGGCAAGAATAGCTAGGAAAATCCTGAAAATGAAAAACCAGGAGAGGAAACTAGCTCTACCATAAAAGTTCTAGAAATAAAACAACATTTTATCTGGCACATGAGTTGACAATTTAGTAAAATAAAATAGAAGGCAAATATTGATATGTAGTATGTGATAAAGGTAGTGTCTCTGATCTCTGAAGCAAAGATTGACCTTAGAATAAATGATATTGGCCCAACAGGTTAACTACTTGAAATACAAGGAAGTTAACAGCCATACTTCATACCAAACCCAAAAATAAACTTTGAAAGAATCAGACATACAAAGGTTAAAAAAAAAAAATGGAACTACACATTTAGTAGAGGAAAACATAAGTGAATTTCTCTAAAACTAAGCAGGAGAGAAAAAATTTAAAATATGCCACACATAGGTGCAATAAAATATAAGATTAACTAATTCAATTATAAAAATGTCCAACTTTATATGACAAAATAAAATTATAAAAGACAAAAGAAAAATGATAAGCTGTGAAAATGTAGCATATACTATGGATAAAGGACTTATTAATATAAAAATAAGTTTAAAAAAATCTATGGGGGAAAGAAAAAACAAGAATACAAGAAGAAAATATGTAAAATCCATGAACGGACATTTGAAATAATACAACAATGGCCCTGAAACACATGCAAGATATTCACTCATAATAAGACAAATACAATTTAAAACTAGGTTGAAATATAATTTCTTACCTAGGAGAATTATAAAAATTTAAAATTTTGACAGCATGCTGTGTAGGTGAAGATAAAGGAAAATAATCACTCATATATTGCTGATGGGAGCAATGAATGGTACAATTCCTATGGTTGGGAATATCATACTAACCAGCATGACTGACCCTGCAAGACTATATCTAGGAACTTTCAACACAATGGAAAAAATGACAAATTTATTCTTTGTAATGTTATATATAATGCCAAATGCTGCAAGTATTCTTAGGCTTACACAAAAAATGAGCTGAATAAAATGTACATCCACACAGTTTAGAGCAATGTACTAAAAAAAAAAAAACCCAGTGCCATCTAGTCGATTCTGACTCATAGTGACCCTGTATATACATATTAAAAAAAAGAAAATGAAATAGATTTTCTTTAACTGTTAAGAAGGAACATTAAAACTACATTTTTAAGTATCAGAGAGAAGTGCAAAGAAGTATATGCAGTGTACTGCTTTTTGTTTGAGTGACTTTGGCTTTCTGAGTAGTATGCTGCCACCTCCAACTTGATCTTAATACTGAGGTGTAGCCTGTTACTTCCCTAATAAACCATGTAGCTGTGTGTATGGTGTGTGAGTTCTGTGCGGCCATTGTAATTATTGAACTCAGCACGGAAACACAGAGTGCTGTGGAGGGGACTACTGGTGTCAGAAATGGTGAAGAATTCGGAGAGTGGAGGTATGTCTGACCTCCACCTCAGATGAATGGGCTTTGTATTGATCCTGGTTCTTCTTATTCCTCAGAAATCTAGATGAGACCTGACACTAGATTACAATTAGTAGAAATTCAAATTGTGGGGCATTCGGCATAAAAACTGGCCTATATTCTACAAAAATATCAAGATCAAGAAAAACAAAAACTAAAAAGGCTAAACAACTGCTTCCCAATTAAAAGAGAGAGAAGCGACACGGCAAGAACATGCATTGAACAGTCATTAATTTTACCTTATATTACAGAAAAAAAATGACAGTAAAGTATATATTTTGGAAAAAATTGGTAAACTTTATGTATGGAAAGGATATTTCTATATTGTTGTTAGCTACAGTTGAGTTGGTTCTGGCTCATGGTGATCCCAGGTGTGCAAAGTAGAACTACTCCTTAGGGTTTTAAAGACTGTGATATTTCAGAAGCAGATCTCCAGAATTGTGTCCAGAGACATCTCTGGGTGGGTTTGAACCACCAACCTTTCACCTAGTAGTCAAGCATTCAACCATTTGCGTCATCAAGGCACCTATGAGTAATATTTTCTTACCAATAATAACTTTTCTGATATTGATAATTGCCCTGCATTATGTAGGAAAAATCATAGTTCTATGGAAAAATCTCTGAAGATTTAAGGTGAAGTGCCATTAATTCAAAAACTTCCAGTAGGTCATTAATAACAAGAATATTAATAAAGTATATATTTTTGGAAAGAAAGATAACACACTTATAGAAGTTGGCATACATATGTGTGCGCAACTGTAGAATTGAGAATTTTTTAAAACAGTATGTGGAAAAAATAGATCAACATCTATTTCTCCAGGGCTGGACTAAGTGTGTTATTGCTCCCTAGGGTTGCTAGAAGTTGGAATCGCCTTGATGGCGCTGAGTTTTTTTGGCTTTTAACTTCTGTCGGAAGCCACGTGATTTAATATGTTAAAAAAATCAAAACTCCATGAAATTTAAATACAATGTTTATTCTGAGAAGTCATTCTCTATGCTTATAGACAGACTGGAGTCCTGTTAGTGCAGTGGTTAAGAGCTCAACTGTTAACCAAAAGGTTGGCAGTTCGAATTTCCCAGTCACTACTTGGAAATTCTATGGGGCGGTTCTAATCTGTCCTATAAGGTCCCTATGAGTCAGAATTGACTAGACAGCAATAAGCTTGTTTTGTTTTCATAGGGAGACTACTCTGATTCAAAAAAAATCAAATTGCTCAAATTAGGTTAGTTACAATAAAGCTTATAAAGAAAAGAGGGAGAAGAATAAAAGATCAAACATTGGCTAATCTTAACATGATTGATTGAACCCTGCCCTCCCTCTTTTACTGAGATCCACTATTACGAGGTTGCAAAGTGCTCTCTGGTACACCAAAAAAAAAAAAAAAGACCATTGCCATCTAGCTGATTCCAACTCATAGAGACCCTATAAGACAGAGTAGAACTGTCCCGTAGAGTTTCCAAGGAGCACCTGGTGGATTCAATCTACTGACCTTTTGGTTAGCAGCCATAGCACTTAACCACTATGCCACCAGGGTTTCTTCTCTGGTATGGCTCTTAAAAATTTGGCCTCCTCCCATCTGCAGCCATGAGACCTTTTGAAATTTCAGTTAAGTAAATCTAGGCCATTTTTCATTAAATCACAAGGTAATGATTTTGCTATTGACTACCCTGAAGCTAGACTATATGAGGAAGAACAGGACATCAGGATTGGAGGAAGACTCATTAACAACCTTTTTTATGCAGATGACACAACCTTGCTTACGGAAAGTGAAAAGGACTTGAAGCACTGACTGATGATCAAAGACCAGTCTTCAGTATGGATTATACCTCAACATAAAGAAAACAAAAATCTTCACAATTGGACCAATAAGCAACATCATGATAAAAGGAGAAAAGATTGAAATTGTTAAGGATTTCATTTTACTTGGATCTACAATCAACACCCACGGAAGCAGTAGTCAAGAAATCAAAAGACACATTGCATTGGGCAAATCTGCTGCAAGAGACCTCTTTGTAATGTTAAAAAGCAAAGATGTCACCTTGAAGACTAAAGCACCTGACCCAAGCCATGGTATTTTCAACTGCGTCATGTGAAAATTGGACAATGAATAAGGAAGACTGAAGACAAATTGACTCCTTTGAATTGTGGTGTTGGCAAAGAATATTGACTATATCATGGACTGCCAAAAGAATGAGCAAGTCTTTCTTGAAAGAAGTGCAACCAGAATACTCCTTAGAAACAAGGATGGT
Source organism: Elephas maximus indicus (assembly GCF_024166365.1). Lineage (NCBI taxonomy): Eukaryota > Metazoa > Chordata > Mammalia > Proboscidea > Elephantidae > Elephas > Elephas maximus. The sequence continues at coordinate 38,652,934 of NC_064836.1, read as the reverse complement.
GAGGCTGAATCTCAATACTTTGGACATGTTATTAGAAAGGATCAGTCCCTGGAGAAGGACATCATGCTTGGTAAAGTAGAGGGTTAGGGAAAAAGAAGAAGGACCCTCAAGGAGATGGACTCACACAGTGGCTTCAACAATGGGCTCAAGCATAACAATTGTGAAGATGGTGCAAGAGCTGGCAGTGTATCATTTTGTTGTATACAGGGTCTCTATGAGTGGGAACCGACTTGAGGGTGCCTAACAACAACCTTTTCCAGCAGGAAAAGACGAACTTGCATTGTTGTAGAGCAGCTTCTGGCTGGAAAAAAAAAAAAAAAAAAATCATTGCCTTTGTAGTTTGGTCTGGGTTTTTTAGGGTTAATATTTGGTTTCATGGGTTTAAAAAAAAAAAAAAACCCTTAAAATCAAAGTAAGATGTCTGTTACTAATTTTTCTCCTTTGCAAATCTATGTGGAATCACTTCTATGTGCTCCGTGATTAAAACAGGGAAACCGCATGCATACTAAAACTTTATTTTGATAGTTTGCATAGCAGAATCATTTCACTTAAAAAAAGGCAAGCATTTTGACAACTGCTATATTTTCATAGTCTATCTATAGTGAAACTCAATTTGCTTCCTAGAAATCTGCTGACTTTGACTTCGTGTAATCTTTCTCTTTCTCCCTGTCTCATCATTCTTTCTACCTTCCTTCCCTCCTTCCTGTCTTTCTTGCTTAACTCTCTCTCTAGAATTTGTTTATATGAAATTATATTTTCTATGTAACTTATTCTCATATACCTGAGCATGTCCAAAAGTTCATAAAGCTAAGTAGGTGTGAATATTCAGAAAACTGACTTTAGGATATCAAGAGACTTTTTTTTTAATTATTTTCCAGGACTGTGACATCACGACCTTAATGGCCTTTTTATGCATCATTTACATTCCTGAGGAGGCACTTTGGTTGAGGCTTGCAGCTCTGCCTGCCAGTGGATTGTTGACTCCCTGAACCAGGACATGGTAAGAATTATTTGTCTTTCTCGTCTTTTATCTTTCATAGTCTTCTCACTGAATATCGAAATCTAGACATCCAGACACCATGCACTGTGATCTGGTTCTTGGGGTAAAAATGTGTATCAGGTAAACGTTCTTAGGGTACACCTTTCAAAGAACTTTGAAATGTGGGTTAGTCTAATTAGAGGCAAAAGCCTTTTAGAAGAAAATCTCTGTCGCCATTTATGTTCCTGAAGCAGGATCACCGTGGTAGTACTGCCACAGCCACCAGAAGCTTAAATAGGACTTTCCATCAGTTCTAGTTATGGTCTGTCAAATCTATTTACACAGAAGCTAAAAGTTTTACTGAAAGCATCTCACTTGTGCTCTTCTTTTCTTTACGGGCTGTTTTTGTGCCATTGTTTTTATTCTACTCTGTATGGTTACTTGTTTTTTGTGCGTTTTTGTTTTCTTCGTATGTATCCTCCTTTTGTCTCTTAACTATACCCAAAGATCACTCTTCTCCTTATACATATATATGTATTTCTCATATTAATTTTTTAAAGAAAGTATGTTCCAAATATGTCCAATAAAATAATTTGATAAAATACCTAACCAATTTTCTAATATTTTAAAATATATGTTAGTAGGATTAAGCCCAAGAAACCAGTTAACAACGTAACACATTTTCGTTCATTTTCCTAATCTAGTTTCATAATAATTATGTGAACTATTTTACTTTCCTGTGGCATAAGTCTGCCCCATAAAAGGTAGAATTTTCCTATAATATATGGTTACAAATAAAAAGATGAATTGGCCTATTATAGGACTTTCTCCATAAAAGTTATAATAAAGTTTAATAAATGGCAGTAACTATATTTGCCCAAAAGTTTTCTAAAACAACTACAACAGAGCAAAAACATCTAATCCCATCATGAAAAAAAAAATCCCATCATGAACATACTTTCAATTATTTTTTACTTCAGTGTACATATTTTGATATATGTTTATGTATTTAATGTGTCTCTACCTCCAGAAGAATCCAACTACACATATCCCCCCATCCCAATTCTCTCTCAGACATATCTAATTTGCCATATCTTTGAAGTTTCTCTGATTTAAAAAAGAGAGAGAGCGAGAAAACGTGAGGAGAAGAACAGATACTTAAAATCTGGAAAATTTAAGGAAAACTTGCATTTAGAAAAATGAATTTAGTCCATTTAATAAAGGTCTGGGAGGGGGAAGGCTAAGAAAAGTGAAGAATATTGGGGCTTGAAAGAGGTACCTAGCAGGAGAACTGAGACGTTTGTGAATAGGGGTTAAGAGAGGAAAATGAGGGATCTTTAGCCAGTTCAGTAAATATTTTTCGTGATGTCAGAGAAATAAGAGCAAGGAATTTGAGTCCTTTAGAAACTAGTACAAGTATAACCTGCTAGCAATTATTAAACTGATTTATGTTAATTTCCCTCCTTAAATCAGTTTCTGGCAGTGGCCCTCCACCTCAGTTACTTCCCCAGGGCAGGTAAGGAGAGCATTTGATTTACAGAGCTCTAGATACAGGTACTGCTGGGAAGAGAAAGGACTTGCCATACTAATTTACTGCCTAGTTAACTTGTCAAAGGTTAAAGCTAGACACCTGAAATTGGAGTCCTCTCAAGATGTACAGAACCTTGTACTTTCACCTAGGAATTTCTGCTGCGAATCTTCTTGAGTAAAATAGACTGTGACATTGAATGCTAAAAAAAAAAGAAAAAACCTGCCAACCATTCTGGTGCCAGGACATTATAGAGAGTAGGAAGTGGGGTAACACTATGTGAAATGGTAAACCCATGTCCCCATAGGCTTCCTGTGACTTTGCCATATCACTCAGGATTTTAATGAAGTAAATGATTTAATGGAAGCAGAATCTTAATTTAAAATGGAGAGATACCGTTGAGAACAAAAGATGGACATATTTCCATGTGTGCACATGTGTGAGCATCCATACGTGTGTGTATATGTGTCAGTGTATATTTGTGTTCACTTTTATAACTGACTTGGTCTAGTACTCTCTGAAGCTTTCCCATCTGTTTAACTTGAAGAATCATAATCATTTTCACTGCGGAAATCCCTTCCTATTTCTACATTTTTAACTTTCTCTGTTGTGGGCAATGATCACAAACTCATGATAATCTAGACACATTGTAAAACATCAACGACAAAGAGAAGCTGTAAAAAGCTTCCAGAGGGATAAAACCTATTTCTTAAAATGGAATAAGTATCAAGAATAAGTATAGTAATGCTGAATGCAAAAATAAAATTGAATAATTTAAAAAAAAATTGAAGAAATAAGCTTGCACTTAGAACTGCGTATATAATTAAACTATCACTGAAACATACACGTTTAAAAAAAGTAAAATTCAAATTAAAAGAAATGTTTAGAAAATTTATCACAAAGATCTCTTTTGGGTGAACTTTAGAGGAAGTATTTAAACAAAACGAAGAATAAATATGGTAGGAAATCAACATGATATGAAATGTAAACAAAAACCAAAGACAAAACCTTTTAGTTAGCGGTCAAGCTCTTAACCACTGCATGCAACCCGGGTTCCATGGAATATAAGAGAAAATAAATTTCTTAGTGAAGTATATGGTTATCTATATAAGATTATTGGGGAAAGAATAGATATGTGAGTTGAGGAGAGAGAGAGACATAGAAAGAGAGAGAAAAAATACTCATAAAAACTAGAAATTACAGAGGATATTGACAATTGACAAGTGGGGAGGGATTACCTAAGGTCATGAATACCCAGAGGAGGGTATTGTTGGAGGTCATATAAGAAGCCCGCCTACCACACACATATTCATGAAAGAAACCCATATCAATCTTGGAATAGAAGAAAAGATCCTCACCATGACAAAAAGCATCTACAAAAAATTCACAGTTTGCATCATACTCAGTGATGAAAGATTAAATGCTTGCCAGGAACAAGGCTACACAATGTACCCTTTCCACTTGTTTTAAACATAGTAATGGAGGACCAGGCTAAAGTAATACCACAAAAAAAAAAAAAAAAACTATATTGGAAAGAAAGAAGTAAAATGGTCTTTATTTGCAGATGATGTCATTTTTTGTTGTTGGGAGCTAGTGAGTCAATTCTGAATCATAGCGACCCCACGTGACACAGAAGAATTGCCATTCCATCGGATCACCTTTCTTTGGAATGGGCACAGATATGGATGTCTTCCAGTAGGTTGTCAAGCTAGCTGTCTTCCAAATTTCTCGGCATAGATGAATGGGGATTTCCAGTATCGCATACGGTTTCTTGAAAATGAAGAGAAAAAGAGATTTCATCATCTGGGTCAGGATAGATTCGAGCAGTTATTTAATAAAATAAAAAAGAATAAGATAGACATATAACATAGGTACATAGTTGATCATGGGCATGGGGATTAGTAACAATATTATTTTATGTTTGTTAAAAAGTTATAATACCTTGAATACTATGGCTGCAGAAGTGGAAAATTAAAATTAGGTGATTGCACTTCATGAAATACTATGCAGAATTTAGTCGCAACAGGTTGTAGAGACAGATAAACAAGGGTAGTTGTCAAAAACCTTGAAACAAAATGAGGTCCAGAGCATCAATTTGTTTATATAAATTAAATTACTTGCACACATTAAACAGACTTATTTTATATGGATAATTACAAATTCAAGGATGTATGTATTGAACACATTAGAGCGATGCCTCTGTGGTGGGGGTGGAATATGAAAGAAGAATGAGGCTAGAAGGGAGTAACTAAGTGACTCTATTAGTTTTCTATTGCTGAAGTAAAAAATAAACAAAATAACCACAAATTTGGCAGCTTTACACAATGCCCATGTATTACCCCATGATCTTGTAGATCAGAAGTGCAGGAGGTTTGGCTGATTTTAACGAGAAGTCTGGCCGGGTCTGCTTAGAGTCCCAAAAGGCTGAAATCACGGCATTGGCAGGGCTGCATTTCTACCTACCGGTTCTTGCGGGGGACTCTGCTTTCAGGTTCATTAAGGTTGTTTGCAGAATTAAGTTTCTTGTTGTAGGGCTGAGGTCTCCGTCCTTTTTGGCTATTGGCCAAGGGTCGTTCTTAGATTCTAGATGCCACCCACTTTCCCTGACTCATAAGCCTCCTTTCTCAAAGCTAGCAACAGTGGCCTGAGTCCTGCTCATGGTTCCAATCTGACTGTAGTAAAAAAATTTCTTAATTTTCTACTCTGTAACACATAGGGTCATCACGAGTCGATAGTAACAGTTTTTGTTCTGTTTTGGCTATTTTTTTGGAAGGGTACAAATGTCTAGATTGTGTTCAGTTGAATAATCTTTGCCATTTAAAGTCCATAACTTTAATATGACTTTCAAAGTCCTTTCATGGGTCCTAGCTCTATGTATACTGGAACAATCAGTAGTCTTTAAATTAAATTTTACCCAATTCAATCAATTTTGGAACTTGACTTGTTTAGAAATTATTTATGTGTGTACTTTTTGGAGAACATTTCCTACTTGCATTGATTGCCAAACAATATTGTTCTAGTATTTGTTTAATATTGTTATATATTTTTAAACCAATATATACCCTAACAGTGTCTCTAGGTGGCACAAATGGTTTGCACTGGACTAGTAACCTAAAGGTTGGCTGTTCGAACACACCCAGAGGCACCGTGAAGGAAGTCCTGGCAATCTGCTTTCATAAAGGTTACAGCCAAAAAACTCTATTGAGCAGTTTTTTTACTCTGATACGTATTGGGGTGCCATGAGTTGGAATCAACTCTTTGGTAACAGTTTGGTTTAAGCTCTATACCATAGCTTTCAGAAGTTGGTATGCCATTTCTTATATTTATGGTATCATGGAATTATAATTTTGATAAATTGCCAAAAATACATTTATATACATATACGTATTGTGGAAACCCTATGGGGCAGTTCTACTCTGTCCTATAGGGTACTGTGAGTCAGGATCAACAAGACTACAATTTCTTTTTTGTTTGTTATATTCTGTTTATATTCACATATTGAGAATTCTTTCAGCCTAAGCTGTTCTTAACATAAATTTTCTTCTACAAGCCGTGCTGGAATGAAATATTTCAGTCTTATTAGGTTGGTATTTTACATTAAGGTATCCTGATAAAGCCTTAATTCCTGGTTGTTGCATTCCATCTTTTAAGTAACTTAAAAGAGGATTTCATGCTGCGACAAAAAAATTAATTTCTTGAAAATGCTTTATTAATTTGTTTCTTTGAGGTCATTTATATTTGCAGTTTATGCAATAGGAGTTATCTTTTAAGTAGAAAGACCGATAACACTTCCTACACACTTGACCTAATTAGAATCTAAACGAAAGCTGTTTCTAAACTAGTTATTTCCTTATTAAAAAAAAAAAAGTCAAACGGGCCGTTTACCTTGATGTAGATAAAAACCAAACCCAGACCCAGTTCCACCCATTATTTTAAGCCTAGCTGCTAAAGACCATGCACGGAGTTAACTTCAAGCTGTGACAGGGGCCTTTTATGCTACATTAGTGAGAGTGGAAGATACATCAAAACAAATTTTAAGTAAAAAGCCAAACTACATATGTGTAGTAAAGCCCTCACAATAAAAGTATGTCTAGAAATATAGCTATTACAAATAAACCCTGATCATCTGTGAAATGGGAACAATTATATTACCTGCCTCAGGGAGTAATGGGGAGATTATGAACAAACGCCTCTAAAATACCTAGAACAGCTACAAACTGTCGCCTAAAGGAGTTACTAACACTGACCTTACTTTTTATATTTACGCAAGTGAATTCTAGGTAGAATGCAGAATAATTGTCACTGAGCACCTCTCAGATCATAGGCACTAGGCTAGGTATATTTAATTTATTAATTTACAATGGTCCTGTAGAATAAGTATTGTTCCAATTATACCAATTATTAAACTTTATTAAAGACTTATATGTGGTAAACAAATAGTAAACCAGCCAAAAACCAATCTTGTTGCTGTCGAGTCAATTCTGACTCATAGAGACCCTGTTGTACAGAGCAGAACTGCCCCACAGGGTTTCTAGGAAATGGCCAGTGAATTCCAGCCAAACTTGTAATGACTGAGCCACCAGTGCTCCAAATAAATAGTGGTGAACAATATTACTTTTTCTCAACAGCACTAGAATATTGATTTTAATATTCCTACAGTGTTTCTCCAGTCTTGATAACTGTGCATAATAATATTGAAGTTCCTTAACTTGGGGCCTTATAAAAACCAAGTATATATATATACATTTGTTGGTAATAAAAACCTCAAATGTAGAATGAAAACTCTATGATTACAACTTGGACTTTTATCTAGTCAAATTCTTATTTAACCAGTTATAAGTTACACATAGTAGCTTCCAAATCAAATAAAAAAATGGTCAATAAATGATGAGAATAATTGTAGATTACTTAGTTTTACTGCCATATCTCCAATTATCTACCAGGTACAGTAGCTTCTCAATCAGATAGTCTGTCAATAATCTGTTATGTAAAGATAAAAACTTCTCATGTGAAAAGAGCTCCAAATGTGATCACTTTTATAACTGAATATTTTCTAATTAGTGTTGAAACTGGCATTTTTAAATTTGATGATCAAATTACACATAAAAGATAAATTGTCAACACAAATACCAAACAATAGTCTCCAAATCTCAAAGCTATAAGCAGCAGTAAAATTTATTCCTCTAATTATTTTTATTCTGTTCACTTTTTCTGCCTTTAACCCAAGCTTAGTTTCTCAACACTCTATCATAAAAAAATGCTCACCTTAAAAAAAAAAAAAAACCTAGATATTTTCCAGTGCTCAATCAATATCTGAGAAACCAATTAAGGTTAATTTATGATTTACCTGATTTTTGAGATACTGAATATTTTCATCTTCTCAATTTTTTTTTTTTTTGGCTCTATAAAATTCATCTTTTCAATTTTTGTTTTTTTTGACTCTGAAAACTTTTTAAAAAAGCAGATTTCCTAACATTCTGTCTGGGAATACTTAAACTTGAAAGAGAATATGTGAGCAAGTAGCAGGTTATATATGGAAATCACTTACACAATACATTTATTCTGTATTAAATAGTAGGATAAGCAAGAGGAACATCTGCCTGGATGCTCAGGTATAGCACATCTTGTTTTTAATATATGCAACAAGGATAATATTTTAATAGTTATTAGCTCTGGGCATTGGAACTTTTGCTTCCATTTATAAAATATTGGTTTTATATGCAAGATATATGCAGTTTATATACAAGATGAAAGTATTTAATGTATTTCCATATGCTTCACTTCATACTGTATCTTAGGAATTAAAGCATTAAAAAGAAAGCACATATATTTTCTGATAAACCACCTTAATGAGAGGAGTTATCACTGTTGTTGTTGTCATGTGCTGTCTAGTTGATTTTTACTCATTGCAACCAAATATGACAGAGTAGAACTGCCCCACAGGGTTTCTTTCTTAGTTATCTAGGGCTTCTATAACAGAAATACCACAAGTGGGTGGATTTAACAAGCAGAATTTTATTCTCTCACAGTCTAGAAGACTAGAAGTCTGAATTCAGGCACCAGCTCCAAGGGAAGGTTTTCTTTCTATGTAGGCCCTGGATGAAGGTCCTTGTCACCAATCTTCCCTTGATGTAGGAGCTCCTGTGCAGGAACCCTGTATCCAAATGACATGCTCAGCTCCTGGAGTTGTTCTCTTGGTGATATGAGGTCCCCATGTCTCTCATCTCCCTTCTCTTTTTTATATCTCAAAAGAGATTGACTCAAGATAAAACCTTATCTTGTGAATCCAGTCCTGTCACATTAACATAACTGTCTCTAATCCTGCTTCATTAACATCATAGAGGTAGAATTTACAACACGTAGGAAAATCATATCAGATGACAAAATGATAATCACACAATACTGGGAATCACGGCCTAGCCAAGTTGACAGATATTTTGGGAGTAAATAATTCAATCAATAACAGTCTCCTAGGCTGTAATCTTTATGGGAGCAAATTACCAGGTCCTTTCTTCCTTGAAGCAACTGGTGGGTTCCAACCTCTGACCTTGTGGTTAAGATCCCAGCACTTAACCATGGCAACACCAAGGATTGATGAAAGGAAATTTTTTTTTTTCTGGACCGTGGTTCACAATGATTATGGTTAACGCACTCAGCTGGTAGCCCAAAGGTCAGCAGTTCAAACTCACCAGTGGCTCCACAAGAGAAAGATGTGGCAGTCTGTTTGCATAAATATTGACAGTCTTGGAAGCTCTATGGGGGAGTTCTACTCAATTTTACAGGGTCACTATGAGTTGGAAAAAGCTGTTGCCCTCAAGTCGATTCTGACTCATACACAGAGTCACTATGCCAAAAAGATTTGGTTGACATTCAACCATTTGAAGAGGTAACATGATCAGGAAACGATGGTACTGAAGGAAGAAGCCTAAGCTGCACTGAAGGCCTTGGCAAAAAATAAGGCTCTGGAAATTGATAGAATAGCAGTTGAGATGTTTCAACAAATCAATGCAGCTCTGGAAGTGCACACTTGTTTATGCCAAGAAATGTGGAAGACAGCTACCTGGCCAACTGACTGGAAGAGATCCAAATTTATGCCTATTTCCAAGAAAGGTGACCCAACCAACATTACCGAACAGTATCATTAATATCACATGCAAGCAAAATTTTGCTGAAGATCATTCAAAAGTGGCTGCAGCAGTGTATTGGCAGGGAACTGCCAGAAATTCGAGCCAGATTTAGAAGAGGATGTGGAATCAGGGATATCATTCATGATGTAAGATGGATCCTAGCTGAAAGCAGAGAATCCCAGAAAGATTTCTACCTGTGTTTTATTGACTATGCAAAGGTATTCGACTAAGTGAATCATAACAAATTATTGATAACATAGTGAAGAACAGAAATTCCAGAACACTTAATTATGTCCATGAGGAACCTGAACATGGATCAAGAGGCAGTTGTTCCAACAAAACAAAGGGATACTGTGTGGTTTAAAGTCAAGAAAGGTGTACCTCAAGGTTGTATCATTTCACCATACCTATTCAGTTTGTATGCTGAGCAAATATCCGAGAAGCTGGAGTATATGAAGAAGAACAGGGCATCGGGATTGGGGGAAGACTCTTTAACAACCTGCGTCATGCAGATGATACAACCTTGCTTGCTGAAAGTGAAGAGGACTCGGAGCACTTACTGATGAAGATCAAAGACCACAGCCTTTAGCATGAATGACACCTCAACGTAAAGACAACAAAAATCCTCACAACTGGACCAATAAGCAAAATCATGATAAATGGAGAAAAGATCAAGGTTGTCAAGGATTTCATTTTACGTGGATCCACAATCCACACCCATGGAAGCAGCAGTGAAGAAATCAAAAGATGCATTGCATTGGGCAAATCAGCTGCAAAAGACCTCTTTAAAGTATTGAAAAGCAAAGATGTCACCTTGAGGACTAAGGTGCCCCTGACCCAAGCCATGGTGTTTTCAGTCACCTCATATGCATGCAAAAGCTGGGCAATGATTAAGGAAGAGCAAACAAGGATTGACTTCTTTGAATTGTGGTGCCGATGAAGAATATTGACTATTCCATGGACTGCCAAAAGAATGAACAGGTCTGTCTTGGAAGAAGTGCAGCCAGAATGTTCCTTAGAAGCAAGGATGGTGGGACACATACTTTGGACGTATTAGCAGGAGGGACCAGTCCCTAGAGAAGGACACCATGCTTGGTAAAAGAGAGGGTCAGCAGAAAAAAAAGGAAGACCCTCATAAGATGGATTGACACAGTGGCTGCAACAATGGGCTTAAGCATAGCAACAATTGTGAATTGGTGCAGGACTGGGCAGTGTTTCTTTCTGTTGTGCATAGGGTTGCTATGAGTCAAGGTTGCTATGACTCAAGGGCACCTAACAAGAACAGCAACATGAGTTGGAATTGACTGGACAGGAACAGGTTACTTTTTTTTAGAGCACAAAAATATGTCTCGTAGCTACAAGATGGGGTTGAGGACGATTTCATACAATGGCTGAGAAATTGTTGAAGAGGATCCATTAATAGCATATTTTTCATAAGTTATAACCAGTCAGATAATGGAAGTATTTGGGCATTATATCATAGAATGGAGTAAAATAAGGATAAGGAGAGTTATTCACTCCAACATTGATCATTAAAGCAAATATACAGATTGAATTTTATTACTAAGTATCTGATATTGAGTGAATACATACCAATTCATATATGTAGTAAAGAGCTCTGGCAGCCGGGTGGTTAAGTGCTCAGCTCGTAATCTAAAGATCAGCCATTTGAACCCACCAGCTGCTCCGTGGGAGAAAGATGTGGCAGTCTGCTTCCATAAAGATTACTCCCTTGGAAACTCTATGGTGCCATTCTAGTTCTGTCCTACAGGACTGCTGAGTCAAAATCAAATTCACTGCAATGGGTTTGGGTAAATAAGTGTATATATATATATATCAAATCTGCCAGGCGCTCCTTGGAAACTCTATGGGGCAGTTCTACTCTGGCCTATAGAGTTGCTATGATTCAGAATTGACTCGACGGCATTGGGTTTTTATATATGGGTTATATATATATATATATACACATATATATATACATACACACTTATATATACACAAAACCCTTGCCATTGAGTTGATGCCCACTCATAGCAACCCTATAGGACGGATAGAACCTTCCCATAGGGTTTCCAAGTTGTGGCTGGTGGATTTGAACTGCCAGCCTTTTCGTTAGTAGCCTGAACTCTTAGCCACTGCAGCAGCAGGGCTCCTTTATATATATAGTAATTAAAAAACTTTTAGTAATCTCCCTACTTCAATCCAAAGAACTTTGTTTCTTCTAAATCTGTCTTGCTAATGTAAGAATTATTCTTAGATGATATTCATAGAAAGTTTTGATTATGTATTTATAAATACTTTTAACCTTTCTGTTTCATTATATTTTCTAGTTCTTTTAAAGCCACTAAGCTTTGTGTGTGTGTGTTTTCATTCATACATAAACTTCTTCCATAGTTGCCTTAATTTACAATGAAATATATGACTTATATTGCCTTTGAACACCTACCAACAATGCCATGTTTCTTTGAATTTGAACTCATTCTCTCCTATTGATAGACCTTCAGATCATGCTCTTTACTTATAAGGTATTGCATTTTTCTCTGCAATCACCATGTTTGATTTTCCTCCTATATTCTTTGATTATCTTAATATTGAGGCTGAACAGTTTGCCTCTAGGACATGGATAAATGGCAAATAACTTATAATTGACTGACATTGACATTTGTTCCAACCTTAATGTAGACATTTTTAAGCTCATTGTGGCTTACACTGCCCACAAATTATTTAACTTTTCTCTTTGAGAGATGGGGTCTAATTTATCTTCCCATTATCCTGGACTTGTCAAAGTGACTTATTTGATAAATCATAATTAGTGGAAGTGAATTCCAGGGCTTCAAAGGATAGATAACATGAAACCTTGAAACTATTGACTGGATCTCCAAAAGACTCAATTATGGAACCATGAGCAACGATGTAAGCTCGACTTCTTTGATACAAAGACAATATGCAGCAGTCCTAAGATTTCATGGAGAAGGAGCGAGGTCCAGCTGAGCCCAGACTTCCTATCAACCCTGGCAAGTTACCAGCTAGCTGAGTGAAATGGTCTTAGACCTGTAGTCAATCTTCAGCTGAAGAAACTCACAGTCAAGTCCTGCCCAAATTCATAGCACACAAATATATAACCCATAATTTTTTTTAAGTTTTGAAGTAGTTGGTTAATCAATAGATAACCCTAACACCCATGCTGTGCTTGCTGAGAGCTGTCTCTCTTTATCAATATTAGTACCTCTGTTCTCTCAAATATTAGAGCATTCTCTGTTATACTGTTGTCGCTTCTTGTAATTCAAACATTATATGGCTCATTCTTCTAGTTTTTCAGAGCCTATCATAATTCATGTCCTCTGTCAGATCCATTGTGTCAAGGAATTTAGGTAAATCATCAGAGAACTGAGCCAACCTCAATATGGGTGTGTTTTTGGAATTAACATAGTGTTCTGATTTCTTTCTGCTTCAGTGAAGTTCACTGATCATGATGAGCATTTCTAATAGTTTAAGTGGAGATTTTTATATTTTGAACAGAATATCTGTCCACTTAAATATATTCAGTTGTCTCTTTCAGGAAACTTATTGGGCACTACTGGAAACCAAACTGAGAGTTCTATCTTGATTCTTCAGAGGTCCATAGTCCACTTTTACCTTATAAGATTTTCATACTTACACATACTGATAATTCACAGACACTCTTTCAGGTATTCTTGTTCTCCAAGTTGTATAATTGAAACTTCATGAAGAGTTTAAGAAATGTCTCCAAATTTAACAGAAACAAAAGATATGTATATTAGTAGGGTAGGGAGACAACATTAGCGATCAGATGAGGAATGGTAATGTATATAATGGATAAGAATGAAAAATATAAAAATGAAGATACTAATTTGAGTTCACCATAAAGAAGGAAAGCCCATAAAAATGTGTAATTTATCATGAATCATACTTTTTTCTTAACTGTACAGGGCTTAATATTGGCCACGTTGAACAGCTAGATCTTTCTACTGGGATATTTGCCTAAAATTTAAAAAATTTTTCTTGCACCAAATTTAAAAGGAGACTGAATACTGCTAGAAACGCTGGGCTATAATGGAAAGAGGAAACACAGAGGAATCAAATGAAATGAACTAGAACCCTAGCTACTACCTTTACCATATATACATATAATTTGTTTTACACTTCTGTATGCCTTCTTTCCCCTCTGGAAATATAACTTCCAGATCAAGTTTACTGAGTAATTATAAGGGTTGAGTATTTGCAAAACTGTCATGTTGTCATTGTTGTTACGTGCCATCGAGTTGGTTCCAACTTATAGCCACCCTATACGTAACAGAACAAAAAACTGCCCGGTCCTGCACCATTCTCACGCTCATTGTGATGCTTCAGCCCATTGTTGCAGCCACTTTGTCAATCCATCACGTTGAGAGTCTTCCTCTTTTTCACTGACCCTCTACCTTACCAAGCATGATGTCCTTCTTTCGGGGACTGATCTCTTCTGGTAACATACTCAAAGTATGTGAGACTTAGTCTTGCCATCCTTGCTTCTAAGAAACATTCTCGCGGTACTTCTTCTAAGACAGATTTATTTGTTCTTTTGGCAGTCTGTTGTATAGTCAACATTTTTTGCCGACACCATAATTCAAGGGCATCAATTCTTCTTCAGTCTTCCTTAATCATTGTCCAGCTTTCTTATGCACATGAGGCAATTGAAAACACCATGGGTTGAGTCCAGCACACCCTAGTCTTCAAGGTGACATCTCTGCTTTTTAGCAGTTTAAGGAGATCATTTGCAGCACATTTGCACACTGCAATGTGTTGTTTGATTTCTTTACTGCTACTTCTGCGGGTGTTGATTGCAGATCCAAGTAAAATGAAATCCTTGACAACTTCAATCTTTTCTCCGTTTATCATGATGTTGCTCATTGGTCCAGTTGTGAGGATTTTTGTTTTCTTTATGTTGAGGTGTAATCCATACTGAAGGCTGTGGTCTTTGATCTTCCTTAGTACGTGCTTTAAGTCCTCTTCACTTTCAGCAAGCAAGGTTGTGTCATCTGCATAACGCAGGTTGTTAATGAGTCCTGATGCCCCATTCTTCTTCATATAGTCCAGCTTCTCGGATTATTTGTTCAGCATACAGATTAAATAGGTATGGTGAAAGAATACAACCCTGACGCACACCTTTCCTGATTTTAAACCAATCAGTATCCCCTTGTTCTGTTTGAATAATTGTCTCTTGATCTATGTACAGTCTCTTCATGAGAACAATTAAGTGTTCTGGAATTCCTGTTCTTTGCAATATTATCCACAATTTGTTATGATCCACACAATAAAATGCCTTGCCAGAGTCAATAAGACACAGGTAACCATCTCTCTGATATTCTCTGCTGTCTGACAGCATCCATGTGACATCAGCAATGATATCCCTGGTTCTAAGTCCTCTTCTGAATCCAGCTTGAATTTCTCACAGTCCTCTGTCGATGTAACACTGCAGCTGTTTTTGAATGATCTTCAGCAAAATTCTACTTGTGTCTGATATTAATGATATTGTTTGAAAATTTCTGCATTCTGTTGGATAACATTTCTTTGGAATAAGCATAAATATGGATCTCTTCTTGTCAGTTTGCCAGGTGGCCGTCTTCTAAATTTCTTGGCATAGACGAATGAGCACTTTCAGCGCTGCATCCGTTTGTTGAAACACCTCAATTGGCATTCTGTCAGTTCCTGGAGCCTTGATTTTGCCAATGCTTTCAGTGCAGTGTGGATTTCTTCCTTCAGTATCATTCATTCCTGATCATATGCTAACTTCTGAAATGGTTGAACGTTGACCAATTCTTTTTGGTATAGCACCTTTGTGTATTCCTTTCATCTTCTTGATGCTTCTTGCATCATTTAATATTTTCCTAACAGAATTCTTCAATATTGCCACACAAGGCTTGGATTTTTTCTTCAGTTCATTCAGCTTGAAAAATGCTGAGCGTGTTGCTCCCTTTTGGTTTTCTAACTCCATGTCATTATAATACTTTACTTTGTCTTCTTGAGCTCCTTTACTTCATCATTTCTCCCATTTTGCTTTAACCACTTGACATTCAAAAGCAAGTTTCAGACTCTCTTCTGATATCCATTTTAGTCTTTTCTTTCTTTCCTGTCTTTTAAATGACCTTTTGCTTTTCATATATATATAATATATATTTAATTTATATATTATGTATATTAAATGTGTATAATTTATATAAAATTATTTATATATATATATTTTTAATTGATGAGTAATTCCTACTATGTGCTTGGCATGGGAAACAGATGGCAAAAAACCAGAATAATTGTCCCTGATCTAAAAAGGCCGTATAATGAATGATATATATAAAAAAAAAGAATGATATAGGCTCATAAAATTAATGGGTGTTTATTGCCATGACTGTCTATGTATGTATGTATTTCATTTGGTAAAGTGAGTGATGCAATTAAATCTCATTTGTTGCTTACAAATTAAGGGTAGATTTCTACCTATTTTACTAAAGGTGTTATAAATCAGTCCACATCTTCTGCTTTTCTCTTTCATAAGGGCAAATCCAGGGTATTTGCTTTGCTTTTGAGTCAAAATAACTTCTGAAAATCCCTGCCATTAGAAAATTGTATTTTGTGTGTATCTTATTTTAGTTTCAAAGTAGGCTTTCCTGACAAAGGAGATCTTCTGGTAGCTGAAAGCTCTCCCCGCCAGATTTGATTTAGCTTATGTGACTGGATCGTACAGCTTTCTAATGTGGATGAGAAATCATTTTTAAAGTCGAATGTAACTTATTCTAACTAATTATGTCATTCATCATAATTTTATGTCTCTTTTGAGTAAACTGCCATTTGTACCAAATTGTACAATATGGTTTAGAGATGTGTCCTATTGTCTAGAGAAGAGTAAAACACGGACTGTCAAATTCTTTTCAATTAAGATACTGTATAGGATTTGAGTTGCAAGGAAATCATAAAATAGAAGCCTGTTATTGACTTGGGGTAAGAATGAGCATTAGTGGTGCAGGTAGTTCACCTGAATGTACTGAGTCTTGTATAGTTTCATCCAAAAATGCAGACTTGGCCTGATGTTTGGATATCCCAAAATTATTTAAGATTAGAATAAAAAATAGCAAAAAACATTGTTAGTAAAATTAAATTCTTAATTCAATGAGTTCAAAATGCCTCATAAAGATTTTAACTTTATTAAATGTTTTCTTGTACTGTATATCAGAATTAATTTGGCATTTTTATTTTTAGTAAGTTCTATTTGTTTTAATGATAAAACATCACAAGTATAAGGCTGCTGCTTCTGTTTTTAATGCAAAAGTAATAACCGCTTTATCTGATTAACATTGAATAGTTCAGAGAAGAATGTTACTGCCACCAATAACTATTAGATGAGTTGTGGAAAAAAACTTCTATTATAAAACAATGAAAAAATAGGAAAAATGAGAACTAAATGGTTTTCACAAATAGAGAGGGGGTACCCTAAAGAGGTGGTCTGGAGCAGACACCTTTTCCCTAGGGCCATTTGCCAGTCACAGGCTTGTACAAGAGGCTAAGAATTCTGACTTGGCCTTACCAAGCAGCCAAGCTCTTAACCACTGCACCACCAGGGCTCCAGTAGAGGTTTTTTACTGGTGGATGTTAGAACTTTTGACGGTCTTATTCCTTTGAACAGGAGTGACAAAACTGGATACTTGACATACTTAAATATTTGGTGAATTCCCTAACCATCTCCACTCCAAGGGTTTTTCAAGTTCTGAAACCATGTAGGGCAGGAATCTAAACCCTGAAGCACTAAAATAAACACTAAAGGGAGTCCTTCAGTGTAGAGATAAAGAACGCCATTTTAAAAAGCCAACGTAATCGACCGAACACTAGCCATCACATTCCAAAACCTGTAACCACCAAATACAAACCTGAAACCAAATTTGTTCCCATCCAGTGGATTCCAACTCATATCAACCCTGTAGGACAGAGTAGAAGTACCCCATAGGGTTTCCAAGGAGCAGATTGTGGATTCAGACTGCTGACCTTTTGGTTAGCAGCCGAACTCTTAACCACTTCACCACCAGGACTCCAAACATCAAATAATTATTATTTTTTTTTGTATATAGCATAGTCTAAAAATACATTCAGCAAAAGAATGACTCAATGAAAAGGATATGTAGATAAATCCAAAGTCATAGAGAAATACATTCACCCAACTCTCTTAATAACTGAGGAATCAGACAGAAAACATCAAAAACAAACCCAGTGCACTCCAGTATATAAAAGATGTGATCAACATGATGATCAAATTGAACAAATTTATAAATACACACACACACACCTTTATAACACTTTACAATATAATGGAAGCACTCACATACTTTAAAACTGAACATGGAGCACTTAGAAAAAACACCAAAATCTACCATATAAAACCAGGGCATTAAAAAAAAAAAAAAAAACATGTTGAACATATTAATGTCACTGAACTATACATGTGAAGATTGTTAAAATGTCAAATATTTTGTTACATATATATTTACCAACACCACAACAAAAAATGCTTCAATGAATATTTCATAGTGTTTTCTTTAACCTCACTGGAAATAAGCTAGTAAACAATAACCAAATTCTGGAAGTTAACAGTGGACTTCTGTACGGTTTTTGTTCAAAGAAGAAATAGCAACAAAATAAAAATTAAAAAAAAAAGATTATAAAGATACAGCATATATATGATTTTAGAAGAAAGTTAGAGCAAATTTTACAGAAAAATTTATTGTAAAAGGAGATTTATTAGAAAAGAAGAAAGACTGAATATCAGTAGCAGAAAATCATAACTTAGAAACATAGAAGAGAAGAAACCATAAATAGCAGAACAAACAATACAGAATAAAATAAAATAATGTATCAGAGAAAACGAAAAGCTAAAGTCAAAATGTTAATTATATCAATAAAAGTAAGAAACCCTATTCAAGAAAAAAAAAAGTGACAAAAATCCCAGTCACAGGAACCACAAAGTGACATAACTACAGACTTCAATAGCACAGTAATTGCTATTATGAATATTTTTATGTCAACAAATGTAATTTAGATAAAATGGACATATTCTTTAAACACTTAACAAAACTGATTGAAACTGAAAAAGATCTGTTAAGGAAATTGAATCTGTGTTTAAAAATCTTTGAAAAAGAAAACCATAGTCACAAACAATTTCCCCATAAACAAAATAATAACACTAGACCTAAAACTTTCACGAGGGAAAAATTAAAAAAAGAGAGAAGACTCAACTATTTTTTATGAGACCAGCCATACCTTGATATGAAAACCAGAATGACATTACAAGAGAAAAAAATCACAAATTTGTCTCCCTTTCATGAAAGTAGACTTGAACTCTTAAAAAAATGAAAATTGAATTTAAAGTTAAATAAAAAGTTTGGTGTCTCACAAAGAAAAATAAAGAGACCAGAAATAATGGGTTAGAAGATACTCTATTGTACAAATGTCAAAAAATCCCAATTTTAATGATTCAATAAAATCTCAAAGTACAATTTAGTGTAGAAATTTCAAGTTGATTCCAAAATGCATGAGGAAATACAATGGGTCAAAAATAACCACAACAACCTTAAATGATCTATAAAAGCATAATTCTTTCACTTCCCAGATATAAAATTCATTACAAAACCATAATAAATAAGAACTCCTATCAGTGGCAGGACATACAAACAAAGCATTAGAATCAGAATATAGATGTACTAATAGTAGAAGCAAGGAGCCCTGGTGAGGCCACTGTGAAGAGCTTGGCTGCTAACCAAAAGGTTGGCAGTTCAAACCCACCAGCCACTTTGCAGGTGAAAGATGTGGCAGTTGTTTCCCTAAAGATTACAGCTTGGCAAACCTATGGGGCAGTCCTATTCTGCCCTATAGAGTCGCTATGAGTTGGAATCTACTCTAAGGCAAAGGGTTTGGAATAGTAGAGGCACCTTGGAATAAAGATCTTAGGATCTACTTCTGAAAAAAAAACAGCTATTCAAAACCCTATGGATCATAGTTCTACTCTGATACACATGGGATCCTCATGAATCTGGATGTATGTGAGGGCAACTGTTGTTGTTGTTGTTTTAGTAGTAGATCAAATAACAGTAGACCCGCTAATCACACGATAAAACAAGGGCGATGCTGCAATGCCATGAGGAAAGTTTCTTTGTTTTTTTAAATAAGTAGTGATACCTCAATAGATTATCCATATTCTGTTTTTAAAAAATTCTCAAACTCTTCCTCACACTATATGCAAAATAAACTATAATGGATTTTTACATCTAATTGTGAAATATAAATGATAAAGCTTTAGAAGAAATCATATTAGAGTGTCTTCAAGATCTTAAGGTTTTTGTTTTTTGTTTTTAATTTAAATAGGGCATAGAAGGAAATTTTATTAACACATAAATTTTAAAAGTAAGTGCAATGAAGAAAGTCCCTTTATCAGAGGATGTAGTATGAGAATAAAATGTCAAGATATGAATTTGAAATTATGCGTGTATTATCTATAGTTTACAAAAGATTTATACTTTATAAATAACTCATAATTAAAAAAAAATTCAGCAATTAACCTAAGAAACTATTCAAATACTCAATAAAACATTTAAAAGGAAATAACTTTATTGGTCATCAGGGGAATGCAAATTCAAACATAAGGATATACCATTATAACCAAAAACCCATTTGCCACTGAGTTGATTTCAACTCATAGTGACACTGTAAGACAGAGTAGAACTGCACCATACAGCTTCCAAGGCTGTAAATCTTTAGGGAAAGCAGATTCCCACATCTTTTTCATGAAGAGTGCCTGGTGGGTTTTAACTGCTTACCCTTCAGTCAGCAGCCAAGCACTTAGCCACTGCACCACCAGGGCTCCATACCATTATAAATTCACTAAAATGAAAAAAAAAAAAAAATTGATGAGATTGTAAAGAAAATAGTGTATCAATTTCCTTGAGAATATAAATTTTTACAATACTTTAGAAAACTGTTTGCCAGTATTTACCAGAAACAATTTTATTTCTAGGCAGACACCCAGCTAAAATGCAAGTATGCATTCATTAAAAACAGATGGATGCCTGTTCATTGCAGAACCAATTGTAAAAGCCCAAAGGAGGAAATAACCCAAGTGATTATCAGCAGTGTAATGGATAAGTTATAACATTACACAATGAAATACTACGAATTTTATAAAATAGAGCCATGAGAATGAACTTCAGCTACTCACAATGAAATGAATGGCTCTCACACACCAAAGAAACTGAACACCGAGAATACCACCGTCTGTGTGATTCTATTTATAGAAAATTCTAAAATAAGTATAAATAATTTATTGTACAACTAATCTTAATGGAGATTACTTTTGAGCAGAAGTGAGTGGAAAGGGTCTTCTGTTATTTATTTACTTATTTAAGCTCACTGCATCAATATATTCACAATGAGAATGTTCATAGAGCACAGTGGTCGCAGAGAGCCACAGATAGGAAGCTCTTGCCCTGGGAAGTAACACAGAACTTCATCCCCAAGGGGTCTGAAACCCTGGTTATTGTGCCCTTGTAAAGCCATGTTTCCTGCAATTGATCAGTTATGGTTACCATTAGGCCTGAGAGCAACAAGAGAAGCCTTATGCCTCCCCCTAAGTCCCAGGTTTTCTCCTCCTTACTCCCATTATTGCAGTTTGCCCATCTACATACGATAATCAAGTTCAATTTACCTGTCTATATAGAACTTTTTTTTTTCATTGGCCTGCTATTATAATTACTCTAGGAATTAAAAATGACCACCTGCCTCTAGGATTTCCAAGGAATGGCTGATGGACTCAAACTGCTGACCTTTTGGTTAGCAGTTGAATTTATAACACTTTTTTTTTTTTGTGGGGCTGGGGGAGCACAATTTAATCCATAATACCAGGAGAAAATATATCATGCCACCACTGCAGTGAAAGGTGTTCCATATAATCAACTTGCCACCAAGTGTTGATTGGTCCTGCTTAACATTTGATAAATCAACATTGAATCTGCTGCACAATGACAAAATGTGAGTTGAGGCAAGGTATCAGCACATTAATGCAACAAGTCTGGGTAATTTGAGGATGGGATTTGCACAACTTACGTTGCCCTCTGTGATCTGCTTATTTTTGGGGCCTGATGCTGTGCATACTTTGAAAAAAAACTCTTAAGCCTCTACTCTGCCAACTTATGATTTGGTTGATTTGAAAATACTCAGATCATTATGAACAATCCAGTCTCATATTGACTAGTTACTCCATGGTCAGGTATTCAGTCTCTACTGGGTTCCAACAGCATGTTAAGGACTACTTCCAAAATGGTTCATTGGCACATAATCCTAGAGATCTGTCCTTTAATTCTCTTGTCATTTGCAAGATATTCCACATACATATGATTGCATCTAACAAAGATTAATACCGAGTATACTCTGTTAAAGTAAAAGCAAAGGGTTTTATTGAAGGCAAGATTCAGTTTAAACTGGGGACATGCAGAATTCACAAAGTGAACTGAGCACTCCTAGAAGTTACAGGTATCCAGAGAATGTTTTTATTGTTAAGCCAGGAACTAAAACCCTAATATTCTGATTGGATTACTACTGATTTGTAAAAGTCAAAGGTGGATTAACAAAAACAGGGGCTTTACAGTGACTGATGCACACAACATATGTGGGTTTACATAGTTGTTTTAAACAGTCTTTGTTGATTAGCTACTACTTGGTGATTATAGGGGGTTTATAGATTAGTTACAAGACAATTGGAAGACATTCATTTCCGGGAACATAGCAGTGAGATATACTGTATCAAGGCTCCTTGGCAATAAGCTGGCAACATTCTTCCTTAGAGTGTCACAAAGAAAACATTTCCTTAAATACCAACTTAAGTCAGTTGAAAGGTTAACTTCTTAGAGTAGAACATGTTTTTTTCAAAATGGAGTTTGAGTTTGACCTAAAAGCAGCAATTCTCTTATTAAGTTCTCCAAATAGTTAATTTTGGGGTGCTTGTTCTCAACCTTCTAGGTTATATGTCTTAAGAAACAGGGACACTAGTAATTGCAGACTGAACACACTGCATTACCCTCTTTTGCCTTGTGTCCCACTCAAAACAAAAGCCATCTAAGTCAATCAATAAGTGTAGTCTGTGTTGTCACGAAAATGCAAAGGAGCTATCAGGGGTGTGTTTTGTTTTTCTTAGTGTTAAGAAGGTGCGGTATGAAATAACTTATTATTTAACATGGAGTGAATGCTGTGACATGACTTAGATCACTTTATCCCTTAAAACCTCACTGATGTGACAAGCCCCCAAATCTTGAAAAGCGTTAGTTTCCTTTCTTCTGGAAAGCCCAAGTCTCATCAGAGCATTCAAAGTACTTGATAATTCCTTCTCACTAGGTCTGATTAAGATGATACAATTAGTATGTTGATCTATAAATATAGCAATGTTTGCAGAATGTAAAGACAGGCATAGTCCTTTCAGACTATAATGTGACACAGACTAGGGGAAAAGATACAATTCTCAGGGAATTCCATGGTTGTGTATTGCTGTACATCTCACGTGAATACAAAACACTTTTAATTCTTTTTTCCTGACGGAAATTTAAAAGAATATGTTTAATAGATCCATAACTATGTAAAAAGTATTGGAGCTTATATTGATCTAATATGGTAAACAACCTGTTTTATCCATCTTGTTTCTGAAGAAGCCATATTGGAAAATGAAACAGGGATATGACGGGAGCTTTCATTCCTGCATCTTTCCATTGTTGAGGGTAGCACTAATCACATGTATTTCATCAAGACTGTGGTGTTACTTTTGATTTACTGTCTTTGATGTTGAGGAAGAGTATAGTTTATGGTTTCAATCAGACATTTTCTACCATTACAGCTGTTATTTCACAATACAAGGAAGCAATATGAGACTCTAACAGCAGCTGAATATGTATGTCCTAATTATGTAATCTGGAACCAGAGAAAAGACTGCAAGGTGTCTCTATGGA
Source organism: Elephas maximus indicus (assembly GCF_024166365.1). Lineage (NCBI taxonomy): Eukaryota > Metazoa > Chordata > Mammalia > Proboscidea > Elephantidae > Elephas > Elephas maximus. The sequence goes on along the minus strand of NC_064836.1, from coordinate 38,629,279 downwards.
TCCTCTGGACCCCCTGTAAGGTGGATATGAGCTGGGATTCCAATTATTACCTCACCTCCATATGCCTCCCCATTAATGAGGGGAGCAGTGAATGATGGCAATCAGAAACCCCAGTATCAGTGTCAGCTCAGACTCTGTATCCAACAGCCTTCAAAGGATCTTGTTGGTCTCTTTTATCCAATATTTTGATAAAAGTCCATAGATGCCTGTGGAAGATGATTGGGAAACATTCCGTATATACTTGCTGTGTTATTCCAGAGTATTTTCATATAACCCACTGCCGTCAAGTTGATTCCAACTCATAGAGACCTTATAGGAGAGAGTAGAACTGCCTCATAGAGTTTCCAAGGAGCACCTGGAGTATTTAAACTGCCAACCTCTTGCTTAGCAGCCATAGCACTTAACCACTACGCCACCAGGGTTTCCTTTTTTTTTTTTTTTCTTTTTTCATATAGGGAACTGGTTTCCTAAGATCCAGGAACTGGAGAGATTTTAATTTTGAAATGGATATGAGCAAGCACTGGTAAGATAGAAGGAAGTAAGACAGGGGAGAGAAATAAGCCAATATGTTAATCAACAAAATAGCGCTGTGGACAAATGTGTCTCAGTCATACTGGGAACACGGTAAGACTGCAGAAGATGAAGAATTTATTTTCAGTGGTCATCAGTCATTGGTTGAAGTCTTGTATCTAGAGCAATAGTTCCTAGAACTTCTGCCTTTCTCTACATGCTGGTCTATCATGCTGTTATGGTTAGGAATCTCACAGGCAGAGAATCACAATCACTTTGATTACAAAACTGACTTTGAGAATGGTGAATGTTAATGGGATCAGTATGAATCTTCCTTACCACACTCTCACTCTAGTCAGGGTCAAACAAATTCACATTTTCAAAACAAATGGGCTTTTCTCTATCTGAACTTATTTTCTCACCATCATTTGACAAAATTAGCTACGACTTTCCTTCTCTGGTTTTCATCACACGGCATCATCTTGGTGTTTCTTTCACCTCTCCAGCAATCCCTTCATAAACTATTTTTTCTGATTCTTTCTCTGTTACCACTGGAGTCCCCGAAAACTTAAATCCAGGGTTCTTTTAACTTCTCTAGGTCTCTTTCTTGGTAGATTATTTAATAACTAAGTTTTATAACACATAATAGAGTCACTATGAGTCAGAATCGACTCGATGGCAATGGTTTTTTTTTTTTTTATATATAACATAGGCATCATTTATATGCGGAAAGTTCCTTTTTCACATTTCTGTTGTCATTACGAGTTGATTTGAACCTGTAGTGATAACAAGTGAAATGAACAGAACTACCACATAGGGTTTTCTAGGCTGTATTCTTTACAGAAGCAGATTGACAGGTCTTTCTCCTTTGGAGCCACTGAGTGTGTTCGAACCTCCAACCTTTTGGTTAGCAATTGAGTACTTAACTGTTGTGCCACCAGGGCTCCTTTGATATTTCTAGCTAAAACTAATTTTATTACAGAGTTAATTCTAAATAAATAACTATTAAATAAAAAACAGTGAGTGCCAGAATCCTAAATCCAATTGTCTGTTATATCTCTCATTTTTATGTTTCACCATAACATGTTCATAACATAAATTTTTATTTTTCCCCCTAACAAACCTCTTCCACTCCAAGATTATTAATTTGGAGTACATGGCTCTTCACTGATTTAAATGCAGAGGAAAAAACAAAAAGAAAAAGAGAGAGAGAGAGTATTGTTTTCACCCTTTTCATTAATTCCTCACTCAATCTATTAGCAGGTCATCTTAAGCACAAAATATAAACACCAAAAATACACAGCCCAGGCACATCTGTTCTAATTTATACTAGCCTAGTATATTCATCCTTTCCTTTCTATGATCCATTAGACTCAAAAAGAGTCAAGGTGACTTTTAAAAAGAAAAAAAATCTAATTACGTTTTCATTTGATTAAAACACAATGACTTCTGGCTGAGGGATGTGGGGACCATGGTCTTGGGGAACATCTAGCTCAGCTGTATGACAGTTTATAAAGAAAATGTTCTACTTCCTACTTTGGTGAGTAGCATCTGGGGTGTTAAAAGCCTGTGAGCGGCCATCTAAGATACTCCACTGGTTTCACCCCTTCAGGAGCAAGGGAGAATGAAGAAAACTAAAGATACAAGAGAAAGATTACACCAGAGGACTAATGGACTACAACTACCACAGCCTCCACCAGACTGAGTCCAGTACAACTAGATGGTGCCTGGCTACTACCACTGACTACCCTGACAGGGATCACAATAGAGGGTCCTAGACAGAGCTGGAGAAAAATGTAGAACAAAATTCTAATTGGCAAAAAAAAAAAACAGACTTACCTGACAGAGACTGGAGGAACCCCAAGAGTATGGCCCCTGAGAGAATGGACATCCTTTTAGCTCAGTAATGAAATCACTCTGAAGGTTTACCCGTCAGTCAAAGATTAGACAGGCCCATAAAGCAAAATGAGACTAAAGGGGCACACCAGCGCAGGGGAAAGGACTAGAAGGCAGGAGCGGATAGGAAAGCTGGTAATAGGGACCCTAAGTTTGAGAAGGGAGAGTATTGACATGTCGTGGGGTTGTTAACCAATGTCATAAAACAATATGTGTACTATCTGTTTAATCAGAAGTCGTTTGTTCTGTAAACCTTCATTTAAAGTATAATAATAATAATAATACAATGACTTCCCTTTGCTGTCTAATTAAAATTCAAACTCCTTTTAAAGTTCAAGAATCATACCATCTCTTCCCCTTGTCTGCCTCCCTGGGAGTCCCTGGGTGGCCCAGTTAAGTGCTCAACTAGTAATCAAAAGGTTGGTTGTTCTCAATCCACTCAGAGGTGTCAGTGATCTGCTTCCTGGAATAAAGGTCTAGTGATCAGCCTCCAAAAGGTCACAGCCTTGAAAACACTGTGGAGAAGTTCTTCTCTGCAACACATGGGATCAGCATGAGTTGGGATTGACTAGTGAGCAAATGGTTTGGTTTTTGGCTTTGGCCTACCTCTCCGAGTTACCTTCATAATTTTCTTTTTCTCCTTGATTTTCTCTTTTTTCATAGTAATTGGGAATTTCTTTCTGTCTCCCGGCCCTTAAAAGTGTCATTGTCTTTATCTTAAACACAAATTTTCCTGGTTCTCTTTTAATAGGCTCATTTTCAAACTTCCATTTACATAGGCTTACTACATCCTGAGCAACTCCTGCTTCCACACAAGCACATACCTTTCTCCCACCTGGCATACATAAAGGACAGTTCATGGACATTATTGCCTGGCATATTTTCTTTACAGAAGTTACTATAATGCAGAATGGTTTTCATTTACTTAATTTTTATGGATTTTATTTTTCTTCTTTAATCTAAATATATTTGAGCCCTAGAATCTTTATTTATCTCATTTAATAGAATATCCCCATACCTAAAACTAAGACTGTCACCTAAACAGATTTCAGAAAATATATGTTGGATGAATAAATAACAATCTTATTAAGAAAACAGATATTAATTTGAATTTTAAAATGGACATCTGCTTCATAACCCAGAAAAAGATTCTCATCAAAATATGCAATATTCTTCACTGCATTTTTTTCCAAATTGGAATGCTACCAGCTTTTCTTATAACTCTTGGATCTAATGTCTTTGTTTTATCAAAGTCCTTAACATATTCATTTCTATATTATTGAATCTGAAAGAAAATCCAATTAATTTATGTGCCTCTGTATTCTAAAGTTACTAATTTTTAACTGACATTCAATCATATATTTAAATAAAAACCTTATCTAATTAGCATTAAACCACTAATATGGATAGTAAGGCATTAAAATTAATGCTAGATTATATTTGGAAGAAAATCCGATTTAATGTACATGTCTACTGCTGAGTGCTCAGAATACATTTAAACATTTCATTTTATATAGGGTGTATTATTTAAATCTATGAAAATTGATTTTGTCTGATTAACTATGTACATATGAAATCTTCAGAAGACTGCCATTTCACAAAGAAACAGAAATCACATTCCATTTTTGGCAATTTGAAAATGGAGCCAGTCTGGCAATTCCAATATTAAGATTGGGGTGACAGACTCATGTGCATTCAGGGATCAGATATATCACCTAAACCTAAACATCTATAAACCCACCCAGTGCAGTCGAGTCTAAGCACCTACAGTGGGTTGAATTAAGACAACACCAGTGATTGAATTGTTAATAAACTGTTAATTACAGTTAATAATTGTAGATAAATTACCTAAACTTATTTCTTATATTATAAATATGCTCATCATCACGTAAAACAAATATATGGCAGATTGGGTTTTGTTGGTATAGTCTAAGTTAATGAATAGATTAAGGCTCTTCTCACTTAAGGTGAGACTTCAGGCCACCTCAAGCATTCCAGAAATTAAAATTAATAGAAGTAAACAAATATAAGAGACATTGATGGTTCATTGGTAGAATTCTCACCTTCCACGTGGGAGATCCAGGTTAGATTCCTGGTCAATACATCTCCGGCACAATTACCACTCACCTGTCAGTGGAGGCTTGTGTGTTGCTATGATGCTTAACAGGTTTCAGTGCATCTTACTAAGACAGACTAGCAAGAAAGCTTTGGTGAGCTTCTTTGGAAAGTCAGCCAACATGCATGAACCTTGGTCCTTTGGCTACATCCTGATATAATAAGGAATGTTGCAGAGTCTGTGTGTTTTTGGTGCCAGTCGTATAACTTGGCATTCTCCATACATGTATTAAACTTAATAGCAAGTGTGATAATTGTTAAACATTAGGTTAGCAGCACTTTTTGGGTGAGGAGTGTCTTAGTTATCTAGTACTGTTATAACAGAAATGCCACAAGTGGATGGCTTTAAACAAAGAAAAGTTTATTCTTTCACAGTCCAGTAGGCTACAAATCCAAATTCAGGAAGTCAGCTCCAGAGGAAGGCTTTCTCTCTCTGTTGGCTCTGGAGGAAGGTCCTTCTTGTTAATCTTCCCCTAGACTGGGAGCTTCTCTGCACAGGAACCCCAGGTCCAAAGGGCACGCTTTGCTCCCAGTGCTTCTTTCTTGGGGGTGTGAGGTCTCCCTTTCTGCTAGCTTCTCTTTTCTTTTATCTCTTGAAAGATGAAAGGTGGTTCAGGCCACACACCAGGGAAACTCCCTTTACATTGGATCAGGGATGTGACCTGGTAAGGGTGTTACAACCCCACCCTAATCATCTTTAACATAAAATTACAATTAAAAAAAATGGAGGACAACCAAACAATACTAGAAACCACACCCCAGCCAAATTGATACAGACAATTTGGGGGGGGACATAATTCAGTTCATGACAGGAAGAATTTTACCACTGACATTATTTAGAGCTGCTAACATATGGTGATTACATAAAGGCCAGCTTTTAGAGGATTTTAGCTTTATTTTTTAAGTGCCTGCAGCTAATGAACCCCATTGTTGCCTACAACCAGGGAGCAACACTCTCAACACTACAGTGAGCCCTTACTATGCCACCGTTTGTATTCCAAAACCAATATCAAATCTGTCACTCTCCTGTGGATTCCGACTCATAGAAACCTTATAGAACAGAATACCTAGAGGGTTTCCAAAGCTGTAATCTTTACTGAAGCAGACTGTCCCATCTTAATCCCACGGAGCGGCTAGTGAGTTAAAATCATCCACCTTTAACAACTGCGTTACCAGGGGTCTTCCACTATTTATATTACTCCATTGTTGTTGAGTAGACTCTGACTCATACTGACCCTGTAAGACAAGGTAGAACCGTCTCATAGAATTTCCAAGGCTATAAATCTTGAAGGAAGCAGCCTGCTACATCTTTCTCCTGTGGAGTGGCTGGTGGGTTCCAACCAGAGACATTTTTGATTAGCAACCAAGCACTTAACCATTGTGCCTCTTTCACTGGATTTCCTAATTTTAATTTCAAGATAATAATATTATCTACCTTATAGTTTCTTTGTCAGAAATAAGATACTTGTAACACTTCCCATGGAGCCAGTTATATGGTGAATATGCATTAAAATTAGGTGCTTATTATTATGAATTGTAAACTCACTATAAAAAAATGTTTTTAAATGTCAAAATTTGTTTCAGCATATCTTAAACTCATAATATATAAATGAAGTTCCAAAATGCAAGTATTTTATACCTGACAGTATAATCATACTTTGACAAACTTTACATTAATTTTAGTAATATCAGAAATACTTAAACATCAAATATGAAAATAAAAACGTTTATGGTATCATATTTTAATATATACAAATAACCTCTAGATACTATGTCATGTTGTCATGCTTGGGGAATTCTTCCATATAAGGGCTATCTTGTGAGTGAGTTTTGTATGAGTCAATTCTCCAAATTTAAAACAATTGTTAAATTCTTTAACTGAGAAGCAGGGCCTTTGTTTATCTTAAAAAGGAATTCTTTGTCGTTTTTCTTTAATGCCTGTCAGGTTATTTTGTGTCTAAAATATTTCAAGAAAAATGAAATTTTGCCGATTTGTTCTGACAAATGACTGCAGTTCGCCAAGGTTTTGACTGCTTGTAATCGATCACACTCCATTAAATGCTAAAAACGAGATTTTAGCGCTACTTATTTTCTCTTGTAGATATTCGCTATAATAATGTCACTTTAAGAAAATGTCTTCTGATTTCCCTTATAAAAAAGCCACACTCCATAATGCTTCCTTATTGATCTCTCTGAGATTTAGAAAGCAACTATCTCACCTGGTGGGCAAATAAAGGCTCAAATATCTCTTCTTCTGATATATTAAGGGCTCAAAGAGTGGCAGGGAGTCTGAGACTCTAATGAATACTGTGTTTTGTGGGGGGAGGGGAAAGAGAATGATGAAAATGCATAACTAGTAAGACTTGTAGACATCTGCATCTTTAATCAAAAAAAAAAAGGCATATTTAATGAATGGGTAGCATAGTACACGAATGGTTCCTACTGCAAGAACATCACTTAACAATAAGATAAAATATGTTAAAATGTCGGTATTAAAGGAAAGTTTATCAGTAAATACTGCATTTAGGGATATGTAGAGTAAGTTAAGGAGCCCTGGTGGTGCAGTGGTTAAAGTGCTCGGCTGCTAACCAAAGGTTGCTGGCTGGAACCCACCAGCAGCTCTGGGGGAGAAAGATGTGGCAGTAGGCTTCCATAAAGATTTACAGCCTTGGAAACCCATGGAGCAGCTCTACTATGTCCGGTAGGGTACCCAGGAGTCAGAATTGACTTGATGGCAGTGGGTTTGTTTGTTGGTTTGGTTATACTAAGCTAAAGTTACATCATGAGAAGTCAAAGTTGTTATTTAATAATTTAGAAGTGTAGGCTGCTGATCGTCAGTTAGATGGTTCAAAACCATGCAAAGCAAATAAATACGATTGGAGAGGAGACTTGGCCAAGAGAAATTATGGAAAAAAAATTTCTGCTTTGACAGTTATGAATCTCCACGGGTATGATGCTACCCCCTTTGCATTGAGCCTGTTGAAAAGGCAATCATGGGGTCATCAAGAGCTTTAAATGTGTCCCTGACCCCCTACCTTTGGGACTCATACCAGAATTTTACCTGATTCATGCCTGAGAAAGCTAAACTCATGCAGTGAAGGAAGTGCTTGCTTTGGGTTCAGCCTGTACATTCAGAAGATTTGGGGACATAGTTCATGGACCATGAAGGAAAGAGAAGTAGTTTAGGGCCATTTTTAGATGATCCAAAGAGAAACACAATGAAATGTGAGGGAGCTTCAACAGTAAGCAAATCTAGTATTTGATTTACCCAAATACTAGAGATGGGTGTACCATTCATTGTTTAGATTACAAGAATTGTGATGGGCCAACATAAGATTCTCTGAAGAGCTTCTCGAAGAATCCATGAGAAAAGTGTCAGCTTTGCACATCTGCCAGTTCAGAGAGTGTGTTGCAGCTTACCTGTCACATAAACCTAACAACAATATTCCTGCTTTCTTCTTTATCCCTTCTTCCACCTTTGATCTTGGCTGTGTACCAAATGAATACATGGCCATTTACTCTCCTTAAATGAGAAGGAATTAAAACTTTCCAGTCTAAACTATTCATATTTCAATCACCACTTAATATAAGGCTTCCTCCCCTCCCAACTATCAGGCCACTGCCATCAGGGTAGCAGGCAAACTTACTGCTTCTCCCCACACCCTCTATTCCTGCTAACTGCAATTCAGTCCTGGGAAGCACTGGCAGTTCAGTGGAGGAATCCTCACCTTCCATGCAGGAGACCCAGGTTTAATTCCCAGCGAATGCGCATCATGCATAGCCTGCACCTGTCTATCGGTGGAGGCTTGTGTGTTGCTGTGATGCTCAACAGGTTTCAGCAGAGCTTCTGGACTGAGATAGACTAGGAAGAAAGGCCTGGCAACCTACTGTCAAATATCAACCACTGAAAACCATATGGATCACAAGGATCCAATTCACAATGAATAATGAGATGGCACAGGAGCAGACAGCATTTTGTTCGGATGTGCGTGGCGCTGTCATGAGCTGGGAGCCCACTTGATACAAGTTAAAAACAACAATCTGGTCCTGCCAGTCTCTGTAGCTGAGCACAATTCTCAGTGAGTAATACAGCTGAGAACTATCAGCAAATGATAGTTTTAAAAGACAGGGGATAGACAGATAGACCCTGAATTGGGGATCTGGGAAGGGCACCTAAGAGACCAAGGATTGAGTGATTCTCCGACTAAGCCAGAATCCCCAGGAGGGCTTTTCAAAACTCAGACACCTGGAGCTCTCCCCTACAAGATCCAATTCAGTGATGTTGGCTGGTAGCAGGTAAATTTGAATTTCTAACAATTCCTCAATTAATTCCTCAACTCTAAATGCTGTGAACCTGGGTATCACATTTAGAAGTACTGCATTTCATATAGACAAATGATTTACCCAAATTTTCACAAGTGCCAGGGACAAAATTCAAATCCCACACTCCTGGCTATGTACATAATTGCTTGCCAATAATTTTAGAAGTTATTTTTGGATATACTTGATTATAAAGAATGCTTATCTTGTGGGTCGGTAGGGAGAGAGGGGAGTCCTACATTATGCCAGAGGTTTTTGTTTGCTTGGTGTTTTGATTGTTTTGTAATTTTCATCATAGCTTAAGTTTTGATAAAATATTTTCCACATGGAATATAAAATCCTAAATATTCCTGGAGCAAATGATATAAACATGTAAGTCCAAGGGTAATTTTGTCATTAAATTTTACATCCCAATCAATTTTTTTACAACGAGGATTTTAATAGTCATTTCCAGGCTACATAACCAATTATGTAATTGAACATCAGCCTTTGACATCTTGTAAATATCCTTCACTAGCGGTTTAAAAAATGCTTTAAACATATATTTTGATTTTTCTTTGGTGTCTCCCCATCATACATATATCTTGGTATATTTTTGCTTCTAACAGTTCATTTGGTGTGAATTGCTTTCCTTATGCACAGAGATAAACCCACCTGCACCACCGTATGTATGCACCTTTAATAGGGTGCTCCAAGATAGAAGCATTATTCAATTCAGAATTAATCACTTGAAAATACAGGCTACAAAAATAAAACTCTGGGATTTAGATGCAGGAATAAAACACAGGCCTTGACAAATCACACTGGCCAAGTTAACTCCATAGCTTTTTTGGTGGATACATTTGACTTAATGAAGGGGAAAGTGTAGGATTTTACAATCAGAATGGGAATATTTAGTAAAATTCAGAGATGTCATGGAATTCTGATCCCTTATGATCTTAGTGTGATAGTTAATTAACCCATGCAAAAAGATTGTGCTGGATTTTATAACAGGGTTCAATAATCTTCCAGCATTTTAGGAGTGGTCTTTTAGTAAATGCAGTATGATAAATACAAAATTGACAGAAAGTCCTTAAAAGTCTGTGGATATTTATTATCAGTAAGCACAAAAATCTGAAAAATATTGTTCAATATTGAATTGTGTACCCCCAAGAAGATTTGTGGAAGCCCTAGTCCCTGTACCTGTGAAAGGATGGATTTTCCAGTTAGAAATACGAAATGTTCAATAAGTGCTGTTTTTGCGATTGGCTCTCCATTCAGCAAATGTAGATAAAAATTAGATTCCTGATTTTCAGAATATGAAAGAATGAATATTGAGTAGGTTTTGATAAATATAACACATATAAAAAAAATAGAAATCAAGGGCAATTGGGGAAAAAGGGAAGACCATTAGAAGCAAGACAAAAAATATATCGGAATTCATATTAAGTGGGGTAAATACTCTTATCTCTTCATTTATAAGATTTAGCATCATTCTTATTCAGTTAATATTTCGAAGCATTCTTTATGGACCTATGGAATTAAATGTTGAATTGACAGGAAGAGAAAAATTCTCTCATGCATTATTTTATAAAATAAATACTATTGTATTTTAAGTATTTTTTTTTAAGTAACTAGAAATACTCACTTCTAGAATTTCCTGGGTAATGTTCAGCTATTGTTTCTTAAGTACTTTTTTTATACACAGATTAAACCTCAAAATAAAATATTTGTGCATTAATTTACAGCATTATTTCTAGAAAATATTATCAAGGACTTATATGGACAATTTTATGCAGTGGCCCCTTTACAGTAAACGTGGTTAAACAAAATTTTGAATTGTTTTGAACATTTTCACCTGTGCATAGAAACATTTCCTGCATGTAGGGAAAACCTGCATGTAGCAGTTGTGAATCTTCGTACTTAGACTTTGACTTTCTTGTCTTCTATAAATGGATTAATCCTAAATTTCCCGATGCAGTAGACCGCTTGGCTGGATGGAAATGAAATTGCACTGGATCAGACGTTCCATCTGCAACCCCTGGGTCATGTCTACATTTTAAGTTTATATGTTATGCCCAAACGTAGGGGAAGGTGTCCTCTTGTAATTGTTTTTTCACAAATATTCCAGCTGACACATCTCGTGACCATCCATATCTTCAAGTCCTCTACCACTGTCCCGCACTTTGTGTCTTGCAGTTTGGGGGTTAGTCTTGGACATTTGGCTTAGGGTTTGTGTAGTCAGTCCCTTTGAATTCTTTTTTTTTTTTTAATTGTACTTTAGATGAAAGTTTACAGAGCAAACTAATTTCTCATTAAACAATTAATACGCATATTGTTTGGAACGTTGGTTACCAACCCTACGACATGTCAACACTCTCCCCTCCTTTACCTTGGGTTCCCCATTACCACCTTTCCTGTCCCTCCTGCCTTCTAGTCCTTGCCTCTGGGTTGGTGTTCCCATTTCGTCTCATTTTGTTTTACGGGCCAGTTGGGTGAATCTCAGGAGTGACTTCAGTACTGAGTTAAAAGGGTGTCCGGGGGCCATACTCTCAGGGTTTCTCCAGTCTCTGTCCAGCCAGTAAGTCTGGACTTTTTTTGTGAGTTAGAATTTTGTTCTACATTTTTCTCCAGCTCTGTCTGGGACCCTCTATTGTGATCCCTGTCGCAGCAATCGGTGGTGGTAGCTAAGCACCATCTATTTGTGCTGGTGAGTCCCTTTGAATTCTTGACACAAACTCAGAGAGAAGGTAGAAGTTTGTTTTTAATATATTTCTTCTTTTGTTGTGTCTTTCTTACCTCCTGACCTTACCAAGCTATTTTGCTTCTGTTATATTGTTGTCATTTTTAGCTGCCAGCAAGTCAGTCCCCAATTCATGGTGACATCATGCACACAGAATGAAACCCACTGCCCAGTCTTGTGCCGTCCTCATGATTGGTTTTGGATCAGACTATGGTTATCCATAAGTTGTTGTCAGCTGATTTTCAGTAGTAGAGTGCCAGGCTTTTCTTCCTAGTACCTCTTGTTCTGGAAGCTGTGCTGAAATTTATTCAGCATCATAGCAACACACACACATCCATTGACAGATGGGTGCTGACTGCACATGAAGTGCTGTGGCCAGGAACTGAACCCAGGTCACTCTCATGGAAAGCAAGAATTCTACCACTGAAACTACAATGCCTCAGTGTTGTTTATTGTTTGCCTTCAAGTTGATTCCAGCTCGTGGTGATCCTATATGTTACAGCATAGAGTAGAACTGACTATAAAGGTTTTCTTGACTCTAGTCTTCATGGAAGCATATTGTCAGGCCTTTTCTTCCACATACTGCTGGGTGTGTTTGAATCACCAGCCTTTTAGTTAGTAGTCCAGCACAAACCATTTGTGCCACCTAGGATTCTGTCCACTGTCTTTTATAGCAAAACAAAAGCTTTTTTCTTTCCTTCTCCAAGATCAAACTCAGGATCACAGTTGTGTTTAATTGCTATGTCTTTGTAAGTTTTTTTTTTTCTGATTTGAAACAGTGTCTCAATCAGTTTTCTTTGTTCATTTTTATGATGGTACCATTTTAAAAAAGAATGAGCTAGCTATCTTGTGGAATGTACTTTAGTATGGGTTTTTCTGATGTTTCCTCAAATTACATCCAGGTTAAAGTTTTAGGCAGAAACATCACAAAAGTGAGGTTTTGTCCTTCTCAGTGTGTAATATCAAGAGCTACATATCTGTTTGTCAAGTAACCAATATTCTTACTTTGATCACATTTGTTCAGAGGATATCCTCCATGTTTTTCCCCTGTAAAGTTACTAGTCTTTCCTTTGTATTTAATAAATAACTTCTGGAGATATACTTTGATATTCACCTACAAATTTTAACATCTGTTTTTAATTCATGTATGAAAAAATTATTACTATACCCATTGCTGTCGAGTTGATTTCTACTCACAGCAACCCTACAGGACAGAGTAGAACTTCTCCATAGGATTTCCAGGGAACATCTGGTGGATTCCAGCTGATGAACTGGTTAGCAGCTGAGCTCTTAACCACAACACCATCAGGGCTCCATTATTACTATGGTGGTTGCTAAAGGATGATTTTATCATTTGATCTTTCTACATTGTTAATTGTTATTCTAGTATAAGGAAACCCTTTACCTTTATTGTCATCATTTATTTGTGTATTTATATTATTAAAGACTGCTAAATTCTTTCATTTTACAGATTATACCTTTTGATGCTGAAATCATCTGAGATTTGGCTGGTAAAAGTGCATTTAATCTGATTAATGTAATTTTTAAAATGTCTTCTATCTAATATTTTCCTGTTAAGGAGCTCTTCCCTGTGAAAGGCCAGTCTCTAGTCTATTCCACTGTTTTTCATTTACGATTTTTTTTCCTACTTTTTTTAGTTTTGTTTATCCTCCCTCTCTGTTTTTGACCATTCAGAAAAAGAGAGATAAGCCTTTTCAAATCTCTCAATTACTCAAGTACTCCTTAAACTTCTACATTATTGGTTGTGAGTTTACTTCATGGGTGTTGTCTGCCATGAAATGTCCATATGGCCCACACGAAAAGTCGAACTGTGCTGTTCTCAATTCCATGAAAAACTAATAGCTCTGTCAGAAATAATAAAGTTTCCCTAAATAGAACTTGTTTTGGAATTCTCTCTTCCTTCTAGTCATATTCTCTCTAGATGGATTCCAAGTCAAATCAACTCTTGTATAGCAAGGAATGGATTTGTTTTCTGTTGCTGTATACCAGAATAGTTAAAATCCCCATTTCTATTAACAATCTGGTCACAGAAATCTATTCTTTTTCTATCATCCTTCTCAAAATTGTTTCACATTTTGCCTATTTTCCAATTCCAAAACATTTGCATATTTTTAGGTATTTGTTATAGCAACACCTCACTCCTGGTACCAAAATATGTGTCAGTGTTCTATTGCTTCTGTAAAAAATTACCACAAATTTAGTGGCTTCAACATATAAATTTATTATCTTAAAATTCTGACTCAGAAGTGCAAAATAGGCCTCACTGGGCTAAAAATCAAGCCATCATTAAGGCCACATTCTTTTCAGGAGTCTTCAGCAGACAGTCCCTTCCTTAACTTTTCCAGTTTTTAAAGATATTCCGTATTCCTTGACTCATGTACCCCTTCCTGCATATTCAAAACAGTACCAGAAGGTTGAGTTCTTCTTCATTAAATCTTTCTTATGGTCTTTCTTCTTCTGTCTTCCTCTTCCCCTTCCCCTTTTGAGGATACTTGTGATTCCATTGGGCCCACCCAAATAATCCAGGGTAATCTCATTATTTTTTTAGGTCAGTTGATTAGCAATCTTAATTCCCCTTTACCATGTAGCCTAACAGATTGACAGGTGAAAAGACTGAGAACATGAATATCTGTGGGGTTAGATGTTTTCTGCCTACCCCAAGCTGCATTGCTAATTATCCAGGTTCTAATGCACCTTTTCCTATAAAATGGTGACTGTTCAGAAGCCTGAGGAAGTGTCTCACAATACAGTTTTCTAAAATGCCCCAGAATAACGCTTGGAGGTTCTAACTACTTTGCTAACCACTCACATTTTCCTGATGCCAAGGTTTGTCCGGGAACCACAGTAATTCCAGTCTGTGCCTGGCTGCTTAACTCATGTGGATGGAAGTCAAATTCACATCTCCATTCTGATAGACAGAATAAAGCTCCCCCCTCCTTCCTTACCTCAATATGTCTACATTCGAATCCCTGGAAATCTGTGAATATATTACCTTACATGAAAAAGAGGTTTTCTAGTTGTGATTAAGTTAAGGATCTTGAACTGAGAAGATTATCCTGGGTAATCAGGGTTGATCCAGTGAAATCACAACTATCCTTTGAAGAGGGAAACAAGATGGTCAGAGATGAGATGTGACAATGGAAGGGGACAAAGAGAGGCAGACACAGAGATTTGAAGACGCTACGCTGCTGACTTTGACAATTAAGGAAGGGGCCATGAGGCAATTAATGCAAGTGACCTGAGAAGTTGGAAAAGTCAAGGAAATGAATTCTCTTCTACGGCCCCCGGAAGGAGCAAGGTCCTGTTGATCCACTTGAGACTTCTGAACTGCAATACAATAAATGTTTTCTGTTGTAAGTTACTCCATTTATGGTAGTTTCTTACCACAGCAATAGGAAAAGAATATACCTACCCACCAAAGTTTAGAGTTTCAGTGGAGGGTAAATAATTGGAGGAGAAATGAAGCCTGGAGCTACGAGGACCACTGCCTGATACAGGCAGCTATAAATGGTTCTTTCCAATGCTTTCTAAACATACATGCAATTAGGCAAGTGCTCCCAGAAACAAAATTCTAATGTTAGAATAAATTTCAGCACACTTTCATCCACTTTCCAGTGCAAATTTCACAAATGATTTCTTGATATTCCTGGATCTCCAATGTTGGCAAACACTTGTTTCAAAAGACACAGACACTCAGCCAGAGTTACAGAAACCTTGTTGGTTTTGAGTCCAAATAGCCTCAGGCATTATTGCCTTTAGATTGTTCACTTGGCAGCCTAGTTTCTGGGAATCAGATGCCTGCCATGACTGAACATTTGTGAAACCAGTCAAGAGACATTTGGTCCTGGCGGAGATAAAGATTTCTCTTCCCCTTGCCAGGGAATTGCAGCTACAAAAATCATTCTTTCTTCTTTAGTTTATAGCCAGTCACCACTTTTATTTTATCTAAAATCTTCTTATTCAGATACAGTCACAGCGTGCTAAGATTTTGACAGACATGTCCAAGACTTTGGCAGCATTGGGAACTACATTGAACCCTCTCTCCTGAAATAAGTTCAATTTTTCTGGGGATTTATATTTGTTTTGTTTAAGGACATTCAGAGTCTGATACTTGCACTTGAAATTATGGTTTTTGCCTTCCCTTTCTAAGAATTCTCTACTATTAATACTACTAATGGTAGTATTAATAGAGATAATTAATCACAAATTAAAAATTAAAAAAAAAACATTGGCATTGAGTCAATTTCTACTCGTAGTATGCTATAGGACAGAGTAGAACTGCCAAATATGATTTCCAAGGTGGTAATCTTTAAGGAAGGAGCCCTAGTGGTACAGTGGTTAAAGCACTGAGCCGCTAATCCAAAGATTAGTGGTTAGATCTCACCAGCCGCTCCATGGGAGAAAGATGTGGCAGTCTGCTTCCATAAAGATTTACAGCCTTGAAAAGCCTATGGAGCAGTTCAATGCTGTCTTGTGGGGTAACTATGAGTCAGAATTGATTTGACAGCAGTGGGTTTGGTTGGGTTGGGTTAATCTTTAGGGGAGAAGACAGCCACTTCCTTCTCTTGTGGAACAACTGGAGGGTTCAAACCACAGACCTTTTGTTTAGCAGCTTCAACTCTGGCCACCAGGGCTCCTTAGGAATCCGAATAACACCCCCCAAAATATAATTTGGCTATACTTATAAACTCTTACCTTCCTTCTGCTGGACAACAGGTGTTTGGAAGCATTTGGAAGTTATCTTTCAAAGTTGGCTTCTTCACCATCCACTGGAATTCCCCAAAGGAATAGTGCTTTGGAATTCTACACTCTTCTCTGCAAACCATTTTCCAACACAGTCATAACCATCTGTCAGAGTCAACTGATTCCAATTCCGGGAGTTTTAATTGGTCCATTATGCATCCTTCCTTGTTCTGAAATCTTAGCAAACCCAGATGTAGTCCCTACATTAAATGAGTACAATCCATATTTACAAACTCTGTAGTGTGAGATCTATTTCTTTCTTTCTTTCTTTTTTTTTTTTTAATTTCTATTAGTTAATTTAATCTTGGCTTTAAAGCAATTTTTTTTTTTTTTTTTCCAAGCTGATGGTAAATGCAACCTCAATCATTATTGTGGCCTTCCTGCCCGGACTAGGTCTAGGTGAATGAATCAAAATATTAGGCAGACACATTGACTTTTCCAAACTGAGTCTCTCAGCCCTCTTAAAGGTGAATTTTTATACTTAGGGAATATTGTTGCACAAAATATTAATGACCTGAAACCTGCAATAGTTCTGAGTACTCTTCATTAAACTTTTCATCATAGGTTAGGTATTTTTGCTCCAGGTAAGGAAAAATCTTGTATATGAGCAAAGTGTTAAAATCTTCGTATATTTTGGCACTTAAGATTTTACTTCGGAAACTGTTTTAGATAACATAGATTAATTTTCTACACTAATATGACTAGTCCTTATTAATACTCATTTGTTCATATATTTTGACAAACTCTCCATTCACTCCCTGCAGGGAGCAAATGAACTGAAAATTAACCAATGCAGTAGGTGACACTGTGTTCCTCTTTTTCTCTTACCTTTTGTCCGTACCAGAAAATGTCTCTCAGGCTTCTTCTCCTGCCTCATTTTGCGACACATATTCACATTTTATAGCCTGGTGAACAAAGTTAAAAATCACATTGAGTTTAAAGTTTTTTAAATAACCTTTAATTGCCTCTCTGCCTTTTCCCTCACTTTCTCTCCCCAGGGGTTCTGCACCTCCAAGTAAGTTTTTGCTTCAACCTCTACTTTCTGGAAACTGAGGCTGAGTTGAGATACTCAATTTGCTGCTTTTTATAAAAATATTTCCCAACCAGTATCATGCAATATTAATACTGTAATTTAATTAGCTTATTAACCTCCACTTTCAAATTTATAAGACATTAATGTTCTTCCCTCTCACCCCCTAAGAAGAGTTACTAGGAGGGATTTGTGCTAGGATGTTTTTGTCTTGCTTTTTCTCCAGTGTCACAGCATTGTGCTTTTCTATTATTGCTGTGGTGCTGGGTCATGGCCACTCCGTTACCATGTCAGATGTTGCTGCTTTGTTCCATGCATGAATAGGAAAAATGGTGCTCTCCAAACATGACTTCTTCAATTTCTCAACCCACTATATCAAAGCAATGTATATGAGTTAGGATCAGGTTCAGCCAATACAGAGCTAAATAATATGGCTTAAAAAAAAAAAAAAATGGAGATTTACTTTTGTCTTATATACAAGGAAAATCTAGTCCAGGGCTGTCAGAGCAGCTTGGAAAAGTCATTTGGAACCCAAGACCCTTCTATATCAATGGTCTATCATCCTCTTCCTCAGCTTTCCTCTCATAGCCCGAGATGGCTGCTTAACTTTCAGCCATCAGGGCTATTCTAATCAGCAGGAAGAGGAAAGAGCTGAAGAAAACAGTTAACTTCTTTACAGTGAATATTCAGTTGTCTTCCACTTTCTATGTGACTCTGATCTTGGATTTTGCATCTTTTCTGGGAGGTCTATTGTTCAAATCACGGGTCCTGGTCTTAGAAGATAAAGGCAGGGACAGAACATTCATGCCAGAGCCTAATTCTCATGTTTCTGCTCCTATCCTCTTTTTCCCCACAGTTCTATTGCCCATAGTCTTGGTTTGCTAGTTCTGCTGTGTTGCAAGGGGTTTCCTTTATATGGCCTTTCTGACCCTGGAATTGCAATTCTTCCAAAATGATTGGTTGGGCTACCATCTGCCAAGTGATTGGCTTGTTCATTATCCACCTAGTTGGCTTGCAAGGGTTGGTTATTTTACTATCCACACAGGCAGCTTGCAAGGATTGGTTAGTTTTGTAACATATAAGTGGCTTGCAAAGATTGGTTGGTTTATTATTCACATAAATGGCTCACAAGGGTTGGTTGGTTTGCTATCTATATATACGGCTTGCAGTCCACCCAATGTGAGTGGTCAGTTTAGGGTCCTATTAAGAAAGCCATGCCTTGAAAGTGACAAGATTTCCTATATAAATGTCCAATGTCACAGACAGTTTTGGGGGTCCTCTTGATCAGTAAAAGCCTGGAAAGGAGTATGTCTTTGGACACAAAATCCCTGCCCTGATAACCTCCTAGACCTAAATAAAAGAGCTGTAATAGAGGTCAAAAGTTGTTATCACTGAGCTGGTAATACTGAAGGGTAAGAGAAATAGAGGTTAGATCAGCAGATCCAGGGCAGAGAAATGAAGGTAGTGGTGCAAATGGTGGGAATCATGAGATCAGCAGAAGGCAGCTATGGGCAAAGCTGCCAATGCAGCTGGGCACCTCCAGGCAGGAGGTCACCAACAGTGCTGGGTGTCCCATAAAAGGGAAGCAACTACGTTCAGGCCCATTCAGGCAGATGGCCAAGTGTGGCAGGTGATGGAATGGGGGCCAAACTCCTGCCCTTGGCAGTGGCAGATGTCATAGCTGTGATTGGGATCCTATCTTAGTCATCTAGTGCTGCTATAACAGAAATAACACAAGTGGATGGCTTTAAAAAAGAGAAGTTTATTCTCTCACAATCCGGTTAGCTAGAAGTACAAATTCAGGGCGATGACTCCAGGGGAAAGCTTTCTGTCTCTGTCAACTCTGGAGGAAGGTCCTTGTCATCAGTTTTCTCTTGGCCTGGGACCATCTCAGTGCAGGAAACTCAGGTCCAAAGGATGTGCTCTGCTCCCGGTGCTGCTTTCTTGGTGGTAGGAGGTTCCCTTGTCCCTCTGCTTGCTTCTCTCTTTTATATCTCAAAAGAGATTGACTTAGGACACTACCTAATCTTGTAAACTTCATCAGTATAACTGTCACTAATCCATCTCGTTACATCATAGTGATAGGATTTACAACATTTAGGGAAATTACATCAGAAGATAAAATGGTAGACAATCATACAGGGGAATCATGACGTAGCCAAGTCGACAGATATATTTGGGGGACACAGTTCTATCCGTAACATATCTGTAACACTAAGGCCAAAAGGTTGTCTGCAGAGGCTTGGGCGTATACCATACAGGAAATGTTCATAAAACTGTTTTGCCTGGGAAGCTGCTGTAATGCCAGCCTAACTGACATTGGCCCAGGGTTGCCCCAAAGATATCAGTGGGGTGCTGAACCTTTAGGCACAGTTGGTCAGATTCAGCCAAAACAAGCCACAGGGTGTGACCCAGGAAAAGAACAAACACAACCACACCACATTGGACCTGAACTGTTAGCCCATCGGCTAAGAAAGAGACACAACTGGTGACACTTGATTCACAGTGTGCCTACAGTGACACAAAAATGTTGCTGTTGTTATAGGTCCATTGAGTTTGTCCTGACTCATAGTGACCCCATGTACAACAGAAAAAAACACTCGCCAGTCCTGTGTCATCCTCACAATCACTGTTATGCTTGAGCCCATTATTGTAGCCACTGTGTCAATCCATCTCTCCAAGGGTCTTCCTGTTTTTTGCTGACCCTCTACTTTACCAAGCATGATGTCCTTCTCCAGGGACTGATCTCTCCTGATAATATATCCAAAGTATGTCAGATGTAGTCTTGCCATCCTTGCTTCTAAGAAGTATTCTCCTAAGGACACAAAAAAGGACATAAGTAATTTGGGAAGAATGAAAGCGTCTCCTTTTAGATATAAGTAGGTTTTTCTCTTATGATGCTGCAATGGTTAATGTTATGTGTCAACCTGGTTAGGCTATGATTCTCAGTGGTTTGGCAGACATTGGACTGGTTTCACTTCCATAAATTAAAATGATGTAATCATCCTCCATTTTGTGATCTGATGAAAGTCAATCAGTTGAAAACCAATCAGTTTCCTTGGAGTGTGTTCTGCATCCAATATATATGGATGTTCTAGCAAAGCTCAATCATTCTGGATCATGCATGAGACTCATCATCTTCTGACCTCCAGTTCTTCAGATGGGAGTTCAGCAGCCGGGGTTCTGACCTGTTAATTCTGAGCTTGTCAGTCCCTGCAACCACGTTAGTCAGGAGAAGCTTCCAGGCTGGCACCGGACCCACAGATTTGGAACTTGCCAACCTCTACAACTGCATGAGCCATTTCTTTTGTATAAATCTCTCCGCATATATTTATGTATATATGCTTCACTGGTTTTGCTCCTCTAGAGAACCTAGCCTATCACGGATGTTAAGTGGGGTACTTATGGAAGTGGAGAGGACTCGTTCACTTCAAATCTGTTCCTGTTCACTGTTTACTTTCTACAAATAATGCCAGTTTTCAATTGGCAACATTTTGTAGAGTCTTTGTGTGTTCTGCACAATTGGATCAGATAATACAAACCTCATCTCAGTAATCTCATGATTTCTTGGAATTTTTTTTTACCAGGGTATAGTTTCTGCTGTAAAAAAAAAACAAAAACAAAAACAAATACATTGCCATTGAATCGATTCCAACTCACAGCAACCCTATAAGAAACCATAGGGTTTCCAAGGAGTGCCTGGTGGATTCGAACTGCTGACTGTTTAGTTAGCAGATGTAGCTCTTAACCATTACACCACCAGGGTTTCCTCTGATGCAAAAGACCTCTTTAAAGTGTTAAAAAGGAAAGATGTCACTTTAAGGACTAAGGTGTGCCTGACCCAAGCCATGGTGTTTTCAATCACCTCACATGTGTGTGAAAGCTGGATGATGAATAAAGAAGACTGAAGAAGAATGGATGCCTTGGAATGATGATGTTGGTGAAGAATATTGAATAAACCATAGAATGCTGGAAGAATGAACAAACCTGTCTTGGAAGAAGTACAGCCAGAATTCTCATTAGAAGCAAGGATGGCAAGACTTCATCTCATGTATTTTGGACATGTTATCAGGAGGGATCAGTCCCTGAAGGACATCATGCTTGGTAAAGTGGAGGGTCAATGAAAAGGAAGAAGATCTTCAATGAGATGAATTGATGCAGTGGTTGCAACAATGGGCTCAAGCATAATAAGGATTGTGAGCATGGCATAGGACTGGCCATTGTTTCATTCCGTTGTACATAGGGTCACTAGGAGTCAGAACTGATTCAACATCACCTAACAACACCACCACCAGTGTGTATATGTACACGTAGACATACGTACATACACATGCACCGTTCAGCTGCCATAACAGAAATACCACAAGTAGGCAGTTTTAAAGAACAGATTTATTTTCTCACAGTCAGGAGGCCAGAAGTTTGAACTCAAGGTGGCTCTAGGGGGAGGTCCTTCCTTGTTTGTAGTCCTGTGTGTCCCTTGGCTTTTGTTGGTGTTCCTTGTCATCTGTCCTTTCCCTGTATGTGTTCCTGTGTCTATTCTGCTTTTTCTACAATTCAGAAGTGATTAGGTTTAGGATCTACCCTATTCTAGTATGAACCCATTAACATAACAAGAGAAAACCCTTATTCCTACACAAGATCATGTTTACAGGTACAAGAATTAGGATTTCAACACATATTTTATGGGGACATAATTCAATTCATAATATCATACCTAGTCTGGTGCAGGAGAGGAGATGGAGGAGGAGGAGGATGGTAGCAAGGAGAGGGTGGGGGAAAAAGAAATCTAGCATGGCAAATATTTCTTAAGACAATTGATCGGCTTGGAACCACAGCTTTTGGAAAAGCAAAGAGGTTGATATTATTGTTTTCTGGCCCTGGTGTGTGTCAGCGACACATTTAGTGTTAGTGCTTTGAGGTTACTCTGGCAAAAGTATTCCAGACTTGCTGTCAAGAGCGGGTAAACAGGGAATTTAGGAGAAGCTCATTGGTTTATTCCCTACCACATATGTTGCTTCATGTTGCACCCTCACTGGGGTGGAGTGGAGTTCATAGGATCATGCTTAGGTCA
Organism: Elephas maximus indicus; assembly: GCF_024166365.1. Lineage (NCBI taxonomy): Eukaryota > Metazoa > Chordata > Mammalia > Proboscidea > Elephantidae > Elephas > Elephas maximus. Next base: position 38,606,851 of record NC_064836.1, on the reverse strand, counting down.
AGTTTATAAACTTTCTACAATCTCTGATAAGGAATCATCCAGCTCTAAAGATGATAGCATTATGTAACAGTGTCACTTAACATTTATGTTTCCCTTATTTATTTATTCATCCCTTCATGCATTTGCCTGAGCTCCACCTCCAGGTGAGTCCTACTCAGTTGCACAGCTTAGGCATTTTCTGTTTCTTAGAAACTCTAAAGGAGGTTCTAAATGCCTAAGCTAACAACAGAGTTAAACTTAGCACTTATCCCCAAGAGCTGTCAATTGAACTTGAACTAAAAGATTAAGTGAAAATAGTTATGGGATAAGCATGCTTATGGTGCTGGAAAGAAAGGGCAGAATCACTGGAAAGTTCAGTTATTGAAAAATGAGTTTGATTAGGAAAACTAACACTGAGGCTTAATCTTTGCACTCACTTTACAATCATCTCAGCAGCACCCAGCTCCCACATAATGGAATACCGCTTTACCATAAAAAAAAAAAAAAAACTTTTTTTTTTTTTTTATGTGTAAATTAAAAGTCAGAAACATGTCCTAAATGATCTTCTAGGAAACAGAAGACTTCTTGTGATAACCTGGGTCTTGTATGGTCAGTTAAAATAGATGGCTCCCTAACATCAAGGCTTTTGGAATTCTCCTCTTAATTTGTTGGGAAAAATAAAGCTTTTCTAAACACACATGCACACATACAATAATATACATGCAAACATTTGTTGCAGATGCTTACTCTCCAAATAGCTTCTCCTTGGTTCTAAGGTTAAGATGAAAGTGTCGAAGACCCCAAATATGGATCTTGGAAATTCCTAATGTGAACGAGCAGAACATCTTTATAGAAATATGCAATTATAGAAAGCGCTAGATGAATTCTATTTGTCTGAGGTCACTCCAGCTTTCCTAAGTACAAAACAAAGTTCAAATGGATCCATAAAAAGACTGTAAACCCATTGCCATCAAATTCATTCCAACTCATAGAGACCTTACAGGACAGAGTAGAGCTGCCCTGTAGGGCTTCCAAGGAGCACATGTTGTGTTCAAACTGCTGACCTTTTGGTTAGCTACCAAGCTCTTAACCACTGTGCCACCAGGGCTCAGGTTTAGTAATTGCACTAAAGTATTCTTCTTTTGTAAAAGTTACTTTCCATGCCTCTTTATCTCTGTTATGTATTATAACAGAAAATTAATAAATAACAAGGAGGTTGTGTATATCAGAAACTGTAAGTAAGGCCACATAACTTGAAAAGAGCACTGTTTTGCTAATAAGGTGGATGATCTTATCACAGTCATGAGGGGGTAATTAAAAACATGTCTCTGGAGAGGCAATATAGCATCGAGAATGGAGTCCAAACCAAACCTGTTGCTGTTGAGTAGATTTCAACTCAGTGAGCCTATAGGACAGAATAGAACACCCCACAGAATTTCCAAAGAGCACCTGGTGCATTTGAACTACTGATCTTTTTTTAAGCAGATGTAGCTCTTAACCACTACTCCACCAGGATTTCTAAGAATGGAGTCAGGGAAGATTAAATTTGAATTCAAGCTCTGTGGCTTACTAGCTGGGAAATGATAAACAAGTTTTTTATTTTTAATTTAGCTAAATGTCATGTTTTTCATACATAAAATGAGCATAAATTAAATAATATACACGGGAGGTCCTGTCAGAGTCTCTGCTACAAGTAGTTGTTCAATAAATTATGCATATATTATTATATTATTCTGTAATTTTTAATATAAGCCTGTCGTTTTTTAATATTTTATTTTACTGGTTGCATTGAACATATACACAGCAAACCAAACCAAAACCCAAACCTGTTGCTGTCAAGTTGATTCCAGCTCATAGCAAACCAACAGGGCAGAGCAGAACTGCCCCATAGGGTTTCCAAGGAGCTACTGGTGGATTCAAACTGCCAACATTTTGATTAGCAGACTGAGCTCTTAACCACTGTGCTACCAAGGCTCTAAAACAGCAAAACCAACACAAAATTCATCAACTTCTACATATACAATTCTGTGACATTGATTACATTGTTCAAGTTGTAGAACCCTTCATATGCTCCTTTTTGAATCATTTCTCCAAAATTAATATAAACTCACTGTCCCTTAAATTTCTTATCTACTCTTTGGAGTTGCTGTTGTCAATTTGATGCCATATAGTTCTTTAAAAGATTGCAACGTTCAAAGCACTGTTATTTTTTTAGCTGACAGAGAATAGGACCGAAACTGTATCTGTTATACCACCAACCAACCCACTGCTGAGTCAATTCTGAATCATAGTGACCCCATAAAGATTCCAAGGCTATAAATTTCTATGAAAGTAGATTGCCACTTCTTTCTCCAGAGGAGCCTCTGCTGGTTTCAAATCGTCAACCTTTTGTGAGCAGTGGATCGTTTTAACCACTGTGCCACTAGGGCTTCTGTAATAAAATTCCCTTAAAGTAGTCATTAACTGAAATCTTAAAACTCTCACCAACTCCAAAATAGTATCGCCATAATATATATTAATCTTGGAGTACAGAAACATAGTCTTCTAGTTCAAAGAGATATTAAAGATGACTTCTTATTCAAAAACTATATGAAAAAAGAGAGATAAATGTTTTATTGGCTATGCAAAGGCATTCGACTGTGTGGATCATAACAAATTATGAATAACATTGGGAAGAATGGGAATTTCAGAACAATTAATTGTGCTCACTTAGAATCTGTGCATAGACCAAGAGGCAGTCATTTGAAAAGAGCAAGGGAGTACTGTATGGTTTAAAATCAGGAAAGTTGTTCATCAGGGGCATATTCTTTCAGCATGCTTATTCTGTTTACTGAGAACGTAACCACAGAAACTGGACTATATGAAGAATAACTCAGCATCTGGATTGGAGGGAGACTAATTAACAATCTGCAATATACAGATGACACAACGTTGCTTGTTGAAAGCAAAGAGGACTTGAAGCACTTGCTGATGAGGATCAAAGACTACAGCCTTCAGTATGGATTACAACTCAGCATAAAGAAAACAAAAAAATTCTCACCACTGGACCAATAAGCAACTTCATGATAAATGGATAAAAGATTGAAGGTGCCAGAGGTTTCATTTTACTTGAATCCACGATCAACTCCCATAGGAGCAGCAATCAAGAAATCAAATGATGTATTGCATTTGGCAAATCTGCCGCAAAAGATCTTTGTAAAGTGTTGAAGAGCAAAGATGTCACTTTGAGGGCTAAGATGTGCCTGACCCAAGCCATGGTGTTTTCAATCGCCTCATATGTATGTGAAAGCTGGACAAAGAATAAGGAAGATGGAAAAAGAATTGATGCCTTTGAATTATGATACTGGCAAAGAATATTGAATATATCATGGACTGCCAGAAGAATGAACAAGTCTGTCTTGGAAGAAGTATAGTCAGAGTGCTCCTTGGAAATGAGGATGGCAAGACTTCATCTCACATACTTTGGGCATGTTATCAGTAGGGATGAGTCCCTGGAAAAGGACGTTATGCTTGGTAATGTAGAGGGTCAGTTAAAAAAAGGAAGGTCCTCGACAAGACAGATTGACACAGTGGTTGCAACAATGGGCTGAAACATAGCAATGATTGTGAAGATGGCACAAGACCGGTCAGTGTTTCATTCTGTTGTAAGTAGGGAAACTGAGTCAGAAACTACTCTATGGGACCTAACAACAACAAATGATGAAGAGCACATAGCTTAAAAATCAATTCAGCATCAATTCAGTCAGCCATTATTGCTCATATGTGTACCCAATATAGTGTTATTGTGGAAATATAAAGTTTGAAAAAAAGTCATACTTTCCCTTAAATCAGTTCATATAATTATTAAAATAAAAAGTCTTAAATAGAACCCATATCCTTAAATGGAGTTCAACAATTTTTTGATTTCATAATATGTTGGAAGATAATAATTAGCTTAAAAATTGATTTTAATCTCTGGTATACTCTCTTATAAAAAAAAAATACCGGGGGGCATATTTTATTCAAGAATTCCTACCAATATAACTCCCTTTTTCCCATATTAAATGAAACCAAATATTTATATTTACTTCTTTTTTGTACAACTGTATGGAAAATACTTGTTTACAGCATGGTGGCAGTCAGTGTGACTTTGACAGAAAAGAATTTGGAAGTTATATTTATTTTTCATTATTACCTGTTGTTAATAAGTGAATGTATGATTTCAAGTCAATTGTTTTGAGTTTAATACATACGTACCTTGCCCATCATAATGGAGTATGGTGTGTATTGTTTCAGTATTGGCGTAAAAGGAATAAAATACTTTAAAAAACAATATTTTAGAAAAGCATTTAATTCAAATATGACCTTTGTTACATATCATTTTATGCAGATTATACATGGAAATTTACATATACTCTTCAATATCATTCCAAATAAGTACGTGTTAGGAACTTCATTCAACTCTGTCTATATATTTTCCTCAAAAATTGTGCAGTGTGTTTTAAAAAAAGAAACAAAATTTTAGTGATAGAAAAAAAAGATAAATTTTAAATAAATGAAGAGATATAGCCTGCCCCTTTATGGAAGTAGTAAAGAGTTCAAATATAAATACAGTAAACTCACTATTAAAACACAATTTTTTTTTTCCAAAATGGTGAAATTATCATAAATTCTATTCAAAAACTTAGTGGGTGGCACATAATAGTGTATTTAGAGGAAGTAGCTTGAATTTATAGATATTAAAATCTTTATAAAGCTAGAAAAATTAAAACATTTTGTCACTGGTGCCGACGTGGATAAGTAGATATAAATACAAAGAAAAATCCAGAATAGGTATTTATCTCTGATTCGAGTGATTATGTTACACTCGAGGCATCTATTATTCATGAATTCCCAACAATGTCACTCCCATATTGCCCTCCAAGTTGAATAAAATAAATTTTTGATGTATAGTTAAAAAAGGCAGTTCGAATCTGCCAGGCGCTCCTTAGAAACTCTATGGGGCAGTTCCACTCTGTCCTGTAGGGTCGCTATGAGTCGGAATCGACTCAATAGCACTGGCTGGGTTAAGTTAAAAAAGGGGCTCTGTTAAAAAAAAAAAATGTTTATAACATCTTGGCATATTTTTTCATGTTTTAATAAAGATGGCATTTAAGATGGTAATAAAATCTGTATCATTAACTAAATACAATTTTGGAAAAATTGACTGTGATATACTCTAAAATAAATTCCAGGTGGATCAAATACATAAATGAAATTATTCTAGTTCAAAGATTTGTAGAAGATGGTTTTAAACTTAGTTGACGTTTTTAAAAGAAGGTATTGTATGTGTCTTTCTTGATGTAAGGAACTGCTGAACTTATAGCCATGTTGGTGATGCTAGCTGCATCTCGTAAGCTTTGCTAATACACAGTGTATTATACCACCAGCCTCAGCCACAGCCACATCCACTGCTGCACTTATACATGGCATGGAGGTGTGGTAGCACAAGAGAAAAGAAGGAAACCTGCCCCATGTATAAAAAGAAGATACATGGAGATGAGAGTAGGTGATGATGTGGGAGAGCCCATGGTTCTAGTTTCCTCCCAACCTCCACAGCTGCTTTCATTCTGCATAATGATTTAAATTTACTTTTTCATCTGGCCAGATTAAGATCTCACTAGAAGACTCATACAGACAATGCACATTGTAGGGTTCAAGAGGAATCCACAGATCCTGGATCAAAACTATTCAACATAGACCTTCCCTCAATCATCAAAGGTGACTTAATTATCCTTGTTCTCACAGAATCAATCACAGACTTTTTGAAATTCGTAGTGAAATATGTGTCTTACATAGTTTGGACATGTTGTCAGGAGGGATCAGTCCCTGGAGAAGGACATCGTGCTTGGCAAAGTACAGAGTCAGTGCAAAAGAGGAAGGCCCTCAACGAGGTGGATTGACACAGCGGCTGCAACAATGAGCTCAAGCATAACAACGCAGGACAAGGCAGTGTTTCGTTCTGTTGTGCACAGGGTCACTATGAGTCGGAACCGACTCGACGGCACCTAACAACAACAGTGAAATAGAATTGGAATAAATTATAGTGGTTCTAATTTTTGTTACCATAAAACCTGCTTAAGAAAAACTGGAACATCCATTTAACTAGAAGACTATTTAAAAGTTAATAAAAAAGAGAGTAATTTGTTACTTACTTATTGATAGTTTTTTTCAAATACATTAAAGAAGTATTAATTTGATATATCAGTAGTTTTAGCATATTTTCTATCTCATTTCTCATTTCATTCTACAGTACTCTAATTTCTTTCTTCATTAATCTTTTGCAATTATAATGAAAATTCACTTTGAATTAGAGGAATCTTGACCCATACCAATTTGAAATCTTCCTTTTCCATTACTATTGTCTTTCTAGATCAAATCGATATGTTGTTTTTCTAGGTCTAATTGTGTTTATAATATTTTTATATAAAGAGAATTAGTTTCTTTAAGTGTTTTGCTTATTATGTTTAATAACTATTCATTATTTTCTCAACTTTTTTCTAACTCACATAAATGTTGAGTTTCTAGTAGAATAAAACTTTTAGACTAATAAAATAAGGTATCTAAAATATACTGTTTCAAAGAATAAAGATTTTTTTGCATGCATTATGCTGTTAAAGACAGTGACAATATTATGAGCTCAAGATATCTACACCATTTATGTTTTGCCATAAATAACTTGAGAGTAGATTATATGGGCATTTTTGTGGTGGTGGGCTTAGAAAATGATGTATTAAAACCCATGCACCAATATCTAGTGAGAAGGCATTTCAATACTTTGTTGCACTGTTGTTAGTTGCCATTGAGCCATCTGTGAATCATGGTGACCTTATGTATGACACAACAAAACGTTGCCTGGTCCTGTACTATCTTCATCATCGTTGATATGTTTCGGTTCATTGGTGTGGCTAAATAAACTCATTGAGAGTTTCTCTCCCTTTCTCTGACTCTGTACTTTACCAACCATAATGTAGTTTTCTAGTAATAAGTCTTTTCCTGATAAAGTATTCAAAGTAAGCGATCCTTGATTCTAAGGAGCATTCTTGTTGTATTTCTTCTAAGACTTACTTGTTCATTCTTCAGGTCAAACCAAAAAACCCAACCCATTGCCATGAAGTCGATTGCAACTCATGGAGGCCACATGTGATACAGAGCAGAACTGTTCATAGGATTTTCTTGACTGTAATCTTTACACAGCCTTACACAGAAGCAGATCAACAGAGCTTTTTCCCACAGTGCCACAGTAGAAGTTTGAACCACCGAACCCTTATGTAGTAGTTGAACACAAATAGTTTGCCTCACCCAAGGATCTGTTCTTTCTACAGTCCACAGTATATTATTTACCAACACTACAACTCAAATGCATCAATTCTTCTTCTGAACGTTTTCGCTGTCCATCTTTTGCATGTATAAGAGGCAACTGGATAGGCAGTGGCTTGAGTCAGATGCACCTTAATCATCAAAGTGACATGTATGCTTTTCAAAACTTTAAAGAGATCTTTTGCAGCAGATTTGCCCAATGCAATACATTCTTTAATTTCTTCACCCCTGATTTTACTAATATTGATTGTTGACCCAGGTAGAATGAAATCTTTGACAACTTCAACTTTTTCTCCATTTATCATGATGGTGCTTATTGGTCCATTTGTGGACCAATGGTTGGGAACTTTGGTTTTCTTCATGTTCAGGCGTAATCCGTACTGAAGGCTATAGTCTTTGACCTTCATTAGTATGTTCTTCAAGTCATCTTCATTTTCAATAAGCAAGGTTGTGTCATCTGTATAGTTTAGGCTGTTAACGAGATTTACTCCAATACTGATGCCACATTCTTCTTCAGACTATTTGTTCAGCATTCAGATTGAATGTGTGAAATGAAAAGATATAGCCCTGCCATGTATTTTTTTTTTTCCAACTTTGAACCACATGTTCTCTTCAAACAACTGACTCTTAATCCATGAACATGCACCACATAATTACAACGAGGTGTTCTAAAATTCCCATTCTTTGTAATGTTATCTGTAATTTATTATTATACACAGAATCATATGCCTTCATGTAGTCAATATAATACACATAAACATCTTTCTTAGGGTCTCTATGACTTGGAATCAACTTGGCGGTAACAGATTTGGTTTTTGGTTTTAAACATTTTTCTGGCATTCTCTGCTTTCAGCCAAAACTCTTCTGACATCAGCAGTGATATCACTCATTCTAAGTCCTGTTCTGAATCCAGGAAATTCTGGCAACTCCGTCAATGTATTGCTACAGTCCTTTCTAAATTATCTCCAGCATAATTTTTCTAATGTATGATATTAATGACTTTGTTCAGTAATTTCCACATTCTACTTGATTACATTTCTTTGGAATTGGAACAGATATAAGTATTTTCCATCCAGCTGGCCAGGTAGCTGTCTTCTAAATTGCTTGACATAAGAATGTCTATTTTGTGCCTGTTCCACCATTTTACTTCGTAAACAGATAACTTTTCTAGTTTTTACAGGTTTACAGCTGAAGAGGAATATTTTCCCAGGATGGAATATACCTGAAGGCTCACCCATATTTGATTTAGATGATTCAGAAGGTACGATTTTGGACTTGGAGTCAGTTTAAGACTTTTGACATGCTATGATGGGGTGAACGTGTTTTACATGTGGCAAGGACATGAATTTTGGGGGGCCAAAGGGCAGAAAGTCATGGATTGAACTGGTCTCCCAAAATATGTATCAACTTGGTTGGCCATGATTCCCAGTATTGTGTGGTTGTCCTTCATTTTGTGATCTGATGGAATTATCCTCCATTTTGTGATGTGTTTTAAATCCTAACCTCTATATGTTAATGAGGCAGGATAAGTGTGGGCTGTATCTTGAGTCACAGTCTTATAAGAGGGTGTGACTCAAGTCATACCATTACTCTAGTCACCACCCTTAGTTACCCTTAGTCTATATACACTCTTAGTCTAGTCACCATCCTTAATCTAGTCACCACCCATATTATAATCACTACGCTTACTCTACTCACCACCCTTACTGAAGTCACATCTTTTATATCACAAGAGATAAAAGGAGAGAGAAGCAAGCAGAGAGGAGAAGGACTTGACTACAACCAAGAAAGAAGAGATGGGAACGGAGTGCATCCTTTAGACCTCAGGTCCCTGTGCTGAGAGCCCCCTAGACCCAGGGGAAGGTTGATGCCAAGACACATGGAATGGCCAAGGAATGCTGGTCCCACAGATGTTGTAAGGAGGCAAGGACCTTCCTCCAGTGCTGACAGAAAAAGAAAGCCTTCCTGTAGAGCTAGCACCCCGAACTCGGACTCATATCCTCCTAAACTATGAAAGAAACGGCATTGGGTTTGTGAGTAAACTGTGAGAGAATGAATTTTTGTTTGTTAAAGCCATCCACTTGTGGTATTTCTCTTACAGCAGCACTAGATATAACTAAGATAAGCCATATTTAAATTGTTGGGTCTTGCTCTTGGTTTTCTTCTCTTTATCACAACTATAATCATCAATTTCAGAGTATTTGATTAAACAACAATTTGTTAACGCATGATGCAATAGTTTGGTTTGTTGGTTGCTATTGTTGAGCTGTTTTTTTGAGAGAAGTTGACATTTATAAGCTTCCAGCTTTTTACTTCTTAAATTTTTGCTGATTGTACTAGGCATATCAAAACAGACAATGTCACAGTAACAAATATGTCACTAAAAAATCATTTTAAGGTGAGGGGACTCTGAGGGGAGCAGTGATGCTAAGAAGAGCAGTTCTGTTGCACCTTGTACTTAAAGAAAACAGACAAATATGGCTTTATATCTCATAGTGTTCCATTCAATAGATAGACTGCTGAGGTCAACCTTCATGGGAAGAGAGATGTCTTGGTTATCTAGTGCTGGCATAACAGAAATATCACAAGTGGATGGCTTTAACAAACATAAGTTTATTCTCTCACAGTTTAGAAGGCTAGAAGTCCAGATAATTCAGGGAGCCAGCTCCAGGCGAAGGCTTTCTTTCTCTGTTAGCTCAGTGGGAAGATCTTTGTCATTAATCTTGGCCTGGTCTAGGAGCTTCTCAGTGCAAGGACCCTGGGTTCAAAGGACATGCTATACTCCTGGCTCTGCTTTCTTGGTGGTAAGAGGTACCCCTGTCTCTCTGCTCACTTCCCTTTTATATTTCAAAATAGATTGACTCAAGATACAGCTTAATCGTGTAGATTGAGTCCTACCTCATTAACATAACTGCCTCTAATCCAGCCTCACTAACATCATAGAGGTAGAATTTGTAAAACATAGGAAAATCACATCAGATGAAAAAATGGTAGCTAATCACACAGTACTGGGAATCCTGGCCTAGCCAAGTTGATTCACATTTTTTCAGGTCATAATTAAATCCATAACAAGAAAGATGAAGGATTGCATGTCAGTTGTCACAGTACATTGGCCAGAACTAATTGCATGGTCTCACCTTTTGTAGGCAACCTATTAGATTCACTCAATTAGCTCTACCCCCGCGCCCCCCCCCCGCCTTATTTTCTCTCCCTTATGAAATCACATTACCTTGAGTTTGGGCTGGATGTAGTCACTCTTCTTAGTGACTAGAATTCATGAATGATAAGGGATGTCATTCTTGAGATTAAGTTACCAAACATTGTGGCTTCCAGTCTTGCTCCCTTTCTTATTTTCTTGCTAATTTGCTCTGATGAAAGCTGGCTTTTACATCAAGAGCTACCTTATAGAGAGGTCCACACAGCAGTGATTTCAGGGAGGCCTGCAGCCATTAGTCAATAAAAGCTGAGGTTTGCATACTAACAGCAAAAGCCATTAAAGTAAACACAAAGGAGGATATTCCCCCAGTAGAATCTTCAGTTAAGATCTCAGCAACAATGGCAGCTGGACTGCAGCCCCGTGAGAGACCTTGACAAGAGGCACCCAGCTGAGCCATTCCTAGATTCCTGTCCCACAGAAAACATAAGATCAAGAATGTGTGTTGCTTTAAGAAACCAGGTTTTACCACAGATGATTTGTCATGCAAACAATTAATATACCACCTAATCCTATGATGCTGTCAAATGTGGGAGAGCACACAATATTGAGGAAGAAATGAATGTTTCTTCCATAAAGTCTTAGGGAAGAAATTGGGTCATCATGAAACTTGTTTTTTTGTTTGTTTTGCTTTTTTACAAGGTTCCTGGATGTGCCTTCCTAGTTATGAGGAAGGGTGTAAAAAAAATTTTTTTTTCCTTGTATGCCTTGTCAAAGTCTGTCTTTCATGTACTCTGTATTAAAAAACTCTACTAAATGTTATGGAATAAGGAGTAAGGAACATCCTAGATGAAAATGGGTTGAAAATGTGAACTTCTAAAAAATAGCCAGTGTAAATAAAATCTTCATAGTCTTACGTATTTGTATTCATACATATTTCTATATAATGGCATGGAAATAATTTCAGATAACCCACAGGAAGTTCCCCTTAAGTCGTAGGGAGGAAGAAAAAGAAGGGATGATAAAAAGTAATTTGAACTTAATACCATGGTTTAGTTTGTGGTAGGAGTAAACTGTTTATCTTACAACCAGCAAGGAAGGTTCGAATCACCTCCTCACTCTGCCACCCTGAAACAACAAGTTAACCTTTAGGGAGAGGAAATAAATCTACTGGTTTACATTAAAATATAACCTTTGTAATGTAAGTATGATATATTCTTCGGAAAACATAATACTGAAGACACCAGCAACATTTCCCCACACAGAATCATTGTGACTCACCCAGGGATCTGGAAGAGAAAAGTAAATCATTGCAGTAATGGACAAGTAACCTCAAGTTATGGGTTAATCCTTTTCCATGGAGACATATTGTGGTAGGAACATAAACAACAGCAGCTGGAAAGCAGGGCCTGGGAGTGTATTGACTGAATTCTTTATTTACCTCTTCTCTGGTATTTACTCACAGCAGCAACCCCTTTGAACCAAGTAAATATACTGGGTTCTTAAATAACTAAAGAGTGGGGATCCCCTAAGAGAAGTTCTGGAAGACCTGTTAATTTGAGCAAGTGAGGCTCCAACAGTCATTTTTTTTAAAGTTATATTTGTATAGGTTAAAGGCTGCATTCGACCTCAGCAATGTCAGGTTAAAACAAGCATTTACATTAATTATTACCATGTGAAATTGTAAATTATTTTTGGTTGAAACCTAGGATTTAAATATTGTGTCTGTTCAAGGGATTGGAATACTGGAGGTAGGAGAACTACCTGACCCAATGATCCAGTGGGGAGAAGAAATAGCACCCTGGCAGGTGGCAGGTGGGGTGGGTGTTAGAACAATCTAGGAAGCAGCCACACAAGAAAAGGAATTAAGTGTCTCTGAACTTTCCCAATGCTAACACCTGAAAAAAATCTGGTTTAAGACAAAATCTGCAGTTTTGTCACAGTGAGATTATTATATCAAAACTTGCCACCATTTCAATTTATCTCCATCAATTCTACATTGTAGCATAAATTTTACTATTATCTGGAACAAAAAATATATGAATAAATTGAAGGATATCTAATACCCTGAAAGTCAAGAGAAAAATATGAAAAATTTATCTGTTAAAGCAAGGGTTGATAACCACAGCCTGTGGAATAAATCTAGCCTGTTGTCTGTATTTTATTTGTTAGTTTAATTAAACTTTTACTGGGATACAGAAATGCCCTTCATTTATGTATTATCTACGGTAGATTTCACACTATCTTGTCAGGCTTCAATAATTCTGAAAGAGACTCTCTGGTCCACAAAGCCCAAAATATTACCATCTGGCCCTTCACCAAAATTTTTAACAACATTTGTATTAAAGGAAAGGTCCCTGGGGGTGCAAGTGGTTTGTGTTTGACTACTAACCTGAAGGTTGGTAATTTGAACCTATTCAACAACACTGTTGAACAAAGACCTGGTGAACTGCTTTTGTAAAGATTCCAGTCAAGAAAACCGTATGGAGAAGTTATACTCTGTAACACATGGGGTCACTATGAATTGGAATCCACTCAATGGTGGCAAGTTTTGTTTTGGTATTAAAATAATTTTTTATTATTATCCCAAACCCAGGGTAGTTTGAAGAACATGTCAACATTTTAATTATAAAGAAGACTTTAAACATTTGTGCGTTTTAATACCAATTATAATATGACTCAAATAGTTGTATTGTGGGAATTAATGATATATAATTTGGTGCAATCAAGCTCCTATTTCAAATTGTAATTCGTGTAGTTTTTATGAGGAATAAATATTTATGTCATACTAATATAAAATAATATAAAAGAAACTAATCTTATATAAACAAAACCAAAACCAAACCCATTGCCATCGAGTTGATTTTGACTCATAGAGACCCTATAGGACAGAGTAGAACTGCCCCATAGGGTCTCCAAGGAGCAGCTGGTGAATTCAAAATGCTAACCCTTTGGTTAGCAGCTGAGCTCTTAACCATGGCACCACCGAGGCTCCTATCATTTTATATAGCCTTTACCAAAATTTTTTTTTTCTACCAAAATACACCAGCCTAGAGTTACAAACAGGAAGAAAAGCTCCACATTTTTTCTTAAGGTTTATAATTCACTGCTAAGTTTTCTTCCATTGTTTTCATGTACCGCTGTGAATAGTACTGGTATTTGTTATCAACAGCCCTTAAAAATCTGCCTTCTACCTTTCCCCATTCCTGTCAAAATAGCTGCCGTTCCTGTTTGTCGTAGCTGGCTCTGCTTTACCCTAATGCTGACACTTTTGGCACCAGACAGGATTCTCTGAAAGCTATGTCTGATAATTGATGTACCTTCTGGCCCTTGACATATCTTAACCAACTAGACTCACTTCATTGGTGCTCCAGTATGCAGATTTTGCTTTGCTTTTAATACTTGACAGGGAGAATCTCAAAATCCCTCATGTTTATTAGGCTATTCTATTGCTCTGAAAGTATTCTTATGGTTCACTCTGAATAGCTCATAGTACCTTAAGCTTTTGTACCAACCCTCATTTCCCGTGTTTATAGTCAGATACAAGTCCGCCCGAGCTTATACTTTCAGACATATTGCTAAATTTAGGTATGCCCCTCTGTTCTGTTTTCTGAGTCAATGTTATCACACCAAATTGATTTTCTAACTCTCCTAAGGTTTGTTCATTTCCAGATTTCCCTTTCAAGGATTAGGACTTCTATGAACTGTTTCAATTATCCAGTCTACCATCCATCTAACAGTTTGTCCTACTGTGGTGGTTTGCCTGTTGTTATGGGAGCTATGACACTGATATTTTTAATACCAGCAAGGTCACCCATGGCGGACAGATTTCAGTGGTGCTTCCACACTAAGATAGACTAGGAAGAAAGGCCTAGCAATCTACTTCCTAAGTTTAGTCAATGAAAACCTGATAGATCACAACAGAATATTTTCTGATATAGTGTTGAAAGTTGAGTCCTCTAGGTTGGAAGGCATTTGGAATGCATAGTAGCCACAACAATGGACTTGAGCATATCAACAATCATGAAGATGGTACAGGATCAGGCATTGTTCCATTCTATTATACTTGGGGTAGCCAGGAGGTGGAGGCAACTTGATGACCATTAACAATAATCATGAGTTGACTCTGGCTCATGATGTCCCCATATGTGTTAGAGGAGAACTATGCTCCATGGGGTTTTCGTTTTTTATTTTGATTTTTTGTAAGTAGATCACCAGGTCTTTCATCTTAGATGTCTCTGGGTGGGCTCAAATCAACAATCTTTTTGTTAGCAGATGAACATGTTAATGGTTTATACCATCTAGGGGCTCCCAAACTTAATTTAAGCTCAAGTGAAAGACTTGCTTATGGTCACTCTAGAGAGGGAAGGCTCATGAAATTTAAATGGTGGAGTTACAAAACTGTAAAACATGTTAAATTTCCTGGGAAAAAGAAATATAAGAGGTTTTACTAAGTAGTGAACAGTAGGGCAAAATTAAAAGAGCGTATTTCTTCATACAATGTAGTATTGACTCATGGAATTGGTTCACTGAGATATTAACAATAATAGTTTATCTTGTTTACTGTTGGATGTGATTCAGTTTAATTGATGAATGTTTAATGAATTTCTATTTTGCAGTATTTTTAATAAAGAAGAGTCAACTTTGTTTTCAAGGTTTCTAATCTCTTTTGTAACTGATTACAGTATGTAACATGAGAGACAAGCTAGGATTATGAGGAGAGTTTGTTGGTTTGAAATTACTATAAAGGAATTCTAGATCAGGAAAGTGAGGAATAAATATGTCTAGACTTTCACCATCTCTAAAATTTTATGCACTATGATAAATTTATACAAAAGAATAAATAACAGCACCTCCCTGCTCTCCATAAATGGGTTCCTGAATTTGCACTTTATAAACTGGTTCATATATCCATGTCATAGCCAACTGTATGGCATACTTTCTGAGCTTGCTCATCCAAGGGGAAAATAAAAGCAATAATGGAAGAAATTGTGCGGAGAGCAGGATTTAAGACTTTAGATGTGTTTAGAACTCAAATAAATGTATTTATTTTAGTCTATTGATTGCTTTAATAAACTGTTTTTAACATTCAATTCAATAGTTAGACAAATGTCTTATGAAATTAATAGTTACGGCAGATAGCTTATATTCTGTCTTGAGACAGGTGGTTGATCATTTTACAGCTTTTACTTCCTTGCAGAAAACAGAATTTCCTGTAATTGCATTGTGAACCCAAGACCTACAGGTTTTTGAATGGAAAATTTGACTTCCAGTCTGCCATCATTCAAATACTAAAATTTTGATTAGTGTTGAACTTTTTAAAGCATACGGTAAACACAAATGCCATCTTTTGAGATGGCATGTGTGTGAGTCTATGTGTGTGTGTTTGTGAAGAAAACATTTTATCCTGAGTGAGCATCAAACAAAGAAGAAAAGAAAATTAAAAATAACAAATTTTAGATATGGACAGGGTAGAATTGCCCCACAGAGTTTCCAGGGAGCTGCTGGTGGATTCAAACTGTTGATTTTTTGTTTAGCAGCTGAGCTCTTAACCACTGCACCACCAGGGCTCCATTTTAATAATATTGAAGCTTTCAATTCATACACATTAATTAAGGTCTTTCTTAATTTTTTTCAACCACGCTTTGTAATTTTTAGTGTAAATATGTTGCACTTGTTTTGTCAAATGTATTGGGCTATTTAGAATAGAATTACATCCTTGATTTTATTTATTTATGGATTGTTTATTGCTCATACATACAAATACAATTTTTTTTAAATTGATTTTGTGTCTGTGACTTTTCAAACTTAGTTCTAATGGTATTCTGGGGGAATTAGAGGATATCATCTGTATAAAAAGGCAGTTTTGCTCTTTTCTTTCCCATCTATATGCCTATCTCTGTCTTTTTTTTTTTTTTTTTTTCCTCCTTGTCTGATTGCACTGGGTAGATCTTCCAACACTAAGTTGAATAAAAATGGCTGGAATGGATATTCTTACCTGTATTCAAAATTAGAGGAAAAGCATTCAGTGTTTCACCATTAAGTAAGATGCTTCCTGACTTAATGTTAGCAGCATGTAAGTTTTTCTTAAATGATCTTTCTCAGGTATTATTTCTTTTTTTAAATGATAGCATACACTCGGGATGTCACTTGTATCTAGTCTTTGTGTGTGTGTGTGAGAATATTTACAATTCCTAATTCAGTGTCTCCACTTATAGATCTACTCAGATTTTATATTTATTCTTGAATCTGGCTTTGTGATTGTGATTTGTAGAAATGCTTCCATTCCATTGAAGTCATAATTTTTATTATATTATAAAATTACTGAAATATTTCATTATGATCATTTGATTTTTTTATGTTTGAATGGACTGTGGCAATCTTCCCTCTTTCATAGCTAATTTTGGTAAACTGTATATTCTTTCTTTTTCTTGGTTAGTCTAGTTAAAGGTTTGTTCATTTTGTTGATTTTATTAAAACCCAACTTTGGTTCATTAATTTTCACTATCATTTTCAATTTCCTATTTCACTGATTCCTGTAGTAATCTTTATTGTTTCCATTCTTCTTTCTTTCTTTAGTTTAGGTTCTCCATTTCATTTTCTAGAAATTTAAAAGTTTATATTAAGCATTCAATATCTTTCTTCTGTTCTAATAGATATTTAAAGCTAAAAGTCTCCTCAAAACACTGCCTTAGCTCCACCTATAGATTTTGATTTTTTTCGTTCAGTTTAAACTGCATTCTAAATGTTCTCTTTGACACGAGTTTCTTAGAAACGTATTGTGCAATTTCTGACTTCTTTTATTTTCCAATTTTCCTTCTATTGCTGATTTTTAATTTAATTTCTTTGTGCTCAGAATATTTACTCTTCATGATTGCATTCCATTTAAATTTAGTAATATTTATTTCATGGCATTACATAAGGTGTATCCTGGAGAACATTCCATGTGTGCTTGAAAAGAATGTATATTTTGTTGGTGTTGGGTAGAATTTTTTATAGATGACGATTAAGTCAAATTGCTTGATAGGGTTGTTGAAATAGTCTATATTTTTGCTAATTTTGTGTCTAGTTGTTCTATCAATTACTTAGAGTGGGGCACCTAAGTCTCTAATTATTATTGGATTGCCCATTTCTTTCTTCTGTTTGGTCAGTTTTATTTTTATGTCTGTATTCTGGAGCTCTATAATTAGGTGCAGATTAATCTTTTTATCATTATAAAATGTCACCTATTTTTCTCTGATAACATTTTTTGTCTTAAAGTCTATTTTGTATGATATTAATATTGCCACTTTGACTCTGTTTTGTTCATTGCTTGCATGGCATTTCTTTTCCCTTCTGTTATCTTTCAACCCATTTGTGCCTTTAAAATCTTCCTCTTGTAGTCAAGAGATAAGTGAATTTTTTTCAAAACATTCTGTAAACTGCTGCCTTTGTGATGGCAGTATTTAATTAAACATACAATGTAATTATCATATATGATAGGATTTATATCTACCATTTGGCTGTTTATTTTCTATGTATTTTACATCTATTTTTTATTTCTCTCTTACTGCCTTCTTTTGTATGAATTAGATATTTTATACTAAACCATGTAATTTCCTGTTATAAAAAAATAGAATAAGACTTCATTTTCTTAGCGGTTGCTGTGGGGGTTAAATTTAGCATCCTAAAACAATTTAGTTTGCATTAATATTAAGCGTGATGGTTAATGTTCGGTATCAGCTTGGTTAGGCTATAATCCTCAGTGGGTTTGTCAGACACTATGTATCACAGCCCATTTTGTGATCCGACGTGACCAGCCAATCAGTTGGAAGAAGAGTTTCCTTGGGGGTGTGGCCTGCATTCATGATACACAGAATGTTCTGGCAAATTGCTCTTTCAGGATCCTGCATTTATTTCATCATCCTCTGACCTCTGGTTCTTGGGACATGAGAAAATTTCAGCCCGCTGCCTAGCAATTTTGGATTCGCCAGCTTTTGCAATGACATGAGTCAGGAAGAGCCTCCAGCCTTTTGCCTGACCAAAAGATTTAGAACTTGCCAGCCTCTAGAATTGCATGAGCCATTTCCTTGAAAAAAATCTCTCTCTCTCTTTCTCTCTCTCTATATATGGAATATTTATATATATACTTCACTGGTTTTACTCCCCTAGAGAACCCAGCCTAAGACACTAGCCTAATTTTAATAGTACATGGAAACTTTGTTCAAACATTGATACCTTCTCTCCTTACTCCTTTTTAAGGTTTCTGATGGTTGGTATCAGCTGAGAATTTTATGCCGATTGCTTGTACAAGGATGAGTCATTTTTCTTTTACTTCTTTCACATGTTCCCATTTGCTTTGCTTTTGACAATTTAAATACAATGTGTCTAATTGCATATAAACTTGAGTTTGTCTTATTTGGGTTTCATTGACCTTCCTTGATATGTAGATTAATGGTTTTCATCAAATTTGAGAAGCATGTGCCCGTTATTTCTTTAAATATTGTTTTCTTCTCCCTCTTCTCTTCTTTTAGGTCTCCCATTATGTATATGCTCATACACTAAATAGTGGCCCATATGTCTGTAAGGCTCTGTTCATTTTCCTCTATTCTTTTTTTCTCTCTTAGCCTTCCTTTCTGCTTGTGAGGGTTTCAGTGTCAGTAAGAGGTGAGTAACTGGGGCATTCTCAGGTCTTAGCTAGACATGCATATAGCCTTCCAAAGCCCCAGGAAAGTATCAGAAATTTCAAAAACATCTATCAATGTCTCCTTTCCCAGATATTCCTTTTAAATTTTTGGCTGGGTTCTTGTTTGCCCGCATTTATGTTGCAGCCTCATGCAGCTTCCATGTGGAATAATTTCTGCTCATTGTTTTTGACAAAAACCCTGAGGATAGGTTTTCTCCCAAGCAAAGAGCTCTGAGTTAGGGAAATAAGAAGAATGCCCTACAAACAGGGCTTTTCCAGGGTGTTTCCAGAAGACCAAATAGTGACAACACTCTGGGGGCAGACATTTTCGAAAAACTCCAAACCTGGCCTGCCCACTGGAGAGTGGACACAAATCTCCTTTTCACAGCTCTAATGGTTGTGAGTCTGCTGGTTTTCAATACTTTCATGGATTCTTAGAATGGCAGTAGTTCAAGTTCAGAAGTTGGAAGCCCTTCTGTTCTTACTAAAGGTCAGCAGTTCTTGTTCAATAAACACTATTTGCTTTGTAGCAAGCCTTTGGTTAATTTCCAGTATTCTGAAGTAGCTGATATTTTGGCAAATTTGTCAGTGTTTTTGTTATTTTTATAAAAGGAGCAATTTTATGGAGGTCCTTACTCCACAATTCTGGAAGTCCTGCATCCCAACCCACAATCTTATAAGGTGACCAGAGCAGTGATTTCCAACCTTTGCTGTGAAGGAAGAGGTATCTTTATTATGCTTGTCAGAAAGAGTTTTTAGTCTGGAGCAAAAGTTGATTAAAAAAAAAAGTGCAGAGGCACCATGGACAGCTACCTCCCAAGAATATAAAATCCAATATTAAAGCGTATATTAAAGCCCCCGTGGGATTACTAGTCCATCTGGGTGGCACAAACAGTTAAGTGTTGGACTAATAGCCAAAAGGTAGACAGCGCGAATGTCCCCAGATGTGCCTCAGAGGACAGGCCTGATGATCTGCTTCTGAAAGTTCACAGCCTTGGAAACTCTATGAAGCAGTTCTACTTTGCACCATGGAATCTCCATGATTGAGAATCAACTCGATAACAACTAATAACAGCTACATGAGATTACTAAGTCAATACATTTGACTCTAGGTTTTTCTTCTTTTTTCTTAAATAATTGAAAAGCAAAACGATGTGAGATTCACAATGTCCATTAATTGAAATTAAACATTACACAGAAATGTAATAATTCTGACAGTTATTCCAGAATTCACTATTAATTTGCTTATAACAGTCACCATTGTCATGTGACACTTTTCTGGAAATACTAGCAATGCAATATAACAAGAATAACATTGAATTACAAAGCATATTAAAATGGACTATACCCAAGAACTAATATAGTCATCTGATTGTGATATAATGGGCTCAGGCCATACCCAAGAACTAATATAGTCATCTGATTGTGATATAATGGGCTCAGGAGAACACTAGTGCATATCAATTGATACAGCCTGGTACTTACCAGCAGAAGGCTTAACAGTAGCAAACACAGTCTTTCATTCTCTGGCTATTCAAGGAGAGGTGTGTTTGTGACTGGTGTAACTGAGTGCACTATGGGTCTGTGTCCCACAAGACAGAAAATACCCCTATTATTTTATTATTATTACTGATTTTTTACGACATGAGCATTAGAGCAGATTTTGTATTGGGGAAATACAAAATTTAAACTCAGGCACTGAACAGTTAGAGCTGCTCAGAAGAACCAAAAAAAGGAATGGAAAATTGCAGAGCTGTGTAAATATCTGAAGATGTTGTTGTTGGGTGCTATTGAGTTGATTCTGACTCACAGTGATCCTAGAGGACAGGGCTCCCTGAAGACATTGGGACCCCTAAACCATCAAAGACCGAGTTCTGGTATAATGCTTCTAACTTGGTCAAAAGACAGTTACCAGTCATCATTGAATGACAGGAGAAGTCAACAGCTCAGCCAGTTACTTCCAGGTAATCTAGCAAGCACACCGTGAATGAATTAGTTGTGGGCCAGTCTTGCTCATTTCTCCTCTGTGGTACAGTATTTCATTCACAAAATTAAAAAGAAAGGGGCTTTTAAATTATTAGAGTAAAAGAATAGAACAACGATGTGTCTGGTTAAAGAAAAATAAACCCATTAATTTAAATAAATACAATAAGTTTTGTACATACTATTAAGGAATATGGAAACCCTGGTGGCACAGTGGTTAAGCACTACAGCTGCTAACCAAAAGGTCAGCAGTTTGAATACACCAGGCACTCTTTGGATTGGAAACTCTCTGGGGAAGTTCTACAGTGTCCTACAGGGTCGCTATGAGTCAGAATCGACTTGACGGCAACAGGTTTGGTTTTGGTTTTTGAGTGTTTACCACATATCGGACACTCTTTGAGTGTCTTTTCATATGTTATCACAAATTACTCAGAAATAGCCCTCACAATAATGTTTCATATTATCTCCAGTGTAGATGACAAACATGAGGCATAGGGATGTTAAATAACCTGTTCAAAGTCATATCTCAATTGGTGATTAAAAGAGAAATCAACTCCACATTACTTATTGGCTTTTTTTTTTTTTCTTTTTAATCCAGTACAAGAGGGGTCAAACTTCTAGGACAGCCTTATTTGAGCTTACCCAGGTAGATGGTGTTTTGAGAAACAAACAAAAAATTAAATTACTTCAGCATTTCACGACGTTGTACAGAATTTTAGCCAACAAACGGGTGAGATTTTAGTTGTGAAGTCTGAACAACTCAAAAGACACCTCCTCACACATTTTTTGACTTCCCTTTGAGTAGCTGGAGAAGGAAATTCCAACTTAATTTCTTATGAAAAATACTAAAAAATGTGCCCCTCACTGATTACAAAGATATTATTAAAAAAAAAAAGGACAAAAAATATAAATCATATAATTGCCATAGAATATATTAAATAATTTGAACCAGAAGTTCAGGGGTCCAGGAAAGATAGCAAGCCATTAGAGATTTTCAATGGAGATGCCACAACCCAAGAAAGAAAATTTTTTTAAACTACTGAGATTTTAAGCTTGTTACTATAGCAAAACCTAGTTTACCATGCCAGGATCAAAGATTAAAATTAAATGCTAGCTACAGAAAATACTTAAAAGATGTCTACTGTACACATATCCCAAAAGGAGAGAGAAAACGAGCAAAAAAAGATAGAGAAGAAATATTTAATAAACATCTAATAAAATTATTCTTAAATAAAATAAAGATGAGTCCACAGATCAAACTGGCCAGAAAATTTGGCCTATAATTTTCAACATTAAAATATAGTCTAAAATAAATGATCATGAATCTTTTGAAAGGCCAGGAAAAATAAAACAAAGCAAAAAAAGAAAGAAAAAGCAAACAAATTCATTTCTATTGGTTAAAATATATTAGGTTAGTTTCATATACTATATTTTTAAAATTAGATTCACATTAGATAATCTCTTAAGTCTCCTCCTACTCTAAAAAAACTATTGTTCTGTGTGTATAATATATATACACACACACACATATATATAGCCAAAAAAAAAAAAACCATACCTGTTGCCATCAAGTCAATTCCAACTCAGAGTGACCTTATAGGACACAGTAGAACTGCCCCATAGAGTTTCCAAGGAGCAGCTGCTGGATTCAAACTGGCAACCTTTTGATTAGCAGCCACAGCCGTAGCTCTAAACCACTACTCCAATAGGGCTTAGGGCCATGGCCGTTGAAAACTTACGTTTGCTGTTGCTGATACATGCTCAACTTGTAGGCTTTCAAATGCCTTTGGACTTCCCACAAACCACTCAAAAGCAAAATTCAAAGATGAATTTTCATTCTCTTCAGAAGCCCTGGTGGTGTCATGGTTAAGAGCTATGGCTGCTAACCAAAAGTTCAGAAGATCGATTTCACCAGGCGTTCCTTGGAATCCCTATGGGGAGGTTCTACTCTGTCCTATAGGATCACTATGAGTTTGAATCCTAGGATTAAAAACATAATCAGGGAATCGAGAGCAGGCAAACAGGGGAAATGGGAGGTAATGATCAGAAGAGGAATTCTAGAGATTTCAGTGTTGTTACTGCCCTTGCTATTGCAAAATGCCTCAGGGCTACCATTATTTCCAGAGTATTTTACCACTAGCTTATACAATATAATTCTTCAAGTAAAAATAATGGGAAGATATTTTTCCATCTGGTTATATGAATGCATTGCACCCTCTCAGTTTCCTAAGCTATTTAAAGCAATTCATGTCTGCTTTCCATACAAGTTTCCAAAAATAATGCATGAATAAAATCAGGTTGTGCTATGCATCGAGATCTCTATAAAACACTTTTCTCATTGAAGCTGCATCATACATGACAGATGTTTTGACAACTGCTCTTATTAGCTCTCTGTGTATTCCTTTCTGTCCTTTCCCTTGCTAATGTCTACTGACAGCCAGTGATCACAGTTAGCAAACAGCTCCTGTGGTGCTGAGCATCTACCCAGCAAGCTTCCTGCAATCCACAGGAAAAACGAAAATCCTCCCTTGTATAGCTGAATAATTAATTGAACATTGTTAAGCCTGTTCTGCTTGTTCTTACTGAAATCAAAAGGATGATGACTTAATCTTCACTGTTCTTAAGCTAGGACAAACAAGGACAACATAGAAACGAACATTCATGGTCAGTGGCAATATGTTTCCCTTGGTTGCTAGCAGAGTGCTGTAGTTACCGTGAGGGTGCAAAAAAAAAAAAAATTGCCCTTTGAATTTCTATCATTGTCATGTAAAAATTATTAAACACTGATATCGTTTTATTTAACCAGGTTTTTCCAAGTAAGGTTTACAGGCCCTGACATTTAAAAACTGGGATTTTAAATCAGCCAATGTTAATAAAGTTGATTGAAAAATTGGTTGAGGGAAAGGAAATAACACAGAGTGTGTGGAGTAACATGAGGGGTCGGGGGGAGACCTTAGCAGTTTAAGTCTAGAAAAGACAAATCTGAATTAAAAAAAAAAAAACAGCTACAAGTCTGAAAATAATATCTAACCCTGGAAAATGTATCAATGTTCTTTGCGAATAGAAACGATTAAGGTAGAGTTTGAAGGAAAAGATGAGAGACTCAGGCCTGAATGGAGCAATGTACGCAAGTTACAGTCATGATATTGCATGGAGTTATATCTTGCTGTTGTTGTTGTTAGGTGCCATTGAGCTGATTCCAACTCATAGCGACACTATGTACAACAGAAGGAAACACTGCCGGGTCCTGCACCATCCTCACACTTGTTGCTATGTTTGAGACTATTGTTGCAGCCATTGTGTCAATCTATCTCATTGAGGGTCTTCCTCTTTTTGGCTGACCCTCTGCTTTACCAAGCATGATGTCCCTCTCTAGGACTGGTCCGTCCTGATAACATGTCCAAAGTAAAAGAGAGATCCCGAAATCCTCGCTTCTAAGGAGCAGTCTGGCTGTACTTCTTCCAAGACAGATTTGTTCCTTCTTCCGGCATATCACAATATATTCAGTATTCTTCCCTAACACCATAAATCAAATGCACCAATTCTTCGATCTTCCTTATTCATTGTTCAGCTTTCACATGCGTACGATATAATTGAAAACATCATGCTTGAGTCAAGCGCACCTTAGCCTTTGAGGTGACATTTTGCTTTCTAACACTTTAAAAGTCTTTTGCAGCAGATTTGCCTAATGAAATATGTCATTTGATTTCTTGACTGCTCTTTCCATAGGCCTTGATTGTGAATCCAAGTAAAATGAAATCCTTGAAAACTGCAATGTTTTCTCTCCTTATCATGATGGTGCTCATTTATCCAGTTGTGAGGATTTTCATTTTCTTTATTTTGAAGTGTAATCCATAACAAAGGCTGTAGTCTTTGATTTTCATCAGTAAGTGCTTCAAGTCCTCCTCACTTTCAGCAAGCAAAGTTGTGTTATTTGCATATCAAAAGTTGTTAACAAGTCTTCCACCAATCCTGATGCTGCGTTCTTCTTCATAGAGTCCAGCTTCTCAGACTATTTGCTCAGTTTACTGAATGAATAAGTACAGTGAAAGGACACAACCTTGACGCATAATTTTCCTAATTTTAAAACATACTGTTTGGATGACTGCCTCTTAGTCTACGAATGGTTCTGCACGAGCACAACCAAGTGTTCTGGAATTCCCACTCTTTGCAATATTATCTATAATCTGTTTTGACCCAGACAGATGAATGCCCTTGCATAGTCAATAAAATGCATGTAAACAGCTTAGTGGTATTCTCTGCTTTCAGCCAAGTTCCGTCTGACATCAGCAATGATATTCCTCATTCCACATCCTTTTCTGAATGCAGCTCAAATTTCCGGCAGTTCCCTGCCGATGTACTTATGCAACCATTTTTTAATTATATTCAGCATGATTTTACTTACATGTGATATTAATGATATTGTTTGATAATTTCTGCAATCTGTTGGATCACCTTTCTTTGGAATAGACATGTATATGGATCTCTTCCAGTCACATGGCCAAATAGCTATCTTCCAAATTTTTTGGCATAGAAAAATGAGGGCTTCCAACATTGCATCCATTTGTTGGAACATCTCAATTGATATTCTGTCAATTCTTGGATACTTGTTTTTCAACAATGCGTTCACTGCAACTTGGACTTCTTCCTTCAGTACCATTGGTTCTTAATCATATGGTACTTCCTGAAACATTTGAACTTCAATCAATTGTTTTTGGTAGAGTGACTCGGCGTATTCCTTCCATGTTTATTGTACTGTGGTAGTGTGTTTGTTGCAGTGATGCTGGAAACTATGCCACTGGTTTTCAAATACCAGCAGGATCACCCATGGAGGACAGTTTTCAACAGATCTCCCAGACTAAGGCAGACTAGGAAGAAGGACTTGGTGATCTACTGAAAAAATCGGCCAATGAACATCTTATGAATAGCAGCAGAACATTGTCTGATATAGTAATGGAAGATGAGCCCCTCATTTTGGAAGGCACTCAAAATACAACTAGGGAAGAGCTGCCTCCTCTAAGCAGAGTAGGTCTTAATGATATGGATTGGGTGAAGCAGTCTTCAGTTGGTGATGTGGCACATCTCAACATGAGAAGAAACACCTGCAAACATACATTCGTAATTGGAATGTGAAATGTACAAGGTATGAATCAAAGAAAACTGGAAGTCATCAAAAATGAAATAGGACTTTGATGATCGATATCCTAGGCATTAGTGAGCTGAAATGGACGCATATTGGACATTTTGAATGGGGCAATCATATGAACTACTATGCAGGAAATGACAAATTGAAAAGCAATGGCATAACATTCATTGTCAAAAATAATATTTCAAGATCTATCCTGAAGTGTAATGTTGCCTACAATGGATAGGCTAATAGGATTGTTATCCAAACTTATGCACCAATCATTAATGACAAAGATGAAGAAATTGAAGATTTTTGCAAACTTCTGCAGTCTGAAATTGATCAAACACACAATCAAGATGCAGCAATAATTACTGGTGACTAGAATATGTAAGTTGCATACAAAAAAAAGAAAAAAAAAATCAGTAGTTGGAAAATATGACCTTGGTAATAGAAACAACTCCAAAGACCACGTGATAGAATTTTACAAGTCCAATGACTTCTTCATCGGAAATACCTTTTTTCAGCAACATAAATGATGACTATACACATGGACCTCACCAGATGGAATATACAGGAATCAAATCGACTACATCTGTGGGAAGAGATGGTAGAAAAGCTAAATATTTATCACTAGTCAGGACAAGGTCAGGAACTGAACAGACCATCAATTGCTCCTATGCAAGTTCAAGTTGAAGCTGAAGAAAACTAAAATAAGTCCACAAGAGCCAAAGTACAACCTTCAGCATATCCCACCTGAATTTAGAGGCCACCTCAAGAAAAAAAATTGACACATTGAACACTAATGACTGAAGACCAGACGAGTTGTGAGATGACATCAAGGGCATCATACATGAAGAAAGCAAAAGATCATTAAAAGAGACTGAAAAGATGAAAATAATGTCAGAAGAGACACTGAAACTTACTTTTGAATGTAAAGTAGCTGAAGTGAATGGAAGAAATGATAAAGTAAAAAAGCTGAGCAGAAGATTTCAAAGGGTTGCTTGAGAGCAAAAAGTAAAGTATTATAATGAAATGCGCAAAGGTCTGGATTTAGAAAACCAAAAGGAAGAACACACTCAGCATTTCTCAAGCTGAAAGAACTGAAGGAAAAAATTCGAGCCTTGAGTTACAATATTGAAGAAACCTATGTGGTTGCATAGTGGTTAGGAGTTCGGCTGCCAACTAAAAGGTCGGCAGTTCAAATCCTCCAGGCGCTCCTTGGAAACCCTATGAGGCAGTTCTACTCTGTCCTGTAGGGTAGCTATGAGTTGGAATCGACTCAACGACAAAGGATTTTTTTTTTGGATGGGCAATTTGATGCAGGAAACATCAAAAGAAGAAGATTATCCTGTAGAGAATTATAATTATGTAACTATTTGTATATGGGAGTGAATTTGAGAATCTTCTAAGATTTATATGGAATTGTTTTCCTTTGATGGTCAGTGATAAATCTAATTATGTTTCCAATAGGTTTTTTCTTTCAGGAACATTCAAACAATTTTCTCACTCAACAGGTATCTTCATTATTGGCATGATGGTGCAGAATGCAAGTATAAATTGAAAAACAACAGAGGCTGTAGTACAGATTCATTTAAAATTAAATATAGTTTAAAGATCACGATTACTTTCACATAGAGAGTCGTTTACACAAACTAAGAGGAAAACAACTAGCCACTAACCAATAAGGTCTGAAGTATCAAGAAGAATGTGTAAACATTTTAAAAAGATTTGCTGGAAAATCAGACATTAATGATAAACATAAATGGGAAAATATGGAATTTTAAAAGATAGGGAATCAAAGAAACATCTAAGCCAAAAATGTCAGAGTACAAGATGTTTCTCTGTGGCCTCTTATTTCTGTGGGTTTCCTTGACTTGCATGTCCATTGTCAAGTTGGTTCCACCTCATGTTTTATATTCTACTACATACTTTTTATGCTCATAAGTGCAATTAAATATTCTAGAATTCACACCTTAGCAATGTTATGCATAAATTGCTTTGATTTACACAGATGAATGCCTTTGCATAGCCAATAAAACACAGGTAAACATTTTATGGTATTGTCTGCTTTCAGCCAAAACCCATCTGACACCAGCAATGATATCCCTGGTTCTACATCCTCTTGAAAATCCTGCTGGAATTTCTGGCAGTTCCCTGTTGATGTACTGATGCAATTGCTTTTGAATTATCTTCAGCAAAATTTTACTTGCATGAGATATTAATGATACCATTTGATAATTTCCACATTCTGCTGGATCAGCTTTCTTTGGAATGGGCACAGATGTGGATCTCTTCTGGAGACCAGAAGTCCTAATTTCAATCATCTCGTCAATTAAGGCTGAACTCAAAGTCATGCTTTCTTATAAAGCTTACATAAGAAATCTTTATTTTCAAAAATCTTACATTTTCTATCAACCTCACTCATTTGGGCATATAAATTTTATTAGGTTACATGTTTAATTATGGGAGTCTTGCTTCCCCAGTGAGATTGTGGGTTCAAAGGTCAAGAATATGGAGTCAGTAAGAGAATGGACTTTTTTTAAGAGAATGGACCAGGGTACATACATTTCCCCAACCTCTGTGAAAACAGGGAAACTATATACATGTCTTATTCCACTCACAGAATCCATCCTAGTAAGGAAACTGTGGACCCTGTTTTTATTTGTTTGAAATAGTGGGAAATTTTCAACAAATGCAATTTACAGAAGATTTGGTGGGAGTAAAACAGGTCTATACCTTTTTTTTTTTTTTTTTTATATACCATCATGTTTCAGCTGTGACCACTCATTGCTTGTCTGTATGAATAATTTTTCTCCTCAAGGACTATGGGCGGAGATCCGCTCAGTTCGGGGCTTAATGTGACTATACCAAAATGTGATCTTATTAGAGCTAATGTCAGTGAACCTGTCAAGTCCAACATCAAGTCCTGTCATTGTCTCAGTAGCAATGATATATTACTTTGATTATCTGCATAGTTGCCAACTGCTTGACATCACTCAGTTTTTCCCTGGGCTTTGAATGAGTTTGTGGTTATCAATCATCATATATATGGGAAAATCTTCATCTGGAAAGTCTTGTGACTTTAATATTACTGAATCTCTTGTGATTGGAGCCAAATGTGTTGGCTTAAAATGTATCATCTGTGATATTGAAAGGGATATTTGCACTTCAAGTTATACTTCAAAGTTTAATGGAGCCACAATGTACTACTGCACGCTTTAAGAAAAGTAGCTTTAAACATGTTTTTTCAGTGTTTATAATTTTTTTGAAATTCCCTTTTAAACTTTAAAGCAATGTGGCAATTACAAAGGCATGAAGGCATGAAATATTTTATTGGCAACAGACAGTGTATAATATTAATGATTCCATATACACACAACTCTTGGGAGTACCTTTTTTTAATTCTTAATATCATGAACACCTTGTCGGTGAGGAGAAAATTTCCAGTTTCCTGTGGGGAAAAAGGAAACGTGGTCACAATAAATTATCTGAATGTAATAATATAAAGGAGATTTGATCACAAACATTGAGGTTGGGATGCAGAAGGAGTATTATTTTACTCTAACTAGCTTTCTCCAGATGAATATTCTATCATCTGCCTGCATAAAAAATAACTCGATTCATTAATTTTTTTAATTTTAAATTTTCAACTTTAAGATACTTTCACACATAAGACAAAGTTTTGAGAATTCCACAAAGAGTTATCTTACGCACTCTACCCAGCTTCCCAATAATCTTAACAATTACGTAATCAGAATACAACTACACAGCTATCAAAATCAGTAAATCAAATTGTTGTAATATTATTCAGTGATAATATTTTAGCTTATCTTTAAGTGTTATAATTTATGCCAATTCAACCAGTCATCTCAGTAATATGTTTTACTGGTCCAGGGTTCAATGCAGTACTAGACGTTTTGGTTACTGTCCTGTGTCTTTAATCTCCATCACTCTGGGACAATTTCTGTCTTGTTTAGTCTTTTGGCACATTGACACACATGATATTAGCTTGAAAAAAAATGTTCCTCAGTTTGGGTTTCCTGATCTTTTCTTATTATTACATTTATATTATATGTTATGTGGCAAGGTTACCACAGAACTAATGTGCCTTTCTCATGGCATTTTATCCAAAGGATGTGGTAATGTTGTCTCCTTCCTGGTGGTTTTAAATTTAAACACTTGCTCAAAGTGATGTTTGACAAGTTTCTCCAATGTAAAGTTATTATTTTATTTTTTTGATCAGCTTTCTTTTGGGGAGGAACTTTGAGGATATTTAAATATCATGCTTATCATCATATTCTCACCCACTAATTTTACCATCCAGTGATGATTAGTGCCTGTAATAATTATTGCTACGGTGCTTGCAAAATGATAACTATATAATTTCATCATATATTTTTTATATTTGAGACCTGAAACTCTACTGTAGGTAAGATCCATCCCTTACCTACTCTCCCCCATATTTACTTATTTTATTCAATTATTTATACCTGTTTGGACCCAGATATATTTATATGTGGATTGTAATTCTTACTATCATATTATATTCAGTCTTAAATCAGGAGATGTAAAACAGATATGTATTTACAGATAACATTATTTTGACACCTTAAATTTTAATGTTGCTGATCAAGTTCTAATAACCAAAGAAAATAATGAGAAGTAATTTGACTATGAAAATATTTATGTTCACTTGTGGATACGTTTTCTATATTTTCTTAGTTGAACTGATTATTAATTTCCTTTTAAAAAACGTTAAGTAAAATTCAGTGCAACCAATAGTGAAATAACCAGTAAAATTCTGAGCAACAGCAATGAGTTGGATGTCTAATCACATTGCCAAGAAAATATAAAGACATTTCTATTTCTCTCAAGTAGGAGAAATATTTGTTAGCTTGAATCTCAATTTTATATTACTATATTCATTGCCATATTCATTGGAGCCCTGGTGGGGCAGTGGTTAAGAGCTCTGCTGCTAACCAAAACGTCAGCCCTTTGAATCCATCAGCTGCTCCTTGGAAACTCTATGGGGTAATTCTACTCTGTCTTATAGGGCCTCAGTGAGTCCGAATCCACTCATTGGCAATGGGTTTGGGTTTTTTTTGGTTTAACCTTCTATATATTCATAGTTAAACTATTATCAAGCATTTTTTTACTCAAAGTTAATTGATATTTATATATTTCATGTAATTTCTCTGTGCCTTCAAAAGTGTTGGCGATGCAAAATTCTTAAAAGAGTGCTTTATTCCTGTCTCTGAGGTTTCTTCTCAAAATTCTGACACCTATTTTGCAAGCTTTTCCTGTAAATGCACAGGTCTACATAATATACTTTGGACATGTTATCAGGAGGGACCAGTTCGTGGAGAAGAGCATCGTGCTTGGTAAAGTAGTGGATCAGTGAAAAAGAGGAAGACCCTCAGTGAGATGTATTGACACAGTAGCTGCAACAATGGACTCAAACATACCTCCTATTGGGAGGATGGCACAGAACCAAACAGTATTTCACTATGTTGTACACAGGGTCTCTGTGAGCCAGAGCCCACTCAATGGCACTTAAAGACAACAATTGTGAGAACTTTGTTTATTTTGAAATGTTGGTAATATAAACAATGATGTGATGAAAACTCTTGTATTTCCATTATTTCTTTCTGATTAATTCTTAGAAAGATGTTGTATCAAAGGATCTGAGCATTTTTTTAAGGATTTTTTCATTACAATTTAACATAT
Source organism: Elephas maximus indicus (assembly GCF_024166365.1). NCBI lineage: Eukaryota > Metazoa > Chordata > Mammalia > Proboscidea > Elephantidae > Elephas > Elephas maximus. The sequence continues at coordinate 38,574,877 of NC_064836.1, read as the reverse complement.
ACTCAATACGGAAAACACAAAATCACGATAGACCCAAGAAATGTCTTATAAGGGAGAAAATTACCTGGTTACACTTCCCGAGCATAACTACTTTTTAGCTCTTCTTATATGGTTTTTAGTCTTTTTTCCATGGTATTTACATGCTCATTAGACAAATATTGCCATACTCTATGCATGTAAATATGTCATTTTTTAACCAATTCATCACTTTGTAGTTTATTAATACCTTCTCATGTCAATCAATGTTTCTTACAATTATGTTTTTTACTATATATAATAATATGGCATACTATTATTTGACACTGTATACCATAAAATGTGATATTGCAAATTTATATAACCAACAACTCTTTAGTTTATTTCTAACTTAATGCTGTGATTCATTTGCTAAGAGTTTGAGAACATTTATGATTGAGTTATAAATTATAACAAACATCCCTGTAGTTATCTAAAATCGCTAATAAAGTTAGCATCACTCCTAACTATAGATTTTTGGGGTCAAAGCTTAGCATATATTTAAATATTTTGATAACTACTGTCAAAAGTAGAGTGTAAAATATGTTATAATCTTTCACGTCCCTACCAACTGACTGTTTCCCTGCGATATCAGCAACACTGGATAACATAAAACTTTTAAGTTTGTATAACATTTAAAGATGAAATAATGCCTAATCATTAATTTGCAGTATTTGACTGTATAACTTGTAGCTATGTTGATTTTTTTCATGCATTTCATTTGTCAATTACTTCTTTCTATCGTGTCCCAGAAATAGTCTTGCTCCAAAAATAATTTGAAAAGAGTTTAATAAAAGAGACATTTAGAAAAGTATGGTGGCCCTGAGTGGCGCCAACAATTGACATGCTTTGCTGCTAATTGGAAGATAAGTCCATCTAGAGATGCCTTGGAAGAAATGGCTGGCAAACTACTTCCAAAATCCAGCTGTTGAAAACCTACAGAACACAGTTCAACTCTGACACAAGTTCACCATGTGTCAGAATCTACTCGATGGCAACCAGTTTCACAAAAGTGAGTTTATGAAAACCGCAAGGGATAGTGCAGAATCTGAGGGCTAATAATAATAGCAAGGGGAGCCATTGCCAGCCCAAGCTGAAGTGACAAGGAAAGAGTTGTGATCAGAACCCAGAGAAACAGAGCAATGTGGAAAGAACTGTCTGAAGAAAGCGGTGTCTTCTTTTCAGTCATCCTTGGATGACACTGAAGGGAAGAAGCCAGAGGGACAAAGACCCCAAGAACCACATTTTCTCCTGCCAGTCTCATGCAGTTGTTCATATTGGCTGCACCCAGCCCAAAGCCAGGAAGTAAGAAAATCCAGAGCATAGAATGGAGAAGAGTTTGATTTATTTCCTCAGAGACAAATGAAGACATCCAACACGATATCCTCTGTCCAGTCCCAAAGTGAGGTTCTTACCTTTTCCTATGTCTTTAACATAGCTATTTTGGCATTAAATGTAATGGTCTTTTGTAATAAATGATGCAAATATATTTGTCCAATTTATTATTTTATTTTTTATTTTTAATGTTTTCTCACATGCAGACATTGTTCAAATTTGTGTCATCAAGTGGATCTTTTTTCCTTATTATCCTACATTAATTAGCAAGCAAACACACACATATTTATATTTTAATCCACTATCAATTTTGTTTTCTTTTTCTATATAAATATTTAATTATTCTGAAATACATTTTATTCATGCTCTGAGGTAATTTTTGCCCCCAAATTAGCCATATATATAAAACAAAGATTAGATTCATATCTATAATATATATTATAGATATATAATAACATATATAATATATATAAAATCTTTGCCTCTCTCCATGTTTTTTTCCTTTCCTCTCTCTTTTTTAGTTCCATATCATATTGCTATGACTCTGCTTCCAATAATAGCTTTCAACATTTTTCTTTCACCAGACCAATTAAGCTAGATTTTTACACAACACTATGCTCTTACTGATTTCAGCATGGATTTTAAATATGTCGCTCTAAGTTTTAGCTATCTTTTAATAAGTACTGATACATCTAAATTTACAAACCATTTTTTTTTTTAGCGCACATAATTGCCTTTTATTCTTGTCTATCCATTCATATCAACTTTCTGCTCTTATTTTAAAAACACTAGGTTTTAATTTTGTTAGGTGAGTTCTTTACATTGCATTAACAATTGCCAAGAATTTCCTTATACTTTCTCTTTATTTCCCCACAAGAATAGTTATTAAAAATTTATGGAACTGAATAATTTATTGCAACTTTTGTGCCTATTCTCTGCATGCTCAGCTGAACATCCTTTTTCACTTACCAGAAAGAAATAATAAATAGTTGTAATGGGCTTTTTAACACACAAGGTGTATAAAGGAATAATATATTGAGCATCAGGTTTACCCATATCTTAGTTTTAGTAGTAGGAATGTAATACAAATGCAGCTGAAGCTCCTCTCAATTTTTCGTCTTCAGATTATTTTTACCAGTTGCTCTTTGCTGGAGTCAATGTTGTGAAGCCCATGCTGTTTTCTGCAGTAAAGTTTCCACATCTCATGTTTTACTCATCTTCAGATAAGCTGCGATTTTTTTTCTAAATTGTATTTTTTTAAAAAGATCAAATGTGGGCTCCTCTTTTACATCCAGTGTTTCTATTTCAGGGATGGCAGAATCGCTTCTTAGATCTGCAACTGCTCTATCTATGGATCGAACACAGCACTGGTTCAAGTTCTCTTCCAAACTTAGTATTTATCCACACCACAGATGCTCTTCCTCCTCAGAGAAAAAAAAAAAAAAGAATGTTTCCCTAAGATTACACCCTTTGTTACTCTTTTTTTTTTTTTTTTTTTGTCCATTTATTTATTCTGAAAGTGTTAATTCTGGACAGGTTTAGAATGATAATGGTTGTGGCACAATGCTTCAATATTCCCTATTTCAAAAGACAAGACTGCATAGCAAAGGGACAGATATTCAGTTCACTATTAGAAACTCATAGTCTTGGCTATAGCCATGTTCTGCAGCAAATATTTTTTCCTTGGTTTTTCCAGGAACTATTTATTTGAAAGGCAATATCTAGCCAACACCTGCTGTTACACCTAGATACCTTTCTCTTAATGTAGCTCTTTCTGCCTTTGGAAGAAAGTTGGGAAATTATGCCAGAGAGGCATTATTTTATTGCAACTAAAAAAAATTCAAGAGAGACTGGGGAAGATGGCAGACTAGGTAGACGCTACCTCGGATCCCTCTTGCAACAAAGAATCAGAAAAACAAGTGAATCGATCACGTACATAACAATCTACGAACCCTGAACAACAAACACAGATTTAGAGACAGAAAAGGAACAAATACAGGAAGCAGCGATTGTTTTCAGAGCCTGGAGCCAGCGTACCAGTCAGGTAACATTTGGCAGCCGATTTAGGGCAGAGCCCAGGGGAGTAGATGGCACAAACAAGGGGCCCAGCCCTAGCCCCCGAACTCACTCTGGGAGGGGGCCCAGCCAGTTCGCGCGGGTGCCGTGGCGACGCAGCCGGTGGGAGAAGTCCCCAGGAGTCAGTGACTGGTCTTGGAGCGGGGAGAGCAGCGTTCCAGCCAGGACACGCGGTCACGGCACAAGCACAGGGAGCTGCTCCACTCACCTGAACTAACCCTGGGAGGTGGCCCAGTCAGTTCGCGAGGGCGGCACAGCGACGCGGCTGGCGGGAAGAGAAGTCCCCAGGAGGCAGCGACTGATTTTGGAGTCGAGAGTGCACCCTCCCAGCAGGGGAACCTTGACGTTGGGCGTGGGGCTGGCAGCAGAGGATCTGACCGTGACTCCAGCGGGCCAGACCCCCCGGGGGCAATCTCCACACAGCCAGCACACATAGGCGAATCTCAGGTATAATAGTCATTCTAAGCAAGACAAGCTACTCTGGCTATATTCTGAGGTGCTACTCTCCTATCTCTCTGATTCCTCCCCTACCCTCCCCAGGCAGCTTCATTAACATCCGAATTGCCTGAGCCAGAGGGAGAATGGCTCCTCTGGCTCCGGGGCGGCTCTGCTTCCCCCCACCCTTTTTTTTTTTCTTCTGGTCTTTTCCTAATCCACTCTTTCAGCCTGAGAGAAGGAAGAACAACAATAATAATAATAAAAAAAAACCCAGGGACCAAAAATCCACCCCTAATTGGACTAAAAACACAGAACCAGCTACAGCCAAGCATATACGATCCAAACCTCAGACGTTCATCCTTACAGGGAACAAGGTGGCGGTTATACTCCAAAGGCAATTCTGATAGGGATCTGACTGCATTTTTTTTTTAGCGGATTTTCTGGAAAAACTAGTTTCCCAGTGATGGCTCGGAGACAGCAGTCCATATCAAACCACATAAAGAAGCAGACCATGACAGCTTCTCCAACCCCCCAAACAAAAGAATCAAAATCTTTCCCAAATGAAGATACAATCCTGAAATTATCAGATACAGAATATAAAAAACTAATTTACAGAATGCTTCAAGACATCACAAATGAAATAAGGCAAACAGCAGAAAAAGCCAAGGAACACACTGATAAAACTGTTGAAGAACTCAAAAAGATTATTCAAGAACATAGTGGAAAAAGTAATAAGTTGCAAGAATCCATAGAGAGACAGCTTGTAGAAATCCAAAAGATTAACAATAAAATTACAGAATTAGACAATGCAATAGGAAGTCAGAGGAGCAGACTCGAGCAATTAGAATGCAGACTGGGACATCTGGAGGACCAGGGAATCAACACCAACATAGCTGAAAAAAAATCAGATAAAAGAATTAAAAAAATGAAGAAACCCTAAGAATCATGTGGGACTCTATCAAGAAGGATAACTTGCGAGTGATTGGAGTCCCAGAACAGGGAGGGGGGACAGAAAACACAGAGAAAATAGTTGAAGAACTCCTGACACAAAACTTCCCTGACATCGTGAAAGACGAAAGGATATCTATCCAAGATGCTCATCGAACCCCATTTAAGATTGACACAAAAAGAAAAACACCAAGACGTATTATCATCAAACTCACCAAAACCAAAGATAAACAGAAAATTTTAAAAGCAGCCAGGGAGAAAAGAAAGGTTTCCTTCAAGGGAGAATCAATAAGAATAAGTTCAGACTACTCAGCAGAAACCATGCAGGCAAGAAGGGAATGGGACGACATATACAGAGCACTGAAGGAGAAAAACTGCCAGCCAAGGATCATATATCCAGCAAAACTCTCTCTAAAATAGGAAGGCAAAATTAAGATATTTACAGATAAACATAAGTTTAGAGAATTTGCAAAAACCAAACCAAAGCTAAAAGAAATACTAAAGGATATTGTTTGGTCAGAAAACCAATAATATCAGATATCAGCACAACACAAGGTCACAAAACAGAACATCCTGATATCAACTCAAATAGGGAAATCATAAAAACAAATTAAGATTAATTAAAAAAAAATACACATAATAGGGAATCATGGAAGTCAATAGGTAAAAGATCACAATAATCAAAAAGAGGGACTAAATACAGAAGGCATTGAACTTCCATATGGAGAGTGATACAAGGCGATATAGAACAACACAAGTTAGGTTTTTACTTAGAAAAATAGGGGTAAATAATAAGGTAACCACAAAAAGGTATAACAACTCCATAACTCAAGAAAAACGTAACGACTCAACTAACATAAAGTCAAACACTGAAAATGAGGATCTCACAATTTACTAAGAAAAACGCCTCAGCACAAAAAAGTATGTGGAAAAATGAAATGGCCAACAACACACATAAAAAGGCATCAAAATGACAACACTAAACAGTTATTTATCTATAATTACTCTGAATGTAAATGGACTAAATGCACCAATAAAGAGACAGAGAGTCACGGACTGGATAAAGAAACACGATCCGTCTATATGCTGCCTACAAGAGACACACCTTAGACTTAGAGACACGAACAAACTAAAACTCAAAGGATGGAAAAAAATATATCAAGCAAACAATAAGCAAAAAAGAAGAGGAGTAGCAATATTAATTTCTGACAAAATAGATTTTAGACTTAAATCCACCACAAAGGAAAAAGAAGGACACTATATAATGATAAAAGGGACAATTGATAAGGAAGACATAACCATATTAAATATTTATGCACCCAATGACAGGGCTGCAAGTGACATAAATCAAATTTTAACAGAATTGAAAAATGAGATAGACACTTCCACAATTATAGTAAGAGATTTCAACACACCACTTTCGGAGAAGGACAGGACAGCTCAATAGAGACACAGAAGACCTAATTACAACAATCAACCAACTTGACCTCATTGACTTATACAGAATTTTCCACCCAACTGCTGCAAAGTATACTTTTTTTTCTAGCGCACATGGAACATTGTCTAGAATAGACCACATATTAGGTCATAAAACAAACCTTTGCAGAGTCCAAAACATCAAAATATTACAAAGCATCTTCTCAGACCACAAGGCCATAAAACTAAAAATCAATAACAGAAAAACTAGGGAAAAGAAATCAAATACTTGGAAACTGAACAATACCCTCCTGAAAAAAGACTGGGTTATAGAAGACATCAAGGAGGGAATAAGGAAATTCATAGAATGCAACGAGAATGAAAACACTTCCTATCAAAACCTATGAGACACAGCAAAAGCAGTGTTCAGAGGCCAATTTATATCGATAAATGCACACATACAAAAAGAAGAAAGAGCCAAAATCAGAGAACTGTCCCTACAACTTGAACAAACAGAAAGTGAGCAACAAAAGAATCCATCAGGCACCAGAAGAAAACAAATAATAAAAATTAGAGCTGAACTAAATGAATTAGAGAACAGAAAAACAATTGAAAGAATTAACAAAGCCAAAAGCTGGTTCTTTGAAAAAATTAACAAAATTGATAAACCATTGGCTAGACTGACTAAAGAAATACAGGAAAGGAAACAAATAACCCAAATAAGAAACGAGAAGGACTACATCACAACAGAACCAAATGAAATTAAAAGAATCATTTCAGATTATTACGAAAAATTGTACTCTAAAAAATTTGCAAACCTAGAAGAAATGGATGAATTCCTGGAAAAACACTACCTACCTAAACTAACACATTCAGAAGTAGAACAACTAAATAGACCCATAACAAAAAAAGAGATTGAAACGGTAATCAAAAAACTCCCAACAAAAAAAAGCCCTGGCCCGGACGGCTTCACTGCAGAGTTCTACCAAACTTTCAGAGAAGAGTTAACACCACTACTACTGAAGGTATTTCAAAGCATAGAAAATGATGTAATACTATGAAGCCACCATCTCCCTGATACCAAAACCAGGTAAAGATATTACAAAAAAAGAAAATTGCAGACCTATATCCTTCATGAACATTGATGCAAAAATCCTCAACAAAATTCTAGCCAATAGAATCCAACAACACATCAAAAAAATAATTCACCCTGATCAAGTGGGATTTATAGCTATGCAAGGCTGGTTTAATATCAGAAAAACCATTAATGTAATCCATCACATAAATAAAACAAAAGATAAAAACCACATGATCTTATCAATTGATGCAGAAAAGGCATTTGACAAAGTCCAACACCCATTTATGATAAAAACTCTTACCAAAATAGGAATTGAAGGAAAATTCCTCAACATAATAAAGGGCATCTATGCAAAGCCAACAGCCAATATCACTCTAAATGGAGAGAACCTGAAAGCAATTCCCTTGAGAACGGGAACCAGACAAGGATGCCCTTTATCACCGTTCTTATTCAACATCGTGATAGAAGTCCTAGCCAGGGCAATTAGGCTAGACAAAGAAATAAAAGGTATCCGGACTGGCAAGGAGGAAGTAAAATTATCTCTATTTGCAGATGACATGATCTTATACACAGAAAACCCTAAGGAATCCTGCAGAAAACTACTGAAACTAATAGAAGAGTTTGGCAGAGTCTCAGGTTATAAAATAAACATACAAAAATCACTTGGATTCCTCTCCAGCAACAAAAAGAACACCGAAGAGGAAATAACCAAATCAATGCCATTCACAGTAGCCCCCAAGAAGATAAAATACTTAGGAATAAATCTTACCAAGGGTGTAAAAGACCTATACAAAGAAAACTACAAAGCTCTACTACAAGAAATTCAAAAGGACATACTTAAGTGGAAAAACATACCTTGCTCATGGATAGGAAGACTTAACATAGTAAAAATGTCTATTCTACCAAAAGCCATCTATACATATAACGCACTTCCGATGCAAATTCCAATGTCATATTTTAAGGTGATAGAGAAACAAATCACCAATTTCATATGGAAGGGAAAGAACCCCCGGATAAGCAAAGCATTACTGAAAAAGAAGAAGAAGGTGGGAGGCCTCACTTTACCTGACTTCAGAACCTATTATACAGCCACAGTAGTCAAAACAGCCTGGTACTGGTACAACAACAGGCACATAGACCAGTGGAACAGAATCGAGAACCCAGATATAAATCTATCCATGTATGAGCAGCTGATATTTGACAAAGGACCAGTGTCAGTTAATTTGGGAAATGATAGTGTTTTTAACAAATGGTGCTGGCATAACTGGATATCCATTTTCAAATGAATGAAACAGGACCCATACCTCACACAATGCACAAAAACTAACTCCAAGTGGATCAAAGACCTAAACGTAAAGGCTAAAACTATAAAGATCGTGGAAGAAAAAATAGGGACAACCCTAGGAGCCCTAATACAAGGCATAAACAGAATACAAAACATTACCAAAAATGACGAAGAGAAACCCGATAACTGGGAGCTCCTAAAAATCAAACACCGATGCTCATCTAAAGACTTCTTCAAAAGAGTAAAAAGACCACCTACAGACTGGGAAAGAATTTTCAGCTATGACATCTCCGACCAGCGCCTGATCTCTAAAATCTACATGATTCTGTGAAAACTCAACCACAAAAAGACAAACAACCCAATCAAGAAGTGGGCAAAGGATATGAACACACACATCACTAAAGAAGATATTCAGGCAGCTAACAGATACATGAGAAAATGCTCTCGATCATTAGCCATTAGAGAAATGCAAATTAAAACTACGATGAGATTCCATCTCACACCAACAAGGCTGGCATTAGTCCAAAAAACACAAAATAATAAATGTTGGAGAGGCTGCGGAGAGATTGGAACTCTTATACACTGCTAGTGGGAATGTAAAATGGTACAACCACTTTGGAAATCTATCTGGCGTTTTCTTAAACAGTTAGAAATAGAACTACCATACAACCCAGAAATCCCACTCCTGGGAATATACCCTAGAGATACAAGAGCCTTCACACAAACAGATATATGCACACCCATGTTTATTGCAGCTCTGTTCACAATAGCAAAAAGCTGGAAGCAACCAAGGTGTCCATCTACGGATGAATGGGTAAATAAATTGTGGTATATTCACACAATGGAATACTAGGCATCGATAAAGAACAGTGACGAATCTGTGAAACATTTCATAACATGGAGGAACCTGGAAGGCATTATGCTGAGCGAAATCAGTCAGAGGCAAAAGGACAAATATTGTATAAGACCACTATTATAAGATCTGGAGAAATAGTAAAAACTGAGAAGAACACATACTTTTGTGGTTACGAGGCAGGGAGGGAGGGAGGGAGAGGGTTTTTTATTGATTAATCAGTAGATAAGAACTGCTTTGGGTGAAGGGAAGGACAACACTCAATACATGGAAGGTCAACTCAATTGGACTGGACCAAAAGCAAAGAAGTTTCCGGGATAAAATGAATGCTTCAAAGGTCAACGGAGCAAGGGCGGGGGTCTAGGGACCATGGTTTGAGGGGACTTCTAAGTCAATTGGGAAAATAATTCTATTATGAAAACATTCTGCATCCCACTTTGAAATGTGGCTTCTGGGTTCTTAAATGCTAACAAGCGGCCATCTAAGATGCATCAATTGGTCCCAACCCACCTGGAGCAAAGGAAAATGAAGAACACCAAGGCCACACGGCAACTAAGAGCCCAAGAGACAGAAAGGGCCACATGAACCAGAGACCTACATCATCCTGAGACCAGAAGAACTAGTCGGTGCCCGGCCACAATAGATGACTGCCCTGACAGGGAGCACAGCAGAGGACCCCTGAGGGAGCAGGAGATCAGTGGGATACAGACCCCAAATTCTCATAAAAAGACCATACTTAATGGTCTGACTGAGACTAGAGGAATCCTGGCGGCCATGGTCCCCAGACCTTCTGTTGGCACAGGACAGGAACCATCCCCAAAGACAACTCATCAGACATGAAAGGGACTGGTCAGTGGGTGGGAGAGAGATGCTGATGAAGAATGAGCTAATTATATCAGGTGGACACTTGAGATTGTGTTGGCATCTCTTGTCTGGAGGGAGGATGGGAGGATAGAGAGAGAGGGAAGCTGGGAAAATTGTCATGAAAGGAGAGACTGAAAGGGCTGACTCATTGGGGGAGAGCAAGTGGGAGTACGGAGTAAGATGTATGTAAACTCATATGTGACGGACTGATTGGATTTGTAAACGTTCACTTGAAGCTCAATAAAAGTTAATAAAAAAAATTCAAAACTAATTTCAAACAATATGATGTCTGAAGACATTTAAAATGGTAAAATATACAACTGTAGTCTTTTGTAGATCTCATTCAGTTCTACAATGACCTGTGTATACGACCTATGCCCATGTGGATTTACCTCCCATAATATCTAAGCAGTGCCATCTCTAAAATGGAACTTCTGATTCGTGATGGCCCATTTACCCCATTACTAAAAAGTATGCCATTAACTTTTTGCTTTAATATTCATTAATTTAGAAGTGCTTGTATCAATTGCTCTTTCTCTTTGTACTCCACCAAATGATGCTAAAACTAAATTATTTTTGTTTTTTCAATCACTAATCTAATTTTAACTACTACTACAGCTCTCTATTTTAGGTGTTTTGCTGTCACATTCTGCCACTGATAATTTAATCTTAAAATTGTTTCTCTCAGAATCTTCCACCACACTAATTTTTGTCATCCAACCCAGAACCCGGGGCCGTCGAGTCGATTCCGACTCATAGTGACCCTATAGGATGGAGTAGAACTGCCCCATAGAGTTTCCAAGGAGAGCCTGGCGGATTTGAACTGCCGACCCCTTGGTTAGCAGCCGTAGCACTTAACCACTGTGCCACCAGGGTTTCCTTTTTTTTTTTTTTTTTGTCATAAGAAGTTTAAAATCAGACTAGCCTTACATTATCAATTGCTCATACTTTTCTTGATCGGACTTTCAGGCAGCCAGTATCATAAGAATTTTACATGTAGTAAGTAGTTTCATCTTCTTGGCAATTTATTGAGTTTGGTATTATTATTTTCATTTTACTTACACAGGAACTGAAGCAGAGAAAAAAAAAATTGACTTACCTAAGGTTACAGGGCTAAGCAGTAGAAGATACGTGATGGAAAACTGTTTTTACTCCCAGCTCTTACAATACTGTATTGCCATCTCTAAAATTCCTCTTCTAAGTATAACCATTTGTGTGTGGCATAGTCCTTGTTTCTATGCCACTGATTCCACTATTTCTCCAGGTGGAGCACACTCCCACCTTGCTTCTCTATCACTTTATGCTATTTATGCTCTTCTTTCCTAATCCTCGTATTAATATTATTCAATAACCACATCATTACAATAACCCTGAAATTTTCAATGCTGTATGTATAGCATATGCTTTGTGATATATTGCACTTAAATAAAATGAATGTTGGTTTACTCACTCACGTAATACATAATTATTGGGTATCCACTGTTTTCTAGACACAGTACTATGTGCTAAGGACATTCCAGAATAGAAAACAGGAAGAAATGCTTGTCTTTGTGGAGCTTACATTTTAGGATATTTTATATATTGACATTGTTAATGGCTTCAAAATAGGTTATAGTCTCCATTACAGCACATTAAAATTTCTCTACTAATAATTTTATTTATATGGAGATTTTTGATCTTCGTTCATTTACTATGTATCTGATAAGTAAAGACAACTAGAAGTGCTTACTGACGAAGGTAAAAAAAAGTCTTCAGTATTTAGTATGGCTTCCACCTGAGCATGAAGAAAACAGAAATCCTCACAGCTGGACCAATGAACAACATCATGATAAATGAAGAAGAAATTGAAGTTGTCAGTGATTTCATTCAACCTCCACAGAAGCAGCAGTCAATAAATCAAATTGCTTTAAGCATACCTGCTGCAAAATAACTCTCTAAGATTAAAAAAAAAAAAAAAAGATTATGTCATTTTGATGATTAAGGTGCACCTGACCAAAGTCATAGTCTTTTCAATTGCCTTATATGCATAGGAAAGCTGGACAATGAACAGGAAATAGAAGAAGAATTGATGCATTTAAACCGTAGTGCTGGTCAAGAATACTGAATATGCCAGGAAAACAAACAAGTCAATCTTAGAAGAAATACAACCAGAATGTTCCCCAGAAGTCAGGATGGTGAAACTTCAGCTCACTTACTTTGGGCATATCGTCAGGAAAGACTAATCGCTAGGAAAGAACATCATGGTTGGTACAGTAGAAAGTCAGTAAAAAATGAGGGAAACCCTCACTGAGGCAGATTGAAACAATATCTGAAATAATGGACTAAGATATACCGAGGATCACAAAGATGGCAATATTGTGTTTTGATATACATAAAGTTGCCATTAGTGGGAGCCCTTAAGACGGCAACTAACAAGACAACAGTTTGGCAGTTTCCTATAAATTTCAACATACATTTATCATTTGACCCTGCAATCTACTTCGAAGTAATTACCAAAAAGAAATTAAAATATATGTTTCCATAATGTACCATAATGTTTATATGGCTTTATTCATAACCACTGCCACTGAACACAACTGAAATTCTCTTCAACTGGGAAATGCATAAACAACTGTGGTACATTCATGCAATGCAGTACGGCTGAGCAAGAAAAAGGAATGAACAACTGATAAAGGAAAACACGGATGAATCTGTAATGTATAATACTAAGTAAAAGAAGGGAGAGTCTCGAATACAAACAGCATGATTTCATTTATATGACAAACTGTAAAAGCCAAACTTCAGGGAAAGGAAGCAGAGGAATGGTTTCCAAGGCCCGGGACAGGGAAATGAGGTTTCAACCAAAAGATACACAGGGCTTTTCTGGGTGATGGAAGTGTTTTGTATTCTGATTGTTACTGTGGGTACATAATTATGCATTTGTCAAAACTCAAAGAATTGAACATTAAAAAGGGTAAGTTTATAGAACAATAGAAACAAGTACTAAATAAATCGGTTGGCAGTTGACTGCATATAGCAGAAGACAGAATTAAAAAAAAATAGCAACGAAAATAAGCAAACTGAAACAGAGGGGAAAAAATAGCAATATTGTGGAGAGAAACAGTGTAAAAGCCACATATCATGCAACTAAAAATCGATGATGGATTGAAATTTTAACTCCCAATGGACAGGAGAAAGAGTGGAGTAGAAACAATATTTGAAGAGATAATGGCTAAGAATTTTCTAAAACTGGTAAAAACAAACAAACCAATCCCAACTAAAACATCAACCTAGATACTCAAGAAACTCATTAAATTCCATGTAAAGGAAACCACATCCAGACACATCATAATCCAACTCCTGAAAAGCAAAGGGAAAACAATAACAAACAAAATCCTAAATACAGTGATATAAAAAGAACATGCTTTCAAAAGAGCAACAAGCCGAAGGCTGACTGAAAGAAAAAATATGAGAACCAGAAGATAACAGAGCAATATAAAATTCTGAAGGAAAATGAATGTCAAACCAGAATTATAAGCCCAGCAAAAGTACCCTGCAAATATAAAGTTGTTTTTGCACATACAAATGTAGAAATAATTTAGTGTCAGCATGTTCACAGTACTAAATTATGAAATGATATTCTTCAGTCTAAAAGAAAAAAATGATACCATATGGAATTCAGAATAAGAAGGATACAAATTACTGAAAAGAGAGAAAAAACAAAAATCCTGTTGCCATAGAGTTGATTCCAACTCATGGCGTTCTCACGTGTTGCAGGGGAGAACTGCTCCACAGGGTTTTATTTTACTGTAATCTTTATGGAAGCAGTTTGCTAGGCCTTTTCTTCTGCAGAGCTGCTGGATGGGTTCAAACAACCAAACTTTAAGTTAGGCACCCATTGCAAATAGCCTGTGTCACACAGGGAATTTCTGTGCCTAAATGCAAACTGATATGGGCTATCTCAAAAAAACAAATAATAATAATAACAATAATAGTGCCTTGTAGGGTTTACAACATATGCAAATATAAATGATATGGCATTTGCGCAAAGATAAACATAACATAAAAACCCCACAGGTTAGATTAACATAGTTAACCTGGATAAGATTCTTATCTTGTTCCTTAAGTGACAGAAATGCTAATTTAATATAGATTGCATTGAGTAAAGAGTATATAATGCTATTTTATAGGTAACCACAAGAATAATAAAATGAATAGTATATAAAAAGCTGACGTAGGAGAAAATAAGGAATAAAAACTCTCAATAAAATAAAAGTAAGAAAAAAGAAAACCATTTTTCTCTTTATCTGCCTCATCTAATTTCATCTCAAATATTTTTTTTCCAAATAATGTTGAAATAAAAAATAAATATTTGTGTAAATAAACTCATGTGCATTTTAAAATTTGGAAAAAATTCTGAGAAAAAATCAAAGGGTATGTATTAATAAGACAAGTACAAGCAAACAATGACTCCCCCCACCCCGAAAAAAAAAGATAGACATTTTTTATGCAAGGTGGTCCTTGATGGCCACTCTGTGTTTCGGATGATTGGCCACTTAGGACCATTAGAGAAATCAACATTACATATCCTGCATGTCATTATTATTATTTTTTTTTAGGTACTATTAAAAAAAAAAAAAAAAGCCTTCAAATCGATTCCAACTCAGAGCAACACTGTTGGACAGAGTGGAAGTGTCCCATAGGGTTTCCAAGGCGTGGCTGGCGGAATCCAACTGCCGACCTTTTGGTTAGCAGCCGTAGCGCTAAACCACTGCACCACTAGGGTTCCTTTAGGTGCTATCCAGCCAACACCCTAGCCATGGAGTCGATTCCAGCTCGTAGGGAGCCTACAGAAGAAAGTAGGACTGCCCCATATGATTTCCAGTGACTGGCTGGAGGGTTTGAACTGCTGACATTTTGGTTAAAAAAAAAATAAAAACCAAAAAAAAAAAAAAATATTGCTGTCCGGGCGATTCCAACTCATAGTGACCCTATGGGAAAGGGTAGAACTGCCCCATAGGGTTTCCAAGGAGCACGTGGTAGATTGGAACTGCTGACCTTTTGGTTAGCAGCCTTGGCTCTTAACACCAGGGTAAATATTAATAAATCTGTGTATTAAAAGAGAGATATTTGCTTATTTTACAAACCTGTGAATTCTTATACTTACCTATTTTTAAATGTAGTACTATTTACAATCTATTGGAATTAACTGAATTTATTTATTTATTTATTGGAGATAAATAAACATTCAAAATAGATGTTACATTGCCAGAAATAATTCACTGAAGTATATGAAAATTCAGATTTTTTTTTGCAATATTTCAAAAGAACATATGCTAAAATCACTTCATATTTATGGTATTAAACTAGTTAATATACACTGCTGCTGTTTAAAAATGGAAGCAAATTTTGTGTTTTTAATTATTTATATTTGCAAATGATGAGAAAGACAGATCACCAAGAAATAACTGCAATCAATGCAGCTGAAAATTAAAACAAAGCACGGCATCTTTTGATATTTAAGTTTTCTATTTTTCTTAATACAGTGGCTCTTGATGAATGATGTCTTTTGAATACTTACTCATAACAAAAAAAAATGAGAAAAGTTAAATATTGATGTTCACAGTAGGATAGTTGCAATATTTCAGTGACTTTTACAAAATAAACAATATGTCTACTGGCAAAGACATTCTCTGTTGATGAAAGATGATTTATCCTCTCCAAAGGAAATCAGAAAAGTCATTTTAAGCTGTATTTATCTGTTATGGAACTATTTGCTTCTTTTTTTCTGAAGAAAATAGACATGATGTGCAATAAATTTGTTGACAGTGTTGGGTTTTCCTTTTGAAAAATCCAATGATCTCGATGTTTTAAAACAAACCATAGTTCGCCTTAGAAATATAACTTATTCTTTTTGAAATGTTAGAAATATTTTCATTGAAAAAAATGTGTATTTCCTGATGCGGTAATGGATTCCTCTCTACTGTAATATGAAATTTAAAAATCATATACAGGAATGCTCAGATCATAACAAAGCATAGAAACGGGCATTAGACAACGGATAAAATGTTACATGACTCCATAACTCACAAATACAATTTCTCTATATTAGACTTGGCAGGAATATATATAATATATATATGAATTCTTTATATATCTCTAAAATATATTTTGAAGTTATCTGACAATCTCCAGTAGGTATGTTCTAGGATATAGCATCAATGACTTAAAAACATTTGTACTGAATAGTTCAACTATTCAGTAGTTTCTGTACTATATTAGGAGCCCCGGTGGGACAGTGGTTAAGAGTTCCACTGCTAACCAGAAGGTCAGCAGTTCAAATCCACCAACTACTCCTTGGAAACCCTATGGGGCAGTTCTACCTTATCCTATAGGACCACTATGAGTTGAAACTAACTGGATGGCAATGGGCTTGGGTCTTTTTGTACTATATTAAAGGTCATCATGAATGAGGTAAGTGAACACAAAAACAGACATCACCATTTATTTTTCTCACTCATTGATGTGGTAAATCAATGAGATTTTCCATGGAGGAAAAAGGTAATTTAGGAGGTAACCCTTTATTAACATATTTTTTTCTCCTTAAATTTTTTTTTTTTTTTTATGGCACGTGTTTTCAGTATTGGAATGCATGCTTACTAATTGAGTGTGTTTAAATTTTTGGTTGGTAATATGGATTTTGAGATATACGATCTGGTAATACAAGCCGACAATAAGGCCAGTGGTATTGAGGCACCATGAGTCTGTCGTATGACAATATAACAATGAGAACTATACAAATAATTTGTTGTGGGTGCCTTTCTATTAGGTTGGAAACCCTGGCGGCATAGTGGTTAAGAATTCGGCTTCTCCAAAGGTCAGCAGTTCAAATCCACCAGGTGCTCCTTGGAAACCATAAGGGGCAGCTCTACTCTGTCATATACGGTCACTATGAGTTGGAATTGACTCAAAGGCAATGGATTTTCTATTAGGTTATATTGGGAATCTTTAGTTTCCAAATATGACACAGAAAAACCAAAACAAACTTGTTAGGGCTCCCTATCACACAAGAAGCCATAATTATGCATGCAGACCTTATCTCACAGAAATAAAGGGGGAAAAACACAAAAGTTTACAAAACTAACGCATCTAGGAAACATCATCTAATAGAATGCTCAACCTACACAACAATGAGGCTCAGCTTCAGTTTGCTAAGCTTCATGCATCTCCAAGGGGATCCACTTTAACCCTAATGCATTAGAGCCTGAATATCACCCCACCTCTGAGGTCCAGAATCAGGAAAATCAGCTAGTATGCTGTTAACCCGATGGGAATGAAGAGTTAAGGCTGAAGGCAGCATGCACCCACATGCACACACAATAATAATAATAAAAAGTACAGAATATATATTTTGAAGCGAAAATTATTGAAAACTCTTCAAGGTAATGGAGACTGGCTAAAAACTGAAAGCAAATATTTTTTCAGAGTGCTCAGTGAAATTAAGTGAACTCTGCATTGTGAAAGACTGGATGACGTATAGGATACATGATCTGTTCTGGTACTCTGGGAGCGTCTTGATTGCTTTAGCCAGATGATTGAGATATATATATATATATATAAAATAACTAACATATGAATGCTTATAATGTCAAATAATTGTAAGAAAAAACAAGCAGAATAGATATTAAAAAAGCAAAGAAAATTTTCAAAAGTATCAATACATGACAACTTGAAATTGTTTAGTCTGAGTCTTTGAAAGAGAATTGAAATTTCTGCATAAGGGAAATGTAAGGAAGGCTATTAAAGTTCACATTTACCAGCAACCCTAATATTCACAGCATTGTTAAGGGCATATGCTATTACTGTCTCATTAAAAAAAAAAAAAAAAAAACATAAAACACTAGAGATTCAGAGATTAAACGGTCTGCTCTAAATCATAGTGCTACAAAGCAGTAGAGCTCAGATTCAAATTTAGGCTACCATCTGAGTCTACTCTTTAAGCTGCACTGCAATATTACTTAGACACTCTATTAGGAGAGGAGAAAAACAGTCATCACAATGGGAAACTAAGGTAAAGGTATATTTGGCTATTGGTTATTAGCACTCGTGTGAGGTGGGAAAGGAGTAATAGAGCTAAAGAATATGTTGAGATAAGATTTTAAAGGGCCTCAAATGATAAGATAAAAATTTTAAATTTGAATTGTAGAAAATTTAAGAGGTCTGTTGATAAAAAACTAATAAAGCAAACAAATAACAAATGTACTGAGTGACTACTAATATGTCATTCGTATTTATTTATTCATAGATTCACACATATAAAATTGTTTACAGAGTGTCTATTATATGCCAGGTACCATGTTACAGGAAACCATGGTGGCATAGTGGTTAAGTGCTACGGCTGCTAACCAAATGTTTGGCAGTTCAAATCCGCCAGGCGCTCCTTGGAAACTCTATGGGGCAGTTCTACTCTGTCCTATAGGGTTGCTATGAGTAGGAATCGACTTGACGGCAGTAGGTTCGTTTTTTTTTTTTTTTTTAGGTTACCATGTTACATGTGAGAACACTGAGATAAATTAGAGACAGTTGCTGCTATAAGTGAACTCACATATTTGAAAAGTTAGTCAAGCAAAAATGTAAGTCTAATATGATAGTAACTTTTATCAGCATTATATTATAGGATTCATATAAATGTGAATATATGTAAGCTTTTTTTTTATAGTTTTCAGTATATAAAATTATATATATGTCTATATACACAATTATATATATATCTATATACACATATTTATTAGGATTACTTATGTATGTGTGTATATGATTATGTACATGCATATATCTAATCTACACACATATATGCATATACTTAGTTTTCTTCTAGAGTTAAAATACACACAATTTACTTGCAATTTTATATAAATATAATTACCAACATAATGTGATCTTAATTTTCTTTTTATGTGACTGAACTCCTCTGTCTTATTTACGTAAGACTTTTTAAACTGCTGTAATTCATACTAAGTTAACAAACTATATCTTATACTCCCATTTTTTTTCCATAGGTATATATACAGATGCATGTATAAATATGCACACTTTGAAATACAGATTGTTTCCTATTGTTTAGAACAATGAGCTACAACATGCAATGCACTACATTTTCTTTTCCTCACTCTAAAAATCTTTGTATAAACCATTGAAACTTGATTAACATTGATCTAATTCATTATTTGCAATGACTCCATAATATTCCACTGTGTGGATAGACCATAATTTATTCAACCACCCCTCTTGTGATTGGCATACAATATGTTGGTCACTCTTATGCCCTTGCATACTTTTATGTACTGGACCTTTCAGATATTTAAAAATAAATTCTAATAAGTGAGATTGCTGGGTCAAAGTCTATATTTGTGTTTTAGAAGAAATTACTAACTTGATTTCCAAAAAGCAGTAAAGTTGGTGAAACTTTACTATATTAGATATTAGATGAAACCCATTGCCAGCTAGTTGATTCCAGCTCATAGGAACATTATAGAACAGAGTAGAACTGCCCCACAGAGTTTCCGAGGCTCTAAATCTTCACTCACAGAGCAGCTGCTGGGTTCAAACCTCCAATCTTTTTGTTAGCAGCTGAGTGCCTAACCACTGCACACCAGGGCTCCTATAAATATCAGATAAAAAAACATTTCTATAAAGTCCATGCCAACTCAGTGACCCTATAGGACAGAGTAAAACTGCCCCATAGGGCTTCCAAGGAGTGGCTTGTGGATTCAAACTGCCAACATTTTGATAGCAGCCAAGTTCTTGAACACTGAACCACCAAATATCAGATGTTGTTGTGGTTAGATGCCGTCCAGTCAGTTCTGAC
Organism: Elephas maximus indicus; assembly: GCF_024166365.1. Taxonomy (NCBI): domain Eukaryota; kingdom Metazoa; phylum Chordata; class Mammalia; order Proboscidea; family Elephantidae; genus Elephas; species Elephas maximus. Next base: position 38,554,722 of record NC_064836.1, on the reverse strand, counting down.
TCATAGCCACCCCAAGTACAACAAAATAAAACACTGCCCGGTCCTGCGCCATTCTCACAATTTTTGTTATGCCTGAGCCCATCGTTGCAGCCTCTGTGTCAGTCCATCTCGTTGAGGGTTTTCCTCTTCTTCGGTGACCCTCTACTTTACCAAGCCTGATGTCCTTCTCCAGGGACTGATCCCTCATAATAACATGTCCAAAGTATGTGAGAAGTAGTCTCACCAATCCTTGCTTCTAAGGAGCATTCTGGTTTTTTCCCAAGACAGATTTGTTCATTTTGTGGCAGTCCATGGTATAGTCAACGTTCTTCATCGCCACCACAGTTCACAAGGCATCAATTCTTCAGTCTTCCTTATTCATTGTCCGGCTTTCACATACATATGAGGCATTTGAAAATACCATGGCTTGGGTCAGGTGGACCTTAGTCCTCAAGGTGACACTTTTGTTTTTTTAATGCTTGAAAGAGATCTTTTGCAGCAGATTTGCCCAGTGTAATGCATCTTTTGATTTCTTGACTGCTGCTTCCATGGATGTTGATTGTGGATCCAAGTAAAATGAAATCCTTGACAACTTCAATCTTTTCTCCTTTTATCATAATATTGATTATTGTTCAGTTGTGAGGATTTTTGTTTTTATGTTATCCATAATTTGTTATGATCCACACAGTCAAATGCCTTAGCATAGTCAATAAAACACAGGTAAACATCTTTCTGGTATTCTCTGCTTTCAGCTAGGATCCGCCCAACATGAGCAATGATATTCCTGGTTCCAAGTCCTCTTCTGAATTTGACTTGAACTTCTGGCAGGTCCCTGTCAATATACTGCTATAGCCTCTTTTGAATGATCTTCAGCAAAATTTTACTTGCAGATGATATTAATGATATTGTTCGATAATTTCCACATTTGGTTGGATCCCCTTTCTTGTGATCAGGCATAAATATGGATCTGTATCCAGTTGGTTGGCCAGGTAGCCGTCTTCTGAATTTCTTGACGTAGGCGAGTGAGCACTTCCAGCTCTGCCTCCATTTGTTAAACATCTCAACTGCTATCCTTCAATTCCTGGAGCCTTGTTTTTTGCTAATGCCTTCAACGTAGCTTGGACTTCTTCCATTATCAAACGGTATACCTTTAATCTTAGATTTCATAACAAAAGGGACTACACCTATTTAATTTTCTTTAAAGCATTCTTATGAATATGTTATCTCACATTTTAAATTTTATTTCCCTCAATATTAATGGATTTTAGCATTGTTTTATAGATTTGGATTTGCACCTCTGGAAGTAAATACTGTTAATCCCCAATTTAAGAAGTGTTTAAGTTACCACAAACTACATTTACAAGCATCCTTTTTTTTTTTGCACACTTTTTTGTCAGTCATATGTACTACATACAGTGTTGCAATGCGTAATTTGCTGATGTTATCATTCTCAGATGTTCACTTATAGATGCTTATATGTACTGTTTCCAACTCCCAAAGAGAAAGATCAGATTTATAGAGATACGGATGATAAAAGGAAATAATAATGAAAACTAAAAAAAAAAAAAGATATTTAACTTATGTCAGAACGCCTTTAGATGGAGTCATTGGAAGGGAACCCTGTCATAAGTAGGGGACTACCTGTATATCTATATATAAACCTTTGTTCATGTTTCCGTGGTTTATAAGTCTTATATGTCAACTTAAGGAGCCCTGTTGGTGCAGTGGTTAAATGTTTGACTTCCAGCAAAAAGGTTGGCAACTCCGCAGAACAAAGATGTGGAAGTTTTCTTTCAAAAAGATTACACCCTTAGAAACCCTATGGGGCAGTTTTACTCTGTCCCTATATGGTTGCTATGAGTCGGAACTGACTTGAAAGCAACAGGTTATATATGAATTTATAGTTATTTAAAGACCACGCATAACTCTATGATTATCCTTTGCTTCAGAATCGTACACTGGAAATCTATCTCAAAAGGTGAGTTGAGGATGGTTAAAATATATATATATATATATATATATATATATATATATATTTTGTAAGGTGAATTGAGGATGGTAGCTAGTAATTATTTTCATGGATTTTTTCTGATTCAGGGCCAGGTTAGAATCATAGGTTGTTACATGCCGAAGGCTGCAGATTGGGGAAAGATAAAGCAACAAAACCCTTAGTAGGTGTATGAGAATGGAAGATAAATCAGATATTAATAGACCTCAAACGCATTACGAGTTTGCTAAATTGTACAACATAGACTGAGAAAGAGTTAGGCTGTAAAATTTTATCAGGCTGGCACTTAGGAAACAAAGACCAGGGAGAAAGAAACCATTTTGTAAAAATAAATACATAAATAGGCCAGAAACAAACGCCCTGGAGGGAGTGGTGAACGAACTCTGAAGCTCAGCGACTGTGGGTACAGGTAAAGAATGGAAATCAAGCTTGGCCCCTGCTAAAATGGATACAAGTGTAAGTGGAGGGAAAAAATTGGAGACTTGAGGGCTTCAAAATGTGACAGTCTCACTATCAAGACGTTTCATTTGAGTAAATTTCACAAATATTTAATAAAAAGCTACAAAACAAATCAGATCGAGGTTAAAATATTTATTTCAGAAACAATAAATTTTCTGTAACTTTTTTTCTGCAGTTTACTTTTTATCCATATGTAGATTTAAATACTATATATATAAATTACAAATAAAAAAACCGAACCTGTTGCTTGTAGTCGATTCCAACTCATAGCAACCCTATAGGAAGAGTAGAACTGCCCCATAGGGTTTCCGAGGAGTAGCTTGTGGATTTGAACTGCCAACCTTTTGGTTAGCAGACAATCTATTAACCACTGTGCCATGAGGGCTCCACATAAATTAAAAACCCAGAGCCGCTGAGTCAATTGCGACATTGTGGATGTGTACATTTAACTGTATCCATTTTGTATGTTTCTATGTTTACATACATATATTTAATAATAATTTATTATAGGGTAGTACTAAGTGCAGGTGTAATTTTAGGCTCAGAGCAACATTCAAAATGAGTGAAACTTAAGCTCTGCCAGATTATAAAATATGTAAATTACTTAGCATGAGCTTTCTTACATTAAAAAATTTTTTGAATCAGAATTCAGACAAACACCAAATGAATACATACAAATATAGCTAATTGGATTATACATACATAAAATAAAAAGTGAAATAAACATGTAATTCCAGGTATCAAATTTTAATTATAGGTGTAGGAGGGAAATGAAGAAAAAGAGAGAGACACACACAGAGAATATTATGTCATATTTGGGAATAATGCTAGTAAAGGTCATAGTGAAGATTTGATATCCAATAGGAATATTCAATATTAAATAACTTTTAAAAAGTAGTTTAGAGGAAGTGACATCATTTTCACAGGAAAAATTGTAGCAGAATATATTCCAAGTATTTATTAACATTTATCATTAAGTTGGTGCATCTTGGTTTATGGTTTCCCTAAAGTCATAGTGCTTATTAGCATCAAGCTCATCTAACATAAGAGAGTTTCATATAAAACATAATCTGAATATATTAACTTACTTTAAGAGAGAAAACCATCACTAGACTAGAATGATCATGTAACTCATTTTTTCTTTGGAAAACCTATCTGGGAGAGCAAATGATAATTGAAGTGTTGTTTATTAGCGAACAGATTGAAGCTAAGGGAGTTCAGTGTACTATCTTTTTGTGTATACACTCATCTAAACCCAGATTTATTAAGTAATGTCTGGCACTATGCTAGCAGGTGAGTCTGGCTATGTCTGAACGAGTAGAGAGAGATTCATTAGTTTCTGAAAAGCCTGGCACCTAGCCAAAAGTCTACTTGGCTCTTTCTGGCCCGAACATAGGCTTTACCTGACAGAACTCCAAGGGAAAAGTTGCCCTCCCCACAAGATACTTGGTGCACCAACAAAACATTTTAGTCTCTGAAGGGAGTTGCAGTCAAGGACTTGGCCCCCCTGGCTGGGCATGCTCTTACACGTATCTGTATCCCTTGCTCAACATCTCTTTTCAAAGACTTATTTACTGGGAGTTGGGGGGAGCTTTGGCTGGGGCCTTCCTCAGACATCTCCTCTGAGACCTCTTTAATGGGGGGTTACAAACACCTTTTCACCATTCTTAGTACTTTTCCACTACATACCACTTTCACCTCTCCTTTCGGCTGGCACTCCTGGGACTCCCTGGCTAGGTAATAAGATAATCCATCACATCTGTGCTGGTCTGTCTGACCCTCACCAGCACCCCTTTCCATGAGTAAAAATGGCTTAAGGGGACTTCTAAGCCAATTGGCAAAATAACTCTGTTATGAAAACATTCTGCATCCCACTTTGAAATGTGGCGTCTGGGGTCTTAAATGCTAACAAGCGGCCATCTAAGATGCATCAATTGGTCTCAACCCACCTGGAGCAAAGGAGAATGAAGAACACCAAGGTCACACGACAACTAAGAGCCCAAGAGACAGAAAGGGCCACACGAACCAGAGATTTACATCATCCTGAGACCAGAACTACTAGATGGTGCCTGGCCACAACCGATGACTGCCCTGACAGGGAGCACAACAAAGAACCCCTGAGGGAGCAGGAGATCAGTGGGATGCAGACCCCAAATTCTCATAAAAAGACCAGACTTAATGGTCTGACTGAGCCTAGAGGAATCCTGGCGGTCATGGTCCCCAAACCTTCTGTTGGCCCAGGACAGGAACCATTCCCGAAGACAACTCCTCAGACATGGAAGGGACTGGACAGTGGCTAGGAGAGAGATACTGATGAAGAGCGAGCTATTTGTATCAGGTGGACACTTGAGACTGTGTTGGCATCTCCTGTCTGGAGGGGAGATAGGAGGGTAGAGAGGGTTAGAAACTGGCAAAATTGTCATGAAAGGAGAGACTGGAAGGGCTGACTCATTAGGGGGAGAGTAAGTGGGAGTATGGAGTAAGGTGTATACAAGCTGATATGTGACAGACTGACTTGATTTGTAAATGTTCACTTAAAACTCAATAAAAATTATTATTTTTTAAAAAAAATGGAACAGTGGAGGAGCCAGTGCTTTTTCTGGCTTATTCTCTTTATTGTACTACCACAGTGATCAAATTCCTGACTGTCACTTTCATCTCAGCTTATTGTCTTAATCACCTGCTGTAACACCTGGCAGCTAGCTCTCGGCTCATCTTACCTCTTGACAATTCTTAGCATCAATTCTGATTGCTTGTTTTTCTTCAATCTATGTTCAATTAAATGAAATGGTAAATATATTTATAATATAAATATTTGGTAAATATAACTCCCTCGATCTTTATTAAAAAGAGTTATCAACTTACTCTGATGAAGAAAAAGTGGTTAAGAAATAAATGATCTCTTTTCTACTCTGTACTAAAGCTTGACGTCACTGTATCTCCATAGTTATTCTGGAAAGTAAGAGAAAAAAAATTCAGAAATTTTGATAGAATTAACTTGAGTCCTCAGCAGATTATTTATCAGAGTTCCAGCTTCAAGCAATTAACATCCCAACTACCTAAACAAAGGTCATTCGGCTTCAGAGAATAGTACTTTATAAAGAATCCTTTGAAACCAAAAGAGTTTTCTTGTGCTTTGGTTGATCTCATTTCCAAAGCTGAAATGAAATATTTCTTCAGAAAGTTTCTACAAGGCTAAATTCAGGGCATTGAAATGAGGATATTAATTAGAGCCTCTCCAGAACATCTGTACCCTAGTCTGGGCTCATTGTAATTTTTATTACAAATTAGATTCATGTGCATCCTTGATCCTGACCAGGCAATCGCACGCCAAGGGGAAAAAGGAACTTATTAATATCTTCCTGTAATATTGGTATTTACTGTATTGAAATAACAAATTGTATTTATTGCTGAAATTATTAATGCTTTGTTATTGTCAATCAAAAATGCCTTATTTGTGCTGATTTATTTTCAGTTAGTTATAGTCTCAGTCAGGATTCTCTAGAGAAAGAGAACCAGTAATGAGATATATATATACATTCATGTGAGGGTAAGTGAAAAAACGTAACTGCTAAATCATAGAAAACTTTATTAAACAAAAAGAAGCGATCGTTTCTTGACATAACCTCCATCTGGGTCTATAGGCTTCTGAAGATGAAGTTTCCATCTCTCTAACACTTCCTGGAAGAATTCTGTGCTCTTTAATTTACACCAGGTCGAAATGGCAATTTTGGCATCCTCAAGGGATTCAAATCATGTTTGTTTTAAATGATCTTTGAGTTTGGGTGGGGGGGAGAATTCTGAAGGGGCAAATCAGGGCTGTAGGGTGGATGGGTAAGTATTCCCAGTGAAATTCTCATAGGACAGCCCTTGCTACTCTTGAGGAATGAGCAGGTGTATTGTCACGATGGGAAAAAAATTCCTTGGTGCAAATTTTCTGGCCTTCTTCTCACCAATACGGTTTTCAATTCTCTTAAAACTTCTTCATAATGAGCCCCCGTGATCATTATGTGTCCTTCAAAAAAAATCTATCAAGATTACCCCTTTTGGAGTCCCAAAAACACAGTCGCCATAACCTTTGCTGAGCGGTGTTTCCTCTCTTGACTCATCTTTGAGGTCTTCCAAACCTTCCTAAAAATGCTTGATCCATCTAAAAACTGTTGCTTTTTGTTGGACAGTATTCCCATAAACTTGTTGAAGAGCTTCAATGACTTGGGAAGATGTCCACTTGAGTTTTGTTAAAAATTTGATAATAGCCTTGACCTCAAAAAATATTTTTTTCCATGACACAAAAAGTATCCTTTTTTTAATGTACCCTATTTTTTTTTTTTTTTAAGGAGACTAAGACAAGTATATTACTGAGATAATTTGTCTGCAGCCATCCACTGATAGTAGAGACATGTTTAAACATATTTTGTTTGGAATAAACCTGTTCATGTATGAACTGGATCCCTAGGAAAAATCCTTTTCGACTTACACTTGTATATACTTTCTCCTTACTTATTGACATGGTTAGGATCCAAAGACCAGGTCATTATGCATAATCAGTGTTATGTGCAAATGGAAGATGAGCACATCAGAGGATGATTATAGGATTACATAACTGTCATATTACATTATATGATTACATAACTGCCAAACCACTGAGAATCATGGCCCAGCCAAGTTGGCACATAACCCTAACCACCACAGCCAGCTTTACTCTAGCCTCACACTTCGGTGTTTGTTACTGCCAGACATACATAGTTAATGTGCAAAATAATCAGGTAGGTCTTTTACTATTGTCGTAAATGTGAAATGTCAGATAAAAAGATAGCTGATAAGTGAGAAGAAGGTATATATATATATATATGCACATACATACATACGTGTATTTACATATATCTATACTGTTTTTAGGGGCTGTTGAGTAGATTTCCAACTCATAGTGACCCCATGCGACAGAGTCTGCCCCACAGAGTTTTCTTGGCTGTAATCTTTATGGGAGCAGGTAGCTAGGTCTTTCTCCAGTGGAGTGGCTGAGTGTATTTGAACTGTTAATCTTTCAGGTAGCATCCAAGCACTTAACCGTTGTGCTATAGGGTTTGTGTATGTGTATATATATATATAAACAATATGTATATATTGTACATATTCACAAGATAGAGATTCACTCGAAAAAATTGCCGCATGCAATTTCAGGGGGCTGACAGTTTCAAACTTAGTTGCATAGGTAACAGCCTGGAGATTCCTGCAGGCTTGCATCCCAGGTTCTGTAGGTCAGGCAACTGGAAGGCAGAGTTCTGCCAAATATATATGTTTAGTCTGGAGGCAGAAAACACCTTAGAGAAACTCCTTTTATGTTCTTAAGGCCTTCAAGCAATTGGTCGAGGCCTGCTCACATTATGGAAGGTAATCTGCTTTACTGATGAGCAACTGATTTAATCGCATGTAATTGTGTGTGGATAAACAACTGGGAATCACAGCCTAGCTAATTTGACACAGAAAATTCACTATCACAGTCTACTCTTGGTTAGCTTGAAGCCAATAGACATGTACTTAAACTCTATGTAACCTCTAAATAAAGACAAAAAAGTCATACTTCTGCCTAACATGATACAACTATCTTCCTTACAATTGAAAATGTACTAACCCTTTTTCCAGAGAGAATGCAAAGTTAATACATCTCAAGTTTAATAATAGAGAATAAGAGAAAGGAAAAAAGCAAATAGATGGACGTATATATATATATATATATATATGTGTATGTTTGTATAAATATATCTTATAAATATATGTGTACACACAAACATATTCATAACAAAACAAGGAAGCAATACTCATAACAATTATAGCCCTTGTTCATCAGACTGGTCACATGGTTATAGTTGGTATTTATAACTACCTTTTTTCTACTACACATTCCATATTCTCTTTCCACTAAGCAAATGCCTCATCTTGTCATGGTTCTTTGCCTGGTGGGGTAACCAAACCTTCACTACTGAAGGGTGTGCGATATTAGTAGTTCTGCCTAAGCTGAATCGTTGTAGTTTTCTACTGACTGTAGTTGCAAAGCATAGTAGTACTGAGATGGCCTAAGGAGTCTCCTTTATTCAAGACATTCTCTTCTTAATCTCCATTGCATTACAGCAGCCCAATTTTCCCTTGGTAATGAAGATCAGTCAAAAAATCTTGTTGATTCAGAGGTATGAGGGACCCAAAGTGGCCAGGTGGCATTCTTTACTCCTAGCTCATTGCAATTATTGCTGTGTCTCCTGGTGCTTCCGTTTGGAACAAAGACCGTTAGACTAGCAGAGCATAGGGTCGTGTGGACAGATATCAAAAATTTTGCAGGTGGGTCACTAGGTATAGTAGAGTGATGCCACTCTTATTTCCACCCCTTGATTTCTGTACCTGTGAACCCTGGCTTTCGGAGAAACAGCATCAGACATGGTATGCTGATGTAGGGTATACACAACCTCCTGTAGAACAATGCCCAGGCTTACAATGTGTTGCTATCTAGCTGGCATTGTAATTGAGTCTTCAAAAGAACATGCCACCGTTGTATCTAGCCAGCTGATTCAGAATGATGGAGAACATCTTAAGATCAATGGATTCAATGAGCAGTGAATCATTGCCACATTTCCCTTGCTGTGAATTAAGTCATACATGAGGCAATGCTGTTTTGAAAACCACGATGTTATATAAGACATTCTGTAAGTCTATGGATGGTAGTGTTGGCAAAAGCTTGCGTGCAGAGAAGGCAAATTGGTGTTCAGAATAAATGTCTATCCCAATAAGAACAAAACATTGCCCTTTCCATGATGGAAGTGATTCAATATAATCACCATGCTACCAGGTTGCTGGCTGATCACACTGGAGAATGCTGCCATATCAGGGATTCAGTGTTGACCTCTGATACTAGAAGACTGGGTATTCAGCAGTGGCTATAATCAAGCCAATCTTGGTGAATGGAGGTCCATGCTACTGAGCCCACAATAACCTCCATTCCTGCCACCATGGCCACTATGTTCATGAATCTATTTATTGGACAAGAACAGGAGTGCCTGGGGAAAGAAACTGACTGTTATCCACAGAAGGCATCACCCCACACACTTGATTATAAAAATCTTCTCAGCAGAGGTCACCCTTTGGTGAGTATTCACAATTTTTTTTTTTTTTTTCTGTTCTGAAAGGTCTACCACATACCTCTCCTCCAAACCTTCTTGTCACCAATTTTCCAATCATATTCCTTCCAAGTCCCCAGCCGTTTAGTCAAACCATTGGCCACAGCCCATGAATCGGTACATGGTCACACATCTGCCCACTTTTCCTTCCAAGTAAAATGACGAACCAGTTGTGCTTCTCAACATTCTGTCCACCAGGGGGATTTTCCTTCACCACTATCCTTTGAGAAAGTCCCAGAAAAAGACTTCAACTGTCCACTTTGGAGTGGTACCTCATATCATGCAGAATATTCTGTAAAAAAAGGATCTGACTTTTCTCTTCCTCATTCAAGTAATAATAGGAAACTCCCCATGAGGCCATAGGTGTAGGCTAAGAGATAAATGATCATGTAGCCGAAGTGGGGACTATGGATAGTTGGGCCACTTCCTCATGAAACTTCCTTATGCTTTTAGGACTTTCTTGCGCACAATCTTATATGTGCAACTTGCATTCGATGATGGAATGTTGCTGTGCATGCCCAACTTTATAATTTTTTGGGTTAGATAATATCCAGTTCATGATGGGAAGCTCAGGTCGCATGGTATCTTGGTGGCCCAAGATTAAATGCTCAGCCTGTACTAAGGCTGAGTAGCAAGCCAAATATTGTTTTCAAATAGAATGTAGTTATCTACAGAGGATGACAGGGATTTGCTCCAAAATCCTAAGGGTCATCTCCATCTGCCACTGACACTTTAAGCACCATTGAATATGCCAGATTATATTATCCAGGTGGCACAGCAGCTAGCATGGCAGTGTGGACCTGTTACAGAGCTTTCTCTTGTTCTGCTTCCGACCCAAAATCAGCAGGTTTTCAGGTCACTTGCTAAATGGGCCAGAGTAGGATACTCAGATGAGGAATATGCTGCCTCCAAAATCCAAAGATACCAGCTAGGCATAGTGCTTCCTTTTTAGATGTAAAAAGGACCAAATGTAACAACTTACTCTTCACCTTATAGGAATATCTCAACATGCCCCATGCCATTGTAGCCCTAGAAATTTTGCTGAAGTGAAAAGCCTCTGAATTTTTTTCATTTATATCCCACACTCTGGCATGCAAATGTCTTACTAATAAGTCTAAAGTAATTGCTTCCTCTTGCTCACAAGGTCCAATCAGCATGATGTTATCAATGTACCAGTGTGGACCAGTGTCATGACTTATGGAAGGGAAAGGTGATCAAAGCCCCTTGTGACTAAATTGTGTCATAAAAAAAAAAGCCCGTTGCCATCGAGTCAATTCCAACTCATAGAGACCCTATAGGACAGAGTAGAACTGCCTCATAGGATTTCCAAGAAACAGTGGGTGGATTTGAACTGCTGACCTTTTAGTTAGCAGCCGCTGCACTTAACCGCTATGCCACCAGGTTTTCCAAATTATAACATCAAAACCAAAACAAAACCCATTGCCATTGAGTCAGTTTTGACTCATAGCAAGCAACTCTATAGGATAGAGTAGAACTGCCCCATAGGGTTTACAAAGAATATATGGTGGATTCAAACTGCCAACCTTTTGGTTGGCAGCTGCTGCACTTAGCCACCAGGGTTTCCAAAATCCTAGCATAGTGCTATATAATTCATATATCCATGTGCTAAGATAGTGAAGGTATATTTCTGGCCTTGACAGCTTAAAGCAAACTGTTTCTAGTGATCCTTACCAACAGGAATAGAGAAAAATAAACATTTTCCGGATCAATAGTTGCATACCAGGTACCATGAGATTTGTTCATTTGCTCAAGCAATGAAATCACATCTGCAATAGCAGCTGCAATTAAGTTTATGATAATTCCTACCATTCTCCAAAATCCATGTTTTTTGCACAGGCCAAATAGGCAAGTTGAATGGGAATTTATTAAATCCCTCCAGGAATGCTGTATTGTTTTTTGTTAGCTTTTTTTTTTTTTAATAGTAACAGTTCTAGTTGGTTCTACTTGGACTTTCCTGCCACATTGCCCTCACTCCACAGGTCAGGGAGTCACTGTGAAGATTCTGCCAATTGTTGAGTATGTCTATTCCAATTATGCATTCTGGAGCTGAGGAAATCACCACAGGATGTTATTATACTCACCAACATCACTATACTCGTTGGTTGGCAAAAATGTTCTAAGATATAAAATGACCACTGAGAACATTGTATTTCATAAATATTTGATTGGGTATATTCAATAGTGATACTTTTGCTTATTTCTATCTCCACATCATGCCATGAACTATGAGTGCCTCTTTTACTACTGGATATAATTGAAAACCAATTCCAGAAAAACAAAAATCAATTCAGAAAATATATATTTAATATTCTGTTCCTATAAAGTGGGAGAAAGTTGTCCCAGTTTTCTTCTGTAAAGATTTAAATCTTGGAAACCCTTTGGGAGCAGTACTACTCTGTCCTATGGAGTTGCTGTGAGTCGAAATAGACTTAATGGAGATGGATTTGTTTTTTTTTTTTTTTTTAAGGGTTCCTCTAAAAGCAAATATTTTACTCAGGCTTCTCTAGAGAAGCAGAAGCAGTGGAGAAATTGATTTACTTCAAGGAATTGGTTCGTGTGACTTTGGGATGCTGACAAGTTCAAAATACGTAAGATAACATGACGTGCTGGCCAAAACTGCAGGTTATGTTCAAATCCATAGGTCAGGCAATAGGAAGAGTAAAGAGAGAATTCTGCCAAAATATATTTATGGTCTGGAGGCAAAGAACACCCTAGGGAAACTCCCTATTTACTCTTAAGGTCTTCAACTGTTTGACTGAGGTACACCCACATAATGAAAAGTAGTCTGCTTTACTTAACACCAACTGACGTAATCATATGTAACTACTTCACAATAGCAACTTGACTAATGTTTGGTGAATTAATTGATCACTGTATTGTACCCAAGTTGATGCATAAAATTAGCCATATCACTGATATGTAAGAAAAAAATTAAATTCCACTAAAATTTTGCTACTGCAATCTTCAACTGTAGTTTTTCTTTTCTTCCTTTTGTGTAAATACTATATTGTTTCACAAAATTTTAAAAATATCTTTATATACATTCTATAAGTTCTACTCCTTGTCTGGATTCTGCTAACATTCAACTAATTAGTTTGAAACATTTTTGTTTTATTTTCCTTCACTCCACAGTCAACTTAAAATTTTAGCTTAAGTTATCTATATGCAATATTCTGTTTTACCTAACCTCAGTTTTTAAATATTACAGGCTTAATTTTTTTCTTTTATTGTCTCATAATATCTGTGCAATTATTCATATCATTTTGTATATAATTATGATCTGATAACTTTGCTACACCTTATGTGGTGTATGAGCATATACATTTAACAGCTCACATGCTGAATAAACAGAAATATTTTTATATAACATTCATTTTATTTGCACAAAATATCTTTTAGAAAAGAGGAAACAACATGGTAAAAAATGGAACACCATCGTTGAGAAAATTCTTAGGGTGGTATCATGTTGGGAAGTTGTCTGATTTACTCTGTTGTTTTTGTTGTTAGGTGCCATCAAGTCATTTCCCACTCATAGCAACCCTACTTACAACAAAACAAAACACTGCCTGGTCTCATCCCATCTGCACAATTGTTGTTATGCTTGAGCTCAGCATTGTAGCCACTGTGTCAAACCATCTTATTGAGGGTCTTGCTCTTTTTCACTGACTCTCTGCTTTACCAAGCATGATGTCCTTCTCCAGGGACTGGTCCCTCCTAATAACATGTTTTTTAAGTATGTGAGAAGTAGTCTTGCCATCCTTGCTTCTGAGGAGCATTCTGGTTTTACTTCTTCCAAGACAAATTTGTTCATCCTTTTGGCAGTCCATGGTATATTCAATATTCTCTGTCAACACCATAATTCGAAGGCATCAATTCTTCTTCAGTCTTCCTTATTCATTGTCCAGCTTTCACATGCATTTGAGGTGACTGAAAACATCATGGCTTGGGTTAGGCACACCTTAGTCTTCAAGGTAACTGCTTTTTAACACTTTGAAGAGGTCTTTTGCAGCAGATTTGCCCCATGCAAAGCGTCGTTTGATTTGTTGACTGTTGCTTCCACGGGCATTGATTGTGGATCCAAGAAAATGAAATCCTTGACAATTTCATTCCTTCTTTACTCTATGCTTCCATTTCTCTGCTGTCTGCTTTTTTATATATAGTTCATAGTTCAAATATTTGCTCAAGGAATCTCATTTCTATCTCAGTAGATATTTAACTTTTCATGATAAAATTTATATACTTGTTTTATAAAGCATGCAACATACCAAAATATGAAAATAAAAATAATCATAAATTTTGAGACACTTCCAACCATGTAAATGTCATAAAGAAATAATTTGGCAAGATAACTATAAAATTTTTTTAATTATTTTTAAATTTACTGTATTTCTAATAAGATCTTTATAAGTCTAAACATCCTGACTCCTATGATTGTTTCATAAAAAAATCTAAAATTTGTACAGCTACATGAGGTATTTTTTTTCAACTTTTTTTTTTGCCCACTATAAAATGGTTTTGTAAAGAAACATGCTCTTCAAAATCATTCTAACAGAAAGAAAACTATGTAGAGAGGAATACGATCTCAGCAAGCAGTGTTAGAGAAAAATTACTCCTTACCCATTATTCTTCACCATTATTCCTTAGAAATAGAATTCAGTTTTAGTGGGAATAACAGTTGCCTGGGTAAAAATATTTATTCTGCATAAACTAATTTATAAAAACACTGTTTTGAATGCATAATGTAAGGGTAAACACACAAGGAACTATATATTAAACATTTTAATGTAGTTGATGTATTTATTCTTCGTAAGAGTACAAGTAACAATTCTGAAAATGCTTTGTATGTCTAGAAGTGCTGAACGAATTAGAAAATAAATTTTAGATAATGAGAGAACGATTTCTAACTATTAGAGAAATAATTTCTAAATAAGCAAGTTGGAGAGATTATAACGAACCCTGAGGTACAGAATTAGTCAGATACATCAGTATGAACTCACTGTTAAATATATTTCAGAATATACACAAATAAAATTGGTAGATGATAGATAGATGGATAGTTGCCACAACAAGTATGTCTTAGTTATCCAGTACTGCTGTAACAGAAATACCACAAGTGGATGGCTTTAACAAAGAGAAATTTATTCTCTCACAGAGAATAGAAGTCCAAATTCTGACAATCCTGGAACTAGAAGCCACCTCCACAGGAAGGTTTCCTCTCTCATTGGCTCTGGCTGTGGGAGAAGTTCCTTATCATCAATCTTCCCTGGTTAAGGAGATTCTCAGAGCTATTCTCCTGGCTTTTGTTTCTTAGTGGTATGAGGTCCCCGTGACACTCTGGTCACTTCTCTCTTTTCTATCTCAAAAGAGAGTGGAGTAAGACACAACCTAATATTGTAGACTGAGTCCTGCCTCATTAACATAACTGCCAATAATCCCACCTCATTAACATCTTAGAGGTAAGATTTACAACACATAGGAAAATCACATCAGATGACAAAATGGTGGACAACCACACAACGCTGGAATCATGGACCAGTCAAATCGACACACTTTTTTTTTAGGGGGGGTGGGTTTGTAATTCAATCCAAAATAAACTATACATAAACAAACAAAAAATCCAAACTCATTGCCTCTAAGTCAATTCTGCTCCATAGCAACCCTATAGGATAGAGTAGAACTGCCTCATAGGGTTTCCAAGGCTGTAATAGTTACAGAAATATATTGCCACATCTTTCTCCAGCAGAGTAGTTGGTAGTTTCTAATCATCAGCCTTCCAGCTAGCAGGTGAGTGCTTAACCACTGTGCAACCAGACCTTCTTAAAGTAAGCATAGATATGTGGGTATTCATGGAATAGCAGATATACTTAAATTTCTTAGCGCTGTCAGCTCAGAAAGCCTAGAGGCAAGTGACAAGCCAGTATTAATGAGCACAACAAGCATTCAGATATTGGTTTCTGAATATGATTATCCAATAAGAAAAAATCAGGGCTTCAAGAAGAAATGGCTTATTTTAGACCCAGGGAAGGGAAAATACAGTATGGACTCGTAGCATCTGATAGTGTTAGAAAATAAACGAGTGAAAAAAACAAAAAGACAAAGGAAAAGTATCAAAAACACACAGGAGCCATGTGTATACAGCTTATAATGGCCCAAGTCCAAAGATGAACAATTTGAGCAACAATAAATTGAATTGTAACCCAAATCATAAAGTAAAAGTTGATGAGTCCATGCCGATTTAACATAAATGAGTTAATAAATACATGGTAGGGAATGGACGAATTTTCCTTAAAAAAGAATTCCAAAAAATAAATATAGATAACCTGCTCTCCAGGAAGTGGTGCTTAATACCACCCTCTTCCCCCCTGGGTGTAAACTAGTTTCAGTAACTGTTTTCCAAAGCATTGAGTATGGGAAAGAAAAAAGTAACTTTACAGTGGGGACCAAAAGTCAAGAAAGGTATGCATCAGTATTGTACTCTTTCACCATACTTATTCAATCTGCATGCCGAGCAAATAATTCGAGAAGCTAGACTGTATGAAGAAGAATGGGGCATCAGGATTGGAGGAAGACTCACTAACAACCTGCGTTATGCAGATGACACAACCTTACTTGCTTAAAGTGAAGAGGACTTGAAGCACTTACTGATGAAGATCAAAGACTATAGCCTACATAACACAAAGAAAAAACAATCCTCACAACTGGACAAAGAATCAACATCATGATCAAAGGAGAAAAGATTGAAGTTGTCAAGGATTTCATTTTACTTCGATACCCCATCAACACCCGTGGAAGCAGCAGTCAAGATATCAAAGCACATATTGCATTGGTCAGATCTGCTGCAAGAGAGCTGTCTAAAGTGTTAAAAAAGCAAAAATTTCACTTCTGAGACTAAGGTATGCCTGACCCAAGCTATGGTATTTTCAATCACCTCATAAGCATGCAAAATCTGAACAGTGAATAAGGAATACTGAAGAAGAATTGACATCTTTGAATTATGGTGTCGGCAAAGAATATTGATTATACTATGGACTGCCAAAACAACAAATACAGCAGTTTTTTTTTTTTGAAGAAGTACAACTGGAATGCTCCTTAGAAGCAAGGATGTCAAGATGTACTCTCAATACTTGGCCATGTTGTCAGAAGTGACCAGTCCCTGGGGAAGGACATCATGCTTGGTAAAATAGAGGCTCATTGAAAAAGGAGCAAGACCACCAAGGAGATGGATTGACACAGTGGCTGCAACAATGGGCTCAAGCACAACGATTGTGAGGATGGCACGGGACGGGGCAGTGTTTCATTCTGTTGTACATAGGGTCGCTGTGAGTCTGAACTGACTGGATGGCACCTAACAATATAACATTGACAATGTGGAGAAACCTGGGAGACACTACTGCTAACCAAATGATCAAGGTCATAGAGTTATAAAAAGCTTGTTGATGGCATGAACTGTCTGATAGGATGCAATAGGAAGGGCACTTCGCCACCTGGTGATTTTTTTCAAAACACATAACTCCATTCTAAGGAAACATTGGACAAACTCAAGTGAAAAACCATTCTACAAAATACTTGATCAGTATACTTCAAAAGGGTCAACATCATAAAAAAATAAGGAGAGACTGAGAAACTGCCTCAGATTGGAGAAGACTAAGAAGCGTGATGACTAAATGTAGCATGCTGTCTCAGAATAGGAAAAAAATGTATCTACTAGTGGGAAATTTGGTAAAATCCAAGTAAAAGTCAAATTTCCTTAAATTCTGTGGAATTAGAACCAAGGTGATTCAGGCAATTATGGCAAAGAAGATTTTGGAAGACAGAGAGGTACTTATAGTGATGAAATAAAAATATGTACATTAAAAAACAAAAAACCCAGTGCCGTCGAGTCGATTCCGACTCTTAGCGACCCTACAGGACAGAGTAGAACTGCCCCACATTACAAAGATTAAAATGCCCAGTAACATGATTTATTATAATTATTGTAATTTATTATAATCTAACTACTTAATTGCAGTATGCTGCTCTTCTTCTTGGAGCAATTTACCATCAATATACTCTATGTGGAACAGTTAATGCTCTTTTTCTCCATTTGAACACATAAGCAATTTCTATATATTATTCAAATACGGAATTTATCTTTATTTGCAAATTAAAAGTTTAAAATTATAAGTAGGAAGAAAATGTTCTTTAGTTTTTTTTTTTTAATTATCATGCCTATTACCCAGTTATATATTTTTATTGTATTATTTTATTTCATGAACAGCTCAGAGAGATAGAACCAAGAAAAGAGTACAAACACTAAGAAAAAAGTAAGAAATACGATCCAAAACAAAACTATATTTTGCAGTTGAAATTTTTTTTTTTTATTAGATGTCTTTAGTTTTCCAAACATAGTGATATTATTATCAAAATTGAAAGTGTATCTCTTGTCAATTCCTTAAGCTCCATGGATTATGTAGTTTATCTCTGGTAATAATTTCTAAAAAGAAAAGTGACAGGACATATTGCCTTGATGTCTTCAGTTTGAATTACTAATCAAAATTCACCCAATGTGACATGAAAATTTTAATAATATTGTTAATTTTAATAAGAACGAAACTAGTTGAAAAACATGGATGATAAATATTAGATCAGAGTTGTAGAAATGTCCTTTAAATCAATGAGTAAAAAAATTTAATTTCATGTTCTTGCCATTATTTGGTGTATTCAATTTTTTTTTCTTTTTACATTTTAGCCATTCTATTGGGTGTGTAGTATTTTAAAAAATAGTAGTTTTAATTTGTTTTGTCTAAATGTTAATGCTGATGAACATATATTATTCATGTGCTTATCAGCCATTTGTATGTATTCCATTGTCAAGAGTCAGTTCAAGTCTTCTCTCCATTATTTTACTGATTTATTTGTACTTTTATTATTCAGTTATAGGATTTCTTTATATATTCTTAACAGTCGTTTTTCATATAATTGTGTTTCAGCTATTATTATGTGGTATACATTTCCTAAATATTTTTTCTTAATAGTTTCCTAAAAAAATGTAAAATTTCCTTAACTTTTATTTTTTGTGAAGTAAATTTTATCCTTCTAAAATATTTCTCCTTTCTGTTTTCTATTTATTAAATCTTTGCCTATTACAATTTCATGGAGATACTATTCTATATTTCCCTCTAGAATGTTATGGTTTCAGCTTTTATGTTGAGTGCTTTCAGTGACCTTGTTAACTTTTTGTGTATTGTGATTCAGAGGTTTTAGGTTCTTTAATTTTTGTATAGATATCCAGTTTTCCCTTTACTATCTTGTAAAAAAACTTTTCTTTCCACGTTGAATGACTTTGACATCTAATTAAAAAGATTTGACCATATATATATTTAAAAAAAAAAAGTAGGTCTATTTCTCTACCTCCTTTTATTTTCTATTGATTGATGTATCAGTCCCTTCACCAATGACACAGTGTCTTTATTACTGTAACTTCCTGGTAAGTCTAAAGTCAGAATTACTTCTCCATCCCCCCACCCCTACTTTTAAGGGATACTTTGGATATTCTAGGAAGCCCTGGTGGCATAGTGGTTAAGTACCAAGGCTGCTAACCAAAAGGTCAGCAGTTTGAATCTGTCAGATGCTCCTTGGAAGCCCTATGGGGCAGTTCTACTCTGTCCTATAGGGTTGCTAAGAGTGGGATTCGACCTGATGGCAATGGGTGTTTTTTTTTTGTTTTTGTTTTTGTTTTGATATTCTATACTCTCTGCATTTTATATTAAATTATACAATCAGTTTTTCATATTCTACAAAGTCTGCTGAGATTATGATTGGATCTTTAAATTTTATAACAGTCAAAAAAAAATCTATGGTGAAAAGAAAAGAGAACACAGGTTACCTCTAAGTAGTCAAGGAAGTGACCAACTGGGAAAGGATCTAAGGCAGCTTCTCTATAATGGCAATGTTCTATATCTTGCTAAGGGTATGGGTTACACAGGTGTTTGCATTTGTCAAAGTTTAGCAAATACATACTTAAGATTTGTGCCTTTTATTCATGTAAATTTTTACATGAAAAGTTTTAAGTAATGAAATATTTAAAAGGAAGCATTCTAATAATGGGAAATTATTTTGAAAGGCTTCAAAAACAAGATAGATTAGTGTAAAATAAGGATGACATATACCTAGTTATGTGATAAAGAAATTAGAGTGAAATGTTGAGAGTAAAATATATGTGGCAGATACTGAGTTTTTACTATAAAATTCAACTTTTTTACTATAAAATTCAAAGTGTTTCACAATTTCCATAATAAAATTTGAGCAAAAGATAAATCAAAATGTTTTAAAAGAAAATAAGATTTTAATCTACACATTGAAATAATAAAACACATACTCCAACGGAGAAAAATATGCATACAAAGATATAATTCAAGAAAAACAAACCTAAAGTAAAAGAAGATATCCTTAAATCAAGTAAAGGGCACCATTATACCGAATGATGAAATGTTGATGGAAGTTTTGTTAGATCCAGTACAAGTAAGCCTGCTGTCTCCCTTCCTGCTAAATATTCTTTTGAAAGGTTTAATTAGTGTCTAAACCAAGCCAAATCTGTTGCTCCCAAGTTGATTTCGACTCATAGAGATCCTATAAGGCAGGGTAGAACTGCCGCATCGGGTTTCCCCGGGGCTCCTGAATTAGTGTAACACACACGCAAGCAAGAAATAACTAAATTTCAGTAGTAGCCACAATTAGCAATTATGTAGTTAGTAAAAAAAAAAAAAAAATTTATAACTACATAATTTAGATATACATAAATATATTCTGAAGGAGTAAAACAAGGTTGTTTAACAAAACTTAGGATATAAGCTAACTCTGGGAGGTAAGGTGATCCTACTAGGGAGGAAAACAAGTGATTTTTTAAAGAATTTGGCAACATTTTATGTCTTAAATTGTGTAGTAACTACACTGGTATTATTGCATTATTTTTTAAATGATACATAAATAGTATGTAGCCTGTTCATAGAATGTATTTCATAGTAAAACGTAGTTTACACGTTGGGTGAGTATACACAGATATATGTGTTTCATGTCACTCAATAGCCTCCTCCTACATCACATGGTTCACAAAGACGCATATAATTCCAATCATTCTTTGCAACTCCCTGTAGGCTTCCATTCAAAGAAAAGGACTTTGCTTTGAAGCCTATCATTCCAAATAACGAGACTGCTTTGCTGATTCTTACCAGGATCCTTACCGATGCCAACATTATATTTGAATATACTTTTTGTGGTTTAGATGTAGAGTGCTTGATTCATCATAAATGGGGACTTTTATCTCCTGATGAATGAATGAATTTTTTTTTTAAAAAAGATGATATTGTTTTCAAAAATGAAATAATTATTTGACTCTACAATCTGGAAATATTAAGAATAGGTATGAACAACTACAATTTGATCCTAACTGTTGGTATGTTGTTCTCACTATCGTGTGTTCTCAAGTCAATTCCGACTCATAATGACCCTCTAGGACAGAATAGAACTGCCCCATAAAGTTTCCAAAGCTGTAATCTTTACATGAGTACGAGCAGATTGCCAGGTCTTATCTCCCGCCAAGCCACTGATATATAGAGTGTAAATTAATTCATAAATCCAGAAATTATTAAATTGTCCCAAACCCCAATGTTATTAAATTACAAACATCTTCTAAATAAAGGAAACTGTCCTTTAATTGCATTTCATTATTTACTGGATTTACTCTGAGAATTCTGTGGAGTAGCTCAGTAATTAATTTTTGACCACTGTATAAAACTACTCCTGCAAGTTCCATTTTAAGGACCTAAGTTTACCTGAGATTAAGACTGATTAAGTAAAAACAGTGTCCACTTCTATAAAGGTACTTGAATTAAGCCTCATATTTCCATAGCATTTATTGTTTGTATATTCATTAGCTCACAACACTCTTAAGAGACGGAACTTCAGAATCTGTGTGGAGATATTTTTACTCTTTCCTGCATAAGAATAAAGTCATACTGTCCTCTTTTGGTTAAAAGTGTTTTTTCTTGGGTGGGGGGAAGGGATGATTTCTACAGAGAAAAATAGAACACAAAATGAAATAAATATAAGCTGAATAGTAAACTAAACTGCTTACAAAGAGCAAACAAATAACTATTTGCTTCAATTGATTTTTTCCCCCTTAGTGTGGGCCCATTTTGTTGTTTATGTGTTTGTTTATTCGATTGATTTTAACATTTATGGTGGATCTCTCTGACTTACTTTTACTCCTTTGCTATATTTTTGTGACTCACTTGTACTATTATTTTAATATACCTGTTATAGTTTTTTTAATTTATTCTCTTCATAAATTCTATACTTTAACTCAAATCTTTACATAGACCCATTTTAAAATATATATTGACACCTTGGCCTCTTTACCTGCAGAGGTGCTTTTGTTTGTTATGTTAATGAGGTCATACCAGTGTAAGGTGTGTCATAACCTAATCACTTCTGGGTGACAAAAAGAAGAGAATAAACACAGAGGCATATGCAGAGGGAAGACACCATATGAAGACAGATAAGTATGACCGATGCATCTGCAAAGGAACTTTAAAGATTGCAGGCTACTAGAAGCTGGAATAGACAAAGAAGGACCCCCGCCCCAGACCTACATCTTCACACCTTGCACAAAGATTCCAGCCTCCTCTCTCTAGTTTCAAGACTTTACATTATCTCATTACAGCATCCCATAAAAAAAAAAAAAAAAAAAACCACTAATTTGCTTTCTATCTGTGTGGATTTGCCTATTTCGGATATTTCACATAAAAGACTCATACAATATTTAATCTTTTTGTGCTTGGCTTCTTTTACTTAACATTTTATAAGGTTCATCCATTTTGTAGCATGTATCAGTGCTTTATTCATTTTTATGGCCAGATGATATCCCATTGTGTTATATACCACAATTTGTTTATCCGTTCAACCTTGACGATAATGAATCGTATTGCTGAAGATATTTGTGAACAAGTTTCTCTGTGCATATACATTTTTATTTCTCTTAGTTATATACTTAGGAGTGGAGTTGCTGGCTCATTAGTAATTCTATTTTTAAAGTTTTTGATGGCCACCAAACTGTTTTCTACGGAACTGCGGAACCACATTATTTTACATTACTACCAGCAATGTACTTATTTTCTTTTTAAATTGACACTCTAATCGATGTAAGGTGCCCTCACGGCACAGTGGTTAAGCTCTGGACTGCTAACAGAAAGGTCAGTACTTCAAACCAGCCAGCTGCTCTGTGGAAGAAAGATGTGGCAGTCTGCTTCTGTAAAGATTACAACCTTGAAAACCCTATGAGACAGTTCTACCATGTCCTATAAGATCATTATGAGTCAGAATCAACTAAACGGTCATGAGTTTAGTGGATGTAACGTGTTATTGTAGTTTTGATTTGCTATCCTTAATAACCAATGTGGTTGAGCATCTTTTCATGTGTTTGCTGGTCATTTGTATGTCTTTGGAAAATGTGCACCCATGTCCTTTGCCTATTTTTTCATTTGGTTGTTTGTTTTTTTGATGTTGAGTTGTAAGACTTCTTTATATATTCTAAATATTAAATGCTTATCACATATATAATTTTCAAATGTTTCTCTCATTGTGAAGTATGTCTTTTGACGTTCTTGATGATGTCCTTTGAAGCAAATTAAAAAAAAAAATTATGAAGTCGACTTTGTTGTTGTTGCTCATGTTTTTGGTGCCTTATCTCAGAAAGCAAGGTCAAAGAAGATATCTTGAGGATGTATCCCTATATTTTCTTCTAACAGTTTTGTAGTTTTAGCACATATAATTACATAAGTATAATTATGAGAAAATATTGGAGTTACGAACTATTTCATTTTACTTGGATTCACAATCAACACCCATGGAAGCAAAAATTAAGAAATCAAACAAAGTATTGCATTGGGCAAATTTGCTGCAAAAGACCTCCTAAAAGTGTTAAAAAGCAAAGACGTCACTTTGAGGATTAAGGTGTGGCGCACCCAAGCCAGTAGTATTTTCAATTGCCTCATGTGCATGTGAAAGCTGGACAATGAATAAGGAAGACAGACGAGGAATTGACGCCTTTGAACAATGGTGTTGGTGAAGAACATTGAATATACCACAGACTGCCAGAAGAATGAATAAACCTGTCTTGGAAGAAATATAGCCAGAATGCTAATTAGAAACAAGGGTGGGGAGACTTCTCTCATATACTTTGGACTTGTTATCAGGAGGGACCAGGTCTTGGAGAAAGACATCATGCTTGGTAAAGTACAGGGTCAGCAAAAAAGAGGAAGACCTTCAGTGAGATGGGTTGACACAGTGGCTGCAACAATGGGGTCAAGCATAGCAAAGATTGTGAGGATGGTGCAGGACCAGGTAGTGTTTTGTTCTGTTGTACACACAGGGCCACTGTGAGTCAGAACTGACTTGATGGCTCCTAACAACAACAAGAATCAAATCTCACATATGTCATGTAATATATTATCAGTTTTATTCTGTATAATTCAAAGCAGTAGTATTTCAGTATTTGACTTGCTATAAGTTTAGTCTTAAAAAAAAAAAACAAAAAAACCCACTGCCGTTGAGTTGATTCCAACTCATAACGACCCTATAGGGCAGAGTAGAACTGCCCCATAGAGTTTCCAAGGAATGCCTGGTGGATTCGAACTGCTGACCTCTTGGTTAGTGGCCGTAGCACTTAGCCACTATGCCACCAGGGTTTCCAGTTTAGCCTTAATGACTTTATATATATGAAATTTTCATAATTTTTCCTCATAATTTAAAGACAGCCAGCTAACTATTCTTGTATATAACTATCTGAAAATATGACTATTTCATATTAGTCATAATACCATACAATATTATTTCAGAATAAAATATCAATTCTCTGTTCATAGGTTCCTGGAGGATGAGTTTAAAAGTATGATCACAGATTATTCCACTAATATCTTTCTTTACATGTGACTTAATTATAATTTGTAAACTACAAATATGGAAAATAATTTGTGTAATCATCAGAAATGCTTATGGGACATTATGATACTGGATAAATTGCTCTCTGTAATAATAATTAAATTTGGATTAAAAATCCTAATGAAAAGCTATTTTATTTTAGTGAAGTAGGGCTTTATGGTTAAAATGCATTAATATATTCAGATGTGTTTCTATCACTTTGCTTTGGAATCAAACATATGTCTTGTTTTAGTTAATGGAATATTTGTGAACTATGCCATTACCAAAGCTTTGAAAAGATCTTGCATGATTTGACTTACCTTTCTGAGTATCTGCAGTTATATAAGAAGACATGCTTGAATAATAACTACTGGGCCCAGAAGGAAGATAGAAGAAACACAAAGCAGAATAAAACTGCCATAACCAGAATCAAACTGGATCAGTGAAACATTAGGTGAACCCCAGATATGTGAGACTATAAATAATGTTTTTCTAAGCACATTTTTGTGGCAAGAGCTAATTGTTACAGTCTTAAAAGACCTATTAAATCTTGACTAATACTTTTTTTTTTTATTATTATCTGTGTGATGACATTATAAATTTGCATCAGGTATTGAATGCATTAATCACTATGAGTTGGAGTCAACTCGATGGCAATGGGTTTGGTTTTTTTTTTTTAATGTCTCTTTAATATATCTATTACATTACTATTATATATTTTTATTTTTACGTTGTATAACTCTAATGAAGCTAGGTGACACCGTTTAATAAATGAGGTAAAGAAATTCACTATTATCGCTGCATTTGCAAGGGTCCACTGAATTAAATATTGCCTCCTAGATTATTTTCTAAGAAAACAGGATTAAAAAATATGAATATTTCAAGTTCTTCAGAAAATACGTAATGCATCAGAATTAGCAGCAATGATGTAGAAAATCCATACTGAAATAATATAACAAATTTAACAAATGTGTTGCAATCTTTGGTTAGGTAGAGAAGTTGGTATTCTTGCTAACTACTTCTCAATATATTCTTGCATATAGTTTAGTTAGCATATATTTAATGTTTTTTTTAGGATAATGATGATAATCCCTGGGTAGTGAAAATAGTTAAGGCAGTTCACTGTTAAGAGAAATGTTGGAGGTTCAAGTCCACCAGAAGCTCCTTTGAAGAAAAGCCTGGTGATCTACCTCAAAAAATCAGCCACTGAAAACTCTGTACTGCGCAGTCCTACTCTGACACATATGAGGTTGCCATAAGTAGTAATAGACACATGGGTAACTGGTTTGGTTTTGGTTTAATGATGATGAATTTTAAAGATAATATGTATTTATTGGGAGAAATGTTTAAGCACAATGTATAAAAACTGAGCTGATGCTTGACCCTCAAGGAAAAATGATTGGGCATGGAATGGTCCAGCCTTGCACTCATCTAGTGGCAGACCAGTACCTACTAAGGATATGTGTGAATTGGCTTATTCTTATTTAAGC
The DNA here is from genome assembly GCF_024166365.1 of Elephas maximus indicus. Lineage (NCBI taxonomy): Eukaryota > Metazoa > Chordata > Mammalia > Proboscidea > Elephantidae > Elephas > Elephas maximus. The sequence goes on along the minus strand of NC_064836.1, from coordinate 38,528,644 downwards.
CAACAAATCTGAATATTGTTTAGATTTAAATATTGAGTAGTTTATATTTATATGGCTTTAGGCCACACCTGGGTAATTTTTAATGTGTGTCTTGCTAGTCACGCAACATGCTGGCATTGGGTCGGGTTCCATGACTAACAGCAGAAATTCTATATCTGACAACAGAACATCAAACAGCAGTATAGATCTGTTTTGATCGTGTCCCCAGGTGACAATTTTCTATGCCAGCTAGGCTTCATGGGAAAATCCAGCCACATCCATTCAAGTAATGTCTACGGTTGCATTGGCATTATAATAACATAGTTAAATACTTGCCACAAAGCAAACAAAATATTTAGTATCTACCCTTTTATATAAAAAAATTTGTCAAACCCTTGTCTAGACTCTAGTTTATGGAATAACCAAAAAGATATGCTAACAACTGAAACCAACATAATTTTTTGACTTTTCATTAAACAATTCTGTAACTAATCACAATGTATTTAGCAAAAATAAATATTTGCAATAGTATATTATTACTCACGGAAGATAAGACTCATCAAAACTAAATATTTACTTATACAGATGTTTTTCAATACCTAGCTAGGTCCACTATTGGAAAGCTATTATGTCTGCCCATTCCCTAAAGTCCTATTTTCCCTGAATATGCCCCTTTTTCTTGATTAACTCTTCTGAGAGAGTATCATGATTCAGTCAGTCAGGATGTTTTCCCTACTGCAATAACTATAATAAATGTTGCTTTGGTTAATTAACAGGCTGTTAGGGTTTTGTTGTTTATTTGATTGGTTGGTTGTTTTGGTCTTTTGTAGGAAGGCATCAGTCTACATGTGATGACAAGCACTTTAACTGCAACAATTAGAGGAAAAATCTTCCAGTGATAGCTTAATATGATGTTGTAATATTAATTTGATATATATTTCTTTTTATCACCTCTAACAGATTGAAAATACTGAATCCAGAGAAAATGCTGATGACATATTATGCACATTTTTTCTATGACCTCAGTATCATCACATTAATATTTTGGCTAATGGTTTCACAGAGGTATATATGAAATCAAATTTAAGAAAAATAAAGTATAAAATGGGGTAAGATTAAACATAATTTGTCGTAGTTACATGGTTTTCAGTTGTACTCTATGGAATAGCAGATGTCTCCACAGGTATTTCTAGAGTGAGCCATATAAAGTATTTTCCTCCAAATAGTTAAACTTTTCAAAATAATTGAATAACTCATTGGCCTAGTTTATGTCCTTTATTACATATTTTAGTTCTTCAATGTGTGTGTGTGTGTGTGTGTGTGTGTGTTTCCTGATTGCTGGCCTTTCTCTAATTTTTTCTTGAAAATATAGTCTTTTATTTAAGTTAAAACCAAATGTATGCTTTCTTTCTTCATTCATTCTTTTTTTGTGTGTGTGGGATAAATCTTTTCTCCTCTCTGGGGTGAGAAATTGACTCAGACCTGAGCATTTGGGGTATTCCATTCTCCTGGCCACAATGATCAGTTCATGGAATATGATATATGGACACGTGACCAAAGGCAAATCAATCAGGGATCTCCTCAGAGACTATGTTTCAGATAATGGAAAAAAAAAAATCTTTTCTCCAGAAAAATCATCTTTGAGCACCATTTAAATGGAAGCCTATATAAGACTGTTCAGGAAAAAAAAAAAAAAAAAAAAAACCTCAAGAGACTGAAATTCTGTAGTGGTTCAATGCGGAAGCTCTGAAACTAGAGGATCTAGTTTCAAATCTTCAACACACCACATTAGAGTCTCAATTTCCTCATCTGATAAAATGGTGATAATTAGGAATAATTCTACGTACCTCAAATTACTGTGGTGGAGATTGCCTGTGTTAATAAATACAGAACACTTAAAGGCCACATGATACACAGTAAACAGACAAACAAAATCCGTATTGCACTTGATTGCCTTTCTTTGGAATTCCTATGAAAGCCATCCAGAGAGGTTCAGGTGTATAGTCCTCCATTATGTTCTTGAAATAATATTTCTGAAGAATAAGTCCTTGGTCTTACAGAATTCTAACATGCAACCTTTGGCATTGTTTCTATCACCAAGATTGTATTTTCCAACTAGTGATTCTTCTTGTTTCCAACTTTTGCATTCCACCACCAGTAATTATCAGCATATCTTGATTGCACTTTGATCAATTTCAGACTGATGTAAATCATAAAATCTTAAATTTTTTCATCTGTGCCATTTGTGGATAGTGCACGAATTTGAATAATGGTAGTATTGACTGTCTTTCTTATAAACCAAAACCAAACAAAACCCATAGCCATTGAGTTGATTCCAACTCATAGCAACCCCATACGACAGAGTAGAACTGCCCCATACAGTTTCCAAGAAGTGCCTGGTGGATTTGAACTGCCTACCTTTTAATTAGCAGCTGTGGCCCTTAACCATTACACAACCAGGGTTTCTGTCTTTCTTGTAGGCATATGGCTATTAACCCGTCACTGATGGGTTGTACTTCAGTATAGATCTCTAAATGTCCATCTTCAATTTGTTGTTTCCAGTGGGCCTTTTACCTTACATCTTACCGTATAAACTTTAGAATCAGTTTGTTGATATCTTCAAAATAACTCAAAAGAGATATTTTTGAAGGAAATGATTTATAATTAAAAGTGTTTATTTTTCATTGAAGTGAGCAACTCAGCTTTTACTGTACCAGAATGTGCTTAAAAAAGTTAAGTTTCTTGCTCTGTATTTCCTAATATACAATTTTACTATGGTATTTTTATGGAAGCTTACTTAATCTTCTTCTCAATGTCCCTTATGCTGTGGCTAGGGCTATAGGGGAAAGGAGGTTATATTATAGGGCCTGTTTCTATATGAGAGAGATGCTTATTTTGTGGCAATTATACAGGATCATGAGTCTATCTATTAACATGCCTACTCAGTACATGACCTCTCAGAAATATGCTAAATTTAGAGAAAGAGATATTTGGAACAGTGGTGTACAGGTAACCCCTGACTTACGACAGAGTTCCGCTCCAGTGACCCTGTTTAAGTTGGTTTTGACGTAAGTCATATACCTCTTTTTTTTTTTAGTTATCATTTTTATTGACTTTCATAATCAGTATTTTCATAAATCTGATCTTTGAACATCTGCAAGTGAACATTTGAGAATAATATCAGCAAATTACACCCTGCAACATTTTATGTAGTACATGTTAATAATGATAAAATGTACAAAAAAAAGTTATAAGTACATTTCATTGTTAACTAAAATATCTTGTAAATTGGAGATACATGTGTCTGTTCTTTTCTGTCTTTAAATATACATAAAAATACATGTACATAGTATTTAACGAGTGAATACCTATTAATCATTGTTAAAATTATTATGCTAAAATTAATTTTAACACATGCTGGTGTTAAAATTTAACATAACAATTTTGCATTCATTTTCCTCCACAATTTGGAGCTCGTCATTGTTATGTACCACCAAGTCAGTTCTGAGTCGTAGCAACTCTGCATACAAAAGAATGAAAATACTGCCCAGTCCTGCACTATCCTCACAATCGTTATGCTTAAGCCCATTGTTGCAGCCATTGTGTCAACCCATCTCATTGAGGGTCTTCTTCTTTTTTGCTGATCCTCTACTTTACCAGGCATGATCCCTCTTAATAACATTGTCCATAGTATGTGAGACGAAATCTTGCAGTCCTTTTAAGGAGCATTGAGACTGTACTTCTTCCAAGACAGATTTGTTCATTCTTCTGGCAGCCCATGGTGTATTCAATATTCTTTGCCAACACCATAATGCAAAGTCATCAATTCTTCTTCAGTCCTCCTTATTCATTGTCTAGTTTCTGGATGCATATGAAGTGATTGAAAACACCATGGCTTGGGTCAGTCTCATCTCAATCCTTATTGTGACATCTTTGCTTTTGAAGACTCTAAAGATATCTTTTGCATCAGATTTACCCAATGCAATGCATTGTTTGATTTCTTGACTGCTGCCTCCATGGGTATTGATTGTGGATCCAAGTAAAATGAAACCCTTTACAACTTCAATATTTTTGTATACACAAGTTTTTGCAAATTTTCTAAATGCTATTAATTTTCAATAATTATTTTAAGATATCCATCACTTTACTTAAAAATTGTCAGGTTTTCTTTTTCCTCTCCATCTTGATTAGCACTGCTATAACAGAAATACCACAAGTAGCTGGCTTTACCAAGGAGAAAATTATTTTCTCAGAGTCTAGGGGGCTAGAAATTCAAACTCAGAGTGCCAGGCTTTAGGGGAAGTCTTCCTCTCTTTTTCAGCTCTGAGGGAAAGTTCTTGTCTCTTCTGAGCTTCTATCTTCATGTGGCTTGGTGTCTCTACTCCCCCATCTCTGCTCTGCTGTCTTGTTTAATCTCTTTTATATCTCACTAGAGATTGACTCAAGACAAATCCTACACTAATCCTGCTTCATTAACATAGCAAAGACAACCCCTTCCCAAATGGGATTGTAACCACAGGCATAGAGGTTAGGGTTTACAACACATATTTTGTGGGACAGAGTTCAACCCATAACCCCCTCTTTGGCTCAACTGTTACTTGGAATTGCAGCTGAATGCTAAGGTAGAAATTATAGCCAAACTTTTAGACTTCAGAGTCAAGTTGAAAATCAAATTCTGGGTTAATCAAAGCTCTATCTTAGAAAGTAAAAGCAAAGAATAATGTAAAATACACACTATTTGGGTATCAGAAGTGAAAAGATCTTATACCTTTGCTATTATATCCACGACTACGACCATTCTTCAGCAGTCATATTCAGTACATCTGTGTTAATTCAGTTTTTCACTATTAGTCCTTTTATTCACACATCTGTCTTGTTCTTTGGAATATGGCTACCAATATCTATATTTATATCTAATCTATAAATATATCTGTGTTTATAAAGTAAAGAAGTTTTCTTTTTTCAGTTTTCTCTACTTTTTGATTGTTATAGTAAACACGCTTGTTATTGATAATCTGTAAAGAATATAAAAATGCAAAAAAGCAAAAGAAATAACTGGTTTTAACAAGCTACTAATGATATATTTATTACAACTGAACGACACACAATATCAAAATATGGATTTAATCTATAACGAATTAAGAATTCAAGTATTAAAAGAAGTGATGTGGGCAATTCTGAAATTTAATCTTACGCTGGGAAATGTGTAGTTTGTATTTTAAATTTGTAGCATGACAAAAAAAATGGTAATAGTTTCTACTGGTATTCATTGAAAGCAATAATTGTATTTTCTAGGTGTCTGGCACTGAAGGCAAGAGTTGGATAAGCTTTAGCATTTTGATCATTCAATGACTATAACTTCCTTAGTTTTAGTGAAAAATTAATGATGTGCAACCCAAAAGAAAATGGTGGGTATCAAATAAACCTTGCACTAATAATTGCAAAGAAGCCTAGTCTCTCTGGGCACAATCGCTTTGTCTCCCTCCAGTCCACAGTGTTAAAAAAACACTTCCCTCATGTGAGGAAGAATGAAATTAAATAATTAAAATATATAGTTTCATTTTTATGCTTATAGAATTTGATTGGACAGTTATAGGACCCTACTGGTTTAAATACGAAAGGTGTTTCATTATGTTGGGAGAGCTCCCAAGTTTCAAATGTTAAAATAATTGACAGCAACAGCAAACAAGGTATGATCCAAGAAGGGATTTGCATGGCAGTTCTGGAAGGCGATTATAACCTGGCATGAAGAGGTAAAACTACCATGATTTAGGTCCCATGTGGTTAAATTTTTGGTTTCAAAGGTAACAAAGACTGAATTAGAGATGTAAAGTCAATTTCCTAACTTAACACAGCTGGTTAGGGGAAGAATTTGAATATGTATTAACATTTTCAGTTTTCTTTTAGTTTTTATTTATAATTATTATTTTATTTTCCAATTCTTTAATTGTAAAGCACTTATCTTTGTATCCTCACTTTGACAGTGGTTTTGGATAAAGATAACATTCAGTTATTTACCTATATTTTAGTCAAGAAAATATTGACCAATAACACAGAGAAAATTACTAAAATTAAAAAAAAAAAAGTTTATTCTACATGTTTGCTATTATAGACACACTGGTTTTATATGTCATTTATTGGTTATATCATTTTGCCCAGAAGCCACTATGCTTTTGGCTTTCTGTTAATGACCCATATGTGTTATTTAGCATAGCAAAAAATTGTTTTGAATTTTATCCCAGAATAAAAAAAAATGTACAAGTATGATTGGCTTATGGAATATCAAAAAGAGTCCATAATGACTGTTATAATTATTAGTTCTAGAAAAAAAAAAATGAGCATCAATGTCTTCATAAGTCAAGACAATTATGGTGTGTTTAATTTTGCCCTTACCTCAATATGTGATTCAAGGACATTTAAGCTACATTGACTTTCTTTCAGCTAGTCATATTTCTGTGTCGCATACAACCTTTCAAATGAATAACGAATCAACTAAACGAGTTAAACTTTAAAAAATCATTTCTGAAATGCAAACGAAAACCACCTTAAAGAGATTGACAATCTTGGAATGTATATCAAAATCTAAATGATTGTGGCTCTTACAAATAAACCTACACAGATGCCCCACAGGAAACATTATTCTTCTGTTAAAAAGAGGAATTGACGTTTGAAATGGCTAGCCTGTGTTTTTGTTGTTTTGTATTCATCCTATCTAATGTTTTGCTACATTTAAATTTCTATATTTGAAATATGCAGGCAATTATCAGTATGGTATCTAATGACATTTTAGTTTGTTTTTATTTTTAATCTCAATAAGGTAATAAACCAAAAATCCCTTTGCCTTCAAGTCAATTCTCACTCATAGTGACTCTACAGAACAGAGTCCAAATGTCCTGTAGGGTTTCCAAGGAGTGGTTGGTGGATTTGAACCAGTAATCTTTTGGTTAGCAGTGAAGCTCTTAACTACTGCTCTACCAGGGCTCCCAATAAGGTTATACCATACCTACATTTTTCACTTCATCATCTGTACAACATAATCCGAAATTAGAGTTTTTCTCTAAAATCAAGCTTTAATAATGCAATACAATGGGAAAAGATGTAGCCAAGATGCTAGGTACTTCTATTTTTTTTTTCTCCCACCTGTGACATAAATTAGTTTTGTGATTTTGAGTGAATTTGATGTCATATAAAGGAGGTAATTAAATGGTTACATGAACAAAATGGACTAGAATATGAAAAGTCTAAACCTAGAAAACAGTATCTTTCTTTTTTCCCAGCTAAACTGGTAATCGGGTAAAGCGACTAGGTGAAACTGTTTAAAGTCTCTAAGCCATTGAATAAATTCTGGCAAATATGTTCAGTTTGAAAAAGCCAAATCCTGAATCACTATCAAATATCTCATCTGCTTGTATAGTATTTCTCCAGTTAAACTTTAGCTGGAATACGTTAATATTTCCTATGCTGTATGGAATTTATAAAAGCATAATGGCATGACTCAGCAATCAGCAATGAGAATATTAGACATATACTAATTTACAGAAGAAAACTTGAATATACATATATGATTAAAGAGAGGTGTATAATGTATAATGGAGAGATTAAGATACATTATCAAAGGAGTGTTGTTAGCTGCTGTTGAGTTGGCCCCCTACTCATGGCACCCTATGAACAATAGGATCAGATCATTATGATCCATAGAGTTTTCATTGGCTGACATTTTGGAAGCAGATCACCAGGCCTTTCTTCCCAATCTGTCATAGTCTTGACACTCCACTGAAAAGTGTTCAGTATCATAGCAATATGCAAGCCTCTATGGACAGAAGGGCAGTGACCGAGCTTGAGGTGCACTGGCCAGGAATTGAACCTGTCTTATTGATGGAAAGTGAGAATTCTACCACTAAACCACCACTGTCTCCATGTCAAAGGACTGCATGACAAGTTATTGTTTGATAAGATTCCAAGTGTTTCAAAAGAGGTTAGAGTTCTCTCCAGGGATTCTATTTGAATAGAATAGACACACGATCCTCTATTAGGACTAAGCAAAGTCTTTTACAAGAGATGAAAATAAATAAATAAATAAGCTCATTTCCTTTTTATTTCAGTAGCCATAATTTTCTGATGCTCTTGGACCCCTGGTGGCACAGTGGTTAAGAGCTCAGGCTATTAGCCAAGAGGTTGGCAGTTTGAATCCACCAGCCACTCCTTGGAACCTCTATGGGGCAGTTCTACTCTGTCCTATAGTGTGACTATGAGTTGAAATGGGTTTTTTTTTTTTTCTTAGAATAATCATCAAGGTTAAGTATTAAATAATAGTATCCTTTGCAACAGCAGTTAAAGGCTGAGCTATGAGGGGTAGAAGCATTGGAGAGAGACCATACCTAAGCTTTTTAAAGTTTCTGGCTCAGTCAGTGATATAGCAGGAAACTCCATCTGCTACAGTAAAAGAGAGGGCAAGAACATTGCCGAGGCAAACTTGGAAGTCATCATTAATATTCCCTGACGCTTAATCAAAGATGAGACTTAAGATCATATCTGAGTGTCTCTGCTGCGTCAAATGTTACTTGAGGTCTGACATTGGAGTTACTGTTATAAGTAAAAATATAAAAAATAAAGCCAGAGAGAGAGAGAATAACGCAATAGGAATGATTCTTTTTCTCCCAATGCAAGCAGTTTATTCTCCTGAAACCCATATTTCCTAGTATTGTTGTTGTTGTTGTTGTTAGGTGCCATTGAATCAGTTCCAACTCATAGCAATGCCAGGTACAACGGAATGAAAAGCTGCCCAGCCTTGCCCCATCCTCACAATCATTGCTATATTTGAGCCCATCATTGCAGCCACTGTGTCAGTCTATCTCATTGAGGGGCTTTCTCTTTTTTGCTGACCCTCTGCTTTACCAGACATGATGTCCTTTTCCAGGAACTAGTCCCTCTTGATAACATGCCCAAAGTACATGGGACAAAGTCTCGCCATCCTTGCTTCTAAGGAGCATTCGCCTGTACCTCATGGTATTACAAAGTGAATTATACAGTGTGAAAGAAAAAAGGTCCTTCCCTGAAGCATTATGGCAAAATGAAACAATTTTAGGTCTGACATTTCCTGCAGCTGAATCTGATGAGAAACAGACCAAAGCCAAGGTGAGTGCTTTTCTCGCTTCCCCCTGAGAATTGGAGTTAGATTGCATAGCAATAGGTACAGAATCTTGCTACCAGCAACAAAACAAAGAGATCTTCACACATAATCTAAGTTTATCTGAAAAGCATAAACATCATAGCTTTTTGTTCTTTTGTTTCAGTTTACTACTGTGCAAGTTTTCTTTCTTCTACAGAAGAATTTAGATGGCAGAAAATCTTTCCACTGCACATATTTTCAGTTTTAGGTAATACCCATTTTATATGACTCTCTTTTTCCTGTCATGGGAAAATTATATCTTACTAGACAGGATATAGAATTTCCTTGGGAAAATGTTGTGAATTCTTAGAGAAAGCAGTGTGGTACCAGGAGGCTAACAATTATCAGGTGTGATAATGTTAAAATTAATTTTCACAAGTAAAATCTTTAGCATATGGTCAACTAGATGCTCTTAAATTTTAATTAACATTTGCCTAATCTGGAGGAGTTTAGAATACACAGTTCTATCCTCACACCCAGAGATTCTGATTTGGGAAATCTGAATTTTAACATCACCTTACAGATGTTTTCGGATACAGTTGTCCTTTAGGCCTACTGGGGGAAACACTGTTAAAGCGTTGTTCATTACATGAACAGATGACCAGAAGAAAAAAGATGAAGAATTCTGCCATATTCTATCCTGATGGTTTTCGTGCTACTTCAGCAATGTCCTCCAACTCACCATATGTAGATACATACACACACACACATACCCTCTGGATGGCATATACTCAGCTAACAACCAAATGGTTAGTGGTTTGAATCCACCAGTGGAGACACAGAAGGAAGGCTTCATGATCTGTTTCCAAAAGGATTACAAGCAAGAAAACCCAATGGAGCAATTCTACTCTGTAACACATGAGGTCTTCGTGAGTCAAAATCTACTCAACAGCAAGAGGTTTGAGTATACCCAAAAAACCCACTGCCGTCTAGTCAATTCCGACTCACAGTGACCCTATAGAACAGAGTAGAACCACCCCATAGAGTTTCCAAGGAGCACCTGGTGGATTTGAACTGCCAACCTCTTGGTTTGAGTATATATATAAAAAAATAGATATATGTATATACATTGCTCTTAAGTGTCATCAAGTCCATTCTAACTCATAGCAACCGTATGTACAACAGAACCTGGTCTGGTTCTGTGCCATTCTCACAATTGTTTCTATGTTTGAGCCCACTGTTGTAGCCACTGTGTCAATCCATCTCATTGAGGGTCTTCCTCTTTTTTGCAGACCCTCTACCTTACCAAGCAGGATGTCCTTCTCCAGGCATTGGTCCCTCCTGATAACATGTCCAAAGTACATGAGATGAAGCCTTACCATCCTTGTTTCAAAGGACCCCTTTGGATGTTCTTCCAAAATGGATTTGTTTGTTCTTCTGGCAGTCCATGGTATATTCAATATTCTTCTCTAACACCATAGTTTAAAGGCATCAGTTCTTCTTTAGTCCCCCTTATTCATTGTCCTGATTTGCATGCATATGAGACAATTGAAAATGTCATGGTGTGGGTCAGGAGCACCTTAGTCCTCAAAGTGACATTTTTGCTTTAGAACATTTTGAACAGGTCTCGTGCAGCAGATTTACCCAATGCAATACATTGAGTTTTTGACTGCTGCTTCCTCTGGCATCAGTTGTGGATCCAAGTAAAATGAAATCCATGGAAACTTCAATATTTTCTCCATTTATAATGATGTTGCTTATTAGCCCAGTAGTGAAGACTTTTGTTTTATGTTGAAGTATAATTCATACTGTAGGCTGTAATCTTTGACCTTCATCAGTAAGTTTTTTAAGCCCTCTGATTTCAGTAAGCAAGGTTGTGTCATCTAAATATTGAAGTTTGTCAATGAGTCTTCCTCCAATCCTGATTCTGTGTTCTTCTTCATACAGCCTGGCTTCTCAGATCATTTGCTCAGCATACACATTGAATAAGTATGGTAAAATGATACAATTCTAATGCACACCTTTCCTGATTTTAAACCACATGGTATTCCCTTGCTCTGTTCCAACAATTGCCTCTTGATCTATGTACAGGTCCCTCATGAATACAATTAAGTGTTCTGGAATTCTCATTCTTTGTAATGTTATCCATAATTTGTTATATCCACACAGTCGAATGCCTTCACAAAGTCAATAAAACACGGGTAAGCATCCTTCTGGTATTCTCTGCTTTCAGCCAAAATCTATCTGAAATCAGCAATGATATCCCTTCTCCCAAGTCCTCTTCTGAAACTGGCCTGAATTTCTGGCAGTTCCCTGTCAATGTTCAGCTGCATCTGTTTTTGAATTATCTTCAGTAAAAATTTTACTTGAGTGTGATATTACCGATATTATTTGATAATTTCTGCATTCTGTTGGATCACCTTCCTTTGTAATGGGCACATATGTGGGTCTCTTCCAGTAGGTATACAGCCAGATATGTCTTCCAAATTTCTTGACACAGATAAGTGAGCACCTCCAGTGCCACATCTGTTTGTTGAAACATCTCCGTTGGTATTCAGTAAATTCCTGGAGCCTAGTTTTTCGCCAGCACCTTCAGTGAAGTTTGGACTTCTTCCTTCGCTACTGTCAGTTCTTGATCATATGCTACCTCCTGAAATGGTTGACCAATGACCAATTTTTTTTTGGTACAATGATCCTTCATATTCTTTTCATCTTCTTTTGATGCTTCTTGCATTGTTCAATATTTTTTGCCATAGAATCCTTCAATATTGCAACTCGAGGCTTGAATTTTTTCTTCAGTTCTTTCAGCTTGAGAAATTCTGAGCATGTTCTTCCGTTTTGGTTTTCTTAGTCTAGGTCTTTGAACATTTCTTCTGACATCCATTTTGGTCTTTTCTTTCTTGTCCTTTTAATGACCTTTTGCTTTCTTCATATCCTTGATGTTATCCCGCAACTTATCATCTGGTCTTTAATCGTTAGTGTTCAATGTGTCATATCTATTCTTGAGATGCTCTCCAAATTCAGGTGAAATATACCCAAGGTCATATTTTAACTCTTGTGGACTCATTTGAATTTTCTCCAGCTTCAACTTGAACTTTCATAAGAGAAATCGATGGTCTGTCCAGCAGTCAGCTCTTGGCCTTCTTCTGACTAATGATACTGAGAATTTCTACACTCTGTCCACAGATGTGGTTGATTTTATTCCTGTGTTTTCCATCTAGTGAGGTATAGTTGTCATTTATGTTGTTGAAAAAAGGTATTTACAGTGAAGAAGTTATTGGCCTTGCAAAATTGTATCATGCAATTTCTATCATCATTTTTTCACCAAAGTCCTATTTTCCAGCTACAGATCTTTCTTCTTTGTTTCCATCTTCTGCATTCCAATCACCAGTAATTATCAACACATCTTGGTTGTGTTTTTGGTCAATTTCAGATGACAGAATTTGGTAAAAATCTTCAGTTTTCTCATCTGTGGGATTAGAGGCTGGTGTGTAAATTTGAATAATAGTTGTGTTAACTGATCTGCCTTGTAGACGTATGGATATTATCCTATCACTGACAGCGTTGTACTTCAGGATAGATCTTGAAATGTTCTATTTGTTGATGAACGTGACACCAATCCTCTTCAATTTGTCTTTCCCATCTTAGTAGACCGTATGATTGTCTGGTTCAAAATGGATATATATATATATTTACACTTGTCCCTTTGTATCACTGGGGAACTAGTTCTGGGACTCCCTCAGATACCCAAATCTGCAGGTGCTTAAGTCTCTTATATAAAATGGCATAGTATGTGCATATAACCTACACACACCCTCTGTATACTTTAAATCAACTCCAGATTACTTATAACAGCTAATACAATGTGAATGGTATGTAAATAGTTATTATACTATATTGTTTAGAGAATAATGACAAGATGCAAGGTGAATAATGCTCAAAGGAGTACTTGAGAGAGATGAGGATCTGTGAAGTGGTGGGAGGCTCCAGTAGGGTGTCATGGATTGAACTATGTCTCCCCAAAATATCTGTCAACTTGGTTAGGCCATGATTCCCAGTATTGTGTGGTTGCCCTCAATTTTGTGATTTTCCTATGTGTTAGAAATCATAATCTCTTCCTGTGGTTAAGGACGTTTAGGGTGTGGTGTAACACCCATGCTCAGATCACATCCCTGATCCAATGTACAGGGCATTTCCTTAGAGTGTGGCCTGCACCACTTTCATCTTACAAGAGATAAAAGGAAAAGGTGGTATCAGAGAGTTGAGGGGCATCATGCCACCAAGAAAGCAGTGCTGGGAGCAGAGCCTGTCCTTTGGACCCGGAGTTCCTTTACAGAGAATCTTCTAGTCCAAAAGAAGATTGATGACGAGGACCTTCCTCCATAGCTGACAGAGAAAGAAAGTCTTCCCCTGGAGGTGATCCCCTCAATTTGGACTTCTAGCCTACTAAACTACGAGAAAATAAATTTCTCTTTGTTGAAGCCATCCACCTGTGATATTTCTATTATAGCTGCACTAGATGACTGAGACAGAGTTTCTGAGAGTTGGGTGTTACTCTAACAGATACCTAAAATGTGGAATCAGTTTGGAAACTGTGAATGGGTAGAAGAGAGGCAGCAGCAGGGGACCAGCAGCAGCACAGAACCTGTATCAACAGAACCAAAAGACCAAAGCCAGACAGCATTGGAGCCAACCCACGGAGGAATAGAGCTGAGTGCCTGTGCACAGGAGGCTTCCTGGCAGAGTGAGGTGCATCCAGACACTTATTGGTGGAGCCACAGAGCTTTGGAACACTTGCCCCAGCAAGGCAGATGCCAGCATGAGGCCCAAGGAGCCCAGAGGCCAAGAAACAAGGAAGCAGAAGCTGAAGAGACAAAGAATACAAGAAGTGAGCTGCTTCAGTCTCAGAAGGTATAGCCATGACCTCTGCAATTTCAAAGGGTGAAGCCATGGCCTCTGGTGTTTCTAACATTGGAGATACCATGCAAATGGATTAGGAGAATGGTGTGTCTAAAGCCAAAGGAGCAGAGTTGTTGTCCCAGTGGCCTGGAAGGCAGAGCTGAAGCCCAGGGCCCTGGGACTTCCACTCAGAACCTGGAGAGTGTGGCCAATACCTAGAGTCTGGAAGTCAGGCCCATTGCGTAAATTGTCTCAGAGAACAGGGGATTATTTTCAAAGCCTTGAGGGTTAATGTAATATGTTCTGCTGACTTACTTGGTGCCTATTATCCCTTCTTTTCCTCCAGTTTCTCCCATTTGTGATGGAAATCTCTAGCTTGTGCCTGTTCTGCCATAGTACCTTTGGAAGCAGATAGCTTTTATTTTACATTTCACATATGAAGAGGAATTTTTGAATTTTGGACTTGGAGTTAAGACTTTTGTTATGATATGGTGGGGTGAATATGTTTTGCATGTTACAAGGATGTGATTTTTGGGCAGCCAAGGGGTGGATTGCTATGGATTGAATTATGTCTCCCCCCCCCAAAAAAAATGTGTGTATGAAATTAGCTGAGCCATGATTCCTGGTATTGTGTGATTTTCCTATGTGTTGTAAATACTGCCTCTATGGCTAATGAGGGGGGATGGGAGGCAGTTGTGTTAGTCAGGAAGGACTCAATCTACAAGATTGGATTGTGTTTTGAGGCAATCTCTTTGGAGATATAAAAGAGAGAAATGAGCAGAGAGACAGGTGGACCTCATACTACCAAGAAAACAGCACCAGGGCAGAGCATGTCCTTTGGATCCAGAGTCCTTGCATGGAGAAGCTCCTAGTCCGGGGGAAGATTGATGAGAAGGCCAACTGAGAGGGAAAGAATTCCCCTGGTGCTAGACCCTGAATTTGGACTTTTAGCCTACTTTACCATGAGGAAATAAACTCCTCTTTGTTAAAGCCATCCACTTGTGGTATTTCTGTTACGGCAGCACTAGATGACTAAGACACAGGGCATGCCTACATATCACTTCATTCACATGGATTCAGTGTAGTGTTCTGTGCAGTGCACATTCAATATTTGCTTTTTGGAACTTTCTGTTTTTTTCTCAAATGTTTTCCATCTGCTGTTGGTTGAATCCATGGATGCTCAACCCACAGATACAGAGGGCTGATTGTGTGTTCATGTATGTATATCTATACCTAGATCAATATATCTATCTCATTTTTATCTATTTTCATTCTGATAAGAAGGTGGATTATTAGATGGTAAATTAGTAAGTTATTACAAACTATTGAATTTCATACAATAGTAAAAATCACACATCATGAATTTTAGAGGGCTTTAAAGTATTTATTTTGTCTGAGTTAGATTTTAGACAGTGAATCCTTCAGTTTGAGTTCTTAGAAATTGGAATGATGAAGCTTCTTTCAATTATATTATGAAAGTCTAAAGAAAATCAGAAAACTAACCTGAAGAATCTTTGACAGAGGTGTTTTGTAGCTTTTTAATGGCACAAGAAATATTAAAATCAAAAGGCTTACTATTTATATTTTTTCATATTTTAAGTAAAATAATATCAGAATGCAACCTGTCTTTACATTTGATATAAAATTGGAAAGAATTTATATACTTTTAGAAATAGAACTAGAAACAACCTCATTCACCTAGGACAACTAAATAGAGATAATGATAGGAAAATGATATTTATGAGAGTATATATATGTGTCTTTTTAATGTTTACTTGTGTGTGTGGTTGCTAATAAAATGAGTTTATACTTTTGGAAACGAAAGACTAAAAGCTCCATTTACATTGTAAACTATGAACGAAAACATAACATTTTGTTTAATTACACTTAGACTTATCTTCTGAATTATAAGTATTGATCTCTAATAAGCACAAGACCTTGGAGAGATATGAAAAGTATAATTTGCTATGGATGATTCTTTGAATTACCTATTATTTCTTTAAATCAGCATTAGTTAATAATTTCAAAAACAGATAAAAGTTATGAGAGACTTTATTCTAAAGTTCTAGCTAAGATTCCAATATTGATTTTTTTTTTTTTAATTTCCCAACAAACTAGTTTGTTGTTGTTAATACCAACTCATGCAGACTCACAGTGACCCTGTGTACAACAGAACGAAATACTGCTTGGTCCTGCACCACCCTCACAGTTGTTGTTATGCTTGAGCCAATTGTGGCAGCCATTGTGTCAATCATTTCATTGAGGGTCTTCCTCTTTTTCACAGACCCTCTACTTCACCAAGCATAATGTCCTTCTCCAGGAACTTATTCCTCCTGTTAACATGTCCAAAGTATGAGAGACCTAGTTTCGCCATCCTTGCTTTCAAGGAGCATTCTGGTTGTACTTCTTCTAAGACAGATTTGTTTGTTCTTTTTGCAGTTCATGATATATTCAATATTCTTCACTAACACCAAAATTCAAAGGCCTCGGTCCTTCTTAGGTCTTCCTTGTTCATTGTTGTCATGTGGAGCGGATCGCTACCTACGACTCCAAATGATCTGTGTCTTTCCACAATGTCTTTATTAGTTATTAAGCACACTGGTTCTTGGCTACCCTGGATGCCAGAGGCTTCAGTCACCAGAGGGTGTGAGAGAGAGAGAGAGCAAGCAAGCTTACGGCAAACAAACTCCAAAGTCCAAGGTCCGAAGTCCAAAATCCAAAAACCTCTGTCACTCTTGACCGTGTTGTCTCGTTGGGCTCAGGAGCACTATGTCAGGCCTCTACCTCAGCAAGACTTCCCTCAAGCTAGGGTCCAGGAGGGATCGACTTCCCTTCAGACTGAGTGGAGACCGGAGTGGCTCGAAAGCCAATCCTCCTTACTTAAAAACTCAGCTGGCTCTGGGACCTCTGTTGATCAATCTCTCACACAGGGAGTCCTCTGGCAAGTGAAGGGTCTCACACCACCTCTCCACTGTCTGAAAGAGGGTGGCCCTGATATGCTCCGAGCAAAGCTGGGTCTTAGTGTCCCTTCTTTTACATGCATTGGGGCTCTCTGAGCCCTTTTGGTTGATGTTGATAAGTCCTTGTTTGTGACTTAGCTGGTCCTGGTGTCTTCTGTTGGTAAGGCTGTTTTTCTCCTCTAGGTTGCATCATCTTCTTTATCTCTTTTCTTCACATGTGGTTTACTTCTTCATTTGCTTTCAGCTAGCCTGCTCTCCACAATTGTCCAGCTTTTACACTCATATGAGGCAACTGAAGGCAACATATTATCTAGTTTAGATATTTAAAAATCATAATTAATCAATTGATGGAGGGATGAATATATAACCTTTATGCTTTATATTAATGATAGTAAAAATAACTGCAAATGTGTCTTCTTAATTGGTCTGTGTTAAATAAAATATATTTTTAAATGTATTGCTACCAAGAGGATGATTAAAGTCTTGAGGAAAAAGAGGGTCAAAAATAAATTTCAATTTTCAGGCTCACATGAAATAGGAAAAAAAATAATTAATTAAATTTAAATACTATCGAAAGTTTATAAATCACTTTAAAATTGGCTATTCATTTAGCTAAATGTTATCTAGCAAGAAAGAACGATTAGAATGCCAGGGCAACTGAGAAATAAGAATAAGTTAAAAGAAAGAATTTTACTTTGTCTTTTAATTCTAGTCTAATATGATTGCATAATAAAGCCATACGCCTAAAAATGGAGCTTCTTATTTGAAATATTTGATAACATACATTTAACAAACCTACATATTACCATAACAATTTTAAATGTATTTCTAATGAAATCAAATTATGCTTGATTTAATTATCCTAAATAATTGCTAGTTTTATATACTGTCATTTTAAAATTAAGTCAATATATAGAGTAATGACACAATAGCCAAACCATAGACTCAAACATGCAAATGATATAAACCTAGCAATATTTGGTTCTGTTATACATAAGGTCTCTATGAGTTAGAGCTCACTACATGGCATCAAAAACAAATATTCTACTCCCAAGTGTCAAAATGAGTACTGATTTAAATCTAACACTAATAAAAAAAAGTAGACCATTTAATCTTATCTGTCTTATTGATTTCATTTTTAATCAATAATTTTTACTAGTTTTTGAGCTATGCCAATGAAAAAGCAAATAATAAATTATCTTTATTGTGATAACTTTTTCATATACCAAATATACAGCTGACTTACTTTTCCCAGAATTTCTTTTTCTTGTACATTTTCTATTAGTATTTTGCAAGAGAGATTTTCTTTGGAAACTGGGGTGGGGGTTGGGGCAGAAGAGAGGAAGCATCATTTTTGTAGGGCTCACATGTTGCTGAGCTCTTGATTCAACCCATTGTCTGCAATTGTTCTCTTTCTCTCTGGATTTCCTCCAGTGTATCTGACACTTGGAACATATGTGTGTTTTTCATTCCGTGTGAAAGAGTGTAGGATTCTTTAGGATACCCTTGTCACCAGGGTCAAGGGGTACACGAACTGAAATAGGTTACAGTTCATCCTTTTGAGGTTCTACCTAGTGCTCATGAGTTTCCAGAGTTCATGATCTTCTCTTTCTGACTGTCAGCCTTGTGGACTTTGGGCTACAGCATTAGATATGATGAGAGTGTTTAGCCAGCCCTTATATTTGCACCAGCCTATTCTCTGTAATACGTCCCATGCAATACCTCCCATCAGTACTGCTTCCCTGGTTGAACTCTGACTGATATATTCGCAGATTCAATACCTACCACAAAAATAAAACAGAAAATGAGAATCCAAACAATTTACTTGGTGAACACCCCCTCCAAGAAATCAGTAATGACACAGAAGAAAACTACAATAAAACACTCCCAAGTGAAGTACCTATCACCAAACACGCATTTAAAAATATGAGAAATTACCCTGATTCTGATGTTAAAAATTAAGTATATGTCTCTGGCCAAAAAAAGAATGTAATGAAACCAGGATTGATTTAAGCAAAAGAAAGCTCAAATTGCTACTTAATGTCATACAAAGTGGATTTCAACGCATGGAATGCTACCAGGGACAAAGAGTTATTATTCATAATGACTAATTGGGTTCATCATGAACTGAATATACCAAGCCAAAATGTATTTGCATCCATCAATAGATTTTCAAAATATATAATGTTTAAAATGATAGAACTGAAAAGATAAAAATACAAACCCATGAAGTTCAAAAATTCAATACCTCTCAATATTTAATACAAGTAGATAAAAAATCAGGAAACAAGAAAACAAAGTTAAAAACCACTTGCCCATAATTCACATTTACAAAAACTCCAAAAAACAACCGTGGAATACACAATCATAAAAACATCACATTATAAGCCAGTATCAACAAAAGCAGCAATGCAACACAATATGATTAAATTACAAGAATTGGAAACATGCAGGATATGTTCTCAATGGATCAGAGGTAAATTACAAAATAATGAGAGAAGGATATCTAGATAATCCCAGAATATTTAGAACATAAACGTCATAATATATGTACCCCATAAGACATCAGAAGAGATATTAGAAAACATTTTAAATGAAAATAAAAACGTAGCATATCAAATGTGTGAGATGCTCTTAAAGCGATCCTTAATTGGAAATGTATAGCATTATATGACGATAAGGAAAAAAAAAGTCCATAACAATGATCTAAACTTATACATTAAGTAACTAAACACACATGGTCCCTGACTTAGATGGGGTTCTGTTTCAACAACTCCAGCATAAGTCTGTTCTGAAGTAAATTCAATAGTTCTTTTTTTTTTCTTCATTTTTTAGTTTTTTTTTTTTTTGCCTTTTATCAGTACCTTGATAAATCCTATCTTTGAAAATCTTTGACTGAACATCTGAGAATGATAGGATCAGCAAGTTACACACTGCAACATTGTATGTAGTACATATTTCCACCAACAAGATGTAAAAAAAAAAAAAAGTAGTAAGGGCAGTTCATCATAATTTGACTATATCGTAAGTTCAGGACTACCTGTAAAGCCAAAATAAGGTGAAGAAAGGGAATAATAATAGTAGCGAAAAATATTTTATAATAAAGTAAAAACATAATAGAGAAAACCAAGAAAGTTAAAGCCGACTTTTTAAAAACACCAGACAAAGAATACGCTAGGCTCAAATGGTTTCCCTGGTGAATTGTACTAAACAATTCTAAATGATCTACACAAACTTTTCCAGATTAGAAAAAAAGACTTCCAAACTTGTTTTAAGGGGCTTCGATTATACTGATTTCAAAAATAATCAATAATAGTGCTAATAAGAAAAACTATTGAATAATATTTGTCATATGTAGATTCAAAATCCTGAAAAAAATACTAGCAAATTAAATTCTGCAATATATGAAAAGGATAATACACCATCATGAATTCATATTGTCCTCAATAATTCAAGACTAGTTCAATATTCAAAAATCAAACACTATTGTTATATAAAAAAAATTGTTATACTAATAAATAAATAAATCACAGGATTATATTAATAAAAAAATAATACATTTGATAAAATTCATCATCAATCACCTTTGATTAAGAAGCAAACAAGCAAAACTCTTGGCTTAAGGGAAGTGAAAAGAAAGAAAAAAAAAAAGAGTTTTTCCAACTGATGGAAAGTATCTACAAAACCCTACAGGGACGTGTGATATGTTTAAATGTGGGTTTGTTTTGTTTTTGCAATTGGTTTAAACTGAAGGTTTTGGAAAATTCATTAGATACTTGTACTGAAGGAGATTATTGGTCTTTATCTGAAAATGTTGAGAAGGCACATTTTTAAAAATTTTCTCTGAAACATATCATCATTTAAAATGTCTACTGTGTTCTTGTTATATGCATATTTGTGTAAATAGCACTGAAGTTAAAGTCAAGAATAACTCCCCTCATGCTCCAGTATCTAATATATTGTTGTCTAGGCAAAGCCAATTATCATTTATCATTCTAAATTAGTTTTCATTGGGGTAGTTTTTATTTCTTTTGGTTTTAATGATGCTTCCACTCTATCCCATTTTACTTAGAATTCACTTTACATCAATGTTTGCACATCATTTAAAATCACATATTTTAGAACATCTGTTTCAACTATGTTTTCTCTCATGCTATCATATTTGCTGCAGCTGTTTCTTTCATTGACTGGTACAGAAGTTTATTTGGCTTTATTTTTCAATTTTGTTTTCTTATTTTATGGAGAAAGTTTATTTTATTTTTCTTCGCTGTTTTGATTGATTTTTTAAAAAATTTTGATCAGGCTGACCATTTTCCTGTTATTTTCCTTTATCTTTGATTGTAGTTTGTTCCAAAGGACAAAAACTCTTAAGTCCATCAAGAAATGGAACAGGCTGCTCAGCCATATCTTGAACAGAACCTGCGCCATTGTTTTCTTTCCCTAGCCTGTCTCTATCTCTAAGTATGATTTTGCTGTTTTTGTAGCCTAGTTCCTCTAAGAGTTAAAAATTAAAGTGTTCCCCTTAAGACTGTGGAAAAACAAGTGATATAGATCTAAGTTTATCAGACAGGAAAATACACCCAGGATGGCAACGGTCACACCCTGGGCTGATGAGATGATGACAGAAAAATGTCAACATGTCTGAGAAGTGACCACTGTGACCACACAGAAGGAGAACGAACATTCCACATGTTCCTGAAACCCATGTCCCCTTTCCTATAAAACCTCCAACTGGCCTCCAGTTGGAAGAGACAGGGTTAGCAGGAGATCATTCCCCTCTGTCTCCTATATATCAATATATAATAAAGCTTTCACTACCCACCTCACCCCTGTCTCAAGAATTGGCTGTTTGTGGCAGGCAGCTCTAGCTTGTGAAATTGCAGTAACAGAAACACCATGGAAAACACTTCACATGCTCAGTTGTAAGCAACACATTTGGACAAGCCTTCTGATGCTGCAGGATATCACTGTGCACAGAAATCTGAGATCCAAATAGCTGAGCTGGAAGCTTAGAAGATTAGAAGTTATCTCCCTCATATGACAGTGTACAATAGCTACTACCAGAAGCTTTTTTTTTTTTTTAATATGATTGTTAAGAAATACGTCAGAAAAAGGTAAAAATATAGACGGTCATTTTAAACCAGAGAGTTTTCTACTTTGATTAAATGTACCAGTTTGAACCTAAAGGAGAAGCAAAGAAATCAATGTATAAGGGGGGTTTGAAGTTTACTGGTGCTTATATTTCTTGTACGTATTGTACTTTACCATTATGTGTATTTCTTATATATTTTACTATTATTTGAACTATCTAAAATTAAAAATATCTTGTAGTAAATGACCAAAAACCAGAAAACAAAACCCAGTGTTGTCAAGTCGATTCCTACTCATAGTGACCCTATAGGACAGAGTAGAACTGCCCTATAGAGTTTCCAAGGAGCATCTGGCAGATTCGAACTGCCGACCCTTTGGTTAGCAGCCATAGCACTTAACCACTACGCCACCAGGGTTTCCAGTGTTTTATATTTGCAACAGTCTATTAGAAACACAATAAGAAGAGTGTTTATGGTACTTAAATGATGTGGTTAAATAGGCTAGAGGAGCTTAAAGCAATTTCATGTTTTTTCATTAAGCTCTTCATAACAATACTAAAAAGCTTAATAATTTCCATTTTATGGAAGGGAAAACCTGAAATTCAGAAAATTTTAAGTGATCTGCCCAAAATCACAGACATACTAAGTGACAGAAATGAAACAGGAACTGTGGTCTTTTGACTTAAAGTTTAGCCTCTTTTCCTTCTACATGATACTTCTAATTCTGGAGATGTAATTAATAATTTAAAAAAAAAATTACGCATTTTTACAACCCATATTGTTAAATTTTTTTATTATTATTTTCATGTCATATAAATGAACTCATCAGCTAATTTTCTTTTATTGGAATAGTAATTACTTCATAAAGAGTGAAATATTTAACTAAAAAATTCAAACATTTCAGATACATAGTGGTGAATTTTTGTTTGCACAATCATTTTTAAACCAATCTAAGGTATTTTAACTCTTTTAATAATGGGTTTTTATGGCATAGTATGTATTTTTTTCTGTGAAGTTATCAAATGAAATTTTTGGTAGGGATTATTTTGGACACAGTGATTAATCCTTATTGTAAACATCTGGTTTTCTAACACCACTTTCTCATATCCTTAAAAATCTGAGCCTTTTATTTGCCTTGGGAATGATTTTTTACAAAGACTGGAAGACTAGAAACCTAAAAAAGATACTTTAATGTTGAGTTATAAATGAGAATGATGAGGAAGAAATGTGCTTTCCAAACTCTTTTTACTTGATTAAAAAAAAAAAAAATTTTTTTTTTTTTTTTTTTTTTAGTTAACATAAAATAAGAAAATCATGTTTGAAGCAAATTTCGATTTATCTTTATAATTTAGGAATCTTGTTAGAAATGAGGCAATTGCTTCTTTTTATATAGCTTACAATATACATAGCTATACAATCTATAGAACTTTTTTGAGGTATACATTCATAGCATAAAAAAACCCGTTGCCCTCAAGTCGATTTCTACTCATAGTGACCCTATAGGACAGAGTAGAACTGCCCCACAGAGTTTCCAAGGAGCACCTGGTGGATTATATGAAATGAAAAATTTCTCCTATAAAAGTGACAACAACAACAACATAAAAGTGGCAATAGAATAAAGTAAATTCATCACAGTAAGATATTGAAGTAATACTTGAAAGATTTTACATGAATTGCTGCTCTAATTGCTGGGGCCATTCCTTGCTCACATAGCTATTTATCAAAGGCAGAAGGATAAATATAAGCTGCAGTTTATAAAATTCTTTTGATGATATTAAAATAAGTGTTTCATATTGGGCACAGATGGCTTAATGCAAGAGAACTGCATTATGTATTCAGATAGTTTTTCTTTATGAATTGGGCAGGATTTCAGTGAACTATATAGTCACACAAAACTTTGAAGAAATTATTGGAATGGTTCTGTCTTAGGAGAATTTTTAAGTGTGAGGATCCTGAGAAATAATTCAAATAAATTCTAATAGGGAGTTTTAGAGTATGTTTAAATGTCTAACTTAGAAATGTACGGAATTTTATTTTTATGACATTGTAATTCTAAAGGAAAAGAGATGAATGAGGGTAGTTAAATACTAGAACATCCTGTTTTATATGTATGAGCTCTGTATTCCTGAAATTGTTGATGTGAGTAGCATAAAGGTTATTAAGTAAATTTAAAATATTTAAAATAAAAAGAAAGGGACTCATCTGAGGATGACTACAGCAGGGTATTTTCACAGAAAGAAAAACAATTACGGCCCTTTTTGGGACAATTTTTAATTTTATTTTACAAAAAGTATTGGAGTTTGCTCATGTAGTCTCTAATAACATAAATATTGTGAAGACTATATTCCTTGAATTTATGTAGTGTGGTGAGAACAATGATTGGATTGAAGAAAATTAACATCACAAATCATACAGATCCCCACTATCTTGAAATGTGCTCTTGGGCTTGTCACTTAACAATTTTGTCTCTTTGCATCATTTCCTTAACCTAACGCATAGAATTTTCCTTCCTTTGCTCCCTATCAACTACATGGTTACAAATTTAGTAATGTATCAGGGAGGATGTATTTCTTTTTCTTTAGTTTATTAGAGCTGGGATCAGCAATGTTTTTATGTAAATCTCCAAATAGTGACATTTTAGGCTTTGTGGGCCATACAATCTCTATAGCAACTACTTAATGTTCAACATTGGTAGCACAAACGCAGTCATAGACAATGTCTAAATAAGTGGGGGTGGCTAAGTTACAACAAAATGTTATTTGCAAGTTTATTTGCTCCTGGGTCACTGATTTTCAATTGGGTCAATTTAACAGAGCACACACAGGATGTGCTGGGTTATTACATGTTAGTTGGACAAGGTGGAGAGGAAGTCATAGCTCTAGAGCTTCCAGAAAAGTTGAAGGGTCAAAGAACTTATAACTTCCCTTTTTTCCTTGAGAATTATAAAGTACCTTAAAGCTCTGATGGGATCCTTCTGTGGTCTGGCAATGCCAAGTGACAAGCAAACACCTTCAGGGGGAATTGAGAGCCCAAGATGATTGCCTCTCCAATGGAGAGAATTTTGACAAATGTTTTGTTCTATTTAGCTATACATATGTAGTAAGGTTTATCTTCTTTTAATAAAGGATTGCTCAAATAAATAACCAACCGTTCAGTGATTGTACTTGTCTCCAGGACCTGCATGGCTTGGTTGTCTATCTCAAAACTAATTATCTTGTGTACCTGGATCAAATATCCTTTCTGTAAGTTTCTCTTGTGTGCTGGAGTTTGGGTGCACCTAACTGGAAACAGTGCCTCAGCTACTGTCTAAGACTGTAAATTAGGTAAAATAGACAGTAGAAGAAAAATTAAACTACATGTACTCTAAGTGTGTATCTTCCAATGGTAAACCATCAATTCCTTAGAAAATAAAATGCATCAAATTATTTATTTTATGACGCATGTTGATTAAATTGTGAGCCACTTAATTCAATTTTTGTTTTTTCTTACCTCATCATATTGTTGCTGTGTGCCATTGAGTGGATTCTAACTCATAAAGACCACATGCAACAGAGGAGAACTGCCCAATAGGGTTTTTTTGGCTATACCCTTTAGGGAAGCAGATTGCCAGATATTTCTCCAGTAGAGCCATTGGGTGAGTTCTTAACACCAACTTTTCGGTTACCACCCAAGTGCTTAGACGTGATGCCACCAGGGTTCCTCCTCCATCATACAGACGTAGCCTATAAGGAAAGGGTACAAGATTTGGTTTGTGTTCCTAATAAGGCACCTCTGGCACTGTTTATTGAAATATTTCAGTACTAATTAATCTCATTTAACACACACTTTTGGAAGATTGCACTATAGGTACAATGAAACTGCAAAATGTCTTTGTTCAAGAAAATGATTATGGTTTAGTCCTTTCTCCCACTTACATCATGCGGTAAATAGCATTATGTCAGTAGTTTGGGACAGAAATACGGTGCCATCATCAAAAAATCAAGCATATTATCCATATTCAGGCAATTTATTGACACTTTTTAAAACTTTTACTTATTGTGCTTTAAGGGAAAGTTTACAAATCAAGTCAGTCTCTCATACAAAAAGTTATACATTTCTAACTCCCCCTAATGAGATACCACATTCCTCCTCTCCTCCCTGTATTCCGTGTCCATTCAACTAGCTCCTGTCCTCCTCTTCCTTCTCATCTCCCCTCCAGACAGGAGTTTCCCACATAGCCTCATATGCCTACTTGAGCCAAGAAGCTCACTCCTCATCAGTATCATTATCTATCTCATAGTCCAGTTCAACCCCTGTCTGAAGACTTGGCTTCGGAAGCGGTTCCAGTCTTTGTCTAACAAAGGGTCCAGGGACTATGACCTCCAGGGTCCCTCTAGTCTCAGCCAGACCATTAGGCCTGGTCTTTTAACAAGAATTTGAAATCTGCATCCCACTGTTCTACACATATTTTTTATATTCCAATGCATTTCATTATATAAAAATTTTATAAAGAATGGAAAATTAAATGAATAGACATTGTCAGTTATATTTCAGTTTATGCTGAGGAATAATGAAGCATTTTAAATCAGATAGGTGATGTCGGCACTATTGAGTCATCCTCTTAGGTTAGTTATTTTCTATTTTCTTGGGCAGGCTATTTACTTTATTTATATACAGTCGAATATGCTTCTTTGATTCTGTAATTATGCCTTGTAGTGAATCAGCATTCATACACTGGGGATATCTATGTGTATATTTAAATTAGTTTTGCATATATATTTTGCTCAGGCAAAATCTTATTTACTCATTTCTGTACATTTAATTTGTACATAATTTTATGCCTCCTAAGGCTATTAGAAATTACAACTTACAGAGTTTCAATATTTACCATTTTTAAGGAAAATAGCTGTAATTTTGTTTTCCTTGGAGAGTTTAAACAAAAGGCTGACATATTAAAATTAAAGGGCATCTCAAATAACAGGAATAAATTTGAAGCTTATCCATGTAACCAGAAAGAGAAAGAAAGATAAAATAAATATGTAGTGATTACCCACTGGATGTCAGACACAATAAATGCTCACATACAGACTTCACAAATTCCTGCAGGGTAAGTTTATCCAATCCAATTTCCTAATGAGGATAAAGAAAAGGAACACAGTGTCCCCTAAAGAAACTAAACAATCCCTGTGGATTTCTTTATGTTGATTAAGGAAGGAAACAAAGTTTAAATGAGAACAATCAAGGAATTAGCCACTATGTCTATTGTACTTTTCACTCTCTGTCCTGTATTCCACAATTAAGTCTTCCAGATTTGGAATATCAGAACACCGATGGATTTAATTTTTATGTTGGGATTAGGCCTTCTTTGATTCTTACGCTCTTTCTATTTACATGGAGAGAATAAATTGTTTTGGCCAATCCATGTACTGGTATTTTTAAATATTCTTTTAGCGGCCTCTAATGTTTACTGCAAATGACCAACTTAATTTCTGACTTTTCAATTATAGATTTCATAGTCCATAAATTCAATCAAAAATACAAAACAAATCAAGGTATACTGTTTTATATTTTTACTATTCAAACCTGGAACCTCCAGGAATCCTTTTTTCTCTGGGGAGAGAAGCAAGAAAACAAAGTGTTTAGCAATACAGTCTCTCCTAAACCAAAAGGGGGTTACTCTACAACAATACCTCTTCAGATTAGAAGATATTTAGTACTTAGATTTACGACTGGGAGTGGAGAAAGAAATGTTCATACCTGGGAATCAGGAAACAAAGAAACTTAAGAAAATGGATTTAAGCTTCAAGACCTCAGCCCAATTGTCAAGGTGAATTGCATCCTGTTTAATTTTCAATTTGTCTCCATTGTTCCCTAATACAGTTCTTGCAATGAGGGTAGTTTTTTTTTTTTTTTTTTTTTTCAATTTTCTCTCACAGAGAGAGAACACATTCACAACAACATGCATCTGATGAAAACATTTCATTTTCCTGAAAGCAATTACCCATTGCCATCAAGTTGATTCTGACACGTAAAGACCCTATAGGGCAGAGTAGAACCACCCATAAAGTTTCCAAGAAGCAGTTGGTGGCTTCGAACCGCCAACATTTTGGTTAGCAGAGTAGAGCACTGTACCTCTTAACCACTGGGCCACCAGGGCTCCATTCCTGAGCTCTGCTCTCTTCTTAAAAAAAAAGTCTTAGATGTACTCAAAATGAACATATCTAAACACCTCCCATCTCTCAATGCTGAGTTCCACTAGAGAAATGCCATTGACTGACATCTCTAATCTATACTATTTTTTTTCCCTATCTGAACTCCAATTGCTCTCAGCAATACTATTGATAATTTTATCTCCTTCTGTTTCATCTCTTTCATCACACCCAGCCATGTGAGTGTGCTGTAAACTGACACTACCTTAGTGTCTTCTGAAACACTCAGTCTTTTTGGGCACTGAAGTTATAACTGTATATTATTTTATGTTGAATCATTAATTGCATTTTCTTAACTGATCCCATGAGCTAAGTTGGTCAAATTCTGTTTTCTCATTTTACACATGAAGGAAAATAACTTCAGAATGATTACATAACTTTGTAACATAATTCATATTTTGAAACACAGTAAAATTTTATACTCTAATTGTTCTGATCCAAAATTGTCTGCTCTTTTAACCATATAATTTGTTTCCTTTTGAAAAATTAAGTTCCTAAGAAGATGATCCAACTGAATTGTCTAAATTTCTCTAAAGACACAGAATTCTGTTCCACCTCAAGTAGATCTCTTGATCCAATAATATTCCAAACTAGCATCCAGCATATCCTCTGGAATCATTTTGTTTGCAAAAACTAGGAGAAATGTTCTGGCAATATGTAATAATTCAAGACTCTGAAATTAACAATAAAGCTGTGTTTGTGACAACAAATGGCTTACTGAATTTATTAGAATAGTGCAAAGGTCAAGTACCTAAATCCCCAATTTACTACAAATGCAGGGTTTTATAGTTCATGTTTTTAACCATTATTGTTTTACTTGTTAATTGATACATCCAAGAATGTTGTCTATAGATGACAGTGAAAGGAAAGCACAGTGCTTGGCAAGAAAGAATAATTGAAGGAACACAAAAATGTTTTTGCCAGACAAGCTTTATATATTTTATAGTCAATGTCTGGTTTAAAATCAGAAAAGATGTGTGTCAGGGTTTTGCCCTTTTGCCATACTTATTCAATCTATATAATAAGAAAATGATCCAAGAAGATGGACTATATGAAGATGAATGCAGCATCAGGACTGAAGGAAGATTTATTAACAACCTGAGATATGCAGATGATACAACCTTGCTTGCTGAAAGTGAAGAGGACTTGAAGTGCTTACTAATGAAGATCAAAGACTAAAACCTTCGGTGTGGATTACACCTGTATTAACACAAAAATCCTCACAACTGGACAATTAAGCAGCATCATGATAAACGGTGAAAATATTGAAGTTGTCAAGGATTTCATTTTACTTGGATCCACAATCAGTGCCCATGGAAACACCAGTCAAGAAATCAAATGAAGTATTGCACTGGGCAAAGGTGCTGCAAAAGACCTCTTTAAAGTGTTAAAAAGCAAAAATTTTACTTCTGAGACTGAGGTCCGCCTGACTCAGGCCATGGTATTTTCAATTGCTTCAAACGCGTGCAAAAGCTAAACAATGAATAAGGAAGACTGAAGAATGAGTAACACATTTAAATTCTAGTGTTGGTAAAGAATATTGACTATACCATGGACTGCAGAATGAATAAATCTGCCTTGGAAGAAATACAGCCAGAATGCTCCTTTGAAGTGAGAATGGCAGAACTTTGTCTCACATACTTTGGATATGTTATCAGGAGGCGCCAGTCCCTGAAGAAAGACATCATGCATGGTAAAGTTAAGAGGGTCAGTGAAAAAGAGAAGACCCTCAATGAGATGGCTTGACACAGTGGTTGCAACAAGTGGCTCAAACATAAAGATTGACAGGAAGGCACAGTACCTGGCAGCATTTCCTTCTGTGGCATATAGGGTCTCTCTGAGTCAGAACTGGCTTTAAGACTCATAATAACTACAACATAATCCATGTCCTGGATACTCTCCACCACACAGTTAATACTGCATGGGTTATTCTTAATGAAAACCGAAGAGAGTAAGAGAAAGAAGATGGCAATCAGAGATCATTTGAGGAATGACATATTGGGGGTAACAGGTACTTAGAAGACAGAATGCTTGCCAATAGTCTTTCCAGAATTACTAAAATTCTGGATAATATAAAACAAAAAAAAAAAAAACAGTTACATTTAACATTGAACTAGCAAAATGTTAGTATACCCCTTGCCACTGAGTCGATTCTGACTTTCGAAGGAGTTTAGAAGGAGCAGCTGGCGGATTCGAACTGCTGATCTTTTGGTTAGCAGCTGAACTCAACCACTGCACCACCAGGGTTCCAAAGGTTAGTATAGGACCCCTCAAAAAAGTTAAACCAAAAATCATGACTGAAAAACATACAACAAAGCCTACTTTCACAATGAGCGCTTCTGCCAACCACTGTAAAACTGAAGATTCTGAACTGATAAGTTGCCCAGAGCATACAAGGCAGAAAATAAGTCCAATGAGCTAACAAAGTTTGAAATGTAATGACATCCCAAATATAGCATTGATTCCAGAAGATCACAACCATAGTGGGGGAAATGATGAAAAATAAACCTATCTATTCAAAAAGGGGCATGAAAGAAAATTACAAGAGGGTGGAACTTAGTAGCAAAGACACACACACACACACACTCACATGCACACACCAACATTTATAACTACATGATAGATTTAAATACAAAATGATTACTATAATTAAATTAATGTCAAAATATAAAAGCATAGATGATACCATATATTCCTAAAAATAAACACGATAAAGTTGACTCAAGAAGAAACTGAGTAATTGAATAGTCCAAGCTCCATTAATGCAATCCATTAGAAATTAAGGAAGTCCCTTCCACAGCATAACATATTGCACAAAATGCTTTACAGGTTAATTCCACCAGGCCTTAAAGAAGCATTTAATTCCGATGTTACAATAACTCCTTCTGAATATACAAAAACTGAAATGCTCTATGTCGTTTTATAAGGGAAGCAAAACCTTGATAAGAAAACCAGAGAAATGGATTAAAATAAAGGAGAAATGAGCACTGATTTTACCAAAAATACAGATGCAAATGCTGTAACTTAATTATTAAATACCAAGCCCACTGCTGACAAGTCGATTCCAACTCAGGGCAATCCTAGAGAACAGAGTAGAACTGCCCCATTGAAAAGAGTAATGTATAGTTTTGTGAAAATTAATGCATTATGAAAAGCTGCATTTATTCCATGAATAAACTGAATGGCTATTATTAGCAAATTGAACATGTAATTTTCCACATTAACAATGAACTGAAACATTACTTCCATGAAAGTATAAAACATGTAAGATAAATTTCAACATTATTAATATGAAAAAACCCTGTGTAAAAATGGTAGGAAGCTCTTAAATATTATAAGAAATGGATACAAATATATAAACAGTATTCTTAATGATGAATTGGTGAAAGCATACTTTTTAGAATCAGGAAAAATTTAAGGATTCCAGCTATTGTAAGCTATATTACATATTGAAAGACCCTGTAACAATTGAAAAGCAAGAAAAGTATGTTAAAGGTATTAATTTGGTAAGAAAAAAAAAATCTTGCAGAAAATTCAATAGAATAAACAAATTCTTGGAATTTATTAAGTTGTATATAAAGTTTGGGGTCTAAAGGTCAATATGAAATTCAAATGTATTTCTATAAAACAGTATTAATAAGTCAGGAAATATAGCTTTAAATTGATTACATTCATTGAATTTTAACAAAAAATGTAAGTCTATAAAAAAATCTAATAAAATTGTTTACCTATTATTGGAGATTTTCTTAACTGCTGAAATATATTAAAAAATATCTAGATACACATGCTAGATAGTAGAACATCATGGATGTGAACAATATCTCTAAACTGATGTATAGATTCAATAACATTCATATAAAAGTTCCAAATAGTTTCTATACTACTTATGATGCTAATTGTAACATCCTTATAGAACAAGGTTCTTAACTATTGATACTTTGTGGCAGTTAAGTCTTTTTTGTGTGGTCTTTCCTTTGTATTGCAGGATATTTAGCAGTCAGGAGTCCCTTAGTGGTGCAAATGGTTAACATACTCGGATGCTAACCTAAAGATTGCAGGTTAGAGTTCACCCAGAGGTCCCTTGGAAGAAAGACCTGATGATCCATTTCTAAAAAAACAGCCATTTTAATCCCTATGTATTTTAATCCCTATGTAGCACAGTTTTATTCTGACACCTATAAGTTGCTATGAGTCAAAGTCAACTTAAAAGCAACTGGTCCTTCTTTCGATCTACAAGATGCCAGTCATGATGATCAAAATGTGTCCAGACTGCCAAATGTTCCATTGTTGTTGTTAGGTACTGTCGAGTCAGTTCTGACCCACAGTGGCCCTGTGTGCAACGGAACGAAACACTGCCTCGTCCTGCACCATTCTTACAATCGTTGTTACGCTTAAGTCCATCGATTGTTGCAGCCACAGTGTCAATCCGTCTCATTGAGTGTCTTCCTCTTTTTTGCTGACCCTCTACATGATGTCCTTCTGCAGGGACTGGTCCCTCCTGATAACATTAAAAATGTCCCATTGGGAGCAAAATCACTTCCAGTTGAGAACTGTTGATAAGAGAAATGAACTAGGATAGCCAAGACTTCCTTGATGAAAAAAAGTGGGGAGACATTCTCCATCAGATATCAAGTAATAGTGGTAAATTTTACAGATTAAGACTGTGTGGTGTTAATTCTACAATAATAGGGAGAGTTACTCAACAATTGTTCCTGTGACAAGAGTTATTCATTTGGGAAAGAAAACAAAATGTCCTCCCTTACAGCATTAAAAAAAAAAAAAAATTACTGTTGAATACAGCAGAAAATATGAATAGCAAAATTATAAATATTTAGAAGGCAATATTAGAGAATATTTAATTAGGGTAAGAAAGAATGGCTTCCGCAAGACAAAGTACAAACCATATGAAAATAATTAACATTAGTTATACCCAATATAAAATGTAATTTGCTAAAGAAGCCCTCGTAGTGAAGTGGTTTAGAGCTACTGCTGCTAACGAAAAGGTCAGCACAGTTCGAATTCACCAGCTGCTCCCTGGAATAATTAAAGTGAAAGATAACCCACACACTACAAGATAATGCCCATAATCACAAAGGGTTTTTATTCAGCATGATAAACAACATCTATAAATCAATAAAGGTCTCTGAGAGGTGCAAAGAGTTAAAGTGCTCAGCTGCTAACCTAAAGGTTAGAGATTCTAGTTCACCCAGATATGCCTCTGAAGACAGACCTGGAGAAACACTTGCAAAAAATTAGCCATTGAAAAGCCTCAGATATAAATGACATTGCCCTGAGTCAGAATAGACTGGACGTCAATAAAGACAACTACCAAATAGAAAAATGTTTGGAAAATATCGACAAGTATTTTACAGAGGAAGAAATACATACTAGCCATAAACATATGAAAAGGAGCCCAAACCCATAAATATCAGAAAATTGGACATTAAATTCATAATAAAAGTTACTTTTAGACTCAGCAGTTTGGTGAAAGACATCCAAGCTGCCCTGAAGGGACTGGCAATAAACAAGGCTCAAAGAATTAATGCAATACCAATAGAGATGTTTCAACAAAAAGACGCAGTGTTGGAGGTGCTCACTTGTCCATGCCAAGAATTTTGGAACACAGCTACCTGGCCAATCAACTGGAAGAGATCCATATTTGTGCCCATTCCAAAGAAAGGCGATTCAACAGAATGCAGAAATTGTCAAACGATTTCATTAATATCACACACAAGTAAAATTTTGCTGAAGAGCATTCAAAAACAGTGGCAGCAGTGCATCAACAGGGAACTGCCAGAAATTCAGGGCAGATTCAGAAGAGGATATGGAACCAGGGATATCATTGGTGATGTCAGATGGATCTTGGCTGAATGCAGAGAATACCAGAAAGATGTTTACCTATATTTTATTGACTATGAAAAGGCATTCGACGGTGTGGATCATAACAAATTATGGATACCATTGCGAAGAATGGGAATTCCAGAACACTGAATTGTTCTCATGAGGAACCTGTACACAGACCAAGAGGCAGCCATTTGAACAGAACAAGGGGATACTGTGTGGTTTAAAGGCAAGAAAGGTGGGTCAAGGTTGTATCCTTTCACCATACTTATTCAATCTGTATGCTCAGCAAATAATCCGAGAAGCTGAACTATATGAAGAAGAATGCGGCATCAGGATTGGAAGTATCTTTCTGTACTAGATCATAATGTAAAATGCATTTCTTGTAATCAGATCAGGTCAAAAAGTTTGAAAAAGCACTAAGAATTTGTAAACAACTTATATGGAAATAGACTTGAAATATGACAGTTATATAGCAGTTAATATTCGATAGGATTTCTTCTGTTTCCCATTTAATCATCATTACGATAATATTAGATGGTATTAATAATATTCTTTTTTTATGCAGGAGGATATTGAGGCATAGGCAGGTTAAGTCCTTTTTAAAGTGTTGTTTCAACTTGGTATTATATGTGAATGTGTGCTCAGATCATTGTAAATACATTTAAAACAGGGTTTAAGAACTGCATTTTATTGATTTGGGGAAGACAACCATTCTTCTATTTTGAAAACTTTAAATTTTTATTTTCTCAATTTTTTACACTCATAAAATGCAACAATCTATATGTAAATAAAATTAGATGCTCATCTAATTACTTCCTTGGGAATGTTTTGAATATATTTAAGGCCCCATATATATTTTTCAAAAATAATATCTAGACAGGTCATTGTAATTTGCCAGCCAACAGTATGTAACTATGGAATTTTCCTCATCTCCATCCTAGTTAACATAACTAATTCCTACTTTTTTTTTTTCCTTGCTTTTTTACTTACATGAAGTCAGTCCATGTCTGCCCGAACCCCTACCCACCCTGGCACCCTGGACATAAGAAAAAATGAAACAAATGAGAAGCAAGATACGGGCTCTGATTCATAGTTTCTAGACAGACAGAACATGACCACCGCAACCACTGTTGTTTTTGGGTTTTTTTTTTTTTTGGTAAAGAAAGTCCTGGAAAAGACTTCAACACAGAGTTAAGATGATTAAAATTTTTGTCTTCCTCTCTTTGGAGATATCTGAACTTTGAACAAGCTCAAAGGATAGATTATGTCTTTTGTAGTTAATGTGTTTCTAGTGTCAGGTAATTTTCAAGAAAAAGCTTTTGTTTTGTTCAACTACAGGCCTTGAAAATAGAGAGTGAACTGGCTCTGCTCCCTATTAACCTACAGATGGAATGTCCTGATAGAAGAGCATTTGCAGAAGAAAAGATAGCAAGTCTACAAGGTCACCAAGGAATTTCTTTGAAAGAAATATCATTTGGGATGGAGTTGCTGTCTTGCCACTGTATGTAAGAAATTGTGGATTTTGATATCTGTATGAAGGTCTTTCAACTTCATGTGAACAACGTGCCCCTATAGGGTGCTGTTGGAGTCCTTGGGTGGTTTGAACAGTGAATGCGCTTGGCTGCGAACAGAAAGGCTGGAGGTTTGAGGACCAGGAGAGCTGCCTTGGAGGAAAGGTCTGGTGTCCACTTCTGAAAAACCAGCCATTGAAAACCCTGTGGAGCATGGTTCTACTCTGGCGCATATGGCCCGTAAGTCAGAATGGACATGACGACAACTAGTACAGGGTGCCACCAGCTATGATGGAAGGAAAAGCAAAGTTCAGGAACAAATGATTCACCTCTTTGCATCCTTCAACAGCCTGGGAAGCAGTCAGCTCAAGAGTCTGGGTGCCCAGTGCTGAAAGCTTAAACTCTGTGACATTTAGATGACCAGGAGAGTAAGGAGGTGTTTTAAATAATGAATGACATTTAGGGCATAGTGCTAGGATAATCTGACATGGTAAACTTTGGCTCAAGAGGACTGCACAAATGGGGCTGGTTTGGTTGAGCTCGGGTGTACAGTTTTACAGAAAGTGATGTCAGCTGGAGCCGTAGTTATCTGGAGGAGTCCAGAATTAAACAGCCAAAATGTCTTACTCACATGGCTGGCACCTGGTGCTGCTCTTGGCTAGAAGCTGGTCTGTGGCATTTACTTGAGTGACACACGTGGCCTTTCCATGCAGCTTGTTATCTTTTAATAAACTCACTCTCTCAACAGATAGTTGAACACACATATAAGGAGGGAAGGATTTGAATGAAACCATCTATGGAGACTTTACACCACAAAACCTTTTACCTTTACCACATATTAGCCACATCCAGCATTTCTTCACTCCTTCAGCGAAAGGCCATTCAAACCTATCTTCAAATCAATGATCCATCCATTTGCTGTATCCACATTGTTGCTCAGCACACTCAGTGAAATTGTCATTTCAGATACTGTCCTTTTCAGTTCTAGAACTCCAATTTGGTTCTCGTTTATAGTTTCCATTCTTCTGTTTACTTGGCCCATATTTTCTACTATTATTTCTGTCTTTTACTCTAAATCCCTAAAACATTAGTAATGGTTGTGGTAAGTACTCACTCACCGATTTCAATTTTCTTAATTCTTGTTTTTATGTTGTCTTTATTCTTGCTGTAACAAATTATGACAAGTTTAATGCCTTAAAACAACACAGTTTTATTTACCTTATAATTCTGTAGGTCAGGAGTCAGACATGGGTCTCGGTGGATTAAAATCAAAGTGTATTCAGAGTAGCATTCCTTTTTGGAGGTGTTAGTGGAGAATTCCTTTCCTTACCTTTCCAGCTTCTAAAGACTGCCTGCATTTCTTGGTTTGGGATGCCTCTCCCCCAATTTCAAAGCCAGAAAAACTGTTCTGAGTCTATCTCACATCATTCTAAACTGTTCTGCCTACCTCATCTACTTTTAAGAATATTTGTGATTACTTTGGGCCCACCTGTATTATCAGGATAAAAATAATCTATTTTATGGTCAGCTGAATGGTAACTTTAATTCCATCTTCAACCTTAAATTCTCTTTGCCACAAAATCTAATATATTCACAGGTTCGGGCGGATGTAGACATCTCTGAAGGTCATTATTCTGCTTCCCACACTCATCTAATCAAATTTTTTTATTTCAGAAATTGTCCTTTCCAGCTTTACAATTTCCATTTTGTCCTCATTTATGGTTTCAATTCCTCTTCTGAGGTTCCCCTTAATTTCTGTTATTATGTCGGTCTTTAAGTTCTTAAATCATTTGTAATAGTTGGTTAAAGTCACCATCTGCTAACTTCAATCTTCTAAATTCTTGTTTCTACATGCCACAAACTATACATATTTCACACCACATTTGAATCAGGACTTCCCTGTTGGTAGGCTGTTTTGATTTTCACCAGCACATATTCTCTGATACCTGCATCTTGTCTCCTGGAAGAGATCCTGTTCATCCCGGTTAAGCACCATCACTATGTGCGGGCTCTTGACTTGGAGCTTCTCGGTCAGCTTCTGGTGGTCATAGCTTGGAAAAAAGGGGGTCACTCCTCTGTGCCCAGCCTGGGGCTGGGTCCTGGGATCTACAGACAAGCTGGACTAAACCTGAAACTGAAGAAGCCTTTTCTGCCCGGTGGAGGGACATCAGGATAAAAGGGGTACCCTACCCAGAAGGGCATTCTAGGCAAACCCCACAACTCACACCAGGCACCAGGAAACCTGAGGTGGGAAACAAGAACCATGTGTACAGTGACTTCATTTACTGGGGTCGTAACCCACCTCCACTGTCTCATTGCTGTGTGATTTGGAGCAGGTCACTTTGTTATGCCTGAGTCTACTCATTTCATCCATAATCCTTGAAGTCACTTGACAGACAAATTCACCATGCCTTTTCTGGGATATTAAAAGCACAACTTGAACTTTCTCTGCTCATTGGTATAGTCATGAAACAGCTTGTAAATGCTTCACAATATTTTCTTCCTCTGTCCTTTTCTGCAGCCCAGCTCTGTATCTCTCCATTTATGTCTCCTTCCTTGGGCCATCTTGTCTGTAGATTTGTCATTTTGATTTTTTTTTTTTTTTTTTGGTCACTTAAGCTCTAGTCCTGATATGCCTATTTTGTAGGGCAATTCTAGACCCCTGATCGGTTACTACGGGTATCTATAATCAAGGGATGTTAGATTGAGACTAGAGGAAAAGTGAATATCTTTTTTTTTTTTTTTTTAGGGTCTGAAATAGTTTGCGATCTGTATATGTGTCATGGATTGAATAATGTCCCCCCAAAAATGTGCATATCAACTTGGTTAGGCCATGATTCCCAGTACTGTATGGTTGTCCTCCTTTTCATGATTGCAATTTTATGTTGAGAGGATTGGGGGGGATTATAACACCACCCTTACTCAGGTCACCTCCCTGATCCAAGGTAAAGGGAGTCTCCCTGGGGTGTGGCCTGCACCATTTTTTATCTCAAGAGATAGACGAAAAGGGAGGCAAGCAGAGAGCTGAGGACCTCACACCACCAAGAAAGCACCACCGAGAGCAGAGTGCGTCCTTTGGACACGGGGTCCCTGCACCTGAGAAGATTCTCGACCATGGGAAGATTGAGTACAAGGAATCCTCCTCCAGAGCCAACACAGAGAGAAAGCCTTCACCTGGGGCCTACACCCTGAATTTGGACTTGTAAACTACTAGACTGAGAAAATACTTTTCTCTTTGTCACAGCCATCCACCTGTGGTATTTCTGTTATGGCAGCACTAGATGACTAAGACAACATGCTACCGAACAAAAAAGGAAAAAGCACCGGGAGCTGTACTGTAAAGCAGTGTGTGTGTCTCTGTGTGTGTGTGTGTTCACTGAGTCCTGGAACAGAATTCAGGACATTTTCCCATAGTCCTGGGAGAGAAGAAAATGAGGACTCTAAGAGGTAATTTATTCCAACCCAGTTTTATTTAATTTCTATGCATATCCTGTGCAAAGCTTCAACTCCTAATATGATTACCTACTTTTCTAACTACAAGAATTGACCTCATTTCTTAAGTAAATTTAAACTCTTTGTTTTGAATTCTTTGTGTGTATGAGTATGTTTGCATGCATGTGTTTTAGAGATTTGTAAGTTGCAAATTTGGGGCCTCTCCTAGAACATAAAATGTGTGACATCCCTCAAGACTCAATTAGCCGTATTTGCTGTATGCTGCCATTGCAGGGGGGCCTGGTGGTGCAGTGGTTAAAGCGATGGGCTGCTAACCAAAAGGTCGGTGGTTTGAACCCACCAGCCACTCTGCAGGAAAAAGGTGGCAGTCTGCTTCCGTAAAGATTTACAGCCTTGGAAATCCTATGAAACAGTTCTACTCTGTCCTACAGTGTCTCTATGAGTGGAAATCAACTCGATGGCAGTGAGTTTTTGGTATGGCTGCCATTATACTGAGTGATTTCTCCTATTAGGACTTAATTCTACATTGTAGAGGGATGCCTCCCTTGACTATATTCTGAATGCGGAGTGTTCATTGTTGTATTTCTGTACTTTAGTAGCACAGAATAGTGTTTCTTGGATAACTAAAGAAGGACTAAACAGATATTCAGGGGAAAAATGATATTGAAGATATATCCTTAAATATCCGTGTCAACAATGATAAACTTTAAAAATAATCAATTTACTTTTACATCATCTAAAAATTCTCAAAATAAGTGAAGTTTAATTTTCTGACATTTTCTCTATTTAAAGTTTGTGAACATTAATTTGAAATGCTTCCTTTCACAACTTGTTAAAGCTTACCTTGATCTAAAAAAAAAAAAAAAAAAAACCCATTGCCATCGAGTTGATTCTGACTCATAGCAACCCTTGACCTAGTAAACATGAATAAAATCATTCCCACTGAAAGCTGTTGTAGACACGTCTTTAAAAAATGTAAAAATACCAGATTTGTCCTTTAGAAATCACTAGCATGCTTATTTTGCTTATTTTTTTCAGTCTTAAGTGTATACTCCTATTTCATTTAATGGTTTATGTTTATCATGTTCTCAAGCAAACATCTATGTCTTGTGGACTCTCATTATGGCCAAGAAGCAGTGATGTGTAGACAACCATAGGACACGCATACAAAGCAAATGACCTCATGTTTAGAAATTGAACAGAGAGCTGCTTTAAAAATACGCTAAGCAACTTTTTACAGGAATATTTTAAAGATAAGGTAGTAGAATAGTAAAAAAAAAAAAAAAAACAGATTCTAGGGCAATTTAGGGTGGTCTATTATATTTTTGTTTTTTTTATTATATATTTTTTTGTTATCAACAAAACCTTTTTTAATATTATCTATTTTTGTAATGGAACTAAGGGCTCTCAATGAGTCAGAATCAACTCGATGGCCATGGGTTTGTTTTTTTTTTTGGTTTGGTAATTGAACTCACTTAAACAGCTGTTTTTATGGAACATACAGAAATTAGCTGTTATCTTATGGCCATCACATTTTTTCCCCTCTTACCACACAGCAAATATGCTTGTGCAACAGCCGAGTCAGAAAAAAATTAAATTAAATTAAGATTTCACTTTGAGTGATTTTTATAGAGTGCTTGCAAGCCAATGGCTATATATTTTGACATTGTTCATTATAGCCTGTTATGATGTCTATCACAAAGCAAATAACTAAGGCAGGGTATTATGAGAAAGAATTCAAGCAGCAGGATGTTATATGAATGAGAGGCACTGAAGGTTGAAGCCAGAGGGTCTTAACTGGGGCAGGGAGACGCTTAGACAAAATCAAAACTACATTCGTTAAGTAGAACAGAGCAAACAGACAAGGTATTGGTGAGGAATTTATTTTGCCTGAGCGATGGAGCAATAAAGACAAGACTCTAGACCTTTCTCCCTAGGGTGCAACACAATTATCATTGTAATTATTATTCTTGTTTAGACATCGATTAATGTAAAATTGGAAGCAAACTCATTGAATTCTATACGTACTATGCTCTAGGAACTTTACAAACATTAACCTTGACCTTTTGATAATCCTAAAAGGTAATTATTAATAATATCCATTTTACTAATGAGAATTTAAACAGTTTCAGAAATATATTCAACACATAGTGAAAGACTGGCAAAAAACAAGCAAACAAAAAACCTCAAATATTTTCCCAAGCATGCCTCCTGTAATCATGTAATCGGGAACGTTTGCGAGGTGTATATCGAAGACCAGCAAGCCAACCACCCTTGTTGTTTTTCCTTTTTGCCACTATTCCTTTCTGTGTGTCACATCCTTTCCTATTTCTGCTGATTAGTCTTCTCCTTGGAGAGAAACAAGTGCCACTACCAGCTCTGAGACTCAGGTTTTCCACCAGAGGCTCTGGGCTAATCTCTGCATTCCCTTTTAAAAAACTCCATGACAGGACTCAGACTAGCCTGTGTTCTAACTCACACCCCCGACCTCAAACACTGTGGCTAGGAAAGTACGACTGTGTGCACCATCCAACATGTGACAGCAGCTAAACTTAATCCCAACACTGTCATCAGAGGGGAGAATCATGGAGAAAGGGGACAGTTCTAATTTGGATGACATAGTTGATGTTCCTCAAAGGAACA
This sequence comes from Elephas maximus indicus, assembly GCF_024166365.1. Taxonomy (NCBI): domain Eukaryota; kingdom Metazoa; phylum Chordata; class Mammalia; order Proboscidea; family Elephantidae; genus Elephas; species Elephas maximus. Next base: position 38,486,968 of record NC_064836.1, on the reverse strand, counting down.
CAGGATACGATTCCCAAAAATGATGTTTGTGAGCTGCCTGATGCATAGTGGGTCCCCAGTAAAGGGATCTACTGCAAGGAACACCAGGGCAGAGGTGACTGTCCATTCTTTTTGTCCTCAAAATAAGCAGGATAACTAAGATAGCTTTACAGGTAGTCACCAACTTTCGACATATTTATGTTATGGCTAACCACACTTAGAACTATTTTTTCTTTTCGTTTTTTCTTTACCTTATCATTAGTAATACCTACTACATACAGTGTTGTAGATACAATTTCAGTTGTTCATCTGCAGATATTCAATCTTCTGATTTACTGCTCAAAAGACTACCATATAGATTTAGTTTTCTAAACTAAATCAGGGGCTTCAGTTGCTTGAAAATATGGACCCAAACATGGATCCCATTTCTAGTTGATAGGCAGATTTGAGATGCAGTGAGATGAAACTGCAAATATATGAAGAAAAAAAGAAACAGACCATACAGACAACTCTCACTAATTTTCTGACTAAAACGCCATCTCTATTCCCAGGGATAATCCGGATGACCCAGACCATTTTACAAGTGGAGTTATTATCACTACTGACAAAAATGCAACGTCGTTCAACACCTCTTCATCATCAGAGTAAACTTTTAAGATTTGTATATTTTTTATGTATGTTGTTGTTGTCAGGTGCCATTGAGTTGATTCTGACTCATAGCGACCCTATGCACAACAGAACGAAACACTGCCCAGTCTTCAGCCATCCTTACAATTCTTGTTATGCTTGAGCTCATTGTTGCAGCCACTGTGTCAATCCACCTCGTTGAGGGCCTTCCTCTTTTCCGCTGACCCTGTACTCTGCCAAGCATGATGTCCTTCTCCAGGGACTTATCCCTCCTGACAACATGTCCAAAGTATGTAGGTTGCAGCCTCGCCATCCTTGCGTCTAAGGAGCATTCTGGCTGTACTTCCTCCAAGACAGATTTGTTCGTTCTTTGGGCACTCCACGGTATATTCAATATTCTTTGCAAACACCGCAATTCAAAGGTGTCATTCATTCTTCCTTATTCATTGTCCAGCTTTCGCATGCATATGATGTGATTGAAAATACCATGGCTTGGGTCAGGCACACCTTAGTCTTCAAGGTGACATCTTTGCTCTTCAACACTTTAAAGAGGCCCTTTGCAGCCGATTTACCCAATCGATGTGTCTTTTGATTTCTTGACTGCTGCTTCTATGGCTGTTGATTGTGGATCCAAGTAAAATGAAATCCTTGACAACTTCAATCTTTTCTCCGTTTATCATGATGTTGCTCATTGGTTCAGTTGTGAGGATTTTTGTTTTCTTTATTTTGAGGTACAATCCATACCGAAGGCTGTGGTCTTTGATCTTTATTAGTAAGTGCTTCAAGTAATCTTCACTTTCAGCAAGCAAGGTTGTGTCATCTGCATAACACAGGTTGTTCATGAGACTTCCTCCAATCCTAATGCCTCGTTTTTCTTTATATAGTCCAGCTTCTCGTATTATTTGCTCAGCATACAGATTGAATAGGTGTGGTGAAAGAATACAACCCTGACGCACACCTTTTCTGACTTTAAACCAATCAGTATCCCCTTGTTCTGTCTGAGCAACTGCCTCTTGATCTATGTAAAGTTTCCTCATGAGCACAATTAAGTGTTCTGGAATTCCCATTCTTTGCAGTGTTATCCATAGTTTGTTATGATCCACACAGTCGAATGCCTTTGCATAGTCAATAAAACACAGGTAAACATCCTTCTGGTATTCTCTGCTTTCAGCCAGGATCCATCTGACATCAGCCATGACATCCCTGGTTCCATGTCCTCTTCTGAAACTGGCCTGAATTTCTGGCAGTTCCCTTTCAATATACTGCTGCAGCCGTTTTTGAGTGATCTTCAGCAAAATTTTGCTTGCTTGTGATATTAATGATATTGTTCTATAATTTCCACATTCAGTTGGATCACCTTTCTTGGGAATAGGCATAAATATGGATCTCTTCCAGTCAGTTGGCCAGGAAGCTGTCTTCCATATTTCTTGGCATAAACAAGTGATCACCTCTAGTACTGCATCTGTTTGTTGAAACATCTCAATTGATATTCCATCAATTCCTGGAGCCTTGTTTTGCACCAATGCCTTCAGGGCAGCTTGGACTTCTTTCTTCAGTACCATCGGTTCCTGATCATATGCCACCTCATGAAATGATTGAACATTAACTAATTCTTTGTGGTATAATAACTCTGTGTATTCCTTCCATCTTCTTTTGTATGCTTCCTGCATCATTTAATATTTTCCCCATAGAAACCTTCACTATTGCAGCTCAAAGCTTGAATTTTTTCTTCACTTCTTTCAGCTTGAGAAATGCCAAGCATGTTCTTCCCTTTTGGTTTTCCACCTCCAGCTCTTTACACATGTCATTATAATACCTTACCTTGTCTTCTAGAGAAGCCCTTTGAAATCTTCTGTTCAGTTCCTTTACTTCTTCAATTCTTCCTTTTGCTTTAGCTGCTCGACACTCAAGAGCAAGCTTCAGAGTCTCCTCTGACCCCCACCTTGGTCTTTTCTTTCTTTCCTGTCTTTTTAGTGACCTCTTTCTTTCTTCATAGTTGATGTCCTTGATGTCATTCCACAACTCATCTGGTCTTTGGTCACCAGTGTTCATGCATCAAATCTATTCTTCAGATGGTCTCTAAATTCAGGTGGGATATACTCAAGGCCATATTTTGGTTCTCGTGGACTTGCTCTGATTTTCTTCAGTTTCAGCTTGAACGTGCATAGGAGCAATTGATGGTCCATTCCACAGTCAGCCCCTGGCCTTGTTCTGACTGATGATACTGAGCTTTTCCATCGTCTCTTTCCACAGATGTAGTCAATTTGATTTCTGTATATTCCGTCTGGCAAAGTCCATGTGTATAGTCACCATTTATGTTGGTGAAAGAAGGTATTTACAATGAAGAAGTCGTTGGTCTTGCAAAATTCTATCATTCGATCTCTGGCATTGTTTCTGTCACCAAGGCCATATTTTCCAACTACTAATCCTTCTTCTTTGTTTCCAATTTTCGTGTTCCAATCACCAGTAATTGTCAATGCATCTTGATTGCATGTTCGATCAATTTCAGACTGCAGCAGCTGATAAAAATCCTCTATTTCTTCATCTTTGGCCCTAGTGTTTACTGTGTAAATTTGAATAATAGTCGTATTAACTGGTCTTCTTTGTAGGTGTATAGATATTATCTTATCAATGACAGCGTTGTACTTCAAGATAGATCTTGAAACGTTCTTTTTGATGATGAATGCAACACCATGCCTCTTCAAGTTGTCATTCCCAGCATAGTAGGCTATATGATTGTCCAATTCAAAATGGCCCATACCAGTCCATTTCAGCTTACTAATGCCTAGTATATCGATGTTTATGAGTTCCATTTAATTTTTGACGATTTTCAATTTTCCCAGATTCACACTTCATACGTTATTTACGTATGTATGCATGTAATCAGGAGCCCTGGTGACACAGTGGTTTAGCACTTGGCTACTAACCAAAAGATCATGAGTTCAAACCCACAAGCTGCTCCACGGAAGAAAGATGTGGCAGTCTGCTTTCATGAAGAAACCCTTCAAAACCCTATTTGGCAGTTCTACTCTGTTCTATAGGGTCGCTATGAGTCAGAATCTATTTGACAACATTTTTTTTAATGTATGTATTAAAACATATCTGTAAGTTTATATGTAATGTTTCCAACCCTAAAAAAAAGAAAAAGATCAGATTTCTAAAGATACTGATAATGAAAGCCAATAGAAAGGAACACTAAAAAGATATATATTTATGTCTATGAGGTATTCCGCTTACTTCAGAACCGACTTAAGCTGGAGTCATCCAAACAGATCCCCGTTGCAAGTTGGGAACTACCTGTATATAAAAGCTTCCCCCATAGCTTTCTCCACAGACGGTAGGATGAAATATGACTCAGCTTCAAGAATGTGAGTGAATCCTTAAGAATATATATATGTATTCATTATATTAATTGCATATCCATTATTTACATTGAATATACACACATATTTTATGTATCATACAAGCATTACATAGTTTTGGTGGATATGGTACTTAAAAAAATAAATATCACTAGCTATTCCTTCAGAGGGCCAGCCCCTCTGGTGACCCTCCTTTGCCTAAAGAAAGAGGAGGAAAGACGACTGCCTAGCTGAACCTACATGGGGCCCCATGCATTGAACTGCAATCTGGAGTATTATAATAAGAGTGTATAATATCAGATCTCTAAAATATATATTGCACATAAATTCTACAATGCTTTTATCTCAAGGTAGTTTAGTAGCTGTGTGACCTTGGGCAAGTTACACACTGTGTGCCCAATTTTATTCATCTGTAAAGTGGGTATATTAATACCACCTTCCTTTTAGGCTTGTTGTAAAGATTCAAAGTGCTGATGATGGAATGTGCTTAGAACAGTGTCTGGCACATACTAGTCCAGTTGCCATCAAGTTGATTTCAATTCTTGGTGACCTCATTTGTGTCAAAGTGTAACTGCTCCATGAGGTTTTCGGTGGCTGATGTTTTGGAATTAGATCACCAGGCCTTTCTTCTGAGGCATCTCTGGGTGGATTTGAACCTCCAATTTTTGGTTAGCAAGTGAGTGTGTAAATGTTTGGCACTGCTCAGGGACTCCTCTCACTCAGTAGCTTCAGCCAAATGAGACACAACCAGGAAGGGTTGTATATTTGAGGCCACCACAAACTAAGGATCTGGTAATTTAGGGCTTCTTGGTGCTTTCTGTCTTTTGTCACTGTTTCTCTTCTACTTATTTCAAAACAGTCCTGCCTTTCAAAAATTTAATATTGTTCCATGATGTGCCTTGATTTTCTCAAGTCTCAAAAAATAGATATAATTGTATATGTACCATTTGGTTCATGACATGTCAAAATATTTGTCTGAAAAGAGTTTGTTCCACCTGTATTGTTTACACTACATAACAAATGAGGCATCTGCAGATGAGGATGATCCAATAGTGTTTAATTCATTTGCAGACTCAGCACTATGTTTTGGATGGGTGATCAACTTAAGTGAGTCTGATACCACCTGCCAGCCAGTGTGGGAGAAACAGACCGTTAAGCCTGTAATTTTCACAGGTAATAAAGATCTGAAGATAATCACTGAGCGCTACGCCCCATCTTATGGTTACGGATTTAGCTCTCAAAGATGCAAACCAAAGCCATAAAAACAGCTACCAAATATTTTGAAAGATGAATATACTGTGGTTCACATATACTACTGAATTTCATTTAAGTAGTTACATTAATGAAATAACCTGTTTTATTTCAATGGGTCTAAAGCTGGCTATTTTGGTGTGAACTCATCATAAACTTTATAATTGGTACATGATATTTGTAATTAATACACTGTAAGATAGACAACCTAGATGTAAAGGAATCCATGTAAAATTTGACCAAAAGCAGGTGTTACACAATGAAGTCAAGTGGAAAGCCTAATACTAGATGATTTCAGACATTTTCCAATGAAGTCCTAAAATACAGCATAGAACAAGGCAGCACATCCAAGCCTACTGGAAAGGTGCACAGGCCTGGTTTGTGGCTGAATGAAAGTGATTCTTTTACTGTAATACCAGGCTTTGTGAATACAGCTGCAGACTCAAGCTAGAAAATAGAGAATGTGAGAAATGCATCAGTCCCTGCAGCCACAGGTGTACACATAGCCAAGGGTTATTGTCAATGGAGAAAGTTTATTTTATTCCCAGTAGAGGCTACTAGCCATGGGAGAAAGATGTAGCAGTCTTCTTCCTTAAAGATTTACAATCTTGGAAGCCCTATGGACAGCTCTACTCTGTCCGATAGAGTCACTATGATTCGGAATCAACTTGATGGCAATGAGTTTGGTTTTTGGTTTTTGGTGTGCTGGTTTATACTGAGGATGGGTTTGAAATATACTATACATTAACTACAAGTTCCAGAGGTAACAACTCTCTTTCATTTGTTTCTAAGTATGCCTTTAAGAAGCCTAGATCACAACTCTGAGAAAGGATTTATTACTTCAGATTAGAAACTGGAATGATAAATAAGAGTTTTTTTTTTTTTCCTCTAGACTGAGGAGGCAAAACCATGATACATAAGGAAAAATCAAGAAGGATATGTGTACAATACTACAGAAATATATTGCGCACAATATGTTATTCATTCTGTTACTCTTTTTCTTTCTATCAGTTAGAGAAATCTAAATTTTATTCATTACAAAGACAGTGATTTGTATAAGAATATTTTCCATAGAAAATTTGAAGAAGCTGTTTATGTAAGGCAATTAGGAACTTGCCTAGATACAAATTCATTGAACTGAAAAATATGTTCCGATTGCCATTCAAGCCTGAAAACAGCAAAACATCAGTTGGCAGAACAAGAAAAGGGCCTCAGAGAGCAATAGGAGAAGATGAAAATCATCATTCTGAGCACAGTAAAGCAATTAGTCCTGGGATGGCCCCTCCCTCCTGATACTCACATCTTAAATGTAGTCTTAAAATAGGTTTATAGATGAATACATTTTGCGGGTAAATTCACTAAAAAGGGGAAAAAAGTGGACTATTATATTTGATTTCCTGCAGGTAGATTTCTCTTTATTTTTAGAAACATACTTTTAGAGTTATTCTGTTTAAATTGAGCAAAAATGTCATTGTGGCTATTAAGCTCTTTGCCTGTAATTTGTTTGTGAAATAATGAACCATATTTTCCTACTGTGTGAACTACTCCACAGGGACTAAGAAGCACTTTTGTAAGTTGTGCAAACTATTTCATGGCACTAGGATACCACTTAGAAAATTAGCACTTATTGTATTAAATGACACCCCAGTGGTTTGGATAGGTCAACATAACTTTCCAAAAATTATAACTCCCTGAGAGATTATTGCTCAAGCATGATCATATTACTTGCACTGCACTTGGCCTAGATATTCGTACTTAAGGATCTACTTGTGGTGTGGAAAATGATGGAGTACATACTTGGAGTATACCTCAAGCATTTTTGAACAAATGACCCTTATATTATATATTATTATAAATTAGCCAGATATAGTTGATCTCTTTTTTCCAATATAGATATTTCTATATGTACAACTGGGCCAATAAGCAATATGATAAAATATTGAAGTTGTCAAGAATTTCTTTCTGCTTGGATTCACAATCAACACCCATGGGGCAGCAGTCGAGAAATCAAACAACACATTTTATTGGGCAAATCTGCTGCAAAAGACCTCTTTCGAGTGTTAAAAAGCAAAGATTTCACTTTGAGGACTAAGGTGCACCTGACCCAAGTCATGGTATTTTCAATAGTCTTATATGCATGTGAGAGCTGTACAATGAATAAGGAAGAACGAAGAAGAATTGATGCCTTTGAATTATAGTGTTGGCAAACAGTATTGAATATACAATGGACTGCGAGAAGAATGAACAAATCTGTCTTGGAAGAAGTACAGCCAGAATGTTCCTTAGAAGTGAGGATGGCAGGACTTTGTCTCACATACTTTGGACACATTATCAGGATGGATCATGCTTGGTAAAGTAAAGCGTGGGTGAAAAACAGGAAGACCCTCAATGAAATGGGTTGACACAGTTGCCTCAACAATGAGCTCAAATATAGCAACGATTGCGAGAATGGTGCAGGACGGGGCAGTGTCTCGCTCTGTGGTGCATAGGTTCATGATGAGTCAGAACCGATTCAATGGCACCTAACAACATACATACGTACAGGAAATTAACAGAAGAATTCATGTATGAGGGAATGGTTGTATATGTTAAAATAGAGGCAGAGTAACTCTACACAAATATGAAATGATTGCAATTAACAGACCCACAAGCCCCACTTAGGTACTTTACTCATAGGTTAATAATTATTATGGATTATTGTTTATTATTCAGGCACAGAATGCTTATATGTATTTTTACTCATGATGTGAAGGCATTAGGCTGTAATTCATGTACACTATTTCCATATTGATGAGAATATTTAATATATATTAGAGTGAAAATACCCCATGTGTCTGTCAGTGTGTCTTACTGCGGGGTCTTGCATGTTGCTGTGATGCTGGAAGCCATGTCACTGGTATTCAGATATCAGCAGGGTTCCCATATTAGGCAGGTTTCAGCTGAGCTTCCAGACTCAGACCGACTAGGAAGAAGGACCTGGTAGTCTACTTCCAAAAAACATTAGCCAGTGAAAACCTTACAAATAGCAGTGGAACATTGTCTGATATAGTGCTGGAAGATGAGCCCTCCAGGTTGGAAGGCACTCAAAATACGACTGGGGAAGAGCTGCTGCCTCAAAATAGAGTCAATCTTTATGACATGGATGGAGTAAAGCTTTTGGGACCTTCATTTGCTGATGTGGCACAACTCAGAATAAGAAGAAACAGCTGCAAACATCCGTTAATAATCAGAACCTGGAATGTATGCAGTATGAATCTAGGAAAATTGGAAATTGTCAAAAATGAAATGGAACGCATAAACATCGATATCCTAGGCATTAGTGAGTTGAAATGGACTGGTATTGGCCATTTTGAATGGGCCAATCATACAGTCTACTATGCTGGGAATGACAACTTGAAGAGGAATGGAGTTGCTTTCATCATCAAAAAGAACATTTCAAAATATATCCTAAGTACAACGCTGTCAGTGATAGGAAAATGTCCACACACCTACAAGGAAGACAAGTTACTATGACTATTATTCAAATTTATGCATCAACCACTAAGGCCAAAGGTGAAGAAATCAAAGATTTTTACCAACTTCTGCAGTTTGAAATTGATTGAACATACAATCAAGATGCATTGATAATTGCTGATGATAGAAATGCAAAAGTTGAAAACAAAGGATTGGTATTTGAAAAATATGGCCTTGGTGATAGAAACAATGGCAGAGACAGCATGATAGAATTTTGTGAGACCAACAACTTCTTCACTGCAAAAACCTTTTTTCACCAATATAAACAGCGATTATACACATGGACCTTGCCAGATGGGATACACAGCAATCAAATCGACTACATCCGTGGAAAGAGACAATGGAAAAACTCAACATCATCAGTCAGAACAAGGCAAGGGGCCAACTTCGGAACAGACCAGCAATTGCTCATATGCAAGTTCAGGTTAAAACTGAAGAAAATTAGAACAAGTCCATGAAAGCCAAAGTGTAACCTTGAGTACATCCCACCTGAATTTAGAGATCAACTCAAAAATAGATCTGACGCATTGAACACTAATGAACAAAGATCAGAAGAGTTGTGGAACAACACTGAGAACATTATACATGAAGAAAGCAAGAGATCATTAAAAAGACAGGAAAGAAAGAAAAGATCAAAATAGATGTCAGAAGAAACTCTGAAACTTACTCTTGAACATGGGGTAGCTAAAGCAAATGGAGGAATTCATGAAGTAAAAGAACTGAACAGAAGATTTCAAAGGGTGGCTCCAAAAGACAAAGCAAAGTATTATAATGACACATACAAATGGCTGGAGATAGAAAACCAAAAGGAAAGAACACACTCGGCATTTTCAAGCTGAAAGAACTGAAGAAAAAATTCAAGCCTCGGGTTGCGATATTGAAGGATTCTATGGGGAAAATGTTAAACAGCACAGGAAGCATCAAAATAAGATGGAAGGAATACAGAGTCATTATACCGAAAAGAATCGGTAAATGTTCAATCACTTCAACAGGTAGCATATGATCAAGAACCGATAGTATTGAAGGAAGCAGTTCAAACTGCACTGAAGGCGTTGGTGAAAAACAAGGCTCCATGAATTGACTGAATATCAATTGAGATGTTTCAACAAACAGATGCAGCGCTGGGAGTGCTCACTTGTCTATGCCAAGAAATTTGGAAGACAGCTACGAGGCCAACCAACTGAGAGATCCATATTTATGCCGATTCCCAAGAAAGGTGATCCAACTGAATGTGGAAATTATCGAATAATATCATTACTATCACACACAAGTAAAATTTTGCTGAAGATCACTCAAAAGCTGCTGCAGCAGTATTTCAACAGGGAACTACCAGAAATTCAGGCTGGATAAAAAGAGAATGCAAAACCAGGGATATCATTGCTGAATTCGGATGGATCTTGGCTGAAAGCAGAGAATACCAAAAAAATGTTTCCCTATGTTTTATTGACTACACGAAGGCATTCGACCATGCAGATCATAACAAATTATGGATAACATTGTGAAGAATGGGAATGACAGAGCACTTAATTGTGCTCCTGAGGAATCTGTACATAGATCAACAGGGAGTTGTTCAGACGGAATAAGGGGATAACGCATGGTTTAAAATCAGGAAAGGTGTGTGTCAGGGTTGTATCCTTTCACCATACCTATTCAATCTGTGTGCTGAGCAAATAATCCCAGAAGCTGAATATGAATAAGAACGGGGCATCAAGATTGGTGGAAGTTTCATTTATAACCTGCGTTATGCAGATGACACAACCTTTCTTGCTGAAAGTGAAGAGGACTTGAAACACTTACTGATGAAGGTCAAAGGCCAGAGCCTTCAGTATGGATTACACTTCGACATAAAGAAAACAAAAATCCTCACAACTGGACCAATAAGCAACGCCACGATAAATGGAGAAAAGATTAAAGTTGTCAAGGATTTCATTTTACATGGCTCCAAAAATCAACGCCCAAGGAGGCAGCAGTTAAGAAATCAAAAGATGCATTGCATTGGGCGAATCTGCTGCAAAGGAACTCTTTAAAGTGTTGTAAAGCAAACACGTCACCTTGAAGACTAAAGTGAGCTTGACGGAAGGCATGGTATTTTCATTTTTTTTTTTTTTTTTTTATCCGTGCGAAAGCGGGACAATGAATGAGGAAGACCAAAGAAGAATTGATGCCTTTGAATTGTGGTGTTGGCAAAGAATATTGAATATACCGTAGGCTGCCAAAAGAACAAATAAACCCATCTTGGAAGCAGTACAACCAGAATGCTCCTTAGAAGCAAGGATGGTGAGGCTGTCTTGCATACTTTGGACATGTTGTCAGAAGAGATCAGTCTTTGGAGAAGAACATCATGCTTGGTAAAGTAGAGGGTCAGCAGAAAAGATGAAGACCCTCAACGATGAGATGGATTGACAGAGTGGCTGCAATAAATGGGCTCAAGCATAACAAAAATTGTAGGCATGAAGCAGCACTGGGCAGTGTTTCATTCTGTTGTATGTAAGGTCGCTGTGAATCGGAACCAACTCGACAGTACCTAACAAAAACAACATATTGGGGGGATATCATGCCTTCCACATAGTCCCTTTTCTGTTTCCTGATGGTTTCATCAAGGCCAACAAAGGGCTGATCTCACAACCAGCCCCACATGCTGCTCTGCAAAAGCTGTCAATGGCACTCTGATTACCTCACCAGGTGGTTTTGGTGGGGCTTAGGGTGAAACTAATCTTCCAAACCCCACCTGATGGAAGCAGGTGGTTTTCCTATTCTGGTGATGTAGTGTTGACTGGTCCCAGTGATGAGCTGACTTCCCGTGTCCTGTCCAACAGAGACAAGTGAAGCTCTAATTCCCAAGCTGAGGTAGTGTCAGTGAGGCTGAGCTGGGAGCTGTTCTTCCATCTTCCCACGTGGAGCAGAGGGTGCTCCATTTTCCTCAGTCAGGGTAGTTTCAGGAAGGTTTAATGATGACCTGAGCCTCCATTCCCACTGGGCAGAAACTAGATTTAACAAAGCAGTGTAAGGTGGGGCTATTGACTCTACCCACAATTGTCCACGGTGCTCAGCTGACATCTGAGCCACCAAAACCATCCATCATCAGTAAAATTGAACAAGGTAATGAGAGTCTGTGTTAGTCAGCATTCTATTTTTCCCCAACCCCTCGGGTCAGTGGAAGCCCAGGAAGTAGTTGAACTTCAACACCAACAGGGTAGAAACAAAATTAATAAAGCACTGTGATTCAGTACTAATTGGCACATCAATGTCCTCCACAATAGAGGCGATGGATCTGGTGGAGAACTAGATCTCCAATCCCCATATCAAGAAGTAAGTAGGCAGAGTAAGTAGATACAAGGCATTACTTGGCACTCTACTTCCCCTGCTTCTATTGTCAGTGGGAACTAGCAGGGAGCTGAGCATGTCAACAATCTGCAGTAACAAGGCAGTGTGTCTTAGCCCTCTGCTTTTCTTCTCCATAATTCTTATGGGACCAATAAGGAGCTGAGCTTACACATCCACTGAGAGTCAAAAAGACTGTGTGAATCAGTGCCCCACTGTTTCCTAGGTAGTGTTGGTGGAGCTCAGTTGGAAGTTTAACATACATAACTACACAGGGGATTGCCTGCTTAAAAAAATAAAATAAGATCAACAGTTTTATAATATAACATTTAAAATATACAATGCAGTTGAAAATCTCTCATCGTACCAAGAAGTAGAAAAATCACAAGTTAAAAGAGAAGAGTCAGTCACCAGACACCAACACGAAGAATCCAATGGAATTATCTGACAAGCGTTTTAGGTTGCGATTATAAAAACATTTCAAAATGCAGTTACAAATCTCTTGAAATAAATGAAAAAGGAATCAGTAGAGAAATAACCCAAAAAAAAAAAAAAAAACCCACTGCCATCAACATTATAAAAAAACTGCCTACTAGAAATTACAGAATAAAAAAAAAAATCAATACGATAGCAGCAACATCAACAAAAACTTACTGGATGGGCTCAATAGTAAAGTGAAAATAACAGAGGATAGAATCAGTGCAATGAACTTGATCAATACAATTTACTGAATCTGAACAACAAAGAGAAAATAGACTAAAGAAAACGTAGAGTCTCAAGGACTAGTGGGACAATGACAAAATGACAGGCATATGGTAGAAGAAGAGGAGTAAATGCAGTTCAAAAAAGTATCCAAATAACATGACTGAAAGCTTTCCAAATTTGTTAAAAGACATAAACCTACAGGTTTAAGAGATTTAGCATACTTCAAATAGGATCCACAAAAAAATCCACACCAAGATGTACCATAATTAAAATTCTGAAAATGAAAGACAAATGAAAAATCTTGAAAGCTGCTAGAGATAAATGATGCATTATTTAATGGGAAATATCAGTTCAAATGAAAGTGCATTTCTCATCTGGAATCATGGAGGTCAGAAGAAAGTAGAACAATATTATTAAAGTGCTAGAAAAAAAGTACTGTCAGCTGTGAATTCTATACCCAATGAAATTATCATTCAGGAATTAAAGGGAAATAAAGACATTCTCAGATGAAGGAAAAATAGGAGAATTTCTTGCTAGTAAACATAATTTTTGAGAGTGGCTAAAGAAAGTTTTCCAACAGATGAAAATGATACAAAAGAAGTTCTGGACAAGATTGTGTAGATTCATTTCTTTCCACTCATCCTCATGAAGTACAGCTATCAATCCTAAAAAATCATTTGGTAGAAAAACAAAGAACTCTGACAGGTGATTAGAGAGAAGAAAACTGGTATTGGACTACAGGACTAGAGGATAAAATACAGCAGGAGACATTTTATGTTCCCTCACTCAACAGAAGAAAGTGGCCCACATGCAGGATTTCCCAACCCTAACATAGCAACAGGAGACAGCTTGGGTAGGCTCATTCTTCACTCAGATCCAAAGGAATCCTCTGACAACAAGCAAGCCCAACAAGGGGAGTGGGTCACTGAACCCCTCTAACAATAAGCTACTAGAGGAAAATTACCCTTTCTTGCTTCTAAATCTCTTCCTTCTTCTCAGATACACCAAAGGATGGCAGGGGTGGGAAGGGCAAGTATAATAGGAAACTTGACACAGTAAGCACCTGCCCTAGGAGCACTTTCCATCCATCACAGACCGGTGGGGTTACTGCCACAATCAGCACTACTCAGGGAAGATCTTTCATCCCCATAGGACTGAGACTTCCTGCCCCCGTTGAGAGACACGTGGACTGGACTGAGAATACTCCTTCTTCCCCCTTAGTAGCACCAGACTGGATCACTAGGAGTCCCACTGGCACCAGATAAACCAAATAGACCAAAGCAATACCTCAAAGGCTGTGAAAACTAAACTGTCATTAGATCCACATCCCACAAAAGTAGGTCAGGAACTGACTGCTGAATCTTCACAGGTAATTCTTTTCTAAAACCAAAGATTTTGATAGGATCGAAAATCTCCTGATATAATAGACACACTATCCAGGATAGCCATATAAAATGTATGCATCAAAATGGGATCCTAAAAAATAATAATAAATTTTGTCACAAGAAGCCAAAAAAGGACAGAAGAGAAAGGAGAAACTAAACAGTAAGCAGCTAACAAAATGGTAGACTTAGCCTTAACATATCGATGAATAAATAGAGTGGCTTAAATATTCCACTTAAAAAACACAGCTTACTAGGCCAAAGGGAAAAACAAAACAAAATAAAAAAGGTATTCTAACAATATTCTTTTACAGGAAACTCAATTCAAACACAATAACATAGGCAGGTTGAAAGTAAAGGGACAGAAAATAATATAGCATGTGCCTTAGTTATCTAGTGCTGCTATAACAGAAATGCCAAAGTGGATGACTTCTACAAAGAGAAATTTATTCTCTTGCAGTCTAATAGGCTAGAAGCCCAAATTCAGGGTGCCAGCTCCAGGGGAAGGTTTTCTTTCTCTGTTTGCTCTGGGCGAAGGTCATTGTCATCAATATTCCCTGGTGGAGGAGCTTCTCAGCACAGGAATCCCGGGTCCAAAGGACCCACTATTCTTCTAGCTCTTTTTTTTTGTTTGTATGATGTCCCCATGTTTTTCTGCTCACTTCTCTCTTTTATATCTCAAAAGTGATTGATTTAAAATACTACCTAATCTTGTAGATTGAGCCCTGCCTCATTGACATAACTGCTGCTAATCTCACCTAATTAACATAAAAAAAACATAGAGGTAGGATTTACAACACATAGGAAAATCACATCAGATGACAAAATGGTAGACAATCCCACAATACTGGCAATTACGGACTAGCCAAGTTGACACACACATTTTTGGGGGGACACAATTCAATCCATAACAGTAATAAAAAAAAAAAAAGCAGGAATGGCTATATAAATATCAGATAAAGTATATTTCAAAGAAAATAAAATTACAAGAGACAAAGCAGCCACATTACATAATGATAAAATGAACAACCCACCAGGAAGAAAATGACCCTAAAATATGTAAGGACCAAAGATCAATGTTTCAAAATATATTAGGCAAAAACTGAGAGAACTGAAAGGAGAAGCAAACAAATCCACAATTATAGGGTGTGTCAACATTGCACTCTCAGCAATTGATGGAACTAAGAGACAGAAAGTGACCAAAGATACAGAAGAAATGAACAACAAGATCAAATATAATCTAACTGAATTTGTAGAACACCCAGCAATAGCAAAATTCAGTTTTTTTTTTTTTCCACCCATGGAACATTCACCAAGGTAGACTATATCTTGGTCTATAAAACAAATCTCAACATTGTTGGGAGGTGCCAATGAATCAGTTCCTACTCGTAGCGACCTTATGTACAACAGAAAGAAACACTGCCTCCCTATATTCTTAAAAAAAACTAAACTCATAAAAAAAATGAATACAGACTGTATATTCCCTGATTATGCTGAAAACGATCTAGTCAATAACAGAAAACAACAGGAAAATCTCCAAACACTTGGAAATTAAATGAAGTATTTCTACATAATTCATAGGCCAAAGGAAATTATTTATATATATTTTTTTTTTTTTTTTATATATATGTATATATGAAAATACATATCAAAACATGTGAGATACACATAAAGCCATGCTGAGAGGAAGTATTTTAGCACTAAATGCTTGCATTAAAAAACATACAAATCACCAATCAATAAAATGAATTCCTGCTTGAAGAAACTAGAAAAAGGATAGCAAACGAACACAGTGGAAGCAGGAAAAGGGAATGACAAACATCAGAGAAGAAATCAGTGAAATTAAAAACAGGAAAACGATAGAGAAAATCAATGAAAAAAAATTGGCCAAATTCTGATTGGAACGGTTACCAACAGCCTCTGCGGAATTTTTACTTGCCCCTAATCACCTTTTTCACATATCCATAAAAAAAAAAAAAAAAGGCACATAGTCTTTGAGAATGAGAGCCCATAATTTGTAATAGCCAAATAAAAAATCCTGTCCAGCTTAGGGTAGTGGAAGACAGAAACCTAGGTGCAATTCCTCTCAGTCCAAATAATGGAAACGGCAGAAGGGAACTCTTGGGGAGTAAATTCTCAAGTAGGTGAGAGTGTTCTTATTTCCACACATGCTGTAAGAATTAAATGAACAAAAATGTCCCAAATACATTGATCTACCAAGGTTTATTAACTATGCCCAAGAAAGCTTGGTGGCACAATGGTTAAACATTAGGCTGCTGACAAAAATTCAGTGGTTCGAACCCACCAGCCACTCTGCAGGAGAGAAGACCTGGCAATCTGCACCCATAAAGTATTACAAAGTAGGAAACTGTACTGAGGAGTTCTACTCTGTCATCTAGGGTCTCTAGGAGTTGGAATCAACTTGAGGGTACACAACAAAGTTGATATACACATATTTTTGATCACAGTGTAATTATGGGATTACTGAATGGCAAATACAGTGGCTTGTGGGGAGGAAGCAAACCAGATTCACTATATAGCAATGAGGTTCTGAGACTTAGGGTGTAGATTTACAGTTAATTGCAAAACAGTTAAAATCATTAGCCTCTTCAGTTGTTATAGTCTCATAATTTCCCAATGTTTTATTTTAAAGCATTTCCTAATTTAGTACTGTAAGTGAACATCTTGGTTCAGCAGTTAGGGAGGAATTATTTATGACACTTATTAGCAATGTAGAGCAAATACATTTTATTAGATGCATGTTGTTGGTGATTAAATAAAATAGAAAATGCAAACTATGTAATCTTACATGCGTAATGCTTTTTTCTCCATTTGCATTTCATTTCCAAAATTATACTGCTAAAAGAGATTGGACATAATTAACCGCACATGGGATATTAATGTATGCTTGTAATAGGGAGAACAGCTTTATTGAGTGGGATGATTACTTTCATAACCCAATTAAAATTTAAGAGTTAGCGTTCTTTCATTACTTAGACCAGATTTTTTTTTTTTAATCCAGAAGTTTCATATATTTTGTCTTAGAGTTTATATATGTGAAGTGCACATTTGGAAGGCATAATACTAATTATTTAATTTAAATGTAATCAGATTAACTTTAACATTGTTCTTCCCATTTATTCGATCCCTATAAAATGCAAAATTTCTCTGATCATGATATGCTTTCTCAATAAAAGGGGGACAAAGTAATACCTGCATGAATATAGGCCATGTGTATATACAAACTGGTTCATTCAGGCCAACTGAATGAACTAAAGCTGCGTTTTGTCAAAACTAGTGTTCTTTTTTTTTTTTAATTATGGTTTTACATGTTGACAGCGAATTGAGAAAAAATGTCATTTGTTATGGGCCATGAAAATCAATTTAATAATTGAACTCATCTTTCTGGATGTGGATTGAACTTTTAACTAGTCTGTGCTGCCTGAGGCACCCCCATCTAGGCTTTGTATAGAAACAGCTGGTCTTATTTCTTATGAAAATAAATTTAATATTAAAAATAATATTTTAATATTTAAAATTTTTTAATTTAAAAATTAAATAAACTAAATGGCATTTCCCATAAAAACAATGAATAAGGCTTCAGCTCTTCAAAACACCAACCAACGTGATGTTCACTGGGAAATGTAACACCAAATAATACGTAAAAAATAGAGATTTATTAAGAATATTGGGTCCCAGATTTCAGGGAGTAAGTGGCTGTGTCTCTATGCATCACTTTTCTAATAATTATAATTAAGAAATAATTTGGATATGAAACACTTACACAGACATAAAAACATATACACCAAGCCTACACAGTTGTGAAAGAAAAGAAGGTAATATTTAATTCAGTTTGTAGTGGGTATTTTTCAAAGCAGAGAAAAAAACAAAAATCAAATATGTTGACCATCACATTTTTATAATGCTACATTTTCAATTTCTTTAAATACAGTGACAAAATTAAAATAAGATCTTAATTGGGGAATGCATTGCAAAATCAGCTTCAATTCTTCACTCCTCCTTCTAGCTTCACCGCTTGCAAGGTGAGTGTTATTCTCATCCCATCAGGATTTAATCTTTTCCAGTTGTAGGACTCCAATCACTCTAATTGGAAATTCATATTTTAAAGGTGAATATCAAATGCTTATATATCAGCATCTTAATTTTCACTCTAACCCACTGCCGTTGAGTTGATTCCAACTCATAGCGACCCTAAAGGACAGAGTAGAACTGCCCCGTAAAGTTTCCAAGGAGCGCCTGGTGGGTTCGAACTGCTGACCCTTAGCAGCCATACCACTTAACCACTACGTCACCAGGGTTTCCAATTTATACTTTAGGATTCACTAATTAGCATTGTGTTTACTAAAATGTATATTGTTTTTGAAATACCCTTCACGTTTAATTCTCACCGCAATAAACTCAGAGGTTTTTCAAATCATCTTTTAGGAATTATTTATTTTATTAGTGGGACACTTTTGCCAATGCAGAATCCTTGGGTGGTGCAAAAGATTAAGGTGTTCGACTGCTAACATAAAGACTGGAAGTTCAAATGGGACAACCAGAGCGCAATTAAAGAAAATGCTTACACGCGGTGAAAAATATAATTAACGTCACTGAACAATTTTCATGGAAATTGTCAAATGGAAACTTAACGTGCTGAGTAAACATTAAAAGAAAAAAAAAAAGATTGGAGGTTTGAGTCTTTTCAGAGGTGCCTTGGGAGAAAGGCCTGGTGACATGGTTCTGAAAATTCAGTCATTGAAAATCCTAGGGAACACAGTTCTACTCCGACACACATGGGGTTGCTATGAGTCAGAATCGACTCAAAGGCAACTGGATCTGGGTTTGCTTATGCACAACTTTCCACACACAGTCTGAAGCAAGAAGCTAAGATGTATATTTTTATTTGTACTAGCATTACTTTCTAAATTATTGCCATAAAGAACAAAATAACTGTCCTGTGGCATATCAAATTAGTTGTAAAGATGATACCCATTGGTGGCAGCAGTTGATACGATAGTTCATTCGATAGACCTATGTATGTCATCCTAAATATTTACCTAGAGGTATAGTAGCCTTTGCATAAACATTAGAATTTCTAATACAAAATGTCTTCTCAGCAAATACAAACAATTACACCCCAAATACCAAAACATACACTGTTCATCATCGTGGTTGTGTTTTCTGATTTAGGTTCAGTCTTCTCCAGAGGCCATTAAAGAATGCATACACTTTTGCTGACATTTTATCACAGCAGTAAAATGAGATGGGTATCTATACTCAAAAGGCCACTAAAATCAGTCAGCATGTTTACTGCAGAAAGCAAGCGCTTGCCAAAGACTGAAAAAAGTTCATTCGAGTATGACCAGATTTACGTTTAAGTGTATTGTCATAAAACACTCTCAATTTGTAGTGTATAATATTATTAAATACAGGATGTCTATGAAAGAACAGTTAATAATATTCCTATAATATGCTTACCTAGTGCATGATAAATTATTCATTAAAAAATCAGCATACATTGACCTTATTTTTTTTTAATTTTTATCCATCAACCCACACAAAACCTACACATATAAATCACTTTTCTTGATAACACGCTTTCTTTTTATAGAATTCCATGCTTTCATTAGTAAGAATCTCTATGCCTGTCAATGTTACCATGTACGACTGCTTTTACAAAGTCCATGAAACAACTGTTAATGCCTTTAAAATGTTGTAATTGAATCCGCTCACAGTAGGAAAAAGTAATATTTATTTAAAACACTGTCTCATAAAAAATAGTTATGCATATTGCTGGACAAAGCTGAAATACTTCTGTGGTAAGAATAGTATATAAACTTTAACCAAGTGAGAATTATAAAATAGAAATAATGCCTTTACTGAAATTTATCATGTCTATAAGTTATAAGTATTCTGAGGAACAGGAGTTAAAAAAAAAATTCCAAAGATGGGCGTTAATTTATTTAATAATGAATAAACACATAGATATATTTCACAGCAAATGTCAAATAGAGTGCTGTACAATATACCCCCCCCCCAAAAAACCATTGCCATCAAGTTGATTCCTACTCATAGTGACCCTATAGGACAGAGTAGAACTGCCCATAGGGTTTCCAGGTAGCGCCTGGTGGATTCAAACTGCTGACCTTTTGGTTAGCAGCCATAGCTCTTAACCATTATGCCACCAGAGTTTCCAATATAATAGGCTATTAATCCATATCTTAAGTACTTCCTTCCTGGAAGTCTAAATGGTCACATTGAATCTTACATGATTTATATCGAATGCCTTCCCTGAATATGCACTACCATTTAAGACTAATTTTTTTTTTTTTCACAGAAATAGAAAGGTTGACATGATATATTTTAAATCCATCATTTTTCCTTGCCTGATAACGTTAGTTATCAACTGATCTGGAAAAAAAGCAGTCTTGCTTATACAACATTGATCCCATTTCTAATTCCTTACCATTGATGGAAATTTTCTTGCATAAATTCCATTCTCTCAGCATTTTAGGATCTCTGCCCTGGAATGCTCTGGAGCCCTGGTGGTGCGTTAGCCCTGGTGGTGCGGTGGTTAAGAACTTGGCTGTTAACCAAAAGATCAGCGGTTTGAATCCACCAGCTGCCCCTTGGAAAGTCTATGGGGCAGCTCTATCGTGTCTTATAGGGTCTCTATGAGTTCGACTCGACAGCAATGGGCATTTTTTGGTTTTGGCTCTGGAATGTGTAGGTGGTAGTATCTGTTCAGTAATGATTGAAAGGGATATGTTTGATTTATTCCGACATGTTTTCAGGCCTTAAGGATCTTAAAATGATATTACCATGAACCTAATTTTCTCTCTCATATTCCTCCCTTCATTTTACTTGGGCTTTATTTGCTATGGAAAACCTGGTGGCGCAGTGGTTAAGTGCTACAGCTGATAACCAAGAGGTCAGCAGTTCAAATCCGCCAGGCACTGCTTGTAAACTTTATGGGGCAGTTCTACTCTGTCCTGTAGAGTCACTATGAGTCGGAATCGACTCGACGGCAGTGGGTTTGGTTTTTTTTTTTTTTGGTTTATTTGTTATTGACTTTTTTTTTTTAATAACTTTTATTAAGCTTCAAGTGAACGTTTACAAATCCAATCAGTCTGTCACATATAAGTTTACATACATCTCACTCTCTACTCCCACTTGCTCTCCCCCTCTTGAGTCAGCCCTTTCAGTCTCTCCTTTCTTGACAATTTTGCCGGCTTCCCTCTCTCTCTATCCTCCCATCCCCCCTCCAGACAAGAGTTGCCAACACAATCTCAAGTGTCCACCTGATATACTTAGCTCACTCTTCATCAGCGTCTCTCTCCCACCCGCTGACCAGTCCCTTTCATGTCTGATGAGTTGTCTTCGGGGATGGTTCCTATCCTGTGCCAACAGAAGGTCTGGAGAACATGGCCGCCGGGATTCCTCTAGTCTCAGTCAGACCATTAAGTTTGGTCTTTTTATGAGAATTTGGGGTCTGTATCCCACTGATCTCCTGCTCCCTCAGGTGTCCTCTGCTGTGCTCCCTGTCAGGGCAGTCATCGATTGTGGCCGGGCACCAACTAGTTCTTCTGGTCTCAGGATGATGTAGGTCTCTGGTTCATGGGGCCCTTTCTGTCTCTTGGGCTCTTAGTTGTCGTGTGGCCTTGGTGTTCTTCATTTTCCTTTGCTCCAGGTGGGTTGAGACCCATTGATGCATCTTAGATGGCCGCTTGTTAGCATTTAAGACCCCAGACGCCACATTTCAAAGTGGGATGCAGAATGATTTCATAATAGAATTATTTTGCCAATTGACTGAGAAGTCCCCGCAAACCATGTTCCCCAGACCCCCTCGCTTGCTCCGCTGACCTTTGAAGCATTCATTTTATCCCGGAAACTTCTTTGCTTTTGGTCCAGTCCAATTGAGCTGACCTTCCATGTGTTGAGTGTTGTCTTTCCCTTCACCTAAAGCAGTTCTTATCTACTGATTAATCGATAAAAAACCCTCTCCCACCCTCCCTCCCTCCCCCCCTCGTAACCACAAAAGTATGTGTTCTTCTCAGGTTTACTATTTCTCAAGATCTTATAAT
This sequence comes from Elephas maximus indicus, assembly GCF_024166365.1. Lineage (NCBI taxonomy): Eukaryota > Metazoa > Chordata > Mammalia > Proboscidea > Elephantidae > Elephas > Elephas maximus. Next base: position 38,464,741 of record NC_064836.1, on the reverse strand, counting down.
AGTGGTCTTATACAATATTTGTCCTTTTGCCTCTGACTAATTTCGCTCAGCATAATGCCTTCCAGGTTCCTCCATGTTATGAAATGTTTCAGAGATTCGTCACTGTTCTTTATCGATGCGTAGTATTCCATTGTGTGAATATACCACAATTTATTTACCCATTCATCCGTTGATGGACACCTTGGTTGCTTCCAACTTTTTGCTATTGTAAACAGAGCTGCAATAAACATGGGTGTGCATATATCTGTTTGTATGAAGGCTCTTGTATCTCTAGGGTATATTCCCAGGAGTGGGATTTCTGGGTTGTATGGTAGTTCTATTTCTAACTGTTTAAGATAACGCCAGATAGATTTCCAAAGTGGTTGTACCATTTTACATTCCCACTAGCAGTGTATGAGAGTTCCAATCTCTCCGCAGCCTCTCCAACATTTATTATTTTGTGTTTTTTGGATTAATGCCAGCCTTGCTGGTGTGAGATGGAATCTCATCGTAGTTTTAATTTGCATTTCTCTAATGGCTAATGATCGAGAGCATTTTCTCATGTATCTGTTGGCTGCCTGAATATCTTCTTTAGTGAAATGTGTATTCATATCCTTTGCCCACTTCTTGATTGGGTTGTTTGTCTTTTTGTGGTTGAGTTTTGACAGAATCATGTAGATTTTAGAGATCAGGCGCTGGTCGGAGATGTCATAGCTGAAAATTCTTTCCCAGTCTGTAGGTGGTCTTTTTACTCTTTTGGTGAAGTCTTTAGATGAGCATAGGTGTTTGATTTTTAGGAGCTCCCAGTTATCGGGTTTCCCTTCATCATTTTTGGTAATGTTTTGTATTCTGTTTATACCTTGTATTAGGGCTCCTAGGGTTGTCCCAATTTTTTCTTCCATGATCTTTATCGTTTTAGTCTTTCTGTTTAGGTCTTTGATCCACTTGGAGTTAGTTTTTGTGCATGGTGTGAGGTATGGGTCCTGTTTCATTCTTTTGCAAATGGATATCCAGTTATGCCAGCACCATTTGTTAAAAAGGCTATCTTTTCCCCAATTAATTGACACTGGTCCTTTGTCAAATATCAGCTGCTCATACGTGGATGGATCTATGTCTGGGTTCTCAATTCTGTTCCATTGGTCTATGTGCCTGTTGTTGTACCAGTACCAGGCTGTTTTGACTACTGTGGCTGTATAATAGGTTCTGAAGTCAGGTAAAGTGAGGCCTCCCACTTTCTTCTTCTTTTTCAGTAGTGCTTTGCTTATCTGGGGCTTCTTTCCCTTCCATATGAAATTGGTGATTTGTTTCTCTATCCCCTTAAAATATGACATTGGAATTTAGATCAGAAGTGCGTTAAATGTATAGATGGCTTTTGGTAGAATAGACATTTTTGCTATGTTAAGTCTTCCTATCCACGAGCAAGGTATGTTTTTCCACTTAAGTAGGTCCTTTTGAATTTCTTGTAGTAGAGCTTCGTAGTTTTCTTTGCATAGGTCTTTTACATCCTTGGTAAGATTTATTCCTAAGTATCTTATCTTCTTGGGGGCTACTGTGAATGGTATTGATTTGGTTATTTCCTCTTCGGTGTTCTTTTTGTTGATGGAGAGGAATCCAAGTGATTTTTGTATGTTTCTTTTATAACCTGAGACTCTGCCAAACTCTTCTATTAGTTTCAGTAGTTTTCTGGAGGATTCCTTAGGGTTTTCTGTGTATATAATCATGTCATCTGCAAATAGTGATAACTTTACTTCTTCCTTGCCAATCCAGATACATTTTATTTCTTTGTCTAGCCTAATTGCCCTGGCTAGGACTTCTAGCACGATGTTGAATAAGAGCGGTGATAAAGGGCATCCTTGTCTGGTTCCCGTTCTCAAGGGAAATGCTTTCAGGTTCTCTCCATTTAGAGTGATATTGGCTGTTGGCTTTGCATAGATGCCCTTTATTATGTTGAGGAATTTTCCTTCAATTCCTATTTTGGTAAGAGTTTTTATCATAAATGGGTGTTGGACTTTGTCAAATGCCTTTTCTGCATCTATTGATAAGATCATGTGGTTTTTATCTTTTGTTTTATTTATGTGATGGATTATATTAATGGTTTTTCTGATATTAAACCAGCCTTGCATACCTGGTATAAATTCCACTTGATCAGGGTGAATTATTTTTTTGATGTGTTGTTGGATTCTTTTGGCTAGAATTTTGTTGAGGATTTTTGCATCAATGTTCATGAGGGATATAGGTCTATAATTTTCTTTTTTTTGTAATGTCTTTACCTGGTTTTGGTATGAGGGAGATGGTGGCTTCATAGAATCAGTTGGGTAGTATTCCGTCATTTTCTATGCTTTGGAACACCTTTAGTAGTAGTGGTGTTAACTCTTCTCTGAAAGTTTGGTAGAACTCTGCAGTGAAGCCGTCCGGGCCAGGGCTTTTTTTTGTTGGGAGTTTTTTGATTACCGTTTCAATCTCTTTTTTTGTTATGGGTCTATTTAGTTGTTCTACTTCTGAATGTGCTAGTTTAGGTAGGTAGTGTTTTTCCAGGAATTCATCCATTTCTTCTAGGTTTTCAAATTTGTTAGAGTACAATTTTTCACAATAATCTGAAATGATTCTTTTAATTTCATTTGGTTCTGTTGTGATGTGGTCCTTCTCGTTTCTTATTCGGGTTATTTGTTTCCTTTCCTGTATTTCTTTAGTCAGTCTAGCCAATGGTTTACCAATTTTGTTAATTTTTTCAAAGAACCGGCTTTTGGCTTTGTTAATTCTTTCAATTGTTTTTCTGTTCTCTAATTCATTTAGTTCAGCTCTAATTTTTATTATTTGTTTTCTTCTGGTGCCTGATGGATTCTTTTGTTGCTCACTTTCTATTTGTTCAAGTTGTCGGGACAGTTCTCTGCTTTTGGCTCTTTCTTCTTTTTGTATGTGTGCATTTATCGATATAAATTGGCCTCTGAGCACTGCTTTTGCTGTGTCCCAGAGCTTTTGATAGGAAGTATTTTCATTCTCGTTGCTTTCTAAGAATTTCCTTATTCCCTCCTTGATGTCTTCTATAACCCAGTCTTTTTTCAGGAGGGTATTGTTCAGTTTCCAAGTATTTGATTTCTTTTCCCTAGTTTTTCTGTTATTGATCTCTAGTTTTATTGCCTTGTGGTCTGAGAAGATGCCTTGTAGTATTTCGATGTTTTGGACTCTGCAAAGGTTTGTTTTATGACCTAATATGTGGTCTATTCTAGAGAATGTTCCATGTGCGCTAGAAAAAAAAGTATATTTTGCAGCAGTTGGGTGGAGAGTTCTGTATAAGTCAATGAGGTCAAGTTGGTTGATTGTGGTAATTAGATCTTCCGTGTCTCTATTGAGCTTCTTACTGGATGTCCTGTCCTTCTCCGAAAGTGGTGTGTTGAAGTCTCCTACTATAATTGTGGAGGTATCTATCTCACTTTTCAATTCTGTTAAAATTTGATTTATGTCACTTGCAGCCCTGTCATTGGGTGCATAAATATTTAATATGGTTATGTCTTCCTGATCAATTGTCCCTTTTATCATTATATAGTGTCCTTCTTTATCCTTTGTGGTGGATTTAAGTCTAAAGTCTATTTTGTCCGAGATTAATATTGCTACTCCTCTTCTTTTTTGCTTGTTGTTTGCTTGATATACTTTTTTCCATCCTTTGAGTTTTAGTTTGTTTGTGTCTCTAAGTCTAAGGTGTGTCTCTTGTAGGCAGCATATAGATGGATCGTGTTTCTTTATCCAGTCTGTGACTCCCTGTCTCTTTATTGGTGCATTTAGTCCATTTACATTCAGAGTAATTATGGATAAATAAGTTTTTAGTGCTGTCATTTTGATGCCTTTTTATGTGTGTTGTTGACAATTTCATTTTTCCACATACTTTTTTGTGCTGAGGCGTTTTTCTTAGTAAATTGTGAGATCCTCATTTTCATTATGTTTGACCTTATGTTAGTTGAGTCGTTACGTTTTTCTTGGCTTTTATCTTGAGTTTTAGAGTTGTTATACCTTTTTGTGGTTATCTTATTATTTACACCTATTTTTCTAAGTAAAAACCTAACTTGTATTGTTCGGTATCATCTTGTATCACTCTCCATATGGCAGTTCAATGCCTCCTGTATTTAGTCCCTCTTTTTGATTATTGTGATCTTTTACCTATTGACTTCCATGATTCCCTGTTATGTGTATTTTTTTTTTAATTAATCTTAATTTGTTTGTTTTTGTGATTTCCCTATTTGAGTTGATATCAGGACATTCTGTTTTGTGACCTTGTGTTGTGCTGATATCTGATATTATTGGTTCTCTGACCAAACAATATCCTTTAGTATTTCTTGTAGCTTTGGTTTGGTTTTTGCAAATTCTCTAAACTTGTGTTTGTCTGTAAATATCTTAATTTCGCCTTCATATTTCAGAGAGAGTTTTGCTGGATATATGATCCTTGGCTGGCAGTTTTTCTCCTTCAGTGTTCTGTATATGTCATCCCATTCCCTTCTTGCCTGCATGGTTTCTGCTGAGTAGTCTGAACTTATTCTTATTGATTCTCCCTTGAAGGAAACCTTTCTTTTCTCCCTGGCTGCTTTTAAAATTTTCTGTTTATCTTTGGTTTTGGTGAGTTTGATGATAGTATGTCTTGGTGTTTTTCTTTTTGGATCAATCTTAAATGGGGTTTGATGAGCATCTTGGATAGATATCCTTTCATCTTTCATGATGTCAGGGAAGTTTTGTGTCAGGAGTTCTTCAACTATTTTCTCTGTGTTTTCTGTCCCCCCCCCCCCCCGTTCTGGGACTCCAATCACCCGCAGGTTATCCTTCTTGATAGAGTCCCACATAATTCTTAGGATTTCTTCATTTTTTTAAATTCTTTTATCTGATTTTTTTTCAGCTATGTTGGTGTTGATTCCCTGGTCCTCCAGATGTCCCAGTCTGCATTCTAATTGCTCGAGTCTGCTCCTCTGGCTTCCTATTGCGTTGTCTAATTCTGTAATTTTATTGTTAATCTTTTGGATTTCTACATGTTGTCTCTCTATGGTTTCTTGCAACTTATTAATTTTTCCACTATGTTCTTGAATAATCTTTTTCAGTTCTTCAACAGTTTTATCGGTGTGTTCCTTGGCTTTTTCTGCAGTTATCCTAATTTCATTTGTGATATCATTAAGCATTCTGTAAATTAGTTTTTTATATTCTGTATCTGATAAATCCAAGATTGTATCTTCATTTGGGAAAGATTTTGATTCTTTTGTTTGGGGGGTTGGAGAAGCTGTCATGGTCTGCTTCTTTAAGTGGTTTGATATGGATTGTTGTCTCCGAGCCATCACTGGGAAACTAGTTTTTCCAGAAGATCCGCTGCGTCCAGTCCAAATCCCGGTGAGATGGTTCCCCGGCTGGGACGCTGCTCTTCCTGCTCCAAGACCAGTCACTGCCTCCCGGGGATTTCTCCTACCGGCTGCGTCCCACGTAGCCCGCGGAACCGGCTGGTCCCCCTCCCGGGTTTAGTTCATGGGGGTGGAGCAGCTTTCTGTGCTTGTGCCATACCTGACTGGTACGCTGGCTCCAGGCTCTGGAAACAATCGCTGCTTCCCCGTATTAGTTCATTCTCCATCTCTAAATCTGTGTTTGTTGTTCAGGGTTCGTAGATTGTTATGCATGTGATCGATTCACTTGTTTTTCTGTGTCTTTGTTGTAAGAGGGATCCGAGGTAGCGTCTGCCTAGTCCGCCATCTTGGCTCCGCCCCTCGCTATTGACTTTTTGAGAAGAATCCTACATCAACTATTTTCAGACTTTCTGCTTTTCAAACATATCCTTTTAAGGCTCCAAATGTCCTCTGAGTTTGGCTTGAACTGCCATAGATATTGGTATGTAGTATATAACTATCATTCAGTTTAAAATATGTTGAGTTTTATTTTTCAGGTTTTTATGACATTTAAATGTAAGTAAAGCAGGAGTGTGTGTATTTCTTTCCAATTTAATTTTACTGTGATTAAGGAATATATCCTAGAATTTCATATTTTTTTAGCCCAAATTAATATTGTTGAAGAATAAAAGGTGCAAAGTCATAAGTGCACTAAAAGTTTTACTAGTACCCCAAAAGCCTCCTGCATATGGACTTCTGCCCATAACCCTAACCGTGACTCTGACTTCTATCACAATTAATTCCTTTTCCTGTTTTTGAATTTATATGATTGGGAATGTATAATTTGTACTCTTCTTGTGTCTGGCTTTCAATGATAAAATTTATATTAGTTTTATCAATAGTGTTATGTATGACCTTAATGTGGTTACTTTTATTACTATATAGCATTCCATTTTTGTGACTATAGTACACTTAATGAGCTTTTTTTTTTTTTAATGAGCATTTAGGAGCCCTCATGGAGCAGTAGTTAGGTGATATGGCTACTAACCAAAACGTTGGCAGTTCAAATCCACCAGCTGCTCCTTGGAAACCCCATGGGGCAATACTACTCTGTCCTCTAGTGTCACTATGAGTCAGAATTGACTCTACGGCAACAGAGTTTGTTTTTTGTTTTTTCTTTTTTAATGGGCATTTATGTTGCTTTCTGGTATTAGCTATTACTATCAGTGCTTTTTGAGTATTATTACACATGTGTATGATACACCCAGTTCCTGGGTGGTGTAAACAGTTTGTGCTCAACTACTAACCTAAAAGTTGGCAGTTTGAAACCAACCAGCAGTGCTTCAGAAAAAGGCCTGGTGATTTGCTTCCATAAAGATTACAGCTAAGAAGACTCAATGGAGCGGTTCTACCCCGTCACGTGCTGTTGCTATGAGTGAATCAAATCAATGTGAGGGCAAAGGGTTGGTGTTTTGTTTATTTGCTTTTATGATACACCCAGGCATTCATTTGTGTTTGGTATATACCACAATGAGTAAAATCAGTAAATCATAGGTCATGAAATTGTTCAAATTAAATAAACAATGCCAGTTTTTAAAGATGCAAAATTTTATACTCTAACAGTAGTATGTAAGTGCTACAGTTTCTCTGGATCCTGCCTATATATAATGTATTCATTTCTTTCTTTTTTTTAATTTTGGCCATCTGGGTAAGTATCTTAAGGTATCTCATAGTGGTTTAAATTCACATTTCCCTAGCGTTCAATGATACTGAACATTTTTGCATCATTAAAATAGTATCTTTTTTGAAGAGTCTGTTCAAATATTTTGCCCATTTTTCTAATGAGCTTTCCAAATTTTCTTCAGTTATTTATAGGAGCCTTATATATTTTTTTATATAATGAAGAAGGAGCCTTGGTGGTGCAGTGGTTAAGTGCTTGGCTGCTAACTGAAAGGTCGGTGGTTCGAACACACCAGCTGCTCTGTGCCAGTCTGCTCTTCTAAAGATTTACAGCTTTAGAAAACGTATGAGGCAGTTCTACTCTGTCCTATGAGGTTGCTATGAGTTGGAATAGACTCAAAGGCAATGAGTTTGTATAATGAAAGCATGTTATTCTATACTACTAAGGATGGACTTTTCAATGTCATTATGTTCTATTTTAATAACGGAAATTCATAACTTTAATATATTTCAAATTACAAGTCTTTAGATTCAGTGTTTTTGTGTTCAGGCTAAGAAGCTTTTAGCTAACTAGATTTTTATGAAGACACTGGCTTTTGTAATGCTTAGATATTTGTAAGTTTGTATGTATAAGTGTATCTTAAACACATTTGAAAGTGACTTGTTTGTATGATTTTTAGGTAAGAGTCAAGATTCAATTTTTTTTGCATGTGGCTATCCAGTTAACTCAATAACATTCATTCTAAAAATATTTTCCACTGTAGTACAGTGGCACTTATTTATCAGTCAGATAACTGCAAACAAGTGGAGCCTTTCTCGAAACCCACTACAGGTTCACCAATATATTTGTCTGCATCACGCTGACTTAATTTTTACAGATTTACAGTAAGACATGGTACATGGTATAGAAACTCAATCTTTGTTCTTCCCAGAAACGTAGTGACGTTTCTTGGCACTTGCTGTCCCACGCAAGATTTACAAACAACTCGTGGTTTTGTATAATCATACTGAGATTTAGGCTGAGGTTTAAACTGAGGTCGAGACTGTATTAGAGCTATAAAAAAATCAAAAATAGACATACTTAAAATGGTTAAATAAACAAGGCATTTATTTCAATTTATTTGTTTCCTTTAATTTCTCTTGGAATATTTTTTATATTTAGTGTAAAAACTTCCACATTTTTCATTAGACTTATTCCTAGGTATTTAGAATTTTTTGATGACACTATAAATGGTTTAGTGAGTTTTTTTTAATTTGATTCCTGCCATTATATAGAGACAATTTTTTTTTTTTTTGGATCCATATGCATAGAAAATGCTAAATTCACTTATTAATTTTCTCAATTTTCTGTAGATCCTTTTGATTTTTCAGAAGTGCACATTGTTGTATACTAATTAGTATAATTTTATTTCTCCATTTCCAAACTTTACTATTTTTCTTTTGTTTATTTTTCAGAACTGGCTAAAAATGTTATAATTTACTGAAAACAAGTAGTGTTTTACTTGTAAACTTTTTTTAATTCAAATCTCAAGAGGAAAAATTTCATTTTTGGACATTTAAGATATGTTTACTTAATGTGTTTTAAAACAGATTTTATATTTTTTCTATTGAGATGATTTTTTATTTTATTCTGTTATGGGAGTGATTTATATTTATTGTTCTTGAATGTCAAATAATACTCAAATTTCTAGAGTAAACCTAGTGTGTTGTTTTATATATATATATATATATATTTACGTATAAGTATATTTGATTGTTTTTTTGTTTAGGATATGTTTATATTCTTGAATGAAGTTCACTTACAATATTTTTTTTAATATAATACCTGTCAGAATTTTGTATCAAGGATACCCTGCATCCATAGATCAAGTTCGGAAGTTGTTTTAGGTAAGAATCTCTAGCATCTGATCCCAGGAGTTTTTCAGGGGGATTCTCTCAGAATATGGGTAGGGAAACTAATCTCAGCAAGAATGTCATATAAGCTGGAGTTAACGTTCAGGCTGATACTTCAGGGAAGCTCTGGACTGCATATTGTACAACAGAGGGAAGCATTCTAGCAATTTCATGGAGAAGGGGGTAGCTGCAAATTGTTGCTAGCCAAAAATCATAGAGATTGAGGAATGTTTATGAAAATCAGTAAAGAGAACCCTTGTTGGTGATTGTACCCAATACAGCCCACACCTTGGACCACACAGATTGAATTCCTCCATGTATTAGGTTTAATTCATCTAGGCACAGCTTCACCAAGATCCAGTTTGATTATAACTTCTGGAAAATTTACCCAAGGTTGGTCAATGGGACAAACCCCAGATCCTCACACTGTAACTGATAATTATTGTCTCCATTTCCGCTTTCCACTCTAGTTTTATTTCCCTGTCAGGTATGACTCAGACCTTCGAACCCAATATCATGATTACCATATTCTTGACAAACTACATTTGTTATACATGCATGTTTACAGTTAACACTGAGCATGGCATTCCAAGAATTGTCTGAGTGAGTTTCAATATATTCCTATCTGGCCCCATTACATAGTAACTGTCCTATGAGTCGGGAGCAACTCGACAGCAATGGGTTTGTTTTTTGGGTCCTAACTACTTGTAGTGATTAGGGACAGTTATTCTTGCTGATATGGTATGTCCTGTTACCTTGCTGGCCTAGCAGCATGAGTTACCTAAAGATGTCTGGTAGCAGCTGCAGCTTGAAGTATCACTGGTGTAATACTGATCTTGTTATTCATTGTTTTGAATATATTTAAATACATTAATGAAAACTGATGAGTTCAATGACTGAATCACCTCTGGATCTGTTTCAGTGGTAAGGTTCTTCTCCTGGTTTTTATGCTTTCAATTTTGTCCCATCTTAATACTGGGGACATTTAATTGCAGTTTATAATCTGTATATGAAAAGCATTTAAACAACACTAAATAGTTTTATCTTCCATCAGGGAAGACTTGATTTGTTTCTCTTCAAAAGTTAAAATGGGAAAATATTATCTGCCCAATAAACAACCCAGATTTTTTGAGGCTTGGTTCTAGGGCTTATCTTTTTGTGGTTTGTATTCTGTCTTGGGGTATACTCCTCTGTTGTTGTTGTTGTTGTTAGGTGCCCTCAAGTTGGTTCCTACTCATAGCAACCATATGTACAACAGAACAAAACACTGCCCCATGTTGCACCGTCCTCACAGTCATTATTATGCTTGAGCCCACTGTGGCAGCCATTGTGTTAATCCATCCCCTTGAGGGTCTTCCTCTTTTTTGCTGACCCTCTACTTCACCAAACGTGATGTCCTTCTCTAGGGACTGATCCCTCCAGATAATGTGTCCAAAGTACATGAGACATAGTCTCACCATCCTTGCTTCTAAGGAGCATTCTGGCTGTACTTATCCCAAGACAGATATTTTTTATTCTTTCCACAGTCCACGGTATACTGAGTATTCTTCGCTAACACCATAATTCAAAGGCATCAATTCCTCTTTGGTCTTCCTTGTTCATTGTCCAGCTTTATTATGTATATGAGGTGACTGAAAACACCACAACTTGGGTCACATGCACCTTAGCCTTCAAAGTGATATCTTTGCTTTTTAATACTTTAAAAGAAGTCTTTTGAAGCAAATTTGCCCAGTGCAGTGCATCATTTGGTTTCTTGACTGCTGCCTCTGTGGGTGTTAATTGTGGATCCAAGTAAAAGGAAATTCTTGAACGCCTGTCTTTTCTCCGTTTATCATGATGTTGCTTATTGGTCCAGTTGTGAGGATTTTTGTTTTCTTTATGTTGAAGGATAATCTATACTGAAGGTTATAGTCCCTGATCTTCATCAATAAGTGCTTCAGGTCCTCTTCAACAACCGAAGTTGTGCCATAGCATAACACAAGTTGTTAATGAGTCTTCCTCCAATCCTGATGCCCTGTACTTCTTCATATAGCCCATCTTCTTGGCTTATATGCTCAGCATACGGATTGAATAAGTATGGTGAAAGGCTACAACCATGATGTGTACCTTTCTTGACTTTAAACTTTGTTCTCTTCAAACAGCTATCTCTTGGCCTATTTACAGGTTCTTCATGAGCACAATTAAATGTTTTGGAATTCCCGCTCTTCATAATGCTACTCATACTTTGTTATGATCCACATGTTGAATGACTTTGCATAGCCAATAAAACACAGGTATCATCTTTCCGGTATTCTCTGCTTTCAGCTACTCAGTTTGTCATACTGTGGGGACTTGCGTGTGGTTGTGATGCTGGAAGCTATGACACTGGTATTCAAATACAAGCAGATTTCAGACTAAGACAGATGAGGAAGAAGGACCCGGCAGCCTACTTCTGGATAGAATTAGCCAGTGAAAAATTATGAATTACAGGAGAACATTGTCTGATATAGTACTAGAAGATGAGCCCCTCAGATTGGAAGACACTAAAAAGATGACAAGGGAAAGATGCCTTCTCAAAGCAGAGTTAACCTTAACATGAATGGGATGGTGTCAAGCTTTCAGGAACTTCATTTTCTGATGCAGCATGACTCAAAATGAGAAGAAACAACTGCAAACATCCATTAATAATCAAAACATGGAATGTATGGAGTATGAATCTAAGAAAATTGGAAATTGTCAAAAATGAAATGGAACACATAAACATCGATATCCTAGACATTAGTGAGTTGAAATGGACTGGTATTGGACATTTTGAATTGGACAATCATATGGTCTACTATGTCAAGTATGACAACTTGAAGAGGAATGGCATTGCCTTCATCATCAAAAGGAACATTCCAAGATCTACCCTGAAGTACAATGCTGTCAGTGGCAGGATAATACCCACATGCCCACGTGTCTGTCAGTTTGTCATACTGTGGGGACTTGCATGTTGCTGTGATGCTGGAAGCTATGCCACCAGTATTCAGACACCAGCAGGGTCACCCATGGAGGACAGGTTTCATCTGAGATTCCAGACTAAGACAGACTAGAAAGAAAGACCCGGCAGTCTACTTCTGAAAAGCATTAGCTAGTGAAAACCGTATGAATAGCAGGGGAACACTGTCTGATATAGTGCTAGAAGATGAGCCCCCCCAGGTTGGGAGGCACTTAAAAGATGACTGGGGAAGAGCTCCCTCCTCAAAGTAGAGTGGAACTTAATGACGTGGATGGAGTAAGCTTTCAGGACCTTCATTTGCTGATGTGGCACGACTCAGAATGAGAAGAAACAGCTACAAATATCCATTAATAATCGGAACCTGGAATGTACAAAGTGTGAATCTAGGAAAACTGGAAATCACCAAAAATGAAATGGAACGCATACAAATTGATATCCTAGGTGTTAATGAGCTGAAATGGACTGGTATTGGCCATTTTGAATTGGACAATCATATGTCTACTATGCTTGGAATGACAGCTTGAAGAGGAATGATGTTGCATTCATCATCAAAAAGAACGTTTCAAGATCTATCCTGAAGTATAACGCTGTCAATGATAGGATAATATCCATACAGCTACAAGGAAGACCAGTTACTACAACTATCATTCAAATTTACACACCAACCACTAGGGCCAAAGATGAAGAAATAGAAGATTTTTATCAGCTGCTGCAGTCTGAAATTGATCGAACATGCAATCAAGATGCAGTAATAATTACTGGGGATTGGAATGCGAAAGTTGGAAACAAAGATGAAGGATCAGTAGTTGGAAAATATGACCTTGGTGACAGAAACAATGCCAGAGGTCGAATGATAGAATTTTGCAAGACCAATGACTTCTTCGTTGCAAATGCCTTCTTTCACCAACATAAATGGCGAATATACACATGGATCTCACCAGATGGGACACACAGAAATCAAATTGACTACATCTGTGGAAAGAGATGATAGAAAAGCTCAATATCATCAGTCAGAACAAGGCCAGGGGTCGACCGTGGAAACAGACCATCAATTGCTCATATGCAAGTTCAAGCTGAAACTGAAGAAAATCAGAGCAAGGCCACAAGAGCCAAAATATGACCTTGAGTATATCCCACTTGAGTTTAGAGACCATCTCGAGAATAGATTTGACGCACTGAACACTAGTGACTGCAGACCAGACGAGTTGTGTAATGACATCAAGGACATCATACATGAAGAAAGCAAGAGGTCCCTGAAAAGACAGGAAAGAAAGAAAAGACCAAGATGGATGTCAGAGGAGACTCTGAAGGTTGCTCTTGAGCATTGAGCAGCTAAAGCAAAAGGAAGAATTGATGAAGTAAAAGAACTGAACAAAAGATTTCAAAGGGCCTCTCGAGAAGACAAAGTAAAGTATTATAATGACATGTGCAAACAGCTGGAGATGGAAAACCAAAAGGGAAGAACATGCTCGGTGTTTCTCAAGCTGAAAGAACTGAAGAAAAAATTCAAGCCTCGAGTTGCAATAGTGAAGGATTCCATGCGGAAAATATTAAACGACGCAGGAAGCATCAAAAGAAGATGGAAGGAATATGTAGAGTCATTATACCACAAAGAATTAGTTGATATTCAACCATTGCAAGAGGTGGCATATGATCAGGAACTGATGGTACTGAAGAAAGAAGTCCAAGCTGCTCTGAAGGCATAGGCGAAAAACAGGGCTCCAGGAATTGATGGAATATCAATTGAGATGTTTCAACAAACAGATGCAGCGCTGGAGGTGCTCACTCGTCTATGCCAAGAAATATGGAAGACAGCTTCCTGGCCAACTGACTGCAAGAGACCCATATTTATGCCTATTCCTAAGAAAGGTGATCCAACCAAATGTGGAAATTAGAGAAAAATATCATTAATATCACATGTAAGTAAAATTTCCTGAAGATCATTCAAAAATGGCTGCAGCTCTATATCAACAGGGAACTGCCAGAAATTCAGGCCTGTTTCAGAAGAGGACGTGGAACCAGGGATATCATTGCTGATGTCAGGTGGATCTTGGGTGAAAGCAGAGAATACCAGAAGGATGTTTACCTGTGTTTTATTGACTATGCAAAGGCATTCAACCGTGTGGATCAAAACAAACTGTGGATAACATTGCTAAGAATGGGAATTCCAGAACACTTAATTGTGCTCATGAGGAACCTTTACATAGATCAAGAGGCAGCTGTTTGGACAGATCAAGGGGATACTGATTGGTTTAAAGTCAGGAAAGGTGTGCGTCAGGGTTGTATTCTTTCACCATACCTATTCAATCTGTATGCTGAACAAATAATATGAGAAGCTGGACTCTATGAAGAAGAACAGGGCATCAGGATTGGAGGAAGACTCATTAACAACCTGTGTTATGCAGACGACACAACCTTGCTTGCTGAAAGTGAAGAGGACTTGAAGCTACTAAGGAAGATCAAAGACCACAGCCTTCAGTATGGACGGCAGGTCAACATAAAGATAACAAAAATCCTCACAACTGGACCAATGAACAACATCATGATAAACAGAGAAAAGATTGAAGTTGTCAAGGATTTCATTTTACTTGGATCCACAATCAATAGCCATGGAAGCAGCAGTCAAGAAATCAAAAGATGCGTTGATTGGGTAAATCTGCTGCAAAGGACCTCTTCAAAGTGTTGAAGAGCAAAGATGTCACCTTGAAGACTAAGGTGCGCCTGACCCAAGCCATGGTATTTTCAATCACATCATATGCATGCAAAAGCTGGACAACGAACAAGGAAGAATGAAGAAGGATTGACACCTTTGAACTGTGGTGTTTGCGAAGAATATTGAATATACCATGGACTGCCCAAAGAACGAACAAATCTGTCTTGGAAGAAGTGCAGCCAGAATGCTCCTTAGAGGCAAGGATGGCGAGACCACATCTTACATACTTTAAACATGTTGTCAGGAGGTATAAGTCCCTGGAGAAGGACATCATGCTTGGCAGAGTACAGGGTCAGTGGAAAAGAGGAACACCCTCAACGAGGTAGATTAACAAAGTGGCTGCAACAATGAGCACAAGCATAACAACGATTGTAAGGATGGCACAGGACCCAACAGTATTTCGTTTTGTTGTGCACAGGGCCGCTATGAGTTGGAACCGACTTGACGGCACCTAACAACGACAACAGCCTACAAGGAGGATCAGTTAATATGAATATTATTCAGATATACACAACAACCACTAAGGCCAAAGATGAAGAAATTAAAGATTTTTACCAGCTTCTCCAGTGTGAAATTGATCAAACATACAATCAGAATGCATTGATAATTACTGGCGTTTGGAATGTGAAAGTTGGAAACAAAGAAGGATGGGTAGTTGGAAAATATGGCCTTGGTGATAGAAACAATGCTGGATATCGCAAGATAGAATTTTGCAAGTCCAGCAACTTCTTCATTGCAAATACCTTTTTTCAATAACTTTAACAGCGACTATACACAAAAAAAAAAAAAAAAATTTTTTTTTTTTTTTTATACACAGGGACCTCACCAGATAGAATACGCAGGAATCAAATCGACTGCACCTGTGGGTATAAAAAAACGGAAAAGCTCAATCTCATCAGCCAGAACAAGGCTAGGGGCCAACTGTGGAACAGACATAGTCCTTCTGAAATCTCACATGCTTTGGGCATTTACTCTTTTTCCTTCTCCTTACCCATGCTAAAGGCCAATTTTACCTCCCCTGAGACTGCTGAAAGCTCTTAGCTTTTTATCTACTTACCAGTTGTTTTCTGATTTTTTTTTTTTTCTCCTACCCAGGCATTTTGGGATTTACCAGTGATCTAAACCAAAAAACCAAACCTGTTGTTGTCGAGCTGATACCAACAAATAGCAACCGCACAGGACAGAGTGGAACTGCCCCATAGAGTTTCTAAGGCGTGCCTGGTAGATTCAAACTGCTGATCTTTTGGTTAGCAGCCATAATAGCACTTAACCACTATGCCACAGGGTTTCTACTAGTGATCTAGAGTATGTAAAAATACTCAGAATTCTGGGGTCACCCCTCTGAGTAGTTTTTCTCTAGGATTTCTGTCCCTCACATACTGGGTCCCAAGGCACAAATTGTTGCCTTTCCCACAATATTGTTTCAAATTCAAAATTTCTGGTTTCCATTTGATCTCTATGCCTTACACTGAGTTCTGGAAGAAAAAAAGAAAAAACAAAAAACGAATGAAAGCAGTATATAATCCCTTGCAATTTACTTTCTTTCTGCCATCTTGCTGCCTCAGGTTTAGTTACTTGGTGCTCTCTGATACTGAGTACCAGGTGGGTTTGGCATGCCTTCGGTTTTATGGGTGTGCTTTTCATGTTATCAGTAGTAATAAATGGTAGAATCACAGTTAATATGATTTCGTGATTTCAATGTTTAAAATTTTGAGACTCTTCTCAATGGGTCAGCATAGCATTTTGTTTTGTTTTGTTTTGTTTTGTCTTTTTGTTGTGGAACCCATTGCCATTGATTCGATTCTGACTCATAGTGACCTTAGAGGACAGAGCAGAACTGCCTCATAGGATTTCCAAGGAGCAGCTGATGGATTTGAACTGCTGACCTTTTGGTTAGCAGCTGTAGCTCTTAACCACTGTGTAACCAGGGCTTGTTTTGTTGTGGAAGTAAATATGTAATTGAAGAAAGACTATTCTACAGTTACTACAAGCTGGTTTTCACATATTTAAATCCTGTATCCAGCCCACACACTAATCCAGTGGAATTAGAATTCATTTCTTTAACAAACATTTCAGCATTACAAATTAATGTATGTAACTAAGCAAATTGAGGTTTCTTTTAAAAAGAAAATCCCAAGATGCCATAATCTTAATTAATTTTTATTCAGAAAAAGAAAGTAATCACAAAGAAAACTTTTTATAATAGATAGCTCACCACCAGGCAGCTGTAATCTGCAAGCCAAGAATCCACACAATCTACAAACCTAAATCTCCCTGAATCACTTGCATCCAGAAATGAGAGGAAAATAGCCATTAATTGTTCTTTTCATTAGCTTCTGAGGACAATTTTGTATAGATTGAGTTAAAAAAAAAAAAACCCAAAGTTTCAAATATACTAGTATAGGAAATATAAGCATTAGATGAATTAACAAAATACCATTAAGAATATTAAGATGTTAAGGGAATTTGAAGCAGGCAGTAAAAATAACGTATATGAGAATAAGTACATGCCAATATCTACATCTGTATCAATGGCTAAAGGAGCCCTGGTGACAGAGTGGTTAAGCACTCAGCTGCTAACCAAAAGGTCAGCAGTTTGGATCCACCTGTCACTGCAATAGCCACTCCATGGGAGAAAGATGTGGCTATCTGCTTCTGTAAATATAGCATTGTTGGAACCCATATGAGGCAGTTCTACTCTGTCCTATAGGGTTTGTTATAAGTCAGAATTAATATGAAGGCAATGGGTATCTATGGCTAAGAGTAAGACTACACTTAGCCCAGTAAAGCTACCTTGTATTAGCTAGATATGTCTCAATTTAGGTAGCCAATTTTCTCTAACTACAGGTAAGGAAAGGAACCCTGGTGGGACAGCTGTTAAAGTGCTCAGCTGCTAAACAAAAAGGTTGGCAGTTCAAACACACGAGCTGCTCTGCTGGAGAAAAAAGATCTGGTAACCTGCTCCTGTAAAGATTACAGTTTAGGAAATCCTATGGTGCAGTTCTACTCTGTCCTATAGGGTCCCTGTCAGTCGAATCAACTGGAGGGCGTACAACAATAACAACAATGCACGTGAGGAGAAAAAAACTTGTGACATTAAATAAATTTGTATGTTCATGTAGACAATGCGGCAGATTTTAGATTTAAATGCTGTTGGCTGGTTTCATATTACTCAATATTTTCATGTTCGGTGCATAAGAAAAAAACTGATGTTGCAATGTCTGTTTTTAGTTTTTGAAGAAAGCCAGGTTGACCATACTATATTGTTAGCATCATATTATCAATTTCTTCTGTATTAAATTATGTTCCCAGTTATGCATATGCAGTTTCTAGGGTCCTTGGCATTAGTAGTTGAACTCTAACTACTATAAATATATACTGTGAAACAAATGTCTTTCATTACCCAATTACATTTGAATACACAACAAGTCTTTCAAGTATCACGTCTTTAACAACTAATTAAATATGTCTCCCCATTAGGAGAAGTCACTAGAACTAGTCATTATATCTCTCTTTCTTTCAAATATATCTAGATGATCAAGAAGAGTTGGTCAGAAGAAAATGGAATTAAAGAATTTTTCTGGACAAAGAAAATAGCGTTATAATGTTCCAGAGTCTGGAGAGAGATTGGAATTTAAGAGGAATTTAAAGAAGGGAAGGATGGCAAGTTTTGGAGTAAATGGAAGGTCATTTGATATGAATCCCAGAGAATTGCAAAGATCAAGTAACCCACTGCTGTCCAGTCGATTCTGACTCGTAGCGATCCTATAGGACAGAGTAGAACTGCCCTATAGAGTTTCCAAGGAGCGCCTGGAAGATTTGAACTGCTAACCCCTTGATTAGCAGCCGTAGTACTTAACCACTACACCACCAGGGTTTCCAAAGATCAAGTAGATGCATGCAAAGAAGGCATAGTACTTAGCACTATGAGAGAAAAAATGACATCTTTTCACCTATAAAAAGGACAGATCAAGTTTACTCAGTTAAGGGTGAATTACTGGGTTGAAAAAAAAGTCACTATTGAGTTAATACGAACTGACCAACTCATGGAGATCTCATGTGTTTCAGAGTAGAAATGCACCCCACTGGGTTTTCAGTAACTGTGATATTTCGTAAGTACGTTGCTAGGCCTTTCTCTCAAGGCTACTCTGGAGGATTCAAATCACCAGTCTCCTGGTTAGTAGCTGAGCGCTTCACCACTTGCGTCACTGAGGGACTTATACTAGGTCACTACAGGTTTTTAATTTTCGGTAATTCAAAAGAGCTGTTTTTTACAGTCTGGTTTAATTTGTTGAGAGTTGGGACAGTGACTTTGCTGCTCTGTAAGAAATAATATTCTAAATTCTTATTAATATATGTCCCCAGTTTCCGTGTGTAGTGTGTAAAATCCTTGATAGTATAAACACTCACATATGCATTTCTGCAATTACTTGATAGCTTCTTAATTAAGTATTTTTAAAAGATAATTTCCATATCTGTTGATACATCCAGTCACATTTCTTTTTAGAAAATATTTTCAATTGAGACTCTCATCAGAATTACATGAGAGAAAGGGAGAGCAAGATGGCAAAGTGAGTGGACGCTCCCATTTACTCCTCCAGCAACTAACCCGCTGAACAAAAAATAAAAACAAGCACAGATGAGATCTCAGAATTCCAGATGACTGCTGAGATGTTGGAGAGTAAGGGTGAGTCCAGAAGCAGGGGAGAGAAAGAATGGGGACAGCATAGAAGCTGCGAGAACCTACCTGCTAACATCTGAAGTACTCACTCACTGCAGCCATTTTGGCACGGGTTAGGCAATATCTCAAACAGATAACAGAGAAAAAGACAGCTAATGTGAGGAAGCTGTAGGCCAATTTCTTAAAGTGGTACAGATAGGCTGTGGGAGTTTGCAGGTCACAAAACTGGGTGGAGGTAAAAGGAGACCGTGGTGCTGTGACAGAGTGCTAGTGAATCTCTCTGAGGCTTGAGACAGGCAATAGGAACAGGAGAAGCTGCAAGGGCAACAGGTTGAGGGGAATACTTTGGACTGATGAGCAACACAGAAAGAAATAGCCAGCTCCTTGCCCACAGTGGGACACCATGTGACAGCCTATGCAGGGGCACTCATGTGGGAACGACATACAGAGACCCCACCTTCACCACAGGAAAGTCAAGCCCCAGCACTTTCATCAGCATCTGTGACCAGCTTAAACGCCCCCACCACACACACACACACACACACACACACACACACACACACGCATATTGAATTCCAGAGATCAAGCATCCAGGATACTGAATCCACACTGAAAACACCCTAAGAACAAGAGTGCCTTCTAGTGGTTCTCAGGAGAAGATTCCAGGCCCATTGTTGCTGGGTAGATTCTTATTCATAGTATTCAGAGCTACTCTGTGGGGTTCACAGTGCTGTGAGTCTTTGTGGAGGCAGACTGTCATGTCTTACTCCTAAGGAGCAGCTTCCAGTGTGGAGCACAGTCTTTCAGTTGGCAGCAGGGCACTTGACTGCTTCACCACCAGTGTGCCCAGTCAGAAAATTTTCCCACAAAAACCAGAATGGATTAAAAAAAAAGCATGAAGCATCCTTTTGCTGTCTGCAAGAAACACACCTTAGATATAAGAACATAATTAAAAGGACGGAGAAAAATACTCCATGTATATTGATATTATATAAAATAGGCTTTAAATCAAAACATGTTGAAAGAGATTAAGAGAGATAAAGAAGGACATTATGTAATAATAAAAGAATCTATCCAGGAAGCAGACAAAACAAGTATGAATGAATTATAAATTATAAACAATTATAAATATATATGCACCAACAGCCTATATACAAAATACTTGAAACAAATATTGACTAATATGAAAGCAGAAATAGACAACTTCACAATGGACTCAAACATAACAATGATTGTGAGGATGGCACAGGACCAGGCAGTGTTTAGTTCTGTTGTACATAGGGTCACTATGAGTCAGAATGGACTCGGTGGCATCTAACAACACAATAATAGAAGGGAGCTTCAATGTACCAATCTCAATTATAGGCAGAACATTTAAAAACAGGGTCACTAAGGACCCTGAGAACTTAAATAATACCATAAGCCAATTGACCTAAAGGCATGTATAGCACACTCCACCCAGCATGAGAATAATACACATTCTTCCCTTGTACACATGGATCATTTTCCAGAATAGACCGTATACTAGGACACAAAGCAAGTCTCAACAAATTTATAAAGATTTAAATCATAAAAAGTATCTTCTCTGACCATAACAGTATAAAGCTAGAAATTCACATCAGGAAAAATAAGGAAAAAAAAAAAAAGTGTGGGGGGGGGGACTAAATAATACACTACTGTAAAACTATTGGGTCATAGAAAAAATCAAATTGAAATAAAAAATTCCTAGAATCAAAAATGAAAACAAAACATATCAAAATCTTTGGGACATAGCAAAAACTGTACTCAAAGGGAAATTCATACCAATAAATACCTGCATTAAAAAAGAACAAAGATCCCAAATCATTAACTTAAACGAACAACTTGAGCAAACAGAAAAGGAAGATCAAAAGAAGCCAAAATCTACCAGAAAAAAAGGAAATAATAAGGATCAGGGCAGAAATAAACAGAATAGAAAACAGAAAAACCATAGAAACAATCAACATGACCAAAAGTTTTTTTTTGAAGGGATCAATAAAATAGAGCCCTGGCTAAATTCACAAAAGAAAAAAAAAAAAAAGCAAGTGGCAAATAACCGAATTAAGAAATGAAATTGCTGACATTACAACTGATCCAAAGAAGATAAAGAAGACATTAACTTACGGTACAAGATCAGTGCCCTACTTAAAAGCCATCTGCGTGAGACCATAAGGTCAAAAATTACTCCAAACCAAAGATGAAAAGGTAAGGGGGCAGGGAAACCAGACTACCGGAAATGGAGCAAACAGAACACAATTAAAAAGAATGTTGACACATAGTGATGACTGTACTAATGTCACTGAACAATTTGTGCAGAATGTGTCAAATGAGAACCTAACTTGCTGTGTAAACTTTCACCTAAATCTCAGAAAATATTATTTAAAAAAAAAAGTACATGAGAAACCTTGTTTCTAAAACTTAACATTAACTATTTGATTTTTTTAAGCGTGTCTGAGTCTTTAAACATTGCTTTTTTCTTTTGCGACTTCATTGTTTGTGACATTATTCCACTCTTTATGGGAATACTCTGTCCTGAGTTGGAATCGACTTGACTGCACTGGGTTTTTTTTTTATGTTCAGTATTTTTTCAATACTTTAGGTGAGAACTCTTGCTGTAGAAAATATATTGCCACTTTATCACAAATATACCAGAATATTTCTCTTTCGTTTTTATTTTTATATTAAATTTCTACATATGATCTATTGATCACTACATCTGTGATTTCAAATATTACTATATTATCTAGGCAGACTTTGTTCATTCAGAACTAACATAATCTAATTTATTCTAATACCATTCCAGTTTCATTTCTTGCATTTAAATATTTTATCCATCTAACAGGTATACATTTTTTGGGGGGGTTTAACAGGTATACATAATGTGTGAAGAACTATACAGTTTGATTACATCGTAAATGGTTAGTTATTTGTTGCAGTGCCAACTACCAGAATATATATCAACTCACTTATTTGAAATACCATCCTTATCATTTATTTAAGGAGACCTGGTGGTGCAGTTGTTAAGTGTTTAGTTACTAACCGAAAGTTTGGTGGTTTGAACTCACCCAGCAGCTCCACTAGAAAAGACCTGGCAATCTGCTCCCGTAAAGACTGCAGACTAAAAGACTTTATGGGGCCAGTCTACTCTTTCACATGTGTTCACTACAAGGCAGAATGGACTAGAGGGCACCCAACATCACAACATCATTTATTTAATTATATATATATATTTGTTTCTATTTTTCTACTTTTTAAGGTGGTGTATTGTGGCTTCAGTACAATAAATTTTATTTTACACTAAATTTTAAAACATTTTTTTGATCTGGTGAGGCTGTTTGCCTTTAACATTTTATGAACTGTAACTTCACAAGTTTAATTTTCCAGAGAAGTTCATCTTATCATATAAACCATAAAATTAAAAAACAAACAAGAAAAGTATTGAATGCTGACTAGAAGTATATGTTAAATTATGGATTAATTTTAGGAAAATCTTAATTTTGAATTTGCCCATGGTAGGGATATTTTATGCTCGCAAAATATCCATGTGTAGCCTCGTATTAGTCTTTCTGCAACTAGGTTGACACCATATGACCACTTACGGGTAATAGAATAAACAGGAGAATTTGCATCATTTTGGGGCTGAAACGGTGAAAAACTCGTTTTGCAATACTCTCTCAGTCTCTTCCATAGACATCCTGGAAGCAACATTGAGATGTTAGAGCTTCAAGGTGGGGGTTTCTGGATCCCTGTGTAAATATGTGGACATATACACATGAACAAACCAGAATTGAACATGTACAGTGAATAAGAAATGCACTTTGTTTATGTTAAGCCACTGAGATATCAAAGACAATTTCTGACCACATCATAAACTACTCTGTCGTGTTTACCATACTTCTTAACTGAAACTATTGTACAGCTTGCATATAACTCCATAGGTATGCTATTTTGTATTTTACAAATATATATTACAGTTATTCTACAAGTTGTATTAGCATTAAAATTTGTCCTTTCTCACCATATGACATGAATGATAGTATCTGCACAAAAATAGAAATTTTATATACTTTTTGTCTTACAACAGCATTCTTGAGGCATAACATACAAACAGTAAAGTGCCTCTTTTTTACTTTTATCTCCTGCGCGTCTATAAGCAGTCCTTGGGTGGTACAAATGGTTAACTCAGTCAGCTGCTGCCAGAAAGACTGACGGTTCCAGTCTACCCGGAGTGCTTCAGAAGAAAGGCCTTGCGATCTAAAACAAATTTCTTTTTTTTTTTAGATCTACTTCAGAAAAATCAACCATTGAAAACTCTACATAACACAGCTCTCCTCTGACTCAAATGGGTCGCATGAACTGGAGTCAATTAGAAGGCGACTGGTTAACTTGTTGGAGCAAAGAGACAAGAAGGATGGGGAAAGGTGTTTTTTTAAATGACTTATCCTATAAAAGAAAAATAAGGAGGTCTTTACATGCTACATAATCTTCCTGGGTCTTTTATTCAGTAATAAACATGATGTCCCTCTTTAAATTCCTTGTAATATAACCTTTAATAGAAAACATACAGACCACGGTAGTTTTCATTTAGCCTTTAGGATATGTTTATGTTAGAGAATGGATTTTTTTTTTTTACATGTTGTAAAGAAATTAGATTAACCCCATTCATCACTATATAAATATTGTAGATTGTTCTAAGAAGCTCATATTCTATATATGAGTTATATATATATATTCTAGCTGTATAAGTAAACCTATGTGGGTTGTTCATCAGATTAAAGTTTAAAATTAACAAATCTTGATGTCTTCAACATGGATAATCAAAGTTCATTAAACGAGGAAATGATTGAATCATGGACTTTGGTACATCAGCATTGTTATTGAGGTCCAATGTGAATTTGGTCATAAATTCAACAAATACAGTTTTATATAGACAAGGCCATGGTGCCTCTACAGACCCTCAGCTCTGATGACTATATTTATTTAAGAAGGAAAATGTGGCCTGCAAATAAACAAGAGTCTCCTGTGCTTTCATTGTGACTTCCACTTGCTCTAGTTACGGCATTTTAGTTTGGGTTGGGATAGTCCTCTACTTCATGACCTATTACCACTTAATTTGTAACACTGGAAAATAATTTTCTTTTACATCATGAAATTATTTACTCTCTGGCTCTCAGTTAAATTATCGGCTGCTAAAGCAATTTTTTTTTAAAGCAATTACCATTTTAAAGAACCAAATCCCTTTTGAATAATTCCAAATACATTTGCAACAGAAGACAACAGGTTTTTAAAGAATTATGTACAACATTGCCATTTATCCACAGTCTCCAAAAACTAATTGACTAATAAATTAAGTAGTTATTCTTTTACGATATGTGATAATCCTTCCTTCTGCTTTTAGAAAACCACATGACCACCTGGGATTAGCTTTATTTTACAATTGATCGACTCATTCTTGTTTAAGTTCCTTTCCTCGGACTCAAATGCATATTTTCTAAACTCCTTTTTTTCCCTAGCTTGAACTTCCCTGACTCTCTGTGACTAACCAAGCCTAACCAAACTAAACCCACTGCCATCAAGTATTCTGACTCATAGTGACCCTGTGGAACAGAGTAGAAATACACCGTTGGGTTTCCAAAGCTGTTATCTTTACAGATTCAGGCTGCCACATCTTTCTCCAGCAGAGTAGCTGGTGGGTTCAAACTTCCAACCTTCTGGTGAGCAGCAACATGCTTCTTCTCTGTAACTAAACCACAGGAATATATTTTGCATCTTTATTGGGCTTGTTATTTCGACAGTGCGTTCCACACTCCCATTGGACTCTACTCTCTAGGTAAATTATTCTCGTTTAATTTTTTTTTTTTTAATTCAATGCACCTGTTTTTTAGAGCATAATTCACCACCATTAAATATATTATTATGTTTATCTCTTTTGTGTTTCTTTCCCCATGACCTTATTTTTAATCAGCCGTAGGTAAACACCTATTGTCCTGTAAATGGGACACGTATTGAAGAATTAAAATAGTTACTGGAGGCCTACATAGGAAAAGAAAATGTGACTTTCTGTTAATGGAGGAGGAACAACTCAGAAAAGGTGGATGAAAGCGGTTGCACAACTTAAAGAATGTAATCCATGTCACTGAATTGGACATGCAGAAACTGTTGATTTTTTTTGCTGTGTATACTCTCAACAACAAAATAATCAAAATTTTTAGAAATGCTAATATTGGATTCTATTATCCAGTATAAATATATAAGTCTGCAATGAGAAATTTGCTTAAAATCTAGGCCTACCTACAGAGAAAAGAAGTTTAAAACTTTGTCTCCTTCTTTTACATACTAATGGTCCCTGCATGACACAAATGTTTTGTGCTCCATTAGTAACCTAAAGGTTGCGGGTTGAACCCACCCAACAGTGTCATGGGAGAAAGCTCTAGCGATTTGATTCCATAAATTTTACAGTCAAGAACCAGGAGGTTGCCATGAGTTGGAATTGACTCAATGGCAATTGATTTGGTTTGTTTTGGTTTTTCATGAATCCACCAAAGTACATATTTATCCATTTTATCGTTTGTGGATGGTTTCTAATTTTGACTTATTATGAATGTAATGATGCTATAAACATTCTTGAATATAATTTGGTAAACGTAATTGCATACTTCTTTTGTATAGAAGTCAAGAGTACAATTCCTGTTGTATAGGTTTATGTACATATAAATTTAGCTGTTGTTATAGGATCGCTATGGGTTGGAATCGACTCTACAGTAGTGGGTTTGTTTGTTTGTTTTATTGTGTGTCAGAGTCGATTTCAACTCATAGTGACCCTATAGGACAGAGTAGAACTGCCCCATAGGGTTCTCTAGGTTGTGATCTTTATAGGAGCAGATCGCCAAGTCTTTTCTTCTATGGAGCCACCGGAGGGTCAGAGCTGCTGACCTTTCAGTTAGCAGTCAAGCACTTACCCATTGCACCACCAGGGTTCCTGTAGCTTTAAAACTAAAAAAAAAGATTAGCCAGGGTCATATTGTTTTCCAAAGCAACTATATAATTGTACCAATTTACATTTTCACAAATAATAACTAAGGGTTCTAGATCGTTTATATTCTAGCCAACAATTGGTTTTATCCATCTTTTTAAATGTTTCTCTTTTATTTAGCTCTAAGCCAGTGGTGTCACTAGGGCTGGTGTCACCCAGTGTAGTAACTTATGGTGTCACCCCCCATGGACTTCCTCCTGTACCAGGCCATACAGAATCTTTAGTAAAGTTTGCTATAAATTCTAATCATAGGATAATATGTGATAAATACAGTTGTAAATTGTGTAAATGTAATATTTCTTAGATTATATGAATAGTAACAAGAAATGTTTTGTAAGAACTTTCAACATTGTAACATTATTATATTAGTAACTGAGCAGAAGTATTCTCCTTTCTTTTCCTTTAATTACTACTCATTCTCTAAAAAGATATTGACATGAATTCACAGATACTAATTACCATGAAACTGTAACTAAAACATCAGAAATCATCCACTATAAGAACACCTGCAGCAACAAAAACAACAACATGTGGTTATACTGCCAGCAGACAAAGCCACATGATTTGAAGGCTCATTGTAATTGAGTGATAATGACACCTCTGACCAGAGTGGATTAGAAGTTTCAAAAAGTAAATTAGCATAGAGTTTTAGCCTTGTGGGTATATTGATACATGTAAGCTTGGCTTATGAAAAATGATTTTCTTGTTATAACTAACTAAAGGGATATTTTTATAAAAAATAATAAATTTCTGCTGAAATACTGCACAAAAATTTTATAGGTAGTCATTTTGGTGTCACCTCCTCTTATAGTGTCATCGGTGTGGCCACACCCCCTACACTTCCTAGTGATGTCTCTGTTCTAAGTACTCTAGTGGACATTTAGTTGTTTTATCTAAATGTTTAATTTACATTTCCTTTATGGATAATAGAGCTAAGCACATGTTTATATGTATGTGCCATTTAGATAGACTGGTTGTGAACTGCTTCATACAGAATTTTGCCTATTGATGCTGGGCTTTCTTTTACATATATATACATACATAAACACACACACATCTTGGAAATGAGTCCCTTTTTAGATATATTATTGTCTTCCGGAACACGTTGTGAGTTTTGTTTGTTTGTTTTTTATTCCATTTATGGTATATTTTGATGAACAGATATTTTTCTTTTAAATGTAGATTTATTTATCAATTCCCCTTATACTCAGCACCTTTTTTACTATAATGTAAAAGTATTTCTCTATGTTAAGATCATAAAGGTATTTTCCTACCTCTTATCCTAAAAACATTATTACATTACTTCTCATATTCAGAACAAAATATATCTGAAGTTGCTTTTTGTGTATTCTATGAGTTTGGGTCAATATTATTTCTTCTTCCATGTAAATATCATATTGACCCAACACCATTTATTGAAAAGTGCGTAATTTCACCATCGCACAGAAGTGTTTCACGTGTCATATATCAGGGAATGATTAATTTATAAGAATCTTTCTAGACTACTTAATCTCATTAATAAGTCCCATCAACTATCATGACAATACAACATTGTCTTAATATCAAGTACTTTAGGTTGTATAGACTTTTCTTCTCAAAGATTATCTTGGCTCTTTACATCTTCATATAAATTACAGAAATAACTCACTGATTTTGACACAATATAAACCTTCTGATATAGGATTGGGATTACAATGAACACATATAACTTAATACAAATATCTTAAGGCAATAAAAATGCATAGTTAGGTACAGAAGGCATTCAAAGTACAAGAGGTATCATGGGGATGATAACTCCATAACAAATAATATCTTAGTAGTTTTTCTTTATAAAATACCATAGATTCACAAGATGTAATGTAAAGATTACTTTCAAGAAAAAACAGCATGAAACAGAGAAGACCAAGGAACAACTTGAATAAGAGTTTTACACCACCAGTAAAAATGGACGGGAACTCTTAGATGTATATTAAGGAAGCTTGATTGAACAGATGGGTATTGAGACATTAGTGAGAGTGAGGATTAAAATGGTGAGGCTGGGCTGTTTGGAGGGGCCCAATTGTCATATGACTATGCAAAGGCATTCGACTGTGCGAATCATAACAAATTATGGATAACATTGTAAAGAATGGGAATTCCAGAGCACTTAGTCGTGCTTATGAGGAACCTGTGCATTGGACAGCACAAGGGGATACTGTGTGGTTTCGAGTCAGGAGAGGTGTGTGTGACCGGGTTGCATGTTTTCACCATACACCCAGAAAGCTCCTTAGAAGCAAGGATGGACATGTTATCAGCAGGGATCAGCCCCTGGAAAAGAATATCATGCTTGGTAAAGAAGAGGGTCAGCAAAAAAGAGAAAGAGCCTCAATGTGATGGATTGATGTTGTGGCTGCAACAATTTGCTCAAGCATAACAATGATTGTGAGGATGGTGCAGGACAGGGCAGTGTTTCCTTCTGTTGTACATAGGGTCACTGTGAGTTGGAACCGACTCGATGGCACTTAACAACAACAACAACAAAATTGCCATAGATAACAACAGGAAAAAAGACTCGTATGGTAAGTATGCTAGGTCAAGTAAAAATGTGATAGCAATCATATTGCCTATCTAAAATAGAAAAATATAAACTTAATCCCTTCAGAGTAGTGTTTTATAAAGGGGGTATTTTTTTATAGACACAGATATACACACAGGAGGAAGAGACCATTTGAACACTGTCTATAAGCCAAGTAACCCCAAGAATCACCCAGTGACACTGGTAAAGAAGGACCCACCCCTGGAGCTGTTGCCCTGATTTGAACTTCTAGCCTCCAAAGCTCTGAAAAAATTAATTTCTGTATTTTAAAGCTACCCACTTATTGTATTTTTGTTAAAGCATCACTAGAAAACTAAGAGAGTAATATAATTATAGCTTTTATGTTTTGCAAGATTTTTTAAATCACAGATATTTTATGATCACAGTAATCCTGTGGGTTAGGAGTTGAATCATCACACATTGCAGATAAAATTACTGAATATCAGATTAAGAACATAATTCAAGACATGCACTTCTAACTCTAGAATTTATGTTCTATTTCATCAAATTATAATTTTGTAATTTTTTGAGAAAAATATAAAATATTGAACTTATTTTAAAAAAGGAGCTGGCATGATAAATTAAATATCTCAAAGAAAAAATAGTAACTTTATTCAATTGCACAATATGATGAGGTAAAACAAAAATTAATGGGTATGTGTGATAAAAGAAAAGAAGAAAAATGGCAAGAAAATAAAAACTGAGAGAAAGTCAAAGAAAAAGAGAGAGTCAAGGAGTGCTGCCTGTACATATTGGATTAAAAAAACAACAAGAACAACAAACAAACATTTCTGTCAAATGGCTTCTGACTCATAGTGACCCTATAGGATAGAGGAGAACTACCCAGTACAGTTTCCAAGGAGCAGCTGGTGGATTTGAACTGCTGACCTTTTGGTTAGCAGCCATAGCTCTTAACCAACCATTGGATAAAAATAGGCACTATTAATTTTGTTTTGTTTTTCTGCTACTTTTATTTACTAACTATGTGAACACAGAAATTAGAAGCAGGAGAATTTATGAAGAACAGTGTTCCATTGTGAGAGTTGGCAAACCTATAGCATGTTTTCATTTTGAATTTCTAATAATAATTCTAACCATCATCATTCTTTTATGAAAATAACTTGGATTTTAATTACAATACTGTTTAAAAATAACTTCTCTATACTATATATATTCTGGTGTGGCTTATATCAAATTGTGCATCCATTCTTTTAAAAGGGTCCATGCACTACCTCAAGCTTTAATAGTGTTTTAGAGAGAAAAGAAAAATATGGATGGAAACTCGAAAATAATGCATTTTTAAAATAATTAAAGATTTTACAAAACAAAGATTATAGATTTGTTTCAGAGAAGAACTTTAGGTTTTCTATGACCAATAAAGACCTAATAATATTGGTTACCAAACATGAGGAAAAATTTGTAAGGAAATCAAATTGGATCTGCCAGAGAAAACAATTCATTTTTTTCCCCCACAGGTTTTTAAAAAACCAAAAAGTCTAAATTTCAAGTGATATTTGGGAATCTTTTTACATATGAAATATAGTCACAGAATCAATATCCTCATTGTTTTTTTCAGTAATTATATGAGAACCTGAATGATATTATGATTAGGTTGTATTTGTAAGATAGTTAATTCAAGATGTCAGTGATAAGAATTCATTCAGAATCTGCATAAAACCTGCCTCTTTGGGCTTATTCTATTAGAAATGTTTTGGAAGCTGGAAATAACGTGGTTTTGGAGTAAGCATATTTTGGAGAAAAGAATTTCACTGGAAAGAAAAAGACAGCAAAATATTACCCTTTCCTCCAAAATTCTCCTGCAAATGTATTTGTAGAGAGACACAGAAAAAAACCTTTGGGCACAATTAAGCCCTAAATATGATAATAATGACAGCAAAGATGTTCTATTTTCCTTACAATATTGTCATAGCAACCCCTGTAGAGTTGCTATGAGTTGGAACTAGCTCAATGGCAATGTTTATTTGTTTGTTTGTTTTTATTTTTTAAAGATAGATAAACAATAAGAAAACAAAAAAGAACAGTTTGCTCATGGATATATACTACACAAACTTCTGTATTATTTCAAATATTCCTAATTTATTGAGATTCAATTTCTACCCTATTATATAGAATATGTCAAAAATAACACAATTAGATTTACCAGCAGTTTTCAACTGTTTTTTCTCCCCCGTTTCGGACTCAATGGCAACGAGTTTGGTTTTTGGTCTCTACATCTATGTTCTAATTACGTGATTTTGGCGTTAGATAACTATTCTGTAAGAGGTCTTGACCTCTTTATATTCTTCCTATAGTGATGTGTCTCAGCAAGTAATATTAAGAAGGTATTCTCCTTGAATAAAATCAATAAGCATGTTGCCTGGAGAATCTTTCTCTCCAATTCTACACTCCGGTAAAAACAAGCTATCTTTAATACATAGTGCATCAAAGAAAAATCAAAGTAGTTTCTCTTTTCACGTAGGTGATTGGTGATGTAATTCAGCATCTTAAAGATAAGAGCTCTGGTGGTGTAGTGGTTAAGAACTCAGCTGCCAAAGAAAAGGTCAGTAGTTTGAATCTACCAGCTGCTTTTTGGAAACCGTATGGGCAGTTCTACTCTGTCCTACAGGGCTGCTATGAGTTGGAACTAGCTCAATGGCAATGTTTATTTGATTGTTTGTTTGTTTTATTTTTTAAAGATAGATAAACAACAAGAAAAGAAGACAAAAAAGGACAGTTTACTCATGGGTATATAGTATACGAACTTCTGTATTATTTCAAATATTCCTAATTTGTTGAGATTTGATTTCTCCCTATTACATAGAATATGTCGAAAATAATACAAATATAGTAAGAGATAAAAAGGAAAAAAAAAAACTTGGTATTTTTGTCTATTTTGGATCAATCAGCAAAGTAGCAGACTTCTTGTAAGTAGAATATTGTGGGACACACTAATTACTTAAGAATTAAATAAACCCCCAAAACCCAGTGCCGTCAAGTTGATTCCAACTCATAGCGACCCTATAGGACAGAGTGGAACTGCCCCATAGAGTTTCCAAGGGGTGCCTGGCAGATTTGAACTGCCCACCCTTTGGTTAGCAGCTGTAGCACTTAACTACTGTACAACCAGAGATTTCAAGAATTAAATATTTCCTCATACAATAATACAATAAATTATGAGTTTTTTCAAAAGTTATTGATTAAACTTTTATATAATTATGTCAGGATACTTCAAATAATAAAAATACAGCTATAAAGGTCTCAACAAAATTATTTATCTGCTTTGATTATTGAAATTTTATTCATAAATTATACACTTAATTTATGTATCTATTCATGCCACAAATACCTACGGAGAGCCCTTCATGAGGCAGGAAATAGTAGGCAGTGAGAGGCAAAGACTGATCAATTCCTGAAGATCTATCTCACAGGATAGAAAGTACTGTAATGCACACAGTGAAGAATTCTGGCGCGATAGCAGCGGTATACTCAGAAAGAGGCTTACATTCTGATTTCATACTATAGGATCACTATGAGTCAGAATTCATCTGATGGCAATGGGTTTGGTTTCGGTTTATCATCACTTAAATGTATAAAAATAAAGTTCAAGGTATAGAGAACTCTCACATTATATTAGATTTACCAACAGTTTTCAACTGTTTTTTCTCCCCTGTTTTGGACTCGATGGCAACGAGTTTGGTTTTTGGTCTCGACATCTATGTTCTAATTACGTGATTTTGGCATCTTTAATAATTTCTTCTTTCCATTCCTACTCTTGTTACCACAAACTTTGCACTAGATCATGTCGTTTCTTACATTACTTTCACTGGCTCTTCTTTACCCTGTCCCATCTATACTCAAGCTTGCAGGTAAAGTTATCTTCTTAGACCAGTGCTTGCCAATACAATTTCTTTTATGACGTTAGTATTCTATAGATACACTGTCCTATATGGTTGATACGAGCTACATATGACTGCTGAGCACATGAAATGTAATTAGTGCAGCTGAGAATCTATATGTTAATTTTATTTAATTTTAATCAGCTAACGTATTGGCTGACACATTTGTAGAGCAGAAAATCTCATTATTTACATCTGTGCTCATAAGTCTTCTACTATTCTCACTGTGAAGTCAAATTTTTCAATATGAAAGAAAGTTAAAATCGATGTTGGCTTTGGGTGTTCGCTCACCTCTTATCTTCTCCTACCTTCATTCTGTGCAACATATGGTCCAGCTAGACTTAACTAATTAGTGTCTTGAATAGACAATAAACTTATATGTTACTGGATCATGTACCCTCTATTTTATCTGCTTAAAATGGTCCCTGTCCATTCATAATAACTCTGCAGAGCCAAACTGTGGATTTTATACAGTAGAATAATTTCAGTGAATTATGAAGATTTGGAGAAATCACTGAAGTTGTGCTATATTGGTTAGAAATAAGTCAGCTTCTGCCTCCACTATAACGGGAGGGGATTATACATGCATGTGGCCCATTGGGGGTTACCTTAGGTCACCTTAGGTGACATTCTGCCCCGTCTTGTCCAAAGTTTCAAATCAAATGCAATATACATTTCTCCCACCCCCAACACCCTCCCCCCCCAAAAGTCAAACCTGTTGCCATCAGGTTGATTATGACTCATAGAGTCTCATCCTATTACAGCATCAGCTCAAAGTCTAAAATTTTATCATCTACACCTGTTTCAGGTATAGGGGAGGCTTCTTACTGTAAACTGTTAAATATAACTCTTGGGGCACAATTTCTCTACATCTGTGGATCTGTAAAACTAAGTAGTTTTATGCTTCAAACACATAGAATGGTGGGGTAGGCATAGGATAACAGCCATATGCATTCCAACTCAAAAAGGGAAGAAATAAAAGATAAAAAAAGGAGTCACTGGACCATCAGTGTCCTAAAATACAGCTGGGCTAGCTCCAGTTGGAGTTCCTTAATGAGATTTTAATCTCAGGGAAAATTGGTCCTTGCTTTTCTGTTATGCTTTCTGAGTTCCTGGTTCCATCCATTCAGTATTCCTTTCTTATTAAAGTTAGCACATGTTCATGGTTCAGTGGTTTTATCAGCCAGTTACCATTAAAATCTTGGAGTGTGAAAATTTTCTTTAATTTTGTTTGCTTTCTGCTCCTCTTAGTCCAACTGGCAATTTTTCTGTAGAAGTCATTTTCTCAATGAGTTTGTGGACTTTTCATGGATCTTACCAGCCTTAACTCCATTAGATGACAGCCATGATTAAAGGTCTTTCTGAAATAACCTCTTCTCTACCTTGACCTCTTGCTGAGATGTTTCAAGGACAATAGCCTTAAGCATCCTACACACCTTCTGGTTTGATTGAGAAGATCTGTGGATCACCCTCTTAATGTCGTAAAGGTCCATTGTGTGAATAAATACTCTGACCTTTTATTCTGATGCTTTAGAAAAAGGTTGTAAAGTCATATAATCATATTTTCTGTCTTTTCTCTAGAACATGCTTTCCTGGCAGTGATTCTCCTAATTTTACTATCATTTGTTGTCTGGAGAAACAGAATTTTCAAAATATCTGGTTCCTTTTTGTTTAACAGTTCTTCTTTCAATTTTGTTCTCTCTTCTCACAAGAAGACATCAAGCCGCACCTTCAACGTCTTGCTGTGAAATTTCCTGACCTATATAGCCACACCCATCACTTACAAATTCTGCTTTCTACACAAGCTCAGGACCACAATTTTACTAAGTTTCTAGCCACTACTAACAAAGTCTTCCCTTCTTCTAGTGTCTGGTAATATGCTCTTCACTTCCTGTTGAGCCCTCACAGCAGAGCCTTTAACATCCAAACATCTTTAAATTATCTGTTCATGGTGATTTAGGATTTCTCTATTGTGCTCCCCAAAATTGTTCTAATCTTGACCCACATTTTAAATATTTGTTGCATCAGTATTCCACTCCCTTGTACCAACGTCCGTATTAGTTTGCTGTTGGTTAGAATCAAGTCTCAAGTTTCACCCACACATAATCAGAATGGGTTAGACAAGACTGTGACACACTGGTAGACACGTGAGGCTGATTTCATTATGGCCAAGTTTCTGTTTGTGTCAATGTCATTTGAGCACATGCTAGTGGAAATACATCTGTTGGAAAGTAGATAATATCAAGTAATTAGGCTGCAAATTACTATCCTGGAACCTATGCTGCTTTTGTGCATTGTTACGTAAGTACATAAACTGTAAGTAGAAATTATTCTAATCACTTGGCTGGAACAGTTGACGCATGTACTAAAGCTAATATATAAACTCTAACCTGCTTTGAAATATATGATGATAAACAGAAAATTAACATTCAATTTTTGATAAGCTTTTAATCTTAATAGAAAAGAAAATTCTTGTATCTTTTCAGCCTTATAAAATACTGCTTTTGCCATATAACAAAGTGAAAATAAAGATTAGTAAAGTTTTTTATCTCTATGTAAATGAAGAATATGTTATAAAATGTTCTACAAGCAAGAAATATTCTAAAACAAAGTGAGCTATTTAAACATTCATAGAGCACCTATTATGATTCAGACACTGTGCTAAGAAAAACAAGGTGATTAGGTTACGGTTTTGTCTTCTAGGAGATAATAGTCAAATCAAGGAGACTTGAAAAAATAAAATATCACTAGTCAGAAAAATGCTATAACAAAACCAAACCCAGTGCCATGGGGTCCATTCCGACTCATAGCGGCCCTATAGGACAGAGTAGAACTGCCGCATAGTTTCCAAGGAGCGCCTGGCGGATTCAAACTGCCCACCCTTTGATTCGCAGCCGTAGCACTTAACCACTAGGCCACCAGGGTTTCCAGAAAAATGCTGTACAGAAGTTAAATAAGAAATACACTAGGCATGAAAGAACAAAAGAAAGCAAAATAGATTCTTTCTTTTTGATGAAAAAACGTTTTGGTGGACCTAAAAAACCAAAAACCAAACCCAGTGCCGCCGAGTCGATTCTGCCTCATAGCGACCCTATAGGACAGAGTACAACTGCCCCATAGTTTCCAAGGAGCGCCTACGTAAGGGAAAATACAACTGAGGCCCACCCGGACTGCGTTAAGAGCCTGAGTGAAGCAAGTTGTCAGAGGTAATGAACCCAGTAAACCCAGTGCCCTCCAGTCGATTCCAAGTCATACACTCGTAAAATCCATAACATCACTGGTGAATCCTGGGAAAGCCCCTGACAGGGGATGAGAAGCGCACTATATAACTGCTAAGCAATTAATACAAACAAATCCTTCTAGGATAGTTTGTCCTTTTTCCTGACAACATGAAAGTAATACCAGGAGAAACTGTGTCTTAAGTCCTTAGAAGTTATTTTGCTTATCTGCTAATATCCCAACTGTGTCTTTTGTTTTGTTTTGTTTAGGAAGGAAACACAAGACCTGCTTTGGCCTACACTGAGTTAGAGAGAATCAGGAAGAAACTGAGAGCCGAGGTGCCAGGAAACAGGAAATAAATGCTGAAAGTGGGAGCTTCGGTTTATCCAAGTCTAAAAAAATATTTTAAATTGTAAACATAATTACAAACATTTCCTTAGCATCAATAGCATGTCAGATACTTCAATACATGTTTTTCATATATTGTTTTATTTAAATATTATACCAATCCTGTGAGTTAAATATTATTTTTCATTATTCCCATTTTACAGAAGAAAAAAGTCAAAGCTTACAGTGGTTATATAATTTTTCTAAGGCTTGTACATCAAGTATAAGATAAAGTAGGACTTCAATCCAAGCACCTTACATCTTTTAAGCTATTTAGTATTATTACACAGTAAATTTTCTGTATGTGGGCTAAGATTAATTGAAGTCTATGTTATAATAACTCTAGAATGTTCTTGTTAGATTGTTAGGCACCATCGAGGCAACTCATAGCAATTCTATGTACAACAGAATGAAACACTTCCTGGTCCTGCACCATCCTCACAATCATTGTTATGCTTGAGCCCATAGAATAGGGTCTAGAATACCAACTAAGATCGAGATATACCTGACCCTCTATAGTAGATGTCTTTGGCTTGAAGAACACTTTGGGAAACAGAGGAGATCACCAGTACTGTTGTCATTCTTAAATTAACTCCTGAGAGTCTAGTAACTAAGTTCCATCCCATAAGATAATTGGGGGTGGGAAGGAGTGCTAACACCATATCGATTGTGTGATAAAGGATCAAGTTTTAATAAAGTATGGACATATAATTCTTTAAAATATATAGTTGAAATTTAAGTTCCTTATATAAGGGGATATAAATTATCTTCGGACACTAAGAATTCAGACAAACTAGATGTATAAATTCTTTTAATAACACCATGCATTTAAGAAGAAGACCTGGTGGCGCGATAGTTAAGCACTTGGCTGCTAACCAAAGGGTCAGCGGTTTGAAAACACCAGCCACCCCATGGGGGAAAGATGTGGCAATCTGTTTCTATGAAGGTTTAAGCCCAGGAAACCCCATAAGGTCTACTTGAAGCCAGTGGGTTTGTTTTGGTATGCATATAAATTCTAAATTTACAAGTATTATAAGTGGTAACTACTTAACATAACTCAATGATAATTGTTTGACACAAACATTGAAGTTCCAGGAAAAAAATAATTTTTAAAAATTAGGAATTGTTATCAGTAAAAAATATTTTTTTTTTACTAACAAACGTTTCCTGATTAAAATGCATTTATTTTTATTTAACAAAAATACAAATCAGGGCTAATCATTTCAGGTAGATATTAAGAATTAAAAAACACCTGTGATGAAAAGGCCTATCTTACTTTAATCTGCATTTTTAAGTCATTCAATTACTCTTCTATCGCAAAGTAAACTCAGCACCTGGAGTATAAAGCAGGCTTGTAACTATAATTGTGTATTCCATTCTTTGGCACTACTAGAAAATTAGGGTACCGTAGAAAATGAATATCATGCAAAAGATTTTTAAGGATATATTTTTTTTCATATTTCTTACTCAAAAATATGTTTTTTCAATTATGAACCATAATAAAATGAATGATTGTGTTTTACTTTCTTGTGGACGTACATTCTTTTAAGTTGTTGTTAGTTGCTGTCAAGTTGATTCTGACTCATGGTGACCTCATCCAGGTGTCACAGCAGCACTGCAGGCTGGGTGGGCTCTAACCGCCAACGTTGAGTTTAGCATCACCCAGGGATGTTTCACCCAGGGACTTTTCTTTTTAGGTAAACATTGACAATTAAAATGAAAACTTCAAATAGTGTTAAGTTATGCAAAAAAATGATATTTTGCGTTATGAGTTAAAAATACTGTTTTTAATCAGGGGACAGTCAATTTAGCCAGATGCATTATATTTCCATGTTTGATAAATTTACATAGTGAAGGCTCACCACAACATACCTGATTATTTGATCCCATGAAATGAGTATTCATAATTGCCCTAAATTTTAGTTATTTCACTTGCAGGATATTGTAATGTCATCAAGACAATAGAGAGTAAGTTACTTATCTATTGAACAATAATATCTCTCTTGTTAATCCCCTGATAACTATAGCAGTCAGTGGAATAGCCTGGCAGTCATAACCTGAGAAGCACACGATGCCCAGTGTCTCAGAATACCAAAGGATGAGAATCTGGGGAAGTCACCAAGACCAATAAACATTCTATCCAAGGGATAGGGTAATCTCAGAGAGGAAGTACCATTATTAATTTCTAGTATTTGCACAGATTGAGCAATACCCTTGTTTGTCACCCATTTGTCTTGACCCTGGGAACACCATGTTTAACTAACAATCCCCATAGCTCTCAGGGATTGTACCTATCTTCCTGGCTGCTACTCTGACTTACCCTTTCCTTAAAATAATGTATTCACCTTTAATTCTTAAGTACTGACACTTGGCCCTAAGTGTGACCTTAATTATTTCAGCATTCTATTATGTCTTTTCCCTTAGTGATTCTAATTCCGTAAAATATTTCCTATGGTATTTGTGGCCTATATAGGACAACCAACACTGAGCTTCTAAATGAAGCTTGTTATAAATGGGCAATAAAACCTTAGGTGAAAAACTATATTTTGTGCTCAAGGAATCACGGAGAGGGCAATATCAAGAGAAAATTGTATGAGAATATCACTTAGGTTAAACAAATCACACTCTAATTTTTTCCTGAACCAGGTAGCAATTGTGAGCAAGCAAAGGATAATAAGGAGAGGTAGGCACTAATTTTTGAGGGACTTGTCAATCAGCCACCACTTGATCCCAGCCAGGGTGTCTAGATGGTTTCACCCTAATCTGAACAGGGTTTGTTTGGCATATAGTTTGTCAGGAACCAGTCAGTTACAGAAATGGTTGAGCAAGTTAGGCTGATGTGCTAATTGGGGCTAGGGCACTAACACATGCCCACAAACTATTGGCTTGCAATTGCATCATCCAGCTTCTGATTGGTTACACCACATTCATCTTTTCTATTACACCATAGTTCATGTAATTTTTTTATAACTTTAGGGTGCAGCAGGTGTTTATCTTTTTGGGGTGAGGTTGCTATATATATATTTTTTTCAGTTTGCAAGGTGTAGCTCTCAGAAACAATGGTGCTTATCATAGTGAGGTAAATATGTTTGTAATTTTGGTGGGCTTTGGGGAAAAGTTCATTTGGATAAAAACATATTTAAAAACAATTTTTAAAAATTTTGTGTTTACAAGCAAAAAAAGCATTTCAATGGGAAAATTGTTAACTGATTTTAAGCACAGCAAGTATATTTATGACAATATTCTACAGCTATAAATATGGAGGAGTAGGCAATAATCAATACGTTGTAAAATATTAAATATTAAAGTCAATAAATTTAAGAAAATAGTGGTTGTTGGGACAAAAGCAAGCGTCACATATTGAAACATCGGAACATTGGAAAGAACTTTGAAAGAATCAAGATTATTAAACTATAACTAAAAACCAAACCAAACCCAGTGCTGTCGAGTCCATTCCAACTCATAGCAACCCTATAGGACAGAGTAGAACTGCCCAATAGAGTTTCCAAGGAGTGCCTGGAGGACTCAAACTGCGGACCCTTTGGTTCGCAGCTGTAGCAGTTAACCACTACACCGCCAGGGTTTCCACTTAAACTATATCTAATGTTTATAAGTTATCCCCTAATATCCTGCTTTTTTTCTCTTACCTTCTTAGAGCAAAGCAAATACCTTCACCTGTCAAACAATGACTTAAACTTCTCAGATGATCTTTTTTTTTAATTACTCTTTGCTTCAAGATGACATTAAATATTTTAAAGAACTGAGTCTTAGAAAATATCCTTTTAAAAATTAGTGAGTTACTGCTACAAAGAGATACCAGCTTCATATGGGAGGTCAGTTAGACTGAGGGCATCTAAGGCTGACAGGACCCAAAAAATACCTTGCCCCCCTTCAGAAATAAAATCTGAAAATAAACTTATGTTAAATTTGGTGCCATTTTAATTTGTGAAATAAATTTAAACATTGAGTAATTCTTCTGTAAATTGTTTAATTAAGTGACATATCTGAAGCCACAACTTTAGAATATTTCTCTTGGCTGAGTATTAAAAAAAAGCAAACGACTTATTTTATCTTCAATTTCAGTATATCGAATGCCTGGTATCTACAGGTGTGTGTGAATTCAAAAGGTATTGGGAGAGCTTCTATACTTTAGAGGAGTTTATGGAGCAGGTAAAGTACTGGCAGCCTTAGCTGAAGCCCAAAGGAATGGCAGAATCTAGACTCTCTGAGAAGAAATGAATAGAGCTAACAGAGGTTTCTGCCTGAACAATCAGCTAGAGGATGGGGATAGATAGGAAATTGGATAATCAAGTTTAACGGAGGTTGGTATGGAGATAAAAAAGAGTAAAAATTAGGTAGCGTTGGAGCGGAGCATCAATTCACCCGTGACTTTAAATGTTAAACTGAGAGTCTAAAATTAATCCTGCACTTCTTTCAACTCTCCACACTCTAGGAAAAATAAAAATATTTAAGGCAAGCAATTTTTGTGTAGAGAATCACAATTTCACTTATTCATGGTATTTCCGTGTATAATTATCCATTTTTGGCTTTTTTCGGTATTTCATTTAGTTATTTCCCTATCCCTAGGTGCTTGTATGGGGGTATGAGAGGGTTTTTTAGGTAATTTCTATAATTATTTAAAGTGCCCATTATGGGGTCCCAGA
Organism: Elephas maximus indicus; assembly: GCF_024166365.1. Taxonomy (NCBI): domain Eukaryota; kingdom Metazoa; phylum Chordata; class Mammalia; order Proboscidea; family Elephantidae; genus Elephas; species Elephas maximus. Next base: position 38,423,678 of record NC_064836.1, on the reverse strand, counting down.
GACCCACCTACTGATGCATACATTGTCATGAAATATAAATTTACAGGATTCAGTTTCCTTTCTCTAATATTATTTTGATATTCTTTTTTACTATGGTAGACAGGGAAAAGGAGCCCTGGTAGCACAACAGTTGAAAGGTTGGCAGTTTGAACCCACCCAGCCATTCTGCAAGAAAAAAGATCAGACAATCTGCTCCCAAAAAGATTACAGACTAGAAGGCACTATGGGGGCAGCTCTACCCTATCACATGGGATCACTCTGAGTCGAAAACAGACTCCACAGCACTCAGTAACGAAGAAATGTGTTGTACAAATCCCTACTTAAGGAAAAACTTGCTGTCCAGTTACAAACCATGGTTTCAGCAAACTGACTCCAGCCATCAGTTCTTCAGGGTGTTCCTCAACTGCAGAGAACTACCTTGCTTGAAGTCATGTCTTTCCCAGGGCAACCCACATCCAGCGACTGAGTGAAGTGGTGGTATAATGCCCAAACACCTTTACACCGATGCTGGACTCTCTGGCAGGTACTACTAGCTCCAAAACTTCCTGAGGATTTACTCACGTATTTTTCCTATCTTTGTCACGGTTTTAAAATGCTACACCCCCCCCCAATTTCCTATGTAGATGTTAACCCTTAATATTGTCTTACACCCCAAATGCTATTTTTCTATCTGGTTCTGGAGAACTACTTACCAGCAACACTTACCAACACAAATAGCATAACAGTTATATTTATTGATTTTATATTGTATGTTTTACGGAACTGCCATCAAATAGATATGTCTTAGTAAATGGCTCATAGGAATTCAAATATTTGTGTATTGATTTTATCCCTATGATAAATATTTTTATATTATTTTACTCTTTCTCCTCTTTTGAATTCAAAAATTATACTTATATATTTCTTTTTGAATTACAAGTCAAATTGATTATTAAATATTTTTGCATCTATACTCACTTTTTGGGGGGGGTTTATGCTTGTAGGTAGAAATTTACTTCTTGGTATTTCTTAAACTCATGCACATTCTTCAACTTCCCCCATAGATTTGCAGTGCAGAATAGCATTATTTTTCATCTGGAAGATTCTGATTTGTCCCATATTTGCCATTACACTAGTTTAGTCAGTTCCCCAGTCTGGAACTGGTCAGGTCTTCATATCATTCTCCTGCTTATAAACCTGGATGGGTTTTACTTCTTTTAGGATAAATATCAAAAGCTTTCATAGGATTCACAAGATCACACTTGGCTGGCCACTGCAGAGTTCCCCACATTCATCTCATATTACTTTCCAACACATTCTGGGTATCTACTGTGTTGGCCTTCCTTCAACTCTACACCTGTCACACATGTTCCCATCACAGGGCCTTTGCATATAGTATTCCCTGTGCCAGGAGTTCAAGATTCAATTCAGAAACTAGCTCAGAGTCTAGCAAAATCCATTTGGACATAATCTCCATGGATTCAAAATAAAAACAAACATGTGCTAACAACTGCATTAGCAAATTTTACTAGTAATCCACATGGCTTCTGGAGAAAAACTGTACCAAACTTGTTTTGTTATGCAAACTCAGAAATTTTGCAAAAAAATTCATCAAAAAATTTAACCATTGTGAAATATTCATAACTTCAAATGTAAGAAATATTTAACTTATGGAATAAATTAAGACTTTAAAACATATAAAACATCACATAATGTACATATTTCTTAATATTGAGTATAGATATCCAGTCAACTTTCTTACGGGCTAACATGTCAGAGAGAGCTGAGTTTGAAGTCCTATATTTATTGTTATTGTTGTTGCTGTTAGGTGTCACCCAATCAGTTCCGTCTCTTAGTGACCATATGTATAACAGTATGAAACATTGCCAGGTCCTGCACCATCCTCATGATTGTTGTTATGCTTGAGAACATTGTTGCAACCACTGTGTCAACCCATCCTATGAGGGTCTTCCTTTTTTTCGGGGACCCTTTACTTTACCAAGCATGATGTCCTTCTCTAGGTACTGATCCCTCCTGATAACATGTCCAAGGTATGTGATTGTTAGTTGATTAAATTTGGACACACCCTGTAGGCATTCCAGGGTTTATTATCATCACTGAAAATGAGAATAATCTTAATGATAATTAGCAATGGATTAAGTTTATACAATTTACCAGGCAGTGTTCTTTGAGTTTTGCATATGATATCCTATTCATTCTTACAAGAGCAGACAAATCAGCTGCTATTATAATTCATAGTTTGCAGATGGGAAAACGGGCTTACGAAATTATTTACTCCAATCACTTAGCTAATAAGTTGTAGAGTTGCATGGTCAACATTGGAGGATTAATTCTAGAGTTCTTGATTTTAATTTCCAATACCCATTTTGCAAAGAAATTTTTGGTGTCTGTGTGTGTTTAAAACTTTACAAGTAAAGCGATCAGAATGTAAGTGTTAATACCTGAAAAAAAGGAGAAAAATATTATCTCTAATAAGCTATATAATGGAAATTATTTTTAAATAATAATTGGCTTTAGTGTTTTATTGTTATTAAGGCATATTCACATATATAATCCAAGTAGATGCAATTACTCATCTTAATAACAACAATAAAAGCACTTTTCTAAAGCTTATCCTCTGTCTTTAACAAAAATATAAATAATAGAAGAAAGCATCTGAATCAGGCCATTTTAATTTGGTGTTGATTAATGCCCATATAGGCATAACATACTCCTCGTAAACTGTAACTACAAAAGGCATAGTTCTTCCATTTCACCAAGCTGTAAGGAGACTCATTAGGAGAGCTGGTCTCTTAAAATTCCAAGCAAAGCTGAAATGGAATGTTTAGTGTATAAGAAAAAGTTCCACCTGTGTACAAATCAGAAAAAAAAAACTAAAATATTATTAATTACCAACTTTAATACTAAAATACAGCCATTTAGTACTAAAATGCAACTTTAATACTAAAATACAACCATACTTCATATGTGGAAAGATAAAGAAAAATCTCATACATCACCTCCTTAGAACAAAAGAGGCAAAATATTATTTTGATATTTGTGTAGTTCAAAATATATCAAAAAGGTCACACAATAAATGAAGATGAATGATTATTTCACTAATACATGCAAACAAACCCATGATAGCTGCTCAATGTCACCAAAAACTCTTATTTAGTAATTTTACAATTCTTAAATAATTTTCTATTTTTTATAGATTTAGTTTTATTTTTCCCAATTCACTTAAGTTTTTTCCTTTTTTTTTTTTTTAAGCCTAGGTCTTTGGTTAATTTTTATTTAATATAAGCCATCATCTTTTTGTGTGATAAATTTACACAAAATGACATTCTAAAATGTGTTGTGTGGTTCTTAACTACAATCACTGTGCGATATTTTATCTACATAATGTTTTTAGTAATTGAATTCAGAGAAGTACAGTATATTGTATATGAAAATACATGTAGAACATTAATTAAAAAAAAAAGTTCTGTCTAGCATTTACTGTTTTAAAACTAAGTACCTGCATACTTTCAGGTTATGAGGTCATGTAGACCGTATGTACAAAAATCTTTTCATCACAACTATTTGGGTTTATTTTATAATATAAACTGGTAGATAGATAGAATATATTTGTTTAGAAAGTAAAATTGTAATTTAACATTTAACATATCAGCAAAAAAGCAGTATTAAAAAAAAAAAAAAAGCTTTCAACATCTTCACTTATGTGTTTAAGAGTTCAGCTGCTAACCAAAAGGTTAGCAGTTGGAATCCTCCAGCTGCTCTTTGAAAACACTATGGGGCAGTTCTACTCTGTCCTCTAGGGTCACTATAAGTCTGAATCAACTCAATGGCAATGGGTTTGGTTTTGATTATTTTTGGAAAAGTAAGATAATGACTTAAGATTGCTAATTTACCAGAAATGTGCATTTTCATGTGTTGCTATTTAAAGTAAGGCTTTGCTATTGTTGACTATCCTTGCTAACAGACTCTGAGGTTGTTTTAAATTTAATCACTCTTTATGTATTTAAAGCCTTTAAGAGTGTTTTTAACTCTACATGTACAACCTGAATGCCAATGTATCTTCCTAAGTGCCCTCAAAAGGAATCACACCACTCTCCTAGAAAGTTTATATGTGAACTTTTGACTTCTATAATGCTCTGGGCAGTTACTATCAGTTCAAAAATGTTAAATGCCAAAATATCTATTTAACTATTCAAAATAAGAAATTCTATAAAGTGGTTAAAGTATTCAAAAGCAGCCAATAGCAGTAAATGCTTCTACAGAGTTTTAGAAATTCAAAAACTTTCTTGGCAATAACTGAAAAAAAAAAAAAAAAGGCACATTAAAAGCTCTCTTCGAAACTCTTATGAAAGAAGCTAAAGAAATGATTAAAGACAATAAAAAATAGAGCTAAAAAAATCCCAAATATAGATAATATTAATATTTTTAAAACTTCGGAGAATTTGTGCCAAATATATTCAGGTAGAAGCACACTGAAAGGAATTCAATTAACATTACTGAGAAAAACTAGAGTGTTGAGGCTTGTAAGCAGAGAAACCGAATAAAATATACTGAAATGCTCTAAGTGAGAAGCCCTTGGTAGAAGGAGGAAGTGTTTCATAAGTGGCTCTTTTACCAATAGTTGATCGAGAGTATAAACTAGAATGAGAGCAACACACTGACCAGAGGACAGAGAATGCTTGTTCAGCAGCCATCGTTGTTCTTACCAATACATACTTCTGTTTATATTGCTGGACACATAGGAGGGATACATTCTACCTCTCCTTGCTTCTAGGCAGTGACATGTGATTAATTCCAGTCAAAGGGTCTTGACTGTGCCACACTCAGCTGAAGCCAAGAAAATAGGGTATGATTTTTAAGGGCTTCTCTAGTCTTCTGTTACTGCAACAAGTTAATTGATTTGAATAGTGTAATCTAGGTTATATTGAGTTATACAGCCTTTGAGTGGTGGGGTTTCTCAAGAGAAATGTGAGATAATTTGATATAGATGAAACTTTTGTTTGAACTCAAGGTGGACAGAACAATATTTGCTACAGAGGCAGTTGTGTAGTCAGAAATATTCATCTGCCTTTCTCTGAGTTTTTGGCTAAGTATCATTATGTTTATACATAAGGATTATATTCCACAAAGTCAGGTAAAGAATAATTCCAAGGATCTGACATAGAGTAAGAATTTTGCAAATTCTGTGAAACTGGAAAGGAAAAAAACAAATCAGTCTTAGAAGAAATACAACCAGAATGCTCCTTAGAAGCAAGGATGGGGAGAATTTGGCTCACTGACTTAGGACACTTCATTGAGAAAGACTAATCACTAGAAAAGGGGTTCATGGTTGGTAGAGGCTCAGAGAAAACAAGAGAAGTCGTTAGTGAGATGGACGGACAAAACAGCCAAAATAATGGACTCAAACATACCAAAAACCATGAAGATGGTGTGGGACCAGGCAGCATTTCATTCTGTTGCACACAAATAAGATTCCTATGACTCAGAGACTATTCCACAGCAACTAATGGCAATAACAATTGTATTCCAAACAGAATACAAATTGGTGCAAAGTCCTAAAGAAAAAATGGGCCTGATGTACTCAAGAAAGAGCAAAAAGGGCAGTGTAGCTGGAGTGAGCACTTAGGATAGTAATAGGCATAGATGTCAGAGGTGTAGTACAGGAATAGACTGTAGGAGCCTGAGTGCAATTGCAGGGGCTTTGATTTTTACATTACATGATGTGGCGAGTAATTCTAGAATTTGGACGAGTGACATGATCTGTTACTTACTTCTTCCAGTAACACTCACCATAAAGTATACACTATTTTTTTTTTTTTTTTGGTAAAAGATTCTGAAGACACATTTTCTAGCTTTGAATAAGTTACAATCTAGCAGTGCAAACACATATATGACCAACCATACTCATTACCTAAATATTGGATATTTAAGGTCTTATGTGGATATAAATAAAATCTTTTGGATACTGGACTCCCTTACCTAACTTAGTGGAAGTCTGAATATGATGCAGTCAATTCATTCCTATTATGTGTGTACTTTATATTGCAGAGCAGTTTTATAAGGAATGAATAAAAACATTGAGCAATCAGTTGAACTCATGGGTAACACTTTAAGTCCTAAGATCAAAACTCAGAGGGAAAGACCCTGCTGGAACTGTAACGCACTGTGATGTGTGTACATAACACCAGTGACAGACTGAAACACAGGGGTTCTTCCACAGCTTTCATTTCAAGACAAGTCTCAAAGGGGTTTCAGCACGGTAGTAACCACTGTGTAAACTGGACCTACATCATTTTTCTGTAGTGGGTTCAGAGAAATCTCTGTAATCAGTTTCTTGAAATTGGAAGTGAGCCCACTGTGAGAAAACTGATGAATGTTTGTTTACCTGCTGGGTGGAAAAATGGAAAAATATCAACCTAAGGACATATTTATTTTGTTCTTCTATTGTGCTTGATAATCATGTAGCAACTGGAAACTGGATATAAGGCAAGAAACCAGGAGACAGCCACACACTAAGAAGAGTTCAGTGTTGGCAAATAGATATTTCTTTGTTGCCAAAAGTTCTCTGCTCACCAGAAACCTGGGTAGCTCCAGGATACGTATACACCTTACACCTACAGAGTAGTTTATAGCTCAGACACTGGTGACAATCTGCATGTGTCTATGAGTATTTATGGATTTATGGTGCAATGGTTAAGAGCTTAGCTGCTTACCAAAGGGTTAGCAGTTCAAATCCACCATCTGCTCCTTGGAAACGCTATGGGCAACTCTACTCTATCCTATAGGGTCTCTTTGAGTTGCAATCCACTTGACAATAATGGGTTTTTCGGTTATAGGGATTTACTAAAGGAGGACAGTTTTTAATTTAATCCATTTCAAGTTATGGTTTAAGTGACAAAACTAAATGCTAAAAAGATGGCTGGGGGAAAGGGAGGTTTCTGGACTATTACAAATCTACTGAGTTGTGAGGCTTCAAGTATTTCACCAACCTCCATCTTTATCATAAACCTTTTGGCATATACCGTTGTTGTTCTGTTGTTAGGTGCCATCCAGTCGGTTTGAACTCATAGTGACCCTATGCACAACAGAATGAAACACTGCCTGATCCTGCACCATCCTCACAATTGTTGCTGTGCTTGAAACCACTGTTGTAGCCACTGTGTCAGTCCATCTCATTGAGGGTCTTCCTCTTTTTCACTGACCCTCTACCATGGCATATATTACAGATGAAAAAAAAAAAAAAAAAGAACCAAACCCACTGCCATCGAGTTGATTCCGACTCATAGCGACCCTGTAGGACAGAGTAGAACCGCCCCATAGAGTTTCCAAGGAGTGCCTGGTAGATTCAAACTGCGACCTTTTGGTTAGCAGTCGTAGCACTTAACCACTATGCAAACAGGCTTTCCAGACACAGATACAGATAAAATAAAATATCCAGAGGTTTTCGTACTTGCAAAACCAAGATGTGGTATAATTCATGTCCAACATTTAGAGAGCGTTTAGAAGTTGTTTTATTTACTAAAAGAAAGTTCCCCCCCTCCACACACATGGCATTATTTACATTCACATCATATCCAGAGTTACTTACACAAAGTGATACAGCGTTCATAGTGCTAAAAGTTCCAGGTTCTTTTGAGATCATTTTTCACCCTGAATAATGAATCTGGGAAAAAGAGAACACCCAGTGTTTAAAATGGATAGTCAAGTTCTAGATCATATTAAGATTGAAAACACTTTTCCTGTAATAGGCCATTATGAACTCACACTTGAACTGTTTGCAGGAAATAATTCAATTAATATTTATTATAGTCATTAGCCATTCTTCTGCATCAAACCATTCATTTTTATGATCACAAAATGTCATAGGGTTCTATCAAGTTTTAAATTGTTCTACAATACAAAGTGAATGGTCTCACTTATTGTTTTAAAGTGTCCTGACAATGAGATATGGCTATCTCTTCTCTAGGTATCTTACCATTTCTTACTATGATAATTCATTAATTGTCAAAGTCTTAAATATTTCCAACCTTTGAAACTAATTACACATAGATCATCCCTGGCACAATGTCATAGCTGGAGCAGAATGTAGAAATCATTGGTACCCTTCCTATTCTCAACAGTTTTTTTGAACAACCAGAGAGCCGAGAGTCACACAGATCAACTGATTTGGCAAAAGTCGCATAGTTCATCAAGTTGGGGGCTGTTTCAGGATTATAACAAATGCTTTCTAAATTTCGACCACTGCCTTATGCATTTTATTAGTGGTTTTCGGACTTCTCCAGGAAAGTGAGGAAGAGAAATTATAGATTAAAAATTCTGGAAGCTCTGAACATGCTGGCTGTGGCTTAATGAGATATTATGCTGTACTCCTTATCATGGTTTTATGTTTTGTTTTTGTTTTTTGCTGTAAGAGTTTTCCCCTGCTAAAAGCTTTGGAAATGTACACACTTGAAAAGAACTATCAAGTATAAGGAATATTATTCAGAATGCAATCCTTTCTCAGGCCAGGAAATGCCACGATATGTCTCCTTCTCTCATCACATACGTGTATGAAACTAAATAATATCCCCAAAATTCATGGCAAAATACTTCTTGTTAGCTATCAGTGGCTCCTTCTGACCAGCTGACCCTAAAATCTGTCTTTGAGTGTTAGAACCTATCAGCAGAATATGTCGTTTGGAGACTATTTCAGAAGAAACCAAACTGCAGGGGAGTCTCAGGAGGTGTTAAAGCCAAGAGGAGGAAAGCCAAAAGTGTTTTAGTTGAATACCCAATGCAATGAAGAAAAGAGTAGCAGGTAAGCAAACTACAGGCATTGTTAAAACCTTGAACAAGAAGGAAAGTGTGGAGTAAATGAGAGCAGGAACTTGTGAATATAAGCATGTTAAGAGGTGGTATGTAAAAAAGAAAAGTTTGGTGTATGCTCCTGAGGATTTCATTAGGGCTGAGGAAGGAAACAAATAAAGAAGCATACCTTCCCATTCTACAATGCATGATTTCCAAGTCCAGGTATGATTTATTCCTCAACTCAGTAGAAGAGAGTCTTACTCTGAACACTAGCCCAGCATGTGTTCATCGAGACTTTCATCTTTGATGTCTCGTATAGCACTATGAATGCTACGAAAAGTGTAATACACTCCCTATAGCTTGATACTCATCAAAATTGTGCCCACTTGCTATTTTCAAGCCAGGTGAAGCACAAGGTCCTATCTCCTTTAGGAAATTAGAATTCTAATTAATGGTCACCTAAAAAAAAAAAAAAACTTTTTTTTTTTTTTTTTTTTAGTTTGAGGACAGAAAAACCTGGTGGTGTAGTGGTTAAGTGCTCTGGGTACTAACCAAAATGTTGGCAGTTCAAGTCCACCAGGTGCTCTTTGGAAACCCTATGGGCAGTTCTACTCTGTCCTTTAGGATCACTATGAGTTGGAATCAACTCGATGGCAACGGTTTTTTTTGGTTTAGTTTGAGGATAGTTCTATGATTTTATTAATTTTTGCAGCACCTAGACAAAATTTCAAGAATCCTTAGAATGATAACATATCCCAATTACAATATTAATTAATGTAACTTCAGAACATTTCTCAATTACTTTCATTAATTGTTTTTCTATTTACATAATTACTGTGATGAATTCCTATTTACAACTGTGACAGAGTCGTTGGTACCAGACTTGCTGTTCTAAAGAAAACAAATATAAAACTGGATGAAATATATTAGACAAACATTTTCAGGCATTTAACAATGAGCAAGACTAGATTGTACTGTATCATTGGGCAAAAGTAATTGCATAAGATGAAACTCACCTTCACTCTTCAAAAGATATGGCATTCTGCCTAGAAGTCCTTTTGGACTATGAAGCAAGGAGATAAATCCCAAATGGAGTTATCTCACTAAGCTGAGGAAACTGCTAAACCTGGCAATTGTGGGTCAAGGCAAATAAGAAGAAGGAGCTACACAAAGTGGTAGGAGAAGCTTCCAGATTATCCTTTGGACTACATTAAGGGGTCTTGGTTAGAGACTGACCAACACATGTACAGGGTAAGACTCCACAGGGCTGTTAGTATTCTGGAATTGCTTTAAGATGAGATCAGACTACATCAAAATGTCTACTTGGACAGGGAACATGACTGCATAGTTACCCAGAGAAGCTCTAACACATTCATCAGACAAAGTGGTTGATAGCAGATTGAATCAGTGAATTGAAGTTATGTTCTAGATATTCAAGGATATTCTGATCAGTATAAAGAGTAGAACACACTTATACAAATAAAGAAAAAGGGAGCAAGAATAAACCATATAAATAACTACTTTACATGGTTTATCCTTACTCCCCTTTTCTTTATTTGTAAAACTATTAGTGGAAATATGTACAAATGTATAATAATGCATGAGACAATATGGTAACATTTTATTGGAACTTCTGAAATAGCACCTGGAATAAACCTATATAATTCAATTCTCTGAGAAAAAAAATTGCAACGATAGTCATAAATTTACCACAAACAAACAGGTATATATAGTTGTTTTTAAAACCTGATATAATGATCCAGATAGTGGTAGGCAGAATTCTAAGATGGCCCCAAAATCTCATTTTTTTAGTATACCCATGGGTAATCCCCTCTTTTTCAGTGTGGATGGGGTGAGTGAATATGATGGGGGTATGTTTACATTATATGGCAAAGGTGAAGATACTTTTCAGATGTAATTAAGGGCCCCAATCATTTGGCTTTCAGTTCATCAAAGTCATAATGACATAATTAGGTGAGCTCTTAAAACGTAGGAAAAGTCATAGAGATTGAAAGCAGCAGATTCTCTTCTGTTGGTCTCAAAAAAGCAAGCTGGCATATTTTGGAGAGGGCCCTGTGGCAGGGAACTGTGAGTGTCCTCTAAGAACTAAGTCCCTTAGTTCTATCTATACTCAAAAGTAACTGAACTTTAAGACAATCAGTCAGGTTGAAAGAGGACAGTGAACTTCTGATGAGATTGTACCCCTGGCTGATCCCTTGATTTCATCCCGGTGAGAACCTAAGCGGAAGGCCCAGCTGGCCATTGTATGGATTCATGACCTATAGAAACAGTAATAGACTTGTGCTGTTTTAAGCCACTAAATTACTAAAATTTTTTTTTTAGTTACATAGCAATAGAAATCTAGTACACAGATAAAAGGTGTAATGCTGTCCAACTCTTTCTATAAGGTTCACCAGAGGCAGGGGGGAGTTGCCCTTGAGTTGATTAAGACTCATAGTGACCTCATATGTGTCAGAGTAGAACTGTGCTCTATAGGGCTTTGCATGGCTGATTTTTAGCATTAGATTACCAGGCTTTTCTTTCCAGGTGCATCTGGGTAGACTCAAATTTCTAACCTTATGGTTAATATCTGAGTACATTAACCATTTGCATCACCCAGAGCTTCCATAAGGCTCGCAGAGGTCTGATCATAAATCTATACAAGGATAGCATTGAGACAAAGGCAAAGAAAAATAACTAGGCAGCAGTCTATTAAAATCTAATCTGCCTAATATACCTAAGGCAATCAAATAATGTCATTTATTTTATTAGCCACGTAAATGCTCCATCTTAATATATGGCAGCAGTACCCTTTCATCTCAATGAATAAACCTTGGTGAGAAAAAAATCTCAATCATAGGGAATAAACGTTTAGTAACCAGACATGTCTAGATTATACTGTAAGAACAATCTAATGCAAAATTTCAGTGCCAAAACATCACATAATGTATCCTAAAAAAATCCTAGTTCGTGCAAATTTTGCTGTGAGTCAGACAACATTCTAGGGAAGAGGCTTCTACAGTGACTCAAGAATCCTGGCTGTTTATTTCCTAAATAAAGAAGATCTGTACCAGGGACAAGCAGGGTATTGTTAGCAGTCAAGCTAAATTTTGGTGAGGGAAGAGGAAACATTTGAGAAGCTGCATTCATGGGATATTTCCAGTATTTTGTCTCCCATACTTCGGACATGTTATCAGGAGGGACTAGTCCCTAGAGAAGGACATCATGCTTGGTAAAGTAGAGGGTCGGCAAAAAACAGGAAGACCGTCAATGAGATGGACTGACACATTGCCTATGACAATGGACTCAAGCATAACAACGATCATTGAGGATGGTGCAGGACTAGGCAGTGTTTCATTCTGCTGCACATAGAGTCGCTATGAGCCATAACTGACTCGACGACATCTAACAACAACAGCTTCTAACACATTCTGCAGAGAATGTATTCCTTAAGCTATTTTCAGTAATCTGCAAGGTCGGTGTGTCAAAAAGTTCAATTTTCTTAATATTCAAATCCAGCCCTCTGCATAAATACATCCAAAAATCCAGGTCAGACTAGGCAAAAAAAAAAAAAAAAGACTTCATGCCTTAAAATATATAAAAGTAATTTTTACTTGATATGTGAAAGAATTCCAACCAAAAATTTATAAAAAAGACTCACGACCCATTAGAAAAATGTCAAAAATATAAAAGGCAGTTTCAAATAAGAATTATAAATATGAAAACGTAAATTGAACAAATTCCAAAATGCCATTTTTACTGATCCAATTAGTGTATTATCGTAAGTACTGATGGAATCTAATATTGATTCGGAAACAGCACTCTCGTACTATTTGTAAGCATGTAATTCAGAAGGTTCTTATTTTAAGACACATATTATCTAATGAAGTGCAATAATGCACATACTATTAAATAAAATATTTCTAATTTAAAAAATCTGTACCATGAAAATCCACACATTTACACATATTTACTGTAGTATATTAATCACACTTTTTTTTTTCCAACAGTGAAAGATGGGAACAATATATATGACACAAATGACTATTAGTGTATTATTAGAATAATTAATCAATTGAAATGGCTACTTCAATGGGATGTTCATGCAACCATATTCAGATATAGGAATAACAAACTAACAAACAAAAAGCTCCATATTGTTAACTAGAGTAAAGCAAATAACCAGAGTAAATAAAAAGTAATTCAAAATAAAAGCTATAAGCCCAAGTATCTATATATGTGTATAAATATCAAATAACTATGTAAAAAATAAGAATTCTGAGTGGTGCAACAGTTAAGCATTTAGCTGTTAACCAAAAGGTTGGCAGTTTGAACCCACCCAGCTTCTCCATAGGAATGAGATCTGGTGACCTGCTCCTGTAAAGATTTCAGCATAAAAAACCCAATAGGGCAATTTTACATTTTCACCTAGGGGTCGCTGTGAGTCAAAATCAACTAGATGGCACCTAGCAGCAACAAATTATCCAAAGTTGTTAACTCTGGAGATGATGTAGTTTTATTCAAAATACTTCTATATATATATGAGTCTTTCTAATACAAATGCATTCATATGTTACTTGAGTAATTTAAAAAATCTAGAATTATTTTAAATTCAAAAATATGCTTTTCAGGTATTTTGGACATCATCTATGACAATGTGGTATTACTTTGCCAAAACACATAACCATAAATTCATAACATATGGTATGGGGGGAAATGAAGCAATGCCACTCACTGACTTGACAGTTGTCATCTTTGATATCTATGGTTTCTTATAAGCATTGGGCTAGATAGATACACAAGACAAACCCAAATAAATACAAAATAATTTGGACATATTGTAATTATTTAACTGATTTGGAATGATATCCTAATATTATCTATATATTTATCTAAATCTACCGTACCTCCTCATATTGATTATATCTCCTTGGGCTACAGCAGCTGCTGTATATTAGAAGTATTTTAGCATAAGGTTAGATAGGTAAATAAGTTATTTGTTTATGCAGAAGAAAAGCAGCAAAGGGTGAAGAATCAAGTGAGAGAACAGGGTAAGCAGTCTCAAGAAGTAAAATAAACCTAATGTGAGAAAGTACTATAGTCAAATATGAGCAAGGCAGAGTACTTGAGGCAACATTATGGAACAAGAACCAAACAATGAAATGCAGGAATACTGGCTAGGAGCATGGGAATATTGATAGAGAAACCCAGACATAGAAAAACTGGGTCAATAGGATACATATTTAAGGAGTGGGCAATCAAGTAAAAAAAAAAAAAAAAATCTCAAAGAGTAGGGCATAAACAGGGTCCAGGTGATCCACGCTGATGGAAAGAAGAAATCCTCTGCTGGCTCCCTGGATATTAAAAATTGGAAACAGGGCCGTGTTGAAGTTGTCTGTGCTAGCCTAGAATTGTTCTCATTGTTGTTGGATTTCCCATAGGCTGGTTGCTATGAGTCAGAATCAACTTGACGGTAGCAGCTTTGGTGGGTTTTGGGTAGCTGTTTGTTGGTAGGTGGCTTGAAGCAGTGCTCCATAACGCTTCTGGAAGAAGCAGAATCAGCCAAAAGGACTTCCTGTGAATTTTGATCTTCTATCACCATTTTTTTATCACCTAGGAGTCTGTTCTACAGTTTTGCCTACTACAGCCTAGATCCATACCTTGTAGTCTATGTGCTGCATATGTGTAACAGTGGAAAATGCACCTATTGTGATTCTACATTAAACATACACTGCACATACACACACAGAAACACACACAACACACATACACACACACACACACACACGTATGTAGACAGAGATGCCTGAGAGCTCCAAAATTGAGGCACTTGACCTTAGTAAGACCACTGCTTAAGTCTGGGTTCCACCTCCATCTTAACACTTGCTTACTTCCCTAACAACCATTAACCTTTGAGCAGACTTAAGCATGTAACTTAGGAATTTTTTCCCCCCTTTGGTTACTAGATCTTGATGTAGGTGGCTTTATCAAAAATCACATGAGGTGCCCTGTTCCAGGAAATTTCTGTTAAACTTTTCTGTTGCCTGCCAAACTTAAAGGCCTACCCAGTCAAATGTAAAATAACAGTCTATTTAAAAATCTTTCTGGTTTCTAAAACAATACCTGGAACTGCCTAGTGGTTGCCTTACCACCACCCTGCATACCTCCCCTTCAGTCATGAAAGTAGCCAATCCAGTTAACCCACATATATGCTTTATGCCAATCCCTGTCAATCCCCCACTTCGAGCTGTCCCAACTTCCAGGTCCCTAAATCTATAAGCACCAATCAGAAATTTTGTACTGAAAATTCCTGATTTCGTTATATACATGGTCTTGTTCACCTTCACCTCCTCCAGTGCTCACTTTCACTCTGATAGACTTAGCATTTCCCCGGTTCAACTGTCTTGAGCCTTCAGTAAATATTTTTGCTTTTATCCTAAAACTGTAGGGGTTTTTACACTTTGACACAGAAAAAGAGAAGAGAGAAAAAGGAGGAATATGACAATTGTAGGACAACACGCCCTGCTGGGCCATGCCCTAACTGTTAGACAACACTCCAAATCTGTGTAGTGGTCACAAGCTGTACCGATTTCTAGACAGCCAAGAGGCCATTAGAAAAAGGCACCAATAACGAATACGGATTTTCCCGTAAACATCACATCCTTCCAATGACAGTCTGAACACGTATTTAAAAACCTTGTTGCCGTCAATTTCGACTCATAGCAACTGTATAGGACAGAGTAGAACTGCCCCATAGGGTTTCCAAGGAGCGCCTGGTGGATTCAAACTGCCTACCTTTTGGTTAGCAGCCATAGCTCTTAACCACCGTACCACCAGGGTTTCTGAACACACATTAGCACATGGCAAGTAGCTTTTATTACAAGAATCAGATAGCATACAACTAGAAAAGTTTCATAATGAGCAGTCCCCCCTCAAAAGCTGTCTAGACAGAGATGACACTCTTCCTTCACACCCCACTTTGTGTCATAAGTGATGGGCTTAAATGAGAGCCTACCTACTACCAGTCTCGCCTGGCCAGGTAGGTCCACTGAGGTGGACTGTAAGCTTATGCTATGTGGGCCCCATCTGCACCAGAGCTGAGGAGACTAAGACAGCTTCCTGTATCAGGTGTTTATACCCCCAGCCTAAGCAACTGATTGTATCTTTTTAACCCTGCTAACAGACATCCTACTATATCATGCTCCCTTGACTTCCTGGAGCAGCGGAATTGTATCTTTGTAATCCACTAAGAAACATCAGGCCTCAGTGGGGGTGATAGTCTGCTTTGAGGCCTAAAGATGCCAGCAGGAAGAGGAACTGAGAAAGCTGCACTACCTGGCTTGTCTGAAAGAACTGCTCCTCACAGCCACTAATGAATTACATTAATTTTTTAAACATTACAATAACTTTTGAATATGGTAAGACATTTAAGAAGTTTTCTTAGCATATTCATATCCACACTAGATTAAAAACTTACCCATATTTCAAGCATACAATTTCAAACAATATTTTAAATAAATGGGTCCTGGAAATGCTTTCTCATATTTTAACAAAAAAACTATGTCTAAATTCTACCAGCAAAATATTATAGAAAATAGTTTTTATAACTCCCCAGGGTTTTGCATACATAACAGGCTTGATAAAATCGCTGAGTAAGAATTGTTCTATCAAAAATATGCATAATTGTATTTATTGTTCTTGTTTGGTTAATATTTTGTAAACCTGTTAGTCAGAATTCTGTCAACACATGTTCAGCTCTTCAAAGTTCAGATATGTGTGAATATTTAGTAGTATTCCACAGCAGGACAAAATGTGCGTTAAAATTTTAACTTCCTCAATAAGAAGCAGATAGCTATCTTTTCATGTATATTTATCCTTTAAGTAGAAGACAGCTCATTTGAGTAGCTAATTCTGGTGAAATACTGAATGTAAAATGCCATTTGTTAAATATGGCAAAACTAAAAGTTAATAGAGAATGTCTTATCTTAAAACTTCGCAAGTTTCAGCAATATTGACAGTGAAAGATATGAGCCAGACAGAATTTAAAACGGTTATCAACTAAAACACTTCAGATTGCAAGCTATGGCTTCAGAACAAGTTCAAATTGCTTTTCAAACTCTGTTTTGGCTTTTTCTTTGTGTGCCCTCAGCACCTCAAACTATCCGAGCATCTGATAAGAATGTAAGTACCAAGCTGGTCTGTCCTGATTTTTTGTGTACAATTTTTTGTCAGAGCAAAGAGTTACCAGTCTTTTATACCCAGAAATAAACCTTTCTGTTTTTTTTCTGCTTTTGTGAAATCAAACTCAAAAAGGTCAATTAAATAAATACATGCTGCATTTTATTTAACTGTTATTTATTTTTGCTCAAATAATGTTTCTTCAGTTAAAAATGCTGCTTTATTCTATATAAATGCCAACAATTTAGCTAAAATATAGATTCAACTGCAGCTCAAAATACAAACAAGTACATATTGTAGTCACGTAGATTGAGGAGACAAAGGCAATGACAGGTAAGTCTGGATATTCTGAAGTGCAAACTGGCAGTCAGCTCTCTGTTATGTTTGTTAATGGGACAAGGTAGTGGCAGGGATAATACAACATGTCATTCAATGGTTCATTTTTGTTGACTTGGTGATATCTAATTTCATTTCAGCATATTTATGGCTTTAATTATATTTTAATACTATGTTATTAAATTAATCATGCATTCCTTGAACGCACACCAGACACCGAGGAGGAAAAGCTGTATGCGAAAGACTGTGCAATGCAAGGTGGATGGTGTTCTGCCATTAGGGCTTAATTCAAATCCAGAACACAAATAAGCAGCACATGAATACATATAAGATAACGTTACCGCTTTTTTGATGCATTCCCCATGTAACCAGTATATTGGATGATGACATATACTGAAAAGTTTTTGTATCTTATAAATGTCCCTTATAGCCTCTGGTGAAGGAATATTAGAATGAAAGAACATCAGATATGGTAGAATATATTTTACACATATACACAGAAATACATATGTAAGAAAAAGTAGTAAGTAATTTACAGCAGTAAGAGAAATCCACTACCTGTCTGTCAGTTTGTCTTACTATGGTAGCTTGTGTGTTGCTATGATGCTGACAACCATGCCACCGGCATTTCAAATATCGGCAGATGCACCCGTGGTGGACAGATGTCAGTGGAGCTTCCAGACTCAGACAGGCATGGAAAGAAAGGAAGAAAGGCATGGTGATATACTTCTGAATATCAGCCAGTGAAAACCCTATGAAACACAACAGAACAGTGTCAGATATAGTGCTGGAAGATGAACCCCTTATTGTTTCGTTGTACATTGTGTCTTCATGAGTTGAAGCCTAGTAGAAGGTAACAACATTAAGCAAAATACAATCTCTACCTTCAAGGAACTTAAGGAGAAATACACTGAAGAAAGGATGGCAAGAGAATAAACAGGCGCTATTTTATGCAAGGTATTATATGCCCTGAAGAGGACAACTTATCACTTATTATATGCAGAGAAGGGCAACTTATCACTTAGATAAAATTCCAGCCAAAAATGAATAACTTGAACTTAATCAAGGGAAAACATCAGATAATTCAAAATTTAAAAAAAAAAAATCTTAAAATAAGTGGTTTGTATTGTCAAAAAGTGTCAATCATGTAAAAGACAAAAAGTCTCAGAAAATTTTTCAGATTAAAAGAGACTTAAGTGAGCAATAACTAAATTCAATAACGGATTCCTTCCATATCAGTTATGGACTGGGGAAATAATTATTGGGGTAAGTGACATGTAAAATATGACTGTGAATGACGTAGGTACTATTATTAAATCAAATGCAAATTTCTTATATTTGAAAATTAATAGTTTTAAGTAAAAATTATCTTCTCAGAAAATAAGCTATGCAGAGATAATGGCATATGATACATGCAACCTACCTACCCTAAAAATCTTCAGAAAAAATGATATGTATAATATATACGGAGAGATAAGAGAGACAAAAAGGTGAGAGAGAGAAGAGAGCAAGAAAAATGATAAAACAGAACTGGCGAATTATTAACAATTCTGAGGAAAAGATACATAAGTTTTTTTTAACCTTTTTGTATTATTTTTTACAAATCTGAAATTAAAATAAGAAGTTTTAAAAATTCTAAACCTGCAAAATATGAATCAACATAGTAGAGATTAAAATGTTATAATTTCAAAAGATCACTCCAGGTGGAATGAGAAGGAGGAATTAACAGAGATTCCAGCTGGACCCCTGGTGGTGCAGTGGTAAATAGCTGGGCTACTAACCAGAAAGCTGGCCGTTCGAATCCACCAGGTGCCCCTTGGAAACCCTATGGGGCAATTTCACACTGTCCTATGGGGTCACCATGAGTCGGAGTCAACTCGATGGCAACAGATTTGGTCCTTTTGTTGTTTTTGTTGTTGTTTTGTTTTGTTTTTTGTTAACTGGTTATAGGTAGACCAGTTGGGAGAGTGTTTTAGTATCCAGTGAATGATGAGGGTGTCTTTTAATAAGGCATTGGGAGGGATAGTTGAAAGAAGCAGAACAAAGAATTTGGTGATTCACTGGCCAAGGAGAAGGGGGTGAGTAAAAAAGGTATCCAGGCATTTGATAGGGCCAGCTGTTTCAATGGTGATACTAATCACTGAGGGACCTCAGGATGAGGAATACAGAAAAAGAAGGTGCTGCATCAATTTGGGATGTAAAGTGCCTATGGGACCATTACATTAGGATATCCAACTGACATTTATCTATGTTAAATTCAGGGTAAGATATTGTTGGAAATATAGCTTGGGATTCATATTCTGTTATCTAAAAAAGCTGTTCAAGTTTTTTTTTTTTTTTTTTTTAATCATGGAAATGAGTTAAATCCCTGTTAGACACTAATGTTTTTGTATTTGGCAAAGGAACAAGTAGGAGTAAGACTGTCATGGAAGGTAAATGAGTTTCAGGAAGAAAGAAGTGGTCAGCTTTAATACTGGCAAAAATCAGATAAGATCAGGGACAACAAATGTTCTTTAGACTGGCCAAGGAGAATTCAATTGTGGTCCCAGTTAAGATGTTAATAGCAGATGAAGAACTGCTGTGGCGAAATACTGGATTATTAGGGTTGCAGTAAGGGATTGATGATGGTAGTACTGGTGGTAGACGTTTAACTGCCGTGGAGAGGGCAAGGAGTCTAAGGAAGCTGAATTTTTATAGCTGGGAGAAAAAATAGAAATCAAGCTTAAATTCTGAAAGGAAAAATGGTGTTACCGCAAATCACGAATTCAAGCTGCCTGCTGCAGAGCCGATACTGAGACAGGAGGAGGTAAGCAGCAAGAGGGCTTTATTGAACACTGGTGTCCAAGAGACAGAGGGGGTTAAAGCTCTCCTGAATTCTAACTCTAAAGGGCTAATGAGAGGATTTTATAGGGGGAAGTTCAGGGTTACCTAATGTTTTTAAGCATGTAGCCCACAGATGGTCTAATATATCACAAAACAACTACAAGAAACTATTATACTAAAGATATGCATGTAAGACATCTGGACTCTAATCTGTATGTTTGTAACAGGCTGAAAAAAACTTACATAAAAATCTTTCGGCTAGTGGAACTGCTCTGCCGAGCCCACTCTGACTGAGATAAGGAGCAAGAAACAAAGTTGCAGATCAAAAACGCCAGACAGCCTTCCTAGCTGCTGTCTTGCAGGCTGAAGGCCATCTGCAAAACAAAGCTCAGTCATGCTTGTTATGTTAAGAGTGGAATAGGCTGCTCAGCCATATCTTGAACAGAACCTGTGCCATTTTTCAAAGACTAGAAATTAATCGCAGCTTATACAGCTATACTAAAACAAACTAGAAAATATATTCTCTCTACTTTAATATTAAAACACTAAAGAAAAAGTATTTTCTCTACTTCAATGGGGCAGAAATACAGATCCAGGACAATAACGGTGCAAATGAGAGGAAGAAACTTGTGAGAAAATGGGAATCTATGAGATCCAGGGCCTTCGAGAAGTTCAAGGTCACTAATCCTACTCAAACAGGGAGAAAAAGACTAAAAATTAATGTATAGTTTTACATATAAATAGATATTCCAAATGGGGGAAAAATTTACAGGAAAGTATTTTGTAAATAAATAGTAATAAATAAATTGATATCATTATGTTTTTCATCTTTTAGATACATGTACCTAAACCTAGTTTTATTAAGCATCCTTTGTAACCCTTACCAAGAGACTGTCCATGATACAATGTGCTGGATCATGCCCAAACTTGGATATCAAGAATTTTTTTAATTATAATTTTTCCTCTTTCATTGGACGACTCAGTTCACTAATTTCTGAAATGGAAAAATCAACCTCTGCTTTATTAGGCACATATACAGTTAAGACAATTAGTTGAGATAATGAAGAAATGCAATTCTGAATTTAAAAGTTAGAAATAAAAATGAAAAAGTATCATTAAATATTACCTTATAAATTTATTTTTATTTTTCAATAATACAAAGAAAATTTAAGTCCAGTTGTTTTAGTCAAACTCTCCAAAATAAAATATTAACGATGTTTCCCCCAAAGCATAAAATACTAAATCCCTAAGAAATGCATATTCCATACTTTCTGGTTTAATCTCAGCTTGAGCTGTTCTCACCACAGTTTTCTAGATACATACCTGACAATCTGAAATTCACAAAATTGGATCAACTATTAGCGAGTCACCTAAAATACATGATTAAATTGAGTTGGTAAAGTAAATATTTTTTAAGTAAATTGAATTAACTGATAAATGCCAACCACAACAAATAAATTACATTACATTTTTAAAGAAAATGATTTTTGTTCATGAATTTGGGATGTAATATGGGTCTTATTTCCCTTTCCACTTCTTTAATTCAAGCACCTCTGTTCATTTTGAAAACAAACACATAAATAAGCAAAACACAGAAAACAAAATAAAAACTATATTCTTGTGTCAACTAGGCAAATATAGTAAATAAATTGATTTGGGGCTGGAAAAAGTTGTGCAAATTTTGAGGGCTGAAATTTAAAACCTCTTTACTAAAAGTATCATCTGTATGGAAAACAATCTACAGTGAAAACTGTGAGAGCTAGAACTCAATGGGACTACCTTGTTTTTCCAGGTCTGACAAGTTTTCTTCCTTTGACAGGGTGGGGTCACCACTTTTGTATCACTTTCTATTTAGTGGAAATATTTGAGTTTTCCTTCTCTGATAGGTTTGCACCTTATACATATTCTAGTTTTTGCAAGTTTTACTGTACAGTTTATATATATACACACACACATACACACGTATATGTATGTATACGTGTGTATGTGTGTGTGTATATATATATACACATAAAATAACCAGAATGTTACTTAGAAACAAGGATGACAAGACTAGTCTCACATACTTTGGACATGTCATCAGGAAGAATCAGTCCCTGGAGAAGGACTTCATGCTTGGAAAAGTAGAGGGCCAGCAAAAAAGAAGACCCTCAATGAGATGGATTGATACAGTGGCTGCAACAATGGGATCAAGCATAACAACGATTGTGAGGATGGCGCAGGATTGGGCAGTGTTTCGTTTTGTTGTGCGTAGGGTTGCAATGGGTCAAAACTGACTTGATGGCACCTAACAACAACAACATATATCTAAACAGCATCTATATTATTATCACTAATATTGTTAGTATTTTATTTATGATTCCCCTTGGCTCCTTGCTACCAATGACAGTACCAAATATTTAAAGACAAGGGCAACCAAATTACTCCTAAATATTTTTGATAATAAATTATATTGGTTCTTATTATTTTTAATATTTTAGAAAAAAGTATACTGAAGATTTAAAATTCCTTAAATGTTCCGAATCTTACCCACTCCTGCACTCTCTAGAGGTCATCTTTTCTACTTCTCCATTCACACAATTTTGAGTCTCAGTTTCAACTATTCTTTTTTACTGTAGAGAAATCCTTGGCAGGATTCAGCTATCTTCAAAGATAATAATCTCCCTTGCTTGCATGTGTTCATAAAATTACCCACCTGGCTCTCATCTTCCCCTTCAGCCTCTCCAAATTTTCACAGGCATAGTAACCTTAAAGATCATCCGAGATTCCTAGTCATGACATATATTCTGAATCATGAAGTTCCTCAAAAACCTGTGACATTAAGCTAATTGTTTATCCCTTCCTTTTTATTCCCAGGATGGGGTTTCTGATGATCTTGGGTTTTCCTTCTGACTCCCATACTCCATAATTGTAAGTACCAGGACAAGTTGTTCAATGATGTTTGTCTTTAATTTCCTCAGTAGTGAAATGGAGAACATTGATTTTAGCTCTTGTTTCTCTTTAGCAACACTGTAGCATAGCAAGTCCATTGCCTTTGGAGCCAGATTGAAGTGGGTACAAATCTCAGCT
Source organism: Elephas maximus indicus (assembly GCF_024166365.1). Lineage (NCBI taxonomy): Eukaryota > Metazoa > Chordata > Mammalia > Proboscidea > Elephantidae > Elephas > Elephas maximus. The sequence goes on along the minus strand of NC_064836.1, from coordinate 38,400,485 downwards.
ATAAAATTCATTAACTGCATGAACATGGTAAATTTACATAATCACTTTGAACCTGAGATTCCTCGTTTATGGAAAGTCAATGTTATTAACCCTTCAGTATTTTACTGTTTAAATGTCTTACAGTTATTTCATGACGCAAAAATAAAAAGCCACAGTGTTTTGTCATCTTAAGTTAACTCTTAGATGACCATCATCTTTACCACATTAGGATATTGCGTCTCTATTTTTGACCATCTGTCTGACCATCTAGGATGCTCTGAGTATTAGACACACTAAAGCTCGTCCACTTCCCCATTCTTTTCTCCCAGGTACAGGAAGTTGTACATTCTTCTCTCCTTGTGTTTGCAAAGAACAGATGACTAATTTTGGACAAGGAATTGAAAGTGAAAATAATAAGCTTCACTTCCAGTTTAAAGAATTGAGATTCTCCAGCATTTTCCCATGTTGCCCAAGAAATCTGCACCTGACAGGGCACCCTGGGGTGGTGCAAATGACTAATGTGCTCAGCTAATAACCAAAAGGTAGAGGTTTAAGTCTACCCAGAGGTGCCTAAGAAGAAATACCTCGTGATCTACTACCAGAAAATTAGCCACTGAAAACTCTAAGGAGCACAGTTCTACTTTGAGACACATGAGATCATCATGAGTCAGAATCAACTCCATGGCAACTTTTTTTTTTTTTTTTTTTTGGATGAGGCCCTGGTGGCACAATGGTTAAGAATTTGGCTGTTAACAAAAGGTCAGCAGTTTGATTCCACCAGCCATTCCTTGGAAACACTATAGGGCTGTTCTACTCTGCCCTACAGGATTGCTATGAGTCAGAATCGACTTGATGGCAATGGGTTTGGTTTGGTTTGGTTTGGTACCTGCAGAATGGTGCAATCTCTCTAAGTTCAATTCTTGAATTGCTCTGTACAAGACAGTTGCCTGGACAGTTTCCTACACCTACTCAGGAGTTCATATGAAAAAAGAAAACTAGTTTGTTGTGTTAAGACATCAAGATTAAAATTTATAAGAAAAGTAAAAAAAAAAAGACATTGCTTTTATTTAATCACCAGGGTGCTGCTCCATTATCAGACACCAGGTTTTAAAGAATTTTAAAGACAAACTCCCACTGAGATGTAATCAGGGTATAATTTGAAAATGTCTTAACCAGAGAAATGATTCTATTTCAAATAAATAGAATCACTGAAATCCTTGAGAGAATATCATTGTTTCCTATTATTCTTCTAGCCGTCACATTCACACTAAAACAGAACCTTCTCCATTTCTTAGCCAAACCTCCTACTACCCTCTAGGATCAACTTCATAAAGAATCTTCTTCTAAGTGTGCTATACTTCTCTCTTCTTCAGGGTACAAAATAACACTTCCTAGTAGACCACACTGTGATTTTGTAACCACTTAGCTCTAACTTGAATGCATACTCAGAAGGTCAATAAAATCCACTTGAAACATAAGTTATCAATGAATTTAACATAACCAACATGAATTTTGATATAAGGTTAAAAAAAAAAATCCCAAAGAACCTGATGAACCTTTCTAAAATTTTCCTTTTTTTGAGATATAGATTTAGATGACACTTTAGGAAGCTCCAATGTTTATAAATATTCTCTGTGAAAATTATAATTTAAATACATTACTGTTCCTATGCAAATAAGATCAATTTGCTTAAAAACCACAAAGTTTTAATTATTTAAAGTCTGAATTGTGTATTTTATCAATGTAATTAAGCAGTGAGCACTATCCTATTGTCTCCCTTCTTAACAAAAATCTTAGAGATTTTACCCATCAGAAAATAGACAATTATTCTCTATGACAAGAATGCTTCTTTTTGAAGTAATTCTATAACTAAAACATGTAGAAAATGACTTAATGCTCTGGAATAATATTATATGTTAATAATAAATTTTTAAATATGTCATTCTTTCAAAATATTGGTGTGCAACTACTGTAATTTTTGTGATTAACATAGCAAGTTAACAACAACAACAACAAAAAGTGGAGAAATGTGAGAATTCACAAGCAGCAAGGGAGAAAACAACAGAGCAAAGAGAGGGATATTCACATGTATAGTATTTTAATTATTGCAAATTTATTTGTTTTAAATAGGAAATATGAAAAATTACCCCAGACCAATGAAGGTCTTCTAGAAAACTCTAGGAGAAATAACTCTTTAAGATCTAAAAAGGACCAATAATGTTTTTAAGAGGACTTTTGGTTGAGTATAATAATATCTGTTTTCTGAGAAATGAAGCAGAAAGGATACCAATAACATAAAATAAAAAGCAATATATGAAATATAATAATAGCAATGATAACCCATAACTTATATAAAAAAAAAGACTGAGAATACGACTTAAATTTATGAACCTATTGGAAAAGAGTGAAAATGTATGTCTTTTACATATCTGTAAAAAAATCTGTGACCTCATATCATTAAAACTTATAGTAATTATATTTTTATTTTTGGTCTATAGCATACCTTGAACAGCACTCCAGTAAAAGCTCATTTAGAATTCTGGATAAAATGATACAGGCATCATTTGAATGCATAGTTAATTTCACAAAGTAAGAAGTATATAACTAGAGAAACATTTGCATATGTGCACAAAGTAACATCATTAATCACAATTTTATGTAGTATTGAAAATAGGAAACAACCTAAATGTATATTAACAAAGGAGAAAGAACAAGTAAATTTGGGCATGTGCGATGACTTTAGTAGTATAAAACAATATAAGTGAAAAAGAAAACTTCAAAATGATATCTACATCACTGAAGAGGATATTTAAACGCCCAACAAGCACGTGAAAAGATACTCAAAGGACATTAGCCATTAAAACAAACAAACAAAACCCAAATCTGTTGCCTTTGAGTCAATTCCTACTCAGTGCCCTACAGGACAGAGTAGAACTGCCCCCAGAATTTCCAAGGAGTGGCTGGTGGATTTGAACTGCTGTCCTTTTGGTTAACAGTTGAGTTCTTAGCCATTGTACCACCAGATCCCCAATTAGCCATTAAACCCAGTAACCCAGTGCCGTCAAGTCGATTGCGACTCATAGCCAACCTATAGAACAGAGTAGGACTGCCCCATAAAGTTTCCAAGGAGCGCACATCTCCCTAATTAGACAAAGACATTAGGGAGATGCAAATAAAAATCACAGTAAGATATCATCACACTCCCATTAGAATGACAATGATTTAAAAAAAAAAAAAAGAATATTTAGGTGTTGGTGAGGTTGTAGAGAATCAAGAGCCCTCGTCCATTGCTGGTGGGAATACAAAATGTACAGCCACTGTGCAGTATAGTTTGGCAGTTCCTCAAAAAGTTAAGAATAGAACTACCAAGAGTGGACTCAGCAATTTCGCGATCAGGTATACACCCAAAAGACCTGAAAGCAGCGATGTAAACAGATGTCACTGTTTGGGTGTATATATTTTCACTGCACTAAAACATTTAAAAAAGGATACACACAGTATATTAGTTTTTTTTTAAACATTTAAAAAATGATATGTACAGTATTATATAAATATATTTACATTTTAAAATATACAACGTAGTATTACATCATAGTTAGTAGTAATATGTAAGTAGAATATATCAAAAATATATTTTTATCATCCGTGATGATAAAATTCCAATGCATAACTATGATTATTCTCTAGGGATAATGAAAGAAAAGAAAATGCAATAGATTGTTGAGGTCCAGTTACAGGAAGTTTCTTCCTTAAATTCCCACAAGTATTAGGGCCAAGTTTAAATTTTGTTTTTTTTGGTTATCTTCTCCTCTAAGCCATGAGCCATAAATGCCCTTGTGCTTTGCTCCTAACAACGCACAGTCGTCATGACCTGCAACATGAATGCTCTGTTTATGTGTGGTTATAAGAACATAAAATGAATCTACTGTGTTTAAGAGGAACTTCTGCTAATGTTACATAAACCCGAGGGCTTAATGGAACTCTCTTTTTTTCAGCACAATAATGAACTAACATGAAGAATAAAAATCATCCTTTCTATTCTAGAAAATGTGATAAAAAAAGAAACATAATAAAATGGAAGATTTTCCCATTTATTCTGTTGCTATCAACCCTAATGAAAACTGAGTGACGACATAGTTGAATAAAACAGAAATATAGTTATTAATGTGTGGTCCATAGGCCACACTGGGTCTTAGATTGTACTTTACATGGTGTTGAAAATCTTTGAATTTTTCAATGTCTACTCTTATCATTACTGTCGATAATACCAGCTCCTCCTTCTTTATCGTCATCCCTAAATATTAACTTCACACTCATGCTCTGAAAAAGTATTTATGGCCTAATTAGAAGAGGAAGAAAAGAGAAATGGGACTTGGAAAAGGTTAACTTGGAAAAGCTGTTATTCTTTTTCAGAACTCTGTAGTTGAATTTAAGTTTGGTTAGGTCAAGTGATATGACTTATTCTAACTACAAGTTAGTTGAATCTTGACTTATACTAAAGATTTTTAAAGATAAAGTAATGTAATTTCAAAATAATTAATAGGCATGACAACTGGAACTCAGCTCAGGGTCTCTCAAACTAAGTCCCATGGTCAGTGTTTATAACTTCTATACATTTTCAGCAGGATGACTTCTATTAACAGAAAGCAAAAATTGTCAGTTGCAAAGAATAATTATATGACAGAGTTAAGAGATCCACATGGCCTTGAATTATTTTCAGAACACTGGTAGTTAAAATGGACACAATTAGAGAGTTGCTTACGGAATGTTCACTGTGCCCCCATAAATCATACATTCAAAGACTAACGGAGGCTACTTGTTAGTAAATAATATAAAAACCTAACCAAGGATATATTTTTATTTCCCTGATAAAGGCTTATAGCCCAGAAATTAAATGACCAAAGCAGTTCAAGGTTCATATTAATTTTATACACATATGTAAATATAATATTATCTATTTCTTTATTTCAAGTCAAAGACAGACCACCCCCTGACAATTTAAAATTAGATGCAGTGACAGTGTTACAATGAATATATTCTGCATGTTGCTCTGTTAATAAGACACTATCCAAGTTCAGTGGGAACACATCGACAGCAACATAACTCGTTGCAAGGCAGTCATCTCTAGGGAGTCAATTACCTCATTTCTAGCTTCTGATGAGAGCACTTAAAATGTGGGTATTGAGATCAACTCATTCCATTTAGTCTATAAAATGATGACAAGTCATATTTCAAAAAAGTAGATTTTTGAAGTGTCTCAGTAATGAAATGTTTCTAAGCTAAATCCACGTGTTTGCTTCAGAAATTAAACTCCATGTAAAATAGATAACTATATGCATGTAAAGTACATTCTTTTTTTTTTTTTTTATAGTTTTCATATTTTTAATTGTCTCTGTAAACCTAACTTTTAGATATTAGAATGCAATGCAGAGTTACTGGAAGTGGTTGAGGGAATAAAAAAGTTTTATATTAGCTTTAAAAACATTCTGCACATGTTAATGATCTAAGTAGTAGAGAGATCAAGTTCGAGGGAAATGATCTGTAGTTCTGAGGAAATACAACATAAATCATCCTAAGTTATAAAAGCTGTGCCAAAAATGTTTAATCTTCGATAAAGAACTTGTGACTTTCCTGCTTAATACCACTCAGTGGTACCTAAAATAAAGTCTGTACTTCTTGCAGGAACATATACGGTCCATACAGACTCAGTCAAGGGAGAGTCTTCACTCTCATCTCTTGCTTGCTGTGCTTCAGCGACACAGGTCTTCTTTCACATCCTTAGAAGTGTCAATCTGCATCTTGCTTCCAGGGTTTGACCATGTTATTCCTATGCAAGGAACATTTTCCTATTTCCTTCTCAATTCCTGGGAATTTCCCCCCTTGATTCTTCAGATGACCTTGAGTTCTCTTATCATACATGCAGTCCCCATGTTACAAATGAGATCTGTTCCTAAATGTGCCTTTAAGTCTTTAGGTTGAATTTATAGAATTTGTAGGTAAGTCGGAACAGGTACATACGGTTCTTATTTAGCCTTACGTTAGCGCTAGAAAAGACTGGAAGCCTTTTCAGTGATTTAAAAGCTGCATTTGCCACAAGTGAAGGTGATTGTGATGAGGAATTTATTGCTAGTAGGGGTTAGTTCAATTGTTTCAAAGTGAGGAAGGATTTACATAACATTAAAGGGCAAGTAGGAGTTGTCCATAAATTGGACGTTTGTAACTTGGGGACTGCTTGTATTTCCCTTTTCTAGAAAAGTTTCCACTTCCCCAATAAATCTCTGTTTCAGTCCCTTTTGTATTTTTTTTTACAGGTTTTAATTTGATTTTTCTTTCTTAATTTCTTTCTTTCTTTGCCATTCCTATTTCCAGACAAGAATTTAAACTGCATAAGGGCAAGCACTATGTATATACAATTTACTCACACTCTTTGGTATATAGTAGGGGCTCAGTAGATATGTGTTAAATGATTAAATGGATAAATAAATGAAAAAAAAGGGATAAGCCAAGATTAAATTTTAAAATGTACAGAACATAAATAATAATACCTTGGAGGTATTATTGTAAAGGTATTATTGTATCTTGTAAAATGGCCTCCAAATGATACTTGCCTCCTTGTATTCATGCCTTTGTGTAATTACCACTCCTTTTTGAATGTGAGCTGGATCTAGTGACTTGCTCTTAACCAATGTTGTTACTGTTGGGTGCTGTAGAGTTGATTCCAACTCATAGGGACCCCATGTGACACAGTAGAACTGCCCCATAGAGTTTTCTTGGCTGTAATCTGTGCAGAACCAGATAGCCAGGTCTTTCTCCTGCAAAGCCACTGGGTAGGTTCCAGTAAAAAACCTTTTGGTTAGCAACCAAGTACTTAACTGTTGTGCCACCATGGCTCATTCTTCTAATCAATAGAACACAACAAAGATGGTGGATTTTTTTTTTTTTTTAGGCAAAAAAAAAAAAAAAGATTGTGTTAACACACTCCCTCTTTTGGTGACTTTCTCAAAGCAAGGTGTCAAGTTAGAGAAGATCACATGTCAAGGACCTCAGCTAACACGGAACCAAGACTCTCAGTCCAAAAGTTCCTGAGTAACTAAATCCTGCCAAGAGACAAATGAGTAAACTTAAAAGTGGCTTCTTTCTCAGGTAGGCCGTCAGATGAGATGACAGCCATGATTGACACCTTGACTGCAGCTTTGTGAGAGACCCTGAAGCAGAGAACCAGCTAAGGTACGCCCACCTGAATTCCTGTCTCACAGAACTATGAGTTAATAAAAGTGTGTTGCTTTAAGTCTCTGAGTCTTAGGGCAGTATGTAATTTAATTAACTAGAACAGATTTGGACTGCCAGAGAATCTGCAAGGGAACAAGGGTTACTATTTTGCAGTGAATTATTAAGAGAGAATCATGACAGTGGAGAACACACACAGAGAGAAGGAAAAATGGGAGATAATGTTGGCTCTCTCTGAAGAGAGACAGTACTTTCTGCTTCTGATTTTCCACTCCCCAATATTGTGTCGCTCTGTATTTCCAGGTCTTGGATACAAGTAACAATTCTTTTCTTCTTGTTCTTTTGATATATACATTTCTGTTTTCTTGAGCTAGTTTTAGTAGTTTATTATTTATTGAGACCAAATTAACATTGAATAAGAATCTGCAAGATGCCCTGGTGACACAGTTGTTAGGTGCTCAGCTGCTAAACAAAAGGTGCATAGGTCAAACCCATCAGCTGATCTGTGGAAGAAATATGGGGCAGGCTGCCTTCCTAAAGATTACAGCCTTGGAAACCCTAGGGGGCAGTTCTACTCTGTTCTGTAGGGTCACAATGAGTTGGAACCAAGTCAACAGCACACAAAAACAACAACACCAAGACAATGTGCATATTTATACTATTGAAAATATAGGCAATGTTTAGTAAGCAATTAAAGGAATAAGAAGAGACAAATGGATACTTGATAGGGTGTTAAAATGTAACTTTGGGGAAAGTATAGTAGAAGCAGGATTGAAGGAAAAAAAGGAGGATATTGAACAAATGAAATTCAGAGTAATAAGGAGGTGGTGCTTGTGGAGGAAACAAGGAAGTGAGTCTAATTATTTAACTTACAGGATAAATAAAATCAATGCAGTGCTAATTTAGTTGATGAAGCATCATTTTCCATTTTAATGCTCTATGTAGCTCAAATTAGCCATGCATTAGTTAGACTCATTTGTATGCAAAGGAAGAAACTTCAAATTGACTTAGCTTAAAAAAAAAAAAAAAGTGAATAAGAATGTCCTAAGGAATGTCTGTTAGTATCAAACAATTTTACTGAAAAAATATTAAAAAGCTGAGGGACAAATGTGGGTCTCAAAGATCATTGTAACCCAAAGCCAGAATAATCCAAACTGTATCAGACACCGGTCTGTAATTATCTTCTCCTATTACTTTGATTCTCTCCAACTACAGACTTTCTCTATGCAGCAAGAAAAAATGATTACCAGCAAGACCATGATTTTATATTTCATGCTTTCTGGCATCATCGTTGAGAATATTGAACATACTCAATCCCAAATCAGGAGTTCTGAGAAAGGCATTTACTGACCCAGATTCAGTAAGGTGCCCATCACTGGAACAAGTATCAGTGGTCAGGAGACATAGTCACGTTATATTAACCCAACACTAGTATTGCTAAGTGGATGGAGGAAAGAAGATGCATATAAAAAATAACCACTGTGTTAGAAATGGCACTAAAAGCACAAGTAATAAAAGGAAAAATAGACATGTAAAACTTCATAGGAATTAAAAATTTTGTACAGCAAAGAATATTACCAAGAAAATGAAGGGGCAACATACAGATGGGAGAAAATATTTGCAAATCATGCATTTGATAAGGGTCTAGTATCTAGATAAGTCTCTTGTGGTGCAAATGATTAATATGCTTGGCTGCCAACTGAAAGGTTGTAAGTTTGAGTCTACCCTGAAGCACCTCTGAAGAAAGGTCTGGCAATATATAAAAAAAATAATACTTCTAAAAAAATCAGCCATTGGAAACCCTATGGAGCACAGTTCCGATCTGACACAAATGGGGGTTGGATGAGTCAGAACTGACTCAAGGGCAACTGTTTATCTAGAAGATATAAAAATTCCTACCCTAAAACAAACAAAAGCAAGCCAATTGTAAAAATGCCTTGAATAGACATTTGTCCAAAGAAGATGTACAAATAGCCAATAAGCAGATGAAAAGATGCTCAACATCATCATAGTTTAGGAAATTGCAAATCAAAACCACAATGAGATGCTGGTTCACACCCACCAGAATCGTTATAAAAATAAACACATACATAAATAAAAGGAAAGAACAAGTGTTGGAAAGGCTGTGAAGAAATTGGAACATTCGTACATTGATGGATGATAAGCAAAATGATGCAGCTACTGTGGAAAAGTTTGGCAGTTCCTCAAAAAGTTAAATAGAAAATGACCATATGACCCAGAATGTCCACTCCTAGATATAACCAAAATAACTGCAAACATGTTCAAACATTCAAGCATTGTAAACAAATGTTCATAGCAGCACTACTCACAATAGTCAAAAAGATGGAGACAAAGCAAATACCTAAGGAACAAACAAAATGCAATATATTTGTGAAACAGATTATCATTCAGCAATATAAATATTATTCAGCTACAAAATGGATGGACCTTGAAAAACATTATGCTAAGTGACAGAATCCAGACACAACAAAATGTTCCATATTTTATAATCCCATTTATATGAAACTTTCGCCAAGAGATGTATCCAAAGAAACAGAACATAGAGCAGCGGTTATAAGGGGCTGTGGGATGGGGGAAGGAAGAGGAATGACTGTTTATTGGGTTCAAGGTTTGTTTGATTGTGATGAACACGTCTCAGAGCTAGATCAAGGTGATGGTTGCACAAGATTATGAATATACTAAATCTACAAATTGTACACTTTAAAATGACTAATGGTTAATTTTATGTTTTGTGAATTTTACCTCAATTAAAAGAAAAAAAAAGAGAGATGAGAAAATTAAAACATATATATAATAAACCCATTGCCATTGAGTTGATTCCGACTCATTGCAACCTCATAGGATAGAGTAGAACTGCCCCATAGAGATTCCAAGGACTGCCTGGTGGATTCAAACTGCCAACCTTTTGGTTAGCAACCATGGCTCTTAACCATTAGGCAACCAGGGTTTCCATATATATATACATCTAATAGAAAACATATATATTATGGTTTATTTTACTCAATTATTTAGGCACAATCTAAGTTATCAAGTATATATAGAGAAGTCCCCGGGTGGTGCAAACTGTTAACACGTTCAGTTGCTAACCAAAAGTTTGGATGTTAGAGTCCACCCAGAGGTGCCTGGAGATCTACTTCGGAAAACACAGCCAGTGAAAACACTGTGGAGCACTATTCTACCCTGACACATGTGGGGTCACTATAGGTTGGAGTCTACTCAAAGAACAACTAGCACACACATACACACACACACATACACACCCCATTTTCAATGCTGTAATACATACATACTCATGTGTGCATACACTTTATAGGGTGTGCACATCTTATCTCAATTACAATATTATGTTAAAACAATCATATAATACTATGCAATTACACATCCCCATGTTCAGAAACTACACCCCTAATTCTAATTACCTGATTTATATTTAGTTGTTCTTAATCACTTAATAATGGCAAAAGGAGGGCAAATATACGAATTAAATGCATGTGGAGAGTTAAATAACAAAACCCCCTGGATTCTGAAACTGATCACTATTTTGTAACGGCAGTTCAATATTTATACTGAAAGTAAGGATAAAGGAGGAGTCTCTGGGTGGTACAAATATTTAATATACTCATCTGATAACTGAAAGGTTGAAAGTTTGAATCCAAGAGAGGCACCTCAGAAACGCTGGTGGCGTGTTGGTTAAGTGCTACAGCTGCTAACCTAAAGGTCTGGCAGTTTGAATCCACCAGGCACTCTTTGGAAACTCTACGGGGCAGTTCTACCCTGTCTTATAGGGTTGCTGTGAGGGATAAAAACTTTTAAGTGAATGGGGGATAAAAACTTTAAAAAAAGAATTATTTTTTGTATTCAGGGCCTTCTACTCTCCATCACCCCAATCAAGTGTTTATATATTTTATACTTAGAGTTTGTTTAAGCAGTTTTATCTGTTTTGAAGAAAGGATTCTGGAATCAAATAAAAATTTAAAAGCACTGATATAATGATTCAAAAATCCAGGTTATGTCTGACTTTTTTTTGTTTTTTTAATATTTATATTAAAAAAAAAAAAACTAGCAATCACTGAGGAAAAATATTTTCCCAAAAGTTCATCTAAGATGCTAAAATTGATTGCCGCAAATTGTCTCCAAAAGCATTTGGAGCTATGTCATCATTATTGAAATAAAATAGAGATAGATAGCTGCTTTTGAGTCAATTCTGATTTATGGTAATCTTATGTAAAACAGAATGAAATTTTGCCTTCTTCTGCTTCATAATCATGAACTCTGGCATGTTTGAGGCCCCCATTGTGCCAATCCATTTCATCTAGGGTCTCCCTCACTTTCATTTGCCTTCTACTCTGCTAACATGATGTCTTCCTCCAGCAATTGATCCCTCCTGATGACATGTCCAAAGCAAGTGAGCAGGACAATGTTGTCTTGTGATTCACAGGATTTTTGTTGATTACTATTTGGAAGTAAATAGCAAGGCCTTTCTTCCTAGTCTGTCTTAGTCTGAAAGGTCCCCTAAAACCTGTCCACCATGGGTGACACAGCTGGTATTTAAAATATCAGAGGCATAGCTTCCAGAATCACAGCAATGTGCAATTACCACAGTGTAACAAAATGGCAGTTGAAATAATGTAGCCACAAATAAGTACACATATAAGTACACACGTAAATGTAATTGTGTGTGTGTGTGCTCATGATGTTTATATCATTTGATTGTGTTACCTTACATTCAGCAAAAGTAGTTTAACACCTTAGTCTAAAACTAGTATGGTCATTCGTTACTCAAGGTTTGTTAAACATTTTGTTTGTTAAATCTCTTTGTCTACTCTTATTAAATACTTCAGTCTCCAAACATCAATTTGATTAATGATCACATATTTTTTTTGTCAATGTATTTTATTGTTTAAACTTTGCCTTTGTTTAGATTAACTTAAAATTTTATAATGTATATCTTCTGCAGATCTCCAGTTTAATTTAAAGCCATGCAAAAAATACATAAATCCAGTATTTCTAGGCAGGAATATGAAAGCATGAGAACTAAAATTCATGATTTTTATTGAGTAAGTATTTAATTGTAAAATTTATATTGGTGACCACATTACTAAATTTGTCTTTTTATGATGATGACACTTAAAAACTTTCCCTCCAAAGTCAGAAAATAAAAAAAATAAATAAAAATCCTTGCTATCCAAATTATTATTTGCTACAACTTTGAGATGACGAGATTGATTAATGTGAATATGGCAAAAACAATGAAACATTTAGCATGAATATTGAATACTTAACAACTAAGTTATAATTATTTTCAAATTATTATTCCTACCTCAAAAATCCAAGAGAATCAACTGATCAAGTCATTAGAACTAACGAGAGGGATCAATATATAACAGATCAAAAAAAGAAATAGATTAAAAGTTGCCAATAACAAGTGTTAAAGTCAAAAGACTCATATAAACTGGGAACAAATATAATGTAACTATTAATACATAACAACAAATGCGGGAGGGTCAACTTACAAAAATTCAGTTCTCTGAACTTACAGTAGATATGAATGTTAGACAGGGAATATCAATATTTTTATATTTGTTTTTACATAATTGCTGGTTCAGAAACATGTTTCCTGGAATTATCAAATTCCAAAACTAAAACTTCTTGAGTTTTGTTTTTTTTTAAATAATTTTTATTGTGCTTTAAGTGAAAGTTTACAAATCAAGTCAGTCTGTCACATATAAGCTTATATACACCTTACTACATACTCCCATTTACTCTCCCCCTAATGAGCCAGCCTGCTCCCTTCTTCCGGTCTCTCCTTTCATGACCGTTTTGCCAGTTTCTAACCCTCTCTACCCTCCCATCTCCCCTCCAGACAGGAGATGCCAATACAGTCTCAAGTGTCCACCTGATACAAGTAGCTCACTCTTCATCAGCATCTCTCTCCAACCCATTGTCCAGTCCCTTCCATGTCTGATGAGTAGTCTTCGGGAATGGTTCCTGTCCTGGGCCAACAGAAGGTTTGGGAACCATGACTGCCGGGATTCTTCTAGTCTCAGTCAGACCATTAAGTCTGGTCTTTTTATGAGAATTTGGGGTCTGCATCCCACTGATCTCCTGCTCCCTCAGGAGTTCTCTGTTGTACTCCCTGTCAGGGCAGTCATTGGTTGTGGCCGGGCACCATCTAGTTCTTCTGGTCTCAGGATGATGTAAGTCTCTAGTTCATGTGGCCCTTTCTGTTTCAGGCTCATAGTTATCGTGTGACGTTGGTGTTCTTCATTCTCCTTTGATCCAGGTGGGTTGAGACCAATTGATGCATCTTAGATGGCCGCTTGTTAGCATTTAAGACCCCAGACACCACACTTCAAAGTGGCGATGCAGAATGTTTTCATAATAGAGTTTATTATACCAATTGACTTAGAAGTCCCCTTAAGCCATAGTCCCCAAACCCCTGCCCTTGCTCCACTGACCTTAGAAGTATTCAGTTTATCCTGGAATATTCTTTGCTTTTGGTCCAGTCCAGTTGAGCTGACCTTCCCTGAATTGAGTATTGTCCTTCCCTTCACGTAAAGTAGTTCTTGAGAGAGAGAGTTCTTACCTACTAACTAATCAGTAAATAACACTCTCCCACCCTCCTTCCCTCCCCCCTCTCATAACCACAAAAGAATGTGTTCTTCTCAGTTTATACTGTTTCTCAAGATCTTATAATAGTGGTCTTATACAGTATTTGTCCTTTTACATCTGACTAATTTCACTCAGCATAATGCCTTCCAGGTTCCTCCATGTTATGAAATGCAAAACTAAAACTTCTTGAGTTTTGATTGGGAGATCATTGTAGGCAAAATTTTATTTGAGGAGAATTGATATTTCAGTACATTGAATCTTTGAATAAAGCAACATGGAATGTCACAACAATCATTCAGGTCAAATTTTCTCTCTTTCATTTCTTGATCTATTCCACAGCTTTTTAAAACCACAGTAAACTTTTACAACCCATATAGCACTGCGTGGGAATGCACTAATTGTTCAAATAGATGGAATAGAAAGTCCTAAGACACAAGTTTGCATTTATTTATTAAAAAATGTACTGAACACCTTCAACAAAAACAAATATATGTATATATATAAAACGTGAGAAAAACATATTTCTATCTCTGAGTATATGGACCTTTATTACTTGTGTACATGAAGTGTGGTGCAATGAATTACTTAACATGGTCATCGTAGCCATAGTCTCTGTGACTCTCCTATAATGATTGAATGGGACTATGCAAATAATCTCTATGAAATCCTAAAGATGTACCACTGGATGGGCTCACTTGTCTATACCAAAAAATTTGGAAGACAACTACCTGGCCAACCAACTGGAAGGGATCCATTATTTGTGCCCATTCCAAAGAAAGGTGAACAGAATGTGGAAATTACTGAACAAAATTATTAATATCACAAGCAAGTAACATTTTGGTGAAGATCTATCAAAAGTAGTTGCAGCAGTACATTGACAAAAAATTCCAGAAATTCAAGCTTGATTCAGAAGAGGACATGGAACCAGGGATATCATTGCTGATGTCAAAGAGGACTTGAATCATTTCCTGATGAAGATCAAAGACTACAGCCTTTATTTTGAATTACACCTCAACATAAAGAAAACAAAAATACTCACAACTGGACCAATAAGCAACATCACGACAAACAGAGAAAAAATTGACGTCAAGAATTTCCTCTTACTTGGATGTACAATCAACTCCTTTGGAAGCAACAGTCAGGAAATCAAAGGCCGTGGACAAGGAATATCATTGCTGATGTCAGATGGATCTTGGCTGAGAGCAGAGAATACCGGAAAGATGTTTATGTGTGTTTTACTGACCATGCAAAGGCATTAGGCTCTGTGGATCATAACAAATTGTGGATAACATTGCAAAGAATGAATTTCAGAACACTTAATTGTGCTCGTGAGGAACCTGTACATAAACCAAGAGGCAGTCATTCGAACAGAGCAAGGGGATACAGCATTGGCCAAATTTGCTGCAAAGACCTCTTTAAAGTGTTGAAAAGCAAAGGTGTCACTCTGAGGAGTAAAGTGCACCTGCCCCAAGCCATGGTATTTTAAATTGCCTTATATGCATTTTTTTATATGCATGCGAAAACTGGACAATGAATAAGGAAGGCCGAAGAAGAATTGATACCTTTCAATTATGGTTTTGGCAAAGAATACTGAATATACCATGGACTGCCAGAAGGATGAAAAAGTCCACCTTGAAGAAATAACAGCCAGAGTGTTCTTTGGAATGTAGGATGGCAAGACTTCATCTCATGTACTTTGGACATGTTATCAGGTGTGGCCAGTCCCTGGGGAAGGACATCATGCTAGGTAATGTGGCAGGTCAGTGAAAAAGAGGAAGACCCTTCATAAGATGGATTGACACAGTGGCTGCCACATTAGGCTCAAACATAACCATTGTGAGGATGGCACAGGACTGCGCAGTGTTTCTGTCACTGTGAAAATCAACTCCACAGAACCTAACAACAACATGTAAATCCTGTTTATGAAACTCTAACAAGGGTATTGTTCAGTTTTGCCATCGAGCTAGACTAAAATGAACCATGCTAGAGGCACAAAGGGAGGATTTCACCAGCAACAGCGAAGAAGAGCCAGCACTGGAGCACATCCTTTGGACTGGGATCCCTGCACTGAGAAGCCCCTGGAACCAGGAGACTGAGAGAGAGAGAGAACTGTTAACACTGAAGACGGTGAGAAGTGGCAGAGAATCTGTGGAAGCAGAGGCAAGACGCCAGCAAGAGACCAGCAGGAGACTGTGCATTGAGCTTCCTGTCCCACGGAGTGAGAAAGCTCAGTGTCTTCAGGCAGGAGGCTTGCTGGTGGAGTAAGTAGGGTGCCTCTGGGCACATGGTGGACCTAGGTTTGCTCACCCAAAGAGCTAGAGCTGAGCGCTTTCAGTAAGGTAAGACCTACTGGCAGAGTGAAGTATCTTAAGGCTCTGATCGGAAGAGCTAAAAGACCTTCATAACACTTGCTGGAGCAGGGGAAGAAGCCGAGGGGCCAGAGAGAGGCAAGCCTGAAGGTCACAGCTGAGAAGACACTGTCCTGATCAAAGAACTGTATCCTGGGCATTCTTGAGCCTAAATTGTAACCTGTTACTTCCCTAATAAAACCCATACTCCTGAGGATTGTCTGTGAGTTCTGTGTCATCACTGCAATGAATTACCAAACTCAGCAGAGAAATAGGGTGTGCCATGGGAGGGATGGTTGGTGTCAGAATTGGTAAAACGGTCAGAGGTTGGAGGCATATTAGACCTCCACTCACAGGAATTAGCCTTGGACTACTGACCTTGATTTTCCTTCTGCCTTGTGAAGTTAGAGGAGTTCAGAGGCTGCCCCCATGCCCTTTTTAGAGGAAGCATTTTATAACACTGTAGAAATTATGCAAGTAGAGTTATGCATTGCTTAACATCCACTTAAGTTCTGTGAAATAAGAGTATGCAATTTGGACGTTCTAAGAACACCCTATAATATACTGGCAGTCCCTGGGTTACTCACTCAGCTCCACCCACTCTTCCAGCCCCTGAGGACCAGGAGCAGTCCCGCCAGCAGCCCCCGACTTTCCAGGTGTGCGGCTGTGGACCCGGCAGGGTCTACACCAGCAGCTGGATCAAGACACTAAGCAGTGCGTGGGCGAATGGGCGGCACAGAGAGAGGTGGCTGTGAGGACCTGGCAGGGAGCCTGTTTGTGGGTGCCAGGTCTGTGGCTGGCAGTGGTGGCCCTGGTTGCCCACACCCTGTTGGTGCTGCCACTTCCTGATCATATGTAGCTGCCACTGCTGCCTCGACTGGGGAGCCCGCCCTGCCAGTGCCTCGGCAGGCACTGCAGAGGCTGGGAGCGAACAGAGGTGCTGGGGGGATTGGGATGTACCCTGGAGTCCCGCTGCTCATTTACTATGGGGATTTAGGGTCTTTAAAACCAGTATGAGGGAAATAATAAACAAAAGGAGAGCTGCTTTCCCTTAAAAAAAAGAAAAACTGATGTATATGCTGCTGGACGTTACCCAAAGGGACCTCGCGTGGCACATACCTGTACAGGTTTTGATAGCAATTAACCGTTCACTTGAACCGAAATAAATGTGATCGTTTTCAATACAGCATTCACCAAAACTAATTCTCAAATGTGCTAAACTATATACAAATCATAACGAGCTAAAATAAATATTTAAAAAGTAGTTTTTATAACCTTAAGATCAAGAATAAAATTTTAAATAAGTTAGGAAGCAAAATAATAAAACCAAAGTGTCATTTAATAAATTTATATGGCAAAAGTATACATTTTTAGTATTTTTTTTTAATTCTAGCATCACCTTCTATTTCACTTTTGCCTTGCGATTAATGACTATATTATCACCTGTCTCAGTGGACACCACTGCAATTACTTTAGATATTGGTAATAAATTGCCAAGGCCACAGATGTCTTTGAAAAACACATATTGCTTTAAACTCACTAATAGGTCTTGTCTTCTTTTAGTTTTATTTTTTAGTGTTTTATTTTTAGTTTATACTTTTGTCGAGATATGTGTCAACAAATACTAAGTAAAAATGTACATTGGATCTGCCTGTTACATAAAATTTGAAGTTATGGTTTCTCATATTATTACTCTTTTTTTCTTAAAAACAATATATGAAGCATCATATTTACAATAGTCTTCAGAATTAGCTGTCATTTTGCTTTGCTTTTTTTCCTAGGCATAAAACAGGAAGGAAAAATTATAACTAACATTGTCCTCAGAATAATTTCCATTTTAGAAATAAAACGAACATTTTAAAAATAAAACATTGAAAACAAAAAATGATCGTCATTATAGGAAATATTTGATGTGACTTATGAAAGGACCCTGAAGAGCACTCATGTATTTGCTACTAGTAAGTAACATTTAGGGGTTTTGGAACACATGAAATAATTGGTGGTATTTGTGTAGGATGTTTTACATTCATACTAAATAAAAATGCAGATAAAATGTTCTATCTTTTTCTAGAGAGTAAACAGCATAGTATATTTTAAAACACTGAGAAAAAGGCATGGAGAATGTGTAAAATGGCCTTGTACGTTAGTGTCAACTAACTGTTCTGCACTCCTCATTTCAAAAGCATTGACTGCTTCTCTCCTACATCAGAAATAATAGGAGTTAGCATAGCTAGGGGGAGAAAATGAGGCTTTTGATGACAGACTCTGCTGTACAATCAAAGTTGCGATAAGATTCTTCTCATTGTTTTCCTAGGCAGAAATTGATACAAGTGTCTGGCATCCTGAATTTAAATTCCACAAGGAATTGTATATAAAATTTTTGGAGTGAAAAAATATAAATGGGCATAACCGTTGGTTATTTGTAGAGGAAAATAAACTAGACACATTTAGGTAAACCCACATTATACATATCATAGCTTTGTAAATTCTGGTTCTTTATTCTGTATATAAAGAAAGAAAGCTTTTTTTTTAAGATACAGAAATAGCTATTGACTGCATTACTATCCTTTCTTCTATGTTATATTTTTTTAACCAAGGTATAAATACAATGTTTCTTATTTTTTAGGTAACAATGTATTTAAAATGTATTTTGTTTTCCTTTGCTCTTCTGACCAAATTAAATACTGCAGGATAGAAAATTACTTCTCTTTTCTATGTTTCCCTTGTGCTTAGATATGGAGCTAAGC
The DNA here is from genome assembly GCF_024166365.1 of Elephas maximus indicus. NCBI lineage: Eukaryota > Metazoa > Chordata > Mammalia > Proboscidea > Elephantidae > Elephas > Elephas maximus. The sequence continues at coordinate 38,381,551 of NC_064836.1, read as the reverse complement.
ATATATTCCTTTCCAGTTAATATGATGGGAAAAATTTGATGACATTGTGGCCTTTTTATTTTGCCACTAGCAATTACCAGGAGAAAGCTATGTTATGCCCCTGAATGTTAACGTAACTGAAGAATAGGAGGATGTTGGTGGCAAGAGCTTTTATAATTGTAAATATAATACAATGTGATAAATTTATATTAATTTCAGCATCCAAAATCAATTACTGCTTAATTAACGTCATATATATATATATTTTTATATTTTATATGGAGCCCTGGCACAGTGGTAAAAGCACTCTACTAACCAAAAGTCAGCAGTTCAAAATTATCAGCTGCCCTGTGGGAGAAAAATGTGGCAGTACGTATCCATAGAGATTCACAGCCTTGGAAACCCTATGAGGTCTCTATAAGTTGGAATGAACTCAAAGGCAGTGGGTGCCATAACCAAAACCAAACCTGTTGCCATTGAGTCATATTGACTCATAGTGACCTAATAGGACAGAGTGGAACTACCCCATAGGATTTCCAAAGAGCACCTGGTGGATTCAAACTGCCAACATGTTGGTTAGCAACCAAACACTTAATCACTGCACCATCAAAGCCATATATATATATATGTGTGTGTGTGTGTGTGTATTTGAATATTTTTAATACTTCTGTGAGTAATAAAAAGTCAAAGTAAGCCAATAAGACTTACAGAATTATAAGACAATTCTCATGTTGAGATTTTTATTACTCAACATATCTAAATTTCATATCTGGTAAGTGATATGCTGGTTGAGTTTTAAAAATGGTTCTCTGAGGAAAAAAATAAAATGCACAGTGCCTGCCAATGTTGTGGTGTAATTACTCCCACCAAGCCCAATTTCCAGCTACCCACCTGAGCGTGGTGTTTGAAAGACATGCTCACAATTGATTCTCGTGAGCCAGTTCCAGCACAACATGGCCACTGATGATTCTTTTATTATGATGCAAATGATAACAGTTAATGAAATTACAGATATTAGGTGCAGAAAGTAAAGCAACCTAAAAGTAGAATAGGAATAAATTCATAATGCTACATGCATAACATGAATGCAGAAGACACCTGAAACACAGTACCTTTGCTAAGTAATTCAAAGCTGTCAGAAAACAAAAGCTAAAACCAAAACCAAACACTTGCTGAATGTCATTAACTCCTAGTGAGTCTCTTGAAAATTGGAACTTTCTTCACAATTCCAAAATGTGCAGAATTTTGTCCCTTGCAGTTGTAGGTTTGTGATCCCTGCTTCTCACAGGCTTTTAGCTGGGGCTGTTCTCAGTTTCTAGAGCCCACTCACCATTCCCTGCCATATATTCCTCTCAAGACATGGCAGTTTCTACACCATTTAGAGGATTTATTCATTCACTCAGCTAAGATAGAATCTTATATCCGGTAACATAATCATTGGTGTGACTCTCCCATCTCCTTTGCCATATAACATAATTAATCAAGGGAGTGAATAGCCCACCATATTCACACTTCCTTCCCACTCTTAAGGGAAGAGGATTTTACAGGGCAAGTTCAAGAAGGAATGAGAGGGTTCATGTTAGAATTTGTCCAACCATAGAAAAGACATTGTATGCCTGTTGTCTAGACCAGTGCCTGGCACAACACATGTGAATATTCCAGGTTAGATTTGCTACTTGACTGTGTATTGTCTTCTTTTGGCTTATTGTTTATATAAATAAAACAACTGAATTTCAAAGTATTTAAGGTGTTGAAGTCATTTTAATGATACAGGAAAACGTATGAGAGCCATAACCTGACTGGTATGCCTTGTTCTTCTGGGTCTCTCAAGTTTTTGGCTTTTGACAGGGAGCTGTCTTATCACTTTTTTTATCCTCTTCATTAATGGGAAATATTTGAATTTTCCTTCTTTGACAGGTTTCCACCTTACACAGCTTCCAGCTTTCTCAGGCAAATAACTTTTACTATATATAATGTTGTTGTTTCTTGCTGTCAAGCTGGCTCTGACTCATGGCAACCCTGTGTACAATAGAAGAAAATTTTGCAAGGTCCTCATCATCTTGACGATCGTTGGTATGCTCAAGTCCATTGTTGTGGCCTCTGTGTATTTTGAGTACCTTCCAAGCTGTTTTTTTTTTTTTTTTCCAAACTGGGGGAGGGTGGCTCATCTTCTGGCATTATATCAAACAATATTCTGTTGTATTGGGTTTTCATTGGCTAATTTTGAGAAGTTATAACCAGGCTTTTTTTCCTAGTCTGTCTTAGTCTGGAAGCTGAAACCTTTCCACCATGGGTGACCCTGCTGGTATTTAAAATGACAGTGGCATGGCTTCCAGCAGCATAGCAACACACAAGCCACCACAGCGTAACAGACTGATAGACGGTTGGTGAAATATATAATATACGTATTCATTATTCATATACAGAGTGGTCAGCCCCTGCTCTATGTTAAATTTTGGATAGCAGTTCTACACAGATGGTCAATAAATGATCTACTTATTTTTTTAATCATTATGAATTTGTATGGTTGATGTCTTCAGTCATGTGTTATACTCTTATGCTATCACCTTGCAATCACAAGGAATGGGAGATATTATGGAGGAGTTGACAGTGCCTGCATTCTATGTTTTATCATTTCTTCTTTTCTATTTCTGGCTGCACTTCAAAGACCTCTGGATATTTATAGTTAGGGTGAGCTTTTTTTTTTTTAATTTACACTATACGACAGCTACAGAGACATTATTTACTTGGAATAGCTTTCACATGAAACAAAATGCCTCACCTGCAAGGTTGAAAAAATAAGTACGCATAAATGAAAAAAACCTCAGAGACTGCTATCCCATTTAGCCATTCACTAAAATGTATAATCACTACTATGGGGGGTCGGGGGAACTTTTTGGCTTATTTATTTATTTTTTAACTTATCTGGTCAGATATAGATCCATCTTTTAGACAACACTGCAACTTAAAGGTTGATAATTTTCAGTAGATGATATTTTTGAGTATTTCTGAGGGAAGTGACTCACCTTTAAACTTAAGGTACTGCTCTTAACACATGGCCGCTGACCGTGGTGCTGAACTATAACTCACATTTTGCTGAGTCTGGGCCACTAGTTCCAATGACAAACGGAATAAAGTCTACAAACTACCTCACACAAATAATGCTTTGGATTTCTTGTTGTACTCACTTGCAGAGCTGAAAGGTACATTTTTCTTCCAATCCTTAAGGACAAAAATGCATTAGTCTTTCCACTTCTAATCCAATCAGTGCCATTTTCCTCTTATGAGTAAATGGTTGTATGAGGCCTCTGTGGGTCGTTATGGCCACTGGCTTATGAAAGCTTCAGTGTGATTCAGAACATCTATATTATCCTCTAACCTTTTATATAGCACTTTGGCTGCTGTAAATAACAAGTTGGGTACTTCAGGGTACAGCTGTTTTAATCTTGTTATGTCTTAATTTTATACAGCTACTCTGGCCCCTAGATCCATTGTCTTAAACAATATACATTGCATACTCATTTACTACCCTAATTTAATACCTTATATACCAAACATTATTCTAAGTGCTTTTGTGAAAATTTACAAATAAGACCCCTATGAAATATTTATTATTATTACCATTTCCCAAATGGGGAAACTGAGGTACCACGTGACTTTAATTAAATAAGGTCACAGGATCACAGAATGCCAGTTTTTCCTTCTGTTAAGAGAAAAATTAAAAACTTTACAATAGAATTAGGTTTTGCATAACATTGTTTTTAAATTCAATGAAAACCAAATCTAATGATTTGTGATTTCACAATGTGCCCAATATTGCCTTGATCAAGGTTTGTGTCCAAAATTAATGTTTCATTGTGTGACGAACTAAATATGTATATACACACACATTAAATTCTTTGTGAAAGACTGTGAAGAGCCTGAGATTTTTACGTACCTTTAAATTAACCAGTTGTCTTGCCAAAATTTCAGGAATCATAGTAGAAGACATGAAACCCCTGGGTCAGAGACAAAGGGCAGTTTATTACTTGTAGCAATAATCATACCCGAAGTATCAGCAATATTGTGCCAGTTCCCTAAAATCAGATTCTCAGAGGGTGATGCAAAGAGGCCTAGATGATACCTGCACATGCAGTGAGGTGCATTACTGGGAGAAATACTGAATTTAAGTAACACCAATATTTTAAACTGGGTAGTTTGCATCCATGCTCTTTGCTCTTCAGAGGGAGATACTATATCTTCCAAGGCTTTTTGCTATATAAATATGTTGTTTGTTGTTAGGTGCCATCAAGTCAGTTCTGACTTTTATGTACAACAGAACAAAACACTGCCCAGCCCTGCACCGTGCTCACAACCGTTGTTTTGGTTGAGCCCATTGTTGGAGCCACTGTGTCAATCCATCTCATCAAGAATTTTCCTCTTTTTTCCTGACCCCTGGTTTACCAACCATGGTGTCCTTCTTTGGTGACTGTTTTCTCCTGATAACATGTCCAAGTATGTGAGACGAAGTCTTGACATTCTCTGTTCCAAGGAGCACTCTGGCTGTATTTCTTCCAAGACACACTTGTTCCTTCTTTTAACAGTCTGTGGTATATTCAATATTCCTTGCCAACATCATAATTTAAAGACATTGATTCTTCTTTGGCCTTCCTTATTCATTGCCCAGCTTTTCTTATGAATACAAAACACTTGAAAAGATTATTTGGGAAAAAGTGAAGATGTACAATGTTATGATGTACATAAGTGCAAGAGATTATTGAGAATATTTTCCCAACCCTCTTTGGTTAATTTTCCCCTGTACTGTGCAGATTTTGGTAGTGTATCCTGGTCAGATGAGTAAATGTTTCACGTTTATTTTCAAAGATGTTTTCTGGTGGTTAGCTGAACCTACTTTTCACTGGCTTACAAGTATTTGGTCCCTGAAGCAGTCAAATTGTAAATGATGCATTTATTCAAGCAAAGGAATGGCATAACAAGTTAAACTGTCAGAATACCTAATGAGTCATCCTCCTCGTCCCATGCTGGTTTTATAAAATTACCTGGATCCTGCTTTTGAGTTCTAACTTAATACACTACCATACATTTCCTAAGAATAAAGAACTTAAAACCAACCCATTGTCTATTACTGTCGAGTCAATTCCAACTCATAGAGACCTTATAGGACAGAGTAGAACTGCCCCATACGGTTTCCAAGAAGTGGCTGGTGGATTTGAACTGCCAACCATTTGGTTAGCAGCCGAGCTCTTAACTACTATACCAAGAGGGGTCCCAAACTTAAGACTAGGGGAGAGAAAACCAGACTGGCAGACTATTGACTATGTGTGACTCCTATGATAGTTCAATAAATGCCACAAAAAAAAAAAAAAAACATTGCTGTTGAGTCAATTTCAACTCATGACAGCACCATGTGTTACAGAACTATATAGATATTATCTACTGCTAATAGCCTGGTTCAACATGTTATATATTGTAGTGCTATAACATTGTATATCAATCTGAGTTCTGGAAAAAAAAGAAAAGAAGTTGTGAAACTCAAATAGATTTAGATGAAGAAGATATAAAGAGGGAGTTATTTATTGTAAACATGCCATTGTTAAAGGAACTGACAGTAGATGATGAGACACCCAGGGACTAGGACCATTGCTTTCTTTAAGCCTAAAGCACTAAGATAAACATGGTAGAGTGCATTACTGGTCTATATATTTGATCCCTGACTCATCCAACATCCGTTGTCATCTCACTATAAAAGCCAAGTCTACCTTCCTGCCCTTGATTCTTAGTTTGACATGTGACTTCCTTTGAAAAATTCCTAGTAGGTGTAATGTAATCAGAAACTTGAATTAAAAAAAAAAAAAAAAAAAAAAACCTGAATGTTTGCACTTTCTCTTTTGCCCTCACTATAAGGGCATTTATTAGCCAAGCTGAGGAGCAAGGCTGAGTCACCCCAGGCATGCCTGCCTGAGCCATCCTAGGTCACCTTGTGTGCTGTTTCCATCTAAGTCTAAAAATGAGGAAGCATCCAGGTTAGGGAGGTGTACTAATGAAAGATAGTGAATATGACACTGGAGGCAATATGACAAGGTGAACAAGGTTTTGGTCCTAACACATACTTTTAGGTTATAAAATTTGTATATTTAATGTCCAGTATTTTCTTCCATGTTATTATGGATAAAAGCTATATCATACTTATGGACACTCAACTGTCCTTTGCTTCAATCTTAAAAAAAAAAAAAAATGGTTTGTCATTAATTAGTTAAACTCTTCTCCAAAGAAAATAGAAAACAGACAGTCACATCAGTCATCTGATTCAGCCATCTTCTTATATTGGGTGGTGGTGTTTTCCAACTCAGGCCAATGCTTTGAATCAATAATTTCTAATTCTGATTGCAAAGAATATGATCATTAAATGTATTGATCATTTAAATAAATAAAAAAAAAAAACTATCTTTCTACACTTACTTAGTCAACCAAGTTTCTGCAGGTTCATCATTCTTTTCCAAAATAAATCCAAGTGTGTCTAGTCATTGTTTCTACTTCTATTTCTAATCTGACTTGGAATTCAATCTGTTCTGGGGAGAATATCGGAAATATCTATTGTTTTCTAATTATTTTACTACAAGAATTAAGATCTTACACTTATTAGCATACACATTTGAAGTCTGTGCCACTTCCACTTATCCCCACTTGCATATTGGGCAGAAGAAAAGAAAATGCAAATGAAGCTCCTTGATTCTTTTTTTTTTTTTAGTGACAAATGAGAAATTGTATTTCAGCTAGAAAAATGTAACACAGTGTGTCAGTTCAGCATGCAAGTTCTCTAAGGACAGAATACAGATTGCTACACTTTATCTAATCTGAACACTGAGCTGGGGCTGTACCCTGCAGATATCACCCCTGATTCAGAGGACACTCATCTCCCAATTTTTGTCCCTAATTTGATGCTTTCTGCTCTTCATTCCCTCCACACATGCATAGATAACTCTATTTCTTCGCTATTCAAAAGCCTTCTGTGTTGGACTCCATTTACCTGTGGTTGTGTAGGGAAAGACAGGCCCTTCCCTGTTAATTCCCATGGACTTCGATCACAAAAAAATAATGTAATTTTTCATTATTGATACTATTGTCACCAGTAGGTGCTAAAATTATTTAACAGCACTTTAAAATATCCCAAAGACAGAATGATTTCAAGTTCACAATTTTTTTTTTTAACTGAGTCAGTAAGCAGCCTTAGTTAGCTAATGGCCATGGTCATAGGCTCATGGCCGAAGAAAACCAGACTAGTTTCCTTCTATAACACAGTACATATACCTACCTGTATACTGTCTATTGACTTCAGACCGTTTTAGATCATAAGCTCTGGGGACAATAGGCATTTTCTCAATATATAACTTGACCTGAATCTAATTGTAATTATACTGGGATATACATGCAAAAAATTAAAATTGAGTAGTGATGGAGATAATTTATGAAATGAGAACATGATGTAGCTGTGTAAGCTTGCTACAGTTAAAAAAAAAGAAACAAAACTTTAAATGTCTCTCTTATATGTCTAAAGTTCTTGATATTAATCACGTTTTCAAAACAAAGATTTCATATATTTCTAATGTGTATTCTCTAAATGTGTACGGAAGTGTTCATTGTTCCCAGTGTTAAACAATAAAGATCTATGGTGTCTAAACAGAAGGAGAAATAAAAGAAAAAAATCTATATAAATCAGTCTGCAGTGATAGGTTTTTTAATTGTCACAAACAGATAAAAAAAAATAAGGATAAAACAGAACACAACTGAGAAATCATAAACTGTGATGTCCAGACATCAGCAAAGTAAAGAAAAAAAATTCAATCATCATGATTTACAAAATCACCACTAGAACAGTTTATCTTTTGCCTTAAGCTTCATCGTAGTGATCTGTATAAAGGGCACCTTAAAATGAAGACTTTCATAAAATGTCTTCATAATCCTAAGTACATTTTATGAAATAGAATTTTTTTCTTAGCATCTGGGTTTTTTGAAGGATCTAAAGAAAAAAGAAATTAGAAGATATTCTGATCAGCATTAAAATATGAAATTAAACAAACAAAAACCATTGCAGTTGAGCCGATTCTGACTCCTAGCTACCCTACATGAAATTTAACCACTGTGAAACAAAAATTTGAGAAAAATGTCATTTAAACAGGGCACAGGAAGAAAAAAACAGAGAGAACTCAAAGTACCAAATCACAAGTTCCCTTTGTGAATATTAAAAATTAAAAGGTCATTTTAGAATAATCAAGTAAAGGGATTGAAAGCATGCCATAAAGCCTCCTTACTAGAGGCCCTAGGCAAGAACAGGCACGGAGGAGATGAAGACTTCTCCTTTCTTTACTGCTGAGCCATAGCATTTTCAGAAAGGCAGTCAAAAGCCTGAGAACCACCGAGCAGAAAACCTTGGAATGGCAGTTTTTCTCTAACCTTGGTTCTCAATGCAATCTTCCCAACAGACACAAACTTAGCTGATAGAAAGCTACCATAATCCAGAAGAGTAAGAATGGGCATAAGACACAAGTGGTACCACTCTACCGAGAAACACTTTCATTGCTTTGGGTCAAGATCAGTTAGAAACAACTGTAAAAGACTGTGTAGGAAAATATCAGTTCTGCCATTGCAAAGAACTAGAAGGTCTTGGAACATTCTGTAACATACCTCTTACTACCAACACAATTCTGAGTACCATGGGCTTGGGGATCTACATGAAGAGTGTTTCTGAAGGTTCCAATTAACAGAAATATATTATGATTTAAATTCCACATAGCTTTAAGTATATCTTCACACATATTAAGCATTTTATCTCCCTGATGTCTGATTTCACAGGCAGATGACATGAATTATGAACTCCTCACAATCCCTTCTCCAACCTTCTTTTGCTTAACATCCTTAACTTCCAATTTATTTTCCATTATGCATCAGCATTTCTCTCATGATGACTCAATAAAGTAGTTGTAATAGGAGGTCAAATATTTGGAAGGACATTGTAGCACCAGGCAGAGGGTAAAAGAAAAGGGGAGAATGATTTTTCATCATAATTTTAAGCTATCGTAAAATTGTCATCACTTAATTGCCTGCAATAAATTTGGTTACCTGCCACACTCAATGGTTGTCTAATTTTCTGGTACTTGGCATCTGTAATAGTAGAAAATTTGTGTTGGGGTATTTATACCAAAAAGAGAAAGACAGTCTTTCTATCTTTCAAAGAGAAAGGGAATCTATAGTAAATTGTGAAATTAGAGAAAATAAATAATAGCCCATGATGTAAAAATGAAGAAAAAAAGCAGCCTTTAGACAGGATGAAAAAATAAGTAAATTTTAAGATCAAAACACAGCAAATAAAAGGATTTAATGTCCCCATTAAAAAAAAGAGATTGTTAAGTATTTAAAAAATATATATAAACCAGATATGTGGCATTTTCAATTTATACACAAAATAGAGTAAAAAATTCAGGGTGGAAACATAGGAACAATAACAATTGTTAACCATATGGGGCTAGGGTCACAACTCCAAACAGAATCAAGAGGTAACATTTTTAAATGATCAATTAATTAATCATGATATTAATATAATATATAATAAACACACATACATACATATATATAAACAGGTATGTATATACACAAGCACATATGTTATTGTTGTTGTTAGTTATGTCTGGTTTGCAACCTTACGTATAACAGAATGAACCATTGCCCGGACTTGCACCATCTTTATGATCTTTGATATGTTTGAGCCCACTGTTGTGGGAATTGTGTCAATCCATCTCACTGAGGATTCTGCACATTTTTGCTGACCCTGTACTTTACCAAAAGTGATATCCCTTCCTAGAGATTGGTCTTTCCTGATGACACATCCTAAGTAAGCTTAGCCATCTTCCATAGAAATATTTGTCCTCATTTAGTGTCTTCATTTAGTGTCTTAAGTCTAAAAATGTTGGCCTCAAATAAACAATAAAATTATACACATTTATATTGTCATTGTGTTAGTAAATTCCTGGTTATGAAAAAAAAAAAATGAAGCAAAAGAAGGTAAGAGTATATAAGCATGAATTCTGTGTTCCATTCAGCAATTTGCCATTTAAAATGCATTTCACTATTTAGAGTATATATTTAAAAGTTAAAATGTTCTTTTCATTTTGCTTTTTTAACACTTTTTTTGAAATAAATCAATTGAAGGTAAAGTTTCCTAAGTTTCTCTTCTTTTTCCTATAATTGTTTTGTCTTTGAATATGTGTAAAAATTGGCAGTTCACATGTTTATTTCATTTTAAATTTACAGTGTCAAATTCAGGAAATGGCTAAGGAGAGATTTGCATAAAAACAATTATGGCTATTTCTTTAAAATCTATTTTTACTACATTATGAATAACTGTCATGGTGTAGTAAAAATAGATTTTTTAAAGCAATAGGGAAGACAGAAAAAGAATTGATGCACTTGAATTATGGTGTTGGTGAAGAATATTTAAGGTACCATAGCCTGCCAAAAGAATCAACAAATCTGTCTTAGAAGTACAGCCAGAATGCTCCTTAGAGCGGAGAATGTACCTTGGACATGTTATCAGGAGGGACCAGTCCTTGGAGAAGGGCGTCATGCATGATAGAGTAGAGGGTCAGTGAAAAACAGGAAGATCCTCAATGAGATGGATTGACACAGTGGCTTAAACAATGGGCTCCAACTTAGCAACAACTGTGAGGATGGTGCAGGACCTGTGAACATTTTGTCCTGCTGCACATAGGGTTGCTGTGAGTCAGAACTGACTGGATGGAATCTAGCAAACAAACGAATTAACTGTGGCATTTACAGGAACATTCTTTTTCTACTACTCATTTCAAGATGAAGCACCAGCATTTTAACTGTCTTCAACATAATATCTGCCTTTTATAAATTCAAAATCAATAATCTTTTGCCTGTCCTTATATGATGGATTATTTCATATACTCTATCTCTCAGAAACCTCACCTCCTGCACTATGCCCCCTCTCTTTTTAACTGTGAGAAAATCATAGTACTGTTTTTATTGAAAACTGCCTTCCCTTTGTGTCTCATGAGCTGTGAGATCCAGTTTTGATTCAAGTAATAAGATAAATAGTTTTTATTTCTAGCCCAAAGAAAACGGTTTGTTCTGCTCTGGGAACTAGTAAATCTAAAAAAAAAAAAAAAAAAAAAAACCTGTCATAAATGCTCTGTTCCTTTAATAACAATAGACATTTAACTGAGTGGATAAGTTCCTTCAGTCTCGTGTGATATGTCAGAACTTATTAAATATAATTTATTATAAATGTAATGCTTCAGACAGTGTTTAAAATCGGTCCTTCATTTAGGATTAAAGCTATATCTACAACTTTTTAAAACAAAAATGAATTTTAAAAAATTGTCTATGCTTAATTTCTGAATCTTGAAACTTTATTTTTTCAGTACAAGTTATGTACACCTCTTTACTGTTTAATTTTAGTTGCAGAGAATCTGTTTAGTAACTTCAATGAGAAGGTAAATGGTATAGTTTTAATGTTGAGCTTCTCTTATTTTTGCCCTATGTTTGCCTTATTTGGTACAAAATTGATGGATCTTTTCAGTGAGTACAGTGCTCCATTAAAAACCAACTATATGAAAGCAAAAAGTTAGCAATTACTCTGAAGCAAAGCTGAGAAGATAAGGGGACAGGGAAACTAGAGCCCTAGAAATGGAACAACCAGAACACAACTAAAGAGAATATTGACACACTGTGAAAAATGTAACTAATGTTGCTGAAAAATTTGTGTAGAAATTGCCAAAAGGGAACCTAATTCACAATGAAATATTATTAAAAATAAATAAAAGGGAGAGATCAAATTTGCAAAATAAAGTCAGTCCACAAGTTTGCATTATCGATAATACTGAGATGTTGGATTACGAGAAAACTGAAAGTGTTTACTTAAAAAACAAGTTGTACCAATAGTAGTGAGTATAACAAAGTTGATCATATTCCAAAAAATGATGAGAAATTCAAGATATTGCCGCTCAATGTGAGTATTAAAGAAGAAATCTTGTATCCTTGCTTAAATTCACATAAAAAACCTGTACTGATATGATCAGCTTTGTTAGATTATTAATTTTATTTATATATCTCTACCTTTTTTATTTTACTGCAATGTTTTCAAATTTATATTTAATTCAAAAAAGAAAAAATAACATATTTTGTATACGTATTTTACTTTTTAGTCCAATTTTTAATTTTTTAATGAGCCTAATCAATGCTATTATCATTTTTGAATTGAACTGCTGCAAAATCTTCTTAAATGAGGTTTACATGTATACTTTGGAACCCTGATGGTTAATCATTTGACTGCTAACCAAAAGGTCAGCAGTTCAAATCCACAATCCACCAGCCACTTCTTGGAAACCCTATAGGGCATCAGAACTGACTCGATGGCAACGGGGTGGGTTATGTTTATTCTAGTACACCCACAAATGTGTTATCTACACTGCAGTCAGAACTTTGTTTTCAAAGACATATCTGATCATGTTACTTCCATATGTAAAAAATATTTTTTACTCTTCTTAAAATTAGAAAAAGAGCTTAATTTGTCTTCTTCTCCCCAGGAATTACATCTCCCTCTCTAAACCTCTATTATAAGCCTCTTTCAGTCATGCCTACTAGCCTCAGTGCCTTTGTGCAGGCTGTTTTCTCACAGCACACCCACACGCACTTTGAGATTCGTGACTTCAACCCTTTCATCCCAGTTTTACCTTGTATATTTTGTACCAAAACACAAATATAACTTTCTTAGAGAAATTCTCATTATATCCTCAGATTTCCTGGTACTTCATAGTTCCTTCTGAGTAACAGTATTTTTTAGTGATATATTGATATAAATTACTGACCAGGTTTTAATTTTCATGAGCATAGGGAACAAATGCTTTTGTTCACATTATATCCGAAATGTACCAAAAAAAAAAAAAAAAAAAGACTCTGATTATTAGATATTTAATGAATATTTGTTGGAAAAATTAAAGCATGTGAGAAGAGTGAAAGAGAGAGTGCTTTGGAAAAGTAAAGAATGAGACTGAAAATCCACTCCTCCCTAAAAACAATGAGCTAAGAACACTGACAAAAGCATCAAAATCAATGTTTTTTTCAGAAGTCTGGAAACTAAGTGTCAATTTGAAGCAATTGAGGAGCATTTATTCAAGAAAAAAATGCTAAATATCAGAACAATCAGCTTTCAGGTAGCTTATCTTGAATTTATTGAGTTCCTTTCTCCAGACCTCTGCAGTACTCTTGAAAACCAATAGCCTCATAACCAGGGTAGCTGTGAATATAATCAGCCTGGAATTCACTAGAAAAGGGAAAACTAGTTTATATCTTGCAAAACAAAACAAGACCCAGAAAATTGTCACTATTTGATCTATCTGGACTCTCCCTGATAGAAAAGACTTATTCACAGGTCTTGCCTTTATTTGACCTGACTCAGGACTCTCTCTCTCAATGTAAACATGTATAACCCAGGATTTTTCTCAGCAACAAGAAGCAGCAATTGTTTAACTTTGCAGCTAGCTGTGTTGGCAATAAAAGATACCGGCTAGAGGCTGACCAAAAAATTTAAAGTGAATGTCTCGGAAATTACGAGTCTATAAAATCAAAACAAAACCAATTCCCTTCTAGTCAGTTCCAAGTCGTGATAACCCCATGTACTGCAGAGTGGAACTGTCTAGAGGGTTTTCAAAGTTGTGATTTTTCAGAAGCAGATTGACCGGCCTTTCTTCTCAGAGGCCTCTGGGTGGGTTTGAATAAGCAATCTTCCCATTAATACTCAAGCTCTTTACCATTTTTCCCACCCAGGAGCTCCTGGATTTCTATATGGGATTTGAAAAGTTCTGACATATCCTTGGGAATCTAGAAGTCCATACAAATGTGCAGGGCTGTGCACATCCAAAGGAAACACCTGAGTAGGGCCAAATCTCTCACCTCTGGCTGACCTTGAGTTCTACATTAGGAGGAAGTGAAGGTTAAGGCAAAGTTATAAATTGCCAGAATGCTGAAAATGTGCCTTGACACACACACACACACACACAAGTGCACATATCCTCTTAGGAAAAGCTGGGAGACTTACTGGTTCAAGGCATTTGAAGAAATTTATGTTCCATTATTATCTGAACCTTAAGCTAATGAAGAAGATATTTCAAGTAAGCACACCCAACAAAGAACACTGAGTTTACACAATAGATAAGTCACCAAGCAAATAGCAGCAATAAATCCTGAGAATAGTGGAAGACAACCCAATTCACATAGGTGCCATACTTTTTTAATTGGTCAATTTTCAACAAAAATTTATGAGCCACACAAAGAAACAAGGCAGTATGGCCCATACAGAGGAAAAAAATATTTGATTGAAATTTTCTTTGAGGAGGCGTGGAAACTGGAGAGTTTAAATCAGCTGTTACAACTACATTCAAAGAATTAAAGAAAACTACATCAAAAAAATTAGAAGAAAATATTAATACAGAGATAGAAATTATGAAATCAAAATAAATAGAAATTCTGAAGTGGAAAAATTCAACAACTGAAAAAAAAATTCACTAAGGGGCTCATGAGAAGATTGGAGCTGATAGAAGGAAAAGTAAGTAAACTTCAATATAAATCAATTGGGATTTTTCAGTCTGAGACATAGAAGGATAAAACAAAACAAAACAACAACAACAACAAAAAAAAACCCAACAGTGCCTCAAGAACCTATGGGACATGATTAAGTATATCAACATGTGCATAAAAGAATTATCAGAAGGAGGAGAATGACAGTGTGTGAATTAGTTTCCTGTAGCTGCAGTAAGAAATTATCACAGCACTGTTGGCTTAAAACAACAGAAATTTATTCTCTCATTGTTCTATAGTTCACAGGCCCAAAATAAATTTTCCTTTGCTGAAATCAGGATATTAGCAGGCTGGTCTCCCTTTGGAAGGAAGATCTAGGGGAGACTTTGTTCCTAGCCTCTTTCAGCTTATCGTGACTGTCACCATTCCTTGACTTCTGGCCTTACCACTTCAATCTTTCTCTCTCTGGTCATATTGACGCCTCCTCTTCCATGCATAGCAAATCTTTCTTTTCCTCTCTCTTACAGGGATACTTGTAATTGAGGATAGGGCCCACCTAAATAATCCAGATTAATCTTCCCATGTCAAAATCTACAAAAACTATTTTTTTCTAATAAAGTAACATTTCTAGGTTCCAGGGAAGAGAACCAGCTATCTTTGGGTGACCATTATTCAGCCTACTATACCAAGAATAAAGCAGAAGAAATATTTGGAGGAAAAAAAAGCCACTAAAACCTTTTGAAATTTTATGAAAAGCATTAATCTGCATATCCAAGGAGATTCATGAACTTTAAGCACCGTAAACTCAAAGATATACATACTTAATAAATAGTTAACGACAAAGAGAGAATTTTGAAAATATCGAGGAAAGTGACTTTTCATATACAAGTAAGTGCTTCTCAATACAATTTAAAGCTAATTTCTCAACAGAAACTAAGGAGTCCAGAAGGCAGCCGACTGATTTTGTATACGCATATATGTGTGTGTATGAAAAAATATGGTTGGTAACCCAGAGTTATAAACGCAGCAAAACTACCCTTTAAAAAAAAAGGAGGAAGAGGACTAAGTACCAAAACTAAAAAATCCAAACCCATTGCCATTGATTCAAGTCTGACTCATAGCAACCCTACAAGACAGAGTAGAACTGCCCCATAGGATTTCCAAGGCTATAAATCTTTATAGAAGCAGGCTGCCACATCTTTCTCCCCTGGCACAGCTGGCGGTTTCCTACAGCTGACATTTTGGTTAGCAGCTGAGCGCTTAACCACTGTGCCACCAGGGATCTGACCAAAACTAGCACAGTCCCAGACAAACAAAAACCAAAAGAATCCATTACTAGCAGACTTTCCTTACAAACCCATTGCCTTTGAGTCAATTCTGACTCATAGCAACAAAAGGGATACTAAGACGAAGTAAAAAAACACTAGAAAGTAGCTCATATCCACACAAAGAAACAAAGAACAGTGGTAATGGTAACTACACAAAGCAATACTTGTACAATTGTCTTCATGGGGTTATAATGCATAAAAATGAAATTTTCACAATAAATCAAAAAGGAGAGGGAGACATGACAATAATTCACAATAGAGCTGTATTGGAACATAATTTCTATATACTGTTGAAATTAAGTTAGTATTTGTCCAAGTTAGTTTGTTTTTAGTTGAGATGTTCATTTAATCCCCAGGGCAACCATGAAGAAACTTACTCAAAAGATATAATAAAAAACACTACTGGTTGCCATCAAGTCAGTTCTGATTCACGGTGACTCTATGCATTGTCAGAGTAGGACTGTGTTCCATGGGGTTTTCAATAACTAATTTTTCAAAGTAGATCTCTTGACCTTTCTTTCAAAGTGCCTCTGGGTGGACTTCAACCTTTCAGTTAGCGTTAGCAGCCGAGTGCATTGACAATTTACACCCCTCAGAAACTCTGAAGGACAGTATAAGGGAATTAAAATATCTTACTAGAAAATACTTTTGTAATCTAAAGAAGACAGTAATGGAGGAATAGAGGAGCAACAAGAAGAAGTCATGTAGATTAGGGGAGGGCGGAGCCAAGATGGCGGACTAGGCAGACGCTACCTTGGATCCCTCTTACAACAAAGACACGGAAAAACAAGTGAATCGATCACGTACATAACAATCTACAAACCCTGAACAACAAACACAGACTTAGAGACGGAGAACGAACTAATACGGGGAAGCAGCGATTGTTTCCAGAGCCTGGAGCCAGCGCACCAGTCAGGTGCGGCACGAGCACAGAGAGCTGCTCCACCCCCCTGAACTAACCCCAGGAAGGGGCCCAGCCGGGTCGCGCGGGCGGCGTGGGACACAGCCGATAGGAGAAGTCTCCGGGAGGCAGCGACTGGTATTGGAGTGGGGAGATTAGCATCCCAGCCAGGACACTCGGTCACGGCACAAGCACGGGGAGCTGCTCCACCCATCTGAACTAACCCCGGGAGGCAGCCCAACTGGTTCTCGGGGGCGGCACGGCCACGTGGCTGGAGGGACGAGAAGTCCCCGGGAGGCAGCGACTGATTTTGGAGTCGAGAGTGCACCGTCCCAGTAGGGGAGCCTTGACGCTGGGCGTGGGGCTGGAAGCGGAGGATCTGACCGTGACTCCAGCGGGCCAGACCCCCCAGGGGCAATCTCCACACAGCCAGCACACATAGGCGACACGCCCGCGGGAATCTCAGATATAATAGTCATTCCAAGCAAGACAAGCAACTCTGGCTATATTCTGAGGTGCTACTCTCCTATCTCTCTGTTCCCTCCCCCACCCTCCCCAGGCAGCTTCATTAACATCCGAATAGCCTGAGCCAGAGGGAGAACTCTGACAGGGATCTGACTGCATTTTTTTTTTAGCGGATTTTCTGGAAAAACTAGTTTCCCAGTGATGGCTCGGAGACAACAATCCATATCAAACCACTTAAAGAAGCAGACCATGACAGCTTCTCCAACCCCCCAAACAAAAGAATCAAAATCTTTCCCAAATGAAGATACAATCCTGGAATTATCAGATACAGAATATAAAAAACTAATTTACAGAATGCTTAAAGATATCACAAATGAAATTAGGATAACTGCAGAAAAAGCCAAGGAACACACCGATAAAACTGTTGAAGAACTCAAAAAGATTATTCAAGAACATAGTGGAAAAATTAATAAGTTGCAAGAATCCATAGAGAGACAACATGTAGAAATCCAAAAGATTAACAATAAAATTACAGAATTGGACAGCGCAATAGGAAGTCAGAGGAGCAGACTCGAGCAATTAGAACGCAGACTGGGACATCTGGAGGACCAGGGAATCCATACCAATATAGCTGAAAAAAAATCAAATAAAAGAATTTAAAAAAATGAAGAAACCCTAAGAATTATGTGGGACTCTATCAAGAAGGATAACCTGCGGGTGACTGGAGTCCCAGAACAGGAAGGGGGGACAGAAAACACAGAGAAAATAGTTGAAGAACTCCTGACACAAAACTTCCCTGACATCATGAAAGACGAAAGGATAGCTATCCAAGATGCTCATCGAACCCCATTTAAGATTGACCCAAAAAGAAAAACACCAAGACATATTATCATCAAACTCACCAAAACCAAAGATAAACAGAAAATTTTAAAAGCAGCCAGGGAGAAAAGAAAGGTTTCCTTCAAGGGAGAATCAATAAGAATAAGTTCAGACTACTCAGCAGAAACCATGCAGGCAAGAAGGCAATGGGACGACATATACAGAACACTGAAGGAGAAAAACTGCCAGCCAAGGATCATATATCCAGCAAAACTCTCTCTGAAATATGAAGGCGAAATTAAGATTTTTACAGACAAAAACAAGTTTAGAGAATTTGTAAAAACCAAACCAAAGCTACAAGAAATACTGAAGGATATTGTTTGGTCAGAGAACCAATAATATCAGATATCAACACAACACAAGGCCACAAAACAGAACGTCCTGATATCAACTCAAATAGGGAAATCACAAAAACAAACAAATTAAGATTAATTAAAAAAAAAAATACACATAACAGGGAATCATGGAACTCAATAGGTAAAAGATCACAATAATCAAAAAGAGGGACTAAATACAGGAGGCATAGAACTGCCATATGGAGAGTGATACAAGGCGATATAGAACAATACAAGTTACGTTTTTACTTAGAAAAATAGGGGTAAATAATCAGGTAACCACAAAAAGGTATAACAACTCTAAAACTCAAGATAAAAGCCGAGAAAAACGTAATGACTCAACTAGCATAAAGTCAAACACCATGAAAATGAGGATCTCACAATTTACTAAGAAAAACGCCTCAGCACAAAAAAGTATGTGGAAAAATGAAATTGTCAACAACACACATAAAAAGGCATCAAAATGACAGCACTAAAAACTTACTTATCTATAATTACCCTGAATGTAAATGGACTAAATGCACCAATAAAGAGACAGAGAGTCACAGACTGGATAAAGAAACACGATCCATCTATATGCTGCCTACAAGAGACACACCTTAGACTTAGAGACAAAAACAAACTAAAACTCAAAGGATGGAAAAAAGTATATCAAGCAAACAATAAGCAAAAAAGAAGAGGAGTAGCAATATTAATTTCTGACAAAATAGACTTTAGACTTAAATCCACCACAAAGGATAAAGAAGGACACTACATAACGATAAAAGGGACAATTGATCAGGAAGACATAACCATATTAAATATTTATGCACCCAATGACAGGGCTGCAAGATACATGAATCAAATTTTAACAGAATTGAAAAGTGAGATAGATACCTCAACAATTATAGTAGGAGACTTCAACACACCACTTTCGGAGAAGGACAGGACATCCAGTAAGAAGCTCAATAGAGACACGGAAGATCTAATTACAACAATCAACCAGCTTGACCTCATTGACTTATACAGAACTCTCCACCCAACTGCTGCAAAATATACTTTTTTTTCTAGCGCACATGGAACATTCTCTAGAATAGACCACATATTAGGTCATAAAACAAACCTTTGCAGAGTCCAAAACATCGAAATATTACAAAGCATCTTCTCAGACCACAAGGCAATAAAACTAGAGATCAATAACAGAAAAACTAGGGATAAGAAATCAAATACTTGGAAAATGAACAATACCCTCCTGAAAAAAGACTGGGTTATAGAAGACATCAAGGAGGGAATAAGGAAATTCATAGAAAGCAACGAGAATGAAAATACTTCCTATCAAAACCTCTGGGACACAGCAAAAGCAGTGCTCAGAGGCCAATTTATATCAATAAATGCACACATACAAAAAGAAGAAAGAGCCAAAATCAGAGAACTGTCCCTACAACTTGACCAAATAGAAACTGAGCAACAAAAGAATCCATCAGGCACCAGAAGAAAACAAATAATAAAAATTAGAGCTGAACTAAATGAATTAGAGAACAGAAAAACAATTGAAAGAATTAACAAAGCCAAAAGCTGGTTCTTTGAAAAAATTAACAAAATGGATAAACCATTGGCTAGACTGACTAAAGAAATACAGGGAAGGAAACAAATTAACCCGAATAAGAAACGAGAAGGACCACATCACAACAGAACCAAATGAAATTAAAAGAATCATTTCAGATTATTACGAAAAATTGTACTCTAACAAATTTGAAAACCTAGAAGAAATGGATGAATTCCTGGAAAAACACTACCTACCTAAACTAACACATTCAGAAGTAGAACAACTAAATAGACCCATAACAAAAAAAGAGATTGAAACGGTAATCAAAAAACTCCCAACAAAAAAAAGCCCTGGCTCGGACAGCTTCACTGCAGAGTTCTACCAAACTTTCAGAGAAGAGTTAACACCACTACTTCTGAAGGTATTCCAAAGCATAGAAAATGACGGAATACTACCCAACTCATTCTATGAAGCCACCATCTCCCTCATACCAAAACCAGGTAAAGACATTACAAAAAAAGAAAATTATAGACCTATATCCCTCATGAACATTGATGCAAAAATCCTCAACAAAATTCTAGCCAATAGAATCCAACAACACATCAAAAAAATAATTCACCCTGATCAAGTGGGATTTATACCAGGTATGCAAGGCTGGTTTAATATCAGAAAAACCATTAATGTAATCCATCACATAAATAAAACAAAAGACAAAAACCACATGATCTTATCAATTGATGCAGAAAAGGCATTTGACAAAGTCCAACACCCATTTATGATAAAAACTCTTACCAAAATAGGAATTGAAGGAAAATTCCTCAACATAATAAAGGGCATCTATGCAAAGCCAACAGCCAATATCACTCTAAATGGAGAGAACCTGAAAGCATTTCCCTTGAGAACGGGAACCAGACAAGGATGCCCTTTATCACGACTCTTATTCAACATCGTGCTAGAAGTTCTAGCCAGGGCAATTAGGCTAGACAAAGAAATAAAAGGTATCCGGATTGGCAAGGAAGAAGTAAAGTTATCACTATTTGCAGATGACATGATTATATACACAGAAAACCCTAAGGAATCCTCCAGAAAACTACTGAAACTAATAGAAGAGTTTGGCAGAGTCTCAGGTTATAAAATAAACATACAAAAATCACTTGGATTCCTCTACATCAACAAAAAGAACACTGAAGAGGAAATAACCAAACTCAACACCATTCACAGTAGCCCCCAAGAAGATAAGATACTTAGGAATAAATCTTACCAAGGATGTAAAAGACCTATACAAAGAAAACTACAAAGCTCTACTACAAGAAATTCAAAAGGCCATAGTTAAGTGGAAAAACATACCTTGCTCATGGATAGGAAGACTTAACATAGTAAAAATGTCTATTCTACCAAAAGCCATCTATACATTTAACGCACTTCCGATCCAAATTCCAATGTCATATTTTAAGGGGATAGAGAAACAAATCACCAATTTCATATGGAAGGGAAAGAAGCCCCGGATAAGCAAAGCACTACTGAAAAAGAAGAAGACAGTGGGAGGCCTCACTTTACCTGATTTCAGAACCTATTATACAGCCACAGTAGTCAAAACAGCCTGGTACTGGTACAACAACAGGCACATAGACCAATGGAACAGAATTGAGAACCCAGACATAGATCCATCCACGTATGAGCAGCTGATATTTGACAAAGGACCAGTGTCAATTAATTGGGGAAAAGATAGCCTTTTTAACAAATGGTGCTGGCATAACTGGATATCCCTTTGCAAAAAAATAAAACAGGACCCATACCTCACACCATGCACAAAAACTAACTCCAAGTGGATCAAAGACCTAAACATAAAGACTAAAACGATAAAGATCATGGAAGAAAAAATTGGGACAACCCTAGGAGCCCTAATACAAGGCATAAACAGAATACAAAACATTACCAAAAATGATGAAGAGAAACCCGATAACTGGGAGCTCCTAAAAATCAAACACCTATGCTCATCTAAAGACTTCACCAAAAGCGTAAAAAGACCACCTACAGATTGGGAAAGAATTTTCAGCTATGACATCTCCGACCAGCACCTGATCTCTAAAATCTACATGATTCTGTCAAAACTCAACCACAAAAAGACAAACAACCCAATCAAGAAGTGGGCAAAGGATATGAACACACATTTCACTAAAGAAGATATTCAGGCAGCCAACAGATACATGAGAAAATGCTCTCGATCATTAGCCATTAGAGAAATGCAAATTAAAACTACGATGAGATTCCACCTCACACCAGCAAGGCTGGCATTAATCCAAAAAACACAAAATAATAAATGTTGGAGAGGCTGCGGAGAGATTGGAACTCTCATACACTGCTGGTGGGAATGTAAAATGGTCCAACCACTTTGGAAATCTATCTGGCGTTATCTTAAACAGTTAGAAATAGAACTACCATACAACTCAGAAATCCCACTCCTGGGAATATACCCTAGAGATACAAGAGCCTTCATACAAACAGATATATGCACACTCATGTTTATTGCAGCTCTGTATGCAATAGTAAAAAGTTGGAAGCAACCAAGTTGTCCATCAACGGATGAATCGGTAAATAAATTGTGGTATATTCACACAATGGAATACTACGCATCGATAAAAAACAGTGACGAATCTGTGAAACATTTCATAACATGGAGGAACCTGGAAGGCATTATGCTGAGCGAAATTAGTCAGAGGCAAAAGGACAAATATTGTATAAGACCCCTATTATAAGATCTTGAGAAATAGTAAACCTGAGAAGAACACATGCTTTTGTGGTTACGAGGGGGGGAGGGAGGGAGGGAGGGTGGGAGAGGGTTTTTTATTGATTAATCAGTAGATAAGAACTGCTTTAGGTGAAGGGAAAGACAACACTCAATACATGGAAGGTCAGCTCAATTGGACTGGACCAAAAGCAAAGAAGTTTCCGGGATAAAATGAAAGCTTCAAAGGTCAGCGGAGCAAGCGCGGGGGTCTGGGGAACATGGTTTGCGGGGACTTCTAAGTCAATTGGCAAAATAATTCTATTATGAAATCATTCTGCATCCCACTT
Organism: Elephas maximus indicus; assembly: GCF_024166365.1. Lineage (NCBI taxonomy): Eukaryota > Metazoa > Chordata > Mammalia > Proboscidea > Elephantidae > Elephas > Elephas maximus. The sequence continues at coordinate 38,358,469 of NC_064836.1, read as the reverse complement.
TGAAATGTGGCGTCTGGGGTCTTAAATGCTAACAAGCGGCCATCTAAGATGCATCAACTGGTCTCAACCCACCTGGAGCAAAGGAAAATGAAGAACACCAAGGCCACACGACAACTAAGAGCCCAAGAGACAGAAAGGGCCCCATGAACCAGAGACCTACATCATCCTGAGACCAGAAGAACTAGTTGGTGCCCGGCCACAATCAATGACTGCCCTGACAGGGAGCACAGCAGAGGACCCCTGAGGGAGCAGGAGATCAGTGGGATACAGACCCCAAATTCTCATAAAAAGACCAAACTTAATGGTCTGACTGAGACTAGAGGAATCCCGGCGGCCATGCTCCCCAGACCTTCTGTTGGCACAGGACAGGAACCATCCCCGAAGACAACTCATCAGACATGAAAGGGACTGGTCAGCTGGGGGGAGAGAGACGCTGATGAAGAGTGAACTAATTATATCAGGTGGACACTTGAGATTGTGTTGGCAACTCTTGACTGGAGGGGGGATGGGAGGATAGAGAGAGAGGGAAGCCGGCAAAATTGTCAAGAAAGGAGAGACTGAAAGGGCTGACTCAAGAGGGGGAGAGCAAGTGGGAGTAGGGAGTGAGATGTATGTAAACTTATATGTGACAGACTGATTGGATTTGTAAACGTTCACTTGAAGCTTAATAAAAGTTATGGAAAAAAAAAAAAAGAAGTCATGTAGAAGAACAAAATGCCAGGTCCAAATTCTACCTTTTAAATAATCACATTAAATGTAAATTGGCTGAATACTATATGTTCTCTGCAAGTGACACATATTAGATTCAAAAAATTCTAGATAGAAAGTAATAGTATGGGAGAAGACATCCCAAGCAAATAATCATCAAAACTGAGTTGAAATTACTCTACTAATATAGGCTTTAAGACAAAAATTGTTTGTGAATACAAAGTAGCACATTTTGTAAAGATAAAAACAAGATTCAATTTATCAGGAAGTTTTATCGACAAGGCAGATCACTCATTGTTTCATTTCCTTACTGAAGTGAAAACATAAGCTATAAAATATCAGTCACAGTGGAAATGCTTGGAAATGAATGAGGTCTGTATGTTCAAGACAAGAAAATTGTGTTCATCTAAAACAAGTGCTTTTCAAAGGTGGTGATCTGAAGAAAAATTGTGATCATTAATTCAAGGCAAACAAATGCAAGAGCAAATCTAATGACTGGTTAATTTACAGGATGAATATAATGGGAACCTTCTGGATAATCATTAGCTAACGGAAGTCAAAAGTAACATAACAAATCACAGAAATATAAAGGAAAATATGGAAAACAATAAAGATACTTTCTCTGTTCATTACAGTATCTGGCAGAGTATATCACCCTATTATATAAATGCTTTTCTGTGCATACCTATTTATACACATAAAAATGATCAGAGCTGTCACTAGGAATTAGAATATATTGACTTTATTTTATGTATCTATATAAATAGATTTAAGTATTAAATTACTCCAGACTTTCGATTTACTGACAGATAAAAATGATTCTCAAATCCCAAGCCAGTAACCTGAGATGATGGTAAAATTATGTAGAAACTGGAAGTTAATCCCAAAACTAACAGTTTCTCCTTTTCCAATTTCCAGCTGATTCACTGGCCACACATCCCAGCAAGAACAGGCAAATACCGGGATATTTTTGTATTCAGTGATTTCAGAATAGAGGGTTTCATGTTGCGAAGTGCCATAAGTCGATTTCTACTCATAGAGACTTTGGCTGCTAACCGAAAGGATGGAGGGTTCAAACTCACCCAGTGGCTCCGTGGGAGAAAGACCTGATGTCTGCTGTTATAAAGATTACAGTCCAGAAAACCCTATGGGGCAGTTCTACTCTGTCATATGTGGTCGCAGTGATGAAAGCTTTATATGAGTCTTTGAATCCATAATATGTTCTCTTTGTGTCATCTCACTATTTCATATTAAAACTGAAACAACAGGAGAATTACACTAAGAATAATAATTACGGAAATCATTTTTTTTATTTTGGAGTATTTTCTTTTTTTTTTCAAGGTAGACTCAAAAGTTTATAATTTTATTCTCAAAAATCTGAATTTTCCTTAAAAATAATAGTTCAATTCCAATAGAAATAAGCAGGGGAAAACAAGTCAGCCTTTACTGAACATTCCCATTAACATAAACCATATGCATAAGAAAGAAAATTAATCTTGATAATGAGGGAATAAAAAAGGGCAGCGATGTTCTCAACATGGTCACATCTGGGTTGTTGATTTCATGTATGTGAATTTATTAATAAAGAAATGATAAAAAAAAACTCTTTTATACTCTCAAACTTCTCATGATTTGCCTTGCATGGTCATAGGACAGACCATATTCTTTAGTGGCTTGGATGAAAGTTAACTTTCAAAAGAAAATTTAACTGTGGATAACTGATGAAACTTTTTTGATAAAGCCAATTCTTACAGACTGACATGGGCAAATTTCTTTACCTGCAGTGCCGATTTTGTGAGTATTGTTGGCTGGGTCTGAGCCATGAGAGATTTTACATGATATTGGAAATTACCAGAAAATATTTTGGAGAAGTGTGATAGCTAATTATATGTATCAACTTTCTAGGCTATTGTGCCCAGTTTTTTTGGTAAACCACTAATCAAGATGTTGCTATGAAGGGATCTTATAGATGTGATTACCGTATATTGTCAGTTGGGTTTAATAAAGGAGATGATGTTCAATAATGTGGCTGGTTCTCATACCATTAACTCAAGGCCTTAGCCAAAACAGGATTCTTAGAGAAGAAGGAAGTCAGCTTCAAGACTACAACATAGAAATCCTTCCTGACTTTCCAGCCTCTGGTTCGGCCTTCTACACTTCAAATTTGCCAGGCCTGACAATCATATATGCAAATCCTAAAAATAAATCCCTTTATAAAATAAATCTCTGAATATCTATCTATAATAATAACAGTTGCCATCGAGTTGATTCTGACTCATAGTGGTCCATGTGTGTCAGAGTAGAACTGTACTCTTTAGGGTTTTCAATGGCTGTGATCTTTCAGAGGTATATCGTCAGACCTTTCTTCGAAGATGACTCTAGGTGAACTTGAACTGCCAACCTTTTGTTCAGTATTCCAGTACTTAACCCTTTGAGTCACCCAGGGACCCTATATCTATGTTTATCTGTATCTGTGTTTCTATAGCTACCTCTATCACTATCTCTATATCTATATAGTTTCTCTGGAGAATTCTAATACAAGAATAAAAGCTGAAATGTCATTTAAAAAATTATGACCATTCCAACATATGAAACAAATCTAGTGCACTGACCAATCAAATGTCTGGCAATCATTTCAGCAGCATTTGTGAGTCATTCAATAATGATATTCTATATAGATTTATTGTGAATTGTCCTTAGTAAGTTGGATCTCAGTGACTTTATTTTGGCAAACTTCTTCATAATCCAATTATACTTCAAATACTTTTAGTTTGTGTCGGTAAATATATAATAGGATGTAGTCAAAAGCAGAGTAGTTACCAGGAAAAGTATAGATTCATTTCCAGTAATATGGCTGACCAGATATTCTAAAAAACCCTTCTGCTATAAGACATTGAAGATCTTCTGTTAAATAGTAATAAGTTTCAATTTAAATGCATATCTCTGCTGGAAATAAAGTCAAGGATATATTCAAAATACAAAATGAAACACAGGCAAAATCAAGAAAGCTAAGTGATCTCTGAAGCTAATAAATGCCACAGGAGGCTAAAGGCTTTGATTTGTAAGACTTGAGAAGAAAAGATAAAGCCTAATAGAAACACATAGTGAGAAGTGAAATTTGAAGGAAAAAAAAGAGTCATGTATTTTTTGATACCCAGAACTAGAAAAATAAAATTCACTCATTAAAAGATGTTGGCAGTGATGCATACATATTCATATATGTAAAGGAAACCCTGGTGTCATAGTGGTTATGAGTTATGGCAGCACCTAATAACAGTATCACTATCTCACTATATTATGGAGCCCTGGTAGCACAGTCGTTAAGAGCTCAGCTGCTAACCAAAATGTGGGTGTTTCAAATCCAGCAGCTGCTCCTTGGGAATCCTATGGGACAGATCTACTCTGTTCTATAGGGTTTCTATGAGTTGGAATGGACTCCTCAGCAATGGATTTTTTTTTTTTTTCCACTATATTATATTGTGATAGCGATACAAGCATATTTTTGCTTTTCAGGAGTTAGATATGGGGAGGAGGGTAGGTGCGGATGGCTGTCAGAGGACTGAATAAAGGAGTCTTATGTGATGGTCATTATGTATCCTGATTGTAGTGCTGGCTACATAAAGCTATCCACATGCTGTAGAATTGCACGGGGCTACATAAACATGCAAAAATCTGGTATTAGTCATGCATAACAAGTGAGAATGAAACATGTTGTACTAATAATTACACTAACGTCAATTTCCTGCTTTTGAGATTGTACTACTGTTATGCAAGAAGCTGACATTGGAGGAGACTGAAAAAGTGTATAAAGGACTTCCTGAGAAATTCTTTGCAAACTTCTTTTGAGTCCACAATTATTTAAAAGTGGTAAGTTAAACAAAATATCTGACAAACAGGGGAAAATGGTGAAGGGAGATTAGATACACATGAAGAGAAACAGTAAATTGAAAAATAAATCTTAAAAAATTCCCATATATGACATACTGACACAAAAAATGTGAAATACAATATGTATTAGAGTTTCAGAATGATATGATGAAGAAAATATTTGAAGAGATAGTACATACATAGAAATTCTCCATAAAATATATTTCCTTACATTTAAAAAAGAAAACTCCTTGCCATGGAATCAATTCTGACCCATACCAACCCTATAGGAGACAGTAGAACTGCCCAGAGGGTTACCAATGAGCATCTGGTGGATTCAAACTGCCAACTTTTTGGTTAGCAGCTGTAGTTCTTAACCACTGTGCCACCAGGGCCCCTCCTTACATTTAAGAAGCACACACACACACACACACACACACACACACACACACACACAAAAGCATGTAGGGTAAATCAAAATGAAATTATTTTCTGACACGCAATAAAACTTTAAATTATTAAAATCAAAGTACAATCTCCACAGCCAGTGGAGGTTTGAGGTTGGGATGAGTAGAATGCATACTATTTGGAATTATACTCCTTGTTGAAATGACCTTGAAAAATATAGAGTGGGATATCAATAAACTAGAGTTGATCCAATGTAGCGCTGACGCATGAAAATGTAGGAATAGAAATGATAAATTTTACCCTGATAGAAGATAGCCACCAAAAAAAAAAAAAAAAAACTGTAGTTGAACTTTGTTTTTTGCTCTGATGCAATCACTTAACAGCAATAAGTCAAAAAATAAGAACTTATCTGAAGGCATTCTAAGACAAACAGGTCTTGAGTAGCCAAAGTTTTTAACAAAGAAAATGCAGAGAAGTGTGTCAAAGTTTGCCATCATATCTTCCCTCAAAGAGTTGGGCTTTTCTTGTTGAAAATATGGGCAGAGGACACAGATAGATCATTGATGTTATGAGGCAGAGTCCAACCAAAATTTTGGCAATCTCATGGAGTTAAAAAACAAACAAACAAAACAGCTGCCTTCCAGTTGATTCTGACTTAGCGTGATCCAATGAGATTCAAGGTAAAACTACATTCCATAAGCTTTTCAACTGCTGTGATCTTTCAGAAGGAGATCACCAGGCCTTTCTTCTGTGGTGCCTCTGGGCGGTTGGGTGCTGTGAGGGTAGTCTGCCTGTATGATTCCTCTCCGGGCTGCCTGAGCTGAGCCTTGGATTCAGAGCATTTCTGACAGGAAGGCTGGAAATTGGGTCTTTCATTCCCAGTCCCCTCCAACAGTCAGAGAAAGCTTCCTTCCTCTTCTGATACTGCAGTGAATTTCTCTGTCACTATGACTACCTATGACTACTTAATTGTACTAACTGATCTTGTAGCTAGTGGGGGAAGACATGTTCTTCTGGGTCATTCACCCGTGGTCACAGAACAGCCATACTGTTTGAATTTGAACAAACTTTGGCAACAGGATGGTCGGGTTAAGTACAGCTAAACAAAGGCCCCTTCCTTTTAACCTCTTTACCTGTTCCCATGTACTCTGAAGTAGAAAACCCTGAAACCCATTTGCCTCATGGCCTTTTGCCTGCAATGTAAACTTGGAGATTTACTAGTGCAGAAGAGATTTCCTGTGTCAGCTTACCCTAAGACGGGAGTATGAGGAAGGCCAACCCTGCAATAACCCTTACCCCATTCCTCTGCATCCTACCACTATGTAAATAAATAAAAGCTTATAAAACACCACTAGACAATATCAGTTCATCACTGAGAGCTACAGCCCTCTATGATCTCATTTTTCATTGCAGCTCCTTGCAATGGGCACAATTTAGATTCTGGAGTTTCCAAGACACTAGAACATGTTTGAGTATTTGATTACAGAGATAAATAATGTAGAATGAAGCAAGCTCAAATCTGTGACAGTTTTCTTCTGGATGCATTTGCCATTTTTTAAGTGGGCAAGTTGGGAGGAGATGACATTAGGGTAAATTTGTTTAAGGATCTAATAAAGATTCCTGCAATCTCCAAGTGCTGAAAAGAAAAAAAGATACTAGAAATCAAAACACTACTAAATTTAATTAGTTGGCCCAATAGTTCAGTCTTCCCTGCAGCCACAATACTTTTATTTTGCATTTCAATACCCTTCAACAAGGGTGTGATACCTGCCCCAAGCCTGACTTTCAGATTTGTTAGGCTTGTTTTGGCCAATGAGACTTTAGCAGTTGTAATAGACTAGCATACTGGGGATTTTTGTTTTACTTTTCTGTTATTATCAGAAGAAGGATATGCATTAGTTAGACTGTTAGTCCCTGGATGAGGACAGGAAATAGATGGATTAGAACTGAGTCACACCAGACACCCTAACCAAGACAGCCTCAATCAATGGGCCAACTAACCCAGACATGTAAGCAAGTCAAGTAATGATTGGTGGGTTCGTATACCTGACCCATACTAACCCACAGCATGTAACAAACAAATGGGTATTATTGCATGTTCTTTATGTTCTATGGGATTTTGGTATACTTAAAAAGACAATTGATACAAGGACTGAGACAGGATCTTTAATTGAGAACACTGGATTGTTATGCTCCAGGAACTCACTGCTGTCGATTCCAACTCATAGTAAGCCTATAGGCTGCAAAAATGGGCTCACACATAGCAACGATTGCGAGGACGGCACAGGAAAGGGCAGTATTTTGTTCTTCTTGTACATGTAGGGTCACTAGGAGTCAGAGCAGACTTGATGGCATCTAACAACAACAATGCTAAAAATTATGAACAGAAAAGAAGAAAAACAGGTAACAAAAAATGGCCAACAAATCAACTATCCATTTTAATATTCAGAAATAAAGTAGTTAAAATAAACCAACACCTGCCAAAACAGAATTCTATACTCTGTAAAAAAAAAAAAAGTTTTAATAAAGTTGACAAAACAAAAAACAATTCCAGACAAGCAAAACCTGAAAGGATTACTCTAAGGAGACTTGAACTAAAAAAAAATCTAAGCAGAATACTGCAGGCAGTTAAATGATCTCAGACAGAAATACTGATATGCTGGAAGAAATAAATCAATAGAAACATAAGTATGTAGATAAATAAAAAAACAGATATTGACTGTACAAACTAATTGGTGTTGTTGTTAGACGCTGTCCAGTTAGTTCTGACTCATACAGAGTTTATGTACAAGAATACAAAACACTGTCTGGCTTTGTACCATCTTCAAAAATCGTTGCTATGTTTGAGCTCATTGTAGCAGCCACTGTGTCAATTCATCTTATTGAGGGTCTTCCTATTTTTCTCTGCCCCTCTACTTTACCAAGCATGATGTCCTTCTCCAGGGACTGGTCCTTGCTGGTAACATGTCCAAAGTACTTGAAGTAAGGTCTTGCCATCGTTGCTTCTAAGGAGCATTCTGGCTGTACTTCCTCTAAGACAGATTTGTTTGTTCTTTTGGTAGTCCATGGTATATTCAGTATTCTTTGCCAACACCATAAATTCAAAGGCATAAATTCTTCTTCAGTCTTCCTTATTCATTGTCCAGCTTTCACATGCATATGAAGGAATTGAAGATACCATAGCTTGGGTCAGGTACATCTTAGTCATTAAGGTCACATCTTTGCTTTTCAACACTTTAAACAGGCCTTATGCAGCAAATTTTCCCAGTGCAATACCTTGTTTGATTTATTCACTGCTGTTTCCATGAGTGTTGATTGTGGATCCAAGTAAAATGAAATCCTTGATAGCTTTGATCCTTTCTCCATTTATCGTGATATTGCTTATTGATCCAGTTGTGAAGCTTTTTGTTTCCTTTATGTTGAGTTGTAATCCTTATTGAAGACTGTGGTTTTTGATCTTCATCAGTAAGTGCTTCAAGTCCTCTTCACTTTCATCAAGCAACGTTGTGTTATCTGCATAATGCAGGTTGTTAATGATTCTTTCTCCAATCCTGATGCTGTGTCCTTCTTCGTATAGTCCAGTTTCTCAGATTATTTGGTCAGCATACAGATTGAATAAATATGGTGAAAGGATTACATTAGTATATTTTAAATATTAAAATATATGTGGAAATAAACAAACAAAAACCTATGATAACAACAAAAAGAAACAGATTGAGTATTCTAAGATTCTGACATCAGCTGAGAAGTCATAAGGTACTAGTTTATATTTGAATGTAAATCATAAAATAAAAATTCACATTGCATTCTTTCAACTAATTGTATTCATACAACTAATGCATATAACTAATCATTGTATGATATTAAAATAATATATAATGTTAAAACAAAATAAAACAGAGGAAAAAGGTAAAACAGAGGAAGAAGGACAGTTAGGAATAGGGGAAGGATATGTAATGTATAGCTAATTGACTCCATGAACAGCTGCCTCTTTTACCATGAGACCAAAAAACTGGATGGTGCCCACCTACAATTACTGAACATTTAGATAAAAGATTCCATAGAAGAATCCTGATCAAAGGGGAAAAATTCAGAATAGAATTTTAAATTTTCATACACTCTAGATTTTCTGGAGCCATAGATGATTAATGAACTCCTGAAATTATCGCCCTGAACCAATCTTTAAACCTTAAATCAAAAATATCCCCTGAAGTCATTTTAGAACTGAACAATAGTTTGGCTTAACAAGTAAAAAGATCTGCCTTGAGCATTAAGTTTCTTTTAAGAACTACCTATATGCGATAAAATTGACATCAGCAACTCAAAAAATCAGATAGGAACCTTAGGGGGCAGAAAGTTTATATTAATAAGGAAGGAATACCTCAGAAAAGAGTGTAAGAATGGTTGTACAACTAGAAGAATGTAATCATTGTCACTAAATTGTACACATAGAAACTGTTGAATTGGTGGATGTTTTGCTGTGTAATTCTTCACAGCAGCAACAAAATAAATAAAATTTAGAAAAAAAGGTATAACTACAAGCCAATAGAGTTAAATACAGAGTAATAAAAATATCATTAATCTATATATTATAAAAAATAAGAACTTAAAATACTTGGAATAATCAGAAAATCATTAGAAGAGTTGATATAATTTCAAATATATCAATAATTATATTAAATATAAATGGCTCAATAATCCAGTTGAAATACATAGATTCATAGATGTTAGTGAAGATTTAAAAAAAATACAATTTTGTGCTACTTATTAGAGAAACACCTTAAATAAAACAGCAAAAAGAGATTAATACAATTGTATGGAAAATGTATCACACAAACTCTGACAAATAGGTGATGTAGTTATAGTAATATCAAACAAGCAGACTTTAAGGCAAGAAGCATTGCTAGAAATAAAAAACAATAATTTATGATAATAAGATGTTCTATTCACCTGAAAAATATACTAATTGTCTATTTTATGCATATGTAATAAGAGCTACAAAATATAAAGAGAAAAATTGACAGGACTAAATGAATAAATAAGTATATTTTAATGGAACACTGGAAGTAGTTTTAATATATCAGTGGTTATACTGAAGATATGAGTAAAATAATTATCAAAATTGACAACATATGAAGAGAAGTTCCCCTAACAATGAATAAATATGCATTTTTACAAATACATGTTGAAAATTTGGCAAGCTATATCACATTCTGAACTACAAAGAAAGCCTTAACGAATCACATATGCTTGAAATAATTGAGATATGATTAGTGTTAATACTGGAATTAAGGTCTATATCAATCTTAAAATGTTCACTAGAATGCCATTAAATATTTGAAATTTATGAAAAACACATAGAAATTACTGTAGTCAAATAAAGTATAACAATTCTTAGAAAATAATTTTGAATTAATTATAACTTTGAAAGGTCATATCAAAATTGCACAAAAAGGCTAATGTGATGAAAGCAAAAAAGTGTGTCTTTTGTGCATATTTTAGAAGAAAGGTTGAAAATCAGTAACCTAAGTGTTCATCTCAAGCACTTAAATTCAAATAAAAAAAGAGAAAGGAAATAATATACATAAGAACAAAAATTAATTAAAGAGGTAACAAATGTACAATAAATAAATCAAGAAAGCAAACATGAAGTGCACTGAAAAGATGATAAAATTAGCAAATCTTTAGAAAGACTAATCAAGCAAAAATAAATAGGAAACAAATATCAATAAAATGGATAAAAAAGGATGTCACTACATTTTGTTATAGTTATTAAAATAATAAAAGACATTATCACCAAACTTCTGCTAAAAATTTTGACATTTAGATAAAATTAAAATTCCTTAAGCAACAGAACTTATGAAAATACAAAAATGTAGAAATTAAAAAAATCCTATATCTTAAAGAAATTTAACCTATAAAAAGAAGTCCCACAAATATATTTGTATTCCTATTTGCTTTCGCTCTGGAATTCCACTAAGAATTTGAAAAGTAATAAATATTATACAAATTCTTCCAGAGAACTGAAAAACAGAAATCACTTCCAATCTCATTACTCATTTTATGAAGTTTTCATTTCAAAACCTAACAAAGACCATTCATGAAAGTGAAGTTACAATCTAAAATTATTAACATAAAAGAAAAAATCCAAAATATTACAAAGTAAAACCCTACAACGTATAAAACCAACACAACAACCACAGACCAAAATATTCTATTGAATTAAATTCATTCGGGACGACATTCAATGAATGTAATCACCATATTATCAGAATAAAAACCGAGAAAATAAATAGCATGATAATTTGGATAGACTCAGAAAAAGTACTAGACAAAATTCAATATCCATTCAAGATAACACATCAATAAAACAAGAAAGGAAAAGGAACTTCTTATTGAAAAAGTCTATTAAAAAAAGAGGAAAACAAACTTATAGTAACCATCACACATTAAGGAAACCATATTTTAATGCCTTCCAGTTGAGAACATTGATAAAATAAAGATGTCTATATTACCACTAAGGAGCCCTGGTGGTGCAGTAGTTAAGTGCTCGGCTGCTAACCAAAAAGTCAGCAGTTCAAACCCACCAGCTGGTCCACAGGAAAAAGATGTGACAGGCTGCTTCTATAAGTATTATAGCCCTGGAAACCCTATGGGACAGTTCTATTCTGTCCTATAAAAAAAAAAAAAGTCCTATAAGATCACTATAAATAAAATTTAGACAGCAATGGGTTTGCTTTGGGCTTGTTATACTACCACTACTTATGTATTATTGCACTAAAAAATCAAGCCATTGCCATGTGGCAAAAAAATATAAGGTCCTTGCAAGGTCAGTGTTATAAGGGTAAAATAGAATTTTTATGGAAGAAACAAAATTCTTATTTTTTATAAATGATGATTTTGTCAACATAGAGCAATACAATTATTCTACAAAAAAATGATGTGTATAAATAAGAGCCTAAAAATATTTTGCTTCTTATAAGATTGAAACATAAAATCTCATTTTTTCTCTATCAGTAAAATTAAAAAATGTAATCCAAAACAAATGATTTTAAATAAACAGAAACAACAAAAATAACCATATTGACGCATTCATTTAACAATCATATGGAATTCATTCATGGACCTATTTAATTATCAGTGGTTATTTTTAGAGTAGACTTAATAATATAAAGAAAAGTAAGGTATTCATGGTCAGAAAGATCCATAAAAGAAATAATGCAATAAAAATTATTAAAAGTAGTTCTCTTTTAAATGGAAATTAACATATTGATTCTGAATATTACAAAAAAAAAAAAAGAGTGAGAGCAAGAAAAGTGCCAAATACAGCAAAGAGACTCCTGAAAAAGAATATACTGGGAGTGCTGGTAGTTCAGTGGCTAAGAGCTTGGGTGCTAACCAAAAGGTTGGCATTTCAAATCCACCAGCCACTCCTTGGAAACCCTATGGGCAGTTCTACTCTGTACCATAGGGTTGTTATGAGTTGGAATTGACTCAACAGCAATGAGTTTGGTTTTCAATAATTATATCACCAATCTATTTTTTCTAGGGTGATGGAGATAATATGTTCTAATTATTATAGATTGTGTAATGAATTAATAGCTAAAAAGAAATGTAACCCTGACCAAAAATACTTATTGCTGGTAGATATGAACTGCTGACCTTTTGGTTAGCAGCTGACCTTTTGGTTAGCAGCTGACCTCTTAATCACTGCGCCACTAGGGCTCCATATATATATTAGAGAATCTAGAAATCAAACATTCCTTAGACGATCTAAGAAAGAGGATGGGTATTAGTTTTTGAACATTATAATGATATCTTACCACAAATTTAAAACAGCAAAATTCAACAAAAAATTATCATCTTATAGTTTCTGTCAGCCAAAATTCTGAACAGGCTTATCTATGTCCTTTGCTTAGGGTCTCACAAGGCCAAAAGACAGAGCTGAGTTCCATATTGAATTTTCTTGGAAATAATTCAGTGCCAACCACATTCAGGATGCCGACTGAATTCAGTTTATTGTGGTTGTAGGAACAAGGTTACTATTTCCTTGAGGAGGCAGATACTGGAGTGATCCATCTACAAGCGAAGAACCACAAAGGAGTGCAGACCACCACTAGAAGCTAGGAGAAAGCCATGGAACAGACTGTCTCTGAGTCTACCAGAAAGAACCAACCCTGCTGACACCTTGATTTTGAACTTGTAGCCTCCAGAACTGTGAGATGATAAATTTCTGTCATTTTAAGTCACCCACTTTGTGGTACTTTGTTAAGGCTGCCCTAAGAAATTAATATACTTAGTGACATAATTAAGAGTTCAATATATTTTAAGGTACAATTTTATATTATCTCCTATAATTTTACACTTAAAGATTTAGCTACATATATATAAAATGTGTGTAAAATAGAACATATTGTGGTCTCTTACCAAATACAATGTGTGAAATATTTTAAGGACACAGATTATAAAGCAAATTATCATGTTCATTAACTATTGCTGCTACTTTGCAAAAAATAACATTCTGGGACACAGAAAATAATCTCTTTGCACAGCCATCCTGTATTTTTAAGAATTACTTTAATATCTTTTCGAATACCACTGGGTCTTTAAAGGAATGATTGGATGATGAAATCTGATTTTCATATTGGAAGCTGCACAAGTTAGCAGAAAAAAATCCAGGGACAGATGACCTGAATTCTCCATTTGAAGCCTTTGTCACTCATTTGTTTTTTGACCTCAGGCATTTATTTGTTCACACTGAGTCTCATTGTTCTCAGATGGCAATTGGCATTTGGAAATTACAATATCTGACCTAGCTATCTCAAAGGTTTCTTTCTTTTTTCTTTTCCAAGATAAAAAGTCATATTGAAAAGTTACAAAGAGCTTTAAGTTAACATGGATAAAGTAAACTGAAGCTTTCATTGTCATTTGCTTAAGCTAGGCTTTTGAAACTGTACAAGATAAAAAGTCGATGTCAAAACATAAAGAAAATTTGATCCTAATAATTTTGAGTTATCTACTCAAATTTGGGTAATTCAAAAGCAAAAAGTGCCATGACGTCTTGATTATGTTGTAAATTGTGCAGGGATGCCCAGCTTGCTCCCACATCAGTTGCTATTTATAGAGCAATACAAAATTGTGCCATATTATTTTACAGTGGTAAAAAGAGCACTGATAATACACCACTTTAGTGTGGGGCCATAATATTGCATTCTTAGAGTTGAAAGCCTTCACGACAATTCGATGAGGTTAAATTGGTACCTTCTTACTCTATTAACTTCAATTGATATTTGATCTCTTTACAAAGAAACAGGTAATAAAGTATAACTTTTATATCTTATTTTGTTTCGAAATCTAACAGTCTTTGAAAGAAAAAGCCAACAGAAGAAAAATAAATGGATGCAGCAGCTGACACATACTACTTAGCTATAAAACATCCATGGGTGATCGCCTCATAGTAGGGGTGACCAGAAAAAGCCACACTGTTCAGTATGATTGCCTCCATAGCCTTAGAAAATTTTAGAAAAGAATATTAACTAGGTGACCTGTGACTTGTTATTCCTGTTGTTCCTTTTTTCTATAATGTAGGACTCATAACATTAACATGACAATCAATTTTTATATACATCTCCCATTGTCATAACCCTGATGCTCTTCAAAATTAATAGCTTTCTTTCCTGTTCATACAAGAATAGGTTATTCATTTAAAATTTTAAAATGTTTCTACAGTAGTTTAGAGAACAGGTTTTGGGGGAAAAAAAAAAAAACAACTTTTGGCAGCTGAGCACTTAACCACTGTACCATGAGGGCTTCTTAACCTCATAGTAGGCACTCGATAAACAGTGTTGAGGTTATGAGTGTATAAACAAATGACTAACGAAGGGATGGATGGGTGGATGGATGGGTGGGTGGATGGATGGATGGATGGATGGATGGATGGATGGATGGATGGATGGATGGATGGATGGATGGATGGTGGCGATGGATGGATGGATGGATGGTGGCGATGGATGGTGCCGATGGATGCTGTTCATGACACTGGCTGAACTAAAATTTTGTGTTGGCTTAGAGTCTACAGAAGCTCACAGAAACACCTTTTTTGTCCATCTGCAAAGATTCCATCAAAGGAGGCAATTTGAGAAAATAGACAGTCCTCATTGCATTTGGTATGGCTTCAGAATCCAAGATACATTAAAAGCAACATGACTTTAAAGGCTAAATAGCTATTATTTTTTTTGTAAAGCATTCTTTCCCTATGTTATTCAAACATTGGAAAAATGTGTTTGAAAGCTTATTAGGAACAAAAGTTCTCAGTGAACCAAAGAAGCAGAGAATGAATGGATCCAGAGCAGCATATTTCCCCTTAAATTTTAGAGCTATCTATCCTGAACTACACACGAAAGGACTAAAGCCTTCTTTTTCCCACACCTGTCATTCTCCGCTTAATACACTTTATACAGAGAAGAAATGCAAATCAAAGTTGTTTAGTTAAAAAAAGGTAATCTTTAAATTAGCTTTTCAAATACCTTCATGCACTGACCTATAAAACTGTAGAAAAATTATGAGGGTTAGATGGGTGAGGGGTAAATGAGATAACATAGTCATAATAATGGA
The DNA here is from genome assembly GCF_024166365.1 of Elephas maximus indicus. Lineage (NCBI taxonomy): Eukaryota > Metazoa > Chordata > Mammalia > Proboscidea > Elephantidae > Elephas > Elephas maximus. The sequence continues at coordinate 38,342,872 of NC_064836.1, read as the reverse complement.
CCAACAGTGCCATCTATTGCTTCAAATAACTGTCCATTATGTATATGACAATTTTTATTCTGTGGGTTAAAATAATGAGAGTATATTATTATGGATTGTTTTTATTTTAAGTCATTTTATACACCTGTAAATTTCATCATGCCATAGGTTATTATGCTTCAGAATTTATTATATGTTCTATTATGTAAAATATTTATTGTACTCATTACCTTTGAGAAATAGCTTTAATTTATCAAAGTTTATACTCTTTTTTGAGGCTTTTTGTATCTTTTATACATTATAAGAGGTGTGAGTGTAAGACAATTTGAGGTGCACAAAGTATGAATACAGAATACAAACTACGGATTCTGCATATAAATGGTGTTTAGCTTAGAAAACAAGTACAACAATATCATGCATAAAATCAAACCAAACCAAACCGAACCCATTGCCATTGAGTTGATTCCAACTCACAGCAACTCTATGGGACAAAGTAGAGCTGCCCCATAGGGTTTCCAAGGAGGAGCTGGTGGGTCCAAACTGCTGACTAGTGTGCCACCAGGACACCAATATGTAAATGTATACATATATATATATGTGTATATATATATATACACACACACACACACATAGACAGACATATATATATGTAGTGTGTGTGTTTATGTGTGTGTGTGTGTGTATATATGTATGCTTGTATGTATATATATATGCATATAACAAAAGTTATTTTACTACTATGTATATATATACATATATGTATATATGTATGGAAACTGGTGGTGTAGCAGTTGAGTTCGGCTGCTAACCAAAAAATTGGCAGTTTGAACCTACCAGGTACTCCTTGGAAACCCTATGGGGCAGTTCAACTCTGTCCTATAAGGTCACTATAAGTCAGAATCTACTGATGAAAACAAGTTTTTTTTTTTTTTTGGTATATATGTATATATAATATATGCATGTAATATCTATCATGTATGTAGGGTGTATGTACATATACGGGAACCCTTGTGGAGTAGTGGTTAGGTGTTAAAGCTGCTAACCAAAAGGTTGGTGGTTCAAATCTACCAGGTGCTCCTTGGAAACTCTATGGGGCAGCTCTACTGTGTCCTATAAGGTTGCTGTGAGTAGGAATTGACGGCAACAGGTTTATAAATATACGTATATATATGTGTGTGTGTGTCTACTAACAATTTCTGTTTTCCATTTTATGCAAAAGTTGTTTGAAGAAAAGGAAGAAAAAAGGATTTGTTCCCCAAATCCTTGTCTTGCCAAGAAGATGTCCTTGGAGCAGTTCTCCAACTTGCTGTACTGCCCTAGGTTTCGTTGTGTCTCATGTCTTTCTCTGAGGGACTTAATTGTCTGTATTTAAAGATAAGCTGGTTCCAGGGATCTAGCTATCTGCCTAAACGCATTCCTAATAAAATAATGGCTATCAGAAAACAATGGAATGACACCCTGAATCTGCTGAAAGACAAAACAAATGAGCGAACAACAACGTCACTTACCATCATCCAAGAATCTCATACAAGCAAAAACATTCTTCAAAAATAAGAGTGAATTAAAGACATTTTTGAAAACCCAAAACTTGGATAATTTGATTCTAGCAAACCTGCTCTACGAGCAGCACTACAGAAAGACAATGACCCTAAATTGAATCCCCTTACTGCAGGAAGGAAAAAATTGGATCAGAAAGGGAAATTTTAATAGAAAATGACTGTTTAAGTAGCAATTATAATTATGTGGATTTTTATTGTTAAGGCATAATTTATATAGAGTAAAATTTAGACTTTTCAGTGTACAGTTCTGTGAGTTTTGGCAAATGCATGTAGCCCCGTAGTCATCACCACAATCAAGAGATGGAGCAGTTCGATTGCCTCAGACATTTCCCCAAAGCCCCTTTGTAGCCAGTCTCTGTGCTGACCCAGCTTTTCCAAACCTGTTGCCCCAGAATCCATTTCAACTCATAGTGGCCCTATAGGACAGAGTAGAACTGCCCCATAGGGTTTCCAAGGCTATAAATCTCCACAGGAGCAGACTGCCTCATCTTTCTTCCATGGAGCAGTTGTGGGTTTAAACGACCAACCTTTCAATTAGCAGCCAAGGGCTTAATCACTGCATCACCAGGGCTCCATTTACCCAGCCTCTAAGCAGGGGCTAATCTGTTTCAGGTTCCCATCGTTTTGGCCATTTCAGAATGCCATATAGATAAAATTGCATGGTATGTAGCACTTTGGGTCTGGTTTGTTTCACTTAGCGTAGTATATTTGAAATTTTTCTACGTTGTTAGGTACATCAATAGTTTGTCTTTTTTGTTGCCTTGTAGTATTCCATTGTATGTCTATATCACAGTTTGTTTATCCATTCCTCACTTGGAGGACATATGTGTTGTTTCCTGTTTGAGACTGTTATGAATAAAGCTGCTATAAACTTGCTCATATAGATTTTTTGTGTGAACATAGGTGTTTATTTTATTTGGGGGAAACACTTAGAAGTGATATTACTAGACAGCTGTTAAGTGTATTTTAATATTGTTAGAAACTCCTATTTTCCAAAATAGTTGTGCATTTTGCATACCCACCAGCAAAGTTTAAGAATTTCTTTAGTCCACATGCTCACCAGCACTTGGTATTGCTAGTTGTTTGTTAACTTAGACATCCAGATAGGTGTGTTTTGATATCTAAGTGTGGTGTTTAATTTGTAATACCCTAATGACAAGGTTTGTTGAACATATTTTCATGTGCTTATTTGTAATTTATATAATCTTTATTTAGTGAAGTGACTGCTCAGATCTTGAACTCATTTCTTAACTGGATATTTTCTTCTTTTGTTGATTTTTTTTTTTTTTTTTTTTCTGGTGCATGTGTGTGATAGTGAGTGTGTTTTAATATTCCGGATACAAGTCTTTTATCAGATATGTGTTTCGCAAATATTTTCTCCCAGAGTGCAGCTTTTTGTTTTATAGAATTAATATTATCTTTCAAAGAATGGAAGTTCTTAAGCTTAGTGAGGCACAATTTATCAATTATTTTCTCTTAAGGAATTGCCTTTGGTGTCATGGCTAAGAAACTCTTGCTTATCCCAAGAGCTCAAAGATTTTCTTTGATGCTTTATTCTAGAAGTTTTAAAGTTTTAGTTTTTAAATAAAATTTGCAAATGTCTTTCTGCTCACAATCAGTTGACCCAAACTTCTTCACATGACATCACGTAGCTGCAAGGGAGGCAAGGAAATATATTCTTTATATGGGTGACCACGTATCTAGCTAAAACATGTATTGATATTGTAATTCAGCTACTCATAGGATGGAACTCTGGGTTTAGTCTTCAGAAATCTCAGCTTTATGGCTATAGGATATAAGGTCTTTAAGGGTACACATAGCAACTTTCAGGGCACTTCTGTATTGTTTGAATTGTGAATTTGAAATCCTGGGCTGATCCTTTTCTTTCCCTGCCTTGTCTAGCAAAATTAGGATAAGCCAGAAAAATTAGGACAAACCAGCCAATGTCTTTATTCTTCTGAGTTTCAGAGCTGTAAAGTTGTGAAAAACTTTACAGTTTCAAGCTTCATTGGCATATAGTCTGTGTTCTCAAATATCTCGGGGTGCAATTTTTCCACAAATTAAAAAGGGTCTCCAACTTTCCTGCCAGTGGTATTTGTTTCCTTGTTGCTACTTACTATTTACATCCACTAGTACAATGCCATTTATATTTTGGTTTGGTTTCAGCATGTTACCCTGTCTTTGTATTGATATCCCTCTTGGAGAGAAAAAAGCCTAGGTTACCCTAACCCCAATATAGTATTTTAAATAATATTAGACTTCATGTCTATCTTCTTTAATAACCTACATAGTTTTTCTAAAGCAGGTATGGTGACTACCTGGTGTCCAGGACTCAGGTTCCTTTCATCTTTTACTCTATTATTTCTAGTATGAGGTACTAGTATGGTTAAAGATTCTTAAATATCAATCCAAAATTTCAGCCTTTGGAAAGGGAAAGAGAGAAGGAAGACAAGTCCTGTTTCTATCAAAGGCCAGACTAAAGTGACACATGTCACTTTTCATATCCACGTCTAGACTCTGGTTGTATATATTTCCAACCTAGCTGCAATTTAAAGAAGGTAATAGAGTCTACTATTACATCCCACTGCCGTCGAGTCGATTCCGACTCATAGCGGCCCTATAGGACAGAGTAACAAAATAAAAATTGTGTTATTAAAGAAGGAAGAATAAGTATTAGATATACAAATAGAAGCCCCTGCAGCAATAGAGTTTTAATAAATCAACAATTAAATGAGACAATAATTTGGGGAACCCAAGTGAATTTTACATCATATAGGCTATATTGTCAGTCTGTACTATAGGATCCAAATATGTCACGAACAAACTACTCATCACTTTTTGTTGCTGTTGTTAAGTATTTCCAAGTTAAAATCAAAGAGAAAACAAGGAACTTTTTGTTAAATATATAATTGCTTCTTATTTTAGAGAATCAAGTTTGGTATTTAAGTATACACATGCACGCATACACATAAAAGGTGACATTCAACCAAAAAGTATGATAAAATCTGAATTGAAATAAATGAAGTGTTGTATCTATAACTGAGTTTTCCTAAGTAATCTTACATTCACTTCTCTCCTTTAGCAAGGCCCTTTGTAGTATCCTGCAACAGCCGATTACCTGAATAATGTCCCATAAAATACATAACTTCCTTTTATGAATGACCTGAATTTTGTCAGGAAAAAAGCATAGACATTACATGCAACACACTAGCTATAAATTTCTTCTGTTGGGATTAAATGCAAGTTTAGATAGGCAAACATTCATAACCACAACTTCCCTTTTGAAAACTTCAAAAAAAGATTTTCTCATAGATTAACTGTAAATCAGAATGTATTGTTCTTAATCTATGAAAAATGGCTTCTGCTTCATCGAACAATATCAAGATAGTTGCACTTTTTTTCTTTTGTCTGAAACAGAGTATTCTTATATTTACAATGAAAAAACAAGCTTAAAACATGTTGCAGGGAAAATAAGTGAGATACTTTACTTTCGAAATAAAAATTTTCTGATAAAAATTTTCTAAAAGTTGAAGACATGCTTGTTGATAGAGAGATACGGTAAGAGGAGTGTTAAATGATACTGTAAATATATAGTAGTCATATTTTTTAATGTTTTATGTGAAAACTGTTATCAAACAAACACACTTCAAATATTGAATATCCAACCTTTATGCGCTATTGCAACATACATGAATTTAATGCATTAATACAACTAAAATACTTAAAAGTGCCTGGCACATGGTAAGAATTCTGTAAGTATTGGGTATTGTGGTATCTTACTTGTAAATTTTTTTTGAGCAGAATTAGAATACTTCCAAGAGGACAGAAGTTGCTCATATTTCTTCCCTCTTAGTGGTAAATTACTTTCAAAATAATTTCAGTATCCATTATGTTACTGTTGCAAAAGTACCTTTTGTTAGTCAAATTAGGGAGGAAAAACTTATGTTCTGGTAGCTGTGAATTTCAATTTGATTTGCACGCTTCTTGACCACAGTAGCGAGCTCTATAAAAGTTTAGTTTTTAAAAAGACATCATCTTTTGCGCAAAGTAATATAGTTTCTCAGGAATCTGAACACTTAGGTTTTATTCTGGTTCTTCCCATCATTAATGGTGAGGGGGAGATGAGAATAGAAAACACTTTATGGGGATAATGCATATAAGATGCTTAAAAGAGAGCTGGTACTGAATAAGAACCCAAGTAGGTTTTGCCAATTATTATTGTTACTGTCACTACTATTTCCTCTATGAGTGATACAAAAAATAAGCGAAAGAATCAATTTTTATGTAACATAACCCAAATACTAAATTATTTTTATACATCTCACTTTTTAGTTTATCTTAAAAATGACCTTTTTATATTTAAGACTACCTGAACAATAATTTTACTTCAATAAACTATGAGGATAAGCAAACACACAGATAGAGATTTCTGATTTATTTGGTTTGCATCATTGATAAAAAGATTTTTCTTACCACAAGTTTTTACTGCCAAAAAGTTTTTACTACCAGAAGTATAAAAATAAGAGTTCATAAATTTATTATTTTTAAAGGCAAATATTGGTTATCCTAGAGAATTGCTATTATCATTCCTATCAGTGTATTTTTCTGGTTATTAGGGGAAATGTGATGGATAAGGTTGTGTGTCAACTTGAGTGAGCCATGATGCTCACTGACTTGGCAGTTATAATAACGGTTTGGCAGCTGTGTAATGATGTAATTTCCTCCATGACAAGATCTTATGTAATGTAATCACCTCCATGACAAGGTCTGCTATGAGCAGTCAATCAGTTGAAAGGGCATTTCCTTGAGGGTATGGCCTGCATCCAAGATATGTGGACTTCCTGGCAAAGCTGGCTGGCTTTTGCTTGCTCTGACTTGAACTAGCAGCTTATCTGCTGGTCTTGGCATTCATCAGCCTTCGAAACCTGTGAGCCAGCGGCATATCATCTTACCTACTGATTTTGGATTTCAGCCCCTAAAAAAGGGTGGCTATGAGTTGAAATCAACTCAATGGCAACAAGTTTGGTTTGGGTTTTTTTGCAGCTATGTTAGTCAGGAGAAACCTCCATCTTGACCCACAGACTTGGGACTTTCCAGCCTCTACAACCTCATAAGCCATTTCGTCGATATATACCTCTTTCTCTCTATTAATATATATATTATTTATATATAAGTATTTCATATACATATATATGTATGTTTAAACCAAAACCAAATCCATTGCCATCAAGTTGATTCCAACTCATAGCAAACCTATAGGACAAAGTAGAACTGTTCCATAGATTTTCCAAGGAGCAGCTGATAGATTTGAACCTCTGACCTTTTGGTTAGCAGCTGTAGCTCCTAACCACTGTGCCACCAAGGCTCTATGCTTCACTGGTTTTGCTTCTCTAGAGAACCCAGCCTCGGACAGTAAAAATTGCATATATAATATGGATTATAAAATGCATTATTTTAAATCATCACGTATTCTTTAGGGTAATGAACTATTTTTAATGTAAGTAAAATATTTGTTTTTTATAATGCATATTTTTCCTTTATATAATAGATAGAAAATAGTACTATCAATCAAAAAACTCTTGGTTTTTATGCTGTTTCTACTCCTACAATTTTGCTAAGTCTCAGCATTTCCCAGGGCTAACTGGAACCAATGTTACCTTTCCTGACAGGCATTGCAGAAAGGTGTTAAGTTAAATGAATGCATTTTGTACTCTTGGAAGAAAAAAAAAATTACTGAAATCATTCATGTAAATCATCCTATTAGACTTTTGGGAGATACATGTTGTCTTTAGCATTCAAGCATATAGAAGTATGAAGTCAGAAAGAGCCTCAGAATATATACTGTATGTTTAAATATGATGTTGTCCAGTCAATTTCAACTCACTGATGACCCCGTGTATGCAGAGTAGAACTGTGCTGCAGAAGGTTTTTGATGACTGTTTCAGAAGCAGATCACCAGGCCTTTCTTCCCAAGCACCTCTAGATGACCTGGTTCAAATGGCAAATCATTCCGTTCTTAGTTGAGCATTTAACCATTTGCACCATCCAGGTACCCCTGTAAACAGAATACTGCTAATCCTTTTCACTGAAAACGTTAACTTTCACAATTAAATTATGTGTCTCCTAACATTACCCAATATCCATTACTAACACAAAAAACAAACTTGTTTTATTTGTATCTTTTTTTATTGGTAAAGATCTTAGAAAGCCTGCTTTATGAAGTATCCCATTAAAAAGACCAAGCCTTGATACAAACTATGGTTTCCTTTAAATTTACAAGAGAAAATAAGAAGGGAGGCACTTGTGTTTTCTTGGATGTGCTTTGATTGACAATTTTTTTTTTTTAATAAAAAGAACAATGTAGTTCAATATATATTCTTTATTTTCGTGCCTGCCAGAATCCTCAGAACAAAGTAGAATATGGAAATTGGATGGTAGCATTGATTGAATTTGTTTCCCAAAAAATATATGTAGTAAATCCTAACCCCCATATCTGTGGATTTAATGCCATTTGGGAATAAGATTTTCTTTGTTATGTTAATGAGACCATATGAGTGTAGTGTGTATCTTAAACTATCACTTTTGAGTATAAAAGAGCAGATTAGGCACAGAAGAGAGGAAGCACAGATGGGGGAAGATAGGCACCATGTCACATAAAGATCACCAAAGAACCAAGTCACAGAAGCTGCAAAGAGACAAAAACCTTCACCCAGAGCAGAGGGAAAGCCTTCGCCTAGAGCTCAAGCTTGAATTCAAACTTCTAGCCTCCTAAACTGTGAGAAAAATTAATGTCTGTTTTTTAAAGCCACCCACCTTTGGTATTTCTGTTACAGCAACACTAGGTAACTAAGACAGATGGTTTAATAGGGTCAAAATATTGCCCCCCCCTTTTTAAAAATTTTTCATTCTGCTTTTATTTTAATCTGTGAGTCATCGAAGACCTTTTTTTGAAGATGTTATATATCTATTCATATATGTATAAAAAAAAATACACACACACAAGAGGAAGAGACACATATCATATATATGTATGTAGTAGTACATATACATTAAAAAAAAAAAACCAGTAGAGACAGTATAAATGATTTGATAAGATATAAATATAGATGATCTAGATCAGGATTAGACAAATTTTTCTCTGTAAGGACCTTTAACCCAGAATTCACTGCCTTCGAGTCAATTCCGACTTGGAGCTGCCCTATAGAGCAGAGTAGAACTCCCCCATAGAGTTCCCAAGGCTGTAACTTTTACTGAAGCAGACTGGCACATCTTTCTCTTATCGAGCAACTGGACGGTTCAAACCACAGACCTTTCGTTTAAGCCTGGCGTTTAACCACTGCGACAAGAGGGCTCCTTGAAAGACCACAGATGTGGTGAATATTTTCTACTTGTGGGCCAAAAAGGTTTCTTTTCCATCCCCTCAACTTTGCGCTCGTACTGCATGAGTAACAAAATCTACACAAGCGGGCATAGCTAAGTTTCAATAAACTTTATTTACAAAACAAACAGAAGACAAGATTCGGCCTGCAGTGTGTAGTTTGCCAATCCCTGGTATGTGGATAGGCATACGGAATGGAGCCTGTGTAATCATGAAATTCTTTTCTTATTCGTCTACATTTATTTTCTCTCTTGGTCTAATTTCTCACATTTTCTATGTTGCTGAAGCATAATATAGTTATGCATGCAAATCCATTGGATAATGTTATGAATATTCATCTTATTAACTGTAGGAATTACCTGACTTTCCTTGAGGAAAAAAAAAAAATTCTATACCATTTAGGAATATTTACATTTAAATAGCAGTCTTTAGATGCCTGCAAGTGAAAATGATCAAAGTAAAAACAATGTAAAATTAAATAGGTCTAGCTATAAAACACATTTTTATTAACAGAAAATAATGAAACTGTGGATTGTATGAAAAATAAAACTATAATTGAAAATAACATAGCAGCCTGGTCGTTTTGAAGGTGAGGCTGATAAAATCTGGCATTATCTGCTGTGAGGGCTTGGACGATTATTTACTGCTAGACTTTTTACTGCTAGCCTTTCAGGGGTTAGGAGCAGCCACTGATATATCATTTTAGCCTTTACATAGTGTGACAAAATATGCTTTCTGTGTAGACAAGGTGAGTATTAAAGCCTATTTCAAAGTGTTGTCTTAAACTAGTGCATTTCTGAGTATCAGTACTAGTGGACACATTATAATGTCAAGTGCTGTTTAAATGTATAATTGAGGGAGGGCAGCATGAAGAGCTGTTATTCTTTCATAAATGTAATGAAAATATCCAAACTGCCATACTCTTTTATTAAATTTATCACCAATTTTTTGTCCAAAGTTGAAATTCATGTGGTAAATTATAGCTTATTAATATCTATTTTTATATTAGTCTTACTTTTTTTCCACAAACAATTCTTCATTTTAATTATGTTCCCATGCTTCCTGATAACCTTTTCTTTCCTGTCACTGTTTCAAATACAAAAGGTCAAACATGCAAATTTATTTATCTATTGATTTTGTATCCAACTTTCTTGTTTTTGTTTCTCAATATCTGAGACTATTTTAATTTCTCATCTTAGGAACATTTATACAAATCCTGCTTCAGGATGAAACAAAATGATCATTTCTTCCTTAATCTTGGTGAAACTCTTTCTTTCAAGTTTACTTAATTCACAGTTGCAATGTGGTTTCCTTCACTTTAGTCAAGAAACTCCAGGAGCATAAGGGTGAATCTGTCAGATTTTCATTAACAGTGATTTTAGCTGGTTTTTCCATCCCACTTAATTACTTTAATAATAAACATATTTGTAGCAAGATATATCTACATACAATGCCCAATGATTATAACATTCTGCTGGCTTGAAGCCATATTAACTACACTTTGTATGGACATCATCTAGCCAGCTATTTGATCTTCAAAATAGAAAAAAAATAAACATAAAACACATTGCACATTTTTCACAAAGACCAGCATATACAATAGTATTTTCAGTTTATTATAGATGGAATTAATAGTGGCTACCATTTGATGAGCTCCTACTGTGTACTTGGTGCTATTCTAAAGTTATACTTGTATTATCTCATAAGGGTTCATATAATTTAATTAAACAATTTTTGTTTCTTTAAACAGGTGACACAAGTTGGTAAACTTACCTATACAAGATTATCAGTAGAAAAATATCCAAACCGTCTTTAATTTAAGTTCACTGGACAATTAAATAGTTACTAATAGCAATTTTTTTTTTAATAGCAAGGAAAATATGTTTTAAAATAAGGGATGCACTTTAAGTTAAAAACAATCTAGAAAGAATACAGAAAATCATTGGGCAGAAATGATGTTTATCTTGGCATTCGAAAGATAAATAGCAGAAATCCAAGCAGAGCAGAAATGGAAAGTCAGCAAGGAGGAAAGAGAAGCTTTATATGAACCTATATTTATGTGAATGTGCACGAAATGAGTGGAATATGCTGACATAGCTGATAAAACAAACAAATAAACCCTTTGCCATAGAGTCAATTCCGTTTCATAATGACCCTCTAGGACAGAGTAGAACTGTCCCTTATGGTTTCCAAGGAGCAGCTGGTGAATTCGAACTGCTGAACTTTCAGTTACCAATGAACTCTTAACCACTGTGCCACCAGGGCTCTGGCAAACCACAGAGCAAGGAAGTCATCAAAGATTACTATGGTTATGCCCAAAGAGATTTAGGAGCCAACCTGAAAAGGCTTGGACGAGTCAGAGGTGGGAAAATTTGAGCTTCATTATGTATCAGAGGTGTAATGGATTAAAAATAATCATGTATCACCTTTTGAGGATAAGAGCAAGTCAATTCATTATTTGAAAATTGTGGAAACGAAAGAAAAGATTCAGGAAGTTTTCTTTCCTTTCTTATATAAACTGTACCACTTATAGTCAAACAGTAGAGGAGACTCAGCATCCCTTTGCAAAATTATCTCAGAAAAAAAAATCAAAATGATAGAATTAACTTACCATCATTTTGTAACTCCCAGTGGATAGGATGAGAAATTGGCTATAAAAAGCTTTAAAAAAAAGACAAAAGAAAAGATCAGCCAGAACTCTGACTTCGATTGAAAGAACCTAATATCATCTAAAGACTTTATCAAACATCAAATCTTTGTCTGAAACATATTAAATGGCATCATGAATTTGCAATCAGCCTTATCCAGATTTGGGGTAAGCTTTGCAGGTTCTAAAATAGGAAAAAAATTATAAGGAGAAAAAGAAATGGAGACTCAACCTGTCGAGTAGAAGATACATCAAGGCAAAATAGAGAAAATGCAATTCTGATGTATGATATAAAATTGCTTGAGATACTATAAAATAATTAAGGAAATTAATGGCTATAATATCAGAATAGAGACAGGGTAAGTGCTGTGATTGTGTTAAGGTAGAGAAAGTGATTCTGGGATGGCTGGAAAAGTTATATATTTTCTCTTGACCTACATGATAGATACAAGTATACTGGCCTTACAATGATTCACTAACACCCCACCCCAATAAATAAATAAATAAAATAAGTAAATAAAACTCAGAGGAGTCATTTGATTGAAGTATCACAATATGAAAAAAAAAAAAAAATTCACGATAATAGTGGTACAATTGTGTTCTTTCTTTTGTTAAATAAACTTGTCCAGTCTTGACTATTTAAGTCAATTTCTACTTACAAACCACCCCCTATAGCATTTATCTTGTTAGTTCCTTTTCAGGGACCTTGGGGAATAAACAACTATGCACATGCTATATATGAGCTGAGAAATCAGATTGAACAGATCCAGAAAAATTATATGAATCTTCAACTTAAATTCAGTGTTCTTCCCTTTACAAAGGCTTCAAACCCATACAGGGAAATGAGCACAGCTACCACATCAATTTTGTGATGACGATAGGCCATCTTTGGCAGAGCAATTTGGATTGCTCATTAAGTCCCTAATACATGATTTTTATATCTAATTACTAACTGGTTAAAAAACAATCAATGAGAGCGTTTCCTACCAATTAGTGCTCTTTCTCATTAAATATTTAATTGCTCAAAGGAACCAAACATCAGATGTTATTTTCCACATAAATTCTGAAAGATAAAACAACACATCTCAGGTCAAGTTTCATCTCTTGTATCTTAATGGCTTTCTTTTTATTTTTCAGTGATCTCTTTTGTTCCTCATATTAAGTAACCAGTCTGTAGCGCTTTGTTTCAGTCTTATCAGATATTTCTAGGGAATATTCCAAGGAAATATTCACAGAAAAGTTACATTTAGAGCTGTCCTTTACTAGGCAACAATTTATATGCAGAATTTGTGACTCCAAGAAAACAATCTTTGGTCCACTAAAAATTTCAGACTTTATAATTACCAAAATATAATTTTAATCTCTTGATGAAAATAGTGAATGTAGTAATATATATCTATCCTTATCTATTTGAAAAAGAAGGGAATGGAAAAAATTGATACAAACATACTTAGTGAGTTATTTTTTCTATAAAAAGCCATGCTAATATTTTTGTTTTTGCTAACTTTACAGTCTTTGTCTTAACTATTCACCTCTAAGTGTTTTTACACAAAAACAGCATAGGGGATATTTAAACAAATTTAACTGTGTTCCGCTCAAACTTTATTTACAAAAGGAGATGGCTGGCTGGGTTTACCCTCTGGCTTTTGATTTCCTGTTCTACTATACGGAAAAGTAATTAACAACCAAAATAGTAATAATAAACTCCATTTTATGTGTTCATTTATTTATTAATTCATATTTGTGGTTGTTGTTGTTAGGTGCCATCAATTTGGTTTCAACTCATAGCGACCCTATGTACAACAGAACAAAACACTGCGCAATCCTGCTCCATCCTCACAGTTGTTACTATGCTTTTTTTTTTTTTTTGAACCCATTGTTGCAGGCACCGCGACAATCCATATCACTGAAGGTCCTCCTCTTTTTTGCTGACCCTCTACTTTACCAAGCATAATTCCTTCTCCAGGGACTGATCCCTCCTGATAACATGTTCAAAGTATGTGAGACATACTCTTGCCATCCTTGCTTCTAAGGAGCATTCTGGTTGTATATTTGTGGTAGGCTGGCAAGAAACAAATTAACAACTGAGTGTTTTTCAAGTCAGGAGGCAATAAGTGTTATGAAGAAATTTAAAGCAAGAAAGAGGGAGGTTGGCATCACGAGATGGCTGGGGGGACCCTTTTACATGGTGATAAGTACAGGTTTCACTGAAGGATGACATGCAGCAGGAATCCGAAGGAGAAGAAGATTGTGACGTAGTTGTCTATGGGAAGTCAGCTTCATGCAGAGGCCATGTGTAAAGGCCTTGATTTTGGAGCAAAAGAGCTCCTGTCACTTAGGGAAGAATGGGAAAGGGAGTGAGTCACAGAATATGAAGTCATAACAGCACATACGCATCAAATAAAGCCTTTATGATACCCTAGTTCTTTTGTTGAGAGTAGATTGCAGAAATAGCCCCAAACACATTGTGATTACATAAATGCAGCAAGCCTGAAATAAGGAAATCCACTCTACTGGACCATATTGCAGGGAGAAGTGATAGGGGTATTGCAGCAATCTAGGGGAACGATCATGGTGATTTTGGCCAGGTGGTGGCTGTGTAAGGGGATGAAAAGTAGTATAAGCACTCATTTAAAATAATATGGATTCTGGACATTGAACCAGAAAGCAATTGCTATTAACTTAGAAATCTGCAAAGCATAAGCACACTGTTATTAAAAAGTGCAAGCATTATACAAATAATTTTTATACCTAAAGATACAAACCCATGGTTGGCAGTACCTTAAGATAGGATATATTATTGATTTAATGTTCTTAAATCACAGAAAGTGGCAAATAGTCACACAAAAAAATAAGAATCATAAGGTTGAATGTATTTTATTGAATCCAGGCCTAAAAACATTCTGGCTTCCATTTTTCAGAATGAGGAAAAATGCTAAGGGATAGACTCTCCAGTCTTGGGGTCTGGTTTAAGAGAGCGGAGGTTAGAGAAATATTTCTCTTACCAGATTTAGACAGTATCCTGACTGCATTATAAAAAGTCTTCAGGCCTGGTTAAACATTCTTTGATACGTTCTGCAAAATTATTTTAACAATTATGCTTGTTTTTTCTTGCATTGTGGTATTAGAGATATTTAGAAGCCACTAACAATGAAATATTCATTTGAACTTTCTAAGCTAAGTGCCATTTCATAGACGACTGTAATAAATGTTAATGCATTAAGTAAAGACTTTGTTAAAATGAATATCTCCAAAATCTGGAATTTCTTAAGTGAATGATAATTTAATATATTAACATTAGGTTTACAGTTATCTAACATTCACCATCTGAAAAAAGCTATTTAAGGGTTGTGTAGGAGGATTTTGCTAGAATTGCAGGAGAGATTCCCAACCCCACATATGAAATAATTGCTTGTACTTAAAATTTCTTTGGAAAACATAATTGACATTTTCTAATGTTAATGGAATAGGTGATGTTTCTCATTACATTCATCTAAATATGTAAGTTTCAATTTAAAATGGAATAATATTTATCAAAATGCTCACACCAATTTCTGAAATGGCAATTTTAGTTGAATCTATAGGATTCTTGACCCTTTAAAATATTGAAAAGATTATGATTATACCAAAATACTTTGTTCAGAGTATTTTCTAATGCATTTAATCTTAATAAATATTAAGTAGAGGTAATTAAATTATTTCCATAAAAGTTGTTTTTGATATTGTTTGAATCAGGACCATGGACACTATTTGGAGAGGAAAAAACATTAACTACGTGTTATTATGAACCAGTCAGATCCATGTCATTACTTCATACAATGGGATATTTTGGTTTTCCTTATGCCTAACTTTCTGATTGATGTTATGGGCAGGTTTAAAAGAAAAATCAATTAAGATTCCTGGCATCAGAGAGCTTAGAGGAAGAGTCACACTTAAAATAATAAGAGAGGGTATGTAACTGAGCAGGAAAAATTTCTTGTGTTTCTGAAATAGACTCAAGGAAGAGACTGATGCAGTTGAGAAGCATTGTGGAAGGCTGAATCAAGAAAACTGGACTTGAACTGATCTTTAAAAAATGTGGAACATTGAGGTAGCTCTTTTACCTTTAGAGAAGTTCCACAGACAAATCATAATTACATAAATGCAGCATGCCTGAAATGAGGAAATCCACTCTACTGGACTCGGGATTGCTTGTGGTTCTCCCTATATTTGAAACTGAGATGCTGGAAGAGGGGCTTGGAGGAAAGAGAAACACTGAAGGGCAAGGGGACACAAGTGATGGAGCCTGATAACAAACACTGCCCGTTCTCAGGCAATTAAGAAGGACATTTTATCACTTCAATCCTAGATTTCCTTTATTTAGATTAAATTCTTCATCAGAGCATGACTGCTGGTTTGTGTGAAAAATAAAATCATAAATAGGTGTAATAGCATGATTCTAATTATATGCATTGTTTCTGAACCTACAAGATTATTGACACGGTAAAACTAATTCCGAGAAATCATTCTGTTGTAACCTCAATAGGTGAACACAGCTTCTTTTCTGAGCTTAACATTTTTTTTAACCCTGCAGAATATCTGAATTGAGATATACCTTTCTTTTTTTTTTCTCCAACTTCTCAGATTAAAAATGGGAATTTAGTGGAAGGTTTAAGATTGATGAAATATAATTTTTTAACCCAGAAAAAAAAGGAACAGCTACATTTGATTTGTTGAATAGAGCTACTGAAAAACATTGAGGTCACAAATTGATTTAGTGAATAAAGTTAAGAATACGGTGCTTGTGATATGCAGAATAATGGATGCCCAAGGATATGTAAATCCTAATCCTAGGACCTGTAGATGTGTTACTTTAAATGGCAAAAGGGACTCTGAAGATGTGATTATGAATCTTGAGATGAAGAGTTTATAATGGATTATTCAAAAGGGCCCGATATAATCCCAAAGATTCTTATAAGAAAAGAGAGGTGTGTACATATATATATATATAACCAAAAAAAAATGGTATATATATATATATATATATAACCCAAAAAACCCAGTATATATGTATATATATATAAAAGGGAGAAGATGTGAAGCTGGAAGCAGAGGCCAGAATGATGCAATTGCTGGATAGAAGGGGCCAAAAGCCAAGAGATGCTGTCAGTCTTTAGAATTTAGAAAAGGCAAGGAAACAGATTCTTTTCTAGGGCCTCTGGAGGGACCACAGCTCTGCTGACACCTTAATTTCAGTCCAGTAAGACTGGTGATAGACCTCTGACCTCCAGAACTGTATGATAATATATTTGTGTTGTATTAAGTCTCTGGATTTGTGATAATTTGTTACAGCACTAAAAAACACTGGTAGGAAACTAATACAGTATTAACCTACTGCCGTTGAGTTGATTCTGACTCATAGCAACTCTACAGGACAGAGTAGAACTGCCCCCCACAGCTTCCAAGGAGCGCCTGGTGGATTTGAACCACTGATCTTTTGGTTAGCATCCGTAGCTCTTAACCACTATGCCACCAGGATTTCCAATACAGTACTACAAGAAGCCTTAAATTACATTTTTATGTATACTACTAGAAAGAAATTTGGTTGACAAAGAAAGTGTTTCATAAGGTCTCTGTGAGTCTGAGTAGATTCGATATCAACAGGTTTGATTTTTTTTTTTTTTTTTTGGTTTATATAGACTTCAAGAGGAACTGTAGAACTGTCTGTTTTTCCTCAGAGGCCTCTAATCAGAGAAAATAGTAGATATTAGGATTATTACAAAATGGATATAAACTCCTCCCCCAAACTCTCATCTCTCCTTGGCTACCAATATCTTCTCTTTGCACTCACACTTCTACAATGAGTTCTCCACACTTATTGTTTGCAATTGACTATTTTTACTTATTCTTTGTCTGACAGCTTTTGCATTTTTACCTTTACAACTATAGATTGCAATTTATCTTACACAAATACTACAGTGAAACCTGTGAGAGCTGGAACCCGATGGGACCACCTTGTTTTTCTGGGTCTTGCAAGTTTTTGGCCTTTGACAAAGTGCGGTCTTACCACTTTTCTAGTGCTCTCTATTAGTGGAAAATATTTGGGTTTTCCTTCTCTGACAGGTTTCTGTCTTACACAGATTCTGGTTTTCACAGGTTTTACTGTAACACCCATTATTTAATAAGATTTCTTATAAGACTTCTATTGCTATTTTTTCCCAAAATTGAAGCAAAACAAGAAAATATAAAATTAAATTTTCTATGATAAACAGAACTTAAGTATTTTTGAACCCCTCAAGTTGCTCAAGGAGACCTAGTGGCACAAGAGTTAAGTGCTTGGCTACTAATCTAAAGATTGGCAGTTCAAATCTGCCGGTGGTTCTACAGGAGAAATGACCTGCTGATCTACTCCTGTAAATAGTAAAAAAAATCCTATGTGGCAGTTCTATTCTGTACTACAGTTTTGCCTTAAGTTGGAATTGACTATATAGCACACAACAGTTGCAAAGGGAAACTTTTCCCATAAAATACAGAATTTAATCATACATTTTCTGATGATCAAAGTAATTACTTAACAGGTAGTGCCAAAAAAGTCAGTTACTGAATGATTTTACATGGAGCATTTTACCCATTTATTACTGTATTGATCAGTGCAATATACTGTTTAAGGCTTTTGTAGATGCTGTCATTCAATTTAATTCTTTCTGTCCCTGTGTTAAGATCACAGACCTTAGAAGAAATGACCCTTGTGTAAAAACAGCTTTTATATCTCTATCTTAGGCTGGGTTCTCTAGGGAAGCAAAATCAGTAAAGCGTATAAATATATATGGAGATTTATATTAAGGAAATGGATCACGCAACTGTAGAGGCTAGAACTTGGATCAGGCTGGACTCTCCCGATTCATGGAGCTGCAGGGGCTGGAGAACCCAAGATTGGCAAGTCAGACATCAGGGCTCTGGCTCACAGTCTGCGAAGACCACCGAATTCCAAGATCGGCAGGCAAGATGGCAGGTAAGCTGCTAGTTCCAATTTCAAGAACTGGAGGTCGGACAAACAGGTGCCAGCTGCAGGACCCAGACCAAGCAAAGACCCACGAGCCTTGCCAAAAAGTCCACTTATATTGGATGCAGGTCACAAGGAAACTCCCTTTCAACTGATTGGCTACTCACAGCACAGATCCCATCATGGAGGTGATTACATTATATCATATCTAATCATGGGGGTGATCACATCATTATATGACTGCCAAACTACATCATAACTGCCAAATTACTGAGAATCTTTGCTCAACCAAGTTAACAAACAAACTCAACAATCACAATCTCCAATATTTTAGTAAGGATGATTTAAAATATAAGAGTGAAACCATGAAAAAGTAATTTTTCTTGGATTTCTGCTCCATCCAGATCAGTCTGATTATTTGTGTAAAGGTACCACAAGTTTAAGGAGCCCTGGTGGCACAACGGTTGAATGCTGGGCTGCCAACCAAAAGGTCAGCAGTTCAAATGCCCCAGCCATTCCTTAGAAACTGTATGGGGCAGTTATACTCTGTCCTGTGGGGTTGCTGTGAGTTGGCATCAACTCCACGGCAATGGATTATACACCTATATGATTTCTGTTGGGGAATATTGTTGTTCTTGTTTTCTTTTTTCCTACTTTTTTGGTATTACATCTATTCTCCATGATAACACTGTCAGTTGAGCATGTCAGAATGATTAGACAGACAGTTCATTTGTTTCAGTTGCTGTTTATATTCACAGCCAGAGGTTGCACATCCCATAATTCACTGAAGAAGTCAGGATGAAACAAACCTGATTAAAGCTTACAGAGACAAGGGAAATACAGAATGAGGATGATTTCTGTTATGCTGCTACAAACGTGTCTGTGATTTGTTTCCACTCTTGTTTTCCAAGTGTCAGGTTGATGCCCGAGGAAAGTTATGAAGGAAACAAATAACTAATTGTCAGGCAGGAGAGAGGAGAGAGAAAAAAATCACAGTTTACTAGAGTTGCTTTCTCCATTCATGGTCTCCCTAGCAGCAAGCTGATGTAAATTCCATATCCTCTCATACACGCCTTCTGAATTTTGCAAATTGTTCATGATAAATAAATATCTTCGGAATGCTTTAAAGAAGTTTCTTCAAGTTTGAGCACTTTACTCAGTAAGCTACTTTGACAGAAAGCACCAATTACACTAAGTAGAGAAAAGAATTAGAAGGATTTTCAACAGCCAAACAAAAATGTTTCATTCGTGGTGGTTAAAACAGTGGAATAGATGATAACTTCTGAATCACGGTTTGAATTTTTTACATATTTTTTTTG
The DNA here is from genome assembly GCF_024166365.1 of Elephas maximus indicus. NCBI lineage: Eukaryota > Metazoa > Chordata > Mammalia > Proboscidea > Elephantidae > Elephas > Elephas maximus. The sequence continues at coordinate 38,323,008 of NC_064836.1, read as the reverse complement.
AAAACATGCCCCAAATTTAACAGAATTAGAACAAAGGAAGTGAAGGACACTGGGGAAAAAAAAAAATAACACATATGTAAATTTACAAAGAGCCCTGGTGGTCCAATGGTTAAGCATTCTGCTGCTATCCCAAAGGTTGGCAGTTCGAACCCACCAGCTGCTCTGCTGTAGAGAGACCTGGTATGTATGTTCCCATAAAGATTACAGCCTAGAAAACCCTATGGGGCAGTTCTAATCTATAGCATGGGGTCACTATGAGTTGGAATTGTCTCGACTGCACCTATCAACAAGAACAGCAGATCAGGTTACAAAAATAATTGGACTAGTGTGAACAGGAAAATAACCATGATAATACTTTCAAGACATTCACATATTCTTAAAACTCACATCTTTTCCACAAATGCAGTGTGATTTTCAGCCACCTAATGGATTTTGAGTAACTTAACCAATTTTAATTAACTTATCTCTCATCATGCAAAAAAAAAAAAAAACCACTGCCATCAAGTCAATTCCGACTCACAGCAACATAATAGGACAGAGTAGAACTGCCCCCCAGAGTTTCCAAGGCTATAAATCTTTACAGAAGCAGACTGTCACATCTTCCTCCTGCAGAGCCACTGGAGGTTTCAAATGGCCAGCCTTTCTGTTAGCAGCCCACTACTAACCACTGAGCAACCAGGGCTTTTCATATCTCTTATAATTCCTAATATAAATAAATAATTTTTTTTATTATACTTCCACGTTATAGTATTTACTTGGTAATACTTTATAATAGTATTATCAGTCTCTGTTGTTGTTAGTTATCAAGTCAGCCCCCCACTCATAACAGAACCTTGCCTAGTCCCACGCTGTCTTCGCAGTAGTTGGTAGGTTTGAGTTCATTGTCTGCGTCTATCGTGTCAATCCATCTCGTTGAGAGGTTCCCTCGTTTTTGTTGACCCTCTGAATTACCAAACATGATGTCCTTTTCTAGCAATTGGACTTTTCTGATGATAAGCCCAATGACAGCAAGCCAAAGTTGCCATCCTTGTTTCTTAGGAGTATTTTTGGTTGTATTTCTTCTAAGACTGTCTTATTTTTCTTTTAGTGGTCTGTGGTGTATTTAGTCTTCTTCACCAACACCACAGTTTGAATGGGTCGATTTTTCCGTCTTTGTTTTTCATTTCCATCTTTTGCATACATATGGAGAGAATGAAAAAACCATGGATTGAGCTTTCATCCTGTCAGTTAGCAGCTGAATGGGTTAGCTGTTTGCGACACCTGGGGACTCCTTTCATCTCATTCAACCAAACAAACAAAAACCCCTTTGCCGTTGAGTTGATTCCGACTCGGAGAGAGTAGAAGTACCCCACAGGGTTTCTGAGGAGCAACTGGTGGATTGCAATTGTTGACCTTTTGGTTAGCAGCTTGAGCTCTCAGCCACCGAGCCACCTCATTAGGCTGACGAAACCCAGTAAACCCAGTGCCATCAAGTCTATTCCAACTTCTCCCTTTATGTATACCCCACATCCTGTCCATATGTACAGTATGTGTTTCTTTTCTAGTGTCTGCCTCTTCCTACTTGTAAGGAATTTTGAAGAAGAGGATTTACCACAGTTTTTAGAAAGGGCTTGAATTTTCTCTCTCAGAGTTGCTTTCTCCATGTTTTTAATTGTATTTTCTCCTCTTCCTGTATGCTTTCAACCTCTTTTAGGGATCAAGCTTGTAAAAGTTTTATTCTCATGTAAAAGAGAGTTGAATAGTTTTATCAAATTAACATGTAGTTCTACATTAAAGAGCCATCAGTGTTTCTCTCCTGTGTATGGTTTCTATCACAGTGTGATCATGTGTCACATGTTTCTAAGACCTATGTTGTTGCTTTGGTTGTGGTTATCGCTGTTGTTCAAAAGACTTCTCCCATGAAGGTGTTGGAAGGTTTTTTAATTTGTGTTACTTTCTCCAACAATATTTTTAGAGAACTGTCAATATAACTCTAATCCCTAACTCTATTTTTATAGCCTTCTGTCTTCAATACACTTAAGTGTATATCCGGTGGTCAACATTCACCTTTGTTCTGATTTTAAAATAACAATTTCCTGGACGATTTCATTTTTATCTTCTTCATATATTCTGACCTTTGCCAACTGATTTTTCAGCCCTTTATGTTTTATTAATTCTTATTTCTTAGGCTGTCGTGCTTATGTTTTGCACTCCTCTGCCCTGAAAAAAAAAATTTTTTTTTTTGCCCTGAAGACTGTATTTATTCAAGTGTTTATTTTGTTTCCATTTCTGAAGAGCATCCAAGAATTTCATTTCTAATATGATTGTTAGTTTCAGAGTATAGAAGGAGACAGAGATGCATTTCCTCTGTAATTATTTTCAGGACATTCTAGGTGATATTTTGAATATTATTTTTAAAAAATCACTTATTTAGTAAATAAACTTTACAGTAAGGGGCTTTAAACTGAAGAATGATTATACCAGTACTTTAAAAGAAATGATCATCCTAATTGGAAAAATGTGTAAGGAAAGAAGAACTACTCTTATAGTGAAACCAAACCAGTACCACTTGAAGTGATTCTTTCTCATGGTGACCCACGTGTTTCAGAGTAGAATTGAGATCCATAGGCCTTCTAACAGGTGTGATCTTTCAAAGCACATTGTCAGGGCTATTTCAGAGGTGCCTCTGGGTAGATCTGAACTGCCAATACTGTAATTAGTAGTCGAGAGCTTAACCATTTACACCACCCAGAGACTCCAAAAACTATTATAAATGGTGTTATAAATAATTTATTTCTGAATATATAGTCCATAAAGTGACATCTTTCTTTTTTAATACTTTAAAGAGATCTTTTGCAGTAGATTTGCCCAATGTAATACGTCATTTGATTTCTTGACTGCTGCTTCCATGGGTGTTGATTATGGATCCAAGTAAAATGAAATCCCTGACAGCTTCAATATTTTCTCCATTTATCATGATGTTGTTTATTGGTCCAATTGTGAGGATTTTTATAATCCATACTGAAGGCTCTATCTAGTCTTTAATCTTTATCAAGGAGTGCTTCAAGTTTCCTTCACTTTTCAGTAAGCAAGGTTGTGTCATCTGCATAACGCAGGTTGTTAAAGAGTCTTCCTCCAATCCTGATGCCCTGTTCTTCTTCATGTAGTTCAGCTTCTCAGATTATTTGCTCAGCGTACAGATTGAAAAAGTATGGTGAATGAATACAACCCTGATGCACACTGTTCCTAACTTTGGTCAACAGTAAACATTCTGGAATATTGGAGATTTGATCACTCTGAATTTTAACATAGCACTGATTCATATAAAAGCCTTTGTCATTTTACGTATATTTGCTGTGTACAAATTTTCACATATTTTTAGAAAATTTTGTTATTACAAATATTTAAAATTTCTAAGTATCTTTATTGATATGTGCTGAAAAATTTTGGGATTAATTACATAGACATATCTCATTTTTATAAGAATATTTTTGATCTCTCTATTTGACTTTTATCTCTCATCAGTTTTCAAATTATATATATGCTTGGATATGAAGAGATAAAAGTATCTGCGAATGTTTTTATCAATTTTGTAAGGAGTTGAGACTATGATGTTTATGTTCTTTTTTGTTTGCTTACATTTACTGTCTTTGCTTTTCTTATAAAATAAAAATTTTAAAAACTATCTAAAATAAAGTTCTTCTATACTATATATTTGTTCTGCTGCTATTTATTGTTACAAATTTATCTTATGAAAACTATATTAAATACACAAATCTGAATGTATAATTGATGACAAATAATATTTTTTAACTTATTATTTACATTCTATATGTAATAAAAACTTTGCTTGACTTCAACCAATTCAAAAATTGACAGAAATAACAGGTAAAGGAAGTGGAATTTTTTTTTTGCTTGATGAACAATAAGTTACATTAAAAGTTATATTAATAACCACCAAATAGGCCATTTGAGTTGAAGGGAACTGTAATGAATAAGTAGGAAGAGTAAATAAACAAATTTCAGCTCTACAGCCAGGAATTGTAGAGTGACCATGAGCTACTAACTGGACACAGGTGGTTGTTTTCTCAGGAGAGCATTGTATAATAGGTTTTAAATGAGAAAAGGGAATCATCAATTTTAGATACTTTAGAAATCCCACATGTGTGAAAGGCTTCATACATCAGAACTGAAATAATGGGAAGTGATTAATAAACACCGTTGACTTAAATGAATTGCCAGATGCATCTGCTCCACAAGTGAGCAGGAGCAAAAAATGCAAAAGGACCAAATAAAATGTTTTATAACATTTTGTGGTGATTTATGTTAAACCACAGAAATGTTTTCAATTTCCCAAATACTGTAATTTTAAAAACCTAAGTTATTTACTTTGAGACTAGAATCAAGATCTGTATTTTAGGATTTGAAACATTTTTTCTTTTCTTGTTTCTCAAAAGAACATAATTAGAAACCAAACCAACCACAACAAAAGCAAGGACAAAATGTAACAAACACCTCAACTCAATTAACATAGAATGGAATATACATACATACATACATACATATATATATATATATTTTTTTTTTTTTTTTCCTATTTGGAGCCGTAGGGTGCAGTGGATGGCAAAGGTTTTTGCTTTTCTTTTTTTTTCTATTTAAAATAAGTAAATGTGAAAACAAAAACTTCTAAATATGAGTTGCCTATTTACTGAGAAATTTAAAACTTAGCTAATTTGTTAGATTTTAATTTTAAAGCTGTCAATTTAGTTAACATGGTCTGCGGTGATAGACATCCTTAGGCGGTCATTCTCAAAGTTTAATTTTAGAAAATCATGTTACAATAGCAAATTTTGCTTTTTCTAAAGGAAAGTGGAGCTCTAGCAATGTCAATATTTTAATATGTTATACAAAGCATAGTTTTTGTTTATATAGAATACATGTAGCCAAACCACAAGAGAAGCATAATAAAGTTATTTATTAATTTTCTAATTTTCTCCGTTATACTAACCAAGCAATTGTTAATCTTGGGCTAAACATATAGGTGTGTCTTTCAGTGATGCTCAATGTCAAAAAATTTCTACTATTTAAAATATTACCAAAAGTTTGTATTTTATTTTTATTTGTGGAATGATTGTAATTTTCTAGTAAGTTCTGTGTCCCACTCCAAAAGTTTTAATTTTATTGATCTGAGGAGTGTCCCAGAGATTGGTATCTGTTTTATAACGTGTAGTTTATCAAATGTGTTACAGGTTTGAGATCCACTGTATTAGATGGAGAAACCCTGGTGGTGGAGGGGTTAAGAGCTAGGGCTACTAACCAAAAGGTTGGCAGGCCAGCAGTTCGACTCCACCAGGGGCTCCTTGGAAACTCTATGGGGCAGTTAGTTCTACCCTGTCCTGTAGGGTCGCTAATGATTCAGAATCCTCTCGACGGCAACAGGTTTCAGGTATTAGATGGTATTAAACAAAGTTTCTCTGCTAAAATATGTAAATATGGATATATATTCATTCATCATGTGTGTATCTTTAGAATGTATACATAGTACAGTGTGCTATAAGTAGTATGAACAGGAATAAAATTCTGTTTTCTTCAATAAAAAGCATATCGCAGGTTGTTTAAAGAGTGCGCCTCCTCCTGATGCCCTGTTCTTCTTCACGTAGTACAGATCTTAACCACTATGCTACCAGGGTCTCCTTAACCAAATCTGTTGCTATGGAGAGGATTCCGATTCATAGCGACCCTATAGGACAGAGTAGAACTGTCCCATAGAGTTTCCAAGGAGTGACGGGTGGATTTCAACTCCCGACATTTTGGTTGGGAGCTGTAGCTCTTAATTACTATGCCGCCAGGGTTCCCTTAAAATTACTGGAAATTAAACAATGAGTTGGCCTTGAGAACAGAAGCAATGCAGGAAGGAGCAATAGCTTAGAAAGAACCTGTGTCCTTGGTACTTGTTAACAACAGGCTACCCACTTTGCGATTTTTTAAGTGTCACGTATAAATCTTATTTTACCAATGTTATTATTTTTTTTCTTTTTGTCACAATAGTTAAGCATAATCATAACTGATATATATGAATATTCCTTTTTCCATGTCTAGTGCAATTTCTTACTTTACCTATTAGAATAAAAAAAAATTAGAATAGCACCTAACTATTCTATTTGTTACTTTAAAAACATATAATGTCATTCATTTGCTCAATAAATATTACGGGTACCTGCCAGCCTACTATGAACCAAACAAAACAAACACAAAACTCTTTAGTTGAAATAGATAGAAAATAAACAATAAATAATAAAATGTATAGCATTTCAGATTGTGACATGTACGCCTTTTTCTTTGCTAACCATAGGTTCTATATATATAGGCCATACTACACTTTTACGAATTCTATGACTTCGATTTGGTGTTGTTGAGGGGAAATGGCTTGACTCTATCTTGAAAATGGTCATGTGGTTGTTAAGGTGGTTTTGCTGAAATATATTTGCATGTACAACTTCGGGAGACTTCTGGGAAACATGAAACTAGGAGAGAAGGGAGGCAGGTACTCTGAGCTCCTGCCAGAAATATCTGCTTAGTGTCTTAGGTGAGAGGAGGAATGAAAAACACTGTTTTTACCCTAGATTTGGGCCCTGGGAAAGATGAGTTATAAATAGAAGCAAAATCAATATTTATTAATTTTGCATAACAAAGTGAGGCACAGCTTCACTGCGTTTGAAACACTTCTCATCATGTAAGACAAAGGGAAAAGGCCAATCTTCCTTCCCTCTGCCACGGCCATCACAAAGACTGGCCCCTGTGAAGGCCCAGGTCAGCCAATCACCATATTGCAGTAGTACAATCAAGGTAACCATTACCATTACCAGAACCTCTTGTTTCTGGCCACAAGTCTAAACTGTGGGGACACTCTCCATACTTTGTTTTAAAACAGGGGCTCCACTGCTACTTCCAGAAGAGAATGATTTGCTCTGCTTGCGATTGGAGTATCCTTGGAGCAAGGCTATTGCTCATCTTTCTTGGGAAATGGCAGAGTAGGTACCAAGGCTGAGAGAGCAGACACCACAGTGAAAGTATGAGGTACCCTTTAAGGGTTCCCCCAAATCCTCAAGTGGAGAAATATTGCTGGAAACTGGAGTTTCTACATAATCTGGTGGAGATGAAAATAAAGATTAATTCAATTTGTTTTGATTTGCTCATTTGCATGTATAAATTAGACTGAACCACTGTTTTTGATTTTATATCACAGTTATATCATGGTACTATAAGGCCAATGCTAACATAACTGTTCTATGATTCCAATTGAAAACTGTCATTTTTGCTATCCTTTATAAAATTTTATATACCACAATCTTTTCTAAGTAAATTTTAAAAAGAACTGTGACAAAAATATTGTGTGCTTCATAGCTTATTCACAGTGGTTTCCTCTATTTATTTAGTTTTCTTACTAATTGTTGTTCAGGTTGCTTTTGCTTCAGTAAATACACCTGTGTTTACTTCTAAAAGTTTTATATTTTACTTCTTACATTTACATCTTTAGTCCCTCTTGAGTTAAATTTTATATATGAAGTGAGATAAGGGCCAAACTTCATTCCTTGACATGTGTACATACAGTTTTTCCAGGACCATTGTTAAATGACTATTCTTCCACCATTTCTTTATGCCATTGTCAAAATAAATGTAAGAATTGATTTCTGTACTCCCAATAGTACTCCACTGGTTTGTATGTCTATTATTATTCAGGTACTGCCCTGTCTTGATTACTGTATCTTTATAGCAAGTTTTGTAACTGAAAAGTATGAGGTCTCCAGCTTTGTTCTTTTTTGAGATTGGTTTGGCTATTCTGAGTCCTTTACATTTTGATATGAACAGCAGGGTCAACTTGTCAATTTCTGCAAAGAAGAAGCTGGCATTTTGGTAGGGATTGCAATGAATCTGTGTTGGGGAGATGCCCACTTTAAGAAAAGGAGTTGGAAAGTATTGCCATCTTAAGAAAAGTAAGCCTTTCAGTATATGAACGTGAGAAGTATTTCCATTTATATAAATCTTTAATTTCTTTCATAGATAGTTTTTAGTTTTCAGTGTACATGTCTAACCCAAGTGATTTATTATGTCCTATGCTATTTCAATGAGAATTTTTTTCTCAAATTAAAATTGAATCATTCATTGTTAGTGTATAGAAATAAAATTGACTCTTGTTTATTGATCATATATACTGCATTTTTTCCTGTACTCATTTATTTAGTGTGTGTGATACTCCCAGGATTTTATGTGTCCAAGATCATGCCGTTTGTTAAATGAGAGTTTTACTTCTTTTTCAATCTGATTTGTTTTTCTTTCTCTCTCTCTTTCTCTCTTTCTTATCTACAGAGAGACACAAAGAGGAAAGATGGCCATATGAAAACAAGAGATGGACTTATGCTGAAGATGCAAACCAATGAACACTTGGGGCTTCCAGAATCCATGAGAGAAAAGAAAAGATCTTTTCCTAGAGCCTTTGGGGGAACATTGTCTTGGGGACACTTCACCGTAATAATAGAGGGCTTCAACATACCACTTTCAATTCTAGGTAGAACATCTAAAAATAAGATTAGTAAGGACATTGAGGAGTTAAATAAAACCAAAAGCCAATTTGAAAAAAAAAAAGGACAAATATACACCCCTCCACCTAGCAAAAAAATACACATTTTTTTCTCCAGTGCATATGGATCATGTTCCAGAATAGACCATATGCTAGGACACAAAACAAGTCTAAACAATTTTAAAGAAATGTGAAATCATACAAAGCATGACTTCTGTTCATAATGGTATGAAGCTAGAAATCAACAACATAAAAAAAACGTTAAAAAAATACATGGAAACTAAATAACACACTGCTAAAAAAAAACTACTGAATCATGTAAAAAATAAAAAATGAAATAAAAAAATTAGAATCAAACCAAAATGAAAATGCAACATATCAAAATCTTTGAGATACAGCAAAAGCAGTGCTTAAAGGAAAATACATAGAAATAAATACCTACATTAAAAAGAAGAAAGAGCCAAAACCAATAACTTAAACAATTAGAAAACAAAGAGCAAAAGAAGCCCAAAGCTAACAGAATAAATAATAATGATGATAACAGAAATAAAATAGAAAACAGAAAAACAATAGAAAAAATCAGCAAAACTGAAATTTGCTTCTTTGGAAAGATAAGTAAAAGAGACAAACCACTGGCTAGACTGACCAAAAAAAAAAAAAAGAGAGAGAGAGGAGAAGCAAATAAAGTAAGAAATTAAAGTGTAGACATTACAAGAGACTCAACTAAAATAAAGAGGATTATAACAGAACACTATGAAAAACTGTACTTGAACAAATTTGAAAAGCTAGAAACACACTACCTACTGAAACTAACACAAATAGAGGTAGTAAATCTAAACAATTTCATAACAAAAAAAGAGATTAAAAATGTCATCAAAAAACTGTCATCAAAGAAAAGCCCAGGACCAGATGGCTACACTAGGGATATATATATAATCGATCTCTATAATCCATCCATCACATAAATAAAACAAAGGAAAAGAACCACATGATCGTATCAATGTATCAATTGATACAGAAAAGACATTTGATAAAACTTGACACCCTTTCCTGATTAAAATCCTCAGGAAAATAAGAATAGAAGGGAAATTCCTCAACATAATCAAGAGTATACGTGCAAAACCAACAGCCAACATTACACTCAGTGGAGAAAGACTGAGTCTTCCCTTTGAGAGCAGGAATGAGACAATATGCCCATTATCACCAGTCTTATTCAATATTGTACAGGAAGTCCTAGCCAGAGCAATAACACAAGAAAGAGAAATGAAAGGTATCCAAATCAGAAAGGAAGAAGTAAAACTATCTCTATTCACAGATGACATAATTCTATACATAGAAAAACTAAAGATTCTATAAGAAGACTGCTGTATCTCATAGAATAACTAGCAAACTGGTAGGGTATAAGCTCAACAGAGAAAAATCAGTTGGGTTCCTTTACGCTAACAAGGAGAACTCTGATAAGGAAATCAAGAAAACAATACTATTTACAACAGCCAAGAAAATGATAAAATATCTAAGAATTAACTTAACCAGGGATATAAAAGACTTAAAGGAAACTACAAAATACTATCATAAGAGACTAAAAGAGAACTACATAAATGGGAGGACATTCTCTGCTCATGGACTGGAAGATTTAATATAGTGAAAATTTCAGTACTACCTAAGGCGACCTACAGATACAATTCAATCCTGATACAAATCCCAACAGCATTCTTTATGGACATGAAAAAAAAACTAATGGCCAACTTTATATGGAAAAGAAAGAGGCCCTAAATAGCCAAAACACTATTGTAGGAGAAGAATAAAGTGTGAGGTCTCACACTCCCCGACATCAAAACATTCTTTACAGTCACAGTAATCAAAACAGCCTGTTGTTGGATCAAAGACAGATACGTAGACCAGTGAAATAGAATTGGGAATCCAGAAATAAATTGATCTGTTTATGGACAACTGATTTTCAACAAGTGGTCAAAATCATTCAAGGGGAAGAAAGAGTCCAATAAATGGTGCTGGAAAAACTGCAGGAAAATGAAACAGGACCCATACCTCACATCATGCACTAAAACTAACTCAAAATTGATCAAAGGCCTAAATGTTATACCTAAAACTATCAAGTTCCTGGATGAAAACTATAGAGCCTAATTTTCTGTAAAAATAGGCTAACTAATATGCATACAAATGCATGAATAGCAGAAGACAAATTTAGATCATTGGGACCTTATAAAAACTAAACACTTAGGCTCATGAAAACGATTCATTAAAAAGACAACCTACAGAATGGAACAAAATCTTTGGAAACAACATATCCCACAAGGGCCTAATCTCTATAATTTATAGAAAATTTAAACACCTCAGCAACAAAAAGACAAACAACCTAATTAAAAACATGGGCAAAGGACAGGAACAGACACTTCACTAAGGAGGAAATACAAACAGCCAAGAAACACATGAAAAGATGCCCAAGATCAAAAGTCATTAACCTGTTACCTTCGAGTCAATTCTGACTCATAGTGACCATTCAGAACAGAGTAGAACTGCCCCATAGGGTTTCCAAGGAGACGCTGGTGGATATGAACTGCCAATCTTTTGGTTAGCCACTGATATCTTAACCACTGTGCTACCAGCTCTCCACATTAGTCATTAGAGAAATGCCAATCAAAACTACAAAGATCCTTGACTAAAATGGCACTGATAAAAAAAGCAGACAAAACAAATGTTGGTGATGATGTGAGAAGAATGCAAACCTTGTCCATTGCTGGTGGGAGTGTGAAATGGTACAACCACTATGGAAAACAGTATGACTCTTCGTCAACACACAGGAAATGGAACTACCTTATGATCCAGCAATCCTACTCCTAGGTATATACACTAGAGAACTAGTAGAAGCGACAGGAACAAGTACATGGACACCTATGTTCATTCCAGCATTATTCACAATAGCAAAAAAATGAAAATAGCCAAAGTGCCCTTCAACAGACGAATGAATAAGCAAAAGTCAGTACGTACATACAATGGAATACTACTCAACCATAAAGAACAACAATGAGTTCACAAAACATGTTATAACACGGAGGGGTCTGGAGGACATAACGTTATAAAATAAGTCAATCACATAGTGATGAATATTGTATGATCCCACTTTTATAAGAAGAGAAGAATAGGTATATAAATATTCACAGAGACCAATGTTCATTGTTGGTTTCCAGGGATGGGTGGCGGGAGGGGGAGGGGGAATTCCCTCTCTAGATTGTAGATAACTTGTTATTTTTGGTGATGGGAAACTAGCACAAAATGTGGGTGTAGTGAGCACAGCTTGACCAAAGTAAATGATGCTATTAAGACGTGCACGAGACAAAAGGGTATTTGTGCTAAAGAATATGACAAATATAATTTGGCAATATCACCAACAACAACCTAAAAATGAGTGTATGGTCATATATGTAGGTATATAGGTGTACATGTCTATGGGAAGGTACAAGTGAGTACATATGTGTGCATTGATAGAAGTATCTGTGTGTATGTGTACATACGGATATGTTTGTGAACACAAAGATAATCACAGAGGACACACTTAAAGATACTTCTCAGACATAACCAAACACCTTGCAAGAATGGTTTTCTGGGTTTGAAGGCTTAAGTACTTAATTTCATAGGACAACTCAATCAATTGGCACCACAGAGTTCATGTTCTACATCCTGGTGAAGTGAGTAGCATCTGGGGTCTTGAAAGCTTGCAAGCGGCCATCTAAGATACAACTATAGGTCTCTGCTCGTTAGGAGCAAAATAAAAAGAAGGAAACCAAAGTATCAGAGAAGAAACTAGTCAATCGGGCTAATAGACTACGAAAGCCACAGCCTCATCTACATGGTAAAAAAAAAAAAAATCTAGAAAACCTAGCTGTTACCCAGCTACTGATATCAACAGTTCTTATCAGGTCCACAATAGATGGACCCAGATAGAACAGGAGAATGACATGGAACAGTGCTCAAATTCTTAAAAAGTTCAGACTTCCTGGACCAGTGGAGTCGGGACGACTCCCTGAGATGATCATCCTTAGATGCTCTTTAAAACTTGAACCTAAACTATGCCCTGAGGTTACCTTCTAGTGAAATAACAGATTGACACACAAAATAAAGGGTATTACCCATGAGTACTAGGATCTATCAAAAAAAAAAAAAAAAACCTAAATGAGACCAAAAGGTCAACAATTACTGTAAAACAAAACTGAGAAGACAAGGAGGGCAGGGAAACTAGAATACTGGAAATGGAACAACCAGAACACAATTAATGAGAATGCTGACATATTTTGAAAAATGTAAAAAATGATGCTGAAAAACTTGTGTAGAAATCATCAAAAGGGCACCTAATTTGCTGTGTAAACTTTCACCAAAAACATAATAAAATATTACTAAAAAAAAAAAAAAAAAAAGCAGACTCTACCCTCAAGCATGAAGAGAGAACCCAGGATAATACACTCTCCCATCCCTCTTCCTTTGTCTCTGGTTTGGAGAGCTTCATTTCAATTCAAGATCAAGATGCAAGGAGATAAAAACAAGCAGTCACATTGGGTACTCCTGTGTAAGTCCGTGTATCTGGAGGCGTTCGGCATATGAATTTAAGAGCTAAGGCTTTTCCACCTTTCTTTCCTGGTGCTGTTCTAACAACCTCCCTCTGAAGCAGGTGGCAATGCTCTGCTTCAATGACAGAACAGAGGAACATTGTGGGGATATGGAGAGAGTTCCACTACTAGCTAAAACGGTGGTGGCTGGAGCCCACCCAGAGGTGCCTCAGAGGGTGCCACGCCTGGCGATCTGCTTCTGAAAGGCCACAGCCTTGAAAACCCTATGGAGCAGTTCTACTCTGCACACATGAGGTCGCCAGGAGTCAGAGCTGACTTGGCAACTAACAACGACTCACACACACACACACACACACACACACACACTCGTATATATAAACACAGATGCACAAAACACACACACAAGTACACACAGAGTTAACCACACACACATATAAATATTTTTAGTCCCCTCTCTTGCCCTAGAATATAAAACAGACAAAAAGGATACTTTAAGGCCTAATAGAAATCTCAGTACGCAGTGGCTCTTATCTCACTATTAGTAGGCATAAAATAAATTAAAAAAAAAAAAAAGATTTGGATTGGAAACATCATCACCATTAATCTATTTCTAACATTTCATTTCAGAAAGAAGCCATAAGCTATATGCATTTGGCTGCTGAAAACTGTTAGGGACTGTGATAAATTACAGTACTTCAAGATTTTGGGGGAGCTGGAAAGATATGGCAAGGCATCCGAATGATGCGTGAAGGCGTAATTGTATTTCAGAAAGAAGGTGTCTCCTGAGTGTTTCCTAGGGGCTCCTTCAGAGTTTGCTTTTATCCAAGAGCAGTTTATTTCCCATCTGTTTGGAAAGCGAAAGCAGAAATTTCATTACAGAGCTATTGGATATCAGCTGCAGTCCCCGGTTCGTGGAATTGTTGATGTTTCTGAACACACCTTTTGCAATCACATAAATGTGTATTTGGATGTATAAAACATGATTCCAATTTAATGAAATAAAAAAAAAAAGAAAGAAAACCACGTAACAAATACACACACAGAGACGTACTCTCACACATTGACACACACACCTTTATGTGAAACGTTTTTCAGGACTGGTTAAATAGGGTTCTTTGGGTAGTCAGTAGTGTTTCTTTTTACTTTTCTTTCATGAGGAAATTTGACTAACCCTGCCCTTGGTCTTTCACAAAATGAAGTTCAGTCGTTTGAAATCCAAATATAAAAACAGAACTTGAGGGTAAACAGGAGTGCAAAGACCTTCACATCTTCCCAGAAGCCTATTAAGAGGCTTCGTTATGTGATAATTGTTTGTTTGTTTTAATATAAACCTCACTCTCTTGAAGTATTCTTGAGGGGCTTTTTGACTCCAGTTCTTTGTCCTGGTGCTATGATAGTATTAATAGTCTTACTGAGTCCTGATAAAGGCCTCATACAAAGGAGCTTCCATTTTGAAGGTAAATGAATGAATGAGCGACAAGGGCTCCAGGTTCCTAAGATGAATCAAGTTCAATAAGGACCAACCAAAATATTTCAGCTAATCCAAATAAAATGAGGGCAGCAAAGTAATCAGCTGAGAGGGTTTTTGTTAGTTTGTTTTGTTTATTCATTTGTTTGTTTTTAATTATTGGTACAATGCACAGTGGGGTTATTCACTGACTGCGGATTCAGGGGAACGGTGGGTAAGGCAAATGATGGAAGAAATTTAAGTTGTGATTTTAATTCAGGAATGTGGACATTCTTTCATTAACATATGTAATGCTATGCATAAATGTGATAATATTCTCTTTATGTCAACAGATAGTTTTAAACAGTACATTATCCCTTGTTATATAACAACTGAACAATCCAGACATAATCACAGATATAGTTAAGAAAATGTAGAAAATAAAATAAGAAAGCCTGTGAAAATAAAAATGGTAAACCATGGTGATCCGTTTGTGTGTTTTTTTTATATCTAGATTATCAAATTTAATGTTGGTTTTCTGTGTTGTAATTTCATTATACAGATAAAACCATGCAAGATATAACTCAAGATGTACATACATGAGCAAATATAAGAATTCCTTGCATGTTTATTTTATAAATGTAATTCAGAAAATATATATTGTTTACTAAAACAAAAAGGATAAAAAGTGAATATCTTCATTCGAAAGTTATGACAAATTTTCTTCATGTAGTGATTTCTATTTCAATATTTCTTCATAGAATAAGCCACACAAAAATGTATGATTTCACCCTACAAGAAAAAGTTCTATGTCATTTTTACGGATATTAAATGAAGCTGAGAAACCCAAAATTACTGTCTATAGTATTATTCTTTATGTAAAATACTTTGTTATAAATTTATGTTTGTTTCGTTGATGCTTTGCTCCACTGAAATATGTATTTTTAGATTTCTTATTTAAAGTACAAGTAATCTAATTAATCATTTTAAAATATTTGTGAATGATAAACAGAGAGACAGAGGCTGGGTAACCAGGAAACTGAGAAAGAAGGCAAAATACAGAGGTAATGGAGGGGATTTCTAACGCTTTCTACTTATCCAAAATACAAGGATGATTTTATTGATTGGATTCCAAGGTCTTCACTGACCCATCAACTTTATATTCTATTCCTCACTTTCCTACGACTATTAGCCTAAGAACAAAACATCAAAAAATATCTTTGGCCCGATCGACCTTCAAAGTATTTTAGTGCCTACATTTTCCTACCTAGGAACTTTGACTAAAGTAGGCAGGTAGAAGTTATCTCTATGGAAACCACAAAGTACCTGATTATACTAAAGGGCTCCCACGTCCCATTTTTATTTCCCTTTAGAATCTACAGTAAATCTGCACAGGCTGATAGAGTGTTTAGACAAAGATATTTCTACTAAGTAAAATAATTTAGAAAATTTGTAGCTCTCAGAATTGTAAGAAATATCTGGGAAGATCTCATTAAGTATTTTCCCTGCATCTATGAATTCTCTGCTGAGATAATATATGTTGGAAGATATTGATGTCTAACACTTTTGCTGTTTCTTACATACATTAAAAAGGACAGTGAATAGATAATTGAGAAACTGGTTCTAGAAGGAAGAGTGATAATCCCATTGATGATTTCACAGAGACAAAACCTACCGTGATTTTTTCAGCAATGACCAAGCCCTTTATGGGAGGTATGTAAGAATTCAGGCTTCAAGATTCAGTATCCATCCTTTTCATCCCTCACTGACACTTTTCTGGAATATTAACTTGCTTCACTGTTTAGTTCACTGATTTGGGGGGTTGTAAAAGAAAAGCCTCAGGATTTTGTCAACTATAAACCAAGATTTTCTGCAAAAAGCCTTTTGAATAGCTTAATAATTATTGTTTTAGCATTCTCAGAGTTCATAAATTTTCCTAAAAGCTTCTCTGTAAATAAAAAACATAGTATTTAATGGATTCGATGACAAATCACTTATTATTTATGCAAGTTCTTTCCAGTGTGTGAGGGGTTGCGGGGGCAGTAAGGGAATGTTGTTATCACTCTTATTTTAAACATAACTAAAAATAGTCAGTCTATCGCCTTAGAGTCAACTCTAAGAACAAGACAACAACTTCATTCTTGCTCCTGCATTTTTTTTTTTAATAGGGATTTCACACATAGGATTTCATTTCATTTATCCAGCCTGAGAGCTAGTATTTTTACTCAAATTTTCAAATGAAGAAAAGACTCAGAATGTTTAAAAAGCATCTAAGATAGTCCAGTAATTAAGTGACCTTTCAGGTTAAAGCCAGTTTCAGGGTTAAAAACTAATGAAATTAACTATTGTATCATGTTGCTGCTAGAAAAATAAATACCAACTAAACCCTAAATGTTCGTTTTCATTTAAGTCATATATGATATTTCGTACACTGTTTTCTGTACTAGTCCTCCTGAAAAAAAATATTTACAATGTATGTGTATATAAATATGAATTTAAAAGTATAGGTCTCTTCCTCCAAGCACTGAGTATCAAAATATCATAACACCCCCCCTTGATAAAGAAATATAAGTAAATAAAAATCAGATTCTTTAAGAATGCAACCAGTCTTTATCAAAAGAGAAACTTGAAAATAGCAACTTGTACCTAAAAATAAACAAAAGCTCTGTGTTACAGTCTCTTCTCTCTGCTTATTACAGAAGCTTATCAATAAAGAATACAGAAAATGTATTTTCCATGTAGCCATGCAGAGACTATGGCCGAGACGGATTAGTTTTAGACAAATTTATAAGGCCAATATCTAACTCAACTCCTTGATAAATGTCAAATCTCCCAGACTCTTTTTTGTGGCATTCATTGTAGAAAGAATTATGTAAAGGTGTTGTTCATAAACTTGATTCTCATTAGGAAGTGCCGTGGTCACTTTTGATATATAATGACAATATCAGATTTACCTTTGAATTGTGGTGTTGGAGAAGAATATTGAAAACACCATGGACTGCCAAAAAAATGAACAAATCTCTTGAGAGAAGTGCAGCCAGAATGCTTCTTAGAAGCAAGGATGACAGGACAACCTCTCACATATTTTGGACACTTTATCAGGAGGGATCAGTCCCTGGATAAGGACATCATGCTTGGTAGAGGGTCTACAAAAAAGAGGAAGGCCCTCAATGAGATGGATTGACACAGTGGCTGCAACAATGGGCTCAAGAATAACAATGAGTGCGAGAATAGCATAAGACCAGGCAGTGTTTTGTTCTGGGGTACATGGGGTTGCTGTGAGTCAGAACCGACTTGATGACATCTAACAACAATAACCTGTGATCCTAGAAAACAACTAATGGTTAAAGAAATCCTCCTACCCTTTTGTGTTTCAGAAAACAATCTGACTCTTGGCTGCTGACCTCCCTTTCTCCCTGGCTCTTACAGAATCCAGATATAACAAGTTCCATCTGACCTTAACAGTAAACTCAGCAGTTAATTCCATGTTACTGACACGCACCATTCCTTAACCTCCTGTTAATGTTCTTCAGGACTTCAGTATTTTTGCGCTAAGCTCACTTCAGTCCTTAGAAACATACCTGACCCTTGCTTCAGTGGAGTGGGAGTGCAGACTTCGTTCTGGCATCTCTCTGCATTGTAATGGTCCCCCACCCTCCCAGTACAATCACCATTCTGGCCTCAGACCTTCCTCTCCTCTCACTTACAATAATCGTTTTTGGATAAAGTCATCTTTTCATATACGCTCAGATTTAACCAAAAATAGCCTATATTTCATCAAGAAAATTATGAAAATAATACAAGATACTCAGGTAGTTGTTTTTTCTTTACACACACAGATCAACTGTTTTGGAAATTAATACTATTATCAGAGAAAGTAAATGGCAACAATCTTGCTCCCTGATCACTATAAAATTTACTTATTAAGACAAGAACATAGTGCCCTTGCCTGTAAATTTGTTATTATTGCACCAACATTGAACCAAACTCCAGGGAGACCAAAGGTTTTCGAGTGTGACACACACCCTTCTTTTGGCACTCAGTCTTGGCTGGCATAATGAAACACGGCATATCCCTGAACACATGGAACCATAGCAGTTAACTTGCTCAACCATGCCTGTAACAATTCAATTAGCAAATCCCTGTGGACATTCAGTACCTCAGCAAAATTATCTGGGGATATTTTTACTAGGCTTGTTTTCTAATCATGTTGCTAAATATAACTGTTTGTACAAGGGACTATCATTGCCCTTGCCAACAAGGGTCAAGTTACTAACAGTCCCATATGCCTGGACTCCTTAACTGTCATTTTATGTATATGATAGTAATTATCGTTAAGTGGAGGCTTTACATCTTTGCTAGACGGTGATACTCAAAATTATACTTCTTTTGTCTACTCATCCCAGGATTCATCTAGCAGGAAATTCAAACAAATACCAGATCAGAAATAAAGCAGCATTAGCAATTAAGAGATCAAAGTTCATAGGAGGGCTAATACAAATATAAATACTCAGAAAGATGCAGGATCAGTAGGTGAGCCATCAACGACTTAAAGAATGTGATAACTGATACAACATGCAGATGGAGGGTTAGTTGAAAAATAGGTCAAACCCAAAATGTATAGTCCCAAGACTGTTAAATTTTACATAAGAAAAAATATTTTTGTGTGTGATACTCTATACTTGTGTATTAAATCTTACAGCAGAAGTTAAAATAGGTCTGTTCACTCCATTTTCAATAAGGAATAGCTGGAAGGTTTATTTATGATTATGAAAATATCAATCCCCACCTGAGATTGTGTCTTTCTGTGCATTCAAATTTAATTTCTATTGCTGCTGTAAATAAATAAATAAATAACAATATTCAAACAAAACCAAACCTGTTGCCATCAAGTCAATTCCAACCTGTAATGACTATATAGGACAAAGTATAATGGCCCTATAGGGTTTCCAAGGAGCTACTAGTGAATTTGAACTGCTGACCTCTTGGTTTAGCAGCTGAGTTCTTAACCACTGCACCACCAGGATTCCTAAATAACAATGTTAGGGACTCCTACTAGAAAACATATGAATTCCAAACAAAATTCATCAATTTTGCTTATTTTACTGCTTGAATAAAACAGGTGCCTAAATTTCTGTTATAAATGTACTTTTGCTGTTGTTAGTTGCTGTCCCATTGATTCCTACTCATGGCAACATCAAGTGTGCAGAGTAGAACTGCACTCCATAGGGTTTTCATAGCTGTTACATTTCAGAAGCAGATCACTGGGCTTAATTCCAAGGCACCTTGGGATGGGTTTGAACAGCCAAACTTTTGGTCAGTAGTTCAATGTTTAACCATTTCCACCACTCAGGGCTCCTATACACTTACTAGCTCATAGTATTCCTGAATTTTGTTCACAAATAAACTTATATGTGTTCCCAAGTCACTCGTTTATCTATCTTTTCTGTATATCTCCAGGCACAAAACATGTTGAGATCTTGACGAAATTAAGCCATGATTCAGAGTGGACCTCTAATAAAAGCAAAAATTTTTTTCCCTGGATAGTCATAAATATTTTAAGCTCCTAATTGTTAATTTTAATACCTCTGCAATTAAAAAAAAAAAAAAAAGACTTTATGTTATAGATTGAATTATGCTCCCCAAAATATATATTGAAGTCCTGATCCAGGTACCTACAGATGTGATTCTGTTTAAAATTAGGGTCTTTCTTTTGTTATGTTGCTGAGGACATAAAAGAGTTGGGTGGATCATAAACCTAACCACTTCTAAGTTATAAAAGAGCAGAATAGATACAGAAACACACACGGGGGAAGATAGGCCCCAAGGAATTTCACAGACTACTGACAAAGAAGAAGCTCCGACTAGAAACTCATCTTAAATTCAGACTTCTGGGCAATTGGAAAAAAAAAAAAAATTTTTTTTTTTTTTTGAGCTTTAAATATATATAATCCATTAGGACAAGAAAACATATGAATTCCATTAAAAATTGATCAATTTCACATATTTTCTTCTTTGAATAAACAGGCATCAAAATTTATGTTATAAACTTATTATTGCTTATAATATTGAGAAAATGTTGATAAAATAATTTTTCGTTCTTTAAAGCCACTCATTCATGGTATGTTTTTGCTAAGGAGGTACTACATAACTTAGAATTTTTGTATCAGACAGTACAAAAATTGCTATTGGGTAATGAGTAGAGGCTGGAGGAATTTTGATGTATTTGAGAGTAAAACCGTAGACTACCTTGAAGAGACTGTTCTTAGAATTATGAACATTTAGGTTGAATTTGATGAAGGCTCGTAAAGAACTGATTGCTGTGAGAAAAGTTTCTATTGTCATTAACAGAATGTTGCCAGAAATATTAATGTTGAATATGCTTCTGGTGAGGCTTTAAAGGGAAATTATAAACATGTTATTGGACACTGGTGAAAAGATGGTCCTTGTTATATGGTGGCAAAGAACTTATCTGAATTATGTTCAAATGTTTTGTGGAAAGTAGAACTTATAAGTGGTCTTTGATATTTGTTTAAGGAGATCTAAGCAAGATCTTCAAAAGGCAGCGTGACTTCTCCTTGTGGCTTATAGTAAAATGTGAGGAGAGAAAGATAGGTTTATATATGAACTTTGAAAAAAGTAAAACTAGAACTTAAAGATTGGGAAAACCTTATTTTTAAAAACTAAGAGGGATTTCCCTGTAACTGACACCAAGAATGTGGCCACACAATCTTTCACTAAAGAAATTAGGCCTGTGACCAATGAATCTTGTCAACCATCTCAGCAGAAACCTTGTCAGCTTAGTCTGAAATAGATTAAGATAAGACAAAATAAAGGAAGACTCTCTGCCTCCTGGAATTATACAGGCAGGTAATGATCCAATGGGGCTACTTGGTTGCAAACATCTGTTGTCCTCCAAGAAAAGGAAGGGACCATATCAGGAGAAGTTCAGAGACTATCAGAATTGTCAAAAAAACCACAGGGCATGGAGGGGTGGCAGGGTACCACTTTCTTGGTTTCAAAGGGTGGGTCTCCTGCCCAAAGCTGATAGGGTTGGGCTGCCATGTTGGTGATCTGGGGAAATGGGGTCACCAAGGGAGTGGAGCCACCTCTCTGGTTGAGCAGAAATGTGAGGTCTTTCAAAACTGAGAGGTAAGGGTTGCCATCCCAGGGGACCTGGAGGGAAGGCCTGACACATAGAGCCAAAGAGTCTCTACCCATTCTGGCCAGAAATCATGGCCAATGCCCAGAATCTAAAGGACAGGGTCATTGACCAAATGTGTCTGGAAAACAGAGGCTTATTTTAAGCCTTGAGATGTAAAGAGATTTATCCTGCTGAGTTTTGAACTTGCTTGGTACCCTTGACCCTTCTTTCCCTCCAATTTATCTCATTTGGAATGGGAATGTCTGCCTTATGCCTGGTTCATCATTGTACTTTGGAAGCAGATAACTTGTATTCCAGATCACTGCTTCACAAAGGGAGAGGAATTTTGTCCCAGGAAGAACACACCAAAAGTGGTGTCCATGCTTGATTTAGATAATTCAGTAGAGTTTATGGTGGAATGGGTTAAGACTTTGGGGGATGATGTAATAGGATGAATGTATTATGCATGTCAGAAGGGCATGAAATTTTGGGGAGACAAAGAGTAGAATATATGGATTGAATTGTGTTCCCTATACACACACACACACACACACACACACGAAATCCTAACCACAGTACCTGTGGATGTGATTCTGTCTGTAAATAGGGTTTATCTTTAGTTATGTTACTGAGGTCATACCAAAGTATGTGAGTCCTAAACCTAATTACTTCTGAGTTATAAAGAATAGACAGACACACACAGAGAGCAGACAGACTCCAGAGAATGACAAGGAACTCCTGGGACTACAGACAAGGAACTACATCCCCCTAGAACCCAGCCCTGAATTCAGACTGCTAGTCTCCTGAACTGTGGAGAAAATGGATTTCTGTTCTTTAAAGCCACCAACTGGTTGTATTTTTTTTGTTAAGGCAGCAGTAGGTAACTAAGACACTTTATTTTACAAAGAATCTTATACATATACAGAACCAGGTCTCTAATCCTTGATTTCACAACGTTACTTAAAATAAAACACCCAAAGTCTTAACAGCTTAGAGAAAAGATGAGTATCATTTATACCTTCATGCTAAGAAAGTAAATTAGGAATCATATGATTTATATTACTGACCTAAATTATTAGGTGATTTAGAAAGCAAATTACTTTAAGTCGTAGTTTTCTCCAATTAAATATTCTAGTGCTTAGCTCATCTCTTCTTAGTGTTCTTTTCTTTCCTAGTGTTCTAAGGTATCAATGTTCTCAGGCATCTATCATGTGTCTATGCACAGATTTGTTTGTCCTTATCAGGTGTTATTTGTGTTTAGGTTCTTGCATCTATAGGTTTATATATTTTGCTAAAGTGGAGAAATATTCAGCCTTTGCATCTTCAAATACTGTTCAGTCACTCATTCTTCTCCCTCTTCTTCCGGAACTCTGACGACACAGATGTTAGATATTTTATTATTGTCTCTTCTGTGTGTGGGGGGGGCCTCTATTCATTGTTTAGACTGGCTTATTTTGACTGATCTCTTTTTAAGTTCATTTACTCTTTCTCCTGGTATCTCCATTTGGTTATTGAGCCCAAACAGTAAGTTTTTTGTTTGTTATTGTATTTTTCAATTATCAATTTTTCTGTTGATTTTTCTATCTTTGATTTTTCTGTAGAAATTTAAAATTTTTTTCACTTCTTTCAAGACTGTTCTTAAATGCTTGTTAGATCATTGTTACAGCAGCTGCTTTAAAAACCTTGTCCAATGAGTCCAACAAATGTGTCACCTCATTTTGGCACCTTTGGTTGTCTTTTCTCATTTGAATTGACACTACCCTAGTTCTCCTGTAAAGAGTGATTTTGCACAGCATCATAGATATTTTGAGCAAAAAAAAAAAAGTTAGGAGGCTATGCTTTATTTAGATGTCAATTTAGTTTACAAAATCCCTTCACTTCTTTGCTCCTCTAGCGAGGTACAAAGACGAAAGAATTCCATCCCACAGTTTTTTCGGCCATGACTATAGTGTGATAGCGATACCACCTTGCTATTGCAAAGGAAAAGTAAACAAGGATCTCCTTACTGGCTTACCATGAATATAGCACTTGTCTCATTAATTCATGTGGGTTTGTAGTCAGATTCTCAGATCTGTAAGTTCATAGGAAAAAATTTTGCCATTATTTCAATATTTTTCTGCCACATGCTCACTTCTGTTTGAACTTCAGTCACATGTCTATTGTTGCTGTCAGTTGTTGTTGAGTCAGATCCAACTCATGGTGACTTTATGTATAACAGACCAAAACATTGTCCAGTCCTGTACCATCTTCATGCTTGTTGGCATACATGTATTTTGGCCCACTTGGTATTTCCCTTTGATCACTGAAACGCTATTTGATCTATTTTATTCTCTTTTTTTGTTTTCTGAGGTTGGATAATTTCTATTGAAGTTTTTCTTTCTGATTTTTAATGTACTTAGTGGTATGTTTACATTTCTGTAAATATATTTATGTAAGCATCGAGTATATAGCCTAATTTAAAACTGTTCGTACCTTCCGAATGCTTTTCCAGGGAAAGGATCTGTGATATGGGTAAGTTTTCTATCCTTAGACAATGTTATGACTTTTATTTTGAACAGTACCTAAATTAATACATATTTAAATTAATGAGTAATTGAATAAAGATATTCCGATTTGAGAAACAATAAAGGTAAATTGTTTTTTCAGTCCCAAATTCTTTACCTTACCTTCCAATTCAAGGAGAAAGTTTTGGGAATACACCAAAGAGGTGAGAATGTACAGATTTAAACCAAACCTGTGTCAGGCTTAATATGGGTTTTGTTTTTAAACCTGTAGTCAAGAGACCTCTATAATTTTGCAATACACAAAATATTTTTTGGTTTGTCTGGCCATACTCAATACTCTGATTTGGAAAAAAAAAAAAAAAAAAAAAACCATTGCCATCAAGTCAATTCTAACTCGTAGTGGTCCCAGAGGACAGAGTAGAACTCCCCCATACGGTTTCCAAGGAGTGGCTGGTGGATTCAAACTGCCGACCTTTTGGTTAGCGGCTTGAGTTCTTAACCACTGTGCCACTAGGGATCCAATAATCTAATTAGAGGGAGGAAAAATCCAGATTTTCTAGCTTGAAACTGGAGTGCATGACTCAAATATATGTCCATTCCATTTCATATGGGGCGTAGTGCTGCTGAAACGGAAGTACCGCAAGGGGGGAGGTGGGGTGGGGCGGTTAAATAACAGGAATTTATTTTCTCATAGTTCTGGAGACTAAAAATTCAGGGTCTGGTGGTACTGATTTTTTCCTTGACTGTTTCCCCAGACATTCCTTGGTTCCTTGGTAATCCTTATGTGGCATCTATCTCCCCCAGTTTGTGCATCTCTCCTTGTCTAATCTGGCCTTTTTAGAGCTCAGAAGAGATTAGATTTAGGACATATCCTGCACTGATATGACTCATTAATATAACAAAGAGAACCCTATTTCTAAACAGGATTATATCCACAGGTCTGGGGTTTAGGATTCCAGTACATAGTTTGAGGGGCCTTAGTTATCTAGTACTGCTATAACAGAAATACCACAAGGGGTTGGCTTTAACAAAGAGAAATTTTTTTCTTCACAGTAAGGTAGGCTAAAAGTCCAAATTCAGGGCATCGGGTCCAGGGTAAGCCTTTCTCTCTCTGTTGGCCTTCTCTTCAATCTTCCCCTGGACTAGGTGCTTCTCTGCACAGGAACCCCTGGTCTAAAGGACACACTCTGCTCCCAGCACTGCTTTCTAGGTGGTATGAGGTCCCCAACTCTCTGCTTGCTTCCCTTTCCTTTTAATCTCTTGAGAGATAAAAGGTGGTACAGGCCACACCCCAGGGAAACTCCCTTTACATTGGATCAGGGATGTGACCTGGTAAGGGTGTTACCCTCCCACCCTAATCCCCTTTATTGTAAAATTACAATCACAAAATGGAGGACAACCACAGAGTACTGTGAATCATGGCCTAGCCAAGTTGATACATTTTTGTAGGGACATAGTTCAATCCAGGAAACCCTGGCAGTGTAGTGGTTAAGTGCTATGGCTGCTAACCAAGAGGTTGGCAGTTCAAATCCGCCAGGTGCTCCTTGGAAACTCTATGGGGCAGTTCTACTCTTTCCTATAGGGTTGCTATGAGTCACAGTCAACTCGAAGGCAGTGGGTTTAGTTTTCGGGTTTCAATTCAATCCATGACAGGGGCACAATTCAATTCACAACATGGGTTGATAATACATTAAGCACTAAGAGGAACCTAATGAGTGACCCTCACTCCCTTATGTCCATGGGCAAAATGGAAAGTTAATATGTGTGATTTCTGCCATAAGTCTAAGGTTAAATGATATAATCATATAAATAAGTAAAGTAATCTAAGATAATTTAAGATCTTTAGGTTACATTCTCTCTATATATATTTTCTTGAAATAGCAACAGGAGTTCAGGGTTGTGTGTGCAGTTGTGCCATATTAACTGTTGTAGGGATCATCTGTTGGTCATTCCAGAAAAATGTAACAATTTAAGTCTTTACACCAAACAATTAATTTAATTTTATACAAGCTAAATAATTAAAAGTGATAAACACTATGCTATTAAATCCATAGGCAAATTCAATGTATATCTTAGTCTTAGTTACATAGTTTTTAACCTTAAGAGTCTATAAAATAATCACAGAGTGATGATGAATTTGATAGTAAAACAACATTATTACAAGTTTACTTAGTGCAATGTCTTTAGATTTTTCATCATGAAATGAAATTAAAAAGAAAAAACAAAACAAAAGACAGGCTCAAAATCACAGCATTAGCTTGAAGTAGAATTAAGATAAATACTTTGACTAGTCATCAAGATTCTAAATCAGTCCATGACCTCCTGACCTCCAATCTGAAACCACCTTGCCATAGCTTCTCAAGTGACATGATTTGAGAAACAGGAGCAATACAGTAGAATAAGATGCGCAAACATTTAGCTGACCACACTGGCTGATTAGTAGCTAGAAATCTTTATGATAGCTCTGCTCATATGATCTTAGCTCCATATTTAAATCAATTAAACTTCACATGGACCAAGTAGATATTATGGAAAAATTAATGCTATTAACTATGCAGTGATTGGTGGTAGATAAATTACATAAGACTAATAAGTTAAAAAGCAAAGACATCACTTTGTGGAATAAAGTGCACTTGGCCCAAGCCATGGTATTTTCAATTGCCTCATATGCACGTGAAAGCTGAACAATGAGGAAGGAAGACTGAAGAAGCATTGATGCCTTTGCACTACGGTGTTGGCAAAGAAAATTGAATACATCATGGGCTGCCAGAAAAACGAGCAAATCTGTCTTGGAGGAAGCACAGCCAGAATGCTCCTTAGAGAAGCGACTTCATCTCACGTACTTTGGACGTGTTATTAGGAAGGACCAGTTCCTGGAGAAGGACATCATGCTTGGTAAAGTAGAGGGTCAGCGAAAAAGAGGAAGACCCTCAATGAGATGGATTGACACAGTGGCTGCAACAATGGCTCAAACATAGCAACGTTTGTGAGGATGGTACAGGACCAGGCACTGTTTCATTCTGTTGTACATAAATTCGCTACGAGCAGGAACTGCCTCGATAGCACCTAAAAATGACAATAAGTTAAATATATTTATCATCAAGGTAGTTGGGTAAGAAAAGGCATTTTTATAATTAACCAAAATTGATCTTTATATACATAATAAATGTAAAGTGTCATAGATTATAACAAGTACCAACCTGGTAGAAAATAAGGAACCCTAGATTCTAAGATAGAGCCTAAGTTTCCAGGAAAAAGTTTGCTAAAAAAAGAAGGGAATTTTCTTACCTTGGTTTTTGCTTATTTGTTCCTTTTGTTTTTGCTTTTGCAGGGTTGTTTTTTTTTTTTTTTTTTTTTGTTATATCAAACCCAAATACTCTGTAAAGCTTAAAATTCCTACAGAACTGATGCTTATTTCTCTTGGACAGTGAAAATTATTTCAGACATATATATTTGTCCCTTTGTGTGTGTGTGTATGTGTAAATGGCATGAACTTAAATGTGTCATCACTGCCATTGTCCAATTCTATACAGGGTTAACAGGTTAATATTTGTTTAACTACTTTGTATTCAGGTAATGCAGGATATAGTTGAACTTTCATAATTGGGCTCATAACTGGTACACAACCATGTTGCCTAGAGAGGCACTGGATCATATAAAAAAAAATAGACACCCTTAAATACCACCAAAGGCAAATCATTCCCATATGAATGAAAATGCCTCCAAAATGTATTTTTGATAGAATAAAAATTTGTCTTATTGCTTATAGAAGAGACTGGTTTTTGGCTTGCTTCAACCAAATTGGGCTTCTAAAAAGGGTAATTACTTGGAATAATTATAAGGAATTGATTCTTCTTTGAAGATACCTGGGCTTTGAATTCTGTTTTTTTTTTTTTTTTAAGATACTGATGTTTGTAATGTCAGAATTCCTGCCTGCAGCTGAGAAAATATATGTATATGTATATGTATATGTATACGTATACGTATACGTATACGTATAGGTATAGGTATAGGTATAGGTATAGGTATAGGTATAGGTATAGGTATAGGTATAGGTATAGGTATAGGTATAGGTATAGGTATAGGTATAGGTATAGGTATAGGTATAGGTATAGGTATAGGTATAGGTATAGGTATAGGTATAGGTATAGGTATAGGTATAGGTATAGGTATAGGTATAGGTATAGGTATAGGTATAGGTATAGGTATAGGTATATGCAACTGCCTGATAACCTACAAATGAAGAAAGTCCTTTTTCCTGCAAAAGAAATGCGTATGCACACATTCAGAAATCAATAACAAGAAAGGAATTTTCTAAAGGTCTAACAAAATGAAATTCATTATCTCTCTCTCTCTGTGTATATATCCCAAAACAGTATATATTTATATATTTATCTCTTTCTCTCTCTTTCTACCTATCTATCTACATGTGGTGATCTTTTCCCAAAAATCAATCATTGGAAAACCCTATGGATTATGATGGCCCTGTCCCGCTGAGGGCCGACTGGGCACCAAGCTAACAACTATATATACACACAATACATATATATATTATATAAATAATATGTATATGTCTGAAAGCAAACGAGTTAAATTGTGCTACTCTGAGATGCAGCCATGTGTAGTCAAGTCTACAGCCAGTATATATCATGTTTGGTCATCTGGTCCCTGTTTATATAAAGAAAGAGGATCTTTCTGGAAACAATTCATTTCAAGGGAAGAGGGTGTGGGTGCTAACATTTTGATCAAGGATAATGTAACTACATTGAAGAGAAGGGTGACATCTAAATACAGTGTCTATTGCTTTTTTTGCTTTATTTTTTTCCCAAATGGGCTCATACCTGAAACTTAGCATAATAGGAATGAAATCAATAGGCAAAAAAAAAAAAAAAAAAAACCTTAAAAGAACAGTTTAACAAAAATAACCATGAAACTTGGATAATGCAATACAACAAGGATTGTGGTTGAGACATTGGAAGGATTGGAGCACTATGACAGCTTTCCTGGGGTTTCTGGAGAAAGTGCCCTCGGCACACATTCATACTAGCAGTAAAGTCATCAGTGATACTGGCATGGACAGCAGCTCTGGCAGCATCACAGAGCAGACAATGCCTTTGGCAGGAATCGGCACCTTAGATGCTACTCCAGCATAGAGAAATCAAGAAGAGTAGACAAGAAAATTGATGTTTGGTATACAGAAGCCACGAAGACTGACGCCTATTTAATGGAGCACACGTGTAAGGGCCTCTAAAATTTCTTCCATTTACTTGAGGTTCTTTGATTGAGGCTGAAATTACAATAAAGCAAACAAACAAACAAAACAAAACAAAAAACAAACCAGTTGCCAGCAAGTTGATTCCAACTCATAGTGACCCTATAGGACAGAGTAGAGTTGCCCCAGGGGGTTGAAAGTACAGGCCAAACAAGCAAAATATATTTTGGCTTGCTACTGACTGACAACTGTTCTTACTCTTTAGAGGCTGATGGTTCCTAGGTCTCGCTCTAAAATTCCCTGTGCAGTCCACTGCATTTTACTAAGACCACCCAGCAACAACCACAACAACAGCGCAACGAGTAACAGTAATTGAAGAGGAAAGATTGGCATCCGTAATTTTGTGTGTTTTGGTGTGTGTGTGTAAATACCTATGCATACATAACTCTAACTATACATTTTCTATCAAATCTTACTAGTATTTGAGGAAAAATTGTCAATGCTAATATACTTCACAAATAGGATAGCAGACACCAAGTTAATACTGGCACAAAAGTCTCTGACTCTTGTTTCAAAATGTAAACATATGTGCTACATTAGTTTACTCCAAAGATGACACAGTTGATAGTAACATTTTCATTGTACACAAGGGCAAATACAAGTGGAGGCTATCAACATAACCTACATTGGAAAGTGGGCAATTAATACAAATATGAAAGTTATATATGTAAGCTTACACATTCAATACATTTTATTTTTGTATTTTTCCCAATATTTCAAAAGATTGTGGTGTTTATCCATATTTTTTATACTCAGTTGAATGAAACTAATATAAATGTTAGTATTTTTATGTTTGACGTAAGAGGAAATATTCATTCAAGAATTGTTTACCTAGAGATTGATTTTTTATCAGTATAGAACTAAGGTACAGACAAATGTGACACAATAAACCTATTATATAGCAGCAATAAGAAATTTAATTAAAACTTCTAGCTAATAGTAGTTCAGCACAGGCAAGAGCATGATCCATAAAATTTCTATTAACTTATAATCAAATTCTAGATCAAGGAAATAAGTAGAAAATAAGCCCTAAAATAAATAATATAAAAATGTTTTGTATGAGTCTGTTTATTTTCTCTAAAATAGTAATTTATATCTTCATGGTGTTTCCAAATAACACCAGCAAAATTTAACTTTTCATTACAATACTTTCAGGTGTACAAAGCCTAAGTTTTCAAAATATATACTTATAAGGATAAAAACAGCACAATGTTATAAATGGACACAGTTGACTGTGTGTATGTGTTTTGTTCCTGTCCATGGATGCAGCAGGGTGCACAGTGTAGGTGGGAGTTTATGTTTCCTTCTCTCATAGTCATCCTTCTGTACCTGATTACCGTCATTTGAACCCTCAGTCTGATAATTTCAGAAAACCAAAAACCAAACCTATTGCCACCGAGTGGGTTCCAACTCATAGCGACCCTATAGGACAGATTAGAACTGCTCCATAAGTTTTCCAAAGAACAGCTGGTGGATTCGAACTGCTGGACTTTTGATTAGCAGCCGAGCTCTTAACCACTGAGCTACGAGGGCTCCTGGAGATGTCATCTCTGAGAATTTTGCAGATGCACCTCCAAATTGAAAGGGAACCTAACCCTGGTTCTGGACTAGGAGAACCCTGTTCCTCTAAGCATCACAGATAGGAGCACAGTGGACAGCTCACCCATACCAGTAGTCATGACTTTTTAGCCTAAAATCTCCAAGATCCAGGATTTACACTCAAGTGTAGGTCCAGCCAAGAGACCTGTAACGTTGGCTTCAGACCAAAATATAGTCATTGCTCGTCATGACTTACTATGTCTACACTAGAGCCCAGAAGGATGTTGCTTTGGCCCCAGCACCAACTATGCCTTTTTTATTTTAACCTATGGTGATTCTCATCAGTTTTTTAACAATGTGATTGTACTCATATTTAATTTTTCTTTGCTTTTTATCTAACTTTATTACATTTGAGCATTAAAAGTTTACAATCTAACTTGTGAAATCTCAAAGTCCACATCACCCAAGACTTGCATGACAAGATCAAAATTTAATTTATATTTGTCTCAGCATTCTCAATGAAAATGATCTGTTATTTCAAGCATTACCAGAGCAAGAGAGTAGATAATACATAGGAGCAAGGAGTTCTGATAAGAAATAAATTCATTGGAACTGAAATGTGAAGGAGAATGGCAGAAGATAAAAATGAATCTGGAATAAAAGGGCGGAGCCAAAGATGGCGGACTAGGCAGACGCTACCTCGGATCCCTCTTACAACAAAGACACGGAAAAACAAGTGAATCGATCACATACATAACAATCTACGAACCCTGAACAACAAACACAGATTTAGAGAGGGAGAACGAACTAATACAGGGAAGCAGCGATTGTTTTCAGAGCCTGGAGCCAGCGTACCAGTCAGGTACGGCACAAGCACAGAGAGCTGCTCCACCCCCCTGAACTAACCCCAGGAGGGGGACCAGCCGGATCCTCGGGCAGCGTGGGACGCAGCCGGTAGAAGAAGTCCCGAGAGGCAGTGACAGGTCTTGGAACAGGGAGAGCAGCATCCCAGCCGGGGAACCACCCCCCTGGGATTTGGACTGGACGCAGGTACGGCATAAACACGGAGAGCTGCTCCACCCCCCTGAACTAACCCCAGGAGGGGGCCCAGTTGGGTCGCGCAGGCGGCGTGGGACGCAGCCGGTAGGAGAAGTCCCCGGGAGGCAGCGACTGGTATCGGAGTGGGGAGAACAGCGTCCCAGCCGGGACACTCGGTCATGGCACAAGCACGGGGAGCTGCTCCACCCACCTGAACTAACCCCGGGAGGCGGCCCAACTGGTTCGCTGAGGCGGCACGGCAACGTGGCTGGAGGGATGAGAAGTCCCAGGGAGGCAGCGGCTGATTTTGGAGTCGAGAGTGCACCGTCCCAGTAGGGGAGCCTTGACGCTGGGCGTGGGGCTGGAAGCGGAGAATCTGACCGTGACTCCAGCGGGCCAGACCCCCGGGGGCAATCTCCACACAGCCAGCACACATAGGTGACGCGCCCCGTGGGAATCTCAGATATAATAGTCATTCCAAGCAAGACAAGCAACTCTGGCTATATTCTGAGGTGCTACTCTCCTATCTCTCTGTTCCCTCCCCCACCCTCCCCAGGCGGCTTCATTAACATCCGAATAGCCTGAGCCAGAGGGAGAATTCTTATAGGGATCTGACTGCATTTCTTTTTTTAGCGGATTTTCTGGAAAAACTAGTTTCCCAGTGATGGCTCAGAGACAACAATCCATATCAAACCACTTAAAGAAGCAGACCATGACAGCTTCTCCAACCCCCCAAACAAAAGAATCAAAATCTTTCCCAAATGAAGATACAATCCTGGAATTATCAGATACAGAATATAAAAAACTAATTTACAGAATGCTTCAAGACATCACAAATGAAATAAGGCAAACTGCAGAAAAAGCCAAGGAACACACTGATAAAACAGTTGAAGAACTCAAAAAGATTATTCAAGAACTTACTGGAAAAATTAATAAGTTGCAAGAATCCATAGAGAGACAGCATGTAGAAATCCAAAAGATTAACAATAAAATTACAGAATTAGACAACACAATAGGAAGTCAGAGGAGCAGACTCGAGCAATTAGAAGGCAGACTGGGACATCTGGAGGAACAGGGAATCAACACCAACATAGCTGGAAAAAAATCAGATAAAAGAATTAAAAAAAATGAAGAAACCCTAAGAATCATGTGGGACTCTATCAAGAAGGATAACCTGTGGGTGACTGGAGTCCCAGAACAGGGAGGGGGGACAGAAAACACAGAGAAAATAGTTGAAGAACTCCTGACACAAAACTTCCCTGACATCATGAAAGACGAAAGGATATCTATCCAAGATGCTCATCGAACTCCATTTAAGATTGATCCAAAAAGAAAAACACCAAGACATATTATCATCAAACTCGCCAAAACCAAAGATAAACAGAAAATTTTAAAAGCAGCCAGGGAGAAAAGAAAGGTTTCCTTCAAGGGAGAATCAATAAGAATAAGTTCAGACTATTCAGCAGAAACCATGCATGCAAGAAGGGAATGGGAAGACATATACAGAACACTGAAGGAGAAAAACTGCCAGCCAAGGATCATATATCCAGCAAAACTCTCTCTGAAATATGAAGGCGAAATTAAGATATTTACAGATAAACACAAGTTCAGAGAATTTGCAAAAACCAAACCAAAGCTACAAGAAATACTAAAGGATATTGTTTGGTCAGAGAACCAATAATATCAGATATCAGCACAACACAAAGTCACAAAACAGAACGTCCTGATATCAACTCAAATAGGGAAATCACAAATACAAACAAATTAAGATTAATTAAAAAAAAAATACACATAACAGGGAATCGTGGAAGTCAATAGGTAAAAGATCACAATAATCAAAAAGAGGGACTAAATACAAGAGGCATTGAACTGCCATATGGAGAGTGATACAAGGCGATATAGAACAATACAAGTTAGGTTTTTACTTAGAAAAATAGGGGTAAATACTAAGGTAACCACAAAAAGGTATAACAACTCTATAACTCAAGTTAAAAGCCAAGAAAAACGTAACGACTCAACTAACATAAGGTCAAACACTATGAAAATGAGGATCTCACAATTTACTAAGAAAAACGCCTCAGCACAAAAAAGTAGGTGGAAAAATGAAATTGTCAACAACACACATAAAAAGTCATCAAAATGACAACACTAAACACTTATTTATCTATAATTACCCTGAATGTAAATGGACTAAATGCACCAATAAAGAGACAGAGAGTCACAGACTGGATAAAGAAACACGATCCATCTATATGCTGCCTACAAGAGACACACCTTAGACTTAGAGACACAAACAAACTAAAACTCAAAGGATGGAAAAAAATATATCAAGCAAACAATAAGCAAAAAAGAAGAGGAGTAGCAATATTAATTTCTGACAAAATAGACTTTAGACTTAAATCCACCACCAAGGATAAAGAAGGACACTATATAATGATAAAAGGGACAATTGATCAGGAAGACATAACCATATTAAATATTTATGCACCCAATGACAGGGCTGCAAGATACATAAATCAAATTTTAACAGAATTGAAAAGTGAGATAGATACCTCCACAATTATAGTAGGAGACTTCAACACACCACTTTCGGAGAAGGACAGGACATCCAGTAAGAAGCTCAATAGAGACACGGAAGATCTAATTACAACAATCAACCAACTTGACCTCATTGACTTATACACAACTCTCCACCCAACCGCTGCAAAGTATACTTTTTTTTCTAGCGCACATGGAACATTCTCTAGACTAGACCACATATTAGGTCATAAAACAAACCTTTGCAGAGTCCAAAACATCGAAATATTACAAAGCATCTTCTCAGACCACAAGGCAATAAAACTAGAGATCAATAACAGAAAAACTAGGGAAAAGAAATCAAATACATGGAAAATGAACAATACCCTCCCGAAAAAAAGACTGGGTTTTAGAAGACATCAAGGAGGGAATAAGGAAATTCTTAGAAAGCAACGAGAATGAAAATACTTCCTATCAAAACCTCTGGGACACAGCAAAAGCAGTGCTCAGAGGCCAATTTATATCGATAAATGCACACATACAAAAAGAAGAAAGAGCCAAAATCGGAGAACTGTCCCTACAACTTGAACAAATAGAAAGTGAGCAACAAAAGAATCCATCAGGCACCAGAAGAAAACAAATAATAAAAATTGGAGCTGAACTAAATGAATTAGAGAACAGAAAAAGAATTGAAAGAATTAACAAAACCAGAAGCTGGTTCTTTGAAAAAATTAACAAAATTGATAAACCATTGGCTAGACTGACTAAAGAAATACAGGAAAGGAAACAAATAACCCGAATAAGAAACGAGAAGGACCACATCACAACAGAACCAAATGAAATTAAAAGAATCATTTCAGATTATTGTGAAAAATTGTACTCTAACAAATTTGAAAACCTAGAAGAAATGGATGAATTCCTGGAAAAACACTACCTACCTAAACTAACACATTCAGAAGTAGAACAACTAAATAGACCCATAACAAAAAAGAGATTGAAACAGTAATCAAAAAACTCCCAACAAAAAAAAGCCCTGGCCGGGACGGCTTCACTGCAGAGTTCTACCAAACTTTCAGAGAAGAGTTAACACCACTACTTCTGAAGGTATTCCAAAGCATAGAAAATGACGGAATACTACCCAACTCATTCTATGAAGCCACCATCTCCCTCATACCAAAACCAGGTAAAGACATTACAAAAAAAAGAAAATTATAGACCTATATCCCTCATGAACATAGATGCAAAAATCCTCAACAAAATTCTAGCCAAAAGAATCCAACAACACATCAAAAAAATAATTCACCCTGATCAAGTGGGATTTATACCAGTTATGCAAGGCTGGTTGAATATCAGAAAAACCATTAATGTAATCCATCACATAAATAAAACAAAAGACAAAAACCACATGATCTTATCAATTGATGCAGAAAAGGCATTTGACAAAGTCCAACACCCATTTATGATAAAAACTCTTACCAAAATAGGAATTGAAGGAAAATTCCTCAACATAATAAAGGGCATCTATGCAAAGCCAACAGCCAATATCACTCTAAATGGAGAGAACCTGAAAGCATTTCCCTTGAGAACGGGAACCTGACAAAGATGCCCTTTATCACCGCTCTTATTCAACATCGTGCTAGAAGTCCTAGCCAGGGCAATTAGGCTAGACAAAGAAATAAAAGGTATCCGGATTGGCAAGGAAGAAGTAAAGTTATCACTATTTGCAGATGACATGATTATATACACAGAAAACCCTAAGGAATCCTCCAGAAAACTACTGAAACTAATAGAAGAGTTTGGCAGAGTCTCAGGTTATAAAATAAACGTACAAAAATCACTTGGATTCCTCTCCAGCAACAAAAAGAACACCGAAGAGGAAATCACCAAATCAATGCCATACACAGTAGCCCCCAAGAAGATAAGATACTTAGGAATAAATCTTACCAAGGATGTAAAAGACCTATACAAAGAAAACTACAAAGCTCTACTACAAGAAATTCAAAAGGACATAGTTAAGTGGAAAAACATACCTTGCTCATGGATAGGAAGACTTAACATAGTAAAAATGTCTATTCTACCAAAAGCCATCTATATATTTAACGCACTTCCGATCCAAATTCCAATGTCATATTTTAAGGGGATAGAGAAACAAATCACCAGTTTCATATGGAAGGGAAAGAACTCCCGGATAAGCAAAGCACTACTGAAAAAGAAGAAGAAAGTGGGAGGCCTCACTTTACCTGATTTCAGAACCTATTATACAGCCACAGTAGTCAAAACAGCCTGGTACTGGTACAACAACAGGCACATAGACCAATGGAACAGAATTGAGAACCCAGACATAGATCCATCCACGTATGAGCAGCTGATATTTGACAAAGGACCAGTGTCAATTAATTGGGGAAAAGAAAGCCTTTTTAACAAATGGTGCTGGCATAACTGGATATTAATTTGCAAAAAAATGAAACAGGACCCATACCTTACACCATGCACAAAAACTAACTCCAAGTGGATCAAAGACCTAAAGACTAAAACGATAAAGATCATGGAAGAAAAAATTGGCAGAACCCTAGGAGCCCTAATACAAGGCATAAACAGAATACAAAACATTACCAAAAATGATGAAGAGAAACCCGATAACTGGGAGCTCCTAAAAATCAAACACCTATGCTCATCTAAAGACTTCACCAAAAGAGTAAAAAGACCACCTACAGACTGGGAAAGAATTTTCAGCTATGACATCTCCGACCAGCGCCTCATCTCTAAAATCTACATGATTCTGTCAAAACTCAACCACAAAAAGACAAACAACCCAATCAAGAAGTGGGCAAAGGATATGAACACACATTTCACTAAAGAAGATATTCAGGCAGCCAACAGATACATGAGAAAATGCTCACGATCATTAGCCATTAGAGAAATGCAAATTAAAACTACGATGAGATTCCATCTCACTCCAACAAGGCAGGCATTAATCCAAAAAACACAAAATAATTAATGTTGGAGAGGCTGCGGAGAGATTGGAACTCTTATACACTGCTGGTGGGAATGTAAAATGGTACAACCACTTTGGAAATCTATCTGGCGTTATCTTAAACAGTTAGAAATAGAACTACCATACAACCCAGAAATCCCACTCCTGGGAATATACCCTAGAGATACAAGAGCCTTCATACAAACAGATATATGCACACCCATGTTTATTGCAGCTCTGTTTACAATAGCAAAAAGTTGGAAGCAACCAAGATGTCCATCAAAGGATGAATGGGTAAATAAATTGTGGTATATTCACACAATGGAATACTACGCATCGATAAAGAACAGTGACGAATCTCTGAAACATTTCATAACATGGAGGAACCTGGAAGGCATTATGCTGAGCGAAATGAGTCAGAGGCAAAAGGACAAATATTGTATAAGACCACTATTATAAGATCTTGAGAAATAGTAAACCTGAGAAGAACACATGCTTTTGTGGTTACGAGGAGGGGAGGGAGGGAGGGTGGGAGAGGGTTTTTTATTGATTAATCAGTAGATAAGAACTGCTTTAGGTGAAGGGAAAGACAACACTCAATACATGGAAGGTCAGCTCAATTGGATTGGATCAAAAGCAAAGAAGTTTCCGGGATAAAATGAAAGCTTCAAAGGTCAGCGGAGCAAGCGCGGGGGTCTGGGGAACATGGTTTGCGGGGACTTCTAAGTCAATTGGCAAAATAATTCTATTATGAAATCATTCTGCATCCCACTTTGAAATGTGGCGTCTGGGGTCTTAAATGCTAACAAGCGGCCATCTAAGATGCATCAATAGGTCTCAACCCACCTGGAGCAAAGGAAAATGAAGAACACCAAGGCCACACGACAACTAAGAGCCCAAGAGATAGAAAGGGCCACATGAACCAGAGACCTACATCATCCTGAGACCAGAAGAACTAGTTGGTGCCCGGCCACAATCAATGACTGCCCTGACAGGGAGCACAGCAGAGGACCCCTGAGGGAGCAGGAGATCAGTGGGATACAGACCCCAAATTCTCATAAAAAGACCAAACTTAATGGTCTGACTGAGACTAGAGGAATCCCGGCGGCCATGGTCCCCAGACCTTCTGTTGGCACAGGACAGGAACCATCCCCGAAGACAGCTCATCAGACATGAAAGGGACTGGACAGTGGGTAGGAGAGAGATTCTGATGAAGAGTGAGCTAATTATATCAGGTGGACACTTGAGATTGTGTTGGCAACTCTTGTCTGGAGGGGGGATGGGAGGATAGAGAGAGAGGGAAGCCGGCAAAATTGTCAAGAAAGGAGAGACTGAAAGGGCAGACTCAAGAAGGGGAGAGCAAGTGGGAGTAGGGAGTGAGATGTATGTAAACTTATATGTGACAGACTGATTGGATTTGGAAACGTTCACTTGAAGCTTAATAAAAATTAATAAAAAAAATGAATCTGATAAACATAGATGAATACAAAGAGGGTAAGAAATGAAGAAGACGATTCCGCAGCAAAAATGTCTCTCCTCAAAAATAAGGGAAATACAACATTTTATGTTATCTTACTTAGGGCTCTCTTCATATCATGCATTTTTTGAACAGATATTCCCTGCAGAGATCCAAAAAAGCTTTATCAGGTAACAAAATAGACCATATATTCTATGTCAAGGACACTGGATTGACTTTTCTACAAATTCTATAATCATCATTTTTTGTATGGAGATAGTTGAGTTTTGTTTTCCTTATTAATAACAAAAAAATACTTAAAGGTGTACTAGATGCATTGTTAATTGTGAATACATATTAGCTATTAGATTTGATTGCCAGATTTTATCTAACACATGTATATGGTAGTGTGGTTTCTTGTTTAATTGCACAACTGTGTTTCAAACATCAAAGGACTTCACAGAGCAGAAGGATAAAGTTTCCCAGATTAATTAGTGATCAAATAGATGGACACACAAACAAAAAGAACCTAAACCAACCTGGATTTAAAAATGCCACATACCCTCCACTTACATACAGAACCTTTCTGTATTATTTCTTATACCTTTATGTGAATTCATAATCATCTCAAAATAAAAATACCAGTGAAAATTTCAATTTCCTAAGCATAAGGCACAGGTTTCCAAAAAGCTACTTCTTCACATATTTTCACTCTAAATGTATAAGCACCAAAGAAAAGCAGGAGATCAAACTTTGATACACCAGTAGGTCTCTTGGATAAGGAGTGTATATATCGTGTTTCAGAGTTGTATCAGTACTGTTACGTTTCCCTTTTCTTACGGAATCATGAAGGACAGAGTATACATTGCAGGAGATAGAAGTGCAATCTCTGGAGAGAAGACACTGACTGAGTATCAAGTGACAGAATTAATATTTGCCTGTTAATATATACATTTTTTAATCTCTGCCACAAAATTACCCTTTCCAGTGGGGGAGGAAAAAAGAGACACAGAAGTGTTTAGGTAAAATTTTACATTAGAAATTAAATCTTTAATCTTTATTAGTCTGGAGGCCAAAACAATTTTATTGAGAGAAAAACAGGCAATCTAAACTATTATACTTGTTAATTGGAGCAGCAAATACTATGTCTTATATTCATATTTTTTCAAAAAATAAATTCCTGTATACCATTTTGAAAATGGAGATGCAAACTTAAGTACCTGCTCATTATCTTTTCAGCCAAAATTTTTTCCAAATGTCTCCTTCTTTGATAGAGCTATAACAAGCTCAATTCAATTTATTTTTATATTGAAAGTTTATACAAAGTATCATAAAATATGTCTTACAGAGAATTAAAATGATGAGAAACATTCCATCGTACTGACTGCAGTGTCTGACATACACTAACAAAATATATGGTCTGGAGATACACTGGTGTGTAAGAAAAAAATACAGAAATTTAAGACAGCTGCTGACTAAAAAAAATCTTTTATTCTGTTTGAAAAGGGAAGATAAAAAGGGGGAGTATATTTTTAAGAACAAGATGAAGAAAGAAGGAAATATGAAGCATAATGTAACAAAGGAGATTAGTGAGAAAGAATAGTCTGTTCCAAAAACCTAGGCAATTTTTTTTTTTTTTTTAGTTGAGAATACCCTCCCCATCCCTTCCCTCCCTTATGACCATCAAAGATTGTTTCTTTCTGTGTGGAAACACTATCATGTGTTTTTGTAATAGTGGTCTCATACAGTATTTGTCCTTTTGTGATAGACTCATTTCACTCAGCATAATGCCCTCCATATTCATCCACACTGTGAGATGTTTTGCAGATTCATCATTGTTCTTTATTGTTGCATAGCATTCTATTGTGTGTATGTACCATTGTTTATCCATTCATCTGTTGATGGGAACTTAGGTTGTTTTGATCCTTTTGCTATTGTGAATAATACTTCAGTGAACATGGGTGTACCTATGTCTATTTGTGTGACAGCTCTTATTTCTCTAGGATATATTCCTAGGAGAGGGATTGCTGGATCATATGATATTTCTATTTCTAGTTATTTAAGGAAGTGCCATATCATTTTCCAAAATGGTTATACCATTTTGCGTTCTCACAACCAGTGCATAAGAGTTCCAACCTCTACACCATTTTTATTTTCTGTTTTTTTTTTAAATTCATGCCAGTAATGTTGGGGTGAGATGGTATCTCCTTGTGGTTTTGATATGCATTTCTCTAATGGCTAGTGACTTCGAGCATGTCCTCATGTGTCTGTTAGCTGCCTGACCATTTCCTTTGATGGAGTATCTGTCCATATCTTTTGCCTATTTTTTAATTTTTTTGGTAGGTGTGTTGGGTTTTCCTATAGATTTTAGAGATTAGACCTTGTCAGATATGTCATACCTCCCCAATTTTTTTTTCCCCCAATCTGAAAGTTCTCTTTTTCTTTTGGTAAAGACTTTTTTTTTTTTTTTTATTGTACTTCAGATGAAGGTTTACAAAACAAACTATTTTCTTATTAAACAGTTAGTACGCATATTGTTTTACAACATTGGTTAACAACCCCATGACATGTCAACACTTTCCCTTCCCAGACTTGGGTTCTCTATTATCAGCTTTCCTGTCCCTCTTGCCTTCTAGTCCTTGGCCCTTTAGTTTCATTCTGTTTTATGCGCCTGTCCAATCTTAGGCTGAAGGATGAACCTCAGGAGTGACTTTATTACTAAGCTGAAAGGGTGTCTGAGGGCCATACTCTCAGGGTTTCTCTAGTCTCTGTCAGGCCAGCAAGTCTGGTCTTTCTTTTTGAGTTAGAATTTGTTCTACATTTTTCTCCAGCTCTGTCCAAACCCTTTATTGCAATCCCTGTCAGAAAAGTCAGTGGTGGTAGCCGGGCACCATCTAGTTGTACTGGACTCAGTCTGGTGGAGGTCATGGTAGATGCGGTCCATTAGTCCTTTGGACTAATCTTTCCCTTGTATCTTTAGTTTTCTTCATTATTACTCACTTTTGAAGGGGTGAGACCAATCCTAGATGGCCGCTCACAGGCTTTTAAGACCCCAGAGGCTATTCATCTTTTGGTGGAGACTTTTGACGAGCATAAACCCATGCCACTAA
Organism: Elephas maximus indicus; assembly: GCF_024166365.1. Lineage (NCBI taxonomy): Eukaryota > Metazoa > Chordata > Mammalia > Proboscidea > Elephantidae > Elephas > Elephas maximus. The sequence continues at coordinate 38,280,870 of NC_064836.1, read as the reverse complement.
GTTGATCCTGACTCAAGTGTTAAATTTTTAGAAGATTCCATTTATCTAGCTTATCTTCTGGTGTTCATGTACTGTTAATTATGGTTTGTATCCTTTTATGCTGTATATTAGCATTGAGCCTATTTTTTCTTCCATGATCTTTACAGTTTTTGTTTTATATTTAGGCATTTGATCCATTTTAAATTAGTTTTTGTGTGTGATTTAAGGTATGGGTCCTGTTCCACTTTTTTTTTACAGGTGGACATCCAGTTTTGCTAGCAGCATTTGTTAAAGAGACAGTCTTTTCCCTCATTTAATGGACTTTGGGCTTTTTGTCAAAGATCAGGTGGCCATAGCACAAGGCTTCCTACTTTTTTTCTTGTTTTTCAATACTGTATTACTTATCTGGGATCCCTTTCTTTCCATACAAAGTTAATAATAATTTTTTCCATCTTAAAGAATACTGTTGGTATTTGGATCAGGATTGTATTGTATTTGTAGATTGTGGTTTTTTTGGGGGGGGGGTAGAATTGACATTTTCATAGTATTGAGTCTACCTATCCATGAGTATAGTATGTTTTTCCATTTATGTAGGTTGCTATGAGTTGGAATCAACTCAATGGCACTGGGTTTGGCTTGGTTTATTTTGGTTTCTTGTCATAGTGTTTTGTAGTTTTCTTTGTATAGGTCTTTTATATTCCTAGTTGTATTTATTCTTAAGTATTTTATTTTTCTTAGAGGTTATTATAAATGATATTGCTTTCCTGACTTCCTTTTCATATTTTTCTTTCTTGGTGTATAGGAATCCAACTGATTTTTGTATGTCTATCTTTTATCCTACTAATCCTGAATCTTTCTACTAGTTCTAGTAGTTATCTTGTGGAGTCTTTAGGGTTCTCTCTGTATGGTATCATATCATCCACAAATAAGGACAGTTTTACTTCTTCCTTACCAATTTGGATGCCCTTTATTTATTTTTATTGCGATTATGCTCTAGCTAGGACTTACAGCACAGTGTTAAATATGAGTGGTGATAAATGGTGTCCTTGTCTTGTTTCCATTCTCAGGGAAAATGTTTTCAGCCTCTCTCCATTGAGAATAATGTTAGCTGTTGCTTTTGTGTAGGTACCCTTTATTATGTTGAGAAATATCCCTTCTATACTTGTTTTATTGACAGTTTGTAACAGAAATCGGTGTTGGACTTTGTTGAATGCGTTTTCTTTGTCAATTGAGATGATCATGTGATTCTTCTCTTTCATTTTATTTATGTGGTAGATTACATTGACTTATTTTCTAATGTTGAACCATCCTTGCAAACCTGGTATGAATCCTATTTGGTTATGGTATATTATTATTATATTTCTTATACGGTGCTGAGTTTCTTTGGCTAGAATTTTGTTGAGAATGTTTGCATCTACATTCATGAGAGATATTGGTCTGTAATTTTCTTTTTCTTTTCTTTGCCTGGCTTCAGTATTAGGGTTAAGCTGGTTTCATAGAGTGGATTTGGAAGTATCCCTTCCTTTTCTATGTTCTGAAATAATTTAAGTAGTACTGGTGCAAGCTCTTCTTTGACTGTTCGGTAGAATTTTCCAATGAAGCTGTCTAGTCCAGGACCTTTTTTGGAGGGGGGGAGTTTTTGTTTTTTTTTTTTCTTTTTTAATTAGCTTTTCAATCCTTCTCTTGTTATGGGCCTGTTCAGATGTTCGATCTCAGTTTGTTTAGCTTAAGTAGGTACTATGTTTCTACAATTTTTTTCATTTCCTCTAGGTTTTCAAATTTGTTGGAGTAGAGTTTAACATAGTAACCTGTTATGATCCTTTTTATTTCAGCTGGATCTGTTGAAATATCCCCCATTTCAGTTCTTATTTGGGTTATTTGCTTCCCCTCTTGTTTTTCTTTTGTTAGTTTGGCCAGTGGTTTGTCAGTTTTGTTGATCCTTTCAAAGAACCAACTTTCAGCTTTGTAAATTCTTTTTATTGTTTTTCTATTCTCTATTTCATTTATTTCTGCTCTTATCTTTAATATTTCCTTTCTTCTGGTAGTTATGGGCTTCTTTTGCTGTTCTCTTCTATTTGGTTGAATTTTATGACTTTTTTTGTCCTTTTCTTCTCTTTTGATATAAGTTCCTATTGCTATAAATTGACCTCTGAGTGCTGTCTTTTCTGCTTCCCAAAGATTTGGGTATGATGTGCTTTCATTCTCATTTGATTCTAGAGAGTTTCTTTTTTTATTGCACCTTTTATTTGTTCTATTATCCAGTGGTTTTCAGCAAGGTGTTAATCAGTTTCAATGTGTTTGATTTTTTTTCTCTTCCTCTTATTGTTATTAATTTCTACTTTTATGGTGTTGTGATCAGAGAAGATGTTTTGCATTATCTCAATATTGTGGATTTTGTTAGGAGTTTTTTCTTGTCTAAGATGTGGTCTATTCTGGAAAAAGTTCCCTGTGCATTGAAAAACAATGTATAGTTTGCTGTTGTTGGGTGGAGCGTTCTATATATGTCTATGAGGTCAAGGTGGTTGATCGTGGCCTTTACATCTTCTGTATCTGCTGAGTTTCTAAATATTTTGTCCTTTACTGAGAGCGGTGTGTTGAAGTCCTAATATTATTGTGGAACTTTCAGTTTCTCTTTTCAGTGATGTTAGAATTTGTTTTATGCATTTTAGAGCCCTGTCACTGGGTGCATAGGTATTTATTATGGTTATGTCATCATGGTGGATTGTCCCTTTAATCATGATATAATGCCCTTCCTTGTCTTTTATGATGGGTTTTGCCTTAAAGTCTATTTCATCTGAGATTAGTATAACCACTCCTGTGGTAGCACTTTGTCTGATACTTTTATTTCCATCCTTTGGTTTTTAGTGTATTTATGTCTTTGTGTCTAAAGTGTGTCTCTTACAGACAACATATTGATGGGTCTTGTATTTTTATCCATTCTTCCATTCTGTGCCTCTTTACAGGTGCATTTAAGCTTCTTATATTCAGTGCAATTATTGATAGGCGTTTAGTTTATTGCTCTCATTTTGTAGTTTTCTTTTTTTTTTTTGTGATGCTGAGGTTTTCTTTGTTCATCTTACTCTCCTGTGCTGAGTTCCTTTTGCTTGTGGAATTTCTTTTCATTTCTTTTGTTATTGTAGATTTTGTATTCACTAAGATTTTTTTTTCCTTCTTTTGATGAATAGGTTTTTTGACTTTCTTTGTGGTTACCTTTTAATTTACTCTTTCTTCCTAAATTTGAAATAGACTTTTATTACTTGATATTGCCTTGACTTACTCTCCATTTGAAAGTTCTATAACTACACCATGTATTCTTCCTTTTTTGTTTTGACATTGTTGCCAACTACAATGAGATACCATCTCATCTCTGCAAAAATGGCACTGATTAAAAAAAAAGAAAGAAAGAAAGCAACAAAAGCTGGTGAAGATGTGGAGAGATTAGAACTCTTATCCACTGCTGATAAGATTGTAAAATAGGTATGACAACTATGGAAAATGGCGATTACTGTTTGGGGACAGGGTGCTAAAATGAAGAGATATATGCAGGAAAAGAGTTACACCTGCTCCTCACTTATTGACTATCTCATTACCTGACACTTGGCATTTGTGACAATAGTAAAAAACCTACTATCTGACTGTTTTGTGCATTAACGGTATACCTCTGGCAGTAATGAGCTTCAAGGTGCAAGGTGAGAGTAATGGTGGCTATGATGGTTAAAGTTATGTGTCAACTTGGCTGGGCCATGATTCTCAGTGGTGTGGCAGTTATGTAATGGTGTAATTTGGCAGTTATGTAATGATTTAGTCATCCTCCTTTTTGTGATCTGATATAGTCATCCCCCACTTTCATGTAATGCCTATTTTCTTATAACAACCTGGTCTTTGGAACATGTGTCCATATGTGACGAATGAGTGTACAGGAATTTGTACACGGCCCCTTGCATTTTTACAAAATGCTAAGTTACATTTTGCACATGATAGAGAGCTCTCCGTGAGGCTGGACAAATACCACTAAGACGTTATAAATTGAATAAATCCCAAAGTCCACCAAGTGTGGGGGAACATTCAAGTTCCAACTGGTGTGAGTGGAAAAACGTTATTGACTACCTAGGACATTCAGCATAAACTTCATAAGCATCGTGCTTTAACAGTAAGGGGTAAAATAACCCTAACGTAAAAGCTAATATAGATCTGCCAAAAAAAAAGCATAAAAAGGTTTTGAAAGAATCAACCTGTTCTGCAAGTAACTTAAATACATGCAAAAAACAAACCCAAACAATTTCTAGATATTTAACAATATTAAAAAAAATAAAATGCCCAGCACCACAGAATTATTATAAATACACAGAATCAGAAAAATTTGGCCCACAATCAGGAGTCCATTCAATAGAAATGAACTCAGAAATAACAGAGCTGATTAAAGTATTAAATATAGTAGTAAATAAAATATTAAAGTTGTTTTTATAAAAAATGATCAAGTATTTAAAGGAAAATTAATATAATGAGGAGAGAAAAGGTAAAAAAATAAAAATCAATCAAATGCAACCACTTCAGTTAAAAAAAAAAATCTCAAAAATACTTTTGATAACCTTAATGGCAGATTAGGCAAAGCAGAAGAAAAATCAGTGAACTTGGAAATATGACAACAGAAATTAAACTGCAATGGAAGAATTACACTGAATGAATGTTGATTGTGTGATCTTCCCAGTTTTTTAGATGATAAAATGTTAAAATGTATGTGTGTGTACCTTACTATTTAAGTAAGAGGGTAGAACAAGATCATGAACTGTTTGAAATTTTAGCTAATAAAATCTTAGGCTTTATTTGCAGATAGATGGAATTGACTGAGTATTCTTAAGCAATGAATAATGTGATCAGAGCTGAGCTTTATGTATGACAAGGCTCTTCTTCCTCCAGGAATGGTAGAGTGTAAATGATTGCCTAACCTGGTTTGGGGAATTAGATTTTGAAGAAAAAAATAAACATGCCTATTTAGGAAATCTACATAATTTTGCCCAATTACTATGCAGTGTTCATTCCTCCAAGAAACATTACCCATAGCCACAGAGCCATACTAATCACGCCCTCTTGCATGTATACATCAGGACAAAGCTGAGATATTTTCAGGAAACAAACGTTATGGGGATTGTGAAACCCTGATTTTCAAAGCTCATTATCTCCTCTCCTAGTGTGCTGTTCCATGGGTTTGCTTGTATTCTTGTCCCAAAGATTGAATAATGAACACAATTACAGTGATTGGGGATCTGACAAGACAATAGCAAACAAGCTCACAATTACGGGTATTAGTTGACTAGAGTGACAGTTATTTATCTACAAGGAATGAAAAGGTATATTATCAAAATTGAGCTTCATGCTTCACAAAAACTTGGGTGAATTATTTAAATAACAATTTTCATTTGGTGAGAAGAAAAAGATGATTCTACTGAATATTTACAGGACTTAAAATAAGGGTGATGAAAAACTTACTGGGGGATAATTTTGTTTTATGTCTATCATCCTGGCTTAATTATTAGCACCACACCCTTTGACTCTCAAAGCTGTACCTGATGGAGATTAAAACATCTGTTTAATTAGTACTGCCATAAACACAGTTGGATACTCGAATAACATTAATTCCAAAGAAAATATAAAAGATGTTTAAAATTTGATTGTCATATAGTAACCTTAAAATTTTCTTTGTAATTTCACAAGATTAATATGTGACATAAGTTCCTTTAATAGTTTTTATTGCATAGGTTGATTGCGGAAGTAGGGGATGCATGGAAATTCCCTGAGATATCATTTAAAGGGGGGTAAAATCACTGTTTGTATGTTGTTGTTTGCCATCCACTTGGTTCTGACTCACAGCAACCCTAAAGGACAGAGTAGATCTGCCACATGTGTTTCCTGGGCTATACTATTTACAGGATTTCGGAAGGTAGCATATGATCAAGAATCAATGATACTGAAGGAAGAAGTCCAAGCTGCACTGAAGGTATTGCTGAAAAACAAGGCTTTAGGAGCTGATGAAATATCAATTGAGATGTTTCAACAAATGGATGCAGCACTGGAGGTGCTCACTTGTCTATACCAAGAAATTAGGAAAAGTCGACTGGAAGAAACCCATATTTGTGCCCATTCCAAAGAAAGGTGAGCCTACAGGATGCAGAAATTATCCAATAATATCATTAAAATCAAATGTAAGTAAAATTTTGCTGAATATAATTCAAAAACAGTTGCAGCAGTACATGGATAGAGAACGGCCAGAAAGTCAAGCCGGATTCAGATGAGGACATAAAATGAGGGATATCATTGCTGATCTTGGCTGAAAGCAGAGAATATCAGAAACATGTTTACCTGTGTTTTACAGTCTATATAAAGGCGTTCAATTGTTTGGATCATCATAAATTATGGACAGCATTGATAAGAATGAGAATTCCAGAATATTTAATTGTGCTTACATGGAACCTGTACATAGAGCAAGAGACAGTCATTCAGACAGAACAAGGGGATGCCGCATGGTTTAAAGACAGGAAAGGTGTGTGCCAGGGTTGTGTCTTTTCACCATACTTATTCAACTTGTATGCTGAACAAATAATCTGAGAAGCTGGACTACATGAAGAAGTATAGGGCATCAGGGTTGGATGAAGACTCATTAACAAACTGCTTTATGAAGGTGACACAACCTTGCTTGCTGAAATTGAAGAGGACTTGAAGCACTTACTGATAAGACCAAAGACTATATAGCTTTCAGTATGGATTACCCCTCAACGTAAAGAAAACAAAAATCCTCACAACTGAATCAATAAGCAACAACATGATCAATGGAGAAAAGATTGACATGGTCAAGGATGTCATTTTACTTGGACCCACAATCAACGTCCATGGAAGCAGGAGTCAAGAAATTAAACAATGTATTGCACTGGACAAATCTGCTGCAAAAGACCTCTTTTAAGTGTTGAGAACCAAAAATGTCTCTTTGAAGACTAAGGTATGACTGACACAAGATATTTTCAATTGCCTCGTATATGTGTGAAAGCTGGACAATGAATAAGAAAGACTGAAGAAGAATTTGTGCCTTTGAATAATGGTGTTGGCAAAGAATACTGAATATATCGTGGAGTGCCAGAAGAACAAAGAACCCTGTCTTGGAAGAAGTACAGCCAGAGTGTTCCTTGGAAGTGAGGATGGCAAGACTTCGTCTCATGTAATTGGATGTGTTATCAAGAGAGACTAGTCCCTGGAGAGGGACATCATGCTTGGTAAGGTAGATGGTCAGTGAAAAAGAGGAAAACTGTCAGTGAGATGGATTGACACAGTGGCTGCAATAATGGACTCAAGCATACATAGCAAAGATTGTGAGTATGGCACAGGATAGGGCAGTGCTTTTTTCTGTTGTACATAGGGTCACTAAGAGTCAGAACAGAGTTGAGGGCATCTAACAACACCAACAATCTTTACAGGAGCAGATCGCCAGGTCTTTTCTCCCACAGAGCTGCTGGTGGGTTCGAACCACCAACCTTTCTGTTAGCAGCACAGAACTTAAACCACTACACCACAAGGGCTCCTTATTGCTTACGTAGTGTGCTTAAGTCTAGTTAAGCGCATGAACTCTGGAGCCAGGCTTTCAAGGTTTGAACTCTGGTCATGAGAAATACTACCTAAGTGACTTAGATAGGTCGCATATACTACACAAGCCTGTGATCTTGTTGTATGTAAAAGAAGGTTAATTTCAGTGCTTAACCTGAAATGGTTTATATAAAGATTAATGAGTGAATAGTTTTAAAATTATTAGACAGTATGTAGCATATTGTCAGAACTATGTAATCGTCTAATATTATGAGACACTGTCTTCTATAGGAGATTAGAAAAAGGAAAAAAGGAAATTTATATTTATTACCAAATATCCCAAACTAGTATAAATTCTATTAGGAAGAAAAGGTGAGTGGCAATGTGTTTTTCAGTCATACACCCTGGGAGGAGATGCATAGCATTTATAAAAGTATCCTTCACCAAGCGGCTGTTAACTGAGCTTTAATCCACTTCAAAAATAAAGACACATCATAGGAACTAAGATACTTTGTAGAAATGTGACAGTAGACACTACTTTTCACAGGTGAAATATTGCTTAAGGGTCGAGGAAAACAAAACAAACAGTTGCCATTGATTCCAACGTATGGTGATTCTGCATCTTGTAGGAGTAGAACTGTGCTCCATATGGTTTCCAATGGCTGTTTTTTCTGAAGTAATCATCATACCTTTCTCCTGAGGCACCTCTTGGTGGACTTGAACTTCTAATCTTTAGGTTACCAGCTGAGCACGTTAATATTCTGTAAAGCTCAGAGACTCCTTAAAGAGTTGGAAAAATCCTCTAGTCTTATATGTATGCATATAAGGCTTTAAGCTGATAGTACAGTTTGTCTAATTATATGACTATTCCAAAATCCTGTCTTGTCTCCCTACATAACAGAACCTGGAAAATCATAAATAGCCACCTTTTTCCTGTTTCCATTATAACAGATACAAACAAATTTAAACAGAAATTTCCTGGAGTGGGAGGTGGGGTTCTCTGGAAATCTTCTCCTTTCTTATAAAATAGAAAGTTGGGGATATGTGATGCTTCTTTTCACTTCTTCCTATCTGAAAGGTGAAGACGAAGTCTGGAGATTCAGGGGACAATTTTCAACCATGAACGATATGGGCACTTGCTAAGTACAATGGAGAAGATTTTTTTTTTTTTTTAAAGAGGTTGGTATTGTTGAAATGTTACACAGCACATGGGCAGCTGAGTCTTGATTCCTTGGTCTGTGAAAAAAAACTATTTAAGCTATTAATTGGGGTTCTCTGTTGGTTTTGCTATTGTTTTGTTGCATCTGAATGTATTTCTAAATTTTGCAAGAGGTTTTAAGGGCTATAACTCTACACAAGAAAATGTACTGAAATCTTGAGGTTTACATTCAGGAAGATTATTTGGAAATATGTAACACTCCAAGGACTTTATAACAACTTTGGAGAGTTTATACTGCTACAAGTACAACATATGAGAAAATTACAAGGAATGCAAAGATAAGCTAGCAAGCATGACTTATTGTAGCAGACAGTACTAAACACTACAAGCAAATATTTCTGGGGAGGTGGGGCACCAGGGGGAAGCTTCGAGAAATCATTGCTAACAGCATCTACAATCCCAGATAGCAGACAGTGTGTCAGAATAGATCCCTTATATTTTAGGAATGTCTCAGTGCCCTTTTTCATGCCAGTGAGAGAGGACTATTGTCGATTGTAGATAAGGACTTCATATCGTACTGTCTACATAAAATCAAAATTAAAAAAGAATACCAGTAAAAAACCCATTGCCATTGAGTCGACTCTGACTCATGGCAACTCTATACGACAGACTAGAACTGCCCCGTAGATTTTCCAATGAATGGCTGGTAGATTCAAACAGCCGACCTTTTGGTTAGCAACATCATCTTTATTTAAATAAAGTCATCATCGGCGGTTTCATGAAGAAAGTGTTTTTTGGATCCTCTTGAAATATGTAGTGGGGGAAGAAATGAGTATGAAGGCCTTATCTCATAAAGTCAGTGTATAATTCTTATATTTTTAGAAACTATTCTTTATATTATACCAAAGGAGTTACAGGTTCCCGTTCTCCTTTCTGCTGGCCAAGTTAAGTTCAAGTTTCAGTCAATAAACCAAGCAAACTATTAAAGCAAATTATACCAAATTTAGATAACAACAGCAGAGTTGTCAAATTTTATAAACTATTTTTTTATTCATCTTTAAAACATTTTCTTCACTTGAGTTTCCTTTGTTGATTTTCTCATCTTCCCTATTTCTTAGTATTAGATAACTCCTGACTTCACATTTTGAAGTCTTTCTCTATCTAGATACACACTCTTTCATATCTCATCTAGTCTTAAGGCTTTATCATTACTTACATTCTTTATTTTCCTTTATAATTCCAACTCTCAATTCCATAGCTCTATGCTAAGTATCTTTCTAAAACTTAGCCTTAAAAGACATGTCTATCTACCTTTTATACATCTCAGCTTAACTACTACACTGTACAAAGCTGTCAGTGATAGGAAATGTCCATATGCCTACAAGAAAGACCAGTTAATAAGACTATTATTCAAATTTACACACCAGCCACTAAGCCCAAAGATGAAGAAACTGAATATTTTTACCAACTTTGGTAGTCTGAAATTGATTGAACATGTAATCAGGGTGCACTACTAATTACTGGCGATTGGAATGCACAAGTCGGAAACAATGAAGAAGAATCGGTAGTTGGAAAATATGACCTTGTTGATAAAAACAATGCTGGAGATTGCGTGATTGAATTTTGCAAGACCAATGACTTCTTCAGTGCAAATACTTTTTTTCACCAACATAAACAGTGACTATACACACGGCCCTCACCAGATGGAATCTACAGGAATCAAATCGACTACATCTGTGGAAAGAGACAATGGAAAAGCTCAATATCATCAGTCTGAATAAGGCCAGAGGCCGACTGCAGATCAGACCATCAATTACCCATATGCAAGTTCAAGTTGAAACTGAAGAAAATTAGAACAAGTCCATCAGAGCCAAAGTATGAACTTGAGTATATCCTACCTGAATTTAGAGACCATTTCAAGAAGAGATTTGACGAGTAGAACACTAATGACCGAAGACCAGAAGAACTGAGGAATGATATCAAAGACATTGTACACAAAGAAAGAAAGAAGTCATTAAAAAGACAGTAGAGAAAGAGAAAACCTAAATGGATGTCAGAAGAGACTGTGAAGCTTGCTCTTGAACTTTGAGTAGCTAAAGCAAAAGGAACAAATGATGAAGAAAAAGTGCTGACAGAAGATCTCAAAGGAGAGCTCAAGAAGACAAAGTAAAGCATTATGATGACGTGCAAAGACTTGGAGATAGAAAAACAAAGGGCAGAATACACTCAGCATTTCTTAAGCTAAAAGAACTGAAGAAAAATGCAAGCCTTGGGTTGCAATACTGAAGGATTCTATGGGGAAAAATATTAAACAATGTAGGAACCATGAAAAGAAGATGGAAGGAATACACAGTCACTATAGCAAAAAGAATTGGTTGATGTTCAGCCATTTCAGGAGGTAACATACAGTCAGGAACCCATGGTACTGAAGGAAGAAATCCAAGCTGCACTGAAGGCATTGGCGAAAAACACGGGTCTGGGAATTGATGAAATATCAACCGAGGTGTTTCAACAAATGGATGCAGCACTGGAAGTGCTCACTCTTTTATGCCAAGAAATTTGGAAGATAGTTACCTGGCCAACTAACTGGAAGAGATCCATATTTATGCCTATTTCCAAGAAAGGTGATCCAACCAAATGCTGAAATTATCAAGCAATATCATTAATATCATATGCAAGCAAAATTTTGATGAAGATCATTCGAAAGTGGTTGCAGCAGTCTATTGACAGGGAACTGCCAGAAATTCAAGGTGGATTTAGAAGAGGTTGTGGAACCAGGGTTATCACTGCTGATGTCAGATGGATTCTGGCTGAAAGCAGAGAATACCACAAAGATGTTTACTTGCATTTTATTGACTATGCTAAGGCATTCAACTGTGTGAGTCATAACAAATCATGGATAATATTGTGGAGCATGGGAATTTTGAAACACTTGATTGTGCTCATGAGGAATCTACATGGATCAAGAAGCAGTCTTTCAAACAGAGCAAGGGGATACTGATTGGTTTAAAGTCAGGAAAGGTGTATGTCAGAGTTGTATCCTTTCACCGTACCTATTCAATCTGTATGCTGTGCTAATAATCCAAGAAGCTGGGCTATACAAAGAAGAACAGGGCATCAGGATTGGAGGAAGGCTCAGTAACAGCCTGCGTTATGCAGATGACACAACCTTGCTCACTGAAATTAAAGAGGACTTGAAGCACTTCCTGGTGAAGATCAAAGACCACAGCCTTCAGTGGGAATTACACCTCAACATAAAGAAAACAAAAATCCTCACAACCAGACCAGTAAGAAACATCATGATAAACAGAGAAAAGGTTGAGGTTGTTAAGGATTTCATTTTACTTGGATCCACAATCAACAGCCATGGAAGCAGCAGTCAAGAGATCAAAAGATGCATTGCATTGGGCAAATCTGCTGCAAAGGACCTCTTTAAAGTGCTCAAAAGCAAAGATGTCACCTTGAGGATTAAGGTGCGCCTGACCTAAGCCATAGTGTTTTCAGTGGCTTCATATGCATGTGAAAGCTGGCCAATGAATAAGGAATATGGAAGAAGAATTGACTTCTTTGAATTGTGGTTTTGGTGAAGAATATTGAACATACCACAGACTGCCAAAAGAATGAACAAATCTGTCTTGGAAGAAGTACAGACAAAATACTCCTTGGAAGCAAGGGCGGAGAGACTAGGTCTTATATACTTTGGACGTGTTGTCAGGAGGGCTCGGTTCTTGGAGCGGGACATCATGCCTGGTAAAGTAGAAGGTAGTGAAAAAGAGGAAGACCCTCAACGAGATGGATTGACACAGTGGCTGCAACAATGGGCTCAAGCATAGCAACAATTGTGAGGATGGCGCAAGACTGAGCAGTGTTTCGTTTGGTTGTGCATAGGGTCGCTATAAGACGCAATCAACTTGATGGAACCTAACCACAGCGTCTTAGTCTAGAAGGTGCACCGAAACCTTTTCACCACGGGTGATCCTGCTGGTATATGAAACAGCTTTCAGCATCGTTCATAGCAACGTACAAGCCATTATCTCATATGATAAACACAGATAGGTGATGAGGATACATATATATATTTTTCCCTATTGGGTGCTCAGCAGACAAAACAATTCCTGCTTGAGAAAAGTTAATGCCTAAAATATCCGAATATGATTAATACACTTATTTTAACAACTATTTTCATATTCATTCAAAATACTAATACATAATCAAAATAGTAGAGACACTTTTTGAAGTTGCTTTTCAAATTGAGGATGTGCAGTGTCACTAAAGATTCTGAAATGATAACAATCATTTGCTGAAACAAAAGCACGAAAATATGCAGCTCAGTGGCTGTCACATTGTAATTAACTATTTGTTTTTCATTGGCAATTAACAAAGCATTTTACTAGTTAAGTACTGATGAAGATACATAGACTAGTCTCATTATTCTTATGATAATCAGCTTACGAAGAACTGTTAATAATATTAAATGCAATGATAATATCAGCAGTTCTATACTTTTCTTTCCATTTCTAATACTGTATTTTAGCAGTATGAATTATCCTATGGAAAAAGAGTTGATACTGGAAATCAGATTGGAATGAGGGCCTTGCTCTTACAACAATTCATTACTGACATGCTTAAGATACATGAATCGTATTCGTATATCAAAAAGTAGCTAGTTCAGTATTTACTTACTGTGAAACATAAATAGGGAGTTATCGGGGTGTCCTTTCCATAGGGGTATGTTGTTGTTGTTATTAGGTGCTGTCAAGTCGGTTCCGACTCATAGCAGCCCTATGCAAAGTGGAACGAAACACTGCCCGGTCCTGTGCCATCCTCACAATCATTGTTATGCTTGAGCTCATTGTTGCAGCCGCTGTGTCAGTCCACCTCGTTGAGGGTCTTTCTCTTTTCCGCTGACCCTGTACTCTGCCAAGCATGATGTCCTTCTCCAGGGACTGATTCCTCCTGAAAACATGTCCAAAGTATGTAAGATGCAGTCTCGCCATCCTTGCTTCTAAGGAGCATTCTGGTTGTACTTCTTCTAAGACAGATTTGTTCGTTCTTATGACAGTCCATAGTATGTTCAATATTCTTCACCAACACCACCGTTCAAAGGCGTCAACTTTTCTTCGGTGTTCCTTATTCATTGTCCAGCTTTCACATGCATATGATCTGATTGAAAATACCATGGCTTGGGTCAGGCTCACCTTAGTCTTCAGGGTGACATCTTTGCTCTTCAACACTTTGAAGAGGTCCTTTGCAGCAGATTTGCCCAATGCAATGCATCTTTTGATTTCTTGACTGCTGCTTCCATGGCTGTTGATTGTGGATCCAAGTAAAATGAAATCCTTGACAACTTCAATCTTTTCTCCGTTTATCATGATGTTGCTCATTGGTCCAGTTGTGAGGATTTTTGTTTTCTTTATGTTGAGGTGTAACCCATACTGAAGGCTGGGGTCTTTGATCTTCATTAGTAAGTGCTTCAAGTCCTCTTCACTTTCAGCAAGCAAGGTTGTGTCATCTGCCTAACGCAGGTTGTTAATGAGTCTTCCTCCAATCCTGATGCCCCAGTCTTCTTCATATAGTCCAGCTTCTCATATTATTTGTTCAGCATACAGATTACATAGGTATGGTGAAGGAATACAACCCTGACACACACCTTTCCTGACTTTAAGTCAATCAGTATCCCCTTGTTCTGTCCGAACAACTGCCTCTTGATCTATGTAAAGGCTCCTCATGAGCACAATTAAGTGTTCTGGAATTCTCATTCTTCACAGTGTTATCCATAGTTTGTTATGATCCACACAGTCAAATGCCTTTGCATGATCAATAAAACACAGGTAAACATCCTTCTGGTATTCTCCGCTTTTAGCCAGGATCCATCTGACATCAGCAATGATATCCCGGGTTCCACATTCTCTTCTGAATCTGTCCTGAATTTCTGGCAGTTTCCTGTCGATATAATGCTGCAGCTGTTTTTGAATGATCTTCAGCAGAATTTTGCTTGTGTGTGATATTAATGATATTTTTCTATAATTTCCACATTCGGTTGGATCACCTTTCTTGGGAATAGGCATAAATATGGATCTCTTCCAGTCAGTTGGCCAGGAAGCTGTCTTCCATATTTCTTGGTATAGACGAGGGAGCACCTCCAGCGCTGCATCTATTTGTTGAAACATCTCAATTGATATTCCATCAATTCCTGGAGGCTTGTTTTTTTGCCTGTGCCTTCAGAGCAGCTTGGACCTCTTCCTTCAGTACCATCAGTTCCTGATCATGTGCCACCTCTTGAAATGGTTGAATATCAACTAATTCTTTTTGGTATAATGACTCTGTGTATTCCTTCCATCTTCTTTTGATGCTTCCTGCATCATTTAATATTTTCCCCATGGAATCCTTCACTATTGCAACTCGAGGCTTGAATTTTTTCTTCAGTTCTGTCAGCTTGAGAAACGCCGAGCGTGTTCTTCCCTTTTGGTTTTCTATCTCCAGCTCTTTGCACATGTCATTATAATACTTTATTTATCTTCTTGAGAGGCCCTTTGAAATCTTCTGTTCAGTTCTTTTACTTCATGAATTCTTCCTTTTGCTTTTGCTGCTCGACGCTCAAGAGTAAGTTCAAAGTCTCCTCTGACATCCGTGTTGGTCTTTTCTTTCTTCCCTGTCTTTTCAGTGACCTCTTGCTTTCTTCATGGATGATGTCCTTGATGTCATTCCACAACTCGTCTGGTCTTTGGTCACTAGTGTTCAGTGTGTCAAATCTATTCTTCAGATGGTCTCTAAATTCAGGTGGGATATACTCAAGGTCATATTTTGGCTCTGGTGGACTTGTTCTTATTTTCTTCAGTTTCAGCTTGAACTTGCATATGAGCAATTGATGGTCTGTTCCACAGTCGGCCCCTGGCCTTGTTGTGACTGATGATATTGAGCTTTTCCATGGTCTCTTTCCACAGATGTAGTCAATTTGATTTCTGTGTGTTCCATCTGGCAAGGTCCATGTGTATAGTCCACATTTATGTTGGTGAAAGAAGTTATTTGCAACGAAGAAGTCGTTGGTCTTGCAAAATTCTGTCATTTGATCTCCAGCATTGTTTCTATCATCAAGGCCATATTTTCCAAATTCTGATCCTTCTTTGTTTCCAAGTTTCGCATTCCAATCAGCAGTAATTATCAATGCCTCTTGATTGCATGTTCGATCAATTTCGGACTGCATCAGCTGATAAAAATCTTCCATTTCTTCATCTTTGGCCCTAGTGGTTGGTGCGTAAATTTGAATACTAGTCATATTAACTGGTAGGTGTGTGGATATTATACTATCACTGGCAGTGTTGTACTTCAGGATAGATCTTGAGACATTCTTTTTGATGATGAATGCAACACCATTCCTCTTTGAGTTGTCATTCCCAGCATAGTAGACTATATGATTGTCCAATTCAAAATGGCCAATACCAGTCCATTTCAGCTCACTATGCCTAGGATATCGATGTTTATGCATTCCATTTCATTTTTGACAATTTCCAATTTTCCTGTATTCATACTTCATACATTCCAGGTTCTGATTATTAATGGATGTTTGCAGCTGTTTCTTCTCATTTTGACTTTAGGAGTATAGAACATGTAAATTTTAAATAGAGTGGTCAGAGACCTTTGAACAAATGCTTGAAGGATGTATGACCACCCGACCAAGGAAAGAATTTTCAGGCAGAGAAGATTAAAGTGCAAAGACCCTGAGGCAAATATATTCCTGTTGGCTTCGTGGAATAGCATAGAGATGGAACTAATTTGAGTGAAATAAGAGAAACAGAGATCATCAGTGAGTCAAAAAGCACCAGAATTCGGATCAGGCAGTACCTTGCAGGTGAAAGTTGATAAACTTTGGCTTTTATTCTAAATGAGATGTAAAACTATTGGAGTGATTTGAATGATAAGACTGGTCTTAATCTTTTAGCTGTATCATTCTTGCTGCTTAGAGAGAAAAAAATGTAAGGGAAGAAAAGGCAGAAGAAGATTAGTTGGAAGTTGTTTGAAATAATTTGATGAGAGGTGATAGAGGATTGGACCAGAGTGGTAGGGGTAAAAGTTGTGAGAAGTTGGCACAACAGATATTTCTTGTTTTTTCCTTAATGTAAGACCAACTGTATTTGCAGATAGATGTTATGTAAGCTAAGATACGGAAAGAAAAAAGTACTGATGCCATGTTTTTGTTTTCTTGTTTATATTTACTCTGGACAACTGAAATGATCATTAACTGAGAAAAACATAAGAAAAACCAAAGCAGAAACAGTGGAAGGAGGGTAATTAGGCATTTAGTTTTGGATTCGGTGCCTGAATAGTCTGTCATAGTTAAATTGTTGCTGTTAGGTGCTGTCGAATCAGTTTGGACTCATAGCGATCCTACGCACAACAGAATGAAACACTGCCCAGTCCTGTGCCATTCTCACAATTATTGCTATGTTTGAGCCCATTGTTGCAGTCACCTCATCTGGTATTCGCTCTTTAGTGTTTAACGTGTCAAATCTGTTCTTGAGATGATCTTTAAATTCAGGCGTAATATACTTAAGGTCATACTTTGGCTCTGGTGGACTTGTTCTTATTTTCTTTAGTTTCAACTTGAACTTGCATATGAGCAACTGATGGTCTCTTCCGCAGTCGGCCCCTGGCCTTAATATGACTGATGATATTGAGCTTTTTGATCATCTCTTTCCACAGATGTGGTCGATTTGATTCCTGCGTATTCCATCTGGCAACGTCCATGTGTATAGTTGCCATCTGTGTTGGTGGAAAAAGGATTTGCAATGAAGGAGTCATTGGTCTTGCAAAATTCTATCACGGGATCTCTTACATCATTTCTATTACCAAGGCCATATTTTCCAACTCCTGATTCTTCTTCGTTTCCAACTTCTGCATTCCAATCACCAGTAATTATCACTGCATACTGTTTGCATGTTCGATCAATTTCAGACTGCAGAAACTGGTAAATATGTTCAATTCCTTCAACTTTGACCTTAGTAATTGGTGCATAAATTTGAATAATAGTTGTATTAACTGGTCTTCCCTGTAGGCATATGGATATTATCCTATCACTGACAAAGTTGTACTTCAAGATAGACCTTGAAATGTTCTTTTTCATGATGAATGCAATGCCTTTCCTCTTGAAGATGTTATTCCCATTATAATAGACCATATAATTGTCTGATTCAAAATGTCCAATACCAGTCCATTTCAGCTCATGAATGCCTAGGATTTTGATGTTTATGTGTTCCATTTCCTTTTTGATGATTTCCAATTTTCCTAGTTTCATACTTCATGCATTCCATGTTTTGATTATTAATGGATGTTTGCAGCTGTTTCTTCTCATTTTGTCATGCCACATAAGTGAAGGCCCTAAAGTTTGACTCCATCCATGTCATTGAGGTCATTCGACTTTGACAAGGCAGCCCTTCCTCAGTTGTCTTTTGAGTACCTTCCAACCTGCGGGGCTCATCTTCTAGCACTATATCAGACAGTGTTCCGCTGCTGCTTATAAGGTTTTCACTGGCTAATTTTTTCACAAGTAGACTGCTGAGTCCTTCTTCCTAGTCTGTCTTAGTCTGGAAGCCTCAGAATGTTCTAGTCCCATTCTTGCGGCTACTGTGTCAGTCCATCATACTGATGATCTCACTCACCTTCATTAGGCCTCTACTTCACCAAATGTGTTGTCCTCCTCCAGTGATTGATCTCTTTGTATGACATGTCCAAATCAAGGAGTCGGGCAACATTCTGTTGTGACCCATAAAGTTTTCATTGGCTGATTTTTGGAAGTAAGTCACAAGATCTTTCTTCCTAGTCTGTCTTAGTGCGGATGCTCAGCTGAAACTTGTCCACCATGGGTGACCCTACTAGCCTTGGAAACATTGGTGGGATAGCTTCCAGCATCACAGCAACATGCAAGCCACCACAGTATGACAAACTGACAGACAGGTGGTTGGCTTTGTAAGGAAGGCTGGTGAATTAACAAGATCCACTTTCAGGGTACATGTTGCAGTTCTCTCCATGAAAAATGAAATCACTGTCCATTTCATTAATAGTTTCATCTTCATTCCAGAGCTTCTCTTACAGTTGCTTCAGGCACTCAACCATTCAGGAGACTGGAAACTGGCACTGATGAAAAATGTAATTTCTTATCCTTTGCCCTCATTTGGTTGTTATACAAACCCGTTTCTCAGGGTTACACACAGCTAGTTTCTCCCTTCTATAAAGAGGATCTCGTGTCATTTAATGTTCTCTTAGTCTGAAATGGTGCTAAGTGGCAGTGTTAACAAGTGGCAATGTTAACCCATTTCTCTACAGGAGAGAATGCCAAAGGGATGAGTAAAGCAGGCAGCCTTTTGAAAAGCCATATTTATAATAGTTACCACTATGGAGCCCTGGTGGCACAGTGGTTAAGAGCTCAGCTGTTAGCCAAATGGTCAGCAGTTCAAATCCACCAGCCACTCCTTAGAAACCCTATGTGGCAGTTCTACTCTTTCCCATAGGATTCCTATGAGTTGGAATTGACTAGACGGCAATGTATTTGTTTTTGTTTTTTTTAATCAGTATTGAATCTAAACTATGTGCCTGGAGATACTTTAAATGCTTGACAAATACTATTTCCTTAATCTATACAACAAGCATATAGAATACTATTTCTTCTTTTTTGGAGTAATAAAAAAACTGAACATTAGAGATAATTCACACATTAATTAACCTAATTCTAGAATTATGGTTTAACCCCTGTACTACCTTTTGATATGGCTTTCAATAGCCTTCATTGTTTTACACTAAGTCATTTTTCAAAGTAAAATATCTCTCCTAGTGCCTGTAATAAGCAGCTGCAGGGGTTGTATGCTGGCTGAAGAGATATGGGGCAGTGCAGAGTACAGAATTAAAATCAGCTAAAGAAAATTCAGGCATCCATAACCGGGTATTTGTTCAGACAAGAGTACCATATGGGTATAAAACCAAAAAATCAAACCAGTTGCTGTCATTGATTCTGATTCGTGATGACCCCTTGTGTGTCAGACTAAAACTGTGCTCGGCATATGTACATGGGTATACTAGTAATAAAAGTGTCTGTCAGTTTGTCGTACTGTGGAGGCTTGCGTGTTGCAGTGATGCTGGAATCTAAGTCACTGGTATTCGAACACCAGCAGAGTCACTCATGGAGGATAGGCTTCAGATAAACTTCCAGACTAAGACGGACTATGAAGAAGGACACTAGTTCTGAAAAGATTAGCCAGTGAAAACTTTAGAAATAGCAGCAGAACACTGTCTGATATAGTGCCAGAAGATGAGCCCCTCAGGTTGGAAGGCACTCAAAATATGATGGGGAAGAGCTGTCTCCTCGAAGTAGTGTCAACTTTGATGACGTGGATGGAGTCAAGCTTTCGGGACCTTAATTTGCTGATTTGGCATGACTCAAAATGAGAACAAATAGCTCCAAACATCCTTTAATAATCAACATGTGGAATGTACAAAGTATAAATCTAAGAAAATTGGAAATCATCAAAAACGAAATGTAATACATAAATATCAATATCCTTTTTAGTTTTTTTTTAGGCTATCTTGAGCTGAAATGGCCTGGAGTTGGCCATTTTGAATTAGACAATTTTATGTTCTACTATGCAGCGAATGACAATTTGAAGAAGAATGGCATCGAATTCATTGATAAAGAAGAACATCTCAAGATCTATCTTGAAGTAGCACACTGTCAGTGATAGGATAATAGCCATAGGCCTACAAGGAAGACCAGTTAATACGACTATTACTCAAATTTATCCACCAACCACTAAGACCAAAGATGAAGAAATTGAAGATTTCTACTAACTTCTGCAGTCTGAAAATGATTGAACATGCAATTAGGATGCATTGATAATTACTGGTGACTGGAATCCAAAAGTTGGAAACGAAGAAGGAGGATCAGTAGCTGGTGAAAGAAACGAAGCCAGAAATCACATGACAGAATTTTGTAAGACCAATGACTTCTTCATTGCAAATACCTTTTTTCACCAACATTAACAACAACTACACACGTGTACGTAACCAGATGGAATACATAGGAATCAAATCAACTACATTTGTGGAAAGAGACAATGGGAAAACTCAGTATCATCAGTCAGAACAAGGGGCTGACTGCGGAACAGACTATCAATTGCTCATATTCAAGTTCAAGTTCAAGTTGAAGAAAATTAGAACAAGTCCATGAGAACCAAAGTACAACCCTGAGTATGTCCCACCTGAATTTAGGGACCCTCTCAAGAGTAGATTTGACTCATTGAACACTAATGATTGAATACCTGACAAGTCTGGAGTGACATTAAGGGCATCATACATGAAAAAAGTAAGAGATTACTAAAAAGACAGGAAAGAAAGAAAAGACCAAAATGGATGTCAGAAGAGACTCTGAGACTTGCTCTTAAATATTGAGTACGTAAAGCAAAAGGAAGAAATGATGAATTAAAAGAACTGAACAGAAGATTTAAAAGGGCTGCTCGAAAAAATAGAGTAAAATAGTATAATGACATATGCAAAGACCTGGAGATAGAAAATCAAAAGGGAAGAACATGCTCGGCATTTCTTAAGCTGAAAGACCTGAAGAAAAAATTTCAAGCCTTCAGTTGCAATACTGAAGGATTCTACAGGGAAAATATTAAACGATGCAGTAAGCACCAAAAGAAGATGGAAGGAATACACAGAGTCACTATACCAAAAAGAACCTGTCGATGTTCAACCATTTCAGGAGGTAGCATGTGGTTAGAAACTGATGGTACTGAAGGAAGAAGTCCAAGCTGCACTGAAGGCATTGGCGAAAAACAAGGCTCCAGGAGCAATGGAGAATGAAGAAAACAAAAGTCACAAGGGAAAGATTTGTCCAAAGGACTAATGGACCACAACTACCACAGCCTCCAACAGACCAAGTCAGGCATAATTAGATGGTGCCTGGTTACCACCACCAAAGGCTCTGACAGGCATCACAATAGAGGGCTCCAGACAGAGCTGGAGAAAAATGTAGAACAAAATTCTAACTCACCAAAAAAAAAAAAAAGACTAGACTTACTGGTCTCACATAGACTGGAGAATTACTCAAGAGTATGCTCCACAGACACACTTTTAGCTCAATAATGAAGTCACTCCTGAGATTTGTCCTTCAGCCAAAGATTAGACAGGCCCATAAAAGAAAATGAGACTAAATGGGCACACCAGCCCATGGGCAAGGGTGAGAAGGCAGGAGGGGATAGGAAAGCTAGTAATTGAGAGCATAAGGTCCAGAAGGGGAGAGTGTTGACATGTCCTGTGGTTGGCAACCAATAAATAAATAAATAAAATAAGCAAGCCAAAGCCCCACAACCTACACTTCTAAGGAGAATTCTGGTTGTATTACTTCCAAGACTGATTTGGTCATTCTTCTGGAAATCCATGGTATATTCAACACACTTTGCCAACACCATAGTTTGAATATATTGACGCTTCTTAGTATTCAGTTTCTGATTAATCTATTAGCTTGCTTTATCTTTAATCTACTACCAGACTCTGTTCCTCTTCCATAGCAATTATTCCTAACGTCATAATTCCCCAATCACTCCCTACACAAAAGAAACAGAAGCAAAGATTCTGAGCAAGAACAGTAATGGCCAAAACAAGAGAATGTTGTTAGTAAAGAGAAACATTTGGCTCTGTGGGTTATATTTTCTTATACACTTTTATGAAGATTCTTATCAAGGTTCTTAACTCTGAAATTTGGCCAAAATATGTGAGTATCTGACGGAGGGAAACCCTGGTGGCATTGTGTTTAAGTGTTATGGCTGCTAACCAAGAGGCTAGCAGTTCAAATCCACCAGGAGCTCCTTGGAAACCTACGGGGCAGTTCTACTCTGTCCCATAGGGTCGCTATGAGTTGGAACTGACTTGAGGGCAGTGGGTTTGGTTTGGTTTTGGATCTGAAGGATCACTGGTGGTGCAGTGGTAAGGAGCTTGGCTCCTAACCAAAAGACTGGTAGTTCTAATCCACCAGCCTCTCCTTGGAAACCCTATGGGGCAGTTCTACTCTGTCCTATAGGCTCACTATGAGTCAGAGTTGACTTGATGGCAACAGGTTTGGTTTGGGTTTGTTTTTTGTTTTTATCTAAAGTTAGAACCAAAGGAAGAGACAGAGTAGTAAAATAGAGTGGGATTAGGATATGGAAGATATTTGTTTTTATCAGTTTTAAAATTAAATCAGGTATATAAAAGAATCTTGATTTCACATACCTTATCTACAGTGATTAAATTTTGCATTTCTATAGGATCTGTTACCATAGAACTTATATCTGGAAAATATATAAATGTGTATTACAGTGTGGAAAACACTTATTTTACAAATAAATTTTATTTCAGTTTACACAATGGACCCAAACTAAGCCAGTTAAGGAAGAATGTTTACATTGAGAACCTATTCTATATATTTTAAGTAAAAATGCTATTATGCCTCTCTTTACAAAATAAAATGCACTTTTTTCATTAAATTCACAAAACACTGTATTGTTATGGGTATTATTCTTTCCCAGATGCCCTCCTGTGTCTATATATAGGAGTGATTTTTGTGACTTGGGGGAAATGTTTCCCATTAAAATATATTTTATTTTGTTACAATTATCCAAGTAAAAGAAAAAATGAACAGTCTGATGCTATTAAAAAGTAGATAGAGCTCACTGCATTTGTAGAAAGCTCACTTAGTTAAATGTGAGAGACAGCACTAATGAGTCAATTTTTATTCACCATAAGTTCTTTAGGAAAAATTCTGCACTGAATTTCGGAAATGAACACGAGTGGACTCTAAACATTTTCTCTGAACAGAGCATCATTTTGATGTATTTCCTCAAAATATTACCTTGAAATTATCAGGGATTCTCTATGGTTTCAATCCTAAAAGGGAAGAGTTTTTAGACATTTATAAACTTTACTTAGGCTCATAAAATGGTTTCCTGAGTAACTGAGCAGGGATTTCTGCCTTTTTTACCCTTAAAACTTCCCCATACAAACCGCAATAATCAGCTTAATAAATACTCAATATGTATTTCCTGAGCGATTGAATTAGTCTCCTTAGGAGTTTACATCGTTTCTTAGGATCACTAGATTGAATGTGTGTTCTATACGGTATAAATTCATGTCTCCTACTTTTCCACTTTTATTTAAAAAAGTCAATTAGGAAGACATGTACTCTTACCTGATGTTTAATTTCAATTTGATTAAAAATAAATTTATATGGATCAAACATATATTTCAATATAAACATCTATACATGCACATACAATGATATGGACAGTTGCCACAAACACACATACACACACACAAAAAAAAACGCAATTTGTCAATGTGCTCTTTGTAATCTATGTCCATAAATCACTTTATAGCAAATGCAAAATAATATCTACTGAGTAGCCATATTTTAAAGCCAGAAATGACAGACTTTATATAGTAATAATTTAGCAGGTGGACATACCGTTTGACTTAACAATACTCACAGCAGGAATTAAGGAGAAATACATGGTATAGTTATATTTGGACTACTTAATGACCTTAGTCAGGTCCCCACATTGACACTGTTCAGAGTCCTTGTATATCTGATACCTGTTGCTGTCCAGTCAATTCTAACTCATAGTGACCCTATAAGAGAGAGTAGAACTGCTCCACAGGGTTTCCAAGGAGAGGCTGGTGGATTTGAACTGCCAGCCTTTGGGTTAGCAGCTGAGGTCTCAACCACTATGCCATTAAGGGTCCTTCTGTACATCAGATAAACCAAAACTAAACCAAACCCGTTACCGTCAAATCGATTCCGACTCATAGCAACCCTATAGGGTAGAGTAGAACTGCCCCATATGGTTTCCAAGGAGCACCTGGTGGATTTGAACTGCTGACCTTTTGGTTAGCAGGCGTAGCTCTTAACCACTATGCTACCAGGGTTTCCGTACATCAGATAGTATGTGGAAATGGAAATTCAGGGCCAGTGAGCAAGTCCATCAAGAGCTTTTTCCTGCAAGTATCAGTACACACCTTGTCCTGATTGTGAAAATTACTGGATCATTTTGTTCATCAGGACACAGATGCACCTTCAAACTTAGGATGACTCATTCTTCCTGGCTCCTTTAACTCACAACTGTCTTTCTAAACCCTCTAAACCAGAGGGTCAGGCGGACTTTCCTCTGATGGACTAGACTAATGTTTTAGATTTTGTGAGCCATATGGTCTGTTTTGCAATTACTCAAGTCTATGGGAAAGCAGTCACAGAGAACATTTAAATGAACAAGTAGGCTGTGTGCCAGTAAAATTTATTTTAAAAAAGAGGTGATCGACGGATTTGGTGGCAGGCCATAGTTCACTGACAGTTGTCCTAAACCAAAGCCTTCTTATCATTGTTCATAAGAAATATTTAGGTAATCCGAGACCTTATCTCTTTGCAGCAGAGTGCACATCTTCATTTTACATTGTGGATGAATCTTTACTCATCCTGCATGGATGGATTTGTTATGATATTCTTATACTACAGCAGCCTTTGCTCCCATCAAGCCCAGAAGGATGAAGGAAATGTTCACTAAATTAAGAGTATAAACATGATGCCTTACTATTATATATAGCCATAAAATAATAGCAAATAATAACATGACTTTTATTACATGAGAAAAATTACAAATGCATATAAATGATAGTTTATGCTATGATTTTTTAGTTAAACATGACTACATCACATGTATTTTTTTATACCTGCAAATTACACTAATTAAAACCAAACCCTTTGCCATAGAGTCAATTCCAACTCCGAGCAATCCTGCTCGGAGTAGAACTGCCCCATAGGGATTCCAAGGAGTGGTTGGTGGTTTCCACTGACTGACCTTCAGGTTAGCAGCCATACCTCTTAACCACTGTACCACCAGAAAAAAAAAAAATTACACTACCACAAAAATAAGTTGAATTGAATCTTATTTCTATTTGCTTACATATTTTAAATAGATTCAGGATGGCTTTCTGATATATTTGCCCACAAAAAAAAAAAAAAAAAGAGCATGGGCATGCTCAAATTAATAATAATAAATAGAGAGATAAAAAAAAAAGGGGGTGGGGAGGGGAAATCACTAACAAGTTAACTTTGGTGAAGGTAAAGACAACACACTATATAGAGTAAGGCAGCACAATTTGACCAAGGCAAAGCCATAGAAGCTTCCTAGACACATCCAAGCACCTTGAGGGACCAAGGTACTGGAGCTGAGGGCGGGGATGTCTTGGGAGACATCTAGGTCAATTGACATAGTACGTAAAGAAAAAATTCTACATCCTACTTTTGTGAGTAGTGTCTGAGGTCTTAAAAGCTTGCTAGCAACCATCTGAGATACAGTTAGTGCTCCATTCACACTCAGAGCAAAGGAGGATAAAGAAAATAAAAAACACAAGGAAAATATTAGTCCAAAGGACTAATGGACCACAAGAACCACAGACTTCACCAGCCTGAGCCCAGAACTAGATGGTGCCTGGCTACCGCCACTGAACACTCTGACAAGAATCACAAAAGAAGGTTCTAAACAGAACAGGAGAAAAATGTAGGACAAAATTCAAAATCACACACACAAAAAAAATAAATAAACAGACTTATTGGTTTGACAGAGACTGGAGGTACCTCCAAGCTTATGGTTCCCGGATACCCTGGTAACTCAGAAATGAAGCCACTCCCAAAGCTCACCTTTCAGCCAAAGATTAGACAGACCTATAAAACGGAAAACACACATGAGGAATGTGCTTCTTAATCAAAGACTTCCATAACTTCTGCTTTTACAGATAGGCCACCACCGTGCACTGTTGTGTTTTGAGTCTACCTGAATTAATTTCAGTTCCAAGCCTGTATTTAATATATTTCATTCAATGAATTCATGCTCTAAAATCAGATTTTTAATGTATATGTGGCAGTGGGTTTGCCGTTTTTGGTTTTATGTGTTATATATATATGTGTGTATATACACACACATATATGTATATATATATACTTATATGCATATTTGGAAACCCTGGTGGCATAGTGGTTAAGTGCTACGTCTGCTAACCAAGGGTTGGCAGTTCAAATCCACCAAGCACTCCTTGGAAACTCTGTGGGGCAGTTCTACTCTGTCCTATAGCGTCGCTATGAGTTGGAATCAACTCGACAGCACTGGGTCTGGGTATATATATATACATATGTGTGTGTGTCTGTATATGGAAACCCTGGCAGTGTAGTGGTTAAGTGCTATGGCTGCTAACCAAAGGGTCAGCAGTTCAAATCCACCAGGCACAACTTGGAAACTCTATGGGGGTGTTCTACTCTGTCCTATAGGGTCTCTATGAGTCGGAATCGACTTGACGGCACTGGGTTTGGTTTTTGGTTTTATATATATATATATATATATATATATATATATATATATATATATATATATATATATAACAAGTTGTTATTAAGTTGGTTCCAACTTATGGCAACCCTATATAAGAGAGAGAGAAAGAGAGGACCCTGGTGGTGCAAATTTTAAGCACTTGGCTGCTAATTAAAAGGTTGGCAGTACAAACCCACCAGTGGCTCCATGGGAAAAAAGACCAGGAAATCTGTTTCCCTAAAGATTACAGCCCAGGAAATCATATGGGGAAGTGATACTTTGTTATATAGGATCACTATGAGTCAGAATCAACTTGATGACACACAATGACTATGAGTTGGAATTGACTGAGGGCAACGGGTTTGATGTTTTTGTATGAATATATGCACGTGTATCAGTATATCATGAATTATAATAATCATTTCAAAATGTATATTTTCTACGTTTACTTACTTAATACTTTCTTAGATTTTTTTTTCCTTTTTTTAACCTCAGTTTTCTCTAAATGAACAATTTTATCTAGGCTAATTTCTCACACATATAACCAATAAGAGTTTTCTTAAAATAAACACCCAAATACTTAACTTTTTAGGTGTTTTATACATGCCTGTCCAAAGCAATGCTTAATATTGTTTTTCCATATTAGAACTATAGGACATAAAAGTAGACAAGAATATCCATATGAAACCTGTATAGTATAAATGCTCCTAAAATTAAAAAAAAAAAAAGTACATGGAATCTCCCAATATAATAGCTAAAATGTCCAGGATATAACCTATAATCACCTGTCATACCAATAACCAAGAAAATCACAGCTTGAATGAGAAAGGCAATCAATTACTGTCAACCTTGAGATAAATGTTGAAATTACATGAAAAATATTTAATCAGTCATCATAAAGATAGTTCAACAAGAAATTACAGATTGTCTTGACAAGAAATAACAGATTGTCTTGAAACAAATTAAAAAATGGAAAACCTCAGCAAAAATATGTTATAAAAAAAGAATCAAATGGAAATAATAGAACCAAATAATATAATAGCAAGA
Organism: Elephas maximus indicus; assembly: GCF_024166365.1. Classification (NCBI taxonomy): domain Eukaryota; kingdom Metazoa; phylum Chordata; class Mammalia; order Proboscidea; family Elephantidae; genus Elephas; species Elephas maximus. The sequence continues at coordinate 38,252,736 of NC_064836.1, read as the reverse complement.
CAGAAAAAAAAAAACAAAAAACTTGTTTGGACTCAGTAATACAGTGGAGATGCAGATGATAAAATCAGTGAAATTGAGGACAGATCAATAGAATTAGCCCAGCCTTAGAGAAAAGAGCTCAAAAGAAAGAGAGTAGGAGGGGGAGGCAGGAGGAGGGGAGATAGAGAGAGAGTAAAAGGGCTAAGAGATTTGTGGGAGAGTAACAAAATATGTAACATATGTATTACCAGAATTCCAGAAGAAGATTGACAATAGAGTATTCCAAGAAATAATGGCTGAAAAAAGCCAAAATTTGGTGAAAGCCATAAGCCTACAGATTCAAGTAGCTGAATGAACCCAAATATGATAAACCCAAAGAAAGTCATGCGAAGGTACATTATTTAACTTGTGAAAACTAAGCACACACAAAAAATTGAAACACACAGAGAGAGATAAAACGCCAGTTAAAATATAATAAATTTCCACCTGAAACTAGGAGACCATAAGGAAGTTGCAGAACAGTTTGCAAGTGTTGAAATAAAAGAACTATCAACTACAAATTCTGTATGTAGAGAGAATATCCTCCTGGAATGTGGGGAAATGAAGACATTCTCAGGTATTGTAAAATTAAAAGGATTTGTTAAAAAAATTTTATCAAGTATTAACAAAGTGATAATGAATGGAATCTTGGAGAATCATTGTGACGGTTAATGCTATGTATCAACTTGGCCAGGCTATGGTGTCAATTTGTCTACATTAGTATAGTAACTGTTATGTAGAAATTACATGTGATTAACTCAGTTGTCCTCAAGTACAGTAGATTACCTTCCATACTTTGAACAGGCCTCAATCAAAAGGTTGAAGGCCATGAGAGCAAAAAGAGTTACCCTAGTTGTGTTCTTCTTCCCGAGTATAAATAGACATTTTACCAGAACACTCTTACTCTTCACTCTTCTTATCACCTGATCTATGTATTTTGGGAGACAAGTATAAAGGAGTCTCCAGTCTGTCACCTGACTTAGGGATTTAGGACTTGCTAGCCATCCCCCTCTCCCAATCATGTGAGCCACTTCCATAAAGCAAATCTCTCTCTCTTTCTCTTGACACAGGTATAGATGCAGATGTGGATGTAGATAGAGATACAGAAATAAATAAATCACTAATTCTGTTTTTCTACAGAAGTCTGACTAAGACAACCAGGAAAGAAGAAAGATCAGGAATATTAATACATTTAATAGACACGTCTCCTCATGATTTTTGTAAATTATATTTGATGATTTAAACTAAAAGTATAAAATCATCTTATACTCAAGACAATGATATTTAAAAGTAGGGAAGACAGAACCAAACCAAACCAAATCCATTGCCATGGAGTCGATTCCAACTCATAGCAACCCTATAAAGGGACCTAAATGGAAGAAAATGTCTACATTTCACTCAAAGTGGCAAAAAGTTGATACCAGTGGATTGTGATAAGTCTCAGATATATATTGTATTAAATGGAGCAAGCACTAAAATAATTACACAAAGAGACATACTCAAAAACACTACAAATAAACAATGATAGAGTATCAAAACTATTTATATAATATTTTGAATGACATAATTACGGAAGTGGAGAAGAGATTAGTGGTTGCTCGGCCTTGGGTAGGCCTTGGATACAGGGGAAAGTTTGAGAAGGAGGTAGTTGTGATAAAAAAGGGAGAACATAAGAGATGAGAGATCTTTGTAGCTATGGGACTATTTTTATCTTGATTCTGGTGATGAATGAAGAAACATTTACATGCGCTAAATTTCCATAAAACTAAATACATACATACACAAAATGAATGCTGGTAAAACTCAGGGAATTTTATTAAGATTGGTGGATTGTATGTACTTCAATACACTAGTTGTGATATTGTAATATCATTTTTCAAGATGTTAGCATTGGAAAAAAAAAGCAATATAGGGCACAACAGATCTCATTCTATTATTTCTTATAACTGTATCCAAATTACATTTACCTCAAAATAAAAAAAAAAAATGCTTGTTAAAGGATTCTTAGTAGATCATTTTTTTAAAGTCATAGGTGTATTAAAATAATAATAAAAAATACTTCTGGTTTATTAGAATCATTTTTATAATATAAGGGTGTCCTACATTAGAAAGTGTAGTAATTCTCTCCATTAAACAGGTCAAAGGACTTCAAAGAGCCCATGTTAACCTCAGTAGATTAAAAATATCATTTATTAAAATTTAATGCATAAGCAACATAAAAATTACATATGAACTAGACAGATGAGGCCATCCTTTCCTTTAGAGGCTTGAAAAAATTGTATTAGAAAAATTCCTACATTAAACATTAAATTAAGGATGAAATGTGATAAGTCTTTCTATTAATGTCAGAAAAATGCAAAATACCCATTATGAATTATATTGTTCATTATGATTTTGAAGTTCTGAGCCAACATATAGGTATAAAAAAATGATAAATTATGGTCACCCATTCGATAGGAAGTGACAAATCCTCATTATTTTCAGACAGTATGACTGTCCAGCAGGAAATTCTAAAGAATCAACTGACAAGGTGAAGGTACAAAGAAAATGTTTAACAATGTAGATATATGATTTACTTTACAATCCAAGACTTTCTTACATATCAGCATTACTCTATTATAAAAACTATAACAAGAAAAACACACACACACACACACACAGGAAGCATCAAAAGAAGATGGAAGGAATACACAGAGTCATTATACCAAAAAGAATTAGTCAATGTTCATCCATTTCAAGAAGTGGCATATGATCAGGAACTGATGGTACTGAAGGAAGAAGTCCAAGCTGCTCTGAAGGCATTGGCGAAAAACAAGGCTCCAGGAATTGATGGAATACCAACTGAGATGTTTCAACAAACAGATGCAGTACTAGAGGTGATCACTTGTTTATGACAAGAAATATGGAAGACAGCTTCCTGGCCAACTGACTGGAACAGATCCATATTTATGCCTATTCCCAAGAAACGTGATCCAACCGAATGTGGAAATTATAGAACAATATCATTAATATCACACACAAGCAAAATTCTGCTGGAGATCATTCAAAAACGGCTGCAGCGGTATATCGACAAGGAACTGCCAGAAATTCAGGCCGGCTTCAGAAGAGGATGTGGAACCAAGGATATGATTGCTGATGTCAGATGGATCCTGGCTGAAAGCAGGGAATACCAGAAGGATGTTCACCTGTGTTTTATTGACTGTGCAAAGGCATTCGAAGGTGGGGGTCATAACAAATTATGGATAACATTGCGAAGAATGGGAATTCCAGAACACTTAATTGTGTTCATGAGGAATCTTTACATAGATCAAGAGGCGGTTGTTCGGACAGAACAAGGGGATACTGATTGATTTAAAGTCAGGGAAGGTGTGCATCAGGGTTGTATTCTTTCACCATACCTATTCGATCTGTATGCTGAGCAAATAATACGAGAAGCTGGACTATATGAAGAAGAATGGGGCACCAGGATTGGAGGAAACTTATTAACGACCTGCATTATGCAGATTTCTTAACCTTGCTTACTGAAGGTGAAGAGGACTTGAAGCACTTACTAATGAAGATCAAAGCCCACAGCCTTCAGTATGGATTACACCTCAATAATCCTCACAACTGGACCAATGAGCAACATCATGATAAACGGAGAAAAGATTGAAGTTGTCAAGGATTTCATTTTACTTGGAGCCACAATCAACAGCCATGGAAGCAGCAGTCAAGAAATCAAAAGATGCATTGCATTGGGCAAATCTGCTGCAAAGGACCTCTTCACAGTGTTGAAGAGCAAAGATGTCACCTTGAAGACTAAGTTGCACCTGACCCATGGTATTTTCGATAGCATTATATGCATATGAAAGCTGGACAATGAATAAGGAAGACTGAAGAAGAATTGACGCCTTCAAATTGTGTTGTTGGCGAAGAATATTGAATATACCATGGACTGCCAAAAGAACGAACAAATCTGTCTTAGAAGTACAACCAGAACGCTCCTTAGAAGCAAGGATGGCGAGACTGCATCTTACATGCTTTGGACACGTTTTCAGGAGGGATCAGTTCCTGGAGAAGGACATCATGCTTGGCAGAGTACAGGATCAGCAGAAAAGAGGAAGACCCTCAATGAGGTGGATTGACACAGTGGCTACAGCAATGAGCTCAAGCATAACGATTGTAACGATGGCTCAGGTCCAGGCAGTGTTTCATTCTGTTGTGCATAGGGTCGCTATGAGTCAGAACCGACTCGACGGCACCTAACAACAAACAACAACATAATAAGAAAAACTAGAAAAAAATATTTACAATGGCATCAAAATACAACTAGGAAGATATTGAGAAATTGTTGTGTAAGACACCATAATATCTAACAAATATTGTGAGTTCATTACATACCAGGCACTGTTCTATACACTTTAAATATCTCATTTGTCATTATCTGCCATAGAGTGGGCCCCAACTGATGGCCTCCCCATGCACAGCTGAACAAAATGCTCTCTACCTGCACCATCCCAATGATCAATTGCAGATCAGACCATTGTGATGTATAGGGTTTCCACTGGCTGACCTTCAGGCCTGTCTTCCTAATCTGTCTTAGTCTGGAAGCTCTGCTGAAACCTGTTCAGCATCATAGCAATAAACAACCTACTACTCATAGACATATGGTGGCTGCTCATGAGATGCATGGCCAGGAATAGAACCAGATCTCCTACGTGGAAGATTATAACTCTATCACTGAACCACCAATGCCTCTAAACATCTTGTTTAACCCCCCACTAAATGCCTATTCGGAAACCCTGGTGGCATACTGGTTAAGTGCTACGGCTGCTAACCAAAGGGTTGGCAGTTCATATCCGCCAGGCACCCCTTGGAAACTCTATGGGGCAGTTCTACTCTGTCATATAGGGTCGCTATGAGTTGGAATCGACTAGACGGCACTGGGTTTGGTTTCTTGGTTTAAATGCCTATTCATCTGAAAAGAGGTTTTAGTTGGTCAAAGTCACAAAGTTCACAATAAAAGAATGATGTCTGGGTCCACATTTTTTTAACCATGAAGCTATATTGTCTTGCTACATGGGAGACATAAAATTAATACTTATTAAACAGGAGCATAGAACTTGATTTTGTTTGGGAAGGTTCAAAGGTATAGAGATTCTAGTTATTGCCAAATCAGTTTAAGAATTCAATATACTTCCTGACGGAATATGGTCATAATTTTTATTTTAAAGCATTTTTTTCTAAAATTTATACAGATTAATAAATATGCCAGTCACCAATAAAATACTAAAAAAGAAAAAAAATGGGGATAGATGCCTTAGAATATCAAATGTACTGCAAAGCTATAGCAATTACAGTAGTACTATATGAAAGAAAATGAAATATAGATAAAGGACACTGAATATAAAGCCTAAAGTGTAAAAAGAACACACCTTTTTAGGAAAATATATTTAATAAAGAAGGCATTTAAATAACTATGGAAGCATTAACTATTTAATAAATGATGTTGGGACAATTTGTTTACCTTTTGGGAAAAGATAGATTTTTTTTCTTATCTCATATATTCATACAAATTAATTCCAAATTATTAAATTGCAAAAACAATAAGATAAATGAAAACAAAACTTAAAAATTGTATACTAGATTTTAGATAAAATGAATATGTGGCACAAACAGTTAAGTGCTCAACTACTCACCAAAATGTTGGTGGTTCTTGATGTAGATAAGTCTTAAAAACTGCTCAGTAGATGCATCTTAGATGGCCGCTTGTTAGCATTTAAGACCCCAGATGCCACATTTCAAAGTGGGATGCAGAATGTTTTCATAATAGAATTATTTTGCCAATTGACTTAGAAGTCCCCTTAAGCCATAGTCCCCAAACCCCCACCCTTGCTTCGCTGACCTTTGAAGCATTCAGTTTATCCCAGAAACTTCTTTGCTTTTGGTCCAGTCCAGTTGAGCTGACCTTCTGTGTATTGAGTATTGTCCTTCCCTTCACCTAAAGTAGTTCTTATCTACTAACTAATCAGTAAATAACCCTCTCCCACCCTCCCTCCCTCCTCCCCTCGTAACTGCAAAAGTATGTGTTCTTCTCAGTTTATACTATTTCTCAAGATCTTATAATTGTGGTCTTATACAATATTTGTCCTTTTGCCTCTGACTAATTTCACTCAGCATAATGCCTTCCAGGTTCCTCCATGTTATGAAATATTTCACCAAGATCACACGATAACTATGAGCCCAAGAGACAGAAAGGGCCACAGGAACCAGAGACTTACATCATCCTGAGACCAGAAGAACTAGATGGTGCCCGGCCACAACCAATGACTGCCCTGACAGGGAGTACAACAGAGAACCCCTGAGGGAGCAGGAGATCAGTGGGATGCAGACCCCAAATTCTCATAAAAAGACCATACTTAATGGTCTGACTGAGACTAGAGGAATCCCGGTGGTCATGGTCCCCAAACCTTCTGTTGGCCCAGGACAGGAACTATTCCCAAAGACAACTCATCAGACATGGAAGGGACTGGACAATAGGTAGGAGAGAGATGCTGATGAAGAGTGAGCTAGTTGTATCAGGTGGACACTTGAGACTGTGTTGGCATCTCCTGTCTGGAGGGGAGATGGGAGGGTAGAGAGGGTTAGAAACTGGCAAAACTGTCACGAAAGGAGAGACTGGAAGGGCTGACTCATTAGACGGAGAGTAATCGGGAGTATGGAGTAAGGTGTATATAAGCTTATATGTGACAGACTGACTTGATTTGTAAAAGTTCCGTTAAAGCGCAATAAAAATTATTAAAAAAACTGCTCAATAAACAAAAGATATAAATAATAAGATTGATAGATTTGTCTACATTGAAATTTTAAACTCTTTTCTGTGGACAGACCAATAGACAAAAATTAAGGCAAGTGAAAAAAACTATAAAAACTATATATGTGATAGCAATAGCTACTTAATATAGAAAAGGTATGAAGGATTTCTATAAAGAATTAGAAAACCCCATAATACAATGGACAAAGTATACAAATATTATTTTCTCAGGATAATAAAATAATTATTCATTTGTAAAGCTAAGATCACTAGTAACTAGAAGATGTAAACTACAATACTAAAATCTCATTTCTGAGTGATGACATAGAAAAACATGAAACATTATAATAGAATAAAATGCAGATTATGATTCTTACATAGCTAGTGAGTTAGTAAACTGGGACAACTTTTTGGAATAGTTTGAAAAGATTTACTAAATGTCAGCAGCACATATTCTATTACAGACCAATTTTGCTTCTTTTCTATTAGCTAGAGAATGAGTCAATTATAGGCCAAGATAGATTGTTCACTGAAGAATTATTTCTACAGACAAAAATATATATATATATTAAAACTCATAAATAAAAAGGACTGGATAAATAAATTCAGAGATGTTTATTCCTTGATCTCTTGAACTACTGGGAAGTAATGGAACAGAATGGAGTATATCATTGATATATGCTGACATTAAACATTACCCAAAAGTGCTATAACTGTACAAAAGTAATTTATTAATTACCAAAATAATGAATGCATTGAAAAACAACTGTCATTAAATAATAACATATCTAAAGTTACATAGGTAGGTATGTAACTAATATATATGGAGTCTGTGTGGCACAAATAGTTAAGTGTTCAACTACTAACCAAAATGTTGGTGTTTCAAATCTACCTAGAGTTGCCTTGAAAAAAAATTCTTCGCAACCTACTTCCAAAAAGTCACTGCCATTGAAAACCCTATGGGTCATGGTTCATGGAACTGGTTGGTTATATAAATGTATATTCAGCCTTCAGTATGGATTATACCTAAACATAAAGAAAACAAAACAAAAAAAATCCTCACAACTGGACCAATAACCAACATCATGACGAATGGAGAAAAGATTGAAGTTGTCAACTATTTAATTTTACAAGAATCCACAATTAACACTCATGGAAACAACTGTCAAGAAATCAAAAGACACATTGCATTGGGGAAATCTGCTGCAAAAGGCCTCTTTAACGTGTTGAAAAGTAAACACGTTGCCTTGAAGACTGATGTATGTCTGACCCAAACCATGGTGTTTTCAATTGCCTCTTATGCATGGTAAATCTGGTCAGTGAATACGTAAGACCGAAGGAGAATTGATGCCTTTGTATTGTGGTGTTGGCGAGGAATATTGAATATACCATGGGCTGCCAAAAGAAAGAACAATTCTCTCTTGGAAGATGCACAACCAGAATGCTCCTTTGAAGCAAGGATGATGGGACTATTTCTCACACACTTTGTACTTGTTATCAGAAGGGATCAGTCCCTGGAGAAGGGCATCATGCTTAGTAAAGTAGAGGGTCAGTGAAAAAGAGGAAGACCCTTAATGGGATGTATTGACACAGTGGCTGCAACAATGGGCTCAAACATAACAACTATTGTGAGCATTGTACAGGACCACGGAGTGTTCTGTTCTGTTTTACACAGAGTAGCTATGAGTTGGAACCTACTGGATGGCACCTAACAACAAAAACAACAGCGTACATGTATGTGTATGTATGTGTGTATGTAAATGTGGAAAAAGAACAATGGAAAGAAACAAACAAAATTATAATAATAGCTATCTCTTGAGAGGCTTCTGAATAAGAGTAAATTTCTCTATACAAATAAGGAGTCCTTGTCTGGTACAAATGGTTAATGCACTTGGCTGCCAACTGAAAGATGGGCTATTCAAGTCCACCCAGAGGTACTTCAGAAGACGTGCCGGGTGATATACTTCTGAAAAATCAACCACTGAAAACCTTATGGAGCACAGTTCTGCTGTGACACACATTGGGTTGCTATGACTGGGAATCTACTTGACTGCAAATGGAAAATGCATTATAAAAATAACAAAACACAAATATATATGTGATACTTTCCTAATTTAAACTCTTAAAGGTAAGTATTGCATTGATTTTCTTACAAACGAGATTGAATATTACAAGAAAATCCTTTGCCCATCTATGAAGCTTTGACAAAGTCAATTACAAGGGTTGTTTCCTAGAAAATACAGAATTTCAAACATCCACTGAAAAAGTAGACAACCAAATTAACCTTAAAACAAAAGTGTGAAAAAACCCTAGAGAAACAAACAAAAATCAAAGAAAGGGTACTCCCCTCCCCAACTCTCACACACAAGGCTTCAATTACAGGTCACTTTATAGCCTTTTTTTTTTTTTTATAGCCTAGCTCTTCCAAACTTTTAAGGAACAGAAATTCTTTATGTTGTCTAGACAGGCCTTAAGCATTAAAAATAAAAAAATAATAAATAAATAACTCTTCAACATTTCCTTTTGAAAGCTAACACCAATCTCTCAAATTTACAAACAATACAATAAAATACAAAGACTAATCTTTATTTTTAAAATATATGCAAAGCATACTATCAAACCTAGAATGACCTACACGGCAAGTGAGGTTTATTTCAGGATTTGAAAGACTTACTTTCAAAGATTTGAAAGATGCTTTAACTTTAGAAAATCTGTAAACAACAGCAAAAAAAAATTAATTTAAATGGAGCTGAGTCTATTTTGCACTTGTGAGAGCCCCAATTTTATGCAGGTGCTCAGAAACCAACTGGTTAGGACAGTTGATTCATTTCAGGCACCAATTGCTGGTGGGAACTGAGAGCTAATATGGCCAGGATTACTTTTCATATGTTTGGGATTTTGTGGCAACAATGTGCAGGCTTTAGTTCTCTATAAACTGTACTTAAGAAAAGCAGAAACTACTTTTGGAAAATAATTAGGATAAGTAATTACAGCAATATTTGTATACATCCTTTCATAATCACAGAACTCTTGTACTGTACCTGGAAAATTCATGAGTTGAACTACACAGGCTCAAATATTTCATTAACTCATAATTCTTTGCTATCCCAACAAATCGATTCAATATTTAGGGATAAGTTTTAGAGCCACTTAAAGAAACTCATAGACAGTCCAATCTAGAAAAAATCAAATCCAACTACTAAATCCTGGAATCAAATAAAATAGCAAAAGAATTACTTACATGATAGCCTATACGGAGCTGAAATCCCGTTCAATTTAGGAAGGCTTTTGAAGCATCATTTTTAAGTGATTCATTCTTTGTAGCTTTTGTGTGCTTATAACGTAATGGAAAACCTTATATAAATAACAACAATCACCGAGAGCATCAGTCTTTGTTATGCTGCTGTCATAATCTTTTCTTTTTAAGACCATTAGACTAGAAGAAGGAAATAACTATTCTCCACTGTTTTTATGGTGGCACCAACCACAAAATTGTAATGTAGAAGTCTAAATTTAGCTGGACCATAAAGTACTAATGATATTAGTCTTAATATCAAATATATCAGCAACATTAAATATACAACAAAAACTGAAGACATTGTTATTTCTTTGAAAGAACTGTATTTGTTTAAATCTATATGAAAAAATAGAACCTAAATTTATTAGCATAAAAAAAATAGGATGTATATATCCAGTTCTTCTTTAGCTCTCATCTATAGAAATATTCTCCTCTATCCCAAGTCCGAAATATGTTTCATCATGATCCTTTGTACAAATTCAAACATGCTTAATGAATGAATTAATATTTAAACAATGGATCAATAGAGTGCATTGATGCAGAGATCTCCATATTGTATGGATCAGGCATCACTCTCAATTAGAAAAGGACGTTCTAACATGAATATATGTTTACGTACTTTCACGTATATGTATGTGATTTCCCATTACCATGGGTGACACTGCTGGTATTTGAAATACCAGTGGTGTAGCTTCTAGCATCATACCAACACAGAAGCCATCACAGTATGACAAACTGATAGATGAGTGGTGGCTGTGAATATTAGTAACACTTAATTTTTAAAACTTTAGTTAAAATAGAAATTTGAATATTTCTTTCCAGAATCCAATGATAGGTCCTGAGAAGGATGTTTCCCAAATGGATTACCTTTGAATTGTGATATGTCACTTAATGTTTTGCTGTTGCTTTTATGGTAGCGTGCACTGTCTAACATTTGTAGAACAGTAAAAATATATATATATATATATATTTTTTTTTCTTATACTGCTTTTATGGAAACCCTAGTGGCGTAGTGATTAAGTGCTACAGCTGCTAACCAGAAGGTTGGGAGTTCATATCCACCAGGTGCTCCTTGGAAACTCTATGGGAAAGTTCTACTCTGTCCTATAGTGTTGCTGTCAGTTGGAATCGACTCCATGGCAATGGGTTTTTTTTTTTTTTTGTATAGTGCTTTTGTAATTTAAAAATACAACATTTTTCTTTTGAACATGAAACCCGGCTTTAATTAAATATCGATGAAAGAATCAATGCATTTTAAAGTAATTTCATAAGAATTATTTTATTTAAATCTTACACTATAAATTAAAATAAACTATATTTTATTTATTCACTATTCCTATATTTAGAAAAAAGCAATATTGAATTGCAAAAGGGTTTTATAACCAGAAGTTATATAGTATTCATAATATACCCAAATAAACCCATAAATATAATTGAACTCTGTCTCGAAGTTGTAAAAATTAGAAAAATAGCTCCGAATACTTTTGATGAGTGAATCAGTAATCTGTAACACAGCAGTGAGATATGTGTAATAAATGATACCTTTTCAAGTAGTATGAATTGATTGATAAGAGAAATATGAACAACACAAAACAGCTATTAAATTACCATGCAAAGTGTTTTTAAATAAAACAATAAATAGCAAGTTTTACTAAATCCATGAACCCATCATTATAAGATATATCCTTATTTCAGAAAAACTAAAATGTGAGTCTGTAAAATATAGTAAAAGACCTCAGGTTTCTGACTTAATCCATCACAAGTGTTTTCTTTTTGTTTTTATTTTTAGTTGAGATCTTTTCTTGTAAAGTAGTATGGCTTTGGCAGCACTGGGGAATTATTTAAACTTTTGAGGTCTTTCCAATTAAGAGAATTGCATAACTCTGAACTCCAGGACCATGCTGCCCAAAATGTATTCAGTGAATTAGCAGCATCAGAATTCTGGGAATATTTACTAATAACCTTGTCCCCTTTATCAGACCTAATGAAATGAAATCTCAGGGAACTTGGGGTCTAGAAATCTGAACTTTGAATGTTTTTCCATATAAGTTTTAAGACAACAAAATTTGAGATGTTTTTCTGAAGTTTGTTGAATAAGTGCACTTCCCTTCATCTTTTTTTTTCTTTTCACTGTCTTTTTTTTAAGTAGTCTAGTCATAAGAACTACAAAGATATAGCATTTATATTTCTTAGAAACCAAGAGTTTGATATAGACAGCTATCTTTTTATTGGCTAGGGTAAATGTAGAATTTGATTAAGAGACATGTCCAGAGAAAATAACACTCTGTCTGAATATTTACTCCTTCAGATTCGATCAGACTCTTTTCAGTTTACAGCTACATTCAGGGGGACAATTAAAGGAAATGCTAGGTTCCAATATAAACAATTTACAACACCCATTGCATGGCAGGAATGGCTTCAAAATGCTGAAATACTACCTGAAAGTTATCAGACTAATCTCCTATCAATCCAATATAATACACTTAATGTCACCAAGCTCAAAATCTTAAATCAATATTTTCATCATCTCCTCTCTAGGCCTCAATGCCTATATGATAGTTCCACCTTTGTAATCCTGCCATTCAAGAACTTCCATTTTCAAAACCCATCTACAAAACTTAACCTCATTACTCATGATACAACAAAAAACCAACCCAGTGCCACCTAGTCAATTCCGACTCATAGCAACACTATAGGACAGGGTAGAACTGCCCCATAGAGTTTCCGAGGAGCTGCTGATAGATTTGAATTGCCAACCCTTTGGTTAGCAGCCTTAGCACTTAACCACTACGCCACCAGCGTTTCCTTACTGACAGTACAGATCATTACATGACGGCATTTAGCCTACTTGCTGTTCCCCTATCTTGGCATATTTCTCCAATTAAAGCTTTTGTTTTTTTTCCTCCCAAGCTTTTCCCCTCTTCTCGTTTGATTTCTCCACTGTTTTTTAATCCTAATGAGATTCTACTTATAATTCAAAAATCAACATTTAGGCCCACCTTTTTAAGGGACGTTTGATTGCCAGAACAGTTTTTCTCATGGTTATTGAAAAGTGTATCAACTGTATTATTCAATTTTTCATTTAAATTCACCTTATGTTTATAGTATGCCTTACTTTAATCAGTGACAATAAAATGATCAGTATAACAAGAAATATTAGATTTAGAATGTGTGCCAAGTATTTGCTATGGCTTTTATACACATTATATTATTTAATTGTTATGACATTTTTACAAATGTAATATTACCTTATAATGTGAAAATTTAATTTCAGGGAGGTTTATTTAATGTTTTTACACACGTACTAATTGACTAAGGAGCCCTGGTGACACAATGGCTGGTGCTTGCCTGATAACTGAAAGATTGTAGGTTCAAACTCACCAGTGGTTCTGTGGGAGAAAAGGCTCGGCTATCTGCTCCTGTAAAGATTACTGCCTAGGAAACCCTATGTGGCAGTTCTACTCTGTGTTATAATCTCTCTATGAGTTGGAATCCACTAGACAGCACACAACAACAACAGAAATCTACGAAGCTAGAACGGAGTAAGACCCTAAAACCAAAAACCAAATCCATTGCCATTGAGTCGATTTTACCTCATGGCAACCCCATGTGCACAGAGTAGAGTAGCATTACACAGGGTTTTAAGGCTGTGACCTTTTGGAAACAGATCACCAGGACCTTCTTCCAAGGAACCTCTGGGTGTGTTAGAAACATGAACTTTTTAATTAGTAGTTGAGTGCTTAATCATTTGTACCAACCAGGAATTTCTATAAGACCTTAGAGTTCCAAAATCCATTTTATATTCCATCCACCAAACTGCTCCACCTTCTACCTCTTCCAATTATAAGTGTATGGCACAGGAACTCTTTCTGTAGACAATAGGGAATAGTGAGTAAACTGAAAGCATGTTATGGAATGTTGTTTTCAAAGAATAATCATTAAAAATAACTTGCCATGTATTAAACTTAGAATATTTTTGAAAAAGGAAAAATAGTATCATGCAACAAGATTCAAATAAAAGAGCAACTTTTTAGAAACCTCAAACTTGTCAAAGCTTAAAACTAATTATATTTGGAGTATATTATGAGTCTAGTGAGGAAAACTTTCTATGGGTAGCCTGGATAGTATCTCATCTTCACATCCATTCAGTGTTTTCATCATATGACTTAAGGAACTGAAAATAAGACGTAGAAACATATTATACTGCCCGATCCCATTAAAAAAAAATTAAAAAAGCAGGCTGTATACCTTCAAGATACAAATATAGCTTTTCATGGCATCTTTACTAAATCTAATAGGATTTCTTGAGGGAGTGGTGGTTCACTGGTAGAATTCTCACCTCCATGTGGAAGAACCAGGTTCAATTCCCACCCAGAGTGCCTCATGAGCAGCCACCACCTGTGCCTCAGTGGAGGCTTACTTGTCTCTCTAATGCTTAGCAGTTTTCAGTGGAGCTTCCAGCTAAGACAGACTAGGAAAAAAGGTCGAAACCTTGTAGACCACATCAGTCCAAGACAGATGTTGTAGGACAGGTCATAGGTCAACATAAGAGATGGCTCAGGACCAGGCAGTGTTTTGTTGTGTTGTACATGGGGTCGCCATCAGTTGGGGGCTGACTCGATGACAACTAACAACAACAACAAAATATGTTTTCTTAAAAATCAATTATTCATTTAATTAAAATATTTTAAAATATATTTTCTAACTTTTCATGGTATACTTTGATATCTAAAATTTATATTCATGCTGATAAAATCATTAAGTACTTACCATAAGGAAAAAAAATTATTTATCAGCAACCTAACACAGTATTTTTGGAGTAAAATTCAGGAAACAATGACTCTTGACCCCTTCACCAGTAAAGTTTTCATAAAGGATAAGACATTTAATTGGGAAATTAAAGAGATGTATGATTTTTAACAAGAATAGAATGGCATTGAAGACTAAGCACTCAGTGGAAACAAAGATACAGAAGAGCTTGAGACATTTGACGGAATTTTTAAAAAACTTTGGTGGGTAAGTTATAGTAAGAAAGTGCAATAGTAGGAGATAAAGCTGGACAAATTATTCATTTAATCATCTTTTTATTTCAAACATCTTAATTTACATTTCACCATGCATGAGGTATTTGGTAGGGATTAAGAATACACAAATGAAGAGAATGACTATACTTTCCCTCACTTAGACCTTTAAGGCCTAATGTATGTTGGTAGCAATGGAAAGAAGAAAGATAATGACTGAATGAAAGTGGTAAGGAACAATTATGGTAAGTATTCACTGGTCTGTTTGGGTCTACCATGCGGTTCATGGTGCCTTATGATCTTGAAAAACGCCCATGTGTTTCATAGTCCTTACAGGCGGAATAATCTAGGAAAATCGAGAAACAAGTAAAAAAAAAAAAAAAATGTATGATGAAAACTAAGACTGTTCATGTTTCACCTGGCTCTACAGCTAAGGAAAATTGTGAGTTTAATTTATAAGCTACAAATACAGTAATAAAATGTCCTTTCACCTCATAGTCTTTTAAACTGGTTGATTTTAATCTTGGCATCTGCGTTTAAGCTCTGTGCAAATATACACGTTTTTATTGTTCTTTGCCTGGGGAATCAGAATAAAGATTTTAACTTTTGTTGTACACTAAACTGTCTAATAATGACCATTTCTTAATTTACAGAAAACACTGTAGAGAATAAGAAGCAAACTAGGGTTTATCAGAAGGATGAGTCAAATTGAAGCAACTTTTTTATCTCAAATGTTCTTATAAAAATAACCCTATATCATTATAGAGAATATGTCTTCTGCCCTTTTGAAGCTGACAACATTTAAAGTACACATTACAAGACTAAAAAAAAAAAAAAAAAAACCATGCACTGCTGTCAATTTCTATTCCGATTCATAGTGACCCTGTAGGGTTTCCAAGATTGTAAATCTTTGTGGAAGCAAACAACCACATCTTTCTCCGGCTGAGCCGCTGGTGATTTTGAACCACTGACCTTCTGGTTAGCAGTGAGCGCTTTAACCACTGTACCAGCAGGCTCCTTCAATTGTTGTTGTTAGGTGCCATCAAGTCAGTTCCGACTTATAACAACACTATACACAACAGAACGAAGCCCTGCCTGGTCTTGTGCCATTCTCACAATCATTTTAATGCTTGAGTCCATTGTTGCAGCCGCTGTGTCACTCCATCTCATTGAAGGTCTTCCTCTTCTGTGCTGCTCCTGTACTCTATCAAGCATGATGTCCTTCTCCAGAGACTGGTCCCTTCTAATAACATGTCCAAAGTATGTGAGATGAAGTTTCACCATCCTTGCTTCTAATAAGCATTCTGGCTGTATTTCTTCTAAGAGAGATTTGTTTGTTCTTTTAGCAGTCCGTGGTATATTCAATATTCTTCACCAACACCATGATTCAAAGGCATGAATTCTTCGGCTCTCCTTATTCATTGTCCAGCTTTCACATGCATATGAAGCAACTGACTCAGACTTTAGAAAAAGACGCAAACTTAAAATTAAGTGTTGAACACTCACAAAATTTGAAATTACTAAAGTTATTCCAGACCTGAAATCTGCATGCCTGTACTTAAAAATTAATATTTTCAATTACTATTTCTGGAAAACCATTTTGAATGTTACTAAAGAGTTAATACATTTATGGTTGCTTTGACGACAAAACATTTAAAGATATACTACAATTATTGTGTTATTAATTAATGGTGGACATTAATCATGTACACATGGCTGTGATAGTCATGAATACCTCAAACAAAGAAGCATAGAAAAAAGCACATTGCCTGGTCTGAGGTGATGTCCTATATGAAAGCATCTTGTGGGCCTAAAGAAGCTCCTGGATAAATATCTTTTAGGAACACACTGGAAGTGTGTTTAATGTTTTGTTATTTGTCAACATACAAAGAGTTTAAAGAAAATAAGTGTAGTTTTATGAACAATTTCCAAAGAAACAGTGTTGAGAAACCTAAGCAGGTAAGGGGTTGGAAACAGATTGTTTAATGAAAGCACTGTAACATCAGAGTCAAAAAAAGAATATTTCACATGAAGTCTTAACCACATATATTCTGAAAGGAGAGATTATACCAGAATTTTAGAAGTAACTGGGCAAAAAAGAAGCAGTAGCATGAGTCTGAATCCACTTCACGGCAATGTTTTCTTTGAGCATAATAGTGGTGTCACTAGGGTGGGTGTCACTAGGGTGGGTATCACTCAGTGCAGCAAGTCAAGGTGTCACCCCTCTGTGGGTGGGGGCCAGCTGGTGAACTCCAGCCCGTGTGCAATGCTCCACAGTCATGCCTCTCCTGGCCCTGCCCCGATGCAGCTCCCCACAGTTCCTCCCCTCTCCCATCAGCCAAGTAGGAGACCCTTCCCTCCACCCAGTGGTAGACACCATGCCAGCTCACACCGTGACTGGCAAGTGATGGAAGGAGAGTGATAGCAACGAGTTACCTACCGCACTCGATGACTGACGACACCAACCCTAGTGACCCAACAACCTTGGTGGCTCCTCCCCACCACCACCACCAGGCACCCTGGAGTCATTTTTTGTCACCCCCTCTGACAGCGTCGGGGGTGTGGTCTGCACCCCCTGCACCCGCCAGTGACACCACTGGTGACATAGTTTCACTTTTTTCTTTTGTTTGAGGAAAGGGATATGATTAGAGATGTAGAAAATTGGCATTAACTAAAAATTGTGGTTTAATGAGAAATGAATATCACCTTACAAGAAAGCCCTCTCTGCCATCCATGATTCTAAATCAGAAAGATAAAAACAACACTCAGCTGTGAAAAGAACAGAGCAAGAAAGAAAAAATTCTAGGATCTCAGAAATGTCTATTAATCCCAGAAAGGTCTAAACTGAACTACAAAACTGAACCTACAACCCTGATGCTGAAGATTAAGAAATCTCATGAAAGAAGGCCTTCAGTGAGCCTAAGGAAGTTAGAGTGGTTTAGTTACCAAAGACCTATTAAAATAAGAAAGATAGTACCTTAGTGGAAGATGTCTATTTGATTTTTTCTAGTTCTTATATTGATTTCTAAAACATTCATATCTTGCATGTAGGGAAAGCTAATATTGGTTCCAATTAGCCTACGGAAATGTCGAGACTTAGAGAAATTTTAGGATGAGAAACAATATAAAAACTAAGGGTTTTGTATTGATAGTACCATTTTCTATTCATTGTATGAAGGGAAAATAATGTATTTATAAATAACAAATATTTTTCTTACATTAAAAATGATTGACTTCCCTAAAGAACACATGGTTATTTAAAATAATGCATTTTATACTCTATATTATACATGCTATTTTTAGTTGTCTTAGGTTGGGTTTTCTAGAGAAGTAAAGCATATATATACATAGAGAGAGAGAGATTTATATGAAGGAAATTGCTCACATGGTTGTAGAGGCTGGAAAGTCCCAAGTCAATGGGTCAGGCTGGAGGCTTCTCCTGACTCACATAGCTATAGGGGCTGGTGAACCCAAGATTGGCAAGCCAGTCAACAGGCCTCTCGTTCATAGGCTGTAGAGGCAGACAAATCTCTAGATCAGCAGATAAACTGGCAATCTGCTGGTTCACAGACAACAGAGGCTAACAAATCTCAAGATTGGTAGGTAAGCTGCTACCTCAAATTCCAAGAACAGGAGGTCAGATGAAAAAGAGCCAGCTGTAGGATCCAGAGTGAGCAAAAGCCCATGAGCCTTGACAGAAAGTCCACCTATACTGGATGCAGGCCACACCCCCAAGGAAACTCCTTTTCAACTGATTGGCTACTCACAGTAGATCCCATCACGGAAGTGATCACATTATATCAGATCTCATCATGGAGGTGATTACATCCTTGTTTGACACCAAACTACATCATAACTATCAAACCACTGGGAATCATTGCCCAGCCTAGTTGTCTCATAACCTTAATGATCATACATGAGAATGGTATATTTTTCCATTTATATAGGGGGTCTCATGGTTTATTGCAGTAGTGTTTCCTAGTTTTCTTCGTATAAGTCTTCACTTAGATTTTCTAAGTGTTTTATCCTTTTGTTGGCTGTTGTAAATGGTAATTTTTTTTCCTGATTTCTTTTTTGAAGTCCTCTTTGTTAGTGTAAAAGAATCCAACTGATTTTTTTATGTTGATCTTGTACCCTGTGACTTTTCTGAAGTCTTCTATTAGTTCCAGTAGCGTTCTTGTGGAGTCTCTGGAGTTTTCTACGTATAGGATCATGTCGTCTGTGAAAAAGGATAGTTTTACTCCTTCCTTGCCAATTTGGATGCCCTTTATTTCCCTTTCTTGCCTTATTGCTTTAGCTAGGATTTTCAGTACAATATTGAATTAGAGTGGTGATAAAGGACATCCTTGCCTGGTTCCTATCTCAAGGGGAATGCTTTTAGTCTCTATGCCTCTGCTGCTCTTTTTATTATCACTATTATAGTTCTTGTAAAAATATATATAACACATTTGCCAATTCAACATTTTTCACATGTAAAATTAAGTGATACCAATTCATTGATCATGCTGTGCAATCATCAATATCCCTTGCCAAATTTTCCATCACTGTAAACAAAATCTTTATATAACTCAGAAGTGATTAGTCTTAGGATCCAACCTACACTGATGTGACTTCAGTTGATTGATTGATTATATTACATTAAATTGAACTACGGAAAGTGATTACATCAAATTACACTAGATTACACCCACAGTTATGTTGTTGTTATTAGTTGCCATTGAGTTGGTTCTGACTTACAGTGACCCTGCGCACACCAGAACAAAACATTGCCCGGTCCTGCACCATCCTTACAATCGTTGTTATGCTTGAGCTCATTGTTGCAGCCACTGTGTCAATCCACCTCATCGAGGGTCTTCCTCTTTTCCCCTGACCCTGTACTCTGCCAAGCGTGATGCCCTTCTCCAGGGACTGATCCCACCTGACAATATGTCCAAAGTATGTGAGACACAGTCTCGCCATCCTTGCCTCTAAGGAGCATTCTGGCCGCACTTCTTCCAAGACAGATTTGTTCGCTCTTTTGGCAGTCCATGGTATATTCAATATTCTTCGCCAACACCACAATTCAAAGGCGTCAACTCTTTTTCGGTCTTCCTTATTCATTGTCCAGCTTTCACATGCACCTGATGGGATTGAAAAAACCACGGCTTGGGTCAGGCGCACCTTAGTCTTCAGGATGACATCTTTGCTCTTCAACACTTTGAAGAGGTCCTTTGCAGCAGATTTGCCCAATGCAATGTGTCTTTTGATTTCTTGACTGTTGTTTCCATGGCTGTGTCATCTGCATAAAGCAGGTTGTTAATGATCCTTCCTCCAATCCTGATGCCCCGTTCTTCTTCATATAGTTCAGCTTCTCAGATTATTTGCTCAGCATACAGATTGAATAAGTATGGTGAAAGAATACAACCCTGACGTACACCTTTCCTGACTTTAAGCCAATCAGTATCCCCTTGTTCTGTCCAAACAACTGCCTCTTGATCTATGTAAAGGTTCCTCATGAGCACGATTAAGTGTTCTGGAATTCCCATTCTTCACAATGTTATCCACAATTTGTTATGATCCACACAGTCAAATGCCTTTGCATAGTCAATAAAACACAGGTAAACATCCTTCTGGTATTCTCTGGTTTCAGCCAGGATCCAACTGACATCAGCAATGATATCCCTGGTTCCACATCTTCTTCTGAAACCAGCTTGAATTCCTGGCAATTCCCTGTTGACATACTGCTGCAGCGGTTTTTGAATGATCTTCAGCAAAATTTTGCTTGCATGTGATATTAATGATACCCAGTGCCGTCAAGTCGATTGTGACTCACAGCATTATTAATGATATTGTTCTATAATTTCCACATTTGGTTGGGTCTCCTTTCTTGGGAATAGGCATAAATGGATCTCTTCCAGTCAGTTGGCCAGGAAGCTGTCTTCCATATTCTTGGCATAGACGAGTGAGCTCCTCCACTGCTGCATCTGTTTGTTGAAACACCTCAATTGATATTCCATCAATTCCTGGAGCCTTGTTTTTTGCTGATGCCTTCAGAGCAGCTTGGGCTTCTTCCTTCAGTACCATCAGTTCCCACAGTTTTAGGGGTTAGGATTCCTACACATATTTTGGGAACACAATTAAATCCGTAATATCATACGATCTCGTAATCATGCTACGAGGCAATTTTCCAACTACTTTGAAAAAAATTACCTCTATGTAAAACATTCACACAATGTTTACAGCAGCTTTATTCATAATTGCCAAAAACTGGGAGAAATAAAGATATCCTCCAAAAGATGAATAGATGAACAAAGTGTGATACATCCATAAAAAAGGGAATATTATTCAGCAGTCAAAATAAATGAAGTATCAACCCACACACACACACACAAAAACCTTTTAAGGACATTTTAATGCATATTGCTTAGAGGAAGAAGTGGAATCACACCAAATGATTCCAATTTTATGACATTTTGAAAGAAGCAAAACTGAAGAGATAGTAAAAGGATCAGAGGTTGCCAGGAGTTGCAGCAGAGAGTGCAGGAAGGGAGAGGGTGAATAGGTATACCACTGGGGATTTTTAGGGCAGTGAAATTATTCTGCATGATACTATAAAAATGAATACATAATATTATGTATCTAATATTAACACCCATGTAACTGTATTACATAAAAAAGGAAACCTTAATAGAAACTCCATGTTACGGGAAAAAAAAAAAAAAAAAACCCAGTGCCATTGAGTCGATTCCGACTCATAGCGACCCCATAGGACAGAGTAGAACTGCCCCATAGAGTTTCCAAGGAGCACCTGATGGATTCTAACTGCTGACCCTTTAGGTTAGCAGCTGTAGCGCTTAACCACTACACCACCAGTGTTTCCTCTATGTATGTTAAAAAAAAAAAAAATGTATGTTAGTTAATAATATTTCAATATTTTCTCATCAATTATAAAAAATATACCATTCTAATGCAAGATGTTAATAATAGGGAAGACAATGGGTGGGGGAGTGAGGGAACTTACCTGCGAATTTGCTGATAATTCTTGTACCACTGTTCCAGGGACCACAGTTTAAGTTTTACTGTTCTATATCCAAGCCCTTGGTTACAACACAGAAAAGGTGTCTAACATTGGTCATGCTTGTATTATATTTTGCTTTTCACAATGTCATTTGTTGTAATGTAATTGTCTCTTAATTTTTATGACTCTCCCTCTAGACAGAAGGGACAAGATGGAATACATTTTAGGTGTACTTTTTTTTTTATATACATATGGGAGGAAACCCTTATGGGAGGAAACCCTGGAGGTGTAGTGGTTAAGTGCTACTGCTGTTAACCAAGAGGTTGGCAGTTTGAATCCTCCAGGCACTCCTTGGAAACTCTATGGGGCAGTCCTACTCTGTCCTATAGGGTCGCTATGAGTTGGAATTGACTCAATGGCAGTGGGTTTGGTTTTTATATACATATGGGAAACCCTGGCGGTGGTGTGGTTAAGTGCTACAGCTTCTAACCAAAAGGTCGGCAGTTCGAATCCACCAGGAGCTCCTTGGAAACTCGATGGGAAAGTTCTACTCTGTCAAAATCGACTCAACAGCAATGGGTTTGGGGTTTTTTTTGGTGTGTGTGTGTATATATATATATATATATATAAGTGTCTTTGGTTTGTGTGTATATATATATATATATATTTCATCCTTTGTCTGGACCACCTAATTAATGAAGAGTGCATAGTAAATGCTTAAAACTCTGTTTAAAGCCTTGACAAAAAACTTTATTTTGAAGGTTTTCGTTACATTCATCTTTTTTAAAAAATTATCTTCCACGCTTTTTAAATTCTTCAGCAGAAAAAATGACTGTTAGCATCATGAGCAGAGTTACAGGTTCCAGACACATTCAGGTAGTAATGAATTACCTCAGAGACACAGGCAAGCACAGAGAGTTAGTTTTTGGGCCCATTACCTATATATTTATTATAATGAGAGTTATCATGAAGACATTTTCCAGGAGATTTTCTAAAAGTCAGTCTAAATGTCAGACAAAAATTTTAAAACTCTAGTGTTCAAGAGGTGAAGTATTTGGAATAGAATTTAAGTTAATGTCACAATAAGTTTCAACAGTGTTATAAAGTTCAGTCAAATGAACCTAGTTTTTAAAATATCTGTACAAATAATACTTTGAAAGAAAGATCAGTATGAATCAAAATTACTGTTAACAATAATTTTTAGAGGACATTGTGTTTTACTTTTTAAATTATACTTAATAAACAAAGTCTTTGCTACATGTGTTACCATAGTCAGATCTTGAGTTATGTAGCTAAAAAACAGAAAAGAAAAAGTATAGAATATATGCAAAATCTACTTAGACATTCCTTGAATACAGGTATGAAATATAGTATAGTCCAAAGACAGAATATGAAAATTCAGAGAATTCAATTAAGTAATAAATAAATAAATAATGAAATTAGTTGCAACTTGAAAAAAATTTTTTTTTTGAGTTTAGGCAGAGTTCGGAATTCTATCTACCCAATCCAGGGGTTCTGGAAACCCTGATGGCTTAGTAGTTAAGAGCTATGGCTGCTAATCAAAAGGTCAGCAGTTCAAATCCACCAGGTGCTCCTCGGAAACTCTATGGGACAGTTCTACTCTGTCCTGTAAGGGTCACTATGAGTCTGAATCGCCTGGATGGCAATTTTTTTTTTTTTTAATCCAGGGGCCAATAATTAAAAGAAGTTATCCAAGAATTATTTAAGGGAATATATTGGAAAGCGCTCTAAATTATAGACAGCAGAATTCACTACAGGTATTTTAAATATTAAAGACTGAATTGTTGTTAATGTTGTTGAGTGCCATTAAGTCAATTCCCATTCATAGCAACTCTATGTGACAGAGTAGAAGGGCCCCACAGTGTTTCCCAAATTGTCCCCGTACTAGAGCAGATCAGGTCTTTTCTCATGTGGAGTGGGCTGGTAGGTTCAAATCACCAACCTTTTGGTTACCAGTCAAACACTTAACCACTGAGCCACCAGGGTTCCATTAAACATAAGTGAATATATTAAGAAGTGTGAAAAATAGTAGCAGGCTCAAAAAAATTCGGGAAAAATTCCTAAAAGCATGTAGCTGTATTACACCACCAAGCAAACTATTGCCCATCCCATAATGAAGTCACAGAACTTGAAATCTGCTACCACAGTTTTGTATTTACATCCATGTGGCCTCTGCTACAGCCAGTAGCTTGTTTAATCTGGAAGTCTGCTGCCAATGAGAAGCTATCACAACAGCAGATAGCACCAGAAGTGGGTCATCTTTACTACAATCCATGCTAGAAAAATAGGTACCATGAGATCTATCCATACCTTAAAGAACACCTTTCCAAAGTACTCTTCTCAGGTGCATATGATGAAGGGATTTAAAGAGCATCATTTACTCTACCTGCAAGAGAGTTAAGAAGAGGTAGTTCCCAGTATTCCTACTTCTTCATACAGATGTTGTTTAGAAAGGATTTGAAATGGGTATTTAGCAAGTTGCAGCAACCTACAACTTTGGACACTCAATATCCACACCTCTCTTCCCATTATTATATTTTTAATTTATATCAGCAGTGATATCATCCACCTCATGCAACCATTTCTCCTAAAAGCAAAAATGCACACATACATCACACACACACACACACATACATATACACATACACACACACACTAGTTCTAGAAAGCGTTTCCCAAATTCTCATCAATTATCCTACGTATCTTTGAATCCTGTTTATTCATTTTCTGGTTTAGCCACAATCTCATCTTGAGTCTTGAAATCAAGTGATAAAATGTTAAGATCGAGAACAACACAGCAATAATAAATTTTAGTGGAAGGGGAGGAGGAAAATGAAAAATTTACATACACATTAGGACAAAAAAGAAACTACACTACTAACTACTTTCCTCATAGTGCAACTAGTTATGAACTCACAGTTGACACGTATACCTTATTTTCTCCTGTAACCGTTCCTCATTCACATTAAATGTAGTCATCACTTCAGCTAGCAAAATATGTCTACCTGTGTCCTTATGTGTTCCTTTTTATGTTGGAATGATTTTATTAATTGCTATCACTGAACATATAGGCAGCCCTGGGTTATGAACATCCTACCTACAGACAACTTGTACTTGCCCTTTAATGAAAAACCAAACCCATTGCCGCCCAGTCCATTCCAACTCCTAGCGACCCTATAGGACAGAGTAGAACTACCCCATTTGGTTTCCAATGAGCGGCTGGTGGATTTGAACTGCTGACCTTTATGGTTAGCAGCTGTGCCCTTAACCAGTGTGCAACCAGGCCTCCAAACCAACCCCTTCTTGCACCAAATTCTTCATCATAATCACCTTCACTTGCTGTACTTGCAGCTCTTTAATCATTAACAAGTCTTGAGCCTTTTTTTGCGTACACACACACAAAACAAGCCCAGTGAAGTGAGGTCTATTCCCAGTCATAGTGACTGGATAGAACAGGGTAAAGCTGCCCCACAGGGTTTCCAGGGAGCAGCTGGTGGATTCAAAAGGCCGACCTTTTGGTTAGCAGCCAAGCTCTTAACCACTGTGCTGCCAGGGTTTCTCTTGCACTAAAACAAATCCATTCTGACTCATGGCAACCCTATAGGACAGAGTAGAAATGCCCCACAGGGTTTCTAAGGGGTGGCCGGAGGATTCAAACACAGACCTTTTGGTTAGGGGCTCAGCATTTAACTACTGTGCCACCCGGTAAGGCTAAATAAGAACCGTGTGCACCTGTTCTGACTTGACTACAAATATGACTTGAAGACACACTTAGGAATGGATCTCTTTTGTAACCTGGGGACTTCTTGTAGAGTATTTGAGAGTTTTTATAAGACTTCCAGGGATTCAGAATAGTTCTTCCTGCCCCCATTGAGTTGCAGTAAAACTGTATACCCCTGATAATGCAATCAATTACATAGTTATCCTTCTTGTTGCTTGCTGCTTTGTTGAGATGAGGATTCCAACATGGTCAGGTGGAATTTCCAGTTTAGTAGAATCATTGCTATTTTCCTGGAGAAAAAAACTTCTCCGTGGCTAATAAGACCTCTAAAGAAAGTAGGATCTGAAATTGTTGAGATGGAAATTAAAATAATTAAAAAATTGTGAATTAATTATTCCATGTGAGAGTGAGCTATATCATTTTCAATTTCACCCCTAGATTTCTGGATTTGTGTTTAGAAGCGATAGTCACATATACAGGTTTTGGGATCATAGTATATATCACAAACTGCAAAAAAAAAAAAAAAAGGCAGAACCTAAATACTACAAGGCATTTTCTTCTGGCTGACACTGTAACTCAGTATGTGATGGGACCTTCTCTGCTTCTAGAAGACTAGCTGCTTCTGACCAATGTGGTAGATGGCAGAAGCAAGACAGAAAGTTAACAGAAATTAACATTCATGATAAAGTATATCCAGTGAGGAAAATTGCTGGAATTGTTTTAGTACAATTGAGTTGCACTATATCTTATGAGGTAAGCTGTTTTACAGTAGGACGGGAACAGAATTTGCTTATCCCTTGGGATGCCTGGAACACTGGTACTGATTATTACTTAATGTAAGTGCTAGTAAGCTAAGTGATAATTTATAATATGATGTATAAAGGTTGATACTCCCCTAGTGGTGTCCAGAGACTGTTGTTTAGTCATAGCTAGGCTACTGAATAATTTTGTAAGGTTATATATTGCCTGGTTTGGCAATATAACCAGAAAAGCATAAATGACTCTGCTGTAAATGTTTGTCAGAGCTTGCCGAAAACCAAAATTCATCATACAAACTTTGCATATTCATATCCTGGAGATGAAGAAAATCCACTGGAAAAAGAAGTTACCCAGGGAAATGCATCTTGAAATCACTGGGTCCCCTGATGCTGAACTGTCTCTCTCCTGCTGTAATGTACCATTTACCATTATTAAACCTCTTTTGTGTGCATGCTCTGTGAAGCCTTGGTAGTCTTTTCAATTATTTGGCACTATGAAATCTTTAGAGTTAAGGAACTATATCGGGGATAAGATGTGGTCTCTATCACTGACATATTAACTTAGATGTGAGGGTAACCAGCTTAGCCTTGATCCAGCTCATGCATAACTACTGAGGGCTGTGGTACTGTAGCAAAAAGATGATTGACTGCCACTGATAAAGTCATGTATTAAAATTTATTATTCTGAGCTAATTCTAAGTGTCCATGTGCACACTTTAGCTAAAACCTCCTTGTCACCAATCCCTTAAACTTAGTCTTTTCAATTTCTAAGCTAGTATCCACAACATTAGCTTCTTTCTGTGAGTTAGAATAGTTCATAGCGATGGTAATCTGCCCTCCATGATAAATTTAATAATGAAAAGTACTGCTCAATAGTACTGCATTAAATGATGGCTTTTGGAAAACAAGGCTCCTTCTCTACTCTTCTTCAGAGCCATTCCTATGTAGAGCTCTAATGCTGCAGCTACCTGCTCCTAGATGGAGTATGAAGAATAATTTCTAAACTGGGCCGAATTTTTTTTTCTTTCTAAGTCAGTTGGTTATGGAGGCCACTGGTGTGGACTGAATTTAAAAATTATCATTGAGAGTGCAAGTCATCTTCTCATTTAACATCAGATGTCTTCAAAACCGCTATGAGATAACCTTATATGCTCCACTTTCCCAGGCTGATGGGGCTGAAGGTGACACTTTGCAGTATTCTTTGTGGATTAGATGAACTTCAGTTCTTGATGGGCAATTTAGCAAGCATTGTTAATTTTTGACCAATAACCAGGAATTAAATTTATATTAAGCCCAAAGCAAGAAAATGGATAGATAGATAGACAGACAGACAGACAGGTAGGTAGGTAGAAAGATAGAAAGAGAGAGAGAGGGAGACTGATATTTTTCAAAACCCCAGGTACCTCCTTTGTAATTTTTCCACTTGATCCTGGTACTAAATCTACATAATCAGCTTCCTGATTCTCTACAGGTAATTTAAATACAATTGGATTGACTGTGTTGTACAAGTCAAGTAGTATAACTGCCTGGAGCTGCAGGAGAACACTGCCTTGTTATGAGCTGCTGTATGTCCATAGGAGCCCTGATGGTGTAGTGGTTAAGGGCTTGGCTACTAACCAAAAGGTCAATGGTTCAAGTCTACCAGCTGCTCCTTGGAAACCCTATGGGGCAGTTTTACTGTACCCTTTAGGCTCCTTATGAGTCAGAATTGACTCAACAGCTTTGGGTTTGGTTTGGTTTTTTTTCTACGTCCAAATGTGAAATATTTTGCTTCTAAAATACCCTCAAAAATATAGTTCACCACTTTTCTTATAGGTAGGGTTTCAAGATGCAACTTCTTGTTTTTTACCTTGGAAAGGGTATCCCAAAATTTGCCAGATTATTCAACCCCATAAATTTCATTGTATTGCTAGGCCATATATTTGTGATGTATTGATTCATCCATTAATCTCTGGCACATTTTGTATCTAAACACAATTAGGTTCCTTCTGCAACTGACTCCCTGGTTCCTATCACAATTAATCATAACAATTTTCTGTAAGATAGTGAGCCAACCAATGTCCCTGCAGATTAAATTAAGACACAGAGCTGTGGTACCTAACATATGTGACAAATGGAAAATAAAGAGCTATAAAACCAAACCAACCAAATCTGTTGCCATCAAGTCAATTTCAACTCCTAGCAACCCTATAGAATAGAGTAGAGCTGCTCCACAGGGTTTCCAAGGAGGAGCTGATGGATTTGAACTGCTGACCTTTTTGGTTAGCAGCTGAGCTCTTAACCACTATGCCACCAGGGCTCCAAAGAGCCATAGGCAGACTTAAACCAAACCACATCAATAATTACATTATAATATAAGCATTTTAATCCAGAAGCCAGCAAAGTTTTTATGTTAAATGCCAGAAAGTAAACATTTTAGGCTTGTGAATCATATGGTCTCTGTTGCAACAACACTATAATGTGAAAGCAGTCATAGACAATAAGTAAAAGAATGAGTGTGGCCCTGGTCCATTAACACTGTATTTATAAAATCAGGCAGCTATAGGAATTTAGCCTAGAGGTATGCCACTCCCGGTGTAAGCACTGCAGTAAAGGACAAATGTTATCAAGCCAAGACTGAAAGAAATACTACAGAGAGTTTACCAAAAAAAAAAAAAAAATTACTTTCAAACGCAGACTGTTTGAAAGTAATAGAATAGGAGATGTATGTCGTTGTTGTTGTTATTGCTGTCGAGTCAATTCCAAATAATAGTGACCCTATAAGACAGAGCAGAACTGCCCCAAAGGGTTTCCAAGGGGCAGCTGGTGGATTCAAAATGTTGACCTTTTAGTTAGCAGCCGAGCTCAACCAGTGTGCCACAGGGGCTTCTATATCAGAATGGTAAATTATAAAGTATCTAAGAATCCAATCATTAACTACTGGCAGAGATTTAATGCATGTTACATGTACTCTCTTAAGTATTGCCAGCTCAAGGATCATACGAAAGTAAAGATGTTTAGCCTCACCTGACTTGCATTTCGGTATGTTTCAGTGCAGTTTAAATGGACCCAACCAAGGTGGATATATAATTAGATAGGGTGGTACTAAACTAACTTTCAGTCATTAGCAACTGTATCATAATTTTGAGGAAAAATATCACGAGTGCTACACAATGAAGATTTAAGGTGTTTTGTCAGGCTATCAGGTATGAAGAACACCAAAGAAGCCATACTATTATAAATATAATGTTAAAATACAATTTTGTTTAAAATATGTTAAAATCAAAATCAATATTCTAATTTTCAAAATCAATTATTTTGCAGTCAAATAATGTATTTGATTTTGTGGCAAACATGGCTGACTATTATTTTGGCCATGATTTTATTGTGGAAAGAATTAATTAAATAAAGATTGTAGGGAATTTATTACCCAAAGAAGAAAATAAGGTGGGGTCATCAAAAGGAAGATGTGGGTGGTGGGACGAGAAAAATCAGATATGACATGAAGCAATGCGAGAGCTCACATTTCAGAAGAGCTCTGGACTGGCACATCTAGTAAATGGAACATTGAAAAATATCTGTACTTAACATATTTGCCCTTTATCCAAGTAGTATTGAGCAGGTAGTT
The DNA here is from genome assembly GCF_024166365.1 of Elephas maximus indicus. Classification (NCBI taxonomy): domain Eukaryota; kingdom Metazoa; phylum Chordata; class Mammalia; order Proboscidea; family Elephantidae; genus Elephas; species Elephas maximus. Next base: position 38,222,502 of record NC_064836.1, on the reverse strand, counting down.
GGAGTGAAGCAAACAAACAAAACTCACAAGTGACCTGGTATCTCACAAAAGTAGATTAAGGCAAAGAAAGCTTCTCAACTCTGATGAATGACTGCACTTAATGTCTGAAGTACATAGCAAAATTATTTGCTTCCAAAGCTTTTGCTCTGGTGAAATAGCTTACCCTTCTTTGAAACCACAAGTCTCCAGTTATAGATCTCACGAACATCTTTCTTCTAGCGCTCTGTGCTCTCAATAAGACATGCCTGTCTTGGGGTTACCCTTTTCAAAAGACCTTAAAACACATGCACACATACGTGCACACTTAGAGGAAGAAATTGAAAATGGTGAACAAACTTGGAATCATTTTATTATAAGAAAGAAATAGAAAACCAGTGCAATTTTTATTAGCACAGAGATAATTTTGTATGTTCTGAATACTCTTGTCCAACATAAAAGCCCTCTTGTTTTGGACATTGGTTGGCCTTATTTTATTTGGCTACAGTATTTAGTCTAGTTCCAATTATTGGCAGCTGCAGGGAAAAAGATTTTGGTAAAATATATGTAAGAAGAGCTCCTCAAAGATGATTTTAGGGTAGTCAGTTCTCTCTCTAGGTTAGTGTTGTCCCACGCACACATGTGGGTAACTAGACTGGAGCCAGCACAAGGAAGCCACAAATGTCATTGTATTCCATGGCTGAACTGCTTAGTAAGCTGAGGAAAATTAGGCCATGTAGCTATTCAGACAAATCTCAGAAAATAATCTTTACAGAGTTTATTGTTTACAAATACAAGGGCTAAAATCCATTGCCTATAGAAATCCTCTCACTCTTTCCTTCCACAGTTTCTTGTTCACCAAGTCCTTCTCTCATCGGGAGCTCGGGTTTGCTGTCTTCCTCATCAGCTAGGGGCTGTATTCATTTCCATGTGCTCATAGACTGGGCCTAACAGTATTCAGGAAAATGTCAGAGTGATTTTGCCCATTGGGGCTGGCTCCTTCTACTTAGGAACCAGTCAAAGCCTGAATCTGCACTGCATACACTGTTGAACATCTACATTACACATCTTAACTACTAAAAAAAAAAGATAAAGTCATTTTCATCTTCTTCATTTTGCAAGGTCCTAGCATGGAACATCACATATAACATCAAATTTCTCTTCAACGGATTGTTAAATGTAACAGCTTGGTTTTACCCACTTGGATTCCAAGGCTATGTCTCATGTAGTATAAAAGAAGAAGCCAGGGTATGCCTTGGCGATAATGTAAAAGACAAAACAAAGTGAGTGGATAATTTTCCTTCCAACCCTGGATTCCCTTAAGCTCAAGTGCCCAGTATATCTTTTGCCCTCAGCTCCAGTTCCAAAACAGCAATCTTGAAAGGAGAAGATTTAGAAAAAGAAAACATCACTCACCCAATGTAATATGTTAAACAGTGTTGTAAGTGTAACATACTAGGATTAAAAGAAAATATTCAATCTCAAGAAATAATGAGTAGTGTAAAGTACACGGTCAAATAAATCTAAAGGTCAAATAGTGTAAGGCGACATTCAAAGCTCAGATATTAAAAACAGTGTTTAAGAAAATTCAGGCTTTTCACTGCTATTTGTTTTGAAATCTCTAAAAGCCATAAAGCAATTTATTTAAAAGTTTGGAAAAGCGGTTGTTTATAATGTGCTGTATTTTGGTGATTCTGTCTTTCCTGCTCCTTATTATATCACCTTATCACTCACTCACTCCCAAAATGTCACTCTGACTACTATGTTCTTGTTGTTAGGTGCCATCGAGTTGGTCCCGACTCACAGCAACCCTATACATAACAAAAAGAAACACAGCCTGGTTCTGCGCCATCTTGACAAATCAATGTTATGCTTAAGCCCATTGTTGCAGCCACAGTGTCAATCCATATCATTAAGAGTCTTCCTCTTTTTCACTGTCCCTCTACTTTACCAAGCATGATGTCCTTCTCCAGGGACTGATCCCTTCTGGCAACATGTCCAAAGTATGTGAGATGCAGTCTCCCCATCCTTGCTTCTAAGGAGTATTCTGGCTATAATTCATCCAAGAAAGATTTGTTCATTCTTTTGGCAGTCCGTGGTATATTCAATATTCTTCTCCAACACCACAATTCAAAGACGTTAATTCTTTGGCCTTCCTTATTCATTGTCCAGCTTTTGCATGAATATGAGGAGATCAAAAACACGCAATGGCTTGGGTCAGGTGACCTTAGTCCTCAAGGTGACATCTTTGCTTTTGAACACTTTAAAGAGGCCTTTTGCAGCTGATTTGCCCAATGCAATGCATCTTTTGGTTTCTTGACTGCTGCTTCCATGGGTGTGGATTGTGGATCCGAGTAAAATGAAATCCTTGACAACCTCAACCTTTTCTGCTTTTATCATGATGTTTCTTACTGGTCTGGTTGTGAGGATTTTTGTTTTCTTTATTTTTTTTATGTTGAGGTATAATCCGCACTGAAGGCTGTGGTCTTTGATCTTCATCAGGAAGTGCTTCAAGTCCTCTTCACTTTCAGCAAGCAAGGCTGTATCATCTGCATAATGTAGGTTGTTAATGAGTCTTCCTCCAATTCTGATGCCCTGTTCTTCTTCATATAGTCCAGCTTTTTGAATTATTTGCCGAGCATACGGATTGAATAGGTATGGTGAAAGGATACAGCCGTGATGCACACCTTTCCTGACTTTAAACCGTGCAGTATTCCCTTGTTCTGTTCAAACTACTGCCTCTTGATCCATGTACAGAGTCCTCATAAGCACAATTAAGTGTTCCGGAATTCCCATTCTCCAGAATGTTATTCATAATTTATTATGATCCACACAGTCGAATACCTTAGCATAGTCAATAAAACACAGGTAAGCATCTTTCCAGTATTCTCTGCTTTCAGCCAGGATCCATCTGACATCAGCAATGATATCCCTGGTTTTGCGTCCTCTTTTGAATCTGGCTTGAATTTCTGGCAGCTCCCTGTCGATACACTGCTGTATCCACTTTTGAATGAACTTCAGCAAAGTTTTGCTTGCATGTAGTATTAATGATATTGTTTGATAATTTCCACATCTGGTTGAATCGCTTCCTTGGGAATAGGCAGAAATATGGATCTCTTCCAGTCAGTTAGCCAGGTAGCTGTCTTCCAAATTTCTTGGCATAGATTACCGAGTGGTTCCAACGCTGCATTCATTCGTTGAAACATCTCAGTTGGTATTCCGTCAATTCCTGGGGCTTTGATTTTTGCTAATGTCTTCAGTGAAGCTTGTACTTCTTCCTTCAGTACCATTGGTTCCTGATCATGTTACCTCCCAGAATGGTTGAACATTGACCAGTTCTTTTTGGTATAGTGGCTCTGTGTAGTCCTTCCATCTTCTTTTGATGCTTCTTGTGTCGTTTAATATTTTCCCCTCAGAATCCTTCAGTTTGCAACATAAGTCTTAAATTTTTTCTTCAGTTGTTTAAGCTTGAGATTTTAATACTGGTGGCATAGCTTCCAGCATCACAGCAACACACAAGCCCCCAAAGTAAGACAAACTGACAGACGCGTGGGGGCTGACTACAATACCTCTTCTCAAAGATAATCAGCCATCTTTTATTCACTGAATAACAGCTTCTCCCATGTTCTCACCCAGAGTGGTTTCTTTCTACTTTGGCTTCTCTGATAGACTTTCCCTGGTTATACTTTCACCTCTTATCAAACACTTTTGCAGCAACTCCCATATCTAACTCCTGCCAACAGCATTCATATTTTTTAGCCTTTTATAAATCTGTATCTTATCTCTTATCACATGTCCTTGATTTGCCTTTTAAATGTATTTTTTTCCCTTTTTTAAGATGTATATCTTTCCTCAATTACTTTGTTTGCCAATCAAATTTTTACTCATTCCTGAAGATTTAAGGAACAAGATTCTTCTTCTTGAAATCTTTGTTTATATGGGAGTATGTGAAGAACAGGACCTTGCACGTGTGTTTCCCAGGACATGGTAAGGCCTCTGGCACATTCAGGCATTCAATTTATATACTAGAACAATCAAGCATTTTAGATTTACAAGTTAGTGATTTAAATCCCAGTTCTCTCACTCTTAAATGTGCTTGAATTTTAACTACTTAATTAATCTCTTCCAAACTTAGTTTCCTTATATGAAAAGGTTTATAGTTATGATTCTATAACATATTTATGGTATGAAATACCATAGCATACCAAAAATCATGAAGATGGTGCAGGCCAATGTTTTGTTGTTATACATAAGGTTGCCATAAGTCTGAGCTAACTCAACGACATGAAGGACAATAAGAGGATCTTTATGAGAATTACAAGATACAATCTATAATGGTACAGAAAACATGTTTTAGGACTTAGAGGAAGTTCTATACATGACTGTTACAACTGCTACTGCTCTTATAATTTTCATTCTCTTTTCATCCTCCTTTATTTAAAAAAAAAAAAAAAATAGTTCAACTAGTGGATTCCTAAACAGAAAACATTCAACAATTTAATCTTGATTGAGACTGGTTTTTCAGACTAAAGTTAACTTGAACTTACCATTCTTTGTGAGGACATTCACATTCCAATCATGTTCCATCACCCTCTGTCTCCATTATGTATTACCTGACCACTAACTAGATGCTAATTCTATCCTATATTTTGTTGTTTACATGCTTATTACCCACATTGGAAACTTTAAATGGGGACCAACTAGTAAACTTCCCCTATAGTTAATCAAATTTCCCCCAAAAAACATTATATCACTTATTTTACAAAGGTTTTCCAAACTAGATCTCATTCTTCCAATCTAACAATTAATTTCCCTAAATACACAAAATCATTACCATGGTGTACAGAAAGAGAATTTATATGTTTGTTTGTTTGTTTCATTCCTCTTCACCCTCGGGAATTCTAGAAGTTTCATAATTCACATGAATGTCAATTAGGCTGGAAAAAACACGCAGGCATTAACACTCATCTCTTCCTCCAAGTTCTCTAGAGAACACTTAGATGTGTGCTTGTCTTCCACTACAATAATCAGTTGTGCATGAGATGTTAAACTATATAAAATGGACATTTTTCTTCAATCACCAATGATGGCTGTGTACAAGTTTCCTTGGTTAGGTAAAGGGGAAGATAGAAGAGGGGAAAGGTTACACTTCTTGCAGGAACCTGAGAAGGTAACAAAGTATCTGAGGAAGTCTTTGGTAAGACCAGAAGACAAAAAAAAAAAAAAAAAAAAACCTTAGGGGAAAAAAAAAAATCAACCATTGAAAACCCTATGAAGCACAGTTCTACTTACACACTTGGAGTCTCCATGAGTTGGAAATCAGTTTGACAGCTACTGGAACTGATTTGGGAAAAAAGTAGGCTCTGATTACAATAGAATGAAGACTCTTGCTATTCACAAGTCTCCTATCCTTCAGCACCAAACCCAAAACAAAAACCATGGAGACTCATGGTTGATCTCATGTGTTACAAAGTAAAACTAAGCCCTACAGGTTTTTTCTTGGCTCAGTATTTATGGAAGTAGATCATTTTTCCTTCCTTGATACTAGACCCCTCTGCAGTGCTTCTTAGGGGATTTGAACTGTCAACCTTTATTGGTCAGTAGCAGAGAGCAAACCATTTGCACCACCTGGGGACTTCTCCTTCAGCACAGCCATGCCTAATTCTTTTGGAATAATAACCCTGTGCAATAATCTCTGTCTCTTTTAATTTCATCCATTCATAAACTTGAAGCACTTCTGTAAAGGAACTTGACAATTTCTCATATTTTTTACTGTATGTGTGTTTCAATCACTAGTCATCAAGTTACATTTAAGACCGTAAGGCTTTTAAACTATTTGTGAGGACTTTTCAATTTGAATAATATTTTTGCAAGCTATCATAACCCAATAACACATTTCAAATTCCTATTTAACTTCAAACATCTGCTTTATAAAACCAAGACACAACAATTGGAGCCACATAGGAAGAAGGAGTCAGGGATAGAAGGAGGATATGGAATATGTGGCCAATTGCCTCCATGAACAATTGCCTACTTTTCCATGAGAACAGAAGAACTGGATGGTGTCCAGGTACTACTACTGAACATTCTGATCAAAGATTTGGCAGAACAATCCTGATCAAAAAAAGGAAAATGCAGAACATAATTTCAAATTCTCAATGACTCCAGAGTTCCTGGAATCCTGAAGTTTGGACGAACCCCTGAAAACACTGCCCTGAAGTAATCTTCAAACTTTAAACCAAAAATATCTCCAGAAGTCTTCTTTAAAAAGTTAGCTTAGCTTAACTAATAAAAAATGCCTGCCTTGACCCTGACAGACTGAAATGCCAGGCTGAGGGTTGTGGGGATTGACCATGGTCTCAAGGAACATCTAGCTCAATTGGCGTAACACAATTTATAAGGAAAATGTTCTACATTCTACTTCGGTGGGTAGTGTCTGGGGTCTTGAAGCCTGTGAGTGGCCATCTAAGATACTCTACTGGTCTTACTCATTTGAGAACAAAGGAAAATGAAGAAAACTAAAGTTACAAGAGAAAGATTAGTCCAAAGGACTGATGGATCACTACCATGGCCTTCACCAGACTGAGTCTAGTACAGCTAGATGGCGCCCAGCTACCACCACTGACTGCTCTGATGAAGATCACAATAGAGGGCCCCAGACAGAGCTGGAGAAAAATGTAGAACAAATTCTAACTCATAAAAAAAGACCAAACTTACTAATGTCCTGACAGAGACTGGAGAAACACTGAGAGTATGGCCCCAGACACTCTTTTAGCTTAGTAATGAAGTCACTCCCAAGTTTCAACCTTCAGCCAAAGATTAGACAGGCCCATAAAACAAAACAAGACTAAAGGGGCACACCAGCCCAGGGGCAAGGACTAAAAGACAGGAGGGGACAAGAAAGCTGGTAATACAGAACCCAAGGTCAAGAAGGGAGAGTGTTGACAAGTCCTGGGGTTGTTAACCAATGTCATAAACAATATGTGTGCTAATTATTTAACGAGAAACTAGTTTGTTTGGTAAACCTTCATCTAAAGTACAATTAAAAAAAACAAAAGTCTACCTTGAGCATTATGCTCTTTTTTAAGAACTATCGGTATGGGATCAAAATGACAATAGCAACTTGAAAGATTAGCTAGGAACCTTAGGGAGCCAGTGAATTTATGTTAATGGGGGAAGAGCAACTCAGAAAAGAAGGGAGGGAATAGTTGCACAACTGGAAAAATGTACTCTGTGTCACTAAATGGTACATGTAGAAACTGTTGATGTGATGTATGTCTTGCTGTGTATATTCTCAACAACAGCGACAAAATACAGAAAATTAAAAAAAAAATTTGAATAAAGTAATACTAAGTAAATTAAATTCAAAGTGTAGGAACCAGAGATTTATGAAGAAATAAATCTTAGCCTCCTGAGGTATGGTTATGGGCTTAGTCTTAACCAGCATTCTTATCAACTGATGATACTAAGTGCTTTTGTAAGGTTAATTGGTCTCCCTTTGGATGTCATTGTATTGCTGTCTGTGCTTGTTTCGATCTGCTGCAGAGACAACATTCAATTTGTTGTAACTAACTGAGAAATAAAGCCACTGTGGCCTGTCGGTAATTGCTGCTTGACAACGTTGCACAATAGTTGATCCAGAAGGATCTTGGCCAGGCCGATTTGGCAATGGAACTCAGTGAAATGTCACAAAGCCTGTTGCAGAAGCTATATCAGATTTGGAATAAAATATTAATTCCAGCCAAGGTCCCTGAGGTTATGTTTACCCTCATGGTAGCAACAAGGCTGTGGAGACGCTCACACACTGATTTCAGGCAAACTAATTTGCTTGGAAAGTCTCCAAATAGTGTCAAAAGACTGAAAAGTATAGAGAAGCCAATTAAATCACAATAAAAAGCCAATGCTGATCAGTTTGTTCTTATAGCTTGTAGGGCATTCTAAATCGTTGTTTCTTTATGTACAGCCACACGATCTAGGACAACACAACTTTCTGGTTATACATGTAAAAATAAACTTAATTTCTACTGGTAATTTTTAAAATTAAAACGCTAACAACATATACCATTTCTTGTGAGTAGTCTTGGTTTTGTAGCTGCATTGGAAATTCCTTTTAGACACGTTCCTAAATTCATACCTTTTTTCTTTTTTGGATCCAAGACTGTAAAAAAACTAGAGGAAGTACTTCATCGAGTTACTAAGGAATAGCAACTATGTCAGATATATTATTTTGCATAATTAACTTTATTTAAAAAACAGGTAGTGAGTTGAATTTGGCTCTTAGGCTGTAGTTTGTGGACCCTTGATATAGAATACATATATATTATATATAGTATACATATATATTTTGTAAAATATATTTAAAATATATACGTATATGCCAATCACATATCTATAGATAAATGTGGATGTGTGAGTGTTTAAAATGATGTAATTATTTTAATACATACAAGTAGCAAGAGGAGTTAGGCAATGTCAGTCATGCAAATTAAAGTAGTACATCCACTAATCAAGGATTTTGAAAAAACTAAAATTTTGTGAGTAACGATGATATCAAATTTCTTTTGACATAAGGATACCAAAACCAAACCCATTGCAGTCCAGTTGATTCTGACTCACAGTGACCCTACTGCACAGAGTAGAACTGCCCCAAAGAGTTTCCAAGGAATGCCTGGTGGATCTGATGGATTTAACTGCTGACCTTTTGGTTAGCAGCTGTAGTACTTAACTACCACACGACCAGGGTTTCCTTTGACATAAGAATAAAAAAAAAGTAAACCAAACCTGTTGCCGTAGAGTCAATTCTGACTCATAGAGACCCTATAGCACAGAGTAGAACTGCCCCACAGAGTGTCCAAGGAGCTTCTGGTGGATTCGAACTGCCGACCTTTTGGTTAGCAGCTATAGCACTTAACCACTACGCCACCAGGGTTTCCATGACATAAGAATAAGAACATTAAAAAAAAAAAAAGACTCCATGTATAGAATTGGATAACTTGCATGATTAAGCAAAGTGCTATTTCCTAACCAAATATTAAGTGGTCAGCAATTTAGAGGAATTCCTGGGCGGTGCAAAGGGTTAACATTCTCAGCCTCTAATTGAAAGGATTCAGGTTTGAGTTCTCCCAGAGTCACCTCAGAGGAAATGCCAGGAGATCTACTTTCAACCAAAGAACCATTGAAAACCCTGTGGAGCACAGTTCTACTCTGAAACACATGCGGTTGCCATGAGTCAGAATCAAGAACTGTAATTGAACACACTTTTTAAGCAGCACTGAAGAGTTACCTTCTTGAATTAACTGACAGAAAGCAAAATAGTTTTTATTGGAATTGCCTCAATATTCTGTACTTGACCATTAATTTTCATTTTTGATATACCCTTAAAAATTAGTTCCTAAAAAGTGGCATGGGCCATCTGCCAGATAATAAAGGAAGATAATAAATCTTAATTCCATAAAGATGTTGCAGGGTTAGGAGATGAGTTTTTCAACTCATTTTTCTCATCAGTAAAAGGGAGAGTAATAGTATCTTCCACGTGAACTCACAGGGGTCATAGAATTTAAATGAGACTTAAAGAAATTCTGAAAGAAACTTGACATTGTGAAGTGTTACACATGTAATTTTGCACGTTGTTTGTCCTATCAAAAGGTAAGCATAAGCTTCAACATAACTGAAATTATTCCTCAGGAGGTACCTAAGGAATAAATTTCCATTGTCTGTTTAAATCTACAAAATCTTCCCTTAAAAACAAACAAAAAAACAAAAGCTGTTGCTAAATGTAGTATAAAATGACAGCAACAAAATAAAACCAAACTCACTGCCATGGAGTCAATTTCAACTCATGAGGATGCCATGTGTTACAGAATAGAACTGATCCATAGGCTTTTCTTGGCTGTAATGTTTTAGAAAAGCACATCACCAGGCATTTCTTCAACGGTGCTGCTAGGAGTGTTTGAACCTCCGACCTTTATGTGAGTAGTGGATTGAAAACCTTTTGTGCCACGCAGGGACCTAAATGTATCATACCCAAACCAAAACCAAACCCACTGCCGTCGAGTCGACTCATAGGGACCCTATAGGACAGAGTACAACTGCCTCATAGAGTTTCCAAGGAGCGCCTGGCGGATATCAAACTGCTGACCCTTTGGTTAGGAGCCGTAGCACTTAACCACTATGCCACCAGGGTTTCCCTAAATGTATCATATCACTGATTAATTGGTGGCCTTATGACTGATTTTAAAATACACACTAGTTGTTCAGTTGATTTCAACTCATGGTGATCCCATGTGTGTCAGAGTAAAACTGTGCCACATAAGTTGTTGTTTGGGTTTTTTTGAGTGGAGGGTGGGTATTTCATGATGGAATTTATGGTTTTGGTTGTCAATGGATCCTCCTTCCTACTCCCCTCTTTCTTTACTCTTGCACTCACCCTATCTAGACCTTCCTGCCATCTCCCACTCTTTCCTCATGAATTCAAAGCTGCAGAGAACAAAAAAAAAAGGAAGGAAAAGAAAACCGTGTTTGTGAAGGCCAAGAAGGAGATAAGTTGACGTGTGAGAAGAGGTGGCTTCTTTGTTTCACGCACAGAGTGGGGTGCCTTCCTGGTGCGTTTGTGTGCTTGCTGTTTGGGTACCATTTGCTGCACCCAAAGCACGTGACAGTGGTTTAGAGTTCAGACTGCTAACCAGAAGGTCGCCAGTTCAGTTTCACCAGCCGCTGCTTGGAAACCTTGTAGGGCGGTTCTACTCATCCTATAGGGTCGCTATGAGTCGGAACGGACTTGATGTTTTTGAAGCATATGACATACAATCTCTTCTTCCCTCACCCCATTCCCCGCGATGGCCCAGGGTGTCCTATGCAAAGCCATCTATTCTCACAGATGCAAGGATCTTTTTTTTAAATTAATTATTTTTGTTGTTGAGGATATACACAGCAGAACATAACACCAACTCAACAATTTCTGCAGATACAGTTCAGTGACATTGATTACGCAGGTCAAGTTGTGCAATCATTCTCATTCCCCTTTTCTGAATTGTTCCCCTCCCCCATTACCATAAACTCACTGCCCCTTAAGTTTTTAATCTAATCTTTCAAGTTTCTGCTGGCAATTTCATACCATATACCTCTTAAAAGAGCACAATGCTCATGGCAGATATTCTTTACTAGTTAAACTATTGTTTGGTTTAAAGAAGACTTCAGGGGTATTTCTAGTTTAGGGTTTTTAATGGCTTATTCTTCAGAAGTATGTCAACAAGTCTTTCTTCCAAGGCATCTCTGGGTGGACTAGAACCACCAAACTTTCGGTTAGCAGCTAGGCAAATTAACTGTTGGCATGATGCAGGAACTCCATTTTTAAAAATGCATCCTCGTTATTTTCCAAAGTGTAAAGTCAGTAATAAGCCGTCTTAGTCAGGACCATGAATATAAACAAGTTAATTTGTAAAACATGTTATGTAAGCTTTAACTATCAAAGTCTGTGTATAGTAGAAAAATGGATTAAACTGTATTACATCATCTTTTTGAAATAAGTCTTTATTCAATTGTTAGAAGAATATTAATTAATTAATCAAACAGGCAAATAAGTCAACTTAAAAACCAGACAGCAAATAGGAGAATATTATACATCTTTCTATTGATATGTCTTAAATCTCAGGAAATGCAATATAAATTGTCCAAAAATAATGCTTATAGACGATATATAAAGTAGTTTTTGATATATTTTATATTAAAAAGATAGATACTGCTTCATATTCTTTGGCTCATTACATTTGAGGCATTTTATATACAACACAAAAGATACTCTCTAGTCTGTTTTGCTTGTCCTGCAGCCTAACCCACTGGAGGAAACATGGAGGTGTGTGATCATTAGGCGTAATCTAAAGAGCAACACAAACATCTGTCGTCTTCTGTGTGTTTGCAGCCTGGAAACATCTTCACACACCCTCGTGTCCTGAAGGGTATCCAAAACAGGCAGGACCGTCTTATGAACAGTTGGTGCTTTTTTCTGAGATCACTGTCCAAGTTCATCATCCTTATTAGATAAAAAAATGAAGCAGTCTAGGAAAACAGGTGTTCCACTGAGTGAAAAGAAGCGATAACAGAAGTACCCATGAATCAAAATGGACATCTATAAGAAATCAAAGCAGACATTTTTGTTTTTATATTGTCCCATTAACACAAGATTCTAGTCAAAGCTGACATTTAAAATCACATTTAAAATTACACAAAACGCTTTTTTTTTTTTTTTGCCATTGTATAATCTGACATCTGATAGGCTATAAAAGAATTAAAAATATTTTATTTTCTATTTTAAAATTGAAAAAAAAATTCATACATTTTCAACTTAATTTTCTACTGGAGAATCGATGAAATAATCACCTAATTGATACTAATTAACTGATGAGTCCTGATGACACAATAGTTAAACGCTGGGCTGCTAACCAAAAGATCAGCGTTTTGAACCCATCTGACTTTCAATGGGAGAGCTGGCAATCTGCCCACACAAAAATTACAGCCTAGCAAACTCTACGTTCTATGCTGGCATATCGGGTGACCATGAGACAAAATCAACTCCAGGCACGCAGCAAACAAACTGATATTAGTTATCAATACTGGGCATTGTTTTTGCTATATTTTGCTTCTCATCTCTACCTCACCAAATGAAAACTTTAATAGGTTAACATTAAGCCTTCTAAAAACCACTTCCTCTTCTGGAATCCCATGACACTTTTTCCGAAATTCATCTGACATATCCCCCCAGCTTCCACCCCAATGACCCCGTCCCACAAAAACATTCATTTTCAGATAATTTTAGAAAGTGTTCTGAATTATGTCCTTTGAGAGACAGATTAAGAGTGGTTGTAGCTACTTCCGTATTTTAAAGCAAATGGTGATACTATTGGTTTCTTCATGGTCTTTTCTTTCTGATCTCACCCTTTTCCCCTGAAGATGGAAGAGTAAAGAAGAGAGAGAAGGGACAGTGGTGAGTGGCATCTGTGAGAAAGAAGGTGAAGGTTAGAGGGAAGGAGAGTCAATGAGCAGGATGGTGGCTTCATGTGCAGACTTTCGGACGTTTGCTTTTTCTCTGTGCAGAAGTAGCAGCAAGCGATTCCACCTGCAAAATCAGCTCTCCTTTTTCTACGCTACTTGATCTCTCCTGAGATTTCTTCTTTAGGATAGATCAAGTACTTATATTTTCTTTAATTTTTCTGTCTTCCCCCTAGAAAATTTTATTATTTATTTGTATTTTTTAAATGTGCCGTGAAATATTAATACTCATATTTACTAAGATAAAATCTGAAGTCAGTACATATTCCAGCTCTTCTCTAAAATATGGACACTTTAAATCAAATCACCTTCTAACTAAAGTGTTTCTGTTTTTAAATTTGTTGTTTAACACTGTCCTTTAAGTTCTAAACTTCGATTACAATAAATGTCACACTGAGAATTTCTATTCAATTTATTTTTTAACCTACCAGGCCTACTTTGATACCATGGTACTCCTTTCTCAAATTAAAAAAAAAAAAAAAAAATGCTTGCTTCTTTAATTCTTTTAATTTACTTCATTTTATTTATAACCCAAATATCTGAGGCTCCTGAAAATTACTTCTGTTTTTTTTTTTTTCCCCACATTTTTAGCTAATTTTCCCTTGTCTTTGAAATACTTCTTGTGTATACTTATTGGCTGAATGTAATCTGTAAGACATCTAACAGATTTGTGGTAAGTGTCTATATCTCCAAAGAAAATAGATGTTTCTGTTTTTTCATGACCTCTTATTAATCTTTTAAACTCACTGTCAAATAAATACCACTTCAAATTAATTCCTGAGTCTGAGGTTTTCTTGACCATGCTGGCAGCAGTACAAGACCCAGACACTTGGAAATCATTGGATTTCATTTCTCTTTCGCCTAGGACTGACTGGGCTTCTTCCCAGTTTCATTTTCCTGTGAGTTAATCGTGTTTTTTTTTTTTTTTTTTTCCCCTAAGTTTATCTTTTCACATAGTGTGTGGCTCAAGGATCTTAGCATTATGTAGTAGTTCAAAACTAGTTTCCCTAAGGCTAAAACTGTCTTCTTAAAGCAAAACATTTTTATTACTAAAATTTAGAAGGTCTTCTAGAATAAGCCATGTTTTAGTTTGATTTGCTTTTAGTTTTTTGTGTTTTTCTGTAATATCTAGATTGCTAAATAAGATTTTTTTTGAATAACAAATATATTGATCGAAGTGGCAATGCCATGTAATTTTCAAAAGAATTTCTATAAATTTCTTATACTGCTATGACGTAGTATAATTTTCTATATTAAGTAATTCCAAATTCTATTATTCGCAATAACATGTACTAGCAAAGCAATGTAACTGAACATGTTTTGCCCTTTGGTAAGTAAAACAAACAAACAAAAACAAACCCATTGCTGTGGAGTAGATTCCAGCTATAGCAACCTTATAGGACAGGGTAGAACTGCCCCATAGGGTTTCCAAGGAGCTTCTGGTGGATTCAAACTACTGACCTGTTTTTGGTTAGCAGCCAAACTCTTAACCACTATGCCACCAGAGTTTTGAGATAATTTTCATTTGTACATATGAGAGTTAGAACTAAAAAACAACCCGAGTTAGAACTAGGATACAAAAAAAAAAAAAGTAGTGTTTACTCAAGGGTGTTTTGAACAAAAACCATATAGGTTAAACTGAAAGCAATGTAAATTTAGAAACAATCCTGTACACATTTTCACATTCTAGGAGACAATGCATCAAGTCTTTTCACAATTAATGGGATCACTACTAGTTAAAACTTTTCATAAAATTCCTTAAAGGATAAAAAAATGAAAGAACTTTCATTTAAAAACTATATTTGCACAATTAATGCTAAATGCCAATTTCACATGAAAAACAAGAGCCAAAAATATTTCAAAAATTTATTTGAAATATACATGGTTTTTTTTTTTTATGGTAAGATCCTGGTTCTGAATTGCTAAGCCACCTTAGTGAAAGACTATGCCTTGGAATATCAACAATGGAAATAACAATTTTTAGTACTAAAATAGGAGCTCTCCCTCTATAGAAAATACACATTATCTTCAGGTGAATCTAACTTCCTATTAACATTGTTAAGTAAAATAATATACGTGGTATATTTATTTATTAAGTAGTAATAATTATGTAAATATCAGCAGCTCGTGAATTTTTTAAGTTTTAAATAAAATTCCTAGTTCCTTACATTGGTTAGGTGTAATACAAATAATATTAAAAAGGATAATTTTTTATTTAGGTCTAATTTTCGTAGATCTTAAATGCTCAGTTTGATGAATTTTGACAATTTCAAAAATCCATCTTACAACCTCCCCAAACAAGGTAGAATCAATCAGTTGGAGACCTCATGATTTGCAGATTAGAACTGTACTTCATAGGTTTTATATGCATGGATATAAGAAGCCCTGGTGGAGCAGTCCTTGGAAAACCTGTGGGGCAGTTCTACTCTGTCCTATAGGGTCACTATAAGTTGGAATTGACTTGGCGGCAATTATTTATTTATTTATTTATTTTGTAGAGCAGTGGTTAAAGTGATTGCTAACCAAAAGGTTGGTGCTTTGAAACCACCAGTGGCTCCACCGGAGGAAGATGGGGCAGTCTGCTTCCATGGAGATTTACAGCCTTGGAAACCTATGGGATCACTATGAGTCAGAATCAACTCAACAGTGTAGGTTTCATATATATATATATGGAAACCCTGGTGGTGCACTAGTTAAGTGCCTAAGTGCTATGGCTGTTAACCAAAAGGTTGGCAGTTCAAATCCACCAGATGCTCCTTGGAAACTCTATGGGACAGTTCTACTCTGTTCTATAGGGTCGCTATGTGTCCAAATTGAATCAATGGCAACTGGTCTTTTTTTTTGGGGGGGGGTTATTTATACATATTTATGAGTATACATTTATTATAAATCTTACAGATATAAAGATAAAATATAATTATAAACATAAGGTAATATACAATACTTTTTCTCATAATTCCATACAGCCATTGATTCTAACAGATACTATTGTCGATTTTTGTGCAATTCTTATATCCATAGCCAAGCTATGGTTACGGCTCAACTATGATTTGACCATTTTTGTGGTATGAACTTCTAAATTTAATCATATGCTTAACATATTGTCCATCTCTTTCGAAAATCTAGATCATCAACAAAACATTGGATGGATCTTTGGTTTCTAATGTTAGTTGATTTCTGTGATGAAGACACTTCTGTCGTGACCCATTTGAGCTACCAACATGAGGTTACTGAATGCAGAGTTGGGAAGAGAGAATGAGTATCACACTGTTATGGGAGCCTTTTCATCTTACAAATTCAATGATATAAATGAGTATACAAAATAGTAAAATGTAATAAAATAATGAGAAATAGTAAGTTTTGAGTGTTTTTTTTGTTTTTAATATAATTTATTATACTATAAAAAAATAAGTTTATATAATTTAAAATCTCTATTATTTTTTTATAATTTTAGGTAACAGCTGTGTTTAATAACTGGCACACAAAATTCATAAATATATAACATTTAAATCTTGTGAGGTGGCTATAACTGAATTCAAATGAGATAAATGTTGTAGAAAAGTTTCAGAAATTGCATTTGGAGTGGACCAATAAAGGAAGACATAAATTGTAGATAGGGGATTTGAGGGAAAAATAAAAAATATTATTGATTTATAGACAAATTTTTTTCCTGTGTTTTGGGTTTGTTTTGCAAAAACACATTTATATTTATCCTCACTTGATCATTATAAGTACTATGACATTGAAAAGTTGGAATTATTAGCCCCTTTTACACATGAAGAAAACAAAGCCTGAGTATATTAAGTAATTTGTGGTGGGTAATTTTTTTTTTTTTTTAATGTCCAACCCTATGCTAACCTCTATGGACAATAAAAGACTACATGACACAGTTTCTGTCCTAGAAGAGTTTTTCTGTCCACTAGGACAACCACAGATAAGAAAAGAAATTGATGGAGTCCTGAGGTGCTCATTGTATTGAGAGAAATATTTTAGCATGTGAATGTCAGCTCAACAGGATGGTTACCAGGGCTCAGAGTTGGATCTTCTGGGTGTGAGTCCCTGCTCTGTTGTTTACCACTCGTGGAGCACTGGGCAAGTTGTTTTTGTCTCCATAGATAGCTTTCTTTATCTCTAAAATGGACATAATATAGTACTTATCTCTAGACTTGAATTTGCCCATGTGTGTGGCCTTGTATCTGATAAATGTTAGCTTTGGTTTTTTTTTTTCTTTTCAATTGTAAAAATACAGGTAACACACCATTTACCAATTAACTTTTTTCATAAGGGCAATTCAGTGACTCCAATGACATCAACCATAGTCGTGCCATTCTTCATAAGTTTTGATGTCATTTTCTGTCTCTAATGTGAAACGTTGAGTCATTGTAAGACATTAGATGCCTTCTCTACAGTCCCTTTCAACTTCATCTTGGCTGGATAAAGTTATATGAAGCTTAGAGAGTGAGTAGTTTCCCCTGAGACACCATATTCTCTTGTTACCTTCCATTCTGTTGTCACTAGGGACAGAAAGTCACCAATTTATCAATAGAACATTTTTGAAAGTTGTGAATGTTTGACTAAAAAATTGGCTCCTCAGTAAAGGGTCCCCTAACTCCCTAGTCAGAATTTAGCAAGTGTTCTCATGTCCATATAATACCACTGCATGCTTCCTGTGTAGCACTTCTACAGCACATTTGTAGCCCTGGTGGTATTGTGGTTAGTTATTCCACTGCTAACTAAAAGGTCGGCAGTTCGAATCCACCAGATGCCTCTTGGAAGCCCTATTGGGCAGTTCTATTTTGTTCTATAGGGTCACTTAGGGGTCGAATTAACTCAAAGAACAACGGGTTTTTGTTGTTACAGCACTTTATTAAATTTTAGTTTCCTTTATGGTCTCCTGGAAACCCTGGTGGCGTAGTGGTTAAGTACTACAGCTGCTAACCAAAGTTTCAGCAGTGCGAATCTGCCAGGTGCTCCTTGGGAACTCTATGGGGCAGTTCTACTCTGCCCTGTAGGGTCGCTATGAGTTGGAATCAACTGGACGGCACTGTTTTTTTTTTTTTTTTTTTTTTTATGGTCTCCTGCCTTCAGCTGCATAGCTCCCTGAATGTAAGGAATTTGACATTCACTGTGACCCACTAGAGCCCTGGTGGAGTAGTGGTAACAGCTTGGCTGCTATCCAAAAGGCCAATAGTTCAAATCCACCAGCTGCTCCTTGGAAACCCTTTGGGACAGTTCTACTCTGTTCTAAAGGGTTGCTATGAGTTGGAATTGACTCAATGGCAACAGGTTTGATTTTTGGTTTTGTTGACCACTAGTTTTTTTAGTTTATAGATTCTGATAGACAGTTTTCATTAAATGTATGTTATGTGGCTACATGAATGAATGGAAATATAGATTCCTTGGAAATCAGACAACTGTTTGCCTAGATAATATTTATATAGCACTTAGAGTTTCAAGCTATCCAACAAAAGCTCTGTAGACTCTTAATTTGGCTGTGGCAACTTCTAACTCTGATAAGGGGTAAGAGAAATTTCCTGTGGATTGTAGAGCAATATGCTTACAAAGGACCCCTGGTGGCACAGCAGTTAAGCACTTGTTCAGTTGCAACCCAAAAGGTAAGGAGTTCGAACTCATCAACTGCTCAGTAGGAAAAAGATGTGGCAGTCTGCTTTTTTAAAGATGACAGCCTTGAAAACCCTATGGGGGCATTTGTACTCTGTTCTATAGAGTTCCTATGAGTTGAAATCAATTCAATGGCACACAAGTACAGCAAAATCATAATGAGGGGTCAAACACTATATATAGCATCTTCAATGCCATGTCACAAAAATAAATCTTATGATAACTACACCCTACCCTTACACTCTTGACCTTGTGGTTACCATAAATGACAATGTGTATCACTTTCTTCGTTTTTGGGAGAATTCAAGGTGCGTGAAATCACATATGATCTGTGCTCAGATTCCAATTAACAGATTAAATCCCTGTCTGTGCCCCTTTGCAGCTATTACAATTTCACTAAGTTGTAGAGTGTATTTTCTAATGCTTTTTAGCTAGCTTGGATCTCATTTGTGTGTGAATCCAGCAGACCATGTGTAACACAGCTACGTTTCAGCTCTATATCCAGCGGGGGCTAATATGTTTATTTAATAAATAGTTATTGAACTTCTACTATGTACCAGGTATCTGCCTGATGCTGGGGTAGAGCAGTGGACAAAGCAGACAAAAATCCCTAACTTATTAGGACTACATTCTAGTGGAGGAATGATCCAGAATATTAAATGGTTGAAATAAAAGTGTTCTTTGGAAATGTCATCTACTAAGCCCAAAATATAAGCTTCCCTTACTTTGAAGTAATGGGGCTTTTTATAAAAAGTTTTCTTTTACCTTGACATTATGTAATCAATCTGCTAAGACCTTCAGCATGGCTCTCTACCTTATGGCTAGCTGTTGTTCCTGATATACCTTTTAACCTTTTTTTTTTTTTATCTGCACAAGGAATTCAAAATGAGAACAGTATATCAAAAGCTATAACATGGAAAAATTCTATTGACAATGAGAATAATATTTGTATATAATTTAAAGTATAAATACCTGTTATAGGGTAAAAAAAAAAAAATTAAAGTTTAGTAAAGCAAGAAGAAACTTTTATTCAACATATTCAAAAAGGCAAAAGTGGGAAGCTGAGAAGCATGCTGCTACAGCCATGTCAGCCGAATCCAAAGAATATTACATAGTCATCAGTATATATTAACATTACAAAATGGGCAAAGCCATTCAAAGCTTCATCCTTTCACACACTGGCTAGACTGTGATCCTACATTTGAATTGCCTTTCTCAACTATCATTGGTACAGATTGCAGTAATGACAGTCAGGAGGGTCTTCATTGGTCCAAAACATTTTCCATTCACTAAATGCTAATAGAAAAAGATAGGAGTGGAAAGTCTTTTGTGTTCTGGCTTATGTGAAAGCTTCTCTAAAAGATATTTTCCAAGATTATCCTATCTATTGTCTTTATACCTCAGGGCCCAGTTGGTGTGTCCTCGTGACCCCTTGTGAGCCCAGCTCCAGCTGGGTCCCACTCTCTATGCTCAAGAGCAGGGAATAATGACTCCAATATTACTTCCTGAGTCATACCAAAGCTTTAAAAGAAATGCACTTAATCATTTGTCTAAGAGAAAGAAAGGCCCAAAAGTCATTTTTATGGCTCATACAGTGGCGTAGTGGTTAAGTGCTAAGGCTGCTAACCAAACAGTCAGCAGTTCAAATCTGCCAAGCACTCCTTGGAAACTCTGTGGGGGAGTTCTACTCTGTCCTATAGGGTTACTATGAGTCAGAATCGACTCAACGGCACTGAGTTTGGTTTGGTTTTTTTTTGACACCCAAGCTATACAAGCCCTACCCTCCTGTCTCACTTCAATGTTTCAGCTTAAACATTTTAAGCCAAAAGCAGTACCTATAGTTTGTAATGAAGGCTCCTTGGTGGTGCAGTGGTTAAGTGCTCAGCTGCTAACCAAAATGGTCAGTGGTTTGAACCCACCAGCCATTCCTTGGAAGAAAGATGTGGCAGTGTGCTTTCCTAAAGATGTATGGCCTTGGAAACCCTATGGGGCAGTTCTGCACTGTCCTATAGGGTCTTTTTGGATCAGAATTGACTCACTGCCAATGGGTTTGGTTTATGGGTTTTAATTTGTAATTACAGTCAAGGGTTTGCCTTGTGTTATGGATTAAATTATGCTCCCCCCCCAAATACGTGTTGTGAATTCTAACCTGTATGTCTGTAGTTATAATCCTGTTTGGGAATCGGTTTTCTTTGTTATGTTAATGAGGATTAGTGTAGGGTGTATCCTGAGTTAATCTCTTTTGAGACGTAAAAGAGATTAAACAAGGAGGCAGGGGAGAAATGAGGTAAAATAGATGCCAAGACACATGGAGATGTCCAAGGAACCAGGAAGCAGAAGCTGAGCAACAAGGACCTTTCTCCAAAGCCCACAGAGAGAGAAAGGCTTCCCACAGAGCTGGTGCTGTGAATTCACTCTTCTAGCCTCCCCAACTGTGAGAAAATAAATTTTTGTTTTTTAAAGCCATCCACTCGTGGTGTTTCTTTTATAGCAGAAACTAGATGACTAAGACACCTTACAACTTTCCACCCCCTCACGCCACACCCACTACAATAAAAATATCAAATCCAAAGCCAGAATTTTTAAATAGAAGGGACAAGTTTATTTAAAACATAAGAGTATTTAACAAAACTTCCTGGAGGCATAGTGGTTAAGAGCTATAGCTGCTAACCAAAAGGTCAGCAGTTTGAATTCACCAGGCACTTCTTGGAAACTATGGGAGAGTTCTACTCTGTGCTATAGGGTCGCTATGAGTCAGAATGGACTCAGTGGCAATGGGTTTGGTTTTTGGTTTAATTGAATATTGGAAGAATGTGCTATATACTTTCTGTTTTAAGGTTCGCACTGTTTGTCAATATTTTAATTAAAAAGAGAAAGAAACAGCATTTCATAGGGTTGTCAAGGCTTTTACCTTTTGGAAGCAGATCACCATGCCTTTCTTCCTTGGAGACATCTCTGTATGGGTTGAAACTGCCAACCTTACCATAAATAATCAATCACTTAACTTCCTGAACAAAACACAGACTCCTAACAAGATACAGAAGAGTTTTATAACCCTAAAACTTACCTCTTGCCACTTTCCAGTCAATTCTCCATGTAGAAATAATCTCTTATCGCAGGTTCATCTTGGCAGTCCTCGGAATTCATGTAAAGGAACCATGTGATATGTATTTCATGTATGTCTGACCTCCTTCACTCATCATATATTTGGGATTGATCCACATCTTTGCATGTATTAGTTTTTCCTTTTTTATTGGTGAGTAAAATTCATTGCATAAATATAACACAATTTTTTTATTCATTTTCCTATTAAGGCATATTTGGGTTGTTTATAGTTTGGGATTTGATGAATAAGACTAATAGCTGTACCTTTCTGCATAATAAAAAATGTGGAAGGATGGAGTCTATAAATTATTTTTAAATATTAAAATTTGTAGGACTGTTTAAATATCACCTAGCTTAGCCCATGCCACAGGCTCTGTCTCATCAAGCAAATTAATTTTTAAATGCCTGAGTCTCATCATTTTTTTTTTTTTTAGTTTATCACACTGATTTTCATCACTTAAATAGTGATGATTTCATACTGATCCCAGCCAATCATCACATAGGTTGAAAAATGGTCTGAGCTTTCTCAATACCAGATTGCTACACCATTGGCATATACCAAGCCAAAACCAAACCCATTGCCTTCGAGTGGATTCCAATTCATAGTGACCCTATTGGATAGAGTAGAATTGCCAATAGTGTTTCCAAGGAATACCTGCTGGATCTGAACCTTTTGGCCAGCAGCTGAACCCTTAACCACTGAGCCACCAGGGTTTCCACTGGCATATAGACATGGCTAAAGCCAGTTTTTAAGCAGATCCAGTAATGTGGAAAGGTAAAGCAACTAGCTCAGTTGGTTGCCTGCATTGGTCAAATTCAACAGGAAGTTGTTCTCTTCATCAAATAATCTGCACTTTTTTTTTTTTTGTCGACAGGTAAAGCATACGGCTAAGTTATGATTCCCACCGAAGACCAGGGAACACTTTTTTTGCAGTCTTCGGTGAGAAGTCATCTAAAAGGAAATGATTATACTTGTCATTTGCCTGAGCTATTATTACAGCACTGTCCATATTGCCCCAATCATGGCATTTTAGGGGTATTCTACTCCCCATCTTCAGAGCACAACACATTTATATATAAATCAGCTTTTCTCATTGTCATCAGCTGTTAGCAGAACTGTTCTTCTTGCTAATTTTTAGTAAGGTTGCTGAGCTCCGTTCGTATTGTATTTCCTTAATTTCCTTTGAGATTGAACTTATTGATGGAATTTAATAATTGATTGCCAAGAGGTTAGAGACTGCAGTTCTTAAGAATGTTAAATCAGTCATATTAAATGGTGTCTCCTTCACAGAGAATTAATCTAAACCAGAGAAGACTTGAAACTCTGTAAGACAGCTTTTGTGGATCAGTTAGGTTGACTGATCATCAATAAGTCTAAGCACCAAATTGAGACTTGCAATTGTCTTCTCGACAAATAATGGGTAGTGTCATGTTTACGTGTTTGGAAGGAGGCTAGGAAGAGGGGGTTGGTTACAGTGATCATTCTCGATGGCTTGCATGTGTTCTAATGAGAAATCCCCTGAACTGCTTACTCTTGTTCCTCCACTGATATAGCATCCTCCATTCCCAGACTTTTTTCAGATTTGTTTGTTTTGTTTTTTCTTAGCTGTCGTTTTTTTGTAGTTTTGATGTAGTATTGTATTTTTCCTCTTTGGTGTTCTCTGACCTTCTTGATTATGTGGTTTGGCATCTGTAATTAATTTTGAAAAATATTTGCCCACTAAAAAAAAAGAAAAAGAAAATTTTTTTATTGCTTCAGATATTTCTTTTCCTCCAGTCTATCACTTCGTTTGATATGTCAATTATACATGTTACACCTTTTGATATTGTTCCATCTTTCTTCAATATTCTGTTCTATTTTCTTCTTTTTTTCCCCCTTGAATTTCATTTTCTTTGAACCTATCTTCAAGCTTACTGATTCTTTACTTGGCCATGTTTAGCTTATTGATCTACTCGCGAAAGATGTTCATCATTTCTGTCACAGTGTTGTTAATATTTATCATTTCCTTTTTTTTTTAGATTATTTCTTGGAACTTCCATCTCTAGGCTTACATTACCCATCTGTCTTTGTGTCATATTTACTTTACTTTTTAGAGCTCCTAGCATATTAATCACGTTGTTAGTTGTTGTTAGTTGCCATCAAGCCAACACTGACTGACTCATGGTGATTTTATGTATAACAGAACAAAATGTTGCCTGGTCCTGCTCCAACTTTGTGATCCTTCGTATGTTTAAATCCTTTGTTGCACCTACTGAGCTGGCAGGAGCATCTTCCAACACTATATGAGACAATATTCTTTTGTGATCCATAAGGTTTTCTTTTTTAAAATAATTTATTTACTTTTTGTTGTTGTTGTTGAGAATATACACAACAAATATATATGCCAATTCAAGTTTCTACATGTTCCATATTCTTGGCTTTGTACAACCATTCTCCTCCTCTTTTTCTGAGTTGTTCCTCCTCCATTAACATAAAATCACTGCCCTCTAAGGTTCCAATATAATCTTTCTAGTTTCTGTTGTCAGTTTGATCCCATATAGATAGATCTTAAAAAAAAAAAAAAGCATAATGGTCAAGGCAGATATTCACGTTAGCTGATTTTCAGAAGTAGAAAACCAGGACTTCCTTCCTAGTTTGTCTTTGTCTTGGAGCTCTGTTGAAACCTGTGCACCATGCTCGTATGTGAAATAATGGTGGCATAAATTCCAGCATCATAGCAACATGCAAACTAGCACCACAAACAGACAGGTAAATATTAATCTTAGTTATTTTAAAATTTTTGTCTGATAATTCTGAAACCTGTGTTATATATTAGTCCGTTCTGTTGCTTCCTTTGTCCTTTCATCCAGTTTTCTTTCTCCCCCCTTTCTCTTACTTTCTAGTATGCTGTTAGTTACCATAGAGTCCGTTCAGACTCATGGTGACCTTATGTTTAACAGAAGAAAACATTGCCCAGTCCTATGCCATCATCAGAATTGTTGGTATGTTTGAGTTCATTATTGCAGCCACCCTGCCAATTCATCTCTTGGAGGGTTTACCTTGTTTTCACAGACCCTCTACTTTACTAAACATTATGTCCTTTTCTAGTCATTGGTCCATCCTGATGATGCATCCAAATTAAGCAAGATGGAGTCTCACTAGATAGATTTGTTCATTCTTCTGGCAGTACACAGTGTATTCAATATTCTTCTCCAACACCACAATTTATATGTGGTCTTCTTTTTTCATTGTTCAACTTTCACATGCATCTGAAGTGACTGAAAATGCCACGGCTTGGGTCAAACTAACCTTAGTTACTAAAGTGACATCTTTGCTCTTTAAGATTTGCTCAGTGCAACGCACCATTTGGTTACTTGACTGCTGCTTCCATGGGAATTGATTCTTGATCCCAGTAGAATGAAATCCTTGATAAAATCTATTTTTTCACCGTTTATCATGATGATGCTTTCATTTTCTTTAAGTTCAGGTGTAGCCCTTTATTGAAGGCTGTAGTCTATGACCTTCATCGGTAGGTCATGCTTCAAATCATCTTCACTTTTTGCAAGCAAGGTTGTGCCACTGGCATATTGCAGGTTGTTCATGAGTCATAAAGAGCAGCATAGATATAAAAATGAAAAAAAAAAAGAGCACAAATGTAGGAAAGACAAATGCCTCATAAAGATCACCAATGAACCTAGAAATGCCAGGGCTACAGAAGCTGAAAGAGACCAAGATCGTCCCCCAGAGCTGGCAGAGAGAAAGCCTTTCCCTATTGCTAATGCCCTGGATTCAGACACCTAGCCTCCTTAAATGTGAAAAAATATATATAAATATAGGGTCACTATGAGTCAGAATTGACTTGATAATAGTGGGATATATATATATATATTCTTTAAAGCCACTCATTTGCGGTGGTTGTGTTACAGGAGCAATAGGAAACTAAGATACCCCTCCTTAGATAGAGTCTGTGTAATTCACAGTTACTATGTGTTTTTTTTTTTTTTTTTTTATGTTGGAGCCCATTTGGTGTGGTAGTAGCTGTGAGGGGATGGAAGGAATTCTATAATCTTAGGTTAAATCTCAGCCTTTCCTAGGCCTTTGTGTCTGGGATTTGACTTTCACAAGTGTTTCTTAACTTTTTTGTCCTCTCTTTCTTAAGTGAGACCCTGGATGGTACAAATAATAAGCACTCAACTACTAACTGAAAGACTGGAGGTTTGAACCCAACCCGGAGGCACCTCGGAAGGTTCGTTTCACTCTAGAGTACATGATTCAGAATCGACTCAAGGGCAACAGGTTTGAGTGTTTCCAGTTTTATGTGAGACAGGAAGAACTGGAGTCAGGAAAATGAACTCCTCCTTGGTGTCACAAAACCAAAACCCATTGCCTTCAAGTCAATTCCAACTCATAGCAACCCTATAGGACAGAGTAGAACTGCCCCATAGAGTTTCCAAGGAATGCCTGGTGGATTTGATCTGCTGACCTTTTAGTTAGCTGCCAAAGATAGCTCTTAACCACTATGCCGCCAGGGTTTCCTGGTGTCACAAGGCCCTAGAAAATCCTTTGCCTTGGAGAGTAAGTCTTTTTTTGTGGGCACACTCCACATATTTCAGAATTGTGATTTTCCCCTCTCCCTATCAGAGACATGAGGGCATCTTTCTTGGCTCTTCAGAATGAGAATCTGCTGAGGTTCCTGGAAGTGAATACCATGAAAGTGTGGAGGCCCCTTCAGATGGTGGCTCTCAGGAGTTTCTCATTCTCAAGGTAGTCCATACAGCATCCAGTAATTCTTCAAAATTACCTTTTTAGCAATTCTACCAGTTTATGGGGCTGGGGAATTTTGCTCAAGGTAAAATGATCTCTGTGATTTTCTGATGCACCTGTCTCTCCATATTTCAGCACGACAAGCTTTCCCTTTGACCTAAATTCTCTGATGGGACTTAAAAAAAAAAAAAAAAGGTTTTTCAGTTTGTATTTTTTTTTCCTTGTTTTAAGAATATGAGTGATTGATGACTTCCACCTGCTTTATATATCTGAGCTGAAATAGGATGCCTTAATTACATCATACATATTTTTATAAACATGAATCCACTACTAAAAAAATTAAAAACCTTGGATCTCAGTAATAATCTGTAACCTAGATTAGTTCCACCATCTTAACTATCTACCTCACTGCCCAAGTGAGGTAACTTTCATCTTGGATTCTGTTTTATCATAGTAAGCCTGGCAGTTTTGGTTATATCATTACTTTTTATTAAAATAATTACTAAACATATTGTTTGAGATGTTTTTAGCTTTATAAAATATTCATTATACTATGTAATATCTTTTCGGAAACCCTGGTGGTGTAGTGGTTAAGTGCTGCAGCTGCTAACCAAAGGGTCGGCAGTTCGAATCCGCCAGGCGCTCCTTGGAAACTCTATGGGGCAGTTCTACTCCATCCTATAGGGTCGCTATGAGTCGGAATCAACTCGAGGGCACTGGGTTGGGTTATGTAATATTTTGGGCCCACCTTTTTTCTTACTAGTCTGTTATAGATTCTTTCATATGGCCACATATCACTGAAATTTATTTTCAACTTCTATGGAAATTTCAGTGTTTGACTCTACCCCAGTTTTTTAACTTATATTCCACTGATAAAAATTTGGGTTGTTTTCAAAATTTTGTTTCCGTGAGTAGTATAATTATAACCTTATTGTGCACGTCTCCTCTTATACGTACCCATGCATTTCTCTTCCTTATTTACATAGAAGTGGAAATCTTACGTTTTGAGGTATGTAATCATTGAGACTTATGCAGTATTATCAGATAAGTGCATCTGACCCAAACCTTGTTCATATGCATGTACAAGTTGGATAATGAAAAAGGAGACAAAAGAATAAATGTGCTTAAATCGTGGTGTTGATAAAGAATTGAATATGCCGTGGACTGCCCAAAGAACTAACACATTAGTCTTAGAAGAAATACAGCCAGAATATTCTTTAGAAACAAGAATGGAGAGATTTCGTATTACTTTTATGAAATCATTGGGAAAACCAATCACTACAAAGGACATTATTTTTGGCAAAGTAGAGAGCCAGCAATAATGAGGGAAATCCTCAATGAGATGAATTAGCACAACACCATCAACGATGAATTCAAACATGTCAAAGATTATCAAGATGGTTTTCCAAAGCATTTTTATTAATTTCCACTCTGGCAAAAAATTTATTAGAGATCCCATGTCTCTGCATGCTTTCTAACACTTTATTTTTTAGACATGTAGTTATCGCCAATTGATGTGAAATTGCATTAAATTGTCATATTGATTTGCATTTTCCTCACAACGATTTTTCATATGCTTATAAGCCATAGGTGTTTTGTCTTCTGTTAAGTGTCTTTTCCTGTCTCCTATTTTTATTGAAATTTTTGTGCTTTTGCTGATGACTTATAAAAGTTTTTTACATAATCATTTCACCAATTCTTTTTTTTCAATTTTTCAATTGAAACAGTGTAAAAGTGGTATTTGTCTGTTGATAAGTACAATTTCTTAATTGTAACACAATCAACATTTTTAATAGTTAATGCTTTCCTCATCAAAGACATATATCCAAAACATAAAATATACATATGCTCACATTTTGTGCTAAAAATCTAAAAGACTAAAAACATTATTTTCAATAAAATGTTATTTTTTATTGTATAAGATAGGTCTCAATTAATTTTTATGTGAGTTAACCATTTTTGTAGCTCCATTTGCTGAATATTCTTTTCTTCCTGGTCTTATATATCAACTGTGTCATATGCCATAGCTTTGTACATGTTTGGGTCTGTTTGTGTACTCTTTAATCTATCATATCAGTTGTGCTGACATCCCTGTGTATATATCTTACTACCAATACAGTATCGCAGTTACTTCTTATGTCTGGTAATGCAAGTCCACATTCCTTATTCTTCTTCAGAAGTGTACTTGTTATTTTTATCCCTTTTTTTTTAGGATTCTTAAAATATTCATAATAAATTCATTAAATTCCAACAAAACATGTTGAGATGTTGATTTTAATTTAATTTAAATATCAATTTGGAAAGATTTGACATCTTTAAGTTATTAATTTTTAAGTAGAATAAGTATATATTTATTTAAATAATTCATAATTTTTTTGTAGCTATGTTACATATCTTTTAGACACATCTTGTAGGATATTGTCCCAGATGCCTGATTTTTTTTGGTCACTTTATCTTTGTAAATCACTGGTTGATTGTATAGATAAATGGAAATGGCTTTTATATATGTTATAACCACTCACAATGATAAGTTCCCTAAAATATTTGATGCTTTATCTTTGGATATTTTAGTCTTTATATGTAATTGATTACAATGTAAACAAATATTGAAGGTTTGTTTTGTCTATTTCTTTTTTTTTATTTTTTAATAAAATTAGCAAGTACCCTCAATGTATTATTAAATAGAATTAAACTAGTGGAAGTCATTGTCTCTTTCCTGATCTAAAAAGAGTTCCCTTAATCCAATGTTTTCTACAAACATTCAACTTAAGTTTACTCTCTATTTTTTCCTGTTTACATTTTACTTTTCTGTTCTTAATTTCCAAGGATGGGTGATGGATTTTAAACACTCTTGATTCTTGATCTATCCAGTCATCATATAAATTCTTTTTTATCACACAATTAATGCTTATGTGCTTATTTATGGGGTCCTGGTGGTGCAGTGGTTAAGAACATGGTTGCTAACCAAAAGGTCAGCAGTTCAAATCCACTAGCTGCTCCTTGGAAACTCTATGATGCAGTTCTACTGTGTCCAATAGAGTGTCTATGAGTGGGAATCAACTCTACGGCAATGTGTTTGGTGCTTATTTAAATCCTGTGAATTTCATTTATAGATTATCTTAAATAAATTAAAACTTCCTTATATAACTTATGCAATTTAACTTGGTAATGTTGTATTTTATTTTTTATATGTTATTGGACTTGTCTTTGATCATATTCTATTTAGAATTTCTACATCTCTATTAATAAAGCAAAAATTTAGTTTTTCATTATTTTATTGTTTTTATGATTAGGATGTCAGTGTTTTCTAGAGTTCAAACAATAGGTGTTGCATAGTTCCATTTTTTTTTTTTTTTTTTTCTCTAAAACAGACATATTGGGATAGCTTTACTTGGAAGTTATTACAAAACTTACCTGTGACCCATCTATTATTGGTTGCTATTTGGAGGAGAGTTTTTAATCACTTTTTTTTTTCAATAGTTATAGAACTATTTGATGATTTTGTTTGTTATATTTTTCCAAGTTTTTTTTTATTTATTGTAAGTTTTCAAAGACTTTGCCTTATAGTTTTATTCTCTTAAGTACTTAATCTCTATCTGAAATTTCTCTTCAAAAACAGAATTGTTTGTTTTTAATTCTCTTTCTTTTTTGATCAACATTTCTTTTAGACATCTCATGTCATTCTGTGACTCTTCCCCTTTTGTGTTCAATGTGTGACAAATTTTAGAAGGCCCCATATTTTCAAAGTTCTTCTCATTTAATTATTTGAGAAAACCACTGCATTGTAGTTTAGCAGAGTGTTACTGCTGAAAGCTATTTTATAAACTTTGAAACTCGCTTTTTGTATGTAATTGATTGTTCTGGAAACTGATTTTTTTTTTTTTTTTTTTGGCATTTTATGCTTAAATGTTACTAAGATGTGTCTGAATGAGGCTTTTCCCTAACTCTCTTCTTTGGCATTGGCTATCTACTCTGAAGTCTTTTTTTTTTTATTCTGGAAAAAATATTTCCATTATTATTTTAAATATTTTCTCTTTTTTCATTTATGTCTTTCTGGAACTTTGGTCATTCACATGATTACATGCCTATTTCTACCTTACTATTTATTTAACCAAAATCTTTACCTATTAAGGAATATTATATGTTAATTTTCAATATCTTGAATTACAAAAATTTCCTATCTCTTTAAAGATAATTTTATTAAAAAAAAAAAAAAAAAACTTATCTGTTCCAATCAGTCTGCCTTGTGTGGAGTTACACTTTGTGTTTTTTTCTTCTCCTTTAGAGCCATAACTATTTTGTTTTGTTTTGTGGTCCTCCAGATACCCTTTGCCCTAATGGTAAGAGACCCTGGTGGTACAGTGGTTAAGAGATAAGGCTGCTGATCAAAAAGTCAGCAGTTCAAATCCACCAGCTGCTCTTTGGAAACCCGACTGGGCAGTTCTACTATGACCTGTAGGGTCGCTGGAGTCAGAATCTACTTGACTGCAATGGGTTTTTTTTTTTTTTTTGGTTTAACGGTAAATAAAGTCTAGCCCATAATTTTTATCTCTCCTTGTTTGTTCATGTAGACAGGAAAGAGTAAAGCTCAGAGCAGAACCACTGTGGACCCGAGCCTTAAGCAGAAGTTTGATTAGGCAGCAAGGAGCCCTGTGTGAACAAGTTGTCAGTCTCCATTAGTTATTCCTCTCAACAGGGGTTTGATGCTGTTCAGATATTTTTCTGTAAGGTCAGTGGTGCTAACACCTATCTCATCATGCTGATGGCATTAACGGAATGACATTGATTATCTCAATGCAATGTGTGAAAGAGGGCACAGCACTGAGGCTTCTGCTTTGTCCCCCATGTATCTCTCATCACTGCACCTGCTGCTACATGTCCAAACTTCAGCAGCCTGTCTAAAATGTGAAAGAGTTCAGTTAGCCTGGAGTTTTCTCATCTTTTGTTTTAAATGTAAATTCTCGTATTCTTTTCCTCTCTCTCTTCACTTCTACACAGTTGATTTTGGGGAAGGGGAAAAAAAAAAAACTGTTTCTATTGCTTCTCACAGGTTAGGCTCAGGATCTCTTACAAACCACCAAAACCAAACCCAGTGCGGGCAAGTCAATTCCGACTCATAGCAACCCTATAGGACAGAGTAGAACTGCCCCATAGAGTTTCCAAGGAGCACCTGGTGGATTCAAACTGCTGACCTCTTGGTTAGCAGCTGCAGTACTTAACCACTACACCACCAGGGTTTCCAGAAATCTTACAACGGATTTCAAAAAGACTAATTTTTTAATCGCTCTTTACTTTTGAAATTACAAACATTAAAAGCTTCTAAATTTGTCTCTATTGCAGAGACCAGGACCCCTGTTATGACTACAGGCATAGGCAGTTCATTCTCTAATATCAGGGGTGACAATAAGCAGCCTTAACCACAGCTAATGCATTGTTTGATATGAATATGATCACACAAAATTATCCCTTTAATATAGTCAACTCATGATGAAATAGTTATTGTTAGAACTGGTTTTTAATACAGAATGTTTAGAGAACTAAAAAGCGTTGTAAAAAATACCTTTGAAATCTTACATAAAGATCTTCCAAATTAACTGTTTTATCTTCATAAGTAGTAAGTTTTGCTGAGAAATTTTTATCTTAATGGAAAACAAATTATGATTAAACCTAATGGAAACTTAAGAGTAAATTGAAAGGATTCATCTCTATAATTACATTTCTTGCCAAAAGCATGCAAATCAACCTCCATTTGTCAGCATTAAACCTAATTAAATTTATGGGACATATGTCAGACCATTTTTAGAATGTTT
This sequence comes from Elephas maximus indicus, assembly GCF_024166365.1. Lineage (NCBI taxonomy): Eukaryota > Metazoa > Chordata > Mammalia > Proboscidea > Elephantidae > Elephas > Elephas maximus. The sequence continues at coordinate 38,190,201 of NC_064836.1, read as the reverse complement.
TATTTTAATTATGCTTGCAAAATTTGGATTTGAAGGATATATAATGAATCTGTACATTATTTTTTCTACATTAGCTTAATTTTCTATTGTAATAAATAACATATGAATGTATAGAGTCTAAGAACTTATGGATCCAATGAGTTTATGGATCTTTCAATTCATTTACTTGTTTTTAACTCAGTTTTTTAACTGAACGTCATCACTGTTGAAGTGTCTCTGTTGGAGATAAAGGCTTTGAAACAAAGTTTGAATCAGAAATAAATTTGTTTGATTTTAGAGTAGAAAATGAACTACTATTTTCCTTTTAATTTAGCAAGTCAAACACTAGAGTTAAAAACATATACATCCTTATGTCAACAAAACAACACAGATCATGTAAATTATTTTAAAAAATTGCCATTGTTAGGTGCTGTCAAGTTGGTTCTGACTCATAGTGACCCTATGTACAACAGAACAAAACACTGCCCAGTCCTGCGCCAAAACTATATATCCATTAAAAAATTGACAATATCAAGAAAGGACTTTTCTTAAAATTAGGAGGTATTTAAAAGTTGATGATTATAAAAAAAGTACAGATTAATAATAGCTGTTTATTAATATGATTCAAGCAAAAAAGATAAGAAAAACTAGAGTATTGTAGCTTAAATTTACCTAAAAAATTAAAACTCTACTGTACTAGTATCAAAGTCCATCCTAGGATGAATTTAAAGGTTGTATGTGCAGCATAAAAATTAATGAAACTCTCATATAAGGCTTAACAGAAACTAAGCTAAATATATACACACAATAATTCTTTTTCTAAAAAAGTTTAAGTGGCTTTGCAAACACTTATTTTCTTTATACTTGGCACCTCCTGTATAATATCTCCTTCTAACTAGAATTAAATATTAGATCGGCATAAAATGATGCAAAAGCCACATATAAAAGGCATCGAGCCATTTGATTAAGGTTTCTCCATGATATTTCAATAAAGCAGTGTATAAATTTAAGTATGCACAGTGCCCTAGGTTACACAAAGAAACTAAAAGTTATAGAATAGCCACCAACCACTATTAATGCAAATATATCACTTTTCATGTCATTTTTCTCATTTAAAATTAAAATATAAATCCTAATTGCTTAGGTGACAAGATATTAAAAATGTCACTTTGCATTAAGAAACTTTACACATTGTTTTTAATCAGTCAAGATAATAATTATATGGTAACTGGTAAGTACCAGGCTGTATATATATGTATATATATATATATATATATATATATATGAAATCACCTTTGATTTACTTTTGTAGAAAGAACTGCTCACATCCTACCCATAATTAATGTGAAGCTCTGTTGCACATCTTTCTGCATATTACTTCAGGTAATTTATGAGAACACCTGCTGGTAGTGAACAATGAAGTTATCAGCTATCTGCTTTAAAAAGCTTTCAAGTACCAATTCTGAAAGGCTGATTGTTCATTTGCCAATTATATAGTATTCACAGTGGCATATATTCAATGACATTACATCCCCTCATTACAGAATTACCTCAGTTAGAAGCTATGAGCTCAACAGAAGTACCGTCACCATTATCTCTATATTGGCTATGATTTGAAAGCTTATTTTCATTAGTCTCCTTTAACATTTAAAAGCACCAATTTGAAAAGAAAATCTAATAACTCAAAAAAATTTTGGCATTAATCTTCATTTTGTAAGTGTCTATAAGTCGCTTTAATACAGAGATCATTAGAAAAATACATGTTTAAATTCTGCTTGCTGAATATTTTTGTTTTATAATGCAAAAACGTTTATTTTAGATATTCTTTAAATTGATATTAGATGGATTTTATTTTATTAAAATGAATTTCTAAAAATCCACTAATACTGTAAAATAATGAGATGCAATTTTTCTGTGCTTCAACTAACTAAAATTATCAGTGCCAAATTAGGATATGGAAAATACAATATTTTTCAAAATAATAATATAATTTTGTTTAATAAACATAACATAAAGGATTGAATAGAATGACATTAAAATAAATGTTTGCAGTGGTAATTTACTAATGTATATAAAGTACTTAAATAATATATAAGAAACACGTTTTCATCACTATATTGGTATTTTAATCTGTTACTCACTGGGACATCTATTGAGTTTTAATAAATTCCATGAATTCTCTAATAATCATGGAAACTTGACAATTTATAATAAAATATGATATGCTTAAAATGATTCACATCAAATGCAGCTGGGTACAGGAGAACAAGGACAAGGTCATTGAAAGTTATTAATTTTTGAATATTTTATTTTAGCTGAATGCTTGGATATCCCACTTTTTATTTTAATTATGGAGTACACTTGTCAAGGAAACATCTTTTCCCATTCAGAATTTTTAAAAGGTTGTGCAAAGAGCTTCCCTCATTAATTTTTCTTCTCAGTAATCTGTAGGTGTAGTGGATGGCTTGCTATTCTCTTTCCATGATGGTTAGGCAGGGCATTCAAAGTAATATTACTTGATAAAAGTCATAACCATAAAGCTATAGTATAGCAGAAATTCAATGGCTGATGATTAGGTGTATGGAAGCTAATAGATAGATGGATAGATAGACTAGATAGATAGATTAGATAAATAGACAGATGATAGATAGATAGATGATAGATAGATAGATAGATGATAGATAGATTAGATAGATAGATAGATAGATAGATAGATAGATAGATAGATAGATAGATAGATAGATAGATAGATAGATAGATAGATAGATGATAGATAGGTGATAGAGAGAGAGAGATGATAGATAGAGATAGATGATAGATTAGATAGATAGTTGATAGATGATAGATATAGATGATAGATTAGATAGATGATAGAGAGATAGAGAGATGATAGATAGATAGATGATAGTTAGACTGATAGACAGATTAGATAGATAGATAGATACATACATACATACATACATAGATGATAGATATAGAGCAATAGATAAATAGACACCCTGACCCGGAGAATGATTTTGGATTTCTTTTTTTATCCATAACCCAGAGATGGAATGTTATAGATCTAATGTCCCTTATAAATAATTTAAATATGCACATACACTGAGTATTTGTTCAAGAGTTTCATAATAAACTATGTTTTCCATGCAAACAAGAGGCACATGGATGTTGGAGTAGGTTATGAAATTGACATATTCATCCTGTGAAACATAATCTGAGGTAATCATCTGGTTAATTCAAACAAAAACAAAATTGGGGGGGTGTTAAATAACATGATGTAAGATTTAGCCATTCATCATACATATTCTTGTAGGATGAAATTAAATCTAGGTAAATTATTTAATATTTCTTTATGGCAGAACATGGTCTACAAAGTTGTCTGACAAAATCAACTTATTCCTTTTCTTTGTAAAATATCAAACAGTATTTAAATCATAGGTATAATCACCTACAACAATTTGACTATATCTTTAAATTTGTTGTTGTTTTAGGTACCGTCCAGTTGCTTCCAACTCATAGCAACCCTATGTACAACAGAAGGAAACACTGTCTGGTCCTGGGACATCCTCACAAATAGTGTTACACTTGAGCTCATTATTGCAGCCACTGTGTAAATCCATCTCATTGAGGGTCTTCCTCTTTTTTACTGACCCTCTACTTTACTAAGCATGATCTCCTTCTCCAGGGTCTGATCCCTTCTGACAACGTGTCCAAAGTATGTGAGACAAAGTCTCACCATCATTGCTTCTAAAGAGCATTCTAGCTGTTTTTTTTCCAAGACAGATTTGTTTGTTCTTCTGGCAGTCCATGGTATATTTAATATTCTTTGCCAACACCACAATGCAAAGCATCAATTCTTGAGTCTGCCTTATTCATTGCCCAGCTTCCACATGCATAGTGGGCTATTGAAAACACCACAGCCTGTGTAAGGTGCACCGTAGTCCTTAAAGTGATGTCTTTGCTTTTTAACACTTTAAAGAGGACCTTTGAGGCAGATTTGCCCAATGCAATGCATCTTTTGATTTCTTGACTACTGCTTCTGTGAGTGTGGATTGTGGATCCAAGTAAAATGAAAGCCTTTACAACCTCAGTCTTTACTTATCATGATGTTGCTTATTGGTCCAGTTGTGAGAATTTTTGTTTTCGTTATATTGAGGTGTAAACCGTAGTGAAGGCTGTGGTCTTTGACATTTATCAGTAAGTGCTTTTCTTCATTTTCAGCAAGGAAGCTTGTGCCATCTGCATAAGGCAGGCTGTTAGTGAATCTTCCTCCAATCCTGATGCCCCATTCTTTTTTAATATAGCCCAGCTTCTCAGAGTATTTGCTCAGCATACAAACTGAATAAGTATGGTGAAAGGATACAACCTTGATGCACATCTTTCCTGACTTTAAACCACACAGTAGATAAAATAATTAACTAACCTATTGAAATCTTTGGTTTTTATACTTTTTAATACAAAAAAAATATATTTATAGTCATTGGACTTTTTTATTTTTAAAGAATAAAAGACGTTAGATTTTTTCCTAGAAGAAAAATCCATCAATTGCAAAACTAAAAGCTACAAAATCCTTGATAAGGCTTAGATTTCTTAACCTGAAAAGAAGAAATTTTTTTTATTACTATTTATTCTTTTTTTTCATGTTGATGTAAATGTGGTTTGTTTTCATTCAAATTTCAGATTAAGAAACTAGAAATGGGAGAACATCCTGAAACTAAATAGCAGAAGAAAGAAAATAAGAAAAAAATTAAAGCAGAAATCAACATAATTGAAAACAGGCAAACCACAGAGAAAAATTAATGAAACCCAAAACTATCAGTAAAAGTGACAAAATTTCATCTAGACTGACATAGAGAAATAAAAACAGATGTGAATCACCAATATTAGAAATGAAACAAGTGATGTCAGTACAGATCCTGCAGAGATTAAAAAGGAGGTAAGAGGATACTGATAATTTATATGGATAAATTAAAATAAATAAATAAATGGGCTAATTCCTTAAAAACAAAAAATACCGAAATTAAACCAAGAAGAGTCCAATAACCATTAGAGAAATTGAATTTGTAATTTAAAAGCTCTCAAAAAAGAAACGCCCAAACATAGATAGCTTCTCTGGAAAATTTTACCAAAAAATTTTTTTTAAAGATTGATTTATTCCCTATGATGTTGCTGTTGGTGCTAGGTGTCCTTGAGTCGATTTTGACTCAAAGTGACCCCATGTGACAGAGTCGAAGTGCCCCCACAGGATTTTCCAGGATAATCTTCATTGTTGTTTTTGTTGTTAGGTACCATTGAGTCAGTTCAGACTCATAGTGACCCTACGTACAACAGAAGGAAACACTGCCTGGTACTGCATCATCCTTACAAATAATTGTTATGCTTAAGCCCATTGTTGCCGCCACAGTGTCAAACCATCTAATTGAGGGTCTTCCTCTTTTTTTGCTGACCCTCTACTTTACCAAGAATGATGTCCTTCTCCAGGGACTGATCCCTTCTCACAACGTGTCCAAAGTACGTGAGACATAGTTTCACCATCCTTGTTTCTAAGGAACATTTTGTTTGTACTTCTTCCAAGACAGATTTCTTTGTTGTTTTGGCAGTGTGTGGTTTATTCAATATTCTTCTCCAACACCACAACTCAATGGAATCAATTATTCTGTCTTCCTTATTCATCGTCCAGCTTTCACATGCATAGTAGGCTATTGAAAACAGCATGCTTGGGTCAGGCATATCTTAGTCTTCAAGGTGATACCTTTGTTTTCCAACATTTTAAAGAAGTCTTTTGCAGCAAATTTGCCTAATGCAATGCATCTTTTGATTTCTTGACTGTTGCTTTCATGGTGTTGACTGTGGATCCAAATGAAATCCTTGACAACTTCAATCTTTTCCCCGCTTATCATGATGTTGCTTATTGGTCCAATTGTGAGGATTTTTGTTTTCTTTATGCTGAGGTGTAATCTATACTGAAGGCTGTGGTCTTTGATCTTCATTAGTAAGTGCTTCAAGTCCTCTTCTCTTTCAGCAAGCAAGATTGTGTCATCTGCATAACGCAGGTTGTTAATGAGTCTTCCTCCAATCCTGATGCCCTGTTCTTCTTCATACAGTCCAGTCTGAAATTGACCAAACATGTAATCAAGATACATAATAATTACTGGTGATTAGAATGTGAAGGTTGGAAACAAAAAAGAAGGATTTGTTGGAAAGTATAGCCCTGGTGATAGAAACAATGCCAGAAATAACATGATAGAATTTTGTAAGACCGACGACTTATTCATTGCAAAACCTTTTTTCAACACACATAAACAGGGACTGTACATGTGGAGCTCGCCAGATGGAATACACAGGAATCAAATTGACTACATCTGTGGAAAGAGACAACAGAGAAGCTGAAAATTATCAGTTAGAACAAGGCCAGGGGCAAGCTGTGGAACAGATCATCAACTACTCATATGCTAGTTCAAGTTGAAGCTGAAAAAAATTAAAACAAGTCCACGAGAGCCAAAGTCTGACCTTGAGTATATCCCACCTGAATTTAGAGACCATCTCAAGAATAGGTTTGATGTGCTGAACACTAATGACCCAAGTCCAGATGAGTTGTGGAATGACATCAAGGATATCATACACGAAGAAAGTAGGAGATCATTAAAAAGACAGGAAAGAGAGAAAAGACCAAAATGGATGTCAGAAGAGACTCTGAGGCTTGATCTTGAATGTTGAGTAGCTAAACCTAATGGAAGAAATGATGAAGTAAAAGAGTTGAAGAGACGATTTCAAAATGCAGCTAAAGAAGAGAAACTAAACTATTATACTGAAAACCTTTACAACTTCAATCTACAATCAACACCCGAGGAAGCAGTATCAAGAAATCAAATGACATACTGCTTTGAGGAAATCTGGTGCAGAAGACCTCTTTAAAGTGTTAAAAATCAAAGATGTCACCTTGAGGACTAAGATGCACCTGACCAAAGCCATGATATTTTCAGCCACCTCATATGTATGCAAAAGCTGGACAACGCATCAACAAGACCAAAGGAGAATTGATGCACTTAAATTACGGTGTTGGTGAAGAATACTGAATATACCATGAACTTCCAGAAAAGCAAACATATCTGTCTTGAAAAAAGTATAGCCAGAATGTTCCCTATAAGCAAGGATGAGGAGACTTCGTCTCACTTACATAGGACGTGTTGTCAGGAGGGACCAGTCCCTGGAAAAGGACATTATGCTTGGTACAGGGTCAGTGAAAAAGAGAGACCCTGAAAGAGATGAAATGACACAGTGGCAGCAACCATGGCTCAAGCATATCAACGTTGTGAAGGTGGCACAGTACTGGGCAGTGTGGTGTTCTGTTACACATACAGCTGCTATGAGTCAGGACCCACTAAAAGTCACCTAACAAGAACAACAAAAACATATTTAGCATGTTCCAGAAGGGGTTTGTGTAGCACAAGGAGGAAAAGATAATTACTCGTAAATCACTCATAGGTTCAAGGTTCAATCTGGCAACACATTAGTTCTGTACCTCATTCTGTTATGGAGTGGCAGGTGAGAACTTTTCTGCTCTTGTAAACCCTGGATGAAAGAAAGAGGAATTTCCTAGTATGTTATGTATATGTGTCTTATGTAAAAATGATAATTTTTTAAACCACTTATATTTAAAAAATAGCCTTATAAATGTGAGAGTATTTACTTGAAGGTCATCTCTAGAGCACATAATATTTAAGATTCCTTTTTTTTTTTTGGTAACTCTACTAAATCAACATGGGGGGGGAAACACTGAAGGCATTTTAAACCAATTATCTCTATGAATCTAACCAGTATTTTTTCAGTCATCTTCGCTGTTGTATTAGGCCTTTCTATTCTTCAGTGTCACTTCTCATTAACGGACTGGATCTGTTCCTGTCATTTGAAGACTTCTCCACTGTCATTTTACTTCATTAACTGATTATTTTCTAATCACAGTTCCATGCCACTGTTTGATTCGTCAGCTTTTAATGTTCCGCTTAATTGACTCCTCTGTCTAAATGATGTGAGAGGAAATGGGACTGAATTTATCATTAGTGTCTGAATATTGATATAGTAACAACTGAGTTTGGCTGGTCCATTTTCTCGATGGCAAAACTGAGGGAAGCATCCTGCATTCCACACACTTTTCATTGAAGTATTCTTACTCCTTACCCTTTTCAACTTCTCTTCAAGGACAAATAGTTTCAGATACACCTAGGCTTTGCCGATTTTTTGAACTTATATACTTTTTCGTTTTTGGTCTATAAATGTCATTTGCCAGTAATTTAAGTCATAACTCAGTTTGTATTTCATGTAGTTTAGTCAAAATTTTAAATAAAAACCTGTGAATCAAATAAATTGCTGATTAAAGCAAGACTATGTTGGGCCCTTGTTAGTATACTTGGGGTTAACAGTAGTCATTTTACTAAGGAAAAGATATAAAATATGTATGAAAATTTTAGGGTCTAATTTATTTTTCATGTTTAATATTTTCTTAATGCAAGTCTCACTGAGAAGAAATTTGAATGACAGAGAATTTAATAAGCTCAGTTCCATGCAGCAAATAAGTCTAACACCAAAATGTGAGTTCAGTCTACACTCCTATGTAGTGAATCACGTGGGGGGGGGAAAAACTCATTGCCGATGATTTCGACTCCTAGTGACCCTACAGGACAGAGTAGAACTGCCCCTTAGGGTTTCCAAGGAGCAGCTGGTGGATTTGAACTGCTGACCTTTTGGTTAGCAGGCTGAGAATTTAACTATTGTGCCACCAGGGCTCCAATGAATCATAAGACGCCACAGAAATTAGGTGGTACATAGAGTGTTCAAAAAAAGAGAGAAAGGCTGCTTCTCTTCAGGTCATTGGGGTCACCTGTGACATTCTGATTCACAAGCATTCAGAGATTCAGAAGTGTTCTTCGTTGCCAGCATGAGGAATGGGAATCTTAGCCAAAGGTGGGAACCCAGCACTTAGGGCACCCTCTCTTAAGCGTCACAGTATGCCTCCCTCCTGGATTCTCTCCACTTCCATGAGGTGCTGCAGGGCTGCTCTTCATTCTCATAGAAACAACAATCCTCCCTCTTTTCAAAGTGAGTGGAGTCTTCATGTTTGACCTCTTCCTCTCAAAAGCTTTCTTTCTCTCTCCTCCCCTTGTCGAGTATATCCACAATTAGCTTAATCTGCTAAATGCTTTAAACAAAGAATCAGAGAAGATCATTAAATTAATTTGTGCTCGTTTATTGTGGTTATTTCTACCATAGCTTGTAGTCTTCCAAACATTGGGTGATTTCCCAGAACAAAATGATATGTTCATAACTGAAAAAATGTGCCATTTTTCAGAATTTTATTTTTTTAATCCTATTAAGGTGTCCGTGGGCAGCACAAATGATTAAGCTCTCCATTACTAGACTTAAGGTTCCTAACCACCCAAAGGTGCCTGGGAAGACAGGTCTGGCAATCTGCTTCCCAAAGGTCACAGCCTTGAAATCTCTGTGGAACAGTTTACTCTGCACACATTGAGTCACCATGAATCAGAATCAATTTGAAGGCAACTAACAGCAACAACAAAAATTTTAAGTAGAAGGGACTGAAGGCCTTTATCCAAACTGTGCAATGGCAAATGTGGGGTAAATACAGTTACTTCCTCTAAATATAGAGGTTTCTCTTCGAGGGCATCCACCAATTGTGCAGATGAGATTCAGTAGTGTGATATTTGCTCAAAGGACTATTTCCTCATTGCCTGACTATTAAGTTATTTTAAGTTTCAGTTACCCAACGTGAATGAGTCACTGTAAGGGTTTGGAAGAATTTACCCAACTAAGAAGTACTAGTAATTTAATTACAAGCATTACCTTTAATAGCTTAGATAAGTGGCCTAGAAAGTGTAATTCAATGTTAAATTAATTAAAGTTGTAACTTATTTATTATAATTTACGCTCAAGAACGGCTCAAGGAAAGGAGATGGACTTTATATAAAAACAAAAACTTTTACTAAGCTTTTTAGTTGTGTGGAATAGAGTAACCTCAACTTATTAATATCTCCTTAGTCATCTCCAAGTATTGAGAATAAACTGAATCAGAGAACAACTGATAAAGGACAGGGCAGATTTCCCAAGAAAATTTAAAAAATAAATCATAAAGAAGAATATATTTTCTGGCTTTGTACAATATCTACGTGGCCTAGGATTAGTAATAAAGATTGTTCTAATGCCCATTTAACTTGACACATAGTGTTATGGCTTCATTTCATAGTTGAGATTAAGTGCACACATTTACCAAAAAAAAACAAAAACAAAAAGCTCTTTACAACTAATATAATGAATGCCTTTTTTCCAAAGTAAAAAAATTTTCCTTACTTTTCCTGAACCCATTAAAGTTGTAATAGAGGTTTAAACACATTTACTCCATAAGAGTTGTGAAAAATGAACATATAAAAAAATTGCAATCATATTTGTGCACTATTTCACTCCAATATGTTAAAATATTAGAATGCTCATAATTATTATGAACAACGTATAGCAGTTATTCAACTTAGTAAATTTAAGATGGTTGATGTTCAGAAAATATATGCTAGGAATGATGTTAGGTAATTCCAGGTACTTCAACGGTCAACAGCCCAGTTCTTAGCCTTAAAACACACAGTACTATAAATATAAGAGAAGCAGTAAGCAAACTGCTCAACGTAACACAGAGAAGCATGTAATTCAGTCTTGTTTTCCAACCTAATTTTTGGAAACAGATGCTTTAGAATATTTTTGTTTGTTTTTTCCCATGCCAAGTTGATTATAGCCCTTAAGATTTGAGACTTAAAATAGAATGCAAACAAATAAAAATCCGAAGCTGGGAGGAGGAAATTTGGATGAACACAATCATTACTTAGATGTTTCTCGGGGAGACAGCTTAAAGTCTCTTCAAAAGATGGCTTACTGTGGCTTAGTTAATGAAGAGGGTGCTAGAAAAGATAACTGCAAAATTGTCTTGAACATTCTTCGATATAGCAGAATAAAGTCTTCTTGCCATCAATTTTTCAGGAAATAAAGCAAAACACATTGCAATCAGTTAGAGCAAAAGGAAATAGCATCCAGGTCAGACAGATGGTTCAATATGCCTTCTAATGAAGGTCATCTTCCATTCTGGATTGTTCGGCAGACTGACTCAACATGCAAACAAAACAATTATCACAAGATCCCAATACCCAGACAGTAAAATTTCCTATTAAGATTTTCAAACACTTTGGCAGCTGGTTCAGAGTATCTTTCAGATTCAAGTGCCATTTCCCCTCTACCACCACTCCAGTCCAGGTATCCATTACCTCACATATGTTTTATTGTAATAGTCTTCTAGTTGTCCATTCCTGACCCTTCATGCCCTAACATATTTTAAAAATTCTAATTTTCATCAAACATCATATTCGAAGCATCATTTCTTTCTGTTCAAGAATCAAAAATGGATTCCATATTACAAAATAAAAATTTTATCCCTCATTTTTAAGCCTTCCATATTCAGATCTTATCCAAATTTATTTTTTATTCTCCAAAATACGTCAGTGTTCCACACAGCCCATATGTAATGTATGTTGTCAGTCATTTTTGTATGTATTACGTGCACTTGCTCATAATATTTCCTAGCAAAGAATGCCTACATTCTTCTTGCCCTACAAAATGACATTCACCCTTCATGTCCTACATTCTACATGTTTTCTTAACCAAAATGAACTGATCTATTCCTTTCCTGAACAAATATATATTTTTTTCTCTAGTCATTTAATAAATGTTTATGATTATTTCTTTAACTACAGTTCCTTGAGGGTAATGGGCCACATATTTTCCTTGTAACTCTCCAAGGTAGGTATCACACACAATCCTTAGCTTATGAACAGTAGTCCACTCTCCTCCAATCTCACATCCTCTTAATGCTGTAGACAGTTTCAGCAATTAAACATACATCTTGAGGAAAAGAGAAGACATCAGAAGGTAATTCCCTCAACTACCTGCTAAAAAACATGCAAATCTACTAAAAAGAGCAGCCTCTTCTCTAAGATTAAACACTCCACTTATGCTATGGTTCTCATATGCTCATTATCTTAGCTATGAATCATCACTTTTTTTTTTCTGTTTTGATATGCCCCTGTCCACAAGAAACCCTGGTGGCATAGTGGTTAAGAGTTATGGCTGCTAACCAAAAGGTCAGCAGTTCGAATCCACCAGGCGGTCCTTGGAAACTCTATAGGGCAGTTCTACTCTGTCCCACAGGGTCTCTATGAGTCAGAAGCGACTTGATGGCAACGGGTTTTGTTTTGGTTTTTTGGTTTGTCCACAGCTGAATTCCTCTCATTCACTTAAAATCAAATTCCTGCTTCTACGCCACAAGGTGCTGACCTACACAGTCCTTTCTTCTCTCCACTCCTTGGCTTCAGTTAGCATCTATAGGCTGTTTCTGAAAATAACTCCAACCAGATTCTTTTATGAGCTTCAGAAAGCACACCCAGTGGCTTACCAAAGTAATTATTTAGATGACTCAAACATGTCCAAAACCAGGTTCATGATTTTCCTCCAAACCTGATCTACTACTCTCAAGGAATGTAGCATCATCAAGTGAAAAACCTAGAAGTCACTTGTGAATCATAAAATCTAGTCGATTTTACATGTTAAATACCATTTAAAGCCACCCACTTTTTTTCTATCTCCATCCTTATGTTTCCACTAATTTTTCAATAAATTATCATTTCTTTTTGTGTTTATCATACTTCAAGGAAACCACTAAATAATTACTTTCATGTTGCTAAATATATTCACTTGACTTTTCAATTCTGTTAATAATCCTCTCTTTTGATATACCCTCCTTTTTCAGAATACATGGCACAACTATCTTCTGGACACTTTCTCTCTCCTCTTTTCTGATTCATCAATGTTAATCGTATGATTAAATATTTGAGTTTTACAAGGCTCTGTAACCTGGCACTTCCATGTCTGCTGGCGCAGCTAGGAAGCCACATGAAGTGAGTGAAAGCGAAAGAAGCAGCTCTGTTAAGTTGGCCAAGTAAAGGAGCACACTGAGACCTGGGTCGCCATGGTGCTTCTCCGAACTTTGAGTTTATATGAGTCAAGCAAATCTAGCCTGGGGTTCTCAGGAATACCGCAAGGTGGGGCCAGCTTTTTGATTGGTTTAGCCTGAAAAGGCGTTCCCAGGGCTGTCTAGTTCTCTGTGTCTGTTCAGCCCAAGGGGAGGGTCACAAAGTTGGCTTTTCCCCACATGGAAGGGGGTGTGTTTTTTGGCTTCTGATGTCAATAGGTCATACAAGGTACACGGTTGTGGGCACTGCGCATGTCAGGAGGGCCTGAACTGATTCAAGACCGGTTCTGAGTGGACTGGAGACCCGAGCCTCTTGTTTTTCTTACCTGAGTCGGAACTGGAAGTATACCTAAATAAGGAGATATTCCAAAGGCAAAGGTTAGTTCCTGTATTACCTAATAAGATTTCTTAAACTGAGGGAGTTAGTTCTCTATATTACAGAAGGTGGTGGCACGGCCCCTTGTTTATTCAATATGGCCAGCGTACTGCTGGTCTCAGTTCCATCATTGGTCCTCTTGTTTTCTTTCTCTCGATAGGTGGACTTATTCATGCCTGAGACGTCCATCTCCACATACCTGTCTTTTCCTCGATCTTATCTACTTTTAGTAAATAAAGCTTTCCCAGATTTGCCCGTGGATGTCCAGTTTCTCATTAAATGGTCTCCTACATCATGTGACTTTTCCCTTTGTCACTGGTTTAATTTTACCATACGTATGTGAATATACTCTCAATATTTTTCACCAAAATTGGAACCTTAGACATGAGGTATAAGATCACAGATTTTATTTTTTTATTTTTACTTTAATATTTCTTACTTATTGTAAGGTATTTACTTATTGTAGGGTCGCTATGAGTCAGAATCGACTCGAGGGTACTGGGTTGGGTTACTTATTGTATGCAGGCACTTCGTAAATATTTTTTGAATTAATAATTTGTTAAAAGTATGACTGTGATAACATGCATTCAGTGGCGCCATCTTGAGAATGGATAATGAGTCAAACATGTTCAAAATGAGATTCCTGATTCCACCCTAAAACCTGTATCTCTTCCACTGTTCCCTCATTCAGTGAATGCTGTCCTTAATCAAGCCAGAAAGGGACTCATCCCTTCCTTTTATCCTATTTAGAAATTGCTAAGCTGGATAATTTCACAATATGTTTTACCTTAAGGCATGCCAGTTTTGACCGGTGATAAATGATTTCCTTGCATAGAAATCAGGCTGTACTGTAACTCATCTATTTCTTTCAGATACAGGAATGAGTATACATTGCCACACAATAGAATACAAATGTTTACTCATCTTTAGAAATAAATAAACTGATTAATTGTAATGCTAGCATTTGCTCAGCAATTAGTGATCTACTTTAATTGTATCAACATACACAAAAACAAAAACAGACATTTCCCTCCTTTTGTCCATAGAGAGGCACATGAATTGCAATCTCTGAGGCTTATTTGAAAATTAGATTCAGGGAGTTTTAGTATCCATGGATTAAAAAAAAATCATGGTCATATGAACACTAAGAGGATTTAAATGACACATTAAGCCTCTCACTCAATTCAGTGATCCTGTTATTATAGTTACTTTCTGTGTCAGAATATGCCCTGCTTGGTTATGATAGAATATCATATGGTATTTTCATTTTAAAGCAATTTCCATATGTTAAATCATATAGCCTCTGGAAATCTTGATGAATCAAAAGTCACATTAAACATCATGAATGTTTATATTTTATGCAGAAGGGATTTTGGTTCTTTTTGATACTAAATGAGGTATACTTTCAGAGGACTTCTTTCCAAAGACATAATTTTTTGTTAAACCTAAAGCTTCACTGTATTTAAATGTCTACTGATTTAATTAGTCATATCATGTCTTGTGCTGGTGTAATAAGACAAAGCAAGACTCATATCAAACAAAAAAAAATACTGTACTGCCATTCACAAAAGATGTAATTAATGTATTTGAAAATATAGTCAGCCAAGCTGAAAGTATGACTCAAAATATAATTCCTTATAGAATGAAATAAAACTTATTTTAAAAAAATTAAGTGACATTTTAAATCAAGTTCTGAACCGCTGATTTCTTGTACCATACATGGTCGAAAACTCAATCAATCCAATCACATTTGAATTTGAATTTTATCCAAGGATTCTATGATTACAACTCTAATTTCCAAAAATTAAATTGGTTGATATGTCACAAATATATTTCGAAAGAGAAATGCTAGGGACTAAAACTACGTGCTTAAGTAGCACACAGACAGCATGCTTGTCCTGCTTAAATTTTTTAAACAATTTATTTTAGCCATTTCAGATTGAGTAAACTAGGATAGAAGTTATCTGTATGTGGGTGCTTGCACACACACACACCCACACACGCATGTATGTGTGTCACCTAGTTCCGTCACAGTTCTACCGGTTTGTAGTTCTATCATACAGTGTTGAACTATTTCCTTTTTAGTAAAAAAAACTATATTGTTTGGGTGCGTTACAAAGTGACTTAACCAAAATATCCATGCATAATTACTGATTTTTTTTTTTAAGAACAATGGAAATCACAACCTTATTTCTGTACAGGAAACAAATGACAGTGCACCTGTTCTGTGTGCTCAGTATAATCTCATTTCTGTCCTTTTAGGGTCTTTGACTACACTTTGGAACAAATGTTCACTCAGGGCAATATAATATAGAGGCAAGACTAGTTATTATAAATCAACCGTAAAAATCAGAATTCTCCAAATCAGTAACTAATATCCAATTATTTTATAATCAAGTGTTTGATAAAGGTCTTGCTGATCAAATAGTTGCCTTTGAGTCAATTCCAATTCATGTCAACCCCATGTGTGTAGAGTAGAACTGTGCTCCATAGAGTCTTCAGTGGCTGATTTTTCCGAAGTAGATCATCAGGTATTTCCTCCAAGGAGCCTCTGGTTGGCTCAGACTTCCAACTTTCCAGTCAACAGTCAAGCGTGTTAACTGTTTTCACCACCCAGGGACTCCTCAGGTCTTGATAAACCAAACAAACAAACAAACCTGTTGCTGTCGAGTGCATTCCAACTCATAGTGACCCTATACGATAGAGGAGAACTGCTCCATAAGGTTTCGAAGGTATAGTTGGTGGATTTGAACTACCGACCTTTCGGTTAGCAGCTGTATCTCTTAACCAGTGCACCACCAGGGCTTATATTCTGTTCATGTTTTGTGTGGCATGTCTCTACGATATCATAGACAACTCATGTAACAAACACTTTCACAATTAAAAAAAAACATAATAGTAATTTAACAAGTGATCAATTTGAAAATGAACAGCCCTTCAAAATTCATTTATACAAAAGAAAATAACATGTAAACAAAGCCCATTATTTAGGAGTAAACAGCAGAAATGTGCTATCCAGCTGTTCCTAGAACATAGTCTTTTTATAAATGATAGTTAACAAAATCTATGCAGGTTTTCTCAGTTAGAGCAACTACTGTACATATCACACAGTGCACACTTGATTTCTATTTCAAAGTATGACAGATTAGTTTCAGAACAAACTTCCCACCAAGAGCAAAAGGAAATGTATATCTGTTTGAAGGCATCAGAACTCCAAAAAGACAATGAGGAATTCAGGACAAAAGAAAAGTACAGAGAGGAAATTCTAACTTTTACGTTTATTTTTTTTCCAAGGCATTTTTTTTTTCTTTTACTTTTTAATAATGACAAAGCAGATATTGAGAAGCAGGGAGAAATTTAAGCAGTCTTACCTCAGCTGGGAGACCACACTTGGAGTTCAGGAACTGTTAGAAGGAGGCTTGGTAAACATTTTTTTTTCTTTTGTTAGTATCCCTCAAGGGCTACCGCTTGGTGGTTGTGTTGGTAGGTGTCATTGAGTTGGCTCCAACTCATAGCAAGTGTATGTACAAAAGAACCAAATGTTTCTGGTTCCTGCACTGTCCTTACTGTGTCAGTCCATCTCATTGAGGGTCTTCCTGTTTTTCACTCACCTTCTACTTTACCAAACATGATATCCTTCTTCAAGGACTTGTCCCTCCTGATAATGTGTTCAAAGTAAGTGAGACAGTCTTGCCATCCTTGATTCTAAGGAACACTCCAGCTGTACTTTTTCCAAGACAGATTTGTTCATTTTTCTGGCAGTCCATGATGTATTCAAAGGCATCAAATTCTTCTTAAGTCTAATGTGAAATGGAAATAGATAAGATGAAGATTTTACTTCAGCTATTCACTAGCTCAGTTAATCCCAGATTGGATTAAGGGAAATGTCCATAACCTATGCATGCCCAGAACAAATCATTTCTGGAGCAAAATAAAGTCATTCAGAGCCTCATGTTACTTCTAAAATTTTTCTATCTGTTGAAACATTCAACTGGTATTCTGTCAATTCCTGGAGTCTTGTTTTTCATCAATGCTTTTAGTTCAGCTTGGACTTCTTCCTCCAATACCATTGATTCTTGATAATATGCTATCTCTGGAAATGGTTGAACACCAATTATTTTTGGTACAAGTGACTGTGTATTCCTTCCATCTTCTTTTGGTGCTTCCTGAGTCTTTCAGTATTCTGCACATATTGTTATTGTTGCTAGGTGTTGCTAGTCAGTTCTGGCCCATAGCAACTCTATGTACAACAAAAGGAAATTTTGGCCATAGAACCTTCAATATTGAAACTCGAGGCTTCATTTTTAATTCAGTCCTTTCAGCTTGAGAAATGCCTAGCAAGTTCTTCCCTTTTGGTTTTCTTCCAGATTTTTGCACATTTCATTACAATACTTTGACTTCTTGAGCTGCCCTTTGAAGTCTGTTCAACTCTTTTACTTCATCATTTCTTCCATTCACTTTAGATACTCAGTGTTCAGGAGCAAGTTTCTTGAGTCTCTTTTGAGGTCCATTTTGCTATTTTCTTTCTTTACTGTCTTTTTAATGACCTTCTTTCTTCACGTATGATATCCTTGATGTTGTCCCACAACTTGTCTTCTGTCTTTAGTGTTTAGTGTGTCAAATCTATTCTTAAAACAATCTCTAAATTTAGGTGGGAAATACTCAAGGTTGTGCTTTGGTTTCACTGACTTAATTTTCTTCTGCTTCAACTTAAACTTGCATATGAGAAATTGATGGTCTGTTTTGCAGTCAGCCACCGGCCTTGTTCTGGTTGATGATATTAAGCTTCTCCATCATCTCTTTCCACAGATGTAGTTGATTTGATTCCAGTGTATTTTATCTGGCAAGGTCCATGTGTATAGTTGCTATTTATGTTGTTGAAAAGTGGTATTTCCAATGAATAGGTTCTTGGTCTTTTGAAATTCTATCATGCAATTTCCCATGTCTTTTCTATCACCAAGGCCATGCTTTCCAACTGCTGATCCTTCTTTACTTCTAGCTTCCACATTCCAATCACCAGTAATTATCAATGCTTCTTGATTGCATGTTTCAATGTCTTCATCTTTTTCATTAGTGGTTCATGAATAAATTCAAATAGTAGTCATATTAACTGGTCTCCTTTGTAGGTTTATGGATACTATCCTATAATTTATAGCATTGTACTTAAGGATAGATCTTGAAATGTTCTTTTTGACAAAGAATATGATGCTATTACTCTTCAATTTGTCATTCCTAGCATAGATTGTCTGATTCAAAATGGCCAACAGCAGTCCATTTCAGCTCACCAATCCCTAGGATACCACTCTTCAAGTATTCCATTTCATTTTTGACAACTTTCAATTTTTCTAGATTCACACTTCATACATTCCATGCTCTGATTACTAATGGATATTTGCACCTGTTTCTTCTCATTTTGATTTGTGCCACATCAGCAACCAAAGGTCCCAAAATCTTACTCCCTTCGTGTTATTAAGGTTGACTCTACTTTGAGAAGGCAGCTCTTCCCCAGTCATATTTTGTGTGGCTTCCAACTTGAGGGACTCATCATCCAGCACTATATTAGACAGTGTTCTGCTGCTATTTATAAGGTTTTCACTAGCTTTTTTTTTTTTTTTCTTCAGAGATAGACTGCCAAGTCCTTCTTTCTAGTCTGTCTTAGTCTGGAAGTTCTACTGAAACCTATCCACCATGGATGATGCTACTGGGATTTGAAATACTGGTGGTATATCTTCTAGCATCACAGGCATATGCAAGCCATCACAGTATGACAAACTGACAGAAGAGTGGTAGAAGTAAGCAGTAATCATAATTAATTCCTCTATTTTTTACACTAGATGAAATCATTTTCCTATATTCAGTTTTTAATGATTAAGACAGGGGAATGATGAGTGAAAACATCTGTGACTGCATTATTTCCTAATAGGTTGCTTTATTATAAAACAGAATTGGGACAATAATTGGGAGTGAATCACTTTTACTCCTGCAGCTCTAAAATATTGGCTCTGGAATTTATTAGTCTGATAACATAAAATTTTGCTCATTATCCTTGAAATAGTCCTATTACTCAAACACCAATGTATATTATCTACATTTTAAAAAGTAATGCCTATTGTGTATTGCCCAAATTAACTTAGAATGTCGAGACTAATTCCTTTAACTCAGCAATTTCCCTAGTAGCACAGATAATTTATGAATTACATAGTGTAATGGAAGTTTATCTCAAAGTTCCACGTATCACCATCTCTAAAGTTGTTGCTCTCTAATTAGAGTACAACCTGCATTTTTTATGGCTTTAACTGAAGATCAATTTCCCAGTTATTGAATTACATAAGGCCCTGATGGGGTAATACTTATTATCTCTGTCTTATATTTGCTAGACTTTCCCCATGTCTTGGAGCCTGTCAGTATATTTAGATTTTGAATTAACACATTTCTTCATCTTTAATCTGGCGGGAGATCTGACAGCTGGGCTATCTGTAAAGATGATCATCTTTGTAATCTTTGGCCAAGGATATTTGAGAATGAAATAATATTCTGCAAAGTTCTTTTTTGAAAAATTTCCCCTGTGGAGGTATTTTTATAGGGCTGTTTTTGGTGCTCTCATGTGTCTTTTCCTCAAATTTTATGAACAAGACATAATTCCTTCTTTGAATCTCGATTGTTGTAAGGTTGGGGGGGTGGTTTTTGCCTGCACTAGAAGCCAATTTATCCTCATTTTGACAACAGTAACAACAACAAAAAACAATGGCCCTACATCATTGTTACAGTGTAAAGTTATAAACAAGGCAAAGACTCAAGAAATTGGCCATATAAATAATATGTATAAACCTTCTACTCTACAAAGAAAAGAAAAATCTCATATAATTTTTTAGATGTTTATTGATTTTTATTAATACTTGTGGTAGTCATGAAGATGTGCCAACTGATCTCTTACAAGAAAGAATTTCCTATTCATCTGCACAGGCTGCAGTGAGCTGAGACACACCAGTCTCAGTGTCTTCAGGATCCACTTCAACTGTTGAGCTGAAGCCATGTTCTTTCTGGGCATCTTGTAGCCAATGACTGACCGTGGTCATGGAACTTGCACCTGAGTATTTTAGCCCAATGTAAAATTCCTCTAAGGGACATTTTTTTGCTTTCAGAATACCCCACTGGATCGGCTGATACTTTTCCAGATATACAAGACTGTCTGAGACTCTCCCTATCCAATCCTGCTTCCTCCCAGTTCTCCTTTCACAGATGTCAGGTGTTTCATGGTCTGAAGAATTAGTCTGTCAATTAGTCTGTCAGAGAGAGCGAGACCCAATTCTCAGCCCCCCTATCAGAGAATGCTCTGAGCCCAAGGCCTCAGGTTATGTGTCACAGAATCGAATCATAGAGGCAAACCACTCTCCCAAAAGTACCCTGTACATTTATTAAAGCCTCTTGCATAAGTGTTCTCATTGCAGTCTCCTGTATTCTCTTAATTATCTTACCCATTATAATTGCTTCAACTATATATAGTATCCGAGCCCTGCTGATGCAGTGGTTCAGAGCTGGGCTGTTAACCAAAAGGCTGGCAGTTCAAATCCACCAGCTGCTCCTTGGAAATCCTATGGGGCAGTTCTGCTCTGTGCTATAGGGACAATATAAGTTGGAATCGCTCGATGGCAATGGGTTTGTTGGGTTTATATATAATATCATCTCTCTTATTTGTATAAATCAAATCTAGATAGATAGATATAGATGTATATATACACACACGTAGGAATTAAGTATAAATAAGATGAACTTTTTTTTTATTAGTAAAATAAAAGTTCACACACTGTCAATATTTTTGTTTGCTTGAAATCCTGGTGGCAGACATAATAAAACAAAAAGTAAAATACTGTAAGTACCATTTTTTTAATTTTTTTTAGTAGTTTTAGGTAATAATACACTTCTAAAGTGTGTAGAACTTAATAGTTCTGTTCTCAAGGGATCACAACTGACTGCTAACTGAAAGGTTGGTGATTTGAAACCACCAGAGGCTATGGGAAAAAGATGTGGCAGTCTGCTTCCATAGAAATTTATAGCTTTGGAAACCTTGTGGGGTCACTATGAGTCAAAATAGACTATATGGCCGTGGGGAGGGCAGGTATTCTCACGTAAGTGAATTTAAAAATAATAGAATTCTGTGTGTTAAAACACTGAAAGTCGTATCACACATCTAAGTAGACTAAAGGTATTTTCTTATGTCTAGACAGATTTTCTTAAAGTGACCTGACATGCATTTGTTAACACCACATAAACTGAAAGTTGAAGGTTTTTAAGCAGCCTGAGTTCAGAAAAGTCTGCTCAACCTGGGCTGGTTTTTTCTGCTTGTCCTATAGATCATGAGCTGAAGAATATTAAAGAAAAGTTGTGTGTCTTGTTTCCCTAAGAATTAACAAAGTTATGGGCCTCCGAGATACAAAGAGCTCACTTTAGATCATTTTCCATATGCATCTAGCCACGGGCACTAGGCAAATTTTGGTGTTACCAGAATATGTGTGTATCACATATTTACACAACATGAAATACTTTCCCCCATTCATTACCTTACACTGCCCTGTTAAATAAGTTACAGAAACTATGAGATACTTCCCCTGAAGTGGTATGATGCCATTCCAGATTTTTATTGTTTGTGTGTAGTTTTTTTTTTTTTTTTTTAAAGCACATTTGACAGCTGACTTGATCTCATCGTGAAGTGGAAATATAACTGTTTTCTATCTCTATCACCTATAAGCATTGTACAAAAAGGGACTCAATAAATGATAAGTAAGTTAAATTGAAATTACTTACTGACTTTATTACTAAATATTCTGCCTAGCTAGCCCTGGTGGTGTAGTGGTTAAGTGCTATGGCTGCGAACCAAAGGGTCGGCAGTTCAAATCTACCAGGCGCTCCTTGGAAACTCTATGGGGCTGTTCTACTCTGTCCTATAGGGTCTTTATGAGTCGGAATCAACTCTACTGCACTGGATTAGGTAGACGGAAGGATAGCTAGCTAGCTAGCTATATAGATTACTGCCATCAAATTGATTTGGACTCATGACGACCATACACACAATGAAAAAAAATATATATATTGTGTGTGGGCCTGTATCATCCTCATGTCAGAGGCATGTTTGAGCCCACCAATGCAGCTATTGTTCAATCCATTTAACCAAGGGTCTTGCTGGCCCTCTACCAAACATAATGTCCTCCTTCCTTCAGTGATTAATCTCCCTTGATGACATGTCCAAAGCAAGCAAGTTGAACAATATTCTGTTGTGATCCATAGGGTTTTCATTGGCTAATATTTGGAAGTAGATTGTCAGGCCTTTTTCCCCTAGTCTGTCTTAATCTGGAAACTCCTCTGAAACCTGTTGATCATGGGCGATCTTCTGGTATTTGAAATAATGGTGACATAGCTTCCAGCATCACACCAACATGAAAGCCACCACAGTGTGACAAACTGACAGACCAGTGGTGGGTTCTTATTTCAGGGTGTATGTGAGAAGATGGAACATAAAATGCATGGAGACAATGCATCCTAGCTGGTGGCTGAGTCTCCATAAAAAAAAGTAGAAACTCCAGTAGCCTTAACAGGAACTGAGGGAAATCTCTGAGTCTGCAAAGCTTCAATGGTGTGTTATGGTAAAAGAAACCTGTGTAGTTTATCTCTCAATCGGGTTTTACATTCATCACCACAGATAAAACGAGCAAACTGCGCTTTAAGTGACCCAGTCACACAGACTTAATGAAAAAAGTATTACAACCCAAGACTGCAGCATCAGATATGGTCTATTTCTCTACTATGGGTGTCTGCCAGGGATCCAACTTATGCACTCAGCATGAGGAAGGGTTTTGGAAGAGGATGTAGGTGAGCATGTAGGATATAAAACAGAGCATGTAGGATATAAAATATACATACAGACATTCTGTGCAGAAACCATAGATGCAGAGAAAGTGCTGTGTGTAGCTGTTGTCCTACCACTTAGATCACACAATACATCTACTGTGCAAATGCTTACGAGACAAACTTCCAGAAAACTTATACCAACTCTTTCTTCATTGTCTGAATGAAGCTGACATAGCCATACAGCATGCACAGCTGAAGGGGAGCTATCAGAATGAAAAAGAGAGTGCATGTATTCTAAATATCACCAGGCTCAGAGCAACATGAGCTGAGCAAATAAGGGCCATATGGAAGGGAAGAATAACTGAAAGCCCCGCAGCAGCTAACTCATTTCAGGACACATCATTGAAGGCCATTAGGTTCAGGCTCCACCTGTGCTACAGATTAACAAGGTCTGTGATTGCTGAAAGGTGTCTCTAAGGGTGCATTTTTCCAGCGAGGGGAAAAACAATGGATTGCCTCCCATAGAGTTGTTTACAGGCTAGTTGGGAAAGTCACGGGTGTGAGGTTTGATGAATAAGTGGGTGGGCAGATACAACACTCCTTCAGTTAGAACTCAGAAAAGAGCTATTTCCCTCCAAGCACCCTTTGTTTGGGAAAGATTGAAAAGCTATGCTCCTACTTAATTACCTGTAGCAGCCTTTACCTCTGCTGCCAAACTTGGCATCCCCTTTTCTGGATTCTAGCATGATGTTGCCAAAGCAGCTTCAATTCCTTTTATTATAGCTTGGCTCTTTGGAAACTCTCCTGGCAATAGCTCAAAAGCACACAGATGCCCTGCCACACAATGGTGCCAGGTTCCCTCCTAAATGCCTTTTCCCTGGTGTCTTTACCTTGTTACAGTGTGTGCAATGGAATTCTAAGATGCAGTTTCAAAAAAACCAGGTTCCAATCCAAAGGAGTTATTTTTTATTATTATTAGCTTAAGATTCTCCTCCCCAAAATATTTTGGCCTAAATGGCTCATATGAATTTAATTTCTACTGCTGTGTTCTCTGTACATAGATATATACTTAGAAGTTCCTGGTAGTGCAGTGGTTAAGAGCTCTGCTACTAACCAAAGTTTGGCAGTTTGAATCCACCAGCTACTTCTTGGAAACCCTATGGGCCAGTTCTACTCTGTCCTATAGGGTCAGAAAGAATCAACTGCAATGGGTTTACTTCTTTGTTTTTTGAATGCCCATTGAACATCTATTCATGTGTATTCTTGCCATCTTCTTTAGTATATATGTTTGTTCAAATAATTTGGCTACTTGTTATTCTTATTTTTAAATGTTCAGAGCCCTTTATATATTCTGGTTACACATTTTTCAGTATAAAACCAAACCAAAACCCACTTGTTGCTGTTGAGTCAATTCCAACTCCTAGTGACTCTACAGGACAGGGTAGAACTGCCCCATAGGATTTCCAAGAAGTGGCTGATGGATTTGAACTGCCGAACTTTTGATTAGCAACAGAGCTCTTAGCCACTGTGCCACCAGGGCTCCTTTGATCATATATACAGAACAACTCTAAATGGATCATAAACATAAATATAAAACATAAAATCATAAAATTTCTAGACAAAAACATAACAGAACAAAGTTGTGAAATAGGTTTAGGCATAGGTTTGTTATATTGGACACAAAAACATGGTACATAAAATAATAAACTCATAAATTCAGCTTCACCAAAATAATAATCTGCTTTCTGGAATACACTGTTAAAAGAATAAAAAGACAATAGAAGCTATTACAGTTGTCTTGTATATATGGTCAAAGATAATAACCTAGATCAAATCAGTTCATATGGAAGTCCAATAGGTCCAGCAACATTTGCTATAAAGACTATTCTTTTTTTACTGAATTGCCTTTTGACCTTGGTGAAATGCCTTTTGTCCATATATATGTGTGGGTCTACCTTAAGACTTCCCATTTTCTTTATCTGTTTTTCCATCTTAAGGCAAATAGCAACTTATATTGTTTACTGTAGGTTTGTAATAAGTTTTGACATTAACCTGGTAATTCAAGTAATAAACTTCTTTTTAGAAAAGGTATAGGTTTACAAATAGATACAAAGATAATACGAAGTATGCTCATAAATCCCCATCAGTTTCTCCTAGTGTTAACAACTTACATTTGCCACAATTAATGAAAGAATATTGACAAAGTACTATTAAGTAAGGTCCATATTTTATTCCAATTTCCTTAGATTTTACTTAATGTCCTTTTTCTATTCCAGGATCTTATCCTGGATACCATCTTACATTTAATTGTCATATTTCCTTAGATTCTTCTCGGTGTGACAGTTTATCAGAATTTCTTTGCCATTGATTATTTTATGATTTTATGAAGTACTTATGGTTTATTTTGTAGAATTTTCATCAATTAAGGTGTATCCAATCTCTTATTATTAGACTAGGGTTATGTATTATTGGGAGGAAGAATACAGAATAACATGCCATTCTAATCATATCAAACCAAGGGTACACATTAGCAACATGACTTGTCTCTGTTGTTGTTAGTTTTGATGAACTGGTTGAGGTAGTGTGTACCAGGATTCTTGACTGTAAAGTTACTCTTTTTCCCCCTCTCTATACTGCTCTATTAAAAAAAAAAAAAAAGTCACTGTGCACAACCCACCCTTAAGGGATCAGAGATATGTACTTTATACATTAGATTATCATTCAAACTACTTAATTTATTGTTTTGCACAGATTGTTCCTGATGTTGTCTTTGTGGCTCTTTCAGTTGGTCCCTGGGTCCTCTTGTCACACCTCTAGCATATTGCTTTCTCTTGAGAAAATCTTTAATCTCTGGCTTTATAAAATTCACCAATTTCATTTTGTTTATTTTCTGCCTTAGTCTCAGAATCAGCCATATCTCCATGGAGGCCTAATTTATTTTATTAGAGAAAGAAATTCTACCCCCAAAGTCTGGGTGTTGGCTGTGCTCATTGCTTCTAGGTCCTCTCAGTTGGCAGAGCAAGGTAAGATGTAAGAGTTTACTATCCCTTGAATATACACATATCTATAATTTTATTATCTGAAACTATTTGTATTTTTATTAAGCTAACAGTAAAATCATACCGATGACCCCAATTCTTGCCCATTACGCATGGATCATCTAGCCCCTGTCCTTTGCTTATCTGTAACCTCTCAATCCAAAAGTGAGAACCCTTTTTTCTCTAACCTAGTTTCAGACATAAACAAGCTCTAATACAGTTATTTAATTTTCTACCTGGGAAAATGCAAACATTCCTATTAAGAACACTTTTTCTCCTAATTAAGATCAAACAATTAAGGAAGGCTTTGGCCAATTTGGAAATCCAGGTGGCATAGTGGTTAAGAGCTACGGCTGCTAACCAAAATGTCAGCAGTTCAAATCTGCCCGATGCACCTTGGAAACCCATTGGGAATGTTGTACTCTGCCCTTCAGGGTTGCTGTGAGTAGGAATCAACTTGACAACAACAAGTTGGTTGGTTAGCCATTTTTGCAAATATAGAAATATAATTTGTTCAGATTATTTTTATGGGTTCAGATTATTTCATGGACTGCCAGATGAATGAATAAGTTTGTCTTGAAAAGTACAGCCAGAGTGCTCCTTGGAAGCGAGGATGATGAAACCTCATCTCATGTACTTTGGACATGTTACCAGGAGGGACCAGTCCCTGGAGAAGGACATCATGGTTGGTAAAGCAAAGGGTCATTGAAAACACGAAGGCCCTCAACAAGGTGGATTAACACAGTCACTGCAACAATGGGTTCAAACATAGCAACGATTGTGAGCATGGCTCAGTACCAGCAGTGTTTTGTTCTGTTATACATGGGTTTACTATTTGCCCGAACTGATTTGATGGCACCTAACAACAACAACAAATTCTACAGACACTGACTCTAGAAAATAAGTCTGTCACCAGAAATTCAGTTTTTAAGGACTACATTATACACACTATAGAAGATATAATGTTGAATGCACTTTAAAATCATTCAAAAAGGATGAAATTTAATGATAGGCAATTGAATGAAAACACATGTATTAAAATAGCTTAGTGGAGACTTAGAGTATAATAAATATTTCTATTTCATGAAAATTCCATTTTTTTTTTTTTTAACCTGTATTTCTCAACTAATACTTCCCTTTTTAAATTCCAGTGACAGCCACTAGGATGGATGACTTAATATTTCAACAGGTGAATTTAGAAAAAGGGTCTCGATGAAATACTGGTTGTTAAGTTTAATCATCTGTCATTTCAAAGACCCATTCTGATTTTGTAAGAAGTTGTTGGAAGAAGCGAAGACAGAGTTTTGAGGAAGGCTTCATCATACCCTCCTGGCTTCTTAGCCTTATCTAGGTGATCTCATTTTGTATGCTCCATTTCTCCAGCTTGTAATTAAATGGATTATGGCTCCCAGTGGTCTTTGAATTTAATTACAAATGCCGTAGCATAGGTAATAATTACCACCTGGAGAAATAAAGGCTAAATGATAGAACAGGCCTTGTCTTCTAAATATCTCTAAGTTTCTTCATCACCCCATGTAAAGGGGTCATACAAAGTTTTGGCAACAGGTTTCTAACACCCAATTTCAAGTAACTCAATTTTAAACCATTTCAAACCATATGCATGTATTTAATCCAGAAGTTTCTATCAAATCATGAAATACCTCTTACCTTTCTTAAGACTACACAACAAGGTATATGAATCAGTCACACAGTGATAGGGCTTCTTATTGATATGTTTTCTGATATCATGTTGATGTAGATATACATTCCTGAGACTGATAGTTTCTGTTTTAACTGAGTCTTATGTATTCCTTTCTACTAAAACCAACAATGACAAAAAAAAAAACCCAAACTCATTGCCATGGAGTTGATTCCAACTCATAGCGACTGTATAAGACAGAGTAGAACTGCCCCGTAGGGTTTCCAAGGAGCGGCGGGTGGATTTGAACTGCTGACCTTTTGGTTAGCAGCCATAACTCTTAACTACTGCACCATCAGGGCTTCCTTTCTACTAAGCCTCTTTCAAATCAAATGAGTTAACTAAATTGACCATTGTGACTAAAAATAACCCCCCAAAAAGGGGGGGGGGGGCTTTGTTACCTATCCTCCTAATTCAAATGGGCAAACCCCTACTTCTCTACAGTCCGTATCCAGAATTCCTTTAGTCATAGGATATAATCTCTTTCCTTTTCCAGCAGAAGCATTTTTAAAAATGTAATAACAGGCCATCTAATAGTAACAGGCTTCTAGTTCTCATGCTATTTTTATTATTTTAAATAATTTTAGCTTTTCAAAAATAGAAGGGAAACTAATTTAAAGAACATTATATACCCAGCACTCTCAGTAAGTCATGCTTAAAAATATTATAAAAGTTA
Source organism: Elephas maximus indicus (assembly GCF_024166365.1). Classification (NCBI taxonomy): domain Eukaryota; kingdom Metazoa; phylum Chordata; class Mammalia; order Proboscidea; family Elephantidae; genus Elephas; species Elephas maximus. Next base: position 38,161,512 of record NC_064836.1, on the reverse strand, counting down.
TCATTATTATTATTATTTTAATGACCTCACCTGTCGAATCTCTGAAAAAATTGTTTAATTTGTTGAAGCATGTTTTAAAATCACACTCCAGGCCTGGCATCATGTTAGAAGCTAGAGATAACACCAATGAACAAGAAATAGGATCCCTGCTCATGATATTTTCACCCTGTGTTTGGGAAATAGAAAGCAATTACGATTTAAGAGAGTCTCTTATGTCACAAGTTTAATACAGCCATCTCTTCCAGTATTTTTCATGAATGCAACTTGGCAGTTTTGACAAACAGATTTGCCTAAATTCAGTGACTTGGGACCATAGATATATTGGGGGCATATGTTCCCATAATTGCCATTTTTTTTTTTTAAACAAATTTAAGCTAGCAGTGGGAAATTCTTTGATAAAGTTTGCATATTCTTAAAATGCCATTAATATTGCCTGTACTTTTAGATCAATTATACACTATATATATGTATATAATATTGATAAATCTAAATTTTGTAACATATCTTACAAGATTTACTGTTTAGACCCATTCCTAGAAATACATGTTCAAATCTACTAAGAAGAAGGTAAAAAAAAAAAAAGAAAGAAAATGTTTGCATTGACCATGGCTCCTTGTAAAAATTAAAACTAGTATCAGTTGAGTTGATTTTGACTTATGGCAAGCCCATATATGTCAGAGTAGAAATGTGCTCCCTAGCGTTTTTTCGGTTAGCGTTTTCAATGGCTGATCTTTTGCAAAAGACCTCCAGGCCTTTCTTTCAAGGCACCTCTGGGTGGACTTGAATCACTAACCTTTTTGTTAGCAACCATCCTATTAACGATTTGCACCACCCAGGGACTCCCTCACTGATTTCTGTGTGCAATGTCACACACCTTTAAGGGAACGCTGTCTTTCATGTGCTGGAACACTGGTTGGGTTCTTATGCTATCCTATAATTGTGGGTTCATCTATATCTTTTTTTTTTTTCCTATATCTAGTTGCTGTTTTCCAGTTGGTATATTCCCATTTCCTGAGGCAGCATCTTGAATCAATTTAGTAATATTTTTTTTTTTAACCCATTACCCATTGCCATCCAGTCAATTCCGATTTATAGAATGGGGCAGAACTGCCCCACAGGGTTTCCAAGGAGCACCTGGTGGATTCAAACTGTGGACCTTCTGGCTAGCAGCCATGGCTCTTATCCACTAAGCCACCAGGTTTTCCTAGTAATATCTAGTGAAAAAATAAACTAATCAATGACTTTTATATTAAAATCTGTACTGGAACTGGCACTCTCAATTCTGGAGACCAAGTTCCTGACATACATTAGTAGCGGCAAGATCCCCTTTTCAGCAGTCACCATTTTGATAACTGAATATAGAAAGTGAAAGGCTGGCTGGCTTCTTAGAAACTTAGAAGCTATTAGCCGTAATGTATTCTAGGACATGCATCTTCTCAGCCTACTCACATATGGATTTTCTAAGCAAGAGTTTTAAACAAAGAGAGGAGAAACAACCTTTTTTTTTTTCTTTTCTTTTTTTTTTTTTAATTGCATACTTTGTTCACCCTCCAAATTGTTTACTTCAGGGAAATTATTAGGGAAAAGTCAGTCTAGCAGTTCAAATGTAACGAGTCAGCTGTTTTTTTTTTTTTTTTCCTGTGTCACCTCTATTTTCTCTGAGTGAGCTCTCATTACTTTGTGACTTTCTGTCCTAGTCGTGGGGCATGAGTCACTCCCTATACACCCAGCATGAACCAATTAGGTAACTACTCATAATTACAGACAATTTACATATAAGCCAAGAGCAGGTTAAGCATTCTCAGGCAAGACAGTGCAGATGATTGCCAGGGTGTCTGCTTAATGAGTAGATAATTCTAAAGTAGTCTTCACTGTAGATGCCCAGGAAAGCTTACCTAATATTGACAGAAATCCCACTTCACATGAAAACTTTCCTTACTTGGGTAATTTCCATAATAAAAGGATGTCTAGTACAACATAATTGTAACCTTTGTTACCCTTAGAAGGAGTAATATGAGAGATTGTATTTCATAGTTTGTTGAGGGTTGAAGTTCCAATTCCCTGATAAATTTTATTTTTCTAGCTCATTCTCACCATCTGCTGAGGTTTGCTGTCCTTAAAGAGCTAGTTAAATAAGTTTTCAGTTCTGGTAGACGGAAATCCCCTTTAGATATTCTAGGAAGAAAAAATTTACTCCCACTTTCTTGGGAAGTCCAGTGGCGTAATGGTTGAGTGCTTGGCTACTAACTGAAATGTTGGCAGTTCAAACCCACCCAGAGGCACCTGGGAAGACAGGCCTGGTGATCTGCTTATGAAAAGTCACAGTCTTGAAATCGCTATAGGGCAGTTGCACCCTGCACACATAAGCTCATTATGAGCCAGAACCAACTTGAGAGTAACCATCTCTGACAACAACCACTTTCTCACCTTCTTTATAACTGTTAGTCTAGTTTTTCTGGGTCCTTTCTCTTGATTGCCTCTCCTCTGGCCATGTATGACTTCCAGCATTTTTGACTGTTATATTGTCACTTTTCTTGAATATGTACAATGTGTGACTGAACGAGGATTCCCATAGTCTGAGAAGCTGATGTGGCTTTTCTTACAACTCCAATGTATAGGCTCTGGCTTCATTTTTTGTTTGCTTGTATTTAGTTTTTCTTTCTTTTTTTTTCTAAAATGCCATCCACAGAGAATAGGGTGTGCCTTTTCTATTTGAGATAATGTCCATCATCCTTTCCTTGGCTAAATATTCTTTTTCATAATTAGGTCCAAATATTTAATAATCTAGTAGGTAGATATTTCCGTTTTCACCCCTTGCTATCTCTGATATGATCTTCAGGCATCAAATTCAAGGTTAAGATCTTAAATTCATAAATTAAAAATTACATTACATAAAATTTAATACAGTTAATAAATTTTGACTGTCAATCAATTGCATAACCTAGAAGTTAGTAAACCCACAGCCATTACTTTACCCTGAGCAGACCTCTGCTACTGCAGCAAAAACTGTCCTTAACTGTAAGAATACCCTGCCTTTGTCTGGTAAAACGCAAAAAGAGAGCAGTCTATCACGGCCACCAGTCTACTGAAAGATTCTTGTTCATAAATTAGGCTACTCCTTATTTGCTTTTTTTTTTTTTAACATAAAAATCATTATGATTATTCATCATTATGTAATTGAATAAGTCATTTTCAATGAACAAATTAGTGTAAATCAATAGCACATTCAGAATTTTGTTGGCCAAAGGTGCAATATCAACAATAAAGTCTAGATTTGATTCATTAAAATTATTTGCTTAAACAGTCACTCACAAATTTAAGCAAAATGGTCAGTCATTGAACACAACACATACGTCTAAGTTACTGTTCTAATTATGCCAATTGTTTTCAAGAATTTAAAACCTGCTTTTGTGGAATTTCCATCTCACTACAATAAGAAATTTCTAGATACTAGATTTTAGATTTGTTTTCTGATGTTTTGTCTTGATGCTATCATGATTTTACTGTAGACTAAGATTGAAAGAAGGAGAAGGAAAAAAAAAAAAGGTTGCCAAGTCAAATCTGAATCATGATAACCTCATGTTGTCAGAGTAGAATTGTGCTCCATAGAGTTTTCGGTGGCTGATACTTCAGAAATGTATTGCTAGACCTTTCTTCAAAGTTCCCTCTCAGTGGACTAGAACCTCTAACCTTCTGGTTAGCTGCTGGAAATGTTAACCCTTTGTACCACCCAGAAAATTAACCTGTGATATTTACGCTAGTGGAAACCCTGGTGGCGTAGTGGTTAAGAGCTACATCTGCTAACCAAAAGTCTTCAGTTTGATTCCACCAGGTGCTCCTTGGAAACAGTATGGGACAGTTCTACTCTGTCCTATAGGGTAACTATGAGTCGGAATTGACTAGACAGCAACAGATTTGGTTTGGTTTTTGGTTATTTATATGAATAATTTATCTTCAGTTTTTTTCTTGGTGTGGAACCAGTGTAGAGTCGCTATGAGTCGGAATTGACTTGAAGGCGGTAGGTTTTTTTTACGGGGGACTCAGTTACCAGAGTCCAATATCAGAGTCATCCAGTAAAAGCTTAATCTGCGGAGGGAGGACGTGTTCAGTTTCTTGACTCTCCAGTTCCTGTCAGTGTCTTCCAACACCTACCCTAGGTTGGAGGCGGTTGTCAATAGAGATTTGTGAATATCCTTGTCATTAATATATCGGAGAGCAAAAGCAGGTAAAGAAAGAGCACGGTATTGTTAATCATTATGCTTTCTATTTGTACTGCCAGATCTACTAGAAAACTTTATATTGGTCAAAAACTGGAGACAGAATGTCTTAAATGTTATTAGCCTTGTGCAATTTTAGCAACTCACCACTTTGTAAAGTTCATTTAGGAGTATTTGTTGAATAACTTTAGATATTGGTGGATACTTTTATATTGTAGTACCATTGTCACCTAGTTCTAAAAATGTCATGCAATTCTCAACACTACCAATTTATTTTAAATTTTATTCATAGCTTTTTGAACATGCTGATAACCTATTATTTGCTTAAATCTCTTTCAGTTATGTTGGTATTGACAAGAATACATAGTGTTTTTCAACAATTTCATGACATATGTATTGGCACATATGTTGAATTGATACGTCAAAATGGCATGCACTTTGATAGAATTTATTAAAATAATAATGCCACACATTCAAATACATATGGATGAGTGTTGTATGTGTGTATACACTTTTTAAAATGAATTTATAATTGTGTTTTAAGTTTGGGTTGTTAAATCTTAACCATTCTTTTGTACTTCATCTGCCTTCTTTTATTTTAAATATTCGTATTTGTAATTTGAGAATAACTTTTACTTGAGATAATACCATTGATTTTTTTTTCAGTTTTTTAACATATTTTAGTCATTACTGATTTTATAAGTTATTAATGGCTTTATTGGAGCCCTGAAGGCACAGTGGCTAAGAACTCAGCTGCTAATCAAAAGGTCAGCAGTTCAAATCCACCAGCCAACCCTTGGAAAGCCTATGAGACAGTTCTTCTCTGTCCTCTAGGGCCACTGTGAGTAGAAATCAACTTGATGGCAACATGTTTGATTTTGGTTTGGATTAATTTTGTTACATTAATATTTTACTTGCTAGAAATTGCATTTATGATAATCTCAACCAATGTTTAGCATGACTCATATTCTCCATATGTTTATTTAGAAATTGATGACATTATTATGGTTAGGCTTTACTTACTCATACCCAAATGATCGATGTAACTTTTATCCAGTTTTCATTTCAAAATGTTAAGGTCTCTACTTATGAATTTAAAAAAACATACCTGATTTTTTTTTCCTTTATACTGAGAGACAGGATAGCCTGATTAAAACGAAGACTTAGATGCAGATTTCCTGGTTCAGATCTCTGTTTTGCTGCTAGTTGTTACTAGCTGCCAGCAAGTCGATCCTGGCTCATAGAAATCCCAAGTGTTATGGGTTGAATTGTGTTCCCCAAAAATGTGTGTCAACTTGGCTAGGCCATGCTTCACAGTATTGTGTGATTATCTACAATTTTGCCATCTGATGTGACTTTCCGATGTCTTGTAAATCCAATTTCTATGGTGTTAATAAGGCAGGACTCAATCTACAAGATTAGGTTGTGTCTTAAGTCAATCTCTTTTGAGATATAAAAGAAAGGAGCAGAGAGATGTGGGGACCTCATCATCACCAAGAAAGAAGAGCCAGGAGAACGTGTCCTTTGGACCAGGGGTCTCAGTGCTGAAAAGCTCCTAGACCAAGGGAGATGATAACAAGGACCTTCATCCAGAACCGATAAAGAGAGAAAGCCTTCCACTGCTGCTGAAGCCTTGAATTCCGACATCTAGCCTCCTAGACTGTGAGAGAATAAATTTGTTTGTTAAAGCCATCCACTTGTGGTATTTCTGTTATAGCAGCACTAGATAACCAAGGCACCAAGTATGTACAGTAGAATTGCCTCATAGAGTTGTTTACTAGTGATGTTTTGTAAACATTTTGCCATTAAGATTTTTGGTCAGTTTTTGCATAATTCAGTTGGCATTTTAAATATAAAGAGACTAATGAAACATTTTACTTGCTGTTTTATTTATTTATTTACTTTCAGTGATACAATATGTATAAGCCACTGATATAAATTGGTTGCATGTTTTGGTTCATGGATCATCACAATAATCCTATGAAGTGGTTTATATTATTAATTGAAATTTAAATATGAAGAGATTGAGGCTTAGACAGAGTAAATCAGTTTCCAATATCACACACCTGGCTGGGAAACAAATGAAGTTTTCTCTTGAGTGTCGATCCTCAGCTTTCAGTTATTCTGCCATGTAACTTGTGTAAACATTGTTTGTAGTTATAATGACCTTAAGTCTTGGTTTGTCAAGAATAAGTCAGGCTTATATCTGTTATTCTGCCTTAATTAATAGTCTTCTTTTACGTTTTCAATTTTGGATAACTTATTATGCCTATAATAGATATCATTGATGGATAGGACTAAAATGAGTGTGTAAAACCTGCAGAAACATTCTGATATTTGAAAGTGAAGAGTGAACTAAGAAGAAAGGCCAAGGAGGTCTGCCCATCCCCCATGTACTGATGGATTAAGAACAATGCATGACAGATCAGCCCACGGAAACGAATCCGCATTTTTGGCTACTCAGATGTAGTTTGAACACCGGTACCTCGGTCTTGGAAAAAAAAAAAAGAAAAAAAAAAGAAAAACTCTTTGATAAGAGACTTTATTTTTCTCGTACTTTTGAATGTACTAAATCATCTTTATTTAGTTATTTATATTGACTTTATAATCTTACTGACTCAGAGAAAGAATGCAAGAAAATGAAATAGACTTAGCACAACAATGCAACTTGGCTTAGCAAAGAAATTAATGTGTTGTTCTGTCAAATCCCATTGCCACAATAGCTCTGCCAATTTATTTGAAAAATGTACAACCCTGGAGTTTCAGCACCACTTAACAACCGAGGAAAACAAAGTGTGTACAGTGGGGTACAAATCTTCTATAGCATTATTTCAATATATGTCTGCATAGCAGCTTTCCAAAAAGTGGCAGCATAGTTTGGGGCAACGCTGTTTCAAAACAACAACAAAATTTGCACAATATATGCTTAAAGCTGTCACTGTTAAGAGAAACACTGTGTTTAGTTTTTTTTACGTAAACTAATGACCAGTTAACTTCTGTATTATTTCATCAAGGTTAGATTATCATTGTATCAAGAAGTAGACAAAGTTTATTGAGTGTGCGTGTCACACAACCTTGAACAGGGATAAATACATCAGTGCTTAATTAAAATGTTGCTGATTCTAAAACGGGAGACTCTACACCTTTCAAAATTACAAGGAAAAAAAAACTAAGAAAACAATGATACTACCTAGGACATCACATCCAGGTCACAAAATAAGTGTTCTGCATATTTTGCTAATTAGAATCAAAAAGAGTTGACACATAAGCTGCGGTGAGTTAATTAAAATTGAAATAAATAAAAGGTTAAAACACTCTCACTTGACTCTTTTTCTACAAATTAATGCATTCAAGAAAACAATGCTATTGTTATATTTTAATAAAATATACTTGTATAATAACAATGTACCAATAGCCTACCTTCTATTTCCAAAAATACGCTACTCATTTTTGCTAGTTATTTCCAGTCCTTGCGTGAATCCCTAATAGTTTTATTATCTTGCTCTTCTGATGAGGAAACTGAGATTCAAAGAGATTCAACTGCTGAAAGGCACATAACTAAAAACAAGTCAAAACAAAAACAACTAAACCTGTTTGACATTAATAGATTTTTAATATTAATATTATTCAGAGTAGTTACTGATGGTACTACCAAGTTCCACTGGAATGGAAATGAAGGAAACTAGAAAAAGAAAACATCAAAGAACTCAAGAAACAAACATACACACTCATTTAATTAATAATGTGTAGTGCGAATTTGGAGCCCTGGTGGTACCGTAGTTAAGAGCTCAGCTGCTAATTAAAAAGTTGACAGTTCAAACCCGCCAGCTGCTCCTTGGAAGCCCTATGGGGCAGTTCTGCTCTGTCCTATAGGGTCTCTATGAGTCGCAATCGATTCCAGGGGAATGAGTTTTCTTTGTTTTGTTTTGTTTTACTTTCTTTTGTTTTTTAAGTGTGAATTGAGAATAAAAAAATATTTATATATATTTGTTTAGGATCAGGAGAGAAGCTAAAGGTAGAAATATTTTAAGAAAAAAATAATGTTCTGATGGTAGTCCAGCATAAAATTCTCAAAAGTTGTAAGTAATAATTGGTTTTCAAATATTTCATATTAAATATAGGTGAGGCTCCTAATTCAAATATTTTCTTAATGTATATTATTTCCCTGGGACTTAGACCCATAGTTCTTTGTGAAAAGATTAACATCTCATTAGGTACAAAGAGTTAGACTATACTTTTTTTTTTTTTACTAAGGGCAATGCAAATATTACGAGCATTGTCTGCTCAATTAAAGCCAACGTCATTGAGTTGAAAAATGGCTCTCATTGCACACCAGCTCCTTATGTATTTCCAAGTTGTATGGCAGAGTTACAGTTATCAGCTTTATGGCAAGGATGTGGGATACAAACACAACCTCCAGGAGACTGACTATAACTACTTAATTTTTTTCTCATAAAATTCTCAAGATATACTCCCTCCGAAGGGATAAAGAAAAATCTTTAACTATTATAGCCTTTATTCTCTTTTTTATCTTCACATCTCTGTAAGTCTTGATTTAGGCTAAATGCAGCATTAATCTTTAACATATCCACCTAAGAACACAAAGTCAAGTAGAATAATGAGCAGCATTACAAAGAATACAAGGTAGCACACCCAAGAAAGCATTCTGCTATTCCATCTGCTGCGTAATTATCCACATACACTCATTTGCAGAGCCAGACCTAGAAAAAATAAAATAAAATAAACCCTTTAATGAATCAGAGTATTTAAATTGTTCAGTTAATTTGGGGACCAAAACCAAGAAATAGAAGGTTAGGCCATAAAATGATTTTTTCTTTTTTAGACATTAATAATAACTACAAACTCAAAACAAGTTGCCACTGAGGGGCTCGTGACTCATGGAGACCCCATGTGTGTAAGAGTAGCTGTCCTCTGGAGGGTTCTAATGGCAGAATTTTTGAAAGTAGATCACCAGGCCTTTTTTCAAGGCACCTCTAGGGGGACTCGAACCTCCAGCCTTTCAATTAGCAGCTGAGCACATCTCTCTGCATCACCTAGGGACTTCAATTATAAAAGTAAGTTTTATATTTATGATATATTTCTCCTGGTCTCTTATTTTGATATCAGAAAACATGGGTTTAGTAACAGATATGCTGTTTATTAAACGGCACTTACATTAGTGAAACCTTAACCCTCTGGAGACCTCAGTTCCCCAAACTGTTATATATGGGAAGCTGGATTAAATTAGTAGGTCTTAATCCTGACTGCCTCAAAATCACCTGGAGCAAAGCCTGATTTACACAATCAGTAATGTGCTTTCAACTGGTGATTCTGGTATGCAGCCATGTTTCAGAACTACGGGCTAAAGGATCTCCAAGTTCTCTACCAGTTCATCAAGCTAAAGTTTTGAACTCACCTTGACTCAGTTCTCACCAATAACACAGGATTACCTTACAGAACTGTAAATTTAATTAATTAGTAGAAATCCTTTGGGAAGTGTTATGAATTGAACTGTGTCCCCCCAAAATGTGTGTCAACTTGGCTAGGCCATGAGTCCCAGTATTGTGTGGTTGTCCACCATCTTGTGACTTGAAGTGATTATCTTATCCTCTTATGTCTAAATCCTAGCCTCTATGATGTTAACAAGACAGGATTAGAGGCAGTTATGTTAATAAGGCAGGACTCAATCTACAAGATTAGCCTGTGTTTTGAGTCAATCTCTTTTTAGATATAAAAGACAGAATTGGGCAGAAAGAAGAGGAACCTCATTACCACCCAGCAAGGATAGCCAGGAGTGGAGCTTATCCTTTGGAACCAAGGTCTCTGCACTGAGAAGTAACTAGGCCAAGGAAAGATTAATGACATCTATACACACATAGTATTGTTTAATCCAGAGGCAAATATTGTGAAAACATTTTATAATGTAAGATCTGCACGGATGGGATCTTTTGGGGCTTTGGAATTAGACTCTCTACAAGGTAGTTGTAATATTTCTTCTTGTTCTCTGTCAGTCTCTGGTTTTCTAATTCATTATTCCTTTTGCTTCTAGGCAGGTCCCTGGCTGGTGCAGATGTTTTGTCCTACTAAGCTAAATTTTGGCAATTTGAACCCACCAGTGGTGCTGTGGAAGAGAGGCAAATGTGGGGTTGACTCAACAGCAATGTTTTGTTTTCTCTGCTTCCATAATGATTTGGGGAGCATTGATGTCATCATGCTTCTCTTTGCTGAAAAATGTCAGGACAGTTTTTTAGATCCTTCAATCACTTATTTGCAAACAACCTTTCTTGTTTTTGACTTTTCATGTACAAAAGCAAAAACACTTCATCCTTCAAAACCATCATGGTTTATCAATGTACATGTCTCTGTCACTTTTTTAAATAATAAATTTTCCCTTTCACTGAAGGCTGATTGAAAATGTGTTTTCGTTTGCATTTTTATTATGATAGTGTTCTAATTAAAATTAAATGGCAAAGTGTGAAAAATTTATCATTAAAACTTGCATTTAATTGCTCCAAAATGATTGAGAATAAACTTTACTAGTCCATCTTAGTTATCTAATGCTGCTGTAACAGAAATTCCACAAGCGGATGGCTTTAACAAATGGAAATATATTTTCTCACCATGTAGGAGGTTAGAAGTCCAAATTCAGGGTGCCAATTCTAGAGGGAGGCTTTCTCTTTCTGTCAGGTCTGGGAAAGGGTCCTTCTCATCAATCTTCCCCTGCTCTAGGAGCTTCTGAGTGCAGGAGCCCCAGGTACAAAGGACACACTCCCCTCCTGTTTCTTCATTCTTGATAGTAGAAGGGTCCCCCTGACTGTCTGCTCACTTCTCTGTTTTATATCTCAAAAAAGATTGACTCAAGATACAAACCTAATCTTGTAGATTGAGTCCTGCCTCATTAGCACAACTGCCTCTAATCCTGCCTCATTAATATCATAGAGGTAAGATTTACAACACATAGGAAAATCACACGAGATGACAAAATGATGGACGTTCACACAATACTGGGAATCATGGCCTAGCCAAGTGGACCTATATTTTGAGGAGATAAAATTCAACCCATAACATAGCCTAAAACAAACAAAAAAAACATTCTTATTTGCTAGGAAAGGCAGCATTTTAGAAATATTGCTTCCTTTATAGGGCCCTATGAGTTCGAATTGACTCCATGGCAACAAGTTTGGGTTTTTTTTTTTTTTTTGGTTGAGGCCTTTGGAGCCCTGATGGTGCAGTAGTTAAGAGCTTGGCTGTCAGCGAAAAGGTCAGCAGCTCAAATCCACCAGCCACTCCTTGGAAACCCTACGGAACAGTTCTCCTCTGTCCCGTAGGGTTACCATGGGTCAGAATCAGCTCGATGGCAATGGGTTTTTGAGGCTTTTGGTTTTAATTGTAATTTGCATCTATCTTATGGTATCACAAATTAATGTATTTTATAAATTTCTCATTGATTAGAAATATCTCTGTATATTAACATCAAAAATATCTGTATTAATCATTCTTTCATTAACAAAAATCAACTGATTTTCCATAAGTTGCCACAGGATTAAGCAGAGCAATAACTATTTTTAGAAGCAGGTGATAAATTTTTCATATTCATTGGATAGGCATTACTTTTGTAGATTTCAATAATAAAATTAAAAAAAAAAAAGTGGCTTCTCTATAGCCTTCCCACAGTACCGATTAAATGTAAGATTAAGGTCTATTTTCCATTATTATGCTTTTTATCTTCTGCATGGCATTTTACAATGTTGCTGTCTTTTTTTTTTCCTTGATTATCTCAAAGACAAACAGCAAAGTAGGTGATATTTGTCTATGTCCCAGTTTCTACCTCTCACTTGTCCTACAAATCACACCTCCTCTCAGGGCCCAGCCATCTGTAAGTCTCCTGCCAGCCTTAGTTACCCCAGATACTGTTACAGAATGCTGTTGGACTGGCTTATTCAAATCTTCTCTACCACATGCACATGGTTTAACCTAATTGGGCACTTAGGAACTTAAATAAGGTATACAGACAGAAGAAGAAGGAGCATATATTAGGAAGACCTGGAAAAGAGAAAGAAAAGATTGACATGACATTTTTCACCCAGTTCCCTAGTTTTTTATTTCTAGCAAAGAAAAAAAAAAAAAAAAAGCTCTCTGGACTCAGGCATCCTCCTTCAAGATGTAGTTGGTAATAATCAGGGAATATGAATTGATGTCACTTTAGTTACTTGTTCCTTCACCAAGAAAAGATTCACCAAGGATGGGTAATTTTCATTTTTTATTCAACAATTTACCTCCAGGAGAATGTCCCTATTTAGTGGAGTTCAAAATAATGCTTAGTCTATCCATACATGTCCAAATGCTCATTTAATTCAACCATTTATAGCTGTATCATTTATTGCATAAGGATGCAACGGCATAAGGAGTTCCAGTGGTGAGAGTAGGGTCAGTCTTTTAGTAGCTCCTCATGGTCCCATAAGGTCTAGGAACACAGGTGTTAGCAGGCCACTCAACAGGAATCTGCTTTTTCAATATAGATTGGCTGAAAACATAAAACCATTGGAATTGGATTAGATTTCAAAGCAATGTGGTTAATAATGATAGGTGACAATTTTTGAATCCATAAAATGAGCTAGGTACTGTGTAAGGACATTACATTAATAATCTATTTTAAAATCTTCACAAAACCTCTTTTAGTGTTACCATTTTAAGATGAGGAAATTAGGACTTTCCTGAGGTCCCATAGGAGCCCTGGTGGCGCAGCTGTTAAGAGCTTGGCTGCTAACAAAAAGGTTAGCAATTGGAATCCACCAGCCAGCCACTCCTTGGAAACTCCATGGGGCAGTTCTACTCTGTCCTGTAGGGTTACTATGAGTTGGGATCAACTCAAAGTCAACAGGTTGGTTTTTGTTTTGGAGGTCACATAGCTAATAAATGGTAACAGGGAGGTTGAACCCATACAATCTATCTGCACATTCTTAACACTTAGACATCTGAGTCTGACTTCCCTTCTTCCTTTATTTCTCTGGTTAACAAGCAAATTTCATGATGGTTGATTTCTTCCAAGGTATCAAAACTAGACATTATCTCTCCTTGACTTGCAGTTCCTTAAAATTCAGTCAAACAGATTAGGTTTTAATTACTTTTGTCCCAGTTGCTTTATTTATTTGTGGTATTGGCGGGGCAGACTACTGGTTTTACCTTATTAATGGGTGTAGCATTCCTTTTTCTGCATTATAATTTCTACCAGACATAGTTCACATTAAACTTAAAAACAGTCACAAAGTCTTTAACTTCCAACAATGTGTTGTTATCATCACACTCTTCTCTTTCTGTATTCAAGTCCATAAGAAGGTAATACATTTATGATTTTCACACGTACCTAAAGTTGACTCTTACATCTGCATTTCCAGACCTGACTTCTTTATTTAAATTCATGACTCCTATTCTCAGTGGAAGACTTCCATTTGCTTTTCCTTTAAATTTGAAAGACAGCTCCCTATCAAGGCAACTTTTCTCCAAGGCAAGAAATAGCCTCAGTTTTCATGTAAATAGTTTTATAATAAGCTTGACATTGATATGATCTTCTCTTGTGTAAAGCCCAAGGTATATCAATTTTGATGAACCAGAATAAGAACTGGTAAAGTGTATTTATTGAATAGAAGGTAAAAGTCCATGATGCCTTAACTGTAGATTTGTTATCCTGTGACAATTCAAATTGCTTAAATTCCTGGCTTACTCTCTAATCCTTGTAAAACTTAGATGTTTGCGAAATGTGGGGGAAAAACTGATCATAAATCTCTATATTATTTTTGATAAATTTGTAGCAAGTTGTTAAATATTTTATTATTAATATCCTTCACCAATTCTACTTCTCTTGCCTTTGCTGGATTATATGAAGAAGGATGGGGAATTAGGATTGGAGGGAATTCATTAACAACCTTTGTTATGCAGATGACACAACATTGTTTGCTGAAAGTGAAGAGGACTTGAAGTGCTTACTGATGAAAATCAAAGACCATAGCCTTCAGTATGGATTACACATCAACACAAAGAAAACAAAAATCCTCACAACTGGACAAATAAGCAACATCATGATAAATGGAGAAAAGACTGAGGTTATCAAGGATTTCATTTTACTTGAGTCCACAATCAACAGCCGTGGAAACAGAAGTCAAAAAATCAAAAGATGCATTGCATCGGGCAAATCTGGTACAAAATACTTCTTCGAAGTGTTGAAAAGCAAAGATGTCACCTTGAAGACTAAGGTGCGCCTGACCCAGCCATGGTATTTTAATCGCCTCATATGCATGTGAAAGCTGAACAGTGAATAAGGAAGACAGAAGAAGAATTGATGCCTTCGAATTGTGGTGTTGGAGAAGAGCATTGACTGTACCATGGACTGCCAAAAGAATGATCAAATCTATCTTGGAAGAAGTGCAACCAGAATGCACCTTAGAAGCAAGGATGGCTAGACTATGTCTCACATACTCTGGACATGTTATCAGGAGAGATCAGTACCTGGAGAAGAAGATCATGCTTGGTAAAATAGAGGGTCAGCAAAAAGGAAGAAGACCCTCGACGAGATGGATTGACACAGCGCTGCAACAGTGGGCTCAAGCATAGCAACAATTGTGAGGATGGCACAGGACCGGGTAGTGTTTCATTCTGTTGTGCATAGGGTCGCTATGAGTCAGAACTGACTTGATGGCAAGTAACAACAACAACTTTTATTGAATTTTCAAAGTGATTAATATTATAAAATTTTTAAATGATTAAATATACTGAAATTGCATTTAGTATAACAAATCTTTTCCCATATGTCCACCTCATACTCATGTTTTTTTAGATTATAACTCTGGAAATAGTAACATTCACGTTTAATTATGGATTCCTGTGAAAACTATAGATAATAAAGAGATAAGAAAAAAAAAAAGAAAAGTGTACTATAAATATTTTCCTTAGTACTTCTAATAGATTTCTGTCACTTTTATATGTCCTAGTGGTTCTTTTTTTAAACTTGCTTGCACATTTTTAAATCAGCTATTCTCTTGGTCTGCTTCTTAAAAAAAATAAAGTCACATTAAACACACGTTTTTAATTCTAGATCCAATTATTAATTTTTCTTTTATTCATACCTCCAAATCTTATTTAATGTGAAAAGCCCAGCAGAGTGTTTACCCCTGTCCCTTATTTAAGATATTCCAATTCCAGTTTTGCTTTTCTCATTGTTTTCTGCCCCTGTGGCTACTCGCCTTTATCCAAAACGGTCCATGGTGAATATTGACAACACTGACTCTAATTTCCCAAGGCTAATAACACAAGGCAAAAGTGTAACGTACTTTACTGAAGGTTTGCGAATAAAGAAAGTGATTATGTAACAAGTTCAGGAATTACTTAAAAGTGAATCTCAGGTATTTTTCTTAAAGTTAGTAGGTCATTGCAACCCTAGGAAAATTATCGCTGACTTCTCTCTCCTCATTTCTTCTGCCAGGTTTCTGAATTTAGATCTCCTTTCCAAGAAACTTTTCGTATTTCTTCTCATTTCCAATTCCGCAGATGTTCCAAAAGTCCTCCTTCTGTAACAAATAGTGCTAATGCAAAAAAAAAAAATTCTGTTTCATGGTCATTATAGGCCAAATTAATTTGCCTTTTATTTATTTATTTTATCTCCATCTATACTAGCTCTGGTCCTGATCTTTAATAAATGAAGTGCCCATTCATGAGCTTTCCTTACAAATGGCCAGCTAGCAGAGATAAATTCTCTTACTCTTCAAAGAAACAATGTTTACTTTCCATTACTGTCATATATGTAGGTTGACCTATAGATTTTCAGATGATCTTAGAACAAGTTACTTGATTTTATAACTTTGAATTTCATTCCAGCTTAATAAAACCACCTAATTATCCTATTAAATAAGAAACTGTCTTGTAATGCTGGACTAATCTTGGATGTGTAGCATGAAAATAAGAAAAATAAAGGAGAAAGAGAAAGCCTTATAGTACAACTATATTATAATAATTTCTTTACACCTTAATTTATTGCCTATACCAACAAGAAGATGAGATGTGAGATTTTGACTTTATATTTTAAAATATTGCCTATAGATTTTGTCAAAAATATCCATATCTTTTTATGCATATACATAGTTGTACACACTTAAAGATGCTTAGAGATTTTTGTTGATGAAAAGAGAAAGCAACATGTTAACTTTGACTCAGACATCCTACAGCATCTTTCTTATTTCTGTAATTGTAACAGCTTTTAAAAAAATAAACAGAAAACTAAATACAAACATTAGCATATATCTATATATATTCAGATTAAATTGAAATTTTTTGCTTCACTCACACGTATTCAGAGTTGAGAGTAACGTTCTGTAGAATCATGAGATTCTAAGAACGTGGGGATACAAGGAGACCTTCCTTTTGTTTCTCACCAACGCTATTTGGTCTATTCTTCTTTAAAGCTCAGGTCTCCATAAATTTTAAGATGGAGATGAGCCATTCTACATACAATGCTAGAAGAAAAATAGTCACCAAGGTGCTCAGTGATTTTCTATTAGGTCCTTCAATGTGGACTAGGTTTCATTTGCCTGATACTGTATGTTAGCCTCTACCAGAAACAAGCCATTTGGTATATCAACACAGTGTCATACCTCATCCTCAATCAGCTTGTTGTTGCATACCATCAAATTGATTCCAACTCATAGCTACCCTATTAGACAAAATAGAAATGCTTTAAAAGGTTTTCAAGGCTGTAATCTTTATGGAAGCAGCCTGCCACATCTTTCTCCCACAGAGTGGCTAGTGGGTTGCAACTGCCAATGTTTTGATATGGAGCTGAGTGCTTAACCAATGTGCCACCAGGCTCCTTCTTCAGGGGACTGATAGAGTGAAATTATGTTGTCATTGTTGTTAGGTGCCTTCTAGTGGATTTCAACTCACAGCAACCAAATGTGACGGAGTGGAACTGCCCCAGGGCTTTCTAGGCTGTTACCCTTATGAGATCAAATCACCAGATCCTTCCAGGTCTTTCTCCCATTGAGCCACTGAGTGGGTACCAACAACCAATCTTTAGGTTAGCGGCCAAGTACTTAACACTTGCACCTCTAGGGCTCCTAGCTAAATTATAACACATTTAAAAAGGAAACAACAGCTGAAAAGATCTTTGTCAGTAATTATCAGTAAATAGAGAAAGCAAGCAAGCAAGAAGCAGATAGAGAGGCAGAGATGGAGAAAGGGAGCCAGAGAAACAAAGTAAGAGGAGGAGGAGAAGGAGAAAAGAAAGAGAGAGAAAGTCAAAGGCAATAAAGTAAAATCTTAAAATATATATATTTATATATATATGTGGAATATAAGATTCAAGTTTTATTAAAAACATCATCTTTTAGTTAATAAATCTGAATGAGTAAACAGTACAGTAGACTTGAAATGGGGATAATCACTTTTGATATTTAAATTAGTGGCTGAAATATCAAAATGAATCATTTCAAGGTTTAGAGATATTTTTATATATGTATTTTGGAAGAAGTTTTCAAGACAAGATATCAGGTATGAGAATTAAAAAAAAAGTTCAAGAAGAAGAAGGAGAAGGACAAGGAATAATAATAATCAGGTGGAAGAGAGAAAATAACTAAACAAATAATAGCGGCAAAAATGAGGTGAAGCAAGGTCTGAGTTTATAAAGTTCCAAGAAGACCAGAAGTTAAAAGTTCCAGGAAAAACTAAATAGAAAATACACATTACTAATTACATATTTGTAAAGTTATATATCTCTAAAGATAATGAGAATGTTCCACTGCTATTCATAAGGTTTTCACTGGCTAATGCTTTTCAGAAATAGACTGCCGGGTCCTTCTTCCCAGTCTGTCTTAGTCTAGAAGCTTAGCTGAAACCTGTCCTCCATGGGTGACCCTGCTGGTATCTGAATACCGGTGGCATAGCTTCTAGCATCACAGCAACACACAAGAAAAGACCAAGGTGGATGTCAGAGGAGACTCTGAAACTTGCTCTTGAGCGTCGAGCAGCTAAAGCAAAAGGAAGAATTCATGAAGTAAAAGAACTGAACAGAAGATTTCAAAGGGCCTCTTGAGAAGACAAAATAAAGTATTATAATGACATGTGCAAGGAGCTGGAGATGGAAAACCAAAAGGGAAAAAAACGCTTGGCATTTCTCAAGCTGAAAGAACTGAAGAAAAAATTCAAGCCTCAAGTTGCAATAGTGAAGGATTCCATGGGGAAAATATTAAATGATGCAGGAAGCATCGAAAGAAGATGGAAGGAATACACAGAGTCATTATACCAAAAAGAATTAGTTGATATTCAACCATTTCAAGAGGTGGCATATGATCAGGAACCGATGATACTGAAGGAAGAATTCCAAGCTGCTCTGAAGGCACTGGCGAAAAACAAGGCTCCAGGAATTGATGGAATATCAATTGAGCTGTTTCAACAAACAGATGCAGTGCTGGAGGCGCACACTCCTCTATGCCAAAAAATATGGAAGACAGCTTCCTGGCCAACTGACTGGAAGAGATCCATATTTATCCCTATTCCCAAGAAAGGTGATCCAACCAAATGTGGAAATTATAGAACAGTATCATTAATATCACACACAAGCAAAATTCTACTGAAGATCATTCGGAAACGGCTGCAGCATTATATCAACAGGAAACTCTGAGAAATTCAGGCCGGTTTCAGAAGAGGACGTGCAACCAGGGATATCATTGCTGATGTCAGATGGATCCTGGCTGAAACCAGAGAATACCAGAAGGATGTTTACCTGTGTTTTATTGATTATGCAAAAGCATTTGACTGTGTGGATCATAACAAACTATGGATAACACTGCGAAGAGTGGGAATTCCAGAACACTTAATTGTGCTCATGAGGAACCTTTACATAGATCAAGAGGCAGTTGTTCGGACGTAACAAGGGGATACTGATCGGTTTAAAGTCAGGAAAGGTGTGCACCAGGGTTGTATTCTTTCACCGTACATATTTAATCTGTATGCTGAACAAATAATACAAGAAGCTGGGCTATATGAAGAATGGGGCATCAAGATTGGAGGAAGACTCATTAACAATCTGCGTTATGCAGATGACACAACCTTGCTTGCCGAAAGTGAAGAGGACTTGAAGCACTTACTAATGAAGATCAAAGACCACAGCCTTCAGTATGGACTACGCCTCAACATAAAGAAAACAAAAATCCTCACAACTGGACCAATGAGCAACATCATGATAAATGGAGAAAAGATTGAAGTTGTCAAGGATTTCATTTTACTTGGATGCACAATCAACAGCCATGGAAGCAGCAGTCAAGAAATCAAAAGACACATTGCATTGGGCAAATCTGCTGCAAAGGACCTCTTCAAAGTGTTGAAGAGCAAAGATGTCATCCTGAAGACTAAGGTGTGCCTGACCCAAGCCATGGTGTTTTCAATCACATCATATGCACGTGAAAGCTGGACAATGAATAAGGAAGACCGAAGAAGAGTTGAATTGTGGTGTTGGCGAAGAATATTGAATATACCATGGACTGCCAAAAGAATGAACAAATCTGTCTTGGAAGAAGTGCAGCCAGAATGCTCCTTAGAGGCAAGGATGGTGAAACTGCGTCTTACATACTTTGGACATGCTGTCAGGAGGGATCAGTCCCTGGAGAAGGACATCATGCTTGGCAGAGTACAGGGTCAGCGGAAAAGAGGAAGACCCTCAACAAGGTGGATTGACCCAGTGGCTGCAACAACGAGCTCAAGCTTAACAACGATTGTAAGGATGGTGCAGGACTGGGCAATGTTTCGTTCTGTTGTGCATGGGGTCGATATGAGTCGGAACCAACTGGACGGCACCTAACAACAACAACAACAACCAAGATAATGAGAACACATAAGCTTCCAGATAGAAAGAGCAAATGTCCTCAAAAGAAAATAGAAATCACAAATTGACTCAGAGAAGGTTTTGCATCTGCAACACTAGATGTAGGAAGTGAGTGGACCAATATTTACAGACTGCAGAAAGAAAATAACTTTACACACAAAAATTGTAACATTCTTTTTTCAGGGTGAAGAAAACAAATTTAAAATATGCAAAAGTAGAGACTATGTTACCTATGTGAACCCAAACGCAAACAACCCAGGAACCAGAAGAGAGGCTCTAAGGTATGTTATTATCTATTTCAAATACGAGAAAACAAACAGATATTTGTTCATGAACGCAGAGAAAAAATGACAATCGACCATGAATGCATTGAAAAAACAATGAAATACCCAAATTAACAACTAAAAAAAAAAAAATCATGAATGACAATTTGAACAAACCAGCATAGATGGGAAAAAGGCAAAGAGAAAAAAAAATGTAAAACAAATTTGAACAAAGAAAATTAGAAAGAATAACAGTCCATGTATCATGTATGATACTAAAGATGAGCAGACTAAATTTATTCTATTAAAAGGCAGGTATCATTGTCATTGCTGTTGTTAGGTGTACAACAGAATGAAACACTGGCCGGTCCTATGCCACCCTCACAGTCCTTGAAATGCTTGAGCCCATTGTTGTAGCTACTCTATCAATCCATCTTGCTGAGGGTCTTCCTCTCTTTTGCTGACCCTCTCTACCTTACCAAGCATGATGTCCTTCTCCAGAAAGTGGTCCCTCCCAATAACATGTCCAAAGTACATGAGAAGAAGTCTGGCCATGCTCACATCTAAGGACCTTTCTGGCAGTACTTCCTCCGAGACAGATTTGTTCCTTCTTCTGGAAGTCCATGGTATATACAATAGTCTTCACCAACACAATAATTCAAATGCATCAATTCTTCTTCAGTCTTCCTTATGCATTGCCCAGCTTTTGTACGCGTATGAGACGATTGAAAATGCCATGGCCTGGGTAAGGTACCCCTTGGCCTTCAAAGTGGCATCTTTGCTTTATAACACTTTAAAGAGGTCTTTCGCAGCAAATTTGCCCAATGCAGTATGTCATTTGATTTCTTGACTGCAGCTTCCAAGGGCGTTGATTGTGGATTCAAGTAAAATGAAATCCTTGACTGTTTAAATCTTTTCTCTGTTTATCATGATGTTGCTTATTGGTCAATTGGGAGGATTTTTGTATTCATTATGTTGAGGTGTAGTCCATACTGAAGCCTGTAGTCTTTGATCTTCACCAATAAGTGCATCAAGTCCTCTTCATTTTCAGCAAGGTTCTGTCATCTGTATAATGCAGGTTGTTAATGAGTCTGCCTCCAATCCTGATGCCATGTTCTTCTTCATATAGTCCAGTTTTTCACATTATTTGCTCAGTATACAAACTGACTAAGTGTGGTGAAAGGATACAACCCTGATGGACACCTTTTTGGATTTTAAACCACACAGTATCCCCTTGTTCTGGTTGCGTGACTGCCTCTTATTCTATGTATAGGTTCCTCATGAGCACAATTAAGTGCTCTGGAACTCCCATTTTTCACAGTGTTATCCATAATTTGTTATGATCCACACAGCTGAATGCCTTTGCATAGTCAATAAAACACAGGTAAATATTTTTGTTGTTTTCTGCTAAATTATCCCATTAAAAGGCAGACGCCATTAAAATTAGATTAGGTTAAAAAGTCTCAAACCAGCAAAACACACTCTAAAAGAAACGTATTTAAAATTACATGTAAAACATAAGTAATTAAATATAAGGTGATTGTCCACATAAGGAAATATTTGTATCATAAAATTTATATTTAAGATTTCCTATATGAGAAGGTTATTTTATGAGGCTACAGAGAAAGTTTTAGAGGAAGAAACAATCGTCATGAACTCTAAATCATAAATCAAAGCAATAAATATAAAAGCAAAAAACTAAAAAATAAGGACGTGTGAAAATTGATACACACACACACACGGATGTATGCAAATATAGAGAGGATGATAGAGTTTAACATTTTTCAAAAATAAATGTTTTCCCATTGTCCATGAAATATTTATATACATCAATGACATATTTGGCCAAAAAGAAGTCTTAAAGTTTTTTTATTACTGATATTACATGCCATATAAACTAGTAATCACCTGGTTGATTCTGATGCATGGAGACCCACTGTGGGTCTTAGTTGAACTGTGCTCCATAGGGTTTTCAACTGCTATTATCTTTTGGAAGTAGATCGTCAGGTGTTTCTTCAGAGGCACACTATATGCTGTGATTCTAATGTAATATCATTATTAAAAAAAGTTAACAATAGAATTATCTAATTAGTAATTAAGAAGCACATAAATTGGCAATGCTCAGATTAAAAAAAGGAGTCTAAAGGATTTTTTTTTAATCCAGAAAACAACTAAAAGCATAATACTTCAAGTGATTTCTTGAATTAATTTCAGAAATTTGTATTTTAATATGAGTTAATCCAATTAATTCTGGTATTTTACTCCTTTTGCCATCAGGTTGCTTGCAATAATCTTATGATTCAGTCAAATTGGTGTGTTTTTTATTGTTCCTGCTTTCTAATTCCTAGTCTTGTCTATTTCTTCCTTGTAAGTGTGGACCAATATTAAAAACAAAAACAAAAACTAGCAGTATAATCTATGGTAAAAATCAGGACTACAAAAATAACAAAATAATACCAAAACATGATGAAATGTCCCTTGTTAAAATTCTGCAACCATTTGCTAAAAAAACTCCCAAGATAAAAATTTAGAATAGCATTTATTACCAGCATTTATTGCTAGCATACATATTACATTCCAAAAAATAGTATGTCTCTTAAAAAAGAATCTGTGCAATAATCATTACATTTCATAAAACACAGGCACACATATATACATTCTATAAAACCACTCCTGGGAATCTATCCTACAGAAATAAATGCTCCAGCACCTAAAGCTAAATACACAGATATTAATTATAGAATTATTCATAGACCCCAAAATAAATAAGCAAAGTAAATGATCAGCAATAAATGAATGGAAAAATAAAATTATGGGGGAGTTGGACCATGGAATATTATATAGTCTTTAAAAAGTTGATTCAAATAATTCACTTGACCTGGAGTAAATTTTGAAGTATAGCTAAATAAGAAAAGTGAGCAACAAAATAAAATGTATTTATGTATTTAACACATATTCATTGTACATTTATGTTCTAGATTCACTCTGTCCAACACTGTAGCCAGTAACCATATGTGGTTTTTTATATATGAATTTTAATAGTTTAAAATTAAATAAAATAAAAAATTCAGCTCCTTAGTTGTCCTAAGCAGCTTTCAAGTGTCCAGCAGCCATGTGTTGACAGTTTTAACATATCAGACAGAATAGAAGCTCCGCATTTGCAAAATGTCTATTGGACAGAGCTGTTTAGACACTGTTCTAGGGTCTGGAGATAGACTAGTAAAGAAAACATAAAATTCTTGATCACATTTAACTGCCGGATAATTTTAAGAAAAAATATAAAAATGAAATAAAAAATATAATAAAATCCTTAAGGTTGAATAAGTGTTTATTTGCATAACTTTAGATAATTTTGCAGATGACTATATATGCATAGGGAGCCCTGGTGGCACAGTGGTTAAGAGCTCACTGCTACCCAACAGGTTGGCAGTTCAAATCCACCAGCAGCTCCTTGGAAACCCTATGGGGTAGTTCTACTCTCTCCTATAAGGTCGCTATGAGCCGGAATAGACTAGATGGCAACAGGTTTAATGGGACATGTATATGGAGTGTAAAAATGGCCTGGTGGAGGCACCTGACCTCTTCTAACTTTGTGAGGGGAGAGAGAATCACCATCAACAGCCCAAGGCTGATGACTATTATGAAGCAAAGGTCAGACCTCCTCTCTCCAACCTTATTACCAATTCCAGAAGCAGCCGTCCCTCTCTTGGCACTCTCTACTTCTCTGCTAGATTTGATAAGTCATTGCAATGACCACACAGAACACACAGACAACACTCATGATTATGAGATTTATTAGGGAAGTAACAGATTACAACAGGCCCAGAAACAACTGAGGATACAGTCCTTCAACCAGAACAGCCTCTTCTTGCTCTCTTGCTACTGAGCCCTGCTCGAGGTCTACTCAGGCAAGTGTCACAAAGTTCATTAGCTCTACCAGTAAGTACCCAGAGACACCCCACTCTGCCTGTAAACCTCAGCCTGAAGGTGCTCAGCTCTCCTGCTCCATGGGCTGGGAAGCCCACAGCGCTGTCTCCTGCCTGTCTCCTGGTTCTGCCTGTTCTCTCCTGAGCTTGCTCCCACTTCTTGCTATCTTGTGCTATCTTTGGTGTTACAGCTCTCTGCCTCCTGTGTCTAGGAGGTTCTCAGTACAATGACTCCAGGTTCAAAGAATGTGTTCCACTCCCAGTTCTTTTTTCTTGGTGGTAGTGAGATCCTCTCCTTCCACCTCTGGGATGGCAAAACTGACCGATCCCTTCATTAGGGTTCCATACACCGTATTTGCATAGTCCCACTCCTGCAGGGTTCCACACACCTTATTTGCATTATTAGAAAATATCCATTTCCCTAGGTGGGCCACAATTACCTTATTTGCATAATCCCAACCAATCATTTTGTGGGCATTATAAGACCATGGCTAGAAAGGTCATATAAAAGTAATCCATCACACCACATGGAAAAATATCAACTTTTAATTTCAGTTGCATGGAAGAATGAGGGATATTGGCAGAGCAAAGGAGAACATGAAAAGAATGAAATAAACAAAAGAAAAAAAATACATAGTATGATATACAAAATGTATGTACTTACATACAATAAGATGTGTGTTTAAATAAAAAGAAAATGATCCTAAAGTATAAGAGAAAAGAGTTCAATGGGCTTTTTTTATTTTCACTTTACTCTTAAGATAGTACAATTTTGTGTGTGTGTGTGAAAGATATGGAAATGTACTTTTCCCCATATCTCTATAAACTACAAAACAGAAAGCTGAAATCTGTTACTAATAATATATTTCCCAAAAATTAGGGGCATGGTGATTTCATTGACATATGGGATTTATTTTCATTTCAAATAGTAGTGAAAAATTCAGTTTTTATTTCATGATAATGTAGAAAATATGAGCATGGTATTATTTCAATGAAACTCTATTCAAAATCTGTAATATCTAATAGATTTTATGCCATACAGCCTAACAAACTAACCATGCAAACTGAGAAAACACAGCAAAGAAGTGTGTCCCTTTCCAACAGATAGGAAAAAAAAAAAAAA
Source organism: Elephas maximus indicus (assembly GCF_024166365.1). Lineage (NCBI taxonomy): Eukaryota > Metazoa > Chordata > Mammalia > Proboscidea > Elephantidae > Elephas > Elephas maximus. The sequence goes on along the minus strand of NC_064836.1, from coordinate 38,136,118 downwards.
TTGGGATACCACCTATTTTCTGGTCACAAACAGGTATAGCAAACTCTTACCAAAAGGAAAAGAGAAGAAAAGTTGAGAGATGTCTAACTGAAAGTAATGCTCCCCAGAGAGGTGACACCTTGGCTAACTTATTCTGAATACAGTATCTCTCTCTCTTATTGAAGATACTACATATTCTCCCTAGTGGATTACACATGTGAGGCAGACTTTTTTTAACAACTGCCCCACATGCTTAGTTTCTAGAGCTTATTTTCTCTGAAGAGTAATCATCTTTCATGGAAGTATAGGTCAGACTTCTGCTACTAGATCTGAAAGAGTAGCTTGGTTCAGACAGTCTCCCTCTGAGAAAAATTATACCAGGATAACATATGAATCAGCTTTATATAAATCAAAGAGCAGTGATCAAGGCAGCTCTGACAGTTGGAGGTGGAAACGGGGTCATGACCTTGAAGAAGAGTAAAACTATTTAGGAATGCTGGATAGCTTCTGGCAATTTTCTGCTTCAAGAATTTCCCACTTCGTAAGCTCTGTGAGATGTAGAAGCTTAGCAGATAGTGGGGACTGACTCTTGGCAGTCTACCTTAAATGAAGAGACAAACATTGATGTTCAGAGCTATCAAGTCAAGCAGGAATTGAGGGACCAGTATGTCGAAGACAAGAGACTGCAGAAAATTGAACTCATATTTGCATCGCTTTTTTCCTTGAAGCAAATACCCTTTACTAAGGTGTTCAAGTTTAGGAGGAAACCTAAGAGGTTAAAAATCCAAGCAGAGCTTTTAGCAGAGCTAAGATGTTGAGAAAACACACCCAAATTGAGTTTACATTTTTTAAGAAAGGAAGGGGCCAGTTAAGCATCCCTAAAATAGTATTTTCAAGGGACTGGAGCAAACCAAATATAGAATAGTCCTTACAAAGATTGAAACATAGTCATGAAATCTATCAGTCTTTGACTGGAGCTGAATGGCCTTTCCTTACTCTTCTATATACGTATGTGCATCTCTAACCCTGGAGCCTTGGTGGCACGGTGGTTAAGAGCTCAGCTGCTAACCAAAAGGTTAGCTGTTTGAATTCAGCAGCCACTCCTTGGAAACTCTATAGGACAGTTCTATCCTGTCCTATAGGGTTTCTATGAGTTGGAATCCACGCAAAGGAAACAAATTTTTTGTTTTTGGTTATCTCTACTCATGTTCTATTCTATCTCTATCATCTCTTTCTGTCTATCTATTATCTCCTTATTTTCTTTCTAAGAGCTACACTCCTGAGAAGATGGATTAATAAAGAAATCTGGGCCTTGTGGCTTCACAGTTAAGTCTTCTGGCTACTGAAGGTTGAAAAGGGAACAATATTCCTGAGAAGAGTAAAATATTATTATTACAATTTAATAGTGATGCAAAACGATAGCCATTTTGTGATATTTTAGTGCCCGGGACTGCCTCATAAATAATATTTGTGTTATGTAGTTACTTGATCAATTTTTATTTCTGATTAATTCAAATTATTAGTAATGTTAAGTCATAGAAAAATAATAGTTTACTACTGTGGGCATGTCTAGAGAAGAACAGTTTTTTTAATGTAATCCTGTATAATAATTTTGTCAGTGAACTACATTTCTGCTGCCACACATTTTATTTAACCTGGGTTTTAGTGACTTCATGAGCTCTTTTCAAGTTTTAAAATTACAAATTGACTTCATATAGTTCTTCATAAATGTAAAAGAAAAAAAAAGAGGGGATTCACATAAATTATTTGATGAGTCTATGCCCTAAAGCAGAATATAGAATTGAGAGGTTTGAACACAATGGATATTCATTTGTGCAAACAGAACGAATGTTTATCAACTGGTTAACACATTGAACTTCATGTTATTTTTACACTCTAAACAGTACTATCCTAGTTCTATATAAAAAAGGATTTGTCACCTAAAATTCAACCATCAGTTCTCACCAGTGTGATGATATCTGGGTAAAAAGAAGGAAGAAAATTAACAACCAAAAGTGTTGTTCCTTGTTGTCTCAACCACATACATAAATCAAATGTGAAAGTGAAAGAGTGATAAATTCATTATATAGCAGGCTCCTGTTTTACCAATGGTTCCAAAAAACTGCCAAAAGGTTTACTTTGGAAAGGAAACTTCTAAAAAAGTAACTTGATGGGTCCCATTAATCCTATCATGGAGTTACATAATTCATGCTTCCATGTTTACTAATCAAATACTGAATTCTAGGCCCATTTACAAAAAAAAAAAAAAATCATTGAGTGTTATCAACTGAGCTACTAACAAACAAGCTTTATCTTTTTTCTTATAGAATTTTGCCTGTTACATTAAAAAAAAAAAATAGAATGCTTGTAATAATTGCTAAATTCAGCCTGGGAAAGGTATCCAAACGTTCCTGGTGTGACTCTTAACTATGCATGTTCTTAGCTGTAATTTACATTGAAAAATATTTTTCACTGTGAATCACTGCCAATCTGTGGTATTTTATACTGTTGTCGCTGAAATTATAACATCACATATCTTTTTTATGTAAAAATCCTGAACCAGTGTACATTAAAATATAAAATTATCAAATCTAAGTGAAATCTCAGTAATAATAATAATGTGCACTCTATCTAGATGAAAATAACTCTTTGTTATTAAATGAATCTAAAGATTTTTGGTGATTGATTTCCTTTAAATAAGGTGTCAGAATGTACCATGAAGAAGCATGTTGAATTTTGGGAACAATATGCGGCACTCAAGATTGAACTAATATGTTTGTAGCTTTGAATGGTCTCTAACTGCATAGTGCCTCCAGTAAATTATGCCTGTGTATGAAGTTTAGCATAAAATAAGTAAATAAATAAATAAAAGATTTTTTACAAAATTGTCTGCCACCTGGACTCCATATAAAACTTTGTCTCTTAAAATTGAAGGGTAAGACTTGAAAAATATACAGCTATGGAGGAAGATTAGAACAATTAAACATTAATAAATGAAATAAAATGCAATCCTCCTAAAAGTCAACAACTTCAATTTGGAAACAAATCTTTTAGAAAGACTTTGCTTCGTATCAATACATCTCAGAGAGTTTGACAAAAAGTTTATAGAGGATTTTGAATCTGATGAGTACCAAAAAAACCAAAAAACAAGCCTATTGCTATCGAGTCGATTCCAACTCATAATGACTCTAAAGGACAGAGTAGAACTGCCCCATAAGTTTTCCAAGGAGTGCTTGGTGGATTCAAACTGCCAACTTTTCAGTTAGCAGCCATAACTCTTAACCACAACACCACCAGGGTTTCTGATGAGTACAATATATGATAAAAACATAGCAATAAAACAGTTGGAAAGAAACATTCTTTTCTATGTTAGAATTGTAGTACAATATCAACTAAGCCATACAGAAAATTTCATCTTATAAAATGGTTTTTCAGGTGCAAATGGCCTAACTTTTAATGTTTCTCTTTGATTATATGAAATTCATAACAAAATGCATGGCTGTATTTCCAGAATAACAGAGTCAGGCTTGTAAGGCTATCAAGGCAATTCTAATTTCTTTCAAGCAGTAGATTTAGTCAAACATTTCCTAAACAAATAATTAAGAAAATGAAAATATGTAACTTACACATTTGTTTTCATATTAACCTCTCTATATTTTTTGCTTGTTTTTCAGAGAAATAAATTAAAAGCAGCTACTAATATGTTCTACATACAAGAATAGAACAGTGTGCCTCAGCAAAGAGAAGGGCATCAACATGCAAATTCCAGAGAAAGAGAACAATGACAAAGTAGTCATTGTTCAAGGATGTGTGTGTGTGTTTGTAGGCATGTATGTATGTACGCATGTGTATATGCATATACACATGTATACGTGCATGTGAATGTATATGTATACATATGAATGTATATTATGTATATATGTACATATTTGTATTCACCTTTCATTTATTCACACACACAGAGCCCAAACTATTTAGGTAACTTACTCTACTTAAATATAATCTTTTGATACTCTACCAGTGTTGTCTGATATAATTACAATGCAAATAATAAATGGAAACCATATAAACCAGTTTTAAAGTTTTAAATAAACCACCTTAAAATACAGAAAGTAACGGGTAAAGTTTAGTATATTTCGTTTAATCCAATATACTGAAAATATTATTTCAATATACAATCAACACAAAAAATATCCATGACTTATGCTACATTCTTTTTTCATACTAAACCTTGGAAGTGAGTGCATAGTTTATACCTTCTCTATGTCTCAATTAAGACTAGTGATATTTCAAATGTTCAGTAGTCGTATGTGGTCAGTAGCTACAATATTGGACACTGTAGAATGGCTTAAGAAAACATTTACTCCATTTCTACCCTAAATTGTATTTTTTAACAGAATTATCTTTCACGAATGTCATATCTTCTAGAAACATAAATGAATATCCACTTATGACTTCTCAGTTGCATGTATCAAAGAAACATTTTGATTTAAATTTAAAAAGAAATAAAGAAGTAATTCATTACATGTAGATACAGATATCTCAAGTCTGGTGTTTAAGCAAATAAAAGATACTTTTATGAGAAACGTGCCCACCACTCATGCATTTTCAAAAATAAATGGAAAGTATTTCAGGTGTTTTATTTTGCACAAAAGATTGACACAGAGCAAGTTCAAATGTATCCAGTTAAGGAGCAAAGAAACTGAAGAGAAAAGTAGGTAGAAAACACAGGAGACTTTAGAGCACCAGTCTCCTTCAGTGTTTGAACAAGGTAACCTTAAAGAGGGGCTGGAGCTTCAGAGATTATAAATGCCATGAGATATTAAAACTGTAAAGATTACCTTCTGAAGCTGTTTATTCCTGAAAGTGAGTGGGGAAATCTCAATGGCCAAAGGAAAACAGAATAGAATGAGCTTCTGGTGTGTCTTAGGACTAGGGGTCTGCTTTTCACACTACTTTCTCCTGGTGAGAAAAGAAAATATGGAGAAAAACTACAACAGTTTGACTCAGAGATCCAAAAGGGAGGAGGAAGGAACAAACACGTTTAGATCATTGACAACCTTGATATCAGGAGTTTGTTCTGGTGCACCCTGAGGTTAAATTGCTGTTTTGATTAATGAAACTCTTCAACCTACAAAACTGGGAGCCATCTGGAGGAAAAGGTTCTTTTACAAAATTGCCTCCTTTGTATAACTCCTGGTAAATTTTGAAGTACTGTGTATTAAGTTTGTCCCAAAGGGGTCTGTGGGTATCATGGATGGTCCATCGGGTGAGGCATGGGGAGGTGAGACCCACACAGGAATTCCAGAAAACAAGAGTTTAGTACTCACAGGTCCCAGAGAAGAAACTGCAGCACACCTCCATGCTGAGCCACACAGGGGGTTGCACACCAGGACAAGGTAACAACAAACTGCAACTGCAGAAAAGGGTTTATGTATGGCAAGCAGGGTGGAGTTTCAGGGTTAGCAGGCACTGAAGTCTTATTGGTCAGTTTAAAAGTTTCTAGTGCTTTACCTCAGGGAAAGGGAGAAATTTTTATTACGGGAACCTGTATAAAATGATTGGGAGGAGCAAGGAGAACTGCAGCCATTGAGAGACTGGGTTATAAGATACAAACAGGCTCCTTTCACAGGAAACTATATGGAACATGCCAGGGAGGGCTGTTAGAGACCACACCTGTTGAGACGCTGGTGGTGTCAGAAACTGGATAAAGGGGCAGCTAGGCAGAATTTGTGGATGCTGAGTCAACGAACTATGTGGACTGTAAACTGGTTTTATGAAACTCTACTCCACAGTAAAGAAAAATGAGTTCCCAAAACATCTTACAATGTGCATGAACCTAGAGAATATTAAGTTAGGCAAAATAAGTCAATCACAAAAATCACACACACGCACAAAACTTCAGTTTTATGAAATGATGTGAATAGGTAAATGTACAGAAACTAATGTTCATCAGTGGTTACCAGGAATGGGGGTGGGGGAAAGAAGGAGAAGTACCCCCTAGGCGGTAGTCACTTTTTGTTTATAGAAATAGAAAAGTCAGCACCAAATATGGGTGAAGTTTACACAGCATGATGGATGCAATTGATGTCAATAAGCTGTATATAGTTTCACAGCAATAACAACCCAAAAAAAGGGAGAAAGGGCTACAGATACTGATACTAATTGTTGTTGTTGTTAGGTGCCATTGAGATACTAATTAGACATAACCAATAGCCTCATGGGAATTGTTCTTTTGGTTTGGAGTCTTAGGGTTGCTGTCAATCCAGTCAATTGGCAAAATATAGTTCTTAAAGATTATGTTCTACCTCCCAGGATGGTGAGTAGTTTCCGGGGTATTAAAAGCTTACGAGCAACCATCTAAGATACAACCATTGGCCTTTATTCATGTTGAACAAAAGAGAAGGAAGAAAACCCAAGAATCAGAGAAGGAACTGGACTACAGGACTAATTGTCTACACAAACCACTACCTACTCCTCCTTAAGATGAGAAGAACTAGATGGTTCCTGGCTACCACTACTGAACATTCTGATTAAAAAACACAATAGATGAATCCCGATAAAAGAAATGAGGAAAATGTGGAACAAGACTTCAAATTCTTAAAGAACCCAGATTTACTGGACTATTGAGGCTGGAGGAGTCCCTGAGACTATGGTCCTGAATCGCTCTTCAAACCTTGAGTTGAAACTATCCCCTGAAGTCATCTTTAAACTAAGTAAAAGTTTAGCCCAGAGAGTAAATAAAGATTGTCACTTTTGAATGTTTCATTTCTTAAAAAAAAAAAAAAAACTTTATAAGACCAAAGGGTGAACAGCTATTCTAAAGCATAGATGAAATGTTGGGGGGCAGAGAAATTAAGTAAATCGGAGTGAAGCAACTAGAACATAAATGCCAAGAATGTTGACTCAATCTGAAGAATGTAACCAATGTCACTGATCGTTACGCCTAGACACTGTGTGATGGGAGCAAGTTTTGCTGTGTATATTTTCACACACACACACACAAAAAATGCAACACTTCTAAAAAAAAAGTAAAAAATGGCCATTTTACTTTTTGATTATGTGAGGACAGTGGATAACTGATATAATGTTTGACAAGTTTTGAAGTTTATAAGCTAAAGCATTCAAGTATTTAATATCTAAAACTTCACCTATTGGATCTCTAAACAATCTTTAATGCCTTGGGAGAAAATATACAGCAGAGCAAACTGGTAGAATAGAATCCTAACAAATGTCAGCTATTGGTGGTGACATTACTTACATAGAGAATCTAAGAAAAAGAATCTAAGTTAGTTATTAATTATGAATTAAGTTAGATGAAGCCACATTGCTAATCCTTATTTTTGCTTAAATAATAATAATGCTTGCTGACCTTTTAATGTACTATAATTCCAGGATAATTTTAACTACCTCATATCCATATTATAAGCACAAATGAATCAAAGCAAAAATGGCCAATCAGTGGTTGCAATCTTTTGAAAGATACTTACCATCTGAAAGTGAATGCTAATTATATTTTCATTTGATTTATAACATTAAAAATTAAAGTGTCATGCAGTTGTGTGTTGGTGAACGAATATTTTCTAACATCTCTGCAAGAAAAAATTAAGCGGGGATATGATTTGCAGTATAATAAATAATATTCCTCATGAAAATTCAGTTGGCACTCAGTATTCAGTGGCATGTGTATGCAAAATTCATTAATTCTTGTAATATTATGGACAATCCGGGTCCCCAAGGAAGCTGTGATTATTCACAGAGATAGACTTTCTGGGCCATGCAGTCTAGTTATGGGTTATTAAAACAATGGAGTTAATATTTGCACTCATGATTGTAATTTTTGTACATAATTTTGTGTCTTTAGCATAATTCAGTGTTTAGAGCTATAATTTCTCCAACTTAATTTTTTTGCAAAATGTGCAATTATAAGATCAATCAAAACTGTCAGATACAGGGAATCTTGGGTTCAGGCTTATCACCACTTCTCCGATCCAACTAGACTCTTCACCTTGTGAGAAGTGGAATTTAAATGTTCATATAGAAATATGGGGTGGGGGAACAAGCTAGGGAGAAATAGACAATGACGGCCCACCATGTGGCAAGGTTGTGCCATTTGTTCGGTAACTTCATGTAGCAGTCACAACATTTGTTAAAGTTGTTTATTAATAATTTGACACAATGTGAAGAGTGTAACCAATTTTACCAGTCTTTTAAAAATGAAAATCATCCTCAGTCATGCAAAATCACCACCTATAATAAAATAAGTATTGCTGGTTCACAATTAATAAGAAATATATATACTTAGCTGTCTTCCTGAAATGATAATAAAATAATGATACAATAATAAAATAATTACTTGTTAAAATTTACAGAGTATCACAAATTCCACCATGTTTCATATACTTTGTGTTTCATATATGTTATCACACTTTTTCTCTCATAATTGTGTGTATTATGTTTTTTTTTTCATCTTACAGATAAAGAGATTATTGTGCGGTGAAATTCTCCAAAGCCACACTGGGAGTAAGTGCTGGAGTGAGGGCTCAATACGAGGACTTTGTTCTCTAAATATCATGCTTTTGATATGACAACATGCTGGGAATTAGGTTGAAACTTGACTGAGATGTACTGTATGCAGGTCTCTGATAATCATCATCATTGGTAAAGTGAGCTGAGATTAGAGGTCAAGTCTACAGATACAAAGGGACAGTTACTCTCTCTCAGTTTTCAGTTCGTTTGACTTTATTCATACTACATTCTTTCTGACATGACTAACACACTCAGCTACCCATCCTATACGCTATTGTCAGATATCACTCATGAGGTAGTCTTTAAAAACACACACACACACAAACCCTATAATCCATGTCAATCTTAAGATGTTTTCCTGTAATTTTATTCTTTAATGATGAAGACACATAAATCTTACAATGCATTTTCATGTGTAAGATTCTTCACCTTGTGAGAAGTATAATTTAATGTTCATTTGCTCTTTCAGACACCTTTAAACATCATTTGTTCTTTCAGACACCTTTAGAGCAATACATAACATTCCAAAAGTGATGGATTACTACTGCTTTTGGCTATTTCCATTACTAAGTAAAGTAAAATACAGTGCCTTCCATGGGTTCAATAATCTAGGTCTAATTATTATTACAGTATATTTTAAAATACTTTTCCTGGAAAATGTCTTTATGTCTTCTCTGTTGAAAGCAAAAATTTCAATCATTTTGGCAAACATTCAAGCTTGAATACATTATCAGTACAAGTTGGAGAATAAATGACCTAAAAAACATAAACCAAAGAATTAACAGAACACATCTGGATTTCTGCAGGTGAAAAAGTGAGCTCAGAGTAGGGCTAAGGATGAGAAAACCAGATACATATCAAGAGCATTTAACTAGTTAAGGAACAATACTAGTACATTTATAAAGTAACATATAGCAGAAATGGAGTTTTTCATTCAACATAAAACATCTCACAGATATTGGAAGATACGTAATGAATAGTGGGTATAATTTATGCCAAAGAACAAAGTTCCCTTATAGAGTAAACTCATCACAATTTCGAATGTCTGAAGTTAAAAAAGAAGTTAGAGAGCTTATATCCTCTAAATGAGCTCTAGTGGAGCAGTGGTTAAGTGCTCTACTGTTAAGCTAAAGGTTGGCATTTCAAACCCACCAGCCACTCTGCAAGAGAAAGATGTAGCAGTCTGCTTCCGTAAAGATTACAGTCTTGGAAACCCTATGGGGCTCTGTCCTATAGGGTCACTATTAGTCGGGATCAACTTAATGGCAATGGATAAATCCTCTTATACTTGGTTTTCATCTCCAGAAGTTAAAAAAAAAAAAAAAAAAAAGACAGGCTCTAGCAATTTTCTTTCTTACCTTTCAGTAATAGGACTCTGCTTCAGATCAATATAACAAGAAATAATAAATAAAATAACTCAAAGAGATGTAAATATCTCATTTCTGCTTATTCTCTTCACAATCTCCAACAAAAATTGAAGGTGTGATTTTATGAATTTCAGGTAATCTCAATTATGAGTTGCAATAATAATAGCTAACATATCTACAACTCTCCATTAATTCTTTTTGCATATACTTTATAATTTAAATTAGAAAGTAGGCTTGAGATTAAAGATATTGATTAGTAATCAATTAAATATTCATGAAGTTCCTATTATGGGATAGCTCTCATGCTTAGTGTTTAAGATATAAAGGAGGATGAAATAGTCAAACTCTTACATTCACAGAGCTTAGAATTGGTAGCAGAGATATTAAATAAGCAACCAAATAAAGTAAAATTGACACTCTGGTAAGTGTTATTAAGGGAAATAAATGGTCTTATTGAGAGCAGATAATAAGAGGATTTGACCCAATCATGCAGGTCAGGAAAGAGTCCGAGGAAGGGTTGATTGAATTGAGATCTAAGGATGAGGAAAAGCAGTGAATGAGCTGGGAAGAGCTTTACAGGTATTGCTCCTGCAGCTGTAGCACCTGGTTTGATGCATGTTGTGAGCTACACAAGACTGGTGTGGCTGATGTTGATAGAGTTGGTAGGAACATGATAGAAAGTGAAAGTAGATCTGTAGGTCAGGTATTTGTTGGCTATGCTAATAACAATTTGAAGTTAGGGTAGATGACATATGTGTTTGAAAAAATTATATTGACTTCAGCGTTTGAAATATATGTATACTGTACAAGTATATCATGTGGAGAAGGGAGAAGTGAGGACACCAATTGGTAAGTTATTGCAGTCAACTGTGACTACAAGGCAACTATAGAGAAGTGGATAGATACAAGACATAGTTAATAATAATAATAGATACGTAAGATGTAGCTGAGGGTAAGGAAAAGGACATGTAAATGATGTTTTTTGTGTTCCTGGTTTGCATGAGTGAAGGGTTGATAGTATCCTTCACTGAGTTAGAGAACATTGGATTATGATAGAGTTTAGGGGTAGTATCTTTAGTTCCAGCTTGCACAGGTATAGTGTGGAACAGCCGGGGAGACCCAAGAGGATTATTGTATGAGTAGTTATTATTGAGCTAATAAGTGAGATCTGAGCCAGGGGAATCAACTTGGTTGTCAACAGTGTAATACAAAGCAATAAAAACTTTGATTTCCACAGAGAGTTTTGGGTTTCTAAAATGTGCTTTTAAATTTGGCATAATGTTTTGATGAAACAATATGAAAACATTGTGAAGATCATGTTTTGTAATTTTATTGTAAACTGCAATAACCGTATGACACCTTGAAATATAAAATTAACTTAGAACTTTTAAAATTATTGCAGGATTGGTTTTATAGGAATTTAGACCAAATAAAACAAGAAAGCAAGTCTTTCTTATGTTTACAACCCGGTACATGTAATTGACAATCTTCATGAAGAGAGAATTTGAAAGTATTGCTAAGAGATCAGTTTAACTATCTATAAAATTATTCAGTGTATATGTGTGTGTCCACATAACTTATTTAACAAACACTTATATAGCAATTAAATCTTCAAGAAAATTTTATTTGCTTTAGTTATGTTAATTTATTTAATCCTAATAACAACCGTATGAAAAATACACTTTTAGTTTTTCTGTTTTACACATACGGTAAATGAATCATAAACAAGCTAAATGACTTTTTCTATCTCATCCCGCTAGTAAATGTCAAAGGTTAGGAATCAAACCCTGATAGTCTAGCCTTAGTGTCTGTACTCTTGTGTAAGTAGTGCTATTGTTCTCAATTATTCACTCACACTCCCTATAATAAGATTATATATCTCTTCCCGTTGTCATGACTTCCGTTGGTTTACTGTGGGAGGAATATTCTTCCCCACCTCATTAGATCAAGCTTAGCCATTTGACTTGCTCTGGTGAACGGAATGTAAGCTGAAGTGACATGCCAGCTCTAAGCAGATGAAAAAAGAGCCACAGTGTTTTTCCCAGCTCTCTTCCTGACTGCCTCAAAAACAGCATGTGACAGGGGCTACTCCTTCAACATGGAACCCAGAATAAGTCACGTGAGTGAAGGAATAACTAACCCACTGCTACTAGGCCAGAATTGACTCGACAGCCGTGGGTTTTTTGTTTTTTCTGCTACCAACATGAAAAGTGAAGGAAAAGCATAAACTGTTGTGGTTATAATCTCTTCATTCTTTATGGGGATAGTTTAAATTTAGTTTTCATCTTGAGGGTTAACAATTCATAAAAGTTGAGGAAGACTTGTAAGACAATGAGATTTTGGAGTTGTCTATTCTCACAGCAACTGACTTGTTTTGATTTTCTTCAGCTTCAGCTTGAACTTGCTCATATGCAAGGTCTGATCCACAGTTGGCCTCTGGCCTTGTTCTGACTGATGATTTTGAGCTTCTCCATTGTCTCTTTCCACAAATGTATTCTACAACATCTCCTTTCCGTGTATGCCATTTGGGGAAGTCCACGCATAAGGTCAACTTTTATGTTGTTGAAGAAATGTATTTCCAAAAAATGGTCTTGGAAAATTCTATCATTTGATCGCCCGTGTTGTTCCTATCACCAAGCCCATATTTTCCAACTACCAATCCTTCTTTGTTTCTAACTTTTGCACAGGAATCACCAGTAATTCCCGGTACACCTTCATTGCATGCTTGATCAATTTCAGACTGCAGAAGTTGGTAAAAATGTTCAATTTCTTCAGCTTTGGTATTAATAGTTGGTGAGTAAATTTGAATAATAGTCATATTAACCTTGAGGACTAAGGTTTATCTGACCCAAGCCATGGTATTTTCAAAGGCCTCACACACATGTGAAAGCAGGACAACGAATAAGGAAGACTAAAAAAGAGTTGATACATTTGAATTATGGTGTTGGCAAGGAGTATTGAATATACCATGAACTGCCAAAGAAAGAACAAATCTGTCCTGGAAGGCATACAGCCAGAATGCGCCTTAGAAGCGAGGACAGTGAAACTTACTTTGAATGTGTTAATAAGAAAGACCAGTCCCTAGAGAAGAACATTATGCTTAGGGTCAGTGAAAAAGAAAAAGACCCTCAATAAGGTGGATTCACACAGTGGCTGCAACAATGGGCTCAAACATAGCAAGGGTTGTGAGAACGTTGCCAGGCCAGGCAGTGTTTCATTCTATTGTACACAGGGTCACTGTGAGTCACACCGTATCCACAACACCTAACAACAACATTTCCCATAGCTTTAGATAATGAAGCTTGAATGTTACAGATTTTTAACTACTATGTAATGTTTCCACACTTCGTAAAAAAACCTGTTTATTCATTCAAACACATAAATGCTGCATTCAATATATTAAATATTCTAATGCCATAGTATGTGGCATCGTCAAACATTTTGAAGGTGCTTATCAACTTTTTTTTTTTTTTCCAACCATATTTTCTTATTAAAAATAGGGCTTTGGACAACTGGGTATCACCTATTTCACTATCACTCATACAAAATATATTCTGCTACTTTAATTTTGGTGTATTTAAAATTTAATGATTTTATTTTATTTAATATCTGGGAGACATTACCTTAATTAGGTGATCCAAGTTAACACCACAAGTAATGACACATATAAAGGCAATAACAGCACAACTAAGAACACGTATCATGTGGTCCCTGATATGATGCACAAAGCAGGTCCAAACATCAGTTCCATGATGTTACTGGAAGAACCTCAAACTAATCCTGGAAAAAGAAGATAAACCCAAATTGAGAGACATTCTACAAAATAACTGACCAGCATTCTTCCAAAGTGTCATGACAAGGAATGACTAAGGAAATGGCAATGACTGAGGAACAGATGGAGGAGTCTAAGGAGACACAGTAAGCGAATGCAGTATGAGGTTCTGGTTTGGTTCCTGAAATGTAAAAAGGAAATAAAAGGGAAAATGTGTGAAATTCCAGAAAGATACTATTACAGTTAGTAATGTGCCAATTCTTTTTTGGTTTTGATAACTGTGCTATATTTATATAAGCTGTTCACACTACAGGAAGCTGTGCAATTGTTTTATAAGTCTAAGCTTATTTTAAAAATAAAAACTTAGATAATATTATTAGACCATCTAAATATTTTGTTTCTTAATGCTATTTAATAAGCAAAATCCATAAAGTTACAGCAAAACTTTCTAATGTTGCTGAAATTAGTAACTTTTTTTGTACGTAGCAAAACATCCAAAACTTAGTGGTTTGAACCTTTTTTTTCAAAATTCCTTGGATCAGCTGTTGGTAATCTGGACCTGCTTAGCTGATCTCCCTATGTGGTTTTCTACTGTACTTGTGGTCAGCTACAGCTTTATCTAGCAGTTGGACATGATGGTTGGAAGGCTGTTGATCACGGCAAACCACAGTTTGCTTTGAAGTAGCTTTTCATCCTCCAGCATGCTAGCTCAGGATATTTCACATGGCTGTCTTAGGGCCCCAAGTACAGAAAGAGGACAAGCCTCAGTGTGCAACAATTTTTCAATCCTCTCCTTGTATAATATTTGTTAATGTTGTATTGGCCAAGACAAGTCACATAATGAAGACCAGGGGAAAACTTGAAGAAATACGTTTCATCTCTTAATGACAAAATCTACAACATCTCCTTGCAAAGTGGCTTCCATTTAAAGATGGAAAGAATACGTGGCCATTTTTTGCAATCTATCACACCTGTTTATCTTAGCTTTTTATTCTTCTTTTAAAAATTTTTCCCTTCTATTTATAAATTATCTCCTCAATGCCAATGACTATGTCTGATTAGTTCTTAACATCTAGTGCAAGTTCTGACATGTTGAAAAAATTCAATAACTGCTAAAAGAATAAGTAAGTTAAATAAAATAATGCCTTATTTAATAATAATGAAGAGAAATTGGGAGGAGTGTGCGTGTATTATATATCCATCTGTATTTGTCTTCATAATACTATATACATTTTTCAAAGTTTTTGTGTTTCAATGCTGTCATCTAATCTAGCTTCTAATTCTCTCATTGTAATAAATGGCCCCCTTTGGATCTAATTAACTTTTCATTCTTCTGCAGTTTGGTTCTGAAAAGGGTCTATGTTTATTTAATTCTTATTAGAGGATCAAATATAATATTTCTCAACATTTTTCTACTTCTGGCATGCTAATCAGAGCTTAGTATTTTTGTTGAATGTCTACTGTGGTCCTTAGTATATTTGTTGAACGCCCACTGTGGTCCAAGCAGGACAGTGAATTCCTCTGCAAGTCATATTTCCCAAAACTTTTACTAATTGCTACAGTGCCATTTTCTTGTTGCTCTGGGGCCATGTGGGCAGTTTTACTTTCTTTTTTAAAAAATTGGTTGCCTTGGATTTCACCATCTGTATATTGTCATCATATCGTGATCATCAACAGTAAAAACAAAACGAATTCATTAGTTCAAATCTGAAGGCTGAGATTTTAATAATTAACAAAAAATATAAAGTACAATTCATAAGTAAAAAATTAAGATTTATATTACAACTATTAAATTGAACAAATATTATCATATGTACAGTAACTGTTTTTTTAACCTAGAGTATATAAATACAACCCTGAGGCACACCTTTCCTGACTTTAAACCATGCAGCATCTTGTTCTTTTCTAACTACTGCCTCTTAACCTATGTACAGGTTCCTCATGAACACAATTAAGTGTTAATCCAGGGTTGTGTCCCTTTACCATACTTAGTCTGCAAATAATTCAAGAAACTGGACTGCATAAAGAAGAACATGGCATCAGGATTGGAGAAAAACTCGTTAAAAACCTGCGTTATGCAGATGACACGCTTGCTGAAAATCAAAAGGACTTGAAGCACTTGGTTACTGATGAAGGTCAAAGGCTACAGCCTCCAGTATGGATTATGCCTCAACATAGAGAAAACAAAAATCCTCAAAATTGGACCAATAAGAAACATCAT
Source organism: Elephas maximus indicus (assembly GCF_024166365.1). NCBI lineage: Eukaryota > Metazoa > Chordata > Mammalia > Proboscidea > Elephantidae > Elephas > Elephas maximus. The sequence goes on along the minus strand of NC_064836.1, from coordinate 38,120,250 downwards.
GATAAACAGAGAAAATATTGAAGTTGTCAAGGACTTCATTTTCATTGAATCTACAATCGATACTCATGGAAGCAGCAGTCAAGAAATCAAACGATGCATTGCATTGGGTAAATTTGCTGCAAGAGACCTCTTTAAAGTGTTGAACAGCAAAGATGTCACCTTGAAGACTAAGGTGTGCTTGATCCAAGCCATAGTGTTTTCTATCACTCATACGCATGAGAAAACCAGACGATGAGTGAGACCTAAGAAGAACTGATGCCTTTGAATTGTGATCTAGGCAAAGAATCATGAAGATACCGTGGATTGCCAAAAGGAAGAACAAACCTGTATTGGAAGAAATACAGCCCTAATGTTCCTTAGAAGCAAGGATGGTGAGACTTTGTCTCACATACTTCGGTCATGTTATTAGGAGGTATCAGTCCCTGGAGAAAGACATCACACATGGTAAGTAGAGGGTCATTGAAAAAGAGGAACACCCTCAATGAGATGTATTGATACGGTGACCTCAACAATGGGCTCAAACATAACAATTGTGAGGATGGTGCAGGACTGGGCAGTGTTTTGTTCTGCTGTACATAGGGTTGCTATGAGTAGGAACTGACTCAAGGGCACCTGACAACAACAACAACAGAGTATATAAAAAGTTTGCTTTTAGTTATTTGAAGGATCATGCGTGTTTTGGTCATTATTTTATACCCATCACCTAGCTCAGTGACTGACAGATTATAAACATACAAAGAATACAATTGGAATCATGAGGTAACGAATGATTGTGACTTGTATCTCCAACAAGGAAGGTAGGTCTGTAAGAAATTCATCCTTTATCTGTTTATGCCACATCAAACTGTGAAAAAATATTATATTAAATGTGCTTTATTCATGAATAAATTTGTCTAACCTTACTTTAAGTGGAAGAAAAAAAGAACCTCATACTACTATGCTATGAGGTGAATTAAGTATTTTTCCTGCTGATATCCGTGTAATTTTTCTATAATCCCCATTGTTGTCATGGCCTATATCTCATTCTTTCACTGCTTGAAGAGCATTAGAGGAGAATTAGCTAAGAGAGCTGTTCTGTTATTCTGGCATCCTTTAAGATCAGCAAAAAGCTTCTGTGCAAACCTAGCTCCAGACTCTTGTTCCTGTGGATTTGCCACGTCTTTTAAAACCCCTTGTCAGGAAAATCCATAAAGTGAGCAGCCATTTCTTAGTACTTTGTTTTTATAAGAAATAAGAAGACAATTATTTTACTTGACATTACTAATACCTTCAAACCTCTACATATTTAATAAGGGGAAAAATAAACCCTCAGCCTTCGTAGAAAAGGTAAGAAAGGAGAAAAAACAAGCTGAGTTTCCTTTTATCCTCTGTTTCTCTCTCTTATTTAATTTCTACAGTAAACCCATTCCTCTACAACTGAAAATAACGCTTGAATCAATCAGAGTTCCTCTAATCTAGTTGAGAAAATAATAGAATCTGCAGTTGTTTCCTTTCCCCTCGCCCTTCACAGAATCATCAGCATTCTTTTCCCAACTACAGCAAACAAATCATTAATTAGTGTAAACAGTCCTTACCTTGAAAATCAACAGACTTCCAATATGCAATCAAAGCCAACTATCTACGTAGACTATAACCGATATTAGGACTCAGCCATTGTGCCTGGCAAGTAAGAGATAAGAATCACAGAAATTTGTGAGACCCCAGTAATTTTCAGATTTTGGAACACAGACTTCTTTTTTAATCAAACCAACCCATTTACAGCAGCAAAGTCAAAGCCATGTAGCCGTATTATTTAACTGATAGAAAATTCATAGAGTGGCCCAGGTAAAGAGCACTCAGCTGTTGCCAAGATATCCATAAGACCTGTGGACTCACTCCAGGGAGTCAAAACAGCAGGAAGCATATGTCAGAAATGATTTCTCCCCTTTCTTTTCAGTTCTCACCAATATAAAGTACTACTTGAAACTATGTATTTCTCCTTTGAAGCTGATTGTCTCCTATATTTTCCTTCTACAATTTTATTTCACCTGGGTGGTAGATTTGTTTTATATTGAAACAGATCTGCAAAAGTATAGGGGACTAAAAGCATCAAGTTTATGAACTGTCTTAGATGAGTTCTCCCTTACTTCTTTTGAATAATAATAAAAGAACAGAAGCACTGAGTGCAATACAATCAACTTGCTATGTTATACCAACCCTCTCATCATTCATATTCCTTCTATATTACATAACACAGCTAGACATCTGATTTCTTGTTTATGAAATGATTTGGTTCATAATTTTATATCTTTAGCTATAATAAACAATGTACTTGTAAATAAAAATTAGTTGGGAGAAATCCATATGACTTACATACTTAAAGAATTTAATGTTAACTCTTATCATGGAGTTTGGGATAGAAAAAGAAAAAAAGCCTGATTTTCCATTGCCCAGAACAATGTAGTTAGAATATTGATAAAAATCTGCACTAAATATTTCAGCATCACTTGAACCAATTATGATGGGAAAAAGGGAAAAATTTTTTTTAAGAGTTTGTTTTACCTCCTGCTAAGTGTTGGAAAATCTTTGGACTATTACTAGTCTGTTGCCAACTTATATTTGGTGACTCTCCACCTTCTGCTCCTTATTCTAGAGAAACCCCGTGGCCTTTACTTCTCTTCAATTCTAGGAGTTTTTCCTGGGAATATATAGTAAAACTTGAAATAACTTCTCCAGCGTTCCCCTTGACGTCTCCTAGTACAGCCGCAATGCATTCATTCTGACCCCTCCACAAGAGCTGTTCCGTCAAATGACAACATCGCTGCCTCAGTAACAATTCCCATAGCATGACAGTACATCATTTATAAACTCTATTGGCATATGTGCACGTACATACAGCACTTAGCCTTGTTGACCAAATTTGACTTAAATTTTCTCTTCCTTTGTCTTCTCTTGCTCTGTATAATTTATCATCTACCCCTGTGCCTCCAAATACATTAGCAACTATACTGTCTTACACTCTCAACTAAGTATTTACCAGGTGTTAGTTTTTATTTTTCTCCTCACTCCTCTTTCACTATCATTACTCTACAATGTTTCATCCCTTGAATTTATACATTTCCTGTATATAGCTATTTCTATATTCCTTCTGCATCCTCATATCATATGTACCACTTCTGTCTCGTTCTTCCTCTTACATACCTCGCTTAGTGAGACCCTTCCATTCTATCCTCTGGAATATAGTCAGTCTTCAACAAAATCCGTTATGTCTTCAAACTCTTCTCCGGGCATTCTTTTAAACTTTTTGATTTGACAAAAATCTGATAATCCACTGAGGACACTGATTTCCCTTTAGTCCTCTTAGAAGTGACTTTTTTTTTTTTAATTTTATTTGATAGTCTTCTTGCCAATGAGCCTGGGACCAGAAGCATCATTGCTTCTCATTGCCCTTTTCAGGCCATCCCCCCTCCTGTCTCCCTAAACACTGAGCTTTAAATATTATCCAGTTATATTATCACAACACCTTATTGCTCCTGTCCTTTACTAATACTACATTGTTTTCCTTTATTTCTGATAATTTTCACAGTTTTGGTTTTAATTTTGGTGGTTCCAATATTCACATAGAAAAATGTTTCTAACACTGAACAATCTTTCTGCACAAATCCTTGCATTAGTGCCCCATTTCACTCAGTCAATGTCACTGTGCTTGTAATGACCCATTCAAAATCAAAGTCTTAGATCCCGGCCCTACTCTTACCCTGCTCGAATTATTTTCTCTTTCTCTCTGTTTTTTTTCATACCATTGAATACTTTTTCATTAGCTATCTTGTTCATGTAGTCTGTATATCTGGAATAGTGTCTAGTACATATAAGTTCTGAATAAACATTTATTAAATAAATTAATGAATAACTCAAATTCAGTTTAGTGTTGCAAACTAATTGCTTCTCAATTCTGTAAAACTTGATCTGAATTTGAAGAGGACATCTGTTAATTACATTTGTGGATGGCATGAGGCTAGGACAATAAATATTAATACATTAGACAAGAAATAGCTCCCTCTTTATGCAACAAAATTACTGAAATAATGGGATATATATACATGTATGTATACACCCATTGGAAACCCCGTGGTGTATGGTTAAGTGCTACGGCTGCTAACCAAAGGGTTGGCAGTTCGAATCCACCAGGAGCTCCTTGGAAACTCTATGGGGCAGTTCCACTCTGTTCTATAGGGTTGCTATGAGTCAGAATTGACTCGACTCGACGGCGCTGGGTTTGGCTTTTTGGTTGTATGACTGTTGCTGTTGAGTTGATTCCGACTCATTGTGACCCTATAGAAGGTTTCCAAGGGTGTAATGTTTAATAACGCAGATCACCTTTCTCCTGTGGAGACTCTGGTGGGTTTGAACTGCTGACCTTCTGGTTAATAGCCAAGCCCATAACCATATATAAAACTTTATGTATAATTATATACATAATATAATGTAAAGTTTTATGTTTGGCTTTAGAAACCCCACCACACTGTTAATGGGCTACAAAATATCTGACTATTTCAACATTACAGTTATGAAAACAAGAGGCTACTTAGCCAACACTATTTAGTCTGTTGCTACTCAAGTGATAGTTCTCTGACCTGTAGCTTCTGCATCACTTGGGATCTTGATAAAACCAAACCAAACCCATTGCTGTTGAGTCTATTCCAACTCATAGTGACCCTATAAGAAGGAGTAGAACTGCCCCATAGGGTTTCCAGGGAGCAGTTGGTGGATTCTAACTGCCAACTCTTTGGTTAGCAGCAAAATGCGTAACCACTGTACCACCAGGGAGAAATTCAGAATCTCCGGCCATGCTATAAACTTAATGAATCCCCCAGTGATCTACATGCACATTTAAAGTTTGAGAGAAACCTCATGGCCCAGCAAAATTTTTCAGAAAGTGCCAGATAATAAATATTTTAAACTTTGAGAGTCAAATAAGTCTTTAAAATGTAAAAATTTTTTGTAATGTTAAAAAAAAAAAAATTAGATTGAGGGCCAGACAAAAACACACAAAGGAAAAGATTAGGCTTGTTGGTTTTAGTTTGCCCATCCTCTGTCTTAATTTTAAACCAAGAGCTGTTTCAAGTGGGAGGGGGGTCTTGTAGATACTGTTCATAATTGTTGGCTTAAAACAGAAGCGAATAAATACTATTTACAAAGGCTACAACAAGCTTAGCTTATGATTACTAAGGGTTTTCTGTGCAAAAATAAATGCAGGAAAAAAAATGGACATCAAGCATTCAAAAATAAAAGTATAAAGGAGGGGAGCAGTAAATATATTGCAAACCCAAAGCATCTATCTGATGCCTGGGGTTAGATTTCAAGGACCAGCAAGAAAAGACTTTGCCTAAATCCTTGTTGTTGTTGTTGTTAAGTGCCTTCGGGTTGGTTCCGACATGTAGTGACACTATGTACAACAGAACATAACACCGCCCAGTCCCGCACATCCTCATAATTGGTGTTATGCTTGAGGCCATTGCTGCAGCCACTGCGTCAATCCATCTCATTGAGGGTCTTCCTCTTTTTCACTGACCCTCTATGTCACCAAGCATGATGTCCTTCTCCAGGGTCTGATCCCTCCTGATAACAATTCCAAAGTCTGTGAGATGAAGTCTCACCATCCTTGCTTCTAAGGAGAGTTCTGGCTGTACTTTTTCCAAGACAGATTTGTTCACTCTTTTGGCAATCCATCAATATTCTTTGCCAACACCATAATTCAAAGGTGTCAATTTTTCTTCGGTCTTCCTTATTCTAACTAGAAACCAGAGCAACAGTGGTACCTCAGTTAAGAGTGCCAAGAAAAGAATTCTCCGAATCAGTGTGCCTGGACAGAGAACATAATCTCAGAAATTTAACTGGGAAATAGAACTGGGAAAGAATGAAGGTACTGGGATGCAATATTATTTGGAAACATGGCCAACTAAAATCTCTCTCAAACTTGAAATTTGACAAGATTGTAAGGCTGTCTCTTAAACTGTAGGTTTTGCAAAGGCATGACTGTATTTGTCATCACTGCATACTGCAACAACGATGCCTTTCACATAGAAAAACTTCAAATATGAATTCAATGCATTGTCTTGCTTATAGCTGACAAAACTCTTGAGCTGTGTTATGCCTCCCAGGTCTCTGTTACCAAACTGGGGCAGACAATTGGTCAAGACTCATCAAACCTGTTAAGATATATGGGAATTAATGACACCTGGTCTTATGGATTGAACTGTGTCCCCCAAAAATGTGTGTCAACTTGGCTGGCCATGATTCCCAGTATTGTGTGACTGTCGACCATCTTGTCATCTGATGTGAATTTCCTGTGTGTTGTAAATCCTACCTCTACGATGTTAGTGAGGCAGGATTAGAGGCAGTTATGTTAATGTGGCAGAATTCAATCCACAAGGTTAGATTGTATCTTGAGGCAATTTCCTGAGATACAAAAGAGAGAAACCAACAGAGAGACACAAAAAACTTCATGCCACCAAGAAAGCAGCGCTGAGAGCAGACTGCATCCTTTGAATCTGGGGGTCTGGCACTTAGAAGCTCCTAGACCAGAGGAAGATTGATGACAAGGACCTTCTCCCAAAGCTGACAGAGAGAAAACTCCCTCCTGGCACTGACACCCTAAAGTCAGGCTTCTGGCCTCCTAGGTTGTGAGAGAATAAATTTCCGTTTGTTAAAGCCATCCACTTGTAGTGTTTCTGTTACAGGAGCACTGGATAACTAAGACACCTGGATTTTAAAAAATGATTTTGAAGTATTTAGTAAGCTACTAATATAGCTGAACCACTATTATATTCTTTATTTTCATATGAAGCAAACGATTTTGTAGAAAAAAAAAAAAGAAAGAACTTGGAAGCTGTTTAAGGTAGTATAATAGAATCTGGCGTTCTGAATAATGCTTTCATTCCAAACCAATGGGTTATTGGCAAGATAGTAAAATTTATGAAGCCTGAGCAAAGTTTGATGTGAGACATAATTTTGAACATACAAATACTAAAGAACTCACTGAATATTTGGAAATGACGATACTATTTATATAAAGCCATACTATCATCAGTGGAGAGTATATTTCCAAGGTAGATAATTGTTTTCATAATTTAGGAAAATGTATTTTCTCTTCAGATTTAAAAAAAAAATATTTCTTTACCTGGGTGGTTTGTACAGAGATGTTGATTTTATTTTTGGTATCTTTGAAGCTCTTTCTGTCTCTGTCTCACATATATACTCTTCTCTCAGTCTACATATATGCATATGCATTACATACCTATTTACATATATACATACATCTATATCATACACAGTTCTATGTATAATATTTTTAAATATAAAATAAGGAAAAAAAAAGTTATTTAGTTGGTGACAAATTTTGTTTTCCTAGGTGGACAAATTTCCATTAAAAATTACCTCAAACATTCAATCTGTATACACACACACACACACAAGTGGAATTCAAGTTATACCTGTGTCAATTCAGAGGCAACAATAATCAGATGTGCAGAATGGTGAGGAGGAGGCAGCCTCTGTGGTACAGGGAAAACAGGAAAAATAACAGCCAATAGATTTCTAAGACCTGAGGGTCTTTCCCAAGGTCCCATTTCCGTCAGCAGGGATTCACAATGCCTTCCTACTTCCCACTCTAAACTGCCTAAATGTCTCAGTTTAATTCTTAACTCTTTTTTTTTTCTACTGTTTCCTGAAACTGTACTTTACTTCTCTTAGTGTTCCCAAACCACTCCTTTTTCTGATAGAATTAATTCCTTCATTCACTTTCCTTTCAATTTATTTTTCCTCTGAGAAAAGTAATATAATATATACATAGCCATTGTAGTTACATTATGTCTATTTTTGTAAGGAATTTCCTCCTGGATAAGAATTTCAATTACTTAACAAAAATTTACGTAATTGGTCTTTGTATCTTCATCACACATTCTCGAAAACCTCGTTTTTGGCTTGTCTATTAACTTCACTCTCTATAGTGGGTTCCCTGACAATTCTAATCAATGGTGGTTTCCCACTTTTCTGACGTACTAGATAGACAAGTAGTTGATAGATAGGTGTCAGCAAGATGACTTCAACTCATGGTGACCTTATGTTCAACAGAATGAGACACTGCCCAGTCCTGCATCACCCTCATGACCACCAGCATGTTCCGAAACATCGTTGTAGCCACTGTGCCAATCCGTTTCACTGAGGCTCTCCTTCACCCTCACTTGACCTTTACTTCACCAGGCTTGATATCCTCCTCCAGTGCTTGATGCTTCCTGATGACATATTCAAAGCAAGTGAGTCAGACAATGCTCTATGATGATTCACTGGGTTTTCATTGGCTGGCTTTCAGAAGTAGATTGTCAGAGCTTCCTTCCTAGTCTGTTTTACTTTGGAATCTCCCCTGAAACTTGTCCACTATGGGTGACCCTGCTTCTATTTGAAATACGGTGTACAGCTTCCAGACTCACAGCAGCACACAACCTGTCACAGTATAACAAAATGACAGATGAATGATTGCTCATGTTATAATATGTGCTTCAAAAATATCATAAGTATGGATGATAGTTAAAGGTCATAGGAGAATATTCTTCCTTAAACATGGGCACTGGGAGTTGATAACAACTCGGGCCATATTCTCTCAAGCTGTGTCCTAATCCCAAACATCTTCAAGAGCAAAGAAAAATGACCAAGGAGTAGATTGTATGAATCAATAGTCTTAGTTTAAAATTTCATTGTATTCTGAATGAACAGATTGGTTAAAAGTAAATATTTCACTCTCATATTATTTCAGTTGCACCCAATATTTTCATGGAGAAACTGTAGCTCATACAATTCATTAGAGTTTGCATCATCTTCCCCAAAACACTTGTATGCCATTTATTCTCTCTGCATCACTTCCACACACACACGTGTATACAAAAATGAGGCAGAATATATTTTATTGCTTTGACCCATTATTGAAATTTTCTTTATTCCTATCTTGATTTTGAATACTTAAAAAATAAGCCTCTGTAATAGTTCCTTGAGTGTTTATAGCTTTATGGCCATAATAATACTTTTTATTTTCTTCTTCAAAGTTTGTTCCAATCTTATGCTCATTGTTTCAGACTTGCAGGTTATTTATTTTGGCTGGTGATAGGAGAAGCAACAATCCAAACAAACTTTTTTTTTTTTTTTTTGACAAGAGAACATAAAGTTTCCCGTTATAACAAGCCACTAAACAGAAATTTCTCTGGTAATTTATAGTTGAAAACCCTGCTCTTCATTCCCACTAGTTTTTCCCCTGTCTCCAGTTCTAGTTTAATATCTAAAGCACAGTGGAGGAAACAGCTCTCTGATTATTTTAGATGCCATAATCATTTCCAGAAGAGCTGATCCCTAAACTCAGGTCCTAGTAAGTGAAGAGAAATAGCAATCTGTTCATTTTAAAGGCCAACAATAACCATAATTTTATGTGCTTTTTTTTTTTTTTTTTCTTTCTCTTTACTGCAGTTTAGTCTCCAATAGGCTGGTAATTTTAATGGGAAAGATGAATTTTATTGAGTGGAAGACTTCATTTTATATTTATTTTCCCATAATGCTCCTTCTATTACTAACCTCTGAGGTTATTAAATCCCACTGTGATATTTTTCTTGCAGTAGAGCATATGAAAAGTACAGTTCTGCAGAAATTTCATTAAAAGCCATCCTGAGCTGCTTCCTGACTTATCCCTGAAGGAGCAGTGTGATTCTCATCTCCCCCCTCCTGACACACATCCTCCTTTATGTCCCAGGAGAGAAACCAGATTTTCAACTTTCTGGGAAGTGAGGAGGGAATTTCTGTTGTTTAAGAGACTAAATATAATGTAAATATTACTTAGACAAGTTTGAATTAAAGTAGGTTTCCAAATAAGGTCAAGCTCACAGACTTCCTGGTCTTCATAACTTTTTGGATTGCATAAGACCTGTGAGAGTCCTTGCCTTCTAACAAGAGTGCTCTCCCCATTTATGCTTGATGATGAAATTAGAGAAATGGAGAAGAGATTAGTGGTTGCCACAGATGTGCCTGGAAGGTGGGAGTGGGGCTGGTGGGAGAGAATTAGGTGTGGTTTTAAAATGACAAAACTAGGACACCTTGAGGTGATAGATCTCTTCTATATCTTGGCTGTGGTGTTGGCCACATGGATCTACACATGTGACAAAATTGCATAGAACTAAATACATACACATACACACAGGCACATGTACACACATCTCTAAAATAAAACTGGGGGAATCTGAATAAGACTGATGGTTTCTATTAATAATAATTTCCTCATAGTGATTTATACTATAGTTTATCTAGATGACACCATGGAGGGAAGCAGAGTAAATGGTGCATAAGACCTGTGTGCTATTTTTTATAACTGCATGAGAATCTACAATTATCTCAAAATAAAACATTTAATTAAAAATAAAGAAACATGTCAAAAGGTGCAGGTTAACTGTTTCATTAATTAGATACAGACTATTTGCACACAGGACCCCTGGTGGCATAGTGGTTAAGTGATACAGCTGCTAACAAAAAGCTCGACAGTTCAAATCCACCAGCTGCTCCTTGGAAACCCTATGGGGCAGTTCTGCTCTATCCTATAGTGTCACTATGGGTCGGAATTGACTGGATGGCAATGGGTTTACTTTAGCTTTATTTACCCCCAGGGGACCTGAGTAGCACAAACAGTGAAACCCTTGACAACTAGCCAAAAGTTTGGTGCTTCGAACCCACCCAGAGGTGCCTTGTAAGACAGGCCTGGCTATCTGCTTCCAAAAGGTCACAGCCTTGAAAATCCTGTGGAGCAGTTCTGCTTTGCACACATGGGGTCACTGTGAGTCAGGATTAACTTGACAGCAACTAATGACATCAACAATTTGCCCACAAATATTAGGGTAAATGCTACAGAGTCAAGAAGATTTGCATTAATATTATTTAGGAAGTCAGTCCTCCATTCCATCCTGCTACTCTTAATTGAACTTAGAGAAAACTCTATTTATTTGGATGAAGTAGAAATACAAGAGTCATGTAGGTTGTAAACTCTAGAACTTCTTTAATGTAAAGGAAATAGATAATAATGTAGAAGTTTCTATTTGTTAATGCTGTATGATAAAATACAAAAAATATTTTCTAGAGCTACTAGAACTTTGCGAAGAATGGGAACTCCAGAACACTTAATTGTGCTCATGAGGAAACTTCACATAGATCAAGAGGCAGTTGTTCAGACAGAACAAGGGGATACTGGTTGGTTTAAAGTCAGGAAAGGTGTGCATCAGGGTTGTATTCTTTCACCATACCTATTCAATCTGTATGCTGAGCAAAAAATACGAGAAGCTGGACCATATGAAGAAAAACGGGGCATCAGGATTGGAGGAAGACTCATTAACAACCTGCATTATGCAGATGACACAACCTTGCTTGCTGAAAGTGAAGAGGACTTGAAGTACTTTACTTACTAATGAAGATCAAAGACCACAGCCTTCAGTATGGATTGCACCTCAACGTAAAGAAAACAAAAATCCTCACAACTGGACCAATGAGCAATATCATGATAAACAGAGAAAAGATTGAAGTTGTCAAGGATTTCATTTTACTTGGATTTACAATCAACAGCCATGGAAGCAGCAGTCAAGAAATCAAAAGACGCGTTGCATTGGGTAAATCTGCTGCAAAGGACCTTTTCAAAGTGTTGAAGAGCAAAAATGTCACCTTGAAGATTAAGGTGCACCTCACCCAAGCCATGGTATTTTCAATCACATCATTTGCATGTGAAAGCTGGACAATGAATAAGGAAGACTGCAGAAGAATTGATGCTTTTCAACTGTGGTCTTGGCAAAGAATATTGAATATACCATGGACTGCCAAAAGAACGAACAAATCTGTCTTGGAAGAAGTACAACCAGAATGCTGCTTAGAAGCAAGGATGAGGAGACTGCCTCTTACGTATTTTGGACATGTTGTCAGGAGAGGTCAGTCCCTGGAGAAGGACACCATGCTTGGCAAAGTACAGGGTCAGCGGAAAAAAGGAAGACCCTCAACAAGGTGGATTGACACAGTGGCTGCAACAATGGGCTCAAGCATAACAACGATTGTGAAGATGGCGCAGGACCGGGCAGTGTTTCGTTCTGTTGTGCGTGGGGTCGCTATGAGTCAGAATCGACTTGATGGCACCTAAGAACAGCAACAACAACAGAGCTACTAGAATTCAAATGATATCAGTAATACAAGCACCAACAAAAATAATTCAACAACACTGAGTAAAAAAACCCTACTCTTCTCTTGTGTGGGAAAGAAAGAAATCATACAGAAACTGAGAGTTCATCAGAAAACCATAGCTAAAGCATCGAAAGGTCACCCAACCATTTCTTTCTACTCTACTGTTTCATCCCTTATAGAAGGGCATGCTTTCCATATTCTCATTCAAATGCTTCTAAAATTGCCTGTGGAAATCTTGCAAGCAATAGCTCCTGGACACAGAAAAGTGACTGTACTAAAATGCTATCGTTTTCCTGGACGATAATTAAAAAGAAAAAAAACTTTTCATTTTAAACATAACATATCATATTGTCTACTTATCATTGAAAACAGTCAATGATGCATTAATTTTTTTATAATAACCATATTTTGGAAATAAATCGCAAGCATTCATTGTGTTCTTCATTTGCTAACAACCTGAAAAAGCCTCAAATTAAATATATGTTATCACAATCTCATTATTTAATTCTTTCATTCTCATACTCACCATTAGAGTAAAAAAAAAATGAATTTGTGACATCTTTATTTGCTCCTTTTTAATTTTGATTTGTCCTCACCAATAAGGGTAATTGAACAATGTAATTTGAAAACGCCTCATGTATTTTGCTAATACATAGAAACAGATACAGAATCCACAGCTCTTCATTACATAGTTTTTTTTCTTTCTTTCTTTCTTTCTAGAATCTAAAACTATTCTGGGAAAATTTTAAACGAGTACAACTCTAGGAAATAAAAAAAAGAATAAAATAGTCTAAGTAACAACAACAAAAACTAAACAGTGTAATTTTAAGCCACGATTTCCCCAGCACATGCCACCAACCAAAACCAAACCTGTCGCCTTCTACTCAATTCCTACTCACAGCAACCCACAGGATAGAGTAGAACTCCCCCATAGGGTTCCCAGGGAGTGGCTGGTGAGTTCCAACTGTTGAGTTTTGGTGAGCAGTGGAGCTCTTAACCACTGCACCACCAGGGCGCCAATATAATGAAATAATAAAAAAATTTCAGAAGTTCAAAAAATTTAATCAATTTCCCTAAGATTATTTATTTAAATAATTTATAATTCCCAGCTAATTGTAATTTTCTATTAAACCGATGACTGAGAAATTTACTTTTAACTCCTGTAGCACACAGTATTTAATCCTAGCACACAGTGTTTAATCCTGGCATAGTCTGAGTCTTGCATCATTCTGATTTGATTTCTCTATATAACCTTATACTGCTGTTGTATTCATGGCAAATCCTCCATTTTCCTGTGATTTGATGTGCCCGTATCTGATCTCATTATGGCTTAATATCCGCCTCTTATGAACAACTTGGGAAAACATGTCAGTGCTTTGGGAGATGGACATGAGAGATTTACACTCTTCATTATGGCTTGGAACTTTTAAAATCGTCCAATTTCATGATTTTTTTTGCTAATAAAAAGCTATCCTGAACATGATAGTATATACGCATTTTTGGAAAAAAAAATTCACATTGAATCCTTGAAGAGAATATATATTGTCCTATTACATGACATTTTATGATTTTTTAAAATTTGATTTAAATAAAAATGTGTTGTCAAAGAGGCACTATCTTATGAGAAATATCATAAGCTACACAGGTACCAAAAGTGGAATGAAATAATTGGTGAAATGAATTGATTGGTTGAATCAGATTCTGCTAAACTGTTTCAGAAAGAATACTAAGCATGGCTTCACCTACAATATAAATAATTTGGCCTCAGGAGCAATATCATTAAATAAAAAAGAAGGTTTGTAATGGTACAAGAAATCTGATACAGGCAGAGCACGACGTCAGCTGCCAATTTAGTAGACATGGAGAACAATTTAATTTAGAATACGAACTCAAAGCACTTGTGAGAAAAACAATAATATTTTGTTTTTCTGTTTTCATTTCCTGCTGGGGCTATAACAAATTACCAAATTTACCGGCTTAGACCAACACAAATTTATTCTGTCATAGCTCTGGTGGTCAGAAGTCCTAAATGAGTGCCTGAAGGGACTACAATCAAGAGTTCGGCAGGGATAGCTCCTTCTGGTAACATTCACAGGTTCCAGGGATTAAAATCAAAACCAAACCCGTCGAGTTGATTCCAACTTTTTGCAACCCTACAGGACAGGGTAGAACTGCCCTGATGGAGTTTCCAAGGAGCACCTGGTGGATTCGAACTGCTGACTTTTTGATTAGCAGCCATAGCTCTTAACCACTATGCAATTAGGACCAGAATATCTTTGGGGACCATTACTCAAACTACCACCATCTCCGTGCACTGCAATTTCTTGGGTGTGATTTCACAGAATCCTTAAAATTCATCATAGTTTTCATCATATTCTATGGAATTTTTAGCAAAGCATTTTGGGGGGCAGAGTTAAGGCAAGGTCCATCTCAGTGTATGTAGGAAGCCCTAGATATCAACTTCCTGTGGATTTCAAAGCAGGGGTGAACATATGACTATCTCACACTCAGATCAATCCTTTCTCCTACTTTGAGAATCTGATGTTTACATATAGGCTATAAGCCTTGCTGGTTAGGCATGACTACGTTTAAAATATTTACAGATTTTCGAATATAAATAGAATCCATTGCATTGGAAGTATTAGTAAAACGTTTACAGATTAACTTCCATAAAACAATCCTTTCCTTTGGCTTATTTTAATAGATACATACTCAGACATATACTTAATGTTGTATTGATTTAAAATAAGTGTTTGATTATTTTATATACTTTTATTTTGCCTTTATAGTCTGAATAAAAACTCCATATGGCTGGGATAATGTATTCTACTTCATGTTTTTTCTGCAGCCAGAAAAGACTATATCCATTTGTAAATACAATTCTCAGGAACTACTCTCTTCTTCTACAAGGCTGGGGAGTGGTCTTATACATTCGAATTTAATACTTGCAGTTCAGGGGTATACAAAATTTACCCATGCATTTTTTATAGTGCTGCCTTAGGGTCCACACCTTTAAAATATATTTTAGCCCAGTATTTCCTAAATTTCCTTTGAGGATATGTACCAGTGTGTAACAAACATTTTATAATCCAAGGCAACATAAAGACAATGTAATGAATTATATAAAACAAAATACATTTACAGCACAGATGTTTGTTTTATTTACTTACTTCTCACTTATTTTTAATTTTGACATTATATTCCCCCAAGGATGATGGCAATCAGTATAAACCAGAAAATCATATCAATCAGTGTCTTCTCTGATTGGTCAGTACTTGTACTATACCAAAATTGTAAAATTGTGATTAGCATTGCTGGCTTTGATTTAATTCTTTGGGGATTTTTAAAAGTCCTTTCTTTCATAAAACGATGCTAATACTAGATTTTTGTTGTTTCGCTATATTTTTTAGTATAGCCTTTCATGTCAAAATATGACAAATTTATCTCAGTCCCCTGTCTAAATGTTTATCTATTCATTCACTCATTTATTCACGTATTCTTCACTGATTATGCATTTATGAATTTATGTATTTATGCATTTCTTGAAAGTCTATGTACCCAGGAAATCAAAAAATCTGCTAACAAATATGTCAGGTCATTGTGGTACTTCATGGATAGAGTCTCCTCAGAATGTGTGCCTGGAGCATTAGGAGCATTAGGCTTTTTTAAGAACTATCTATGTGGGATCAAATTGACAACAGCAACTGGAAAGATCAGGACGCAACCTTAGTGGGTAGTGGGTTTATGTTAATGGGTGAGGAACAACTCAGAAAAGGAGGGTGAGAATGATGGCACAACTCAAAAAATGTTATCAATGTTGCCGAATTGGTGTGGGTTTTGCTGTGTTTATTCTCAACAACAATAAAATTAATAAAATTTTTAAAAAGGGGAAGGGGACAAGCCAAGAGACTCATTTACCAGATAAAGCAGCTTATTTTATCATTTGGAAACTTAAAAAAAAAAAAAAAGATTTTACTAGAGACTAAAATGTTATTAATGTCAGTTGTTTTTGCTCTCACATGGTGATTTAGTAAAAGAGAAAAACAACAATAAAAAAAGTTAGCTCAATTTCTTTGTAAAGTCTAAACTACACAGGATATAAAACGGGGGAATAAGCCCTGGCAGAAGATTAAAACAGGCTTAGAAAATTAAAAGAATTCCAATGGAAAACTCTACACACATTTATAAATACAAAACTTTAAAGGTGATAGCAGATGTGTTAACTGTGATAGATAGTGAGATATGATGAATGGCATGTTAAGCACAGCCTTCAGCAATATCTATGAGAAAAGCTCTGCTAGGGTAATTTAAGACAAATTGTAGGTATGGAAACCCTGGTGGTATATTGGTCAAGAACTATGGCTGCTAACCAAAAAAATGTCAGCAGTTCAAATCCATAAGGCACTCCTTGGAAACTCTACGCATCTGTTCTGCCCTGTCCTTATATGGTCATTATAAGTAGGAATCAACTGGATGGCAAGGGTTTTTTTTTTAGTTGTAGGTATAGAGCCCTGGTGGCACAGTGGTTAAAAGTTATGACTGCTAACCAAAGGATCAGCAGTTAGAATCCACGAGCAGCTTCTTGGAAACCTTCTGGGGCAGTTCTACAGGGTCCTATAGGGTTGCTGTGAATCAGAATTGACTTGAATGCAACAGGTTAGGTTTGAGGTTTTTATTGTTGGCTTCTTAAACATAAAACTTAGAATCTCCCCAAATCGTATAATCTCCAAGGCCTTCTATCCCAACTTATCACGTGTAGCAATGTCTCAATATTCCTGGCCACTGGTCATCTTATTTCTGCTTAGAATATACACTATCAAAAAGCTTCCTGTCTCAGCCTACTGTTCTTATGTGAAAACTCAAGTATTCTTCTAGAAGTCTTCATGAAATGGAATGTGGGTCTTCATCCATTAATTCTACCTCCTGTTCTTCTTTTACCTCTGAAGATAGAAAGACACCTTAGCCCTTTTTAAAAATATAATATAAATTTATACCTTAAAAATCATCTTTTTTTTTAAATTTTTATTGTGCTTTAAGTGAAAGTTTATAAATCAAGTCAATCTCTCACACAAACACTTACATACACCTTGCCATATACTCCCGATTGCTCTCCCCCTATTGAGACAGCCTGCTCCCTCTCTCCGCTTTCTCTTTTCATGGCCATTTCACCAGCTCCTAAGCCCCTCTACCCTCTCATCTCCCTTCCAGGCAGGAGATGCCAGCATAGTGTCAAGTGTCCACCTGCTCCAAGAAGCTCACTCCTCTCCAGCATCACTCTCCATTCCATTGTCCAGTCCAATCCCTGTTTAAAGCGTTGGCTTTTGGGAATGGTTCCTGTCTGGGCCAACAGAAGGTCTGGGGGCCATGACCACTGGGGTCCTTCTAGTCTCAGTCAGACCATTAAGTCTGGTCTTTTTATGAGAATTTGGGGTCTGCATCCCACTGCTCTCCTGCTCTCTCAGGGGTTCTCTGTTGTGTTCCCTGTCAGGGCAATCATTGGTTGTAGCCAGGCACCATCTAGTTCCTCTGGTCTCAGGCTGATGTAGTCTCTGGTTTATGTGGCCCTTTCTGTCTCTTGGGCTTGTAATTACCTTGTGTTCTTGGTGTTCTTCATTTTCCTTTGGTCCAGGTGGGTTGAGACCAATTGATGCATCTTAGATGGACACTTGCTACTGTTTAAGACCTCAAACGTCACTCTCCAAAGTGGGATGCAGAATGTTTTCTTAATAGATTTTATTATGCCAATTGACTTAGATGTCCCCTGAAACCATGGTCCCCAAACCCCTGCCCCAGCTATTCTGGCCTTCGAAGCATTCAGTTTATTCTGGAAACTTCTTTGCTTCTGATTTAGTCCAACTATGCTGACCTGGCCTGTATTGTGTGTTGTCTTTCCTGTCACCTATAGTTCTTATCTACTATCTAATTAGTGACTACTGCTCTCCCACACTGCCTCCCTCTCCCCTCTCTTAACCATCAAAGAATATTTTCTTCTCTTTTTAAACTATTTCTCAAGATAGTGGTCTTATGCTATATTTGTCCTTTTGCAACTGACTAATTTCCCTTAGCATAATGTCTTCCAGATTCCTCCATGTTATGAAATGTTTCACAGATTCATCACGGTTCTTTATTGATATGTAGTATTCCAGTGTGTGATTATGCCATAATTTTTTTATGCTCCCTTCTTTTTGCTATTGTAAACAGTGCTGCATTGCACATGGGTGTGCATATGTCTGTTCGTGTAAAGGCTCTTATTTCTCTAGGGTATATTCCAAGGAGTGGGATTGCTGGATCGTATGGTAGTTCTATTTCTAGTTTTTTAAGGAAGCGCCAAATCGATTTCCAAAGTGGTTGTACAATTTTACATTCCCACCAGCAGTGTATAAGAGTTCCAGCCTCTCCACAACCTCTCCAACATTTATTATTTTGTGTTTTTTGGATTAATGTCTGTCTTGTTGGAGTGAGATGGAATCTCATTGTAGTTTTGATTTGCATTTCTCTAATGGCTTTTTTTTTTTTTATGGCTAATGATTGTGAGCGTTTCCTCATGTATCTGTTAGCTACCTGAATGTATTCTTTATTTAGTCTTTTGCCCATTCTTTATTCTTTTGCTCATTTTTTTAAATTGGGTTATTTGTCTTTTTGTAGTTGATTTTTTGCAGTATCATGTAGATTTTAGAGATCAGGTGCTGATTGGAAATGTTATAGCTAAAAACTTTTTCCCAGTCTGTAGGTAACCTTTTTACTCTTTTGGTGAAGTCTTTGAATGAGCATAAGTGTTTGATTTTTAGGAGCTCCCAGTTATCTAGTTTTTCTTCTGCATTCTTAGTAATGTTTTGTATTCTGTTTATGCCATGTATTAGGGATCCTAACGTTGTCCCTACTTTTTGTTCCATGTTCTTTATCGTTTTAGATTTTATATTTAGGTCTTTGATCCATTTTGAGCTCATTTTTGTGCATGGAGTGGGGTATGGGTCTTTTTCATTTTTTTTGCAGATGGATATCCAGTTATGCCAGCACGATTTGTTAAAAAGACTGTCTTTTCCCCATTTAACTGGTCTGGGGCCTTTGTCAAATACCAACTGTTCATATGTGGATGGATTTATGTCTGGATTCTCAATTCTGTTCCATCGGTCCATGTATCTGCTGTTGTTCCAGTACCAGGCTGTTATGACTACTGTGGTGGTATAATAGGTTCTAAAATCAGGTAGAGTAAGGCCTCCCACTTTGTTCACCAATTTGCATGTCATCCTTGTGCAAAGGCCATGCTAATCTTCTCTGTATCATTCCGATTTTAGTATTTGTGCTGCCGAAGTGAGCACATCATGTTTCTTTTTAGTTGTCTCTATTCAAAGGTAGGAGCCCTGATGGTGCAGCGGTTAAGAGCTACAAAAGGTTGGCAGTTCAAATCTACTAGCTACTCCCTGGAAACCCTATGAGGCAGTTTTACTCTGTCCTATGTGGTCACTATGAGTCAGAATCAACTCGACTGCAATAGATTTTGTTTGTTTTTGGTATTCAAAGTGTTATGACCAGTTTCTTCTACTGTCACTAATAAAGTTTAATCACTTATCTTCAGATACTTGAAGAACTGAAATGTTTATTTTATCCTTTTTAAACTTTACTCCTTTTTGAATTGAAGAAAAACTTATGTATCAAAAACACTCAGATTCTAAGTGTTGAGTTTGATGAATTTTGACTTGCATGCACCATGTAACCACCACCCAAAATATGATACAGAACATTTGCTTTATTTCAGAGCTCCTTCATACCACTTTCTGGTCAGTCTTAACCCCTCAGAGACAACCACTTATCTGTTCTCTGTCACCATGAATTAAAGAGATAACTGGGTGGCACCTGTCAGGAAGAGAGAAAATCTCAGATTTCTTTGGCAAGCAGATTTTTTTCCTAAGAGGAGACAACATTGGATCTTTTAATTACCACCCAATCATAAAAGAAGACATTTGACAGGAATGCCTGGTTTTGCTTTATTTTCAGCACTAGTCAGTGTTCCAGGTCAGCTCTCCTCTCTCTACAGCCTTAGTTATATGTTGACTAGGCATTGGTGATTCAGCGATGGACTTCTCACGTTCCATGCAGGAGACCTGTGTTTGATTCCTGGTCACTGCATCTCATGCACAGTCACTGCTTGGCTGTCAGTGAGGGCTGGAGTGATGTTATGATGCAGACAGGTTTTAGCTGAGGTTCCTGATTAAGGCAGACTAGAAAGAAAGGCCTGGTGATCTACTTGAAACTCAGCCAATGAAAACTTTTTGCATCACATTGATCTGATCTGCAACCAACCCTGGAATGGCACAAGACTGGGGACCATTTCAATGGGTTGTGCCTGGGGTTGCCATGAGTTGGGAGTCAACTCAATGGGTGCTAACAACAACAACAGTACCTCTGTCACTGTCTTTGAGCAGTGCCTTGTTTATCCCTCACTATCTGTTTAGCGTATTTACCTTACTGAGTAATGAGATGTAGTAGAGACTTCACTGTATACATTACACTTGCAAGATGGCGTGCTTGCAGGCTTTTTGTTTTGTTTTTATTTTGTCTTTCTTCTGCATGGTTCGGTCAAGAGTCTGGACCATGATAGTAGTATGAGAACTCTATCCCTTCATGACTGTTTCCCTCAATAAGTTTATCTCTGATCAATTGAAAAGCCTAATTGACTTTCTTTACTTTTTTCTTTTATTTGCATTAAGCACTACATAACAGTGAACTGTATGTTCAGTTACAGCAAGGGTTATTGTTGTTAACTGTGGTGAAGTCTGACCCAAACTCTTGGCGACCCCACGTGCAAGGGTGTGAAGCGCTGTCCAGTTCTGTACCATCCCCGTGATCGGCTGCAGATTGAGCCAGTCCATCAGAATTCCGAGAGTTTTCATCAGCTGATTTATAGAGGTAGATCACCAGGTCTTTCTTCCTAGTATGTCTTAGTCTTGACATTCTGGTGAAACTTGTTCAGCGTCGTAGCAACAAGCGAACCTCCACCGACAGACTGGTAGTAGCTGCACATGAGGCACATTGCTTGGGAATCAAACCCTGGTCTGTCATATGAATGGTGAGAATTCTACCACTGGACTACCACTGCCCCTTGATTTTATTTTCTAAATGCCTCTCAAATCTACTCACCTTAGATCATCTGCACCAACATCAAATGCATCCAAACTTCCTCAATGTAAATATTAACAGTCTTTTAACAATTGATATCCCTTAGGCATGCTGGCTTTCCTCCAATGTAATCACCTCACTTCTCTGTACAAAACCCTGTTATGAAATCCCTCTATTAAAATGATATAGATCAAACTACTAAACACAACCTGTAAGACACTGCACTGGCCCCTGCCTTCTCTGACAGTACAGCTGTAGTCCTTCTGTCCATTCCAATCCTCAGCCTAACCTTCAGGCTCTCTTATCATTAAAAAAACCCATTGCCATAGAGTCGATTCCAACTCATAGCAACCGTATAGGACAGAGTAGAACTGCTTTATAGGGCTTCCAAGGAGTGGTTGGTGGATTTGAACTGCTGACCTTTTGGTTTTCAGCTGAGCTCTAAAACACCACGCCACCAGGACTCCTCTCCTATCATAGGGTTTTGCAAATCTGTTCCTTCTTTCCTTACCACTCAATCTAGTTAATGTCTATCCTTCTTTCAGATAAGAGTTTAATGATAAAAAATTTCAATATTTTTTCTTTGTCAAATACTCTTATTTTAAGCTCCATACTTAGAACTCTTTTTTGTAGAAGTTGTCATAGTTGATATTTTATTGTTTTCATTTCATAACTTGATAAATATCAATCCCCTCCACCAGCAGAAAGAGAGCACGTAGGTGACTCCTTTATCCACAACACCTGGTGAAAGGTCTACACATAGTAGAGGCTCAATAAATATTTACTGAATTAATTAATGGGTTCATAATGAAGAACAGACCAGAAATTAGCCAATGACTATGGTAGTGTCTGAAAAATTGATCAAGTAAAGGTTGACTCTATGAGTAACTTATCATTTATAAGGCCTAGCTTTACCAGCCAAGGATTTAGTTAAAACAGTCAAAGGGAAGAATATCATTTCATAGTTTTACTTGGTATCATTTATTGACTAGAATTCAGTAATTATTTTCCTAACTGTTCTGGATTGAATTGTGTCCCCCCAAAAATGTGTATCAACTTGACTAGCCCATGATTTCCAGTATTGTGTGATTGTCCACCATTTTGTTATATGACATGATTTTTCCTATGTGTTGTAAATCCTACCTCTATGACATTAATGAGGCATGGATTAGAGGTAGTTATATTAACGAGGCAGAACTCAATCCATGAGATTAGGTTGTGTCCTGAGTCATTGACTTTTGAGATATAAAAGACAGAATCAAACAGAGAGGCAGGGGGCCTCATCCTACCAAGAACGTAGTCCCAGGAGCAGAGCAAGCCCTTTGGACCTGGGGTCCCTGCACTCCTAGACAAGGGAAGATTGATGACAAGGACATTCCCTCAGAGCTGGCAGAGAGAGAAAGACTTCCTTGGAGCTGGTACCCTGAATTCGAACTTCTAGCCTGCTAGACTAGAGAATAAATCTGTGCTTGTTAAAGTCATTCAATTGTGGTATTTCTGTTATAGCAGCACTAGGTAAGTAAGACACTAACAATGAGTTTAAAATTATTTAAAATGTTGTTACTATGGCAAAAAATATTAAAATAACAATTATTGGCTTCCATAACATATACTATTTTCTGAACTGAAATGATACATTCAAAGTACCAATTCATGGCTCCGATGGGTTACCATGACAACTTTCCAAACATTAGAAGATTCACACACGCATACGCACACATACAACTGAAACTCATTAGAAAGTTTCTCCATACCTCAGTTATTTTATTTTATTTTTTTTATCAAGAACTCTCAGGAGAAAAGGAATTCAGCAGATTTCTAGCCTCTTATAGAAGGCACCCAATTTTGTTGTTCTATAGAAGGTTCTATTACTTAAACATCTTTGAAACATCTTTGTATTACTCTACCACATATACTATATCAAAGAAATAGTAATGTTGCCTGATGCTGTAGGATATCAAGAAAAGTGAAAATTTTGAAAAATAAAATTATAAAAAGTTCAGGTTCTTCATAGTAGTGATGGTATGCAGTCTTCACATTTAGAGACTAATAAGAAAACTTCTGTTCTCAAAGAGTTTGCAATCTAATAGAGTCTGAACATTTACACCAAAAAAAAAAAAAAAGAGAAATCTTATAGATTTTCAAGCAACAAACTATAGAATTCAAGGAGTGAAACTATGCAAATTCTTCTGGAGAACATAGCACTTTTCTAGACTGGTGGTACTCAGATTTTAGATGGGGTTTTTTCTGTCACTTGACATTTGTCTTAAAATTGTGCTTGATTAAACCAATATCGTCTAACGATGGCCCCAAGTTATCTCCAAATTCCCAGGCAGCTTTTCTGTACTCTGTTCAATTCTGGCCTCACAAACCCTCTTCCAATGAATAGCTGACCTCACTGGAGTTTTACCACCTGGAGCTATTTTCATCTCTCTCCCCTCTGATGAAGAGTCCACACACCATCTCACATATACTTATCACTGGGGTGGGGAGGTTAGTCTCACAATGTTGGGCAGCCAGTTGAGAAAGAGAGATGTGTGAGTAAAAAAAGATTGATTATTTGTTTTGTTTTAAATTGCTTTAAAGGTTAAAGGCTTTGACAAAATTCATATTGCCATTAGAGTGTTGACTGTATTATATATAAAAAAATATATATATATACAAACGCATGTGAAATAATACTTAATGGTCCCTTTTATGTTTTATGGACACAGAATAATATCAAAGTTTCAAGACAACTGAATATTTTCACTCTGCTTTTTTTTAATTTTTTTATTGTACTTTAGATGAAAGTTTACAGAACAAACTAGTTTCTCATTGAACAGTTAGTACACATATTGTTTTATGATATTGGTTTAACTCTGCTTTTAATGAGCACTTCCTGGATTAGAATCCAATCTATCTGCATTTTTAGAATATATAAATATTACAAGGTTATAGAGTGACTTGACCTTGTAAATAGGCCCCAGTATGGACAGAATTTTCCCAAGAGAGAGTGTTTTTAAAAATTGATTGGAAAGAGCCTTTATTGAAAGTGGGAATGTGACTTTTAACTCGATTCTGCTTTTAAAGACTTTTAGAATAGCACAAAGGCACAATCAAATGTTAAACTCAAAATCTCAAAGCAGTTTTCCGTAATACTTCCCATGTATATTTAAGGCCCTGGAAAGAAATAGAAGTCTATTGATAAGTGTTTAATTGAAGATAATGTAATGCTGGTACCAGTAAAGATGTGTACCAGATCTAGAGAATCAGGTGGGTATATTACCACAACCTTACCACCATTAGGCCTGAAGAGATGAGGGGAAGATATAATGTCAGCAGATCCTGGTAATAGCTGGAATCAAGGAGAAAAGCCACCTATCTGGACTTGTAAACCTAGAAGGAAGCAGCTATTTCTAGAACGGGAAGAAATGCCCTAACTTGTTAATCCTTATGTCATTTGACAGCCTGCAAGTGCTTCTGTTTAACTGAATCAGCTGCAAGCCAGAGGTCAAGAGAACGTGGTGCTGCAGTCTTCAAGGGTCAGATGTCCAGAACACAGAGCAGGGAAAAACAGAATTGGGATGGGGAAGGGGGAAATGTGCAATAATTAGCCTCACTTCTCATAATAATTCCCACTTTACCCAATGGATATGTATATATTAAAATTAAGTTAAGTTTGCCCATCCCCTTTCCTTTTAAAGACAACGTCTCTCTGTCCTTCCACCTAACACTTTACTGTACAAAACTTTTGGCTTTCTAATCCCTTCTTGCTCTTGATTTTCCCTCATTTTCTTTTCTCTCCCAGACTAATGAATATGTTCTCCTATGTATCATCTACTCCAGGTTCTACTCTTCAGCTATAGACAAGGGCAGTGACTTGGAAGTTTATAACCCTCTCTTCTGTTAATTATATTAATGCTCCATAGAGAAAGGGCAGAGCAATATAAGAATTTCCTTCCCACTGATATGAACTCTGGAAACCCTGGTGGTGTAGTGGTTAAGTGCTATGGCTGCTAACCAAAGGGTCGGCAGTTCGAATCTGCCAGGTGCTCCTTGGAAACTCTATGGGGCAGTTCTACTCTGTCCTACAGGGTTGCTATGAGTCGGAATCGACTCGGTACTGGGTTTTGGTTTGATGTGAACTCTGCCATCCCCACACACTCCCACCCCAACTAGGAACAGCTACTGTCTATTTTGTTTCAAATAGCAGTTCCCTACCTATCTGCTGAGAAAGATGTGGCGATCTACCTCCATAAAGGCCACAGACCTGGAATCTCTATGTGACAGCTCTGCTCTGACCTATAAGGTCGCTATGAGTTGGAATCACCTAGACAGCAGTAAGTTTATTGTGGTTTTACTCTCTTCCTCCATTAGAATTGATGGTAGAAATGAAATGAACTTGAAGAGAAGGGCATATCAGACCATGATATGATAAAAGGGTAGATAATTGTGTAAACTATAGTAAAAATTTAATGTTATAAAGGCTAAAATTTTGTATCGTCAATTGAGGAATACAAATAGTTAATTAGAAAGCATGTATTAACTATGTAGAATTGCTAATCAACTGAACAAGCAAGTTTCGCTCTCCTGTCTTGATCAAGTTTTATTTGGATTCATGCAAGCAAAGAATCTTTATTTTAGTTTAGAGTGGGTCACAGAGAAGAAAATAATAATATATAATTTTATTTCCAGACAATAAACACCTTACTTAAGTTAGTGGATAAAGACAGTGAAAAGCAGGTACATGTCAATGAGCAATACAAAGGTGCAAAGAAAATGATCAAAAAAGAGCTATAGTAAACAGTAGGTGTTATATGTTCACCAGGTATCATATAACTATTTTCTTCTGCTGTTAGTTTGGGGGATAAGAACTGTTGGAAGAATGTACATTTGCTCCAACACAATAAACCCATTGCCGTCAAGTCGATTTGACAGAGTACGTTTCTCACCTGTCTAAATGAGGTTTCCTGGTTCATGGGTAAATTATCTCCGCAATGCAGGGAACTAGGTTTCTTCCATCTCGTAGTTTTTCATCACTTAGGACCTTGTGACATCTGCATCTTGCTAGTGGAAGATGTTTTGCAGTGGCAATTCTAAATTTGTCAGTGATAAAATATTCCTTCCTACTGGATGGGCCTCAGCCACCACCCTGCTCTTGTATTCCACTAGAAGACAGCTCCATTTCTCAACATAACAATACACCACAACAAACGGATGCTGTGGAGTCCATTTCTTCTCATGGCAACCCTGTGTGTGTCAGAATAGAACTGTATTCCATAGGGTTTTCAATGGCTGATTTTAGCACACGTAATTTCTGTGCACTTTCCATTGGGTAGAACTCAGTCTTATGGCCACACCTAACTGCTGTACTCCCAAGAAGATGAAATGGATTTTTGATGAACACTAACAATTTCCATTGCATGAGAGTTATGGGAGTGAATATTTAAATACGTAACTCTTTCTAAATATGTGTTTACAATTTTTATTTTTAACATTTAGGTTGCTTTGAATTTAAATTCTAAGATAAGGGTAATCTCATTG
Source organism: Elephas maximus indicus (assembly GCF_024166365.1). NCBI lineage: Eukaryota > Metazoa > Chordata > Mammalia > Proboscidea > Elephantidae > Elephas > Elephas maximus. The sequence continues at coordinate 38,093,382 of NC_064836.1, read as the reverse complement.
ATTTTGTTTGTTGATTTTAAATGTACATGTTCAATCAGTATAGCTTGGATTAAAATAACTTGTCTTGCCTATAAATCTGGTTAATCCAACAGTGACAGAAGTTTCTTCGTTTATTCAGGGACATAGTCATATATAGTGCAAATACTATAATTAAAAAAAAAGTAAAAGAAAAAAGTGTTTTCTGTGTACTTTTTTAAACAGCATTTTTTAAATTCATCTTTATTCTGAAAACTTGAATATCGTTTCAACTGTCCTCTGTGAAAAGTCATTTTAAGACAAGAAACAATCCATTGAAGTTCTGTTGTTTTATCTACTTAAGCAATATTTGTCATTTTCCTATTAAATGGTAGACATTGTGTTACATGATCATAATATAGTGATAAAAACATAGATTTTTTTTTCTTTGCCTCACACAAAGCTTATATCTAAGTATGGTAATCCAGTAGCTATCAGTTGAGGTCTTACTATATTTTTACCAAATCTTAAAAAAAAAAAAAAAAGTATTATGACTTCCATTTTACAGATGAAGTCATTTAGATTCAGAAAGAAGTAGCTGGTCCAAGGTCTTGTAGGTTGTACATTAAAGATGGGATACAAACTGCAAAGTGAGTGTTGGTACTCCTCCATTGCATTACACCACATACACGTGTGAAATTTTTTCATGTAATTAACCTGTATTCCTGTCATAATGAGCTGTCCTTGTAATTACAGTGGACAGCAGGTATATTTAACTGTTTAGTTTTCCATGTTTAAATTTAACTTATTTCCTATTCTAGTATTCAAATAAATCATGCTCCATTATATGTAGTCTCACCTCCATTTTCTACAAAGAACAATATGTTTTCCTAGCAGGTAGCTGTTTTTATTGTTTGTTTTATTATTATTATTTTTCTTTCAAAGTGGAGAGATTATTTGCTTATTTTTTTGAACAATGAATAAACAGTGCCATCTTCTGTCTCTGTTTTATTCAACTATTGATAATAAAGAATTGAATGATTGGGTTAATATAGATCAGCAATAGGAAGCAAAAAATTTGGAGATTTTATGATCTCGACATGATGTACAACATCTTTGAACACTTGCAAAGAGGTTAATTATTTGAAAGGTCTCTTGGGGAAAGACATGTTTAAAAGAGTTCTCTGCAATTAATTACCCAAAACCTTTGAATATCCAGTCAGACAATGGAGGGAAGAGGAAGGAGGCAAGAGGGAGACAAGTGACAGTGACAAGTAACAAGTGGTTGTAATGATTTGTTTGTTAACAGTGCAAAAGGAAAATGAAGTATTTTTTTTCTGCCTTTTCCATCATTAGCTATCCCACTCCACCACCACTCCTTAATCTAGATCTTTACAGAAATATACTTGACAGTGGAAATCTCACCAGTCAATTTTTTTTGGTTGTTGTTCAAAGGGAAAAATAGGACTGGATTTTTTAATGAGGTCTTAAGATTTGTGTGAATGAGTATTTTTATGTCTGTGTGTAGTTCATACATTTCAAACTTAAGGCCAGAGAAGTAATTATAGTCTTTATAAATCAGTCATTTAGCTAAGAAAACACATTTCTTGGAAAATAATAAATTTTCTGGTCTGATTACTCACGTCTTTTGCTGGACTATCAGAGGAGAAAAACAAAAATAATTAAATAAAATCTAAAAAGAATTTTTTTGAATGCCAAGATTTCATTGCACGAGGACACTTCAGTACATTTCAAAGGTCTTTTTTTTTTTTAATATTTAGATGAGGTTTAAGTTTTATAACTAGTAGTACTTTCAGAAATAAGTCAGAAGTTAGTTTTTAAAAATCCAGACGAGGAATTTCCTTCTGAAAGCAAATCAATGAGAATTAGGGTATTAATGCCTTCTTATACATAAGGCTCCAAAGGTATAAAAACAAGAGCATGAATTAGACAGCTTCATTCAATGCTTCAGAAGTTTGGCTTTTGTGAAATTACTACTATGTAAGATCATTTTGAATATCCAGAGACAAATCACTGGTAAGAACATAGTTAGATGATAGATATATTTTCCATTTTATGTGATTATAAAGCTTTGCATAATTCCTTATATTATAAATGATAATATTGCCTTAGAACTCATCAATACAGATATAAATTATTATTAAGATTTTAATTATTTTTTTACCCTCTTGAAACCTCATTCAAAAACTAACTCTGTTGCTGTCAAGTCAGTTTCGACTCCTAGTGACCCTATAGGACAGAGTAGAATTGCCCCAGAGGGTTTCCAAAGAGTGTTTGGTGGATTCAAACTGCCAGCCTTTTGGTTAGCAGCCTGAGCTCTTAATCACTGTGCCACCAGGGCTCCTGAAAGCTCCTTCCCACTATTATTCCTTACGAGGCATGCAAACAGATCCAGCTACTTACTCAATGTCACAAAAGCAGAACCAGGCATAGAGTTCAAGGCCAGTTCTAAAAGGCTCCAACCTGTCTTCTTTCATTTGCTCCAAATGATTGACAAGATATTATGTAGCCTTCCCAATGTCTTTATTCTACGCACTACATTTCTTTGAACTACATTTCTCTGAACCACAATACCTCATCGAAGGTCCTTTGCAGTCCTTCTACAGAAATCAATACCTTATAGAAAAAAAAAAAAAAATTTTTTTTTTTTGTACTTTCCATTAATTGTAATGTACTTAATAGCACATGCACTCTCTCCATAGCCCTTTTGTGAGTCATGGTACATACAGTGTCCCAATCAATTTTTATGCCTCTTGGATTCTATGGGAAAGAGGTAGCCTCAGAATGGGAACCTTTCGAAATGCCTGAAACTCAGGAATGCTGAGTTGGAGCCTCATTTTTGTGTAGACTGAGCATTGCCTTAGGTGATGCCTCCTGGATGTGTGAATTTTCTAAACTGTAAACAGATTTGCTTTTATTTCTGTGAGATAAGCCTCCTCACCATGTTTCCCAGTTACTACATGTACTATGCATGAGAGAATGTGTACTTATCTCGAGAATAAGCTATTCCCAGTCTTCATTCAGTCATAGTGGCCATTTTCTCCTTGGTGCTATTCATTGTTTCCTGAGATTCAAATTCCTTTAGTTTTATTTATTTGAACTATAAGTACTGCTTTTGCAGTAAGGAAGAATGCATTGTACCATGTTCTGAAAAGTTTCGTGAAAAATAATAAAAAAGGCTAAAAAGAAAGAAATTAGAATAAAATGTATGTGCAGTCATTGCCAGGTGCCTTCATGTTTTACCTCATGTTTTGCAAATTTTCAAGAAATAAAAAACAAAAAAAGGTTTTGTGTGACTCATACCAGCAGGATTTATGACATGGGAGTTCTGCTGGGCCATATATAATCCCAAATAATGCATATCAAAATCCATAAATATAAACAAAAATTCTGAATTGATCCTTTAATCAGCATGCTTTCCACTAGTGAAAACACATGGTATCACCAAAAAAATTGAGGAAGAAAATAATGAAGGGATAGAAAAAAGAATCAGGTTTTCTAGACGGTCAGCAGTTCAAATCTTCCAGCTGCTCCTTGGAAACCCAATGGGGCAATTCTACTCTGTCCTGTAGCTTCGCTATCAGTTGGAATGGACTCTACAGCAAAGGGGCTTTCAGAACTGAATTAATTCAAAAAGATTTGGTATTAGACTTAGTAGAAAAAGTTCATTGGCTCACAGGAACTCAATCATGCCTAAATTTGGCATCTCCCCATCTCATTTCTTACTTTCCCCTATATTTTAGTTGAATCAGTTAAGTGTAGGTAACTTAGCTTATTATTTCATATATTCATGGTTTGTATCCATAAATGTACTTTCCTCTGCAAATGCACAGAATTATAATACTATTCTATTTCTATTTGTATAAAATAGAGTATAGACCTGAGTAAATGTAAAAGTTTCAGGGCAGAAATGAAACCTGATTTGTACCTTAAAAGACTTATCAAGACTTGAGCAGACAAGAGAAGATGATTTGTTATTTCTTTGTATTGGTGAAGAATTTTGAGAACAAGAGTGCATAGAGAGATAATGAGAAACATTGGTTCTACATCAGTATACAAAATGTAGTGGAGACTAGGGGAACTAGACTCGGGGAGATCATCAAACAGTAATCTGAAATGATATATGTGTCAAGTGATTAAATGTTACTGTGCAACTATGAGATATCATTTTTTTAGTCAATTACAAATGCTTCATATAAATTAATGGAATGACAAATATTTGTTTCTTTACCCAAACCAGTTCAATGCACAATAAGTAGATTTGAGAAATATAGTCTATATCAATAAACTGATATATAATGGTATTAATTTATAGATGCCAAGAGTAATCATTTATTAAAGAAAACCTTCAAATTTACCCAAGATATTGTTGCTACAGTTTTGTGAGTTAGAGCTGCCTGCCACAAACAGCCAATTCTTGAGACAGGGTGAGGTGGGTAGCGAGAGCTTTATTATATATATACTGGTATAACGGAGACAGAGCAGATTGATTTCCTCCTAAAGTTGTCTGTCTCCAGGAACTGCAGGCCAGCTAGGATTTTAAAGGGAAAAGGGGCCATAGGTTTTAGGAACTTGTGGAATGTGCATTATCTTTCTGTTTGGTTTTGCTGGTTGTGTTTCAAACATGTTGATCTTTTCTTGCCATTATCCCATCAGCCCAGTGTGTGGCTGGTGCTGTCCTTCATTCTGTTTGTCAGGCTTAGATTGATATCACTTGTCTTCCACAGTCCTACTGGGTAGTGGAAACATTAGTTAGCATTTAACTTTTAGGAGGGTTAACAGCAAAATCATACTTGGAGACAGAGACAGGCTAGGGAAAGGAAAAATGGCGCAGGTTCTGTTCAAGATATGGCTGAGCAGCCTGTTTCAATGTTGCAGGGAGTATGAGGGTGAGTGGGACTTCTAGACCATTAAGAGACTATCATAACTGTCTTTTGTAGGGTGTTTATATTTCTGATGTTCTGAAGCTGAGGTGTGGTCTGGGCTCTTTCATTTCTGTGGTGGCTCTAATATATCCACACAGGTAAATAACATAAGGTAATCCGTATCTCCAGGACAGCACCTCAATCCAAAAACAAAAAACCAAACCCATTACCATCGAGTCGATTCTCACTCATAATGACCTTATAGGACAGAGTAGAACTGCCCATAGACTTTCCAAGGAGTGGCTGGTGGATTTGGGCTGCTGACCTGTGGGTTAGCAGCCAAACTCTTAACCACTCTACCACCAGGGCTCCCATCTGAAACCAGGAACGAAAAATTTGGCAATATCAGATTAGTGTATAATATGGAGGTTAACTTAAAGGCTAGTGTGTTATCTTTAAAAATCTCATGGTTTACCAATTTAAGAATGATATTTGGTAAAATAATAATAATAATAATAATAATTACGTGTTATGTTACCAACTAATGCTACAAGAAAAATTTTCTATTTGGGGAAAAAGAATGAAAGTATAGGTAGGCTATTGATTTATTGATCCAAATTTTTAGGTTTTCTTCTTTGAATTTCAAAGAAATGTTGGAAGAATATGGACACTGCTTTTCCTGTGCTGCTTGAGAAAGGAAAGTCATCTTAAGTAGGACAAAAATAAATACTATTTGAGAACAGAAATGAAATATTAATAGAGAACAGTTAAAATGACAAAAATAAAAACAAAAGTCATTGACAAGTAAAGAATAGTCACTACATTTTGGTTAAGATTTATAGAAAGAACAGTTAGACTTTCCAAAAACTTTTCATAGATTTGAATAGTTTTCTAAGCAGTCAACGGAATTGTATTAAATTTGTACCTTATGAAAGTCACTGAAAAGCTTTTTTGTTGTTAGTTTATGACTAGGGACACGCCTTCATCAGATCTTGCAGGTTTAGAAAACTGGTATCAGCTTGATAGATGACGTGAACTCTGATGGCAAAAACAATTCCAATACCCCAGTAAAACAATATTACAGAGTCAATGGAGTGGAAGTAATGGATGCAAATGACATGATAGAATATCCTCTAGACTTGGCCATATATTATACAAAGAATGTGGAAAGGAGAACAATTGGAATTATTTCTGAGATGGCTGAAAAGTAGTGATGCTGTTAATGTAGAGAAGGAAAATTAAATAAACATTAGTGCATTAGTTTACTATTGCTATGCTAACAAATTACCATACCCTTCATGTTTTCAAACAAAATGTATTGTCCTAAAGTTTTGGAGGTGAGATATCCACAATGAGATACCCACAGTGAGCCTCCCTGGGCTAAAATCAAGCTGTGTTTCTTCTATAGGGTCTAGGGAAGATATCGTTTCCTTGCCTTTTCCAGTTTCTAAAAGCTATTCACATTCCTTAGCCCGTGGCCCCCTTTCATCTTCAAAACTAGCAATGGCTAGTGGACTCTTTCTTACAAAGCCATCCCTTGTTCTGACTCCTTTGTCACACTTTTCCTCAATTAAGGATCCTTGTGATTACATTATGGAGCCCTGCTAGCACAGTGGTTAAGAGCTATGGCTGCTAACCAAAAGGTCAGCAGTTCCAATGCACCAGCTGCTCCTTGGAAACCCTATAGCAGTTCTCCTCTGTCCTATAGGGTTACTACAAGTCAAAAGCAACTCGAAGGCAAAGGGTTTGGTTTTTGGTTTTGATGATTACATTGTTCCTAGTGGTGCAAATGGCTTGTACTCAGCTGTTAACCTAAAAGTTGGAGGTTCAACCTCACCCAGCATCACCATGGAAGAAAAGCCTGGCAATCTGCTTCTATTAAGATTACAGTCAGGAAAACCTCATGGAGCAATTCTACTCTGTAACACACAGGTTCGTCTTGAGCAGAATCAACTTGAAAGCAACAGGTTCAGTTTGGTTTTTGGTGATTACACTGACTCCATCTGGATAATCCAGGATAATATTATTTAAATATAATTTTTTTTTAAACAAAGTTCATTGTACTTGCCAGTTTAATTCTCTTTGCCATGTAAAGTAACATAAAATATTCACAGACACCAAGGATTTAGCATGAACGTCATTAAAAACCACCAGTTGTGGTCCAGTTGATTTTGACTTATAGTGAACCCACGTTGTCAGAATAGAACTGTGTTCCAAAGGGCTTTCAGTGGGTGATTTTTCAGAAGAAGATGATCAGGTCTTTTCTCTGAGACTTCTCCAGGTGTACTCAAATCTCCAACCTTTTGGTTAGTAGCCAAGCACTTCAGCCATTTGTACCACCCAGGGACTCCTTGAACATATTCCATGAAGGTTCACTATTCTATCACAGGCAGGTTATAGTGCAGACAATGAGAAACAGTGGAAGATGAGACAATGAAAGAAAGGGCTAGATTTCAAACATACTGCTTTAAAATCCTGTCTCTATATCCACACAGAAATATCAAGGAAACAGTAAGAAATATGAAAAAGCTCAGTACTAAAATATGTGCCAATCTCTTTAAGTAGGCTTCTCCTTCCCATGTATGATACTGCTACAATTACACAAAACTATAACTTTGAGAGCTGGCCATTTTTATTCCCTGGTTTCTACTTGTATTCATTTTCAGTTTCTATGTAACAAATCATCATAAACTTAGTACCTTTAAACAACACCCATTTGTTTTAAGTTACAATGATGTCACAACATTCTACCACAAACTAGGTGACTTAAAAGCACATGACTGCTAACTGAATGGTCAGCAGTTCAAATCCACTAGCTGCTCCACAGGAAAAAGATGTGGCAGTCTACATCCAAAAAGATTTACAGACTTGGAAACCCCGTGTGACAGGTCTACTCTGTTCTATAGGGTCTCTATGAGTCAGGATCTACTCATGGGCAATGAGTTTCATTTTGGTTCACGTGGTTTAAAACAATAGAAACTCATTCTCTAACTTTTTGAAAGTTAGAAGTCCAAATTTAAGATTTTGTCCGGGCCTTCCTCCCTCAGAGACTCTGGATAGAATTGTTCTTTTTCTCTTCCTAGCTTCACATGGTGTCCAGAATTTCTTGACATTCCTCAGCTTGTAGATACATCACTCCAATCTTTGCCTCCATCATCACATGGTGCTCTTCCTGTATGTCTTTCTGTCTTTGTGTCTCTTCTTAAAAGGACATCAGTTATATAAGATTATGGTCCACCCTTCTCCAGTACGACTTCATGTTAACTAGTTACATCTACAAAGACATTATTTTCAAATAAAATAACATTCAAAGGTACAGGAGGTTAGGAATTTGACATATCTTTTTGGGGAGACACAAATCAATCCGCAGCATCATTTATTAGCTCACAGTTCCAGGTCAGAAGTCCAGCACGTTGTAGCACCAGCACATGAATTAATTTGCTCAATCAATGAAGTCACGTCTAGAACAGCAGCTGCAATAGGAGTCAGCACCTGCTTAAATTTACAAGAATACACTGTCATTTTCCAAGATCCACCTGCATTGAAGGATTCTACAGAGAAAATATTAAATGACCCAGGAAGTATCAACAGAAGATGGAAGGAATACACAGAGTCACTCTATGTAAAAGAATTCATTGGTGTTCAGTCACTTCAGGAGGTAGAATATCATCAGGAGCAGATGGTACTGAAGGAAGATGTACAAGCTGCCCTGAAGGCATTGGTGAAAAACAAGGCCCCAGGAATTGGTGGAAGACCAACTGAGATGTTTTAACAAACGGATGCAGCTCTGGAGGTGCTCACCTGTCTATGCCAAGAAATTTGGAAGACAGCTACCTGGCCAACCGACTGGAAGAGATCCGTATTTATGCCTATTCCTAAGAAAGGTGGTCCAACCAAATGCAGAAATTATAGAACAATATCATTAATATCACAAGCAAGTAAAATTTTGCTGAAGATCATTCAAAAATGATTGCAGCAATACATCTACAGGGAACTGTCAGAAATTCAGGCCAGATTCAGGAGAGGACGTGGAACCAGGGATATCATTGCTGATGTCAGATGGATCTTGGCTGAAAGCAGAGAATACCAGAAGGATGTTTACTGTGTTTTGTTGAGTATCCAAAGGCATGTGACTGTGTGGATCATAAAAAATTATGGATAACATTGTGAAGAACAAGAATTTCAGAACACTTAATTGTGCTCATAAGAAATTTCTACATACATAGATCAACAGGCAGTTGTTCGAAGGGAGTAAGGGGATACTGATTGGTTTAAAGTCAGGAAAGGTGTGTGTCAGGGTTGTATCCTTTCACCATACTTATTCAATCTGTATACTGAGCAAATAATCCAAGAAGCTGGATTATGTGAAGAAGAATGGGGCCTCAGGATTGGAGGAAGACTCATTAACAACCTGTGTTATGCAGGTGACACAAAATTGCTTGCTGAAAGAGAAGAGAACTTGAAGCATTTACTGATGAAGATCAAAGGGCACAGCCTTCAGTAAGGATTACACCTCAGTGTAAAGAAAACAAAAATCCTCACAACTAAACCAATAAGCAACATCATGATAAACAGAAAAAAGACTGAAGTTGTCAAAAGAATGAACAAATCTGTCTTGTAAGAAGTACTGCCAGAATGTTTCTTAGAAGTGAGGATAACAAGACTTCCTCTCACCTACTTTGGACATATTAACAGCAGGGACCAGTCCCTGGAGAAGGACTTCATGCTTGGTAATGTAAAGGGTCAGCAAAAAAGAGGAAGACCCTCAATGAGATGGGTTGACACCGTGGCTGCAACAATGGTTGAAACAGTGCAATGATTGTGAGGATGGGTCAGGACAGGGCAATGTTTCATTCTGTTTTACATAGAATTGCTATGAGTTGGACCCTACTTGACAGCACCTGAGAACAATAACAATTAGAGCCCTTCCTCAAGGAGACCTGGCCTTACCTTCATTCAAGCGGTTGTGGGGCTGTAAACAGGCTTGAGTTGGGAAATTGACTTTCTATTTTCGCGATTGAAGTTAGACGGTGGTTCACTTGATCTGTAATTTTTCTGCTTGTATAGATCAAGTAAATATTTAACTAATTTTCCATCTATTTCACTCCTAGGAACTCCAGGAGTGGACTTTCTGGCAAAGCTCGAGGGCTTTTGCTGAAGACTGACAAGGGTGCATGGGATAGGATGGAGGCACTTGTTCTGAAAATGGTGCTAAATATTGATGTACAAATTGTTTAGAATTTTATGGAAAATAAAGTCACAGGGAGGAAAAATAAGTAAATGAATGAAGGAGATCAAAAATACTGAGTGAATGAAGAGTTAATATTTCATTCCCTGGGAAAGTAATTCATCAAGATGTGGGGTTATTTCTTTATAAATTCAGACAACACTTTTCCTTCCTTTATGAAAGAATTTTTCAGAAAGAGAATGAATAATGGTTTTAATTATCTAACAAAAAGATCACACATAATGTGGAGAATATTGTTGCATCTAGAAGTTCATGAGTGAGAGACTTCCAGCTTTACACCATGTCCATATACGGTAGCAACACATACTAGTCAAAAAAACAAAAGGCAAGTACAAAAATACATATCCTGATTTAGATGAGAAAAATAATAATAGCTATCAAACATATTAATGAATTGAACTTTAATTTTTCCTTTTAAACATTTAATTTTATAATTGATATAGACGTGCCAACCGATGCATAGTTATCCATTTAATTATATTTGTAAAAGAGGGTGGTTAATTTCATTCTATTATTCTTGACTGGAGGAGGACAGAGAGAAGTAAAAAGGAAAGAGAAAGAACTTAGGGTCTTAGTGTCTTTCCTCCTAAGCAAACAACATTTTTATGTCACAAATGAACAGCTCCTTAACCTGGACAGCTTTATTATGTAATGGAATTAGGGGGCATACTGGGCCTGGGGAGCTTCAGCTTAGGATAAGCAAGGAAGAGACAATGATTAGAGAAATTTGATTATGTGGTGCCTGCAAATGTATCCCACCCGGCATAGGAACTGCCTGAAATTAAACAGTGGGTTTTTAGAAACAAACATGGTTTTATTGCTCATACCAAAGCCTAGTAAAGGCTGCCCTGAGATTTGCCTAGAACAGCTAGGAAGGGGTCTTCATCAGAGACATATGAAAAGCCCAGCAGGCAGTGCCCAAGGGAACCTGAGAAGATAATTACCTCTTCTTAATATCTCTGAAAAGGAAATTTCTCGAATCCTGGAAGGAGAAAATTATCTTGTTTACATAGCTTTTAATTGATTCCCAGTGTGCATGAGTTCCTCCTTTGGGAGGTATTGAACTGTCCATGGCAACCTCCTGGGGAGAATGCTCTGCTCTCCTACTAGAATTCCTTTCCAAGTTGAAGGGTCATTTTTTAAGTTCCCAAGAGGTGTTTTTCTCATTGGCTGAGAAACATTTGTTAGAGTTACAGGAATGGTTAGGCTGTTAATCTGCAGTCAAGTATGTTCAAAAATATGCATGCAATGCTCTGAAAAACGTGATTTGTAGAAGCTTCAGGGTTTAGATTTGCAATCATATTTTGAGTAGAAGAAGGAGACGAAGTAAGACCATTTATCCTTCCCCCATTCTATATTGTTTAGTAGCCCCTAAACCTGATTGACTTCCTGCTAAATTCTTGGGCAAAATGACAGGAACTGCTTGCTTCAAAAAGGGAATCATGCCGACTTTGACAGATGGGATAAAGAAGGAGAGTGAAAACTGTGGTTATGATAGTACCATCTCCAGTAAAGAAAACTTGAGGCTTTTGCTCATATTGATATAAAATTTTATTTCATCTTTATTTCGATCAGGCCCTACTCCATCAACCATAGCGCACAAAGCTTTGGCACCAAGTTTTGGCAGCACGCTGACCTGAAGCTTCTCCTACTACGGGACCATATTGTGTGTTCCCAAGGCTATGAGCAAGTTTTGCTTAGGAAATTGACTTTTACTTGTGATGAAAACCCATGAAAGCAAATTGAAGGAAAAACAAACAAACAAAACATGTTATTCTGAGGAATATCATAAGAACATTTGAGGCCATGTGAAGCTCATCACACCATTCTGATTAAGATTGTCTATGAGGCTAAAATTCTGGTGTAAAGCAGAAAGATGTGTGCTACCAAATTAAGAAAATAACAGTAATTTATAAATGGCTACATTCTCATATGAACCATATTTAAATGAGTGTGGCTTTTTTATCTCATAAATGCACAATGTCTGCTTTTACTGTGATTTAAAATTTTCTACACGTTGCAAAAATCCATAGCTTACAAATCTTTAATAAGGAAAGTGTTTTGAAATGCTGGCATTCGGAGTGGACAAAATTTCTGCAAGTGTGGGAATTGTTGACATTTCTGTAAAACAAAGTAAAAATGCAGGCATTTATAGAATTTTATGAAGAAAGAAATATACACCCTGACATTTAGGCTATCAAAAGTAACTTGCAATAAATTAGTTTTTAGGTGTTAGAGTATCAAAAATAAAGTCTCCTTGTTTTGAGTTGAGGCGTAAAATATCAATTACTAAGAAAATTAGAGGTAAGAGGACACAATCATAAAATAGAAAAAAAGAGAATGACTCTGACTTCAACATTTTAAACTAAATATATGATGAAGTCTATCTTGACATTTTTAGATGTGCTAAAAGCAGGGGCAAATATCTGTTGTGCGACAACTCTAGGCACCTACTTCCTCCGAGAAGTAGATGTTAATATTGGATTAAATGTGCTAGGATTTTATTAGAGAAATGCCTGTGTGAAAATAGGGAGGGGACTGGTAAAGGCTGAGACAGCCATAGGACCCCAAAGCAAGCCTGACCCCCAAGTGAAGAAGAAAGAAAGAGAACTTTGGGGAGAAACATCTTAGACTGTTATGCGGTCTCAGTAATATTCTGCAAATACACTAACTTTTGGAGCCAAAGTCTGCTGACAAAGGAATCCTGTGTTTCCCAGGAAAAGGTCTGCCTTAGTCTCCATGTGTCTGACAGCCATTAGCAGGGGGCAACCTATAGGAGGAGTTGCCTAGTCATAAATGCAGGAATGGGTTTCAAAGCAAAGTAGGTAGGACTCCATGTCAATTATGCTTCCTATTGCAGGAGGTCTGAGGTGCAAATTCTCAATATCCACCACAATAATAACCTTGGTGTGAGATATAACAAATAAGAGTCAACAATAAAGCCGTGCTTCCTATCTACAAGGACCGGGAGCCTACAAAATAGCACTGAAGGCTGCTCTGACATTTCAATCAAAAACACACACACACATAGACCCATAAACACACACATACACAGAGAAAATCCAGACTGTGCACATTTCTTGACATTTTGTTCCCATTTAATTATTACCATTCTGGAGTCCCTGGGTGGTGTAAAGAGTTAACATGTTAAGCTGCTAACCTAAAATTTGGAGGTCTTAGTCTACCCAGAGACTCCTTGGGAGAAAATCCTGGTGATCTACTTTTGAAAAATTAACCATTGAAAACCCTATGGAGTACAGTTCTACTCTGACACAGATGGGGTCATCATGAGTCAGAACTGACTCCAGGACAACTGGTTTAATTACCGTTCTATTTCTATACTCACCTTTCAACATGTGTCTCATGTTCCCACATTTGTTGCCAAGGAATACATTTTCCACTTGCACCATCAGTGAGAGTAAAATATCCCCTAAAATTTGGCATGGATTTTGGACCAGTAAGAAAAATATAGGTAAAGTAGATATTTCTAAACTCCTAAACTTTTAACTGTCTACATCTCCTTAAGCTAAATTATTTTTTAGATTATTCATAAGTCAATTGTTCTGATTGTTAAGCCAAAATATCATGGCCTTGCTATGTGAGAAAGAAGGAAGGTTTTGTATGAGGATCTGACTCAGTACATAATCCGATTCCTTTTATAAGTGTGGAATCTCTGTAAATCGAGTATTTGTAAATTACACATATAGGGAGCCATATGCTACCATGTCCTTATCGTTCTGTACTTTTACCATTCCCTTTATTAATTTGCACATTTTATAACAGATGGCTCTACAAAGAACAATGTGTGTGTTTGGGTGGGAAGAGATTTTGAAGGGAGATGAAGGAACTAGATGGAATGGTGTAATCAATTTGCTGAATGTCCAGCAGACCAGTGAGAGAAGTGCAGTGTGAAGGTTGGGAAAAGTCAGTTGAAAAGTGACAGAAAGGAAAAGGTTTTTAGTATCAAGTGAAAGTTTGAAAATAAGCATAAAACATCTGAGTTCTAATCAAGCTACAATGTTTATTAGCTGTGTGGTTGCCAGCAAATGATTAAATTAGTACTTGCTTACTAACTCAAAGAGTGTGAAATTCAGTGAGCTAACATTTGTAAGATATTCAAAAACTAAACCCAATGCAAATGAAATGATTGTATTATGCATTATTATATAATAGTATGTATTTATACTACTATTATCCACAAATTAACATTACCAGCAATTCTAGATAGATGGACAGCTTCCGTGGAGTCAACTCTTACTCATGGTGACCTTGTGCAGAATAGAACAAAGCATTGCCTGGTCCTGCATCGCCCTCATGATTGCTGGCATATTTGAGCTCATTCTTGTAGCTATTGTGCCAATCCATCTCATCAAGGGTCTTCTTCACCCTCTTAGGCCCTCCACCACCAAACATTATGTCCTCCTCCAGCAATCGATCCCTCCTGATGACATCTCCAAAGCAAGCAAGTTGAACAATTTTCTTTTGAGATCTACAGGAAAAAAAAAAAAATTGATTCGCATATATATATATATATATATATATATATATATATATATATATACATATATATGTATATATATACACACACATATAGAGAGAGATATACTTCAAGGAAATAGCTCATTAAATTTTTAATTGTGAGAGCTGGCAAGTCCCAAATCTGCAAGTCAGGTGGCAGAATGGCAACCTCTGTTGGCTCATTAGATTACAGGCTTTGGTGAATCCAAAATCGGCAGGTCAGGCAGCAGACTGGAGAATTCTGCAGGCTTAAGTCCCAAGATTTGGAGTTCAGATGAGAAGAGTGCAAGGTTGAGAGAGAGAGATCTAGCTCTGTCAGAATATCCATTTATATTCCGGAGGCAGACCACACCCTCAGGGAAACTCCCCTTTCCACATCAGATCACGTCATGGGAGGTGATTATATTACATTGCCCTAATCCAGTATCTGGCCAAACCACTGAGAATCATAGTCTAACCAAATGGGCACAAAAAATTAACCATCACATGATCTATACAGTTTTACCGGCTCATTTTTCGAAGCAGATCAACAGGCCTTTCTTCTTAGCCTATCTTAGTCTAGAAGCTTCACTGAGATCTGCCCACCACAGATGACCCTGCTGGTATTTGAAATACTGGTGTCATAGCTTACAGCATCACAAAGCAACAATCACCACAGTACTACAAATTTAGAGGCAGGTGGTGGCCACAAATTCTACCACCTAATTATTTGATTAATAACTTAAATGTTTCTACAATCCAATTATTTGGTTAACATCAATGTTTCTGTTTGGAGAAACTCATTAATCCATATGTATCACAGAAGCTCAACTTAAAGGAATTGCCACAATAAATTTAACAGTTCAAGTAGCAGAGAAGTTTATTTCAGGTACAGATAGAATCAGGGTTCAAAGATGTTATGACTCTGTCTTCATATCTTAGATCTGATCTGTTTGTCTGTGCTTCTTTTTTCATAGTATCTTGTTGCTCATCCAAAACATGGCTTCCAGAACTCATAACTCTGTATACTTACATTTGGTGGTGCAAAATGAAGACACTATTGCCCAACATTCCCAGAGGAAAGTCCACAGGATGAGTCTCATTGGAGTATTTTGTTTCTTGTGTCCATCTTTGAATCAACCACTCTCTTTATAGGGATAAAAGACTAAAAACCAAACCAGTTGGTTCCAAGTGGTTTCTGACTCATAAAGACCCCATGTGTCTCAGAGTAGAACTGTGCTCCGTATGGTTTTCAATGGCTGATCTTTCAGGAGTATTACAACTGGCCTAGCCAGGATCATATGCTCTACCCTGCTGCATGGAGAACAAAATACAATGACTACCAGTCCTGACACCACAACAGATGAGATATATGTCAAAGAACCAGTGACAAAAATCTGAGGAATGCGTAGCTTAGTCTAAATTGTTAAAAACAAATACCGAACTACAAAATGCATAATGTTGGAATTAAGAGACAATTAGAAATTGAATTGGGAAGAGCACAAACTGACAGAAGTCTCTATAAAGCACTGGGAATTTGAGAGAAAAAGGAAAGGGAAGGAAGTTGGAAAGGAGTTCAGAATTCTGAAAGACGTAGGAAGCCACGGTGTCACTTACATCTAATGTCTCATTTAAAATATCTTTTTTAATTAGAGGTGCACCTAGTACTCTCAACTCAGACAGTCCCACTGTCATAAGGCAAATTTGTGGCTTAAATTGTTTGTTACCTCAGCATCTATTAATTCTTCTTATTTGCCCTTTCACTCAGTTTCTGACATGGTCATTGCTGTCATATCACACAGTCTTTCAACAGTTGTGGTCTCTAACTAGCTCCCCCAACCCGCCCCATGCAGTTTCCCATGATAAAAACCTGTTACTATACTGTAACTCAATCTCTTAAGAGTTGTAGTTAACTCCTTGCCCTTCTGAGCCATGTCTCAGATGATTCCCTGTGATAAAAATGTCTCCCTTTTCCTAGATTAATGCACTAGAAATTTTAAACTGATAGGTAAGACTTCTTCATGCACTAACCACCAAACTCTACCCTGTTTGCCATACATAAGACTTCTTCTACAATTCTAGCTTCTTGTTGACTTGTTCCCAAGTGCAGTCCCCTGTATGGCCATGCATGGAGGTGTGCTGTAGTTTCCTCTCTGGGACCCAGGAGTACTAGTAAAGCCTCTTTGTTTTCTGGCCTTCTTTCATGAGTTTTACTTGCTTGGGTTGCATCTACCAGACCATCCATGACATCCACAGACTCCTTTGGGTCAAAATTAAAGCATCCACCTCCCCAGGTCAAGTGGTATATTTCTAACCAAATTCTACTTCTTTATGGGAGGATATAAAAGAGGATGAAGAAAAAACAGTAAGAAATATATACGCACCTATCTCAAATCCCATCTTCCCTTTCTCCCACTCTTCTATATTTTCCAAAACACTTTTTTTAAATTATGTTTTCTGTTTATGCCATATTTAAAACAGTGAACATTTTCAGTGATTACTTTTCTTGAAACATGTAAGTCAATAAAAAAATAATGAGAGACACACGGCTTAAAAAAAAAAAGACCACTCTTTAGTATTTCTAAACTGTGGTAGATAGAACTGTTTTTTCCTAAACAATCTCTTAGCGTTTGTTCCCTCTTTAGCCTATATACTGCAGGCTTCATTTTTATAGCAATAAATGTATTATATACCTCAAGGCAGTTTAACTCCAATCAAAGAAGTGGGAGTTATCTAAGCAAGAAATTATAGCAAATCTTAAGTACATTGTGGTTCTTACAGTATGTTGCCTCATCTACTCAGGGAACTAACAACTCATTTTGTTGTATTCTTCAAATTTTCCCTTTTAAAGCAGCTAGATTATAATAATTTACAAAACACTTTCTTTCTAATGCACTCATTACCTTAGCTGGAGATGAAATACTTATAGACACTAGTATAACAAGAGTCATACATTTTAAAGTCTGTAATTATCAATGTTTGAGATAGAAATGCCTCTCCTACTTACCACTTCATTTGCTGATTAATTACTGGAGAGCTGAGTATCGTCACCATGCAAAAAGAAAAAAGTTGTGTTAGCTAAATAAAAGTTCTTTTCAACTTTCAGGATTTTCTGGGATTCTGGGTTTTTCCTTGAAAAAGAAGTAATGTTTAATGGTAGGTCAGAATTGCAGAATGGTGCTTATTTGCGTTTATCGTCAAAGGCAATCTAAAACATTAATGAAGGGAAAAACACATTAACTTATTTTAGTGAGGTGTATTTTGAAGAATGAATGGCTAAATGAATCAAAGAATCAAGGAGAAAATCAATCCTCTTTTCTGCTGCTCCAGGGTCCTTTAGGCTTTTTCATGCAATGCTTGCTTCCCATGCCCACCTTGTCAGATGGTAGCCTGTTGAGATCTTCTACTCCAAGTTCTTTTCCTCTCCATCTCTCTTCCATATCCACAGATGAAATTTCCTCATCTCTCCCTGCCCTACCTCTTAGCAGAAGTTTACACAAGGGAGTTTGACAGACCCTAAGCTCTAGTTCTGCACTGACACGTATGAGGTTGCAATGAGTTGAGATCTATTCAAAGACAATTGGTTTATTTCGTTTTGTTTTCCAAGCACTAGTTACATTTCCCTAAGGAAGGTACATGATCTGTTGGTTTTATTTTTAAATTTTATCAAGTCAGTGATCATCAGAGCTAGCTAATGAAACTTCATAATGGTTGGTGTAATTATCCACCCCCAAACCCACTGCCACTGAGTGGATTCCAACTCATAGCAACCCCATAGGGCTTCCAAGGCTGTAAAACTCTACAGAAGCAGATTTCCACATCTTTCTCTCACAGAACCACTGGTAGTTTCGAACTGCTGATCTTTTGATTAGCAGTTCATCTCTTACCACTGCACAAAATCAAATCTCGGTTGTCTTTGATATGTGATGTTAGAGACAGGTATGATATGAGCAGTAATTAAATTAAAAATTCTGCATATTTGGTAATGTGGTCATTTTCTAGAAAATATGTCTTTTTATTGTAATATTACTAGGCTAATGAGACACATTAAAAGATTAATTTTTGCTTCCTTTTTAAGGGAGTAGAATGATTTGACCAAACATGCCATCAACTAATGAGTATTATTTATGTGTGATTTAAAATTTATCTTGATACATTTAAACTAAGGCTTTAAAAAAAAAATATTAACAATTCTCAATAAAAATGTTAAAATAGAGAATTCTTATAGGATATATAATCATACATATACCTTGTATCAAAGCCAGTTCATGTTCTATGAAGAATGAAAATAAGTAGTCCACAAGTATGTCTGACACCACAAAAAGGCTAGACAGACATTTGTCACAATATATAAAATGACAAACCTAAATGATGTGATTGGGCGTGACTCTATCTAAGCAATCTTCATTGCCATCAGCAGCAGCAGCAGCAGTGACAGACATCATAATTATCACAGTTACTATGCCACTACTCACTACATACAATATTGTACATCATTTAATATCTTCAATGACTCCTTAAATTATGTATAATCAATCCCATTTTAAATTTGATAGAACAGGATATCAGGAAGACTAAGAAATTTGTCTCAAGACACACAGCTAGAAAATGGCAAGAGCAAGTGTTTCAATATAAGTCTTGTTTGTTCTAGATCTCTTCTTATGAAACACTACCATGCATTTCAAAATTTATCTTAGATATTTAGTTCAAAAGGACTTAATGTATTTCACAATGACTCTGGTTTCTGAAATTGATAGTGGGTTCATGGAACATAAGTTTTATTTTTTCCATATTTTCAGGGTGTTATTCTTCCAATATCATAGGTAATTTTTTTTTCTTCCTTACCTAATGTAAATTTTCATCCAATCTCCATCCAACATATTGGAAGTTTTAAAAGTAAAATACTGTATGAGTCTTAAGATGTACAATTGAGTTAAATTCACTCTACACAAAACCCAATCCTTAGAGGCCACATAATCTTTCAGATCACTATGATACTGTTACTAAAATGTATGAACTGAACGAGAGACCTAACCAGGAGGATGCGGATTCAACACGTGCAAGGCAAATTTTCCTTAGAAGGATTTACAGCCCAATTACATAAGGTGTATGGGACTTGGAAAATTATTAGGGGCTATCCGTATTTTTTTACTAGAAAAGAACTTCACTCTATTGAATAACCTCCACCTCCACCCATTGCCATCAAGTCGATTCTGACCGTAGCAACCCTATTGAATAAAGGGTTTATTACTTAGACACTCAAAGAACAGTTAGAAATATTTGTTCTAAAGTGATTTAACTTGTTTATAAAGTCTTTTCTAGACCTAGTTGCTGTTATGGTTTGCAATAAAAGGTTTGCCTATTTTTTTTTTCTTTAATGCAAATCCTACCCTAGACTTTTAAATAAATACGAGTGGGCTTAATGCTAGTACTTTTGCTGAATGGGGATTCTATATTATTTTATTTTTAATTGTTTTAATGGTTAATCAACATTCTCTGAAAAAGTACAACTCACTAGAATATTAATTTACGACTAGCTGTAATTTTAGTAAATAAAGTACTGAATAATGAAGCCTTCAAATTATAATTTTATTGCAAATTAGCATTGGTGATCTGACTAAAACATATATAAGCTATAATTTGAGTAGGGAGTAAAATGGAGAAAATAAGACAGAAAAAATCTTTGGAGAGTACAAAAAGTATTTTTCATTTTATACAGCAAGGTTTTTCTTGCTTTGAACTAACAGCAAAAACAAAGAGGTGGAAGAGTTGACGAAGGAAGATAGTTAAATCTCGTAAGAACCTGTGTAGACATGTCTCTTGAGAAATCATAATGCATTATATATGGAAATTCTTGCCTACTAATTAGCACTGCTGAAGAGTTTTGAAATGAAGCCTAGATAAGGGGTATAAAAGCCCCAGTTTCTATGCTCAGTTTACTTCTGATTCACTATGCAAATTTTGGAATTTTCCTTAATACTTTCTTGTGCTTCTCATTTTCATCCACAAGGAAGAATTAGCTCTTTTAATTATATTTCTTTAAGTAGGAATGCAGATCTGTTTCATATACACATTGGTTCATTCATTCACCATTTTTAATTAAGTACCCGTGAGGTGCCAGTCCTTCAGAGCACTAATGGTAACACAGTGAGGATAGTCAATCTCCCGACTCTCATGTGGGCTCAGAGGAGGCAAAGAGGCAAATGAATGAAAAATAAATGCATATGATGTTTCAGAAAGTCATGGGGCCTGGTCATTCAATAAATCAGAGCTCTGAACTGCAGAATGCCTGGGAATTATTTCATTGTTAGGAAAAGTCTCTCTGAAGCTGACAAATAGAGGTCAGGAGTGAATTTTAGAAAGGATTTAGCAATGGTCTAAATGGAAAAAAGAGCCAAACAAAAGATTAAGGTACACATGAGCTTAGCATGCTCAAGAAACAGATGGCTGCCAGTTCAGGCATGGCCAACAAATATCCCCTATGCGTGACCATCTATGCTGTACCAACAGACTACATTTAGACAAGCAGTGGCAGGCAGCCTGGAAAGTTACCTGCTGAAGCTGGTAAAGCCACAATTTGAAAGGACACTGGGTACTGAATCATCATTTGGGGGCTCTACAAGATAATGAAGAAAATTAGTTAGATGAGCAAGAAATAAATATTTAATATATTATTCCTCTTATATTAGTCAATGTGATGGTCAATGTTATGTGTCAGCTTGGCTAGGCTGTGATTCTAAAGGGTTTGGCAGATCTGGGCTGGTTACTCTTCCATAATATAATGTAATCATTTTTCATGATGTAATTTGATATGAGCAGCCAATCAGCTGAAAGGAGAGTTTCCCTGGAGGTGTGGCCGGCCTCCAATATATAAATGGATGTTTTGGCAACTCTTGCTTTCTCAACCATGTACTCTTCTCATCGTCTGACCTCCAGTTCCTGGGACAATCCCTGGCCTGCTGCCTGTCCCACAGATTTTGGATTCACCAGCCCACAATCCTGTGAGCCAACAGAAGTCTCCAGCCTGCTGCCTGACCTATGGATTGCGGACTTGCCAGTGCCCACAAATGCATTAGCCATTTCCGTGAAGTAAATCTCTCTCTCTCTGTCTCTCAATATATATACATATATATAAATATATATATACACACTCCTACTCCTCACTTATCAACTATCCCTTTATCTGAAAGTCACATTTACAGCTAATAGTAAAAATCTACTATCCAACTATTTTGCACATTAACCAGGCAGGAGGCATAGCAGCAATGACTGCAGATCAACCCTTTTTTCAGGGGAGGGTCTCCAGGTGGCCTGTGGGAATCTAGATCTTGCTGACTGTGCCTTTCATCCCCTCCTGCTGTAGGTAGTGTCCCATCTAGCTACCGAGCTCATTGCTGGCCTCCTCCATGGCCACGGCCTCCTGGCCGACACTCAGGCAGCACAGAGCCAGAGGGTGTTTGTTCTGAGTTGCCAGCTCCCATGCAGCCTGAGGCCCTGCAGCTCAAAATTGCTGTGGGATGGGCAGGGAAGGAAGAAAGAGGCATCAGAGAGGGGGTTTTGGAAGAAATGCGTAGGAGTTTAATGACATTCCAGCATTAGCTGAACTGGACTGGAAGTCTTCACCCCAGTGGGCCAGGTGTGTGGCCAGGCTCCCAGTGCCCTCATAGGAATCCCCTAGCCTAGGTGACTCTCCAGGCCCAGAGGGCGGACCAGACTCTGGGATAGTGAATGCAGGGTTTGCAGGGGTGGGAATGGAATCCCGGAGGTAGCTCACTGGGGGCAGCTCTGAGCCAGCAAAGGAGGAAGCTGAAGTGGTTAACCTGTGGGCCCTCCAGTTACTCAGCCTGGCTTTATCCAGCTGTGTGTCCTCCAAGGCTCCTTCTCCACAGAGGAATAATCTGTAAAGGGACTCGTCACAGTAATGAGCACATCAGTAAATATTAAAAAAAAGCTGTTATTATTCCTATGATCATATTTTCTAAACAAACAAACAAAAACTGACAAATGGATGATTTGAAAACAGAAAAAAAAATCCTCTGTTTTCGTATAATGCTGATTTTCACATAACGACCTAGTCTTGGGGACATAACCGTGTCCATATGAGGAGTGGGTATATAAATAAATAAATAAATATGTATGTGTGCGTACGTGTGTGTGTAAATAAATATAACCAGTTTTGCTCCTCTGGAGAACCCAGGCTAAGACAGCCAGCATTACCTAAATTAATACAAAAACAAATTTAGGTTTTCTTCTCAGTGTGATGAGAATGTGTTAACGATTGCAAACTGGGTAAGTGATGTCATTTGGTTGATGTTAAAGTATGTCTCCTTTTGCTGTATGGAGAATGGGCTTTGGAGTAACAAGTACAGGAGAATAGTTAAGAGTAGAACAATCAAGAGCTGATGGTGGCTTGGTCTAGGCTGGTGGCCATAGAGATGAAAGATAGTGAATACATTTTGTATATATTTGAAGGTCAAAGTAAAAGACCTTGCAAGTAAATTTGAAGGGAAAGTGATGTACAGAGAATAACACAAGAGACCCCAAGCTTTATATTGGAGCAAGCTGAATGAATGGTGGTGCTAATTTTTAAATGTGGAAGACAGTAGAAGAATCGAATAAAATTTTATTATGTTTGAGGGGCTTTTGTGACACCGAGGACTAGGAAGTTAGAACAGATCTAAAACCAAACCAAGTCCGTTGCCATTGAGTCGATTCTGACTTATAGCGACCCTATAGGACAGGGTAGAACTGCCCCATAGAGTTTCCAAGGAGCACCTAGTGGATTTGAACTGCTGACCTTTAGGTTAGCAGCTATAGCACTTAACCTCTATGCCATCAGGTTTTCCTAGAACAGATCAGTATCTGTGTACCTTGTCCCATCCATTGATATTTCTGTAGTCATTAGGGTGGGTAGAAGGGGGAGTAAGAGATAATCACTGAGAGAGAAACTCCTGAAGATTAAGTTAAATGACATTTAATGCTTTCCTTAACACACTGATGATATTAGAACCTATACATACCTGTATACAACGTCCTTAATAAAAGCAATGGAAAATTAGAAAGAAATAATTTAAGAAGTTATTGAGTAGGCATTAGTTAAGGCTTACTTTCAAGACTTAGTCTTATGGTTAGCCTATGATTGCTAGAGGTTTTCTGACCTTAATTAACTCACTTATCATCTCTGATCCATCTCCCCCATCTATTAATAGAGCAAAATATAACCTACTTCTAGCAATAAGCTTGTTACTGGATCAAAAGAAATAAAGCTTAAGAAAATAATTTGAAAGTTATCCTGTTGTTGTTCATTGGCATTGAGCCAGTTCCAACTCATGGCGACCCCAAGGGTGCAGAATAGAATTGCTCCATAGAGTTTTCATAACTGCGACCTTTCTGAAGCAGATTGCCAGGCCAGCCTCCCCTGAGTGGTTTCAAACTGCTAACCTTTCAGCTAGTAGTCAAGCTCTTTACTGTTTACTCCACTCAGGGGCTCCTTTGCGCATTATAAAACACTATAAATTGTAAGTTAAGTTTTTCATTTATTAACATATTATTACAAATAAAATTGATATTATAATATTTATTATAAATAAATATTTATTATAAATAAAAAATGCCAGAGGAAATTCAAAACCTTAAAATAAATGTATTGCTTTTTTTTTTTTTGCTAAAATGGAATCTTTGATATGAGGAAATTGTATAGAAAACAGAACACATGCACAATGAATGTAAAGCATCAAGATGATTTCCTTTTTTTTTTTTTTCTGAATATTCACTGTAGTGGTTCGAATAGTGGTCTCCTCAAATTCATGTTTAGCTGGAACCTCAGACTATGACCTTATTTGGAAATAGGATCCTTACAGATGTAATTGGTTAGGTTAAAATGAGGTCGTACTGTATTAGGGTGGGCCCTGAATCTAAAGACTGGCATTCTTATAAGAAAAGGAAAGGGTACCCAGAGGCACAGGGAAAAAAGTCATGTGACAGTGGGGGCCGACACTGGAGTGATGATGTAGCTACAAGTCGTGGAACACCAAGAATCTCCAGAGGCCAACAGTAGCTGGGAGGAGGCCGCAAAGGATTCTTCCCTAGAGCCTTCAGGGGAAATATGGCCCTGAAGGCACCTTGATTTTGGATTTCGAGACTCCAGAATTGTGAAACAATAAATTGCTGTTTTAGGCCACCCAGTTATGGCCATCCTAGCATCAAACAGACCCACTGTGTCTTCTCTCCTTTCCCCATGCTATCTCTGTTTGAGCTGCCCTATTGCTCCCTCTCTGCATAGCTACCAGGGCCTGCCCCAGGCAGCCTCATTCCCCTGCCTCCTGAGTCCTTGGGGGGCTCTAGGGCATGAACTTCCTGTGACAATCTGATTTCTAATGAGAAAAAAGTAACCACAGCATTTCAAAATGCATCCTTTGGAAGCAGTAATTTCCAAAACTGTTATCTTTTGGAATGCTGGAAGAAATGAAACGAATTAATAAATCAACTCATTAATTAAATAATTTAGTACCTCATTCTCCATTTTTATGAAAGAGCAACCCAGGTCATAGAATTAATATGAAGGATATATGTAATCCAATAGATTTTTTTTTTTTTTTTTAAGAAAAAAAGGCCTGCCATCAATTTTCAAACTACTCTGGGAGAAAAATTACTCTTCATTTAGTCTTCAAGAACTGCCTAATACTATTGACAGAATTAAGCAGTGTGAATAGCAACATGCATGCTGGGTATGAACAATTTAAATACTAATTTTGATCCTTGTCTGGTAAAGACAGAGTCGAACACACACAGTGAAAGTAAATGGATGTGGTTGTTGTGACAGCTCCATGTCAGGCTGGAATCCAAAAGACATTTCAAAATGATACACTGGCATGCTGCTGGAACAACGCTCTTGCAATGTACATTTTTTTTTTTTTTGCAGAAAAAAATGTCACAAGTTTACAGTTTGGTTCCAGTGCATATCTTAGATATTTCAAACTAAATTGTGGAAAGTAGCACATTTCTAGAGAGTCGGGGAAACAAAAATAAACAAACAGAAAAACAAAACAAGGGACATGTCTTAGCCCCTAAAATGGATATCAAACCCTTTCCCAATATTCTCATCTTTGCATAAGTTTATCTCCTTGAGTGTGGCCTGAAACCATCGACTCACTTCTAACACATACCTCTTGGCACTCGGTCGATTCCAACTCATAGTGGCCCTATAGGATGGACTAGAACTTCCCCCCAGAGGGTTTCAAACTGCCCGCCTTTTGGTTAGCAGCTGAGCTCTTAACTACTGAACCACCAGGGCTCCTCTAACACATAGTATACATCAAAAGTGATGGGCTGTCACTTCTGAGATTATATAAAAAAATTAATCGTGACTTCCATCTTGCTTGCTCTCCCCCTCTCTTTCTTTTAGCCGTGCTTCTGGGAGAAGCCTGCTGTTATGCTGTAACAGGCCCCAGGGAGAAGCCCTGGGACTGCTACCTCCAGCCAGCCTGCAAGGACCTGGGGTAGGTGAATTGCCCAACAGCATATAAATGAGCTCAGACCCTCCCCCTGTGGAGCCTTGAGATGATACATATCTGGCCCACATCTTGATTCCAACCCTTACAGAGGCACTGCATCAGAGGTAGCCAGCTAAGCCACACCTGGACTCCTGACCCACAGAAACGGTGAAAAAACAAGTGATTTTTGTATTTTGGTTTTGGGGGTAATTGGTTACCTAGTAATAGATAAATAATACAAAGTCTTTTCAGCCACAGTTCTATGGAAGCATTTAGCATCAGCCCACTTCATTAAAAAAAAAAAAAAATGTATATATATATATATATATATATGAATAATCGGGGAGTCCCTGGGTAGCAAATAGTTAAAAACCAAGGCTGCTAACAGTAGGTTGGAGGTTCAAGTACACCCAGAGGCACTTCCAAAGAAAGGCTGATTTCTGAAAAATCAGCCACTGATAACCCTGTGGATCACCATTCCACTCTGATACACATGGGGTCGCCGTGAGTTACTATTGACTCAACAGCAACCGGTTTATGATGAATAAACTATGACTTTTTAAATTATTCTCACAGAAAAATGCACATGAAAAGTCATAGGCATGCATAAAACCTGTGTTTATACCATTTTGTTTTTTCTCTTCAAGAAAAAAAAAAAAATGAAAACAAAAGCAACCACAGTTCTAAGAGAAAAAAAGAAAATCTCATTGTTCTACCAGGGAAAAATTGGTAAGCAGCTATTGGTAACCTTCCCGCAATCATCGGTTTAAACTTTTTTAATTAATATAAAAATGGGAACTTTTTTTTTCCCCTGAGCCATTCTACTTCATGCTACATAACTCTGAAAATAAAACAATTTCTGGAACTATTGCACTGGCAGGTTAACATCAACAGACCTTCCAGTGGTAAAGGTGGGGTTGGGGTTGTAAATATAGAATAAAGGCAGTAGAGTGATAAACTGCCAAATTCTTAAGCAGCATTCTGATCTAAATTTAGGGAGACTGGCAGTAGATCAAACATTGGAT
The DNA here is from genome assembly GCF_024166365.1 of Elephas maximus indicus. Taxonomy (NCBI): domain Eukaryota; kingdom Metazoa; phylum Chordata; class Mammalia; order Proboscidea; family Elephantidae; genus Elephas; species Elephas maximus. The sequence continues at coordinate 38,066,279 of NC_064836.1, read as the reverse complement.
GGAAATTTGAGAAAAGAATTTTTTCAGCCACACGTGTAAGCCAAGGCTGTGTTGGCAAGGGTAACCATACTAAACTATCAAAAAGAGAAAGAAACCAAAAAGATTCCTGATATTTGGACAACAGACTATGTGTTACAAATAAGTAATTCTGAATAAATGTTTTTTAAGCAAGTCGTTGATGATTTCTACACCAAAAAACCAAAATCAGACCCAATGGGGTCGAGTTGATTCCGACTCATAGCGACCCTATAGGGAGTAGAACTGCCCCATAGAGTTTCCAAGGAGCTCCTGGCAGATTCGAACTACCGACCCTTTGGTTAGCAGCCATAGCACTTAACTACTACACAACCAGGGTTTCCTATTTCTACACAAGTGTTCTTAAAATGAACTCTGTTTTCCTTCTGCCCTTCCTGAGCACTAGTTCTTCCACCTGTCTTCCTTAGACCCATACCCAGGAGGACATTGGCACATGCACCATGAACCCTGATACAGGGATATGCTATAGAAATAGTTTCTGCACATGATATTTCCATTGTTACAATGTGGAACATCAGGGTACATATACATACATATTTATCCCTGGATGTTGCAAAGGGTTTGCTCTCGACTGCTAGCTTGAAGGTTGGTGGTGTGAACCTGGCCAACGGCACTATGGCAGAAAGGCCTGGCAACCTGCTCCCATAAAGATTATGGACAAGGAAATTCTATGGAGCACTTCTACTCTGTAACACATGGAGTTGCCATGAGTTGGAATCAACTTGATGGCAACAGATATACAAAGAGTGCTGCAGTGAAACACTCAGCTGCTAACTGAAAGGTTGGAGGTTTGAGGCTACCTAGAGATCCTTGGAAGAAAGGCCTAGTGACTTGTTTCTGAAAAATCAGTCACTGAAAACTCTATGGAGCACAGTTCTTCTCTGACACACATGGGGTAGCCAGGAGTTGGAATCAACTCAATGGTAATCAATATGTTTTAGCTTTGTTTCGTTTTATTTATCCTTCTACATAAAGTAAAGCAAAAAAAGCCATTTCCCAAACATATTTTACTTCAAAATCATTTAGTTGAGTGATTCCTATTAACATTGGATGGATTATTGCCCAATACAAAATACTTTTTAGAATTATTGTGTTAAATTTAAAAAATCAAGTTATAAAGCAGATTTTAAGTAGAATTGTATATAGCCACTGGCTATACCTTAACCACAGAGTACTGAATTAAAAAACAAAAAACTAAGAAAAGAACTTCACAATGTTTTGTATAGATTTAAAATACAACACTAGATAGAAAGGGAGAGAGAGAGAGATCACAAGGAAGTTTCTTACGGAGTTTAAAGTACAAGCTCTGCAGTTTGACGATCCTAACTCAGTTACCACCAGTCAGTAACATTTTTTTACATCTTAGAATTTTCCTGATTTTCTACAATGAGCATGTATTATTTATAGGATCAGCAGATGGTAATTATATATATAGTCAGTACCCTACTTAGGACAAGTTTGTTCCAAAGACTTCATCCTAGGTCAGTTCCAGTGAAAGCTGGATATCCCCCTTTTTTTTAGTTTTCATTATTATTCCTTTTTTTTAAATCAGTATCTTTGTTAATTCAATCTTTGCCTTGAACATCTGCTAGTGAATATCTGAGAATGATAACACCATCAGATTATACACTACAACATTGTATGTAGAACATATTACTAACGGTAATATACAAAAAAACAGATGATCTTAATTTAAGTGCAGCTCTTCATAACTTGAATGTTATAAGTCAGAGACTACCAATATATAAAATTACATATATTTGGAACATATCTCTTTCTAAATGAAAGTTATAAATGAAATACAGTCATAGAAAAAAAAAAGCAATTCCTTCAGTTCAACTGAACTAGTTTATGAACTTGTGAAATAATCATATAAAATGGGCCTAATGAAGATGCAGCTTAAGTAAAACATTTCTTGGTTGGTGGTTGAGCTCTCAAGTAGAAATCTCTTATCTCAGCTTTATAAAAGAGCTTTTGGTAATGCTGCTTTTAAAATTCTCAGTGTAGGTTTTTCCAATACTTACCTTTATTCCTCTAATTTATCTACTGACGACAACTCTCAGAATGGTCTGAGTCAGTAGCTGAGGTTTAAAATTGTATCTTTATTACAGTGGAATCATTTAAAATGTGATATTCTAGGGTTTTATATGTGAAAAAAAATATAGTAATGGAAAGTCTGCAGGAAGTCTTAAACAGAGAAAATGGGGATGTTGGTCGGCTTTGATAAAGACTCTAAGTGTGTTCACCAGCTTTATTTACCTTATTGTTCCCCCATGCTGTGTAACTCCACAAGCACTTCATATGCTTTCCCTGGACAAAATAGTGAAGTCAAGGCCAATAGCCAGAAACTCGATGAAGAGCTCAATAAGGCTAAAGGTGAGAGAGAGGTAAGAAATGTAAAGCTTGTGATGCATTGTACTTAGTGGGAAAGTGTAGTTTCCCTTTTTTGTTGCCCTTCCCTTCAACAAAGCTTACAGTAAGAAAATTTAAAGCAGAGAATCGATATGGGCAAACAACATTTTTCCTTTTTGGTTTGAATTTAATATCTGAGATCATTTATTTATTCAATAAAAACTATTGAAACGTCAATATATGCTCAACACTAGGCAAAGCTCTTGAGGGGAGCAAATTGCTTTTACTTTTAAGTTGTAGTCACAAGTGTTCGTTGATTGTAAAGTGTGGTTTTCTTTTTTTTTTCCACCCTACAACCTTAGCAATAAGTCTTGTGATTTGGACTGTAATGAAGTTAAGAAATTTCTTCAGTAGAGATGGTAAGAATTACTAGCCTGGTTTTGTCAACATGATGAGGCACTAGTGTCTGGCTTGTCAAAGTAAGGAGGAGAGAGAGAGAAACGGGGGGAAAAAAGGTAATATTGTAGAAAAAGGAGCTGTGTGTTACCCAAGCCAGAAGCTGACTTAAGTGTAATTGCAAAAGTGCAGTGTGAGATTCAGAGGGTTGGAAAAGCGATGTGGTCATCTGAGCACCTGGAAAACCAGAAAGCCAACAGAACTAATACCCAAACATGGTAGCTGAAAGTGCAGAAGAGGTCTGGGGTTGGCATGTACTACATGACAAGATGACTTCTAATCCCTCCAAAAACTCTGAACCACAAAGAGATATTTAATGATGAAATTTGCGGGATTCACTGTTTCTATATATCCAATCAGCAGACTCAGTTATTATTATTGTTTTTAAATCTGTATTCTCCAGTTGAGAGCTTACATAAGTCTGGAGGACTTGGATGCCCAATGTATATTTTATGATATGTGATGATTGTAGCTGCAGCTAAGGAAGAGTTTCTCACTAACCTGTTTGTGAACTGACCAAGCCATGTTGTAGTGGAGCACTGAGTGGTGATAGCTGCCTCTTGGTGATTCTCCCTATCCCTCAATTTCTCTTCCTGGAATCTTACTTAAAAATAATAATAATCATAATAATTTTTAGTTCCATTAGATATATTAGGTAGTCATTTTTTAAGAAATACAAGATTTCTGGCATTTATAAATTTTAAGTTTCTTTTCAGATACTGAGCTCTCATTTTTTTCAAATTATTATTAAACTCAATTTTTCTGATATGAAAGGATCTTAAAATAAGGGTAACATTTATTCATTTACGAGTTAAATTCTTGTGTCCTGTTCAGGTCTTCTTCTCTCTTTCACTGACTTGGCCGCCAATAGCATCAAATTTGGCAGAAACCTTCTGTGGTCCCTCCAGAGTTTACTGGTAGAGGCACCTCAGACATGAGGCTACGAAGAATAACATATTAAAAAAACCAAACCTGTTGCTGTCGAGTCAATTCTGACTCACAGTGACCTTATAGGACAGAATAGAACTGCCCCACAGGGTTTCCAAGGAACCCCTGGTGGATGTGAACTGCCAACTTTTGATTAGCAGCCCTAGCTCTCAACCACTACACCACCAGGGTTTCTGGAATAACATATGCCTAGGATTTTTTTCCTGCAGCAAGGACAATAATAACAACAGAGTATTTTTATTTACCTGGCTCCTTATCTCAGATTCGTCCTTTTACCCAACCCTAACCACGCACTCATCAATCCATTCCATGACTCTCTCGAGCCCTGATACGAGTAATTTGTGTTCATGGTTTAGGATTCACCTCACTATATGAAAAGGTTATTCATCCTGGCTAGAAAAGACCAGCAACTATGTTCATTCACTCCCGGATTAACCTATTTGGCTTCTTGCTTCTGTGACTGGCCAGTACCTATGTTTGGAAAGCTGCGGGCTAGATACCACTTGGCCTGTCCAACTCTATTGTCACTTATCTTTCCCAAGTTCTGAAATCTTTGTCTACCGACTATTTAGAGTTTTCCTCCAACACTTCTTCACTTGAAGCATTCCTTTTTGTGAGAAAAATTAATTTATCTAGAGTTCTATTCTCTCATGCTCTTGATTGTGTCAAAGAGATGGAATTTCTAAGGTGATATTATTGCACCTAGGGTCATAAAGTTTGAAAGACCTAATGGACCTTAGAGTCCCCCATGTTCAATTGTTTCTACCCATTATGAAGAAACAGAAAACTAAAGACTCTAAGCTACTTGTTCTCAGTCACACAATTTATTACTATCAAAGATATGTCTCCAAAACATGACTGTGATTTTTAGTCTAATTCTAGTTTTCTGGATTTTTCCTTTGGAGTGATATGTTCACATTGATAGTCATTTTCTAAAGTGACATATATTAAATTCAGACATGTAGACATTTCTGATGTAGGGACTTGTTCAGTAATGACTTCTCTCTGTCCTCCAAATCATATGGGAAAACAGCAGTCTGCATCATTTATTCATATGCCCTTAAGTATTAGTTCGGGTACCTGTAATAGCCTCAGACAAACTGGAAAAGTGAAAGGAGTTATTTTTTCTGATCTCTCACTTTGGTGCCCAGTAAAGGAAACCCCGGTGGAGTAGTGGTTAAAAGCTACATCTGCTAACCAAAAGATCGGCAGTTCAAATCTACCAGGAGCTCCTTGGAAACCCTATGAGGGTAGTTCTACTCTGTCCTATAGTGTTGCTATCAGTCGGAATTGACTTGATGGCAACTGGTTTTTTAACCCTTTGTCTTCTAGTTATTCTGTTTAATAAAACTACTCTCAAGAAAAGACCTAATCTCAATTATATAAATCTCAAGAAAATAAAGCAGCCCTTACTGCTGTCAGGAGGAAGAAATCTGGTGTTAACACTAGGGTTGTGATGTTCTTCTAATGAACATAAACAATTCCAAAGAGCATTAACATCAGACAAAGCCACTGTGTGTTGGTGATGATCAAGACAAAAAAGTCACTCTGTATTTGATCCCCAACAAAACATAGAGCACTGTCTCAACCACAAAAGTGACCAAATATCTCCCTCTCCTGGCTTAATACAGAACTGCTCCATCTTTACTGATTACAGCTTTAACCACCTCCCCCCATTCTGCTCTCCTCCTATAAAAATCAAGACACAACATCATAGAATTACTCCCACTTTCTGAAAGCACCTAATACCGAGAGAAAAAACTCACTTGTTTGAAACCTCCCCCAAATCTCTGTCATGTGCCCAAAACCTATAACAAGCCTGTCTTAGTTATCTAGTGCTGCCATAACAGAGATAACCACAAGTGGATGGCTTTAACAAAGAGAAATTTATTTTCCCACAATCTAGTAGGTTGCAAGTCCAAATTCAGGGCATAGGTTCCAGGGGAAGGATTTCTTTTTCTGTCAGCTCTGGAGGAAGGTCCTTGCCCTCAATCTTTCCCTGTTTGAGGAGCTGCTCAGGCTCAGGGACCCCATGTCCAAAGGACCCACTCTGCTCCTGGTACTGCTTTTTTGGTGGTATGAGGTCCCCAACTCTCTGCTTGCTTCCCTTTCCTTTTATCTCTTGAGAGATAAAAGGTGGTGCAGGCCACACCCCAGGGAGACTCCCTTTACCTTGGATCAGGGAGGTGACCTGAGTAAGGGTGGTGTTATAATCCCACCCTTATCCTCTTAACATAAAATTACAATCACAAAATTGAGGACAAACCACACAATACTGGGAATCACGGCCTAACCAAGTTGACACACTTTTGGGGGGACACAATTCCATCCATGACAAAGCCCTTCCTAAACACTCCGTTATTGAGGGGCCTACAGGTTCTCCACAGTGTGTCTTTTCCCTTTGTGAAAAGAGCCAATGAAACTAAGATTTTTCAACTACAGGTGTTTTCAAAGTGGTTTTTGGAGACAACAAAGTCAATCTTACAGCAAAATTTAAAGAGTTAGTTCTTTAAGAGTTATTTGTATTTAAAACCATTAAAATTTTGCAATGAGCTCCTTTTCCCCCAATCTGAATATACTCATTATTCACAGGGAAAAAAAAAAAAAAAAACTTGTTACCATCAAGTAGATTCCAACACTCAGCAACCCTATAGGACAGAGTAGAACTGCTCCATAGGGTTTCCAAGGAGCTACTGGTGGATTCAAACTGCCAACCTTTTGGTTAGCAGCCCAGTTCTTAACCACTGTGCCACCAGGGCTTCAATTCATAGAATAGGGGAAAATATTTTGAAAAAAAAAAATTAACATCCCTGAAAAGAATCACCATAGATACTAACAACCAAAACCCAGTGCCTATCCTGTAAAAACTACCAATTAATTCAAGTTCTGCTGGATGAGGGTATTCGCCAATGATTCTTAATTCTTTATACACACCATGCCTAGAACTAACTAGATCCTCAAAAACCCTTTAATGGGCCTTTTTTTTTTTTTAATTGGTGATGCCATGTTTTTTCTCTAATGGAATGGATGCTGAATCATTGTTTGTTGGTAGTTTTTTATTAATTGAAACAATACTGTGCCAGTTGCAAGCGGGCCATATCTGTATTATATTCCATGGAACACATCACACGTGCAGTACATATTGGATATCGTGGCTCAGGAGGTGCATCATACTTCCTGGTTACACTTGAGCCGTAAAATATCTTACCCAATTTTCCAAATATACCCATGAAATACTACATAAACATTGTACTTGCTGTACATAATTGTTATCATTTTGATTCAGACTGGGCCATGTCATTACAATCTTGCATGAAGCACATCACTCACATGGTACATATCGGTACCATGGCCCAGGAGGTGCAGAAAATGTGAGTGGTAGGCTTATCCACTAGTAACCATTAACAGGATAAACACCTGTTGTCAGTGATGGTTTATTTTTCTATTCAAATAGCAGTTATCAAGTACTTATTAAGCAATACATATTAGTGGCAGCTTAGATTCTCCAGTAGCAGACATTGAAAAAGAGATTGGGGTATAAGGTATTTGAGATATTTATTAGGGAACAGCACTTGTGAAAAAAAGGAGAAGGAAGCAAGGTGGGTCAAAGGAAGAATTGAACTGTGATACAGGCTGACACATTTTTGGCCAATTAGCAGGTTATTGTTATTGGGTACCATCAAGTTGATTCTGACTCACAGTGACCCTATGCGACAGAGTAGAAATGCCCCATGGTGTTTTCTTGGCAGTAATCTTTTAGGGAAGCAGATTGCCAACTCTTTCTCCTTTTGGTTAGCAGCCAAGCACTTTAGTCACCAGGGCTCTGGAAAAAAAAATTTTTTTTTGCTCATTAGAATGTCCTGCATTGACCCAAAATGTTTGTTCTTTATCCCCCACTTCTCGCAGCCACTGAACACAGGCTTCCCTGGGAAGGATGTCCCCTCAGGCAATGTGAGGACAACTGAAGCATCATTTATAGGAGCTAACAGCTAAAAGCTGTCTTCTGATTACACTTCCTGCAGTTGGGCAGCAGGTTCTTCCTTGAGGGAGGATCTGAGTGGTCCAACATCATATTTACATAGTATTACACATAACATATAATGAATTCCTCATTCAAAAATGGGCATAGAACTGGAAAGCAATTAATGAAATACTGAGAAATATTAACAAATGCTGAAAACAAGTTGGTAAATCAACACACCAGTAAATAATTCAAAGTATTTTTGTTTTACTTATTTCTTCCACAAGGACTGCTTTATGTTATGGGTTTTTTTTTTTTTTTTCATTTTTCTCTGTGGAGTTGTAATTATCTGAAGGCTACCTACTTTTTCTTCATTCACTTTTATTTATTTCAAGAGAGCATTTGTTGAATTGTTAATTCCTTTCTTTGTCACTCTTAATCCCATTGTGATTAAGCATCACTCAGTCTTATAGGTAATTTTCATTCTGTTTAGATGTCTCAAAATTAAATTGTCCCGGGTATTAAAATCCATGACACAAATAATCAAAAGTAAGAGAGCAGAGAGTTCTCAGATGTCACCAACAAGAAAATAGGATAGTAAAACCTTTGACAGAATTTTAACATTCAGAAAAAGCTGGGAAACTATACAGCAGCATTTGCATAATTATCTCTATGACCTGTCACTTCCTTTTTCTTTTGTTTTGGAGATTGTATCATTTATACATGGCATTATGGCAAAGGGAGCTCTTTTAGTTTCTGTGGCTTAAAACTCCAAAAAGCATCCATTGCATATAAACACAGAGACTCACACACAAATACTCATACACGTACGCACTTACATATATACATATTCACACACTCACATACACACACACAGGCGACAAATATTATGCCTACAAGTGGTGGAAATATGGTTATAAACTAACTGATTTAGAAAGAAAAGTAAAAAAAAAAAAAAAGAGTAAAGTGTTTGTTGAGGTCAAGTGGTCCAAGAGAGAACAAAAATGGGTAAGAAAGTTAATGTGGTAGGGAACATATTTACTGAGTTCAGGGCCTGACATAGCATTGGTACTATAGGTTTTTTTCATTCAGTAACACTCCATTAAGTAGGTATTGTTATTTCTGTTTTACGTATTACAAAAGCATCAATAACATCTTATCGTTAAAACCCACTGCCATCGAGTCAATTCAGACTCATAGCAATCCTATCGTTAGGTATTGCTATTTCTGTTTTGCATATAAGAAAGCTGAACACTACTGATGTTAAATAACACAGAGTCAGAATATCACAGAGATTGGTATTTTCACTACTTTGTTGTTTCTAAAACCTACTGCAGGGCTGTAGGCTGTCTACCTATCTGAACTTCAAATTTGAATTTTTTCAGTAATATACTGATAGTATTTCAAGGCTTCATTAGCTAAAATTTATCTTCTGAATTGTGGCATCTTCCTCTGAACTTCTGTTAAAACACATCCCTAACATTTTTGCCTGTGACCCTCTTCTGTTTGCATTTATTCACTGTGAAACACTTCCTGGCAACCATGGGTTAGCTGCCATTTCAACAGCAACTTGAAATTCTTTCAATAATTTTATTGGATCCACATTTGTGCTCATCATCACTCCAATCAAACCAGCTCTTTTCAAGGGCTGTTCCTGTTTCTGGTGTAATCATTTTGTAAAGATTATTTTGGTGCTCTCTCTCCTTTTCCTTCCGTAGGCAATTTGTTGGCATTAAAGGAAAATATTGCACTGCTATTCATAAGGTTTTGACTGGCTGATTTTTTCAGAAATAGGCTGCCAGTTCTTTCTGAATAAGAAAGACTGAAGAATAATTGAAGCCTTTGAATTATGGTGTTGGTGAAAATATTGAATATACCATGGACTGCCAGAAGGACAAACAAGTTTGTCATTGAAGAAGTACACCTGGAGTGCTCCTTGGAAGTGAGGATGGCAAGACTTTGTCTCACATACTTTGGACATGTTATCAGGAAAGACCAGTCCCTGGAGAAGGACATCATGCTTGGTAAAGTAGAGGGTCAGCAAAAAAGAGGAAGACCCTCAACAAGATGGATTGACACAGTGGCTGTAATAATGGGCTCAAACACATCAAGGACCAGGCAGTGTTTCATACTATTGTACTTAGGGTTGCTGTGAGTTGGAACTGACGTGATGGCACCTGACAACAACAACAACAAAAGAAAAATGCATTTAAATGTCAGATTTTCCCTTTTATTTTTACTCCTATAATCATCATAAAGGTTAAAAAAAAATTTTTTTTTAGCCTTTATTATATCTTAGAAAGACTATTGCAATAAATCTTTCTCCAATCACTATTTATCCTAATTAATCTGAATATATCGTACATAAAATTAGGATGCACCTGTTCAAGAAAACCCCTGCAGTTCCCAGTATAGAGTTTGCCCTGCCTTGTGGCAAGGAGGATAGCCTTTTGTGCTCTTCTTTCAGTCCATCATTTGGCCACAGGCTCTCTCCCATTCAGATATGAGAGTGTGTAGTATCCCGGGTTAGGCAGTTCCCAATAGTCAAATCTCGAGGCAAGTCTCCAAAGAGGATGGTAGCTGTAAGTCATCAGCAGTAGCTAAAAGGTGCTTGTATCAGCCAGGTAAGGAGACTCAGTGGTGCATAAACAGTGTCTATCACAATATATCCCTGGCACTGTTTAGATCGACTTGCAAATCTCATTAAGTTCCAACTTGCTTCTCTCCTTCTGTTTACTCCATCTAGATGCTTATTCTCCAGGATTCTAGTTGATCACAGTTTCTAAGAAAATTTACAAGAGTGTTAGTATGACAAACTTAAGCCCCTGCAGCTTCCTTTGTACCGAGGCTATAAATGATACTTTTCATCTCCCTCGTTGACTACCCTTTCTAGAGTTATCTACTCTTGACTAGCACTTCTTTTGGTCTGCTGGTGGGAGGGCCCCAGGGAGATGGATTGACCTGTTGTCTGCAACAACCATCTCAAGTATACCAATGATCGTGAAGATTGCCCAGGACCTGGCAGTGTATTGTTTTGTTGTCTATAGGGTCACTATGAGTCTGAACCACATCAACGGCACTTAAAAACAATAACAAATACTCCAACCTACGTCATATCATTTTTATTTCTTTCATCCATTCAGCTATATATTTATTCAAACATTCACTCCAAACTAGGTTTTCAAACAGCTGCTTGGAGTAATTTTAGCCAGTAAGTCTATAAAAAAGTCTATATGAGGTAAAAATCAAGAACACAAAACAAGAACACATGCATACAAATATGACTGAATATGCCATTTTTATTACAATTGCCCCAAATGATACACATGTTCTCCCTGACATTGTATTTAAATATTTTATGTGTAGAAAAATATCCCCATGAGAGGCTTTCGGGAAAATGGGAAAGATTATGGAGGAGGCATTATTTCTTTCTCCATGGACTCTGCTGGGCGGAAAGGAAAAATTGTGTGCAATTAGAGGTTAAATTTTGGTTCTCTGTCTTCAAACTTTACGTGTGTCAGGAGGGCTATATACAGAAGTGATGCTGCTATTTGTAGGGTCCAGTCACTTCTCAACTACCAGTAGTCTTGATTACAGTGTAAATTGCATGAAGCTCACAAGACAACAGAGGCTAAAATATATGAAGGATAGCAATACCATGTTTTTCACTGGTCAACACATAATATAGAAGCAGAAATAGTAAATATTTTGCTTCCAGTAAATCATGTGTAAAATAGGTATAGATTTATACTGAAATTCCTAAATTACATTGTTCTTTTAAATCATTTTATTTTTATTATAATCCCAGACCCAATAACTAATTTTCTTTAATATAAAAAAATTAATTAAATTTCATCTTCATCACCACTTCCTTATCCCTGCCACAGTTTATCTCTTTGAGTTGGTTACTGAAAAAAATACTTACCAAGTTAAATTATCTAGTTCAGGGCTGCAGCTGCAAAAATCCACAAGCAGAAGTCATAACAAGGTATAAAATAGATTTTATTCGCTTTTGCTCATATTATCAAAATGTTTTATTCATTTTCACCTGCTCTCAAAGGATCTTTGAGCCAATGCCCTTCACCTAAATAGGAGAGTTTGGAAAAAAAATTTTCCTGTCTTTGGAAGGACATCGCATCATATTTTTTTTTTTTTTATGGTATTTTCTTAGAAATATTAGACATCTTAGTACATTCATTTATTCCCTTGAAATTAGGGAATTGGAGGCAAAATAAAGACAGATATTTTCAGTTTTTTCCCTAATATAACCCTTTTTTCTGAGCCTGAGGAATGGAGCGTGGTAAAAGCTAGTCAGCCTAGCTGAAAGATCTCTGCTATGTGAAACTATAAGTACTCTGAATATAGAAACAAGTGGCCAGAGAAGAATCCTTTGAGAAAATCATGTAAATACCCAATTGTGTCCCATTCTTCCTACTTGTCCCCCATGTCAGGATCTATAGTAGAACTTTGTTACCATCATAAGCAAGAAGGTCTGTCTCTCCACCAGATTCTTTTTCTGCCACCAAGTTGTAACCAATCCCCAGAACACACACATACGCCCACTTACCTGTTGTCAAGTTGATTCTGACTCATAGAAACCCTATGGGACAGAGTAGAACTGCCCCACAGTGTTTCCATGGAGCACCTGGTGAATTCGAACTGCTGACCTTTTGGTTAGCAGCCATAGCTCTTAACCACTATGCCACCAGAGTTTCCTGTGCCCACATACTTTTCCCTAAATCTTCTGAAACTTGGTCTCTGGGAAACCATGTTTTAAAGAAAGATTCCACATTACATTTCTTGGTTAATTAGGTTAATTTTCTTCTTCTTAGTGTATTTTTCATGCTCATAAAACACCAGTTCCTGTTGAGTCAGTTCTGAGAGATGGAAACTCCATGTGTGCCAGAGTGGAACTGTGCTTCATAGGATTTTCAATGGCTGACTTTTCAGAAGTAGATCACCAGGCCTTCCTTTGTAGGTACCTCTAGCTGGAGACAAAACTCCAACCTATCAGTTAGCAGCTAAGCATGTTAATGTTTTATTAAATTTTAATCAGGATACAGCATTATTTGAGTCCCCATCCCACTGTACCCCACCTCTTTATCAAGCTGAAAAAGAATCTGTACTTCATCAGGTCCAACCACACTTTCCCACGCACGGTGGACTAAACATTGCGGAGGTGGCACTTTCTCAGAAAACCCGCCAACTCAGCTTCATAGTTGATGAAGACTAAATCTCTTCCTCCTCATTATCCTTGTATGGGACATGGAAAAAAAATGGAACGTCAGCAGTGTTTGGACTCTCACTCACTGAGCACATTTTTTCTTTTACATTTCAATAATCATTGCAATGTTTAATTTAAACTTTAGGTGATATATATTGTGCGTACGTAGTTTTAAAAGAACAACAACAACAAAAAAAACCCTCTCTTAAAGGGTAAAAAAAAAAAAAATAGAGAATCACAAGAGTTCTGGAGATATCTTGATCATCAAGAGCCCCTGGAGAACTAATTTTTGGATGAAAGAAAGATAAACAGAGAGAACTCAAGTACCAGTAAATTAAGGATGGATTTTGAAATTAAGAGCCATCAAACACTCAGAAGTAGTATAAAATTAAGTTTTTAAGATCTGTGATATACTAAATAGACTCATTTTTTCTATTTAAAAATGTTATAATAAAGCTAAATTAATAGGCAGAAAAATATTACCAAGATTTGGAGAGGTGTGTCACTGTACAAAGCATGGAGATCACATCACAGCGTAAAAGGCAGGGAGGTCTGTGCTTGTTCTGTAATCTAGATTAAAAGCCACTAGAACAAGCACTAATTCTCACATCATGTTAGTATTACCTTGGCACTTTTCCCAGGTATATAATTTATGTAGATGATTCCCTTTACCCCGCTCACACTTTTCATTATATAGATTCTATTAAGGTATTAATTTCCAATTAGACACGTGAATATGATGCATTAAATAGGTTTGCGGTTTCATTACATCATGTACTTCTAGGAAAGTAGGGCATATTATTGGCCTTTGCTATGAACTTTTAGGTATTAAAATACTTTGTGAACACCTGTGGACATATATATTTAATAAAACAAAACTCAGATTACTAAAATTTCAGTAACTTCAACACTTATGTTCTTACATTTAGAACCAATAATAATCTGGCCTTAACCCATTTGTAGTCTTACCCCTTGCTACTTCCATTTACATAGTCTATATACAGTCTATACTCTAGGTCAAGGACCCCTTATGTCACAACGATCCCTCCAGTGCTAACACAAAGGTTGGCAGTTCAAAACCACCAGCCACTCTGTGGGCAAAAAGACCTTCCCCTGAAGGTCTGCTCTCGTAAAGATTACAGCCTAGGAAACCCTTTGTGGGCAATTTTACTCTGTCATACAGAGTTGCTATGAGTCGGAATTGACTTACTGGCACACAACAACAATAACAAAAGAGCATGTTGTTCTTGTTGTTAGGTGCCGTTGAGTTGGTTCCGACTCATAGTGACCCCATGCACGGCAGAACAAAACACTGCCCGGTCCTGAGCCATCTTCACAATCATTGTTATGCTTGAGCTCATTGTTGCAGCCACTATGTCAATCCACCTCATTGAGGGTCTTCCGCTTTTCCGCTGACTCTGTGCTCTGCCAAGAATGATGTCCTTCTCCAGGGACTGATCCCTCCTGCCAATATGTCCAAAGTATGTAAGACGCAGTTTTACCATCCTTGCCTCTAAGGAGCATTCTGGCCGCACTTCTTCCAAGACAGATTTGTTCTCTCTTTTGGCAGCCCATGGTATATTCAATATTCTTCTCCAACACCACAATTCAAAAGCGTCAACCCTTCTTTGGTCTTCCTTATTCATTGTCCAGCTTTCACATGCATATAATGTGATTGAAAGTACCATGGCTTGGGTCAGGCACACCTTAGTCTTCAGGATGACATCTTTGCTCTTCAACACTTTGAAGACGTCCTTTGCAGCAGATTTGCCCAGCGCGTCTTTTGATTTCTTGACTCCTGCTTTCATGGTTGTGGATTGTGGATCCAAGTAAAATGAAATCCTTGACAACTTCAATCTTTTCTCCATTTATGATGATGTTGCTCATTGGTCTAGTTGTGAGGATTTTTGTTTTCTATATGTTGAAGTGCAGTCCATACTGAAGGCTGTGGTCTTTGATCTTCATTAGTAAGTGCTTCAGGTCCTCTTCACTTTCAGCAAGCAAACAACAGCATACTCTAGGTCAATTGGACTCATGTTGTTCCCTAACATGTCTTCTGCATTTTTGATTCTTGACTGTTTGTATTTGCCATGCTCAATCATTATAACAAACTAAACTTTCTGTACATTATATATATATATATAGTATCAAACTATACTTTTTATACTTTAAACTATACAAACTATATATTATTTTAAACTTAGTCTACTGAGAAGAGGAGAATTACTTTTTAAAATTTCTTCATTGATTAGTTTAATAGAAGACATTTAAATAGTGACTTTGCCATTTATGTTGGTGAAAGAAGGTATTTGCAATGACGAAGTCGTTGGTCTGGCAAAATTCTGTCATTCGATCTCTGGCATTGTTTCTATCACCAAGGCCATATTTTTCAACTACTGATCCTTCTTCTTTGTTCCCAACTTTTGCATTCCAATTGCCAG
This sequence comes from Elephas maximus indicus, assembly GCF_024166365.1. Classification (NCBI taxonomy): domain Eukaryota; kingdom Metazoa; phylum Chordata; class Mammalia; order Proboscidea; family Elephantidae; genus Elephas; species Elephas maximus. The sequence goes on along the minus strand of NC_064836.1, from coordinate 38,050,861 downwards.
TAATTATCAATGCATCTTGATTGCATGTTCGATCAATTTCAGACTGCAGCACAATTGGACCAATGAGCAACATCATGATAAAAGGAGAAAAGATTGAAGTTGTCAAGTGTTTCATTTGACTTGGATCCACAATCAACAGCCATGAAAGCAGCAGTCAAGAAATCAAAAGACACATTGCATTGGTTAAATCTGCTGCAAAGGACCTCTTTAAAGTATTGAAAAGCAAAGATGTCACCTTGAATACTAAGGTGTGCCTGACCCAAGCCATGGTATTTTCAATAGCATCATATGCACGTGAAAGCTGGACAATGAATAAGGAAGACCGAAGAAGAAATGACACCTTTGAATCGTGGTGTTGGTGAAGAATATTGAATATACCATGGACTGCCAAAAGAACGAACAAATCTGACTTAGAAGAAGTACAGCCAGAATGCTCCTTAGAGGCAAGGATGGCGAGACTGCATCTTACATACTTTGGACATATTGTCAGGAGGGATCAGTCCCTGAAGAAGGACATCGTTCTTGGCAGAGTACAGGGTCAGCGGAAAAGAGGAAGACCCTCAAAGAGGTGCATTTACATAGTGGCTGCAACAATGAGCTCAAGCATAACAATGATTGTAAGGATGGCTCCGGACGGGAAGTGTTTCATTCTGTTGTGCATAGAGTCGCTATGAGTCAGAAGTGACTCGACGGCACCTAACAACAACAGCAAATACTGTTATCGGCTTCGCTGTTCAATGTGTTGTAATATGTTGTTTTGGTGGAAGCTTATGAAGAAAATCAGGTATAGCAAAGGGGATTATTGATGATATTTTAAAAGTCTTCTCAGATAATTGTGAATATTCTTTAATAGTTTACAATGTGAAATCTGAAACCACGTCATTGTTTATTTATTTATTTTTTACTCTCTTACGCTAAAGCCCATTGGTTGCTCTTGCATTATGAATGGATACTAGACCTATGTGGGATTTTGTGATATCATATACTTGTCATTTGAAAAATGCTGATTCACCTATGTAGATGCTACAAATATTTGTATATTTTATTGTAAATATTTTTACAGTAACAGTAATTAATATTGTCACCATAAAGCTTCTCAAGATGTCTTTAAATACCAGAAATCTGTCAATCTCATGATGTCAGTTACAAGTTTTCCAGATGTTTTATTTTTGCTTGAAAGCATGAAATGTCATCATTGCAACAAATAGTGTTGAGTTGTTTTGACACAACAATGAGTATTCAATCTTATAGAATCTCAGAAATCAGTCTTTGGGTTTCATTGCTTTTCTATTCTCACACCTGAGGTGGCTCACCTACTCCCATAGTTTTAAATATCATGTATACGCTGATAGAGGGCAGTGGTGACTCCTGGTAGAATCCTCACATTCCATGTGAGAGACTTGGGTTAAATTCCTGTTCAATGCACTGGTCAATTCCTGTCCGTCAGTGGGAGTTTGCATGTTGTTGTGACGATGAGCCAGTTTCAGCAGAACTTCTAGAATAAGATGGGCTAGGAAGAAAAACCTGGCAATCTATTTCTGTAAACCCCATTGCCGACCTGTCAATTCCTACTCATAGTGGCCCTATAGGACAGAGTAAAGCTGCCCCATAGAGTTTCCAAGTCTGTAATCTTTACGAAGCAGACTGCCACATCTTTCTCCGGCAGAGTAGCTAGTGGATTTGAACCACTGACCATCTGCTTAGCAGCCAAGTGCTTAACCACTGTGCCACCAGAGCTCCTTTTCTGTAAACCAGGCAATGAAAAGCCTCTGGATCAGAACAGTCCAATCTGCAGCGCATCATGGGAATAGTACAGGACCAGGCAGCATTTCATTCCAACCCCATGGTAACATTGGGTTACCACGTGTACAGTGTTGAATCGATACCATCCAACAACAACAAAAACACATGCTGATAAATTTATATTTCCAACTTGCCTCATTCATTTTTTGAAAAAAATACATGTCAGATACCCAAACCATAGTCAGTTATTCTTTAAATTCAAAATGTTTCTTGAAAAAAATCATCTACTTCAGCTCACAAATTAAACAATCATACAAATGATTTTATTATGAAAAAATATGTATACTTCAGTACATAATAAAAAAAAATATATCGTTGAGTTGATTCTGACTCATAGCGACCCTATAGAACAGGGTAGAGCTGCCCCATATGGTTTCCAAGAGGTGCCTGGTGGATTCAAACTGCCAACATTTTGGTTAGCAGCATAGTTCTTAGCCACTACACCACCAGGGTTTTTTTTGTACTTAATAAAAAAAATAGAACTGCTTTATATGTACTTTCAATTTTGTCCCATGATTATTAAAAAGACATGTACTCTGTGGTAGAGATTTAACAATATTTATAATTTTTGTTTTTACTGTTTTATCAAGGACATCCTTAAATTCTCATTTTGTTTTATTTTATGTTGCTTTATTTTTAACTGTGAATGTGTAGCAGGGAAGAAAATAGTGACAACTAGTACATTTTAGTATCTCTGCCTGGTCTGATCCTTTTAGCTGCCATTGCTTTTGCCCTATCATGTCAAATGTCAACACAGTGGAAACAGTACATAACAGCTCAGTATTATTATGGAACAATTCTTACTTCGAAAACTCCCTGTAAGGATCTTGGGGATTACATAGAAATGCATGGAGCATACATTGAGAACCACTGGTTTTAACTACCTTCTCTGCCAGAAATGCCCTTTCTTTCACTTTATCTTTGCCAACCCACATTCTCCTCAACCATGAATTTTAAGGGCAGTTCAGATATCACTCCCACTATGAAATCTTTCCAGATCGCTCAAGTTAAAAGTAATTTCTTCTGCATCGAATGCATAAACGTTTATACTGTTCTCCAGAATCAAGACGGTAAGTTAAAAAGACATGGTCCCTACCCTTAATGAGGTTGCATTCTAATATAGGAGATTCATATGTTAAACAATAACTCAAAGTACTATGTGATTTGTGCAGACAGATACAGACAGCACAGTAACGGAACACAGAGACGTAGTTTGGAAGGTCATATAAATTGGAAATGACTCAATGGTGATGGGTTTTTGGTTTGGTCTTTTAGGAAGAAAATTGTTTGCCAAATACATAATATTTGAAACAGGTGGGATTGATGTGGGGTGGAGGAAATTAAGAACGTTAAAGAAATATGCTAATCTACAGATGCCGGACAGGCAAGTAACATGCTCGGTGAGTTTCATATAAGTTATAAGGCCAGGATGGAGACAATTGCTGAGGAACCACCAGTTGTAAGGAATGAGTTAAATTCACTAAGGGGGAAAAAAAAAAGAGGACTAGGTTAATTTAGCAATTCAAAATCAATGATTGTATTTCATACAACTCTCAAATATTGGGGTAAAATAATTAACATTTCCCAAATAGCAGAAGGAAACTCTGGTGGCAGAGTGGTTAAGAGCTACCACTGCTAATGAAAAGGTCAATAGTTCGAATCTACCAGGTGCTCCTTGGAAACTCTGTGGGATAGTTCTACTCTGTCCTAGAGGGTCACTCTGAGTTGGAATCAACTTGACAGAAAATGTGATGCAATCTTATTTTTCCTTTTAATTTTCTTTCTGTTAATGTCTCATATTTAGTTAATTGCATAACATCTCAGTGATTAGTTTTATAAATTTTGGATACTACAAAACTCAGTATAAGATTTTCTTACCTGGAGAATTAAATACATATTAATTTTTCCAAAGTACTTTCCCTCCAGGAGCCCTGGTGGCAGAGTGTTTAAGAGCTCAGCTGCTAACTAAAAGGTCAGCAGTTCAAATCTACCAGCTGCTCCTGGAATCCCTACGGGCCAGTTCTACTTCATCCTCTAGGGTCGCTATGTGTCAGAATCAACTCAACAGCAACAGGTTTGATTTTTTTTGTTTGTTTTGTTTTCTCTCCCAGAGATTTAACTTAGAATTTGCCTTTGTCCACCCAATACACAGAATGCAATCTCAAAACACTATGCATATAATCCTTTTTTGTCACTAACTTCAACATAGCAGTAACTGCAGTTATGTTAATTTCTTTTTTAAAAGAAAAACGTTACCTAAGACTTTTGTGTAAACCCTGGTGGTGTAGTGATTAAGACCTATGGCAGCTAACCAAAAGGTCAGCAGTTCAAATCCACCAGGCACTTCATGGAAATCCAACGGGGCAGTTCTATTCTGTCCTGTTGTGTCACTAAGAGTCGGAATCCACTCGACGGCAGCAGGGTTTTTTTTTTTTTTTAATACTTTTGCATTAAATTATATTTTAATGTTGAGAGTAAATAAATTATGTGAATGACACACAGAAAAGTTACATAATTAGAAGTAGGAGGGAATATTATCAGTTTCATAGGCCAAAAATATTTTTTACAGGTTCTTTAAAAGGTACCAGGCAAAATAGCCTGAAGTCCTTTTTTCTAAGTTGTGATAAAATATATACTACAAAGAATTGCCGTTGCAACCAGTCTTAAGTGTATAGTTCAGTGATACTAATTACATTCACTGTGATGTGCAACCATCACTACTATTTATTAAAAAAACAAAACAAAATTATCACCTTACATAGAAACCCAGTACCCCTAAAACAGTAACTCCTCATTCCCTCTTCCTCTCATCCCCTGGTAACTACCGATAAACTTTTCTCTCTGTGCATTTCATGTTCTAGATATTTCATATCTGTGGAATCATACTGTTTGTCCCTTTGAGTCTGACACATTTCATTCAGCATGTTTTCAAGGATCTTCCAATTGTAGCCTTATCAGAACTGTATCATTTTTCTTTATGGCTAAGTAATATTCTATCGTATATATGTGCCATGCTTTTCAAATCCATTCATCTGTTGATAGGTATTCTAGTTGTCTCTATGTTCTGACTACTGTGAATAACGTTGTAATGACAAGTGTCTGTTTGAGACCCTGTTTTCAATTCTTTTAGGTATATGCTAAGTCATATAGTACAGTATGGTACAGATATGCTAAGTCATACAGTAATTACATGTTTACTTTTTTGAGGAACCACCAAACACTTTTCCACAGAGGCTGTATTATTTTACATTCTCACCAGCAATAGAGGAAAGTTCCAATTCCTCTACATTCTTTCCAACACTTGTTATTTTCCATATTTTCAGATAATAGCCATCTTAGCAGGAGTGGGCAGGTATCGTATTGTGGTTTTGATTTGTAGTTCCCTAATGATTTAGGAAGCAGCCCTGGTCCAAATGGTTTTCAGTGTTCTGCTGTTAATTAAAAATTAGTGGTTCGATTGCACCCAGAGGCTCCTCAGGAGAAAGACCTGGCAATCTGTTTCCATGAAGATTACAGCAAGGAAACCTGTGAGGTAGTTCTACTCTGTTACATGGGGTCGCTATGATTTAAAATTGACTCCTGGGCACCTAACAACAACGATTACTAATGACATAGAGTACCTTTTCATGCGTCTCCTGGCTGTTTGTGAGTCTTCTTTGATGAAATGTTTATTTAAGCCCTTTGCACATTTTTAATTTATTTTTGTTGTTGTTGTTGAGTTGTATAAATTCCTTACATATTCTGAATATTAAACCATTATAAAATATGGGGTTACAAATATCCTGTCTCATTCTCTAGGTTGTCTCTTCACACTCTTGATGAAGTCCTTTGATGCACAAAAGTTCTTAATTTCAGTGAAGTGCATTTTATCTATTTTGTATTTTGTTGTTCATGCTTTTGGTGTCATATCTAAGAATTCGTTGTCAAAAACTAGGTCCTGAAATGTTATCCCTATGTTTTCTTTTAAAAGTTTTATTGTTTTAGTTCTTACATTTAGGCCCTTGACCGATTTTGAGTTAATTTTTGGTGTATATGAGTCCAACTGTGTATTTTTTTGTCTGTACAGATTCAGTCATCCCAGTGCCATTTATTAAACAAACAAACCTATTCTTCCTTTGTTGATTAACTTACTACCTTTTTCATAAATAAGTGGACTATGGATGTATGATTCTCAATTCTAATTCATTGGCCTATATGTCTGTTCTGTACCTGTACTGTACTTGTTTTATTACTTTACTTTATAGTACATTTTGAAACTGGGACATGTGAGTTCTCCTACTTTGTTTTTCTTTTTAAAGATTGTATACTTGGTTTCCCCTCTTTTTCTAGCTTCTAAAGTTGTGAAAAAAAAATTTTTTTTTTTTTAAAGTTGTGAAGTGAGGTTGTTGAGTTGAGATCTTTCTTCTTCTTTAAGTTAGATATTTACAGCTATAAATTTCCCCTCTAAGCACTGCCTTCTCTGCATCCTGTAAATTTGGGAATGGTGAGCGTTCATTTTTTTCTAAGTATTTTCTGATTTCTATTTTGATTTATTCTTTGGCCCACTGTTTGTTTAATAACATGTTGTTTAACTTCCACATATTTTGGACGGTCCAGTGGCATGGAGGCTCACCATGGTACTTGCCAGGTGGGCTGGGCGATGGGCAGAGTGAATATGGCAGGTGACCAAAGGCTCCGCGTGCTCACTGCTGCTCCACTGGTGGCTGGGGGGCAGGTGGAGAGGTCGGTCAGGCAACCAGAGGAACAGAAGCACTCTCTGCCACTTGCCAGAGAGAGGGGCAGTGGACAAGGCGGGCGTTTGTGGCCAGCAACTAGGGGCAAAGGAAAGCTCTACCGCTGCTGCTGCTAATCACCAAGAGGGTGGAGGCAGAGGGGGAGTACTCCTCAGGTCACTGGGCATGAGTGTCTGGGCACTTCCCACTGGCCACAACTAGCAATTGGGATCTGGCACCAACCAAGTGCAGGGGGCTCTCAGAGTCCAGTTTTGTGGGGGAGCTCCTGTTGACATTCTGTGAATCTGTTACTCAATGTGCACCATCCACCCTAATGGCCAGGGACTGCACGGGTGAGTAGTCATGTCGCTGGATCCTGGCTCCCTCTCTGCTGTTTGGACTCCGGGATCCCTGGAGCTGTCTCCTTCCTGTACCTTCTCTATCTGGTTTATGGCCTGTTCACCTTGCTTCACTCCAGATATGTCTACACAGTTTCTCTGTCTCCTATTGGGAACTCCGTGAATTGCCTTCCTGTTCTCCTCACCCGGGATTGCTGCCAGCTTTTGTCTCAAAATGGTCACTCTGTGCTGGGCCATCTGGCAGAGCACCTCTGTTCTGTATCTCTCCATGTGTGCTGTTTTCATTCAGTTTTTCCTTTTAATTGGTGTTCGATCTAATTCTTTATCATTCCATTTGATGCTCAGAGTTCCCAGATTGTCATCTGTACGGGTTTCACTTGGTTTCTTGGGTCTTTGTTGTAGAGGAATGGCAAGGTGTGTCTGACTAAGCCATCATTTTGGCCCATTTTTCATATTCTCATTTTTAATGGCAATTTTCTCAGTTATAGTATTTTTGTTGATAGTTTTTTTCTTTCAATATTTTAAATATGTCATACCACTGCCTTTTGGTCTCTGTGGTTTCTGAGGAGAAATTGGTGCTTAATCTTATTGAGGATCTTTTGTATATGATGCTTTTCTTCTCTTGTGCTGCTTTCAAGATTCTTTATTTTTAGTTTTTGAGAGTATGATTATAATGTGTCTGGGTGTTGTTCTCTTTGGATTTATCTTACCTGAGTTCATTGAGCTGCTTAGATGTGAAGATTCTCGACTTTCATCAAATTTTGGAAGTTTTCTGCCATTATTACTTCAAATATTCCTTCTGCCTTTTCTCTCTCTTCTCTTTCTGACACTCCTATAATATGTATGCTGGTTTGGTTGATGGTGCCCCACAAGTCCCTTAATCTTTGCTAACTTTTCTTTGTCCTTTTGTTTTTCAGAACCAATAATTTCCATTGTTCTGTCTTCAAGCTCACTGACTCTTCTGTTGTTTCAGATTTTTTGTTTAGTCCATCTATTGCATTTTTCATTTGCCTCATTTTTTTTTAGCTTTAATTGTTATGTTTGCTACATTTTTACAGTTACTATCTCTTTATTGACAACGTGATTTTGTTCCTGTTTTATTTACATAATTTCTTTTAGTTGATTGTATTTTCCTTTAGTTATTTGAGTATATTCAGTATTATTGTTGTAAAGTTCTAGTCCGTCCGTTATTTGGTGCTCATTAAGGACAATTTTTGTTATTTCATTGTGTTCTTTTGTAGAGCCATAATTTTCTGTACCTTTGTATGCTTTGTGATTTTTGTTGTTGTTGTAGTTGAAACAACTCTTTGCTGGCTGGCCTTTCCTTTTACCTCTTGTAAGATAAAGGGTAATGCAGACCTCACCCCAGGGAAACTCCCTTTACATTGGGTCAGAGATGTGACCTTAATGAGGGTGTTATAATTCCAACCTAATCCTCTTTAACATAAAATTAAAATCACAAAATGGATACTGGGAATCATGGCCCAGTCAAATTGATACACACATTTTTGGGGGGATTCATAATTCAATCCATGACAACTTCTTAATATTATTTTATTATATTTTAGCAAAGTATCATTCCTAATATTGGATATTCACAAATAATTAAATAATTGAATTTAATACAATTCCATCCAATATCTACATTTTGATGAACAGGACAAAAGTCTTGATATCAATTAATTTTAATATATCTAGAACATATTTTTTTATATTTGTTAAATTCTGCCTTATGAATAATAATGTGGAAAAAAATTTTGGAACTTTCTTATTCTGATGATTTCAAATATCTTTTTTAGATGTAATTTATTACAGCAATAGGGCAAATTAAACCATGTGGGGACATGACCAGTAAACAATTTTGACTTCTTGCCATATTACGAATTTCAATTTGTCACTAACTTTTCCACTTATGCAAACTAGATATAGCCATCTATAGTAAACCATGGGGAAAGTCCTTGACACACTACCTAGGAATGTAAATCTTGGTTCTCTTCTCTCTAATATCTTTGTCTATATAGGTAATTTCTCCTTTTTTTTTTTTTAACCCATCAAGAATTCCTTCAGGTTTTATGAGTTTATTCAGGCAGCCCAATTTCCTGTTCCCATACTGGAAAATATTCTATCACACCTATGTGCAAAAAATACATGCCTTCGGTAACTTGGTTTACCATGAGGGTACAAGAATAGAAAGAAACAGTAAAACTATGTCAATGAAATTGAACAGAATATTTCAATATACGTTCAGTTTAGTGTATTACATTTTGGCAGCCTGGCTAAAAATAGAAAAATGATAGATTACATAATTCTCATTATCTGATAAAAGGATCATATGCTAATTATTTCAGGGAGGTAATTTTTCCTATTACTACATTATAAAGACAATGTATCATCCTAATATACATTATTATATTCAACTGAATCTTTAAGACACATTATGATCGTTATTTGAGGGGATCCACCAGTATAGAAGTTAGTCTATGAAATTGAGTTCACAACACAATGGGTTAGTTACAAAACCTTAGCCCATATGGAAAATGGCTCACATAGTTGTAGAGACTGGAAGTTCCCAAGTCCATGGGTCAGGATAGAGGCTTCTCCTAATTCACATAGCCACAGGAGCTGGTGAACCCAAGATTGGCAGGTCAGAGAGCAGAGCTCTTGCTCACAGGCTGTGAAGATTGATGAATCCCACGATCGGCAAGCAAAGACCTCAGGTAAGCGGTTAGCTCAAGTTCCAAGAACCGAAGGTCAGATGAACAGGAGCCAACTGCAGGATCCAGAATGAGCAAAAGCCCACAGCCTTGCCAGAATATTCAGTTATATTCAATGCAGGCCACACACCCAAGGAAACTCCTTTTCAACTGACTGGCTACTCACAGCAGATCCTGTCATGGAGGTGATTGCACTGTCATGGATTGAGTTGTGTCCCCCAAAATATGTGTGTATCAATTTGACTCGGCCATGGTTCCCGGTTTAGTGTGATTTTCCTGTATGTTGTAAATCCTGCCTCTATGATGGTAATGAGAAAGGATGGGCAGCAGGCAGTTGTGTTAGTGAGGCAGGACTCAATCTATAATATTGGATTGTGTCTTGAGGCAATCTCTTGAGATATAAAATGAAAGAAATGAGCAGAGAGACAGGAGGACCTCATATCACCAAAGAAAGAAGCATCGGGAGCAGAGTATGTCCTTTGGACCAGGGGTTCCTGCACAGAGAAGTTCCTAGTTTGGGGTAAGATTGATGAGAGGGCAGATAGCGAGAGAGAAAGCCTTTCCCTGGAGCTGACGCCCTGATTTGGACTTCCAGCCTGCTTTAATGTGAGGAAATAAACTTCTGTTTGTTAAAGCCATCCACTTGCGATATTTCTATTATATATAGCACCACTAGATGTCCAACACACACATAAAATCAAATCTCTTCATGAAAGTGATCACAACATCATACAACTCTCAAACCACTGAGAATCATGGCCCAGTCAAGTTGGCACACAACCTTAACCACCACAGGACACAAGAACAAAAGTTAGAATTAAGGAAAACTAATTTTGTGAGTGACTATTAAATTAAAAGAAATAGAGAATGCATTCTATATTGGTAATAAAAATAGAGAAGTAATTCATAAAGTAGCCACTTTCAAGAGTGTAATGTAAATTCCCAACAATACTTTTTCTTCCTTTTTTATTTTCCTTTTGAAAAATTGCAATCTGAAACTTAGTGACCTTCATCATACAATTCAGGAAATATTTATAAGCAGTAATTAGGTTCACATTTACAAGCAGTAAATTAATTTGAGCATATTATCAGGAAAGACTTATCATTAAAAATGGATAACACATTTTGTAGAGGGCCAATTAAAAAAAAAAAAAAAGGAAAACCCTAATGAAATGGATTAGCACAATAGCCTCAACAATGGACTCAAAGATAACAACAATCACAAAGATGACACACGATAAGGCAATGTTTTATTCTGTTATACATAAGGTCACCATGAATTGGCGTCAACTCAACAGCAATTACCACCAACTAGTTCACCAAACCCCTTTCTAGCACCTAAGGATGTACGTTATTATATACTGTTGATTTTATTCAAAGCTGTAAAAATAGTAGTGGGTTGTGCTCTGTGGTGAACATACAGCAGCAGTGAATCTGTCATGTTCTGACAAATGCAGCTTCTGTTGACTCATTGTGACAGCATATGCATCAAGCAGATGACTTAAAATACATTTTATTTTTCAAAAAGTATAGGGAGTGCATTCCATATATGTAAACCAAGTCTGTGAGACAATGCTGTACTGTATATTTCTTCTTCTTTTTTTTTTTTTTTTTTTTGGCTTCCAAGTAGGAAGCATATTCATAAAAATGACACTTTGACATTGCAAATGTGACATTTGCTACAGCTTCCCCATAGCTGTTCTCTTTCCTACATGAATCAAGTATATATGAGATTTATGAGAAAGAACATTTCTAAACTCAGAGCACAGTTTCATCAGTATTTTCCCAGTGCTCAGGTGCACAGCTGGCTATATCAGTCATTTCTCTGTACCAAGAATCTCTTCATCTAAACTGGTTGTTTCAGAGTAGCAGCATCAGTCATCTTTAATCTGCTGAAGATAACATTGGGAAGAATGAAATAAAAGGAAGACTCTAATCCTTTTTTCTTTCTTTCTTTTTTTTTTTTTTTTTTGAGAGTGGTGTGAGCCTTGATACATGCCCTCCTTGGAACATTACAGATTGTATTTATCACAAAAATATGTGTCTCTGATCTGTAAATATTACTAGCTGAATACATATTTTCTATGAATTTCCTGCCATAGGACTGCATTTTCTCTTCGTTCTGCACCTAGTTTATTATAATTCCTCTTTAGTACAGTGTCCAAGAGAAAGCTTGGACACTTCATTTGATGAAGAGCATCATGAAGATTCACCACTGTTCAGGACAATTGGATCTTGGTGACATTGCTGCATTTCCTGATCTGGGTGCTAATGAGAATCTTTCCACCATTCATCTGTCAGTTTATCATACTGTGATAGCTTGTGTGTGGCTGTGATGTTGGAAGCTATGTCACGGGTATTTCAAATACCAGCAGGGTCACCCATGGCGGACAAGTTTCAGCGAAGCTTCCACACTAAGGAAAACTGGGAAGAAGGGCCAGACGATCTACTTCAGAAAAAATTGGCCAGTAAAAATCTCATTGATGGTAGCACAACATTGTCTAATATACTGCCAGAAGATGATCCCCTAAGTTGGAAGGCACTCAAAGTACCCCTGGGGAAGAGCAGTCTCCTCAAAGTAGAGTCAACCTTAATAATGTGGATGGAGTCAAGCTTTGAGGATCCTCATTGGATGATGTGGCAAAACTCAAAATAAAAAGAAACAGCTGCAAAAACCCATAAATAATCAGAAAGTGGAATGTACGAAGTAGGAATCCAGAAAAATTGGAAGCTGTCAAAAATGAAATGAACTGAAGATCAATACCCTAGGCATTAGTGAGCTGAAACAGACTGGTATTGGCCATCTTGAATCAGACAAAGATATAGTGTACTTTGCTGGGAATGAAAAATTGAACAGGAATGGTATTGTATTCACCACTGAAAACAACATTTCACAATCTATCCTGAAGAACAATGTTGTCAGTGATAGGAGAATATCCACATGCCTAGAAGGAAGACCAGTTAATACAACTATTATTCAAATTTACCCACCAGCCACTAGTGTCAATGATGAAGAAATTGAAGTTTTTCCCAACTTCTGTAGTTTGAAATTTAGCAAACATGCAGTCAAGATGAACTGATAATTACTGATGGCTGAAATGCAAAAGTTGGAAACTAAGAAAAATGGTCGGTAGTTGGAAAAGAGGGCCTTGGTGACAGAAACGACTCCAGAGATCACATGGTAGAATTTTGCAAATACCATTTTTCAATAACATAAATGGTGACTATACACGTGGTCCTCACCAGATGGGCTGCACAGGAGTCAAACTGACTACATCTGTGGAAAGAAAGGATGGAGAGGCTCAATATCATCAGTGAGAACAAGGTCAGGGGCCGAATGCAGAACAGACCATCAATTGTCCCTATGCAAGTTCAAGATGAAGCTGAAGAAAATTAGAGCAAGCCCACAAGAGCTGAAGAAGGACCTTGAGTATATTCCACCTGAATTTGGAGACCAACTCAAGAATAGATTTGACTCATTGATCACATATGACCAAAGACCAGATGAGTTGTGGGATGACATCAAGGACATCATACATGAAGAAAAGAAAATAAATAATGTAATTAAAAAGACACAAAACACCAAAATGGATGTCAGGAGAGACTCTGAAACTTGATCTTGAATGTGTAATAGCTAAAACAAATGGAAAAAATGATGAAATAAAAGAGCTGAAAAGAAAATTTGAAAGGGCAGCCTGAGAAGACAAAGTAAAGTATTATAATGAAATAGACAAAGACCTGGAGTTAGAAAATGAAAAACGAAGAACATGCTCACCATTTCTCCACCTGAAAGAACTGATTAAAAAATTCAACCCTTCAGTTGAGATGAAGAATTATATGCACAAAAAATTTAATGATGCAGGAAGCATCAAGGGAAGATGCAAGGAATAAACAGAGTCACTGTTCAAAAAAGAATTGGTCAATGTACAAACATTTCAGGAGGTAGCATATGATCAAGAACAAATGGTCCTGAAGGAAGAAGTCCAAGCTACACTGAAGGCATTTGCAAAAAGGTAAGCTCCAATAATTGACAGAATATCAACTGAAGTGTTTCAACAAATGGGTACAATACTGGAAGCACTCACTCATCTATGCCAAGAAATTTGGCAGATAGCTCCTTGGCCAACTGACTGCAAGAGATCTATATTCATTACAAAGAAAGGTGATCCAAGGGAATGCATAAATTACCAAAAAAAAATCATCAATATCACATGTAAGTCAAATTACACTGAAGGTAATATAAAAACAGATGCAGCAGTCCATCGACAGGGAAATGCCAGAAATTCAAGCCTAATTCAGAAGAGGATGTGGAACTAGGAATGTTACTGCTTATGTCAGATAAATCTTGACTGAAAGCAAGAGAATACCAGAAAGATATTTACCTGTGTTTTTTTTGACTAGGCCAAGGCAATTGATTGTGTGGATCATAACAAATTTTGGATACCATTACAAAAAAATTCCAGAACACTTAACTGTGCTCATGTGAAATCTCTAGACCAAAAAGCAGTCATTGAACAGAACAAGGGGATGCTGCACGGCTTAAAATCAGGAAAGGCGTGTGTAAAGTATTGTATCCCTTCATCATATTTATTCAATCTGTATGCTGAGCAAATAATCCAAGTAGCTGGACTTATGAAGAAGAATGTGGCATCAGTATTGGAGGAAAACTCGTTAACAACCTGCTATATGTAGATGAGAGTCCTGGGGGCATAGTGATTAAGAGTTCGGCTGCTAAACAAAAGGTTGGCAGTTCAAATTTACCAGCTTCTCGTAGGAAGCCATACAGGGTAGTTCTACTGTGTCCTATAGGGTCACCACGAGTCAAAATCAACTCAACGGCACCTAACAACAACAACAACGTATGTAGATGACACGACCTTGCTTGCTGAAAGCAAGGAACACTTGGGCATATACTAATGAAGATCAAAAACCATTGTCTTCCGTATGGAATACACCTTAACAAAAAGAAAACAAAAATCCTCACATTTGGGCCAATGAGCAACATCATGATAAATGCAGAAAATACTGAAGTTGCCAAGGATTTCATTTTACTTGGATCCACAATCAACACCCATGGAAGTAGCAGTCAAGAAATCAAATGACATATTGTGTTGGGCAAATCAACTGCAGAAGACCTCTTTAAAGTGTTAAAACGCAAAGATGTTGCCTTAAGATGTGGCTGACTCATGCCATGCTACTTTCAATCAACTCATATTCATGGGAAAGCTTGACAATGAATAAAGAAGATGGAAAAATAATTGATGTATTTGAATTATGGTGTTGGTGAAGAATATTGAATATACCTTGAACTGCCAGAAGGACAAACAAACCTGTCTTGGAAGAAGTACAGCCAGAATGTTCCTTAGACGCAAGGATGGTGAGAATTCATCTCATGTACTTAGGACATGCTATCAGGAGGGTCCAGTCCCTGGAAAAGGATATCATGCTTGGTAAAGGTAAAGGGGGTTGGTAAAAAAGAGACTCTCAATGAAATAGATTGACACAGTGGTTGCAACAATGGGCTCAAGCATAGCAACAATTGTGAAGATGGTGCAGGACTGGGCAGTTTACCTCCTGTAGTGCATAGGGTTACTGTGAGTAGGAACCAACTCAGTGGCACCTAACAACAGCAATACATTGTCTTTAAATGACTTTAAGCTGGTTGGCTTCAGTTCACTTACAGGTACATCTTTCTGCTATAACTGAGAGCTCGCCTTAAACTCCAAATTTGCAGCCCTGGCACATATGTTTGGAGGAGAAAATACACTTGGTTTCTAGAGTTTCATTTTGTCAAAATACCATGATTATGCCTAGATATATGCAGCATAATATTTGATAAAGCTACCTTCCCCTCCCTTTTTTTTTCTGTTTCTTTTTTTCAGATTGGATTTATTGTTTTTCAGGCAAAGAAAGAACTTCCTCATTGCCCGCTGCCCCCCAAAAATACTGATCTCCAGAAAAAAAAATTCTACATAATATTTTTGCTTCAAACTAATTACTTTGATTTGAGCACTGTATATCCAGATGTCTAATGTATCAGTTCATTTAACTAGAAAATTTCTTGAAAATGAAGCTTCCCATCATCATGACTGAATCATGAAAAGAAAATTGCCTCTAAACATTCATTCACCCATTCAGTGTGAAATATTTATCAACCATTATTATATGTCAGACACTGTTCTTGTCACCCATTATGTATTCAAAGATGAATCAAATGAGCTACCTATCACCTAGAGTGTTTCAGTTTAGTGGAGGAGATAGATATACAGACCAATATAGCCGAGAGATATGCTCAAAAACAGTGATAAAAACTAGGCTGTTGATGGACATAAGAGGAAGTGCCCTTTCTGACTTAGAAGGCATGGAAGCCTTGGAGGTCTTCCAGGAGTAGGTGAGCTTCAACATTCATTATTCATTTATCCATTCACATGCAATACAAGGTTTATTTTCCTCCATGTAGGAGGGCAAGTATCTGACTCAAAGTGAGAGTGTCTGTCACTGATCTACTTTGATTAACAAAAACAACAACAAAATTTTGATCTTTTTATCAAAAAAAACAGTATTTTAAAATAAAGCCTTGTGGGAGTATAAAGACTTACTCAAGTTATATCAACAGCAAGGTGGAGGAACTAGGTAATGATGCTACTTTATAACCAGGTAGATAGAGGAAGAAAGATAATGGGAGTAGAAATAAGGTTAAACATCATATTCTCATCTATACCTCCACTGAGACCCACATCTAGGATTGAACTTCAGAAGGGGGTTAATTTGAAAACTCCTCATAGATGTGTCTAGGGAAGCCAGGCGATGACATTAGAGAGTGAATAGCTGAAGTCACACCTTATGGTGATAGTTAAGGATTAAACTGTAGTCCCAAAAATGTATGTTGAAGTTCTAATCCCTGGTCCTCGGTAAACGTGAACTTGTATGGAAAAGGGGTCTTTGAAGATGTTATCAGTTAAGTACTAACATGATCTAATACTGAAGTAGCATAAGCCCTAACATAATCTGAGTGCTGCCCTTATAAAAAAAGAACTGATGCAAAGAGGAAACAAAAAAAGGCCATGTGATGGCAGAATTATACTGCAGCTGCAAACCAAGAAATACATGGGTCTACCAGAAGCTAGGTAAGATAAGAAAGGATCTTCTCATAGAGTCTCTGGGGGAAAATATGATCCTGTGGACACCTGAACTTGGACATATAGACTCCATAGTTCTGAGACAATAAATTTCTGTTTTTATAAGCCACCCAGTTGGTGGTATTTTGTTATGGAGGCCTAGGAAACTAATAGAAGGAGTAAGAGAAAAAGCTACCAGATTCTAAAGAACATCTGGATGTGCCTTTGTTTCCTTAGAGATTTCAGAAATCCTAGAAACAGCTGGATACACAAGTGAAGGGACACAGAGTTCTAAGAAGGCAGGTAGATTGTCAAAGGCCTGGGGTTCTAACAAAGGACATTATTTACAGGACTTTTGCAATGGGGGGCAAATAGCTGAGACCATAAATACCCACTGTGAGTGCAAACATATCAGTTCTCAAGCCCATTTAGGACAGCTAAATCATAAGGTAACTAGTAGAGGAAACACATCGGATCTGTTACCCACCCCCCCCCAAGACTGTTTTCAGAAGGGAGCAGTCCCTGGTGAAGGACATCATTCTTGGTAAATTAGAGAGTGAGCAAAAAAGAGGAAAACCATCAACGAGGTGGATTGCAGCAGTGGGCTCCAATATACCTCCTATTGTGAGGATGGTGCAGGACCAGGCAATGTTTCCTTCTGTTATATACAGTGTCACTATGAGTCAGAACCACCAATGGCACCAAACAACAACATATTAGAAGGAGAGGGTTTAATGGGAATACATAAGTGGGGTACCTAATCAAATATTTCTGGTAGGGAGTGGCTAGGAGAGACTACCAGAAAAAGTTATGTCTGGGAGGAGATGTGGAAGATGAATTAAGGTACTATCAGTCAGACTGGTCTCAGAAATATGAGCACATGGATTGCTGTATCTCATGTGCCATCATTTCAAAGGCATCGCCACTATCTAGAAACTCTCCCAGGCATGAGCAGGGTCCTAAGCCATCTCTCCAGAGTATTTAATGTTTCTTCAGTTATCTAAACAGTGCCTTGATGAAAGCAGATCTGACACACTGGGTTGAACTTTCTAATTTATTATTCTGTCACAGAGGAAGATGTCAGCCAGCTGGAGGTCTTATATGCAAGGACACAGGGTTATCTCCTTGCACCAGCCTTGTTCCACTTGTCTATCAATAATCACACTGAAGATGTAAAGGGCAAGATACTCACTTCATGTCGAGCACAAGGCTGAAGGGTTAGTGAATACAGTGAAGGACAGAATCAAAATCAAATGGATTATAATAGCCTTGAGCCATTCTACAACCACAAATAAGCATTCTTGGGCTTTGATCAAAACAAAACAATATGCAACTATACAAGCATAAATAGCACAAGGTAAGTCTTAGTAGTACCATAGAATAAGAACAAAACTAACAGTTAAAGATTTAGTTAGTATCATCCTCAATGCAAGTCAACAGCATGACTTATGTCAGACTACTTTAATTCAATCTTTTAGGCATTGATCATAAAAATATAACATGTGCGAGAAGGTAATCAAAAGTCATTTTGTTTACTCTGTTTTTCAGCTCACACCCTGGGCTCTATAATTAACTTATAAAAAAAAAAAAAACTTATACAATTTGGAATATCTTTTCTGTTAATAAATATTTCATGGATACTTGCTGTGTATAGATCATTGCACCATTCGTTCTTGATAAACAGTCTCTTGTTCTTTAATTGCAGGATTTAATCATCTTTATTGATACATATTCAGGGACAGTCAGTCAAATTGGGCTGGTAGAGGAAGAAGAGTTTGGAACAGAAAAAAGGGGGCAGAACATTTTAAGCTAGATCAAGAAAGTAAAGAATATTAGGAAGACACTGAGAGGTTTAAGAGTTGGACTAACATGAAGAGATTTATTTTAAAAAATTACACTATGTCATATTTACCTTTCTTTAATGTACTAAGTTATCCATTATAGAACCATTTTATTTAAATTTAGAAAATTTATTCATTACAGCAATAAGCATATTTCTTTTCCTTTTTCCTTCTCATTTCCCAATCAACTAATGGGATTTGACTTTAATGATATGGGTTAAAAGAGCAAGGAAAATCTGTGAAGGATGTTTGTGAATTATGTAATGTATATTCAACCTTTAATCAAGAATTCTTAAATTTTTACTATTTCCTGACCACATCCTGGATATTGGAGTTGTGAAGAAGCATAAAGTGGTCCTTGCCTTTTAATATTTCATAGATAAGTATTCAGACAAGTAAACAATTCCATAATATAAGTGTATAAGAGATCAGAGAGAAATCTCTAACTTAGTCTGAACATCAATCAAGGACTGTTTCTTGGAGGATCTTACATGACCCATATCTTGAATGGTAGGAGTTATCAGGAGGAACCTTTGAAGGAAGTCCCTGTTAAAAAGAAGAGGACATGCGAAGCCGCAGATGCAGATAATACAGGTAAATACTTGTATCTCAAAATATTAGGTCTGAGTTCACAAAATTCCTCTCAATTGTCAGAGTTGGAATTAAAGATCAACAAAGGCTGATACGAAGAGAGAAAGGCAAGTGGCACAGCTGCCAAGAAAAGAGGGATGCAGATGTTAGAAACCAGGAAGGAAACAAGGTGGTCGGTGTGACAATCACGGGTATATTTTGCTTGTGTCTTTGCTGCTCTTTACTTACGTACTTATCCGTACTTCACAGAAGACTTTCAAAAAGGCCGAGATTACTGAGTGGAGGGTGATCTAAATACTCTAACTCTTCCTAAACATTCCTTCATGCAAAAGAATAGGAAATAATGAAGGGATTTAGTTCCCTTGGGAAACAGCAACATTTGCCTTGCTAGTATCTCATTTTTAACTCTCAGAGTTGTTTATGCCTTTCCACATTTAGATGGGTAAAAATAAATGCAGAAAGGGCAGAAATTGGGTAAGAAAATTATGTTCAACTTTTTCAACAGTTGCTGCTATAATGTTCAAAACAATTATTTTTGCTGCCAGTGAGAATGCAATGTACTACCATCAGAGAGTGCAAAGAGTCAAATGTATTGCAGAGAATTACAACATAAGCTGCATGCAAATAACCTCATAGCTTCTAAGGGCTTGTCTTCTCTTATTTGTACAGCTGAGGCTCCAGTCATAAATTATTGAGGCTTTATATTTCCTAGAAGCTGAAGTCAAATTTGCCCATCATTTTCAATGAAAAATAAAAGTGTGCTAATAATGCTTGCCACCTTGAGAGGAAATATTCTTAGTGTACTTTTACAAAAAGAAATATTTTCTTTTATACAAATCATATAGTAAAAATATTGTGCTATCAGAAATAATACGAATTCCAAAAACAATATTTTTTTTGGATAAATATTTGAGCTTAGTATTCCTAGGCAGCCTTTCACTGCAATGATACATTTCTACTACCCTCAAAAGAATATGCATATCTTTAAGGGAAAACTCTTAATATTATGCACATCCGTGTGAGAGTATTGAAAGAGTTTTCAAGACTGTGACCTTGGGGAAGCAGATTGCCAGCAGGACACTTGATCAACTTTCCCTTTCTCAGGACATCACACTGAACTATTACAGTAAAATATATTATGATGATTGAACCTAGTCAGCAAGAAGTAGCAACTATTTTAGACTTATTGGTGAAATATTTGCAAGTCAGAGAATATGAAATAAATCCAAGAAAAAAAAAAATCAAAGGTCTGCCATCTTTGAAATTTCTAGGGCTCCAGTGGTGTGGGGCATGCCAAGATATTCCTTCTAAGATGAAGATTAAGTGAACTCAGCAGAGAATAATTTTAATAATCAAGTTGACAGGATGATCCATTCTGTAGCTATCAGTCAGGCTCTTTCCCCAGCCTCACTCCTCTCATTGTCCAGTAAACTCATGAACAAAATGGCCACAGTGGTAGAGGTGGAGTTTATATATGAGCTCAGCAGTATGGGCTTCCACTCACCAAGGCCTATCCAGATACAGCCACTGCTGAATACCCTATCTGACAGGATTAGAAACCAACTCTGAATATCCATTATGGCACCATTAACCAGGGTGTTTATGGAGCTACTCGGTGGCAGGTTGATTACACTGAGCTGCTTCCATGATGGAAGGGACAGTATTTTGTTTTTATTGGAATAGACATTTACTCTGGATATGGGTTTGCCTTCTCTGCACACAATGTTTTTCCAAAATGACCATCCATGAACTTACAGAATGCCTTAGTCATCGTTATAGTATTCCACAAAGCATTGTTTCTGATCAAGAAACTCACTTAACAGAAATTAAAGTCTTGCAATGGGCCTATGCTCATGGAAGTCACTGGTCTTACCATGTTCCCCATTATCCTGAAGAAACAGGCTTGACAGAATGGTGGAATGGCCTTTTATGACCCAATTGCTGGTGGCAATACTTTGTAGGGCTGGGGAAACTTTCTCCAGGAGGCTACATATGCTCTAAATAACATCCAATATATGGTGCTGTTTCTCCCATGACTAGATTCATGGGCCCAGGCATCAAGGGATGGAAATGGGATTGGCATCATTCATTATTAACTCTAGTGATGCACTAGCAAAATTTTTGTTTCATGTTATTTTATTTGGGAATTGAGCATGATTTAAGTAGATGTGTATAGGTACCAAATTGACAAGGGATGGAATGTGTTGGTTAATTTTAGATGACAACCTGACTAGGCAATTGCTGCCAGTTGTTTGTTCAAATACTAGTCTAGATGTTGCTATGAAGGTGGTTTATAGATATGACTAACATTTACAATTAGACTTTAAGTAAAAGAAATTACCCTCAAAACTATGGGTGGACTTCATTCAATAAGTAGAAAGCCTTAAAAACAAAATCTTAGTTTCCTAAGAGAAAAAGGAATTCTATAGAGAGACTGTAACTTATAAATCTCTCTGAGTTATCTGTAATATCAACTCATGCTTCAGTTTTCATCCTGCCATCTTGCTGGGGCCTGCCTTTTGGATTTCAGACTTACCAGGCCCACAAACCCCAATAATTACATAATATAAATACGTATATCTATAGATATAGATATATATATATCTCCATATCCCATTGATACTCTCTCTGGAGAACCCTTACTGATACAAAAGTTTGGCTGAAGTTACTTGTGGTATTATGAAAAGGATGTTAGAATTGTTAGATACAGGAGCTTGACCTTACTCTGAAAGACCATAAGTTGAATCCAGGTGGGTATGGTGATGCCATGGTGCAGGGAACCAAGGCAGTGATGAAGGACTAAAGTAGAAAATATGACTGGAGGGTTCTTTCAATAGTCAAGTTGCTTTTAACCAAATGCATAGTTGGAATGAATATTAAGTGTTCACAGGCAAGTTATGTTTACACTTCTTATAGGAAATATTGCTCAGTTTTAATTGTCCATACAAATAAAAGAACTATTAAATTTTCCAAGCTTTCCTTGTTAATAAACATAAGCAATACAGAATTTCGGGAATCTACAATGATGTTTGAACTCACCAGCATATTGCCATGCCAACATCTCACATACTTTGGACATGTTGTCAGGAGGGATCAGTTCCTGGAGAAGGACATCATGCTTGGTAATGTAGAGGGTCAATGAAAAAGAGGGAGACCCTCAATGAGATGTATTGACACAGTGGTTGCAACAATGAGCTCAAGCATAACAATGATTGTGAGCATGGCACAGGAATGGGCAGTGTTTCTTTCTGTAGCACACAGGGTTGCTATGAGCCAGAACTGACTTGATGTCACCTAGCAACAACAATGACAAATAGAAATGGGTTGCTAAATCAACCTAAAATTCAAGTCCTAACACAATCTGGAAAATTTTGAGGCATTACACATGGCCCTAGTAACCAGAACCTTTCCTCAAACTGTAAAAATTGAGTTATTATATATGAAAGACTTGTTAATTATCAAGAAGCTCAGAGACTAGCAAGGTTATTTGGGTTTTGGAGAAATCAAGTTCCTCATCTTGGAATCCTATTTTTTCCTATTTGCAAGGTCACCACAGTGAAAGCAGTTTTTTTTTTTTTTTTTTTTTAAGTGGGATCCTGAGCAGAAGCAAGCATTAAAGTTTTACTGAAGAGCAAACTGCCCTCTTAGGACATCATGGATCGTTAGCTTAGATGATACAATAAGTATCTGCATAAGAGCATATGCAAACCTTCATATTTTGCAGAAAGCAAATTGCGTGACTAAGTGAAGACCTCCTTGGCTTTGGACCCGAAAGCTACCTGAGGCAGCTGCTCATTAGAGCCCATTTGAATGGCAATTGTTACCTTAAACCAGCAGTTGGTCAAAACTGTCCCTAATACTGCTGGGCATCGAATGGTTCTGAGGCCAGAAATACTGCTCATGATTTGGTGATTCAAAAATGACGTTCATGCAGGAAGGGTACTGCAGAGCACAGCTCATCCATAAAATGAGAAAGGATGTTCAAGATAATGCTAAGAAAGAAACTGAGGTGAAGTCCACTGTACGCATGACCAGCTTTCTTCCTTACACACAGGCCAACACTTCTATCAGTGTGATCCGAGCCCTTTGATTCTCTCCCAGACAAGGTAAAGCAATTGCAGTATGTCTTGAAGACGGTAAAACTTTGATAGAAGAAGGTGAGGGCAAATCTACTCAGTAGGCAGAATTAAAAGCTGTATATCTGGTAGTAAAAGAAGAGCCTAGCCTTCAGGAAATCATTAGGAAATTCACAGATTTGGGGGCTAGAGCCACGGCCCTTTCTCTATAGTTGGGAAAATAGGCCTTGATGACTAGAGAATAAAGAACACGCCTATATGAAGCAATCAGTTAAGAAAATCTTTGTGGGAATTTGGAATAAAAACTAAAGTGCTTCATGTGGATGCCCACCCAAATAAAAACAAAAAAACACAGTTGCCACTTTAGTGAGTATTGTAGATTGTATTCTCTGTAAACCAGATCAAGAATGGATTTAGGTGTTCGAAAGGTTTACTGGGTAATAGCACCTAGTAAAAGAAAAAAGGAAGGGAACAGGACTGGGGAGGGTAAGGGAGTAGGACAACATTCGACCATGGTGCAGTTCTTATAACATTCCTGCTATTCCAACAGAATTCTGTAGTAGAGATAGCCTGCCAGAGGAGTCCTATTCTGAGTGACAGTGACTGTGCTCAGTAAATGACTAGAACCCTCCTAAATAAAACATGATCTTAGTTCAAAAGCTGAGGTGATTCATGAAGGGAAAAATAGCAGTAGGCTATCATCTCACATATTTTGGACATGTTATCAGGAGGGACCAGTCCCTGGAGAAGGACATCATACTTAGTAAAATAGAGAGCCCGAAAAAAAGAGGAAGGCCCTCAATGAGATGGATTGGCAAAGTGGCTACAACAATGAGCTCAAACATAGCAAGAATTGTAAGGATAGAGCAAGACCAGGCAGTGTTTCATTCTGTTGTATGTGGGGTTGTTATGACTGGCACTGGCTGAAAGCTGTAGAAATAAAGGCCAATCAAACCTGAAGCGTGTGTCTATTTTGAGGACAAAAGAGGACAAATGTAGTGAACTTGCCACCAAGTGGTCATTTGATCTCCTTGAAAAAGAGTGCTGTACCAAGAACTCAGTCTTGTTCTTTGTTGTTGGAAATTTGGAAGTTTAGAGACGGTAGTAGATACATGGAGCCCTGATGGTGCAGTGGTTAAACGTCCAGCTACTAACCAACTTGACAGAACCTAACAACAACAGTAACATCAGATCGGCAGAAAACACTTTCTTGAAGAGCCATCTCGGTGGCCTATCTCCAGGTCTGCCACAATCCACTCCTTGCATTGCATGGAATCACTTCTTCCTACATATGTGGAAGAAACTCTTCCAGGACACTAGAGGGCCTCTATTCCTGCCACGCATTTTGGAAGAGGGAAATGAGATGATATATAGCCCACCTCATTTCATTTGCTGTCAAGGCTGCAACTGGTACTCGTCCTCTTCCTCTTCCATTATTCAATATAAATCCCCTATGTTCTTGGCAGTGATTAAGAGCTTTGGCGAGCTATGGCCGCTAACCAAAAGGATGACAGTTTGAATCCACCAGCTGCTCCTTGGAAACCTTATGGAGCAGATCTACTCTGTCCTATAAGGTTGCTATGAGTCAGAATCGATTCGATGGCAATGTTTGGTTTTTGGGTTTATGTTCTCAGCTACCACCACTGCTGGTCTAAGTAACTTATTTAGTGGTGTTACTGATATCCTGAGGGATATGATCATCTAATAATCAAAAATTTTACTAGGTAGAGTTGCTTCACTTATCCTTTATGGTCATCTGAATTCTATACGTATTCCTCCCTGTTCCCATGTGTAAGAGCAGTCCTACATCTTCCTGCCCATCAGGGTCAATTACCCATAACAAAATGGTGATTCTTCTTCTTGCTTACCGGTGCCTAGATACTAGAAACCAAAAGTGTCTAGGCAGTGGCTTGAAGTTCAATTAGACTTTGTTGGATGAAAATATGCCCCTTTCGGGACCCAGGATATCTCACCCTGCAGAACCAAGTGTTGCATGAATAAGATAAACAAATATCTCAGTGGACCACTGGAAATAATAGTACAAGGGACAGCTCCTGCTTCCTTATACTTGTTCCTGGATCAATGTATTCCTCTTATTGAGGCACAATGTCATATAATGGTCATTGAGTCAATGCGTATACTGACTCCTAGAGAGTATGGTGCCTCTTCATGACAGGGTATTGCCGCTGAGCTGGCAAATCTGCTATGCTTCCACCAGGCTATTCCATTACTCTATCAAGGCAGCAGCTTATGGGTAGCATAATTATAATAAAACCAGTAAGTATATCTTATGGTCATGGGTCCACTGCCAGTTTGCCTCTGTAAAGTGGATTCTTTTGAAGACTCCATTGTGATTAATATATTAGAAAAAAACAGAATCCCCTAGATATTGGCACTGGCTGAAAACTGTAGAAATAAAGGCCAATCAAACCTGAGGTGTGTGTCTATTTTGAGGACAAAAGAGGACAAATGTAGTGAACTCGCCACCAAGTGGTCATTTGATCTCCTTGAAAAAGAGTGCTGTACCAAGAACTCAGTCTTGTTCTTTGTTGTTGGAAATTTGGATGTTTAGAGATGGCAGTAGCTAGGTGGAGCCCTGATGGTGCAGTGGTTAAACGTCCAGCTGCTAACCAAAAGTCGGCAGTTCCAATCCACCAGCCGCTCCTTGGAAACCCTATGAGGCAGTTCTACTCTGTCCTGTAGGATCACTATGAGTTGGAACTGACTCAACAGAAATGGGTTTTTTAGTAGCTAGATAGGGCTTGATGCATGGGAATTTTTGCTGTGGGTTCCATGTGTAACTTAACCTAGGCAAGTATGCCTCTTTGTGTGCCCATCATGTCAGTGCCGGACTGGCTACTGATAAATGCTGGCTAACATTGCCTAAGTCAGTGCTTTCTATTTTCTATTTGGCATTAATGTGCAAGATAAAGAATCACACATTTTTAGCTTCTTCCATATAGAAGCATTCACAAATCTCACTCCAGAGCCTCTGGGAGAGAGTGAATGTTAACGAAGCAGCTACTAATCAAAATATTGGCAGTTTGAACCCACCCAGAGACACCTGGGAGGAAAGGCCTGGTGATTTGCTTCAGAAAGGTCACAGGCATGAAAACCTTATAGAGTGCAGTTCTATTCTGCAACACATGGAGTCAACGTGAGTTGGAACTGACTTAACAGCAACTGTATCTCTACTCCAGAGCTCATTATCCCTGACCTTTCGATCTTTTTATAATTCTAGGTTACCTCGACCTGCACCTGGAGCTGCTCTTGTTGATGCCAGATTTTCAACTTCCAAC
The DNA here is from genome assembly GCF_024166365.1 of Elephas maximus indicus. NCBI lineage: Eukaryota > Metazoa > Chordata > Mammalia > Proboscidea > Elephantidae > Elephas > Elephas maximus. Next base: position 38,024,348 of record NC_064836.1, on the reverse strand, counting down.
GGCTTCTACCTGAGCCTGCCTAACTTTATAACGTGTTGTGTCTAATGGGAACCAGCTAATAATTAGAAGTTCTATGCACTTGGTGATTTGTTTTCCTGTGATCAAATCACATACCTTTACCAGGGTCCAGTATCAAACAGGAAATATTTCTCAAAACATTTATAATTCTTCTGATGATGTGGCCTTGCTACAGAGTACCAGGCCCTGAGTTGTGTATATTTCCTGTTGAGGATTGCCATAAATTCACAATCTATTCCTTTTCTACCAAAGACACATCCAATAAAGTAGGGCCTGCTGGATTGTGGTTAGGGGATGGGGATGGGGATGGAATAAGGGTTGTTTTCACAGGTGTTTGCATCGTTAGACTCTCCCTGCCGGTAACAATGGGAGATTCTATTTTTACCTTGTCCAGATGTAGGACAAAATGGAAAAGAAGAGTGGTAAGATTGATATCTGTGAATGTTCAAATATCAAAAATAGGGTCAAATTTTTATTGCATTCACAAAGAAAATGAAACTCCTCGTTTACTGAAAATAACCTATAATCACCACCCTCATCATGGGGAGTGTATAAAACATGAAGAAATTAATTTAAACTGGGATTATACTATAATTTAACTTGCTGTACATTATGTTAAATATTACTTTAATCTCTCTCCCATAACTATAAGCTATAAGAAAAATTTTTAAGTTAACTTATTGTAAACAATATTTTTCCAGGATGACAAAATATTTCAGGAAGTTGAAGTCCCAAAGCCATTTGGGCAGGAAAAGAAATGTGGCCTTAGAGAAATTATATATTCAATTAAGTGTCTTCATGATGGCATAGAGTAAACACCTGTATTCTGATTAGTGTAGAACTGACAGATTTATTGAAAGAAAAGAGACAGCTCAAGCTGGGAATAAACTGAACTCCATGTGGTAGAATCCAGGAATTCAAAATGGAACTCAGCAGTGACATTTTATAGAACAATAAATATGAAACACATTGTGTGATTGGTATTTTCAAACTTAGATCATTGAAAGATGTTACTTGATTGGTTACCATAGGCTTAGATCATTGAAAGACATTACTCAATTAGTAGTCGATCATTTTAAGGCAGGGCTTTCTGTGCCCAGTTCTGTTAAGGCGATTGGCTTAAAAGGGTATATTCTCTTTCCTAGATTGTTTACAGTGCAGCAGTTATACAGATACGTGACAGGGAAGAGTCAAAGTGTAGTCACGTCATCATTACCAGACATTCCTCTCTTAGAAATAGATGGCTGGCTCCAGGGTGAAAACAGAGCCAAAAAACAGGGAATTGCACCCAGTCCTCAAATTGGCCATTTCAGATCATATCAGCTACCTCAAATTTTCCTTTAATTCCCTTACACAATAGAAACTAATAAAATAATACAAATAACTGTAGGTGATAAAGAAAAAGGAGTAACTGGGCTGGTAAAAAATGTAGATCTGTGAAGGGTATGATTATTATTACATTACCAAATGCTTTGTAAAGGGAATTTTGCCTCCCATATTGGATGTTTCAAATCATGGTGGTCCTTGGGGCCTAGTCAGGTTGTTCTTTAATGTAAGATATTGGGAAAAAAAAAAAAAAAACTGACCTAAGTCAGATAATACAAATAAACATGGTCAATGTTATATTTACTGACACCTGAAAGTGAACTGCAAAGGAAGGATTTAAAACTTTTGTCCTGTGATCCATTTTTCTCAGAATTACTGTGAGCAGAATGATCCTGAGAATGAAAGGAGAGCTCCAGTCTGATAGTCTTACCACAGAACCTCTGCACATGTAGGTGAATTATGTTTGCGAGGAGAAGATTCCTCATCTGTAGAAGGCTTTGAGCAGAATATTCCTGTTTTGTTATTGTTAGGTGGAGTCAAGCTGGTTTTCACTCATAGAGGTCCTATGTGTGAGTCCAATTAGACAATCAGATTTCTGTTAGTTCAGTGTCCTATTTTTTAAATACATCACTAAATTTGTTTTTTATTTATAATTTTCCAATCTAAATTCATAGTTTTCATTATCTATTTCTAATTTGGGTAATAAGCTTCTATTATTTTCATTAGAGGAATTGAGAAATATTCCATACTTTTTAAGTTTGGGAATAATTAATATAATGGTTAGACAGAGATTTGAGAACATAGCCCTGATTTATTACTACTAACTTAGGATTTGAAATAATACAACAAGTAAGTCCTCTTTGGTGTATCAATGACCATAAGTTTCTCAGGGATCTCATAATGGATTGCAGGTACCCTAAGGTAGTCTTCATAGCACACTGAGGGAGTCTAGTCATCTATGACTGTGTAGACAACTTCTCTCTACTTGATAGCTGGAACAAAGTGCGAGATTTTATTTATTTTTCAGGAGGCTGAGCAGACAGGAGCCAGAGACTCTGCTTAATAAAGTTTGTAACAGCTGACATCTATGTGACCCTCCTAAACTCCATTGACCTGGTGGAAATGAAAGCAGATTGAACTGCAGAGATGATGTGCTTTCATATCTGCATAGTCGAGAGAGAATGTTCCCTTCCAAGGGAAGAGGGAAGGTTAGGTGAACCATGGAGCTTCTTCTCAAAATGTCAACACAGGAAACAAGACTTTGTTTTCTTGTCCATAGTATGCCCCTCAGTAGTTGAAACTGAAGAAGTACCTGGGTGCTGCAAAAGGATAAGTTGCCTACTAGCAGAAGGTTATTGATTCAAACCCACCCAGAGACAGGGCAGGCGACAGGCCTGACAATTTGCTTCCATGGAGAAATTCTACTGCACTCACATGGAATCACCATATGTCTGAACGGACCTCAAGACAACTAATAGCAACAGCTGAAACTGGTGTTTTTTCATCTTTAACTGTTTTTCCACTGTGTAAGAGACTGTAATTACTTGAAAACCACTGAATTTAAAAATTAGGATCAGATAAAAACACTTACAAATAACTTGAGTGGACTAGGGAACCTGAAAATTAAAGACCGGGCTAAACACCCAGCACAGGTTGCTCCCATTATGAGCAGAAATGACAGAAGAAACAGATTTTGATTCAAGCAAAAACATAATAAAACTTTTTGTTGTTGTTGTTGTTATCAGGTGCCATCAGTTTCATTCCCATTCATAGCAACCCTATGTACAACAGACTGAAACACCACCCAGTCCTGCATCATCCTCGCAGTCATTGTTACGTTCGAGCCCATTGTTGCAGCACTGTGTCAGTTCATCTCACTGAGGGTCTTCTTCCTGTTTTTCACTGACCCTCTACTTTACCAAACATGATGTCCTTCTCCAGAGATTGGTCCCTCCTGATAATATGTCCAAAGTAAGTGAGATGAAGTCTCACCATCCTCCCTTCTAAGGAGCATTCTGGCTGTACTTCTTCCAAGACAGATTTGTTTGGTCTTCTGGAAGTCCATGGTATATTCGATATTCTTTGTCCCAAGATTATTCCCTTGAGATACCCTTTAAACTTTGAACCGAAACTGCTTTCAGAAATCACTTTTCAACTAAATTAGTGATTGGTTAATAAAATAAACAATATCCCCTGTAAGTACTGTACTCCTGTTATAAAAAGAAATAAAAAAGAAAAAAAAATCGATTTGATTTCTAACAGTCAAAATTTACCCTAAAGCAAAGATAAGGAGGTCTGGGAAGAGGGGGCAGGGAAGCAAGAAAAATGGAAATGGAATAACCAGAACAGAAATAATGAGAATGTTAATGCAATGTGGAAAAAGTACCCAAAGTCACAGAACGATATGTGAAGAATGGAACAATATGTGTAAATGAGAATCTAATTTGCTGTGTAAAATGTCACCAAAAACTCAGTAAAATATTTTTTAAAACCTTGAATTAAGGAATACAAAAGATAACCTGAAATTTAAAAACAATAATTTTAAAATTTAAAAATCCAAGATATTAATTGAAAAGAGAATATTTACTTCTAAGAATCTAATTCATAAGAATATGCGTAGCCTTGGATGGATTTTGGAAAACTATGTACCCCCTTGCACATTATTAAGTAATATTTAAAATGTATCACTTCAAGTTTAAGATCTCTTGACTGATACTTCCATAAGTGTTGACTGTGGATCCAAGTAAAATGAAATCCTTGACAACTTCAATTATTTTCTCCATTTATCATGATGTTGCTACTTAATCCAGTTTTAAGGATAATAGACAATTGTTCACATTATTGTTATTTTAAAAAAAGTGTATACATATATAACACATGGGTATATTTATTCTGTAGATATGTATATACAAGTGTATATTATAATACAATAAAAACAAACTTTAAAAAATAGATTAATAAAACCAGGCTAAAATGAATACTAAGGTAATATAGATATAGTAATAAATTTCAGAGATATAAGGGAACACATGCCAGATATATTTGGTCTTCAAAGATTGCAAACCTTTACACGTTTTAGCACATTGGACATTTTTAGGGCTTTTATTCTCATTTTTAAATCAAATAGTGGTATCAGCACTAAGCATAATGCATTTCAGCTGCCATCCAAATATAGCCAAGTTTCTACTAAAGTATTATAACCTGTTTACATTCGTGCAAATTGAGGGTATGACTTCAGAAAAATTAGATATGATATGTTATAAAAGAAACTATTACAAAAATAGACTTTATACATCAGGGAAGTATACTTGCATAAAGACAATTTCCATAGAAAATATAAAATTCTCTATTTGTCAGCAGAGCCAAGAGATTTTTTTCCCTTCCAAATTAAGAAAATTATCTCAAATAGCAGAAGTATCTGAAAAAAAGAGTCTCTTTCACTGACCTATCTGAAACATTGTACACCTTTTTCTGGGCCATGACATTTGATATGAATGTTACATGGGAAAGTGTAAAGGAATGATGTTATTGTTGTCGTCGTTAGGTACCATCTAGTCAGTTTCAACTCATAGCAACCATATGTACAACAGAGTCAAACACTGCCCTGTCCTGCACTGTCCTGACAGTTGTCACTGTGTTTCAGCCCACTGTTACAGCCCCTGTGTCAATCCATCTTATTGAGGGTCTTCCTTTTTTACAATGATCCTTTACTTTACTAAACATGAAGTCCTTCTCCAGGGACTGGTCCCTCCTGATAATATGTCCAAAGTACATGAGGCAAAATCTTGCCATCCTGACTTCTAAGGAGTATTCTGAGTGTGCTTCTTTAAAGAGAGATTTGTTTGTTCCTCTGCCAGTCCATGGCATATTCAGTATTCTTCTGCAACACCATAGTTCAAATGTATCAATTCTTCTTTGGCCTTCCTTGCTCGTTTGTGCAGCTTTTGCTTGCATATGAGGCAATTGAAAATGCCATGGCTTGGGTCAGGCTCGCCTTGATCCTGAAAGTGACATCTGTAGTATTTAACACTTTAAAGAGGTCTTTTGCAGCATATTTGCCAAATGCAATGCATCCTTTGATTTCTTGACTGCTGCTTCCGTGGGTGTTGATTGTGGATCCAAGTAAAATGAAATCTTTGACAGCTTCAATCTTTTCTCCACTTATCATGATGTTGCTCGTTGGTCCGGTTGTGGGGATTTTTGTTTTCCTTATGTTGAGATGTAATCCATATTGAAGCCTGTAGTCTTTGATCTTCATCAGTAAGTGCTTCAAATTCTCTTCACTTTCAACAAGCAAAGTTACATTATCAGCATATCACAGTTTGCTAATGAGTCAACTTGCAATCCTGATGCCACATTCTTCTATATATAGTCCAGCTTTTGGAATTTTTCTTGCTTAGCATATAGATTGAATAATTGTGGTGGAAGCACACAACCCTGACTCACACCTTTCTGGTATTTAAATCATGCAGTATACTCTTGTTCTATTCAAATGTCTTGGTCTATGTACAGGTTTCGCGCGAGCACAATTAAGTGTTCAGGAATTCTCATTCTTCACACTTCACCACTGACTGCTCTGACAAGGATCACAAGAGAGGGTCCCAGGTAGAGTCAGAGAAAATGTAGAATAAAATTTAAATTCACAATAAAATCCAGACTTACTGGTCTGAGAGAGACTGAAGAAATTCCCGAGACTATGGCCCCCAGATGCACTGCTAACTCAGAATTGAATCCACTTGTGAGGTCCACTTTTCAGCCAAAGGATAGCCGTATAAAACAAACAACACACATGAGGAATGTGCTTCTTAGTTCTATCAAACATATGAGACCAAATGGGCAATATCTGTCCAACAACAAAGACAAGAAGGCAGGAAGGGACAGAAAAACTGGAGAATGGGCACAGAGAATCCACCCAGAGTGGAAAAGGAAAGGGGGAGAGTGCTGACAAAATGAGGAGATTGCAACCAAAGTCACAAAACAATTTGTGTATCAATTGTTTTTAATAAGAAACTAATAAGGATCTTTCACCTAAAGCACAATTAAATATTTAAAAAGTTTGCTAATTTTTTAGTGAGTAGTTCGTATAATTACTTGACTTTCCATAATTTAGAATCCATATTAACTTTTTTAAAAATTAAACCAAACCAAACACTTTGGTTTCATTTAACTCATAGTGGCCCTATAGGACAGAGTAAAACATTCCCCATAGGGTTTCCAAGGCTGTAATCTTTACAGAAGCATACTGCCACATCTTTCTCCCAGGGTGGTGTGGGTTCAAACCACTGATCTTTTAGTTAGCAGCTGAGAGTTTAACTACTACACCACTAGGGTTTTTCCTCTTTTTTTTTTTTAATTAAAGACCATATATTAACTTCAGAACATAATGAAATCCAAAATATGGTGATAAAAAGATCAGTTGACCAATCCAGTGAAGGTGTCATCTGCCATCTTGGACAATAGTACAGAGGGAAACATGGCTAAATGTGGGACTGAAAAAGCCAACATAACAGTGAGGTTTCTATAATCAGTGTGTGTGTGTGTCAGCTTGATAGCTCAAACTTAAATATAATATTAAACTCATTGCCATAGAGTTGATTCAGATTCATAGAGACCCTATAGGATGAGTAGAACTGCCCCAGAGGTTTTCCACGGAGTGACTGGTAGATTCTAGTTGCAGATCCTTTGGTTAGCAACCAAGCTTTAACTACTGTGGCACCGGGCTCCAAATATAATATTAGACAACAATAATTTTATGATGCATTTCTAGGTTTTAGTGTTTTTATTACTACCTTTATGCCCATAATTTTTGTTTTAATTTCTCCATGTTAATAGTATGATTTATAATAAGTTATCTCTGCTTCCATTCAGAATTGAGTAAAAAGAGAGTGAAGAAAGGAGTGTGAGAGAGAAGAAAAGGCAAAGAAAAAAGTGAAAGAAAATTAACTTATGATAGTTTTAAGTGGAAAAAGGACCAGAAAGGTAGTTTTATTGTATGATTTTAGTGCACAAAAATTTAAAACCTAGGAAATACATAGTGTATGAGTTACATTTTTCTTCTATTTTTTTCTCCTAATATAAAATTGAAAGAGCTAGTGCAGATAATAAAAGAGAAAGTTTGTGAAGAGAATGAGTTAATAAAAATCCCCAGACTGCCAAAGCTACTCTGAGCCTTAGCTTAATTTGAGCATTGGGAAACTTCTATTCAGGATAAAAATATATTTTATCTTTGAAACAAAGCTCTAAAAGATACCTCAAAGGACTAAAGTTAGATCCACAGTTTCTTTCCAAGGGAAAAGATCAAATGCATGTAGAAACTTATGGTTTCTTGTAAATGAGTAACCTTCAGTTTGATTGACAATTTAACATTGCAAATAAAAGGTAAGTTTCAATTTACCAGCTCAGTACGGGTTGTTGGAAAATGAATTGTTTGGGGGAGTCCACATTTGCATAACAAAATTTATTACCTGTAATTAACTAACCTTTAGAAAATTCTATTTTTAATTTCCTCCTGTCAAGTTATCTGGAAAACGCAAAGTTAACAAGCATTAGCGCCCAAGCAGCTACATTAGTGGAGAAGCCCAAGCAGTAGACGGATGAAGCACTCAAGTCCTAAGTTAATTAAAAAGTTGTTGTTCTATCATATTGTTCACTTGGAAACATATGGAGAAATACTTTTATCATTTCTAAATAACTAAAAAAGACATACCCCATTGCCATTGAGTTGATTCAACCAATAGCCACCCTATAGGACAAAGTAGAACTGCCCCATAAACTTTCCTATGCTGTAATCTTTAAGGAACCAGACTGCCAAATCTTTCTCCCATGGAGTGGCTGGTGGGTTCGAAGCACTGACCTTTCTATTAGCAGCTGAGCATTTAATAACTATGCCACCAGGGCTCTTAGAGGAAAAAAAAAAAAAAAAACTTAAGGTACTCGTTTTAGAGAAATCAGCTAAAGTAACTTATTTATCAGCAATGTTTTCTTTCATGTTCTTCCTATTTTTTGAAAGTTCATCTTTCAAACCTTAAGAGAGCCTAAATCAAAATTTAATTATTTAATTTCTGTATTTTGTATGCATTCTGCTCTTAAATTACAGATAGATAGATAGATAGATGATTGATAGGTAGATGGATCAAAAAAAAAAAAAAAAACCCTTACAGATAAATAGATAGATTGATAGATGATTGATAGGTAGATGGATAGCATATGTGAATCATGAATACAGAAATAAATTTTCTAAGAAAAGTAAAACTGATTAATACCTTAAAAGGTTTTTTTTTTAAGTTATTTTGGGGCCCATGAATTGATCTTTTCTGAACAAAATTTAATTGCAGTACTATTGGTAGTAATAATTTGCACTGCTGTTGGTTTATTTTAACTTAAATTCTGGCCCTATGAAGTTATAAAATATCCTAGACAGAGTGTCGGTGGGTACGAACCACACATCTTCTAGTTAGTAGCCAAGGGCTTAACAATTATGCCACCTGGTTTCCTTTTACCTATACCTATTTAAAAAAAAAAAAAAACTTGTCCAGGTCCAGTTGAGTCTGATTTTTCTCATTTTTTTCTTAGTGAATTATCTGTGTGCTTGTCCATTTTTCAGTTGGCATAGCACTGCTTTTTGCCAAGTGACTTGCAGTGCCATATAGAGGTAGACAATTATTCTCCACTCCATTATCCAGTTGACCATGTGAATTCCTTCAGCCAATGAAATGTGAGTAGAAGCGCCATATGCTGGAAGCAAAAAGAAACTTTAAGAATCGTTCCATGTTTCCACTGCTCCCTTGTATATCTCCTCTGTTGAGAAAAAGCTATCACCCTAATAGCAGCTACTTCCTCAGAATAAAGACATGTGGAGAAAATCTCTTGCTGATCCTGTACTGACGTACAGCATAAATAAAAACTAAAGTTTTGTTATCATAAGCTACTAAGTTTTGTTTTTGTTTTTAATTTTATTGTGCTTTAAATGAAAATTTACATTGCAAAATAGTTTGTAATTCAAAAAGGTGTACACAAATTGTTTTGTGATATTGGTTGCAAACCCCACACTGTGTCAGCACTCTCCACCTTTCCCTTTACACCCCAGGGTTTCCCTTGTCCATTCATCCAGTTTTTCTGCCCTTTCCTACCTTCTCATCTTTGTTTTGGGGTAGGTGTTTCATATACTTGGTTGAACTAAGAATCATGTTCCTCAGGTGTGCTATTGTTTATTTCAAAGTCTGCCTGATCTTTGGCCGAAATGTGAACTTCTAAAGTGGCTTCAGTTCTGAGTCCATGGGCTGATGAGTGCTTAGGATGTTACCATCTTTTTGAGATTGTGAATAATGCTGCAATGAACATGGGTGTGCATATGTCTATTCATGTAATGGCTCTTACTTCTCTAAGATATAATCCTAGGAGTGGGATTGTTAAATCTTATGATATTCCTATTTCTAGCTTTTTAATGAGGTGCCATATCGTTTTTCATGCTGCTAAGATTTTTTTTTCTTTTTTGAGTCCCAGTGGTGCAGCAGTTAAGAGCTACAGGTGCTAACCAAAATGTCAGTTGTTCAAATCCACCAGCTGCTCCTTGGAAACCCTATGGGACAGTTCTATTCTGTCCTATGGAGTCGCTATAAGTTGAATCGACTTGACAGCACGGGGCTTTTTTTTTTTTTTTAGGACTTTTTTATTCTGATGCAGAGCCCTTCAGCCACTCTGCTGAAGGAGATGTGGTAGTCTGGTTCTGTAAAGATTTACAGCCTTGGATACCCTGTGGGGCAGTTCTAACCTGTCCTATAAGGTTGCTGTGAGTCAGAACTGACTCATGGCAATGCATTTATATTAAATGAATGGTCAGAAATCCCATCACCTCTTTATTTTTTTCTAATTCTATTTGGTTAGCATATTCTAACTAAGAAACTTACAGCTGTAGGTTTAATTGGAGAACTTTAAAAGATTTCAACATTATAACTAAGGGAAGCACTAACTAGCATCTCAGCATTTCACTAACTCTCTTACTGACAAGATGAACTCAGTGAGTTGTGGAAATCACATTTTAAGAGGGATACTTAAAATCAAGATAAATAATAAGTAGAAAAATTAAGATTATATAGGATTTGAAAATATTTATGAAGAGTATCAATCCTAGAAAGATGAAAAGTTTCCCTAGATAAGAGCCTAAGAAGGAAAGGAAACATGAAAGCCCTCTTTAAATGTATGAAAGTTGCATATAAAATCAGCATCGACTTCAAGTAGCTTCAGTGTAAAGAAGGATATCCAACTAGAGAAGTATGGCTTGCTGTTAAATTTAAGAAGTTATGCTTTTAAAATCTAGAACTATCCTAATATGGAAATTGCTAAGCAGTAAAAAAAAAAAAAAAAATATTCATTTCCTCATCAGTGTAAATGTTATAGCAGAAGCTGTATGATCCTTTCTAAATACTGAGCAAGAGAGCAGCATAACCCTAGAGAAGGAGCAGAGAACCTACGGGAGCAGTTACAGGTTTGAATGCTTGCTCTGCTGTTATTACATACGGAACCTTGATCAAATCATGCAGCATTATTGAATCTCAGCTTACCAACCCGTAAAAGGAAGGTAATTACACATAGCCATAATAGTCAGTACAGGCTAGGTTATACTGCAATGACAAACAACACCAAAATCTCAGTGACTTAAATTAACAAAGATTTATTATTCAATCAGGCTAGAAGGTCAACATGTAACAAAAGGAGTCAGTGCATATTATGCACAAAGAGGTTTATTCTAAGTGAGGCTACACCTCAAAAAGTTTCCATATTAGTAATGCACAGAAGACTAAAGTAGTGGTTATGATCTGTCCTTTATTTGAGTACTTGAGCTCAGATGTAACAAAAATCACTTCCTCCCATAAGCTTGTTGTCAAGAAGTATCCCATGGCACCATTCAGCTGCCAGGGTGAGTTGGCCAGGTTAATACTCCCATGTGACCAATGTACCTGGATGAAGTATGGAAGTGAATAAGCATGACACATCCCTATCTTACTGTTACAGATTGAATTGTGTCCTGCCAAAATTATTTGTTGAACTCCTAACCCTTATACCTATAGATACGACGCCATTTGGGAATAGAGTTTTTGTTATGCTAATGAGGTCATATCAAATGTAGAATGTGTTTTAAACCTAATCACTTTTGGGATATAAAAAGAGCAGGTTAGGCACAGAAGCAAGTGAGCACAAATGGGGAAAATATAGTGGTCAGGTGGAGATTGCCAAGGAACTGAGGAACAGAGGTTCAAAGAGACAAGGATTTGGGGAACTGAAAATAGTGAAGTGCTAAATAAAGAGAGAAAAGGAATATTGAGGATTAAGGCTAGAGAGACAAACTGAACCCAGATAACCAAGGACCTCATGAGCCATTTTCCAAATAATTTGGACTGTTGACAACAGAGAGACACTGAATGATTTCACATTGGGGTAGCACATGATTGGTTTTCCCTTTTGAAAGGTGTGATGTCACCAAATCCACAAGTTCTTAGTGAAAGACCGTTTGGAACAGAGCACAGGCCAGACCCTTCTAATGGCATGATCAACAGGCATTATTTCTCACAGAATGGACAAGACAGGGATGAGTAGAACAGCACAGCTCATCACCAGCCCAGGTTCCCCGAAGTCAGGCTTTCATCCACGGGGTTAGATCACATCCAAGCATGCCCAGTTCACATCTTTCAATGAGAACGCCTGAATTCCTCTTTCCTGGAATTAAATAGTAATCAGACATCCATGCCTAAGTGCCAAATAACAATACAGAGAGCAAACAGGGAAAGGGACAATGAAAGAGGGCAGTAAAAGGTAAAAGTAGGTAATGAAAGTAGAAGGCCCTCTGTAGGCAATGGGCATTCTTTATTGCCCCTGTTCAGTAATTCCAGATTTACTGGCCTCGGAGAATAGCCCTTCCACCTTTACTTCACTTAAGAGAAAGTTCTGGACTTCTTCAGAGGGCAATCATCTCCCCTAGAGCACATACTTTACTTTGTGTCCATTAGGAGCTGGTACGTCCATTAGCAGGTATGGAGCTCTTGAAGGGACAATTATAGTATAGCACACCTCTACATCCAGCAAAAGGCCACTTTGGCTGCAGTGCAGGCAGTCTAGGAAGTAAGGACAGATGAGAATGATGGCATGGTAATCAATCAGACAGAGTTGCAGTTATCTATGCAAGGAATGGTTTGGCAGGAATGGGGAAACACACTGATTTTTGGGGAAAAGTGAAAAGATTTTAGAGATAATTAGAAGGTAGAAGTATCAGGGCTCAGTGATAGATTTGGTGTCAGAGCGAGGGAGAAAGAGGAGTCAAAAATGCTAAGTAAATGGATAAAGATGCCTTTCACTGAAACTGAAAATATGGCATCAAAACTTGGTCTGTAGTGGGAAGTGATGAATTCAATTTTGGGCATTCAATAAGCAGTTGAAACGCAGTTAGTGAAGTCAGGAAAGTCATTTGAGCAAAATTAGAAGCTTGGTAACATTTCCAGCTATTGAAAAAGATTATATCACCAAGGGAAAGTTTTGAGAGTAGTTCAAAATTCTGTCTGGGAATAAAACTTTGAATGGCACCGACATATAAGCAAGAAGAAATAAAATGCTTCATAAAAACAGAAGAATAGCATCTATGAAAGCAGAAGAAAACCCTAAGAATACATACTAAGAATAGGGAGGTGATCAGTAGGTAGGTTGCTATATATAGCAAATAACAATATAAAACTCCCAGTTAAGTTTGAATTTCAGATAACCAAACGTTACCTTTTTTAGTGTAGGTATGTTTCAAATAGCACATGTGTTTTATCTGGCCACTCTACCATAAGAAACTGTACTGCCAAAAGTCTAAATTGGGTAAGAGCTGAACTTTCTTCCAGTGGGTGCAGTGACAATAAGGACAATAAACATGACATTATTCAGGAGACTTTCAGTGGTAAAACTGTATGCATTAGCACAGAGATTGTACTCTAAATCTCAAACAATCATAAGACTGCTAGGATAAGGACTCTACTATCCAATCCTGTTGGGTCACACACACAGACACTTTGCAAAGTGATGGCAATTAAAAGTTGTTATTATTTATAGAAAGCAAACAGTAAACAAGTAAACAAAAGGAACAAATTACTTATTGAAACTAAACAGGAAACAACAGGCTAAGGGGGGATCCTCTTATGCTTCCCAAATTACCCATGTCCATCTCTGAGTCACCAGGTGGGCAAATGGAGGACAGGTGTCAATGACATCTCTCTCTCTTTCAGCAGATGTGTTGCTGGCTCAGATCTGGTGCAGTGTGGCTGTGTTCTTTCTCTCTTCCTGTCTCTCTCCACAGTTTTCCTTGGTTGGCTCTAGTTCCTAGAGTATAAACTCTAGGTCCAGCTGTCCACCAGCAGCTTTGGGACAACCCTAAACCAGCACCTGAGTTAGACAAACATTATGACAGCTCTCAAGGCAAAACTCTTTTATGGGCAACACCCAAATGGTGTTTGTCCAAGCCTCTGTGGGAAAATTCTTAGTTCCTAGGACAGGCTCCCTCCCTGCTCCCGACACTGGCCCCGTCATGGTCTTAGGGTTACAATTCTTAGCACAGCCAAGTCATCTACCTCTCCCAATGGCAGTTGAGCTTGTCCCCCATACTGTCCCTTGCTCCATTCCATCCTTTACAGGATGCCCAGCTCCTTTGACTTCCCACCTGGAGGTGCTGAGATCCATTGGCCAATTTGCCCATTGTCGTCATTTGCTGGTCTTGTGTTTCCCACTGCTCAACTGCTCCCGTCATTTCTCTGCTGCTCTACTGGCTGTGTTTGCCATTATTCCTCTTGGTGTTCAGTGTTATTAGCTCAGTGTTACAGCCCTTCACCTATATTATAGCTCTTCTATTTGGGTCTAGGACCCTTCTAGCCAATCCCTTAAGTTTATCTTAACCAACCAATTCTCGTAAGCAGCTTATGGGGAAAGCCAACCAACCAAGCCTCTGGCAGATTGTGACCCAACCAATTATTTTTGGAAAATTGCAAAACCAGGGTCAGAAAGGGCTCATTAGAGAAACCTATTGCACCAGAAGTGGCTTATTACGTTTGGGAAGTAAAATGGAATTGAGTAAATCTAGACTGTAATTATAAACCTTTGTTTCAAACTTTTGTGAAAAGAAGAGAGAACAATAGAGAAAATGAAGTGGAGCTTCAGAGGGTATTTTAGATGTGTCTTTAAGTTGGGAGAAACTTGAACCATTGTGAATGCTTATGGGAAGGAAACAATGCAAAAGAAAATATTGAAAATAAAGATGAGATAGGGTTATAGATGGAATAAGGTCAACATCTTAGCTATACAGTGCTGCCGTCATAGAATTACCAGAGTGGGTAGCTTTAAAGAACAGAAATTTACTATCTCACAGTTCAGGAGTCTGAAAGTCCAAATCAGAGTCTTGGCTGTATGGATTTCTTCCTTATTAGTAGCCCTTGCTCCCTTGGCATTCCTTGGCTTATAGACGACATTCACATGGTATCTGTCTTCCTCTCTTTTTCTGTCTCTCTGTGTATTCTGCACTTTCTATAACTCAGAAGTGATTAGGTTTAGGAACCTTTTAATCAGGTATGATATTATTAATCTAACAAAAGGAAAACTCCATACCCAAACATGAACTCATCCACAGGTACAAGGGCTACGAATTCAACACAAATTTTGGGGGAACACAATTCAATCCTAAAAATCCATGAGGCTGGAACAGTTGTACAGAGGAAAAATTAGGCTTAGAGGAGGGACCGAAAAACCAAACCCATTGCCATTAAGTCAATTCCAACTCATAGCTACCCTGTAGAACAGAATAGAACTACTCCATAGGGTTTCCAAGGATGGCTGGTAGATTCCAACTGCCTACCTTTTGGTTAGCAGCCGAGCTCTTTAACCATGGAGCCACTAAGGCCTCTAGGGAGGAAAAGTTATGCCAAATTTAAATTTTATCACTGCATTTGTAAGACAATGTATTTTGCTTTTCAAAAGAAATTAAGGGTAAAGTGTAAAAAAAGAACTTGAATATTTTTCAAATTGCATAATTTATTTACTTTCTCAGGCTTAAATATTCTATATTCTGTGCTCTATACTCTATATTGTTTATTTTATATTCTACATTCTGTATGCTATTATATACTATATAATTATATGTATACATATAAAGTAAATGAATTAAATAAAATCATAAAAGGTAGTACTTTATTATATATAATAATAAATTTTAATTGCCTTTGTTTTGAATCTAGTCATTAGAGAGATTATTATACTTATCAATAGATTATAAAACAAAATATTATGTATAATATTTTCTTAATAAAATATTTATTAGTATTAAAGACTAAGTATTATATTTTTGATTGTTGTAATAATGGAAAAAGTGATTTAAATGCATTTGTATTCAGTCATTTCATGGTTTCATATTCTTAAGTATGACAAATATTTTTAACATCAAGAAATATATATTATAAATAAATGTATTATGAAAATAATTTAATTCACCAAATAGAAGCAGTGAACATTTATTTAAATGTACCTAATTTACAGTTTAATTTACAGTATTTTTTTTTTTAGTTCTTTAAGGGGATGATAAGCATTTCACATTTTGACTGTATTTTTGAGCAACACTAACGATGTGCTATGTGGAGTGTAAGGAATTCAAGCCTGCTGGTTGTGAAGCTAGCTAGGTTCTTTATTTCTACTGCATGGAGATTTTCATGGGTATTATGGCATATTTAAAATTTTACCAATATCCTTACAAAAAGTCTGAAAGTAACTTGTCCCTTACACAACATCTGTGGAACACAATGGTATATTTGCAGAGTAACTAGCTTATTGACATCGGTTTCCTGCATTGTGGTTTGCAGCACCTGGTGGTAACCCACTTTTATGTGCTACTTGGCCAGAATTCTGAAATCAACAACCACTTGAAAAAAAGACTCAAAATCCATTCCATATAATCAAGTTTTATAATTTTCCATTCATTTCACATTTTCTCATGCATCTTCAGCTTTCAACTTTTTTCTATATTTTCACTAAAAAAATGTGTACTATGAAGACACTCCTTTACAAAGGAAAACCTGAAACAGACTTACCGATTTATAAACAATAGGTCTCTCGTTTCTATTAAGTACGGAGATACAATTTCTTTCTTCATCCCTTCCCGTCTCTAATTTCCTTCTTTCCTAAATTGCCTCCTCACAACCACACAATGATCTTTCCGTGTCCCCAGTATCATAATGTCTAGGTTTGCAAAATATCCAACTTCAATTAAAAATATAAATATATTTCTTTTATGTATCACAATCAGGAGAATTTCTTAATTTGTCTTTCTCCAAGTATTTACTCAAAGATCCTCTCTCTTTCCATTAGGGAGCTACATCATATTTAGTTTCCAGCCTTGAAATAAGTAGACAATAGAGGAAAAAGAGGGAAGTTTTAAAATCAAAGCGAGGAAATAGTATATATAACTTTTGCCCTCAAGTTATTGAACCCTAATTCAATCACATAGCCACAATCTAGCTATGGAGGGACTTGGAAATGTGTCTTCTGGTGTGCATAGGAGTGTAAATTGAACTGATGATAATCTAACAAACTTCTTCTACATGGTCTTGTACTTAAACATGAATATGTTCCTGTTGTTGTTGTTAGGTGCTGTCAAGTCAGTTCTGATTTATGGTGATCCTGTGTACAACAGAATGGAACACTACCCAATCCTGTGCCATCATCACAATTGTTGCTATGTCTGAGCCCTTTGTTGCAGACACTGTGTCAATCCATCTCATTGAGGATCTTCCTCTTTTTTGCTGACCCACTACTTTACCAAGCATGATGTCCTTCTCCAGAGACTGGTCCTCCTGATAACATGTCCACAGTACATGAGATGAAGTCTCACCATCCCTGCTTCTAAGGAACATTGTGGTTGTACTTCTCCCAAGACAGATTTGTTCATTCTTCTGGAAGTCCATAGTATATTCAATATCCTTTGTCCACAACATAATTCAAAGGCAGCAATTCTTCTTTGGTCTCCCTTATTCGCTGTCCAGCTTTCCCATGCATATGAAGTGATTAAAAATACCAGGGCTTGGGTTAGGTGCACCGTCCTAATCTGGATTCTCCAGAGAAGTAAAGCCAGTGAAGCATATATATATGTATAAATATATAAAATATATATATATAGAGAGAGAGAGAGAGAGATTTATCTCAAGGAAATGGCTCACGTGGTTGTAGGGGCTGGCAAGTTCCAAGTCCATGGGTTGGGTATCAGGATGGAGTCTTCTCCTGACTCACATAGCCACAGAGGCTGACAAACCCAAAACTGACAGGTCAGATGATAGGCCACTGGCTGAAAAAAACAAGATTGGCAGGTAAGATGGCGGCTTCTGGCTCACAGGCTGTGAAGGCTGACAAATCCCAGATTAGCAGGCTATATGGCAAGTTCCCTGAAATGGAGGTCAGATGATGAAATGATGAGTGAATACAAGATTCAGAGTAAGCAAGTGAGTTTTGCTAGAATTCATGTATATTGGATATAGGCCACATCTCCAAAGAAATTCCCTTTTCAACTGATTGGCTGCTCAGATCAGATCACAAAATGGAAGATAATTACATTAGATCACAAAAATGGAGGATGACTACATCATTCCATAATTGCCAAATTACATCAATATATAATTGCCAAACTACATCATTACATAACTATGAAATCACTGAGAATCATGACCCACTCACTATGATACACAATCTTAACCATCACATACACCTTAGTCCTCAAGGTGACATTTTTGCTTTTTAAGACCTTAAAGAGGTTTTTGAAGCAGATTTGTCCAATGCACTATGTCCTTTGATTTCTTAACTGCTGTTTCCATGGATGTTGATTATGGAGCCAAGTAAAAAGAAATCCTTGACAACTCCAAGATTTTCTCCTTTTATCATAAAGTTGCTTATTGGTCCAGTTGTCAAAATTTTTGTTTTTTTTGTGTTAAAATGTAACCCTTACTTAAGGCTGTCTTCTTTGATCTTCATCAGTAAGTGCTTCAAGTCCTTTTCACTTTCGGCAAGCAAGGTTGTGTCATCTGAATATCACAGGTTGTTAATGTGTCTCCCTCTAATTCTGATGCTATGTTTTTCTTCATACAGTTTAGCTTTTCAGATTATTTACTTAGCATACAGATTGAATAAATATGTGAAAGATACAACCCTAGTACATAATTTTTCTGATTTTAAACCATGCAGATTTTAAACATTGTTCTGTTCAAACAACTGCCTCTTGGTCTATGTACGGGTTCCACATGAGCACAATTAAGTGTTCTGGAATTCCCACTCTTCACAGTGTTATCCGTAATTATTATGGAACACAGAGTCAAATGCCTTCACATAGTCAAGAAAACACAGGTATATATTTTTCTGATATTCTCTGATTTTGGTCAAGATTCATCTGACTTCAGCAATGATATCCCTTGTTCCGTGTCTTCTTCTAAATCTGCCTTGAATTTCTGGCAGGTCCCTGTTGATATACTGCTGCAACTGCTTTTGAATGATCTTTAGCAAATTTTCACTTATTTGCGATATTAATGTCATTGTTCCATAATTCTGTATTCCATTGGATTACCATTCTTTGAAATGAGCAGGAATATGGGTCTCTTCCAATCAGTTGGCCAGGTGACTATCTTTCTAATTTCTTGGCTGAGGTGAGTAAGCACTTCCTGTATTGCAAGCATTTTTTTTTTTTTTAAATATCACAATTGCTATTCCATCAGTTCCTGGAGCCAATGTCTTCAGTACACCTTGCGCTTCTTCCTTCTGTACCATCAGTTCTTGATCATATGCTACCTCCTGAAATGGTTGAACATTGATCAATATGTTCATACCAAAACCAACCCATTGCCGTTGCGTGGATTCCGACTCAAAGCGACCCTATAAGACAAAGTAAAACTGCACCAAAGAGTTTCCAAGGAGTGCCTGGTGGATTCAAATTGCTGACCTTTTGGTTAGCAGCTGTAGCACTTAACCATTATGCCACCAGGGTTTCCAATAGAGTTCATAGTCAATCAAATATATTACATTAATTCGTTCTACAAAGATGTGTACATTCGAAGACAAGCAATGTAGTAGTTACTGGATTTAAATATGTTAACAGTATCTAGCTTCTATTTCCAAGTAATGCTAATTCTGCATTGGTCTTGTTTTATGTCCTTTTATCTTCTATACTGTATTTCATCTTATGGTTTTATCATTCAAGATACACCTTGAAAAAAATAAGCAAGTGATTGAAATCTATATAGCTTTTAAATATATTTTGTCACTTCAGTGCAATTGTATATAAGGAGCTATAACTTCAAAACACAAAGGATATTAAAAAAAAGTAGAAAACAGAAAAGGAAAAGGATCATAATAGTGAAATAACTTCAATGATACGAATTGCTTGCTTAAATTTTTTTTTAATATCTCTAGGAAATAAATGATTATATTACATATTAATCAATTTTTCTGAGACAAGCAATTACAATTTTAATAAAATATATTTTTCATCAAATGTAATGTAATACAGATTAAAATGATACAGATAATGCATGCATTTATTCAACATTTTAAAATCTATTACTAAACACCTACAAGGTGATGGACCCACTACCAAACTTTAGACACCAAAGACTAAGACAAAATTCCTGATATCTAAAATTTGGAATCTGGGACATTGGATGGGCATCTGAAAAAGTAATGACAGCATGATGAGAAAAGTGCAAATATAAAAATAAACTCAGAGCTACTTCCCTGTGTCAGTCTTCCACTCAAATTGCTTTAAGTACACTGATCCTTCCTAGCAGCTAAATATGGTGCAATTTGAAGAAATGTCTGGACTGTCACCAGTACTTCAATCACCGTGTGGTCCAAATCACTGTTGAATACTTCCTTTCGGTGCCCAGCATTCTTCTCCATCAAATTCTACGTTTATATTAGTAATTTACACATCAGACCTAAGTCAAATCATTGTGTTGCTCTTGACATTTTTCCCTTTGCTACAAGGCAGGCGAGTGCAGTGGTAAGGAGCTCAGACCATGGAGTAATGACTGGACTCCGCTTCTGCCACTTATCAGCCTGCACAAGATACTTCATTTTTTTATATTTCAAACATTTTTATTTCATTTTCTTCTGAGAAAAAGTAGGTAATTATAATACGTGCTTTAGCAAGTTGTTATAAGGTAAGCTCAAAAATTGATATGAATAAATGATAAGCTGTAGCAGTTCGGTCAACATTGATATTGTCCTTGTTATTAAAACATTTTCTATATCTATATAAATGTTGCATAACTACTGCATAATTAATAATTAATAGAAGCATGTACATTACAAACACTCTGGGAAATAATGAATTGATTAATTAATATGTGAGGCTATATGTATAATGATTAGTAGTATAACCACTTTGGAAACAAATTTCTTGGATTTAAATCCCAGGTCACCTTCTAATTTACTGTGTGAATCTGTTCCCATTCAATAAATTGAAAAAATAATAGTTGTTCTCTATGGAGTGACTGTAATATTATATAAATTGAAATATGGAAGTGCTTAGTATTTTAAGTGGCCCATAATAAGCACTGTGTTACTGTTTGTTTTGTCACATTGGGTGTTGCAATGGTTAGTGCTCTTGGCTGCTAACCCAAAGACTGGCTGTTCCAGTCTACCCAGAGGTGTCTTAGAAGGAAAGTCTGGCAATCTACTTCTAAAAAATCAGCTACCCTGTGGAGCACAGTTCTGCTCTGACACAGATGGGGTTGCCATGGGTCGGAATTAGTTTGGTGACAACTGGTTTAGTGTTTGCTTTATCATTAGCATTCCTATTATCATATCTATTGATAATTATATTAATATTATTTTGGAATGTATATAAAGTATGTGGAATTACTCTGAAGTCCTTTAATTCTAATGTCTAAGTTGCTCATCCTCTCCTTCTGGGTAAGGAGGGCATTTGGTACAAAAGTTAAGCACTATACTGTTAACTGAAAGGTTGGTATTTTGAGCCCAACCAGCAGTTCCACAGTAGAAAGGTCTGGCAATCTGCTTCAACAGAGAGCAGCCTACAACCCCCCCAAAAAATCCAGTGCCGTTGAGTCCATTCCTACAGCCTAAAAAGCCTTATGTGGCAATTCTACCATGTCACATAGGGTTGCTGAGTCAAAATCAACTCAATGACATCTAAGCATCACCATGAAGTTAAAGAATTCTCTACAAAGGATATGTGTCAGGGATGCAAACTTATTTTCTCTTGCAAATCTGGCAAATGTCCTCTCTAACAACAACAGGAAGTTCCCACAAAATAGAATACGCAAAATGTATTAAATGCATTTCAATAGTGAATAACTCAGTGAGTTTCTGGCTCATAATCTTAGTTGTAACCTGAAGAGACAAAACAAATCCCCACCATTGAAGATTCTTAGAATCATTTTTAAAATGATGAAAAATGGAATAAATAATAAATAAATAAAACATGTTGGTTAAAGCATTTTTTCCTAAGCTAGTTGATGTGATTATGCTCAGATACGCTGCATTGGGTTAGAAGTTTAGAAAACCAGCAAGTGTAGCAGGCAAAACCATTGTATAGCCCAAAACGAACTAGTGAGGTGGTGTACTCCCAAATAACTAAAAATTATAAAAGGAAAACAAACACATATCGCTTAAAGAGACATAAAAATAAACCTTTTTTTAATTTTTATTTGTTAATTTAATTTTTTGCTAACTTAAACCCACTTCCGTAGAGTTAATTCCGACTCATAGTGACCCTACAGGACAGAGTAGAACTGCTGCATAGGGTTTTCAAGGAGCAGATGATGGATTTGAACTGCCGATCTTTTGATGAACAGTCAAGCTCTTAACCATGGCATCAGTTTTATTTTGACACTACAGGAATCCTTAGTACACGAAATTGGAATCTTAGACGTTAAAAGGTCTTGGAGATTACTGTGTATAACCAGCTGTATGTATCGCCCTGACACATGCTGATCCAAATGCAATTTGAAAAGGAATTGTGAAATGGAGTCAATTTGTTATTGCTAACTATTTATCATATTGTAACTAATAGCATTTTTTCCTAAATGTTGTTATATTTGTGCTTAAAAAAAATTGATAAGAAACAAAAAATGCATTATTATCATCTCTGGTGGTTAGGATTATGAAAATATCTTCATTGTTTTCTGTATGTTTTAGTGATTTTCCAATTTCCTCGAATAAGTATATATTTAACAACAACAACAAAAAAAAAAAACAAGGAGGGAAAGAAGATGCTAGAGAAAGAGATAGAAAGGAAAGGAAGGAAGGAACAAATGAGTGAGCAAAGGATGGAACGAACAAGGGAGGATGGGCATTCCCATACTGAATTGAAAGTCCTTCTATTTAAATTACATTTTTCAGTCTTTTTGAACAACAGAAAAAGTTAAGCCTCTCATGAATAGAGTAATTCCACAAATACCTAGCTTTTTCAAGTTAATAATGATCTTTTCCTTCCCCATCTATCCCTGGATTTATTCTAGAAAATTTCCTGAAATAAGGGTAAAATGTCCAGAATTATGAAGTGGGCTATTTGATGAGTAACTTTCAAGAAAGACAATAAAGCTGATTTTTAAAAGATACATGGATTCACATACATGAACCCCAATCAATTGTTTATGCCTCTTAAGTATAGTTTAGTTTGGTTTTGTTCCTATTCAAATAATCTATTTTTCCCTAAGACATTTAATTCTGTCCATAATTGTTCTGAGGACAATAAATTATGAGAAAGGGAGGTGATAGAGGTAATTATCTATACAATATTTATTTTTATAAAGTATATATGAAGGGCAAAGGCAACTAAAACGCAACAAAATCATTCAAAACGCTCTTGTTCTATTGACTTCCCTGAAGGGGGAAAAAAAAACACTATTAAGTCAATTAAGTATTTATGCATTGACTTGAAGAAATTATGTAAAAATATTGAGTTAATTAGTCTCTGATTACAAGGGTAAGTGACAAACTTAACACATTCATGTGAAACTCAATCATGTCTTCATTATTGACAATGAACCTACGGCAGTAATGAAAGAAGACCTCTGTTCAACCAAACAGATTAATACTGTTGACAATGGATGAGTAAATATGATACTATCTAATTAATGCGTTACTGGCCTTCTACAGCTCCTCACATACCTATTGGCTGGGCTTATCAAAATACTGCGTTGCATGTTAATGATATTACTTAGTCATCCATAAATCTAATTAGCATAGAGTATTATAGCCATGACAACAAAATTTTAGATATGCATTTCTTTAATGTGGGAAGTTTTTCATGAGTGTATGAATTTTTCCTACTAATTTATCCTTTTATTTGCTTAGCTCATATCACAGTTGGTTGGCAATATTTTTCTTGTCACAAAATTAAATCTTCCCATCTGAGAAAAATCAGCAAGAACAGTTACAGCTAATGAATAACGATTTCTGTTTACTAGGCAATTATCTTGTCTAAAATAGTAGGGATTAGGTACAGCAGTTGATAGGATAATTTATTGGATATGATTCCTGATTTTTAAGGGTTTCATTTTAAATTATAAAAAAGTACATTTTGACAGGAACTTTATGTTTCTAATTATCTTACAAAGAACTGCATTTTAAAGTTTCTATTCTGTAGAGTTTTTCTCATGTCACTTGCTCATGTGTCATTTTCTATTTGCTACTCTTTTTGTTTCTATTTTACCTGGAATAAAAGTACAGCAGCACCAAGCTTAATTTTGGGGCCCTGGTGGCACAGTGTTTAAGCGTGTGGCTGCAAACCAAAAGGTCGGCATTTCCATTTCCACTCCTTGGAAAATAACTTTGTGCCAATTACTATTTTACTGTGATGTAGATGCAATAGATATGTGGAAACAGAATAGAATAGAATGTAGATATATGGAAACAAACAGCCCATGACTTACTAAATCCTTTGACACTATTATTAATTCTCATAGACAAAATAGAACAATTACCTAATAATAATAACAATAATAATGGAATAATAATAATAATTTGTATTCAATGAGTATATTGATACTATGTAGAAGACACTGCTGTAATTCCTTTATATGTGTGAATTTGTTGAAAAAAATTATCTGACAAATGAATCAGATTTTAGAAAATGTGAACCAAATTGCTCTGTGTTTTATTATTTGAAGTCTATGGGTCACAGGCCATAGACTATTTGGAAGACAGCTGCCTGACTAACCAACTGGAAGACTGAGGTTGTCTAGGATTCCATTTTACTTGGATGCATAATCAACACCCACGGAAGCAGCAGTCAAGAAATCAAAAGATGCATTGCATTGGCAAATTGGCTTCAAGGGATCTCTTTAAAGTGTTAAAAAACAAAGATGTCACCCTGAGGACTAAGGTGCACCAAGCAGTGATGATTTCAATGACATCATACGCATGCAAAAGCTGGACAATGGATAAGGAAGAGCGAAGAAGAATTGATGCCTTTAAATTGTGGTGTTGGCAAAGAATACTGAATATACCATGGACTGCCAAAAGAATGAACAAATCTGTCTTGGAAGAAGTATGACGAGAATGCTCCTTGGAAGCAAGGATGGTGAGACGGCATCTCACATACTTTGGACATGATGTCAGGAAAGATCAGTCCCTGGAGAAGGACATCATGCTTGGTAAAGTAGAGGTCAGTGAAAAAGAGGAAAACCCTCAATGTGATAGATTGACACAGTGGCTGCAACAATGGGCTCAAGCATAGCAACGATTGTGGGAATGGTGCAGGGCTGGGCAGTGTTTTGTCCTATTGTGTATAGGGTTGCTACAGGTAGGAACTGACTTGACGGCATCTAACTACATAGAAACAATAACAATAGCATCTAAAATTTATTTAGCAGAGTATTTATGTAATTATCATTGTTCTAAATCATACACACACACACATGCACATATGTGTGTAGTACATATATGTGTGAGAATGTGATATATATGTGTCTGAATATACATGTGCTTGTGTAGACATATAGATTCATTTCATCTTTACCATAAGCTACTAATTAGATATTGTTATTGTACTAATATAGATGTAGAAATTGAGGCACAGAAAGATTAAATGACTTGCCCAATACTACACAGCTAATAGCTGAACCCAAGAAGACTTGTTCTATGTGAATTTTTGTTGCCTGCAAGCATGCTGAACCCAAGAAGACTTGTTCTATGTGAATTTTCGTTGCCTGTTTTTTGGGCAAGCATAGAAAAAAAATTCATTTTCTGTTAACACAATTGATTACATTCATGCTAATGCAGTTTTAGAGTGTGATTGGTAAATATCATGGTTGCCATATCATTACAAAGAAAAAACATCCTTCCATTCCTACCTCCCAGACATTAATGGAAGGGAAATGAATACACACATGTTCAAGAATCAGATCACAACTTCACAAGAGTAGTGTCTCAGTACAAGGGAAGGAGGTTTGGAAACTGTCTTCAAAATCTGCCAGACCTAGGTTTCAGTTTTTGGTCAGCAACTTAACAGTGATGTGACAATGAGCAAGGTACTTTGCATCACATTCTCATTTTTAATCTGTAAAATGGTAATAATACTTTTTTTTTTTTACAATACTGTTACAAAATAGAAATACTACACATAACACAAATGCCACTTGGTAAACAATGATAAATATTTGCATCAGTGAGAAGAACCAAGAAAAAAAAAATTTCCTCCTTTAAAGTGGAAATATTATCACACTGGAAATGGGGATTTTGGTTCCCAGTGTTAGCTTTTTAATAACAGAGTAGACTATCTACCATGGGTTCTCACTATAAAATACTTGGAAAGTTATAGGCTCTCTCATAATGGAGAAAGTGAACAAAGAGCTTCAAATAGAAAATATGCCTTCATGTCATCACTGCATTTTGAATTATATTAGACCCCAAGGAAAATAACATAAATCTATTGAAAGCACTACATTAAGGCTTTATGACCAGTCTGGGTAAGGCTCTATCTGCTGTATATACAATGTAAATAGAATACCACCATTTAATCCATAAATTTCAGTTGTGAGAAAACACCATAGGATCTACAGCTCTAAGAGAAATGAGTTTCTTGAGAAACGGGCATATAACCATCTTATCAAAATATCGGTCCTTAAAGACGACCATTTGCATTCGTAATTACCATATAATTTAAAATAAGCAGAGAGGGCCTGCGCTTATGTTAATTTTCCATGTGTTGCTGAATTAATTCCTTCACTTTCTAATTTTTCTTTAAAAATGTGTACATTATGTTGTTTAGTTTTGTTTTAAAAAGAAGACAAATGTTGTAGGGCAAGAAAAACCAAAAACCGTTTTAAAAGCAAGGCATTTGTTAAAGCATATTGATTTACAATTGGAAATGTGATGTAAACAATTGATGAAATAGAATTACTTGGCATTTAAAACTTTGTTTTTTTCATAATTCAGCATTTTTCAATAATGTTTTTAAAAGTTTTCAGTTTCTTGGCCGTGACGCTATTATGGTGCTAAAAATGGCGCGTCGTAAAAACTTCACCCAATAATCTCCGGAGGATTTTAGATTTGAATACTGAATTCGTGAGATTCACTTTATGTGCTTTCATATGCCATGTCTAATGTTTATGTATAAGAATTTCTTTTCACTCTATACTTAACTTTTGCTTTTAACTGTTCATGACTTAAACTCTGAGCTTTATCTCCACCCCAGGTGAGTGCTTTTATTACTTTTTAAGTGACTGTCATAAATATTAGCAAATTTTATTACCTAAACAGTATTTATGAAAAATTCATTTCACCAGTCTTTTATAATTTCTCAGCGTTAACTATGAACAAGATTAAAATTAACCATCTCCCTGTTTCTCCAACCATGCAAATCCTTGTTACTTTTTATTGATTACATGGAGCTGTGGTTTATTGTTTTAGCAAACAACTTACAAAGAGGCTATATACCATCATGGGGCATGAACATTTTTCTAAGTGAAGCCCCACTGACAACTAGAAAGCATATGTGTAATGTGACTATATAAATATTTGAAAATAGTATACAGAGTTGAATAAATTGTATCTTCATTAATAATAATATAAAAGATTTAATGAAATGAACATGAATCTGACAAATATTCCAAGCTTGGTCTTTCTTCAAAAAGTCTTTGGTGTCAATTTGTTTCACTAGGAAGATAAATGCAGCAATGGGTGAAGAGCTTTGAAGAAATGACATTTTCTAATCTCTGATAAGCAATCATATTACTGGCTTCATTCAGCAGTTGCCCACTAACAAGGGTGCCACTTAGGAGGAAGACATTGAACACATAAACTTGGTGAAAGTGGACAGCAAGAAGTAAATCTTTCAGGAAGGCAAAAATCTTCATTCTTTTTTTATTCTATTGATTAATTTTATCAAATTAGGTGAGCAATTTGCTAGCTATTCCTTAAGTATTGTGGAAACACACAATTATCATTTCATTATCCAGATCATTTTTTTTTAATGAATGGTGAAATTCTCCAGTTTAGCAAATCAACTCAGTTTTTTTTGGCAGTTTCCACTTTTCCCCTGTACTTTAAATTGTGTTGACCAATGCTGAATTTATTATGGCTAGGAGGAAATTTAATTAAGTATTAGTAGTCACAGTTACACCGATACCAAAAATACTATTTCAAAAGTATGTTTTGCATTAACAAAAGAAGTGTTCCAGCGTTATATGAAAAAAAAAAAAACTATCAAATATAAAAGCCAGCATCGGGTGACTGGTATAATTAGTTGCTGGGAAAGGAAATGAACATTAAATTACATAAGACAATTTTATTTTTTCTAATTGGACGTGGAACTCTGGTGGTGTAGCAATTTGAGAGCTTGGCTGCTAACCAAAGGGCCAGAAGTTCAAACCTACCAGCTACTCTTTGGAAACCCTATGGGGCAGTTCTTCTCTTTCCTATAGAGTCAGAATCAACTCAGTGGCAACAGGTATAGTGTGTAGGGGTAGAAATCACAGATTTTATTAATTCTAAACCATGTCCTCCAGTAGACAGCAAGACAAATGAGAGATGATCTTGCTGGCTGTAAAGGCGCAGTTTATGGTTGAACAGTACTAAACCCAAGGCTTTACTGTGACTAGCTTCTGTTGTAATTACCAGAGCTACCTAGTGGCATGCCTAGCAGTGTGGTCAACTTGGGAAGAGATGAAGACCATGGTGCCTTAATGCATTACTTCTTCCTGAAACATCCAACCAGCTCAAGAGTATTTTCAGTGTGAGATCACTTCCGTTGTTTCACTTTCCACTGCGGTATTGATATGTGAAAAAAAAAATTATCATCAATACTTTTGTAACCAAAACAGTAATTTTCCCACTCAGAGGATTTGCTCTGAAAAAGAGCTTGTTGTTATTGTTGTAAGTTACTATCGAGTCTGTTCTGACTCATAAAGGCCCTAGGTGGTGCAAATGATTTGTGCTCAGCTACTAAGATAAAGTTGAGGGTTCAAACCCTCCCATTGGTACAAAGCCCAGAGATCTGCTTCCATTAAGATTACAGACAAGTAAACCATATGAGATCGTTCTACTTTTTAACACATGGGGTTGCCATGAAAAAGAGGCTAATAAATGCATATTATATATCTTCTTCACTTCCAGAAATCAGGGATGGGTGTTAACCTGTCCAAGAATTTGACCTGGCCAAGAGCAAAATAAGTATACTTTACTTCCAAAGCTTCTGAAAAATCTCCGTATAACTAAGTGTGGCCATCAAGTATTCTGTGTTTTCTGGTGAGGTATGTTAAGAGTGACTGGACATTGCAGGGATAGGAGAAAAGAGGTCAAAACGATATCTTAAGGCCAAGGAGATCTGCAAATTGGATGTTACATTTAATAGAAGAAAAATGTTCCTTGTTGTGAAGTAAGCCCATGTCTATCGTGCTGACTCATATTAATAATTTTTCTCTTTAAAATTTGTGTGTGTGTGTGCACAAAAACACACACATTCATTTGCTGGGTTTGATAGTTAAATACAAGAAAAATAACAAGGCTGACCAGACATAGATAGACAAGCCCAGCTCAAACAACCTTCTGAAGCCCTACATGGCTTTATTGTTGACTAAATAGTCCTTACCTTTAAAATTTTACTTATGTGAACTTTTTATTTTTCCTTGGATTGCCTGGGTAGCAGGAAGGAACAAACCATAAAGTGAGAAACAATTACTTCAGGTAATGGGTAACATTTCAAAAGAATTTTGGAAAAAAAAAAAAAATTCCTTGGAAGGATTAAAGAATGAGACTCTCAGAAATTGAAAGAGAAGGAAAGATCAGCAATTCAGGGAGTGAAGCATGGAACCCTCCTGATCAGGATTTATAATTATGTGTGTGTGGCTTTCCCTTAGACTATTGGAAGAGTATGTTTACCATTTGCTTTCAAATTATATTTCTATATGTCAAAATTTCCTTTAATTATCCCTAGCCCTTCCGTACCTGTGATCCTTGTATTAATAGAATGCTGTAGAATTAACTAAGAAGGTGGTAAAAAAAAAAAAAAAGTTTGGACTCCCTCGTATCACTTTTCCCCTGATAAAAGTGCCCATCAAAAGGACACCAATCAGGTGGACATAAATCCCAGAAGCATAGATGTTGTTTTTGTCATTAGGGGCTCTTGAATCAGTTCCAACTCATACGACCCTGTGTACAGCAAAATGAAACACTGTCAAGTCTTGAACCATCCTCACAATGGTTTTTATGCTTGAGCCCATTGTTGCAGCCAGAGTGTCCATCCATCTCATTGAAGATCTTCCTCCTTTTCACTGACCCTCTCCTTCACCAAGCATGATGTTCTTCTCCAGGAACTGGTCCCTCCTGATAACATGTCCAAAGTATGTGAGACAAAAACTCACCATCCTCGCTTCTAAGGATCGTTGTGGTTGTATACTTCTTCCAAGACAGATTTGTTAGTTCTTCTAACAGTCCATGGTATATTCAATACTCTTCAACATAGATAGAGATCAATAAAAAAAGCAAAGAAGGTCCTAGGCAGAGCTGAGGAGAGGGAAGAAAGACATGGGAGAAGTAATAAAAATACCAACTCTGTAGTTTTCTTGAGAGAAACTAGCCCATTAGTAGGATATGCTTGTATAAGAATTATACCACTTTGCAAGCAAGGCAATATTTCTTTCTTGCCCACTTATTGAATGTTTAGTTTGATGCAACTGTGTTTTATTATTTCCTCATGAGAAATTCAGTTGCTAGATTTATACATTCTATATCTTGTGTCGGAAACCCTGGTGGCGTAGTGGTTAAGTACTATGGTTGCTAACCAAAGGGTCGGCATTTCGAATCCGCCAGGTGCTCCTTGGAAACTCTATGGGGGGCAGTTCTACTCTGTCCTGTAGGGTTGCTATGAGTCGGAATCGACTTGACAGCACTGGGTTTGTTTGGTTTTATATCTTGTGTTAGTAGTGGAATAAGGCAATGCACTTGGAGATAGCTGACAACAATGCAGATTTTTTCCATCACCTCTCCTCTGCCATTATGATGCTCACTGTGAGCCATTGCCCAAAGATTAATCTCTTCAATTGCACATAGTGGACTGAGAATGAGCAGCTTTATTTCTGAAATTACATTGCCGTCTATTTTTAATCTCCCTTGCTTATTTTTATTGTTTATCAGATAATGTGTTAGCGAAGTGCCACAATATTGAAACGTCAGTATTCATTTACGAAATTCACTAAGATAACCTTAAATGAACCCAAGCAACACAAAATGATTTGTATGCAAAACACTCATTGCCTAAACAGACTCATAAATTTGAGTGAACATTTAATCAATTAGGCTTATTTGATTCACTAGCAGTGTATAAGATTTTTTGATGCTGCAAAATGCAGAATAAATAATAGTACATATATCAGAGATTTTTCCAACTTAAATTTAATGACCTAGTCTGTCATACAATGAACTCACAACAAATGGCAAATAATAAACTAGGGAGTATATCCTATTTCTAAAGGCAATTTAAAAATGATAAATCATAAGTTATAAATAGAAATAATAAAATATTATTTTTTTCTAAACTTCTTGTTTTTTTTTTTTTTAATTGTCCTGTGGGGAGATAGAAACTGTCATTTGCATGAAGTTTCTTAAATAATATACTCTAAATTCATTAGATTCAAATATAGCAATTGTAACTATGCTATGAAATATTCATGTGGTCATTTTACCCTTTATATATAAAAAAAATGTATCAATTAAATGAAATGTAGTAAAACACATATACAATAGCATATCTTCTAGAAATTAGAAATATATTAATCAAATTAAAACACAGTGGATTATCTCTAAACCAAATGAGACCTTACTGAAGAGAACAATACAACTGGAATAATAAAACATATGACAATACAAAGATGTCTTTAAAGTGCTGGAAAAAAAAGTTGCTGTCAGATTTTTTTTTTTTTTTGCTTTATTTTAAAAAAGAATGAACTAAAGACACATTTACGTATTTGAAAGCTGAGGCATACAACCACTGTAACTTCACTACAGGAAATTCAGGAATAATGAAAAATATCTCAAGAAATGTCAGAGATACAAAGAATGATATTAAAAAAATTCTAGGAGAATATACAGACTAGATTGTAATCATATAATGAAAATACCTTAATGATACTAATAGTAGTAATAAATGTAGCACAAGGAAGATAATTAGAAATCAATATTCTCAGGATTTCCTGTATAGATGAATAAAGACAGAAAATTTTACTTGAGAGCTAATAACAGCAAGAGACCAGAGCAGGAATCGTTATTTTGTCATTCAAGGTACTGTAAAAACTGGGATAAGTTTTGCAAGCATTACTATGTAAATATGGTTAGAATACCTCACTATTGGTCTCTGAGACACTCAGAAAGAACATTTTTAACACATTTTCCTCTCATCCAGCTTCCTTCACAGTTCTGGAATCAGATGTCATTACAAAAAGAAAACATAAAAATAAATGAAAGATGGTTCCGAGTGAGGGGGAAAACTGAGTAGTCAATAGTGAAGAAAATACAGTCCTCAAAAATCAGAAATTTTAAAATTTCTTTCTGGTGTTACCTTCCGAATTTCCTTGTGGCCTTAGGAATGTCACAACCTTTCTGGGGCTCACTTTTTTCATCTATAAGATAATGTGGTGAAGTTAGGTGATAATCAAGGGACCTTCTGAAGGGGCCTTCTTTAATTGCTACTTGAATAATAAATACTGCAACTCTGCACATTTAGAGTTTGCTGTACCAGACAGGCATTATTTTTGAATGTGTTTCTTCCATGTGAATAGCTACATAAGACTTCAAAAGAATCTCCTTAGACACTGAGTTACTGTATATTCCCTAGAAACTATAGCCAGCTATTGAGAGGAAAATATAGTTCTGTTGTGGTTAACTTAGAGCTGACTTACTGAGCAAAACTAATTTTAGAATAAAATTTTATCTTTTGCTTTAAGACCAAAAATTAGGGACAGCAGAAATATTCTTAACGTAGAAAAGTTTTCTTCAATCGGTTAAGTCATCGTTTGAAATTTCTCAGTGTTGGCTTGGTAAAAAAGGAAAAAATATATACGTAAAGGGGGAATGTGGTAGTCTATATATTCTGAAAATGATTTTCATTTAAATTTTACTATATCCTTGATAAATGGCAAGAAATACAGCTTTAAATATATGTGTGGAAGTGCTGAAATTAAAGAAAATCTCCAAGAGAAAAAATAAATTCCTCCTAGATGAAAGCAGTAATAATTTAGATCCTCAGGATTCCTGCAGATTAATTAAATAAAATATGAACTGACAATAAAAACACAAATTCCCAAATTATAATCAATGGGGGGAAGAATGAAAGTTTCAGGATAACTTCACTAAGATTTAGAGTTTGAAATTTTTGGCAACGGAATTTTGAAAAGCTATCCATAAATGGTTACATTGAACAAAAGATGAAATAAAATGTGATTAAGAAAAAACAGACACTCTCCATACTGGCTAGTGATACTAAAATACATATACAGGAGCAAATAGTCCAGAAATGAGAGATTTATTACTGATTTTAAAAACACAGTGGATTGTCTCCAAATCAAACGAGACCTTGCTAAAGAGAACAATCAAATTGGTACAATAAAAGTTAGATGAATTTGAAAAGATGTCTTCAAAGTGCTGAAAAAAAGTAGCTGCCAGATTTTTTTTGTTTTTCATTTATTTAAAAAAAATGAAATAAGGACACATTTATGTAATTGAAAGCTGAGGTATACAACCACTGTAACTTCACTACAGGAAATTCAGGGATAACGAAGAGTATCTCAAAAGAAATGTCAGAGATATGAAGAATGATATATATATATAAAAAAAAAAATACAAACCTCTGGGAGAATATAACAGACCAGACTGTAGTAATATAATGAAAATACCTTAATGATAATAATGGTAATAATAAATCTTTTTACTTAAGTTATTATTTTTTAGAATTAATGTAAGTCTCAAACAGTAGAACATAATAGTGTATCAGGGTGACTATGATCAAGGCAACCATTTTATAGGGTTCATTTTTATTAAAGATAGGTTTGAATATTAACATTAGAGCTTCTTAGGTTAAAAATGGATAGTAAAAGTTAAAGGTAAACAATAAAGAATAGAAATAGATGGTCTAAACCAATAAAAGGGAGAAATGGAATAAACATGCACACGTCTTAAGGCAAAAAGAATAATAATAAAAAAAATAGCATAATATTGCTAAAAACAAACACAGAGTGTATTGCAAAATGTCAGTTTGGAAAAATAAAAAAAAGGACAGGTATGCTGTAATAGGATTTACAAAATTCACCTACATGCTATTTATGAGGCATACTTAAACAAATAAGGAAACAGTAAGATTGACAAGAAAAAAAAACTTAGATACTCTAAAAGAAAGTGGAGATAGCTTTGTTAATGTTATACAAAATAGATTTTAACACAAAAATTCAACAGAAGGCATACAACAGCTGGACTCTGCTGTCACACTTTCCTTCCTG
The DNA here is from genome assembly GCF_024166365.1 of Elephas maximus indicus. Taxonomy (NCBI): domain Eukaryota; kingdom Metazoa; phylum Chordata; class Mammalia; order Proboscidea; family Elephantidae; genus Elephas; species Elephas maximus. Next base: position 37,990,005 of record NC_064836.1, on the reverse strand, counting down.
TTTCACAACCCAACTCCAGAGTGGCAAACCCCAGATTTCTGAAGCTACATCTTACAGACTTGACCCTGACCAATGCACTCCCAGAACTAACTTGTTAGTGTCATGTGAGGATGATGAGACTTCAGCTCACTTACTTAAATTTTCTCAGGAAAAAACAATCACTAGAAAAGACATCATGCTTGGTAGAGAGTCAGTGAAAATGAAGGAAACCCTCAATGAGATGAATTGACATAATAGCCATAACAAAGGACTCAAACATACCAACAATTCTGAAAATAGCACAGGTATGGGCAACATTTTGCTTTGTTGTACATAAGATCCCATGAGTTGGAGAGGACCAATTCATGAACTCTTATGTATAACAAAAAAGCAGGAGTGCTTTCTTTTTGGAGGTTCTAGGGGAGAATCTGTTTCCTTGCCTTCTCCAGCTTCTACAGGTCACCGGCAATCCTTGGCTCGTGGCTCCTTCTCACATCTATTTGACCTCTGCTTCTATCACGATGTCTCTTCTTCTCTGACTCTGATCCTCTTGCCTCGCTCTTTATAAGGACCCTTGTGATTACACTGGGCCCACTTGAATAATCCAGGAAAACTTCCCATCTCAAGATCCTTAACTTAATCTCGTCTACAAAGTTTCTTTTGCCCTTTAAAATAACATATTCACAGGTCCTGGGGATTGGGCTATGGACATATGTGGGGAGCCATTATTCTGTTTACCACAAGAGGTAAATGGAATGGTACTGTAAGGTTCTTACATTATAACCACAGAAGTGTAACATTAAGTTGAGGTAAATTTTTTACGGGGAGAAAGGAAATTTTTCTGAATAAATGGTGATGGTACACCTTGATACCTGTTTAGAAAGAATCAGCCCCTATATCACATTCTAACCACACACATACACATGATTTTAGAATACGTAATCTGTTGCCATTGAGTCTATTCCGATTCATCTCAACCCGACAGGACAGAGTAGAACTACCCCATAGAGTTTCCAAGAAGCGCCTGGTGGATTTGAACTGCCAATCCTTTGGTTGGCAGCTGTAGCACTTAACCACTATGCCACAAGGGTTTCCTTAGACTATATACTCAATAAAAAAACAAACAAAACAAAAACAAACCTGTTCCCATCGAGTCGATTCCGACTCATAGCGACCCTACAGGACAGAGTGAACTGCCCCATATTGTTTCCAAGAAGCCACTGGTGGATTTGAACTGCAGCCTTTTGGTTAGCAGGCATACCTCTTAACCACTGCTCAACCCTGGACTCCATATACTTAACGTATACCCTATAAGCACACGTAAAAAAAAAAAAAAACTAGGCTAAAATTAACAGACTAACCAAACTAAATTTTGCAGAGCTTGAGGAGCAAATGCAACAGTTGAAAGTTTAAAAAAGAATAACCACTTTGTAAAAATGCTTGTCAGGTTCTTATGAAATTAAACACATACCTAACTCTGACCTAGTGTGGTAGATGCTTTGATGTGATGCCCAGATCTCCCGTTAGGATTGAAGTACTCATTCCTCTAACTTCTGGAAGTGTTGGCAGCTGATATCTCCCAGCAGGACACCTCTCTGGGAATTCTTTTCTATCCCAAGGGCACGCATTTCCTTAGGGGCAGAATCTAATAACTCTGTTGTTATTTGAATAAAAACCCAGCCTCTTTGTCTCAATTTGGACTAACACAGAAAAAAAAGTGTCTCTTTTTTTTTTTTTTTTTGGCTACATACGCCATTCAGGAAGGTCTTTATGGCAACTGCATTGACATTTCAGCTTCTTCCTGTCCAATCCTACTTACTTTACCTCTCACAAATATTGTTTCAAAGAGCATGACACAATAAATCTCCTGAATGCCAAAGAGTGTCAAAATCTGTTTCTTAAGGATTCTGATCTATGAGAGCCATCAATTCCATGCTTAAGTATTTATTCAGGAGAAATACATATTTGTGTGTATTATGAATAAAAAAAAAGATGTGATTATTCTTATGATATAACAAAAATAAATGCACATATTTATTCATAACAGCTCCAAACTAATAATAACCCATGCATTCATCAATGTGTGAATGGGTTAACAGTTGCAATGTATATTCATACAAAAGAATATTACTCAGCTTCGAAAGGAAACACCAATGATCTACTAGTTATATAATTTTGACTGTCTTCCAAGGAGGGTTGAATTTAAGGCTTAATTTCTGATTACAGCCCTGAATCAATTACAAATACATATAATACTACAGATCTCCATTTGTTAGATGTGTTTTTTATGACCCAGGATGTGGAATCCCTTGGTGACTGTCCCATGGGAGCTTCAGAAGCACTTCTATTCTGCCATTGTAGAATGGGATATTACATAAATATCAGTTTGATCTAGTTGATTGATAGTACATTTCAGGCCATCTGTATCCTTACTGATTTTATGTTTACTTCATCTAATAATTACCAACAGAGGAGTGTTGTCTTAGTATATTTGCCTATTTCTCCTTTCAGTTCTATCAGAATCACCTCATACATTTTGACCCCTTGATGTTAGTGCATAAACATTTACTGTTGTTGCGTCTTCTTGGAGAGACAACTCACTGATTTTCAGTTTGTCCAGCTTTTGCTAATTGTAAGAATGGGAGTGATGACTTCCCTGTCAGAGCTGAAACTGGACTAATACCCTAATTTAATTCCACTTAACCTATTTGAATATTCTGATTATTTTCTTATAATTTGATGTTTAGTCAATTTGTTTAAAAACTGTATATGATGGCTTCCAGCCAAAATTCAGCTTTGTATTCAAGTAAAGACCTTAATGCTAATATTCCGTGTTCTCAGGACGTAACAGAAACTGAGGCCACAGGGTGGTCTGCAAGAATAGGAGCATCCAGTGTGAAAAAAAAGAAAAAATCAAGGTCAATTTATCTGGAGTAAAAACTACTAGAGTCATAGGCTTATTGTTGTTAGGTGCCATCAAGTTGGTTCCAATTCATATTGACCCTACTTACAACAGAACTTACAACTTCCCCGTCTTGCCCCATCTTCACAATCAATGTGTTTGAGTCCATGGTTGCAGCCACTGTATCAGTTCTTTCAGCAGCCCAACACCATAATTCAAAGGCATCAATTCTTCTTCAGTCTTCATTGGTCCAGCTTTTGCATGAATAAAAGGCAATTGAAAACATCATGGCTTTGGTCAGGCACACCTTAGTCCTTAAAGTGACATATTTCCTTTTTAACACTTTAAAGAGGTCCTTTGAAGCAGATTTTCCCAGTGCAGTGGGCCCTTTAATTTCTTGACTGCTGCTTCCATGGATGTTGATTGTGGATTCAAGTAATATGAAATCCTTGACAACTTCAATCTTTTCTCCATTTATAATGATATTGCTTATTGGTTCAGTTGTGAGGATTTTTGGTTTTTTTTACGTTGAGGGGTAATTCACACTGAAGGCTGTAATCTTTGATCTTCATCAGTCAGTGCTTCAAGTCCTCTTCACATTCAGCAAGTAAGGTTGTATCATCTGCATAACACAGGTTGTTAATGAAACTTCCTCCAATCCTGATGTCCTGTTCTTCATATAGTCCAGCTTCTTGGATTATTTGTTCAGCATACTGATTGAATAGGTATGGTGAAAGGATACAATCCTGTAACATACCTTTCCTCACTTTCAACCACTCAGTATCCCCTTGTTCTGTTTGAACAACTGCCCCTTGATCTATATGGTACAGGTTCCTCATGAGCACAAGGAAGTGTTCTGGAATTTTCATTCTTCCCAGTGGTATCCATAATTTGTTATGATCCACACAGTCAAATTCCTTTGCATAGTCAATAAAAATACTTGTAAACCTCTTTCTGGTATTCTCTTCTTTCATCCAGGATCCATCTGACATCAGCAATGATATTCCTTCTGAATCCGGCTTGAATTTCTGGCAGTTCATTGTTGATGTACTGTTGCAACTGCTTTTGAATGATCTTCAGCAAAGGCTTGTAGGAACACCAAAATGGATTTTGACTAATTGCTGGAGGCTGAATATGCACTAGAGTAAGAGTCAGAAAATCTTGAAGGACACATATTTAGGAAGTTCTGAATTTGTGGGATTTTTTTCCAGGAACCCTACCTGGTTCTGAAAGTGAGGATTCAACAAAGATTTCTTCAACTTATAATTCCAAAGCCAGCTAAATTTTCTTTTGAAAATAAGAATAAAATGAAGGAATTCAGATCTTATAAAAACTTACTAATACACTGCTAAATAATAATAAAAAAAAATATATACTGCTAGCGTATCCAAAGTAAGTTTAAACTATATATTTCCTTTGAAAGAAAAAGAAACCAGAAGTATAATGCAAAAAGCAATACTAAAATAAGTAATGAGAAACTGAATACATATTGGTAAGTTAAATTTCTTTTGTTTTTATAATAAATCAAATATAATAAATAAAAATATTTAATAACTTTTTTTTTGTATTGTAAAAGGTCTATACAATAATAACATGGACCATGCAAGATGAAGATTCACAGAATAGGTAAAGCATTTTCTTATTCTGGAAAAAAAAAAAGGAATCTATACTTTTGTTATAAAGTATAAAATTAAGTTAAAATATCATGTGTAACACTTTTAAGTATAGAAATAAAATGCATATATTTAAAAACAACCAAGGGTAAAAAGGAGATACGACAACAATAGCATCAAAAAAAAATATCAATTCAGCAGATGTTAAAACAACAACAACAAAAATAAATGGCCTGAACAATACTCAATACATGGAAGGTCAGCTCAACTGGACTGGACCAAAAGCAAAGAAGTTTCCAGGATAAAATGAATGCTTCAAAGGTCAGCGGAGCAAGGGCGGGGGTTTGGGGACCATGGTTTAAGGGGACTTCTAAATCAATTGGCAAAATAATTCTATTATGAAAACATTCTGCATCCCACTTTGAAATGTGGCGTCTGGGGTCTTAAAAGCTAACAAGCAGCCATCTAAGATGCATCAATTGGTCTCAACCCACCTGGATCAAAGGAGAATGAAGAACACCAAGGTCACACGACAACTAAGAGCCCAAGAGACAGAAAGGGCCACATGAACCAGCGACCTACAGCATCCTGAGACCAGAAGAACTAGTTGGTGCCTGGCCACAACTGATGACTGCCCTGACAGGGAGCACAACAGAGAACCCCTGAGGGAGCAGGAGATCAGTGGGATGCAGACCCCAAATTCTCACAAAAAGACCAGACTTAATGGTCTGACTGAGACTAGAGGAATCCTGGCAGTCACAGTCCCCAAACCTTCTGTTGGCCCAGGACAGGAACCATTCCCGAAGACGACTCACCAGACATGAAAGGGACTGGACAGTGGGTGGGAGAGAGATGTTGATGAAGAGGGAGCTATTTGTATCAAGTGGACACTTGAGACTGTGTTGGCATCTCCTGTCTGGAGGGGGGATGGGAGGATAGAGAGAGTTGGAAGCTGGCAAAATTGTCACGAAAGGAGAGACTGGAAGGGCTGACTCATTAGGGGGAGAGCAAGTGGGAGTACAGAGTAAGGTGTATATAAACTTATATGTGACAGTTTGACTTGATTTGTAAACGTTCACTTGAAGCTCAATAAAAGTTATTAAAAAAAAGATTTTTTAAAACCCAGACAAAAATATGTTAAAAAAAAAAATAAATGGCCTGAGAAATATACAAGAAAAGACGTTAAAATTAGTGTAAATATTTAATCAATTACAATGGACATAAACGGAACAAACTCGCTTATTAAAAGAAAATGTAAGATTATATTTTAAAATAACAACACATACTTCTAGATGTTCGTTCCTCATGTTTTTTTTTTGCAAAATCTGCATCCTTGCCAACTGTTCTATATTCTTTTTCATGTCAGAAGAGAAACCTTCAAATGTATTTTCCAGAATGCACTTGGTTTTGGGCTGGTGCCAGCTCATGAGTGGAACTTGTCACAGTCTGGAAGATAAAAGATAAGAACAACAATCACTATCAAAGCATGGGCATATGGTATCTACAGGTAATGAAGATCAGTGGCATTTTGGCCTTCCCTGAGCTTCGTGAGATCCACAGTGGCTCTCAGGCAAGGTACTAAGATTCACTTGCTTTTAGCATTTGCTTTTCTACATTTTTATTCTCCCACCTTTCCCAGTGTGTCAGAAATTTGGTTCTCTTGCTAAGACCCTTTCTACATGTAATAATTGATAAACTTCTCACTGACAACATTCTGCAAACTAAATGTTTAGAAGAATTGATAAACAAAGAAATTGCTTTTTGTTGTTGTTGTTAGGTGCCTTTGAGTCCGTTCTGACTCATAGCGACTCTATGTACAACAGAACAAAACACTGCCTGGTCTTGTGCCATCTTCACAATTGTTGCTGTTTGAGCCCATTGTTGCAGCCACTGTGTCAATCCATCTCATGGAGGGTCTTCCTCTTTTTCACTGAACTTCTACTTTACCAAGTGTGATCTTCTTCTCCAGGGCCTGGTGCCTCTTCATAACATGCCCAAAGTTAAGTGAGATGAATTCTCGCTATAAAAAAAATAGAAAATATAAATAAAATATTGCTACTGTATGCAATTTAGGGAAAAGAGAATTTAATGCTGAAAGAAGTTCAGCGCACTCTCTTGCAGAAAATACAAACAGTGGGGACACTTTCTAACTCATTCCATGAGGTCAGAATTACTCTAATAGAAAAGCGATAAGAAGAAGCCACAATGATCCATGCAGTAATGGATTATGGTTGGAGACATTGGTAAGAACTCATGGTGAGCTTGATAGTTGACTATATATAGATAGAGTTGACTATATATAGATATAGTTGACTATATATAGATATAGTTGACTATATATAGACATGTGTATATGTATAATAATCCAGGTATATGCACATATTTATACATATTAATATAAAAACATATATTACTTTTCTCCGTCAGATGAGAGAGAGTAAAATATATGACACTTCAGAAGCAATGAGCACACCTAGTCCCCAGATCTTTATTTCTAAAACCATTCTCCAATAAAATGAACCAGGGCTCCTTGTAGTGATATCTATATTTATTTCTTGGGCATAAAATATACAAGATGAGCCTTGTAAGGAAGTGATCTAAATAAACCAAACCAAAACAATACACACACACCACCACCACCACCCTTATTAATTAGGGTAATCAGAAGGGAACAGTTCTCAAAGCTGGAACAATCTGAGAAACAAAACAAATAAAGTAGTATTGGATTATAACCCAAAACATAAATTGTCTATGAGATCACACTGATATAAACAAATATTTGAATAAATAAGTAAAAGGGAGAGAAGAGGCAAAGCTCTCATGCAGAATAAGTCTAAATAATTTATGTAAAGAGTCTGCACTCTAGAACAGTTTGCAAAACTCCTGCCTCTTAAGTGTGGCTGCTCACAGTGACTTCATTACAAAGAGTACAACCTGACAAGGGGAAATAAAAAAGAGTAATCGAGTAATTTCACAGTGGAGAAACCTGACTGACAATCGCTATTTCAGCTAGTGATCAAGGTCAACATCTACTATGAAGTTTTTAGTATGTCCACCTGATATGATATAATATGTAATATGACAGTTTCTCTCTCCAGTTGTTCTCAAAAAAAGGAAAAGAAAAGAACAGAACAAGGAAAGCAAAATCTAAACATGAAAAAAACAGACAAATTCCAATAGGGGGAATTCTACAACATATATGGCCAGTACTCATCAAAACTGTAAAGGTTATCAAAAGCAAGGAAAGCCTGAAAAACTGTCACGGTCAAGAGGAGCCTAAGAAAATATGACCACTGAACATAATGTGGTAAAAAAAAAAAAAAATTACTCTGAAAGAAATCCTGGAAAAGAAAAACATGATGATAATAAGTAAAAAAATAATAATAATTATAATAAGGTAAATCTGAATAAACTATGGACTCTAGATAATGATAATGTATCAATACTATTTTCTTAATTGTATCAAAAAGGTGATGCTAATGTAAGATAGGATACCCTGGGTGGCACAGTTAAGCGCTCCACTACTAGCCTAGAGGTTAGCCATTGGAACCCACACAGAGGTGCCTTAGAAGGCAGGTCTGGTGGTCTGTTTCCAAAAGTTTACAGGTTTTACAACGCTGTAGAGCAGTTCTACTCTGCACACATGAGGACACCGTGAGTTAGAATCCATTCTGCAGCAACTAACACCACCACCACCAATGAAGATATTCCTAATATACGAAAATGTGTGCAGAGTTATATGGGGACTCTGTACTATCTTCTCAATTTTTGTTAACTCAATATTTTTTTTCATGGTTGTAACTGTATACATTGTATAATTACTAGTCCATTGGTTCTATGGAAATCAGAAAGACCGAATGTGTTGCTAAGAGGTAAATGTCAGAAAAATATGGATAGAAGTAGAAGAAAAGCAAAACAAAAAACAAAACAAACAAAAACTTCCACTAATGGTAAATGAAGAATATTTTTGGTTTATTTTTACACTTCCCGTATCATAAAGGAAATGGATCCTCTAGCATAGGCTGCCCTAGGTTGGGGAGGGCTGGAGCTGTATCAAATAAATGATATACCTGGGCCCTGAATATACCAGACGCATTTACATTTTTATGAGGAACACAGCCCATGACACAAAATGATAAGATGTTATAAACAAAGGGCTAGTAACTAAATCAATTCAGCCTTGAGGATACATGACTTTGGATATTCCAAAATTATTGTACAGATTTATATCAAATTCTACTAACATTACTATTTCATAAATATGCTCAAATTGCTTCCAAAGTGTAACACTTACATCATTTAACTGGACCTCCAAAATAATTTCATGAAACAGAAAAGGAAGGGGTTTTCGCATACAGTTTACACTTGAAAAGCAAAAAAATAAATGATCCTTAAAATGATTAATTGATTTTTTTTCCAAGCACCTATTAGCAATCCTAAAAGTAAATCTCAACAGCTAGCAGTCTTGTAGCAAAGCAACAGTGCTGTAAGAGCTATAGAATTGGAGTTGCTGTTACAACAGCAGAATTGGTACCATCATATCTGAGCTGCGCATATAAAACAACTGCTGCTAATTCTCTGCTTTAGAACACGGTCAGTCTCTTCTGTAGCCGCACAGAAACTATGTGGTAGAGAGCAAGCTATCCACCGTGACTGTTTTCTGGCATATTTTCTAGAGTCATTATCACATAAATAAGGGTTTTACTTTGACCACGATGGCAGGTGATTTATTATTTTGAGACTGGGGAAACAGACAGTTGAAAAGGGATTTTGAAATGGAAATTGTGACATTTTCTGTGGGAGCCACGATCTTATGTAGAAGCCAGGTGGTGACTGTTTACCACTGAGGCAGACAGAAGCCCTGCAGAGGACTGACTGATTTAGTTAGTTGGTTAAAAAAAAATAATAATAGTTAGCTTAAATAATTCATGCTCCTGTTTTCTGCTTTTGTTTTTATTTCCCCCCGACAGATTTGTGCTTTGTGCAAAATTAAGTATTAAGAGACTTTTTCTACTGGGTAAAATGCAGCCCTGTGTGTATTGATTTTCTTTCAAGTCACTGAAATTGCTTAAGCCATTTCAAGTTTTTATAACACCATAATGACCATTTAACACGATCAAATGAGAACAAGGATCCTAAGCACTTAAAATTACAAATAGCTACACTGATAATAGGATGAACGTTTGTTTCAGAAGAATTCCCTAGAACTGACTGTCTACATATCTTTCAGGCACCATGGATGCTACAACAACAATATAAATTTCACTTTGGCATTTAGTCAATTTGCCTAGAACTTTATTGCGGGCCATATTGCTAAAGGAAGTCCCTGGGTGATGCAAAAAGATTAACAGATGTTGAGCTAAATACCAAAAGTTTGGGGATTTGGGTCCACCCTGGGATGCCTTGGGAGAAAGTCTTGGTGATCTACTTCCAAATAATGAACCATTGAAAACTCTGTGGGGCGTAGTTAGTTCTACACGCATGGGGGTCACCATGAGTTGAGATTGACTCCATGCAGCTGGTTATTGCTAAATATTCAATTGGTGAAGTCTTTGCCAATTTATTATTGTAAGTGGTACACAGAGGAGTCCTGGTGGCTCAGTGGATATAGTGCTTGACTGCTACCCAAAAGGTCAGCAGTTCAAACCCACCAGCCACTGTGCAGAAGGAAGATGTATCAATCTGCTTCAGTAAAGATTACAGTCTTGAAAACCCTATTGGAGGGTTCTACTCTGCTCTATAGAGTCGCTTTGAGTCAGAATTGACTCAATGGCAGTGAGTAATACGGTGCATTACCACCTACTTTGTTAGCTTTCGCATGTATACTCTGCAGTTACAGAATGAGCGAGGAGAGATGAATGGGAGTGAACATTGCGGTTCATGTACTTGAATTATTTGAATTGTGAGTAACAATTGCCCATGTGCAAAGTCTGTACTGGAAGGAAACTTTGATCTATCTAATCTAACCAAGGAGCCCTAGTGGCACAGTGGTTAAGAATTATGGCTGCTAACCAGAAGGTCAGCGGTTTGAATCCACCAGCCATTCCTTGGAAACCCTATGAGGCAGTCCTACTCTGTCCTATGGGGCCGGGGGGGGGGTCCCTACGAGTTGTAATGGACTCCACCACAATAACTAATGTAGCCAAATGAAACTTGACATGATTTCTTAGATTGTACCTTCACTAATTCCACCAAGGGCTGGGATCTGAAACCTGATAACCTACAGATTTTCCTCACTTACTCAAGTCTGGGCAAAGGCCATAATAATAACGGCTCTGACAGGAAGCTCAGGTGAGGTGAGAAACAGACCTGGAGTCATAGCGTAGTCACAGCTCATCTGACAGAAACGACGCATGACGAAACTGGGCCAAAATGTATTTTAAAGGAGTATAATATTCTTAGGTTCACGGAGTTTCCCTCCTTAAACCAAGTGGAAACTTTTGTGACTGTACATATTAAAAGAGAGCAAATTTTCTACACATCTTCTAGCATGACCTTCCTTCCTCACTCTGAGTCTCAATTTCCAGTTACTTTAAGTATTCCCAGTAGTTAAGATATCTAAATATTTCTGTTTCCATTCTCCCCTCAGGACATGGTGAACACTTTATTTATTTTATTTATTTATTTTTCCATAAGTGGTCTTCTTTTAGCTGACTTCATTTAATTGTGGAAACCCTGGTGACATTGTGGTTAAGTGCTATGGCTGCCAACCAAAAGGGCAGCAGTTCGAATCCATCAGGCACTCCTGGAAACTCTATGGGGCAGTTCTACTCTGTCCTGTAAAGTCACTAAGAGTCGGAGTGGACTCAATGGCAGTGGGTGGGTGGGTTCATTTAACCATAAAAGTGCATTTCAATTTATTTCTCTGTAATACTCCCCTCCCCCACCAAGTTTCTTATCTCTTTAATTTTATAGCCACTGGCTGTAAGACTACAATCGATTTTATACTCTCCAACACCTCCTGATTATCACCATCATTCATTCCGTTCGCTTGCTCACATTTAACGTTCTGTGTTTTCCAATGAAGAATTCACTGTTATATTGCTAGCAACATTTTAAATATGTGAAAATGTCATTGATGATTTTAAAATGTATTTTTATAAATATTGGAAAGGATTTGCCTGTGTGTGCTTTAATCTCTGGCTTATGAAATATATATTTTCAGAGTTAAAAAAAAGAGAGAGACAGAGAGAATTGTCTTTTACATACCATTTTTTTTTCTGTTTATCTTACCAATAAAAGAAAATGGCCATTATTACAGCTACGTGGTCAGAAGCTAACCTATATATTATTCAGGTCTCTTCATAATAAATCTTTAGACCAACATTCTGATAAGTAATGAAGTTAGAGTTGATATATATATACATATATATATGTATCTAAGGAGCAGCTAGTGAATTTGAACTGCTGACATTTTGGTTAGCAGCTGAGCTCTTACCCACGGTGTCACCAGGGCTCCATATTTGCTTCTTTTTTTAATTTCGGTTGTTGGTCAAATTCAGACCCTTATAGTATTAGCTACCTGTTTCCTTCCTAGCTGACGGAGGTTACCTATATTCCTCGGTTTGTAGCCTACTTCTTCAATCTTCAAATACAGCAGTGGCAGGTGGAATTTTTCTCACATTTAAATGTTTCCTACCTGTTATAACCAGAAAAACGCAAACTAGTTCCTGTGGCGAAAGACTCATAGCAACCCTATAGGACAGGGTAGACCTGCCCCATAGGGTTTCCAAGGAGCGCCTGGTGGATTCCAACTACAGAGCTTTTGGTCAGCAGCGGTAGCTCTTAACCACTGTGCCACCAGGGTTTTCCGGCCTATTATAATCCATGAAAAATATGGAAACTATTTTAAGCAATGTAATTTTAATAATATTAAATTATCAATGAATAATAACTGTAATTAATTTTAAGGATGTATGTCATGCATTCTTTTGCTGTTGTTGAAAAAAATTCTTCCTTTGCTACAGTAATTAATTTTTCTTTTCTCGGAAAAATCATTGTAACTTTTATACTAAAAATAAAGAACCTGAAGAATATACATTCATAATTATTGTAAAACAAATTATAGAATGGATTATCTGAAAACTTCAATTCTTACATTGACATATTGCAAAGTTAGATTTTGCTCATTATGTAATTTAAGAAATCTAAGCTTATTATTGCAAACAAGGAATTTGCACACAAGTTAATAGGACAGAAGTTGACACCCAAAACTGTATGATGAAATCCTAGAAATATGTGAAAATTGTAATATATTAGTATTAGCCTGATAAAAATTTTGAGACAAAATGTATGGAAAGTTTTTCGTATTCTTTTTTTAAGTTAATTTATGCAGTTTATTTTGAAATCAGCCAGGGTGTATTTTTTAAATAATAAATAAAATACAAACCCTTTGCCATAGAGTCAATTCCAACTCATTGTGACCCTATAGGACAGAAAAGAACTGCCCCATGGGGTTTCCTGGGCTATAATCTTTATGGAAGCAGACTGGTATATTTTAATATATATTTTAAATATGTAGAAATGTACATAAATATGGGAATAAATACTAGGTATGACAATGTCCTAATTGCTAGTAATGTGTGTCTACATTGGTAAACTGGGTTCAGTTTCTATATGTGATAAATTTTCCAATGTCATTAGAAAGATAACAAGCCATAATATTTTATATAAATAGGTATAATTTAACCATTTAATTGCCCAGGTATTATGAGAGATATGTATTCATGCTTCACAACATCGAGAACATTGTTGTTGTTAGGTGCCATTGAGTCAGTTCCAGCTCCTAGTGACCCTCTGTACAACAGAAGGAAACAGTGCCTGGCCCTGTGCCATCCTCACAATCTTTGCTATGCTTGAGCCCGTTGTTGCAACCACTGTGTCAATCCATCTCAATGAGGGTCTTCATCTTTTTTGCTCACCCTCAAGAATATTGGAGTTAATAAGTGGCATTATCCAAGTGAACATTAAAAAACACTTAAATCTTATCCATTCAAATTATCTCTCCTGATAAATACATATTTCTAATATGACCTGGGAAATCTCGGTGGCATAGTGGTTAAGAGCTACTGCTGCTAACCAAAAGGTCAGCAGTTTGAATCCACGAGGCGCTCCTTGAGCCAGAATCAACTCTATGGAAATGGGTTTGGTTTCGGTTTTTTAATATGACCTTTCCTATTTTATTAGTATTTCTTAAGTAAAAAAAAAAAAACTCTGTAGGGTTTATACATAAGAAATACTAATAAATAGGAAAACAATAGCACTTTGTTATTATTTATCTTTTGTTCTGAACTCCAGTGTAGATGCCTCTGGTACATTAAACTATATCACCATGGTTTTCCTAAATTTCATAATTGAAGTAATTATAGCTGTATGGCACCTGACCTGATGTTCACATTTCACTCTCATATTTTACCTTTTTATAGGGAAAAGTCAATCTAGCACACCCAGTCACTAAGAGAAAGGTATTTAGAGAAAGAGAGCTCCCCTGTGCAACAGCATTTATGCCCTAACAATTTAAACCACAGGTAAAGTGGATTCTCATTAATTATGCTTGTTACTTTACTTTGCAGGGAGAGTCACAGTATCGTATGTGAAATATCAACTAAGAACGTCAACTCTTTTAACGTACAATAGTAAATCTAATAGACCAGCATAAACCAAAACCAAACCAAATGCATTGCCAGGTCGAGTCGATTCCGACTCATAGCGACCCTATGGGACAGAGTAGAACTGCCCCACAGGGTTTCCAAAGAGTGCCTGGCAGATTCAAACTGCTGACCTTTTGGTTAGCAGCCATAGTTTTTAACCACTACACTACCAGGGTTTCCCAGATCAGCATAGTAACAAGCTAACAAAAAATAAAATATATACAATAGTATAAAACAGAAAACTCTACTTTTGACCTTGTTTTTATAAAAAGAGAGCTCATGCAAATTATACCTAACAAATACTGATCATGGCCTTCATAGATGAAATAAGTCAAATAATGTAAGATATGAGCAAAACATTCATCTATCATCTAATTTCAGCCAAACTGTTGTAGTCTTTTGTAAATAAAACTTCATCCTAAAGTGTATTGATGACCACCTTCTCTCTGTACATTTTAAGATATATTACAATACTGGCAATGTTTCAGCTATGGAGGAGATAGATAGGACACACATTATATACCCCTGAGGAACAGAGCATAATTTAAACATTAAATTGCAGGAGTGGCAATTCTGTCACAACATTAAACATAACTCAGCTGTTAAATTTTTATAAAGAGGTTTTTAGTTGTCTAACTAGATACCAAAAACCAAGCTCATTGCCACCTAGTGGAGGTGGTATCTGACCTCCTCTATCTTTACGAGGGGAAAGGAGAACCAAAATCAACAGCCCAAGGCTGATTCCCATGAGGCGGAGGTCAGACATTCCATCTCTCTCCACCAACTTTACCATTTCTGACACCGACCATACCTTCCACAGCATTCTCTACTTCTCTGCTGGGTTCAGTTATTCGTGGCAATGGCCACACAGAACTCACAGACCACACTCACGTTTATGGGGTCTATTAGGGAAGTGACAGGTTACAATTCAGGAACATTCAGAATACAGTTCTTCCATGAGGACAGCTTCTTTTCAGCTGTGCTTGCAGGAACACATCTCCCTGGCCCTAGGCCTCCCCTCAAAGGCACTTAGCTTTCTCACTGTGGGCCAGGAAGCCTACTGCGCTGTCTTCTGTGGGTCTTACCTGAAGGTCTCTCTTGCAAGCCTTTCCTTTCTTGGTGGTGATGGACTCTTCCTTCTGCTCTGGAATTGGCTCTCTTTTAAGGCAAAACTGACCAATCCCCTTGATATGTCACAATTATCTTATTTGCACAGCCCCACCTAATCACCTGGGTTGGAGTTACAAGACCATGGCGATTGTAGCAGTTGGTGGCTTCTAATCATCAACCTTTCAGTTAGCAGCCAGGCACTTAAGTTCTATGCCTCCAGGGCTCATTTAACTAGGCACAGACACTCATCATTTTAACTAGAAGCACAGACAGATCTTGTACCACATAGTCCTGCAGCTTCAAGTACCATATAATTCACTCAAGTCTTTGCTTAGACCACACTTGCAACCAATTCCATTGGAAACCTCAAACAGAAGAGTAGTCATAGGAGATAACTAAACAAAAACAAAAAGTTCCTATTAAAAATGCCTCTTGTGTGCCTAACTGCCTCCATGAACAACTGTCTCATCTTCCATAAGACCAGAAGAGCTGGATGGTGCCTGGCTACCATTAGTGAACATTTTGATCAAAGATTCTGTAGAAGAATCCTGATCAAAAGAGGCAAAATGCACAACAGAATCTCAAATTCTAATGGGACCCAAATTTTCTGGAGCCATGGAGGCTAGATAAACCCCTGAAACTATTGCCCTGAGATAATGTTTAAACCTAACCAAAAATATCCCTCAAAATCCTCTTAAAACCAGACAATAGTTTAGCTTAACTATTAAAGAATGTCTGCCTTTAGCATTATGCTCTTTTAAGATTGATCCATATGGGATCAAATTGACAACAGCAATTCAAAAGACTATACAGGAAACTTTGAGGGCAGTGAGTTTATGTTAATGGAGGAGGAACAACTCAGAAAAGGGGCGTGAGAATGGTTACACAACTTGAAATATGTAATCAGTGCCACTGAATTGTACAGGTAGGAACTGTTGAATTGGTGAATGTTTTGCTAAACAACAAAAAATGAAATAAATTGTAAAAAGAAAAAAAGTCCCTTAACTCTGCATCATAAAGTGAATAACTACAAGACAAAATCTTGTTGTAGCATGTTATATTTTATCCTGGAATAGGCAGGAAAAAGTGAAAACTCCACATTGCTAAGCAGCAATGAATGAGTGACTGTTGTTCAATGCATTCTTCTATTACGGTTCTAATGCTGTAGTGTTACTTGTCTATTTTTAAATCTGTCTCCCTCACTAGTCTGTGAGCTCCTCGGTATAGAGATAACACTTGATTTATCATATTATCCCTAAGATCTACAGTTCAAGTTCATAGTAGGTATTCAGTAGATATTTTATTAGTGAATGAAAAAAATTTTTCAAAAATATTATATATTTTTATTATTTTGCATGGTTTTAAAATTTAATTCAGATGAATTTATCATTTTCATTTTATTCGTATATCCAAAAAGCATGTTATTGAATGCTTATTATTCCAAGATTTTTTGTAGGACACAAAGACTAAGAATGAACAGAATTTATATCTTCGAGGATAGCATAGAAAGCTATTTCGGACAAGGACAAAAGAATAAGTAGTGCCAGGGATAGGGTAACTTGTGGCCCATTTGGGCAAGTGGTTCAGTTCAGGCAAAATCAAAATTAAGGAAACATATTTCCAAGGGAATAATAAGGTATCAAAAGTATTTAGGCCCTCATCAATGATGGCCTTAAATACTGATGAGATTGGATATTTTTGTTGTAATCCATGGAAAAAGGGACTCTGAGAATTGTAGTTAAAATAAAGACATCATCAGGTCTGTACTCCAGGGAGCTTCATCTGGCAGCAGGACATGAAAAGTATTGGAAAAGCAGGGTGTGGAAGCTGGGAGGCAAACTATGGCCTGCTCTGTTTAAACTTGAGATACTGAAAGCCTTAAGAAGGATAGTGGAAATGAGACTAAAGAGGAAAGAAAGAAAAAAGAGTAAAATATTTTGAAAGTTGTATAACTAGGACCTACAGGCAAGATTCAATGTGGAGGGCATAGGAAAAGGGTGGCTCACACATGAGGTTCGCGTTTATATTATAGAGATGCAAGACACAATTTTGTAAACGACTCTCGTCATTAACTTGGGGTTGCAAAATCACCACAAAATTTTTCTTCAGTTTCACAGGGTGCATAGTTAACCATATATTTAGAAAAAAAAAAGACAGAATTAGTTGCTCCAGTTTATACACATTTTTTTTTTTCACAGTTTTTCCTGGGTTTAGCAACACATGACTACTCTTTTGGACGCGTGGTACTACAGGGTTTAAAATTCAACTGAATGTATTGCCTGACTAAGTGACTGACCAAAGCAGCTCAAATGCACCTGGTCCGCACTTGTATTTTTTTGGCCACTGGAAGTTATTTCTGTGCATGTCACCAGTTACCACTCTCATTAAGAGTTTACATTCCATTTCCTAAAATTAGAGATTTTATGTCTTTTAAGATAAATTATATGGAAATGAAAAGGAATTAGAGACCAGGTACTAGGAATAATTTTATATTCCATAGCTTAAATATTCAATATCCATTTACTAGCTTAGATGAAATTTACTGAAGGGGAATCCTTTGTGCTATGCTTTTTAGGAGGAGCTAGCCTTGTCTTACTTTCTATTTTTAGCATTATTGATTCTTACAGTTCTTGGTAGAGAAACCCCTTTTCCCCTAAGTTATCTGCATTATAATTTTTGACTGATTAAAATATTTCAAGAGAGTCTAGCTGTTGGAGATGTATCTATATTTTTAAATACATTTACAGAACCATTTCAATTAGTAGGAGAAATACAACTGCTTCTGTTTTAGCACTCAGGGTGCAGAATTCTTCTCTTTCAATCTTGTGGTAAATGTAATATCAAAATGAAATGCTTTTACAAAACTATACGAGAGAATCAGAGACTAAGAATTAGAAATACACAAACAGGAAGGGAGCATAGTCTCTACTTTATAAGACAAACAGAGTCACAAACAGAATTTTGTCTAAGCTCTAAACCAGCCTCCTGCCTTCTAAAGTGAAGGTCTGCATATCTTGAAAAGAACCCAATGAAGCAGAGTAAAAAGGAAGACAGGAGGCAAGGAAGGAGGAAAAGGAGAAGGGAGAGGGAGATGGGAATGATGACATTTCCCATGACTGGTCCAAGCTCCTGCACAGGACTTGCTGTCACTGCAGGAATCTGGGCCCCCAGGTTTTGAGATCTAAACATCATAGACAGCCCATCACTAACATTAGACCTTTCTATAAAATTCTTTAATTCTATGATTTTGAAGGGAAAAAAAAAAGTTTGTATTACCATTTATAACCAGTAACTATTTACAGTCAAGGTGATTCCAACTCAGGGTGACTCCATGTATTACAGAAAAGAACTACACTCCATAGGGTTTTCAATGTCTGTGACCATCCTGGAAGTCGATTGCCACATCTTTCTTCCAAGGCACCTCTGGGTGAATTTGAACCACCAACGATTCAGTTACAGTGTCACCATTGGCACCACTCAACAAAATCCTTGAAAATCTAGCTAGCTAGCCATAGTCAAAACCGTTTAAGATTTCATGGATAAATTATTGCTAAGCTATGTTTTAAAGGGATATATATATCAAATATGAAAGTTTTCCTAATTTAAGTTTGCTGAATCACAATATCTTAATGTTATAAATTAATGTCTATTGAGAAAACAAAATTTGAAACACTTTATTATTGGAAATTGATTAAGTAGATGAAGCCCCGTGGTTAGTGGCCAAAGGAATAAAAATGTGCTTTGTGAAGACTCTCAGTGTGGAAAGAGATATGAGAGCTTTAGGGGCACCTAGCAACCCTGGTGGCGTGGTGGTTAAGTGCTTTGTCTGCTAACCAAAGGGTGGGCAGTTTGAATCCACCAGGCACTCCTTGGAAACTCTATGGGGCAGTTCTACTCTGCCCTATAGGGTTGCTATGAGTCAGAATTGACTCGACGGCACTGGGTGTTTGGTTTGGAGCCTAGTCTCCAGTTGACTTTGAATCCACTCTCTAAAATCCTTGCAGATGTGTGCTTGTCTGGTCAGTGCCTGAACACTTCCAGTGAGGCAGACAATTTTGTGGCCTGAGGTATTGCCTCTGCAGAGGCACTATGAGTTATCTTTGGACAGCTGTGAGTGGTAGAAAATTTCTCTTTACATTGAGCTAAAAATTACGCTCCCTGGAGTTTCTACTTTTTCATTCCAGTTTGAAACTGTGGGGCCACAAGGAACAAATCAAATGCCTCTTGCACATGAAAGCTCTTGGCCTATTTAAAGGGAGCTCTGAAATTCCTCTTGAATCTCTTCTTCTACAGATTCAATATGTGCTATTCTTTCAATGAGGCTTCACCTGTCATGCTATCAATTCCCTTCACAATTCTTGTCACCTCAGCTCTGAATTGGCTCGCACTTTGTCAATATCTCCCTTAAACGCTGATGCTTCTGACTGAACAAAGTGTGATTCAACCAAATGACAGGCAAAGATTCAACCAAATGACGGGCAAAGAGTACTATTCTTTTCCTTGTTTTATAGACCTCAGTGGAACCATGATGAAATTGACTTGCCCTCACAGTATCTTACTTTGACTCATGTTATTAAAATGACTCATTGTTTCCTTGTATTGAGTTCACTGTCAGTAAACTGTCAAGATATTTTAAACATTACAACTGTTATATCATGTCTTCTCTTGCCCTGTATTTATATTTTGTTAAGTGCTTGTTTGTTTTTGATCTGATAAACTTGCATTTAATCTAATTATATTTAATTAGATAAGCTTAGACTTATCCCTCAAGCCCATCAAGATAATTTTATACTCTGACCTTGTCATTAACTACCTCTCACATAATTCATAAGCATACTTATATATTCACACTCAATATAATGTCTTGTACTTATTCCATGCTAGGTAATTTATTCTTAGTTCTCAGTTTTAACTTAGCCTAAACACAAATCACAATTCAACTTGTCAAAGGATTCTATCCAGGTAAACTCTGAAAATTTTAATTATATCTATTGACTTGCCTTTATTCTGTCTTTATTTCAGTTGGTAAAGGATGTTGTTATTGTTACGTGTCACAGAGTCAGTTATGACTCATAGAGATCACATGTACAACAGAAGGAAACATTGTTCCATCCTGTTCCATCCTCACAATTATTCTTACA
Source organism: Elephas maximus indicus (assembly GCF_024166365.1). Lineage (NCBI taxonomy): Eukaryota > Metazoa > Chordata > Mammalia > Proboscidea > Elephantidae > Elephas > Elephas maximus. Next base: position 37,969,610 of record NC_064836.1, on the reverse strand, counting down.
CTTGAGCCCCTTGTGTTAATCCAATCTTTGAGGATCTTCCCTTTTTCTGTTGAACCTTTACTTTACCGAGCATGATGCCCTTCTCCAGGGACTGGTCCCTGTTGATAATGTGTCCAAAGTATGTGAGACGAAGTCTCACCATCCTTGGTTCTAATGAGTATTCTGGCTGTACTTCTTCCAACAGAGATCTGTTTGTTCTTCTGGCTATCCACGGTATAGTCAACATTCTTGGCAAACACCGTAATTCAAATGCATCAATTTTTCTTTGGTCTTCATTATCGGTTGTCTAGCTTTCATATGCTTTTAAGGTGACTGAAAACACCGTGGCTTGGGTTAGACACATCTTAGTCTTTAAAGTGATATCTTTGTTTTTTAACACTTTGAAGAGGTCCTTTGCAGGAGATTTACCCAATGCAATGCGTCTTTTGATTTCTTGACTGCTGCTACCATGGGTGTTGATTGTGGATCCAAATAAAATGAAATCCTTGACAACTTCAATGTTTCCTCCATTTATCATGATGTTGCTTATTGGTCCACTTGTGAGGATTTTTGTTTTCTTTATATTGAGGTGTAATCCATACTGAAGGCTGTGGTCTTTGATCTTGATGAAGAACAGGCAATGAAAATTGTTGCCCATCAGACTAGAAACTTCACTACTTTGTATGTTTGATTTTCTGCTCTGTATCTAGCATCTGGCAAATTAGTATGTGCTGAATCTAATTGATGAGTGAATTAATGACATCAGTTGCATAATACACTGCACAAGACACACTGATCTAGAAGAGCTGTATATTTAACCTCTGGTAGACAGAAACTCCTGGTGCAGTGTCTTCATGAAAACACTCACAGGGCAATTTATCATAAAATTTCCCAGAAAATAGTTACTGAAAACAATCCGCTATTTAAATATAAAAAGAATTTTTTTGTTTTTAATCTAGAAGAAAATTGTATTTTCAGGAAGTAATTTTGTTCCGTCTCTAAAAAAATTTCTCAATTTTTCTCACTTATGAGGCTGCCTCTTTTTTTTTTTTTTTAATCCAAGCAGAAAAGGAAAAAAACAATTTTAAGCCCAATTAAATACATAATGCAAACACCTAGTCTAGAAAAAAGGAGTTGGTATAACAATTGGTTCCTAACTGAGGTACAAAGATTTCCTTATTTCCTTTTTTGGCTCTGTAATGATTCACCACATAAGTATTAGCAGCTTCATGTATGCTAAACTAAGATGTAAAATTTATTCAAAACGTTTTCTGTGTGTGGTCCAAAACTCTATCCTATGAGTAAGAAATTCATGGAAAATGGTGTTTATTTTGGTATTTTGGCATCATTTTGCTATGTCATTTGGAAACTAGAAAAAAAGAGGTTTGAGAAAAAAATTCTATTTTTACAAAGTGCTGTACTGAGTAAAGCTTTAAAAAAATGCATGATTTACATGAAGGATCACTTTTAATTTTAACTAATTTATCCATGATTATCAGTGTATGTGTATGAAGAGATATTTCAGGGAACATTAAAAAAAAAAAAACTCAATATTCATTATCTTCCTGCTGATCAGATATATGTATGTATATATAAGTATCATTAAAGAGAAACTTGCAAACTGATGGTGGTTTTGAATATTAATTACAGGAACAAGAACTGGTAAGCACATGCTTTGAAAATCATGAAGCCGGAGAGGCAAAATACATTTTCTCTTGAGTATCACTTAACACCACAGTGACTATATTTTCACTTAACTAAAGCTATTGCCAGCTGATATTTTGGGCTAACTTCTCCATTTTAATTTGAGGATACTCTAGTTTACTTTGTGGAGCACAAACTAAAGGAAAGCATCTTTCTGATTCTCATCTATTGCTTTGTCAATGGTAGTTACTTAAATATTTGTTGAACAACATTTCCAGGTATAAGTCCTAGTGTGTGAAATTTCTGAGCCTGTGACATATGGAAGGAGATTCAGAGGATTATACCGTCAGCTACATCAAGAATATGCTCTTTGCAAAGAATTTTCCTGAATAAAACTGAACTCTTCAAAGGCCAGGGTAGCAGGGATGGGAGCCTCTGGGGGCCGTGGTTTCAGGGGACATCTAGGTCAACTGGCATGACAAAATGTATTAAGAAAACATCCTACATGTTTGGCGAGTGGCATCTGGGATCTTAAATGCTAGCAATGGGCCATTTAAGATGCATCAATGGGTCTCAACCCACCTGGAGCAAAGGAGCATGAAGAACACCAAGGACACAAGATAAACATAAGCCCAAGAGACAGAAAGGGCCATATAAACCAGAGACTACATCAGCCTGAGACCAGAAGAACTAAATGGCGCCCAGCTACAACCGACGACTGCCTGGACAGGGAACACCACAGACAGTCCCTGATGGAGCAGAAGAACAGTGGGACGCAGAGCTCAAATTCTCGTAAAAATGTCAGACTTAATGGTCTGACTGAGACTAGAAGGACCCTGGAGCTCATGGTCCCTGGACCTTCTGTTAGCCCAGGACTGGAAATATTGCCAAAGCCAACTCTTCACACAGGGATTAGACTGGACTGTAAGACAGAAAATGATACTGGTGAGGAGTGAGCTTCTTGGCTCAAGTAGACCCATGAGACTATGGGTCTCATGTCCATTCAGCCATTCAACCCTGTCCCTCTCTGCCTTCTCATCTCACCTCAGCTCCTGTCTAGAGGTGAGATGAGAAGGCAGAGAGGGACAGGGTTGAATGGCTGAATGGACATGGGAAATACAGGATGGAGAGGAGGAATATGCTGTCTCATTAGGGGGAGAGCAGCTAGGAGTACATAGCTAGGTGTATATAAGTTTTTCTATGAGAGACTGACTTGGTTTGTAAACTTTCACTTAAAGCACAATAAAAAAAAAAGAATATGCTCTTTGTTCAAGGACTGTAGAGATACTTGCACAAAGTTTATGATCACTGTAAATATTCTTCAAAATATTAACATGCATTGTTGTTGTTTTTAGTTTCCACTGAGCTGGTTCTGACTTATGGTGATCTTATGTATAACAAACCAAAATCTCACCGAAACTTGAACCATATTCGTGATCACTCATATGTTTGAGTCTATTGTTGCAGCTTTGTGTCAACCCATCTCACTGAGGTTTTCCTCATTTTCATTGGCTCTCTACTTTTCCAGATATATGTCCTTTTCTAGCAATTGAGCTTTACTGATGACATGTCCAAAAAAGTGAGATAAAGGGCTGCTATCCTCACCTCTAAGGAACATTCTGGTTGTATTTTTTTCCTAAAATTTACTTGTGCCTTCTTTTGGCAGTCCAACATGTATTCAAAATTCTTTGCCAAAACAACAGTTAGAATGCATCAATTCTTTTATTATTATTTTATAACTTTTGCATGCGTATGAGGTGATTGAAAACCCTGGCTTGGGTCAGACTCACCTTAACTATTAGGTGACATTTTTGCTTCTCTAAACTTTAAAGGGGTCTTTTGCAGCAGATTTGTTCAAGACAATAAGTTGTCTGATTTTTTTTTTTTTTTTGCTTTTGTCCCTCTGACAACAAAAATGATATCCCAAGTTCCATATCATCTACTGAATCCAGCTTGAAAATCTGGGAGTTTCATATTGATGTATGGCTACAGTCATTTTAAAGTTATCTACAGGATAATTTTGCTAGCATGTTATTATTAGATAATTTCCACAATCTGTTAATTGCCTTTCTTTGGAATGGGCATGGATATGGATCTCTTCTAGTTGGTTGGCCAGGTACCTGTCATCCAAATTTCCTGACATAGATGAGTTAGTACTTCCAACATTGTGTCCATTTGTTAAAGTATCTCAAACGGCAATCTGTCAGTTTCTAGAGCCTTGTTTTTTGCCAATGCCTTCAGTGAAGCTTGAATTTCTTCTTTCAGTATGAGCAATTCTTTTTCATATGCTAACTTCTGAAATGTTTTGAATGTCAACCAATTCTTTCTGGTACAGTGACTCTGTGTATTCCTTGTATCTTCCTTTAGTGATTACTGCGACATTAAGTTTTTTTTAATCCACAGCATCTTTCAAGTTGAGTACTGAATTTTCTCTTCAGTTTTTTCAGCTTAAGAAATGCTGATCGTGTTCTTCCCTTTTGGTTTTTTATCTCCAGATCTTTGTACACTTCATCATAGCACTTTATCTTTTCTTCTTGAACTTCTTGGAAATCTTCTGTTCAGTTCTTTTACTATCCTTTTTTTTTTTTCTGCTCACTTTAGCCATTCTGTGCTTCAGAGCAAGTTTCAAAGTCTATTCTGACCTACATTTTTTTGGTATTTTCTTTCTTTCCTGTATTTTTAATCACCTTTCACTTTCTTCATGCCTGATGTCCTTGATGTTTTCCAACAATTTCTCTGGTCTTTAGTCATTAGTGTTTAGAGCGTCAAGTCTATTCTTGAGATGACTTCCAAATTCAGGCAGGATGTTTTCAAGGTCATAGTTTGGGACTCAGGGATATGCTTTGATTTTCTTCAACTTCGACTTGAACTTACAAATGAGCAATTGATGGTCTATTCTGGAGTCGGCCCCTGACTTTGTCTAGACTGATGATATTGATCTTTTCCATAGACTCTTTCCACAGATTCTGGTGAGGTACACTTGAGTAGTCACCAATTATGTTGTAAAAAAGAGTATTTCCAATGAGTAAGTCATTAGTCTTGCAGAATTCTATCGTCCAATCTATGTTGTCATAATTACTAGTAATTCCTGTACTTGTTTCCATAAAACATGATCTACAGAGTAATACTTTCGACAGTATTTTTTCTCATAAAAATACTTTTGCCAATACTTTGAATATTAGGAATATTCTTCTTCAAACAGTGGTATGTACTAGTTACAAGCCACTCAATTGCTTCCTTGCATGAATCAAAGAATCAGTAATTATAACTAAAAAGTGATTTCAGAAATCATCTACTCCAGTTACCTCATTTTATAGATAAGGGACCTAAAGTCCAGTCCTAATATTTGGTAGACATCCATCAACCCAAAACTGTACACCTAGGTTCCCTGACTATTGCTCCTTTGCATTATAGTATGTTATCTCCCTCTACCAGCTATGAAAGGTTGAATTTGAATTAAAGATTAAAATAACATGCATTAAGCAGGAGAAAGATGTAGCAGTCAGCTTTGGAAACCATATGGAGTGGTTCTACTCTTTCTTATATGATTGCTATGGGTTGGAATCTATTCCATATGTGTGGCACCTCAGGAACTTCTTTGCCATCCAGAGAACCTGAGCCATGGTGGTGCCTTCCCTGACAGTGTCTGGCTCTCAGCTCTGGTGGTGATTGTGGGGATATTCTTTCTTATTTGGGTGCCATTTCTCAGGCTTAGGGGCAATGTCTGTCTCTTATACTTGCTATATATATTTTTAGAGTTCTCTTTATAAATTACTGACCAATCTCTCAGTTCCCCAACCCCTGTTCTAGTAAAAATTCTTCATATTACTCTCCCTGTTCAAATTGCTGTATAGTTTCTGTCTCTTAAATGGACCCTGATTGGTACAGATTCCTTTGACTGGGACTTTCTCCTCCAAATGGATTTTTCAAAATAAATCATACTCATCTTTCTGAATTTAGCTCCAATGTCACATACTCAAGAAAGTTGAGCCTCTAAATCTCCCTTCCCAGAGATTAATTCAGATTCTTCTACTAGTTGATCTTGTACCATGTGCTTTCTCTTCATGATACTTATCACAGTTGTAATCTTGCATGTTTCTGTAATTGGTTGATTGGTATATGTCTTTGCTACTCATCTCAAAGATCCATGAGACCGGGGGCAGTATGTCTGCAACTTTTTTTTTTTTAATAATATATTCCTACACCTTGGCATGAGATCTGGCACACAGATCTATGAATATCATTGAATAAATGAGCTGATGTCTTTAATACAGTTTTAGGCTGAATGGCAAAACTTAGAAGACCTTGAGAGTCAAAGAGTGATTTCTGAGCCCCTTTTGGAAAATCACTGAAGCTTTATAGTGACAAAGAATTCCAAAAAAATGAAGCTAAATATTGTTTGTGGTGATGGAAAATAAGGTTGCTGCCACAGACTGAGCAGTTTTCTGCTTCTCTGACCCATTCTGGGATTACCAGAATTTTTACCTCATCACTGGCTTCCAAAAGCTCTTCTGATTATAGTGAGGATGCCTAGGTGGTGATTCAACTTTCCTCTCCAAAAATGATTACAACAACATAAAATGAACCTTTGAAAGATATATTACTTCCTCACTTACAGTTCTTTTGGGCTTTTCTTTCATCCCACTGCAGCCAACTACTGAAATAATATACAAGCTTCTCAGTATTCCAGAACGCATCTCAGCCAGCAAACACATTTCATGATTCTTTTTTTTTTATTATTTGATTAGTGAGAGGATAATGACTCCTCACCTAATCTGTTTCTGATTTTTCTCAAATCAGCGGCACCGTATTCTTTATTGCCTGTCCTGGCTTTTTTTTTTTTTTTGCCTTACTTTCATTTTTCTACATTTAGTCTTGGTTCTTTTCAGCTCCTTTCCTCTTTAGAGACTGATTTACATAAAATCCTTAAGGCCTTTCTCTTCTCATGCATTCTACAAACATTTGAGAAATATTTGTTTAATACTTCCTGATATTGTGGCCACTACTTTTTTTTTTTAATCTTGTGTTTTTATTGATAATTGACTTTGTGATTCAATTTTCTAATTCCTTTATTCAAGTGCTATCTAAAACTTTTTTTTTGAATCAATAAAGTCACATTTTGTGATAAAAAATGCAATAATACGATTCAGGAAGAGTGGCCCAGAATTGTGCTATACGTAACCTATGGCAGCTTAAAACCTTGATTCTCCCTTATAAAATTTTCTTGCTCTATGCAAATGCCCATAGTAGTTTTGAGATCATCAATTCTTCTGCCTTCCTCTCATGAATCCATTTTACCAGTTGCATTCTATATCAAGGTAATATGCCAAAGCAAATACTGGTTTTGCTAAGTCTTTGGGTGAAGATTCTCTAAGTCAGACCTCTGGTGATGAAACTTAGGGAAACTGCTTTCATACTCCCCTTGCCAATATTGTCGTTCACACGGTATACTTTACTTTTCCCATAAGGCACACTTACATGTTTCCCAGTAACTGCCAAGTTTAGCTCATGAATCTTTTTTTCTGATATCTGCTTAAATTTCTAATTATTTAAAAACTACTGTAGCTCTCAATCCCGAATTTATCTTTTTCCAAAGTCAGTATATTTTGACTCTGTTTAACTTTTGTTTGTACTGTTTCAACTTAGTAAACCAACCTATAAATTTCTCTTTTTTTTAAATAAAAATAATGATCTTATTTGACTTATCAGAATGTAACATTATTTTTCTCTATTTTTCTTTTCTGAATTAAAATTTTTCTTCTGATGGTAAGTTTACAAGTTATAATTTATACCCTTTAGTTAAAAAATCTATTCCACAATTGGCCCCTAATCTTGTTTTGACTGATGATACTGAGCTTTTCCATCATCTCTTTGCATAGATGTACTCAGTTTAACTCCTGTGTTTTCTATCTGACAAGGTCCACCTGTGTAGTTGTTGTTTATATTGTTGAAAAAAGGTATTTGCCATGAGGAGGTTGTTGGTCTTGCAAAATTCTATCATGTGATCTCTAGCATTGTTTTTATCACCGAGGCCATATTTTCCAACTACCAACCCTTCTTTGTTTCTAACTTTCACATTCCGAATACCAGTAATAATCAATGCACCCTGATTGCATATTCAATCAATTTCACACTGCAGAAGTTGGTAAAAATCTTCAGTTCTTCATCTTTGGCCTTAGTGGTTGGTTTGTAAATTTGAATAATAGTAGTATTAACTGGTCTTCCTTGTAGGCTTATGGATATCATCCTATTACTGACAGCACTGTAGTTCAGGATAGATCTTGAAATGTTCTTTTTGACAATGACTACAATGCCATTCCTCTTCAGGTTGTCATTCCCGGCATAGGAGAACATATGATAGTCCAAATCAAAATGGCCAATACCAGTCCATTTTCAGCTCACTAATGCCTAGGATATTGACGTTTATGTGTTCTATTTCATTTTTGATGATTTCCAATTTTTCTGGATTCATACTTTGTACATTCCACATTCCTATTATTAATGGATGTTTGCAGTTATTTCTTCTCATTTTGAGTCACACCACATCAGCAAATGAAGGCTCTTCCCAATGTTGTATTTTGAGTGCCTTCCAACCTGAGAAGCTCACCTTCAGGCACTATACCAGACAATGTTCCCCTGCTATTCATAAGGTTTTCACTGACTAATTCTTTTCAGAAGTAGACTGCCAGGTTCTTCTTTCTAGTCTTAGTCTGGAATCTCAGGTGGAACCTGTCTTTCATGAGTGACCCTGCTTGTATGTGAATACCAGAGGCATAGCTTCCAGTATCACAGCAACACACAAACCCCCAAGGTACAACAAACTGACAGACACGTGCTGGCATCAGTTGCTCATATGTAAGCTCAAGCTGTAACTGAAGAAAATCAGAACAAGTCCACAAGAGCCACAGTGCAAACTTGAGTATATACCACCTGAATTTAGAGGCCAACAAAAGAATAGATTTGAGACGTTGAACACTAATGACCCAAGACCAGACGAGTTGTGGAATGGCATCAAGAACATCATATGTGAAGAAAGCAAAATGTCATTAAAAAGACAGGTAAAAAAGAAAAGACCAAAATGAATGTCAGAAGAGACTCTGAAACTTGCTTTTGAAAGTACAGTAGCAAAAGGGAAAGGAAGAAATCATGAAGTAAAAGAGCTGAGTAGAAGATTTCAAAGGGCTACTCAAGAAGACAAAGTATTATAATGACATGTGCAAAGGCCTGGAGATAGAAAACCAAAAGAGAACAATATGCTAGGCATTTCTCAAGTTGAAAGAACAGAAGAAAAAAAATTGCCTTGTTTTACAGTATTGAAGGATTCTCTGGGGAAAATATAAAAGAAGCAGGAGGCATCAAAAGAAGATGGAGAGAATATACAGAGTCACTATACCAAAAAGAATTGGTTGACATTTGGCCATTACAGGAGGCAGCATATGAAACCAATGATGCTAAAGGAAGAAGTCTAAACTGCGCTGAAGGCCTTGGCAAAAATAAGGCTACAGGAATTGATGGAATACCAATCAAGATGTTTCAACAAATGGATGTAGTTCTGGAAGTGCTCATTCATCTATGCCAAGAAATTTGGAAAACAACTACCTGGCCAATTAACTAGAAGAGATCCATCTTTATGCCTATTCCCAAGAAAGGTGATCCAACCAAATCCGAAAATTATCAAACAATATCATTAATATCACACACAAGTAAAATTTTGCAGAAGATCATTCTAAAAGCAGCTGCAGCAGTATATCAACAGGGAACTGCCAGAAATTCAAGTCAGATCAGAAGAGGACATGGAACAAGAAATGTCATTGCTGTTGCTAGATGGATACTGGGTGAAAGCAGAGAATGCCAGAAAGATATTTACCTGTATTCTATTGACTATGCAAAAGTATTTGACTGTGTGGTTCATAACAAATTATAGATAACATTTTGAAGAATGAGGATTCCAGAACACTTAATTGTGTTCATGAGGAATCTGTACATGGAACAAGAGGCAGTCTAAAGGGGATGCTACATGTTTTAAAGGCAGGAAAGGTGTGCTTCAAGGTTGTATCATTTCGCCACACTTATTAAATCTTGATGCTGAGCAAATAATCTGAGAAGCTGAACTATAAGAAGAAGATCACGGCATCAGGATTGGAGGAAGACTCACTAACAACCTGCATATGCAGATGACACAATCTTGCTTGCTGAGGGTGAAGATAACTTGCAGCACTTACTGATGAAGATCGAAGGCCACAGCCTTCTGTTAGGATTACACCTCAACATAAAGAAAACAAAAATCCTCACATTGGATCAATAAGCAGCATCATGATAAATTAAGAAATTCTTGACGTTGTCAAGGATTTCATTTTACTTAGGTCAACAAGCAATACCCACGGAAGCAGCCGTCAAGAAACCAAATGACACATTGCATTGGTCAAACCTGCTGCAAAAGATCTCTTTAAAGAGTTACAGCAAAGGTGTCCTTGAAGACTAAGGTGAATCTGACCCAAGTCCTGGTGTTTTCAATTGCCTCACATGCATGGGAAAGCTGGACAATGAATAACAAAGACCAAAGAATTGACGCCTTTGAATTGCGGTGTTGGTGAAGCATATTGACTATCCCATGGATTGCCAAAAGAACGAACAAGTCTGTCTTAGAAGAAGTACAACCAGAATGCTCCTTGGAACCTTAGAAGCAGGGTTAGTGACTGTGTTTCACATACTTTGGATGTGTTGTCAGGAGGGATCAGTCCCTGGAGAAGGACATCAGGCTTGGTAAAGTACAGGGTCAGAGAAGAAGAGGAAGACCCTCAAGGAGATGGATTGACACGGTGGCTGCAACAATGGGCTCAAGCATAGCAACAATTGTGAGGATGGCGCAGGACCAGGCTGTGTTTTGTTCTCTTGTACATAGATTTGCTATGAATCAGAACCAACTTGATGACACCTAACAACAACAATTAAAAAAAATAATTAATTAACATTTTCTATCACCTAGAGTTTTTTATCACCTAAGAGGAAGATCTGGTGGCATGGGGTTAAGAGCTTGAGTGTTAACCAAAATGTTGGCAGTTCAAAGCCACCAGTCACTCTGAGTAGGGATTGACTCAATGGCAAAGGGTTTTTTTTTTTTTTTATTATTATTATCATTTTTTTTTTTAAATCGCCTAAGACACATGACTGCTACAAGTTTTAACCCTGACTTTAGAAATGTAATCCATATGAATTCTGAGAAGCTAATGGGCCTACTAGTTAGCTACTAGTTGATAAATGGAAAGAGCTAGAAGTTAAATCTAAGCCAGCAATTGTTGGACAAATGGAACTCATGATTGATGTCTGTACTGTTCACGTAACGCTCCAATGTCTGCGAGTACACACTGAAGTATTGAAGTACTTAGCTGGTGTAGTAAATGAGAATAAAGGCACTAGGGTCAGATATGGACTGATGGTTGAGGTAAACTTTTCTTTAAAATATATGTTGTTGTTGCTCTCAGGTACTGTTGAGGCAGTTCCGACTCACACGAATCCTATGTACAACAGAAAGAAAACCTGCCTAGTTCTGTGCCATCCTCACAACTGTTGATACAGTGGAGTGTGTTGTTGCAGCCACTGTGTCAGCCCATCTCGTTGAGGATATTCTTTCTCATTGACCCTCTACTTTACCAAGCATGATGTCCTTCTCCAAAAACTGACCCCCTGGATAACATGTCCAAAGTACATGAGATGAAGTCTTACCATTCTCCCTTGTAATGAACATTCTGGCTGTACTTCCAAGACAGATTTGTTTGTCCTTCCGGCAGTTCATGGCATATTCAATATCCTTCACCAACACCGTAACTCAAAGGCATCAATTTCTCTTCAGCCTTCCTGATTTACCATGGAGCTTTTGCATGCATATGAGGAGACTGGAAATACCATGGCTTGGGTCAGACACACCTTAGTCCTCAAAAGTAACATTTTTGCTTTTGGACACTTTAAAGAGGTCTTTTGCAGCAGATTTGTCCAATGCAATGTGTTGTTTGATTTCTTGACTGCTGTTTCCATTGGCATTGATTGTAAATTCAAATAAAATGAAATTCTTGACAACTTCAGTATCTTCTCTGTTTACTGTGTTGTTGCTTATTGGTCCACTTGTGAACTTTTGTTTTCTTTATGTTGATGTGTAATCCTAACAAAGGCTGTGGCCTTTGTTCTTCATCAGTAGGTGCTTCAAGTCCTCTTCTTTTTCAGCAAGCATGGTTGTGTCATCTTTGTAAGGCGCGTGTTGTTAATGAGTGTTCCTCCAATCCTGATGCCGTGTGTTTCTGTTTTTCTTTATGAAGTCCAGTTTCTTGGATTAGTTGCTTGGCATATAGATTGAATAAGTATGTAAAAGGATATAACCCTGACTCACATATTTTTTGACCTTAATCTATGCAGTATCCCCTTGTCCTGTTCAAACAACTGCCTCTTGGTCTAACGGATTCCTCATAAGCACAATTAAAAAAAAAAAAACAATTAAGAGTTCTGTAATTCCCATTCTTTGCAATGTTATCCATAATTTGTTATGATCCAGACAGTCAAATGCCTTGGCTTAATTAGGGAAACGCAGGTAAATATCTTTCTGGTATTCTCTGCTTTTATCTATGATCCATTTCACATCAGCAATCTGTATGATTATATGATTTTTCTTCCTTAGCTGATTGACAAGATGAATTATAATAATTTATTTGGCGGTGCTCAACTTGTCTGGCATATCTGAAATAAATCCCAGTCAGTCATGATATATAATCTTTTTTATACATTGATGGATTCAAATTGTTAAAATATTTTTAAGAGTTTTACTTCTAAGTTCACAAGAAGTATTGGTCTATGGCTTTCTTTTCTGTACTAGCCTTGCCTGGTTTTGGTATGAAGGTAAAACTGCCACATTAAAATAGTTGGAAAATGACTCCTCATACCTTTTTTTCTGGAAGAGAGAGGTAAGAAATTGTATTATTGAGTTGACACCCTTACTCTTTTGTAATGTAAACACATAATACTAAATATTTCTCTCTCAGAGCTTCTTGATCTGCACTCCAGAAATTTTGATATATTTTCATTTCCATTCAGTTCTGTGTGTTTTTTAAATTTAGTTTCCTTTGAGACATCCTTTTTAAACTTTGAGTTTTTTAAAAGTGTGTTATTTAATTTCTAAGTGTTTGAAAATTTTCCTGTTGTCATTATGTTCTTGATTTTTTGTTTGATTCTGTGTAGTCAGAGAACGTACTCTGTATTATTTAAATTATTTTAGATCTTTTTCAATTAGTTTTATTACTGAGGATATGGTCTCGCTTGGTAAATGCCGAGTATGCACAAGAACAAAAAGGTACACGCTACTATTATTTGTTGGAGGTTTCTATGTACATCAGTTAGATCCTGTTAGTTGACTGTGCTCTTTAGCATTTCATATTCTTGCTGATGTTATTTCTAGTAGTTCTAGAAGTTGTTGAGTATATGATTAGAAGACTACAACTCTAATTATTTGTTTATACCTCCTTTCAGCTCAGTCAGTTTGGATTTATATAGTTTGAAGCTGTTATTTGGTGAATATACATTTAGAATTTTATGTTTTCCTGGTAGATTAATAATTTTGTCATTATGCAATTCCCCTCTCTGTATCTAGTAATTTTCTTTTCTCTGAACTCTATATTATCTGGTATTAATATAGCCAGTCTTGTTTTTATTTAAAAACATATTGTTTACATGATATAACTTGTCTATTATTTTATTGCCAATTACATGTGTCATTGAATATGAAGTGAATTTGGTTTTTTGTATCATCGACTCATTTTTTATACATTCTGCTGATCTTTGTCTTTTAATTGACTCATTCAGATAATTTGCATTTTAGATCATTATTGATATCTTTGTGCTTAAATCTGTCATTTTATTATTTGTTTTTGTTGTTTCTTCTCTTTCCAGTTCTCTTTTTGTCTTTTCTAATGTTCTGTGGGGCACTTGAATATTTTATTTAGGATTCCATTTTGGTGCATTTATTGCATTTTTGAGTATATCTTTTTTATAGTTTTCACAGTGGTTTCTTTGACTATTACTATATCTGTATGTAAGTTATCACAACCAACTGTTATGAACACTTAACACTTTGAGTAAAGGGCTGAAAATTTTCTTCCATTTAGGCTCCTTTATCCTCACGTTTTTAAACATAATGGCTTTAAGTTTCAAATGGCATGATAAGTTTTGTTGCAATCATCAAATATGAACGATAAAATTCATGAAGAGAATGATAGCCTCTTGTATGTACATGTTACTCTTTACATTTTTTTTTCATTACTTATGCTCCAAGATTTCTTCTTTTAACATTTCTGAATATCTTATTTTATCCATTCTTTAAAGGTAAGTGTAGTAGCAACATATTCATTTAGTTTTTCTTCATCTGATATTTATAAAGGATAATTTTTCTAAATAAAGACTTGAGTTTGCATTTGATGGTTCTTTTTGCAATTGAAAAATGCTGTGTCACTTCCTTCTGCTTACATGTTTTCAGATTAGAAATCTTCTGTCATTTGAGTTAGTGTTCTCCTAAGGAAATACATCATTTCTCTCTGGCCATTTTCAAGATTTTTTTCTTTGTCTTTATTTTTCATGAGTGTTTTTGTTTGAACAAAGATTTATTTAGATAAATAAATTCTCTATTTGGGGTTTCCTCAGCTTCTTGAATCTGTAGGTTGATGTCTTCTGCCAGATTTGGGAAGGTTTTGAGAAAAATTTCTAGAATAGAAATAAGAATAGGAAGATTGATCATAAAGAGTCTGAGGGAAAACTTGGTAGACGTTGATAACATTCATCAACTTCTAAAATATGTTCAATAGTACAGTTTGTGTGTGTGTGTGTGTGTGTGTGTGTGTGTGTATGTAGTGGCATGAAAAGGCCGAATTCAGTTTGAGAACCGTGTGGAATATTTAGAGGAATATGTTCAGTAAGTAAATGATCTGGAAATGGAAGGAAAGGCTGCTGCTAGAGAAAAGAAAGCTGATGATTTTTCATGTGGTAGTTGAAGTTTATAGTATGAATGTGATGTCTCAGACACACTCATATAGTGAGAAAAACAGAAGGGAAGAGGACTAAGTTATATCACATACCAACAACATATACAGAATGGAAAAATGATGGGTTGCCTGTACTGAAATCTCAGGAAGGAGTAAGAAATACAGGTAGAAACAGGGAACAAAAAAAGAAAAAAAAAATATCAAGAATAAAAAAATTTTGATCAACAATACAGGAAGATGAAGAGAAGTTAGGCAAGATAATGTCTGAAGGGCTCCTTTTGCATTTAGCACGAAAAAAGGCATTGGTTACTTTATCTAAAATAGCATTGGTGGAGAAGTAAGGGCTGCTCCTAGGTTTCAAGTAGTTGAGGCATCAATGTACAGTGAGGAAGTAATGACAGTGGCTACTCTATTTTCAAAGGAGCTTGAAATATATTTTTCACTTCAAAATGCAACATATGTGAAGAAAAATTTTGTGTTATTTTTCCTGTTGTCGTAAGCTGAGAGAAATTTTAAAAGATGTCATTAGAGAGAGAACAAGAGAAACAGGAGAAAGAGAGAGCAAGAAAGATTAAAGACAGAGGGAAGAAAGGAGATGTGATATTAAAGAAAATAGAAGCAGATGAAGTCATCATAGGTGGTAGTGAGGATCAAGGTGAGTCTAGTTTAAGTATTACAATGGACTTTTCATCCTATGAAAAAGGAGGGAAGGATATAAGGATACTTATGGGCATATCCAATTAGATATCTATGAGCTTAGAGAATTTCCATGTCTAGGTCTTGATTTTCACTATGAAATAAGGATAAAAACAATTTATTAAACACTAGGAAGCCAACAATTATCCACTTTAGAAGAATGGTAAAATTTTGAAATAGACAAATGGGAAATATACCTGACAAGTGTGATACAATAAGATTTTTGGAACAAAACAAAAACTGAATATCATAAAGTTAAAGTGGCAACAATCCACAAAGTTAGAAAATTTTCTCCATCTTTCAGAAGATGAGCATAGTGAGAAACAGAGATCATAATGTAATCCAAAATTGGGTTTTGTATAACAGGGACATCAGAAGGACAAAGGGCTTAGGAGGTGAGGGGGCATGAAAACAGTAGTTGCAGGAAAGCACCACAAATTCTGAGTGGTTTGGAAATAGAAATAAAGTTATTAGACGTAAATAAAAGCTAATAGACGTTAACAGTAAGAAGCCAAGGAATTATTGATCAGAGTAGGAATGAACGTATGTGTGGTGGGCAAGTCCTCCGAATATTTACGGGACCCAAGGCAAGAATACAAACAGAAGTTCTCATAAAATGCATCCAGCTATTTAGAAGTATAAGATTATGAAAACATGTTTTTAAATGAAATATGATTGATCAACCTACTTTGACATACTCTTATAAAATCCTGAAGTATTGGATATCTATAGAAGAATGAGTTTGAACGGATTTAGATGTGAAATTTCTGCATGAGGATATGAGGAGTGAGAGAGAGAAGCTGAAACCATTTTCTAGGCCTTTTATGAGTAGGAAATAGGAAGGTAAGCATCCATTTTTCCAGGGAGAAAAGGTAGGTTTATTGGGGAAAGAAGGTAGAAATGAGAAAGCAGAAATTGCTTCTTTCAACCTGAGAAGTCTGACTGCATCTGTCACCAAGAGGAGACACTGTGAACAAACGGGGTCTACCACATCCAAGAAACGTTCTTCTATTTGTGCATGACATTTATTTATTTACTTTAGAAAATAACATATAAAAAATATATATATATAAGCATATGTAAAAGACTAGAAGAAGTAAGATGTTTGTGGAAAGTTAGAGGTTAAACTTACAGAAAGGGAATAATTATTTTTCCCCTGAAAATATGAGAAGCAAGGAATGGAGCACACAGATGAAGAAATGGGCGTTCTGCAGCTCAAGGCAAAATGACCCTTTCTAACAAGAAAGAAGGAAGAAAGATAAAGTGAAGGTGCATATACAGTTATGAAGCTGAGGACGGAAGGCTGAATTAGGTATCTTCTTATGGTTTCTATCTTCCCCCTCTTCCCGCCTGCTGCCCCCGCCAGGAGATGAGAGATAGGCTTATCTGAGAAGAATAAGGTGGGAGAGGAAAGAATCCAAAATTTAGAGAAAATGCAGAAAGTCCGAAATAGCAATGTAGAGATTGGGAGAGACAGTCAAATAAAGGAAAAAAAAAAAAAAAAAACCTGTTGCCATGGAGTGGATTTCGACTTATAGTGACCATATGGGACATTGTAGAACTGCCCTATAGGGTTTCCAAGGAGCACCTGGTGGATTTGAACTGCCATCCTTTTAGTGAACTGCGTTAGCTCTTAACCACTGTGCCACTAGGGTTTCCCAAATACAGAAAGATGTCCAAAAATGGCAGGAGAGACATTCAAAATGTGTAGTAAATATATTTTGAATTTTATTGCAAGATTTTTCTGCCTCTTAAATGTTAAAAATAAGTGTACTAGAACAAATGGTTTCAAATGAAGCAGCATATAAGTTTCTTATGATAACTCTGCAGAAAAGATGACATGTTCCTACAGTAATGGGGAGTGGATAATGAAGAAATATATAGGACAAAGCTTTTACTCAGGATAAGCCATAAAAACTGACAAAATATTTAACCGTTCTTACCAAAAGGAAGAAGTTAAAAACTGTTTTGAAAATGCACATCTTCTATCTATGCTTAAAATTGTTTAATTACATGGGTTGATTCTTTTATCCATTTGTACCTGTCAGGGTGAGTTGTTTTCTTGGCACATTTTTAAATGAATGGAAAACAGATATCCAAATCAAATTTACCTTTGGAGCAGCTGATGGATCTGAACTGCCGAGCTTTTGGTTAGCAGCTGAGCTCTTAACCACTGTGCCACCAGGGTTTCCAAATTATAGTAGGTTTGATGAATTTTACAAAAAGCTAACTGAAAGCTTGCACTATCTTTGCAAAATTCTTACACTTTAACATGAAATTTAATACCACTCTCCTCATTCTCTAAGTAAGCAGTCCTATTTGAGTAATACTGGGAACATTGAAGAATTGGTTCTCCTGTTCTCACCCCTAATTTTTTCTTTTGTCTGATATTCATGCTGAGGGAGGAACTTCAAGCCCAGCGCTCCAAATAAGAGCATTATTACAGGGCTTTTGAAATAACTTTGGGCTCTTTCAGCAACCACTTCTCTTGAAGAAGCCAAACCAAACAAACAAACCAACAACAACTACAAAAAAAAAAAAAAAATGTTGCCTTAGTTTCAATTCGAACTCATGGCAAACCATGTATGTCCCAGAGTCAAACTGTGCTCCATAGGGATTCCATGACTGTGAACTTTCAGAAACAGATCTCCAGGCCTTTCTTCCAAGGTGTCTCTGGTTGAGTTCACACTACCAACCTTTCAGTTAGTAGCCGAGTGTCAACTGTTTGTGCCACCCTGGGAATCTTTTAAGAAGTCAGTAAAATATAAGCCTTCACTCTGTCCCAGGAGAGCTTAGGAATTTGAAGCTGTTGCAATTGAATTCAACAAATATCAAGACAACTTCTCAGTACCGTTGGAATACTAAGCTGGTAAACCACAAAGGAGCTGATTATCAAGTCCTGGAGATGAGACAATATATATAACACACAGTGACTATCACACTTAGGTCTTATAAAGTGACTAAAAATATGGCCTTCAAAGTTGGATATGTCTATAAACTCTGTGACTTGGGGTAGGTTACTTAATCTTCCTAAATTTTAGGTTTTCTTTTCTATAAAATGAGCAGGATAACACCTATGTCACAAGGCAGTATGCAGGTAAATAAAATAAGTGTCTACTATGGTGCCTATAGAGCCCTGGTGGTGAAGTGGTTAAAAGCTCTGCTACTAACCAAAAGGTTGCCAGTTTGAATCCATTAGCCGCTGCTTGGAAACTCTACAGGGCAGTTATACTCTGTCCTACAGGTTTGCTATGAGTCGGAATCAGCTCAACAGCAATGAGTTTGTTGCCCAATTAGGGTCCATGCCCTGGAGCAATGGAGCCAATGAAACATACCCCAAGTCAGAAAGAGGGAGAAAGTTTATTTAGGGGATGTACACCTACGGAAACCAGATAGTAACGCAGACTGTGTGTGTGGAATCCCAAAAACCAATTTTATCTTAGGCCTCATATAGAATTTTTACAAGGGTTAGCAGTGTCTTTGTAGCCCGCACATGGAATAGCTGGAGAAGTTATTCATTACAAGATAGTGACAAGAGGCTCTTTATCAGACTAAAGAGATACACGTCAGACACCTGGTCTCTAATCTCCACTCAGTAGTGGAGAAGGGGTCGTAAGTGACACGTGACTGGACAGAACAACAAAGTTATTAGCATCAAATCAAAACAAAGAACAAAGTTATTTGTATCAGATAAAAACAAAGTCATTAACAAAGGTATGTGGAAAGGAGAAGGCAGGCAGAGGAAGGAGAAAAACTTACAGGTTCATCATGACATTGTGCTAGTTCGATCAAGCTCTCGGTCGCCCATTTTGAAAAGCAGAAAACATGGTGGGGAGTACTAGGCCCACGGGTTTAGTGTTTTTTTTTTTTTTTTGGATGGTATCACATATTAACCATTACAAACCAATAACTTCTGTAAATTCAGACCAAAGTTAGTGTGCACAGAAGGAAATGAAGTATTTTTCCCCAAATTCCATGCCTAGCTTAGGCTACATGCAATATCTAAGTCATTTCCAAACAAAACACTTTCAGAAAGAAAAAAAAAAAAATCAGTTTTAAAGTTGGTGTCAGCATCACCACATTGAAAAATAAATTCTTTGATGCAAGTCCTCGCTCCGAGAGAGGCTTCCCACTTTGGGAGCTACATATATTAGATTTTGCTATCAGAAAATCCCTCATCTCCAAACATCTAAATTACATCAACTATAATCTGATTTCTTTGAATTTACTTCAGCAGCAACAAAAACCATGTTCCAGTCTTCAGCGCTTATATCACTGCCATGACAAATACCAACAGGAAAAAAAAAGACAAATAGTTTCCTGGATTTAACCTCAAACTTGTGACACATGTTTTTGGGTTCATGACCTAATATGAAACTCCTGAATATAAATTCACTCACAAATACATGGATCACCTCAGCCAAGCATCCTTTTCAAATGAGTCTGCCTTAGTTCAAAGCACAAAATAAAGAGGCATATTAAGCTGCAACTATCCCCTTTCTAAGCTCCCTGGAATATATCTCGAACAATAACATGCACTGAGTTAACACAGAAAAACTGAACAAAAATACATAATAACCCAAAGGTGTCTCATTAATATTGCCGTGGATTCTCAGTCAGATTTTAAAACCCTTTCGTTACTAATATATATATATATTTTATTTTTTATGGCAAGCGTTTTCAACTTTAGAATGTATGCTTACTAGCTGAGTGTGTTTAAATTTTTGGTTGGTAACATGGGTTTTGAGAAGTATGACCTGGTAATACAAGCCACCAATGAGGCGAATAGCACTGTGGCATCACTGATCTGTGGTATGACAATATAGAAATAAGAGCTGTATAGATAATTTACTGAGGGTAACTTTTCATTAGATTACATGTTCTGTTGCTGTCAAGTTGATTCCAACTCATAGAGGCCCTATGGGACAGAGTAGAACTGTCCAATAGGGTTTCCAAATAGCGGCTGGTGGATTCCAACTACTGACTTTTTGGTTAGCAGCTGAGCACTTAACCACTGAGCATCCAAGGCTCCAACTATCACCCGAGAAAGCTATAAGAATGCTTGCAAGCCTTATCTCACAGAAATAAAAGAAAAAAAGGAAAGTGTTTACAAAACTGACCCATCCAGGAAGCATCACCTAGCAGAATGCCCAATTTACCCAAACATGAGGTTCCAGCTCTGATCTGCTGAGCTTCATGTATTTCAAAAGGAACCCATCTTGACATTAAATGCATTACAACGGGAATAGACCTTACCTCTGAGGTCCAGAGGCATAAAAAGTGGCTGGTATGCCACTG
This sequence comes from Elephas maximus indicus, assembly GCF_024166365.1. NCBI lineage: Eukaryota > Metazoa > Chordata > Mammalia > Proboscidea > Elephantidae > Elephas > Elephas maximus. Next base: position 37,948,977 of record NC_064836.1, on the reverse strand, counting down.
ATCAAATAGTGACAAAACAGTTAAGGAAGTGTTGAAGGTCTGTCACTTGGTTGACCTTGCAACTACAGTAATATTACAATAGTTACTTCATATGGAAGCCTATGTGTGTGTATATATATATATAAAACATACATATATTTAGCAAGTAGCACAAGAATGTATGGTGAAAATCTTATTCAAAATATCATATCTTTGTAAAGACATAGGAAAGATTTGAAAGGGAGATACCAAATGTTAACTGTAATTAATATAAGCAATGAAATTTGGACTTTTCTCTAGTCATACTGTTCAGTTATATTTAACTTACTTTACTCTAGAGGTATTTAATTGAGCCCTGGTGGTGCAGTGATTGAGAGCTCGGCTGCTAACCAAAAGGTTGGCAGTTTGAATCCACCAGCTGCTTCTTGGAAATCCTGTGGGGCAGTTCTACTCTGTCCTATAGAGTCACGGTGAGTTGAAATCGACTTGACGGCATTGGTTTTTTTTTTTTTTTTTTTTACGGTAATTAAAAAAAATGTTTCTAGACTGTATAATACGCTAATAATTCTATTATCTCCATTTCGCAGTTGAGGAAATGAAAACACAAAAAAATTAAGTAACTTGCCCAAATGCACAAAATTTTAACCCAGTCATAAGCTTCCGTGCTTTCCACTGTCTTCATTTGCTGCAAAGAGAATGAAACAAATTCCTTCATCAAAGTTTCTTGTTGCGTTGAATTCAATGTTACCCTTTGGTTAAGTATAGGTAGTATACTATTTCTTTGAAATTCTCATACATATTTATTTAATAAAGCAACATGTAGATTTACCATTTAAAAATCAGGTATATATTATATACATTAAAATTATACATTGTAATTATATACATTACAATTAACCCTTTTTAGCTTCACAGTTCTTTGACTATTGACAGACACAAGCTATTTCATTGTTGCTTTAATTTGCATTTCCCTGTTGTCCAATTATTTTTCCGTATGTCACTCATATATACCTCTTCTTTGGTAAAGTATTTCTTTAAATACTTTGCCCATTTTTATTGGGTTCTTTGTTTTCTCGTTATTGAGTTCGGAAAGTTCATTATGTCATTTAGAGGCCAATCTTTTTATCAGATTTGAGTTTTGCAATTACTTTCTTCAAGACTAGGACTTGTCTTGTCATTCACTTAACTAGATTCAAACACAAAACGTACATCAATTCATACAATTTCTCCATGTATAATTCAGTGACATTGATTATATTCCTCAACTTTTAAAACCATTTGCACTCTCCTTTTTGAGGAAAGCCTGGTAGCATAATGGTTAAGAATTTGGCGATTAACCAAAAGGTAGGCAGTTTGAATCCACCATGTGCTCCTTGGAAACCATATGGGGCAGTTCTACTCTGTCCTAAAGGGTCACTATGAGTCTGACTCAACGGCAATTTTTTTTTCTCCTTTTCTAAATTGTATCACCTCCATTAACATAAACTCAATGCCCTTCAAGCAAAAAATTCTCCTTCTTCCCACTCATGGCAACCACTAATGATTGTTGGTCACTACATATTTGCTAATACGATCTAAGTCAAATCATGCAATATTTGTCCTTTGCAACTATCTTACTTTGCTAGCATGTTTTCGAGGTTCATCCACATTGTAGCATGGATCAGGAACTCATTTCTCTTTATGGCTGAGTAGTATTCTATTGCATATATATATATATATATATATATATATATATATATATATATATATATATATATATATATGACACATTTTTTTTTATCATTTATCTGTTGAGGAGCATCTTGGTTGTTTCCACAGTTTGGCTATCATAAAAAGTGCTGGAGTAAACATTGGTGTATAGGTTTCTATTTGCATCCCTGCTTTCACTCCTGAGTATGTACTTAGTATTGGGATTGCCGGGTCATACGGTGGTTCTATGCGCCACTTTTTGAGGGACTGCCAAACTGTTTTTGCGCAGTGACTGTATGATTTTACATTCCCACTAGCAATGGATGAAGATTTGGGTTTCTCCACAACCTCATCAACGCCTATGGTTTTCCCTTTTTTTGATCATTGCCATTCTAAAAGGGGTGAGGTCGTATTTCACTGTAGTTTTGATTTTCACCTCCATGGTGAAGCAGTAGTTAGAGCACTTGGCTGCTAACTAGAAGGTGGGTGGTTTGAACCCGCCAGCCACTCCACTGGAGAAAGATGGGTCCATCTGCTCCTGTAAAGATTTTCAGCCTTGGAAACCATATAGGGCAGTTCTACTGTGTCCTACAAGGTCATTAAGAGTTAGAATCAACTTGAGGGCAATGGGTTTGGTTTTTTGGCATTTAGAATAGCTAATGACATTGAGCCTCTTTTGATAGCTTGTTGGCCATTTGAATATTTTCTTTAGTGAAATACCAGCTTAAGTCTTTTGCCCATTTCTTGATTGGGTTGTTGTCTTTTTGTTGTTGAGTTGTAGAAGTATTTTTTTTTTTTTTTAGATATTAGATCCTTACCACATATATGATTCCACATAAATTTTTCCAATCTGTAGATTGTCTTTTCATTTTTTTGACAAAGTCATTAGAAGAAAAAAAATAATTCATTTTTGTGTGGTCTCATTTATCTATTTTGTGTTTTGCTGCTCATACTTTTATCATAATATCTGATAGTCCATTTTTAAAAAATAGGTCCCACAGCCTTACCTCTATATTTTATTCTAGGGATTTTATGGTTTTCGTTTTCACAGTTATATTGTTGGTCCATTTTTGTGTTGTTTTGTTTTGCTTTTTGTGCCACATGAGGCATATATCCTGATTAAAATTCAATTTTCTCAGCACCATTTGTTGAAGAAACTCTTCCTTCCCCATCGAATGACTTAGCACCCTTGTAGAAAATCAGTTGATCATAGCTATCGATTTGTTTCTGGAATCTCGATTCTACTACATTGGTCTTTATGTCTTTTATTATACCAGTACCAGGTTACATACATGGCTTTATAGTATGTTTTGAAATCAGGAAGTGTTTGAGTCCTACTTTATTATTCTTCTTCCACATTGCTTTAGCTATTTGGAGTCCTTCACCCTTCCATATAAATTTGAGGATTGGCTTCTCTATTTTTGCAAAGGAGACTTTTGGAATTGTTAGGTAGTATACTTTTGATTTGCACAAACAAGCTAATTGCACAAACACTGGCTTGAAATATAATTAATGTGTGAAGTTTCTCTATTAGGATGGTTAGGGATGTATTAAATAAAAATAGTAGAAATAGCTCCTAATGCCAAATTTCCAGGGAAGAGGGAAGTCACACTACTGAATCCAAGTTAAAATGGACATTGTGGTCCTTTTGAACATGACTTTTGATTGTTGCAGGACATGTGTTCTTTAAAAGTTGGAGTCATAGAGGACCATAGGAGAGACAGTCCTTAAAAACAATGGTAATCAACCTTTTTCAAAATGGTGGGGAAAATATGAATTATTCATTACATGGTGTTAGAAAAATTGGAAAAACAATCTGGAAAATATTCACATTGTATTTCAATTTCATAGCCAAACAACTTCATATTGAAAAAATAATTATTTTAATACATATTAAAAAAATAATTTTCCACAAAGAAAATATTCAGTAGAGTTAATGTTATAGGCACATTCTTCTGAATATTTAAGAAGGAAAAAATAAGTTCAATCTTATAAATTTTGTATGTAGGCTATCAAAAAAAAAAGGAATACTACATAGCTAGTTTTATGATACTATCAAACTAGCATCCTCTTGGTACTAACACCTGATGAAAATTTTTTTAAAAAAGAAAAATCAGAGACAAATTTCACCAAAAATCTTTCACCAAAAATATTAACAAACTGAATTCAGCAGTATGCATAAAACAAATGAATCACAACTAAATTTGTTTTTTTTCATTAATACAGGAAATATTTCACTCTTGAGAATCAAATCAATTTACCAAATTAAAATAAATGAAAGAAAAATGTAATATTCAGTTTAATGGATGCAGAAAAAATTACAGAATTGAACACCTATCCATGATGATGATAAACAGAAAAAATACAAATTTAATGAAACATCCTTGATTTAGTAAAAGATATTTTAAGAAACCTACTTAAGGTTAAAATGATAACATTTTCCTTTCAAAAACAAGTGAAATTAGAATGCCTGTTTTGATCACTTCAAAATAAAAAAATAGATAGGACAGAAAAATAAGTAATAAATATATCTTACTTAGAAAATATAGAAGAACATTTAAATAATTCTGAGCACATTATTAGAATTAATAAGTTTAATAAGCAAGTATGATGATTTTGCTGGAAAAAATAATTCATGTGCAGGCTTAATTGAACTTATATGAATCAACACTCATGGTTATGAAATAAAATTAAAAAATACACATTACAATAGATTCAGAAACATATAAATCTAACATTATTATTGAAGATTACTAAATAGAAAACTATAAATTATTATTACTGAAAAAAAATTGAAGAATAACTAAATAAATAAACCTAGCTTTATATAGTTAGTGCTTTACAGTTAAAAAAAAAAAAAAAAGCCTTACAAATCACCTAGGAGCTAAAGATTCTCAGTAGAGTGTGGAACTTAGCACCAGCGCTATCCTCCACCCCCTATAGACAAATGCATACACATAGGACCTGAGGGTTTTTGAAAACGCACCCAAAACAATGCTTCTTAGACTCTAATTTGCATGTGAAACATCCAGGGCATTTATTAAAATAAATGTTTCCGATTTAGCAGGTCTTGGGTGGAGCCTGAGCTTTGCACTTCTGGGTAGTTCTCTGATGATGAGGGTGTTTCAAGTTTGAGTGACACACACTGAGGAGCAAGATAGGAGGGTTTATATTATCATAGCTCCTGGGACACTTCTGGTATTTGGTGGACAGGTGTCAAGGGAGGTTATCTTTGTACAATGAAGGTTATCTTCACACAATGAAGACTTGTTCCGTTGGAAATGCTGATAGTACACCTGTTGACACACGGCTATAGGCTGACATTCTCCACTGAGGGATGAAAAAAAAGACATCTAAAAATTTTAAATGATTTTCCAAGGTCACATGCTGATTCAATTGTATACTCTCTGAGTAGCTTCAGTGTTTTTATTATTTTAAAACCTTTGGGCTACGCCTGAGGATTCGTGTAAATGAGTGTGGGGATGGACAGACCACAGAGATCACCTAGTAACCTATATCAGCTGATCTCAAACAGGGGAACATGAATCAATCAATTATACTGAGATTGCTGTGTGCCATGCAGTCAATTTGACTCACAGCAACACAATATGGCAGAGTAGAACTTCCCCATAGGGTTTCCTAGGCTGAAATCTTTACCGCAGCAAGTGGGCAGGCCTTTTCTCCCACTAAGCCTCTGGTGAATTCAAACCCCTGATCTTTCAGTCGACAGGAAAGCACTCAACCATTGTGCTACCAGGGCTCCTTGCTAAGACTGAAAACAAACAAACCTGTCACCATCCAGTCAATTCTGACTCATAGCAACCTTATAGGATAGAATTTTCCCTAGAGGGTTTCCAAGGTTGTAATCTTTACTGCCACATCTTTCCCCTCAGAGCGGTTGTTGGGTTCAAACCACCAACTTATTGGTTAGCAGCCAAGCGCTTTAACCGCTGCACCACCAGTGCTCTTTTTGCTAAGATAAAAAAAAAAAGATAAGCCAATGGTTAATTGGCTTTCTGGCTCTTTCTTTCTTAAAAACTCATTGTAATTGACTTAAATTGCTTTTTTTTTTTCTAACAGAAGAATCCCCTGTAAACATACAGATTGTTTGAATAAACGCTATATGCTTTAATTCTTGTTGTGCTTCAATTATTTTGACCCACCCTTCTTTCCTTCCTTCCTCCCTTCTTTCCTTCCTTCTTTTCTTCTTTCCTTCCTCCATCCTTCTTATTAGTCCCTTCTTCCTTTTGTCCCTTTTTTCTTCTTTCCTTGCTTCCTAGCTTGACTTTCAAATTCACGGACGCACACACACGCACACACAAGAGACACACACACATATTTCTTCCTTACAAAAGATAAGAAATGTCATCCATTTACTTAGAAAGAAAGGAGATTTCATTTAGTATCAGAAGAGAGGAATTGGTGTAGCCAGTGAAACTAAAGTAAGAGAACTGGAGGAAATCATTCTGAAATCTACATTACAGACCTACACTCACCTCTTTCAACCTTTTTCTTCTTCTTACAGGTTTCTCTCCTGCATTAAACTAACAAATTCAGTTACTTATTTCCCAGAATGCATAATACAACATCTGTGGTAACTTCCCTGAGATTTATTTAGCCAGATTTTCATTAAAATATCTACTGAATTGACTGCATAAAATGTTGCCTATCTTAATAAAGTTCTTTAGAGCTTTACAAATTTGCAATTAATGCTCTTTAGTGTCACTGCAGCATTAATAATCTGTGCCTAAAGAGCAATTTAAAACAAAACCAAAAAAAACTTTATGCTATCTATTCAATAGAGTAGCTCCATAACCCTCAATTTTCATGCTATATGGGCTTTTAAAAGTACCTTACAGAAGCTAAAAGGAGAATATTCAGATGCACAATGTGGTCATGTCTCAGAGAAATGAACCAGAGGCTTCTCCAAAAGTATTGCCCACTCCCCATGTTACTTTAAAAAAAAAAAAAAAAAAAGAACATTGGTGTCAAGTGGATTACCACTCACAATGGCTCTCTAGGACAGAGGGTTTCCAAGTAGTGCCTGGTGGATTCGAACTGCTGGCCTTTTGTTTTGCAGCCGTAGCTCTTAACCACTATGCCACCAGGTTTTCCCCCATGTTACTTAGTCCTGGAAAAAATCTGCAACCATTGGCTCAACCTATGATATCTGCCTTCAACATCTCCTTAAGAAGAAATTGCTTTTGCTGCTCTTGAAATCTTCGTACTGCTAATAAGAATGAGACAGGAAGGGAGGAAAGAAAGGCGGAGATAGATGAGTAAGTAAATAAGAGGCTATAGAACAGATAGTGGCTGCTACTTTCAGGTAAGTCTTTCAGCTAAAACCTGAAAGCTCATGGAGAAGCTAGGCTAAGTGTTACAGACCCATGTGCCCAAGTGAATCAATAAAAGAAATAAGAAAACATGATGAATAATTTTGGGTGCTCGCTTTTCTCTCTCTCTTTTTTTTTTTTCTTTCTCCTGGTACCTATTTCCAAAATCAATTGTGCTGAAGGAATTGTGTCACTGGTGATTCAGATGTTCTGAGCAGACCAACATGAGAATTCAGATGCAGGAGGCCTTCTAGGTAATTAGTCTTTCAAAGATTTTCCATAATGTAGCTCAAAAAAAAAAAAAAAAATTCAAGATTTCAAGAAGTATTTGTGACTCTTTGCCTTAATTGTGTAGTACTTCTATAACAGAAATACCACAAGTGGATGGTTTTAACAAACAGTTTATTCTCTCACAGCCTAGTAGGCTAGAAGTCCAAATTCAGGGCTCCAGCTCCAGGGGGAGGCTTTCTTTCCCTGTCGGCCCTGGAGGGGTGTCCTTGTCATCATCAATCTTCCCTTGGTCTTGGAACTTCTCCCTTCAGGGACCCCAGGTCCAAAGGATGTGTTCTGCTCTTAGTGCTGCATTCTTGCTCGTATGAGGTCCTCAGCTTTCCGCTCACTTCCCTTTCCTTTTATCTCTTGTAAGATAAAAAGTAATGCAGGTCACACCCCAGAGAAACTCCCTTTATGTTGGATCAAGGATGTGACCTGAGTAAGGTGTCATATCCCACCCTGATCCTCTTTAGAAAACCCTGGTGGTGTAGTGGTTAAGTGCTACAGCTGCTAACCAAGAGGTCGGCAGTTCAAATCCACCAGGCACTCCTTGGAAAGTCTATGGGGCAGTTCTACTCTGTCCTACAGGGTTGCTATGAGTCAGAATTGACTGGATGACAGTGGGGTGGGGAATCCTCTTTCCATAACCTAATCTTGCCTCATTAACCACAGGCAGAGATTAAGGTTTACAACACATAGGAAAATTACATCAATTATGAAATGAAGGGCAACCACACAATAATGGGTATCATGGCGTAACAAAGTTGAAACCTATTTTGGGAGGACACAATTCAATCCATGACAGTCTTCCTGCCTGCCAGAATACAATCTAGTGGGAAAGTTGTTTGTGTTTTGTGTAGTTCAAGATCCATTCAGATGAAAACCAAGGTAAGCGTTTTTGGGGAGGATGGGGAGAGAAAGCAGAAAAGGCCGCACAGAACTTTGTGTATGTCAAGGGCTTGCATGCCGCAATGGTACTTCTTTCACGTTTTCCTGTGGCTGTACGTTAAAAGGAAACCCTGGTAGTATAGTGGTTATGTGCTACAGCTGCTAACCAAAGGATCGGAAGATCAGATCTGCCAGGCGCTCCTTGGAAGCTCTATGGGGTAGCTCTACTCTGTCCTATAGAGTCGCTATGAGTCAGAATCAACTCGACGGCACTGGTCTGGTTTTGGGTTTTTTGGTACATTAAAAAGCCAGCGCTTCACACCTCCTGTGAGATCAAGGCTGGCTTTTCCAATTCAAAGATGCCTAACGAAAACAGAAACACATCTTTTTGGCATGTCTTCACACAAAATGCCATCTCTGGCCAATCAGTCAGGAGTGTCGATCAGTAGAACAGAAGAGAAATATTAAGCGTGTGGGGGGGGGTGGAGGGTGAGGGGTGGGGGGAGAGAGTGTTCAAATAACAAAAATCGGAAGGGAAATACATCAAAAATAGCACCAGGACAGTAGAAGAATGCTTTTATATGTAAAAGAGAGTGCCAGTGGAGATGAGCACTGAAATGATAATTATGTGTGAGGCAAAGGATGAGTCTTCAAGGTAAGAAAGAATGTGGGTGAACTATACACATCTGTGAATTCACTTCCCTACAAAAGAGCAAAGGCTGAAATTGTTCCAAGCTCCCACTCAGGGGAGAGCTCCCTGACAGAAGGAAGGCAGTGTCTGGAGATCCCACAGAGGAGGGAAGAAAGGAAAGGAGTCATTTCGGCAGGGTAGAAGTAGCCAAGGTTGAAATTGAAGAAACAAGTAGCAAGGTTTTTTGTTTGTTTGTTTTTTGTGGTTTTTGAAAGCAACTTCTCTGAAAACAAAGGTATTGAAAGGACTTGAAGAAGACTTAACATTCCTGGTGGCACAGTGGATAAGAGTTCTGCTGCTGACCATTCCACCTGCTGCTCCTTGGAAACCCTGTGGGGCAGTTGTACTCTGTCCTAATACAGTTACAATGAGTCACAATTGACTGGACAGCAGAGGGTTTGGTTTTGGTTTGTTTTTTGTTTTATTTTGTTTTGTTTTTGGTGGCATAGCGGCTAATGCACTGGGCCACTAACCGAAAGGTCAGCGATTCAAACTCACCAGCCCCTCTGTGGGAGAAAGATGTGGCAATCTGCTTCTGTAAAGATTACAGCCTTGGAAACTCTGTGGGGCAGTTCTACTGTGTCCTATAGGGTCACTTCTCATCAGAATCAGCTTGATGGCAATGGGTTTGGTTTTGATTTAGATCAGTTTTACTTATACTGGTTAACTCAGATACAAGTTCAGGGAAAATATGTTTCTTATTTTCTAATATTTATTTTGCACTAGAAGATGGCACAAGACTGGCAATATTTCTTTCTGTTATGCATAAGGTCTGAATGAGTCAGAGGTGACTTAATGGCAACTAACAACAACATTAATCTTTGTACTATTAAAAATGTCTTGTGTCATAATGTCGACTTGGCACTATTGATACATCTAGTGATAAGTTGAAGAATGGAGCCTCTAAGTATCTGCCTAGCAGGATTTCAGAAGTGTCATAGACTGTATACATTCTATATTTCCTTGTGTTTCATGGGAGTGTTTATGGTGATTACATTGTCCTTCTTACACGAGTATGTACTGGGTATATGAGGGTCCCTGGGGTGCAAAAGGAAGATGGATATGTGTAGGAAGCTGATAACTTAGTAATTTAATTTTTGAGTTCTATGGAACATAAAGAGTCATACCTGACCTACTTTGGAGACTATTCCAAGATCCAGGAGTTTCAGCTTAATGTTGTGACTAGATGGCATGTCTTTTGGCAGAGGGTGGGGAGAGGAGAGTAGTGTATTTTTCACATATGAAGGAGATTAAGTAGAACATTTGAGACTACAAAGGTAGACTCTGTTAGCCTGCATGGGTGAAATTTTGCTTTTTGAACATTACTTCTCATCTCTGAGGAATAACTCTACTTCCCCTCTCGCTGGCCTCAGGCTTAATAATATTACTTGTTCTATACAGTGAATTATGAATAAAAACGATGTGTAGCATCTATATTCAGAAGTTGACTAGCCAATGTGTAACTTGTCATGCCTCTCTTTCGCTGGCTATAGGACATAGAAGCATCTATCAAGAGTAAACTTCCGGGTGGAGCCAAGATGGTGGAATACACAGATGCTTCTGGCGATCCCTCTTTACAACAAAGATCAGAAAAAACAAGTGAAACAAATATATTTGTGACAAGCTGGGAGCCCTGAGCATCAAAGGCAAGCTCAGACAATGAACTGAGGGGCAGGGGAAGGAAGAGACCGTTCAGAAGCGGAGAGGAGTTACCAGACCTGAATCACAGGGAGCCCTCAGGCACCATTCCTGGAGCTGCGGCGGCAGCAGCGGAGGGCTGGTACTAGTGTTTGGCTGCAGTTTCCTCAGGGAGAAGCAGCCAGCCACACAGCCCACTCACACCTCCGGAACCTGAGTAGAACGGCACTCTCAGCAAAAGCTAAGTACTTGCAGTTATTTTACCTTGCTCCCCCCCCCACCCCCAAGCCGGCCTCAGTGGCTGAATCCCTGGGCCTGAGATAGACCCTGGTGAGCACCTACAGCCATCCTCCCAGCCTTGGGGAAGTAAAAAATTTCCAACTCGGGGGAAAAGATAATTTGCTAGCTCCATTAATCGGGGGAGCTCCGGACAGAAGCGGCTCCTGTCCAGGCATAAACCGTCTGTGGACCTTGAGCACTTTCCCTTCTGCATGGACCTGTGTGGGCCTATTTCGGGAGAATAGGCCCTTGCTGGCAGACTCCAACCATTTCAGCTGTGTGGTAGAGAGGTGGGTGTTTGACATTTGACATTCCTTTGCCGATTAAACAAGGTCCTCATCTACCCACATCAGGGACCGAAGGACTGGAAGCTCCACTCAGGTCACCCAGCCACCTGGAGCAGGGGTCCAAAGATAACAAGAACCTCCTAGTCCTTACAACCAAAAATTTTGGGTGTTCATGGTCCCTCTGCAGAGCCCACCCTCCAGCACGCTCTAGGGAACAGAACGCATTTTCTTCAGAGACACTTGGGGGTCAGTTCTCAGTCTCTTGCCTTGTTCAGAGCATGACCCCCTGCTCCAATGAGATACCAGTATATACGCCAATCACCCCTGCCCCTCTAAGACTGTAGGACAGAGCCTGTACCACAAACTTGATGATCAGCTACCTGGAAACCTGAGCCGAACTCATACAAGAAAACTCAATGGACTCCTAGACTGATATACCTGATAACAGCTCTAGCCAGCTGCGGACAGGACACCAGAGCTCCAAAGGTGAAAACAATCAAGCTAGCTCCCTCAAGCAACCCATAGGGGTATACCAAAACAGAACAAAGCAAGCAGCTATGACACAGTAAGCAAGCATAAACTAATACAATAACTTATAGATGGCTCAGAGACAACAGTTAATATCAAATCACATAAAGAAATAGGCCATGATCACCTCAACAGGCTTTCAAAACAAAGAACCCAGAGATCTTCTAGATGAAAGTGCATTCCTGGAATTACCAGATGCAGAATACAAAAGTTTAATATACAGAATCCTTCAAGACATCAGGAAGGAAATGAGGCAATATGCAGAATAAGCCAAGGAACACACAGATAAAGCAACTGAAGAGATTAGAAAGACTATTCAGGAACAGATTCTTGCCAACAGATTTGAACAACATATCAAAAAAATAATTCACCATAAGCAAGCAGGATTCATACCAGGTATGCAGGGATGGTTCAACATTAGAAAAACAATTAATGTAATCCATCACATAAATAAAACAAAAGACAAGAATCACATGATTTTATCAATTGATGCAGAAAAGGCATTTGACAAAGTTCAACACTCATTCATGATAAAAACTCTCAGCAAAATAGGAATAGAAGGAAAATTCCTCAACATAATAAAGGGCATTTATACAAAGCCAGCAACTAACATCACCCTAAATGGACAGACCCTGAAAACATTCCCATTGCAGTCAGGAACCAGACAAGGATGCCCTTTATCACCACTCTTATTCAACATTGTACTGGAAGTCCTAGCCAGAGCAATTAGGCTAGATAAAGAACTAAAGGGCATCCAGATTGGCAAGGAAGGAGTAAAAGTATCTCTATTTGCAGATGACATGATCTTATACACAGAAAACCCTAAGGAATCCTCCAGAAAACTACTGAAACTAATAGAAGAGTTCAGCACAGTATCAGGATACAAGATAAAGATACAAAAATCAGTTGGATTCCTCTACACCAACAAAAAGAACATCAAAGAGGAAATCACCAAATCAATGCCATTTACAGTAGCCCCCAAGAAGATAAAATACTTAGGAATAAATCTTACCAGAGATGTAAAAGACTTATACAACAAAAAACTACAGTACACTTCTGCAAGAAACCAAGAGAGACTTACACAAGTGGAAGAACATACCTTGCTCATGGATAGGAAGACTTAACATTATAAAAATGTCTATTCTACCAAAAGTGATCTATACATTTAATGAAATTCCTATCCAAATCCCAAGGACATTCTTTAATGAGATGGAGAAACAAATCACCAACTTCATATGGAAGGGAAAGAGGTCCCAGATAAATAAGACATTAATGAAAAAGAAGAACAAAGTGGGAAGCCTTACTTTACCTGATTTTAGAACCTATTATACCACCACAGTAGTCAAAAGAGCCTGGTACTGGTACAACAACAAATACATGGACCAATGGAACAGAATTGAGATTCCAGACATAAATCCATCCACATATGAGCAGTTGATATTTGACGAAGGCCCCAAAACAGTTAAATGGGGAAAAGGCAGTCTTTTTAACAAATGGTGCTGGCATAATTGGACATCCATCTGCAAAAAAATGAAAGGAGGCTCATACCTCACTCCATGCACAAAAACTAACTCAAAATGGATCAAAGACCTAAATATAAAATCTAAAACAATAAAGATCATGGAAGAAAAAATAGGGACAAGGTTAGAAGCACTAATACATGGCATAAACAGTATAGAAAACATTGTAAAGAATTAGAAGAAAAACTAGATAACTGGGCAGAGCTCCTAAAAATCAAACACTTATGCTCATCCAAAACTTCACCAAAAGATTAAAAAGAATACCTACAGACAGGGAAAATTTTTTAGCTATGACATTTCTGATCAGCACCTGATCTCTAAAATCTACATGATACTGCAAAAACTCAACTGCAAAGAGACAAATAACCCAATTAAAAAATGGGCAAAACGTATGAATAGACACTTCACTAAAGAAGACATTCAGGTAGCTAACAGATATATGAGGAAATGTTCACGATCATTAGCCATTAGTGAAATGCAGATCAAAACTACAATGAGATTTTGTCTCACTCCAACAAGGCTGGCATTAATCCAAAAAAAAAAAAAAACACAAAATAATAAATGTTGGAGAGGCTGTGGAGGTATTGGAACATTTATACACTGATGATGGGAATGTAAAATGGTACAACCACTCTGGAAATCGATTCGGCGTTTCCTTAAAAAGCGAGAAATAGAACTGCCATACGATCCAGCAATCCCACTCCTTGGAATATATCCTAGAGAAATAAGAGCCTTTACACGAACAGATATATGCACACCCATGTTTATTGCAGCACTGTTTACAAGAGCAAAAAGATGGAGGCAACCAAGGTGCCCATCAATGGATGAGTGGATAAATAAATTATAGTATATTCACACAATGGAATACCATGCATCAATAAAGAACAGTGAGAAATCTGTGAAACATTTCATAACATGGAGGAACCTGGAAGGCATTATGCTGAGTGAAATTAGTCAGTTGCAAAAGGACAAATATTGCATAAGACCACTATTATAAGAACTTGAGAAATAGTTTAAACAGAAGAAAACATTCTTTTGTGGTTATGAGAGGGGGGAGGGAGGGAGGGAAAGGGGCATTCACTAATTAGATAGTAGATAAGAACTACTTGAGATGAAGGGAAACACAACACACAATACAGGGGAGGTCAGCACAATTGGACTAAACCAAAAGCAAAGAATTTTCCTGAATAAACTAAATGCTTCGAAGGTCAGCATAACAGGTGCAAGGATCTGGGGACCATGGTTTCAGGGGACATCTAAGTCAATTGGCATAATAAAATCTATTAAGAAAACATTCTGCATTCCACTTTGAAGAGTGGCGTCTGGGGTCTTAAATGCCAGCAAGTAGCCATCTAAGATGCATCAGTTGGTCTCAACCCACCTGGATCAAAGGAGAATGAACACCAAGGACACAAGGCGATTACGAGCCCAAGAGACAGAAAGGGCCACATAAACCAGAGACTACATCATCCTGAGGCCAGAAGAATTAGATGGTGCCTGGCTACAACCGATGACTGCCCTGATAGGGAACACAACAGAGAACCCCTGAGGGAGTAGGAGAGCAGTGGGATCCAGACTCCAAATTCTCAGAAGACCAGATTTAATGGTCTGACTGAGTACTAGAAGGACCCCAGTGGTCATGGCCCTCAGGCCTTCTGTTGGCCCAGGACAGGAACCATTCCCAAAGTCGACTTTTCAGACATGGATTGGACTGGACAATGGGTTGGAGAGTGTTGCTGGTGAGGAGTGAGCTTCCTGGATCAGGTGGACACTTGAGACTATGTTGGCATCTCCTGCCAGGAGGGGAGATGAGAGCATGGAGAGGGTTAGAAGCTGGCAAAATGGACACAAAAAGAGAGAGTAGAGGGAGACAGTGGGCTGTCTCATTAGAGGGAGAGTAATTGGGAGTGTGTAGCAAGGTGTACATGGGTTTTTTGTGTGAGAGACTGACTTGATTTGTAAGCTTTCATGTAAAGCACAATAAAAATTATTAAAAAAAGAAAAAGAGTGAACTTCCATCAGCAAAGACCTTTGAGTAACAAAAATGAGCAGAGTCCCCTTGCTGACCTTAGATAAACATGCATGCAGAAAAAAAAAATAAACCTTGTCTTATAAGCAAGTGAGGTTTTTTGGTTGTTTTGGGGTATCACAGCAAATTTTCTTATATACTACATGATTCCAAAATATAATACAGATAATTTTGTATATACATGGGGCCACCTGGCATCAGAATTGACTTGATGGTAAACTGGTTTGATTTTTAGGATTACTTCAGAGGTTGGAGAAAAAAATAATCGGGGTAAAAATAAATTAAAAAATATGTATACATAGTTATATTCCTTACTCCTTCTACTCAGTCTCCCGATCCGTCCTGATAACATTGATGCTCTGAACAACTTCAATACGCACATAACCCCAGGTGCACAGCTTATCAAGATCATGCTATTGTTGTGTCAGGTTGGTTGCATCCTAGAGATCAAAAAAATAGTTGAAGCCATAGGGTACAATGAGTTTTCTCATTGAAATAGAGGGAAAGACAGTGAACCAGAAGATGGTAATGTAATTTAATCAATGTTATTAAAGTTTTAGTGTACAGATAGTCTAGAATAAAATGCCTGAGTTCAAACAAAACAAGGTAATGTATATGGCTTCGTTTACTTGGATCCACAATGTCCATGGAAACAGCAGTCAAGAAATCAAATGATGTATTGCACTGGATAAATTTACTGCAAAAGACCTCTTTAAAATATTAAAAAGGAAAGATGTCACTTCAAGGGCTGCAGTGTGCCTGACCCAAGCCACACCTCATATGCATGTGATAGCCAAACAATGAATAAGGAAGTCCAAAAAAGAATTGACACCTTTGAATTATGCATACAAAAGCTGGACAATAAATAAGACCAAAGGAGAATTGATGCATTTGAATTATGGTATTGGTGAAGAATACTGAATGGACTGCCCAAAGAACCAACAAATCTGTCCTAGAAGAAATACAGCCAGATGCTCCTTAGAAGAATAATGGCAAGACTGTCTTGCTTACTTTGGACATGTTATCTGGAGAGATTAATCCCTGGAGTAGGACATCATCCTTGGTAAAGGAGAGTCTAAGCAAAAAAGAGGAAGATCATCAATGAGATGAATTGACACAGCAGCTGTAATGATGAACTCAAACATACATACGAATGCGAGAATGGCACAGGACTAGGCTCTGTTTCCTTCTGTTATGAGTCAGAACTGACTAGTTGGCACTTAAGAACAACGACAACAGTGTACTCTATCAAAGGCCATAGAGAATTCTTGTTGAAGTTTGTGCAAAAAGTCATCAGTCCTCAATCAGGAGTCTTTCAAATTGAGAAAATACCACAGTTACAATAAGGCAACACCCCAAATGTCCAGTGCAATGAGCTAAAGAAGTCTCACTTCTACATAACTAGAAACTTTCACTGGCCTTGTCTAAGGGTGGTTCTCCTTGAGTCCTGTTTCAAAACTAAGAGAATGAAGGTAGGAAATCAGCATGAACAAGTCTAACTCTGCATGCAACATAGTGTAGTAAAAATAGCAAGTTTCAGTGTAAGAAAGACCAGGATTTGAATTCAACCTCCAAAGTTGTCAACTAATATGTTGATCTTTGGCAGAAAGATAGCTATTTAGGATCTTTGTTTGGAAATTTAAAAATATTGTGGGCCTTTTTTATAACTCCATAAACCATGCTTGTATATTATTTACTTATATTTTCTATCTCATGAAATTATTTTAAAAAATACACATTTTTGTGTAAGAGGCATGTGTCCTTGATGGAGCAACAGATGTGGTGATGTATTTAATTTCAGATTTTCTACCAAAAAATTCCAGGATCTAACTGTCAATGTACCAGTTCTCGAGTATTTTGCTTTATTTATCCAACCTCCTAACATTAAGAAGTAGTTGCCTTTTAAGAAATGCTTCCAAGTTTGATGTGCAATTGTCTATTAAATACAGAATAATCTTAGCTTCCTAGAGAAGCAGGTAACATACAATCATTGAGATAAGTAGTTGTATAATAAATACTTAATTTGCTTCTACATGGCAATCCCATGAATATGCTTTAGCACAGGAAAAATTATTTTCTGTTGTAACAAAGTCTTTTCTCTTTTTTAGAATATGGTTTTCTGCAGAGCCAGGCATCTGCAGTTACTCAATTAGCTATAGACTGAAAATGGGACTGAAAGCAAGGCCTGTGTTCTGGCATTTTATTACAATCTCTTCACTAATTATATTTCTCTAACTGCCAAAACCTATTTCTACTCATATATTAAGAAAAGTGGATTATACCTTCCCCATGTGCTTTTCAGGAACGGGGGTGAGTATAGTAATACATATTGCATTATGAACACATATACAGCACTAAATATACACGTATTATGTATTTTTTTTCCCCAAATCTATGCAAAAAGTTGAAATCTGCAAAAGGGCTTCATCTTTTTGGTTATCCTCACCTGTGATTGAGCTGAGGTAAATGTAAAATGTTCATGCAAAAATCCATCCTTAAAAATTTAGTTTTCCCAAAAGTTGCAACTTCTTCTGATTAAAGTAGTTTATCCACATATGTATTTCTCAAAGCATAGAAACATATCCACAAAGCTTATAATCTTGACAAGGAAAGCCTATGGATCCACACAGAAGCCAGGTAATTCTCAAAGAAAAAAAAAAAAAAATAGAGCCGCAGAGAATGTTCCCAATAGGCCCAGCTGACAGTGCTCTCAATAATGAAATACAGAGGTAACTGATAACCATACAAAAAAATCTACTTAGAGCACTTTATAATAACATTTCTAGCAATCAAGAGGCTGCCTGGTTTTATTTCTATAAAAGATGTTTATTCTCTTTTCTCATCCTTTGCAGTAATATCCCCAAAAGCATAATTTCTGGGCAGCTAAACGAAGTGTAATATTTGTATTGTTTTTGGTGTGGTTTATATCCAATACATGCATGATCATTTTAGAAAACTTTTCTTAAAGTTGAGTATTTAAATAAAGAAGACATTCCAGGATAGCTTGTTTAACATGTTGCGCGATATAGAATATCACTTTGGTCATTAAGCCATGGTGAATTGCAAAAATAGCCATAATCCTTCATTACTTCCTGTGTTCACACCCTTTGCAGTTGCTCCTGTTAAGAGACAGAATCTGTTTTTCCTTACCCTTTCCATTAGGGCCAGCCTTGTGACTTGCCTTGACTGATAGAACACAGCAGAGATGAGAGTGTACCTGTTTCAGCCTAGGTATCAGGAGTCCTTGTGCAATTCTACTCTTTCTCTTAAAATTTGTCTCCATCATAGCCTGGTGGATTATAAGAGGCTTGGAGCCCAGTCATTCTCTTTACCTTAGTCATCCACTAACAAACTGGCAGACATTTGAATTAAGCTATCATCTTATCCAATAAATGACCACAGATGTACGTGCAAGCCCAGCTAAGACCAGACAAGCCTGGCCCAGATCAGGAGAAGTGTCCAGCAGAGCTGTGGACTTGTCATCAATAATAAATTATCATTATTTAGCCACTAAATATTTTTAGTTGCTATTCATTTTTTTTTTTTTTATTCCTAGCCAAGGAGGCTTGCTGGCACAATGGTTAAGAACTAAGGCTGCTAACCAAAAGGTCATCAATTCAAATCCACCAGCCCCTCCTTGGAGGCCCCATGGGGCAGTTCTACGCTGTCCTATAGGGTTGCTATGAGTTGGAATCGACTGAACAGCAATGGGTTTATATTTAGCCAATGTTGGAGTCATTTACCCTTTTAATACAGGATTTGTCTTTTGCTCCATTCCATTTTCGGATAGATTTGTATTGTCACCTAATTAAGCCTTCTTCTTAAAGCTAATCATGGTATCTACTTATCTGAAGTTCTTTTTGTAACATTACTTAGAATATGTTACTTTATATGTGAGATAATTCCTTGCCTAGATGTAGGAGTTATACTTGGTCTCCAGATCTTTTCTATGTGGTGAACTTACTAATGTTAGCAGAAATTACACACATGCACACTCTCATGCATGCACATGTATACACATGCTCACACATCCAAGTGGAAGTAAAATGATTTATCAAAATCTGGCACAATTTAATAACAAATTAGTAAATGATTTTAAATGGTAATGGCTTACAGTATAGATAAATATAAAATATATAAAACCAAACCAAACCCGTTGTTGTCAAATCTGCTCTGACTCATAATGACCCTATAGGAGAGAGTAGAACTGTTCCATAGGGTTTCCAAGGAACGGCGGGCAGCTACAATCTGCCGACCTTTTGGTTAGCAGCTCAGCTCTTAGCCACTTTGCCACCAGGGCACCATAAAATATATAGATATGTATAAATTATTTTATTTCACTGCCTACTTGTAACCAATAACCTCTTTAATCATGTTACCGTGCACTGTAGCTCGTATTGGTGTCCATTACACATGGTTGATGCTCAAACAGTCTTTGTTTCCTGGATAAGTTACACTGAAAGAAAATTTGAGAAGAGCTATGATTTGTCTTTTGTTTTTCATCCTCCACATAATCCTTCAGCCCTGTAAATGCAATAAGAATTCAATAATGCAGATTTATTGCATGTATAGTTACATAAAAGCTGATGACACGGCTTATAAGAACAGTCATGCAAACAGGTAAAAACAATGGACACATTTATAATAACCTCACTGAAGTAGGAGATAGTTCAGGCATGCCTCTCCCACTCCAGATGTTTGGAGTTTGTATTTCTTTGCACTCATTTCATTTCTCGTGTTGTGAACAACCAAGACCCCTGATTTTATTTAACATTTTGAACATGTTCAGTTTCCATCATATCATCATAGCTTGTAGCTAAAATCCTTTTGACTTGTTTTATTCCTGGCTAGTTTGGAGTATCATGGGGCATGAAGTTTAGCAATGGACCCCTAGTCAGGCACCCCAGACAGATATACAACCGCTGACCATTAGTAAGCTCTTTGGACACACAAGGCTGGTATGTATGGGTCTTGATTCTTCTTATTTCATGGACTTTTTTTCTCAGTAGCTGTGGAATTGCAAGCCTGTTAAATCCTAATCCCCAACTTAACATCTATCTGTTTTCTCTGCCAAGCCTCCTCTTTTTCATGAATCCTGGAATCTTTCCCCAAATGCAACCTCCTTGGCTGGTCTTTGACACTCAGCCAAGCTCTTGAAATTTTCTTCGCTAGGACAGCAAACGTATTTTTTACAATGATTGTCCATTGGCTATAGCCCTAAATTCATGGTCTACATGGAACCATGACAATGAATTCTATGCTTATGTCCTAGAACTAATTCTGTGTCATGCTCACTTGACTTTCTTTCCTCATAGGAGAATGTCTGCAATTATCAGGATCAAATTCACTGTGCTTTTCTGAACATTGCACATTTGACATAGAATTGCCTCACTGAACATTCGCTTTAGAGTCAATCAAGTTTCCACTGGTCCTAGTGTTTTACGTCAAGGTCTTTGGTAAAAATATTCAGAGATGAATATCTGTGTGCATATGATTTACTCAGGAGTACTCTTGTGAAAAACACAGTAAGGGAGGGGTGGGAGCAGAATTTGTCAGGGGGAAAAGTTAAATTTCAGAGTAGTTGCATGAGAGGGCTTGTCAAATTCAATGGAGGGCTCTGAAGCTGGGACAATTGTATTAGTTTCCTATGTCCACTGCGATAAAACACCACAAATCAGGTAGCATATAAAAAAGAAATATCACAGTGTCACAGTTCTGGAGACTGAAGTAAAAAACAGGGTATCGACCATGTTGATTCCAACTGTGGGTTCTGAAAGAGAATCAGTCCCATGTCTCTCCTATCTTCTGGTGGCTCCTGTCAATCTTTGCTATTCCATGACTTGCGGCTGCATCTGCCTCTGTTGTCACATGGTCACTCTTCCACTGTCTCTCTGTATCTGTGTATCTTTTCCTCTTATATGAGGACATTAGTCATATAGGATTAGGACCTATCCTACTTCAAAATGGCTTCATGTTACACTAGTTGGGAATATGTTCAAAGTCCTTAGTTCCAAACAGGGTCACATTCACCGGTATGGGAGTTAGTGCTTCAGCATATTTTTTTGCTGGACACAATTCAATCAAAAAAAAATTACGTGCCCCAAATTGAGCACCCCCCCAGACACACACACACAAAATTGCCATCAAGTCAATCCTGACTCATAACATCCCTATACAATAGAGGAGAATGGCCCCACAGAGTTTCCGAGAAGTGGCAGGTGGATTCAAACTGCCAACCTTTTGATTAAGCAGCTAAGCTTTTAACTACTGTACCACCAGGGCTCCTGAGGCCTCACAGGAGGGGGTCTATCCTTGGATGAGGCAATTTTCTTTTACACAAGAAAATTACTGGATGGGTCAGTTGTAAGCTATCAGCTGGGAATACTCCAGACATCAAGATGAATAGGTGCCTTGGTTCTAATTGAGAATCTAGGTGTTCTACAGCATCCGCTGACCCAGCTTCTTCCTCTTGCCATCAGGCAAGGTCACCTCATTTATTTCAATCAGACACATTCTATCTAGCAATGTGGACCTTGATGTCTTCATTTTTCTGTCATTGAGATTGAAACACAAAAATAAATGATACACAGAAATGAAACTGACTCAAAGGATTCTAACATGAAAAAAATATCAGTACCTCCCATGCTAACTCTACTCTGCCATGTTAGCATATGAAATATCTCTCTTATTTGTTTTTGTTTTATTTTTATGACTGGAATCTTGAGGTCAGGGGATTAAGAAGGCTAAAATAGAGCAAGAAGTTCTATAAGCAACATACCTAGCCTAAAAGAAATATTTCTTCACACTGGATTTGGCATACAGTCATTTTAGAATTACAGAACAGTTGCAAAAATAGTACAGAGAGTTTCTTCACACCACTCACCTAGATTTCCCTATTGCTACTATCTTACATAAATTAGTATGGTATGTTTGTCCTAAAAAATAAAAATAAAAAGTTTATCAAAATCAGTTGCCCTTGAGCTGATTCTGACTCATGACAGCCTCCTGTGTGTCAAAGTAAGACTGTGCTGCATAGGGTTTTTAATGACTAATTTTTCAGAAGTAGATTGCCAGGTCTTTCTTCAGAGGTATCTCCGGGTGTGTTCAAACTTCCAATCTTCCAGTTAACATCAGGTTGCGCTAACTCTATCACCCAGGGACTGTGATTAACTAAACTTTACACTTTAATTTGGGTTATTAGTTTTTTGCTAATGAGAACTTCTGTACAGTATCTCATTCAGAATACTACCACACACCAGGTTATCTTATCTTCTTATTCTCCTCTGGTCTGTAACTTGAACAGTTTTCATGAGTGCTTGTCAAGTATTTTGTAGAGTAGTACTCAATGTGTATTTGCCTCATGTTTTTCTCATGGTTAGATTTGGTGTTACAGGTTTTAAGGACAAATAACACAGAAGTGAAGTGTCTTTCTCACCATATAGATGAGGCGTGTATACTGTCAACATGACTTGTGACTTATAATGTTAACCTTGATTATCTGTCCAGAGTAGTGTTTGCCAAGTTTCTCCATGGTAGTTATTTTGTTCCTCTCTTTCTTACTCTACTCTTTGGAATTAAGTCACTAAGTGCTCCCTTCACCTCATTACTCAAGGAGTGAGAAGAGGGTCCAGCTGATTTTTAAAAGATTTTTTTTTCTTTTTCTCCAAAATGATTCTTTCTAGGCCATGATTAAACAGAATGAAAAGCTGGAATTTCTAGCTCTTCATTAATAAAGTATGCTCTGAAACATATAAATACAAGTGACTATTAGGGATACTGGGAAAAGAATATTTTGTACAGGGTCCAGAGTGAACATGCAGAAGTATAGTAAGTTCCTCTCCTTTTATGCCTTTTCCCTTGAATATAAGTCCTTTTATATAATTTACTAAGCAATCCATAGCTTTTTAAGTCTTAGGATAAATCACCTCTGGGCTGAGCTGTACAAGTTGAACATCCTGAGCTGTTAACGACTTTTCTAAAAGACGGTGCTTCCCTGAAAGAATCAGAGTAATCAAGCAAACACAGAGAGACCATGATTTAGTCTCAAATAGCAGAAAAAAAGCCTTTGTATTAATTTTCACTACACTTTAACCTACACCTAAATACACCTAAAATACGTCGATACATGATTTTCAATTAACTAAAGGCTTTTTTTTTTTTTTTTTTGTCAAAGCAGAGAAGGTTTACCTTCCTTTGTATTAGTAATACAGGGTTATGGCTGAGCTTTTTTTTTTTTTTCCCCCTTTGTACTTTTGTGGAAACATGATTAGGAACAAAACAAGGTATGAAAACACATGGGGGCTCAGAAAAATTACAGGAAAGTAACCTCGACACTTTAGAGGAATAGATTAATAACTGCAACTTTGGTCTTAAAACAGCTGCACATTGAGTCTCTGAACTTTTGTTTTTAAGTTCTCCTTTTAGATATTCCTGTTGGATATGTCAGAATAAAAGCCAATAGTATACAGCATTTAAGACACATAAAACAGTGAAAACTATAGCAATCTCCTCTAAATGGTAGATATGGGAATTAATCTTGCTAGTTGGTCACAAGGGTTTTATTATCTGTGTTCCCTAAAGTGCTGATCTACTTCATTTTGCTCCAACGCAAATCTGTTTCTGAGTGGATATAATGACATGGTCTCTGCAAATATAGGAAGCACTGGTTAAAAAGATAAAATGAAGTAGAAATGAATATCCAAAGAAATTGAAGTCATACATCAAGCCTTAGTTAATCTAAATAATGGCGCATTTTGATTTGAAGATTAGCACACATGCAACATACATAAATATGTGTGGCCTTGTTGAAAACAGTAATAGCAATAGCTAAAAGTCACAGAAGAGAAAAATGTGAAATACGAGAATTGGTTTCTATTACAAATGTAAACCAAACTGTGTCAAAATCACCCAAACATTTGGGAACATAAAGCTTTATATTTAGCAGTATTAATAAATTCTTTGGATTATCAAAGGGCCAAGAATTAAAAATCCCCATATTGTTATATTAAACCAGTTTTGATGCTCCCTCCACTTAGACAAAAACTAACTAAATAAAAGAATTTAGAAACCCATCATGCTAAAGCCTTCAATCACAAGCTGTGTTTTTAAGCTCATGTTGACAAATGAGGTAATTATTGCATTATTAAATGTATTGTCCATCAACCTGTACCTGTCATGTACTCATTTCAATTGTCCTTTCAAAATCTTTAGTCAGAATTCTGCTTTCATCAGTGTATACTCATCCTTAATATTGCTTCAGGGCTTTGAAAATATGAATTATCTCTGATTTATATTAATCCTAAAAAATAAATATGTGCTTAAGGAATTCCAGTTATTGAATGTAACCAAAAAAAAAAAAAAAACAGCACGGGTCTACAGGATCTCAGCTCTGTCTTCATATTATAATCTCGATAGAGATCCTCAATATCTCTAGTGTCTTATGAGTGAAAAGAGGCTGGAGAAGATTCTGTCTTGTCTTGAAGGCTGTGACAGCCATAAAAATATGCTATTATCAGCTTCTATTTTAGGGAACATAACTTACCCTCAGCTTCAGGTGTTACTTCTCTGGATCCACCAACACATTGATCCCAAGACCACACTTCCTGTGGGTTGCTCATGGCTGATGATTATACATGGTGAGGACACTAATGCAGTCCTATCATTTTAAGACAGAAAATTCCTTCAGTGGAAAACTTTGGCTTGAGGAGTCTTAATTGACTTAATCAAGCCTTCCTTGGAACTCTGCTGCAGTCCAAGATACTTGCTAACAAACACTCCTGCTTTCTCCTCTCCTTCAGAGTTGTCAGACCTGCAACTCAGTCTGATTTTTTCCTCTTTCCTTCTATGCCTCCTTCACCATTTTATATTTCACAGGCGTGTCCCCTAGTAAATCTCTTGTACATCTAATTCCATTTTAGAGTCTGCTTCTAGACCCACTATACCCACTCCTCGTTTATCAACATGGTTAAGTTCTAAAGATAATGGTTGTTATGTGACAATAGGCATTATGTGAAAATGGAAGAAGACTGCATTAGATCACAAAAAGACGGATGACTACATCATTACATAATGGTCAAATTACATCATTACATAACTATAAGTTATATCATTACATAACTGCCAAATTACATCATTATATAACTTCCAAATTACATCATTACATAACTGCCAAACCAGTGAAAATCATGACCCAGCCAAGCTGACACATAACCATAGCCTTCACAGCTAGGGTTACTCTCGCCTCACACCTCAGCATTCGCTGTAGCCAGATGTACATTGTTAGTGCACAAAATAGTCAGATATTAGATTTTTTACTATTGTCATAAGTATGAAAAGTCAGGTGAGATAGTCAATAAGAGAGGAGTAGTTCCACTCAAAAAGTCAGTGAAGATTTCTTCCGCTGGACTGATTAATTTTAAATACGACTCCCAGAGGCCATGAACTGGTTCATAAAACATTTTATGCACAATTACGCATTGAGCCAACTCAGGATGGCAGAAACCTTGTGTAACTGTGGAAAGAAAGAAGAACCCTAGTCAGAGGCTGAACTTCGTGTGGACTGCGGATCTGTAGTTTCTTTGCTGCGAATTAAATTTAGAATCTTGATATATAAAGTCACACTGACTGAAAACAGGCAGCGTCACACTGACTGAAAACAGGCAGCAAGTATGGCTGTAGGAATGAAACCTACTTTCCAAGTGGCCCTGATAAAATGGCTTTGGAGAAGTTCTCTATGCTTCATTTTAATCTTTAATAAATCATGAAGTTTATAGTAGATAATTATGGTCCCTTCCAGCTTTAACATTCAACAATTCTCTCTCTTTTTTTTTTTTTTTTTGCTTTATCAAAGGATAAAGAATTCAAGTGTCAGGTACATAAGATAAAATATCAATCTCAATTTACTAGATCCATTAATCATATTATTTCAATTTATTCATGAGAAAAATCTCTCTGGCTCTTTCATACACATACACACACACACACACAAAACACACATCAACTCCTAATTAAAAAACAAAACAAAATTTTGCCTCATCATGCTGGTGTCAGTATGTATGTAAATGTGTTCCATTATCTTATGGTGAAAGAAAATATGAGGCAGTGGAAAATCATCATTCATTGGAGATAGTAAAAAGAACTATGCTTTGGAAAATACGCTTGCCAGTTACAGGTTTCAGCTGGAATGATCTACTATTCTTTCAATTATATTTAAATCAAAATAGAAAATGAACAGAAAGTTAACCAGAAAATATCCTAATTAATATCTTAATTCCAAAACATACCTACTCCAAGGCATTCTCGTATAGCAATTTATATATATATATGTCTTTGCATTTAAAATATCAATATTGATATACTTGCAATTTAAAAAGGAAATGAAAAAGAAAAGTAAATTTGTGATCAGAAGATCAGAGATCTCAGAATTAAGAAACTGCAAGCATAAGAACAATTCCAACCAAATCACCAGTGTTTTTTTCATTAATACTGAGGGTCCTTCTTCAGTGTTGTCAAGATCAAGTTCCATTTTTCAAAGTTTAGCTACGAATAGTTTTGAAAAACAACATTTAAAAAGCCCTGGTGTAGCACCCTAGAATAGTCGGTGAATTTTCACTACTTCTATGCAATCATGAATATATTTATTCTCAGATTTTCATGATCTTAAAAATATACATATTTTCAAAACATGGCGTGAGACTCCAAAGGAACGATTTAGTGAAAGCTAAATTCCAAATACAGTTTTGTGGATATCTGTTCTGTTTTACTGCTACCAAGTGCTCCTTAGATACTAAAAAGAAAGATTTACCTGAGTAATCATCAGTACTAGGTCCACACACAATTTCCAACCAGTGATTTTTCTTGAATAACTCTCTCCGGAAAGGCCATGATGCACAGCCACTTTGATAGATTCTGTTATGAAGATAGAGAACAGTTATTCCTTCAGGCAGAAGGTGCCAAAGGCAAATATGTAACTGTAGCAAACCCAGAGGAGGGAAAAACAAAATACAATGACTCAAGTTTGGCAGAAACACTCAGGTCACACCTGAATAGAATATGAAATATAATTGAGTTTGATTTTATAGTCTGTTATCATACAATAAGGATAGTAAAATGAGTATACTGCCATCATAAAACAAGTTTAATGAAATAAGTCATATTCATTTAACACAAGAATACTGTAAACGTATTTTATCAGACAAATGACATACTTTTTTTCGCTGCAGAAACCAAGTAAAATATCATTTGTTAGCCAAGGGATTGCTACAAGTTATGCATCATTCAGGATTAGATTTTTAAATTAATTAATCTGCCAGTTTTTTAAACCTAATAAACTCAGAATTTTCAGAAATGTACTTTCAGGTTTATGAGAAATAGGATATCCTCAAAAAGAGTGAGTAAAGCTTTTTGATACCAGAGTTTTCTCTTAAACTTTTAAATAGTATCTTACCTACAGCACCTGGCTTAGGGCAAGGCCTAGAATGTAAATTCTTCTCACCAATGTTTGTTGGTTAATCATTTGCTTGATGTCTCTAAAGAACATTTGAAAGTACTTTTATTTTTTTTTTTTCCTTTTTAAATGTCCAACCTACAAAAAGTTTATATTGCCTTCATTAAGTTCATCCATTCATAATTACTTCTCTCATAAAATCAGTTGCTACCTATAATCAATACTCCAAAATATAAATTATGCTAAAAAACAAAAAGGAAAATGCAGAGGTAAGAGACTTAGGCCAACATTATGGGTAATATATTTTTTAAAAGTAAAATACTATTAAAACAGACTATATATTGATTGAGCAGCTACTCCTCACAAGAATACATTCATACATATATATATACTTACAAGTATATGTGTCTGTGTCTGTATCTGTATCTGTATATGACCGCTAACCAAAAGGTCAGCAGTTCGAATCCACCAGCCACTCCTTGGAAACCCTATGGGGCAGTTCTACGCTGATCTATAGGGTTGCTATGAGTCAGAATCAACTCGATGGCAATGGGTTATGGTGGGTATATGTATGTGTGTGTGTGTGCATATATATATGTTTGTTTTTTTAATATACATATAAAGCATCCCCCCACATGTCTGTCAGTTTGTCGTGCTGTGGGGGATGGGCGGTGTTGTGATGCTGGAAGCTATGCCATTGGTATTCAGATACCAACAGTGTCACCTATTGTTGTTGTTGTTGTTAGGTGCTGTCGAGTTGGTTCTGACTCATAGCGACCCTACGCACAACAGAACGAAACACTGCCCGGTCCTGCGCCATCCTTACAATCATTGTTATGCTTGAGCACATTGTTGCAGCCACTGTGTCAATCCACCTCATCGAGGGTCTTCCTCTTTTCCCCTGGCCCTGTACTCTGCCAAGCATGATGTCCTTCTCCAGGGACTGATCCCTCCTGACAACATGTCCAATGTATGTAAGACACAGTCTTGTCATGCTTGCTTCTAAGGAGCATTCTGGCCACACTTCTTCCAAGACAGATTTGTTCGTTCTTCTGGCAGTCCATGTTCTTCACCAACACCACGATTCAAAGCCATCAACTCTTTTTCAGTCTTCCTTTTCATTGTCCAGCCTTCACATGCATATGATGTCATTGAAAATACCATGGCTTGGGTCAGGAGCACCTTAGTCTTCAGTGTGACATCTTTGCTCTTCAACACTTTGAAGAGGTCCTTTGCAGCAGATTTGCCCAATGCAATGCGTCTTTTGATTTCTTGCCTGCTGCTTCCATGGGTGTTGATTGTGAGTCCAAGTAAAATGAAATCCTTGACAACATCAATCTTTTCTCCGTTTATCATGATGTTGCTCATTGGTCCAGTTGTGAGGATTTTTGTTTTCTTTATGTTGAGGTGTTATCCATACCGAAGGCTATGGTCTTTGATCTTCATTAGTAAGTGCTTCAAGTTTTCTTCACTTTGAGCAAGCAAGGTTGTGTCATCTGCATAATGCAGGTTGTTAATGAGTCTTCCTCCAATCCTGATGCCCCATTCTTCATATAGTTCAGCTTCTCGTATTATTTACTCAGCATACAGATTAAATAGGTATGGTGAAAGAATATAACCCTGGCACACACCTTTCCAGACTTTACACCAACCAGTATCCCCTTGTTCTGTCCAAACAACTGCCTCTTTTTTTTTTTTTGATAATTTTTATTGAGCTTTAAGTGAACATTTACTAATCAAGTCAGTCACATATAAGTTCATATACACCTTACTCCATACTCCCAATTACTCTCCCCCTAATGAGTCAGCCCTTCCAGTCTCTCCTTTCATGACAATTTTGCCAGTTTCTAACCCTCTCTACCCTCCCATCTCCCCTCCAGACAGGAGATGCCAACACAGTCTCAAGTGTCCACCTGATACAAGTAGCTCACTCTTCCTCAGCATCTCTCTCCTACACATTGTCCAGTCCCTTCCATGTCTGATGAGTTGTCTTCAGGGATGGTTCTGTCCTGGGCCAACAGAAGGTTTGGGGACCATGACCGCTGGGATTCCTCTAGTCTCAGTCAGACCATTAAGTCTGGTCTTTTATGAGAATTTGGAGTCTGCATCCCACTGTTCTCCTGCTCCCTAAGGGGTTCTCCGTTGTGCTCCCTGTCAGGGCAGTCATCGGTTGTGGCCGGGCACCATCTAGTTCTTCTGGTCTCAGGATGATGTAGGTCTCTGGTTCATGTGGCCCTTTCTGTCTCTTGGGCTCATAGTTGTCATGTGACCTTGGTGTTCTTCATTCTCCTTTGATCCAGGTGTGTTGAGACCAATTGATGCATCTTAGATGGCCGCTTGTTAGCATTTAAGACCCCAGACGCCACATTTCAAAGTGGGATGCAGAATGTTTTCATAATAGAATTATTTTGCCAATTGACTTAGAAGTCCCCTTAAGCCATAGTCCCCAAACCCCTGCCCTTGCTCCGCTGACCTTTGAAGCATTCATTTTATCCCAGAAACTTCTTTGCTTTTGGTCCAGTTCAGTTGAGCTGACCTTCCATGTATTGAGTATTGTCCTTCCCTTCACCTAAGGCAGTTCTTATCTACTAACTAATCAGTAAATAACCCTCTCCCAACCTCGCTCCCTCCCCTCCTCGTAACCACAAAAGTATGTGTTCTTCTCAGTTTATACTATTTCTCAAGATCTTATAATAGTGGTCTTATACAATATTTGTCCTTTTGCCTCTGATTAATTTCCACAACTGCCTCTTAATCTATGTAAAGGTTCCTCATGAGCACAATTAAGTGTTCTGGAATTCCCATTCCTTGCAATGTTACCCATAATTTGTTATGATCCACACAGCCGAATGCCTTTGCATAGTCAATAAAACACAGGTAAACATCCTTCTGGTATTCTCTGCTTTCAACCAGGATCCATTTGACATCAGCAATGATATCCCTGGTTCCACGTCCTCTTCTGAAACTGGTCTGAATTTCTGGCAGTTCCCTGTCGATATACTGCTGCAGCCATTTTTGAATGATCTTCAGCAGAATTTTGTTTGCGTGTGATATTAATGATATTGTTCTATAATTTCCACATTCGGTTGGATCGCCTTTCTTGGGAATAGGCATAAATATGGATCTCTTCCAGTCAGTTGGCCAGGAAGCTGTCTTCCATATTTCTTGGCATAGAGGAGTGAGCACCTCCAGTGCTGCATCTGTTTGTTGAAACATCTCAATTGATATTCCATCAATTCCTGGCGCCTTGTTTTTCACCAGTGCCTTCAGAGCAGCTTGGACTTCTTCCTTCAGCACCATCAGTTCCTGATCATATACCACCTCTTGAAATGGTTGAACATCGACTAATTCTTTTTGGTATAATGTCTCTGTGTATTCCTTCCATCTTCTTTTGATGCTTCCTGCATCATTTAATATTTTCCCCATGGGATCCTTCACTATTGCAACTCAAGGCTTGAATTTTTTCTTCAATTCTTTCAGCTTGAGAAATGCCGAGCGTGTTTGTCCCTTTTGGTTTTCCATCTCCAGCTCTTTGCACATGTCATTATAATACTTCACTTTGTCTTCTTGAGAGGCCCCTTGAAATCTTCTGTTCAGTTCTTTTACTTCATCAATTCTTCCTTTTGCTTTAACTGCTCGACGCTCAAGAGCAAATTTCAGAGTCTCCTCTGACATCCGTCTTGGTCTTTTCTTTCTTTCCTGTCTTTTCAGTGACCTTTTGTTTTCTTCATGGATGATGTCCTTGATGTCATTCCACAGCTCGTCTGGTCTGTGGTCAGTAGTGTTCAATGTGTCAAATCTATTCCTGAGATGGTCTCTAAATTCAGGTAGGATATATTCAAGGTCATATTTTGGCTCTCGTGGACTTGCCCTGATTTTCTTCAGTTTCAGCTTGAACTTGCATATGAACATTGATGGTCTGTTCCACAGTTGGCCCCTGGCCTTGTTCTGACTGATGATATTGAGCGTTTCTATCATCTCTTTCCACAGATGTAGTTAATTTGATTTCTGTGTGTTCCATCTGGCGAGGTCCATGTGTATAGTCACCGTTTATGTTGGTGAAAGAAGGTATTTGCAATGAAGAGGTTGTTGGTTTGCAAAATTCTATCATTTGATCTCCAGCATTGTTTCTATCACCAAGGCCATATTTTCCAACTACTGATCTTCCTTCTTTGTTTCCAGCTTTTGCATTCCAATTGCCAGTAATTATCAATGCATCTTGATTGCATGTTTGGTCAATTTCAGACTGCAGCAGCCAATGAAAATCTTCTATTTCTTCATCTGTAGCCCTAGTGGTTGGTGCATAAATTTGGATAATAGTTGTATTAGCTGATCTTCCTTATAGGCATCTGGATATTATCCTATCACTGACAGCATTGTACTTCAGGATAGATCTTGAAACATTCTTTTTGACGATGAGTGCAACACAACTCGTCTTCAAGTTGTCATTCCCAGCATAGTAGACTATGTGATTGTCCAATTCAAAATGGCCAATACCAGTCCATTTCAGCTCACTAATCCCTAGGATATCGATGTTTATGTGTTCCATTTCATTTTTGATGATTTCTAATTTTCCTATATTCATACTTCATACATTCCAGGCTCTGATTATTAATGGATGTTTGCAGCTGTTTCGTCTCATTTTGAGTCATGCCACATCAGCAAATGAAGGTCCTGAAAGCTTTACTCCATCCACGTCATTAAGACCGACTCTACTTTGAGGAGGGAGCTCTTCTCCAGTCATCTTTTGAGTGCCTTCCAACCTGGTGAGCTCATCTTCCAGCACTATATCAGGCAATGTTCTGCTGCTATTCATAAGGTTTTCACTGGCTAATGCTTTTCAGAAGTAGACTGCCAGGCCCTTCTTCCTAGTCTGTCTTAGTCTGGAAGCTCAGCTGATACTTGTCCTCCATTGGTGACCCTGCTGGTATCTGAATACTGGTGGCATAGCTTCCAGCATCACAGCAACACACAAACCCCCACAGTACGACAAACTGACAAACACGTGGAGGGTGTCACCTATAATGGACAGTTTTCAGCTGAAATTCCAGACTAAGACGGAGAAGAAGAACCTGGTGGTCTACTTCTGAAAAAAATTAGCCAGAGAAAACTTTATGGATAGCAGCCAAACATTGTCTGATTAATGCTGGAAGATGAACCCCTCAGGTTGGAAGGCTCTGAAAATGCAACTGTGGAAGAGCTGCCTCCACAAGGAGAATTAACCTTGCTGACATGGATGGAGTCAAGCTTTTGGGACATTCATTTACTGATGTGTCCTGACTCAAAATGAGAAAAAAGAACTGCAAACATCAGTTAATAATCTTAATGTGGAATGTATGAACTATGAATCTAGGAAAATTGGAAATAGTCAAAAATGAAATAGAATGCATAAACATTGATATGCTAGGCATCAGTGAGCCTAAATGACCTGGTATTGACCATTATGAATCAGACAATCATATGGTCTACTATTCCAGGAATACAAGATTGAACAAGAATGGCATGGCATTCATTGTCAAAAAAAAAAACTCTCAAGGTTTATCCCAGAGTACAATGCTGTCAGTGATAGGAAGGAAGGGCACTTAACATGAAAATTATTCAAATTTATGCAGCAACCTGTAAGGCCAAAGATAAAGAAATTGAAGATTTTTGCCAACTTCCTTAGTCTGAAATTGATCAAACATGCAATCAAAATGCACTGACAATTACTGATGATTGGAATGTGAAAGTTGGAAATGAAGAAGGATTGAGAGATGGAAAATAAAGCCTTGGTGACAGAAATAAGGCTGAAGATGACATGATAGAAATTCGTAAGACCAAAGGCTTTTTCATTGCAAATACCTTTTTTTCAGCAATATAAACGGTGACTATACACCTGGACCTCACTGGATAGAATACACAGGAATTAGATAGACTACATCTGTGGAAAGAGACAATGGAACAGTTCAATGTCATCAGTTATAGCAAGGCCAGAGGCTGGCTGTGGAACAGGTCATCAATTGCTCATATACAAGTTCCAGTTGAAGCTGAAAAAAATTAGAACTAGTCCACAAGAGCCAAAGTAAGTAAGACCTTGAGTATATCGCACCTGAAGTTAGAGACCATCTCAAGTATTGATTTGAGGCATTGAACACTAATGACTGAGGACCAGACAAGATGTGGAACGACATCAAGGACTTCATACATAAAGAAAGGAAGAGGTCATTAAAAAGACAGGAAAGAAAGAAAAGACTAAAAGGACATCAGAGGAGATTCTGAAAGTTGCTCTTGAATGTTGAGTAGCTAAACTGAAAGGAAGAAATGATGAAATAAAAGAGCTGAAAAGAAGATTTCAAACTGCAGCTAAAAGAAGACAAAGTGTTATAAAGAAATGAGCAATGACCTGGGGATAGAAAACCTAAAGGGAAGAACATGCTCTGTATTTCTCAAGCGAAGTAACTGAAGAAAAAACTCAAGCCTAGAGCTGCAATACTGAAGGATTCTACAGGGAAAACACTAAAAGAAGCAGTAAGCATTAAGAGAAGACGGAAGAAATACACCGAATCACTGTACTGAAAAGAATTGGTCAAAATACAATCATTTCATGAGGTACCATACGATCAAGAGCCAATGGTACTGAAAGAACAGGTTCAAGCTACACTGAAAGCATTGGTGAAAAACAAGGCTCCAGGAATTATCAGAATGCCAACTGAGATGTTTCAAAAAATTGATAGAGAACTGGAAGTTCTCCCTTGTCTATGTGAGAAATTTGGAAGACAGCTATCTGGCCAACAGACTGAAAGAGATCCATATTTTTGCCCATTCCAAAGACAGGTGATCCAACAGAATGTGGAAATTATGGAACAATGTCATCAATATCACACGCCAGTAAAATTTTGCTGAAAATCATACAAAAGCAATTGCAGCAGTATGTTGACAGGGAGCTGCCTGAAATTCAAGCTGGACTCAGGAGAACACATGGAACAAGGGCTATCACTGCTGATGGCAGATAGATCATGGCTGAAAGCGGAGAATACCAGAAATTTGTTTATTTGTGTTTTATTGATTATGCAAAATCATTCCACTGTGTGGATCATAGGAAATCACGGATAGCATTGCGAAGAATGGGAATTCCAGAACACTTAATTGTGCTCATGAGGAACCTGTACTTAGACAAAGAGGAAGTCATTCAAACAGAACAAGGGAATATTGCGTAGTTTAAGTCAGAAAAGGTGTGTGTCAGGGTTGTGTCCTTTCACCGTATTCAGTCAAACTGTACACTGAGCAAATAATCTAAGAATCCAGATTATATGAAGAAGAACAGGGCATTGGGACTTGGGGAAGACTCATTAACAACCTGCATTATGCAGGAGACACAAACCTTGCTTGCTGAAAATGAAGAAGACTTGAAGCACTTACTGATGAAGATCAAATATCACAGCCTTAGTATGGATTACACCTCAACATAAGGAAAACAAAAGCCCTCACAACTGGACCAATAAGCAACATCAGGATAAGTGGAGAAAAGATTGAAGTTGTCAAGGATTTCATTTTACTTGGATCTACAATCAACTCCCATGGAAGCAGCAGTCAAGAAATCAAAAGACGTGCGGTATTGGGCAAATCTACAAAAGAAGTCTTAAAAGTGTTAAAAAGCAATGATGCCACTTTAAGGACTAAGGTACGTCTGACCCAAGTCATGGTGTTTTCAATTGCCTCATATTCGTGTGAAAGCTGGACCATGAATAAGGAAGACAGAAGAAGAATCAATGCCTTTGAATCACGGTGTTGGCGAAGAATATTGACTACACTGTGGACTACCAGAAGAACGAACAAATCTGTCTTGGAAGAAGTACAACCAGAATGCTCCTTAGAAGTGAGGATGGCAAGACTTCATTTCACATACTTTGGACATGTTATCAAAAGGGACCAATTCCAAGGGAGAAGGACTTCGGGCTTGGTAAAGTAGAAGGTCAGCAATAAAGTGGAAGACCCTCAATGAAATGAATTGACACAGTGACAGTAACAATTGGGTTCAAGCATAACAACAATCGTAAGGATGGCATAGGACCTTGCAGTGTTTCCCTCTGTTGTTCTTAGGGTTGCTATGAATCAGAACTGACTAGACAGCACCTAACAAGAACTAAAACATAGGCCAGTTATGTAACAGGGCCAAATTGTAACTTCAAAGTTATCAGCAATTTATTGCTAATTAGCCAAAAAAAGAAACCTGTTGCTGTCAAGTTAATTCTGACCCATAGGGACTCTATAGGACATAGCTGAACTGCCCCATAGGGTTTCCAAGGAGTGGCTGGTGGATTTGAACTGCTGACCTTTTGGTTAGCAGCTGAGCTCTTAACCACTGTGCCACCAAGTCTCCTTATTTCTATTATTAAAAGTAAATTCTAGACTTTACATTTTGCTGTTGTAAAATATATATATATAATATATATCTGTTTTTCTGTCTGGAAGCTGAAGTTTATCTCTGGACAAACAGATCCTCCCTTCATTAGGAACTAAACAACAACTTTGGTAAGCCAACAGAAGCAGTCAGTTATAATTCTTGGGGAACTCGTAACTGGTATCTGAGAAAGATGTGTCATGTATTGTGACTGACTAACTTGTCCCTGGGTCACATAAAATATTCGGAGTCAGCCTAGTGGTCTGCCCTGAAGGAAGTGGTGATTTCTGAAATCAGTGATTCAGGAACAAAACCAAGAAAGCAGGCTTGCATCTATGGAGAGACTCTTCTCTCTCTGGGTTTGAGTGTTAGACCTTGCACCCCAGAGAAGGACGAAAATGTAGAAGTGAATGCATACGCTGACCCTTAAGAGATGGTGGGAGGCTAGAGGAAGGGGAGGGAGTAATGGAGCAAAGAACAGTAAGGAATACTGGTGGAGGAGAAACAGTGAAAGAGAGCAACCAGTTTTGGTTTTTGCCTTTATTTTTTTTATTAAAACTCCATTCTAATATTTCTATTTTTTTCAGTAAGATATTTTTGTTTATTTTATATTATTTATTTATTCTTCTATTACAGCCTCACTTTGGCTTTGGGGAATGTGTGTTTGTGTGTGGAGGTGGGGAGGGTTAAGGAAGGAGGATTTAAGCTGTGACATTGCTTTTGATATAATAATATGTGCTCGAGGTCACTGCCTGGGGAGATGGTTTTGAAAGAGTGAAAAGTGATTACCAGAAAAGCTCTGAGTAGGAGTGTCAAGCCAGAGGTGAAAAGCAATTACTTAGGATGGATTTGTTGGAGATGTAAACATTCCTGGGACAAGTCAAAATTACCAAGGCCAAGACCCCATAAAAGTCAGGGACTTACAGCCATCAGAAGGGACGTAACCGAGGCCCTGTTTTACATTATCTAGTTTATAAAGGCAAGGGTGACTGACCTCTGAGGGCATGAGGAATGGGGCATTCAGTTTTGACTTGCAAGATGTTAGACAGAAGAGTAAGACACAGGCAGCCTTTTGCCCTATAGCTTTCCTACCAATTGCCAGTATTTTCCAGAAACTTAAGCAATATGGAGACCCTGAGATCAATCTGTGGGAGGAATTATGAAACCCATTGCAATGTAGTTAATTCCAGCTTTGTTTATTCTATCACTAGTGTATTACTCTGAAATAGCTTTATCACTTAAATTAGGATTATAAGGGAAGGCATGGAGCTTGAAAAACTGCAATATTGTGTTTCGTTTTGCTTTGTTTTCTTTTACTGTGCGGCAGAATCAATGCTGGTGAATAAAACTTTTGACCTGGACTCACATTGAAAATGTGTCAGGTCAGCAAGCCTCATCAGCTACAGATAAGAGGTCTCCTTTGCTTTAGACAAAATTCTTCTAAGTGTGTTGCTGTCTATACGTTTTAATCTTTTTTTTTTTTTTTCCTAATCCCCTCCTATACTATATGTCTTAGGCAGGTAGCTTAGTTTCAAGCTCCTAAACCCATTTTCTTGTCATTCCCAGTGGGGCATGGATTCTTGTCACTGGCAAGGAACTCTGATATAAAATGAGAGAACAATAAAATCCTGGAAATAAATCTATTGATTTCAAATCAACTTCTAAGGTGATAATACCTTATATAACACCACAGTAATAAATAGGTATGATTCTGTGAATACAAGTTATTACTTCCATTTGGTCTCAAGGTATGTTGAATCATTGAAAAGAACAAATTAACTTTAATGTCTAAAAAAAGAAAAAAAAAAAAGTCTAGGGGTTGAAAAAATACACAATGTAGTCAGGGAAATTGCAGCAAGTGAAAATACTTTTTTGGGAAACTATAAATATGTCCCCAAAAAATCATTGATAAGATTGTAATAGTGCTTAAAAAACTTAAAAAAATTTTGTTAATTAAGACTACAATTATTGGGAATATGATACATATCATGTAAGAGTGTATCTTGAATATGACTTTTTACTTTAGGTCTTCTAATCATTAGAAACAAGTTATGCTGTACATGAGAAATTTTTTTTTAATTTTTTGAAGTTTTTATTTTAAAATAATTATACTCTTACAGGGAAATTAAAAGAATAATAAAGGAGGAGGAGTCAACATGGTGCTATAGACAGAAGCACCATGCCCTCCCTCCACAACAAAGACCTGAAAAACTGAGTAAAACAGAAACAAACATCAATCCTGGAGCCTTAAGTGTCAAATGAAGAGATAAAGAACTCAACCAAGCACTGAATGGAGTAAGAAAATAACAGAGACCAGAGAGCTAGGAGAAATATGGGGTGGAGGTCCCTTATCAGCTAACACAGCACGGATTTACCATCTTGGACTCCTGTTGGAGATCAGCAGCCAGGGAGTATGTGAAAGCAGCTTTGCAGAGCTCCCATCAGGAGACAGAACACCCAGTAACCAGCAATGCACACTTTCCCGCCCCCAGCCTTCCTCCCCCTGCTTGGCCTCTGCAGCTGCCCAGTGGGCCGCAGTTGCTCAGTGGGGAAATGCCGGCTCCCTGCTGCTTAGATTGCCCTGCCTGCACTGTCTGGCTGCTGTAGTCCCATTTCTTTGTTGCTGCTGTTACATTTTTCAGCTTCTTTTGGTTTCTTCCCTGTTTCTCACATCCTCCCCCTCCTTTTTCTCAAATACCTTTATTTCTTGGTTTCTCGTCTCTCTCTAATTACCTTCTTTTCCTGTCTCTTGAATACCTGGTGCTGTGAGCCATTTCCACCCCTTCTAGGTGGGTTGTATCATGTGGCTTGGGAGCCATTTCTCCATTCTGTGCAGCCATGTTGGTGGGATCCCTGGGGGCATTTCTTTTTTTATATTTTTATTTTTTTAATTATTTTTCTTGTTTCCTTTTCATTTTTATTCATTTCTCAGTTTCTTGTTTCTCTCTACTTTCCTTCTTTCCCTGTCTCCTCAATACCTGGTACTGTGTACCGTCTCCACCAATTCTAGATGGGCTGTGCCCCAAGGCCTGGGAGCCACTTCCCTGGTCTCCAGTGAGATCCCTGGGGGCATTTCCTTTTCCTTTCTTTATTTTTTCTTTTCTCCTTTTTTTTCCTTCATATCTCAGCTTCTCATCAACCTGTACTTTCCTTCTTTTCCTGTCTCCTGAATACCTGGCACTGTGTGCCATTCCAGCCCTTCTAAGGGCTGTGTTCCAAGGCCTAGGAGCCACTTGCCCAGTTGCTGGTGGGATCACTGGGGGCATTTTTTTAAAAAAAATTATGTATTTATTTTTTCTCTTTTCCTTTTTGTTTTTCTTCTTTTCTTGATTTCTTGTCTCTCCACTCCAACAGTAGGCTCCCTCAGTACTTTTTTTTTTTTTTGGCTCCTGTTTCTCTCTCCTCTCTCTCTTCTTTCCCATATCCAACTTAGCTCCACACAGCACAACCTCCCCCCTCCCTCCTACCTATCCACACCATGTGCTGAACAGCACACCTCTGAGCAGCACAGGTACGGCCTACTGGAACTTGCCCTGCACTGATCTCCAGCCAACCCTCTTGGCCCCAGTACTTGCCACAAACAACTCATCCCAGCTCCTCCCTTCAGCTGGATCTGCCCTGCTACACCATAGCTGAACAATTGGCCCTGCCCATTGGACAAGGAGGTGAAAAGTATTGTGCCTACAGAAGAGCAAACAACAAAGAACTCAGCCCGCCTGCTCATACATAACCAAATAAAACAAAAAAATCAGGATAAAAAAAATCTACAATCAACAAATGAAGAAGATAACTACTGAATGTCCCAAAGACTGCAGACAATATCAAAACATATTAAAAAAAAAAAAAAAAAAGAACAGGATGGTTCCAGTAGGCGTCCAAAATAATACACCAGATAACTTTCCAGAAGAAGAAAAGGCACTGGAGCTACCTGATATGGAACTCAAATCTCTAATATTCAGAACTATCCAAGAGTTGAAGCATGAAGCAAACAAAAACAAGGAAAATATAGACAAATTCATTAAAAAGGCAGACAAAATCATGGAAAATACAAGCAAAACAATAGAAGAATTCAGGAAAATTATACAGGAAGGAAATGTCAAAATAAATTCACAACTAGAAATCATACAAAAACAAAAATTAGAAATCCAAGAAAAACAGCAAGATTTCAGAAATGGACAGTATTATAGAATGTCTGAGTAGCAGGGTTGAAACAATGGAAGACATGATTAGTGAAATTGAAGACAAATACTTGTATACCATTCCGTTTGAGGAAAAATCAGAAAAAAAGAATGAAGATAAATGAAGAAACCTTGAGAATTATGTGGGATACAATTGGAGTTCCAGAACAGGGGGAGAAAATGGAAAACACAGAGAGGATCATTGAAGAATTGCTGACAGAACACTTCCTTAATTTCATGAAAGATGAAAAACTGCCCATTCAAGAAGCTGAAGAACCCCGTATAGGATAGATCCTAAAAGAAAATCACAAATGTATATCATAATCACACTCACTAAAACCAAAGGCAAAGAAAGAATCCTGAGAGTAGCTCAAGGAAAATGAAAAGTCACATGTAGAGAGGAAAAAATAAGCCTAAACTCTGATTACTCAGCAGAAACCATGCAGGCAAGAAGGCAATGGGATGACATATATAAAACCTTGAAAGAAAAAAATTGTCATTAAAAGCAAATACCATTAAAATATTATTTAGGAATTACATGTTTGATCTTCTAGAGTTGTCAAACATCTCATTATTTGTTTTTATTTTTTAGTAATTATTATTTAAAGTATTTTTTTTTTTATGTAACAAAATGACCATTTTCTTACTGAAATATACGCAGAACATATTTCTTTGCCTGGTGATATTCAAGTGCAGAGAAGAAAAATAAAACCAGTTCTAAAAAAAAAAAAAAATTTTTTTTCTAAAGCCACTTAAAAATACACTTTAAATATTTATTTAATTTTTTAAATCAGAGTTGTCAAATGTATTATATGTTTTATATTATATGTTTTAATATCTTATTATTGTTCTTTTCTTGGCAATAAAAAAATTAAGAGACAGAAAATGAAGTTGTTTTATACTGAAATGAAAACATCAAAGGTGTTATTGATCTGTTCGCATCACATGAAAACAGCAT
Organism: Elephas maximus indicus; assembly: GCF_024166365.1. Lineage (NCBI taxonomy): Eukaryota > Metazoa > Chordata > Mammalia > Proboscidea > Elephantidae > Elephas > Elephas maximus. The sequence continues at coordinate 37,907,882 of NC_064836.1, read as the reverse complement.
TGATTGTGGACCAGACAAATATTTGGCAATCAAGAATAAGTTCAGAGTAATTTTAGAAGATGTGAGCTGGTCTAAGTCAGCAAACAGAAGGGAACAGTTTTTCTAAAGAGGACTTGCAGTTGATATTCCCTCTGAAATAGTAATTCCAGAAGCCATCAAACTTACAGATGCATCCTCACTCTAGTGTACATTTGGGGGTATCAGTTCAGAGGTTGTACCCCGGTTAGACCTCTGCTTTGTGAAGAGAGTTATGCATTCCCTTTACAGACTGATTCTGAAACTTCTCTAAGCACTCTTATGCCAGATAAAATCTTTTTTTCCTAGAAGTATTCATCCTCAACCTTCAAGTCTTTCAAACATAAACACTACCTTGCATTTATTTTTCTAAAATTAAAACTATTGTTTAATCCTGCCATGTTTTCTTAAATTTTTTGTACAGTTGTTTAATCCTGCCATGTTTTTTCTTAATTTTGTGCATAATAATTGAATATATATAAAGAGACAGAAAGGCAGAGAGAGAGGGAGTGAAGAGAGAAAATATTATAATCTAGAAACCCACCTCAGTCTTAAATGAATAAACCAAGCCTTTAAATATTCTCCACTTATTTTCTCTGCTGTCTCTTATTTGTGTGGCAAATAGCACGCAAGTATATACATATTTTAATAAGGCTTTACTTACCTAAACTTTTAACACATTTTTACATGTTTATACATGAATATATTTTAATCACCTAGAATTGACGTTTGTACACTGTATGACATAGATATAAATTTCTTTTATTTAAATGAATAACTATGAAAAAAATAAAATAAAATAATGAATGGTCCACGCTTGATAGCTGATTAGAATTGACCTTTTAATATTTAATTTTATACTGCAGACAAACTACTGATTATAAACTACTATTTTATTTCTTTAATTAATTTGCACCGATACCATACGTACTGAGTCATTTTTTTCTCACAGTACACTTGTTTAGTTATTAGCTTTCAGAGTGTTTTTACAACTGATCAAGTAAGTTCTCACTCTTTTCTTTTTCAAAACAGTTTTTTCTAGTGTATTTTTTCTGCCTTATGAATATCACCCCTTTTTTTTTCTGGGTTTTTTATGAATATCAGCATCATAACAAGGTCTACAAGGTTTCTTTTGGAATTCTAAAAAACATTTAATTACACATTATATATTGTTGAGGAGAAGATTGATGTATTTACAAATTAAATTCTTTCTAGTCACTACCATGGTATATCTTATTTAATCAATGTGTTTTTTGTCTTTTACTATTTTTTTCTGATCTTTTAATATGAATATTACACAATTTATGTTGTTTATTCCTAGAATAATTGTGGATTTTTATGTGCATAAGATCTTTCTATGAAATACTGTAGTTAAAGACTTTTTATTGGAAGTTTTTTTTTTTTTTGTACATTGATTTTGTATCTGACTGCTTGGCTAAACAAACTTATCAGTTCTAATATTGTGGCATGTTACTATTTTTTTAAATGATCATGTTACATGAAAATAGTGAGAATTTAACCAAATGGCCAGAATAAGTAAAAAGGAATTTCAACAGGAAGCCAAATAGAACTGCAATTGGTTGTTAAGTCATTATTTGTGGAAATTTGATTAACTAGTTGAATAACCACTAATTACCATGGCATTTTGTCCCATAGTTATAATTAAAGAAGTTATACAGGAAATAAGAAGGTATGCTAAGTAAATGTTACTTAATAACACAAAGTGATACATTTATACACAGATCATTTAATCCCTCCTTTTTTTTTTTTTTTTTTACATCATTTACAAAAGTTTACCTCAGAGGTGCCTTAGTCTCCTCTCCGGTAAATGTTATTCTACATAAACCATTGCCAGGAAATTAAGTTTTTCTTCTGTGTGAGTGCTTATATGTCTACATACCCAGTGCCATCGAGTCGATTCTGACTCATAGCAACCCTATGGGACAGAGTAGAACTGCCTCATAGAGTTTCCAAGGAACGCCTGGTGGATTCGAACTTCCAACCCTTAGGTTAATGGCCGTAGCACTTAACCACTTCGCCACCAGGGTTTCTCCATGCACTATATATTGCAAATTTTTATTCTTATTTTGATAAAATGAAAAATAATAACTAGCAATATGAGGAAAGATGAAGAGATACAAGCCTATGTGCAAAGTTCCTTCTGCCGTTTCCATCTTTATTAGCCAATGTCTTCAGTGAAAATGATTATCCTAAGAAGCTCTAAATGTGTTCCAATTGTGTAAAAAAGATCAACAAATGAGACATTTATGACATCCCTGTAATTTGAAAAACATAGCCCCTCCAAATTTTGTAGCTCAGTTGAAAAAATAGATTGTTTGTCTAATAGTGTCTTGCATTTAATTTTGTGGAGAAAGCATGCTGACTTATTGGATGTTGCCCCATTTAGTACTGAAGATTATTTCCAATTTCAAGATCATTTATAGAACTAATTACAATCATTTAGAAGATTGCTGTGTTAGTTGTTATGGTAAGCTCATGTAACTAATTATTAGTCCGTATAAATTGAAAATATTTATAAGAAGGGTGATTTTCTAAGCTGCCTCTTTATAGCTGGGAGAAAGGACTATGTAATACGGAAAGATCCATTCTGCTCAGTGAGCTTTCCTCTGACCTAAAAATCATAAAATTATACAAAAAAAAAAAAAAAAACCATGACAATGGATTTCCTACAAATTATCCTTTGCATAATTAACATCAAATACAGTAAGTCCCCGGGTTACAAATGTCAAAATTACAGACAACTCGTACCTGCCCTTTAAAGTTATGTAAATTTTCCCTCACTGAGAAATGATTGAACCAACTCCTTCTTGTAACAAATTCTCCTTTGCCATCACTTTCACTTGTTGCACGTGCAGCTTTTAAATCACTGAAAAGACTTGGAGCCTTTTCTTGTGCTAAAGTAAGGTGAAATAAGAACTGTATGCACCTGTTCTGACGTACCTACAAGTTCAACTTAAAGGCATACTTAGAGATGGATTTCATTCATAACCCAGAGACTGCCTGTAGGCACTTTCCTGGGTGTCTTAGCTCCCTAGTGGTGCTGTGACAGAAATTCCACAAGTAGGTAGCTTTAAAGAATAGAGACTTATTTTCTCACAGCTCTAGAGGCAAAAAGTCTAAGTCAGATTCTCAGCCACGTGGATTCCATCCTTGTAGGTGGTCCCAGAATCCCCTTAGTTGTTTGGCTTGCAGGTGATCCTCACATGTTATCTGTCTCCCTCTCCCCGCAACCTCACTCTGCATGTGTATATCTCTGTGACTAAATTTCTCTTTTTATAACTCAGAAGTGATTCATTTTAGAACACACCATACACTGATGTGGCCTCATTAACATTACAAAGAAAACCCTATTGCCAAACAGAATTACATTCACAGGTATAGAGGTTAGGATTCTAACATATATTTTAGAGGGGGCATAATTCAATTCATAAGACTGGAGAAGGAATATATCAAGTGTATGCTATTTAGCAGAAACCCTGTTAGTGTAATGGTTAAGAGCTACGGCTGCTAACCATAGGTTGGCAGTTCGAATCCACCCGGCGCTCCTTGGAAACTCTATGGGGCAGTTCTACTCTGTCCTATAGGGTCACTATCAGTCAGAATGGACTCGACGGCAATGGGTTTGATTTATTTACTTTTTTCTTTTTTGGTTTAGGTTATTTACCAAAATATTTACACCTTCTCCTCACGTATGGACATGGTTAGTTTCCAAAGATAAGTTCATTATACAAAATCAGTGTTTTACAAAAATGGAGGGTGACCACATGGATCACAAAATGAGGAATGACTATATCATCACATAATTGTTAAATTACATCATTACATAGGTGCCAAATTGCATCTTTATGTAACTGCCAAATTACAGAGAATCATGGCCCAGCCACGTTGGCCCAGAACCTTAACCATCACAGGCAGTGTTACTCTCATCTCACACCTCAGCATTCCTGACTGCCCAACCTCTGTCATTAATGCACAAAATAATCTGATTATAGATTTCTTACTATTGTCGTAAATGTGAAATGTGAGATGACGAGATGGTCAATAAGTGAGAGAAGGTTTACTAAAATCAAGAAAACTCACATCTATTGTTTCAGCCCCTAGCAATAATAAATAGTGTTCATTTGAAGTCATCTGTTCTCCACAGGAGTACCTCTATTATTATCTAGTACCTGGCATCATCAGTATCACCTGGGAGCTTCTAGGAAATGCTGAATCTCAGACCTTCTGAATCAGAAACTCTGAAGTAGAGCCCAGCAATTTGTGCTTTGACAGTCCTTCCAGGAGATTCTGAGGAACAGTAAAGTTTGTGAACCACAGCAGTAGGTGATTATCCATTTCTTAAAGGTGTTAACATTCTAGAGGGAAAGATATAAATAAATATAAATAAATGGGCAACTAACCTAGAATGGAGGTTAACATATTACTTCTGAAAGAACATAATATGGAAGAAAAGAAAAATCTTCCGAGCCCATTGTGGGATGGACTTTCTTTGACAGGTTTATTACAGTGAATGTAATAATAGCTACCATTTAATCTAACCCTTTCCAATACCTAGCACCCAGAGACTGTTTTTGCTAGTTCTCAAAATAGCACAGTAGTTTTCAGTTGACGTATGTGATGAGGACGCAAAGGAGTTTAAAAATGTATTAATTGTCCAAGTCCTCACACCTATAAATACAAGTTAGTGTCCAACCCATAATTATTCCCCTACCCGCCACTCCCCAACCTACACTCTTTCTGCCAGACTTCAGTGCCTCCTATTTGGGACAAACTTATTACAACCTACAAAGCAACTAAAGCAGACTGTTCAGATGAGACACTTGTTTATGTTTCTAGGTTTTTAAATTAGATTTCATGTTTAGTCCTTTTTTTGTTGCTTTTGTTATTGTTGATGTTTTCAAAGTATATTTTCATTTTTCTTCTGACCATCATAAATCCTCAAAGTACCCATCTCAAAGATTTAACCTGCCGGTTACAATCTTGGAAACTGGGGGTTGATCTGAAAATCAAGAGATGTGTATTTTGGCTCTTTCTCTCTTTCCATTGTGCTTTTCTATCATTCCCATCAAAACAGCCTATTAGACAACAACCCATACTCTGAGGAAGTCACATGTCTTAAGCTTTTAGGCACCCCTTCCTCCACTGATTTCAGGACTGGTCCCACTCTGTACTGGCTGGTTGCTTGCCACTCTCTTAACCTAAATCTTTTAGGAGTGTCACAGATACTTTTAAGTAAATGAAGAAAGTCCTGAGGTTCCCTCCCTCCTCAAAAATAATACATCAATACACATACATTATATATTCAATTAAGGAGCCCTGATGGCACAGTGGTTAAGCACTTGGCTGCTAACCAAAAGTTGGTGGTTTGAACCCACCAGCCACTCTGTGGGAGAAGGATGCAGCAGTCTGCTTCAGACTGTTTATAAATTGGCCTGTCTTGGGGGCACAGTGAATAAGAGCTACATAGAGCTATGGCTGCTAACTAAAATGTTGGCACTTCCAATCCACCTGCTGCTTCTTGGAAACCCTATGGGGCAGTTCTACTCTGTTTTAACGAGGCAGCAATGGGTTTACGTACAGCAATTCTACGAATACCTTGGGTCTCATTGTTGAGGGGTGAGTAGAGGACTTTGAACCTCTCTGCTCTTCTCTGAACATCGTTAAAATTTAGCTAGACAATGTTTCCTTGAATGATTGCCCACAGGGCCCATGAAACTTGAAAACAGGGTAGTATCCTTTCAAGTGGGATTTTTTTATTGAGGGGTGAATAATACACTTATTCAGTTGGCCTGGCCTTCATATCACTCTCTAGTAATATCCCTGTTCGTAGATTTCATAATTTCTCGCATTCTTTCCCCAGACTAAATTATTAGGAAAAGGATTTTGTTGGTTTGTTATTTTTGAGTAACACAGTGACTTAACCATGCTAAATATAATAACTGTCTGTTGAGCGGCTATTTTGTAAAACAACTTTGTTCTTATTAGATAAATATAGTAAAAATATGAGTCTTGTGGATTTCTATTGTTATATTGTCAGCATTCATCTCCTCTCCTAAGACTTAATGGATATGAAGCATCCCACTATTTATTATGTTCTGGTCATTTAATCACTCTTTTGACGCTTGCAACATCTATATGATTGAGGTACCTTGCCATTCCCATTCTAAAGATGGAAAGACTAAGACTAGAATGGTTTTCTAAAATGCCCAAGATCATTTGATTACGAACCAGTGGGCCAAGATTTAAACTCAGACGACTGGCTCTAGAATCTATGTAGATTTTAAGGTTCTGACAATCCAGAATCCTTCTTGTACTCTACGAAGTCAGAACTGAACACTTATGGGCTTTCTAGCTATTTACATGTTTTTTAATTTTCTGAAATTATTTACATGGTTGAGGAAGTGATTTAGAGATTGGTTATTAATTTTTTATTAATAAAACATGAATCGTTCTACTTAGTCACTTAATGTCTTTAAAAGTATCAGTGTGCTCTCTCATAATCATAAATCTACCTTCCAATTTGATGTACAATAAATTTGCAAAATACTAAGCATAAAATATTATTCAAAGTGAAAAAGCTGAATCACAGCCTTAACATCCTCAGACCAAGTGATCTATATTCTATAAGCTGCATAAAAAGGACTAACAACAACAACAACAAAAAAGACTAACAGCTGAATCTATTCACAAAATGTCCAGCATGATGTTTCTGTTGCAGACAACTTCATAATCAATGAAAAGATGTCCATCCATCAATCAACAAGACAATTAATCAAAACACACACTGAAAAATCTATCAAAATAAGGATCTGAAAGGACTTGAAATTTGATTACTTGAATGCTAAAGGTACATGGGCTTTGAAAGCTGGGTTGCCTCTTTGTCAAATAAAAGATGGAGCTTTTTTTTTTAAAACTGGATTGCCCCAAGTAATTTATACTGGAGTTTGTATCAACCAATCAACTTTCTAAAAAGCAATTATTTCTTTGCAAAAGTTTACAAATGCTCAAGTACAAAAGGGAGTAAACAGTGTATTGTGTACCATGTTCTTTTAAAATTTCTGCAGAAACTAGTTATAAATAGAATGATTGTTTCAAAGTCACTTCCAATTACCAAATGTCAATTATATATCAAGGTAGAAATGTACAAAATGTATAAGTAACATTGATTTCTGGCATGCTCATTTGGCACAAATTGAGGGAGTAAACTTTGTGCTTCCTTACCTGAGTTTCTAAAACAGCCTCCCAAGCTTTGTCACTAGTTGACCAGTGGTAGAAACATCAACTATTTTGCCACCACATTCAAGCTAACTAAACAATAACTAAGCATTTTTTTTTGTCCCCAGTTAAGAATTGCTTTATTTTCAATTAGCATTAGACCCCACATACATTTATAAACATTTCACTGAATAGCACTGAAAATTTAAATTTCATAGCTAATCAATTTAGTAAGGACAATTCACATTACCTAAAATCAATTTAATAATTTCCCTCCATTTTATGAGTGGCTAAAGTTTGAAGGTGTGTTTTATGCTTAAATTTTAAAACGTAGTATGGAAAATAAACTGGCTTCTATTGCTCAACTATTATGTCCAACATTTAAAATATATATTTTTTTTATATGAGCAGCATTATTTTCTAGATTAATTTTGTTTTCCTGTAATGTGGGGCAATATTACCTTGTTGTTAATGATCTTAAAAATCAGCTACAAGAATGAAACAACAAAATGTAAATGAACCTCAGCTATACATTTCAGGAATAATATGAATTAAGTTACATTGCTGAATATGGATCACTTGTTTAAGCCCAGTCTAACATCATCACAATTTCAGGGTGTTGTAACTACAGCACCTCATCGAAAAGGTATTATGACACTTTCCTTGCAGTAGAGACTTATAAAAGCACCTCCGTTATCCGGCCCAAATTTAGGTGAACAGAAATTGTTGACAAGTTCCTTTGCATGTAAGAATGGTTTATGCCTTTAGATAGGAAGGCTCTCTTCAGCGTAATATCACTTATTTTGGATTGTGTTTTGCTCCTTATATTCTGGGGATTGGGGTTTTTAGCATGATGTTTATTTTCAAAGCCTTATTCCCTGTATTATTTCTAGGGTGTTCCTGAACACGAAGATATTATCTTAGCACGGGTGGCCAGTTTTTTTCAACTTTAGATGGTCAGCCAGGAATAATGGCTCTGCTAGAAATATATAAGTATGGAGGGAATTTTAGAATATTTGAAGACCTCCCACTACATCTAATCCTTTCTCCACTTATTTTGGCAGACACTTCCTCCACATATTCGCCAGTGGAGACCACTCTTCTTATCTACCCCAGGTCACGGGACAAGATACAAAAGTTGATAATAATAAAGTTGCCAGACAATTGTTCCTCTGTTACTGCTCTGAAAACCAGCTAGTGAAGGGAGAGTCCTTGGCAAAGGTTTGGTAAATGCACGTTGTTGTTAGTTCCTTTCAAATTGACTCTTACTCTTGGTAACCTTATGCATAACAGAACAAAATGGTGTCCAGTCCTATGCCATCTTCATGATCGTTGATATGTTTGAGTCTATTGTTGTGGTGATTGTGTCAATCCGTCTTATTGAGGGTTACCCTCATTTTCATTGACCCTCTATTTTACCAAACATGATGACTGCATGTTGTTGTTGTAGTTAGATGCCTTCGAGTCAGTTCCGACTCATAACGTCCCTATGTACAGCAGAAAGAAACACTGCCCAGTCCTGCGCCATGCTCACAATTGTTTTTAAGCTTGAGCCCACTGTTGCAGCCACTACGTCAACCCATCTCATTGAAGGTCTTCCTCTTTTTTGCTCTTTACTTTACCAAGCATGATGACTGCATAAACATGAGTAATTCCTCAGAGTTCCCTAGTGATTCAATTTTCAGCCCAAAATGTGAGCTCTCGGAGAAGATTAGGAAGGTTTGATCATATAATTTTTAGTTTATAGATGCATTCTGTAGGGCTAAAAATTGTACAAGTTTAAGGAAACTATTTTTTCCAAGTTTCTCCAAGTCACCTGGGGAGTTGGTTACATCCACCCTTGAGGTGATTTTTTTTTTATCTGTGTCTTTATCATCAGGTTTTGTTGGTGAAGTAAATTTCTGGGAGGTATTTTTGCATTCCTCAAAGGTCTAGAGACACCTGAGTCTGGAGTTAGTGCAGCAGCTGATCAAATGTTCAGTAAAAGCTTTCTTAGTCCCAAGTAGTTCCTGATGAGCACCAGAGTCATGGCCTGGACTCAAAGCTGATGCTCTTATATTTTAATTTCTTTCCTGTTCTATAAAATGAAAAATAGAGTAGAAGAATCAATATGATATAAAAATCTAATAAAGTACACAGAATCCTCAAGGACAAACCCAGTGTCTCTGTCTAAAACCCTAGGAGATTGAAAAGGTTTTGCCAGTAACTTTGAGCTCCTGAGGGATGAAGTTGGATTTCAGCCTTGGGATGAAGTTCACTGAAGGGCTGGCTAGAAGCTTCTTGAGAGAAGTCTGAGGCAAAATAGCTGCCATATACATTACCTCAAAGAGACTGTAATGGATTGGGTTGTGTCCCCCCAAAATATATATCAAGTTGGTTAGGCCATGATTTTCAGTATTGCATGGTTGTTCTCCATTTTGTGATTGTAATTTTATGTTGAGAGGATTAGGGTGGGATTGTTACAACACCATTACTCAGGTCACCTCCCTGATCCAAGGTAAAGAGAGTTTCTCTGGGGTGTGGCCTATACTACCTTTTCTCTCTCAAAGGATAAAAAGAAAGGGAAGCATGTAGAGAGTTGGGGAACTCACACAACCAAGAAAGCAGCACCAGGGGCAGAGTGCATCCTTTGGATCCTGGGTCCCTGCGCCTGAGAAGCTCCTTGACCAGGGGAATATTGAGGACAAGGACCTTCCTCCAGAGCGGACAGACAGAGAAAACCTTCCCCTGGAGCCGATGCCCTGAATTTGGACTTGTAACATACTAGACTGTGAGAAAATAAATTTCTCTTTGTTAAAGCCATCCACTTGTGGTATTTCTGTTATGGCAGCACTAGATGACTGAGACAGAGACTAAAACCCAAACAAACAAACAAATGAACACAAACAAACTCAAGACCATTGAGTCCATTCCAACTCATAACAACTCTAACTGCCCCATAGGGTTTCTAAGGCTGTAAATCTTCACAGAAGCAGACTGCCACATCTTTTTCCCCCAGAGTGGCTGGTGGATTCAAACCACCTACCTTCTGGTTAGCAGCCAAGCGCTTTAATCCCTGCACCACCAGGAATCCTCCTCAAGGAGACTAAGAGTTTATAATCAAGCAAGGCTGGACTCAGGCTAGTGCAGACACCCAATCCACAGCCTCCTCAGGCTCTACCCTGTCACCTGCTGCCTTCACAGTAGAATCTTGTGGAGTTACACAGGTTTTATAGGACCTGCCCTGTCAGGGATAAGAACACCTCTCATTGGCTCCTCACTCTGTCACTCATAAGCTGTCTAACTTTGGTCAAGTTATCCACCCTCTCTGTGCCTCAGGGCTCCTAATGGCAAAACGAGAGTAATAATAGTACTGACCTCATAGGTGATTTAATACATGTAAAGCATTTCATACAAGTCCATAGTAAGATTTCAATGAATATTAGGTGTTATTGGCTTAGTGTTTTACACTTTCTAAAGCTCCCTGCAAATATCATTAATCTGATTATCACAAAACTGTGGAAAATCTAGTCTCTCAGATATTGACCCCGCTGACTAAATTAAGTAAGTCACTATGATTTGCCTAAACAAGCAAAACTACTGAATGATGGAACCAAGATCAGAATCCAAGTTTTTTCACATGTGATCAATTCTTTCTAGGATACCTTGTCTACTCAGTTTATTAAATATTTTTTTGTAGTTGCCCAGCAAGGGTAGTCTGTGAGATTCCCCAGTTTCACACTTTTGATCACTGGATGTCAGGGTGCCCATAAGAGAATGTGGGGGTACTCTAACACCTTGTTGTGCATTATCATTATTTTTAGTAATACTAATAACAGTGGTAGTGGTAAAAAAAAAAAAAAGCCTGCTGCCATAGAGTCGATTCCAACTCATTCTACCATTTATTGAGTCCCAGGCGCTAGGCTCTTTACGTGCAGTTTCACTGTTGATGACAAAAGCAGCTCTCTTAGTTATCCAGTGCTGCTATAACAAAAATACCACAGGTGGATGGCATTAACAAAGATAAATTTATTCTCTCACAATCTAAGAGGCTAGAAGTCCGAATTCAGGGTTCCAGCTCCAGAGGAAGGCTTTCTTTCCCTCTTTTGCTCTGGGGGAATGCCCTTGTCATCAATCTTTCCCAGTCTGGGAGCTTCTCGGTGCAGGGACCTCAGTCCTATGTTTCTCTGCTCACTTCTCTCTTTTATATCTCAAAAGAGATTGTCTTAAGATACAACCTAATCTTGTAGAATGAGTCCTGCCTCATTAATAAAACTACTTCAAAGCCTGCCTCATTAACATCATAGAAGTAGGATTTACAACATAGGGGAAAATCATATCAGATGACAACATAGTGGACAATCACACAATACTGGGAATCATGGCCTAGCCAAGTGGACACACATTTTTGGGGGACACAATTCAATCCATAACTACAGCCTTGTGAGATACACAGTACTCTTATCCATCATATAAGGGCCTAAAGTTTAGGGAGATTAAGTAAATTGCCCAAATTCAGATCTGTAAAGTGGAAGTATCTGAACACTGATGAAGTTTTGTATTTCACTGATGTAGAGATAAAAATCCCCTGAGGATGCAAAACACTATCCAAATTGAAGGATTTAGTTAACCATGACATTGTAAAATCCCTGTTTAAATCATAGAATTTAGATTTAGAAGAGACTTAGTGAATCATATTATTCTCATCTTTTTATTGGTAAAATGGAAAAGAGAGATTCAGAGAGGCAGAGCACCTTGTCCAGGTTTACCTACCGGATCAGTAGCAAAAGGTAAATTGAAATACTTGCCCTACCTCCCTCTCTTAGGTCTTCCCTCATTATTATTATTTCTTTTCCCCTCTATGGAACACAAATTCCTATTTCTGTAGAATGCAGTCCTTTTCTCATCAGGGACCCAAAGAACATTTCTCAAGGTAGAATTAAAGTCTCCCCCAACCTGAGTAAATTTTCCACTTCTGGATTGGCTGAGTTTTTCTGTTTTCCCAAAGCTTCCCTCCCCTCACAAACATCCATATACAAGGAATACCCCCTCAAAGTCATTGACTAAAAACATCTTTATATGTCAGCCTTCAAAGATGAAGCCCCAATCTAAATCCAGAAACATCCTAGGATTTCCCAAGAATCCATAATTTGGGTGTGGATTGTAAGAGGGGATGCTTCCCAAAGGAATGATTGTATGAAACTTCTTTGTCTTTTGGCTTCTGTACAGCGAGATAAGGCTTGCAAGTATATTTACTATTTCCTTTGTGGTATTGGGAAGGTACAGTTACTGGAATTTGGAAAAATTCCAGTAAATTACTTATTTTTTGGGTGAAAACTGTGATGCAATTCCTGGGCCATGGGACCAATATGTACATCATGTATGATGTGCTTCATGGAGCATGGGACCTATATGGATCATCTGCATTAGTCACCTCCTTGATGACATCTTTTATAAAGTGTTATCCTATGTTTTCTAAAGTTTAACTCAGAAACAAAAGCATAACAATTATGTGTAGCAAGGGTAATGTTTATTTAGTATTTCGTGTGTATTTTTGGAAAGTTGAGCAAGATATTTTGTGGTTCAAGTGTAACCAGAAATTGTGATGCACTTCCTGGGCCATGGGATCCATATGTACCACCTTTGTGATAAACTTCATGGAACATGGGACCAATATGGCCTGCTTGCAATTGACACACCATTTTCTCTAATAATAAAAAACTACCAACAAACAATGATTTGCCTTACATTCCATTGGTGAAAAAACATGGCATTGCTGAAAAATTCCAAAAAATTCACCGTTTAACTAATTAGAACTTGAGCTCTAGAGACAGTCCTGACGTTGCTGCAGCTAGCACGTGCTTTAATTTCCTACTGCTTTTTTTTTTTTTTTTTTTTGCTATAACAAAATACTATAATGTAGGTGGCTTTAAAGAAGAGGAATTTATTTTCTCACTGTTTTGGAGGCTAGAAATCTTAATTCAGCCCATCTATCAGCCTCATGACCGTTGTTATGCTTGAGCCCAACATTACAGCTACTGTATCTATCCATCTCTTTGGGGGTCTTCCTTTTTTTTTGCTGACTCTACTTTATCAAGCATGATGTCCTTCTCCGGTAACTGGCCCCCTTGATGACATGTCCATAGCACGTGAGATGAAGTCTCTTCATCCTTGCTTAAAAGGGACATTCTCACTGTACTTCTTCCAAAACAGATTTGTTTGTTTTTTTGGCAGTCCGTAGTATATTTATATCCTTCCCCAGCACTATAATCCAAAGGTATCAATTCTTCTTCAGTCTTCCTTATTCATTGACCAGCTTTTCCATGCAAATGAGCCAATTGAAAGCACCATGGCTTCAGTCAGGTTCACTTCAATCTTCAAAGTGACATCTTTGCTTTTTAACATTTTATAAAGGTCTTTTGCAGCAGATCTGCCCAATGCAATACATTGTTTGATTTCTTGACTGCTGCTTTCTGGGGCATTGATTGTGCATTTAAGCAAAATGAAATCCTTGACAACTTCAATCTTTTGTCCATTTCTCATGATGTTGCTTATTGGTCCAGTTGTGAGGATTTTTATTTTCTTTATGTTGAGGTATAATCCATACTGAAGGCTGTGGTCTTTGATCTTCATTAGTAAGTGCTTCGTGTCCTCTCCACTTTCAGTAAGCAAGGTAGTACCATCTGCATATCCCAGGTTGTTAATGAATTTTCCTCTAATCCTGATGCCATGTTCTTGTTCATATAGTCCAGTTTCTCAGATTATTTGCTCAGCATACAGATTAAGTAAGTATGGCAAAAAGGTACAACCCTGGCTACTAACCAAAAAGCTGGCAGTTAGAATCCAGTAGCTGAGCAGAAGGAAGATGGTTCAATCTGCTCCAATGAAAATTTCAGCCTAGAAAATTCTATAAGGTAGTTTTACTCTGTCAGTTGAGGTCACCATGAGTTAAACATGACTCAAAGACATCTAATAATAACAAATTATGGAAGAGGTTCTTTTGTCATTTTGAAGAGGAATGAATATGCTTCAGTTAGTCACTATGGTAGAGCATCAAAAAACTGATGCAAATGTTTGGTTCTTTTTAGGAGGTTGGATACTTCATGGTTAAGTCCAATAATTTTGACTTCATGGGCAAGTGTGTCATTAGCAGTAGCCCTGAAAGGACCTCACTGACACCAGTTTTTATTAGGTCTTGAGGATTGTAAGTCAAGTTGGGCTTCATCAGTCACTTTGAGTTTGAGTTTACCTAATTATTTGAAAATTACGACTGCCCATTAAAAAAAAAAAATGGTTACGAGCTCAGCTGCTAATCAAATGTTTGGTAGTTCGAACCCACCAGCCACTCCCCGGGAGAAAAATGTGGCAGTTGGCTTCCATAAAGACTACAACCAAGGAAACCTTATAGGGCAGTTCTACTCTATCCTGTAGGGTTGCTACGAGTTGGAATCAACTGGACAGTAAATGGTTTCGTTTGACTTTTGGTTAACTGCTACAGGGTTTCCATTGAATAGGGATTCCAATGAGTTACAGCTAGAGAGAGAATTTCCATTGAAATAGCTACTGAATCTGGATTCTGGGAGAAGATCTTGGAAAGTTAAAAGATAGAACTTCTCATTAAAAAAATACCTTTATATCTAAATAGATTGTAAATTGTTCTTCCAAACAGTGTTTGATAGTCAGCAGGAAATGGATTAGATTTCCTTTTCTTTGATGAAGTGGCTCAGAGTTTTTTATATATGCTGTGAATTACAAAACTCAGACAGTGCTTTAACTAAATCTTCCAGGAAAGAGTCTTTGTAAACAAGGAGATGTTATAATAAACAGTAGTACTGGCAATGATATTCTGCTTTTACAGATTTCTCTGTAAAATTATTTTCCTGGAAGTAGTATCTGTGTGACCTCATTTCTAGCATCCATCAATTTAAAGTAAATCCTGATTAAAATAGAAAACACAGCACAAGTTTTAGTTATTCTCAGTTGCACAATCTTGGCTGAGATTCTGTAAATGGTTTTTTTTAATTGTGGCTGCTACTTAGAATACTTAATATACTCTTGATACATTACACTATTAAAGTTGTAATATTGGAAGATAAAAAATAAAATCCTTGAGATAAAACACTGAATTTTAGATAAAATCTCCTTTGACTGTAGCAATGTGGCATATTAAAAAATAGTAATCATAAAGCATTATTACTGAGAGAGGTTGTTCCCTGATGTTGTCATCTGCTTTGCTTTGGAAGGAAATTACGTCAATACAAACCATACAGTCCATCATTCAGATTGCTGGAAGATAACTTATTTAGATTAAGTATATGTACAACAACAATTAACAATTATCAATTTATTTAAATTAAATATATGTGCAGCAATTACCAATTAACATCATTAAAATAACAGTTAAATTTTGTAAACAGTAAAATAACTTATTAAAATTTGAATGACATATGGAAAGTTCACCTTTGAGTGTTTAGTGAAGTCAGAAAAAATGCAGAATGACATTTCAAAAATAACTTTCTCTGGGAACAAACGGGATTTCTCTTTTCTTCTTTATTCTTCTATATTCTCCAGTTCTTGTAGGACTTGTTTTTTAATATACTAATTGAATATACTTAATATGGATACATAATATTAAATTAATTTATTTAAACACAAGTTCCACAAGAGTTGGAAAATGTAGGGAAAAAAAAAAGAATAATATTAAAGTGCTTATCTTCTGCTTTCTTTACTAGAAAGAAAAACCATAAATGTAATTTTTTTAAATGTATATCATGTATTTACAAATACAGGCTTATTCCACTTTGGTCTCACATATATTCACATATAAAACTGAAAAAATACCCAAACCCATTGCTGTTGAGTCGATTCTGACCCATAGTGGCCCTGTAGGACAGAGTAGAACTGCCCCGTAGGGTTTTCAAAGAGCAACTAGTGGATTTGAACTGCCAACCTTTTGGTTAGCAGCCAAACACTCAACCACAGTGCTACCAGGGCTCCATATTCACACACGAGTTTTAGAAATTGTGTCTACATCTTTTTAACTTAAAGGTATGATTTCTACGGGGTTGAACAAGCAGAGTGTCCTACACATTTTTTCACTTTACAGAGGTACCTTGCTCAGGGTCCAGCTGTGCAACCACAGCTCTGCCTCTACCCAGGTGACCAGGAGTGGTGAAGCAGCAGCTTTTGATAGTTTGTACAAAGGGTAGTACCTACGACAAGGGCCTTGTCAACAAAGGAGTTCTCTACATCAATATTTTTGTTTCGAGCAATTTATATAAGACCGTTTCTACATTTAAAAATCTCACTTTTACACATGAGTTTCTAATTTGCTTTGGGGGAGTTTGAAATCCACTGGATCTAAAATCAATAAGAGATAGATGGAGAAACAAAGAAGGAAGGAAGGGAGGGAGGGAGGGAGGGAGGGAGGGAGGGAGGGAGGAAGGAAGGAAGGAAGGAAGGAAGGAAGGAAGGAAGGAAGGAAGGAAGGAAGGAAGGAAGCTAAGAGGTGATTGGCAGACATGGGAAAGAAACGAGGTCACCTAAAATTTTAGTCTTAAGAGAAACAAGAGAAAAGAAGAAAGAAAAGCAAACAAACTCAAAAGGAAATATGGAATTCAATTAAGAAATCTAACAGAATTTTTGGAACCCCAGAGCACCCTGGCAACAATATTGGTATAGAAATGATTTTCCAAGAGATAATCACAGAGAATTTCCTAGATCTGAACAGAGAACCAAGTTTGCAAATACAGGAAGCTACACAACACCCAATTATAAGAGACACACAAAGGTTTAGAAATTAGTTTTCATTAACAAATGCTGTATTTAGACACATACAAGATTATACTTGGATGGTTACACTTGGTAGAAAGTTATATTTAGGTGGTTCTGCACTTAAAAGTCCCACTCTAAGGTGTTGAACGATGCCTTTGTGTTTTGGCTAGCTTGTCAGTAAATAACACATTTTTTAGGACACTTTTCAGAGCTATACATTTTCCAGATAATGTCTGTAAACATTAAAAAGAAATAATCTTTTAGATATGAATTTAAGGTGTGGAAGAGGAGTTTCGGGAATAAATAAAGCTGAGTCCCCGCCCCTAACCCACCCCCAGGCTTTATCTTCCCTATAAATCAATGGCTATACTTCTGAGCTCTGTTGGGGGTGTTGTTTAAATACATTTTTGAAAGATATATTTTTTAAGATGATTTTTAATGTCACATACAGAGCCTAAAGAAAAGTATTAGATCCATTATCATTTAATGGGAAAGGTTTGATGAGATTTATGCCTATAATGATAATTATATTAAAAATATATCAGTTATGTGTATGTACTATTATTAAATTTCTAAATCATTTCCATATTTATTACAATCATCCTTTCTTAGTATTTTCAAATCAGCCTGGTTGCAATGCTGAGGAAGGTAAGCAGATGTCCACATGCTTAATTCCAATTTTTCTGGTTTATCCCATCTTTCTTTTCAGAATTTTCCAGAATTACAGGTATCACACAGAATGTAAGGTAGCTCCATACTGTATTGTACTGCTTGCTTGCTAACACACCATCTCTACAGAAGGTATAAATAAAAATTGATTAGAAAGTGTTCTACCTACCATCTGGAAGTCCAATGTCAGGCTTCAATGAATAGTCTTCAACTCATTGACTTCAATATCCTGACTCTTTATGATAATGTCTAGTTCATAGTTTTCTTTTTCCCTTTAACTGCATTAACCTATTACAGTTTTGATTTCAATTACCTTGTAATGCAAATAAAAATAAATTACAGAGAGAAAATATTACAGTGAGGTTTAACAAGTTAATGGTAAATTAAATGCACTCACTTCTTCATTATTCAAATTTGCAGTGCTGTGGAAGGCTTAGCACTCTGTCCTGGATAGCACCCAACGTTTTATATGTGATAAGTCAACAGCTTTAGTGAACTTTTGCCTTACCCCTGCATTAATACAGCTTTAGTGAACTTTTGCCTTACCCCTGCATTAATACAAGAAATAAGTGCTGATGTTTTTTTTCAGTTCCTTTACCAACCTATAGATAGGGACAAAGCCCATTCACTGCTTCACATACAGCATCCATGTCCAGTCATGTCACTCAGGGTGTTCCTTCTGACAAAACATCACTGTGCTCACCAGTGAGCAAAGAAATGCTCAACTGATTTAAAATTTAAAATGCATTGAGGAGGAGGCGGAGCAAGATGGCAACTAACCCACTGAACATCAAATAAAAACAAGCACAGACTAAATTGGCAGGAAACGAGAGACTGAAAGGGCTGACTCAATAGGGGAGAGCAAGTGGGAGAAGGGAGTAAGATGTATGTAAACTTACATGTGACAGACTGATTGGAATGGTAAATGTTCACTTGAAGCTTAATAAAAATTAATTAAAAAAAAAAAAAAAACAAGCACAGACTGAGATCTTAAGAACCCCAGGCAGCAGCTAGTGCTTTGAGGGGACCTGCAGAATTATTCAGATGGCTGCTATAGGAATTAGGAATGGTGATACTTGGGTCAACTATATTTGATGTCTAAGATGGAATAGGAAAAAATAAGATTTATTAACCTAAGATCAGGGGAAAATGAGATCTATTAATAGGGCAGGAACAGTATGTGGTGGTGGACTGAGCTTTAACGTCAAAATCAACACTAATACCAAATCCTGAATTGGTTTTGAGCAATGGTGGGTCAGAGCACAATTGGGAGCCCTGTGGGGACAGCCAACGCTGAACCATGGAGGCATATGATTCTTAGTTGCCCTCATGATTGGGAAAGGAATACTGGTTATATAAGATTTCTTTCCTCAAGTCCAGAATAGTCTGGGTGCTGAAATGAGGCTAAATGCACCATGTGAATGGGCACTTTTATTCATAGATTTAAGTCATTTTTTTAAAGTAGAAATAAGTTAGCATTCAGGGATTAAAATTTGCATCATCTTTAAGCCAAGACCTGAGTTTATAATTCAATTTTTACTTCATGTTATCTAAGAGCTTTCTGAAGTTCTGGGGAATCAGGATAATTCAGTGCCCTACATATCAACAACTACATGAATCAAAGACTTATTACAAAACAGTCACATAGTTTTATAAATGTGTTATTTTAATCTTCTGCCACTATGATTTCCAGATCCTACTGAAAAAATATGTAAGCCCTTATTTTATATTGGGAAAAGGGAACACTATTTTCTAAGATAAATGTGACAAGTCGTAATTGCGAGATTTATTAAGCTGTAGTGCCAGTAGGAATTCTTTTAGGATTAGCTTTTGTACATCTATAACATTATGATTTGACCTAGTTCTGCAACATTGTAACTATTGTTAGTATAACTATGATAACAATATGAAATAGCACCATGGGAAGAGAAACTCTAATCTCACTATACACAGAGGTAAATTCGTTTAGTTCCAGATGCCTGGAAACCCAACCGAAATGGGCTAGAACAAAAATAAATTGGATTGACTCACGTAACTGATGAATTCAGGGGTTTAAGATCTGGTTTTAGGTATGTCCGACTCTAAGAACAAAAATGATATAATCCGCATCCATTCCTTAGCCTTCTCCTACCTAGCTCCACTCTTCGTTGTGAGACAGATTTTTTTTTGTGGTTACGAAGGGGCTGCCCACTGATTTCCAACCAACCAACAAGCAAGAATCCTCTTTTAAAACACCCAGTGCCGTCGAGTCGATTCCGACTCTTAGCAACCCTATAGGACAGGTAGCTCCTGCATATGTCCTGTGATCCTTCCTTAGGTCATGTGCTCACCCCTGAAGCAAAAAGGCTTTTACCTGGATCTCCACTTTGGGAATGTTCTGGAGATGGGGATGAAGCCCAACACAGGCTCTTTCAACTGAGTATGGAGGATGGGGAATTGATGCCTGAATCAAATTCTTGGGCTGTTACTATAGGTGTGGTGAACAATGTTTGAGTAATCAACAGAAAATACAGCTACTTCACCTGCTTGTGATTTTTAAATAGCTCTTTTGAAGAAAAGGCAGGGGAAAATTGAAGCATTCAATTCTAATGAGAACCACTGATATTTTGGAGCCCTGGTGGCATAGCAGTTAAGAGCTTGGCAGCTAACCAAAAGGTCAGCAGTTCAAATCCACCAGCCACTCCTTGGAAACCTATGGTGCAGTTCTGCTCTGTCCTATAGGGTCGCTGTGAGTTGGAACCAACTCAACATCACCTAACAATGACAACATCCAAATCTTTTTTATTATAATGATTCGAAGGATAAAATAAGTTGCAGCTCATTTTGAAACAGGTTTGAAAATAGTTTTGAAAAGTGAGGTTGTAATTTAAGTACACAATATTTAATCATTTTAATTGTTTTATTATTTTTATATCATATGATTAACTTACTGCATGCTTATTACAGCTGATTACAATGCTCCCTTCTTCGTAACCTGTATGACAACAGAGGTTAATGTCAGTGCTCTATGTTTAAATACGGTGAGAGAAATGAGAAAGAAAGAAACAAGTTTTCCATAGTGGTTTGTTTGGCATCTAAAGCACAACCTGGGATTGAGTTTAGGCACGCCCAAAGTACACCTGCATTTTTCCATTATAGTACAAGAGCCATTTGTGTAGGTGGAAACCGGCTGGGCCAAATGCTTCGACATGTGTACACTTAAGTGCAGCAAAACCTTTAACTGCCTGGCCCTCTTACACATGAGAAAAATGACGTCAGTTTAAGCCAGTTTTCAAGTTAGATATTCATATGTGTTTACATACTACTTTTCGTGAAAGAAACTAATGAATCCCGTGTCCTGTTTTCATTAGCCTACTTTGTTCCTTTTTATACACTTGAATTAAAGAGCAGGTCAAAGGAAATTGCTGCTTGGGTGCACTCTGAAAAACAAATGGCTTGTATTTGATCTCAAGTGTTCTATTCTCTATAGAATGCAGACAGTAATGTAACCTGTTTCCTATTGAAGGAAAATAACTTGCCCCAAGGACATGAAGCGTTGAAGTGTATGATGAAACTCATGACTGGATGTGACTAAAAGTTCCTGTGTTCATTCCACTGCTTTATTTCAATTCTCTGTTATGAGCTTTGAAGTAGAAAAGAAAATGAGCTGGTTGAAAAATACCAGAAATTAAACATGAATTTGTTCCTTTTATGAAATAAACTTGATTTCTCTGTCTGTCTCTCTTTTTCCTTAATGGATCCATGAAATACATTGCAATGTGTCAAAATGGAGGCAGAGGAAGCATGAGAGGGGACTGAAAACAAACCTGGTGTCCTAGTCATCTAGTGCTGCTATAACAGAAATACCACAAGTGGATGGCTTTAACAAAGAGAAATTTGTTTTCTCACAGTATAGGAGACTAGAAGTCCAAATTCAGGGTGCCGGCTCCAGGGGAAGGCTTATTTCTCTGTTGGCTCTGGAGGCAGGTCCTTGTCATCAGTCTTCTCTTGGTCTGGGAGCACCATAGTGCAGGAACTTCAAGCCCACAGGACGTGCTCTGCTCCCGGCACTGCTTTCTTGGTGGTATGAAGTCATGTCTCTCTGCTCACTTCTGTCTTTTGTTTCGCAAAAGAGATTGGCTTAAGACACTATCCAATCTTGTAGATCTCATCAATATAACCACCACTAACCCATCTCATTAACATCGTAGTGATAGGATTTATAACACATAAGGAAACACATCAGATGACAAAAGAGTAGACAATCATACAATACTGGCAATCAGGACCTAGCCAAGTTGACAGATATTTTTGGGAGGTACATTTCAATCCATGACACCTGGTCTAAAATTATTTTCTGATGTGTACAGCAACATATGTGTGTTCAGGCTACACAGATGAACTGCACTGCTCATGTGGTTCATTGTTCTTCCTTTCTTTCTTCCTTCCTCCCTTCCTCCTTCCTTCCCTTTTTTCCTCTCTTCTTTTTAATCCAGTGAATATGCCGTCACACAAAATAAATTGCAAATTAAATGGTTCTTCATACTCACATAGACCCAGTTCTCCTTCATTATTTATTTCCTTCCCATTGAATCACTTTTTCTTTTTCTTCTTCACATAATTATATTAACTAATTATGCTTGTGTCTTATTTGAATTGTTTGTTGTTGTTATTGTTAGATGCCATCCAATTATGATCTGCTTAAAATTCTTCTCATGCCACACTAATGAAATCTACTTAGCTTCTTCCTTCTATCTCCCCTTTCTCCTTTCTGTCTTCCTTCCTTCCCTCCTCTGCTGCCTTCCTCTCTCCCTCCTTTTTTCTTTCTTTATTCTTTTTCAAATAAAGATAAAATACATGCTGAGGGCAGTAGGTCCAGCTGATGCCTGAGAAACATATATTTTGAGCCTATTATAAAATGCAAATTCATATGTGTTATTTCAATCTTCAAAGTAACTGTACTTAATTTGCCATTAACCCCTATTTCCTAAAGATAAGTAAAGTCCACCTCAGAGAGTTTGTGTAACTTGTCACACAGTTTGCGGCAGGTCCAGGATTTGATCGAACGTCATTCTAACACCATGTAAAGCACAGACCAAAAATGCTTTGGGGAGAAAAAGAAAAGATTGTTTCTACTTAAAGGATAATTTGAATTCACTATCTTCATTTCTGTATCATTCTTCCAGGAGCCAATATAAGCTTTCGCCTACACTCTAACTTCCCTTTGCTATACATTTACCTACTCTCAAATGAATAGTTCTGGTGAAGCTGTACAATATTTCTGTATGTTTAAATTGCTGTAGAAGCCTTTCTCACTAGCTACTTTCAATTTTTTTAGAAAAAGAATTAAAGGTAAATGATAAAAACCCAGTGCCGTCAAGTCGATTCTGACTCATAAAAAAAAAAAAAAAAAAAAAAGACTCATAGGAAAAGAAAAAAAAAATCAGAAGAAATAATGGTTTTCCTGGCATGTTCTTTAACAGTTTCAATGTCCCTTGGTTACAGGATACCATTAGCCTTAATTTTGACAATTATGCACTAATATAGCAAATGCCATATAGAAAAATGGTTATAACTTTTCCTTCTTCAGAGTTTCTGAGCATTATTTAAAAATTATATATATGTATGTATATGTAAACTATGCATATATATATAGAGAGAGAGAGAGACAGAGAGCAAGAAAGAGCACTAGTGGAGCAACTGCTAAATGGTACTTGGCTGCTAATCAAAAGGTTGATGGTTTGAACTCACTCAGTGGCTCCATGAGAGAGAGACTGGGTAATCTGCTCTCATAAATATTGAAGCCTAGAAAACCCTATGGGACAGCTCTATTCTGTTACTTGAGGTTGCTGTGAGTCCAAAGTGACTCAGTAGCACCCAACAACAATATATATATATGTATATATATACACACACACACACACAAATATACACACATGCACACACATACACCCACACATGGATATATATGTGTGTGTGTGTATATATATATATGTATATATACACACATATATATGCCTGGGTCATTAACCAGTTTATTGCCTTTAGATATAATGCTTCTATAAAGAAGATAGTGATACAAATCAATTAGGGAAATAGAATCTCCTCCTTATTAAAATGATAACATAAACTCAATAAGTTTATTTCCATATTATAATATAGAGAAATATATTATTTATCTAAAGAATGTGACAAAACATGTAATTTCAATGTAAAAATATTGCATCAGTAAGTTTTTCAGTCTGGTAGGGTAAACGAAATCTTTTAAAAATAGCATTTTGGGAAAGGAGAATATTTGCAGTTTAGCACTGTCTGAAGGTAAATTATATTCCCTTCAAGCAAAAATTGCTACAAGAGAAAGTAAAGGCAATCAGTTTGTGCTCCCTTTTAGCTGTCAGCTCATTATGCTGTGTGCCAGTAATGAAATGGAGGGTTCAATACAGCAGATTTACTCCGCGTTTGACAGGGTCTCCCCTGCCAAGAGTTTTCTGAACAGAACCCTCATATGGTTAAGCTCCTTACCATTATTTTTAAATGAAATATGATATTTCACTATAACCAGCTATTACTGCAATGAGTGAGACTTGAGTACCTCAATGTCTGATAAAATTACAAATATGTCTCAGAATTTATCTCTTCACACTTTCAATTCTATTCAATAAGCTAGAGAACACCCTGTCTCACCTAAAACGTGAGTGTCAAGAAACATGCCCTTTGATTTATATTTTTGAAATCACATTTTGTTCTATCTCTTAGACCAAGTACTGAGTTTCTTTCTTAACTTTACACTGCATTGAATATTTATTATATTCGCATAGAAAAAAATATAAATAGTCTTTTATGGTGACTTTTTTGTAGCAAAGTCTCACACATATTGACTATATTTAATCAATATTAAAGACATCGTCAGCAAATTAATGCAATTTCTAATTTATTTCCACCTAGATGTTATGAATCTTTTCTCTTTTCCTCATTTTTTTTGGCACCATTTGCTACACAACACTTTTAATGAGAAAAAAAAAAAAAGTTTATATTTTACCCATAAGGAAAACTAGTAGTTAGAGATGGTATGTGACATAGTCTCAAGTAATGGGATTTCATTCTGTTGAGAGGAAATGTCATAGCTGAGTGGAGGTATGGAGCACCTAATAGAATTCAGATTTATAATAAATGATAAATGTATTTGATTAATTTAACTGAAGCTAAAAAATAGCTATGGCAGTAAGTCCCACTGATAAAAAGTAGCATTTGGAATAGCAAACCTGGGGACCAATCTTTTCGTCTTTTATATGTAACTCCCCCAACCCAATTTAAAATCTCTTTGTAAAACTTACTGTGAAACATAACTACCAGTATTTTTGTTACTAGCTATTGACTCTCTGCTTCAAAATCCTTCTTTATTCAACTCAATGATACTGGTGCTGGGATTTTACCAAACACATTTCTCTTTTGCCAAAAATAACTTATATTGACATTTAAAATGCAATAATTTAGAAACGTAAAAAACATTCTTAGATTGCAGGCTGTACAGAAGGCAGTTTGCTATGCTTGTTCCATGTAGTAGGAAAAAAAAATGGGATACAAATATCCTTTGTGTACAAGAGCCTAGTTAATGGTAAAACATGGACAATTTGACAGTGACAGCATTTATAATATTTTATTACACAAATATGTGTTCCTTGGGTTCAAAGGTTTTTACTTCGTTCATTTTAAAGTCTCCAGAGAACAGTAAAATTATTACTGCATAGAAAGTTTTCAATAAATACCAGGTGAGTAAATGAATGAATGAATTAATCAGTGATAAAGTTGGCACAAAGGTTAAGGGTGCAGCTGCTAAGCAAAAGGTTGGTGGTTCAAACTCACCCAGTGGCTCTGCAGGAGGAAGGCTGATGATCTGCCCCTGTAAAGATTATAGCCCAGAAAATCCTATGAGGCAGTTCTACTTTGCCACATGGGGTCGCTATGAGACAAAATCAACTCAATGGCAGAGAACAATAAAATCATTTTATCAGTGGTAAAGTAGGGCTCTCCTCTGGTTGCTTTGTGTGTAAGTTTAGCTTTTCTTTTTACAAAGGCACTACTACATCACAAATAACCCCAACTTTCTTGTAAAAACAGACAAAAAACCAAAAGAACTACTGTTCCAAAAACTTCATAAATTTGAAGTTCCACATCGTTAAAAACACAAAATAAAATGCATTTCATATGGGTGAGATTTCAACTCAGAACCTTGGGTAAAGAGTATACCTCAGTAAGATATGCATGGAAACAGGCTATATTGAATTTATAGTTAAATTTTGTTCCTTTTAGAGAATGAAGAACACCAAAGACACAAGGAAAATATGAGCCCAAGAGACAGAAAGGATCAGGTAAACCAGAGACTCCATCAGATTGAGACTTGAAGAACTAGATGGTGCCCAGCTACCGTCTATGACTGCCCTGACAGAGAATACAACAGAGAATCCCTAACGGAGAAGGATAAAAGTGGGATGCAGACATCAGATTCTAGTAAAAAGACCAGAATTAATGGTCTGACTGAGACTGAAGAGACCCCAGAAGTCATGGCCAGCATACTCTCTGTTAGCCCAAAACGAAAACCATTCCTGGAGCTAACAGTTCAGACACAGTTTAGACTGGACTATAAGACATAAAATGATACTGAGGAGTGTCCTTCTTAGCTCAAGTAGACACACGAGACTATGTGGGCAGCTCCTGTCTGGAGGAGAAATGAGAACGCAGAGAGGGACAGAAGCTGGTTGAATGGACACGGGAGATAGAGGGTGGAGAGAAGGAGTGTGCTGTCACGTTGCAGGGAGAACAGCTAGGGTCATATAACAATGTGTGTATAAGTTTTTGTATGAGAAACTGACTTGAATTGTAAATTTTCGATTAAAGCACAATAAAAAAAAATGACCCTTTTAGCTGTCTTTACTTAAATATTTTTAGTTTGTGGATATTTGTAAAACCTTTATTATAATTTGAATTTTTTTTTCCATGACAGTTTATCTCTAAATATAAAAGTCATAAGTTCTAAAACAAAAGTCATGTAATGAAAAGAGTACTTTGAAGCAATATATTTAAAAGAAAAATATGAACAGTGTACATCATTCCACAGCAATAATGTAAATGGTAAAATATTATCATAATGCCAACCATATAACCTGCACAATTTACTTTTACTCTAGAGTTTTCCTTCCAGAAATCTTTCAAATAAAGTTTTGTTTCTTGGAGCTCCTTCATTTTAAAAGCCCCTCGCACAACTATCTGCTAACCTAATCCATTGCCTCTATAATTGTATATACTCTCTTCATGAATAAAACCAAATATTATATTAATATTCTGGAAAGATTAGAATGAACTTGCCCCAGTTAGGTTTTAATTATTATACCAACTGCTCTTCATACAATTTCTGACCTTTTTATGAAAACCAAACTTCTCAGCTGTAGGCACAGAATATTCACGACTGCCGCGGAATTTAAGCCAAGAAGCTTTGCATAAGAAGGAAGGGCCCTAGAGATGAAGCTGGCAGAATGCTTCCAGTTATTTTAGAAGGCTTAAGTGCCACCAAAGGGAGGAAGTATGAATAAAAGATAATTCTTTAACAGTCCTCTAAGTCAGTTATTATAGCGCAAAGTAGGACTTCCCTTAATGCCTGGTACTGATTCTCTCTTCCACAGGGATTTTCCAAGAAAGGAGGAGGACAATTATTTTTGAGAAAAAGACTTTTCATTTTTAAAGTTTTCTATTCTTTGACAAACTTCATGAGCAAAGGAGGAAAGATAGCAGATGGAGAAGCATTTCTGTTGTGTCATTTTATCCTAAACTTTCTTCGTGCACAGCTGTTTTGCTTTGCTTTGTTTTTCCCTTTTGTTTTTACTTCTCATAGGTGAAGATGTCCATTTAAACAAATAAAACAGGAGTTGGATTCTTACCAATTCTGTAAAAGGAAGGACCTCAATTCAAGGACTCTTGATGTGCAAAAACAACAATAACAAGTGCTTGCTGTTGAAGAACTTGTATTCTGCAATAAACAAAAATATTTTCTTTGGAGAAAGTAAATTATGTGATGTGTTTGAAGTATGATGGTAAAATACAGAGTAGGAAAAGGCAACTGAAGATTACCACAGGAGGAGTGAGGTCGGCATGGCAAGTCTTATGAAGAAGCAACATTTGGGCAAGAAAATTCAGTTTAGAATATTCCAGGAAATAATAACAATTAGTGCAAAGACCTTGAGAAAGAAACATACATGTTCTAGGCATAGCAAGGAAGCCAGTTCTAGCAAGGAAGCTAGAACTAAGGGAGCAAGGAGGAAAATAATAGCATATGGAGTCAAAGTCCAGATTATGTATGGTTTTTGCAGATTGTCAAAAGTAATCTCATTAGTAACAATGAAAGCTAGAATACATCTTTAAAACGCTACAAGGAAATAACTACAAATTATTATGT
This sequence comes from Elephas maximus indicus, assembly GCF_024166365.1. Taxonomy (NCBI): domain Eukaryota; kingdom Metazoa; phylum Chordata; class Mammalia; order Proboscidea; family Elephantidae; genus Elephas; species Elephas maximus. Next base: position 37,879,783 of record NC_064836.1, on the reverse strand, counting down.
TATGGAAGTCAGCGGCTGTGCAGTTAACTCTCAGCTGACAACCAAAATGTTGGAGGTTCAAGTTCACCCAAATGTGTCTTGGAAGAAAGACCTGATGATCTACTTCTGAAAAATCAACCTTTTAACACTCTATGGAAGTGAAGAACACACAGGTGGTGCAGGATTTCTATTGTGTCACTATATCCTAACCTTTATCCCTGCACATCTGTTTTGTTTCCTTTTTCATTAGTCAACAAGGCAAATGATATCACTAACACATGCACACACACACCCATACACTCAAAAGGACATTTTTGTTAAGTGCTAGGACATATATGCTAGGAAAGGACAAAGGGATACCGTGTGACCTAAAGTCAAGAAAGGTGTGCCTCAGGGTTGTATCTTTCACCATACTCATTTAATGTATATATTGAGCAAATAATTTGAGAAGCTGTACTATATGAAGAAGAATGCGTCATCAGGATTGGAGGAAAACTTATTAACAACCCGCTATATGCAGATGACACAACCTTGCTTGCTGAAAGTGAAGAGGACTTGAAGCACTTACTGATGAAGATCAAAGACTACAGTCTTCAGTAGGCATTGCACCTCAACATAAAGAAAACAAAAATCCTCACAACTGGACAAACAGGCAATGTCATGATAAATGAAAAGATTGAAATTGTCAAGGACTTTACTTGAATCCACAATCAACACCCATGGAAGAAGCAGCCAGGAAATCAAACTATGCATTGTGTTGGACAAATCTGCTGCAAGAGACCTCTTTAAAGCAAAGATATCACCTTGAAGACTAGTGTACCTGACCCAAGCCATGGTGTTTTCAATGGTCTCATATGCATGCTAAGGCTGCAAGATGAATAAGGAAGACCAAAGAAGAATTGATGCCTTTGAATTATGGTGTTGGCGAAGAATACTGAATATACCCTAGATTGCCAAAAAATGAACAAATCTGTCTTAGATGAAGTACAGCCAGAGCTCTCCTTAGAAGCAAGGATGGGGAGAATCCATCATACGTACTTTGGACATGTTATCAGGAAGGGCCAGTCCCTGGACAAGGCCATCATGCTTGGTAAAGTAGAGGGGCCAGTGAAAAAGAGGAAGACCCCGAACAATAAGGATTGACACAGGTGGCCACGACAATGGGCTCAAGCATAACAAGGATTGTGAGGATGGCTTAGGACCTGGCAGTGTTTCGTTCTGTTGTGCATAGTGTCCCTGAGTCGGAACAGACTCAACGGCACCTAACAACATCAACAACAACAGGTCATATATAATTTTCAGCAACAGCAACAACAACCAAAAATATGTGTGATTACGTATGTATGTGCATACACATATATGTGTATAGGTATATATATATATATATATTTGGGTATATGTGCAATATATGTATGTATCTATTTGTATCTTGGAGCCCGAATGGTGCAGTGGTTAAGAGTTATGGCTGCTAACCAAAATGTCAGCTGTTCGAATCCACCAACTGCTCCTTGGAAACACTATGGCGCAGATCTACTGTCTTGTAGGGTGCTATGAGTTGGAATTGACTCAACAGCAGAGTTTTGGTATATATATGTATGTATGTATCTATCTATAGATATCTAAATATATCTATATCTATCTATCAAAAACCAAAACCTGTATATATATAATCTATGTTTTATATATATACATATAATATTCTGCAATAAAAATATTTATGTACATATATATGTGTATATATATATACCAAAACCAAACTTCACAGTAGTCTAAGTCAGTTACTATGGTGCAAAATAGAACTGTCTATCTCTTTCTCACATATAGAAGATAACCAAAATAAAGCTAATGTCATTTTTTTTTAGACATAATAGAGTCTCAGGCAAAAAATATAAATATATCAAAAGCATTATTAGAAATGAACAGAAGTATAAATTAATTGTAAAAAGAATTTACAAGAAAATTATAGCAATCATATATGTAATTAAAATAGACCATTCCTATGTATTTTGTTTTCTGCTGTTTACTAAAACTAAATCTTCTAAAACTATTTGGTACACAGAAGGCCTTCAGCAAATATTCATTGACTGAATAACAGAATGAATAATTGAATGAGTGACTTGGACAAAGATGTTTTTAAACAGCTCGATTTGTAAGGACACTATTTTCTTTCACACGTATTTACTGGTTAGAATTTTTGGACTTTTTACATGCCATGTTAAATTGTGATGCCAAGAAGAAAGGTAAGTATAAGTAAGAAATAGGACTTGTTGAAACTGCCAGGCTTTTACTTTAATTGTCAACTCCTGTTTGGTGCTCTTTCCTTTTTTTTTTTTCTGGTTTGCACAGCTACTGCAAGGAACCAACGCTATTATTCTGATTCTCTTCCTCAGTTTTCCCAGTTCCTCCGGATTCAGGATTGAAGATATTCTATTCTGACCGAGAAACTGGTAGATCTATTTCTTTGGTATCTTTTCCGAAACTTGATTATGTCTTATTAGAGCAAGTTTGCATTTCTCATTTAAGATATTTTTAATTGTATTCATTCATAATTTTTAATATGTATTCATTCACTATAATAATAATAATTCTCAAAATGTGACCTCTGACCAATATAATCACAATCGAATTCCAAATATAATTTTTTAAACTTATTTGCTTTTATTTTTTCTTCATTCTTTACCTCCCAAGATTTCATAGGGAATTGAATTATTTCTGGGAATGGTAGTTTTTGTTTTTCTACCATCATTATTCTGTTTCTTGAGAAAAAAAAAAATCAGAGATAAATGCCATCTGGACATAGCATTTTTCATCAAATATTTAATTTTCTTGGTTATCTTTTCTGGCAAGATACAGTTTTTCTTCTGTGTTTATTTTTTCTGCCCTGAGGACTGTTTGATTGTTTTTGGCATTTGTTCTTCTGCCTTCTTCTGTTAACACAGAAAAAGCAAAGCTTTGGGGGTTTTGGCAGTGCCTCCATCTGCTACACAACCATTGTCTTTGCCATGTTTTATTGCTATCATTCCTGCGAAACAATGCAGAAAATGGCAATGGATTTGGGCATCCAGAAGGTAAGATTAATATTTTCTCATCAAACCAGAGAGCAGTGTTCTATGTCAGGGAAAAGGTACATTGTTTGACCTCTGGAGCCTGCTTTGACAGACTCCACCCTCAAAAAAAAAAAGTTCAGCATTTAAAAGTTTTTTTGATGACATGTGCACATAATTTTTTCCTCAAGTACCTGAGATTTGACTGCCTAGGTTTATTCTACAGGCTCAGAGCTTATCATGCCCTAATGTTTCACTTCATTACACACCTACTTCATTTCACATATTATCCTTTCCACCACTTGCATACATGGGAAAATCCTCCTTCGTGGGCACTTATCCCAGCCAGTCTAGCATGTTTCTACCACTGCATAAAGAGTCAGCAAACATATCTTCACAATTTCTTTACTACCATTTCTTTTATCATGCTTTTCCTTTTCCCCCTGTCTCTCGTCCACACATTATTTTGTTTTCTGTGTTGCTCACCAGAAGAAAGCAGGATTCTTTTTTATCACCTCCTTCTCAAAATGTGTTAGAACTGATTTGCCAGATATCTGAGAATGATTTAAAAGATGGTGCATTAATCCTGATCTACAAAGTTTCTTGATATGTGTGTGCACACATGTGCATATACACACGTGTAAATGTGCATGCATTTTATGTATATACATATATATACGGTACTAATGTAATAGAATCGACTCGACTGCACTGGGTTACTGGGTTATATGTAATATATATATTATATGCAGTAATGAAGAAACCCTGGAGGCATAGTGATTAAGTGCTACAGCTGCTAACCAAAAGGTTGACAGTCAGAATCCACCAGGCGCGTCTTGGAAACTCTATGGGGCAGTTCTGCTCTGTCCTATGGGGTCACTATAAGTTGGAATTGACTTGATGGCAATGGGTTTGTTTTTTGGTTTTATGCAGTAATAAGACACCAAGGTAAAAACAAAGATCAAAGTTTTGTTTGTTTTTAGGAAAAGGATAATATGTATGAAAAATGATCTCTGAATGCAGAGCAAATGTGCATTATTACATGCACAGCGTTTTATGTCCCTCATTTCAGTAAAGTTCCCAAATACTATAGATAGGTGATGGGCGGGCAGGCGGGCGAGTGGGCAGGTGGGCAGGCAGGCAGATAGATCTAGATAGGCCTAGATATCAAGATACTGAGATATAGATATGTATATATATATATATATATATCCTCAATTGTATGCTGTAGGTATATTCTAGATTTCAATACCAACTTTGCCCCTTCTTTGCTGAGCAAAGCCCACCTTTCAGCTCAATTTCTACCGTTGTTACAATACTGGTTGTTGAAGGAAAATTGTGTCTAACTCCATTGACTGCTGGCTCGCACCTCCCATCCCATTGCTTCAAACACACATGAAAATATCTTCCCAAGATTAAGCTTTTTTTTGGATTGATTTGTGAAAAGTTTTTTTCCTATATAATTCTGAATCAGAAGATAAATCTTCTATATCATATTTATATTTATATAATTCCCACTTGAAAAACCTCTTTAACCCCTGCATTATATTCTTAATCAACTCTTGTACTGGATCTGTACTTAATGCGATCATGTCATTATTTATTTCTGTTATAATTAAGTCTGTTTAATCAGATATTAACTTGCTGTTCAAATTGTTCCACGTCTGCATTTCATGCTATTAAATGAGGCTGGGAAGACTCTCAAAAAACCTGGCAATGTAGATTTCATCTGAATTTGCCACGAGTGTTACTAAGGGAATAAAAAATTGGCTAAGAAGTAATTTCAAAAGGGAAAGCAATTTTAAATCAAATACCCTAAGTATAAAAATATAGCTTCTTGGGAAGAAAAACTGAGCAAAGATAATGAAGCAGGAAAACCTTTCAAAACCGAAGGATACCTAGTTAGCAAGACTCTACATTTCCAAGTAGAGTGGTACTTTTTATCTTCCCTTGTGAAGAAAGGAAAGACAGAAATTTTAGAGCAAGAAAATTTAGAGAGGAATGGCAAGTCTCTTTTTCGTCCTCTTAATTAGTTCATGCTACCTGGAGGAGAAAAAGATGGGTAAAGAAAAGTCTTTTGTGAAGGAGAATACCTAGGGAGAGAATTTTAACATTAAGCACAAAATCTGAAAGTTAGGAAGACAGCTGAACTTAACATTTTCAACCTAAATATTGAGAAACTGAAACTAAATGACTAAGAGAGAAAATAGATTTTTAAAAAGAAAGCCCCTCAGTGTATCTGACTGAAGGTTAATTTTAAAGACATCTGTTTGGCTGAAGGCAAAATATAAACCTCAAAAGAGATTTTATATATTTAAGAAGTTATTATAGTTTATTAACTCAAGTAGAGAACCAACATCTTGAAGCCAATGGTAAAAAGGCTTTTGTTTTTTATACTGTGCGGCCATATCCAAAGAGGCACAGGGAAGAAGGAATACAGAATACCAGGAGCTGAAACTGCAGAATTTGAGCCTTACGTGGCAGTTTTGTCACTAAAACAGAGGCATGGGTAAATGATAACGAATAGTTGAAGGGAGTATAATATTATTAATTTCAATAAACTATATAAATCAATACTAATATTACTGCATTTAATTAATGATAATGAACTATTACATTATTGTCAGACACTGTGTAAGGTGTTTTTCACAGTCTGTACCTTACGGCAATATTATAGAGTACTTATTTTTATTTTGACATTTTACAGATGAAGTGATGGTGGACTGTTTGTTGTTGGTGATAGCTGCCATACCGGACTCATGGTGACCTTATGTGTAATAGAACAAAGCATTACTTGGTCCTGCACAATCTTCATGATCTTTGGTATGTCTGAGTCCATTGTTGCAACTCTTGCGTCAATCCATCTCATGGTAGGTTTTCTTGGTTTTTGCTGACGCCCCACCAAACATGATGTCCTTTTCTAATGATTGGCCTTTCCTGATGACATATCCAAAGTCAGTCAGTCAAAGGCTCACCATCCTTGCTTCTAAGGAGCGTTATGGTTGTATCTCACCTGAGACTTATTTGTTTGTATTTCTGGCAGTCTACTGTATATTCTATTTTTTTTGCCAACACCCTAGTTCAAATGCATCAAGTCTTCTGCCTTCCTTTTTCACTATTCAGCTTTCACATGCATATGAGGCACTTGAAAAGACCATGGCTTGGGTCGGGCACACCTTAGTCATCTTTGCTTTTTAAAACTTTAAAGAGAGCTTTTGCAGCAGATTTGTCTAATGCAATATGTTGTTTGATTTCCTGACCAATGCTTCCATGAACAATGTAAGCTTAGGTAGTTCAAATAACTTGCTCAATGGCTTTCCAGTTTTCGAGACTGAATATAGGGTCCATGCACTTAACCATTACGCTATTCTATCTTTTGATTTGGAATGCGAACTTAAAGGAGTAAGAATAACAACAATGTTGGCCCAGTGATCATTACATAGAAAAATTTATTTGGGGAGCAAAGGGAGCATATACAAGATGACAGTATTTTAAATTTGCACAAAAAGTATCTTTTATAGTTCACAAAGAAAATTGAAAAGAAATTCCTTGGATTCCCTCTTCACTTATCTATGTAACTGCATTTTTACCCACAAGTTCAGCCTTCCCTCCTCCTGCTGCTGAAAAAACTCTCCATGCTCTGATATCAAATCACTTCCTTCATTATATATCAGATCCTATTCTTCATATTTCTCTTCTCAAGGCTATTGCCCCAGTAATCTTCCATTCTCTCTTTTACATCATCATTATCATCATTTTATTCTCTATTTCCATCATCATAAAACATACTATTAACTTCTCCCACTATAAGGGGAAAAAAAAAATCTCAACCCAGTGTCCAGGTATTCCTCAACTTGCTCTCTCTTTTTGCAACATTATGCATTGAAAAAGTTGTCTATTATAGCTGACTCTTCTCCCTCTATTTACTTTCTCAATTACATACACAGTAACTAGACTTTTTCTTCTACCATTACCAACAAAGTTGCTCTCAAAATACCCCCATGACTTCCCCAGAAATGAAAAGCACAATGTGCAATTACATTGCATTGTAATTTGCAATACATAAAGACCTATTGATTCATGATGTGCAAGACAAACTAAGCTCAGAGCGTTTTCCTGTGAACTCTCTCAAACCCGTATGTTCAAAGATAAGCACAGGGTAAGTAATCTCACATAATATCCTCTGTTTCAAACAGAAACTTCCACTATTTTGGCAACTTGTCTACTACACAAATTCTGAACAATCCCATAGCTTATAAATAGTTTTTTCTGCTTCTACTTGTATCTCCTTCTTCCTGCAGCCTATTTTCAACAGAAGAACCAGAACAATCTTTTGAATCCAAGTCATATCATCACACTCCTCTGCTTAAAAGCCTGTAGTAGTTCTCCATTTTACTCAGGCATGGTCTAAACCCGTTGCCCTTGAGTCAATTCTGACTCATAGTGACCCCATAGGACAGCACAGAATTGCCCCACAGGGTTTCCAAGGAGCGACTGGTGGATTTGAACTGTCAACTTTTTGGTTAGCAGCTGTAGCTCACCGTAGCTCTTAGTCACCACATCACCAGGGCTCCAGGCATGGTCTAGGATTAGCCAAATGCAGTAAGACATGCTAGGTTTGCTCCTACTCAGGGTTGCATCACACTGCCTCTATCTCAGCATCCTCACAGCTCCGTCCTTTCTGCATCTAAGTCTTTGTTCAGACATCACCACTGTATTTTGCACTCTATTTAAAATTGAAAATTTTCTCTTTCCTACTCTTCAAATTCTCCCATCCTGATTTTTCATCATATATTTTATCACATTCGATCTATAAAAAAAATACATTATGTAATTATCAGTGTTAGTACACTTATTTGGCCTGTCTTCCCTGATGAGGGCAGGGATTTTTGTTTATTTTGTTCAGTGATGTAGTCCCAGTGCATAGTACAGGGACTGGGACAAAGGAGGTCTACAACAAATTAATTAATATATGACTAAATGAATGAATGAATACATAAATAAATAAATGAGACAAAGAAGTTCAACTGATATTCTCTTTTTTTTTTTTTTAAGTTCACTAGGGAGTATATTTTGGGGGGTTAGAGAGTATATGCCAAGCCACAAAATGATGTAAGTTATCATAACTCACTTAACCTCTGGTTATGTTCTACAGAGAGTCAATGTTGAAACAAAGACCATTATTGAGGTCATAATTTGTGTTTCCTTAGGGAAGATGCCCAATTATAATTTTTATAATTTCTCTGTCTTTCAGAGTTCAATGTTTACCAAATGAATAAATTAGATTTCAATATTGCCATGAAAATGAACGTGCAAGTACACTAATTTTGGAGGTGTTTACTTCCACAACACACTTCTTTACCTGTGCAATGCCATTATATTTCAAAGCTCCAGGCATGTTGTTGTTAGGTGTTGTCAAGTCAGTTCCAACTCGTACCAGCTCTGCGTATAACAGAGCAAAGTGCTGCCTGATCCTGTGCCATTCTCACAAATGTTGCTAGGCTTGAGCCCATTGCTGCAGCCACTGTGTCAATCCATCTTGTTGAAGGTCTTCATCTTTTTTGATGACCCGCTTCTCCAGGTATTAAAACCCAAATGGTAGAATTTATCAACTGTGAAAATCTTCTCTCTAAGAGAGATGTAATACTACCCTGGGAAAATAAATTGAATCTTATCTATATGTGTAATTGAGAAGCAAAAGAGCAACTTTCCTCTTGGAGGAAAATGAAGTCTTGAGGGAATAATGCGCTTAAATAGACTAAACACAGGAAGGAGCTCAAATCATACTACACGTGGATTACATGGTAAAGAAGGATTGCTTATGGGATTTGGGCCAACTGTGATCAATTAAGTTAGGCTTCTTGGGAAGGAGATATCATAAGAAGCCCATGGGAAAGTGTAGTGGTTACATTGCCCCTGGAATTCACTGAAAAATAATGTGTTGGGTTTAACAAATAAGATAAGGCTCAAGCATAGACCCAAGCATCAAATTGTATATTTGCTGACTAGGTATGGCAGATTTCAGTGTACCAGGCAGCATGTTGAAACAGATTTTGAATGCTTAAGCATGGATGGTGGTGACCAAACTGGTTTAATACAGGAAACTAGATCTCTAGGTTCTGTGGTCAACAGTGAACTCATCACCATAAGAAGTAAATTAACTTATCACCTATAAAGTACACTGTTTCTGATTTTATGTTCAATAATGAGAAAGTTGGGAACGCAAGTAAGTCAGTTGATTGACATGTTGATCTGAAAACAGTAGTTTCTGAATTTTAAAGACCTTTACTTTCTAGATGCTGTTCTGTTACAGGGCTAAGCTTTTAACCCTTCATAAATAAAGGTGTGATTGTAATATTTTCCCTTGATTTTTTAATTTAGTTGAAATCTATCGTTAAATCATGTACTTTAACCTCTTTTATCTTTTCAGCTTTTAAAAGCTTATATTTTCTTTTGTACTGAAACCATGGGAGTTACGATCCACATATCCATACTCAGAAGGAGTTATGGAAAGTGAAACATACATTTAAACGTTTCATGCAAAAATGAGACAATGTAAATTAATTTTCAATAAGATTTGATTCATCATTCGTACTCTACAATGCTTATAGTAGACAGTCTAAAATGGATGAGGTTTGTTTCCCAGGTTAGATTTTTTTTTTTTTTCCCAAGAAAGATACTATACTATTATCAAACTACAACTTCGATTTTCAGCTTTGTCTACTGTAAGTAATAGGACTGGCTGAATTAAGTTTCATCTTTGCTCCAGGCACACAGTGAATTGAAAGTCTCTATAATTTCTCATTCTCCTCTTCAATTCAGAAACGGGCTTGAGGTGTCACAAGAATTTCAAACCTAGATGAAAACTGTCTAGCCGAGTACCTGCAGTGTCTCCTTGACCTGTCAAGGATTTATCTGAAAATATCTCCCACGTAACTTTTACTGATCTGACATTTAAAATCACACTGTTTAAGAGTGTTGTTGTTAGGTGCTGTCGAGTCAGTTCTGACTCATAGTGAGCCTATGTACAACAGAATGAAACACTGCCTGGTCCTGCATCATCCTCACACTCGTTGCTATGTTTGAGCCATTGTTGCAGTCATTGTTTCCATCCATCTCTTTGAGAGTCTTCCTCTTTTTTGCTGACCCTCTCTACTTTACCAAGCATGATGCCTTTCTCCAGAGACTGGTCCCTTCTGATAGCATGTCACAAGTAAGGAATAAATCTATTCTTTTCCCAGTTTTATCATAAAGAAACTGAATCTCATAAAGGTTCAGCGTCTTTTCCAGGAGACGAGAGGAGGTATGTGGAAGACCTTAGTTTCAAATCCAAGTCTGTCTGACCCTGAAGAAAGAGTTTTAATCATTATTCTCTGCTGTTGTTTAACTGCCATGGAGTCACCCTAACTCGTGGCGACCCCATGTACAAAAAACGAAGCACTGGCAGGAGTTGTGTCATCACCGTGATCAATTGTGGAGTGGTCTGTTGTGACTCATAAGATTTTTTTCATTGCCTGATTTTCACAAGTAGATCACCAGGCCTTTCTTCCTAGTCTTGCTTAGTCTGGAAGCTCCACTGAAACCTGTTCAGCATCACAGCAACATGCAAGCCTCCTCTGACAGACTGGTTGCGACTGTGCAAGAGGTGCACTGGCTGGGAATCAAACCTGGGTCTCCTATTTGGAAGGCAAGAATTCTACCAGTGAACCACCGCTGCCCTGATAGACAGTGCTAAGCCTCCTTTTTCTCATTAGTTTGCCACAAACATTTCCTCGTCACTCATTGCCTTTTTATGGTGTACTCAATCCATCTTCTCATTCAATAACTGTCACATGTACAAACAAACCCAAAAAACCCATTGCCATTGAGTCTATTCTGACTTATTGTGACTCTACAGGACAGAGTTGAACTGTCCCATAAGGTTTCCAAGGAGCAAGTGGTGGATTAGAACTGCTGACCTTTTTGTTAGCAGCTGAGCTCTTAACCACTATGCCACCAGGGCTCCTCATATGTACAAAATGCCCTTAAAAAATCCTTTCCTTCCATCCTCCAAGAAACAGGCACTGTGTACCTGAATTCAATGCATAGGACTACAAACCTAATTCAAAACCAAAGTTTTTCTCTTCACCCAACTCAAGGTTGCTTCTGATTTGAAAGATTATATTACACAAGAAGTATGTGGTATGGGAATCAAGGCCACCCACTTGAGAATAAACTGAAGCTATTTATTCAGAATTTACACTGGGATCTGACACCATCACCTGCTTTCAACAGAAACTCAAAAGCTGTCAGGGGAAGCTCTATAGTAGAAAAATGATGAAGGCTACAAGTGTACTCTGATTGGAGGTTGTTGTCCCGGGGAAGATGGAGGATGGCTACTTAGCAGCAGGTTACCTTATGTGACTGATTTGGGGAGCAGATTTGGTTTTCTCTGGCTGGTCTTGAGTTGAAAGTGGGATCAAAAAAAGGGAAGCCAGCAGTCACTGACCAAGTCCTGACTGTCTGAGCAGATTGATTCAGTTTATGGTTTAGATTCCTGAACTGATTGCTGTAGAGTTTGTTGTTTGGTTTCCCGGTCTTATTGTATGAGCCAGAGTTCTATTGTTGTTTTTGGTCTGGCCGTTGTCTCTTTGTGTATTCATTTTCTCAGTGCTTTTCTCTAACCCTACCTTGTTTTTCTCCTCTTCCTTTGCTTATGGACTTGAATTTCTCATCCTTTAGGAATCTAGCACAAGATAAGGAAGGATAGTGGATAGGTAACACAGTCTTTTGCAGCTGGTGTTGGCAAGGTCTGGTGTGAGTGTCCTCTGTGTATGGTGGGTGCTCAAAGCTAACTCTATCACTTTAAAGGCTTTCAACCAATAGTGTAGTCTTTAGACCAAGAGCATCAGCATCACTTGGGAGTTTTCTAGAGGTTACTGAATCAGATCCTGAATTTTAACAAGAACCTCAGTTGGTTTGTATATACAGTGACATTAGGAAGCACTGCTCTAGAATGCCTCTGTGAGCTTCACTTAGGGTTTCTCAATGGCAACCGCCAACTGCAATTACTATGAGGCTTGTAGTGTCCCTTGCACTGACAGCTTTCTGTTTCAAGAAAGTTGCAAGCTGGATAAACATATGGAGTGTGCAGAAAACACAGATTTTCTACCTTACTTGTGCGAGCGAATCATAGACCCAGTGCACCTCTGTTACTCTCGGTCTGATTGGCTCTTTCAGACAGACTTGGCCTCATCTTCTCATGGTGGAGCATAACCAGCCCAAATCCAGATAACATAATGAAATTCTCCCAGTAGTCCCCTGAAGTCTTCTTTCTAAGATGCAGAGGAAGCTTCCTTTTCTTCTTCCCCAGGATAGGGACCTATAGGGAGGCAGTACTGGGGAGGGAACTCAGAGCATTTCAACAACTTAGAAAAGAAAATCTATTCTTGTTCTTCGAGCCCCAGATTGTAAACACTGGAGGTCCGGAAACACCGCTGAAACTGGCAGAAACACACGTACAATCTCTTGGCGTACCTTGGGTATGAGTATATCCCTTCCTTTAGAACAAGGGCTGCTTGGCACCTATCACATTGTTCTTGCCTTTGTGGGACCGAACAACCCACCGAGGCTGAAGGACTCCCTTTTAAGGTCCCATTGGAGCAACTGTGGTCAAGGCATAATTTTAGCACAGGGTAGGAAATCAAAGTTTCAGGTCACAAATCAAGCAGAGAAGGAGTGAAATCCACCAATAAACAAGGTCCAGTGACCGTGAATGTGCAATGACAGCATTGCCTTTTTTTATTCTAAGACATTTTGCTTAATATGGTTTTCTTCTAAGTGCTTCAAGACCAAACAAATGTCATCAAAACAAGAATTGTATTTCTATGGTTTATCTGACCTAATCAGTAACATAGTCTAAAAAACAAATATTTTATTCAACAAAATCCCCCTGCAGTCCTACTCATGGAGACAAAAGGAGGTAAGAAACATTTGTGAGGAGTTTTCACGCCTAAAGATTTTGTTTCATACTAAAAGATTCTGATTCAGTTGAGCCAAGTGTCAATTTGCTTTCCAGACTGGAACAGTTATAGCTTGATAACTAACATTTAAAAAGGAGCTCTTTTTGAGCCAGGCATTGTTCTCATAAGTTTGAAGACGTTATCTCACTTAATCTTTAGATCAATCTTATGCATTACATATGATTATTAAGCATCAATGTTAAAAAACACTCTTGAATTTACATGTACTTTATCGGCAGTTCAAATTCTGCAGGCGCCCCTTGGAAACTCTATGGGGCAGCTCTACTCTGTACTATAGCGTCACTATGAGTCGAAATTGACTGGATGGCAGTGGGTTTTTGGTTTTATCTGGCTTAATCCTGCCATATTACATTGCCATCTTAATCATCATTTCTCTCCCTTACTTTAAAAACAAACAAAAAAAACTGACAGATAAATGATATATGACACTTTATAACACCTAATTGTCCCTGACTACTATATTTTTACACAAATCATGCAAGCCTTATATGTCTGTTTGACAACTGCTCCCTCCCCCTATGAGGTATTTTCGTGAAGTACCTGTCTTAGTTATTTAGTGCTGCCATAACAGAAATACCACAAGTGGATGGCTTTAATGAAGAGAAATTCATTTCCTCACAGTAAAAAAACTAAAAACCAGAGTAGGCAAAAGTCCAAATTCAAGACATCAGATCCAGGGGAAGTCTTCCTCACTCTGTCGTCTCCAGAAAAAGTTCCTTGTCCTCAGTCTTCCCATGGTCAAGGAGCTTCTCGGGCACAGGGACCCCAGGCCCAAAGGCTTTGCTCCTGGTGCTGCTTTTTTGGTGGTATGAGACCCCCAACTCTTTGCTTGCTTACCTTTCCTTTTATCTCTTGAGAGATAAAAGGTGGTGCAGGCCACACCCCACGGAAACTCCCTTTACCTTGGATCAGGGAGGTGACCTGAGTTAAGGTGGTGTTAAAATCCCACCCTAATCCTCTTAACATGAAATTAAAATAACAAAATGGAGGACAACCACACATGGCCTACCTGAGTTGATACACATTTTGGGGGGATCACAATTCAATCCATGACACTCCCCAATCCTCTCAACATAAAATTACAACCACAAAATGGAGAACAACCACAGAATACTGGGAATCATGGCCCAACCAAGTTGATACACACATTTTGGGGTAGACATAATTCAGTCCCTGAGAGTACCCCATGCTAATACTTTTGCTGTTAAAAAGAAAAAAAAAAAAAAAAAGCACAGCTATATAAAGAATATACCTTAGGGAGCAGGGAGGGAGCAACTGACAAACAAACATAGAAGGCACACGTTATTATTTGAGTAAAAATACAGTAGTTTCAAAAATGTGAAATTGAAAAAATACTGCATCCTGTCACAGGAACCAAAATATTTGTTTGTTCATGATCAGCTGGCTTTAGTAGGCCCCATCTTTTAGTGTTCATTGGTCAACTTAGAAAAACAGATTTTTATGTACGTCCTATAGATCAGCAATGGAATGGTACCATTATCAGCGCTAGTCTCCTATAGAGGTTTTTCAGCAGATGTTGAATTATCATGTGTTAACAATATACACAAACAAGGGGCTCCCTAATTGACTGGGAAAGTAAAACAAATGACCTCTGATTTAATATCTAATCAACTTATATCTGCCTATAGAGAAATAGGAGTCCTAGTGCCACAGTGGTTAAGAACTATGGCTGCTAACCAAAGGGTCAGCAGTTCAAATCTACCAGCTGCTCCTTGGAAACCCTATGGGCAGTTCTACTCTCTCCTGTGTCAGAATCAACCTGACGGCAACATGGGTGTGTAGAGAAATAGATATTTCCAATGGCCAGCTGTAACTCTTTGAGAAATGAAGGAATTAATAAATGGATAAATATATAATTATAAAAATAAATATATCATAATCCTCAAATTTTTAGCATATTATAGAACTTTTTATTTTTCTGTTAAGATTTATATTTTAAACAACTGTTGAAACAGAAGAGCTTTTATGCTTAATTTTTACCCTATCACAAAATTCCCATACACAGAACGTTCAATAGGCTGTATATTTTAATTAAGTTTACTTGATTTTACTACTTTGTATCTTTAATAACTTAGACGAAGTAATTTCAGTTCTAATTCAATCACTTTGAAATGCTAGAGATCATCAAAATCTGCAAAGAAAATATAACATTGAAAATTTAAGAAGCAAAGAGTTACAAATAATACCTTAAACATCAAACCAAAAACCAAACCCGCTGCCATCAATTCAATTCTGACCGATAGTGACCCTATAGGACAGAGTAGAACTCCCCATAGGGTTTCCAAGGAGCAGCTGATGGATTCAAACTGCTGACCTTTTGGTTAGCAACAAAGCTTTTCACTGCTGCACCACCAGGGCTTCACATTAAACACAGTGCTTTATGATTTGCAAGGTGCCTTCGCATGTACTTTTATATTTGTTGCTAAAAGCCTTCTTGCAATGTAGAATAGGAGTCTTTCAGATGAGTGTTGGGGGCAAGGCTTTTAGGTATTGATAGAAAGAGCCTGGGTGGCACAAGTGGTTTTCCCTTGACTGCTAAACAAAGGGTTGGTGGTTGGAATCCACCCAGTGGCACTACAGAAGAAAAGGCTTGACAATCTCTTTCTGTAAAGATTACAGGCACAAAAACCCTACGGAGCAGTTCTGCTGTAGCACGTGGTGTCACCATGAAGCAGGGACTGACTTGACAGCAGTGAACAATAGTAGACTGTGCAATGGATTTTTTTTTTCCTTATCTGTTTAATAAGCTTAAAGAATATCGTATTTAAAGCCCAACTCAGCTAAGTCTTCCCTTGTGCTGCCTTCTCTAATTTCCACAAAACACATTTCGCCTACCATGCCACCTGTACGTACCTCCATCAGAGCATTCACCTCACCTCTGAGTTTCTTTTACGGTCTGTTCTTGACTGGGACGCGATTATCTAAAAATCAAGGACAAGGTACTGCTGTTCTTTTTTATATCCTCAGTGTCTATCAAAATTCTTGGCATAGATCAGGTTCTTAATAAACGTTTTTTAAACAATGAAGAACTTACATAAGAAAATTAATTGTACAGTATCATATAGCTAGGACAGGTAGTAAATGGTGGAAACAAAATGTGAACTCATATTTTCTGCAATAAATTTCTGCTTTCAGATAATCCACAGGCATTTCAGTAACACATTTTAAAAACAGAGAAACTATTACAGATACAGCTTGTTTTTTTTCAAGAGATCTTTGAAAATCAAGATAACGAGTTAGCTAAACTTACATGTAGAATTTTTTTTATTGTTCTATTTTTCCTTTGTGGTTATTTTACTCTACAAATCAAAGTCACATCCTAAATTTGCTAACACTTTTATCCCTTCCAGGCACCCCTCCGTCCCCACACACACACCTGTGCACACTCTTCTTATCTAAGGCAGCATCTCTGATGTGGCTAATAGACTTTGACATAACGTAAGCGTCGATGTAACATTTGAGTCTCCTGAGTTAATTTTCTGGTTCTTGTGATCTTTGTTACTTCACTTTTATCTAGTTGTTTAGAATTTTAAACACAGGGTTTGCAGCAAACGTTTATTTGTGTGTAGTATACAGTGGTAATTATTTGATTTGTCCTGTCAAAGCTAGATTCCTGCTGAGAGTTTCCAACCATTAATGATCACCTGTAATTTACAATTCAAACTAATTGCCAGCTGTCAATTAAATGAATGTTTTTCCTTGGCTATTTGGAATTGTTCCATGACTGAAAAGCAATTGATAGAGTAGCATTACATCTGTCTGTCATCCCTCTGAATTGGCCTTATCAAGACCATTTATCAAAACTAGTGCCAAATGGCTTGAAAAACTTTTCAAAATAGTAGTGACTGGTGCTCAACGTTCAATGTACAGGGATTTTACAGCAGTCTCTGTCATAAAAGATCAGCACCTTGAACACCTATTGCAAATTATTATTTGTAGAAGGCAGAACTGAGTGTTAAGTATTTGAATTCTAAAAATGCATGTTTTCTTGGGCCAAACAGTTAAGGAAAAATTTAGATTGCATTTATAGAGGTAAAAGTTCTAAAACTGTTCCTTCTTAAAACTAAGGTCAAATTGTCATCATTGCTTCTTCTTCTTCTTCGCCTTAATATTATTACTATTAACAATTTTCACTAAGCAATATCTAGCAATTACCTAAACTCAGAAATTTTATTATTTCCATGGCAAAGAATTGATAAATACATATTAAGTAAAAAAATCATATTAAATATAACAATATTAAAAAATTACCCAATGTTCTATAATGGCAGCTTCCAGTGGAAAGCTCAGAAATTATCAATACATACTTTATTTCAAGTCAAGTCACCTGGTAAGAGCTAATTATACATGAATCAATGATTGTGGAAGTAGTAAATGTGGTGACATTTTTAAAGGAGTAATAAAGCCTGCATGTTATCCTCCTTCCCCTTGACAAGCAACATCATTTAGGTTTTTCCCATCAATGTTTTAACCTTTTATCTAACTTCAGATTCATATTTAAGAATGGCACCTTTATTAGGAGGTCTATGCTTCCTTCCTCACTTTTCAAATGATTTTTCCATTTCTGGAGAAGGAAATCCCAGGTGTCCTATCATAATGGAAATAGAGCATTAAAGAAATGAGGCAAAATGTAAACACTGTTGAATTGATAAAGGGTATATGGCGGCATTCTTGCACATTCTTGTAAATTTTCTATATATTTTAGTACATAAAAAGTTACTAAATAACATAAACACCTATTCAACTAGCATGTGGATTACAAAAAGAAAACAAAGAAAAGAAAAATTGAAATGACAAAGGAGCTTAGAAATGAAAAGAAAACATTCTTTCAATCAGTGCTTTGTAGTGTTATCGAAGCCATATTTGAATACAAGTTCAGTAACAAATGCTTTTAAACCATTACAATATTTTTTAAAAGTTAACAAATTTAACTTAAGAACCTAGAAGCAGAAATATATCAAATAATTAATGAAAAGTATGCTAAAATGGAGAAATACCAAGGATAAAAGTAAATTTAATAAATAGAAAACAAAATTATATGCCAAGAGTGATTATTCAAAATATTTTAAGAAACTATTTTTAATACATGTAAACCATATAACCATGTAAGATTAAGAGAGGAAAACTAAAATATATTAGAAATGAAAAAGGAGTTAAGCCACAGGCATAGAAGATAGCCAGGAAATTTTTATAGGATCATATGCAAATTTGTCCCTTTTTCCTAAGTAGATAACTGCAAAATAAGATGATCTCAGAGTTAGAAATTAGATGGGCCTGAGATTCTTGGTGGTGTAGTGGTTAAGTGCTACAGCTGGTAACCTAAATGTTGGCAGTTCAAATCCGCCAGGCACTCCTTGGAAACTCTGTGGGGACAGTTCTACTCTGTCCTATAGGGTCACTATGAGTCAGAATCAACCCCACGGCAACGAGTTTGGTTTTGGCTTTTGAGATTCTCAGAGATTCTTCATTTCTCAGGGTAATTAAGAAAAACCAAAACTTTGCCGAAGCTTGTGAGAGGATTATGGAACTGGTAGAGGCCTGATACAATGCCTTAGCTTTTTCTTTAGTCCAGTGTGGTGGGAAGGCAGCAGCGGAATAATGTCTAAATACCCTCAAATAATGCAGGACGGGGCAGTGTTTCGTCCTCTTGTACATAGGGTTCCTATGAGTCTGAACTGGCTTAACAGAACCTAACAACGATAACAGCAACAAGACAGGAAGACCTTCCTGGTAGAAAAGAACACAGCAGTGACCTGCATGAACCAATGACTAAGACCTGTTTGGGTAGCAGATACCCCAAACTGTTCCAATAAGGACAGATAACAGAAGACTAGGTAGGACACCCCTTGCCAGTTCTTGCTGCTCCCCTCACTCATCACTGTTGGACATGAGATACAAAAAAAAGAAAATAACAATCTTAGGGAAAAAGTAGGAGATTTTAATTAGCTGGAATTATATTTCCACCAGCAGGGAAAATAAGTACTAGAAATAATGTGTCCAGTTAAATAAAAAATACGTTACATTATTTTTTTACAGGAAATTAATGGACTGAGATTTGTAGACACTTCAGTTAGACACAGTATGTTCACTCTCTCCTACTCACATTCAGAAATGTCCCGGGAAGCAGTTTGAAAGGAAAGTTAGAACAAGATATTTAAGTCAGACCAGAGTATATCTCAGCCATATTTAAATGTATTATCAAGATGTTGTGTTCCCTCCCTTTCTTTTACCTAGAAAAGAAAAATACGATTTAGGCATGTTTACTATGTTCTATATTCTGTTGTTTGCATTATCTTTATTATTTTCCCATTGACTTCAAACCAACCTCAACCACATGATGAAGCAAGAACAACTGTGCCCTTTAGAGAAAACAAACATGGAGAATTTAAATAAACCTGCACCAAATTTTCTATAATCAAATATTTTATATAATAAAGAAAAAGTTCTGTTTGTTTATTACCACCATGTGGTTAACAGCGGAGAGCTAGCAAGCAGCAGCTTATTCTTTGACATGTTCTTTGACAGGTTCAAGATCAAGAGAGAAAAAAACGAGGTGGGGGGGGGAGTTCCATATCTCTTCTCATTCCATGATTGGAAAATATTAGATCCAACAGATCTCATGTTTTACACACATTGTATATTTTAATGCAAAAAAATTCTTCCAAGAAGATTAAGAGTTTCAGCTCTTTTTGCTACACTAAGAGGTAGCCGGACAGTGGCACCAAAAGTCATCCAACAGGAAATAAAGAAGTGAATTAAAGTAATGCTTTTATGTATGACCTAAATCTTGCCTCCATAATAAGTGTCATATTCAATAAGACACAATCCTTAATGTTTATTTTCATTTAAAAAGTTACTTGTGTACTTTATGCAAAATTTGAAGGGAAAATTCCATAATATAACACTATCATTTTCTTAAGGTAGACAAGAAAAGGGCCATTTTACCTAACAGGAAAAATAATTATATGTGATTTGAAACAGCTATTATTAGAATTCATTGCTATCACAACCCGATGGGACACTTCTACTCTGTCTTATAGGGTCACTATGAGTTGGACGATAATCAGTTTAGGTTTTTAGACTCAGTCCAATATTATCACCTATTTCTTAGCTTTTCTATGTTTCTAAATCATGACATGACAAAAACCAAAACCAAATCCAGTGCGGTTGAGTCGATTCCAACTCATAGCGACCCTATAGGACAGAGTAGAATTGCCCCACAGAGTTTCCAAGGAGCGCCTGGCAGATTCAAACTGCTGACCCTTTGGTTAGCAGCCTAGCACTTAACCACTATGCCACCAGGGTTTCCATCATGACATGAGTCTTCATTAATTCTCACTCATAATAGAAGCTAACTGAGTGGAGAACTTGAAATATTTATTAAAAAAAGCAAGGGTTCCATTTGTCTTAAGGTCATGCTTATTTTCTCAAAATTACATGACTCAATAAAATCATTTTTTGTCATTCTGCTTTAAGCGTGGTAAGTTCCCATCCTAATACTTAGGGAAATCATAGCAGTCTTTTGTTTGTGTTGTATTTTCACTTTCAATAGGTACAGATACTGTACCTTCAACTCCTAGAGACACTGACTGAGACGCATTCCCGATAACAATGTGTTTAGGTAAGAGATCTCCCACATTTTTGCTTATGTACTGTCTATGGTAATTTCAAAAAACAATCTACACATATATTTTAAATTTGACATTGGCATTCTTAAATTTCTTAGTTGAAATAGGTGAAAATGTTCTAATTTCTAGAGTATTATAAATGTAAAATAAAATTACAAGTTTTCCTTTATGAAAACAGAGTTCTCTTACCCACAACAGTAAAGTTCATCTTGTTAAAATTTAAAAACCAATGTACTGTCTAACGACAAGAAAACAGTCTTTAATAGCTATCGCTACGATGTGAACTCTAACATTTAGAAGTAGCTTTTTTGTTTTACATAATTGTATGTACGTGATCAGACTTAATGACACCAAAGAGGAGCTCATTCCATTATTCATTAACTTTCACTTAAAACTTACTCTTTCAGAAAATAATCAAAGATTAATGAACATATCCTGTTTTCAAGACTACAGAGATCGTATAACCACGGTTCACTGATCTTGTGATTGTCTTATCGTTGTTTAGCAAGGTTTCTAATTAAACTTTGGTAATATTTGAAAACATACTCTGCTTTTAGAAGATTTAAATGTTCTAACGTAATTGTCAGCCAATCAAAATTTAGTTCAAAGTTCCTGATAAAATTGTATATAAGCACCCTGAAATTTCTAATTAATTGGAGCTTAATTTGCAAAGTGTCTATTAAACCTAGTTAGTGGTATTCTGAGTTATTTTGACATAAATATGGAAAGGCTTAAAATTATGACATTGCTCTTTTAAAAAATGTCCAATAGAACCTAAATACAACATTTTCTCCAATTACATTGAAAAAAAACTGGAAATCACTTGAGTTGTAACAGGTTTGTTACTGAGTCTGCAAAGTCATTTCTCTTCCCAAAACAAAAGTAATATTTTATATCCCCCTCTGTTTAGGACCCTGGAGGTTTTTTTACTCAAGGAAATATTCTCTGGTAAGGTTAGGAATGAGTGGGAGATAAGTCCTTTTTTGTAACATGGGAAAAAGGTTATTGAGAATGGAGACCTATAAAGAAAATTTGCCGCCCACAGAGGCATTCAGAAGAGATAAGTGCTAGGAAATAGTGTGTATGGAAGTTGGGGATATGGACAATTCTTAAAATAATCCTCAAGCAAAGGAGATTATGTCACTGCTCTGATTGACACCTCCCAGTGGAGTCTCATTATATTCAGAATAAGTTACTACTTAGCCAGTTGACAAAACCCTGAGCCAGTGCTTCTCCAACTCTACCAGGTGAAGGATTATTTATTTATTTTGCCCTATGCGAACGGAGAGAGTTCTCTTGCCATGGCACTAAAAGTCATCTTGTTAAATGTTAGAAACTTACATGCTGTCTACTCATATATATATATACACACACACATATATATAATTTTTAAAGCTCACTTGTCATGTCTTACTAAACTGTAACTGACCTTTAGAAGCAGCTTGTCTAGTTTCACATACTTGTATTTAGGTGACCAGGCTCACTGAAACACTTAAAACTTGTTCTTTCAGAAAACAATTGAAGAAGTGAACATGTCCTGTTTGGAAGACTCCAAAGGTCTTCGGATCATGGCTCACTAATCTTGTGGTCATCTCAGCAAAGTTTCTGTTTTTCTGTTCTTTAGAATGTTTGAGCACATGCTGCTCTTTTAGAAGATTTACGTACCCTGACAGAATCATCAGCCAATCAAATTTTTTTGTTCAAAGTTTCTGATGAAAAGGTATATAACCCGTTGCGGCGGCGTCCATTCCTACTCGTAGCTGAGTCCATTCCTATTCATAGCGACCCTTTAGGCAGAGTAGAACTGCATCGTAGGGTTTCCAAGGAGCAGCTGGTGGATTTGAGCTTTTTGGTTAGCAGCCTGAGCTCTTAACCACTGTGCCACCAGGACACTGAAATTATATATATATATATCCAGACAAATATATATATATATACATATATATGCTGTCCAGTGGATTCTGACTTGTAGTGGCCCTATGGGACAGGGTAGGACTGCCCTATAGAGTTTCCAAGGAGCTCCTAATGGATTCGAACTCCCGACCTTTTGGTTAGCAGCCGTAGCACTTAGCCTCTGTACTACCAGGGCACTGAAATCATTATGTAAGTACACTGAAAACCTTAATCGGAGCACTGATGTACTCAGTAATGATGTGCTGGCCAAGGTTAAAGTTTTTTTGATAAACCTGCACAACAATCTATCAATGGTGTTCTTTGCTTATTTTTGATAGGTGATAAATGTGAATTATTTCTACTCTTCAGAAAACAAAACAAACAAACCAAAAAACCTAAAAAGAACAAGAGTGTCCACCTGAAAGACACTGCAGTCCTCTAGATCCTTCAGGCCACTATTTCAATCCTTTTCCTTGCACAGCCCGGATTCTCTGCAGTTTCATTTTGTCTCGGTTTCTAAATAGATTCTAGCCCTTTTGAGCTCATTGCACATTTCTTGCTCTGCACTCAGCACTGGGGCTTCGGGCGGAAGTTGATATTCTTGATTCCTGTTGTTTCTTATCCATGCCTGTTCTCATCCTCTGGTACTTTCCTATCCGGCTGTTTTATGGTAACCATTTTAAATTCTACTTAAATCCCCTGGAGCTCATCTCAGGTCACATTGAATGAAAATGTTACATGTAAGAGAAACAATGTAACCTGATATTTTTATTATTATATTTTCATACGATAGTATCTTTGGTAGTTACCGAATAAAACACATCCGTGAAATATAAAGCAATTAATTATATTATGCAAGAGGGTTGTAATAAAATGTTGATTTTCCATACACGCATATGTACATTCATATATATATAAAGCAAGTTCATGGAAGATAAACTGTAAAGTTAGAGTATTTCAGATGTTTGTTAATAGAAACTTGGTTGTTTCTTTCTTATCTTAACACCCCCACATTAATTGGCACTGTGCCTTGTACATTATTCTATTACAATAAATAATTATTTTATGGCAATATAAGGCAAATTAACACAAATTACAATGGCATTTTAACTTCTATTTCATATTTTGATATACACACAAAATACATGGATACATAAAATACGTATCTGTTCCTCTTCCCATTTTCAATGGTAGACATCAAAATTTTTAATTGAAAATTTAACTGTAAGTGGTAATTGCAAGGAAACCCTGGGGGCACACTGGTTAAGAGCTACAGCTGCTAACCGAAAGGTTGGTAGTTCGAATCCACCAGGTGCTCCTTGGAAACTCTTTGAGGCAGTTCTGCTCTGTCCTACAGGGTTGCTATGAGTTGGAATAGACTCCACAGCACTGGGTTGTTTTTGGTTTTGGTAATTGCAAATGTTTACTCAAATGTTCCCTTAACTCAAATACTTTCACTCTTGCAGAGGTCATTATGCTCATCTAGTGTATGAAAATTTTATTTTTATTACTTAATAGAAAATTGGAAATATTTTGACAATAATTTCAATATTTCTTTAACACTAAACTTACTTTATCTTGTTTACTTAGTAACAAGCTTTTTAAGAACTGATGTAAAAGTAATGTAATTTATCTATTATAAAAGTCTTTCATATCATTATATTCATTAAATAATTAATTTTTACTCTGCTGTCAGAGGCATTATATTGTTTAGTTCTTTATTATCAAAATTATATAAATGAGCTATTATGGTTAATGGTAAAAATATAATATTAACCTTCACTAAAGCATTATTTAAAACTTTAGAAAAGAGGTATTTCATTGTTTCATGGGAAAATTGGTATCTGAAAAAGTTCTGAAAGTCTATCTTGACAAATATAAGAAATTAGTTATAATAAAGAGAAATATAAATGTTAATTTGAATACTTAGCATTTGCTTTCTAAAATCTCATTTAATACTGATTTAAAGAATGGATGATTTAATACGTATTGAAATATATGGTTCAAATGGGCTATTTTAAAACGCATACTTGTTCTTTATAATATCAAATTAAAATAAACCTGAAAAAAGTTCCAAAATAATTCTGTGCCCCATTAGTTCCCAAGTATATGGAACACTGATTTATAATTCCTAACATTCATTTCTCTAATGTTGAAGTAAACAGTATTGTAAAATACATTTATAGTAATTTATCATTTCTGAAGATTTAATCTTAAATTCAATGCATTTTTCAACACTAAGAAATATTCTAGTAAACTAAACTAAAAAAAAAACTAAACTAGTTAATATTTATTTCTTTAATTTCCACAAATAAATTTAGTTTTTGCCTTAAAAATTTTTTCTATAACAATTTTTAACCAGGAATATATGATAAAGGAAAGCTATAAATGTAAAACACCTAAGCTTTATAAACAGATTTTTTTTTTAGAAAGTAAGTATAAGTTGCACTTCTTTAAATGTCTATTAGCTAATCATAACTGGGTGAATTTCTCTGCAATACTAGTACAAATTGCCATTTAAGTCTTTTAAAATATGGCATTTAACATATACATCAACTTTTTACATACCGAAAATATTTGTATAGTCTATGGAGACTCACTTTAAACTATTCTTGTTGTGAGGTATCATTGAGTTGGTTCTGACTCATAGCAACCCTATGAACAAAACAAAACACTGCCAGGTCCTGCGCCATCCTTACAATTGTTATGCTTGAGCCCATTGTTGCAGCCACTGTGTCAGTCCATCTTGTTGAGGATTTTCCTCTTTTTTTTTACTTTCTACTTTACCAAGCACAATGTCCTTCTCCAGGAACTAGTATCTCCTGATAACATGTGCAAAGTACATGAGACAAAATCTCCCCATCCACACTTCCAACGAGCACTCTGGCTGTATTTCTTCCAAGACAGCCTTGTTCATACTCCTGGTATCTACGGTATATTCAACATTCTTCACAAACACCACAATTCGAAGGCATCAATTCTTCCCCAGTTTTCCTTATTCATTGCCTGGCTTTCTCATGCATATGAGGCAATTGAAAATATTATGGCTTGGGTCAAGTGCACCTTACTCCTCAAAGTGACATCTTTGCATTTTAACACTTTAAAGAGGCCTTTTGCAGCAAATTTGACAAACACAATATGTCATTTGATTTCCTGACTGTTGTTTTCATGGGTGTTGATTGTGGAGTAAGATGAAATCCTTCACATCAGTCTTTTCTCCATTTATCATGGCGTTGCTTATTGGTCCAGTTGTGAGGATTTTTGTTTTCTTTATGTTAAAGTGTAATCCATACTGAAGTCTTTGTCTTTGTCAGTAAGGGCTTCAACACCTCTTCACTTTCAGCAAGCAAGGTTGTGTCATCTGCATATCACAAGTTGTTAATGAGTCTTCCAGCAATTCTGATGCCATGTTCTTGTTCATATAGTCCAGCTGTCAGGTTATTTTGCTCAGCATATGGACTGAGTAAGTTTAGTAAAAGTAGGCAACCCTGACTTTAAACCATGCAGTATCCCCTTGTTCTTTTCAAACGACTGTCTCTTGATCTATGTACAAGTTCCTCATGAGCACAATTAAGTCTTCTGAAATTCGCATTTTTTGCAATGTTACCCATAATTTGTTAGGATCCACACAGTCGAATGCTTTTGCATAGTCAATAAAACACAAGTAAACATCTTTCTGGTATTCTCTGCTTTCAGCTGAGATCCATTAGACGTTAGCAATGATACCCCTCATTCCACGTCGTGTTCTGAATCTGACTTGAATTTCTAGTAGTTCCCTGTCAATGCACAGCTGAAACGGCTTCTGAATGATCTTCAGCAAAATTACACATCTCTGTGATATTAATGATATTGTTTGATAATTTCTGCATTCTGTTGGATCACCTTTCTTTGGAATGGGCACAAATATGGATCTCTTCCAGTCAGGTGGACACGTAGCTGTCTTCCACATATCTTGGTATGGTCTAGTGAGCACCTCCAGCCATGCATCCCATTGTTGAAACATCTCAGTTGGTATTCTGTCAGTTCCTGGAGCCCTGTTTTTCGCCAATGCCTTCAGTGAAACTTGGACTCTACGGCAAGAGGTTTGGTTTGGTTTTTTGGTGATTTACCAAGCATGATGACTTCTGCATATATATATATTTAATACTATGTTGTTGTTAGGTGCTGTTAGAAGTGAGGATGGCGAGACTTCATCTCATATACTTTGGACATGTTATTCAGGAGGGACCAGTCTCTGGAGAAGGACATCATGCTTGGTAAATTAGAGGATTAGTGAAAAAGAGAGAGACCCTCAACAACATGGATTGATACTGTGGCTGCAACAGTGGGCTTAACTGTAGCAATGATTGTAAGGATGGTGCTGGACTGGGCAGTGTTTCATTCTCTTGTACATAGGGTCGCTATGATCTGGAACTGACTTGATGGTACCTAACAACAACAACAAAATACCCACACTAAATTACATTGTTGTTGTTAGGTGCCATTGTGTCAGTTCTGACACATAGCGACCCTATGCACAACAAAATGAAACACTGACTTGTCCTCCGCCATCCTCACAATTGTTGCCATCTTTGAGCCCATTGTTGTAGCCACTGTGTCACTCCATCTAGTTGAGGGTCTTCCTCTTTTTTGCTGACCTCTACTTTACCAAACATGATGCCCTTCTCCAGGGACTGATCCCTTCTGATAACATGTCCAAAGTATGTGAGACATAGCCTCCCCATCTTTGCTTCTAAGCAGCATTCTGGTTGTACCTCTTCCAAGACAGATTTGTTCATTCTTTTGGCAGTCCATGGTATATTCAATATTCTTCACCAGCATCACAATTCAAAGGCGTCAGTTCTTCTTTGGTCTTCCTTATTCATTGTCCAACTTTCGCATGCATATGATGTGACTAAAAACACCATGGCTTGGGTCAGGTGCACTTTAGTCCTCAAGGTGACATCTTTGGTTTTCAACACTTTATAGAGGTTTTTTTGCAGGAGATTTGACCAATGTAATGAGTCTTTTGATTTAATACTATAATTACACATGCATGGAACTGCTGCATTATATAATCAAGTATATATACAATATCTGCATATGTATATTTAATACTAAGTATAACCCAAACCCATTGCCATGGAGTTGATTCTGATTCATAATGACCCTTAATACAGGGTAGAATGGCCCCACAGAGTTTCCACAGGTGCCTGGTGGATTCGAGCTGCCGACCTTTTTGTTAGCAGCTGTAGCACTTAACCACTACACCACCAGGGTTTCCACACTAAGTATAGTTATATATATAGAGAGAATTGCTGCATTATGTAATTAACTTTGTATACACCCATGCACACAGACACACACATAGAGAGAGAGAAATAATGTGTGTGTAGTCTTTGTGCAAGGCCAGTTTCTCCACATTATCAAATATTGTGTGACTTCCTTTTTCTAATGCCTTTTTTTTTTTTTTAATAGAGTGTAGCACCACTGGTTTTCTAGAGCTAAAGTAACGTGTTCAGCCTAGGTAGTAATTCAGTCTGTTAGCTTGGCAATTTGAGATAAGTGCACCTGCCAACACAACTGTATATGTCACTCATTCTGTCACTATGTTATTATTGTCAGTCCCAAGACATACTGACATTTTTCTCCAATACATGCCTCTTCTTTTTTATTATTATTTCTTAAAAAGAACTTCAATTGTATTATTCATGCATGAAAAATATAACCTTTAATTTTTGACTGTATGATTATACAAGAAGACTTAATTTATATTTTCAGTTTGGAAGTGTTTCAAAATATCACAGAAAAATAAAGTGAGCCTAGTAATGATCTAATATGTGGTACGTAGATGAAAAATAAAAGACATATACTGTGTTATCATTTCTGTTGACAATTTTTTGAATAAAGTATTGTTATGAATTTTGTCTTATTTACTATTTTAAATTACCTGTTTTTACTTCCATGTTTTGGCAAGAAGCCATTGTGCATTGGTCTTATAAAGACGCTGTAGGAAGTTAGTTCAAGTTAATTCACTATGAAAGAACTGAGTTGGCATTGCTATTTGCTAGAGGCAGGGCTCCATTATCAGTGAGGCTGAGGTTGCCAGTAGTGTTTGCTTTCCTCCCTATAGAGGACCCAACCTCATTTTACCAACATGATTGGTTTCCTTCTTTTTGTTTTCTAATTTCATTCTCTAGATTTTATAACACATTTTATTTCATCATATTTATTGTTATTGTTGTTTGCTGTCAAGTAAATTCTAACTAACAGCCACCATATATAACACCGTAGGACTGTCCCGTAGAGTTTTCTTGGCTGTAATATTTATGGAAAGAAATCAACAAGCATTTTCCCCCTGGAGAGACTGGTGGGATTGAACTTTGGACCTTCTGGTCAGCAACTGAGTGCTTAAATATTGTACCACCAGGGCCCCTTATTTATTAGCTATGTCTTTCTTGAAGATTTTTTATTAGTTAGACTTAAGGACAGGAGCTTTGACAATGTAACCATGGGTTCAAATTTTAGTTCTACCACTTATTTATTGGTTTGCTAACTTGTCTAAGTAGCTCTTTTCAACTTCCTCATCTGTAAAATGGGAATAATAGAAACTCTCTCATAGGAGTTCGTGAGAATTAAGTTAGAAAGATACAAATACATAACCCACTGCCTGCCACATGGCGAATATCCAATATAATAAATTATATCTCCATGGTTACTCATCATTAATACCATACATCACTGGTTATAATATAGAAATGCAGAATCTGTAACTAAGCGTACAAAATGTTTCATTCAAACTGGAAATATAAATATTATTTTCCAATTTAAAAAATTAAAGCATTAAAACAGAACAAAAACCCTGAAAACGAAATTTCACATTTGTGAAATCCATTATTTTTCAAAAATAGAGGCTATATATGTTTGTCTCAATGAAATGAATTAATACAGACACAAATAAGCTTCTGAGTCATGTACCTCTTTAAATGTTTTGCTAAAAGACAATGTTGCTCTACAGAAGATGTAATCTCTATTCAATACACCCTGTAGTGTGGTCTCTTCCATGCTGCGAATGGATTATAATGAGGGAGCACATGAAAATAGTAGAACAATTAAATAGTAGAAGAAGTTTTCAGGACATGACTCCTTTTCATCTCTGTTACATAAAACTATAATTTTAAAAAATATTTTACTTTTTGGTTGTTGATTTTGAGAATATACACAGCAAACTAACACACAAATTTAAGTTCCTACATGAATGATTCAAAGACATTGATTACATTCTTTGAGTTGTGTAACCCTTCTCATCCTTCTCTTCTCAGTTGTTCCTTTCCCATTAACGTAAATCACTACCACCAAAAGTTCCTACCTAATCTTTTGAGTTGCTCTTTTCAATTTGTTCCCATGTGGATAGATCATAAAAGAGCATAATGTTCAAGGTAGACATATTTTAATCAATTTGCTTAATCAACATACCTGAGTATTTCTGCCCTCGTAATTAAGGTGCTCATAAATCACACTGTACAAACTTGACCTGTTGGGTACTGTGCATTGAACTATAAATTTTCAATCCCAAGAATATGTGATGTATTGTGAATTATTTATTGTGTTCCTATATTTGGATTAGCACTATCTGTTTAAAAAAGATTTTTTCTTGCTCATAGTTGAGTTATCTTCATGTAAATGCTGAATCAGAATATAGCAAACAAACAACAAACAATCCATTGCCATCTAGTTGATTCCGACTCATAATGACCGTATAGAACAGAGTAGAACTGCCCTATAGGGTTTCCATGGAGTGACTGGTGGATTTGAACTTCTGACCTTTTGGTTAGCAGACTAGCTCACCGTAGCTCTTAACCACTGATATATAAATGGGACAAAGATGATCTCTGTGTATTAGACCTAGGTTGTTTACTTCTTCATAGCAAGCTGAGGCCTATTAGCCCCAAAAAGCCAACTGGTGTGATACTCAAATTTGTACATATGCAATTGTCTTAAAAATACCCAAATAACTAGATTTTTAGTCACTGAGAGCCTGTTTGCTTTGAGTACTCCTTGAAACTGCCATATACACACACACACACCAAAAAAAAAAAACCAGTTTCAATCAAGTCAGTTCTGGCTTATAGTGACTCCATGTGTGTCAGAGTAGAACAGTTCTCTGTAGGGTTTTTTTCTTTCTTTTTTTTTTTTAAGTCAATTGCCAGACCTTTCTTATAGAGTGCCTCTGAGTAAACAAATTGCTAACCTTTTTGGATAGCAGTCAAATATTTAACTGTTTGTGTCACCCAGGTATGCCTTTTGCTAGCCATGGATAAGATAAAACATTGTAGTTATAAGGACCCCCAAAGTTTCTGCTGTCCTTGAAAGCTCTCTGACCCAGAAACTCTCCATCTGCTTGCAGAAGGACATTGTGAAGGTACATGTAAGCGCCCCCATCCTTTCCCTCTTCCCAATGGTCTCCTTGCTCTCATCCCCTCCTGATGGTTCCCTGAGATGCCTGCCTTGGAAGATTTCCTGTTGTGGGGGACTGCACCTCCTGTATTTGGCCGTCCATGTCCCTACCTCAGTAAATAGCTTGGTGTTCAATGTTATCTCATGGTTGTATCTTTATCCTTGATCAGTTCAGAACTCCCTCAAACTCACTACACGATATTATGCAACTATTTCATCAGTGTGAGGATAAACACTAAAAACATTCAAACTCTAGTTCTCAAAAGACTTTTCAATTGCAGTCTATGATTGTGAGTCTAATCTTGTTTGGCCAGGAATATTTGTAATTGAAACATACATTTAAATTAAGTGAATATCTGAGGTTTTGAGAGAGACTCTGTATCAAAATTAAATAAAAGAGTTTAAATTACTTTCCAAAGAGGCAATAATAACAAATTCCTCCTTGCAATGGCTTACTTAAATATAAAAACTTCTACTGTTTATTAAAATCTACATGAAAAATAGTTTCAAGGATATGCTTTAGAAACCTCAAAATTTTATTGGATCTACAATCGTCTGAGAATATTATACACTGACTATAAACTGGTAAACCAATGAGAATTTTAAGTCAATTTAATTAATAAAATGAGTATTAAGGCTTTTAGGTCTTGATCCATGCAACAGGAAGCAATTTAGAATCTGCAGTAGTATGAAGTGTTCAAAAAAGAAGTTAGTTCAGAGTGGTTGTATTTTGGTTTTGTGCTTGTGAATATTTGTCAGAATATTAGAAAACTGACAGGATTTCCCATTTTGCTTCCACTTTCCTTGCTTTCTGGTTCAACTGGTTGATTAAATGCATCACCTTGCAAATCAATGCAAAACACATGCCTGAATTAATCTCTACAAATTCTCTTTCTACAGGAATTGTATACCGTAATTGACCTGAAGAAGTTGAGGGTATGTGATAGCAGGGTTAGGGGTTGGAAAGGAATTAAAGTTTGATAAATATACCAACGTTTCATTTTATTATACGATTCTTGTCTGAGAGAAGTCTTCTGCAAGCAATAGAATACACATCATTTTGGAAGGTGACATCAGACGTTTCGGATATGTTTAACAGACTTCTAAAGCTACTGAGTTTGACATCGTAACCTAAATTCTTACTTTATTGAAAATGCTGTAGATTGTATCTAGAAGGTGTGTAGAAGTACATGTTAAAGACTTCTCCTAAATTAAGTGATCTGAGTAGAGATTAATACCTACAGAGTAAAATGTACATTATTATATATTTAAATTACGTTTATGGAACCTACATTACTTGGTACCTTGCCATATGGCTCCTTAAAATTAATCACTTCTGCTATCAACTGTCAAAACTCACTACTTAAACATATGAAGAATATATTTATAAAATGTTGGAGAAGCCATCAAATTTTAGTTATGCCCTCAAAGGCTCAGAAACCCAATTTTTGAATCTTCTCTTACATTAAGTAGGGTCGTTCTCACTGTGATTTAAGTTTTTCCTTTTTCCTCCCCATTAGCTTAAGCTTAGCTAATTTGCTAGATATCACTTTGTTGTTTCTGGACTATTTATCATAGCTTTTTGTTATTTATAATCATGCTCCTGCCTGAATATAGTGTCTAAATGAAAGAACCCTTTAAAGACTCAACAATGATAATGTTGTATTATTTGCTCCTTTACTTAACTCACTTATTTTTATATTTGCTGTACAGATTTAAATTGGGTTGCAGATATAAAACAAAATTGTATGGAATCAATAGAAGAAGGAATAAATTCTTAAGCAGGAAAGAAAATAAATTCTATTCTCCTAAACTTGAAGGACTGTGAATCAGACCACTAGGAACTGCTATTTATCTTGTTAGAGTAGTCTAATGTTCAAAAACTGGGATGGTCAAACTAGTACTTAGCAGCTTTTTACAGTAGCTAAAAGTTTTACACAATTTTAAGCCGAGGGACAGAGTTTGGGATTTGATATTAATACGTTAGGCAATATAGTCCAATATCCAACATGTATTCAGTCAAATTTAACCCTTTTGACATACATACATAGATACTAAGAAAATCAGACAAGAAAAGTGGATAAATTACATGTTTTCTATAAAAGTGAGAAATATTCAGAGGTGAATAATCAACTGTGTGGGACAATGGATAAGGATGGATCCAGGTGAGGCTCATGTTCTGAGTTTGAATGACTGAAAAACACTGATATTTCCTTCATATTTCTTATACCAAGGCAATGGAAAGACATTTGCAGAGTAATTTGATAAAGATGTATTACCTCTTTAAGCTGTAATATAGCCAACCCAAAGGTCAAAAACAGAAGTAGGTAGAGCCGTTGGCCTGTGCTCTGTGTTAATAAAATGAGCACCTTTCTGTTCAGCCAACAAAAGCTTGGAGGTTGAACCACGGATTAGATAGTGTTGTAAGTCAAAACAACATTTTTTTTTTCTTTCCTCAAAAGTGAGAAAATGTGATAAAGGAAGGCTGATAAATTTGAACCAAAGAACCTTTTTCATACTAAATTTTCCATGAATACCAAGTATTTTAATGAACACAGAAGTAAAATACATGTATTGTATCAGGCAAGATGCATGATCCAGAAAAGACAGATGGGCTAGAACGATATCAGTCACTTGGTTATTAAAAATATATATTTCTACATAAATTATCACTGGCTCAAAACTTAGCCATTATTTCTCACAATTTCATCTGGGGATTTTCAGAATTTGCCTAAAAGGTGCCCTTGCAAATAGGCTTCTGTATACATATTTGTCACTGCTAAGAAACCAATAGTACATAAACCAAACTTTATACAGTATTTGGATTTGGCTGTTTTTTTGCACTGGTCCATTTTCTGTCTCAGGACTCAGTTAATGATACCATCTTGCATTTATTCACCATATTCCCTAGTATCCTCTGGCTGGTGATGGTTTCTTAGGTTTTCTTGTTTTTAATGACCTTGAGAGTTTTGAACCATGGGTTAGGCAAAGTGTTGCCTAATTTGTGATTGGCTGATATTTTTCTCATTATTAGACACTATAGATCTTTTCTGAAAGCATAGCATAGAGATGAAGTACCCTTTTCATCACATCGTATCAGCTGTATGTAACATCAACATGACATCACTGATGCTGTCAACCTCGATCACTTGGTGAAGGTAGCATTTATCAGGTTTCTGCACTGTAAATTACTATTTTTTTTTCTTTCCATATTCTATTCTTTGGAATTGAGTCACTAAGTCCTGCTCACACTCAAGGGGGCAAATTAAGCTCTATTTCCTGTAAGAGGTGTATATCTCTCTGTCTATCTATCTTTTAATCGATCTATCTACCTATCTATCATTTATCATCTCTCTCATCTACCATCTATCATTTGGAATTTTTCTGTATAGAAAATTTATCCCATCTTTGTTTATTCAATCATATTTATATTACTATGAACTCATTAGCATTGACATTATATTTTGGGTTATAATTCAATACTACATTATTTTTTTTTCCTCAAAATTTTCCAGGTTTAATCATTGGAAGTACTTTCAGATTGACTCCATGAAAGGAGCAAACTTTTCTGTCTTGATCTCCCCTCAAACTCTAGGGGTCATAAGAGTGTCTTGAAATTAGCACTCAGTAAATATTGTCAGGCAAATGAATTAATTATTTAGAAGTTTCCTCAGGTTCAATCTGGTTGCATTACTTCTATCATGTTTTCAAATTATTGCATAGGTCAGGATAAGCTAGGCAAGCTGCACTAGCAAATAACCCCAGGATTTTAGTAACTTCAAACAGCAGAATCTTTTTTAATTTTTTTTTAACCTTGATCCAGGCTGAATCAATCACCTGACAACTTCATATCAACTTGTGCTCACAATCACTGAATGAAGAAAGAAGAAATGTATGTGTCACCTCTGCTCAGATTTCACTGACCAAGACAAGTCACACACCTTCAAGGGAGCAGAGAAGGCTAAAAAGCTACGCATGAGACTAAAGTAAAGGAAACATGATCATTTGCAGACAGCAGCAATAACCATTGGAAAAAAAAAAAAAAAAAGAACTGTTTTCTTTTGTTTGTTTTTTAATAATTGAAACTTCTGGGGGTATGATTTGTTTTCTCCAAACTGCTTTACACATAATAATCACACAATTATTTTTTCTTTTGGTAAAATTTGTTAACTTTAATCACCTTTACCAGTTTTTGAGACAAGTGTTTGCAACTAAGACAAGAATCATCATCAGCCCTTTTAGATAATCTCCTTAAGCATGTGTATCTTGGGTATCTAATAAAATTTGATAGATACACAGTAAAGATCATGCGTAGTAATGTGTATAGCATAACCAAAAATATGATGAAGGATGAATCTTTTTTTTTTTTAATTCCTCAGTATATAGTACACTGAAATGGTCAGAAAACGAGAGCATCACAGTGTTCTTGCAAGGGGTGTGTTCTCAGTGTTTGAATGCCAATAAGTATGATGTATATTTTAACAGGGTCCACATATTTTAAATGCCAGAATATTAGTTATTAAATAGATGTATATCTGTGTATATGTATATAAGTGTGTATACATGTGTGTACACACACACACTTATTTTTTTCTTACAAATAATATTTCTTATATAAAACTTTTAATATGAACTTCTGTTTTCTCATTGGAAATACATTCATGGAGTTTAATTGGAGTAATAGTATTTTCATGGGCTTAACATCTTTTTTTTTAACATCTGCTACTCAGTTAAAAGCAAGACTAAAAAATATCATTTAACAATACAAACGTTCTCAAGTTATTATACATAATGATAAATATCCATGGAGCAATCAGCATTTCAGGAAGTTGGCTTCAAAAAAATAAAGACAGAAACTACAAACAGGAAAAAAAATTAGAAATGAGAGAGAGTGAAAGGCTAAAGTAGTGGCTTCTAATACTCTGAAACATCGAGGATTTCTTTTTTGTGTGTTTTTACGACCTTTATAAATGGACTTCACTTTGTAGACGTTAAAGCCTGTAGTCTAAAAAGAGAATAGCCATGATGATGTAGCTCATGCCATTGATTAAAAATGTATTTCCTTGTTTCCAAATGATCTTTCTTCAGACTACCCAACAGAAATATTGTTTTCAAAATGGCTTTGGCATTGAATTTGGTTTACAGTTTGTGGAAAATAGCATGCAAACATCATGAATTGATTACGTGACCTTGAAAGAATTATATGTGTTCTTCCCTCATCTCTCTGTGTATAACGATGGGCATTTTATTTATATGGAACTGTAGAAATTTCAGATGAAGAGTATTATGTGAGATAAAGACGCTTTTCTCTTAAATGCCTGAAGGATGCTAGCTGAAATGCTTTCTTGTGCAGGCAGTAACAGTATTTTTTAAAAGCAAGTATGATTCTTTGTCTATGCTCTCTGTCCATGAGCTTTAGCCAAGAGCCATTCATTTAAGTTTAACCTCAGCATCAAATATGTGTCTTACTTTGATCTAAGAACAAATATAACCTTTGCTCTAAGGCTCATTTTAGTATTAGCATATTCCATATTCATACTGTATTGACCAAGGCAAATCACATACCTTCAAGGAAGCATGGAAGGCTAAAAGCCATCCATGAGACCAAAGTAAAGGAAATATGGTTACTTGCAGACAGCAGTAATAACCATTTAAAAAAAAAAAAAAAAAAAAGGTACTAGAAAGATGTTTGCCTGTGTTTTATTGACTATGCAAAGGCATTCAAATAGTGTGGATCATAACAAAATATGGATAAAATTGTGAAGAATGGGAATTCCAGAACACTTCATTGTGCTCATGTGGAACTTGCACATAGACCAAGAGGCAGTCATTCAAACAGAACAAATAGATACCATGTGTTTTATAATCAGGAAGGTGTGCATCAGGGTTGTATCTTTTCACCATACATATTCAATCTGTATGCTAAGCAAATAATCCGAGAAGCTGGACTATACGATGAAGAATGCAACATCAAGATTGGAAGAACACTCATTAGCAACCACTATTTTAAATACCAGTAGGGTCATCCATAGTGGACAAGTTCTAGTGGAGCTTCTAGACTGAGACAGACTAAGAAGAAAGGCTTGGAGATGTACTTGCAAAAACTGGTTGTTAAAACCCTATGAATCACAACTGAATATTGTCTGATACAGTGCTAGAAGATGAGCCCTCTAGGCTGGAAGTCACTCAAAATAGGCAATCGTCACAAGAATGGACTCGAGCATCCAACAATTGTAAAGATGGCGTAAAACTGACAAGGTTCCTTTCAGTTTTACATACAGTCACCAGAGAATGACTGACAGCAGCTAACAAGGGCAATAGGTTTTACTTACCACTTTCTTTGACATCTCCTAACATGATGAAATCATTTTCTGATTTAATTTATCAGTGTAATTATATTGATATTGTAAATACTGAAACACCTTTACGTTGTTGGAAAAAAAAAACTGTACTTTCTGTATTGCTCGTTAAAATGTTGCTGGATTGACTTTGTTAAATTTTAGTAGGACTTTAGTATCTATATTCATAAAAGAGGAGTCTCTGAGTGGTGAAAATGGTTAAGTGCTCAACTACTAGCCAAAATGTGGGCAGTTCAAACCACCCAGAGGCACCTCAGAAGACAGGCCTGGTGATCAGCCTCCTAAATGTCACAGCTTTGTAAACCCTGTGGAGCAGCCCTACTCTGCACACATGGGTTTGCTATGAGTCAGAATTGACAGGATGACAACCATCAACAATTCACAAATGAGATTGTTCTATAGTTTTAATTGTTGTGCTGCATTTATTAGTTATTTTGTGTTTGTTTTATACAGATCTCCTTTGTCCACTTCTGGAATTTAATGGCAACATCACCAGACCCTGCTTTGCTGCACCAAATTTCAGGTGCAACACGGCAAAACTGTAATGTACTCTCAACTCATCTTTGATTGCTAGATTGCCAGGAGACCATTAGAAAAAGGGAACTAATATCTAATATGGATTGCTCCATAAATGTCCTGTTCTTCCAGTCAGAGCCTGAACATGCATTAACATGTGGAGAGCAGCTTTCATTACTTACAATAAGAAGCGGACAGTCTACAACAGATGAGTAGTCTTGGCAGAAATGATGACTTCCATGCATTTCCCATCTTGTGTCATGGGTGAGGCTTAAATAAGACAGTCACGTGATATGGCATTCCCAGGGATTCTGGAAACTGTCCTGGTGGATATAAAGAACTCTTCCATGCAAGCCCTTTTCCTGGCATCGTGGCTGATGGACACAATGGGAACCTACCTTCTGCTAGTCTCCCCCTGGACAGGTAGGTCCACTTAGGTGAGCTGTAAGCTTAGTATTATGTGTGCCTCACTAGCACCATAGCTGAGGAGACAAAGAAAAGGTCTTCTCCCAACACTTTTATACCCCTAGCCAATTTAATTGTATCTTTCCAGCCTTGCTAACAAATGTCTTACTGCCTCATGCCCTCTGACTTCCTAAGAAAGGGGTAGTTAGACCAGAAATGTATCTTTTTAACACTGCTAACAAAACATATAGGGTCGCTATGAGTCAGAACCAACTCGACGGCAGCGGGTTTTGGAACAAAACATTAGACCTCAGGAGTTTGGGAGGAAGAGTAGTTGTTTGTTCTGAGGCCTAAAGATGACAGCAGAAAAAGCAAAGAAGAAAAACACGGCTGCCTGACTTGCCCAAAGGACTACCTCCTCTTGGGGATGCATAGGTAAGTGAGTTTATATTAAATGAATTCACTGAATGGTGTTCTGGTAAATGATATCTTTCACAACATTCATTCTGAACATTTTTGATATGGCAGGTATCAGAAAAATTCAGAGATAAATATGATCATTGGCTATATTCAATATGAGTGTATTTTAATTAAAAATAACACATATGAGAACCTACTCTGTGATCAATACTAAGCAGAATACTTAGTTTTAGATACAACTAAAATGTAGAATATCACGCCAAGGAGCTCATAGCCTTGTAGAGTATTAAGTTAAACATAAACTATGTAGAGACCCTGGTGGTGTAGTGGTTAAATGCTACAGCTGCTGACCAAAGGGTCGGCAGTTCAAATCCACCAAGAGCTCCTTGGAAACTCCATGGAGCAGTTCTACCCTGTCCTATGGGGTCTCTATGAGTCGGAATCAACTCAATGGCAGTGGGTTTGTTTTTTTTTTTTTTTCTATGTAGAGAAGAAGAGCCGACATTACACAAATCTAATAGCGATCACTCAATCTTTTAGACAAGTTACCTCTCTAAAATGAAAAATTGTCATTTTAAAACTTATTTCATTATCACATCTACCAACTCATATCTTTTTCTTTAATCCCATTTCAGAGACATATCAAACGTGCAAACCACACATTCTATTTTCAGGGAAGTATCTACCCTAAAAAAAAAAAAAAAAAATTACCCTAAAGAATAGTAATTTTTTTCTTAGTTAAACTAATGTATTACATATAAAATTTATTAGTAAAATAATAACTACTTAATGTAATGTAATTATTTCTGTCTTTTTAAGTTATTCAAATAATTTCGTCAATTTGTCAGATCAATTGTCCTGATCTGGGACTCAAAAAATTCTGTCCCTGTCACATAAATGACATAAGGAAGTAAACAAACCAACCAACCCATTGGCATCAAGTTAATTCCGACTTGTAGTGATCCTATAGGACACAGTAGAACTGCCCCCATATGGTTTCCAAGGAGCAGCTGGTGGATTCAAACTGTTGACCTTTTGTTTAGCGGCCTGAGCCATTAAGCACTGCACCATCAGTGTAAAAGGAGTTCAATTTCTAAGCCCCCAGGATTTTTGTGAACACAGAGATCTGTTGTTAGAGCTGAGAAGAATTAAATTTTATGTATTTGAGTACAAATCAGTAGTTTTCTGCTAAAACATTCGTATGATTTAAGGATTGTTTTTATATTATGGCAACCCCCACTTTTACCAATGAATGCAACAAATTCACTATTTAAAAAATACTACAAAGCTGAATGCTTAAAACAACTTCTTGGGTTAAGTAAGAAACAGTCATTCTGCTTTATGTTTAGAGCTGAAATATCACTAGACCAAAAGGATGCAAGAAATGAGACATGTTGACAGCTCTGGAACATTGCATTTCATGGAGCTCAGTGCACAGCTAGGCAGCACAGGTGTTCCTGTAATTGCGGTACAATGTGTAAATCCTGTAGTCAATGGCCTTCAAATTCTACACTTGCCTGTGTGATATGATGTGAAGGTCATATGTCAGTACTGCCTCCTTTCTCTGTGATGGGAGGTCTTTATGTGAAATGCAACTGAGAATATTTTGGAGTTTTGACTCTCCCAAGCTAGATGAAGGTTTTTCATTTGGCTTCTTTCTCGTAGTCATGGCTCCTGGAGGTCTGCATCTGTGATTTCACATTTACAGAAAAAAAAAATATATTTTAGAAGCCTTTGTTGACAAACCCATTGTGAGCTTACATTTTCTCTCACTGAATCTCTGAGACTTCACTAGCCAGCCTGCAATAATTATCCTTAACCAGGTGCTGTATAATGTGGAAAAATGTGTGGCCATTTTTGCCATTTCACTTTCCAGAGTTTTGCACATTTCAGGTTTGAATTCCTAAACATTCTCTGAGTAAACAAGGAAATTAGAAACTGAAAATAAGGGATAAAAAATAGGATTGATCCCTTATCACTTTAAAGTGATTCCATGTTCAAATTTTTGAAAATGAAGCTTTGATATACAGAAATCTTTTATTGAAGAAAAGATTCAGGGGTTTAATTTGTGAAAGAACATTGAAATTAAGTGAAAACCTGAACCCAGAGCCATGGGCATCTAACTGAATCTTTCATTAACAAATCTTTATGTCATTCAAACATTGCCTTTAATAATGGAGTATGACCATATTTTACCTTTTAACTATAAAGTGTGAATTATCTTGGATTATTAATTACCTTACCAAAACTGGGAATTTAGAAGTTCTTTTTGAGGCAGGAACACAAATTGAAAAGAAAATAGAAGAAAAATCTAAAATGAGAAGATACAGAGGGGCTGAATGCACAAATCTGCAAATGAACTATGGCCAAATCCTTGGCAAACGGCTAAGCCATGTATGTGTGTAGTGGATACCCCAAACAGCTCTGTATATAATAGCAGGAAGAAGTTGAAAATACCAAGCACTGATTTTAGCTGCTGCCTATAGAAGAGAAGACAGCTTCTGGAGTTTGAGTCTAGCCAAATTAACTGCCTGCTAGAACAAAAGTCATCACTCTTTAGAGGTCAAAGCACAATGCAGAATTTCTATGACTTGTTTTAATTACACCCAGTCAAAAGACATTAGGAGCGTGAAGAAACAGGAAAAAGTGGCCCATTTTCTAGAGAAAATCGGTTAGGAGAAATTGCCTCTTGTTTGAGATTGTGTAATTAGCAGAAAGGACTTTGAAGCAGGTATTATAAATATGTTTAGGAATATAAATGAATGTAAAATTCTAATGAATGAAGATTTGGGGAAATTTACCAAACTGATTTAAAAAAAATAGCTGTTGAGCAGATTCCAACATAGCATGATCTTATAGGAAAGAGTAGAGCTGCCCATATGGTTTCCAAGAACGTAATATTTACTGAAGCTGACTGACACATTTTTCTCCCTCAGCCAATGACTTTTTGGTGACAATGGTGCAATTAACCAATCTCCCAAAAGGGATTATTACCAAAGCAATAAAAACCAAAAAACCCATTGCCTTCAAATTGATTCCAACTCACAGCGACCCTATACGAGAGAGTAGAACTGCCCCATAGGGTTTCCAAGGAGCAGCTGGTGGATTCAAACTGTTGAACCTCTGGTTAGCAGTCTTAGCTCTTAACCACTATGACACCAGGGCTCCACCAAAGCGATAACTCAAAAAAACCAAACCCATTGTGGTCGAGTTGATTCTGAGTCATAGGAACCCTATAGGACAGTAGAACTGCCCCATAAAGCTTCCCAGAAGCACTTGGTGGATTCAAACTGCTGACCTTTTGGTAAGCAACCGTAGCTCTTAATCAATACACCTTCAGGGTGTCCATAAACCAAACCTGTTACCATCAAGTCAATTCTGACTCATAGCAACCCTACAGGACAGAGCAGAACTGCCTCATAGGGTTTCCAAGGAGCGCCTGGTGGATTCGAACTGCCAGCCTTTTGGTTAGCAGCCATAACACTTAAACACTACACCACCAGGGTTTCCATAAGACTAAAGCAATAGTAACTATTAAAAATAAATAAATGAAATTCTAGAGTTAAAATATAGAGTAGCTGAAATAAATAACCCACTAGATGAACTTCCGAGTCCCCAGGTGATGTAAATGGTTAACCATTCTGCTGATGACACAAAGGTTGGAGGTTTGAATCCACCAAGATGTGCCTTGGAAGAAAGGCGTGGTGATCTACTTCTGAAAAACCAGCCATTGAAAACCTTGTGGATCATAGTTCTACCCTCACTCACATAGGGTCGCCATGAGTTAGAGTTGACTGGACAGCAACTAAGTCTTTATGTGGGCTCACAGCAGACTGGAGATGGTACGAAGCAGAACAAGGAAACTTGTGTGTGTGTATGTATGAAATATTAATAAATATTGGAGAAAACGAGCAGAACCTCAGAAACTTGTGAGACGGTATAAATTTATACAACATACTTATCACTGGAGTTACAGAAGAAAAGGAGAGAGAAAATTGGGCAGGTGGATATTTGAGAACAATTATAACCAAAAGTTCCCCAAAGTGATAGTATAACTGTGTAAATTTAAAAAGCTCAACATACCCAAAGGAAGGCAATTATAAAGAAACTTACACGTTAGCATATTGCATTAAAAAAGTGCTCAAAGTGAAATATAAAGAGAGAATCTTAAAAGCAACCAGAGAAAAAGACACACGATAAACAAATGAGGACAAAAAGGAACAATTAAGTTCAGAAGACAAATAAAATCTTTAATTTATTGAAATGTAAAAC
Source organism: Elephas maximus indicus (assembly GCF_024166365.1). Taxonomy (NCBI): domain Eukaryota; kingdom Metazoa; phylum Chordata; class Mammalia; order Proboscidea; family Elephantidae; genus Elephas; species Elephas maximus. Next base: position 37,836,788 of record NC_064836.1, on the reverse strand, counting down.
AAGTAATAAAATGGTCAATACAGAATTCTGTATCTATTGAAACTGTCTTTCAAAAATAGACACAAAATAACTGAGCAGAGACTTCAGCTACTACACATCGAAGGGTAGACTGCTTAGATTTGACAGAAATTAATGAAAAATGTCAGAACTGGAGTTTCTCCTGGATGGATAAATGATTTTGGAAAGACCCTCAAGAGCTTTCTAGGGTGAAGAAAATTATCTATATATTGATATGGCTATGTGTTCCATGAGTGCATCCACTTGTAAAAATTGAAAGTTAAAATCCATGAATTTTGGAACCTGTATATTTTACTAAAAAATAATTGCCTAGGGGTGGAAAATGAGTGGAGGTGTAGGTGAAACAAGAATGGCAGAATGTTGACAGCTTTTGAAGCTGGGCTTAGTTATATGGGAAGTCAATATACTATGGGGGTGTACTCTGCCCTATAGGGTCGCTGTGAGTAGGAATTGACTCTGACTCTTGGCAATGGGTTTTTTTTTTTTTTACTTCTCACTTATCCAGGGTCTTGTTATCCAATATTTTGCATTCATAACAACTTTGAAAAAATTCTCAGGAGACGCCTCCATCAGTTCAGGCCCCTCGTGAAGCCATGGCCTGGCCCAGGGCGCCCTCCGTGGGCCACCCTAATGGTATAGTGGAGACCCCGACAATGACCGGTCGCCACAGGCATGGCACCCAGCCGGCCGCAGAACTCCTTCTCTGGTTCGTCCATGATACCGCCGTCCAGCCTCGGAGGGTGTGGGGCAACAGTGGACGATACAAGGTTGCAGGTGGCAGGGAGAGGCTGAGCAAAGGCCCAAATGTGCCCGGGGAAGTCGGTAGGGGGAGGTGGGGATAGGGAAGGAAAAACCAGGGCCATGTGGGGCTTTGGGGCTTTGAGGCCGTGGCAGGGGGCAGTGGGCAGCAGACGTCAGGCAACCCCCAATCACCACTGTCACCCTCTGTGGAAGGCACGGTGGGGAAAGGGGGTCCACCATACACCGCTCATTCTGAGATGAACCGGGGTGCCTGACGGGCTGTGAGCAGCATAGGGCCGTCACCCATGCTGAAGACAAGGTGAGGCCCAGGCTCTCGCATAACGCAATTTTTGCATAACTACCTGATCTTTGAAACTTAACCATGTCTATAAGTAATGAGTGGGGTATTTGGTTTGCTTTGTATATATTTGGAATTTACCATGATAAAAAATAAAAACAAAAACCTTAAAATAATGTATACGAAATGTTAAAACTAATTTCCATTGCTGATTGCATTATAACCGATAATTGCTCTGCTTCTGATACTTTTCCAGAAAATATTCTGTTTATAATAAGAAAGATTTAAATAAAGAAATAACATTAATGAAATGAAAGAAATACTTGGTGAATGACTAGATGGGAAAGAAAGGATTGCATTTTATTTATTTTTTTTGTAATATTTGTATTTCATTAACTATGGGCTAAACCTTACCAGTTTTAATAATTTTATTTCTTTATTTCTTTAGCTTTTAGCACCTACTATTTGTTCAAATTATGTTGGGCTTTGCAGAGCTCCTGCATCATAATCAATAAAACCATTTATGGTAATATACCAGGCATTTAACAATGTGATTTTCTTGGACTTCACCACTAGAAATTGACAATCTAATGTGTGTAGATCCTTCATAAAATGAAAGCTTAACGGATGTTCATTGAATAACTGAATGAATGGCCTGGAATAGTGTATTAGAAAATGAGCTAGTAAATGTGTCCACATTTAAGTCTGTACTTACTTTCCATCTTGCCTAGCCTCTCATTTCAGGAAGTATTCATTGTCTCAGCACTGGTGAATGCCTTATCATCTGTCATTGGTCCCCAAACAGAAGCCAAAACTCAGTTTCTTAATAAAAGAGGCAATCAGTGATATTGCCTGGTGATGAGTATAGCCAAGGTTCATTTTCCTAACCTTTCTGGCACACACTCCAGAATGCGTGAAAATTCTCTCCCTTTGCATCTCTGAACAAACTGATAGCTTATTTGCCTTCTATATGCACAAGCCTTTTCTCCAGCACAGAGGGCAGAACTGTGTGCTTATGTGTGTGCGTGTGCTTGAAAGGATTCATGTACATTTAAAGTATAAGTAAATATATAAGGATTCATATATATTTAGCGGAAAAAAAAACACTCTCAAAATAGTCAGTTCTCAGGTGCTGCCAAATAAACATGTAATGAGAATCTAAATGTAAGTTTTGAACTATTCAAAAAGAGAAACAATTTGATACTAATTACTTATATAGTCTTGACACGTTATGCCTTATTTTATAGATGTCAGTATTAGGATAGTTTATACTTCTGTACATATGGTAGTTAACATTAGCTGCTGCTCCCATGTAAAAAGAACCAGGCCATGTAAACATATTCAGAATAATAAATTAAACAATTCCTTTTTCCAACCTGATGCCAAAATTATCATGGAGTCCTTTATTCACCACCCAGTATTTTATCTTATTTGAAATTTGCTGTCGTTACTCTACCTCCTCTTGAAAATTTAACAAATATGAGAAAATCAAAGTGGGACATTGATGAATATAATATAAACCATCAGGCTGAAGAAGGGATTGGAAAAAAAAAATTTTCTCATAAGAAAGTGGCATTTCTTGGATTTTTTTTTTCCTATAATGGCTTCCTTGATTTTTTTTTTTTTTTTTTGAGCTTGACAATTTTTTTCTTTTTTTTAATTAATCAAACTGGAGTAATTGAAATCTGACTAGTCTTTTATAAGGACCAGCACAAAACTGGTTCCTGTGAGGTAGAGGTTAAAACCAAAAAAACAAACTCACTGCCGTCAAGTCAATTCCGACTCATAGCAACCCTACAGGACAGAGTAGAACTGCCTCATAGAGTTTCCAAGGAGTGCCTGGTGGATTCGAACTGACGACCTCTTGGGTAGCAGCCATAGCATTAACCATTATGGCACAAGTGTTTCCGTAGAGGTTAAAGACATCCCAAATGTCCACATTTTCCAAACTGCTGTTACCACTCCATCATCCCTAACGTCAACTACTCCCTCTCCCCTCAGTGTATTCCTTCCCATCTTTGGGTTCCATAATTTGCTGTAACATCTCACATCTCACTCGGTTGTGGAAGCTGGCAGGTTCCAAATCCGCGGATCAGGTGTAGGCTTTTCCAGCCCACTTGGCTGCAGAAGCTGACGAACCCAAACTGGCAGTTCAGACCACAGGTTCCTGGGTCACATGGCTTCAGAAGCTGCAGAATCAGATCCGATGATAGGCTGCTGGCCCCCAGGGCTATGAAGGCTGGAGAATCCCAGAATCGTCAGGTCAGACAGTAGTCTTCTGGCTCAAGTCCCAAGAACCAGAGGTCAGTTGATCATGAACCAGATGCAGGATCCAGATGCAAAGAGAGAGACAGCCCCACTAGGTCATCCAGGCATGTACCTTAGATGTAGGCCACATCACCCAAAAAAGCTTAACTTGAGTAAGGGTAGAACTTGAGTCATGCCCTCCTGTAAGGATGCAACCCAAGATACAACCTACATTAAATCTGCCTCATCAACATGTAGAGATCAGGATCCACAACACAGAAAATGGGGGACAGCCATACAATATTAGGAATTGTGGCCTAGCCAAGTTGCCACATAGCCCCAACCATCACAGGTTCTGTGTACCTTATTTGTGTAGTCCAACTCAATCATTTTGTGTGAGTTACAAAGACCATGGTAGAAGGGCCGTATTAAGTAATTAACGAATTACCCCACTGACCAACTGAAAGACTGAGGAAATAGAATTATTCCAGAAATAAAGTCTTTCCCTAAAATCTGAGCAAGATCCATGTTCTCACATCACCATATTAGAACAGAATTTTTATTTTTTTCTTGAACACTTCATGTGCTTTAATATGTCACCTACAAGATACCTCATATATTCTTCCTTCACCTGTAGTAGTCAGTAGGATCTGCTTACTGCCCTTTATTGGTTTATTTGAGCTTTACTTTTAACTTGGTATTTGCACGTACTGCTCTGTAGAACGACAGTGTTTATTACCCCAAGGAACACTTTCCAGTCAAATCACACTTCCTGAAAGTTCAGAAAATTTGGCTGAAGTTAGAATTATATATATTTGTATACATATATATGATGTATATATTCAGGATTTTATAGAATCTTAGACATCTTGGATAATTCCTAAATTCCTACTGCTGAATTACAAGAAAATTCAAAATAAAGAGTCTTTCCCAAAAGCTTATTCAATGAATTACAGGTTAATATACCAGGACTCCTTTAACATCTGAGGCCATAGGTTTTTCAAGATTGATAATTCTGTCAAGTACAGTAAAAATGTGATATATGGGCTATATATTTTAGACACTGTCTTAGTCATCTAGTGCTGTTATAACAAAAATACCTTAAGTGGATGGTTTTACTACAGAGAAATTTATTTTCTCACAGTTTAGTAGGTTATAAGTCTAAATTCAGGGTTTCAGCTCCAGGGGAAGGCTTTCTCTCTCTGTCAGCTCTGGAGAAAGTTCCCGTCCTCAATCTTCCCCCAGTCGAGGACATTCTCAGGCACAGGGACCCGTGTCCAAGGGACGTGCTCTGCTCCTGGTGCTGCTTTCTTGGTGGTATGAGGTCCTCAACTCTCTGCTTGCTTCCCTTTCCTTTCATCTCTTGAGAGATAAGAGGTGGTGCAGGCCACACCCCAGGGAAACTCCCTTTACACTGGATCAGGATGGTGAATTGAGTAAGGGTGGTGTTATAAGCCCACCCTAATCCTTTTTAACATAAAATTACAATCACAAAATGGAGGATAACCACACAATACTGGGGATTATGGCCCAACCAAGTGAACCATATTTTCTGGGGGACACAATTCAATCCATGACAGATTTATTCTAAGCTTTATATAAATCTTATTACTACTTTCATGATGTCTTTTGCATATTTTTACCCTGGCAAAATGGAACACATGGAAGAATTTTCGGTGGACTTTAAAACCAATAACTACTACACCTAGAACATCCTTGTTAAATGTGCATTGGCCTTGCTGTCTGCGAATACCTAGTGGGCTGAGACACGAAAGTCACCTTGAAAACACATCTTGCTCAGGCCAGGCTTGAAAATTGACATTATCTTGATGTGGTCACAAGTGTTTGCTCTTTAGTTAACAGGCTGATCCTGTGACTTCTATGGCAGATGGGAGCGGATTGGTCCTAACCACATCTGCAGGAAAATGATCTATGAGCCAAAATGTAATTTGTTAATTTACACTGAGAAACACACTACTAAGGGAATGACATACTCATGTCTACTGATTGTTTTCTACTATTAGAACTATCTACTCAGAAAATCAAATTATTATGAGAAGAATCCTGGATAAGCATGCACACAGAAAATAGATAGATAGATAGATAGATAGATAGATAGATAGATAGATAGATAGATAGATAGATAGATAGATAGATAGATAGATAGATAGATAGGTAGGTAGGTAGGTAGGTAGATGATAGACAGATAGATAGACAGATAGATAGATAGATATCGATATACACGACCTTAATAGATATATCGATATACATGCCATTGATATTAAGCCAGTCTAGACATCCCTTAAATGTAGCTATGACTTGTCCTGAAAGTACTTTCTTTCTTTCTTCCTTAGTAATAAAATTCCCAATATCCAGCTTAGTCCATGCACACTCAGGAACAATCATATACTTTCCATTCCCTTAGAACTAGCTATGCGCACCTGACTAATTCTGGCAATGGAATGTAGGCAGAAATTTTCTTTGTATGTTTCAGAAAGTACTTAATGGGAGTTGCATATACTTTCTCCACCGTCCGCCTTCCACCTGGTTGGAATACAGATGTAATGGCTGAAGTTGAAACAATTTTGACCATGAGGTGTCAGGTTAAACATGATGTAGACACAAGATAGAAGAAGCTTTTATCTCTGATAATTAGACAACTCCCATCAGCCATGTATTGCTTGTACTAAGCTTGCTTTATGTGAAACAGAAACATATCTCCATCCTATTTTTTTCCGCTTTATTTTTGGATAACATTTTTCCAAACATTTACAATTTAATATGTTCATTAAAGAAAACTGAAACATACAACAAACACAAAATTATCAATAATCAAAAGTAGTTTACAGTTTGATACGTCTTCTCACTCCTTGTTTGTATATATGCACAACTGGACATATTTTCCTGTGGCTGATATTATGCAGTCTGTGTAGTGCTTTTTCATACATCATGAATATTTACCAATTCATAGTCCCATAGCTCTGAGGATTTTGATAAGCTAGAATACACTATACTTACTCAAACAGGGAAAAAAAAGTGATCCTCTCTCTCCTTGAGAGAAAAGCTTAATAAAAGACAAAAAAAAAAAAAAGCCAACAGGCCTCTGAATAAGATGTTGGCAGTGTCACAATTAAAATACCACATTCCCTTATTGCTCAACTTAAAATGGGACATAAAGCAAGAGTGCAATAAATACAATGCTTCTTAAACCCAGTGCAGACTCCTTTATTAGATCTATACTATTAAAATATTAACAAGAAGGTGTGTTCCCAAAGAATCATTCAACTGTGTATTCATGTATAAGAACACTCTACATATATCCTTCCCTTAGAGTTCCTTGCGCCCCTCCGCTGTGAATACAATGAACAAGTCCTGATATATAATTCACAATGGTGCTGTAACAATACCGTGTCCAGAATTTATTGTTGCTATCGGTTACAACAAAAGGATATTTACAAATTGGTTAGTTCACTAGCTCTACTTTTTATCATACATTGTCACCTCAGAACATCTAAAAAGCTTGGATGCTGCAAAATAAAGAATGACCTTTGTCCACATTAGCATAATATTTTGCAAAGAAATGTGCATATAGAATGATAGCTATAATCCAGAACCATCTTCTAGATAGAGAGATAGTAGTAAAGAACCTCATCCTTGTCTTCCCCCACCACCATCCCAATGACTAAATATAGAAATTCGTCTGCTCTGAGAGGTGGATCGACAAAATTCACTCCCAGGTGACAGTCCTTCCTATAAATTAACAAAAAGACATTTGTAAAGGGGTTGTGTTACTGCCTCTACTTTTAACATAATCTGGACACTTACGACTTCCTTGTATTTCAAACAACCAGAATATTAAGTAAAATGCACATGTATAAAAATGGTTAGGTGTTCTGAACTTTGTCCATTTTACATACTACATGCACAGTAAAACAAAATGTGTCCATGATTTATCTTTAACTGTCCAATTATGAATGCACTACCAAATTACCTTTGTAATGTATTCCCTCCCACCTCCTCCAAACCATTAAACATACACTCATTGCCGTCAAGTTGGTTCCAACTCGACAACCCTGTAAGGCGGAGTGGAACCGCCCCATACGGTTTCCCAGGAGCTGCTGGTATGTTCAAACTGCTGACCTTTGGGTCAGCAGCCAAATGCTTAGCCACTGCACCACTAAGACCCCACTAAATATAGACAGTATATTGCTTACAGAGATAATTTAACAATTCCTTTTCCAAAAGACAGCATTTCACATGAATTTTAGTGGTAAAAATATTAAGAGTGTTATTTGACTACCTCCGCTTTTAACATATGCTGGCATTTGTAATAACTAAAAAGACTAGCTATTTCAAATAAGGATCTAGTTTGTCTCTTATATTTACAGGGGGCTTGAATAAGCTGCATACATGTTACAATGGTTGTAATCTGGAAGTGTATCCTAAATAAAGTTAAAAAGACTATCTTTTCCCCAATTAACGGACACTGGGCCTTTGTCAAATATCAGCTGCTCATATGTGGATGGATTTATATCTGGGTTCTCAATTCTGTTCCATTGGTCTATGTGTCTGTTGTTGTACCAGTACCAGGCTGTTTTGACTACTGTGGCTGTATAATAGCTTCTGAAATCAGATAGAGTGAGGCCTCCCACTTTCTTCTTCTTTTTCAGTAATGCTTTGCTTATCCGGGGCTTCTTTCCCTTCCATATGAAATTGGTGATTTGTTTCTCTATTACCTTAAAAAATGACATTGGAATTTGGATCAGAAGTGCATTGTATGTATAGATGGCTTTTGGTAGAATAGACATTTTTACTATGTTAAGTCTTCCTATCCATGAGCAAGGTATGTTTTTCCACTTAAGTATGTCCTTTTGAATTTCTTGTAGTAGAGCTTTGTAGTTTTCTTTGTATAGGTCTTTTACATCCTTGGTAAGATTTATTCCTAAGTATTTTATCTTCTTGGGGGCTACTGTGAATGGTATTGATTTGGTGATTTCCTCTTCGATGTTCTTTTTGTTGATGTAGAGGAATTCAAGTGATTTTTGTATGGTTATTTTATAACCTGAGACTCTGCCAAACTCTTCTATTAGTTTCAGTAGTTTTCTGGAGGATTCCTTAGGGTTTTCTGTGTATAAGATCATGTCATCTGCAAACAGAGATAATTTTACTTCCTCCTTGCCAATCCGGATGCCTTTTATTTCTTTGTCTAGCCTAATTGTCCTGGCTAGGACTTCTAGCACGATGTTGAATAAGAGCGGTGATAAAGGGCATCCTTGTCTGGTTCCCGTTCTCAAGGGAAATGCTTTCAGGTTCTCTCCATTTAGAGTGATGCTGGCTGCTTGCATAGTTGCCCTTTATTATGTTGAGGAATTTTCCTTCAATTCCTATTTTGGTGAGAGTTTTTATCATGAATGGGTGTTGGACTTTGTCAAATGCCTTTTTTGCATCAATTGATAAGATCATGTGGTTTTTGTCTTTTGTTTTATTTATGTGATGGATTACATTAATGGTTTTTCTGATATTAAACCAGCCTTGCGTACCTGGTATAAATCCCACTAGGTCATGGTGAATTATTTTTTTGATATGTTGTTGAATCCTATTGGCTAGAATTTTGTTGAGAATTTTTGCATCTATGTTCATGAGGGATACAGGTCTGTAATTTTCTTTTTTTTTTTTTTTTTTTGCCTGGTTTGGGTATCAGGGAGATGGTGGCTTCATAGAATGAGTTGGGTAGTATTCCGTCATTTTCTATGCTTTGAAATACCTTTAGTAGTAGTGGTGTTAACTCTTCTCTGAAAGTTTGGTAGAACTCTGCTGTGAAGCCGTCCGGGCCAGGGCTTTTTTTTGTTGGGAGTTTTTTGATTACCGTTTCAATCTCTTTTTTTGTTATGGGTCTATTTAGTTGTTCTACTTCTGATTGTGTTAGTTCTTAGGTAGGTAGTGTTTTTCCAGGAACTCATCCATTTCTTCTAGGTTTGCAAATTTGTTAGAGTACAATTTTTCGTAATAATCTGATATGATTCTTTTAATTTCAGTTGGGTCTGTTGTGATGTGGCCCTTCTCGTTTCTTATTCGGGTTATTTGTTTCCTTTCCTTTCCTGTATTTCTTTAGTCAGTCTAGCCAATGGTTTATCAATTTTGTTAATTTTTTCGAAGAACCAGCTTTTGGCTTTGTTAATTCTTTCAATTGTTTTTCTGTTCTCTAATTCATTTAGTTCAGCTCTAATTTTTATTATTTCTTTTCTTCTGGTGCTTGATGGATTCTTTTGTTGCTCACTTTCTATTTGTTCAAGTTGTAGGGACAGTTCTCTGATTTTGGCTCTTTCTTCTCTTTTTGTATGTGTGCATTTATCGATATAAATTGGCCTCTGAGCACTGCTTTTGCTGTGTCCCAGAGGTTTTGATAGGAAGTATTTTCATTCTCGTTGCAATTCTATGAATTTCCTTATTCCCTCCTTGATGTCTTCTATAACCCAGTCTTTTTTCAGGAGGGTATTGTTCAGTTTCCAAGTATTTGATTTCTTTTCCCTAGTTTTTCTGTTATTGATTTCTAGTTTTATTGCCTTGTGGTCTGAGAAGATGCTTTGTAATATTTCAATGTTTTGGATTCTGCAAAGTTTTGTTTTATGACCTAATATGTGGTCTATTCTAGAGAATGTTCCATGTAAGCTAGAAAAAAAGTATACTTTGCAGCAGTTGGGTGCAGAGTTCTGTATAAGTCAATGAGGTCAAGTTGGTCAATTGTTGTAATTAGGTCTTCTGTGTCTCTACTGAGCTTCTTACTGGATGTCCTGTCCTTCTCCGAAAGTGGTGTGTTGAAGTCTCCTACTATAATTCTGGAGGTGTCTATCGCACTTTTCAGTTGTGTTAAAATTTGATTTATGTACCTTGCAGCCCTGTCATTGGGTGCATAAATATTTAATATGGTTATGTCTTCCTGATCAATTGTCCCTTTTATCATTATGTAGTGTCCTTCTTTATCCTTTGTGGTGGATTTAACTTTAAAGTCTATTTTGTCAGAAATTAATATTGCTACTCCTCTTCTTTTTTGCTTATTGTTTGCTTGATATATTTTTTTCCATCCTTTGAGTTTTAGTTTGTTTGTGTCTCTAAGTCTAAGGTGTGTCTCTTGTAGGCAGCATATAGACCGATCGTGTTTCTTTATCCAGTCCGAGACTGTCTCTTTATTGGTGCATTTAGTCCATATACATTTAGCGTAATTATAGATAAATAAGTGTTTAGTGTTGTCATTTTGATGCCTTTTTATGTGTGTTGTTGACAATTTCATTTTTCCACATATTTTTTTGTGCTGAGACGTCTTTCTTAGTAAATTGTGAGATCCTCATTTTTGTAGTGTTTGACTTTATGTTTGTTGAGTCGTTATGTTTTTCTTGGCTTTTATCTTGAGTTACTGAGTTGTTATACCTCTTTGTGGTCACCTTATTTTTTACCCCTATTTTTCTAAGTAAAAACCTAACTTGTATTGTTCTATATCGCCTTGTATCCCTCTCCATATGGCAGTTCTATGCCTCCTGTATTTAGTCCCTCTTTTTGATTATTGTGATCTTTTACATATTGACTTCAGTGATTCCCTGTTATGAACATTTTTTTTTAATTAATCTTAATTTGTTTTTGTGATTTCCCTATTTGAGTTGCTATCAGGATGTTCGGTTTTGTGACCTTGTGTTGTGCTGGTATCTGATGTTATTGGTTTTCTGATCAAACAATATCCTTTAGTATTTCTTGTAGCTTTGGTTTGGTTTTTGCAAATTCTCTAAACTTGTGTTTATCTGTAAATATCTTAATTTCGCCTTCCTATTTCAGAGAGAGTTTTGCTGGATATATGATCCTTGGCTGGCAGTTTTTCTCCTTCAGTGCTCTGTATATGTCGTCCCATTCCCTTCTTGCCTGCATGGTTTCTGCTGAGTAGTCTGAACTTATTCTTATTGATTCTCCCTTGAAGGAAACCTTTCTTTTCTCCCTGGCTGCTTTTAAAATTTTCTCTTTATCTTTGGTTTTGGCGAGTTTGATGATAATACGTCTTGGTGTTTTTCTTTTTGGATCAATCTTAAATGGGGTTCGATGAGCATCTTGGATAGATATCCTTTCGTCTTTCATGATGTCAGGGACGTTTTCTGTCAGGAGATCTTCAACTATTTTCTCTGTGTTTTCTGACCTCCCTCCCTGTTCTGGGACTCCAATCACACGCAAGTTATCCTTCTTGATAGAGTCCCACATGATTCTTAGGGTTTCTTCATTTTTTTTAATTCTTTTATCTGATTTTTTTTTTCAGCTATGTTGGTGTTAATTCCCTGGTCCTCCAGATGTCCCAGTCTGTGTTCTAATTGCTTGAGTCTGCTCCTCTGACTTCCTATTGCGTTGTCAAATTCTGTAATTTTATTGTTTATCTTTTGGATTTCTACATGCTGTCTCTCTATGGATTCTTGCAACTTATTAATTTTTCCAGTATGTTCTTGAATAATCTTTTTGAGTTCTTCAACAGTTTTATCAGTGTGTTCCTTGGCTTTTTCTGCAGTTTGCCTTATTTTGTTTGTGATGTCTTGAAGCATTCTGTAAATTAGTTTTTTATATTCTGTATCTGATAATTCCAGGATTGTATCTTCATTTGGGAAAGATTTTGATTCTTTTGTTTGGGGGGTTGTAGAAGCTGTCATGGTCTGCTTCTTTATGTGGTTTGATATGGACTGCTGTCTCGGAGCCATCACTGGGAAACTAGTTTTTCCAGAAAATCCGCTAAAAAAAAATGCAGTCAGATCCCTGTCAGAACTGCCTTTGGATTATAACCGCCACCGTGTTCCCTGTAAGGATGAAAGTCTGAGATTTGGATTGTATATGCTTGGCTGTAGCTGGTTCTGTGTTTTTAGTCCAATTAGGGGTGGACTTTTGGTCCCTGGGTTTTTTGTGTTTCCTTTTCTCAGGCCGGAAGAGTGGTTAGGAAAAGACCAAAAGAAAAAAAAAAGGGGGGGGGGGAAGCAAAGCCGCCGCTGAGCCGGAGCCGTTCTCCCTTTGGCTCAGGAAATTCCAATGTTAATGAAGCCGACTGGGGAGGGTGGGGGAGGGATCAGAGAGATAGGAGAGTAGCACCTCAGAATATAGCCAGAGTTGCTTGTCTTGCTTGGAATGACTATTTTATCTGAGATTCCCGAGGGGCGTGTTGCCTATGTGTGCTGGCTATGTGTAGATTGCCCCCGGGGATCTGGCCCACTGAAGCCGCGGTCAGATCCTCTGCTGCCAGTCCCACGCCCAGCGTCAAGATTCCCCTGCTGGGACGGTGCACTCCCGATTCCAAAATCAGTCCCTGTCTTCCGGGGACTTCTTGTCCCGCCATCCGCGTAGCCGCGCCGCTCCCGCAAACCGGCTGGGCCCCCTCCCGGGGTTAGTTCAAGGGAATGGAGGAGCTCTCCGTGCTTGTGCTGTGACAGCGCCCAGTCAAAAGCCCGACGGCAAGATTCCCCGGCTGGGACGCTGCTCTCCCAGCTCCAAGACCAGTCACTGCCTCCCAGGGACTTCTCCCACTGGCTGCGTCGCCACTCCGCCCGCTCATACCGGCTGGACCCCCTCCCGGGGTGAGTTCAGGGGGGTAGGGCTGCACCCCTTGTTTGCGCCGTCAGCTCCCCTGGGCCCTGCCCTAAATAGGGCGGCAAGGTTACCTGACTGGGACACTGGCTCCAGGCTCCGAAAACAATTGCTGCTTCCCCGTATTAGTTCATTCTCCATCTCTAAATCTGTGTTTGTTGTTCAGGTTCGTAGATTGTTATGTATGTGATCGATTCACTTGTTTTTCCGAGTCTTTGTTGCAAGAGGGATCCGAGGTAGCCTCTACCTAGTCCGCCATCTCGGCCCGCCTTCCCCAACCACGTATAATGTTTTGAGGGACTACAAAACTGGTTTCTGTAGCAGCTGCACCCTTTTACATTTTGTGAGCATTCCTATTTCTCTACATCCTTATCAACACTTGTTGTCCATCATTTTGTTTATATCTATCTTAGCAGCTATGGAGCAGTATTCATTGTGGTTTGATTTGCATTTTCTTCTGACTAATAATCTTAAACACATTTTCATGAGCTTATTGTACATTTGTGTATCTTCTTTGGAGAAGTGTCTACTCAAATCCTTTACACACTTTTTAAGTGATTTTTTGTTGTTGACACTTGTTGAGCTGTAAAAGTTTATATATATATATATATTTTATGTATACTAGATCCTTTGAATATAATTCATTTACAAATATTTTCTCGCATTCTGTAGGTTGTCTTAACTATCCCGATAGTGTCATTTTAGGCACATTTTTAATTTTAATAAAGGACAAATTTATTTATTTTATTTTTTGCTTTTGTTGTTGTTGTTTTAGTGTTACATCTAAGAAAGAATTGCCTACCCTCAGGTCACAAAAAATTTAAACCTAGGAGGAAGCCCCAAAATATGGCCCCTGGACACTCTGCTGACTCAGAACTGAAGCCACTCCTGAAGCCCACTTTTCAGACAATGATTAGACAGGCCTGTAGAACAAACAATAATACATGTAAGGGATGCACTTCTTAGTTCAATCAAGTATATGAGACTAGATGGGCAACTCCTGGCCAAAAGCAAGATGAGAAGGCAGAAAGGGACAGGAATTAGAGGAATGGATGCAGGGAATCAGAGTGGAAAGGGGGAAAGTGCTGTCACATTGTGGGAATTGCAACAAATGTGACACACACAAGCAAAGAAAAAATGTGTCAATTTTCAAATGAGAAACTAACTTGAGCTGTAAACTTCACCTAAAACACAATAAAATTAAAAAAAAATTAAATGTATGTTTTCATCAAAGAGTTTACCATTTAAGCTCTTATATTTATATATTTGATACAGTCTTGACTTAATGTTTGTATTTGATATAAGGTTGAGGCCAGCTTCATTCTTGTGTGCGGATATTCAGCTGTTCCAGTACCGTTTGTTGAAAAGACTATAATTTCCCTATTGAATTGTCTTGGCACACTTGTCAAAAATTAGTTGATAAAATATGTATGGATTAATTTTGGGACATTCAATTATATTCAATTAATGCAATATTTCTATCCTGTGGTAGTAATACACTGTCTGGAGTACTGTGTCTTATTATAGGCCTATTCAGATTTTCCATTCTTGAGTCATTTTTGTAGTTTGTGTCTTTCTAGGAATTTTCTTTTTCATCTAGGTTATTTTATTTTTGCATACAATTGTTCATAGTGTTCACTTATAAACATATATTTAATTTTTTTAAGGTCAGTAGTAATGCCCTCACTTTCATTCCCAATGAGAGTTGTTTGAGCCATCTCTCTTTATTTCTGTATTAATCTAGCTTAGGTTTTGCCAACTTGCTAAGCTTTTTAAAGAACTGGTTTTTCATGTCATTCATTTTCTGTAGTGGTTTTCTATTCTGTCTTTCATTTAGTTCCTATTTAACCATTATTATTTCCTTTGTTTTTCTTAATTTGAATTTAGTTTTCACTGTTTCTTTTTTTTTTAAGGTTAAAGTTAGATTACTAATTTGAGATCTTCAGTCTTTTTTATACAGGTATTTACAGCTATAAATTTCCCTCTAAATACTGCTGTACCTGCATTCCATAAGCTTTTGTTTGTATGTTTTTGTTCTCTTCCATCTCAAAACATTTTCTAAAATTACTTGTGATTATTTCTTTGAATCACTGGTTATTTAGGAGGATTTTTTGTAATATTCTAAATTTTATTTTGTTACTGAATTATAATTTTATTCCCATGTCATCAGAGAACATACTTGGTATGATTTCAATTCTGGTAAGTTTGTTATGGTCTACTGTATGGCCTATCCTGGAGAATATTTCATGTGCATCTGAGAATGTATATGTATGCAGTCTGACATTTATCAAACTTACAATCAAGATGCATTGGTAATTACCAGTGATGTATATATAACCTGCAGTGGGTTGGAAAAATCAATTTCTTCATTTTTGTTTTTGTGTTTGGGGCATAGTTTTGAATAATAGTCATATTAGCCTCTTTGTGTATTTGTATATAAATACATACATATTTTTCCTTTAAAATATTCAGAAGGAGTTGCAGATAGATTCGACTTTAGTTCCAAATATTTTTTTTTTGATATGCTCTCTAAGCAAGTATATTCTTTTATATAACA
This sequence comes from Elephas maximus indicus, assembly GCF_024166365.1. Lineage (NCBI taxonomy): Eukaryota > Metazoa > Chordata > Mammalia > Proboscidea > Elephantidae > Elephas > Elephas maximus. The sequence goes on along the minus strand of NC_064836.1, from coordinate 37,821,330 downwards.
AAATGTGATGAACAAAATCAGAAAATTACATGCCAGTATATTTTTCTGTTCATGATCCTATATGGCATCATACATTGCATTTAGTTGCTACCCATCTTACATATGGAACAATTCCTGTCTTTCTTTCTCTTTCATGACCTTAACATTTATGAAGAATCCAGAAGTTATTTTGTAGAGTGTGCCTAAATTTGGGTTTGTGTGATGTTTCTTCATACTTAGGTCTAGGTTATTCATTTTTGTCAAGAGTACCAAAGATATGATGCTGTGTCCTTTTCAGTGCTTTATGTCAGGAGACAGTAAATGTTGGTTTGTCCCATTACTGGCCATGTTAACTTTGTTTTGGGTCAAATGATTTCTGGCAGGTTCTACAATACAATGTAGAGTTAATGTTTTCCACTTGTAACTAATAATTGCCTGAAGAAGAGATACTTTGAGACCATAGAAATATTTCATTTTCCTCACGAATTTTATTGTTCACTGTTGATTTTTGCTCAAAGCAGTGATTACCATGATGACTGCCAAATGGTATTCCATTATGTTTAAAATGGAAAATAATCAATCTTTTTCATTCACAGTATAACCAAACAAAATGCTAGTCTTGAGAAAAGACAGGACAGATAGATTTATTTATTAGACTTTACTGTTGCTTCACACATTCTGATTAGATTTAGATTTTCAGTTTGTGGGCTAGTTTTTATCTTCATAATGAAGATTTAGGAAAATTTTAATTCAAAAGTTTAATTAATTTAAAGAGATAAACAAAAGCATTCTCTAATTTCATTCTGACCTAGATTTTTATTTTTTAATTTAAAACTTCATTGATTGCTTTCACTAATGCAACATTATAATGTGTATATGTGGCTGTAGTAAAACAATTATCATTGCCATAACTGATTTTTACTCAGAACAGGCAAAACATTTATCACAATTTTTAAGTGCTGTCCATAGCGTATCAGAACGGAAGGAAAGCAGTGATTAACAATGTTTATGTGACAGATAAATTCAACATATAAATACACATCTGATGAACTTGAAAATTAGCTTGCTCTGTAGAGTAGAAGTGCGTGTCTTTAGAACTCAACTTTCACTTCTCATTTCAGCTGAAAGGAGGCTAAATCCAAAAAGCTCATAACTAAAGCAAAATGATTTTATTTAACCATTTCAAACAACTCACGGCAAGAGATGCAGTGGCCGACCTTACAAATTCCAACAACATGCAATGAGTGAAACATTTTTTTGAAAGTATGGTATTGCATGATTATGATATTCACTGATAACCTTTTAATGAAATTTATTTTCATCTTCTTAGACTTCAGAAAAAAAAGATGCTTGGACATTGAATAGCTGAGCTTTGCTTCTGTTTCTCTAGGACCTTAGTTCACAGTCCTGGGTTCTCTGACTGCCTCCCCTCCAATTCTGCTACCCAGAGACTGGTTTTACTCTCTCTTGACATTTTCTCAGTGTTATCTTTGCTGCCTTGCTGCTGAACTCTCGGCGATGCCAAGAAAGTTTACAATACAAATTTCTTCTAACCTTGTTCAGCTGTGCCACAAGCCTAACCCACTAAATCCACTACCCGTCTGCCAATATGTCATACTGTGATGACTTACGTATTGTGATGCTGGAAGTTATGCCACTTGTATTTCAAATACCAGCAGAGTCACCCGTGGTAAGTAGGTTTCAGTGGAGCTTCGAGACTAAGACTAGGAAGAAAGATGCGGTATTCCACTTCTAAAAATTAGACAAGGAAAACTATGGATCACAGCAGAACATTGTTCAATGCACTTGTTTCGGGCATGTCATCAGGAAGAATCAATTGCTAGAGGATGATATCATGTTTGGTGAAGTAGAGGGCCAGCAAAGCCAAGGGAGATCCTCAGTGAGATGGGCTGGCACACTAACTGCAAGGATTGACTCAAACATGCTGGCATTCATGATGATGATGAAGGACCAAACATTTTGTTCTGTTGTATGCAAAGTTACCATGAATCAGACAGAGTAGACTTGAAGGCGACTGTCTATCTTGTCTGCCTGCCTGCCTGCATGCCTGCCTACCTATCTGTCTACTTAACTGCCTACCCACCCACCCACCCACCCACCTACCTACCTACCTACCTACCTACCTATCCCACTAAATGGTCTTCTACTAACTCACATCAGATAGTGAGCAGAGTCAGAAACCAAAGAAAGAGTGAGCCTAAATGACGATAGTGTGTGAGGAGTCCACACATTTCTTTTCACAGAGCTTTCTGATCGGTTGGGGATTCTGAGGTTCATCATTTAAACTATCCTAGGTAGGGTAGGTAAAAGTAAAATAACCAGGCCCTGTTTAGATTCTCAAACTCTCCCCTCAGGCTGTGTAAAATAGCACACCTTCTCCAAAACATTTTCTTGGAAAATAGATCCAACTATGTTTTATCCACAGAAATAGGAGACTAAATTTGCAACCCTGTCTCAAAAGAAAGAATAGGAGGGGAAAAAGAAGGAAAGAAGTACTAATTAATATGTATATATGTGTCATGGATTGAATTATGAACCCCCAGAAATGTGTGTATCAACTTGGTTTGGCCATGATCCCCAGTATTGTGTGGTTGTCCTCCATTTTGTGATTGTAATTTTATGTTAAGAAGATTAGGGTGGGATTGTAACACTCTTACCCAGGTCAACTCACTGATCCAATGTAAAGGGAGTTTCCCTAGGGTGTGGCCTGTACCACCTGTTATCTCTCAAGAGATTAAAGGAAAGGACAACAAGGAGAGAGCAGGGGACATCATACCACCAAGAAAGCCGTGCTGGGAGCAGAGTGCATCCTTTGGACCTGAGGTTCCTGTGCTGAGATGTTCCCAGGCCAGGGGAAGACTGATGCATTACAAGGATCTTCCTCCAGAGCTGACAGAGAGAGAAAGCTTTCCCCTGGAGCTGACGACCTGAATGTGGATTTGTAGCCTACTAGACTGTGAGAAAATAAACTTCTCTTTGTTAAAGCCATCTACTTGTGGTATTTCTGTTATAGCGGCACTAGATGACTAAGACGATATGTATGTACTGCTTTTATTAGTATCAGTGGCAGTTAAGGACTATACCTATATCACAGGACAACAATTGGCTGGCAACTCAATTCAAAAAAAAAAAAAATTAACACCATTTAAGTGTATATCAAATGAGCGAGAAACAAGTCCTTTTTCCTTTTTAAAAATTTGCTGTGCTTCTCCAATGCCAAAAGGCAAAATAAATAAATAAAATAGATCCTTGTTTTATGAGGTTGGAAGGCATCCTGTGTTCTTTGATAAAAAATCTTACATGATTGTGTAGCTGGAGTCACATGTATTATACTGCAACATTCTATCATAAGGTGAGAGGTACTTAAATCCTCCATTATATAATATTCTTTCACTCATTTCAAATAATTCAATGTTACATTGTTTACCTTCTTAACAAAGCTGGTTGATGCAGTGCCAACCTTTTACCAATGGGTAGGGTAAATGCAACCCTGGAAATATTGTAGTTTAGGGCTTGAGTCATCAGGGTGGTCGCCCTTAAGAGAAAAATTGATTTGGAACTGGTACTAAAGGGTCAAGGATTTTTAATTCTATCAGGAATTTAATCTTGTAATGAAGCCTGAAAATTCCATTTTTGTTAATAGTAAGAGAACCAGCATGAAATGCAGAGAACAGAACATTTCCATTGGCAGCTAACGCAGCCACGCTGAGTCATCACAGACTCAGCATATAAAATTAATTATATTGAAGAGAAGGAACGGGGGAGGGACCAAACCAGCACAGACAGCCAAATGCAAAAAAAGGTGCAAAATTATGTTACCAGTGGAGAGATATAGTGCTTTAGAGGTAGAGCTGAGATTTTCATCTTTGACTGCGCCATCCTAAGGTGTCCTAACTAGTGGCAATAGCAGTTCTATTTTTAAAAAGGCATTCCTTGGTGGAGTCCCTGGGTTATGCAAACAGTTGGCTGCCAACTCAAAGTTTGGAGGTTTGGAACACAGAGGTGCCTTGGAAGAAATGACTGGCAATCTATTTGCAAAAAATCAACCACTGAAAACTCTGTGGAGTGCAATTCTACTCTAACACACGTGGGGTGACCATGAGTCAGTGTCTATTCTAAGGCAACTAGTCATTAGTTCCTTGCTGGATATCTTGACTCATTTCTGATATGGCTTCTCTGGAAAAGAATTTCAATTATATTCACAGGGGAAAGAAATAAAATAATCCAACAAGTGGCATGCTCATTATCTGTAGTCATCACTTAACGGTCCTAGAAATCCATTTTTCCTTATCAATCGGTAGTGTCTTCACCCTCTAAGTACAATGCAACTTTCCCAAATACAGGTAAGATCAAAACTCACTTGCTTTCCTTAGGGCCCAGGTTGTTCTCTGAATTGTTACTAAAGCAATCTATTACGCTGTGAGCTAATCAATTATGCTTCTAACAGAAAGGCAGCACAGCACGGAGAAATAACTCTAGATTGTAGTCAGGAGACCTGGAACTTAACTGAGAGTTGTGCTACTATGGTGAACAATTCGTTTCAATTTATAAAGCTTTTTGTATGACCTTTCTGTCCTTACAGATTTCTTAGCTGTATAATAAAGGGTTGGTTGGAAGAATTGACAGAGTTCTTTGCAGCACTACAATTCTATGATCTTATGCTCCTTTATTAGTTGTATAAATAAACAAAATCACCTTAAACTCAGGTCATTCATCAGGAATCCACAAATCAACTAAAGCAGTGGCTAGCAGGACAAAAACTAAAGTCTGTATTTTAAGTTCTGTTTTTTATTATTTTATGTACATTTGTAGAGGCCAAAAAATGGGTGGCCAGTTCCGAAATATGACATTCCATACCGTAGAGCACTTTTTTTTTTATTACATCCTCACTAAAGTATGCTTCAAAAATATTCTACTAGATGTTTATAATTTTTCTAAACATGTGAAGTATCAAAATAAAAGAACCTATAAAATTCACTAATATTCTTTTCATTCCTTTATAGTTTACATCTGTTGATTTTTTTTTTTTTTCTTACTTGCAGGGTGCTGGCTTTTTTACTTTAACTATGAGATTAAATAAATTGTACAGTGTGGTGAAATGAGTGTCTTTATGTGGCCTTTCTACCACTTGTCTGTCATTTTGTTGTACTGTGGTGGCTTGTGTGTTGCTGGGATGTTGGAAGCTATGCAACCATTATTTCCAATACCAGCAGGGTAGTCCATGGTGGACAGGTTTCAGCAGAGCTTCCAGACTAAGACAGACTAGAAAGAAAGACTTGGAGGTCTATTTCTGAAAAATATTGGCCAAAGAAAATCTTATGGATAGTAGCTGAACACAGTTCATGTAGTGCAGAAAGATGAGCGACTCAGATTGGAAGGCATTCCAAATACAACTGGGGAAGACCTGCCTCCTCAAAGTAGATATGACCTTATGACACACATGGAGTAAAACTTTCAGGAACTACATTTCCTGATGTGGCACAATGCAAAATGAGAAGAAACAGCTATAAACATCCATTAGTAATCAGAACATGGAATGTATGAAGTATGAATGTATGAAAGTATGAATGTATGAATCAAGGAAAATTAGAAGTTGTCAACAATGAAATGGAATGCTTGAAGCTTAATATCCTAGGCATTGGTGGGCAGAAATGGATTGGTATTGGCCATTTTGAATCAGACAATCATATAGTCTACTATACCAGGAATAACAAATTGAAGAGGAATGGCATCACATTCATTGTCAAAAAGGACATTTCAAGGTCTATCCTGACAGGATAACTACAAGGAAGATCAGTTAATACCACTATTATTCAAATTTATATACCAACCACTAATGGCAAAAATGATGAAATTGAAGATTTCTACCGATTAAAGGAACACAGAAGTGTCTATGAAGTGTCTATGACCTACCAGGAGGGAATTGGTCAGTTTATTGGTCTGCTGGGAAGAACCATACCTGGAAATTGACAAAGAGTTGCAGACAGACATAAGCAGCCAACACCACAGAGGTTTTTCAGAAGAGAGAGAAAGAATCAGGAAGAAAAGCAGAAGGAAGAAAGAAGAGAGAAAAGCAGAGAAAGAGAGAGGAGGCAAGGAACCTCCTTAAACAGCTGTAACATGGGTCAAGGGCTATAACAATGAAGGTGGCCACAGGTCTGGAAGTGTCCCTGAGGCAGAGTCGTTGGTGACAGACAGCAGGGCCAAGAAGGGCCTGTCCTGAGGAGGCCAACAAAAACCTGTTCTCAGGGGCCAAAGAGGCCTGCAGGTCCAGGAATAGCTGAGAGAGCTGTCCAGCACTGAAGAGGGAAGAATTTGCCTGCATGCTTCCTGATCCTGATCCTCAGTTGTACCTTTTTGATCCCGACCCCAAATTTACCCTGTTCCTTAATAAACCACTTAACTCTAAGTATGGTTTGTGAGTTTTGTATGGCCATTGCACTGGATTAAGGAAGCCAGCAGAGAAAGCAGAGAGTGCCGTGGGAGGAACAGCTAGTGTCAGAATTGGTAAACAGTTGGAGGGTGGCGGTATGTCTGACCTCCACCTGAAAGGAATCAGCTTTGGGCTGATCTTGGTCATTATCCTCCCTAAACTTAGACAGGCTCTATTACTACTGCACTACGTTTTTTACACACAATAGCCAATCAAAACTGATGTTTATATATTTAGTTTCTTGTGATATTTATAAACATTCTTGTGTGATTCTGCTTCTCTAGTAGTGCTTTCATTATTTTTGGAGTGTGTGGGGAGGTTGGTTATGTGAAACTTGTCTGCTTTCCCTGTACTTTCTTTCCTGACCACTGCTTTACTGTCAAAAACTTTTTGCTTTATTTTAATAGCGCTTATTGCAGAAGGTCACTCATTAGGCAATCGTTCATCTGTGGAAAATTATAATTACTCTATTTTTGACAGAGCAAGGAAAGTAGCATTCCAACTGAATGTTTAATAGTAGGCAAACCAGACTGCAGATGCAGAAATGGGGGAAAAAATAAATTCCTATTTAAAGAAAATAGGTAAATGCATCTACCGGTTGAGTCTTAAAAGGAAAAGTTACTCTACCAGCTATGCTAAAGATAAAAAAGCACAGAGTTCATGATGTTTTCACATAAAGTAAGAACGAATAATTTGTGACTGCTACAGGGCTATTATTTTTATTCCAGTGGAAATTTAGTGCCCCCTACTGATATTCAAAAAGTGTTTTATATTAATAGTTGCTTTTTTTTTTTTTTAGAGAAACATTTTCCTATTAAGCTAATTCATTTTGAAGTTAATACAGAAATATTCCTTTGTGACACTCCATTCCTTTTAGAAGAATCACTTGCCAGTATCTGTAGCATCCTATGGAAAAAAGTGAATAAATACTTAAAATTTCATACTCACAAGTTTTACAAAGTATAAGATCAAAGTCTTTGAAAATACTGTTGGGCATCATAATGATGCCATTTAAATTGTTTGCTAAAAGTAAGCCCATTTTTATTATACGAAAGCATAAAGACCCTCATAAAAATTAAGAGAAACACACACCGTTAAAATATCAATGACCAAAATATAGTAATATCTCTCAGTTGTGTGACTATCCACCAAAACCAACCCATTGCTGTCGAGTTGATTCCAACTCATAGTGATCCTAGAGGACAGAGTAGGATATCCCCATTGGGTTTCCAAGGCTGTAATCTTCAAGGAAGCAGACTACCATATTTTTCTTCTGTGGAGCAGCTGGTGGGTTTGAACACCAACTTTTGCTTAGCAGCCTAGAGCTTAACATGGTGAACCAGGTCTCCTTGTCTCCTTTCTTTTTTTGTGTGTGTGCGTGTGCGTGTGCGTGTGCATGTGTGTTTGCTTTTTTTTTTTATTGTACTTTAAATGAAGGTTTACAGTACAAACTAGTTTCTCATTGAACAGTTAGTACACTGTTTTTTAAGACATTCATTAACAACCTTGCAACATGTCAACACTCTCCCTTCTCAACCTTGGGTTCCCTGTTACCAGCTTTCCTGTTTCCTCCTGCCTTCTCGTCCTTGCCCCAGGGCTGGTGTGTCCCTTTAGTCTCTTTTTGTTTTATGGCCCTGTCCACTCTTGGGCTGAAGGGTGAACCTCAGAAGTGACTTCATTACTGAGCTGAAAAGGTGTCCAGGAGCCATACTCTCAGGGTTTCTTCAGACCCTGTCAGGCCAGAAAGTTTGAACAAGGTCTCCTTTCATTGGCCATTGGGGAAAAAAAAAAAAAATCCATTGCCATTGAGTGGATTCTGACTCATAGAGGCCCTACAGGGCAGAGTAGAACTGCCCCCTAGGGCTTCTAATGAGTGCCTGGTGGATTTGACCTTTTGGTTATAAGCCAAACTCTTAACCACTGTGCCACCGGGGCTCTAATTGTGTGACTAGATGAGATCAGTTGAACGTATTTACACCTGTATAAAGGGATGCAGGCAGACACCATGTTTTAAGTCTTATCACTTTCCTAGAGACAACCAATTAGAATTAATGTTAGTTTCTTCCACATTTGTAGTCATTTCTCATACATGATTTGTAAAGGCATTATTTACTATTCCATTTATAAGATGAGTAAACTGAGACTCAAAAAGCTTAAGTAAGGCAACTAAAGATCATAAAACTATTTGATGGTAGAGAACCACCTTCAATCATTTTTAGAACAAATGAGGTATACTTTCGCCCTGCGCACTTCACTGGTCCACATCTGTTTATTTTAAGGCAATTTGTTGTTGTTGTTGTTATTTGCCTTGGAGTTGATTCTGACTCATGGTGTGCAAAGTAGAATTGCTCCATAGGCTTTTCCAGGCTGTGAACTTTTGGAAGCAGATTGCCAGGCCTGTCTTCCGAGGATCCTCTGGGTAGGCCCCAACTGTGAACTTTTCAACTGTGAACCACTAGCCCTTATCAATTTGTCTCACTCAAGGACCCCTTCAAAGCAATTTACAGGCATAAAATTTCACTGATAAATAATTTAGCAACTGTCTTTAAAAGAAAGATTTTGTTTTCATTTGTGGTTGTTTTGTGTATCTAATCTATCAAAATCAAGATTTTAACAGTTTGCCAAACTAAGTCCATATTCTTTCTACTTAAATAATCTATAATGTGATTTCTAATGTTGTGCTTGTCATTCCCTGTTCTTCTTTCTTTGAATTGCATTCGCCACCATCAAATAATCCAGAGCATCCTTATTTTCAAACGTTTCTATTTGAGACTGTAATAGACATATTTCAGGCACTACAGTGTTTCTGAGCCCTTCTCCTAGTGACTTTATCTTCCTGGAGATTTCTTTTTTCCAGTACACATTTCTTTAGCCTATGTTGTTTCCTCTGAGAACTATTTATTATTTAAGAAAAGCATAATTTATTTGTCAGGATCCAGGTTGCTGTTGCGGGGATTGCATCTCAGTTTTTTTTTATAGGTCTTTTTACTTTGAAAACCAGCAACTTGTTTCAATGAGGGTAAAATCTTCTAAACAGAGAAGAAAACTGACAAACACAGCCCACACAAAGTGTTAAAGGGGTTCTCACATGACGGGATTTTGGCGTTTTTGTGACATTCATCTTCATATATGTTTATGGAATAATAAATATCATATTGTTCTATTTGCTAAAATGTCACCTTTTTTAAGTTATGCCTTTGAAAATACCATTGATATTGGTAGTGACATATTTCTTGACTTAGGTATAATATTACATGGGATCTTGCATGCAAGAACCGCTATTATTGAAGCAATTACAATCAAAATCTCATTTTCCTGAGCCAATCATATAATTGAAGTATCTGATTACAGACTCCAAAAATTAATTGAACCAAAAAAGATCCCGAAGCACAGTATGGGAAAGAAACAGTTTCAAACATTCTTAGGTGTTTTGTTCATTTGTTTGGTTTTACTTTGTTTTTTATGTTTGATTTAAAATCCTCATCCAGGAAGATTGTGGTTTGATATCCTTCCATAGAAAAGACCCAGAAGAAAATAATAAACACAGTATTAGAAATGCATTTTCTGTGAAAATAAAACAACGGAATAAGAAGAACATACACTGGAGAAGAGACCTAAGTCAATTCTTTCACATGGTTGTGACTGCAATTGTTAGTTTGGAAATCATGGCTCATTACTGGAAAGGTAAAAGCATGAGATAGAAAGAAGAATTGGAAGGTGTTTTTTAGATTCAAACACCATAGCAAGAAAGAGGTAGATTTAGGGAATAACTGTTAAACAATAAGTAGGCAAAAATGAATGATTTAGAGAAATCTCATTCCCTCTAGAGAATAAATGATGCTAAAAAAAAAAAAAAGACTTCTAATCAAAGATCAAATTCTGAGCAAGTCCAGAAAAACTTGGCCTAAAGATGAAGCCTAGGGTGTAAATTTAAAATGTTTTGTTGTGACTTTGGAAAGAATAAGTGTGGTGTATCACAGTACAATTTAATCATACAAATCATGCCCTTTAATGTGTTAATCATGTTCTTAACAGATGCTGTCAAACAATAAAGTCTCTAAGAATCTTCAGGGCATAATTCCTTAAACATCTAAGGCGATACCTAATGTAGAGAAGGTCTTATCACTAAGATATTTGTGGATGTGACTTTTTTTCTAATGGAGTTTTGAAATAATTATATTAGCAAAATACTTCCACTTTGTAATAAAAAGAACAGAGTCAACAGAAAATGAAAAGAGGACAGTAATCAACCAAAGTTCTACTGGTAGGAAGCAGGTTGAGAATAGCAGTGTTATGGTTAGTTGCCATCAAGTTGTACTCAGGTGCAAACTCATTCTACTTTTAATGAAATAGAAAATGTGACTCAGAAAGTAAAGCCAAGAGCCTAGCCATTCAAATGGAGGGCCATGGAATTCATCCTCAGGCCTTGACACGCAATAAGTTTTCAATATTTCCCTGGCTGGTTTTCAGAATTACTATGGGCTACTTTCTCCCTTGGAAACCCTGGTGGCGTAGTGGTTAAGAACTACATCTGCTAACCAAAAGGTTGGCAGTTTGAATCCTCCAGGTCCTCCTTGGAAACTCTTATGGGGCAGTTCTACTCTGTCCTATAGGGTCGCTTTGAGTCAAAATTGACTGGATGGCAAAGGGTCTAGTTTCTCTCATGCCTCACATTAGTTGCCTTTTTGAACAAGGTTGTATAGACCGACTACACTGTGCCTGTGCTGCCATAGGATATTAGATTTATGGGGGCTAATAACTTGCTTCTTTAGTTGCAGAGATCTACATGTCAAGATGAGCTGTACTTGAGGATTTGTACCTAGAGAACTATGCAAGGAGCCTCATGCACATAAGAACTTGGTTTAGATGATGACATGCTAGACAGTGTGAGCATACTATAATACAATGAGAACTATGAGGGCCCTGGGAGAGAGGTGAGTGCATTTTACCAGGTGGAGTAATGTGAATATTTGGGAGAAATATGGAAGATTGCAATAGACAACCTCTAAAATGGTTTCCAATGATCCCTGTCCCCTAGCATCCATGTTCTTTTGTTATGGTCAACCCTTGAGTGTAGGGTGAAGTTATTGACCAGCTTCTAATGAATAGAATATGACAGAAGCAATGAGATGCCATTTCTAGATTTAGGTTACAAAAAGACTGTGGCTTCCATCATGAGTGTCTTACCCTTGCTCTTTTTCTTTCTCTTCCTTGGAGTTCTCATTTTGGGGAAAGCAAGTTTTAATATTGTGATCAGCCCTTTAGAGAGCCCCAAATGATAAGAAACTGATTTCTCGAGAAAATGTTAAGTACAGATCTAAGACTTTCTAATGGCTGTTTTGTTTTTGTTGTTGGTTGCTGTTATGAATTGAATTGTGTCCCCCAAGAATGTTTGCCAACTTGGCTAGGCTATGATTCCCAGTATTGTTTGTTTGTCCTCCATTTTGTGATCTGACAATCCTATGTGTTGTAAATCCTAACTTCTGTGATGTTAATGAGACTGAATTAAAGGCAGTTATTTTAATGAGGCAAGACGTAATCTACAGGATTAGGTTGTATTTTGACTAAACCTCTTTTGAGAGAGATACAAGAGAGAAAAGTGAGCAGAGAGGAGAGGAGGGACCTGACTACTACCAAAAAAGAGCCAGGAGTGGAGTGCATCCCTTAGACCTAGAGTCTCTGCTCCGAGAAGCTTCTACAATAGAGGAAAGTTGATGACAGGGACTTTCCACAAGAGTCAACAGCCAGAAAGCCTTTCCCTGGAGCTGGCAGCCTGAATTCAGACTTCTAGCCTCCTAAACTGTCAGAGAATAAATTTCTGCTTGTTAAAGTCATCCATTTGTGGTATTTGTTTTACAGCAGCACTAGATTATCAAGACCAAAATTGATTTCTTACCATTCGTGCCATCTTCGGTGTTACAGTTCTCCTTACTTCCTTATGAGCCCTCACCAGAATTGATTTCTGTCTTAGTTATCTAGTTGAGTCCAACTCAAGTGATCCTGTGTGTGCAGAGTAGAGCTGCTCTATAGGGTTTTCAAGGCTGTGATCTTTTGGAAGCAGATTGCTAGCTCTGTCTTCCGAAGTTTCCCTGGGTGGGTGCAGACTGCCAATGTTTATGGCTAGTAGTTGAGCACTCAAGGGCTTCTGAGGCTTCCCAGCAAACATGTGAGTGAGCTTGGTAGCCAATCCTTCTTCAATTGTGCCTTAATAGTACTGCTCCCTGGGTGACACCTTGAATCTAGCCTTTTGTGAGACCCTGAGTCGGAAGAACCTAGTTAATCCACATAAAAGTTCCCTCAGAAACTGTAAGATGATAAATGTTTATTGTGTTAAGTAGCTAAATTTGGGGGTAATTGATCACACAGCAATAGGTAATTTATTATGTGCCTGTTAATTTATTGCACACCAATGTAGCAATCGATAGTACACTTAAGCAAATAAAGTTTTATAGTAGTTGGAGAGGAATGAGTTAAAGCATCTGGTAGAGAAGCCATTTCTTCCTTGTTTATCAGGAAAAGGATATCGGGGAACTAAAGAAGGCAAGGGATCTATTCCAATATCTTTGTAAACATGATAACTGAAACTCTGGTCAAATGACCAGTATTTGTTAGGAGGAGAGTTGATATGTATGGAATGCATTGAGCAGAATAGTTTTGGCTTAGAATTGTTTATAGCAAACAAAGCTATAATCTATAACATGACTTCCTGAGAAATGCCATAGAAACCATACAACTCTATAGTGTAAAATGGAGATGTTTCATGACTTAAACATTTCTAACTGTGTAAACTGACTGAAAAATATGATTAAGGACTTTGTCTTTTATTCCAGACCAGAGACTGCATAGCCTATGTGAAAAGGAAAAAAAAAAATAAAGGAAACGTATGGAGTCCCAGTCTTATATTTATTAGTAAAGCTTGATACTAAATAAGATCTCTGATATGTGTACCTGAGTTGACAATGTGAACTTTTACATCAGCTGAGTACTTTCATGGGAGAATGGAATCCTCAAATGGCTTTCAGCCATGTATTCAAGATTAAGTCAAAAGTACCTTTGCTAGAGAGGTTAATATAATATTTTCATTGCAAGTGCATGTACTTTGCTGATGCTGTCCTGGTTGATATCATTTGCAAACTGAGCTTTCACAGTAAGTGCAATGGAACTATGCAATGATAGTCTGCATTCCTGTTCATGATTTCAACGAGAGTTAGATTACTCTTTACTACAGATCGCACAGCTCCAAGTAAAAACCATGCTGTACTTTGAACATGTTGCTTATAAATCTCTTTGACTAAATATCCAAGTTCATCACTTACGAAATCCACTTTCTGCAAAACATGTGAACATAATTCAGACAAGTTCTTTGCCAGCGTTTACCAAGGGCCACCTTTCTGCCAATGTACACACACTTCTTCATTATTATCTTTTAAAGTCTCACCAGAAGCACATTTAATGTGCACATCTCCAGCAACATTCTGTTCATGATGATAGAAGCTTTCTCTATAGCTCTCCTCACTCCGTTCTGAGCCCTTTCCAGAATTGCCCCTAGTATCCGTAATTCTACCAATGGTCTCTTCAAGACAATCCAGGATTTTACTATTAAGCACCTGAAAATGGTTCCAGCTTCTACCCTTTACCCAATTCCAAAGGCCATTCTACATTTTTAGGTAAGTGTTAGAGCTGTAGCCCCACTTTCTGGTGCCACATTCTGTCTTAGTTTCCCAGTGATGTCATAATCAAAATAAAGCAAAGCAGGTGGTTTTAAAGAATAGATTTTTTTTTTTTTTCTCTCACAGTTTTGAATTCAAGCCATTGACATTCCTTGGCTTGTAGGTGGATCCTTGTATGCTATCTCCCTCCAATGAGTGCAACTCTGTTTCAAGTCTATCCTTCTCTTTTATAAAATGCAATTTAGAAGAGATTAAGATTAAGATCCACCTTACTCAGCCATGACCTTGTTAACTTAATAACAATAATTACAAAAAAAAGAACAAAAACAAACAAACACACAAGGAACAAAAATCTCTAAACGAGTTTACACTCACAGATACAGGGGTTAGGACTCGAACATATCTTTTGAAGGACACAATTAAATCTGTAACTATTAACAATCACTGATTTCCATTCTTAATGAGCTGCCTGTTCACAACATCTTGAAGCTTATTTTTTACTCTAGATACATGTAGCATGATCACATTCATGGGTTAGAACTTCAACATACATATGGGGGACACAATTCCATCCATAGTACTCTACCCTTAAAAAAAAAACTACCCTTAAGCTCACTCAAATGCATGTCCTTCCCTTGTGCAAAATACATTCTCCCTGTCCCAGCATCCCCAAAAGTCTTAGTCCATTCCAGTACCTACTCTAACTTCAATATCTCATGTTTTCAATAATCTAAATTATATAAGTGTGAGGCTCTCATTATGGTTCATTTTGGAGCAAAATTCCTCTCCATCTGTGAACCTATGCGATCTGGAATACATATTAAATACTTCCAAAATGAAATGATGGAGCAGGCCTAAGGTAGACTTTCCCTTTCAAAATTGGAGGGGAAGGACAGTTCACATGTACTAGGCAACTCTGAAATCAGGGTAAATTCCATTATATCCCAAGGCTTGAAAATAATCCTTTGTTCTCCCAGCACATGTGGACTTTGGACTCACCCTCTGGCTTCTGGATGGAGACCCCTTGGCCCATGCATCAGCCGCACTTTCCAGGCTCACTATTTTGGTGACCCCAAACCCTTGGCCCTTTTTGGCCTCATTCTCCTGGTAAACCTGTTCACTGACCATGCCCCCTCAGTTTTGAGTGGCAGGCCTATTCTCCCAGCCAACCAGAATGATAGCTGCAGCCTTGGGACACAAGGTGGCAACTCCAGTCTGAAATAGGTGGTAGCCTCACACTTTGAAGAAGTGGCAGCCCTGTCCCCTGTGCTCCTTGCAACAGTCCCGTTAGTATCTGAACTGCTCCTGGGGTCATCCTTTCCTTTGCTTGGAGGACAAGAGATGCTCACAACCAAGAAGGCCCATTGGCCCATTTCCTCCCTATATAATTCCAGGAATAGAAAGTCTTTTCTTCATTTCATTCCATCTCTGTCCCCTTAAGCCGACAGTGTTTCTGCTGAGATAGTTGATTGAATCCACAGGTCGCATGCCTGATCTTTATCTTTTTACACACTCGGAGGATTCTAGGACAACATACAGAAGAAATCACCAGTAGTGTTCCCTATAGAAGTCAGTTCACTATATGTAAATATCATTTTTCAAATCAATGAAGACCATTCTAATCATAGGTTCTTCATAGGTCCATCAGAAAAGATAGAAGAAAACTGAGTAATCATTAATATGTTGCATTTAAACTCCATATGATATCCACTTATTAAGAAATCCCCAAAAACTATTAAGTACTTAACTTTTTATCTAAAAATTAAATTATTATGATGCTAACAGATTGTAAGTCCATAACTATCAAAATGTTTGTAAATTACATATAAAGCATTTCTGATTAATAGTGTTACTTTCTTTTTATAAAAGTATAACTTAATGTAATTACTCTTCAAAATCTGCCAAAAAAAAAAAAAAGCTATATAAATTAAACCATTTGACACAAAATCTGACTGTAAATCTTGCTATACCAAGGAAGTATACTTAAGAAACACCTTCTTAATGACCTCAAAAACAAACAGAAAAAATTCTGATGCTTTTTGTAACACAGTTGGGATTGGTAGAATACAGTCTGTTTTCAACAATTTGCCTTGGCAGCACTCTATCAGAAAGCACTGTGTCGAGTCAGTAACACTTCTTTCTGTAGTTTATCAGGAAAGACCACGAAATAAAGAACTTTTTTTTTTTTAATTCAACAGACCTGGTTCCAAGACCATGTTCATAAATCATCGCTTTTGACCTCTGCAACCTCATTACACTACACCAGAGGCGAAAAAGGCCTATACTATTTCCTCAAGAAATCAAGAAAATCAAAGTCAATTTCCTTTTGAACTCTCCTTCGAAGTTATCAAGGAGAAGTAATCATCTTCTTACAAACGCTCTCACCACCTTTGTTTTAATGCTGACTAGGGACTGGAACAAACTCCCATTTGATGCCAAAAATGCTTCTCCTCATACAGAATTCAGTGACAGTGTGACCTTCAGAAATGGTCCGGATTCAACTGATCTAATTTGTGCCCTTCCCAGGAAAAAGTGGTAACAAAGAGTTTCTCTAATTTCTTTAAGTTTTTTTTTTTTCTCATGAAGAAATAGAAAGCAATTCTTCTTTTATTTATTAATTCATTCAACAAAGATACATCGAATTGCTATCATATGTCAGACACTGTGTTAGCCATAAAGATGCAGTGATCGGCAAGAGAGATAACGGCTAAAAATAGTTCTTGACTTATTTGGTCATCCTTATTCATTGTCCAGCTTTTGCATGCATATGATGCAATTGAAAATACCATGGCTTGGGTCAGGTTCCCCTTAGTCTTCAAGATGACATCTTTGCTTTTCAACTCCTTAAAGAGGTCTACCCATTGCCTTTCAGTTGGTTCCTACTCATAGTGACCTTATAAGACAAAGTAGAACTGGTCCATATGGTTTCCAAGGAGTGCCTGGTGGATTCCAACTGTGGACCTTTTGATTAGCAGCCGTAGTTCTTAACCACTTATGCTACTAGGGTTTCCTTAAACAGGTCTATACAAGGTTAAAGCTTTAGGAAGTACAGTTAGTACAGCAATGTTTTTTGCTATGAAGCTGAGTGTACCAAACTGAAGGACCCTTGAATTGGGAATGCAATCACTTTGGAAGAGTTTTAATTTTATTAAATATATATATGTATATATAGTTTCACTCAATACTCCCAAATGGTTTTTATTTCCTTTCCCAGGTTAATTGATTTATTTTGACCCTTGGAGTTTTCTGTCCAGAAAATGTTCATTTTTTTCTTCTAGATACTTTCTGATTTGACTTGTCTTTTGGGTTCTTGGCCTTTCTGGGGAAGAAACTTCACAAATGTATACATAGCTAAGAAGCGGGCCTAAAAAAGACTATAATATTAAGGTACTTGCTTCTGGATAGCACTGAATTTTGAAGAGAATTTATTTTGTGGGTCAGAACTTCTGTTCAAATGTGGCCTTATCTTTGAACGCTTTACCAGAAGTCTTCATATTTTTACTAGATTTTGTAAAACTGGCCAACATAAAATGAGGGCTGCTCAAAGTTACGATTCTATACATAGTCATTCCCGTTTATATCAATCAGAACAGTCCTCTAAATGACGTAATTTTTAAAGATAGTTTACCTTCTTAGTAGGTTATTTTTATGATGTACTTTCTCCCCCCAAAAGTATTAACTTCTGCTTTCAAAAAAAAAGTAAATATGAAAATGTTTTATCTGCGAAGACCCTTAAATTTCCTTTAGAAACATATGAAAGTGTCAAAATATATGAACAATATGTTCCTCATTTTAAAGAAACTTATTTTGGAGTAAGTACACCCAGGTGTGTTTGTTGTTCTGGCAGTCCATGGTATATTCAATATTCTTAGGCCACATCACAATTCAGGTGTTACAATTCTTCTTCTTGTCCAGCGTTGTCATGCATTGAGGTGATAATGCATGTGGCTTGAGTCAGGCACACCTCAGGCATCAAAGTGAAATCTTTGCTTTTTAACATTTTAAAGAGGTCTTTTGCAGCAGATTTTCCTAACGCAACATGTCTTTGATTTCTTGAATACTGCTTCCATGGGCCTTGGCTAATTCATTGTCTTTGGCATTCATCATGACATTGTTGACTGATCCAGTTGTAAAGATTTTCATTTTCTATATATTCAAGCATAATCTATACTGAAGGCTGTAGTCTTTGATCTCCATCAGTAACTGCTTCAAGTCAACTTCACTTTTGGCAAGTAAGGTTGTGCATATCTCAGATTGTTAATGGCTCTCTAATCTTGATACTGTGTTCTTCTTCTTGCTGCTCAGCGTCTCAAATTATTTGTTCAGCATGTAGATTGAATAATTATGATGAAAGAATACAACACTGCCACACATATTTTCCAGTTTCAAACCATGCAGTATCCTCTTGTTCTATTCAAACCACTTCCTTTTGGTATATGTACAGGTTCCACAGGAGCACAATTAAGTGTTCTGGAATTCCCATTCTTTGCAATATTATCCATAATTTGTTAAGGTCCACAAGTCAAAAGCCTTTTCATAGTCAATAAAAATCTTTCTGGCATTCCCTGCTTTCAGTCAAGATCCATTTGACGTCAGCAATGATATCCCTCATCAGGTTGAAAGGCTCTTAAAATATGACTGAGGAAAAGCTGCCGCCTCAGAGTAGAGTCAATCTTAATGATGTGAGTGAGCTAAAGCCTTGTGGACTTTCATTTCCTGATGTGGCAAGGCTCAAAATGAGAAGCAACAGCTTCAAACATTCATTAATAATCAGAACATGGAACATACAAAGTATGAATGACAGAAAATTGGAAGTTGTCAAAAATGATATGTAACACTTGAAGATCAATATCCTAGGTATTAGTGTGAAATGGATTGCTATCGGCCATTTTGAATCTGAAAATCATATGGACTACTGTGCTGGGAATGACAAACTGAAGAGGAAGAGCATGACATTCACCATCAGGAAGAGCATTCCAAGATATATCCTGAAGTTTACAACACTGTCAGTGATGGTTAAGATCTCTACAACTACGAAGAAGACCAAATTAATACGGCTATTATTCAAATTTATTCCCCAATCTGGAATGCCAAATATAAAGAAATGGAAAATGTTTTTTGAACTGCTGCAGTCTGAAATTGATCAAACAAGCAACCAAAATACATTAATAATTACTGGTGATTGGAATTTGAAAGCTGGAAGCAAAAAAGAAGGATCAATATTTGGAAAATATGGCTGTGGTGATAGAAATGATGCTGGATATTGCGTGACAGAATTCTGCAAGACCATGATTTATTCATCAGAAATAGTTTGTTTCAACAATACAAAGCACGACTATGTACGTGGACTTTGCAGAATGGCCTATGCAGTAATCCAGTTGTCTACATGTGTGGGATGAGATCATGAAGAAACTCAATATCCTCCATCAAAACAAAGCCAGGGGCCAACTGTGGAACGGACTGACAATTGTTTGTGTGCAAGTTCAAGTTGAAGCTGAAGAAAATCAAACAAGTCCAAGAGAACCAAGCTACAACCCTGAATACATCCTGACTGAATTTAGAAACCACCTCAAGAATAGATTTGATGCACTGAACTTTTACCCTAGGACTCAGCAAATCCAACCCTAGAGATATTTACCCAAGATAAATGAAAACCTATCTCCACAAATGAAAACATATGTCCACAAAAAAAAAAAAACTATTGTACGAGATTGTTTATAGCAATTTTATTCATAGTCTCCCAAAATTCGTCAACAGAAGAATGAACGTTCATCAACAGAAGTATAAATAAAAAAAGAAACAGATGACAGTGTATGCATACAATGAAATAATACAGAACAATGAGAAAAAACAATAAACTACTAATGAACGCAACAGCATGGATTCATCTCAACAGCCTTTTTTAAATGAAAGAAGCTGGACATATAGAATGACATGCTATATGAAGATCAAACAAGCATAACTAATGTACAGTGAGAGAAATTAGAACTGGTTGCAGGCAACTTGAAGGAGGTAACTTACAGTTGTACAGAAATGTTCTCTGTCTTGTATGGACTGGTGGCTGTATAAATATAGTATAACTATCAACAGTATTTTACATTGTGCACTTAAGGCTTGGAGTTGCACCTTCAGAAAAGTTTATCTTAAAAAATAAGCGTGCATAAGTAAAACACAATCCAATATAGTATTCACTGGGCCATATTCCAGGCAGTGACATTGCACTGAGTCTCTAATCAGGGGTCTCAGGGTCACAGTCAAACAGTCCAGCAGCCACTGATTTCATAGACTTACAAAGCATTGTGAGGCCAACCAGAAGCTGGGATGGTACTTGATTGGTCTATTCAGCCTGTGCACCTCCCCCGCCTGACTAATGTCAGGTGTATTCAGTTTCTATTGCTATGTAGCAATTTACCACAATCTTGTTGTTGTTGTAAGATTCACTAGAGTTGGCCCCCAACCCATGCATAACGGAATAGACTGTTGTGACCTACAGGGTTTTCACTGGCTGATATTTGGAAGTAGGTTGCCAGGCCTTTCTTATTAGCTCACCTTAGTCTGGAAGCTCCGATGAAACCTGTAGAGCAACATAGCAACATAAAAACCTCAAATGATAACCAGGTGGTGGCTGCACTTGAGGTGAACAGGTAGCAATCAGACCCGGGTCTCGTACATGAAAGGCAAGAATTCTACCACTGAAACATCATAGCCCCCACACCATAGTCTTTAAAACAAACAAACAAACAAGCCCAAACCCCTTGCCATCTAGTCTATTCTGACTCATACTGACCCTATAGGACAGAGTAGAAGTGCCCCACAGAGTTTCCAAGGAGGGCCTGGTGGATTCAAACTGCCCACCTTTTGATTAGCAGCCATAGCTCTTTACCACTGTGCCACCAGGGTTTCCAACATAATCTTAGCAGCTTGAAATACCTCCCACTTATTAGCTCGTGTTTCTTTAAGTCAGAAGTTCAGGTGAGCTTACTGGGTCCCCTGCTCTGGATCTCATGAGATTGAAATTAAGGTATCAGCAATGCCACATTCTAATGCAGAGACTCCAGGAAAGAGCCAGCTTCCAAGCTCATTCACGTTTTTGCCTGAATTCAGTTTCTTGTTTTTGTAGGTCTCTCTGGTCCTCGTTTCTGTTTCTGGTCCTCGTTTCTGTTTCTGGTCCTCGTTTCTGTGATAGCTGTGAGGCAGGAGTTTCTCTCAGCTTCCTGAGGCCTCCTGCATTCCCCTTTGTGTGGCATCCTCCATCTGTGAGTCAACAATGTCCGGCTGAATCCTTATCATATTTCAAATCTTTCTGCTACCCAAAGGAGAAAATATTCCTTTTAATAAATTACTTTTTTTTTTAATTAAAGGAGTATTAAAAATAATCTTAAAAAAAATAAAACAAACTTTGCTTTTAAAGGGCTCAGCTGATTGAGTCAGGCTGTCCGTAACTTAAAGTCAATTATTTGGGACTTTGATTACCTGTGAAAAATCTCTTGAAATTAGTACCTATGAGTGTTTGACTGAATAACCAGGTTAGGAGAATTTGGAGCATGTCATCTTATCAATCAGATGGAAGTATTTCAAGTGCTACAGCAGTAAAATATATCTAACAAACAATTTCAAAAATGAATGTATATGATTGGTGTACAAATATCAAACTATCTCACATATTTAAAAATTTAACTTCTGTTAAGGGTGATGGAAAAATCTGGAAACAGTAGTGATGGTTGACAAGATGATGAACATAGTTAATGTGACTGAATTTTATATTTCAAAAATATTGAGATGGCAAATGTTTTATGATATATATAATTGCCTCAGTTAAAAAAAAAAAAAAAGACTTCCTTTGAATAATTCAAAGAAGATCCATTCCAGTAAAGGATGACTTGGCATCATAACGACAATCCCTTGCATTTGTGTAATGCTTCATACATTTTATATCCCATTTCAGTAGGTCTCACTTGAAATCATATGTTCATAATTCGACTTTCATTAAATTTCACAAATTTGTAATTCTTCTAATTAATTAATTCTCCCCTAACTTTTAAATTAGAGAAACAGCAAGAAACAACAGAGGAAATACCTCACAACCAGAAAAAGAAATAAACCACTCATTATCAGCTCAATTCAAGTTAGTTAAAGCTAGCCAAATATTTAAGGCAAGATTGGCAATAATTTGCTTCATGACAGACATCTCAAATAATAATTAAAAACAAAGACTACTAAGTTTCCTTCACCGTTTTAAGCTGTTTTATTTTTTATGTGATCAACACATATAAAATGGATTAACCTTTGGAAGATTGTAAATGTGGCTGTCACTTTAGAAGAAGTTAATGGTTACTATGGAGCCCTGGTTAAGACTGGAAGTTAAGACATCGGCTGCTAACCAAAAGGTTGGCAGTTCGAATCCACCAACTGCTCCTTGGAAATCCTCTGGGGCAGTTCTACTCTGTCCTACAGGGTTGCTATGAGTTGGAATCGACTCAATGGCAACGGGTTTGTTTTTAGTTTAAAGTAGTGCAGGAGGCTCTTTTATTCCATTCTAATGGCGAATGTTTTAAATAGTTGTGCTTTGACACATAGTTTATTTCAGTCTACTGTATATTTTGTTTTACATTTTCAACAATGCTGCATTGTTTGAAGACAATAGTCATTATTTCAACCATATTTGTTTAATAACAATTCAGAAAAACAAATACATGAATACTGAGTTCCCATCTGGTATCATAGTTGGATCACAAAAACATGAGTAGTTGATCATGGGGAAGTGTGGAGTTTTCTCAGGCTGCATTCAAGAGCTTTCAACATAATGAGTCATCAGGTTAGAATTATGGATCTCTTGATGTGTTCGTCTTTACCAGTGGGTAAGAAAATATCCCCTGGTGCCTGGCTTCTTGTTTTTATTGTTGTTTGCTATGGAATCAAATCCAACTCTTAAAGGCCTAACCTGTTGCCATGGAGTTGATTCTGCTTCATAGCGACCCCATAGGACACAGTGGAGTGCTGCATAGGTTTCTAAGGATTGGCTGGTGGATTTGAACTGCTGATCTTCTGGTTAGCAGCCAAACGCTTAACTACTGCACCACCTGGGAGAATATACAAGACTGGTAAGCAGAATAGATTTGAAAGTTTAAAAAACAAAATGGAATAATCATGGAGAAAATAATGCTTCATTTCTACTGCCAAAAAAGACAAAATGAATGAAATGAAAAAATGTGAGAAATTTTGACAGAATAGTAAGTAATTAAAATGGTGCTTATCTTCCTCTCTGTGCAAAGTTTTTTTTTGTGTGTGTGTGTGTGTGTGTGAAATCAGAGGCAGCAAGTGCGAGAGGAAACTGTGTACAGCAAGGGAAGAAAGAACACCCAGCAGAAAGGTTGCTCCCAGCAGAACTAGACTCAGAAAGAAATGGTGAAAATAGCATCATTGTGAATGCTTAAAAACTCTTGGCTATTTGGCTTTCCCATTCTCCTTTTCCTATTTCTACTGCCACCCATTTACACTTCTCATAGCAACATCTTTATTAGCTTTGTTTTCAGTATGTGCAGTGAAAGCTAGAAAGAATAGTGGAAATGACTCTGTGAATGGAAAAAAAAAAGTCTATATGTTGCCAAGGGTGACATAACTCTCCATATCCCAACTGCGTATGATTCAGATGGCAGAAGAAGAAAGATGAAACTTGATTGAAATATAAAATCAATAGAGGATATGAATTGTGGAATTTCTGTGTCAGTAGAAGGTTGGATTATTAAACAAAGGGGAGGGTGTATGTTATGAATTGAATTGTCTCCCCCCAAGATGTGTGTCAGGTTGGCTAGCCCAAGATTCCCAGTATTGTGTGATTGTCCACCATTTTGTCCTCTGATGTGATTTCCCTGTGTGATAAATCCTACCTCTATGATATTAATGAGGTGGGATTAGCAGCAGTTATATTAATGAGGCAAGACTCAATCTATAAGATTACATTGTGTTTCAAGTCAATCTTTTTCAAGATACAAAAGAAAGGACCAAATAGAGAGACTTGGGGACCTCATACCACCAAGAAACAAGAGCCAGGAGAATAGAGTGTTCTTTGAACCTGGGAGTCTCTGTGTTGACAAGGTCCTTGTCATCAGTCTTCTCAACCAGGGAAGATTGCTGACAAGGACCTCCTTCCAGACAACAGAAGGTGAAAGCCTTCCCTGGAGCTGGTGCCTTGAATTCAGACTTCTAGACTCCTAATCTGTGAGAGAATACATTTTCTTTGTTAAAGCCATCCACTTGTGGTATTCCTGTTTAGAAGCACTAGATGACTAAGACAGGGTCATTTCAGCAAACAAGCCCATTTTTGTTTTTGCCCAACCATTGTGAATAGAAATAAAGAGCAAAAGTTTCTTTTTGAATACGATACGCTTGTGGTGCACAGATTAAGAGCTCACCTGCTAACCGAAAGATCAGCAGTTTGAATTCAACAGCCACTCCTTAGAAACCTTATGTAGCAGTTCTACTCTGTCCTATAGGGTTGCTATGAGTCCAAATAGACTCAATAGCAACTGTTACTTATTTTTATTTTTTGGTTTTATGGAAAAAAAAAATGCTCACCATGCTCTGAGGGAAGATACATAAACCAAAATGTTTAGATATCTTAAAATACTGGATTCTTAAAATACCTAGAAACTGAGACTCAGAGTGCGGAAGAGAGGCCATGTGAGAAGGTGTATAGGAAATCATCTCTCTTTTAATATGTACAGACACAAAAGTTTCCACCTGGTTTAAGGAAGGCAACTCCATGAACCTAAGAATATTATAGCCCTTTAAAACACATTTTGAATACGTGAGCTAGATTATATATGTATATATAAACTAGTGAATTTTTTCTGTGCAGAAAAGGTTCTACAACACTAAACATGCTTTGATCCACAAGACAATGTCTTAATATTATAAACCTATAAACCTAAATTCTGTTAAATGAATATGGCAACACGTATTTTAAATGAACAATGCAATTTTATGGTGAGTTATGTGCTATGAGGGAAATAAACAGGATTCTTTGTTAAGGGTGACTAAGATGAAGGGAGCATTTTCAATCAGTGGTTACAGAAGGCCTGCATTAGGAGGTGACAACTGTAATATACCCAAATGGTTAGGAGTCGGCCAGCTTAGGAGCTGAAGAAGACCTTTCCTGGTAGATGGAACACAAGGTACACAGGCCCCAGGTCACACAGTCGCTGGACAGATATAAAGGAAAAGAAGGTGGTGGCCATTAGAGCAAAGTAAATTATGGCACAAGTGGTAAGAGAAAAGGGCCTAGGGAGACGTGGGCCAGATCATGCAGGAGCTTGTAGACTGTGTGAAGATCTTCTGTTTATCCCTCAATATGCACTTTCTACCTTCTCTTACCTGCTCTGTGCACCCAGAAGATAGAACTTTATCATTCACCACAGTGCTTTCACTTATTCTGTTTAACAGCAGGGTGTGGCTAATGGGTGGCACTAGAAGGAGATCAACAGGACTAGATGAGAAAGGGGGAAAAAATGCACTGAATTAATTTTAGCCTTATAAGTATTCCTCTGAAAAGTTGGGAAAAGGGGCATTGATTATTTGGAAAACTGGAAGGCATTTGCAAAATGCTTGAATTTATTACATCTAAAGTGTTTCATGCTGTAATGCATTGTTTTCCCCTTTTCTTCTCCTAAAGAAAGGAAATACTGAATTTTTTTAAGACATAACATTGGGTCTAAGTATATGCCTTTCATTTGAGAAATACGTAATGTTTCTCTTGAGAAAGTACAGTCCTGCTAGGTTCTTTAGCAAAAGATATAAACAGGAAGACACTCAATCTAAGGTTAGATTTTGTGCCAATATAGATAGAATCCTCCAGCTATTCTCTAAGGCTCTAACAATTCCTCCTCATAAAGCTGCATCCATGGGGATGCAGTCTGTGTTTACACAGGCAAACAGAAACAGAGGCTGGAGCAAGGATCCAGTGATTTTGCTCACTATAAACAGACAGTAAGTGCACTATCTAACAGCAAAATCTCATTCTTCGTTTAACATGAGATTTTAGGAGAAATTGCTTATATTTAAACATTTTGCTGATGATTTGGGATACAGGGTGTAGGGACATAGAGGATTGGCAACTTTTCTTTGAAATTAATTTATGTTGAGCAGGCATATAAGGACAAGGATTTACTAACTATTCAACAAATTTGAACAGTTAGTCCTGACATTAAGAAAAGTAAGTCAAATTTAGATAGATAGATGATAGATAGATAGATGTTAGATAGATAGATGATAGATAGACAGATAGATAGATGGATAGATGATGGATGGATGGATGGATAGATAGATGATAGATATGTAGGTAGGTAGGTAGGTAGGTAGATAGATAGAGAGAGATAGGTAGATAGATAGAAGATAGATAGATAGGTAGGTAGGTAGAGATAAGTAGATAGATGGTAGATAGATAGGTAGATAGATAGGTAGGTAGGTAGGTAGACAGACAGATAGATGCCATCCAGCCAACTCAGACTCATGGAGAACTTCATATACAACAAAACCAAATGTTGCCTGGTCCTGCATCATACTATGGTCAACGGCATGTTCATCACTGCAGCTATTGTGCCAGTGTATCTCATAAAGAGTCTTCCTCACCCTTGTTGGTCCTTTACTTCACCAAACATGTTGTCCTCCTGTAGTGATTGATCCCTCCGGATGACATGTCCAAGGCAAGCAAGTTGGAAAATGTTTTGTTGTGATCCGTAAGCTTTCTATTGACTAATTTTCAGAAGTAAATCACCAGGCCTTCTTTTCTAGTCTGTCTTAGTCTGGAAGCTCCACTGAAACCTTTCTACCATGCTTTTAGCATCATGACAATATGAAAACCGCCACAGTATAATAAACTTTCAGATGAGTGTTGACAGATTTACATAATATTCAGGAAAAACAAGTATATAAGAATATTAAACTGTGCACCATTTTCATCAAGTTCAAAATATCCAAGCCCTGTCATTTTTCCTGCTTGATACTGTTTCCTTTTATAAAACAAAACAAAACAAGTATTTGCAATGAATTCAGGAAAGCCATAAGCAAGGCCAAAAGAAGCATTTATTGAAGCATTTATCAGTGGCTGAGTTTATGTCCAGTAACACTTTAGAGTTGCTCATTTAAATAGCTGGGAAACGGGAAGGTTTAAGTTAACTTTTCCATTCAGAGGTTTAAGGGTACTTAGAAACAAATATTAGAATAATTTTTTTTTTTTACAGTCATTGTAATGAATGCTGATTGAAGTTATAGAGAAAAAACAAACAATAATGACAACAACAAAATATCTCTTTCACATTTCTAACAGGCTCTGTTTGAATCTTTCAGAATTTCAACTTCCATAAACCTTCCCTTTTTGGGATAGATAACAAGCAGTGGAATCTTCTCTCTTGGATTTAACATTTATTCATTCTTTATTCAGTCATTGATTTACTGATTGATTCAACAAATATATTTATGGAATGTCTACTAAATGTTAGGATGATGCTAAGTAATGAAGAGACACACATTTGTAACCTAGACAAGATTTCTGTTATCAAGAGCGTTAGTACTCTATAATTATAAACTACGAACATAATAGTAAGAAGCAAAATAAAAATCAGCTGCTACTTTGCAGTTACATCAGGTTTTTGAATCATTCTTCACTAGGAATGAAAGAGAAATAATGGCATTTAAAGGGAAACTATTTAGTATTTTCCTAGTATCTACTAGTGTGTACTTGTATTTACTAGTATAGTTTTGTCATATATATATAGAATATATATGTCTATCTATCAATCTATCATCTAGCTATCTATCTAAAACTGAAAATAAAGAGGACCATTCTAAAGAGAAGACACCAAACTTCAAGAATGCCATGATGTGATTAACATATTTCACTTATTGTAAAATGCATCTTACCTGGGAGGTTAAATCAGTTGCAGTCACAGAGGGAAAGTGTATTTATACAAAAGGAATTTGACAAGGGTATTTTTTCCTGAGCGAGGGCGGTGGTATACATATATTGCTTATAGCAGTTAGGTTTATATCAGGTCTCTTATAGAATAAACATAACTTGAACCTTTTCCTTGCTTCTCGACCCTCTCTAAAATGTGTCTATACATTAATTATTAACAATTGACTTCTTGTTCTTTCAAAATACTAATAGCAGTTATGATTAACTTTTTAGCAATTGAGACAATATTTAAGATTTTTAACAGAATGTTAAAAAAAAAAACCTCAAAGAACAAAATAAATGACACTTCTAAAGTATAAGCTCCCCTTCAGCTCCAGGGTATGCGTACTACTTGCTGATTTCATCTTGGTATGGATTTAACAACTGTACTTTAAGCTGCTTAAGTCTGGTTCTCCTATCTTACCCTGTTCCCTTTGATAACAAGTTAAATAAGCTCTAGGTAATAGCCCTGTCCCTGAGAGAGTAAATTCATTCGTTACTAATCAAAAGAGTAAGAATAAAGAGATGTGTCATTAGCATTGATTTTAAACTAATAATTCTGGTCCACTGTAAGTCTTGGAAAGAGATTTGCACACTCCATTACAGGAACAGAGAGGAGGTAGTAGGATCCTGGAGGAAACGAATAAGGACTCTATTCTTCTGTCTAGGCTAACTCCCAACTATAGAAGCCCACTGAACAGCAGTCTCCATCCTGCTCTATTCTGAGGCTTGCTTTCACTCCCTAACCTACATGCCCCAAACAATAGAACATAAGTGCTTCATCTTTGATTACTTCCTCTTTAATTCTCATGGTGTTCACATTCAGATTAACGTCTGATGTACGAATATTTCTTATAGTACTAGAAATATTGACTCAAGTAAAAATTTTAAAATAATTTAATGGTTAACAGAAGTTGCAAAAATATATGTTCTTTATTTAAAATTTCATATAAAATATGATAAAATAGTTAATTTTTAAACCCTCTATGCTATAACCACAAATCAAAAACTTTAGTCTGAAGAATTGGAAGACACCATTTTTTTTCAAGTTAATAATGCTTCAAAATGTGTTTATCAAAAGTTCTAATATTTTTGCAGATCACTTCAGAGAAAAAATAAATACTATCAGAAATTACTAAAACTAGTAATTCCTTGTAATACAAAAGGATGTTTGTGGCATCTGATATAAATTTAAACAGGAAAGATTATAGACAGTTAAGAAAAAAAAGCAAAAGAATCTAAAGCCTTCCCTGGAGAAGCATTGTACTATTAATAGAAAGTCCCAGTTCATGAAAATTAGGGCTCTGACAAATTCGCGTGCCAGATTCTTTGTGAGAATGACTAGTCTGTTTTGACAAATAGCATAAGTCATTGGAATGAAGCTCATTCTTCTTCAACCAATGCAGAATTTTGTTTTGCTTTTTTTTTTTTTCCTTTTGTTTTGATTTTCATTTTGAGTTGCTGTCGGGGTGAAAACGTGGCTCCAAATAAACTTATCAGGTAGAGTATTTGGGCTTGGACATATTCTGTTATTTTTCCATTTCTTCTTTGTATGAATGATCCAGATATTGATGGATAAAGCGATCCTTATTTACCACCTTTCTGTCTACCCATCCTTTCCATCAAGAAGTGAGAGTTTCCTTTCACCAGTCCTTGAATCAGAGCTGGTCTTGTGACCTGATTTGGCATTCTGAGCCTAGGCCACTTCTGCGCTGCCCCTGTCTTGGGATGCTGACCATCTACTTTGAGAACAAGTCTGTACTGGCTAGCTGGAGAATGAGGACAAGCTGTGAGGAGCATAGCTAATCTGTCCCAGTTAAGGACATCCTAGATCAGTCAGCTTCCAACTGACCCACCACCAAGATGGGCTTTGCATGACCCAGAGCATAATGTTGAGTAAAAGAAACCAAACCCAAAAGGAACATACTGTGGGATTCTGTTTATATGAAATTCAAAAACAGGGAAAAGTGATCTACACTGTTAGAAATCAAGACAGTGGTTAACTCCCTCCCCAAAATCTTTATGTTACTGTTATTTGAATGTTAAGTATGATGTCATATATTGATTATTTTTGCATTGAGAACAACAGTTCTCAGCATCAAGAGAATGCTGAGAGGATAAGACTTTTTTTTTTTTTTTTAAGGAAATGACTTTCACACAACCAGACTTACTAGTGACACCGTCCTCCCAAATGCCCAAGACTCCCAGCTAAATCACCTAAATGGAAAGAGCCACACTGCAAGACTCTGGATCATTTTTCAACAATCCTGAGAGAATTGGAGAATTCTCAAACACTCTGAAGCCAAAAATGCATTATTAGCTTCACAAAAGCCCTGAACACTCCAACTAGAGATTATCCCTGATAGAAAACCTTCCCGCTTTATATCGTTACCTTTAACTGGTGAGCAGTAGGTGAAGAGAACAAAATAACGTTAGGAAGAAAAGACAAAGATGTGCATATGGTGTAGAGGGTAGGCTCTGGGCCAGGAATAAAAGATACTGAATTTCCCCCACCTCTTCTTTTTGAGAGACTTCAGTGTGCCCTGTTTTATGTGATTTTTATAAGAATTACAGGCAAATAAAATGTACAGGTTTCTTAATATTCATAACTAGTGGAGACTATAGGATCGATGATGGAGCCCCAGTGACACAGTGGTTAAGAGATCAGCTGCTAACCAAAAGGTCGGCAGTTCAAATCCACCGGCAAACCCTAAGGGGCAGTTCTGCACTCCTATGGGGTTATTATGAGTTGAAACTGACTCAATGGCAATGGGTTGGAGACCCTGGTGGCATAGTGGTTAAGAGCTATGGCTGCTAACCAAAAGGTCTGCAGTTCAAATCCACCAGGCGCTCCTTGAAAACTCTATGGGGCAGTTCTACTCTGTCTTATAGTGTTGCTATGAGTCCGAATCGACTCGATGGCAGTGGGTTTGGTTTGGTGGTAGTTTATAGGATCAATGAGCTTCTTTTAAGCAATTTCTTGTATTTCCATGCCACTCATTGCCCCAAATCACGAAATGTGACAACACATAGAGTTTAAACTAATACAACGTAATTCAGTTCCAAGGGGCATTTTTTTGCTCTTGGTTTAATTTAAAGTTGAAAATCACGTGTGCATTCTCTACAAAACAACAACAACAAATTACCATTTGTCACCAAACAGGTATAGATGCTGGTTCCAAAGGCTTAAAGTTAACTTCCCCTTTAAGTTTTTGTTTCTTATCATATGTGTATTTTTTTTTTTTAACAATTCAACCAACTATTCTCACTGACTTCTTTATGCATTAAAACAGTCCAGGTCACCCTTATTTGCATCTTCATTACTTTCTCATTAATCATATTGTCAATGTAATTAGTGTGACAGCCAGCAATGCTGAAGTTTTCAGTGTAATGGATGAAAGAAGCAAGTAGGAAGTGTGGTCAGAAGGAGGTAAGCATGCACAATTTTGAATTCATCTTTGGAAAGGCTTGTACATCTTTGGGATGTAAAACGTCTTTTATACCTTAATCACAGTAGAGTATTGTGGATATTTAAACATCTGCAAGGTGTGTTTTCCCTTGCCTTTATTTGGAACATATTTTCCCAACTTCCTTTGTCCCTAGATTTGTATTAAATGCCATAATAATTTATTATGAGTGTGTTGGTCATCTAGTGCTACTACAACAGAAATACCACAAGCAGATGGTCTTAACAAAGAGAAGTTTACTTCCTCACAGTAAAGAAGGCTAAAAGTCCAGATTCAGGGTTTCAGCTCCAGGGGAAAGAAGGCTTTCTCTCTCTGACAGCCTTGTCATCAATGCTCCCTGAACTAGGAACTTCTCTGCACAGGGACCTTGGGTCCAAAGGACACGCTGTTCTCCTGGCACTGCTTTCTTGGTGGTACGAGGTCCCCCTGTCTCTCCACTCACTTCTGTCTTTTATATCTCAAGAGATTGACTCAAGACACAATCCAACCTTGTAGGTTGAGTCCTGCCTCACTAACACAACTGCTGCCCATCTTCCCTCATTAATATCATAGAGGCAGAATTTACAACATATAGGAAAATCACACAATACCAGGAATCATGGCCCACCCCAACCGATACACACATTTTTGAGGGGGACATAATTCAATCCACAACAATGAGGTTCAAGCAGTGTTAGTTAAGTGAAGAATATGTACGTGAGCAGAAACCTGGTCATACAGAGTATTTTTGAACCATTGACGTGTGTTATTTGCAATTCCCAAAGAAAGATGATTTGCAAAGGAATTGTTGGAAATTTAAATTTATCCTATGAGACTTTGGTCTATGTAAAAGCAAGAACTAACATCAGGAAGTCATGCAAGGATTTTTCCAACATAATACTCTGGGATTTATGGAGTAAAAGTCTATGAACCCTGGAAATGAACTCTAGGTTATATCCCTGAGAGCTGAGGAAGTCAGCAGTACATTACATGTCCTGGACTGAACCATTGCTCTATAGTTTCCAACTATTATAGTCACTCTTAAGGCCCCATAATAACAGAGGCTGTAAAACAGTGTAAAAAATAGTTATGAATGTAGTCAAATATACATAACTATTTTCTCAAATGACTTACGTACAACATGTAATTTCTTTCAGGCAGAGCACCAAGTGTATTATGTGTGGTACCTTGGAAGAGAAATTTTTATGAATGCTATTTGCATTCTGCCATTTTTGAGATGTTAACAAAGAGACTTTACAATGCAGGGATGTGGAGAATTGACAGATTCTATGCATTTTCGTGCTTTTTCATAATGTTTCCTCTGTTCACGAGAATTTAATCTTCCAGATTTAAAATATGAGTTAAAGCTCATCTCACTGCGCAAATTAGAACATTAAACACTCCTAACAGAAACATCTGACAGGTGCACATAAAATTTTCAAGAGGCTTTCCTATCAAAGGTAATGAAAAATAGATTTAAATATTGATCTGATTTGAAGGTCAGAGTCGAAAGTCAAGAAGTACTGAAAATGCCCTGTAAAAGATCGATACATTTGCACAATAGGTTGTTAAATGAGAAGGAACTCATTTAAAATACTTGAAAACATATTGGGCTCAAACCTACTGTATTGTTAGTGTAGCATAAAATGATGCAACAAAATGGCTCATGAAGTGTTTATAATTCTCTCTTCCTTAATAGTCCAGGCAGGTGTTCCTGGCTGGTGGGCAGTTTTCCTTCATGCTAGAATCCAGGGCTTCAGACTACCTCCTTCTAGCTGCCATCTTCAAAGGCCTTGTAATTGTCCACATTATATAGGCTGGTCTGCCATGTCTGGGATTAGTAGCAGAAGGGAGAAAGAACATAGAAGGTACCCTCACTCTTTTTAAAAGCTCAAGCATGAAAGCAGCACACATTCCATTCTCATTCCATTGAAAATAACTTGTCAAATAACCTTACTGGCTCAAGCAAGGGTAGCAAATGTAGTCTTATGTGTGTCCATGAAGAAGAAGAAAAAGGATTTTTGTCAACAGTCAGTCTTCTCTGCAACACACACTAACAAGTTAATATTGCTGCTACACTGATAAAATAAAAAGTTCCCCCAAAAAGTCAGTCCATTTAAAAAGGTGCAAAAAAAAAATTATGATTCCTAAGTAACAAAAGTTTAAAAATGATTAATGTCAGTCATTTGGCTGCCATCAGCTGAATCATATGGTTACCAAGAGAAGCAGCAGTGACTGCTAGTAAACCGACTTCATAAATCTGGAGAATATTTATGAATGTGGCATCCAGCCAAATTAGAAGAGCTCAGAAACTTAATGGAGAAATAGTGGGGGGATTCATGCCTTCAAGTGCCTTTATTGTGTTTGAGTGACTACCTCCCTGAACCTCAGATTTCTCTTTTGTAAAATGGGACAAAACACATTCCCTCTAAGTAACCTAAGAATTGTTTCAATTATCAGATTTAAAATCTGATAACATGTGTGAAAGCACACTATAATGGAAAAGGACTTTATATACTCATGTAATGCATTTTATTGAATACTGAATTTTTAAAAATGTTTCAGCCTTTAAAATTCTGAAGAAAAGGTGAATTGCATATTCTGTTATTAATTATTTAATTGTCTAAAGTTTTTACCATAATTCTTTCAACAAATAATTACCTCATAATCAATGTCACCTTCCTTTATCTTTGTAAAGATTAGTCAAAGGAAACAAAAATAATATTATTTGCCTTATTAATTTTGTTATTCACGTGCCCTTTGAAAGAAACAAACATACTGACATTTTACTCCTAGTTTGAAGCGAGATTTCCCAAATATTTTTAATAGGACATCTCTATCAGTGAAATATTTTTAAGTTTTCAGTGTGAAAATTTTGTTAAATAACTTTATTTTTTAGGAATAGAAAACCCATTTTTCTTGCACTGACGTATCATTATCACATCTCAATAGACGATCTTTTTCTTTTTTATCATAACTCCATTACCGTCAAATTGATTCCAACTCATAGTGACCCCACAGGATAAAGTAGAACCACCCTATACAGTTGTCAAGGAGTGGCTCGTGGATTTGAACTGCCAACATTTTGGTTAGCAGCCTGAGCTCTTAACCAGTTCTGCCATTCTCTTATTACACTTCTACTTGCATTTTAGTATTATCTTTGAGCTACAGCTTCTATGGGTGGTCTTGCAAGCCTGTTGTTCACTCTGGAAAGAACATTTCAATTAAAATTAGGTATTTTAGCTTAAATAATAGGAAAGAGAAACTAGTTTGTGGCACTACACCGAAAGCTAATGAAAAAGTGAAAGCACATTTGTGGAATGTTCTGTGATACCTAACTAGACCATAGTTACATAAACTCAGGATATGCTAAGTATCCCAATCAGCACTTCACCACTGCACATGGGACCAGGTGAGTCCATGTATTTCATATTCATAACTATAATCCCTTTCTCCCTTTCCAAAATAAAAAAAAAATAGAAATGTTTATTTTTTTTCTCAAGCCACAATGAGTTACCTTGCACTTACCTGAGTGGGCCACCTTCTATCAAGTTTCCAATAATTTCAACTCCCTGAAAAGAACTCTGATGTTTTCACCTTGTGTAAATTTGGATCATACAGAGTAATGAAGAAGGGAAACTGCTATTAACTCTGAACTACTGCATGGAATAGAAAATCCATAAATTCAAAGTAAGTCTGTTTTTATATGCCCCATAAAAGTACATGCCTACTTAAACCCTGGATTTATTATGTTTGCTGAAAAATAGCTAACCTATTCAGGAAAACTTTTTAACGTTTTCGAAAGGATTTTAGAAAAAGATGGAAACTACTAAAAAAGCAATTTTATTTTGAAGTTGACTGCTTACCTGGGGAAAGGAGAGAAATTAATGGAAAGTGTGTGCCTTCTGAAATCTCTGAATTGCATGAAAACTTTTCAGCTCTTCTTTGCCAAAAAAATCAAAATCCAAGGATTGCGTTCTGTAACAATTCCTGGAATATACACACCCACCCATTTGACTGTATTCTCATAACTCTGCAACCACAAGTTTCTGAAAAGTTTTTCATATTATATTTGTATAAACACCCAGGACAGTTTGCCCTATACCATGAGAGAAAAATAGAATTAAACAAAACAAAACAAAAAAACTAAAAGCGTTTTGCTAAAAGATCTAAACATGTTTGCCATTTTGAAAGAAATTCTTGGTAGAATATTCATTCCTGAGGTTTGTGTAAACGCACGGAACTTAAATATGCATGGATACATGTCTTTCTTTTCTTCTAGAAAAGTTTTTTTTTTTTTTTTTGAAAAACAAAGCTTTTATAGAAAGTTTCCTTTCCAAATTTACTGAAAGAAATATGGAGCTTTAACTCCTGGCCAACTGATACAGTTTACAGGGTTTCCCGTCGTTAGATGATGAGAAAAAGTTCTAAAATAATTCCCACTTAAGCAACTCATGGAAACCCTGGTGGTGTAGCGGTTAAGTGCAACGTGTCGGGAGTTCCAATCCGCCAGGCTCTCCTTAGAAACTCTATGGGGCAGTTCTACTGTGTCCTATGGGGTGGCTATGAGTCAGAATCAACTTGACGGCAATTGGTTTGGTTTGGTAAGCAACTCATGAAAAGCACAGAGAATAAAAGAAAATATATCATCAGATTACGTTTAGTAATCATTTTTATTATTGCATTGATTAAAATTTATAAATATTTACTCTTCCTACTGAAGTATTAAAAAGTAATATTTTTGGAATTGCTAAAATTTATTATAGCATTATAGGAAATGAAGGAAGTACTGCAGAGCATCTGTTGGAAACTCTGATAATCATTAAAAATGTGTACCTCATTTAATCATTTCGGCAACCTAATCATCAAGGTAGTGTTATTCCTATTTCATGAGAAAAAAGGTTATGTTCAAAAAGATTAATTCATTGTGCTAATATCAGGAAGCTTGGAACTTGCAGGTAAAAGATTAAGAACTTAAGAGATACCTCAAGATCAAGTCGTTGTTCGTTGCACTAATAAAGCAAGTGTGCATTTATTTGTTGCTTGTACACAAAGCATTGAGATGGCTCCCTGTTTATCTAGGCCAGGGTTTTGCAGACTCAGCACTATTGGCATTTTTGGCTTGATAAATCTTACTTGCGGGCCACTGTCTTGTGTACTGTAGGATGCACAGCAGCATTCTCCTAGATGCCGGTGGTAGCCCCCACTCTAATTGTAAGGAAGAAAAATGCTTCCTGATATTGCTAAGTGTCTCCAAACCAAACCAAACCTGTTACAGTCTAGTGGATTCCGATGCATAGCGACCCTACAGGACAGAGTACCACTGCCCCATAGAGTTTCCAAGGAGCTCCTGGTGGATTCGAACTGCTGACCTTTTGGTTAGCCACCATAGCACTTAACTACTATGCCACCAGGGTTTCCAAGTGTCTCCATTTTGGATAAATTGCCCTTGGCTGAAAATCACTGAATTAGGCAGTAGAATATCAAGGAGCCAGGGCACATCGCTCCACCCATGTTCTACCCTTTTTTAAACCACACCTGAGCATATACGTACACGCACACAGAAACACAAATGGCCAACACTTTCACGATGAAAAGAATGAAAATCAGAAGGAACAACAATATAATGACCTGCAACATGATTTAAAAAAAAGAAACTCAAACCAAACCTGTTGTGGATGAGCCCATTCGGACTCATAGCGACTCTGTGGAACAGAGTAGAAATGCCTCATAGGGTTTTCAAGGAGCAGCTAATGGATTGCAAATGATGACCTTTTAATTAGCATCAGAGCTCTTTAACCACTGCACCACCAGGGCTCCACAACATGATAAAAGAAAACAAAAATATATAGTAAATGAATCCCCTTATGTACATTATGAAACAATAGTCACGATACAATTTGTTCTAGGATACCAAAACCCAAAAATCAAACCCACTGCCGTCGAGTCAATTCTGACTCATAGCGACCCTGTAGGACAGAGTAGAACTGCCCCATAGAGTTTCCAAGGAGTGCCTGGCGGATTCCAACTGCCGACCTTTTGGTTAGCAGCTGTAGCACTTAACCACTACTCCACCACTCCACCAGGGTTTCCTGCTCTAGGACAGTGAACAGAAATTTCACCAAGAGAGGAACTAACACAAAAATAAACATCAAGCATTAGCTCCTTGCCAGAGCTACCACTACCATACCAAATTTAGCTTTCAAATCTAAAAATCTCCCCTAATGATCAAGCGGGAAATTATAGTATGGGACAGAATGTGACAGGGTGCTGATGTCCTTCTCTAATATGATGCTGCTGAAGGTAACATGAACTAAATATTATTAATCAAACTAAATTATTCATCCAAGGTGAATCTAAATATTAATTTGCATAGTAAGGGCAAAGTAATAAATAGTAAATACTCTACAATACTCAGATTTTCTCAAAATACTTATTAATCTGATTGACTGACTAATTTTGAACCCCATTTGGCTGCCTCCTCTGGAAAGCACAATATTTTGCACATCCAGTTACTTCTCAGCCAGAGCAGGCACCTTCTTCTCACCTTTGTTGTTGCTGTTCGCTGCTTCCAACTCAGGTCGACTCTGTGAACAATGGAACAAAATGCTGCCCAGTCCTGCACCATCTCCATGATTAGTTGTGGATCAGACCACTGTGACCCAGAGAGCTTTCACTGGCTGATTTTCAGAAGGAGACCTCCAGGCCTTTTTTATACTAGTATACCTTAGTCTGGAATCTCCAGTGAAACCTGTCCAGCATCATAGCAACATAAAAAAATTTAAAAAAACTTGCTGCTGTTGAGTGGGTTCCGACTCATAGCAACCCTATAAGACAGAGTAGAACTGCCCCATAGAGTTCCCAAAGAGCTCCTGGTGGATTCGAACTGCCGACCTGTTCATTAGCAGCCTCAGCACTTAACCACTATGCCACCAGGGTTTCCTCATAGTAACATAGGAACTGTAAAAATTCTCAAAAATATATATAAAACACAAGCCAGCAATTCGTTAATATTAATTTCAAAGTTCATAAAAACTATAAATTTGCAATAAAATTTTGCAAATACTAACTCAATTTCTGTACTTTTTTTTTTGGTCATGGACTCTTAGCAAACTGCTTGTTAATCAACACCAGTTTGTGGAACATAGTTTGAATTGTTGTTGTTGCTTGTTGTCCTCACGTCAATTCCAACTCATGTTGACCCTGTGTGTGCAGAGTTTACTGCTCCACAGAGTCTTTAAGGCTTTGACCTTTAGGTAGCGGATCACCAGGCCTATCTCCCGAGGCATCTTTGGGTAGATTTGAACTCCCAAACTTGCTAGTAGTAGCTGAGTGCTTAACTCTTTGCACCACCCAAGGACTCCCACAATTGACTAGAACTGCATTAACTTCTCTTCCATCTGTATCTTTTCATTGCACTTATCTGACAAACCCTAGTCACAGATGGTCTGTCTTTCCCTGTGCTTCCAAAGAACATTGGGAGGCATCCCTCCTGTTGTCGAAGACCAATCTCTGCACCAGTGTGTTTGGATCCCATCTGTTTCTATTTATTAAATGTTGTACAGTTCTTTTTTTGGTTATGTTTCAGCTTTTCCCAATCAACTGTACCCTTCTCATTGGCTGTTCAACTTGCTCACATATTTCTCATCTTTTAAAATACAGTTTCCCTAAACCACTGATTTCTCACATACTAGTCTCTCTCCCTCCTATTCTTCATGGCCAAGCTTTTTGAAAGTTTGTCCTCTCTCTCTGATCCCATGCTCTCGCCTGCTACATATTCTTCAACGCATTCCGATGTGCTTCTATTCCCAAAACTCAAGCAAAACAGTTCTTTCTCAGGTCACCAAAGATTTCTACGGTGAAAACTCCATGAATATTTTTAGTGGTATGTAGTACAGCT
This sequence comes from Elephas maximus indicus, assembly GCF_024166365.1. Classification (NCBI taxonomy): domain Eukaryota; kingdom Metazoa; phylum Chordata; class Mammalia; order Proboscidea; family Elephantidae; genus Elephas; species Elephas maximus. The sequence goes on along the minus strand of NC_064836.1, from coordinate 37,781,930 downwards.
ATCTTCATTTTTCTTAGAACTGTTGTACTCTCTCTGGGATTCTGTGACACCCTACTGATTTAACTGTTTACTTTTTCCTTTGTCTTTGGTGTATCATCATCCATTATCTAGATAGTTAAATGCTTGATTTCCTTCAGTTCTTTTCAAGACGATTTTTCTTCTTTTTCTAAACTTTCTTCCTAAAAATCTCATCCATGAATATAGGTAAAATTACCCACAAATGGCTATGAATTCTAAATTTATTTCATATTTAATAAACCCAGGAGTTTATTCATATTTAAACATATTTTATCAAATGATCTACATTACAATAAATAGGATTTCATAGTTTATTTATTTTTTTCTTTCTCAATGATGTGAATAATACTCATCTTGAAATTTATGGCTTCTTAAATTCACTGAAATACAATTGTGTCCAATTCTAATCTCTTTTATGAAATCTAGAGCCATGTATCTTCTCATCACTGCCACAGAATGTCTGCAGTAGTGTTCTCAAATGGAAACCTCACTGTTGAAACTCATTTGGTTCTGTGTGAATGGCGAATCTGGACTTACACAAACTGGTGATGTTGGCAGTCATATTCAAACTCAACCTGCCCAAAATTAACTCATAATCTCTCCCTTCTTATTTACTCACCATTCCTTTGGTGCCTTTAAAAATCTGGTCCTTACCCGGTGTTCACCATTTCAGTGAATTCCCACTTCATCCATCCATTTACAAAAACAAGAAGTCTAAATGTCAATCTTGATATGTCCAACTCCTCAAACAAGGTATAAACCTTTTGATTTTATCAACTGTATACCCCTCTGATCTATCCCCCTTTCTCCATTTTCACCAATATTCTCTCTGGTCCAAGTGAACATTATCTCCCCTGGAACTCTGTAACAGCCTCCAAATGCTTTGATCACATTATTCTTGTTCTTGTTCCATCTATTCTCCATCCTGTGGTCAGAATGATAGAATAATATCATACTAAACCTTGCACTTGAGTCAAATCTGACTCACAGTGGCCCTATAGAACAGAGTAGAACTGCCCCCATAGGGTTTTCAAGGAGTGGCTAATGGATTCAAACTGCCGACCTTTTGGTTAGCAGTAAATCTCTTAACCAATGCACCACCAGGGCTCTAATAACATATCATGTTGTTGTTGTTGTTAGGTGCCGTCAAGTCTGTTCCAACTCATAGCAACCCCATGCACAACAGAATGAAACACTTCCCAGTTCTGTGCCATCCTTACAATCCTTGTTATGCTTGAACTCATTGTTGCACCCACTGAGTAAATCCACCTCATCGAGGGTCTTCCTCTTTTCCGCTGACGTTGTACTCTGCCAAGCATGATGTCCTTCTCCAGGGACTGATCCCTCCTGACAACATGTCCAAAGTATGTTAGACGCAGCCTCGCCATCCCTGCTTCTAAGGAGCATTCTGGTTGTACTTCTTCTAAGACAGATTTGTTCGTTCTCTTGGCAGTCCATGGTATATTCAATATTCTTCCCCAACACCACAATTGAAAGGTGTCAATTCTTCTTTGGTCTTCCTTATTCATTGTCCAGCTTTCACATGCATATGATGCTATTGAAAATACCATGGCTTGGGTCAGGCACACCTTAGTCTTCAAGGTGACATCTTTGCTCTTCAATACTTTGAAGAGGTCCTTTGCAGCAGATTTGCCCAATGCAATGCGTCTTTTGATTTCTTGACTGCTGCTTCCATGGGGTGTTGATTGCAGATCCAAGTAAAATGAAATCCTTGACAACTTCAATCTTTCCTCCGTTTATCATGATGTTGCTCATTGGTCCAGTTGTGAGGATTTTTGTTTTCTTTATGTTGAGGTGCAATCCACACAGAGAACTGCCAGAAATTCAGGACAGTTTCAGAAGAGGATGTGGAACCAGGGATATCATTGCTGATGTCAGATGGATCCTGGCTGAAAGCAGAGAATACCAGAAGACGTTTACCTGTGTTTTATTGGCTATGTAAAGGCATTGGACCGTGTGGATCATAACAAATTATGGATAACATTGCAAAGAATGGGGATTCCAGAACACTTAATTGTGCTCATGAAGAAACTGTACATAGATCAAGAGCCCGTTGTTCGGACAGAACAAGGGAATACTGATTGGTTTAAAGTCAGGAAAGGTGTGCGTCAGGGTTGGTTTCTTTCACCATACCTATTCAATCTGTGTGCTGAGCAGGTAATCTGAGAAGCTGGACTATATGAAGAAGAACAGGGCATCAGGATTGGAGGAAGACTCTTTAAGAACCTGCGTTATGCAGATGACACAACCTTGCTTGCTGAAAGTGAAGAGGACTTGGAGCACTTACTAATGAGGATCAAAGACCACAGACTTCAGTATGGATTGCACCTCAACAAGGTATACTGACTCCAGTTCACTTAATTGTTAAACACACTGACCAACTTTTAACAGAAACTAAGACTGATTATTGTTAGTTACTACCTGTGTTCTAGTCCCAAGCCTAATATCTCAGACGGGTGAGCTTCAAGAAGTCATTTATGTGCCCTGATCTCTTGCTTTAACATCTATTAACGTTGGCATAATAATACTCCCCTTTCTATTTTACTTGGAAACCCTGGTGACTTAATGGTTAAGCACTACAGCTGCTAACCAAAACATTGGCAGCTCAAATCCACCAGGTGCTCCTTGGAAACCCTTTTGGGCCAGTTTTACTCCGTCCTAGAGGGTCAGTATGAGTAGGAATTGACTTGACGGTAACAGGTTTCTTTTTTTTTCTTTCTATTTTACTTTGTTATTTTTAATAATAATAGTGATGATGAAATGGAAGCATCTTATCCTTTTCTGACCTATAAAGCAATATTTTATCTTTGTTTTAGTCATTTCCATTCTCCTTCCACACTTCATTTGGGGCCCTCGTTAGAAATATTCTTGAAAATACAAAGGGTCTTCTCACTTTTTAACTAATTATAACCTGTTTGTCATATGGTTAGCCTTCTCAAAGAAACATTTTACACTATTCAACAAGTCTAAAGCTTTCAATAATTAATCTTCACCTCAGAAAAGATTTAAAAAATTACTCAACCTAACAATTCAGTTCTACTACATTAGAGCCTTAACCTATTTCCTTATAAATGCCCTTATATTCTAGACACAGCACATTCTTTTTTTTTCCCCTCCTAGGTATAAAAAATACAAGGTTCTTATTATTGGAATATAATTTGTACAAGAGAAAGATCACTTATAATCTGCTTAAAATAGCAACTTAAATTTCATAGTATATAGTAAAGAAAAAAGGTTGGATTAGGGACACTGAAATGAAAATAAATTCAGGTAATTTCATTTTTAACAAATGTTAGCTTATAATGACAATAGACGCACTAGATCAAAGAAAGAAGAAACCATCTCAAGTGTGGTGGGGTTGTAATTTTTTTTTTTTTTAATTGTGCTTTAGGTGGATGTTTACAGCTCAAGTTAATTCCTCATTCAAAAATTTATACACATCTTGTTTTGTGACATTCTTTGCAATCCCTACAATGTGACAGCACACTCTCCTTTTTCACCCTGGGTTCCCTGTGTCCATTTGACCAGTTCCTGTCCCTTCCTGCCTTCTCATCCTGCTTTTGGACAGGAGCTGCTCATTTGGTCTCACGTAAGAAGAGATTGAACTAAGAAGCATGTTCTTCATGTGTATTATTTTTTTGTTTTACAGTCTTATCTAATCTTTGTCTGAAAAGTGGGCTTTGGGAATGGTTTCAATTCTGGGTTAACACTGCATCTGGGGGCCATAGTTTCAGGGTTTCCTTCTGTCTCTGTCAGTCCATTAGGTCTGGTCTTCTTTATGTGAATTTGAGTTCTGTTCTACATTTTTCTCCTGCACTGTCTGGGACTCTGTTGTGTTCCCTGTCAGAGTGGTCATTGGTGGTAGCCAGGCACCGTCTAGTTCTTCCGGTCTCAGGCTGGTGGAGTCTTTCATTCATTTGGTCCTTTAGTCATCTGGGCTAGATTTTCTTTGTGTCTTTGGTTTTCTTCATTCTCCTTTGCTCCAAGTGGGACCAGTTGATGTATCTTAAATGGCTGCTCACAAGATTTTAAGACCCCAGATGCCACTTAGCAAAGTGGAATGTAGAACATTTTCTTTATAAACTATGTTATGGCATTTGACCTAAATGTCCCCCAAAACTATGGTCTCCAGGCTGGGTTGTAATTTTTTTAGTCAACTGAGTGATAATAAAATATGATGTTCTTAACATCATATTTGAACAATCATAGAAAGGTTCTAGAGACTTGAGAAAAGCTCTGTATATACATCAGGATGTCTCCCCTATGACTGGAGAAATATCAAATGATTTCTGTCTCTGTGTGAACTCTTGAACATGGTCACCTTACAGATTCTCAGCTATTGTCCTTTTCTTTGGAGTTGCTCTTGCCTAGGTAATGGTATTGGCACTATTCATGCACTAATCAGTATTTGCTTAAAATTATAAGGGTGATTTCCTGCAGATCTTTGGTGCTTTCTGTACAGCTCCTTGTGCTCCAGTATTCTGCCACGAACACTCTAGGTAGCTAGCCATCCCAAAACTCCAGCCTCTGTTTTCTCAAATTAATACACCATGGGGTTCTGTTGAGGCTTCCCTTCCCTAAATTGTAGCCTAGAAACTCCCTTTAGAGAATTATTGAGACAGTCGTAGGAATCACCTAATTCACTTCACTTCTCTCATTGATCACAGTTCTGCACTGCTTATTGTCCAATATCTGAAATTAGTTTTTTTTTTTTTTTTGTATTTTGTGTTATTTAGTAAATATCTATCATGAGCCAGTAAATTTGGACCCTTTTACTCTCTTACGGCCAAAAGAAGTCCAAAGTGTAAATCTATTAGCTGGGTTTCCCTCTCAATAGCCATTTACTTCAAATGTTTCACTTATGTAATTATACATTATAAGTAACCTTCCTAAAAATAAAAGCCTGTTCCCCCACTCATTCATTTATCTATTCATCAATATTTATTAACATCACACTATATGTCAAATACTTTGCTGGTTTTGTATTTTTTAAGAAGTATTCAAAATGGGTGAAATCAAGTTATATATATGTGTATATATATGTCTATGTTTGTTGTTGTTGTTCTAAGGTGCTGTCGAGTCAGTTCCAACTCATAGCGACTCTACGCACAACAGAACGACACTTGGGCAGTGCCCTATCCTTACAATCATTGTTATGCTTCAGCTCATTGTTGCAGCCATTGTGTCAATCCACCTCATTGAGGGTCTTCCTCTTTCCACTGACCCTGTACTTTGCCAAGCATGATGTCTTTCTCCACGGACTGATTCCTCCTGACAAAGTACATGTTCAAAGTATGCAAGACGCAGTCTTGCCATCCTTGCTTCTAAGGAGAATTCTGGTTGTACTTCCTCCAATTCAGATTTGTCTGTTCTTTTGGCAGTCCATGGCATATTCAATACTCTTTGCCAATACCACAATTCAAAGGCGTCAATTCTTCCTTATTCATTGTCCAGCTTTCACATGCATATGATGCGATTGAAAATACCATGGTTTGGGTCAGGTGCACTTTAGTCTTCAAGGTGACATCTTTGCTTTTCAACACTTTAAAGAGGTCCTTTGCAGCAGATTTACCCGATGCAATGTGTCATTTGATTTCTTGGCTGCTGGTTCCATGGCTGTTGATTGTGGATCCAAGTAAAATGAAATCCTTGACAACTTCAAACTTTCCTCCATTTATCATGATGTTGCTCATTGGTCCAGTTGTGAGGATTTTTGTTTTCTTTATGTTGAGGTGCAATCCATACTGAAGGCTGTAGTCTTTGATCTTCTTCAGTAAGTGCTTCAAGCCCTCTTCACATTCAGCAAGTAAGGTTGTGTCATCTGTTTAACGCAGGTCATTAATAAGTCTTCCTCCAGTTCTGATGTCCCTTTTTCTTCTTCATATAGTCCAGCTTCTCGGATTATTTGCTCTGCAAACAGATTAAGTAGGTATGGTGAAAGGATACAACCCTGGCACACACTTTTTCTGACTTTAAATCAGTAAGTATCCTCTTGTTCTCTCTGAACAACTGCCTCTTAATCTATGTAAAGGTTCCTCATGAGCACAATTAAGTGTTCTGGAACTCCTATTCTCCACAATGTTATCCATAATTTGTTATGATCCACACAGTTGAATGCCTTTGCATAGTCAATAAAACACAGGTAAACATCCCTCTGGTATATATGACTTGTTATAAATTATGTTGTTGTTTTTAGGTGCTGTAGAGTTGATTTCAACTTATAGAGACCCCATACATAACAGAACGAAATATTGCCTGTTTCTGTGTCATCCTCACAATAGTAGATATACTTGAGTCCATTGTTGCAGCAACTGTGTCAGTTCATCTTGTTTAGGGGTTCCCTCTCTTTCGTTGACAGTCTGCTGAGGATGATGTCCTTCTCCAGGGTCTGGTCCCTCCTGATAACATGTCTGAAGTACGTGATACAAGAGTCACCAGCCTTATCTTAAGGAGCATTCTGGTTGTACTTCTTCCATGATAGACTTGTTCATTCTTCTGGCAGTCCATGATATATTCAATATTATTTGCCAGCACCATCATTCAAAGGCATCAATTCTTTAGTCTTCCTTATTCATTGTTCGGCTTTTGCCTGCATATGAGGTGATTGAAAATACCATGACAAGGGTGAGGTGCACCTTAGTCATTAAAGTGGCATCTTTGTCAGATTAAGGCAGACTAGGAAGAGTAGGAGGAAGGAACTGGTGATCTACTTTTGAAAAAAAAAAAAAAAAAGCCAGTGAAAACCCTATGAATAGCAGCAGAATATTATCACATATATTGTTGGAAGATGAGCCCCCCAGGTTGGAAGGCACTCAAAATATGACTGAGGAAGAGCAGTCTTCTCAAAGTGGAGCTGATCTTAATGACAAGGACGGAGTAAAGCTTTTAGGATCTTCATTTGCTAATGTGGCACAACTCAAAGTGAGAAAGAAAAAAAATTTGCAAACATCCATTAATAATTGAAACATGGAATGTATGAAGTATGAATCAAGGAAAATTGGAAGTCTTAGGAAATGAAATGGAACACAAAAATATATAAATTATAATTATTACTATGTAGTTTTTTGTAAAAAAAACCAAAATATAAAAACATCACAGTTATCAGAAAGGATAAGCAAGTTATTTTCCTTTTTTAATCTTTATTTTTTTTATTACTTTGAATTAGAATTACTCTTTGTAGTGAAATCACTCCCCAAAAATTAAGCCAGGGGCAAGAAAACAGAAAAATGGGCAAAAAGATATTTCCATCAAATCCTCATTAAAAAAAAAGATTTAATCCAAATTTTGATACAATCTGGAGCAGAAGTGAAATATAAAATGTTAGATACATGAGAAACTGGGGTTGATGTTTAGAAAGAAACCCCGATATAGGTAGCCTCTTCCATCACCAAAAAAAAAAAAAAATGACCAGTTGTCATGGAGTCAATTCCTACTCATGGCAACCCCTTGCGTGTCTAAGTAGAACTGCGCTCCATAGGGTTTTCAATGGCTAACTTTTAGGAAGTACGTAACCAGGCCTTTCTCTGAGGTGCATCTGGGTGGACCTGAACCTCCATCACCAAGTATCTACTTAAAATGGCCATGATTTTAACTGCTATTGCTTGTTTCATAGCCTCATCTTACAGAAAAGGAGAAATAACTCCTTAAATTTTTTGAAGTTTTTTTTGTTAAAAGATCAATAAAAGTAGTACCACTTAAAATATTCAAATTAAATCAAAGGAATTTAAGATACCTGAGAGTTTTTTTTTTCATAATAACAGACTAAATGGTTTTATGAGCCTTTCTTTTTGCTAATGTCTGCTATTATATTATTTTTCTTGAGAAGAAATTATCTGTATAATGAAATTGATTAGGCCTCCTGTGTATAGGATAATGGGAAGTACTTCTATACTTTTCAAATGCATTATGCTCATAAAGAACATTAACACTTAATTTTATCAAACTTTTCAGTGTGTACCTTTCTAAAACATTAAAATAGTCGCTCAAAATTGTTTTGTCCCCATAACATCAAATTATATAAAACTATAGACTTCAGAATATGGAATTATAAATTTTAGTTTTAGTTTTTAATAGAGCTAGACATTCTGATTCCTTTTAAATAGTATTCATCAAGATCATGTAGGAACTCTAATTATGTCTGTGCCATTGAGTCAGTTCCAACCTATAGCAACCCTGTGTACAACAGAAGGAAACACTGACCAATCCAATAACATCCTCACTATCTTTTTTATGCTTGAACCCATTGTTGCAGCCACTCTGTCAATCCATCTCATTGAGGGTCTTCCTCTTTTTTGCTGACCCTTCGCCAGGGACCAATCCCTCCTGATAACATATCTAAAGTAGGTGCCATGGATTGAATTGTGTCTTCCAAAAATAAGTGTAGCCTTGTCTAGGCCATGATTCTCAGTGTTATGTAATTGTCCTTCATTTTGTAGTATTGTGTAATTTTGTGTTGTAAATATTAAACATCTATATCAAAGAGTCGGAAACGACTCGATGGCACTAGTTTTTTTTTTTTTATGTTAATGAGGTAGGATTAGTGGCAGCCTTACTAAAGTGAGTGACTCAAGTCACATCCTTACTCAAGTCACCACGTTACTCAAGTTATCACTTTCAAGTCACAGCCTTCAAGTTACCACATTTCGCCAGTCGTTGTCTTATTCAAGTTACACCCTTGCTTGAGTCACACCTTTTATCTTACAAGAGATAAAGGGAGAGAGAAGCAAGCAGAAAGGGGAGGGACCCCATTACTGCCAAAAAAGGACAGCCAAGTGTGTAGCATGCCCTTCGGACCCAGGGTCCCTGGGCTGAGAGCCTCCTAGACCCTGGGAAAGCTTGATGCCAAGACACATGGAGATCTTCAAGGAATACTGGGACCACAGATATTGAAAAGATACAAGGACTTTCTCCCAGAGCCAAAATAGAGAGAAAGCTTTCCCCTAGAGCTGGCACCCTGAATTAGGACTTCCAGCCTCCTAAAGTGTGAGAGAATAAGTTTGTTCATTAAAACCATCCACTCGTGGTATTTTTGTTAAACCAGCACTAGATAGCTAAGACAGTAAAAAGTAGGTAAGATGAAATACCGTGATCTTCACTTCTAAGGTGCATTCAGGCTGTACTTCTTCCAAGACAGATTTCTTCATTCTTCTGGCAGTCCATGGTGTATTCAGTATTCCTCGCCAATGCCATCATTCAAATGCATCAATTTTTCTTCAAGCTCCCTTAAACGTATTACATTTTTGAATAACCTAATCAACTAATTTCTCAAGTATTTTCTTTCCACACAATATACAGGAAAATAATAGTTTTTATTTTAATATATTATTTTAATATAATCATGTGACAGTTTCTATACTATAATTTGTAAAGCAGAAGTAGATTAATAATCAGGACCTGCTCTATTAATCTATTTCCGTAAGTCCCAAATTTCCATATACTAGAACTCTAATAACTTCTCTGGAAACCCTGGCGGCATAGTGGTGAAGAGCTATGGCTGCTAACCAAAAGGTCAACAGTTCCAATCCACCAGGGGTTCCCTGGAAACTCTATGGGACAGTTCTACTCCGCTCTATAGGGTCGCTATGAGTCAGAAACGACTCGATAGCACCGTTTTTTTTTTTTTTCTTTAAATAACTTCTATAAGAGGATTTTAAACTGAAGCAGCTGAAGGAATACAGTCAACTTTCTGCTATTATATGGCTTGAGGTGGAGGGGAAGGCGTTGAAAGTCTCACTTTGGCTTCAGGACATTTTCTCTGACATTAACACACGAGGGCCTTTATGTTGATGTAATGAAGCTGTTACTGCTACATGTGACTCCTAGGTCTCTTTCCCTTGTTAAGTAGAAGCCAAAAGAAATAAGTTCAGCTATAAGTGCTACAGCTGCTAACCAAAGGGTCGGCAGTTCGAATCCGCCAGGCTCTCCTTGGAAACTCTATGGGGCAGTTCTACTCTGTCCTATAGCATCGCTATGAGTCGGAATCTACTAGGGGGCACTGGGTTTGGGTTTTTTTTTTTTTTTTTTTATAGTATATAGGACAGTATTGTATATTGCATTTTAGAATACAATTATATTATCTCAAAAAGTATAATTAGTAAATGAAAGGGGTTTTCACTACAAGAAATATAAAATATATCATTATCCCAAATCTCAACATCAGCCTGAATGGATATATGGATATAACAGTGCATGAATGTAAATTTGACAATATCAATAAGTACAATAAGAAACTTTCCAAGCACTTTTTTAAGCTTTCGATTGGTGATGCAAGGGTTAAGCCGTAAGCTGTTGAGAGCTTGGTGGTTCAAACCCACCCAGTGGCTCTGTGGGCAAAATTTGGTGATCTGCCTCCATGAAGATTACATCCAAGAAAACCCTATGAAGCAATTCTACTCTGTCACATGGAGTTGGCATGAGTCGAAATCAACTCGATGGCAACTAAAAACGACAGTATTATACTGTATCTATATCTACATATCTACCTACCTATACAAAATCCTGAAAGTATATGTATTTGATTTCTTATTTTACCCAAGATGACAAGGTAATGAAATGTGTATGTGAAAGTGTGCATGAATTTGTGTGTGTGGTTGTAATCTTTGCATTGTATGTATTAAATTTATGATGATATTTTTTCCCTCTGGAAAATTAATAATGCTGTACTTAAAATTTATCTTGAATTTATCTGTTTTGTATATGTATTATAAATATGTGTATTTAATAAAATATATATTTAATAAAAGATCAGAATCTAATTTAAAAAACCTAGAAAGGTTAGATACTATAAATGTTCATCAGAAAATGGAAATCAAATTTTATTTAAATAATTTTATTTTTATCAATCTACCTTTTGTTTTTAATTTTATAATTATTTTTAGAAAACATGTTCTGATTGAGAATTTATAAACAAAAGGAACAAGGATTCTGTATATCATCCCAACAAATGTGGGAAAATCTATTTGATGCAGTTCTTGGTTTATATTTCTCGAGAGAGTGAAAGTGCTAATATGACAAACTCTGAAAAGTGACCAAGTATTTTCTAATTACAGCTTTTATGATCCTTCTGCTCTGAAAGAATCAAATTTTCACTATCTGAGCCAGTGAGTATCGCTACCACAAATAGACATACATTGGAGGCTCCTGAACAGATGACCTGAGGAAAAGAAAACCAATAACCCTGGTGAGCCCACTCCCATTGAGAGTCACTCTTACAGGTCAAGACAGGCTTGATCTCTGCCCCCTCTGTCTTACCACATCAAAGGCCAATGTTCAACCTGAGCTGGTTCTCCCTGGCAGAGATTATGAGTAGAGGCAGCTTTCACTCCATGTTAGATGTAGCATATGGCAGGCATTTCATTTCTAGACATTCTAACTCAATGGGGGGAGGGGGGGTGTTAGAATGACCATAGCTGGCCCACATCAATGGGTGCTCATTTCCCCTACTTTCCTGATGGAAATAAAGTACATCTTGTGTTGATGGGTTGTAATGAGTTCTCATGAAGCCTGTGGCTCATCCTGTTAATAATCACGCATCATGAGCTGTCTGACTTGAAGCAGGGCCATGCATCTCTTCCTTCTGCTCTACCACTGTCTTAACAGGCTCTTCCTTCTGCTCTACCTCTGCCTTAACAGACTCTGCCAGCATTGAATATATAGAAATTGAGCACTACAAAATTCTTAATTAACTTACACATTTTGAAAAGTATCTTTTTAATATAACTTTTGTGTTGTCATTGTGATACACTCTTACCCTCTGATAAGTACTCTTTGCAAATCATGTTAGCATCCTTTATTATCCTGTTTATCTACACCATTTTCTAAAATACTTCATTGACTCATGATATCTAAATTATGACTGAATAAAAATTATAAATCCAGGAACCTCCGCTGGCTGGGAAAACTCAAACCCCTCCAGAATGCTCTCATAGTCAGCCCTGACCCTGAACACTGCCCTGGATGAAGCAACATGTCCTGCAGTTAACTGTATTATCTCCATTTTCTACATACTTTGTAGATTTAGAGAGAAATATTCCATACACACACACACACATACATATATATATACATCTTATATAAACAATCACCTCCTTAACTACTAATCTGAGTGAATTTCAGAATAAGATTGATAGATGCATTGACATATAACTACTGTTTTTATAAAATGCACTGTCTATAGTAAAATAGACCACTGTTCTTCATTTATACTGATGGGGCTAGATTGTCCATGTAGGTGACAAGGACCTCAGAAACTATAAGCTTGCCTGCCTACTGTTCCTCCTTCTTGCACACAGTAAATATTCAGACTGCATGAGTCAGTTAGTCCCTATACATACAGAATATGACCCAGGGTGAAGTAAGGAAGGAGCAGCACCCAGAAAGGGAGCACACCTCATTTGCAGAGTGACAGGTTTGCTCTGAAAGTGGCTTAGAGGCTTCCAGTCAAACATCTGCCTATCTCAATGTGTCAGAGGCCATATCATCTCTTATAAGGTGTCTTCAGTTGAGAATGTAGTAAAGATGAAGGCTGTAAATCCTCAAGTGGCATTGTTCATCTCACAGCATTTCAAAAAGTGATGTGAAGCTCAGAGAAATGCCAGGTAGAATTGGCTGATGAAAGTGGAGGTGGGAGCAGAGGAAGGTAGAGGGGTCGGGAGCAACTTTCTATATCAAGAACAGGGGAAAGAAGCAAGTTAGTACTTATTGAACCCCTACTATGTGACAGAAGCTTTACAAATATTACCTCCATCAGTCCTTGGAACCAGAGATTTTGATCAGACATTACTATCCATGTTTTACAGAGGTGTTCAGCCATATATCAATATATTGATATATCTATCTATATCTAGATAGATAGATAGGTAGATAGATGATAGATAGATAGATAGATAGATAGATAGATAGATAGATAGATAGATAGATAGATAGATAGATAGATAGATAGATAGATAGATAGATATAAGAACTTAGTGTATGTTTCACACTGTTATCCAATTGTAATGTAAGAAAGGAAAAGGGAAGTTGCCCTCAGTATGTTCATAGAAAAGGGAGGGAGGGAGAGAGACATCTAAGAAGGTAATTACGGTTCAGTACAATGAGTGGAGGAAGGGCAGGAAAGAAGGGGCTCCTAGTCCAGTGTATTCCTCAGAAAAAGCATATTCTCTAGACCAGTGCCAGTCGAGAAAATGTGAACTCCTCCATAAATTAAGTGTAGATACTGAAATTAGGCACTTGAAATCTTTTCTAGCAATGCGACATTGCAATGATATCCAAAGCACAATCACTTTTCTGGTTATTCTAATAATTGTGTTTATTTACTTTTATAGCATTTTTCAAAAATTTTGATTCATGTTGGACTGGGGTTTAAACAAAGAAAAGAACTAGTTCTTCCCCACATTTTTTTGAGGAGCATTAACCTAATGTGTGGGTAGAAGGAGGGTATCCAGGAGGACAGAACAGCATAACTGACTCTTGGCATGTAAGATGCTTTGATGACTCAGGTTCCTTTCAATGTGGCAGGTTCCTTCCAACGGGCCAAGTGAAAAAGGGAGGCAAGAACAATTCAAACTGAGAAATATCATGTAGAAATGAGGAGACAATCTCATAACTTAAATCTCTTTTAGAAATTAACCCAGTTTGTAAACTTCTGAGTCAAGATTCCAACTCAATTTTAGTTATGAAGTTTATACTTGTTCCACTCTTACCACAGTATTGTAGTAAAATTGATGATAGATGGATAGAAGGTAGTTTCTCATCCTTCATAACTGAGCCTAGGGTAGGGATAGCCTAACTACTTTGATCCTCCAGGACATATTTTACTGGCCATGCTCTTTTTGTTGAGAACAAAATACAGATGGCGGGGGGTGGGGTGGGGGGGGAGTGAGCAACAAGCCCTCAACCACAGGATGAGAAAAGAAAAGAGGGAGTGGGGCACATTTTAACTCCTGAACTTGCCCTGAGAACTACTTAGCAGTAGAAGTAGCTTCTGAGACATTGAAGATTTCAAGACGGTACTTTTTTTGTTCAGAAATGTTAATTTTAATAATGTTTTAAATTAAATCTCATTAAATAGTAGACTTTTTTTTTAAGTTTTATTATCTCCTGTTTAGCTAGTTCAAATCATGTCTTTAGGTTTACCCCATGTATTTCAGTGAAGTAGCCAAAGTTTTTTGTTTTTGTTTCTTTTTAATAGAACGTCAGTACACACTTGCAATACAAAATTCGGAAACATCCAGGAAACAAAATTCAGTTAAATCATTGATTTCATTTATTTATACTTTCTATTAGCAAAGTCATTATGTTAACCATATCTATATCCAAGTGGTGCTTGATTAGTCCTGAGTCCTACAAGACACTAAGTCACAGTCCAAACAGCAAAAACCCTCACCTGCTAAGTAAAAGATGGTAGTTTGAATCCATCCAGAGGTGTCCCAGAAGAAAGCCTTGGTGATCTACTGAAAAATCAGCCATTGAAAACCCTGTGATACTCAGTTCCACTCTGACACACATAGAGTTGCCATGAGTTAAAAAGAATTGACTTGACAGCAACAGCTTTTCCAGTTAATCTCAATTACTTTCAATTAATTTCTGTTAATCAAGATAATTTTATTCATAATTGGGTGAAAGATTTCTTGTTGAGAAAGGAAAGTATGAGACCAACCAGGGAGCAATGCAGACCTGGGATCAGATCACAGCACAGGACCGGATTTTGAAGGCAAAGGACAGAGACCGCAGCCCTGGCTCAGTTATGACAAGAGGTATTCTAGAGCTCCCTGTGCACCGAGGCTGGGATTCAGAACCCAGAGCGGAACTTGGGTAGAAGAGTAGTCATCATGGTACGAGAATGGGTAGGATGGGCTTTGATGTAATACAACTTCATATGATGTGGTATCGGTGGAAGGGTTTGGTGCAGGGCTGGGCTCAGACATGGAGTTGAGGTGGTATTAGCTGAATCAGAATCTGAGAGGGTCTGCTGCACTGTTAGCAACCAGTGTGGATGGGCTGCATGTAAAGGATCACACAAAGATTATCAAACTGGAGCATGTGTCAGAATGAACTGGAATGTTTGTTAAAAAATGCACCTTCCCTGACACAATTGCAGAGATTCCAATTCACTGAGTCCGGAGTGAGCAAAGGGATCTTTACCTTAACAAGCTTCCAAGGTAATTCTGAAGGAGATTTCTGATGAGAAAAGCTGGGTTAGGAGGTAAATATGAGCTAAAATAAGTCACAGAGGTTACCTCCAGCCAGGCAGGGGGAGCCATAATAATCATATCATTTAATAAAATATTTCTTGAGGGCACCAATGGGAAGGCAGAATTTACCCTCCTAAGGTTCCCTCATCCAGGCTATAAAACACGGATATGTATAATCATTACATTATGATGCCTCAAATTTCCATAGGCTACTAAGAAATTGCTAAGAACTTTCACAATTCTCAATTCAAATATTTAAATTCATGTTAACAAACAAATGAAGTGCGTGACAGGAAGTCAAGAAAGGGAACCCGTTTTTCAAGGAAAAAGGGGAGGAGATTCAAATTCTAGTTCTGTCCTTTACTTAATGTATCACTATTTATACACTGTTTAGCTGCTCCACACCATCAGGCTCCTTCTAAGTAAAATAAGAATAATGTATATCTTTTGCAAATAATTAATATGGGAATTAAATTAGTAGCATATACACAAGTAAAATACACATATTTTACCATGCATGACACATAGCGGAACCGCCAATTTTTTTTTTTTTATTGTACTTTAGATGAAGGTTTACAGAGCAAACTAGCTTCTCATTAACGTTAATACATATATTGTTTTATGACTTTGGTTAACAACCCCATGACATGTCAGTATTCTCCCTTTTCTAGGTTCTCTATTATCAGCTTTCCTGTCCCTTTCTGCCTTTTAGTCCTTGCCCCTGGGCTGGTGTGCCCCTTTAGTCTCATTTTGTCATATGGATCTGTTTCATCTTTGGCTAAAAGTTGAACCTCCAGAGTGACTTCATTACTGAGGTAAAAGGGTGTCCGTGGACCATACTCTCAGGGTTTTTCCAGTCTCTGTCTGGCTAGGAAGTCTGGTTTTTTTTTTTTTTTTTTTTTTTTGAGTTAGAATTTTGTTCTACATTTTTCTCCAGCCTTATCTGGGACCTTTTTTTGTGATCCCTGTCAGAGCAGTCATGGTGATAGCCAGGTACCATCCAGTTATACTACACTCAGTCTGGTGGAGGCTGTGGTAGATGTGGTCCATTAGTCCTTTGGACTAATCTTTCCCTTGTATCTTTATTTTTCTTCAGAATCTCCAAATTTTTAATGGATTGATAAATGAATGAAAAAAAAAATATTCAGAAGGAAGAGATGCCTTTTATGAAAATAAACCAAAGGCTTACTAATTTGATGTGTTAGCTTCTAAGTTAATGGCAAAAGTGAAGACAACTTTTTCCTTATTATTTTTGATTACCAATTTCTTTCTTTTTCTTTTTTTTCTCATTTGTCTTTTTAACCAGTAAAATCACTGGAGTGATAATTTTGTATTTCATACTGCTTTTATACCCTTGGTGTAAATCATTTAAAATATAATTTAAACATCAGAAGAGCCTACAAGACTTTGTATTTAACACTCTGTAACCACAGAGAAAAAGGAATGCTGTCAAGTGTTTTGCATTTTGAATATTCTATCTATCTTCGTCAGCACTTCCGTGAATCTCCAGAGTTTGGACTACAAGTAGTCCCACTGAAGGTCCCATTTACTGGAGCTTTCTTCCATGTTAACCCTTCAATTGGCCTCATATACAGATATCACAGTCTCATCTTGATTTCACGGGGTTAAGGCAGAACTAGCATTTTCCTTGTCACATTCCATTTATTTCCCAGCACATGTTGCGGCATACGTTAAGCCCATTTTCTGTGGAGCTGCTATTGAAGCGTAGAACCATGAACAGTTGGATGGCATCATGCCCTCCAAATGGGCTGAAGAAAAATAAGGCAGACAGAAGGACTGTCACAGAAGACGTGCTGTTTCCAATCTGTAACATCTACTTCATGCTACACAGATCTCCAAGTTTCCCCCAGTAATAGAAGAAATGGTGCGAGTTAGAGGTAGATTGTACTTTTCTATTTGTAAATGCTTTCATCTACACAGTTTAATAATCATGACAACATTGAGGCATAAGTAATATTCTAATGCTTATTTTAGAGCTCTAGGAACTGAGGCACAAAAAAGATTACATACATTTTCCAATATCACATGTAAACTACATGGCAGGTCCTTATGTCAAATCCTAGACACCTCTCAAAATGACAGTGTGCCTCCTAACAAAAAACCAAAAACCAAACCCACTGCCATCAAGTCGATTCTGACTCACAGCGACCCTATAGGACAGAGTAGAACTGCGCGATAGAGTTTCCAAGGAGTGCCTGGCGGATTCGAACTACCGACCTCTTGGTTAGCAACCATGGCACTTAACCACTATGCCACCAGGGTTTCTGCCTCCTAACAGGAAGGCCCTAAAATGAATAAGTTACCAAACAAGTCAACAGAAAATATGCACAGGGCAAGATAAGTTTTCCAGTGCCAAACATCTGCTTTTACCTTTTTTTGCATAATTTGATTCAATAAACCTTCTCCTATCACACTTTCCTCTACTCAAAGGAATTCTTATTTATTACCATTCTGGGACACAGGAGCTTGATTTCCAGACCATAACCAATGCCTGCCTACTGTAGTTGAATTCCACAGCTCTGACAGCTGTGATAAAGGATCAATACTGAGGGCTTGACCCCTGATCAGGATATTTCTTAGTGCTGGGTGGTTTAATTCACTAGGTTCTAAACATTCTGAACATTTTTCAGTGCTATCCATGAATAAGATCATAGGTTGTGATGCGAAGGCTTTGCAACCAGTTCCACTTGACTTGGTTCATAACAGCATTTGTTCCAATTACACTTTGCATACTCCAGTTAACCAATTCTATAGATAAAGTAACTTCAAGTATATCATCTATTTTCAGAAGCCTTTTTCTGTTGTACATTATGCAAACTCTAAGTCTTTTACTAAAGCAGGACATGATCACTGTCATAAATTCCTAGAGCTGTTGTAGCAAAATGCCACTAAATAGGTGGCTTACAAGAACAGAACCTTAGCACCTTGCAGTTCTGGGGCTTAGCAAAATGCCACTAAATAGGTGGCTTATAAGAACAGAACTTTAACACCTTGTAGTTCTGGGGCTTAGGAGTCCAAAATCGGGGAATCGACCATGTTGATTTCTTCTGATGGCTCTGAGGGAACCTCCTTTATGCCTCTCCTCCAGCTTCTGGTAATGGGCAGCAATCCTTGGAATACACTGGCTTGTAGAAACCTCTCCACATGTCCATCATCTCTCTGTCTCTGTTTATCTTCTCATCTTTTATAAGGACTTCAGTCATACAGAATTAGGACACACCCTACTCCAGCAGACCTCATGGTATCCAAACTGATAACATCTTCAAAGACTCTATGCCCATACAGGGCCACGTTCACAGTTATAGGTGGTAGGTTTTCACCATATCTTTTTGGAGAACACAATTCAATTTGTAACAACTACATAAAGGATTATGTGTTTTGCACTCTTGGGACTTTAAAACTAAAATCTGGGAGGATTTTAGTTGTTTATTATTTTCTAGCAAGGTTTTTATATAATGATCTAATCAAGTACCTTACTAAAATCAGCTAGGAATCCTGTAACTCCATCATTAGAAATTTGATTAACTGCCTCAGATACATTTTTTTCAGCTTGAGGATATGGCTGGCCATTCCAAGTCAGATGAATCCAAGCATGGGACCATGTGGTTTTGGGTCAAGCTAAACTTCCCCATCCACATAAGAAAATGCTGCATAAATGGTATTATAAGTTTCTGTCAAGTCAGCTCTTACTCATAGCAATAGTACGTATAACAGAATGCGACATTCTCTGGTTTTGCAGCATCTTTATGATTGTTGGTATGTTTGAGACCATTGTTGTAATGACTTTTAACCTGGGGGCACCGGGGCTCATCTTCCAGCACAAAATCAGTCAATATTCTGTCGTGACCCGTAAGGTTTTAACTGACTCATTTTCAGAAGTAGATAGCCATATCTTTCTTCCTAGTCTGTCGTAGCCTGAAAGCTCTGTTGAAATCAGTTTACCATGGGTGACACTGCTAGTATTTGAAATACTGTTGGCATATCTTCTAGCATCATAAAAAAAAAATAGCAACATGCAAACCACCACAGTACAAAGCACTGACAGAGAAGTGCTGTATTTTACACAAATAACATGGATTTTCTATGTTTGTTTGCCCACCACATCCTTCCCCAACAAGGTATTTTCATAAGTGCCACTATGCCAGTCCTTTTTACATGTTGCCATAAAAAGTAGCATAGAACACTCACAAAACTACCTCACAGGAGGATGGTTAGGTTGGCATTAAAACATACAAGGTGCATGTTATTTGCGTGAAAATAACAGTAGTGGTATAAACACAGCTAAAGCTAATATTTTAAGGAAAGAAATATCCCCTCCTGCTCTCCTCACATTGCTCCTAATCCCAGAATGAAGGATGTGTTTCCCTTCCTTCTCCTTAA
The DNA here is from genome assembly GCF_024166365.1 of Elephas maximus indicus. Classification (NCBI taxonomy): domain Eukaryota; kingdom Metazoa; phylum Chordata; class Mammalia; order Proboscidea; family Elephantidae; genus Elephas; species Elephas maximus. The sequence continues at coordinate 37,762,299 of NC_064836.1, read as the reverse complement.
CACTTCAATTCTGTCTTGCCACTCTCTGCTTCTCTACCCATCCTACTCAGAAAAAGGATTGCTAACCCTACTGGTCACAGGTAAGGACCTTATTTGGCACACTTTTCTAGGTTATAAGGTTAATGTGTATTAAAGAATAAAGTGTCTTTAATAAGAACTTGAAGAGTTTGCCCTTTTCTACCACTTTTTTGCCCCCTCCCCCTTTTTATTTCCTTTTCTGGACATGCAAATGGATAACTCTTAGATTTAGGGGGAGAGAAGGAGACATTGTTTGGTCCTGCAGATACATACTTTATGTCACCCACATTTGGTTGAAGAAAATCAATAAGTAGAGAATTCGGTACTAATAAAGTGGTAGTTTTCCTTCCCTTTTGGCTTTTGATCCTTAAGTTTGGAGCAGGGCTTTGAATCACTGCTGAGAATTTGCATTTCTAATAAGTCCCCAGGCCATGCTAATGATGCTGGCTAGGGACCAATTCTGTGAATCACTAGTAGAGCAGAGGTCCTCAAAATTTACTGTAAGTAAGAGTCACCTGGGAATTTTGTTAAACTATAGATTCTAATTCAGTATATCTATAGGGTCTCTATGAGTCAGAATTGACTTGACAGCAAAGAGGTTTTTTTGGGGGGAGGGTAAAAATGCAAATTCTCAGCAGGGGTTCGAACTCCAATGAACTGATTTGAAGCCCCAGTTTGGAGGTACCCTAAACAAACTGTAGGCATTCTCTGGGCTCCAAGTTAAAAAAAAAAAAAAAAAGTTGGCACCGAGTTGATTCTGACCCATTGCAACCCTACAGGATGGAGTAGAACAGCCCACATAGGGTTTCCAAGGCTGTAATCTTTTTTAATCTTTATAGGAGCAGACTGCCACATCTTTCTCCCCCAGAGCTGATTGTAGGTTCGAACCACTGACCTTTCAGTTAGCAGTAGAGTACTGAACCACTTTGCCACCAGGGCTCCTTGGCCTCTAAATTAATACCATTAAAGTATTATAATACCAAATCTCTGATTTTAATGACTCAATGGGAATCTCAGGTCTCACACTTACTTGTTCATGTCCAGGTACTCAGTCTTTACTAAGTCTTGTTGTATACTAGAAGCCACTTTTTAAACACTGAGTAGTTTACACTGTAGAAGGCATAACACTGCTCCAGAATTCTAGAGGTCTTTGGCTTGACTCTTCTAATTGGACTTGGCAGAGACTCCACACAGCATCTTTATGCATTGAATCTGATGTTTCAAATGGCCTAATCAGCACAGTAACTTACACCACAGCCTGAAGTCTAAATTGGTAGCCATCTAAGTCACAATAAAGGGATAAAAACAATATTATCAAATATTCCCCGATGGAAGAGGAGAAAAGTGGGGTGCAGAACTCAAATTCACGTAAAAAGACCAGACTTAATGGCCTGACTGAGACTAGTGGAACCCCAGAAGACATGGCCTCTAGACTCTCTGCTAACCCAGAACTAAAACCATTCCCAAAGCCAACTCTTTAGACAAAGATTAGAGTGGACCGTAAGACATAAAATGATACTCGTGAAGAGTGTGCTTCTTAGTAGATACATAGTAGATACACGAGACTAAATGGGCGTTTTCTGTCCAGAGGAAAGATGAGAAAGCAGAAAGGGATAGAAGGTGGTTGAATGGACACGGGAAACCTGGGCTGGAAAGGCGGAGTGTGCTGTCACATTATACTGATAGCAACTAGGGTCACGTAACAATGTGTGCATAAATTTTTGTATGAGAAACTAACCTGAGTTGTAAACTTTCACTTAAAGCACAATAAAAAAGAAAAAGAATAAAATGGGGAAATACAATAAAAAAAGAGCAGTATTACCAAATATAGAATGTGTGTCTCCAAAATCCAAGTGCTGTGTTTCTTTCATAACAACAGAAAGTAAAGAACAACAATAAATTCTTTCTCTTAAGATGGCTTGGCCTGCCTCAAAATCACCTAAGCCTCTAAACCTCACTCTGAAACTTCCTCAGTGTTTATCTCCTGTTCTCTGGTATGTATGTGTCTTATTAGGCGTTTAGATTACTCATCACTTTCTGCTCACTGTGTCCAGTTAGCAAGACGCCATCAACAGAGTTGATCATTCTGATATTTTACATCATCTCAAGATGGTAAATTTCCTTTTGGATTATGTTTTAACAAAGAGCAGGGAAATTATAATTCTGGCTGAAGACAGAAAAGGAAACTACTGTATCCCCATGTCATGCCAAACTGCTTTTGATTTCCTTTCTCATGTGGATGGAGAAGAATGTTTTCACCAAATCAATGACCAAGTGCCAGAAGTTATATTGATGTGTTCCAGTAAAGATCTCACATTCAGAATAGCCTCTGTGCTTAGGGCTACCCCTTCTTTAAGGAACGGATCCATCTGCACATCCAAACTTCTATGGCACTGTATGTCCAATTCTGCCAACAATATGGGACCATAAATCTGAGCTACCAGTTATTCACCAGGGCATTTCAACATAAGAGCAATGGTTCTCAAGAGCACTGTATCTTTGGAAGAGTCCCATAAAACCAATTTCATCTAGAAAACTGATATATAAAACAGTAAGGGTGGAACTACTCTGCTTAAGTTAGGAGTGGAGGTAGCACTACCTTGGCAGCTTCTTGGTGGAAATCTAAGGCTCTGAGGAACACAATCACAAACCACTGTCCTGAAGGAACAGATAATCTAAGACCACTAATATAAGATGGTGCATGATTATCCTAGATAGCCAACTACCCAGTGTATGAGTGTCTTCTACAACATTCCTCATGGATAGTTATCTAAGCCCTCGTATAAATGCTTTCAGAGAACTAATTCTTCTAAAGATTCCAATTTCACTCCTGAGCAACTCTTAATAGTGTTTCATTTTACTGAGCCAGCATTTATACCTCAACTATTTGCAATCTTAATCAAACTTTTAGTGAAGTTACAACATGTTTCACGCTATTTGCCTTTTGCTGTACTTTGAAGTAATAGAGGTAGATGTATTTTGGTGCGGTTTAAAGTTTTGTAAAGTTATAGTATTTCGTTCTTGTTATCTGTTAGGACAAATTGAGGAATCATAGCAAAAGTATTGGGACAGAGTTGGAGAGAGAGATGTGGGATGAATCCGGAGCCCTTGTACTGCTCATACATATTGTTATCAAGCATCTGTGTTGCATACTTGCACACAACCTTGTCCAGAGCACAGATGCCATTAAGCTTCCATCTTAAAGGCAACTTTGTTCTTCATGGTGTACTAACAAGGGATCTGTACATAATCTCACCAAATTTCTCACTTGGCCTGCGCTGACTTTGTCAGCTCTTTAGTAAATTACATGCAAGGGTAAAGAAGACAAACTTGCCTGCTGATAAACCACATCCTTTATTTTCTTTTTTTCCTGTGATGCATCAGATGACACCATCAGGCATAAAGCATCATACGCCTCATATAACAAATGTATAATTAAACACATAAGGCGAAAATAAATGAGCTCCCAAAAAAATGATCTTTTGTATCAGAAAGGGGAGAGATGTTTCGGAAGAGTGAACAAAGCTTTTCATCCTGCTGGGAAACACAACAGACAACTGCATCAGAAAAAATATGATTAGCAGGAGGATGTTAAGTTCTCAGCTGCTAACAGAAAGGTCAGCACTTAGAACCCACCAGCTGCTGCACAGGAGAAAGAAATGGCAGTTGGCGTCCATAATAATTACAGCCTTGGAAACCCTATGGTGGAGTTCTGCTGTGTCCTATAGCGTTGCTATGAGTATTATACATGAGGAGTCCCTAACTGGTGCAAGGAGTTAATGCTCTTGGTGGTTAACCAAAAGTTTGGAGGTTCGAGTACACTCAGAGGCATCTTGGAAGAAAGGCCTGGCAATCTACTTCTGAAAATCGGCCCTGGGAAACACTATGAAGCACAATTCTGACACACATGGGATCACCAGGAATTGGAATTGGCTCAATGGCAACTGGTTTATTATATTTGAGGTGCTTTTCTTATGACACCGCTTACGGCATGTATGATTATTTCCATTTTACAGTCAATGCTTAGCCCTGGGAAGTAACCAAAAAAGTCAGATGTCTGTTAATATCCAGTCTATTAAAATCCAGTTGTTTTTCTCTCTTTAAACTCAAGCACACAGCTACTCCTAGAATTTTTCTATATAAAATTACCATTAGAATTTTTATCTTTTCCAAAGCAAATGAAAGTTTTACATAGTGATTAACATACATTATTATTATTATGTTTTAGAAATCTTTGTCTTATAAATGTAACTTTTAGAAACCTTGCTTATTATAAACGAAACAGCATTTGTCTTATTTTCCTGATGTATTGATATTTAGTCTTATTTTGTAAATTCACTTTTCCTCAATCTAAAACAAGGTATATTTGATTGTAATAATTTTGAAGAGTTTACTAGTATTACTCTCTAGGTATAAATCTTTGCTATATTTTTTTTTCTTAAATATGTTTATCTATTTCTGCTATCACCTCCTTTTTAAGTATCTTGAGTTATATATATTACAAACTAACAAAAAGTTGAACCTACAGGAACATCAGATAAGGAAATGGGGGAGGTGAAAAGAAAGAAAGGAACCCAAAAACTAACATACATGTGGCACTCCTGCCATCTTGTGGGTTTTCGGTGTCATCCAAGGAGCTAATTTAACCTTTTTTTTTTTTTTTTTTTACCCCCCTCAGGGCTTTTTTTAAAGGAGTATTTTGGTACATTTTAGGATTGAAAGGGTCAACTACTCAAACGTATCGTACTCATTAAAAACAAAGTTAAAATTACAAAATGGAACTTATTCTTAAATGAGAAAAAAATATGTAACTATAGTTATAATCTATATCTACACTTTATCTACACTTATGCCTGTAAGTATGGTATAGCTTAGGGTTGCTATGAGCCAGAATCAACTCCATGGCAATTTTTTTTTTTTAATACCTATAATACCATAGCTCTAAGCATTATATTATTGTATAATGATAAATGGAGCCCTGGATGTGCAGTGGTTAAGAGCTCAGCTGCTAACCAAAAGATCAGCAGTTTCAATCCACCAGCTGCTCCTTGGAAACCCTATGGGGCTGTTCTACTCCGTCCTCCAGGATCCCTCTAAATCAGAATGAACTCGACAGCAAAGTCATTGCTGTTGTTGTTTTTTAAATAATTTTTATTGTGCTTTAAGTGAAAGTTTACAAATCAAGTCAGTCTGTCACATATAAGCTTATATACATCTTATTACATACTCTCATTTACTCTCCCCCTAATGAGTCCCACTCCCTCCTTCCAGTCTCTCCTTTCCTAACCATTTTGCCAGTTTCTAACCCTCTCTACCCTCCCATCTCCCCTCCAGACAGGAGATGCCAACACAGTCTCAAGTGTCCACCTGATACAAGTAGCTAACTCTTCATCAGCATCTCTCTCCTACACATTGTCCAGTCCCTTCCATGTCTGATGAGTTGTCTTTGGGAATGGTTCCTGTCCTGGGCCAACAGAAGGTTTGCAGACCATGGCTGCCGGGATTCTTCTAATCTCGGTCAGACCATTAAGTCTGGTCTTTTTGTGAGAATTTGGGGTCTGCATCCCACTAATCTCCTGCTCCCTCAGGGGTTCTCTGTCGTGCTCCCTGTCAGGGCAGTCATCGGTTGTGCCCAGGCACCATCTAGTTCTTCTGGTCTCAGGATGATGTAAGTCTCTAGTTCATGTGGCCCTTTCTGTCTCTTGGGCTCATAGTTATCGTGTGACCTTGGTGTTCTTCATTCTCCTTTGATCCAGGTGGGTTGAGACCAATTGATGCATCTTAGATGGCCGCTTGTTAGCATTTAAGACCCCAGATGCCACACTTCAAAGTGGGGTGCAGAATGTTTTCTTAATAGAATTTATTTTGCCAATTGACTTAGAAGTCCCCTTAAGCCATAGTCCCCAAACCCCTGCCCTTGCTCCGCTGACTTTCGAAGCACTCAGTTTATCCCGGAAACTTCTTTGCTTTTGGTCCAGTCCAGTTGAGCTGACCTTCCCTGTATTGAGTATTGTCCGTCCCTTCACCGGAAGTAGTTCTTATCTACTAACTAATCAGTAAATAACCCTCTCCCACGCTCCCTCCCTCCCCCTCTCATAACCACAAAAGAATGTGTTCTTCTCAGTTTATACTATTTCTGAACATCTTATAATAGTGGTTTTATACAATATTTGTCCTTTTACGTCTGACTAATTTCACTCAGCATAATGTCTTTCAGGTTCCTCCATGTTACGAAATGTTTCACAGATTCGTCACTGTTCTTTATCGATGCGTAGTATTGCATTGTGTGAATATACCATAATTTATTTAACCATTCGTCCGTTGATGGACACCTTGGTTGCTTCCAGCTTTTTGCTATTGTAAACAGAGCTGCAATAAACATGGGTGTGCATAGATCTGTTCCTGTAAAGGCTCTTATTTCTCTAGGGTATATTCCCAGGAGTGGGATTTCTGGGTTGTATGGTAGTTCTATTTCTAACTGTTTAAGATAACGCCAGATAGATTTCCAAAGTGGTTGTACCATTTTACATTCCCACCAGCAGTGTATAAGAGTTCCAATCTCTCCACAGCCTCTCCAACATTTATTATTTTGTGTTTTTTGGATTAATGCCAGCCTTGTTGGAGTGAGATGGAATCTCATCGTAGTTTTAATTTGCATTTGTCTAATGGCTAATGATCGAGAGCATTTTCTCATGTATCTGTCAGCTGCCTGAATATCTTCTTTAGTGAAATGTGTGTTCATATCCTTTGCCCACTTTTTGATTGGGTTCTTTGTCTTTATAACAGAATCATATAGATTTTAGAGATAAGGCGCTGATCAGAGATGTCATAGCTGAAAATTCTTTCCCAGGCTGTAGGTGGTCTTTTTACTCTTTTGGAGAAGTCTTTAGATGACCATAGGTGTTTGATTTTTAGGAGATCCCAGTTATCTGGTTTCTCTTCGTCATTTTTGGTAATGTTTTGTATTCTGTTTATGCCTTGTATTAAGGCTTCTAGGGTTGTCCCTATGTTTTCTTCCATGATCGTTATCGTTTTAGTCTTTATGTTTAGGTCTTTGATTCACTTGGAGTTAGTTTTTGTGCATGGTGTGAGGTATGGGTCCTGTTTCATTCTTTTGCAAATGGATATCCAGTTATGCCAGCACCATTTGTTAAAAAGACTATCTTTTCCCCAATTAACTGACACTGGGCCTTTGTCAAATATCAGCTGCTCATATGTGGATGGATTTATACCTGGGTTCTCAATTCTGTTCCATTGGTCTATGTGCCTGTTGTTGTACCAGTACCAGGCTCTTTTGACTACTGTAGCTGTATAATAGTTTCTAAAATCAGGTGGAGAGAGGTCTCCCACTTTCTTCTTCTTTTTCAGTATTGCTTTACTTATCTGGGGCTTCTTTCCCTCCCATATGAAGTTGGTGATTTGTTTCTCCATCACATTAAAAAATGTCATTGGAATTTGGGTTGGAAGTGCATCGTATGTATAGATGGCTTTTGGTAAAATAGACATTTTTACTATGTTAAGTCTTCCTATCCATGAGCAAGGTATGTTTTTCCACTTAAGTAGGTCCTTTTTGGTTTCTTGTAGTAGTACTTTGTAGTTTTCTTTGTATAGGTCTTTTACATCTTTGGTAAGGTTTATTCCTAAGTATTTTATCTTCTTGGGGGCTACTGTGAATGGTATTGATTTGGTGATTTCCTCTTCAATGTTCTTTTTGTTGATGTAGAGGAATCCAAGCGATTTTTGTATGTTTACCTTGTAACCTGAGACTCTGCCAAACTCTTCTATTAGTTTCAGTAGTTTTCTGGAGGATTCTTTAGGGTTTTCTGTGTATAAGATCATGTCATCTGCAAATAGAGATAATTTTACTTCTTCCTTTCCAATCCAGATGCCCTTTATTTCTTTGTCTAGCCTAATTGCTCTGGCTAGGACCTCTAGCACAATATTGAATAAGAGCGGTGATAAAGGGCATCCTTGTCTGGTTCCCATTCTCAAGGGAAATGCTTTCAGGCTCTCTCCATTTAGAATGATATTGACTGTTGCCTTTGTATAGATGCCCTTTATTATGTTGAGGAATTTTCCTTCAATTCCTATTTTGCAGACAGTTTTTGTCATAAATGGGTGTTGGACTTTGTCAAATCCCTTTTCTGCATCAATTGATAAGATCATGTGGTTTTTGTCTTTTGTTTTATTTATATGGTGGATGACATTAATGGTTTTTTCTAATATTAAACCAGCCTTGCATAGCTGGTATAAATCCCACTTGGTCGTGTTGGATTATTTTTTTTGATATGTTGTTGAATTCTATTGGCTAGAATTTTGTTGAGGATTTTTGCATCTGTGTTCATGAGGGATACAGGTCTGTAATTTTCTTTTTTTTGTGGTGTCTTTTTTGGGGGGGCTTTGGTATCAGGGATATACTGGCTTCATAGAATGAGTTAGTAGTATTCCATCCTTTTCTATGCTTTTAAAGACCTTTAGTAGTAGTGGTGTTAATTCTTCTCTGAAAGTTTGGTAGAACTCTGCAGTGAAGCCATCCGGGCCAGGGCTTTTTTTTTTGTTGGGAGTTTTTTGATTACCTTTTCAATCTCTTTTTTTGTTATGGGTCTATTTAGTTGTTCTACTTCTGATTGTGTTAATTTAGGTAGTGTTTTTCTAGGAATTCATCCATTTCTTTTAGGTTTGCAAATTTGTTAGAGTACAATTTTTCATAATAATCTGATATGATTCTTTTAATTTCAGTTGGGTCTGTTGTGATATGGCCCATCTCGTTTCTTATTCAGGTTATTTGTTTCCTTTCCTGTATTTCTTTAGTCAGTCTGGCCAATGGTTTATCAATTTTGTTAATTTTTTCAAAGAACCAGCTTTTGGCTTTGTTAATTCTTTCAATTGTTTTTCTGTTCTCTATTTCATTTAGTTCAGCTCTAATTTTTACTATTTGTTTTCTTCTGGTGCCTGATGGATTCTTTTGTTGCTCACTTTCTATTTGTTCAAGTTGTAGGGACAGTTCTCTGATTTTGGCTCTTTCTTCTTTATGTATGTGTGCAATTTATTGATGTAAATTGACCTCTGAGCACTGCTTTTGCTGTGTCCCAGAGGTTTTGATAGGAACTGTTTTCATTTTCTTTGCATTCTATGAATTTCTTTATTCCTTCTTTAATGTCTTCTATAACCCAGTGTTTTTTGAGCAGGGTATTGTTCAGTTTCCAAGTATTTAATTTCATTTCCTTGATTTTTCTGTTATTGATTTCCACTTTTATGGCCTTGTGGTGTGAGAAGATGCTTTGTAATATTTCGAAGTTTTGAATTCTGCAAAGGTTTGTTTTATGAGCTCGTGTGTGATCTATTCTAGAGAATGTTCCATGTGAACTAGAAAAAAAAGTATACTTTGCAGCTGTTGGCTGGAGTGTTCTGTATAAGTCTATGAGGTCAACTTGGTTGATTGTAGCAATTAGGTCTTCCGTGTCTCTACCGAGCTTCTTACTGGAAGTCCTATCCTTCTCCGAAAGTGGTGTGTTGAAGTCTCCTACTATAATTGTGGAGGTGTCTGTCTCACTTTTGAGTTCTGTTAAGGTTTGTTTTATGTATCTTGCAGCCCTGTCATTGAGTGCATAAATATTTAATATGGTTATATCTTCCTGGTCAATTGTCCCTTTTATCATTATGTAGTGTCCTTCTTTATCCTTTTTCGTGGATTTAACTTTAAAGTCTATTTTGTTGGAAATTGATATTGCTACTCCTGCTCTTTTTTGATTGTTGTTTGCTTGATATATTTTTTTCCATCCTTTGAGTTTTAATTTGTTTGTGTCTCTAAGTCTAAGGTGTGTCTCTTGTAGGCAGCGTATAGACAGATCGTGTTTCTTTATCCAGCCTGAGACTGTCTGTCTCTTTTTTGGTGGATTTAGTCCATTTACACTCAGCGTAATTATAGAGAAGTATGTGTTTAGTGCTATCATTTTGATGCCTTCTGTGTGTGTTGTTGACAATTTCATTTTTTCACTTACTTTTTTGTGCTGAGACATTTTTCTTTGTAAATTGTGTGTTCCTCATTTTCATAGTAGTTGAATTTATGTTTGCTGGGTCGTTATGTTTTTCTTGGTTTTTATTTTGAGTTATGGAATTGTTAGATCTCTTTGTGGTTACCTTAATATTTACCCCTATTTTTCTAAGGAAAAACCTAACTTGTATCGTCCTATATTGCCTTGTTTTCCTCTCCATATGGCAGTTCTATGCCTCCTGTATTTAGCCCCTCTTTTTGATTATTTTTATCTTTTCCATAATGACTTCAATGATTCCCTGTTTTGAACATTTTTTCTTTTTAAAATTAATCTTAATTTGTTTTGTGATTTCCCTATTTGAGTTGATATCAGGATGTTCTGTTCTGTGACCTTGTGTTGTGTTCTGATGCTATTGATTTTCTAACCAACTTCCTTTAGTATTTCTTGTAGCTTTGATTTGGTTTTAGCAAATTCTCTAAGCTTGTGTTTATCTGTAATGTTTTAATTTCACCTTCATATTTGAGAGAGAGTTTTGCTGGATATATGATCCTTGGCTGGCAGTTTTTCTCCTTCAGTGCTCTGTATATGTCATCCCATTGCCTTCTTGCCTGCATGGTTTCTGCTGAGTAGTCTGAACTTATTCTTATTGATCTCCTTTGTAGGAGACCTTTCTTTTCTCCCTGGCTGCTTTTAAAATTTTCTCTTTATCTTTGGTTTTGGCAAGTTTAATGATAATATGTCTTGGTGATTTTCTTTTTAGATCAATTTTATATGCAGTTCAATGAGCATCTTGGGTAGATATCCTTTTGTCTTTCATGATGTCGGGGAAGTTTTCTGCCAACAGATCTTCAACTATTCTCTCTGTATTTTCTGTTATCCCTCCCTGTTCTGGAACTCCAATCACAAGCAAGTTATTCTTCTTGATAGAGTCCCACATGATTCTTAGGGTTTCTTCATTTTTTTTAATTCTTTTATCTGATTTTTTTTCAGTTATATGGGTGTCAGTTCCCTTTTCCTCCAGATCCCCCACTCTGCATTCCAATTGCTCGATTCTGCTCCTCTGACTTACTATTGAGTTGTCTAATTCTGTAATTTTACTGTTAATCTTTTGGATTTCTGAATGCTGTCTCTCTATGGATTCTTGCAGCTTATTAATTTTTCCACTATGTTCTTGAATAATTTTTTTGATTTCTTCAGCTGCTTTATCAGTGTGTTCCTTGGCTTTTTTCGCAGATTGCCTTATTTCATTTTGAGGTCATCCCTGATGTCTTGAAGCATTCTGCAAATTAGTTTTTTATATTCTGCATCTGGCAATTTCAGGATTTTTCCTTCATTTGGGAAAGATTTTGATTCTTTAATTTGGGGAGTTGTAGAAGCAATCATGGTCTGCTTCTTTATGTGGTCTGATATCAGCTGCTGTCTCCAAGCCATCTATAAGATATTGTAATGATTTATTTTATATTTGCTCCCCTGTGCCCAGTCCGAAGCCTGCCGCCAAGGTTTTCTGACTGGGATGCTGGCTCCAGGCTCCGAAAACAGTCTCTGCTTCCCCATAGTTGCAAGTTCTCTCTTTAGCTCCCTCAGTGTGCAGCCTGCTTGTGCTGGCTGAGTCTGTGTCACTCAGATCAACTCTTTAGATCTGTGTTTGATGGTCAGGGTTCGTAGATTGTCATGTATGTGATCATTTCACTTGTTTTTCTGAGTCTTTGTTGCAAGAGGGATCTGAGGTAGCTTCTACCTGGTCAGCCATCTTGGCCCCGTGTTGTTGTTTCTAATAATAATAAATGCACAGGATCAAATGATAGCAATAGATGAAACATGGTAATATCCTCATTTTTGAAGCTTTAAATTATTTCTAAATAGTTAAACACACACACACTTACACACACACACATTCTCTCATCTTTTGAAAGACCCTGATTCAACAATGCCTTCCTCTCCCTTCTGCATCAGTCTTTCTCACTCCATAGAATCAGTTTAATAAGCCTCTCAGGACCCTGCCTCTCCCTCCAGCTATTGCCTAATTCTCCTTGCCCTTTGACATCAAAATTCCTCTAAAAAAGACTCTAAAATTCCTCTAAAAAAATTCCTCTAAAAAAGACTCAGCCTCCATTTATTTCCATTCATTCTATCTGAAATACTCAGTTTGTACATAAAAAGATTAGTAATTAAAGCTAAACTCCTAATCTTCCCTTCTAAATCTATTCTGCCAGCAGTCTTGCCATTTTATCAATGGGAACTCCATTATCCTATTCAGCCAGAACCCTTTGTATATATATTACACCTGTCTTTTTGGAATGTCCAATCCATCATCAAATCCTATTGGTTCTAAGATGAAAATATACCCAGGATTTGGATTTCTTGTCAACTTCTCCAAGTCAACCTTTCAGGTGAAACTACCAGTATCTTTCAGTTGGGTTATTTTAATAGTCCTCTAACTGGTCTTCCAATCTCTACTCTGAGTTCTGCAAAGTTTATTCCCAACACAGTATGCATAGGTACTACTTTAAATAGAAAGATTGGATTGCTGCTGTATTAAAAACCTTTTAATGACATCATTTTAGAAGTCCCAAAGTCCTTACAAAAGTCTGCAGAGCCCTTTACGATCTGTCTCCCAGCACTCTTCTCCCATACACCCCCCCACCATTACAGATCCTATGACTTAAACCATTGCCCCCTCTAGACTCCTCCAGCCTTACGGGCTGCCTCGTTGTTCTTCAAACATGCTAGGCATGCCCTCCTCAGGGCCTTTAGACTTAGTTTATCCTTCCTTAAATTCTATTTCCTTAAATATTTGCATTAATGCACTTTATTAAAGTCTGTATTCAAATGTCACCTGGGTATTGATCAATGCATTTAAATTCATAACCATTGTACCTTCCACTCCAAAGACTCCCTATACTGCTTGTTTTACTTTACTTTGTCTTGCTAATTTTCCATGGAAGGCTGCATATTTATTTATGTTTACTTATTTACTCTCTAGAATGTAAGATGCCTGTGGGCAAGGACTGTCTTTTTCTGTTAGGCTAGAACAGTGACTGGTTGCCTTTTCTGATGATTAAAATTGAAATAAGTAACTGTAGGTTTGTGACACAGATGAATAAATGGAGCTCTAGATGCTAAAAAAAAAACACCTCATATTATGACAAAGACACTTTTCTCACAATAAAATTAAAGAATCCAACCCACAAGTTTGCGTTGGGAAACTTAAGCAATTTTAAGCTGTTTTACAAAATACTGTAACTCTATATATCTAATGGGAGCCCTGGTGATTAAGTGATATGGCTGCTAACCAAAAGGTTGGTAGTTGAAATCACCAACAGCAATTTGAAACCCTACAGGGTAGTTCTATTCTGTCCTCCAGGGTCGCTATGGGTCGGAATCTACTGGACAGCAATGGGTTTGGTATTTCGGTTTATATATCTAGTAATCTTCCTTTATATTTCCCGTGGTCCTAAATAACCAACTTTGTACAGCATCTGCTCATTCATTCAGGATATATTTATTCAGAGAATACTTTGTGCTCATGAGGTAATTATAAATAAGCTTTACGATTATGGCTGAAAATACACTAGAATATAAAATAATTTAAATCGGTCAACTTTTTCACACACAAAAAAATATTTATCTTGAAGAGTTAATTTGCTGATGCCAAGTATTTCAAGGAAAATATACCAACCAATTATTCAATGGGCAGTAAAACAAAAGCTGTATCTCTGTGACATATCATACAAAGCCTGATTTACTGGTATTTTATAGTTAAATACAAAATTTTAATTTTTTTATTTGGAATCTGCATTAATGTATCTACAACATATCAGAAAGTAAAATAATAAATGTAAGTGGAGAATGTGTTAGTACACTATTTGAATGATATTTGGGTAGATTTAGAGCCATTTGATTAACTGCTGAGAGATTACAAATGAATTTATGTGATGTATATATTATATATGTGGGTGGGTATATAAGTGTATATATATGCATATATATACATATATATATACGCCCACCAAAACCAAACCCACTGCTTTCGAGTCAATTCCGACTCATAGTGGCCCTATAGGACAGAGTAGAACTACCTTGTAGAGTTTCCAAGGAGTGCCTGGTAGATTCGAACTGCCAACCTTTTGGTTAGCAGCCGTAGCACTTAACCTCTATGCCACCAGAGTTTATATATATAATCTTTTTTCCACTTCCCTAGGTATCTAATTTTGCAGACTATAAAAATACATCCATAAATGTTTGCATCAGTACTGTAAGTATTTATTTAAGTAGCGGAATTAAATAAAAACATTTTCAGGTACTATGCTACATGTACATATTATTCTTGACAAATAAAACAATGTTTTTAAATGATTATATCTTAGTTAAGCCTAAATTGGCAATTACAATAGTGAATTCTAGGTGAAAAATGTGTTTTCAGGAAGTTATTCTCTATTTGACTATTTGTTATTCACTGAAGATAATTTAATAAAGATGATTTTTACATTTTTCTAAAATTAATACAGATGATCTTTATTCATAGACATGAAATGAAATCATCTATCCCATGTTCTTTAATCTCTATATTGAAATCTAACCCAAACCCAATGATAGGAACTGTTGAATTATATGTAGCTATGTTGAAGTCCCAAAGTTTTTTTTTGTCAAGTCCCTTCACCTTTTAAACTTTTCTCCATTATTGAATGTAGTAAATTTTTCAAACCTATTTTCGTCAATTTGTTGGTGATTGCTTGGCAAAAAGCATAAAGTTACATGGAGTATGTAATGAAATTCCATTGAGAACTGGCAAATTGAGCAAGTTCAGACACTGTTTTACTTAAATTCAATATAAACTACATTGCAATTTTTTTTTAAATTTTCATTTATATGTTTCTCCATGAACCTAACCTTCTAGCTTTATAATCTTCTCTTCCCTTTATATTGCATCCATTATCATTCGACTATTTGATTTCCATGGTCAAATACTCTGAAGTGAACGCTTTCTTCATATTTCATAATGTGATATTGTACCAGTTCATTCACAACCCGAAATTAGATTTTCCATTTTGATTCTATAACATTGTAAATGCCTAGATAATTTCCCATCTATTATTATTTCTTATTCCCTTAAGGTATTAATCATTTCCAAATATCCACTCATCCCAGCTTTCTCAGTTGAATTTTTATTGTGATTTATTTTATTAGCTTGCTACTGGCCTTAAATTAATGTTATATTGCTTTCACAGAAGGGAAAAGGAGGAACAATGGTACAGCTCCTGCAATAAGTAAAGTTAGTTTGTTACTGATGTCGACAGAGAAGAAACACACAAGAAAAAAAAAGCTATTTATTTTTATGGTATCATATTTAGACCCTAACGTGAGACCATTCACTAACATAACTTACCACCTTGGAGGTCAGACTTCTGAAGTTTTCTCTATTTTTGTCACTTGCAAATATGAAGTAGAGGGAAAACTGTGCAAGGCTTTTAAATGAACAAAATAAATAACAAAAAGATGAATTGTTATTCTCTTTACTTCACACATGTAAGTTATTTGTCTTTCATGTCTTAGAGTGACTTTAAAGCTCTGTAAGTTGTCGAACACTGAGAACATGGAAGGAGTTTTGATCACAGAGATGCTAAGTAGTTGTGTCCAGTGGAATGCAATTGATTGCTGTCTTGTGTATAGATCAGTTTTTACATCTATTTATAAATTCATTTCAGCATTCCCTCTTAGTTACCTAGTGCTGCTATAACAGAAATATTACAAGTGGATGGCTCCAAAAATGAGACTTCTATTCTCTCACAGTCCAGGAGGCCAGAAGTCCAAACCCAGAGCATCAGCTCCAAGGAAAGACCCTCTCTCTCCTTCAGCTCTGGTGGAAGGTCCCTATCATCAATCTCCCCAGGAACAGAAGCTTCGCAGTGCAGAGACCCTTGGTCCAAATGATGCACTATTCTTCTGGCTCTTGTTTCTTAGTGGTATGAGGCTCCCATGTCTCTCAGGTTGATTCTCTTTTTTATATCTCAAAAGAGATTGGCTTGAAACACAATCTAATCTTGTAGGTTGAATCCTGACTCATTAACATAACTGCCACTAATCCCACCTCATTAACCTCATAGAGCTAGGATTTACAACACACAGGAAAATCACATCAGATCACAAAATGGTAGACAATCACACAATACTGGGAATCATGGCCCAGCAAAGTTGACACACATTTTTGGGGGACAAAGTTAAATTCGTGACATCCTCATTGCATGCAAACATGTGAATATTTGAATTTTTTCATTGAACCAGGAACATCTTGTTTCTTCATTAACTCATAAGATAAATAACATCACTGCTGTGTGTTCATTTTATATTTGTAAATTATCATTTAGAAGTCTATAACACTGTCTTATGTTAAACTAAGTTATTTTTACCTAAGAAAACATATTATCAAGGGAGCATTCACAATCTTCTTCATAACTCGGATATTAGAGTTATCCTTCTCCTTGTGGGCTCTGACCTGTGCCAAAAGGTAAGATCTCAAACCTATCACCATTGCAGAAAAAAACTACAATCATTTTCAGTCTTGCGAGTTTGTGTGTGCCTCGATGTTATTGAAAAATTATTAGGAGAAATGAAAGAGTATTTTATAACAATATCCTAATTATACAATCTCATCAAATCCAAGTTGATCTTTCTGTCCTCTCAAAAATCCCTGTTGAAATCCTGCCAACAAGGCGTCATCTTTCCTTTTGGACTCCCAGCACAAAGCAATTAGCCTGCCCAAGATTTTCCTCATCCAATTCACCTCTATGTACCAGCTTTTATGATGTAAGTCCCTTGTTGAGCCAGAAACTTTGGAGCCATTCCAGTCTCCTGACTCTGGAGACTTTCCAGCCATTGATAGTCTATGTTAACATCTTCCAGAGAAGATGCTATTTTCCTCATAGTGTTAGAAACCACTAGAATTATGTTTGCAGTAATTAGCTTTAGGCAGATTCCTCCTTAGTTTTCATGCCATTTGCTCCTTTATTTCCATTATTAGTATTTATTGCAGAAGCTACACAAATACATGTTATTCAGCCAGGATTGAGGAAATGACTTCTCAGTGCAACGGAATGGTGATCAGACCTGATATTTAACATTATTATTTGTCATAAGGATATTTACAGAGACTCTTTTTAAAGAGCTCAATAAAATATTTAAAAAATGTCATCAAGAAACCATCGTGTTCTCTCTCCTTTGCTCTACTGTTGCCCCAACTTGATTAAATTTCAGAGACTTATCAATTCTGGCTTTCAAACATCTCAGAAAGGCTACTACTTCTCTCCATCCTTTTGCCACTAAACTAAACCAGACTACCTGGATTTTGCCCCTTGGTCTCCTGTAACTACTTTTCTCTTTAGTCTTCAGCTCCTCTTATAGACGGTTTTCCAAGATTCACTCTTCAAAGACGCCTAATTCAAACTCTTATATGTGACATTTAAGGCCTTTTTTTTTTCCCCCTGAACACTAAATAATAAATCCACCTTTGCTCTCTTCACCAATCCCTTCTTTATGTTGTGGCCAAAATAATCTTCTGTTAATTATTTCAATGTACCAAGCACTCTGGTCCCTCAGCTTTCCAATGTGCTCTTTACTCCACTTGAAAGACTCTTTGTTTCCTTCTTGCTTGTCTTACCTTATGTTTGCCTTCAGGACTCAGCTCAAATGTTACTTCTTCAGGGAATACATCCCCCAGCTACCACCATAGTCCTTTAAGGAATTTTTTTCTGAATACTTTCTGTAGCACTTTTCACTATAAATCATCGATTTAATTCTCTATCTTGTTTGCTCCAATGCAACTTCTGAGAGAAGGAAACATGCCTACTTTTCCCATGATTGCATCCATGACAACTAGTACAGTGTCTGCCATAGCATAGCATTAAAAAAGATGCTGTATCAATCAATAGATATAATCCTAGGTTATGAATAAAATTTCACAAAAGTGAACATACTGCGAGTAAAGAAACATAAGGAAAAGCATTCTGCCTCACAAGTATTCAAACATGCAAATTAACACAAATTACCATTTTTCCAGTTTCAGTATTAGAATTGAATGGAAATATAGCTGCTGTCAAACTCACTCAAGACAGGTAAATTAATACAATCATTTTCTAAATTTATTTTTATATAGACATAACTTTTTATAAAGTTTGACCTAGTAAACCCACTTTTGAAAGTACAATCCAACAATCGAAACAGAATTTTCCTTATGTAGCCAGGTGCAGCAGTGTTACGTATAACGATGAAGAATTTGAAGCAACCTAGAGGTTTAACAATAAGAGTATGTTGAAATAATGTTACATGTTTAACTCTGCAATGGACTATCCTACATTCTCAATAATGAAAATCATGAGGATTATGCACCATCACAGAAAATTGTCCTAAAGCGTGTTCTGTGGATGTTGACATATAGAACAGCACGATTAAAACTCCATGAACACTATTACATGGGTATAAGAAAAGGTTTCTAACAGTATGCACAAAAATCAAGAGTAATTGTTTGATATGGGTGCTAGGATCATTGATAGCTTCTGTCTCCATTTCCAAAATGTCCTGTTTTATTCCTATCTTGTTTTTACATTCCTTCAATTCTTGACCAAAATGATTGTTTTATTTAAAAACCAAGATCTACCTAACACTCTATGAATTTATTCTAAATTTTTAAAAGTTATTTTTATTTATATGAATTTTATTCATCAAGAACAATTTTCATCTTTATGGAAATATCTTTATTTCAAATCTTTAAAGCATACTTACTTGGTTGATATGGAAAGCAAATCTGAGCTTTTTTAAACACCTGTCTCCTATCCAATTGTCTTATTTCCTTTATAACTGATTAGGTTGTATGGGTATGATGTGGTCCATCACTGCTGCCAATGTGCCCGCCAGTTTTTTGAGCACTCCTGAGTCAACTCACCCTGGGCCACTTTCAGATCAACCTGGTGAGGGCACAAAGCCTACTATAAAGTTGTGTTCACACACTAACTAACGTATGTGATGCCAATTTTAGTGTATGATTCATTCATCTCCACCTTCTGTATTTTCTTATCTTATTGCTTTGCTTATTTCTCTCTTACCTGCTGTGTGAGTTGGATACTCCAATAAGCAGATGTTGAAATAAAGATAGAGATAACTCCTGTGTAGCTAAAAGGATCATAAAGCACTACTGGCCAGAGAAAGGCATCAGTACACAGTGAAGATCAGAAATCTGTGAAAGGAAAGGGAAATGAAGTACACTTATACAGAGAGAGGCTCAGACTATGATGCAGACGTGAGAAAGTATCAGGCAACTAAGTGAAGAGTTACAGAACAAAGATCGCCCATCAAATGAGTCCTGTACTGAGTAAAAATGGCAAGAACCTAGTACATACCCAGCTCTTGGTTTGGGCTGCTGAGATGAAGTGTGATCTTGTCTTGAAAGCTGAAGCAGATCTCCATGTTGCTAATCATTGGAGGTTTCTAACAGCCATTCTGAAATTGAAGAGCATGAGGTAGGGATAAATCTTTGTTTTTGCAAACCAATTAATTACTTTAGAGTTGTTTGCTAAAAATGAATAACCTAGCCTAAGATGACTAATATACTTTGCTTTTCCTGTTCAACTTTGAGGTGTGAGGGGGAAGAGCAGAATGATGTTGTCTGGGTGGGTGTCCATGGGCTAATTACTTACATCAATGTGCCTCACCTATATAATTAAAAATAAAAACAAAACAAAAAAAAAAAACCATTACCCCCAATTCTGACTCATAACGACCCTATATGACAGAGTAAAACTGCCCCATAGGGTTTCCAAGGAGCACCTGGTGGATATGAACTGCTGACCTTTTGGTTAGCAGCCAAACTCTTTCCCACCACACTACCAAACCCATTGCCTTCAAGTTGATTCTGACTCATAGAGACCCTATAGGATAGGGTAGAACAGCACTATAGAGTTTCCAAGGAGGGCCTGGTAGATTCAAACTGCTGACCTTTTGGTTAGCAGCTGTAGCACTTAACCACTGCACCACCAGGGTTTTGTTTTATACGGCTATAGTTTTATATAAAACTATGTAAAGCACTGAAAAGAGTATCTGGAAATAATGAAAGCCTAATTAGCTGCCATTTCTGCTGCTACTACTACTGGCCTATTAGGTATATTGGTTCAGTACCAATTCTACCACTTATTCGATTTGACATAATGAACTTGGCTTGGCTCTTTGACTCTGGTTTCTGAAAATAACCCAAGCAATGGAGATGCCTTTGTTTCCCAAAATAGCTGAGCAAGTAGAGGCTACACAGGCCCTATGCCTGGTGAATTAACCTCAAGATGGGAGGGGCGCATGATGTAGTCATGCATAATCATTGATTTGATTGTCATAACTGCACATGTATGCCCAAGTCTTGCCTATTCATTGAGGTTCCAATGACTAGGGACCCAGGGCCTGGGAGTCCTCCCTTTTGGGGCTTCCTGGATCATGAGAACAACCATGCACAGGAGAAGGATCAGCATGTCCATAGCAATAGAAGCCCCTGCCTGGAAATTTCCCAGACTTGGCCTCATGTGTCTCTATGCTTGTATCTTTTCTGTTTATAATAAATGGGTAGCTGTAAGTACACATATAATAGTCTTTACAAATTTTTGTGAGCCATTTTAGAGAACTAACAAACCCACAGGGGCAATGTCAAGAGAGGCTGGCAGTACAGTCAATTTGTTAGACCCAGCTCTTGGTGGCTGGATGATAGAGAAAGGCTGCACAAGCAGTCAATGTAGAAGCATAGAGTCCTTCTAGCTTGTGACCTAGTCCCCTAAACGGACTAGAGAGAGAGAGAGACCCATTGGTCTTTCATACAGGGAGTGGTGCTGACTTCTGAGCCTATGGCTCTTCCCTGATGACCTGGTCACAGGTGGTTAGGGATGTTTTGATCCAACTCAGGTTAGCCGGGGATGAGATTTGATCTATCTTTGGGTGGTTAGGGTAACAGAGAGAAACTGCCAAGGAAGTGGCTGCCAATGAGGATGAGAAATGTGGGAAGGTGAGGCCTGGATCTACTTCCAGCTGAGAAATGGATTCATGCTAGTCCTTGCCACACAGTTACTGATAAAAGTACGGTTTGCCCATCTTTCCCTTTTTATAACATAACAGTAAATTTATGATATGGAAGGGTTTCTTTAAACAATATTAACCTCTTTTTTTTTTTCACATAAATTACTTTAAACAAGCACCTATTTTTTCACATTTGTAAAGTGTTAATCAGGGTATCAAACTCCTACAATGCCCATCTGGGATAACTTCCCAAATATCTTTGATGGGTTAGTGACTTCCTTTTCAGAATGACCACTAATAGTTCATGTCTAGTAATTCATTTACCTTTTTTTTTTTTTTTCCTTGCCCTTTTGCATAAGCAAAGGTGATGAAAATAAAATCAAAACTTTCCATCCATCTCTTTGGGTATTCCAAAATTATACTTTCATATATTTTAAAGTATTCTTCCCTTTAAATAGAACCATAAATAAATAATTTTAAGTTTTGTCAGAGAAATATAATTAAAAACAAATTCTGCCTACCCAGAAAATCTCCCCACGAAAGGAAAAGAAAAAAAAAAAAGCTTTATTATTGAATAAACATTAAACAAGAATGTGATGTGCATCACAGGAAATCTGCTAAAGATATTGTAAAAACAGAGAGAAATATGACCCTTTTATACACCCAAGTAGATAAAACCCAGTTGCCATCAAGCTGATTGATTCAGACCCATGGAGACTCTATGTGTGTCAGAGGAGAACGGTGTTCCATAGGGTTTTCAGGGACTGATTTTTCTGACGTA
Organism: Elephas maximus indicus; assembly: GCF_024166365.1. Lineage (NCBI taxonomy): Eukaryota > Metazoa > Chordata > Mammalia > Proboscidea > Elephantidae > Elephas > Elephas maximus. The sequence continues at coordinate 37,740,465 of NC_064836.1, read as the reverse complement.
GATTGCTAGGCCTTTCTTCTGAGGTGCCTCTGGGTGGGCTTGAACCCCTAACCTTTCAGTCAGCAGTCCTGTGCATTAACAATTTGCACCAACCATGGACTTCTGTCAAATAGATGCAACAACATGTTCTCAAGATAAAAGGTAATTAGTTTTGGTGGTAATCTAAGATACATCTATTGGTTCCATCCCATCTGGATGTAGGGGACTGACAAACACATTTATGACCATATCTAGGATGAATTTCCTTTTCAGGTATTTAGCTTGTCTAGTTTACTATGATTTTCATTGTTTCCTAACTATATACTTGAATTTTTATTTCAAATGCTTATTTATTTGTTAAGTTACTCTTCCTGTTTTAAAAATGTATAATTGAACCACCTCTATGGATTGAATTGTGTCCCCCCAAAATGTGTATGAGGTAGGATTAGTGGCAGTTATGTTAATGAGGTAGAACTCAATCTACAAGATTAGCCCAAAGGGCAAAAGGATCACATGAACCAGAGATTCTACCAGCCTGAGCCCAGAAGAACTAGATGGTGCCCAGCTACCACCAATAACCACTCTGACAGGAATCACAACATAGAGTTCCAGACAGAGCAGAAGAAAAATGTAGAACAGAATTCAAATTAATTTTAAAAAGGCCAGATTTACTAGTCTGACAGAGGCTGGAGGATCTTTTGAGACTGTGTCCCCCAGACACTCTGCTAACCCAAAAGAGAAACCATTCCTGAAGCCCACTTTTCAGACAAAGATTAGACAGGTTTTTTTTTTTTTTTAATTAAAAAAAACAAAAAACAAAAAACTTGAGGAATGTGCTTGTTAGTTCAATCAAATATACGAGAACAAATGGGAAATTCCTGTTTTGAATGAATGAGAAATAAACTTGAAATGTAAACTTTCACCTAAAGCACAATTAAAAAAAAAAAAAAAAAAGACTAGTCCTCAAGTAAGAGGACTTGACAGAACCATTTGTCACAGATAATCAAAAAACCAAACCCACTGCCGTCGAGTCGATTCTGACTCATAGCGACCCTATAGGACAGAGTATAACTGCCCCATAGTGTTTCTAAGGAGCGCCTGGCAGATTCAAACTGCTGACCTCTTGGTTAGCAGCCATAGTACTTAACCACTATGCCACCAGGGTTTCCCTTGTCACAGATAGTAATCTCAAATTCACCTGGTAATCAAGGTAGACATCTGTCATGCATTGAGTCGTGTCCCCTAAATAGGTGTCAACATAGCTAGTCCATGATTCCCAGCATTATGTGATTGTCCACCATTTTGTCATCTGATATGATTTTCCTATGTGTTGTAAATCCTACCTCTATGATGTTAATAAGGCAAGATTAGTGGCAGTTATGTTAATGAGGCAGGGCTCAATCTACAAGATTAGGTTGTTTTAAGTCAATCTCTTTTGAGATATAAAAGACAGAAGCAAGCAGAGAGACATGGGGACCTAATACCATCAAGAAAGCTACTACATTTCAAAGAGATGGCTTCTGGGCCTTGAGAAAAACATCTTGAGTTGTAAAACTGGCAATAAACTTACTTAGTTTTTAATAAATTTTACAAACATCTCAAAGGAGCAGAAAAAGAGCACTTACTAAAGTAAATGCCCTAAGAAAAGGAAAAGAGACAGTCTGGGCTCAGTGGAGGTCCCTGGGTGCCACAAATGGTATGAGCTAGACTGTTAACCTAAAGATTGGTGGTGTGAACCCACTCAAAGGTACTGCATAAGACAGACCTAGAGATCTGCTCTTGTTAAGATTAACCCACAAAAAATCCTATAGGGCAGTAACATGTGGGGTTACAATGAGTTGGAACTGACTTGATGGCAACCAACAACAAAGTGGTGGTGAGTGTCTCTGTCTCATTTTTGCACCAGTGAAATTTTTTTTTTTTAATTTCTATTCGCGTTTACAGCATCAGCATTTGTGCTGTAAAGAACATACATTCAAGTGTTGTGAATGTGAATTGGTCATAAGTTATGGAGCCTCAAGGAAAACTTTTTGGAAGCTATTCTTCCTACTGTCATGTTATCAAGCATGGAGGATAATGTTCTTTCTCTTTTTACTACCAAGGATAATTAAACAAAAAGGCAGCCCTTTTTTTCCCTTAGAAATTCTATGACTTTTGTTTCTTTAATTTCTCGACGTCTCTCTATTCTTCCCACGCAGAACATCTTTTATCATTTTTGTATTATCTTGACTTTTATTGCAACCCACTTTCCTGAATTCTGTAAGCAGATTAAACATGGTTTAAGTTTCCAGAAACAAATAAATTAAAACAAAGCCATATTTTTTCACAAATGCCACATTTGTCACTAAAAAAAGGGAGAACCTCTTTCTAAAAACAGAGACTGTTTTTAAGTTAGATTTTATAGTGGGCTTTTTATATACTACATATTTTTCCATTATTTCTTCACTTTCTGGCTTCCCATGACACCAATTTCTCTCTCCCAATTCAGTCCATCCTTTATGTAATGCCAAAGTTTACTAAATAAAAATTAAATTTGATTATTTCATTTTTCAGAGTGCAAACTCCATAGACCCTTCAGTATCAATACAATAAAAGTGAAATTGCTTAGCATGGTCTATTACTCAGAATCTTCCTTCTTGAGTTCTACTTTCCCACCGTTTCTTCACAGTCTCCTCCTAGATACATAAATATGAAACGGGCATTCTCCAAAATTCTGATGCCTCTGTCTACATTTTTTGCAGGCCCTGGGCCGTGCAAATGGTTAACTTGTTCAACTGCCAAACAAATGGTTGGACGTTTGAGTCCAATCAGAGGTCCTTTCCAGTGTGTCTTTTGATTTCTTGACTCCTACTTCTATCGCTGTTGATTGTGGATCCAAGTAAAATGAAATCCTTGACAACTTCAATCTTTTCTCCGTTTATCATGATGTTGCTCACTGGTCCAGTTGTGAGGATTTTTGTTTTCTTCATGTTGAGGTGCAATCCATATTGAAGGCTGTGGGCTTTGGTCTTCATTACTAAGTGCTTCAAGTCCTCTTTATTTTTAGCAAGCAAAGTTGTGTCATCTGCATAACGCAGGCTGTCAATTTTTTTTTTTTTTAGCACAAGCTTAGTGTCTTAAAATAACACTAATTTATTATTTTATAATTTTGGGGGTCAGAAGTCCTAAAATAAATATGGGCAGAGTTTAATTTTTTCAGAATGTTCTGGAGGAGAATTTATTTCCTTGCCGTTTCCAGCTTCTACAGGTTGCCTACATTCTTTGGCTAATGACCCCTTCCTCCATCTTCAAAGTCAACAGAGTAACATTTTAAAGTCTGCCTCTCTTTCTCTTTCTTTGACCTCTGTTTCTGTCCTCAAATATCCTTCTGACCCTGGCCATCCCATCTTCCATTTATAAGGATGCTTATAGTTACACTGGACCCATCCAGATAATCCAGAATACTCTTACAATGTCAAAATCCTCAACGTAATAATATCTGCAAAGTTCCTTTTACCATGCAAGGTAACATATTCACATGTTCTGGAGATTAGGATATCTTTGTGGAGGGTGGGGAGCATGAGCATTATTTTGTCTATCATACTGATAAGAACAGAGCTGTGGCTTAATTATAAGTAAGCTATTATTTTTTCCAGGGAAACCCCAGTGGCAAAGTGGTTAAGAACTACGGCTGCTAACCAAAAGGCACACAGCTCAAGTCCACCAGGCACTCCTTGGAAACCATATGGGGCAGTTCTTCTCTGTCCTATAGGGCCACTATGAGTTGGAATCAACTCGACAGCAATGGGTTTTTTCAGTTAGGCTGAGGTGGTTGGAAACAGCAATCAAGCCTGGGTTGATAAGAAGTTGTACTGTGAACAAATGCTGTGATCTGAACTAATGCAGAATCGGGAGGCTATGTTGGAGAGGGCACCAGGGTTCACTAACTGTGGTGAACCAAGAAGGGTCAGGTTAAGGTCACTCTTCCGGCATATCTTGGAATGTTTCTGCTACAAATCACTTAAACGGACTCCAGCTATGCCCCAGTCTACTAAAAGAGATGCCATAGCTGTGTGTAAAGATTTGTTACCATTTTTTCCAGGTATTTCTGGATATTCTCTTGTCAGAGTGGCAATGGGATTTAAGACCTTTTCCTTCAAGCCTTGGAGCCCTGGTGGCCCGGTGGTTAAGAGCTCAGCTACTAACCAAAAGGTTGGGAGTTTGATTTCACCAGTCACTCCTTAGAAGCCCTATGGGGCAGTACTACTCTGTCTTATAGGGTTGCTGTGACTTAAAATCCACTCAATGGCAATGGGTTTGTTTGGTTTTGACCTCCAAGCCTCAAGTAGAGAATAAGTACATCAAATGTTTAGGGTGTGTTTGTTTATTTATTTATTTAATATTATTCTCCTCAGTCTCAACCCTTGCTCGTATCTGGGAACAGAATTCTGAAAGCTTGATTTTGGCAAAACCTGGACAACTGATAGGACTCATAACTGACCTGCCTGTCACTGATATATCCATTACATCATATGTACATCTAACTGTTTAAACTTCCTAGATAAAGTATTTAATATCACTTTACTTAATAATCTTCTAGGATCCCTACAGCCAGCAAATAAAATCTAAATTTCCTGTCATTGGCTTCCACACTGGGATATGCCCTCAAAACTGACTTCCTATTTCCCTCTCCTTAAGGCATATATCAGGGCATTTAAACATTCTGCTATTCATTTAGTTCATATTTTCAAAGCACAATTTGAAAACTGTATAAAATCAATAGTATGATACAAGAGACAGTACCTTGAACTCCAGTCTCCTCATAAAGCATATGCTATTTTTTTTTATTTTAATGAAGGTTGAAAGACAATCATATATTACATAACTGAAAATGTTACAGTGGCCATATCATGCCCAGGCTGTGGAAATTGGGAACACACCTTGATAAGTCCGTGTATATAAACCTTCATCTTTGACTCCCTCATTCCATGCAAAACTGTGTTTCTTGGCATAGTAAACTGAAAAATGCCTTCTGATTCCCAAATAGGGGCTAATTTGCTCCTCGGGTGCATTTCAAGTATGTTGAAAATGTGTATATTCATATTTTACATCTTCTTATACAAAATGTGTATATTCATATTCTACATCTTCTTATTCCTACAAATAATCAAACTTCCTGAATATTTCCAGCATTTCTAAAGGTGAAGAGACGCTGGGACCTTCTCTTATAAATCTCCCAAGTGATAGCTACCATCTCTGAGATCAAATCCTTTGCCTTTTCACTGTAAACCCTTCACATACTCAATAGATAAATAAATAAATAATGGGTTTATTTTTCCCCTCACACTGCTCGCAGCTTATTGCACAAATTACCAACACGTCCTTATCTCTACTCTCTGGTATAACAAGAATTGAACCTGAGAGAATACCGTAGATGTTTAGTTGCTCAGGCTATTCATCAAAATGCCTGCCTGGAAAAAAAAGAAACTCACCACTGTGAGAAATAGTGCTTCAGTTTTTCAGACCTCTATCAGGAGAAAATACCCAGGGTTCACAAAATTCAAGTAATGTAAATTAGCAATTTCTCCAGCACCTCTTGTTCTACTATAATAAGTACTCAAGGGAGTTCATAAGTGTCCTTGGAAAATAAATGGGAGGCTGGTGGCTTGCACACAAAATCTCCTGTGACTTACTTAGGAAATGGCATTTAGTTAAAAAATAGCATTCAGTGGCTGGACTCAGGGAGGCATTTATTCTCAACTAATTTAAAATACTTATTTAAATCTGAGGTAAATATATTATGCAGGTAATTCAAAATGTTTAAGCTCCTCTCTTTAATGTAGTAAGTCACTTATAGATACATTAAAACAAAGTAGCATGCCTTCTTTAAGTCTATAAAACAGAGCAAGGAAGGAGGGAAGAAGAGAAACATGGATTGACATGTTGAAGACATCTTAAAAGATGTGCTAATTGTAAATGTCTTGCTTTGTTAATCATACAGCAAGTAAATTATCAGTTATATGAGTCTTTTTTTTTTCCTGTGAAATCTGTATAATAAATGATTTTATGTGTATTGATCACATTCAAGAAGAAGCTGCTAAAATCATTCTTTCTGTTTGTTATTTCCCATATGTCTAAGAAAATTGAGAGTTGATCAGAGGTTAAATAAAAACTTTCCAGTTCAAAGACCTTGGCTTTAAAATCCATTATAAATATTCTCTTGTTGCAGAGAAACAGAAATAGTTGGTAAATTAATACTGGTCTAGATAATTTCAGTAATAGGTCCCTCGTAATCTGCCTAAAGGCAATATCTTCATGACTTTCCCAAAATTCTCACAATGGGAAAGAAAAAAGGTACTTTATTGATAAAACTTTTCTATCGAAGAATCCCAAGCTCCGCTGCCTTTATAGGAAGGGTATTGTAAATATGATACAGGGTACATTGCTTATTTGAAAACTGACTTGAGAAAACAAATATTTTCTTAATAACAGACATACACAATCCACACTACTTTAAATATTTGTAAATTGTGTTAGCCAGGAAAGAACAAAAAAATGTACTACATTTTAAAACTCAAAAAAATGAACTAGAAAAAGTACAGGTAGTCCGTGGCTTACAAAGCATTGGAGTTAACACAGAAACACAATTATGATCGTCTTTTTTAATTTTTTGTACATCTTATCGTTAGTGTGGCTGTTAAGGCTTTGTGTCAGCTTGGCTGGGCCATGATGCTCAGTGGTTGGGCAGTTATGATGCAGTTTCACAGGTAAATAAAGATGTAATCATCTCCCTAATGAGGTCTGATATAATGTAATCACCTCCATGATGAGATCTGCCCTGAGCAGCCAATCAGGAAAGGGAGCTTCCTTGGCTGTGTGGACTGCATTCAACACATGTGAACTTCTCGGCAAAGCTTGCTGGCTTTTGCATTCTCTGGATGCTGCATCTGACTTTGGTTCTTGGGACATGAGTTAGCAGCTTACCAGCCGACATTGGGATTCTTTGGCCTCCGTTACCTGTGAGACAGTGGCTTGCTGTCCGACCCACCGATTTTGGGTTCACCAGGCACCCCTTGTAACTACATGAGTCAGGAGATGCCTCCAGCCCTGATCCACAGACTTGAGGCTTTCCAGCTTCTTCAACAACATGAGCCATTTCCTTGTTCTAAATCTCTCTCTTTCTGAGTATATATATATATATATATATATATATATATATATATATGTATGTGTCTAAATCTATATACTTCACTGCTTTTGCTTCTTTAGAGAACCCAGCCTAAGACAATTAGTAGTTGCAATTTGCCCATGTCATCATACCTGTAAGTTTAGATGTAATGTTTCCAACACCCCAAAACAAAGATCATATTTATAAAGATACTGATAAAAAAAAGTCAGTAATAAAACTAAAAAAAGAAAAATAAGGTATTTAACTTATGTCACAACCAACTTACTATGACATCAGAATGGAACCCCGTCCTAAATCGAAGACTATCTGTACTTAATAATGGAGGGAATTTTAAGTATTTCACATAAAACAGATGTCATTCGATAAAGTTTTCTCAGATAATTGGGTGACTTCCAAAGTGAATACGTTGCTACTTCTCACTTCTGTGAATAATAAATCAAATTATAAAAAGTAAGAAAGAAAGAAGCATATGTATGTTTCTTAATCAGGGCAATAGTATCTTTATGTATCTCACACATTCTGTTTTTTTTTTTTTAATGTTTTATCATTAAGCTGTTTACATTTTATATTTTTAGACTTGATACTTTGAATCCAAAATGCATTTCATCATATATATATGTATTTTACTTCTTCTGCTGAAGAAAAAAAAAAAAAAAGAAGAAGAAGAAGTCCAAGACTGCCAGTGATTCTCTGTTTAAAATGCAGAGAGGTTTCCAAACAGGAGCCAGGAAGACATACTACCCTATGATACTAACTAGAATATTTTTTTCTGAAGCTGCAACAATGTTGAGAAAGCAAGAAAATTAGGATTAGTTTTATGAAGATACTAAAGGATCCCCTAATTTTATGCCTTTGGCCAAGTGTTGTTGGATGGTCTGATGAGAGAAACTCCAACTACTTCGAGTCCTTAGGTGTCCCCCTCCCCCCATAGGACAGAGTAGAACTGCCCCATAGGGTTTTCTAGGAGTGGCTGGTGAATTTGAACGCCAACCTTTTGATTAGCAGCTGAATGCTTACCACTGTGCCACCAGGGCTGCAGGATAAAGTGAGGGAAGCTATCATTGATCTGTTACCTCAGATTCCCCAAACAAGATCAAATGATGGGAAAATATTTAAAATAACTCAGAAGAGAGAACACAATAATATTTAAAGAATGAATCAAAGAAAGAATGAAAGAAATCAGTGGAAGTGTTCATACAGTTCACTTAAAATGGAATAAAGGAGAAAGAGAGATGGAGTATGATCTTAGTTATCCTGTGCTGCTATAACAAAATTACCACAAGTGAGTGGCTTTAACAAACAGAAACTTACTTTCTCACAGTTTAGGTGGTTAGATGTCTGAATTTGGAGTGCCTGTGCTAGGGGAAGGTTTTCTATTTGTTGGCTCTGGGGGAAGGTCCTTAGCTCTTCTGAGCTTCCGTTCCTGGTCAGTCTTCATGTGGCTTGGCATCTCTCTTTCCCCATCTGTCTTCTGCTCACTTGTTTAATCTCTTTTATATCTCAAAAGAGATTGTATAGTATAGTATACACCCTATACTAACCTTGCCTCATTAACATAACAAAGGCAACCTATTGCCAAGTGAAGTTATAACCACAGACCTAAAGGTTAGGATTTACAACCCATATGTTTTGGAGACATAATTCTACCCATAACGAGTACCTATGAAAATGTTAATGGATAACAATAAAAAATTAAGTGGTCTGACTGGTCCATCAATGCTTTGTTGTTGTTGTTGTTGTTAGGTGCAGGCAGTTCTGATTTATAGCTACCATATGTACAACAGAACAAAACACCTTGGCATCCTCACAAATGTTGTTATACTGAAGCCCATTGTTGCAGCTACTGTACCAATCCATCTTGTTGAGGGTGTTCCTCTTTTTTGCTGACCATCTACGTTACAAAGGATGATGTCCTTCTCCAGGGACTGGTCCCTCCTGTTAGCATGTCCAAAGTATGTGAGATGAAGTTTTGCCATCCTTTCTTCTAAGGAGAATTCTGGGTGTACTTCTTTCAAGGCAATCTTGTTTGTTCTTCTGGCGGTCTGCGGTATACTCAGCATTCTTCAGCCATGCCACGATTTGAAAGCATCAGTTTCTCTTCAGTCTTCCTTAGTCACTGTCCAGCTTTCCCATGTATATGAAGGGATTGAAACATCACAGCTTGGGTCAGGTGCACCTTAGTCCTCAAAGTTATATATTTGCTTTTTAAAACTTTAAAGAGGTTTTTTGCAGCAGATTTGCCCATTGCAATGCATTCTTTGATTTCTTGACTGTTGCTTCCATGAGCATTGATTGTGGGTCCAAGTAAAACGAAATCTTTGACAACTTCACTCTTTCCTCTGTTTATCATGATGTTGCTTATTGGCCCAGGTGTGAAGAGGTTTTTTTTTTTTTTTTTTTTATGTTAAGGTATAATCGACACTGAAGGCTGTGGTCTTGGATCGTCATCAATAAGTGCTTCAAGTCTTCTTTGCTTTCAGTAAGCAAGGTTATGTAATCTGCGTATCACAGGCTGTTAATGAGTCTTCCTCTGATCCTGATGCACCGTTCTTCTTCATATAGTCCAGCTTCTGGGGTTATTTGCTCAGCATACAGATTGAATAAGTATGGTGAAATGGTACAACCCTGACATGCATCTTCCCTGACATTAAAACATGCAGTATCCCATTGTTCTATTCAAATGACTCTCTCTTAGTCTACTCACAGGTTCCTTATGAACACAATTAAGTGTTCTGGAATTCCCATTCTTTGCAATATTCATAATTTATTATGGTCCCCATAGAAGAATGTCTCTGCATGGTCGATAAAACACAGGCAAACATATTTCTGATGTTCTCTGCTTCTAGCCAAGATCTATCCGACATCAGTGAAGATATGCTTTGTTCCACATCCTCTGCTGACTCTGGCTTGAATTTCTTGCAGTTCCGTGTGGATGTACTACTGCAACCACTTTCGAATAATTTTCACCAAAATTTTACTTGTGTGTGATATTAATGATAAAACCCTGTTGCCACTGAGTCGAACTGTGCCCATAGAGTTTCCCAGGAGTGCCTGGTGTATTCAAACTACCATCCTTTTGGTTATCAGCTGTAGCTCTTAACCACTATGCCTCCAAGGATATTAAGGATTTTGTTCAGTAATTTCTGCATCATTTTGGATTACCTTTTTTGGAATGGCCACAAATGTAGATCTCTTCCAGTTGGTGGGCCAGGTAGCTGTCTTCCAAATTTCTTGGCAGAGATAAGTAAGTGCTTCCAGTGTTACATCCATTTGTTGAAACATCTCAGTTGGTATTTGGTCAATCCTTGGAGCCCGTTTTCACCAATGCTGTCTTGCAGCTTGGACCTTTTCTTTCATTACCATTGGTTCCTGATCATATACTGCCTCCTGTGATGGTTGGACATCGACCAATTCCTTTTGGTATAGTGACGCTGCATACCTTCCCTATTCCTTCGTTATTTTCTGAGCCATTTAACATTTTCCTGTAGAATTTCTCAGTATTTTCACCTGAGGCTTGAATTTTTTTCTTCAGTTCTTTCAACTTGAGAAATGCCAAGCATGTTCTTCCCTTTTGATTTTCTAACTCCAGGTCTTTGCACATTTCTTTATTATACTTTACTTTGTCTTCTCCAGCCGCTCTTTGAAATTTTCTGTTTAGCTCCTTAGGTTATAAAAAAAAAAATCAGAATAAATTCATTCTATTTTTCCTGTCTTAGATGAACTTTAAAAATCCTATGCTGACACAAATATGGCAACTCTGGTCCCTTCAGATTAAGTGCTAATTAAAACGGTGTGTGAATTAAAGGAGAGAATTGTGATCCTAAGTGATGGGGTTGGTCAGGTTCTCTTGGCACATGACAACAGGGGCCCAAGAACATTTACCCTGTTATGGACTAAATGGCTTTAGGATGATAAAGGAACTGTATTGCATACTAGTGCACAGCGTACTCCCATACCTCGTCTTCTAACGAACCTAGTTAATTGCAAACTAAAAGGCAATGCAACTAAGTTAAGGAGATAGAATAACGTAACTTTGGAAGGCTTAAAAGTTAAAATACAACTAAAAGTAGGAATTTATCAATTGCATTATTCCTACCAGAGATGATTATAATAAAATATGTGATGCCTTAATGTTCCCTCCCTCCCCTTAGGTATATCACTGGAGAAAAGAATGTCATGGCAGTCTTCTCTTCATCTTGATTTAATGAGGCATGCTAGATGAAATTATTTAGAATTACCTGAAACCACCCAGTTAATTTAAAATAATATATGATATTTGGGATTCATCTATAAATTTTGGTTTTATTTCAGGATATTTTATTTTCAGCTCTATTAGTATCCCAAAAGTCATTATTTACTATTCTGGTAAGGTCTGTGGAAATCCGATGAATCCTGGAGGTTAACTGTAGGCTTCAGAGGGCCGTATAAGTGGTGTCTCTGGTAGTGTGTCATACCAACATGTTCTTAACATTTCAAGCAGTGCAACACGCTAATACATATCAGTAATCTCTGATCAATTTGAACATATTTTTTTCCTCTAATTCCTATTTCAAAAGAAAACCAAAGCTAGTTCACGTTCATGTGAAACAAACAAACAAACAAAAACCTTGTCATGGAGCCAATTTCAACTCAGTGACCTCGTAGGATAGAGTGGAAGTGTCCATAGGGTTATCAAGGAGTGGCTGGTGGATCCAAACTGCTAACCTTTTGGTTAGCAGTCAAGCTCTTAACCACTGGGCCACCAGGACTTCTTCATGTGCAAATGTTTATTTTACTCATACACAGATATTTAGATCATGCTCTTTATCGCCACAATCTGATAAAAAGAAGCATAGACTTAATTCAATGAAAGAGTACTGTTCATCATAGTGATAATATTATTTTACTGTCTCAATGTGATGATCAAACAGAGACTGAACTACAAATGCTGGTTAATCACATGACCACTAGGGTGGCTGATCAACTCAGCTAAAATATAGGATCATAAGCAAATGACAAAATTCTTAAAATTATGTTTTTTTTACCAGCTGCAAAATGAAAATAAGAAGCTCAAAGATTTTTTGGATTTTTGGTTTTTAGAGATATTACATACCACATCTAAGAATTTTTCTAGTCAATATTCACCAAAGTACCAGGGGAATGACAAATTAAGAGCTATAGCTGCAAACCAAACAGTTGGCAGCTTGAATCCACCAGCTGTTCCTTGGAAACCTTATAGAGCAGTTCTACTCTGTCCTATAGGGTTACTATGAGTCAAAATCAACTCGATGGCAAAGGGTATGAACAACAAGAGTTTCTCCTGGAACTTCAAAGAGCCATTGCCCAGTCTATCCCTTTCGGGAGGTAGAATCTCTGTGTGCAAATGGTAATAGGAGTGCCAACCATTTGCATGTATGCAGTTGGAAGCCTTTGACAAAAGTCTTGTCTGCTATCCAGCAATAACCACCAGGATTTTGTAGTAGAAAGTTGCCATAAGCTGCTGTCACCTACTCTTTGAAGGACAATTGTTGGTTTGTTGTTGGCTTTAGTTGAAACTGTTACAAAAGTACATACAATTATTTTGAGAGTTCAAATACTCACCATGTCATGGATTATGTCAGAGCAACATTCCAGTAGAGAAGGAAAATGCACAGAGGAGTTGGAAATGATACATGAAACAATATGCTATCTCATATGAATTGGTGGTTGTCCTACTAGTGAGGCTTATGTTAGACCAACTTGAGGAATTACCTAACCCCATAGCCGAATGGGCCTATCCTTTAGACCAGTTAACAGAGAATGCTGAACAAGCAGTGTATATACTGATGGCACTTCACAGATGATGTTCAACGTTCATTCTGAAATGCAACTGTATTGTGTCTGGTCATTGGCTGCATTCTGATTGAAGAGATGAAAAATAAATCCACTAAATAAGCTGAATATGAAGCAGTGTTCCTTGGGGTATCAGAGGAACTAGATAACAACAATAAAACAGCAGAGTTTTATATCAATTCCTGGGCAGAAGCCACTGATTGGCCTTATGTTCAGAACACCAGAATTGGATAATTAGAAGATAAAAGAAACTCGGTAGGGGTGTTATGTTATGAAAAAAAATAACTTCAGAATGAAAACCAAAGTGGGGTATAATTATGTGTGTATGTGTTGTTGTGGTTGTTATTGTTTTCAGATGCTGTCAAGTCAGCTACCAGTCATACTGACCCAGCCTAAAACATGAAACTCTACGCTACTTACTGACCTAGGGAGTGCAACAGTAACTCTAAAAGTAGTATTAGGTCAATTGATCGCCCAGTCCCATGAAGCCATGACCGAGAACCTTCCAAACAACAGAACTGATCCTGTGAGGTGTTTGGATGTACTTAAGCAGTATCAACAACTTTAACCTTTTATTTTTTTGTTACTGTTGCTGTTGAATCAGAATCTACTTGATGACAATGGGTTTGTTTTTTATTTTTTGTTATTGTTATGCAATTATATATAATACAATATTTGCCATTTTGCCCTTTTTCTGATGTACAACTTTGTAATATCAGTTACTCTTGTCAAGTTGTTCAACCATTATCCTTAATCAATGCCAATTTTCCCATCACCATAAACATAAACTCATTACTTCTGAGAGAATGATCCTATCTCCTTCCTCCCTCCCACCCCAGGTGACTATTAATAGCCATTGGCCTCTATATATTTATGTGTTCTTGTCTTTTCATGCAAGTGAGATCATACAATATTTGTCCTTTTGTGATTAGCATTTCAAACAACAAAACGTCATCAAGGTCACTCCATGTCATAGTCTGTATCAAGACTTCACTTTTCTTTATGGCTGAGTAGTATTCCATTTTATGTATATACCATCTTTTGTTTATCCTTTTCAGAGCTGAGAATTTGCATTTCCATCCTAGATATATTGAATCAGAATCTACATTTTAATAAGATAACCAGGTGATTCTTATGTATATCCAATTCTATCTATTTCCTTCCAGGAGTCCATTCAATATTAATTTACTAAGATACCAGGTTATAAAATCTTTTGTAGCTCTAAATCTGTACCTTAAAACAGTATAAAAATAAAAAGTAAGTCGAACCAAAATTAAGAAAACAATAATTCATAAGACTGTAAATGATTTTCTCTGTTTTATATATATATATTTAGTGCTACCTTTAATTGAAACAAGGACTTGTCCTGAAATTAGAACTTGAGTAGGATTTTTAAAGTATAAGCAATAATGGAGCTTGTATATGACTTTAATCATAGTGTTTATAAACTAAACACAATAGTGTAAAAACTATCATCTGTAGACTAAAGTGTATACACTTCAATTACGTGCTGTGAGGCCACGTTACAGTTTTCGCGGAACAATGCGAATGAAAAAATGCAAGATCCCAATGAGACTGCTGTTTCTAAACTGTAGTTAGTCTTTACGTCTTTTGATTAGTAGGATTGGAAGGTATTAGAATAATTTTACTTTATAAAACATGTTTCATTTATTATGTGCTATTGTTTTCAAAATGATGCTTTTCTTTCTTATTTTCATAATTAAAGAACACTTTTATTTTAAGTTTAGTTCCTGATAAAATAAAGCACAAAATAATTCAGGTTGTTATTTAATGAGAAACAACTCTTTATGTATGAATTCTAAGTGATCAAATAATTCCAATTTAAATGAAAAATACATTTGGCCTTCTTTGAACAAAGAATTTTATGCTCTGTAAAAGAAAATCTCCATGCAGAAAATTTTTAATTTTCATTTTCACTTTACTGTTTATATAATAGCTGTTTTGTAATATTAGTTTTTCTTTCACCATTGAAAGCCTGGTTTGGTGCACATTTTTAAAATGTAAAATGACAGGATGAAAAATATGTCACGTAGGCTGCAACCTAGAAAACATGTTGCAACTCTGATAGTATTTCCAAAAAATGTCACAGTGTCTAACTTTTTAAACTTAAATGAGATTGTTGGTTTCTGAATTGCTCACAATTTACCGTATTTTGAAAATTAGTTTTTATATCATATCAATTGTCATGACAAATTTTGGGACTTCAACCGAGCTTCAAAAATTTGCACTTATACCAAGGACCTAGGCAAAGTAGGCAGACGAAAGTTGTAAGGAATTAATTAACAGGTATTTGAGAAATAGAATCTTCTAGTAATTTAATTTAATTTTTATGCTAGAATGTATCCTAAGTGTCATTTAAATTAAATGAAAGCTGATATATATACCAAAACCCAAACCAAACCCACTGCCGTCGAGTCGATTCCGACTCATAGCGACCCTATAGGACAGAGTAGAACCGCCCCATAGGGTTTCTAAGGATCACCTGGTGGATTTGAACTGCGAACCTCTTGGTTAGTAGCTGTAGCACTTAACCACTACACCACCAGGGTTTCCGCTGATATATATATATATATATATATATATATATATAAAATATATATATTCATATATGTATTTATATATAGGGAGGCTATCTGTTAACTCCAGCTTTTAGAAGTAGCTATATGAATATTTAATGAATCATATATAGATCTATATATATTACATGTATACATATTTGTAAAAAAGGGAGTTTCTGGCTATAAAATAAAGGTAGGTTGTATATAAATTATATTTAATATTTCAACATTATTTATGCACATATATGTGTGTATAATTTTATAAATAAGACAAATAGATGTAGTGCAGATATACTAATTTAAATATTTCATTTGTTGATAAAATAAAAATGAATATTTCATGATAGTGTTATGGAAATTTAATGTATGGAAGTATTAAAATATTCATAGACCAGTTTCAAAGATAAATAAGAAATAAATTGGGAAATTAAAAAATAATAATAATACAGCCAATCTCACTGCCAAAGCCTACAAATACCTGGACATTTCAAATTTCACTGTAAATAGAATCTTCTGTACTCTAATAGCCTATGGAAAGTACTAAATTGCTGTGAGGAATTTCTGTAGGCTGAATTTCAGAAGATATATTTAAGGGTTTATTCACCAAAATAATTCAAAATTATGGTCAATGTATTTCACTTAAGTCAATATTAAACACAATTGGACTTGTTCTGGATCATTAAAACTCTCGTTGTGAACATTATTTATTTTCTCTTTTACAATAGAGAGAGTCTCAAAGCAAAGGAGTGAAAGGCCTTTACCCCATCTCACTCAAAGGCTTCAGATGGCTGTATGTGGGAGGTTTGAATATTTCTTTTAATAGTGTTACACTAAAGGCTGGAAATCCCTGTGGGCTGCTTGATCAGTAACAGTTTCACACTCTCTCCATCCTGGATCTCTTCCTTGTACTTTATGTATTGCCTATGACAATGGCCTTTACACTTTACACTCACTGTCTCCATCTCATTTGTTTCCTTTGTTTCTGTATTCTTAGACAATTAACCTTCTCAAAAACTGCCTTAATTTTTTTTACTGCTTTATTTTAAAACCACTAGTCTCTGTCCTGCCTACATTACTGCATAGAGAAATGATCTCTTGTAATAAGAAGGACAACCCACAGGATATATATATGACCATCCATTGGAGGGATACAACAAGAACAAATATACATTTTTAATTGATTTTATTGAAAAAAATAATTAAATTTTACGAATGTTTAATATATAATTGCCACCACATTTATTTAATATTTAGATAATATATCAATATATGTATATGTGTGCATATATACATTATATATATATGGAAACCCTGGTGGCATAGTGGTTAAGTGCTACGGCTGCTAACCAAAAGGTTGGCAGCTCAAATTCACCAGGTCCTCCTTGGAAACTCTATGGATAAGGCAGTTCTATCCTGTCCTATAGGGCCACTGTGAGTCAGGATATAAAAACCAAAAACCAAACCCATTGCCGTTGAGTCAATTCCGACTCACAGTGGCCCTATAGGGCAGAGGGACAGAGTAGAACTGCCCCATAGAGCAGTTATGTATATATACATAAACCCAAAAAACCCAGCGCCGTCGATATATATATATATATATAAATAAAACATTGGCAGTCTGAACCCACCCAGAGGCACCGTGGAAGAAAGGCCTGTCAACCTGCTTCTGTAAAGATTACAGTCAAGTAAGCCCTACGGAGCTCAGTTCTAGTCTGTAACATGTGGAGCCTCCCCATGAGGGGAATCAACATGAGAGAAAAGGGTTTTGATTTTTTTAAAGCCTTGAACAATGATTCTCATTTAATCATGGAGATAATTTCCTCTAGGCTATCAATTTATAAACGGTGTTAGCGAATAACCCTTTGATTTTATTTTAAAATAAGCAGAGAAATATTCAAGTTTGTCATGCATAAACTCATTTAGTTTATTGGACAGTAGTCATGGTACAGTACACAGGCAAGGCCCCAGGACTTTAGAGATCAGAGACTCAGAATAAAATATTAGTACAATATTTGAAGTCCCAACCTTAAGCCTTTAGGCATTTACTTTTAACAAGATGGGTGCAAACTTAGCCAGCATCACGTTCTCTGTGGAAGACCATCGGCTCTAGAGTTCTTGGTCTGTGACATCAAGGCAAGGCAGAGTCTCAGGCATCACAGCATCTTTTGAGAACTTGAAAGACAGACTACATGGAGACTAGCTGCCTCTGACTTGCCCATAATGAAAGAGAGAAACCCTGTGTTTTTTTGTGTGATTTAGTCACTGCTGTCTTGCCTGATAAGGGTCTGTTGGGGTGGTGCCTGAGTCTCGTTGCATTTGGGTACCCTATATCATAGGTCCATAATCAGGGTACATATTTGGGGTGTCTTAACCTAAATGAACAAAAGGCTGTGTTACACTTTATGACAACAAAACAGTTGTCTTACAGTGAATTACCTGGATATAGTATTAGAACTTGTAAAAATAACAGAGGCATTTACTTTTTGGTTTTAAAACTTAACCTAAATGTCTAAGTCACACATTACATGTTTCACACATGTGATTTGAGATTATTGCATTATAAGCATGCACAACACTGACTAATACAAATTACTTACTATTTGACAATCTTTATTCATATATTTCATACCATTCATTACTTCAACAAATAATTTTAGAGTAGTTCTGTGAGGTGCTATTTAAGGGCTGAGGACTTGCCAGGGAATACGTTAGTTAAACTTGAACTCATGTAGTTTACATTCTAACGGAAGAGGTTTCTGCACGTGTGCACTTGTGTGTATGTGTATGTGCCTGCATGTGTGTGGGTTTTTGTTAGGTAGTTAAGAAAATCGAATATAAAGTAAAACAACTACATGGAGTGTGAGAAGCCATATTAGAAAGAGTGATCAAAGGACTCTCTAAGGAGGTGGTATTTGAGCAGAGCCAGCCTCCCTAGAGTTGAATGAGCAGAAACAAAGGAAAAGAAGGCAAGACTGGAGAAATAGCTAAGGTTTTTATCACAGAGAAACTTGTAGACCATAGAAAAGATTTTGAATTTTTACAAAATACAATGGAAAACCAGTGGAGCCTCATACATAAAATTACTATAGCAGCATTGGATTTAATTTAAATGTTCTGGTTTCTTAAAGGAGTCCTTGTGTCAAAGGAAAAGTCACCAAACTCTTCTTTATCCCATTAAACACAAGATTAACTGCAAATACATTTTTTTGACAACACAAAGGACAACTATACACATGGGCCTCCCATAATGGAATACATCTGTGGAATGAAATGATGGAAAAGCTCAATATCATCAGTAAGAACAAGGCTAGGGGCTGACTGTAGAACAGGCTATCATCTGCTCATATGAAAGTTCAAACTGGAGACAAAGAAAATTAAAAATTTGAGATATTTATAAGAAAATAAAAGTATAGATTTATTTATTGCCAATTTGGTTTTAGTTAATAAAACAATGTATTTCCAAAGCAATTCCTGTTTTTTTTTTTTTTTTTTTTTAAACTTATTAATGTTCAGGGTAGTAATTTAAGATGAAAATGTCTCATCTTTCTCTAGAAAGCTATTAAAAAAAAAAAAAACAGGTATCTTTTGCTTGTCACAATTTCTGGGCCTGTGAAAATCTTGGAGCTGGTTTATGTTCATCCAATAAGTTATACTATTCAACTTAAAGATTACTGAGAAACAGCATACATTGTTATTAAGCAGGAAAACAAACAAAAAATAGAAAAGAGCAAATATCCCCAAATGCGTTGAAAGAGGAATTTTGTCTTTTCCAATATTTTATTGAAAACAAAAAGCAACTGTTTAGAATGAACGGACGCAGTTTTGCTTAGCTATAGAAAATTTGAATTTTCTAAGGAAACCCTTCATATACATTCTAAGATTTCAAATGATTTATTGGCATCATAAACCAAAACAAACCCGTTCCCGAGTCAATTCTGACTCAACGCGACCCTGTAGGACAGAGTAGAACTGCCCCATAGGGTTTCCAAGGAGCAGATGATGGATTGGGACGGTTGACCTTTTGGTTAGCAGCCCGAGCTCTTAATCGCCGTGCCACCAGGGCTCATATCTCCTGATAACAGAAAGATGTCGCACTCAGAACATGAAACAGGAATCCGGTGTACACGTTAACCACTTCTGCCCGGGCTCTGTGTGGTTTGGGTGTTGTACAGTAGAGCACATGTGTGAAAGGACACGGCTTGTTTTTTTTCCCATAGTTTGGAAATGCAATTGGAAGTCTTGAATGGAGTGCATGAAATAAACTCTTTCATTCCTTTTTTTTTTTTGTCCTTTTTAAGTGACAAATTAGTTTGACTAGAATGAAACAGATGTGAATCTGTGCTCCTCTTCCATAATGGGAGAGGTAGAAGCCTAAATCACTATCAGTCAGATAATCTGATCTACATTTGTTTTGACTCTCTGAGTTCTTGTTTTGGCTATCACGTTCCTGTACGCCTGAAGCTTTAAATAAGAAAACCCTTGAATACTAATCATATTCAGTGTCAGGAATCTAAAAAGCTCATTTATTTCGTGATATGTAGTGTGCAACCTGGTGACATAGTGGTTAAGAGCTTGGCCGCTAACCAAAAGGGAAGTGGTTAGAGTCCACTAGCCACTCCTTAGAAACCTTACAGGGCAGTTCTACTCTGTCCTATAGGGTCTCTATGCCTCGGAATCAACTCCAAGCCAAAGGGTTTGGTCTTCGTTTTTAGTGCACAACCAGAAGCAGGGTATTAAGTAAAATATTCCAGAAGGGCTCTGTGTCCATTCATAGAAGAAAATAGTGTTCTTATTTCTAATCAATGTTCTTTAGTATATAATTAATATCTTGTATAACTTATTTTCTTATTTTATATAGCCACTGAAAAAGAACATATGTATTCAGTTCATCTGATTTTTCATGTCTCCTTTTTTTACATCAGATTTTCTGTACTTTGGTTTTATCGACAGGCATGGTGTTGTGATTGACAGAGTTTGTTAAGAAAGAATCATGTCCAAACACAAGATCTGACCCACAGTGATTTTTTTTTTTTTTTTTTTAATATTACTGATCCTTAATACCCTTGTCTGTAAAGTAGAAAATATAATATCTCAGGGTTAGGCTAAGGATTAAATGAAAAGTTTTCTACATGTTTGAACAATGATTTTTTTTTTTTTTTTTGCCCTGAAAATAAAAACGTTCTATTACAGAACTGAAACCAAAGCAAAACCCATTGCCTTGGAGTCAATTCTGACTCAGTGATGCTGTAGGACAGGCTAGAACTGCCTCATACCTTTACTGAAGAACGGCTGGTGGATTTGAATTGCCAATCTTCTGGTTAGAAATCTACTTTAAATATTGATATGCAAAACAGGAAGTCAATTGAATAATAAAGGACAGGAATTGGATATTTATCGCCTTTCTACTATAAAGCCGTGTTTGTTAACGATAAGATTCTGTTTGGCTTATTTTAAAAATAGCAATTCAATAGCTTTTTAGTGGACAATGATATTCGCTCAGTGTTGACCAAGTCCTGGTATAGGAAGGGAATAATATATACATTTTCTGCTAGAAAGACCCTGATGATCAGATAGAAGGACATTGATGATCAGATTAGGCACACAATTTTCATGCATACAGCAATTAAAAAAAAATTTAGAGGGCCTAAAAAAGAAAACCACACACACACACAACAGAACCAATAAGCAACATTATGATAAATGGAGAAAAGATTAAAGTTGTCAAGGATTTCATTTTACTTGGATCCGTAGTCAACACCCATGGAAGCGGCAGTCAAGAAATCAAACAACGCATTGCAATGGTAAATCTGCAAAAAAGCAAAGATCTCACATTGAAGACTAAGGTGTGGCTGATCCAAACCATGGCATTTTCAATCACCTCATATGCACGTGAAAGCTGGACTGTGAAGAAAGAAGACTGAAGAAGAATTGACACCTTTGAATCACGGTATTGGCAAAGAATATTGAATATACCATGGACTCCCAAAAGAACGAACAAATTTGTCTTGGAAGAAATACTGCCATATTGTTCCTTAGAAGCAAGGATGGCAAGATACTTTGGACACATACTTTGGACATGTTATAAGGATGGATCAGTGCCTGGAGAAGGACATCATGCCTGGTAAAGTAGATGGTCAGTGAAGGAGAGGAAGATCCTCAATGGGATGCGTTGACATAACAGCTGCAACAATGGGTTCAAGCATGACAACGATTGTGAGGATGGCACAGGACCTGGCAGTGTTTTATTCTATTGTACATTTGGTCTCAAAGAGGCAGAAGCACCTCGATGGCACCTAACAACTATAAAATGTTTAAAATGTGAGATTATATTCTTAAGAAATTCATATAAGTTTGGAACACAATAAAATTTGGAGAAAAATAAAAGTTTTAATTTTGAAAAAGGAAGAGTATAATTGAATTATGTACATATACGTCTTAAAATATTTGAAAGTCACATCAGTATTAGTATTTGAACTAGCCATGAAGTCATTCTTATGTATGTGTAAAGTAAGCAAAGTGTAACGTGTGCATTACGAGAAACTTAGAAACGGAAACAATGCCTCATATTATTTTTCTTGCTTGTTGAAAACTCCTCTAGAAAGGAGTCGCGGAATTTTCTCAGCAAACACACCAGAAAGGAGTCAGAATTTTCTCAGCAAACACAACAAAATTTCTGAATTATTATTGTTTTTTTAGAGATCAAAGACTAAGCTTTAGGTGAGAAACTTCTGGGACTTCCAATCTACCTGACAAGATTAAGAGCAAGTATAAGTTTGAATGATCGGTTTTTTTAATTTAGTCAGGCTTTGTGAATTCTTACAGCTCTCTGGCGTGTTTCACAGTTCTTGGTGGGTAATACGGTAGCTCTACATCAAGAGACTACTTACCTGCTTACACTGAATGGCAGGAAAACCCAATAGAGCGACCTGCGGTTCAAGGTCAGGGAGAAAACATAGCTAAATTTAATCTCACTTTTGCTCAGTCTAATTATTTAACAAATACATAATTTCTTTTACTTATAGGTTTGTAGATATTCTCTATCCTCTAGTTTCTCTTATCTTCAAAAGGGAAGGGATTTACAACATTTATGTGAATGAAAAAGGGAGAGAAAAGATTTTCATCACAATTTCCATTTAATTACACCTAATTCCCTTCTTAAAAGGAGGCTACAATTTCATTTACAAAACATTGTCTAAAATGTTTCTTATGATTTGTCATTAAAAAAGTTTGGCAGTTCAAACCCACCCAGCGGTGCCAAGGAAGAAAGGCCTGGAGATCTGCTTTTTAAAGATTACAGCCAAAAAAATTTATGAAGCAACTCTACTAGGAAACATTTGGGTTTGCCATGAGCTGGAATTGACTAGGCAGCAAAGGGTTGCATATGTTATTTGCTCCTTTCCTCCACAAACTGCTGTGGTGTGAATTTTTTTATTTGGGAAAGTCTTGAACATGAGGACAAAAAAAAAAGACAAAGATTCCATTATTCCTAATGGATTAGAATGTAACAAAGGAAGTAATTTCCTCCCTGAAGGAGATGGAGAGAAACTTAGTAGCTAGTAGCTAGTCTTTGAAAGCTTGGATTAAGTTTAAGTTAATAGGAAGAAAAATAATGGTTTTACCTGAAATAATCAGATTCTTCAGGTAAAGTGTGTGTGTGTGTGTGTGTCTGTTTTTCTATTTTGGGGGGAGATTAAAATGTGTTAATATGGTAACAATATTTTATTCTCTATTATACCTCTAATAGTTGTTTCTATAGCTGAAGATGTAGAGCTACTTTTTTAAACTAAAAATATTGAGAGAGTGTAATTAAACTGTGATCTATCTCCACTTTATGAGGAATTTTATTCTTTCTTATATTTCTAATATATTTGAAATGTATATGCTTTAAATTTTATTTTTCATCTTGAATGTCATCAAAGAAAACAAGTAGATAAAAATAATACTAACCACCCACACTTTACACATTTATATAGTTGAAATAAGGATAA
Organism: Elephas maximus indicus; assembly: GCF_024166365.1. NCBI lineage: Eukaryota > Metazoa > Chordata > Mammalia > Proboscidea > Elephantidae > Elephas > Elephas maximus. Next base: position 37,716,940 of record NC_064836.1, on the reverse strand, counting down.
AAAAAAGAGACATCGTGGTAATAGGACTCCATCTCAGGCGTTTAGAATGGTAGAAACTATATACAATGCATATGTCAGCGTAAGTAGCTTATAGTAATATAAGTAGATATTGCAAACTCCATGCTTGTGTAGCATATTCACTGCGTGGATTGTCTGTGCACCTTTTAAATCATTAACTGTACTTTGTGATCATGTTGGAATGATGTGACATAGTCATTAATTCCAGGTCTAAAACTTGGTCTGGGCTGCCTGACAAAGCTACCGAGTTATTAGCCTGTCGGAAATCCCTGGGTTTAAGCCTTGGCTTTCCCATCCATCCTTAGCAGCTTTTAATCATTCTGCTTTCTCTGCCGATCAATCTTTCCCCAGTTGGTTTCTCTCAGCTGAGGGTTTGACGTGGCAATACCTTCTTAAAATAAAGCTTAGGTTTCATAAAATCTAAAGGATAAAAATGAGAAATCTTGATAGGAATTTCACCAATAGGAAATGTATTCTTTTTGCTTTTAAAGAACTTCTGCTGAATTAATTACAGTCAGGAAGTTATGGAAATGATATCTAAATTTTAGACCTTATATATTGACATTAATATTTATGTAGTTTTAAATGTCTAGCTGTTTTGAATCCTGCATCCTAAAGAAAATTACTTTATAGTCTATTCAGCAGATTTTTTAGAGATTATATAATTATATTAAGGACTTAATAATTTTAATATCATAAGCTAAATAAATGTCACAGATATAAATATTGGGGAAATAGAAGAAAAAGAATAAATAAAAATGAATTCAGTAATAAATCCATATGTATAAACAAATGTACTGCCCTCTGAATACATATTATAAAGTGATTCATTATCAGAAATGAATTACTTTAAAATATTGAATATATTTATTTGTTGATCATTCTAAGTTGTAGCCCTACAAATATAATTGAATTTAACCTGTTATTTAATCATGTAAATCATTGATGATTATATCTTTGGACTTCTAATATGAATGTATTCTTTTAAATGTGTTATTTAATAAAAACCAGGCCATTTCCTGAGATTGGCTCATACAGGCATTGTCATTGCCACTAGAAAAGTTTTACCCTGCTTAGGAAAAGCAGAAAAGACAGATGAGACAACAGGACTGAGATGGCTGCAAGAAAAACTAGTGAAAATGAAACATTTTGAAAGCTGGATTTCACTAGAATTACTAGAAATACACTACAATTCCGCTATTCAAAATGGTAGCCGCTAGTCAAAATGAACATTTGAGATAGGGTTAGTACAAACTGAGAATTGCTGTAAGTTTAAAATAAATACCAAATTTCAAGGACATAGTATGAATAAAAGAATGTAAATTATCTCTTTGATATTTTATATTGATGTATGCGGAAAAATATTCATTTTATATATATGTATATATCCTGTATACAGTAGCTCCCTGCCTATTCCAAAATCCATCTGTGACCCCCACCTGGACTGCACTTACAATTTCATTCCTCTGACTCCAGGCACCCATATAGTCTTGTGAACTACTCCACATAGGACATCTTAGTGAATGTATAAGGTATCCGTGTGTAGCCTGCAAAGTAGCTGTGTGTGCTGGGACTGTGGGTTGTTTCTGGATACCTGATGGATACTTGGATACCTGATTCATGCAAAACCTACCTACCAAATCCAGCCTAATTGATTCTCTCTGTCATTCCCACCTAACCATAATCATCCCCAAAAGCCTGTCTCTTTTCTGGACTTCTAAAGCTCACTATTCTTTGAGAAACATGAATGCATAGATTCCATACTGTCTAGACACTACAGGGGAGTCATGATAACAGAGATACGTTTCCCCAAGGAGCTTGTTTGCTAGTGGAGGAGTGAGACAATAAACAAAAAAAATATTAATTGCAACAAAATTTAAAATGCATAAAATGCAGTTTTGTATGTAAATTGAAGTTAATTGGCTAGGATTATTAGTAAATCATGCCTCAGAGAATTACATTAATAAGCTAAACAGATTGCTTTATCCTTAACAGTAAAGGGAGAACAACGTATTGAAAATGCATTCACGCACCGCTTAACATCCAATATACATTCCGTGAATAGCACGTTGTGCAATTGGATGTTGCGTAAACACCATGTTATACACAGGCAGCCCCCAACCCCATCTGCTGTTCTGCCCCCTGGAGGAACAGGAGTAGCTTGTGTCCCCACAGCGCCTGTTGCCACCTGTCTGCCCTACAAAGCCTAAGAGCTGTATTCAGTGGATACCCTATATCCAGTGGATACAGCAGGTCAGCCTTGCTGGGTGTATGGCTGTGGGCTGGGCAGCAGCTGTGCTAGCAGCTGTGCTGGCAGCCAAAATGGGACCTTGTGCCTGTCTGGGCGCAGGGTGAGGGACCCCACAGGGGTGGCAGGGGGACAGGGCAGGGAGTGGGTGTGCAGATGCCAGGAGTTCAGCTGTGGTGGTGGCCCTAGGTGCCACTGTCCTGTTGGTGTAGCTGCTTCCTGCTCACATGCGCCACTGCTGCTCCCAGGAGCCAGGAGCCCACAGTCACCCCATGCTCGGCTGATGCCCTGCCAGGGCCCATTGCAGGAGCTGAGGAGCCAAGGCAGGCAATGTCCTAGACAGGAGTGAAGGGCTGCACCCCTGTGGGGTGAAGGAAGCCAGGAAGAGAAGCAGGAGGAGGCACTGTGGGAATTGGAATGCTCCCTGGAGCCCTGCTGCTCATTCACTCTGGGGGGTTGGAGTCTTTAAAGCCATGAGGGGAAAATAATAAACAAAAGGAGAGTTGCTTTAAAAAAAAAAAAAAAAAAACTTTTCGGACCACAGACGTACATGCAGTTGGACATTGCCTGAAGGAACATCAAGGAGCAGATGACTACACAGTGAAAACTGTGATAGCCAGTACTCTATGGGACTTAGAGCCTGTTATTCTGGGTCTTGCAAGTTTTCCACCTTTGATAGGGTACAGTTTTACCACTTTTGTGTTACTAGTTTTAGTGAAAAATATTTGAATTTTCCTTCTTTGACAAGTTTCCACCTAATACAGGTTCTGGCTTTCATAGGCTTTCCTGTATAAGACTCTTCGCTGGGCTCCAGGAAGAAAAAACACTATTATTTGAGCTTAAGCGGCACTAACAAGAAAGAGCAGCAAAAGGAAGGGGTTTTAGACAGCCATAGAGCAGGTTTGAGTGTCAGAGAGAGCTCTTGAGCCTTTGATACTGTGGGCCGTTGAAGGAAGCCGGCTGACTGCAGAGCGATTTAGCAAGTGATATGATGGTTTTTGTGACTTCATTTTGAGCCATAAGTGATGCCACGTATCACTGAAAATGACTTCTAACAACTTAGATACAAGTAACACTGAGAACTAGCTAATATAAAATCCATTAAAAATAAAGTACACTTTATACAGAAGTTATGTAAGATTTATTTCCTTATGTTCAAAAGCATCTCTGTAATGCCGTCAGTTTTTATGTACAGTGATTGAATTTTAAAAATTCTATTCAAGCTAATTTTTTTAAGCAGAAGGATTCTCAAACAATTACTATTAGATGGTGTATAGAATGATATTTATTTTGGCTTCCACTATTTTCTAAATTCTGTTTTAAGGCCCCCTATTTCAATATCTGGCTTAGTGGTTAATAGCTATGGCTGCTAACCAAAAGATTGGCAGTTTGAATCCACCAGCTACTCCTTGGAAACTCTGGGGCCATTCTACTCTGTCCTATGGGATCACTGTGAGTTGGAGTCAACTTGAAGGCAGCGGGTATTCCAATATTTGAGGACCCCTGATGGCACAGTGGTTAAAGTAGTCAGCTGCAAAACTAAAGGTTTGCAGTTAAAGGAGAATGAAGAACACCAAGGTCACACGATAATTATGAGCCCAAGAAACAGAAAGGGCCACATGAACCAGAGACTTACATCATCCTGAGACCAGAAGAACTAGTTGGTGCCCGGCCACAATCGATGACTGCCCTGACAGGGAGCACAACAGAGAACCCCTGAGGGAGCAGGAGATCAGTGGGATGCAGACCCCCAAATTCTCATAAAAAGGCCATACTTAATGGTCTGACTGAGACTAGAGGAATCCCGGCGGTCATGGTCCCCAAACCTTCTGTTGGCCCAGGACAGGAACCATTTCCGAAGACAACTCAACAGACATGAAAGGGACTGGACAGTGGGTAGGAGAGAGATGCTGATGAAGAGTGAGCTAATTATACCAGGTGGTCACTTGAGACTGTGTTGGTATCTCCTGTCTGGAGGGGGGATGGGAGGATAGAGAGAGTTGGAAGTTGGCAAAATTGTCATGAAAGGAGAGACTGGAAGGGCTGACTCATTAGGGGGAGAGCAAGTGGGAGTACAGAGTAAGGTGTATATAAACTTATATGTGACAGTCTGACTTGATTTGTAAATGTTCACTTGAAGCTCAATAAAAGTTAATAATAAAAAAAAATAAAGTCTGCAGTTGGTTTGAACCCACCAGCCACTCTGTGGAAGAAAGATGTAGCAGCCTGCTTTTTGTAAAGATTTCAGCCTTGGAAACCCTGTGAGGCAGTTCTACTCTGTCCTATGTGTCAAAATCAACTTGATGGCAACCAGTTTCGTGTTTGGTTTTGATTATTCAAATACCTAACTTTTAGAAGCAGGAAATAACTTTAAAAAATGGTTTTGGACATTAGATTTCAACAATTATATTTAGATATCAAATCCTCATTTTGCATTTATGGTTACATTCCTTATATACAGCATCATTTTCCAAGGTCACATGGATGATGTTTAGTAGCCGGGTGTGTTTTCTGGAGATAGAAAGGCACATTGAAAGACCCCTGAATTTTTTCAGTTAACTTGATAGTTACATGCTTTTCAAGATGAATTTCTTAGAAGCTCTAAGCTGCTCATGTGGATAACCTGTAAGAAAGACAGGAGCGGTATAAATACAGAACTCTAATCTGGTGCTTAGGATTTCTGAGTCGTGAAAACCCTGTTCTAAAGAAATGATCCCATGAGAACAAATCCTCCAAAGATATTGAAGTATAGAAAATATGACCACAGTGGCTTAATCATATAGACATTTATTTTTCAGTCCTTAAAATGCAAGTTTGGAGAATTGGAGGCACTTCAGGGCAATAAAAGCAGTTCGGCATCAAATCTTTTTGTATCTTCTGCTGCTTCTTCCATTTTTTCCTCCCCATGTCTATCATTTCAGTCTTCTAAAATGGATGCCACATAGCCACATTCAGGACATGAAGATGGTGGAATGGATAAAAGAGTCAATAATCTGTGCTTCACTCATTTGTCTCCTGTTTAAGAAAAAAAAAAGTTAAACATTCTCAGAAGCCCTCCAAGCAGACTTCCAATTGTGTCTCATTAGACCAGTGTGCCATATGACTTCTCTTAAATGCAATGGGAGAGAGAGGTTGTTGAAGAAGACTGTAACAGAGAAAAAATGGTGTCTGCCCCAGTCTAATTATTCTTATTAATTTAAGGGTTATCTGTCCCAAATCCACAAGCCCCTGGGTGGCGTGATGGTTAATGCATTTAGCTGCTAATCAAAAGTTTGACACTTCGAGAGGCGGAGCCAAGATGGCGGACTAGGCAGACGCTACCTCGGATCCCTCTTACAACAAAGACACGGAAAAACAAGTGAATCGATCACATACATAACAATCTACGAACTCTGAACAACAAACACAGATTTAGAGACAGAGAACGAACTAATACGGGGAAACAGCGATTGTTTTCAGAGCCTGGAGCCAGCGTACCAGTCAGGTACGGCACAAGCACAGAGAGCTGCTCCACCCCCCTGAACTAACCCCAGGAGGGGGACCAGCCGGTTCCGCGGGCGGGGAGGGACACAGTTGGTAGGAGAAGTCCCCGGGAGGCAGTGACTGGTCTTGGAACAGAGAGAGCAGTGTCCCAGCCGGGGAACCATCCCGCCGGGATTTAGACTGGACGCAGGTACAGCATAAACACAGAGAGCTGCTCCACCCCCCTGAACTAACCCCGGGAGGGGGCCCAACCGGTTTACTAAGACGGCACGGCAACGCGGCTGGAGGGATGAGAAGTCCCCGGGAGGCAGCGACTGATTTTGGAGTCGAGAGTGCACTGTCCCAGTAGGGGAGCCTTGACGCTGGGCGTGGGGCTGGAAGCGGAGGATCTGACCATGACTCCAGCAGGCCAGACCCCCCGGGGGCTATCTCTACACAGCCAGCACACATAGGCAACACGCTCGCGGGAATCTCAGATATAATAGTCATTCCAAGCAAGACAAGCAACTCTGGCTAGATTCTGAGGTGCTACTCTCCTATCTCTCTGTTCCCTCCCCTACCCTCCCCAGGTGGCTTCATTAACATCCAAATAGCCTGAGCCAGAGGGAGAACTCTGATAGGGATCTGACTGCATTTGTTTTTAGCGGATTTTCTGGAAAAACTAGTTTCCCAGTGATGGCTCGGAGACAACAATCCATATCAAACCACTTAAAGAAGCAGACCATGACAGCTTCTACAACCCCCCAAACAAAAGAATCAAAATCTTTCCCAAATGAAGATACAATCCTGGAATTATCAGGTACAGAATATAAAAAACTAATTTACAGAACGCTTCAAGACATCACAAATGAAATAAGGCAAACTGCAGAAAAAGCCAAGGAACACACTGATAAAACTGTTGAAGAACTCAAAAAGATTATTCAAGAATATAGTGGAAAAATTAATAAGTTGCAAGAATCCATAGAGAGACAGCATGTAGAAATCCAAAAGATTAACAATAAAATTACACAATTAGACAACGCAATAGGAAGTCAGAGGAGCAGACTCGAGCAATTAGAATGCAGACTGGGACATCTGGAGGACCAGGGAATCAACACCAACATAGCTGAAAAAAAATCAGATAAAAGAATTTAAAAAAATGAAGAAACCCTAAGAATCATGTGGGACTCTATCAAGAAGGATAACTTGCGGGTGATTGGAGTTCCAGAACAGGGAGGGGGGATAGAAAACACAGAGAAAATAGTTGAAGAACTCCTGACACAAAACTTCCCTGACATCATGAAAGACAAAAGGATATCTATCCAAGATGCTCATCGAACCCCATTTAAGATTGATCCAAAAAGAAAAACACCAAGACATATTATCATCAAACTCACCAAAACCAAAGACAAACAGAAAATTTTAAAAGCAGCCAGGGAGAAAAGAAAGGTTTCCTCCAAGGGAGAATCAATAAGAATAAGTTCAGACTACTCAGCAGAAACCATGCAGGCAAGAAGGGAATGGGACGACATATACAGAACACTGAAGGAGAAAAACTGCCAGCCAAGGATCATATATCCAGCAAAACTCTCTCTGAAATATGAAGGCGAAATTAAGATATTTACAGATAAACACAAGTTTAGAGAATTTGAAAAACCAAACCAAAGCTGCAAGAAATACTAAAGGATATTGTTTGGTCAGAGAACCAATAATATCAGATATCAGCACAACACAAGGTCACAAAACAGAACGTCCTGATATCAACTCAAACAGGGAAATCACAAAAACAAACAAATTAAGATTAATTAAAAAAAATACACATAACAGGGAATCATGGAAGTCAATAGGTAAAAGATCTCAATAATCAAAAAGAGGGACTAAATACAGGAGGCATTGAACTGCCATATGGAGAGTGATACAAGGCGATATAGAACAATACAAGTTAGGTTTTTACTTAGAAAAATAGGGGTAAATAATAAGGTAACCACAAAAAGGGATAACAACTCTATAACTCAAGATAAAAGCCAAGAAAAACGTAATGACTCAACTAACATAAAGTCAAACACTATGAAAATGAGGACCTCACAATTTACTAAGAAAAACGCCTCAGCACAAAAAAGTATGTGGAAAAATGAAATTGTCAACAACACACATAAAAAGGCATCAAAATGACAGCACTAAACACTTATTTATCTATAATTACGCTGAATGTAAATGGACTAAATGCACCAATAAAGAGACAGAGAGTCACAGACTGGATAAAGAAACACAATCCGTCTATATGCTGCCTACAAGAGACACACCTTAGACTTAGAGACAAAAACAAACTAAAACTCAAAGGATGGAAAAAAATATATCAAGGAAACAATAAGCAAAAAAGAAGAGCAGTAGCAATATTAATTTCTGACAAAATAGACTTTAGACTTAAATCCACCACAAAGGATAAAGAAGGACACTATATAATGATAAAAGGGACAATTGATCAGGAAGACATAACCATATTAAATATTTATGCACCCAATGACAGGGCTGCAAGTGACATAAATCAAATTTTAACAGAATTGAAAAGTGAGATAGATACCTCCACAATTATAGTAGGAGACTTCAACACACCACTTTTGGAGAAGGACAGGACATCCAGTAAGAAGCTCAATAGAGACGCGGAAGATCTAATTACAACAATCAACCAACTTGACCTCATTGACTTATACAGAACTCTCCACCCAACTGCTGCAAAATATACTTTTTTTTCTAGCGCACATGGAACATTCTCTAGAATAGACCACATATTAGGTCATAAAACAAACCTTTGCAGAGTCCAAAACATCGAAATATTACAAAGCATCTTCTCAGACCACAAGGCGATAAAACTAGAGATCAATAACAGAAAAACTAGGGAAAAGAAATCAAATACTTGGAAAATGAACAATACCCTGATGAAAAAAGACTGGGTTATAGAAGACATCAAGGAGGGAATAAGGAAATTCATAGAAAGCAACGAGAATGAAAATACTTCCTATCAAAACCTCTGGGACACAGCAAAAGCAGTGCTCAGAGGTCAATTTATATCGAGAAATGCACACATACAAGAAGAAGAAAGAGCCAAAATCAGAGAACTGTCCCTACAACTTGAACAAATAGAAACTGAGCAACAAAAGAATCCATCAGGCAGCAGAAGAAAAGAAATAATAAAAATTAGAGCTGAACTAAATGAATTAGAGAACAGAAAAACAATTGAAAGAATTAACAAAGCCAAAAGCTGGTTCTTTGAAAAAATTAACAAAATTGATAAACCATTGGCTAGACTGACTAAAGAAAAGTTCGGCCTGATGATCTATTTCTCAAATATTAGCCATTCAAAACCCTGTGAAGTATAGTTCTACTCTGACAGGCCTGGGGTTGCGGTGGGTTAGAATCCTCTCACCCTAGGCCAGCTGGTTGTTTGGTCCCAAATCCAGTGTAACTCAGTAGGAGAAATATTGGCATTTTGAGTGGGACTACATTTGTGTTTTAAAAAATTCTGTCACCCACTGATGGTTGTTTAGCATCTTTGATTCTCACCTATTCTATTCACTCATTATAGTAATAAAAAATGCTTTCATACCTTTGGAAGTGAGCTTTGATGTGGTATAATCTCCATTGAAAACCACTTAAATATTCTCATATAATGAAACTGACAATGTTTTGGTCAATACACTAACTACATGTAGCAAAAAGTAGATTTTATTTTAGAACTTCTCACAAAATAACATTTTTTTAACACACAAAGTTGTCATAATTGTTTTTTAAGTAGTTCAGAATTATTTAATAATTTATTTAGAAAGGAAATATTATAATATGCATGATTAAGGGTTTCCAAGTTCAAATACAGTCACCAAATTTTACCTAAGTACATAACAGTTATGGAATAATTTGAAACATAAGCTGAATCTTAAGTAAAATATTGGACTAGACCGAGTTTTATCTAAATAAAAATAAATTATCTTTCTAGCACCCTTCTTCTCTCCACCCTGCGACTAAATATTGACAGTGATTTAGTGTTGCCTTCTGTTTACCAATGCCTGAATCTACTATCAGAATACAAGGACAAATTAGTTTTTCCTGAATTCCCTCTTTTCTTTTTCCCAATTTCCTCACCATCCTCATTTCTCATAATCCATACTATGTTTCCAGGAAATTTTCTCTTAATGGTGTCACAATGGAAATAATTTATCAGTTCATAACACATATTATTCACTAAATTTTAATGAATATATTACTTCTGTATGGTCTATTCACATTTTAACATGGTACTTTGTATATCCAAAAAAAGAAATTATAATTGTGCAATTTTAGACATGAGAAACAAGTCTACCATGTTCACTCTTTAAGTTATAAGGACCAAAGAAAAGTAAGTACTGTTGTTGTTTGGTGCCATTGAGTCAGTTGCGACTTGTAGCAAACTTATGTACAACAGAATGAAATACTGTCAGGTCCTGTGCCATCCTCAAAATCATTGCTATGTTTGGGCCCATAGTTGCAGCCACTATGTCAATCCATCTAGATGAGTGTCTTCTTCTTTTTCTCTGACCAAGCATGAAGCCCTTCTCTAGGGACTGGTCCCTCTTGGTAACATGACCAAAGTACTTGAGATGAAGTTTTGCCATCCTTGGTTATAAGGAGCATTCTGGGTGTACTTCTTCTAAGACGGATTTGTTTGTTCTCTTGGCAGTTCGTGGTATAGTCAATATTCTTTGCCAACACTATAAAAAAACATCAATTCTTCTTTGATCTTCCTTATTCATTGTCCAACTTTCGCATGGATATAGGGAGATTGAAAATACCCTGGCTTGGGACAGATGCACCTTAGTCCTCAAAGTAACTTCTTTGGTTTTTAACACTTTAAAGAGGTCTTTGCAAATATTGTTGTTGTTAAGTGCCATCAAGTAAGTTGCCAGTCATAGTGACCCTATGCACAGCAGAATGAAACACTGCCTGGTCCTGCAACATTCTTAAAATAGTTGTTAAGCTTGAGCCCATTGTTGCAGCCACTGTGCCACTTTATCTCATTGAGGATCTTCCTCTTTTTTGATGATCTTCTACTTTACCAAGCTTGAGGTCCACCAGGGACTGCTCCATCATGATAACATGTCCAAAGAATGTGAGAAAAAGTCTCTCCATCCTTGCTTCTAAGGAGCATTCTGACCGTACTTCTTCAAAGACAGATTTGTTTGTTCTTCTTGCAGTCATTGGTATGTTCAAAACCATAACTTAAAGGCATCGATCTTCCTTATTCACTGTCCATCTTTCACATGCATAAGAGGAGAGTGCAAGTACAGTTAGCCAAGTAATAATTGTTAGCTACTAGCATAAAAAAAAAAAAAAAAAAAGAACAACAAAGGACACTTTCTCACATTGTCCTGGGACACAGAAAACAAGATTTTGGTCTAAATACTGTTTTTCTGTGGCAGTGACTGAAAAGGAATCTCTTTGTGGCCATTGTATCTATGTCTCAACCTATCTCCCATCTAACCTAGAATGCTTCGCTCTTGTGCTCTCAATAAAATCATCCCTGCTTTCTTTTTCTTTTCAGCAATACATGACATTTTGCCCTTTCCTTAAACCCATCATGACTTTACTTACTGGTTAGTTTTTCTCCACTTCCTGCTCCTCAATTTCTCTTTTTATCTGAAGAAAGTTCCCCAGAACATGAGTAGTTTGGCACTGGAAAGTCTGGATCTCCTTTTAATTGTTATAACTCACTTCACCAGCTTTTCTGTCTATCCTGATTCCCAGCAGGTCTAATGGAGATCTCCATGATATGGTAAAGTCATATTGATGGGGTTACATGGTATCCCATTCTAGAGTAGAATATTTCTCTTCACATTTCTTTCTCAAAAGTTTAATTATTCACATTCACAAACTTCCATGTTCAACTGATTTGTTACTAAATATTTATGATAGCATTTGTCTTGAAGTTTAAATTTGGTGGATTAAGCACGATTTCAAAAAATGTTCTTGAACACTTGTTATTGTTATATGAGATCATGTTTCATATTTTGAGTGAGTTCACAGGTGTTATACATGGGAGTAAAAAGGTAAAGTAATAGAGAGGTAGTAAGAGGATTTTTTGTTTATAATTGGTTCTTGTTCTTAAATTACATCCTTCATCTCTCCATGTGTACATGAATTCCTGATATAGTAGGACCACATGATGCATATACTAGAGATATAAAATTGAGTTAATACATACCCCATGCTGGAGTTGGTTCATGGCACACTTGAAAGTAATAATTTAGAGCCAGATATCACTGTGAGTGTTTGGTTAATATGGGGTCCATGAGATGTATTGACACAAGAGCTGCGACAATGGACTCGTGCATACCAACAATTGTGAGGATGGTGCAGGACCAGGCAATGTTTTATTCTGTCATACTTAAGGTTGCCATGAGTCACAGCCAACTTTACAACAGCTAATGAGAACAACGGTCACTGGGAATTAGCCTAAGATTCGCTATATACTAAGAGAAAAAAGAGCTTATTCCACAAGTGATGTACATGGAAGTATAGTATGTCCATTATCTTATAACTTTGCCACATAAATATATTCATCTGTAAATTCAGAAAACAATATTTATGAGGAAGTACAGGCATTTCTTTTTTCTATATACCGTTAACGCTAATTAAGGTAAAAAAAAAATCTATTAAAGCATCTACTTGTAGAGTAAAAATGAGTATAATAATGTCGCATTGTACATGGGAAATACATGAAGTTATTTTAAGTGCACACTATTTCACATCTACTTTGGATTTGTAGTGTCAACATAGCCACATAGATTTTAATAAATGGTTTTGGACATGTTTTCCTCAGTTATTCACTAGTTTCTATTTAATTTGATGATAGCTATGATATTATATTAGTCTTGACACATTAAATAAGCTTCCTGAGCTGAAGAGAACTAAAGAAAATTGGTAGCTGAAAATTAGTTGAGAGGGAAGTACCTTAGGGACTAGCAATAGGGCTTGGAGCATAGTTTCTAAAGTTTAATTGACCTTCTTAGGTTACTTGTGATAGGTTAGTTAGTATAGTGTCTCAATAGTTATTAAATAAAAACAATTTTAAATAAGGCCTTAAGATAATAAATATAATTAGGTATAAAAATGTTGAGATAAATTATTTCCTAGTGTGTGTGTGCGTGTTCGTACTTGCTTAATGACATATTTGCTTAATGTCATCAACCTAGGCTTTGAAATATATTTAAACAAGACACTATTAAAATCATCACATATTACTAAGCATGTAAATGATTCTACTCAATCATGATGAAAAAGGTGGAAGTTTTACTCATATTTGTAATAACAGCAAAGGCTTTAACAAAAAGTAGCCTTTTGAGGAGTATTAGTTAAATTTATAAATAAATGTATCAATAGTCAAATAAATGAGCCAATTCTACACAATTGTGGAGTCATATAGATTAATTAATTTAATAATTAATTTGAAAATCAATTTCCTTTACATTATCTATTTAAAGTGTGAAAAAAACAGGAGGTGAAGTAATAATAAATGATTATTCTTTATTCTAAAACAGGCTTTCTCAACCTTGGTACTATTGACATTTGGGGACAGATCCGGTATGGGGAGCTATTTTGTGCACTGTAGGATGTTTAGCAGCATCCCTGGCCTGTACCTACTAGATGCTGATGGCACTGCAGTCCATGCCTCCCAAATGTGATAATCAAACACATCTCCAGACATTTTTAAACATCTCCTGGGGACCAAATTCCCTCTCCGGTGAAAACTTTTCTCAGTTTTGCCATGTGTTTTCCACTAAACCTCATGACACCCTCAATTTTGCTAGATCAACATGCCAGTATAATATAAACATATAAGTTCAAAAATCAAAGTGAATGTCTTGTGTTTATCTTAAGATTGTATTTCTTCAAAGATCATGCCTTCGACAAGGGTGCTACCCACTCCTGTTTTAGTTGAGATAAAAAAAGAAAAAAATCAAAGTTCATTAAGATTCTGTTTATGTACTTTGTTAGAAAAGATTCCTGTCACAGAAAATGTTATCAAATAGGGGCAGAGAAAATTATGGTATTACATCCATGATATCTCCTTGCTTCTTTCGTTTGTCCTAAATTATTATTTGAGGGAAGTTTCACGTTTGTGCTACCATCAATGCAAAGTGAACATATAAATATGTTCTACAAACTGATGCCAGAGATCAAACCCTCAGCTGCTGCCAAAACCTCAGAAATCATTGTTATTAATTACAGTAAACAGAAGGTTGTAAAATTATGGCTCAACATAAATTAATACCGCATTGAGCTTTGGGACACAATCTAATGTGTTTTTTTATGTGGAAAGACCACAATTTATGTATACCTCTATCACTGGAAAAGAAATGAGGTGCCCTATCTGCATGATAGATTGTTAGATACAACATACCAGAGATAACACTGTTTCCCGTCCACAGATTTCTTATGGAAATATTTATCTCATAATAACAGCTGCCATGTAACATTTAGCTATTATGTGTCAAGTCTTGCAATACACATTCTACCTAGATTTGCATGTTCAATCTTTACAAAAGCTGACAAAGTAGGTCCTATCATGATTCCCATTTGAAAGACTAGGAAAATAAGGTAGACTACATAATTTACATAAATTTATGTGATTAGCATATTCCTGACCTGGAATAATAACCTCGATTTAGTTAATTCTTGCTGTTGTTGTTAGGTGTCTTCGAATTGGTTCCGGATCACAGCAACCCGGTGTACAACAGAACAAAACACTGCCTGGTTTGCTCCCGTTTTTGCAGCCACTGTGTTGATCCATCTCGTTGAGGATCTTCCTCTTTTTTGCTGACCCTCTACTTTACCAAGTACGATGTCCCTCTCCAAGGACTGATCCCTCCTGATAACATGTCCAAAGTATGTGAGATGTAGCCTTGCCATCTTTGATTCTAAGGAGCATCCTGGTTGTACTTCCTCCAGGACAGATTTGTTTGTTCTTTTGGCAGTCCATGGTATATCCACTATTCTTCACTAACAGCACAATTCAAAGGCTTTCTTATTCATCGTCCAGCTTTAGCTTGCCTATGAAGCGATTGAAAACACCATGGCTTGGGTTAGGCGTACTTAGCTGATTAATAATTCCCAATATAATTCGGTCTTTTAAACTGATTAGGGAATCAGTGTTTGCTTTTGGGGAACCAATTATAGTACATTTTTATAAGGACAGTAGTTGAAAGATCTAGTTCTAGCCATTATTATACAAAACAATCAAATAGGATTAAGAATAGACTGTTATAAGACCTAGTTAAAAGTCTTATATTGTACGTAATGAGCTTCACTTGAGTGTTGCTAGAGTACGAATGAATAGCTGAATGCAAAAAAGTTAATGTAGGGTAAATATGGAATTAACGTTAGCCTATGAGTTTTTTTTGTTTTTTTTTTTATAAGTAGGAATCGACTCAACTGCAATGGGTTTGATTTTTTGGTTTGGTAATGCATTTTTAAACTTTTTCATTGTAATCATAAAACAAATAGAATTAAGAGTTTAAAACTGTAAATAATACCCAGGTTTCCTTTAGAAGTCACTTTATTTTGTTGTTGTTGTTGTTGTTAATCAACAAACTTTAACAACAGGTTTCTTATAATTGTTTCCTTAGCATATTTGATTTTCATATGTATCATGCTATCATTTTTCTTATTGATCAAAAAAGTGGGTTAAGTAGCAAACTGAGATAAAAAATAATATAAAGATGTTTTGTCATCCTCTGAATCATCAAAAATAAATTATACTACCATTCATTCTTTGACCAGTATGAGAAGCATCACATTTTTTAATATAAATTTATTTTAAAAAAGGAGTAAAAAAAAAAAATCGCTTTATGACATTTTTCAGCCTTGTGCATAAAATTGTGAATGGAAAAGTTTCAAACTGGGGGCACTCATGTCCAATATAAGTGCGACGGGGCCAATATGCACTCCCACGTAGCAAAGGGTCAGGAGGTAAACCATTTATTTATGGGAAGAAAGTTTTCCTGGCTGCAATCATGTATAACTGAACCACCTGGTGCCACTTGCATGGGCGGTAACTCCTTCTCAGGCAAGTGGCTGATCTTTACATTTCAAAGGATTTAAAGCTGAAGCTGACCTTACGTATAATCATTTACCCCTATTTTTCCTTTGTTCTCTATGTGTATAGACCTCTCGTTCCTCGTGAACAGGGGAGTGCTTGTATTTCTTCCTTAATGCTGCCTAACTCAAGCTGCATTATTCCTCAATAAAACTCCTTTCATTGCATCCCTAATAGTGTGCAGGATTTTCTTCTTTGTCACAATAATGGTTAAATTTCACATTCCGTAAAACTGTTAAATCTTTTTGAAATATTTGAAAAAAATGCAAACACAATATTAGCGGGTGAATATCTAAAACAGTATTTTGCATCATCTTATAGAAAAGTATGTTAGACTGATGGCTTGATAAAAAACATGCAGAGTACTTAAAACCACAAATTGGCGTAAGAATTTGTTGGTGCAGGGGTAAGACCAAAAGAAACCATTTGCATAAGAAGATGATAGATATAGTTACAGGTAGTGAAATAGATATAGATACTTTAAAAAAAAAAAAAAAGGTGCTATGTGGTCCATTCCAACTCCTAGTGACCTCATGAGTGTCAGAGTAAAACCATGCTCCATAGGGCAGTCAGTGGCTGATTTTTCAAAGGTAAATCTCCTTGCCTTTCTTCCTAGGTGCCTCTGGGTTTACTCCAACCTACAACCTTGCCAACCTTTCACTCAGCAGCTGAATGCATTTACCATTTGACCACCCAGGACTTCAGATATAGATATCAGGGTAGATATAGATATTTTAGAAGGTATTATGTTTTGATTTTTGAAAATTAGCTTTTGTGAGCAAGGCACTGCAACAAAATGTAATTTGTATTTCCAACTCTCCAATTTAGCAGTTAGCATTTTTTTTTGGTAGTCATTTTCTGATTTGTAAATCAGTTGTTTTTTTGTTCAGTTCTGTAATATTATTATTCGTAATTTCATTCATTTATTCATTCATCATAGAGTTCTGAAAGTAGTTACTGCACACTCATATATTATTACATTTCCATTTTCTAAGTGCAAAAATATTATCAACTTTCATCAGTTTAACCTACTATTCATTTCAATGTACACCATTATTTTATCAACCACTAAGAAGTGCTACCAATCAAATTACAACATGATGTCTGTGTTTTATACATGTCAAAATGTATCTTTTATAACTATATCTTTGTGAATTTTTTTATAGTGTATTATAAACTTTTTTAAAATAATTTTTATTGTACTTTAAGTGAAAGTTTACAAATCAAGTCCGTCTGTCACATATAAGCTTATATACACCTTACTCCATACTCCCACTTACTCTTCCCCTAATGAGTCAGCCCGCTCCCTCCTTCCAGTCTCTCCTTTCGTGACAGTTTTGCCAGTTTCTCTCTCTACCCTCCTATCTCCCCTCCAGACAGGAGATGCCAACACAGTTTCAAGTGTCCACCTGATACAAGTAGCTCACTCTTCATCAGCATCTCTCTCCAACCCATTGTCCAGTCTCTTCCATGTCTGATGAGTTGTCTTCGGGAATGGTTCCTGTCCTGGGCCAACAGAAGGTTTGGGGACCATGACCGCAGGGATTCTTCTAGTCTCAGTCAGACCATTAAGTCTGGTCTTTTTATGAGAATTTGGGGTCTGCATTGCACTGTTCTCCTGCTCCCTCAGGGGTTCTCTGTTGTGCTCCCTGTCAGGGCAGTCATCGGTTGTGGCCGGGCACCATCTAGTTCTTCTGGTCTCAGGATGATGTCAGTCTCTGGTTCATGTGTTCCTTTCTGTCTCTTGGGCTCATAGTTATCGTGTGGCCTTGGCGTTCTTCATTCTCCTTTGATCCACATGGGGTGAGACCAAATGATGCATCTTAGATGGCCTCTTGTTAGCATTTAAGACCCCAGAGCCACACTTCAAAGTGGGATGCAGAATGTGTATAAACATTTTTAAGACATTAAAAATATGTTGGCTAATATCTTTTCAAATTCCAAGACCAAATCTTCAAAATCAATTTTCTTTTCAGACACATTGTTACATGTGTCTTTAAAAAACATCATCTCTGTATCACCAAGAGACTTGGTGAAGTAGCTTTTCTTAAAAGAAATGCACATATATTTTTGAAAAAGTATTAGCAAGATAATAATCCATGGTACCTTGTAAGCTTGTGACTTCATTTTCAATGTATGTCATAAAATGAAGGCCTAAAATCTATATTCTATTGAAATGTATGTAGCACATAACTCTTGATCAGTGTCAGATAAAATCCACTGTTTAAACATTTATTTTGAATCTTATTTGAAAATGTCAGAGGCAAAATATGTGTTTGAGTTGAATTCTTAACACTAATCTTGAGTCTTTTGAAAATGGCACTCTAAAAATGCAATTGACTTACTAAAATAAATATTAGATCAGGAAGGCAATGATAAATATTAATGCAAATACATGGTGTAGAATACAAATATGAATTCTGAAACATGCCCAAGACTGTTTTTTTTTAAAAAAGATAGATGGTTTGTAAGTGTGTAAAGACATTCTTCTGCTGTCTATGTCTTTCAGGTCTATTTTTAGTAAATGTTGTAGAATATTTATTCATGTTCTCAAATTCAAAGCAGAAGCGCCACAAAAAAAAAATATTAATCTATCTTTCTGTATATTGTATCTTATAAGATTTTCCACATTTTGCCTTTTTCTTCATTGACAGAAAATACAACCAAGTATCTCCAATTTAGTTTTGCACTCCGAGATACCAAGGTCACATTTTCCACTTACTTTATTAATCAATTCCATGAAATCATCAAAGTTGAAGGGCATGTGCCAAGGTTCTATTTTCTATAACAAAATTGCTGTTTTAATTGATTCACATCAAAAATTTCAGTAGGAAGAACTTCTGTTGAGTATGTCTGCATCTAACAAAACAATGGGGATATCATGTGTTTTGCAACTTCTTCTCAGCCCAAAGACTTCTCATTTTTACTTTGCATCAGATTAAACAGCATTTATTCTTCAGCAACTAACATGCCCTTGCAAAATAAATCCCTGAATTTCCAGGTTTCTTACCCTAAATCAAAAGCTCAGTGCTTTATAAGCCGAAAAAACAAAACAAAACGAAAAGTATATCAGACATCCCCCTTTTGACTACTCTCCAAGATTTAAAATATTAAGTATTTAGATAAATACAAAGGAATCCTGTGCATATTAAAAATTCCACATGCATTTTTTTTTATTGTGGTAATTACGTAGGTAACAGAATATTTGCCATTTCTATAATCTTTACATGTATATTTCTGTGACATTAATTACATTCACCATGTTGTTAAACATCATCAATGTTCATTTTAAAGTATTTTTTAAATTCTTAAAATTATCAGGTTACAGTAAGTTTGAAATTATTTATTAAATATAGTCACATTCATAAGAGATGCTCTGTTTTCTCCATTTCCAAAATAACTATTTGCTCAAATTAATAAATGACAATTTCTCATCTCTTAAATAACATGTATAGTTTGTATATGCATGTTTATCAGACTAAAAACAAAATAGTTGCTGTGCAGTCAACTCCACCTCATAGCAACTCCATGCATGTTGAAGTAGAACTGTGCTCCGTAGGGTTTTCAATAGCTGATTTTCTGGAAGGATTGAAGTAAGATCCTCAGGCCTTTTTTCTGAGGCACCTCTTGGTGGACTGAACCTCCAACCTTTCACTTAGCAGTCCAGGTTTTAATCAATTGCACCACCCAGGGATTCCATACATGTGTTTAGAAACTAATAAAATTCTTTAGGTATAGTTGGTTGCCAAAACTCTATTTAAAAAGGAAAAAAAAATTGGTAAACATTCTCAATCATATCAAAGAAAACTTCAGTGTATGAAATGATTAGAAAACACTAATGCTTTTAAATAATTTACATATGCATGAATAGTGAAATATTTTTAGAAAATACACCAGGCAAGGATCATGTAAAAAATATTTCTTGGTTAAAGCCATAGGCTTTTTTTTTTTTTTTTTAAGTGCATTGGACATCATACTAACAGCCTAACTAAAGCTAATTTTTTTTTGTACATTTCAACGTTATAATTTACTCATTGGATTTATAATCTCAAGTTTTCAAATACGTTATACTTGGGAATGGAGAAATTCCAGTATTGTGTTGTAAATACTCCATAAGAGACATGGGTGAGCTTGCTATGATAGATACATCCCTAGTAGCTGTGGTAAATGCATTGCCCCAGCAACAGAACTTACTATCTTTCTGTTGGAATGTCTAATTTTCACGTTGGTGTTAGAACACCCAGAGAGTTCAATGGCTTATCCTTCACATTTTAAAGCATAAAAGAAAGCTGCAAATAGATTTCTGAAGTATAGGCAGACTAATATGCTCTTAATAAAATCATGGGGTTGCAGTCACTTAAAGGGATTTGTAATTATAGATGTAATTTTATTTTCAAAGTAGAAAGAAGGAGGTGCTCTGTGCGTTGAATTAACTTTCCCCAAAGGACACGGGCTGCTCAAATTAGTGGTGAAGTATAGACTATGAAAAAGCTGAGAAGTTTGATTCCTTGACATCGCCAGTGGGAATTTTCAAAGCTGTGATGTTATTAAGGGAGAAAAGTCCTTAAGGATTTGTACATTAAAAATTGGAGACAACTGTCTAGGGAATAGGAACAGATATATAGACTTGTATATATTAAATCCATTGGCTAATTATTTTTCAGCCAGAGACAGAATTTCTGAAACAAATTTTAAATGAAGGAAAACATTCAATATATTAATATAATATGAAATTCAATTAAATTTAAAATTGCTCTTACTTTTTCCCAATCAAGTGATCTACGGAGGTAAGTGTTTCAATATTTGGAAACTTCCAATACCTAGATTAGGAAAATCAACCTTGATGTTACAAGTCAAAACCTAGTCCTGCCCTCCATACCCTACTTGAGCATTCACCGTTCATCTCTTTATTTCAAGTGAGTCACGGTTCTGATTCATATCTGGAATTGACCTGGGAAGGATGGAATTAATAGAAGAATAAAAGATTACAAGAGCCAGTCCAAAACATTGTACTAACAAGAGATCCAGATCCAGGCATTCACAGCTTCTCCAGGAAGAGTTAATTTGTGATTGGAGGGGTTTGAAGAGAAGTTTCAGTTTGCCTTGCACTTAGAGGTACTGGCTGGCAAGAAGATATCAGACTTCTTGTTCATCAACCAGACCCTAATTCTGATAGCTTGGAGGTGGGGAACACAGCCACATTCTGTGCTTGAGTATGGCTGAAGGGTCACTACCAAGTCTGGCTATGTGAGTCCTCCTTATCAATTCTACTGGAAACACCCAAAGGAAGTTTTGGGAGTCATTTGCACTGATTAGACAGTCAGAGATCTGCAGATTTCCTCCCTGGAAAATAAATGAGAAAAAAGAATTTCCCACAAAGTGGTAATGCGGTAGACTGGGAATCTTTGAAGTTAGTTTTGGGAAAAACCCCAAAACCAAACCCTTTGACCTTGAGTCATTTCTGACTCATAGTTTTGGGAAAGGGATGTGTTAAACAACCACTTTGGCAATATTAAATGCATAGGGTTTCTTTGATTTCAGAAAAGATTCATGAACCGGCAGCACAGTCTCAGAGAGTCATACTCCACCACATAGGCAAAAGCTGGGACTCTTTATAAGAAATAAAAGGCAGCAAGAGAGAGAGGAAGGGACACAGAAAGACTCAGAGAGGGAGAGGGTGAGAGAGAGAGAGTAAAAGAAGTAGAAATGCAAAACACAGCATCTTTCATACATTTTGACATACTATTGTTGTTGTGTGTGTGGTCCAGCTCATAGCGGCACTATAGGGCAGAGTAGAGCTGCCTCATAGGGTTTCCAAGGCTGTAATCTTTATGGAAGCAGACTGTCATATCTTCCTTCTGCCAAGAGACTGGTGGGTTTGAACTACTGACCTTTTGGTTAGCAGCCCAGATCTTCACTACTGCACCCACAGAGCTTCTTTTGATGCTTTTTGGTCTTGCAGGATGAGGTTGTACAGAACACCCAAATAAACATTTACACTTATCTATTCAGAAGGGTTTGTTTCATGTCTTAAAAAGAAAGCAAATCAAAATATGCATGCAGGCAAAAATATTTGTGCCTTTCAGTAGGTTCTGACTCATATCGAACCTGTGTACAACAGAATAAAACACTACCTGGTCTTCACAATCACTGTTTTTGTTGCAACCACTGTGCAAATCCCTCTCATTGAGGGACTTCCTCTTTTCAGCTAACCCTCTACCAAGCATGATGCCCTTCTCCAGGGACTGGTCCCTCCTGATAACATGTCCAAAATATGTGAGATGAAGTCTCACCAACCACGTTTCTAAGGAGCATTCTGGCTGTACTTCTTCCGAGATAGATTTGTTCACACTTCTGGCAGTACATGTTGTATTCAATATTCTTCACCAACACCATAATTCAAAGGCATCAACTCTTCAGTATTCCCTATTCGTTGTCCAGTTTTCCCATGCATATGAGGCGATTGAAAACACCATGGCTTGGGTCAGGTGCACCTTAGTCTTCAAGGTGACATTTTGGTTTTTTACAGTTTAAAGAAGACTTTTGCAGCAGATTTGCCCAATGCACTGAGTCACTTGATTTGTTGACTGCTTCTCCCATGGCTGTTGATTGTGGATCCAAGTAAAACGAAATCCTTGACAACTTCAATCTTTTCTCCATTTATCATAATGTTGCTTATTGGTCCAATTGTGAGGATTTTTGTTTTTCTTACGTTAAGACTTAATCCGTAATGAAGGCTGTAGTCTTTGATCTTCATCAGTAAGTGCTTCAAGTCCTCCACATTTTCAGCAAGCAAGGTTGTGTCATCTGCATATCGCAGGTTGTTAATGAGTCTTCCTCCAATCCTGATGCCCCATTCTTCTTTATTTAGTCAAACTTCTTGGATTATTTGCTCAAGATACAAGCTGAATAAGTATGGTGAAAGGATATAACCCTGATGCACACCGTTCCTAACTTTAAATCATGCAGTATCCCCTTGTTCTCTTAGAATGACTGCCTCTTGATCTATGTACAGGTTCCTCAGGAACACAATTAAGTGTTTTGGAATTCCCATTTTTTGCAACGTTGTCTATAATTTATTATGATCCACAGAGTTGAATGTCTTTGCATAGTTAATAAAATACAGGTGAACAACTTTCTGGTATTCTCTGCTTTCAGACAGGGTCCCATCGACATCAGCAATGATGTCCCTTGTTCCATGCCCTCTCTTGAATCCTGCTTGAACTCCTGGCAGTTCCCTGTTGATGTACTGCTGCAACCACTTTTGAATGACCTTTAGCAAAAGATCATTGCATGTGATATTTATGATACCATTAGATAATTTCTGCATTCAGTTGGAGCACCTTTCTTTGAAACAGGCATAAATATGAATCCTCTTCCAGTCGGTTTGCCAGGTAGCTGTCTTCCAAATTTCTTTGCATAGCGAGTGAGCACTTCCAGCACTGCATTCATTTGTTGAAACATCTCAGTTGTTATTCCGTCAGTTCCTAGAACCTTGTAGGTTATATAAAATGTAACCCGAAATTTATTGTTCATAAAATGGTGACAATTGCAAAAATAATGATAATAATAATAATAATTGCTCTTTCTAAGAGCTGATCAGTTGATTAATTAAGATCATGTTTATAAAGCCTCCTTGCAGAGCCCAGAGCACCAAAAATACTAGCAAACAGTGCTCTGTATCTGCCATATTTCATCTTGGTTTCTAATTATAGAATGTTTAGAAGACAGGCTACCTCTTTGCCTTTAGCATTCGGAGCTTGTTTGGCTGCCAGCCATTGAAGAGGTAGCACCCACATTGGGTAGCAAAAGTGACATAGCAAATCTCCTTCCCTGGAAACGACACTCAGCATCTCAGCATCAAGCCTCCACAGCTTTGAACTGTGTTATTTTAGGTTGTCAAATGTGTCCCTGTAACTTCTATATTGTTTCTCTTCTCTTTGACATCTTTTCATATACAGGTTCCCCCCACTATTCGGCAATAGAGTATTTCTATGAAAACTTTCATAAGCTGAAGTAGCGTAAAGCAAAGTTATGAAATATACATACACAATATTTAAAATTAATGTACAGTACAAAATCAGATCAATGCCATGGACCAGAGCATTAGGCTTACATGGATCAGCACTGCTGGAGACTTTTCATGCTACCCATGTGTACCATTAGGCAGAAGAACCTGGGATACCCTGGCCACAATGAAAAAGAAAATTCTGCTAAAAAAAATTATGTTCAAAAAAAGAAAGAATGGAAAAAATAAAAGCAAGATATAAAATAATGTAACATCAACTAAAACATTCAAGGGCTTGTCTCCTATGCTGGAGCCAACGGCTCTTGAACTGAGCCAGATGAACACTTGGCATAAAGGTGGCACAGAATGACCGCAGGTATGAAACTGGCAGTATAGAATGACCACAGTGATGGCAATTGGATCCTTGAAAAGCTGGAAGAACTTATGTGAAAGCATTTCCTGGTGTATAGAACTGTGATATGACCTAGTTGCCACAGACACAAAGTAGACATAAATTCTGACCCCTTCTATTTTAAGCATAAATAAATGGGAGTTTATCACATATCACTGTTTTCATCATTAAGCACATTTTAAAGTGTCTGCGACAGGGTTGCTATGAGCCCTAATCGACTCGATGGCAAAGGGCTTTGTTTGTTTTTTTAATTATTTTGTTCATAATATCATAGAAGAGTCTTTAAAAAGAAAACCTTGAATTAGCAATGCCTCCCCTTTAATGATAAGAGATCAGTGTCAGCCACGGTAATATTAAATAACATATGTTAGAATAATTCCTAATCATAAAAAAATTATGTCGTACTAAAAAAAAACTGTAAAAAGACAGGACTGTGAAAATGCATAAAAGTAGAACTAAAAATCACTTCTAAATTTTAAAGGTTTTATTGCATTTATTTAACTAGATTTATCATTTTTATTTAACCAGTCTCAATTTAATAAGACATCTGAGTCCCTCCATTTCAAGTACTATTTATATTAAAGGGTACATTAGTGCAATACAACTTATTTCATTACTTTTTCTTTAAAGGGAAAATCGGGGCAGAATGATAGTTATATCTATTAAGCTACTATTATTTGCCACACACTGAGCAAGAAGGATTACGTTGAGGTGGAATTTGAGACTCCTTATAATGTTGTGTGCAACTTAAAGTCACACAAATCTAATAAACAGCAAACCAGGAATAAGAATCCTGGTCAGTCAGACTTCAAATCTCTGGATTTTTCTAGTACATTATATTTTTTTAAGGGATATAACTGTCTCCTAAGTACCACAGGCAAAGCTTAGAAAGAAACACAGCTTAGTCTGCAAAGGTATTATTTTTCTCCAAGAAGCCAAAGACATAGCAATGAACCCTGTAAAATCATAAGGTCTTCCCATTTTGCAAAGTACGTTAAACAATATCTAAACTCTTAAACAGTGTATTTAAATTTATTCATGGTACTGTATTTGTTCTGTTTAGGTTGGTTAGGTTGAGGTACTGATGTCGTGAAACCACTCATATTGCTTCGTTGTTCAGATATCAATCACTTTTTGAAAGTTTGCTTTATGTTACTTTGCTTATTAAAGACCTACATTGGCACCTGCTTCCCTTAACCAAAAGAAATCTGAAGACGATGTTCACTTTTACCAAAAAAAGGCAAAAAGTGGAAAGAGCATTCAGAGTTTGTTTGGCTGCCAGCCATTGAAGAGGCAGCACCCACATTGGGCAGCAAAAGTGGCATAGCGAAGCTCCTTCTGTGGAAAGGACACTCAGCATCTCAGCATCAAGCCTCCACAGCTTTGAACTGTGTTATCTTAGGTTTTATGTGTTATTTGGTATGATTTCGTAGGTCATTTTTGGGACCTGGAAACATTTAAAAAAAAATCCCATATAAATTAATGGTAACTGCTGCTTTGCTTTACGCCATTTCGGCTTGTGAAAGGTTTCATAGGAATACTCTGTTGCCGAATAGCAGGGGAAACCTGTACATGAAAACATGTCAAAGACAAGAGAAACAATATAGAAGTTACAGGGACACATTTGACAACCTGGCATTGCAAAGGAATCATATGTTTCTTCTGAATAAAGGACACATAAATTAGCCTTTTTAATATGTTATGAAATATACACATATAATATTTAAATTTAATATATGATATAAAATTAGATTAATGCCATGGATTGTCTACTCAATACCCTTCAGAGCATCATTTCTGTTCAATTCTCTATTCTATTTCCAAGTTTAGAAGGCAGTTGTGATTAATGTAAGCCTACCACGTCACTGCCTTGGCCACTCTGATCATGGCACAGCGTTTGGGGTAATTGTGTTGAGCATGGATGTGATAAGGGACCCATGTTATGCCAGTCTGTCCAAAGAAAGGTGATTCTATTTTATCTTTGGAAAAGGGTATGGGTGTCTAGATGTGATATTGAAAACTAATCTATGTACTTGTTACTAGCCGTATGATGAAGCCAGCATGGAAAGTGAATAGGCCTGAATCACTACACTATCGCTGGGCCATAGTCAGAGCTCTAGAGCTCTGGACATTTGGGCGGTGCTAACATTTCCTATTGTTGAAGTTTGTTTTGAGTCAGATTTTGTAGAATGCATATATTTTAGCAGCACCAAAAATAATCTTAAAGAAAACCACACACTCTTATGTGCCTTATCAGATATTAGCAAAACTGTAGTTCTATGAGAATACATGAAAATTAAAACATATCCACAAAACAAGAAAGATTTTCCTCAGACAATATTAGAATTCCTCTTCCTTTTTATTTGAAAAATTTAAAAAGGTATAAAAACAGTAAAAAACTTCAAGAACTATTGTATAAGTCTTTTAATACTTAGCTTATTATAAAAACATAATTTTATAGATGAAATAATTCCCTTATGCCAAAATTAATTTTATTCAAATGCCAAATAAATCAAATTATAGGTTATAATATTTCAACTAACATGTTCATTGAATAGAAAATTTATATTAGCCATAAGCAGCGAGAAACAAAATTTAATAAAATTTTTGAAACCATTTAAAATTTAATGTTCAATGCTCATGCGTTAACCATGGCAAAGTTTTATAATTAAACTGTTAAGTGAAATTCAAAAAAAAAAAAAAAAAACACAAAAAAGTATGTGTAACGTTAAACTAAATTTATTTTGATTATTTTTATATGAAATAAAATAAACTTCTTTTCCAACTCAAAATCTGTCTGAACGTGGACCAGAAGTAAATTCTAAATTAGCCAAAAACATCATTTTAATACTTACATTATGATAACCTGTATAATCTTTGTTATCTGAGAAATATTGAAATTTGAGCACAATGTATTTCTAATCAATGGAAGTGAGATATCGGATTTTCTTTTTGGAGACATTTTAATACACCACTGTTCAAAAATAAAAACTAATTTTCAATATATCAAAAAAACGTGGAGATCAGTATTTCTGAAGGGATGATTGTGAAAGTTGGTGCCATAATTTAAATCTTGTAAAATGGTAACAACAATAAATTGAAAATTTTATTCACTTCAGATTTTGCTTCAATTCTCAAAAGTAACATTAAATGGATTCTTAGCAAGACATTCAATATTAACTCAATACATAAATAAAAATGGCAGCCTGATTCACAAACTGACAGAATCCAGAACTCACAGTCCACAACTATTACATTTTAACATTGTGTAGATTCCTAGGATTGTTCTTATGCTATAGATTAAATTGTGTTTTTCAAAGTTGACGTTTAAAATAGTAGTGAATGAAAGGTGGTAGTCATTTGGGAAATGATTACTATTACCTCAACTCCTATCTCCAGCAGATTAAAAATGCCTGGGCTGAAATGAAAGGTGTTGTCTAGCTCTATCAGTTATTTTATGGATGTTGTTTTTACTCTGGCGGTAAATATGTAGGTAACAAAAACATTTGCCATTTCAACAATCTTCACATGGACAGTTCAGTGACATTAATTATGTTCATCATGTTGCTCAGCCATCACCCTCAACCATTCCCAAATTTCTCCATCACCCTTAACAGAGCCTCGGTGTCCCCTAACATTGTGTCTTTCCCCCTCCCTCCTGCCCACCCCAGTAGCCACTAGTAAACTTTGATTTCTGTATATTTGCATATTCTGGATATTTCATGTGAGATCATACAGTATTTGTCCTTTTGTGACTGACTTATCTCACTCAGCGTGTTTTCAAGTTTCGTCCATGTTGTAAATTTTCAAGTTTCGTCCACGTTGTAGGCTATATTAGAACGTCATTTCTCATTATGGTTGAGTAATATTCCATTGAGAGTCTCGGTAGCACAGTGGTGCAATGCTCAGCTGCTGACTGAAAGGTTGGTGATTTGAACCCACCAGCTGCTCTGAAGGAGAAAGATGTGGCAGTCTGCTTCTCTAAAGATTATAGCTTTGGAAACTCTATGAGGCAGTTCTACTTTGTCCTACAGGGCCGCAGTCATGAATTGAATTCTGTCCCCCCCAAAAATTTGTCAACTTGGCTAGGTCATGATTCTCAGTATTGTATGATTGCCTACCATTTTGCCATCTAATCTGATTTCCCTGCGTGTTGTAAATTCTATCACTGTGACACTAATGAGATAGATTATCGGCAGTTATACTGATGAGGTCTATAATGCGTGTATAAAATTAGGTAGTGTCTTAAGCCAATCTCTTTAGAGATATAAAAGAGAAGTGAGCAGAAAGACATGGGGAGCTCATTCCATCAAGAAAACAGCACCAGAAACAAAGCGTGTCCTTTGGACCTGTGGTCCCTGCACTGAGAAGCTCCTCCATCAGGGGAAGATGGATGACAAGGACTTCCTCCAGAGCCAACAGAGAGAGGAAGCCTTTCCCTGGAGCTGACACCATGAATTTGGATTTGTAGTCTACTAGTCTGTGAGAGAATAGATTCATCTTTGTTAAAGCCATCCACTTGTGGTATTTCTGTTATGCAGTACTAGATAACCAAGACAGTTGCTATGTGTCAGAACCAATGGGTTTGGTTTGGTTTTGTAATACTTTATTGTATGCATGCACCACGTTTTGCTTATCCACTCATCTATTGATGGACATTTAGGCTATTTCTACCTTTTGACTATTGTAAATATTCCTACAACAAACACTGAAGTGCAAGTATCTATTTGTGTTCCTACTTTTAATTCTTTTGGATGCGTACCAGGGTGGAATTTCTGGATCATATGGTAATTCAATGCGAAGCCAAAAACCAAACCAATTGCCGTCCAGTCGATTCTGACTCATAGCGACTCTGTAGGACAGAGTAGAACTGCCCCATAAAATATCCCAGGAGAGCCTGATGGATTCGAACTGCAGACTTTTTGGTTAGCTGTAGCACTTAACCACCACACCACCAGGGTTTCCTAATTCAATGCAAGGCTCTAAAAAATGTTCTGTAGAACCAGTAAGGGAAAGAGACTGAACTGTCAAAATCAAGAGGATATACGCTCAGATTGTTTTGTTAAGTATATTTAAGTTTTCACTGCACTTAAAAAAAAGATGATGAAGAACCCTATGCTTAATTTAAATCACTTGGTCCAATATCAAAAGATCTTGGGAAAAAAAAATCACTTATCTATACTCTATTTTTTTAAAAAGTATTGATCATAAGAATTTATCATTTTAATGATTAGATTTAGTTGATTTTTCTGATTAATGACCAATTGTTTATTTTAGTCACACCAGATAAGGAGTTATGCAATATATTTTATCATCAGTGTTGACATTTGTGAGTTTAGCAAATTAGCTAAAATGCCACATTTTCACCATTTTGTTTTATATATCCTGAGTGAACCAGGAATGAAGTATGTGGCCTGAATGGAAAACCACCAGTTTTCACTCTTCCCTGAAGACAGTGATTCATTTAGGGATGGGCACGAAATTCAATGAGAATCAAAGAGATGCAACTTTTTTTTTGTAAATATTGGGGCAAAGACTCTTTCCTGTTTAAGATGGATGTACTCCTAGGAGCTGTTGAAAGCCGATTGCAACCGCATGGGATTAGGGTGGCAGAAGATGGAGTAAATGCAAAGATTCAGAGAGTAGAGATCAAGGAAAATGAAGCAAGTTTGATAACATTGCTTGAGGCTCTGAGACATCTATGCCTGAAACCATCCCTATTCTGGACTTTCTGATTACATGAGCTAACACATTTTCTTGCTTTTGATTAGGATTTTCTGACTTGCAACCAAGGAGTTTTAAACAAAACAATCATTCGCAACCTGTTTTATGTTTATTTAGCTTTACCACACACATAGAGTCAACTGATATTTGAAAAAGGTGAAAAGTAATTCAGTGGACAAAGGATAATCTTTCAGAAAATGGTGTTGGGACTACTGGATGTTCTTAGGCAAAATAAAACCCTAAACACAGACTTCACACATTACACAAAAAAAAGTAACTCAAGATTATCTCCTAAAATTTATCTACTTGTTTTTATATACACATATAAACTCATAAAATTACATATGTATAAATATATAATACACACAATTTTTTATTTTTTAAATACAGCTTTCTCTCATACTCAGCTCTCTGGTTTGAGGCCCCTTTGAGTTGAATCTTGGAGTGTGTATGATCACTGCTTCAGGACCAAAACACTTCCCACCCCTAGCTTTTAGAAGTATTGCCTGCTGGCTATTGATAGCTGAATCAGTCTTTGGGGGATGCCTTTGGCCAAAGTGGGCTGCCTGACCTAAGGCTATGTTCCTTCTCTGGACTGCAACCAACATCCAATGATATGTCAATGTGAGAACACAAAGGCCTAACTAACTTTCTTCAATTTGTAAGAAAAAATGAGCCTAGTTCTGCCAAAAAGACAGCTGCTGAAATTTCTTCAAGTATAAAACTGCTATAGAAAAAGGTCATATTTGATTTCCTCCATAGAATAATCCAGAGACCTGTCCTGAGGTGGTTCATGTGGTCAACGAGGCATATTATATGTAATATCAGTGATGTGACTGTATGGTAACATAAAAGTGGTCTCTCAGGTCAGCTTTCAGGTTTTTTGTTTTTTTTTAATCGTTTTACCCCCACCGGCATATGATCGGATTGGGATTCCTGAAATGGTTTTCATACTAGTTAATGGTGGGATCGGGGCAGAAAAGCAAAACCAGAACACTGGACATTTGTAGAGTGTTAAAAGCATCTTTCCAAAAGGGTTGTTAAGGGAAATGGAAAATTGGTGAAAAATATTACTTGAGTCTTTGCGATGATTGGCTTCTCAGGGTGGAAAATTGTTACATCTCTATCTGTTTTAGTCAGCTTTCCTTTGAGCACATGGCAGGTGTTCTTTCCAGAGCTACTAGGTGCTTTCAATTATTTTGGGTATATATTGCCTTTCGTTTTACATGAGGGAAGAAAGAAAAGAAAACTAAAGCAACACACATACATTTAGGAGTTTGTGCATACACACACATGTATTTGCATGTGTGTATGTATGTGTGTTTATAACATTTTGATTATGTCCTATAATCAAAATGACTATTTCTGGAAATGTTTTATAATGAGCTCCAGTGAACAAAGCAGCATAGTGTGTGTGTGTTTGTGTGTGTACATGTGGGTAAGAATGTGTGTGTATACACATATATGAACTCAGGGGAAAAAGAACAGATTATATTTTATGTAAGTTTTGCTGCTTGGTGTTTTTCTTTTACTACTTGGTGTTATTTTTGTTGTTAGGTGCTGTCAAGTTAATTTTTGAGTCATAGTGACCCTAAATAACAGAGTAAAACTGTCCCATAGGGTTCTCTTGACTGTAATCTTTACGGGAGCTGATCGTCAGGTCTTTCTCCCGTGGAGACACTGGGTAGATTCCAACTGCCAACTATTCAGTTAAAAGCTGAGCACTTAACCATTGTCCTACCAGGGCTGCTTTACTACTTGGCAATCTCTCTATATTCTACTTTTCATGTAGGGATATTCAAATGTTGAACATACAAATTTTCACAAAGCAAAACAAATTACTAAAGAGACAAGCTGGGGCCTAGCCTTTCTAATATATTTTATTCTAAACAATTTTTATTCTCAGAGAAAATACGTTCTTTTTTTCACAGATGTCTCAGACTCCAAAGAGCTTCAAAAGTCAATGTTCACTTAATACTATATTTACTGCCAATGTGTCTAATCCAAAGTGAAGGGAAAATCAGACCCGCTTAAAATGACTCAATCTACACGATGCTCATTTAAAACATACATCTCTTGCTATTTTTTAGACAAGAAAATGTTCTCCAGCACCCTCCCCTATTTTATATGTTATTTGAGATAGGCTAGACTAACAGTGTTACAAGTATACCCTGAAATCTTGGTTGCATAACCCCGCCAAAATCAAAACAAAACAGAATCTAGTGTCAGCGGCAGAGAAAGAGAGTGCACAGAGTTTCCACTTGTTTCTAACTCCCTCCCACTGTCAGTGACATATCCTGCTTCTCTTCAAAGTCAAGTAAGCAGAGCTGTCACATGGCCCCAGTCTTACTTCCTGGAAAGTTAGGAAGTTTTCCCAAATCGCAGGACGGTGTGGACAGCTCAATATATTGAGCACAAGTAGTTGATATTACCCTGTGTGTTAGCTGTGTGATCATGAACATATCTGTCAACTTTTCATGGTTCTAGTTTCCTTACCTTCAAAGTCAGGATAAGAAAGCTGGCCTCACAGAGTTACTGTGAGTGTTAAATAGTGTCACTTACGTAAATCACAAACACAGAGTCTGGAAACTAGGAAATTCCCAATAAATGTTAGTACATTTTTCTCAAAAATTGTTCACAATTATCTTCTCCTGATAATGAGTTATCTCCTTTAGCTGTATGTTTAAAGGTATTCATTAGAAATTGTCAAGTTTTCCTTTCACTGGTCACTGTGTTTGCAAAGTTTTCAGAGTGGGAAGGAAAGGTCATTTAGGAAAAAAACCAAAGGATTCTAAAGTTTGAGTCTTTTTGGAATATATGATTATCAGCATAGACCATTTTTTTTTTTTTTTATAGCTATCTGGTTATGGTACACAGACTTGGTAACTGAATTAGTAAAGAAACATATAGAAATTTTTAAAAAATGCAAAAGGTCTTTCCATTGTCTTGTAGAGTAACTATCTCCCTTTAGTATTAAACAATTCTATAACCTTGAAACAAGTTCCATGTGTATAATTCGGTGACATTGATTACATTCTTCAACTTATGCAACCGTTCTCACTATCCTCTTCCAAATTATTCCACCATCATAGTTAGAGATCCCTAAATAAATAATAAATCTATGCACAGAAAAAAACAGAGCACCTTCATAGTCAGAAATGTCAAATTAAAACAAGCATTAACCTCTATGTCCAATCTATGTGGAAAAGAATCATTTTAACTCTCATTTTAGTGAGAAATATGGGAAACATAGTTGAGAAAGGATGTAAGATTTAAATATAAGTATTTCAGGAATACATAGAAGTAAGGAATGATGGTCAATTTATAATGTTGATATCAATCTCTATGTATCTATCTATAGGATATTGTCAATTGTTAAATAGAAACAAAATGCCTTATAGTTTAGACATCAGACTGAGCCAAAATTCTAGCTCCTCTCAATTCCAAAATCTCACTAAATGGCAGAACTTCTAAAGCCCCTTGGGAATTATACATGGCTGTGTAATGTCTTTTGCTTTACTGCCTCCCTTTCTTTATTTTCTGTTAAACCTTTATCTTTTCTTACTGAGATGATGGAGTAATCTCCTTCTGGTTCTTTTCTTCCCATCCATTTGTGTCATTGCCACCAAAACGACCTATCTAAAAATCAAATCTATACATGCCTTTTTTTTTTTTTATTGTGCTTTAGATGAAGGTTTACAGAGCATATTAGTTTCTCATTAAACAATTAATACACATATTGCTTTGTAACTGGTTGTCAACTCCACGACCTTTCTAAACATGCCTTTTCTATTCTTTGACTCTTTCTCTGACTCCACACCTCTTAGAATATGTAGTCTATGTACCATACTATAAATGCACACTGTCTAATCCTTAACACCACATTTATCATCAGACATGTCCTCCTTTTTTAGTCACTCACTACCTTATGTGTTATGCTTCACTAAGTCCAAATGCTTTGCTGTTTCTTGACTATATCCAAACAATGTATGCTTCTCTTTTCCATGTCTTCCTTAATGTGATCTCCCATTCTGCTTTGATGATGTTCTCCTTGCAACATTCTTTTGGCTTCTTATTTGATTCTTTCTTTAATATTTAATTCAGGGGTTAGTTCTTCCAGGTAGTTTTGCTTCCTCGAGGTAACTTTTACTAGTTACCGATTGCCATTGATTTGATTCTAACTCATGGAGGACCCCGCGTGTGTCTGAGTTGAACTATGCTTTGCTGGGTTTTCAACGACTGATTTTTTGGAAGCAGAGCGTCAGGCCTTTCTTTTAAGGAGGATAGACTTGAATTTCAACCTTTTCAGTTAGAAGCCAATTGCATTAGCCTTTTCACCACCCGGGGTCTACCTTTCTAAATACAACCATATTACCCTATACACTTATTATTACCTACTTCAGTGGTCATTTGTCTTAGAATTATCTTTCTGTGATCTGCTTTACAAGATTGATAGATTCTTGAAGGAAACCACTGTGTCTTAATTATCTCTTCTTTACCAACGCATCCAGGTATCAATAGCTTTTACTAAAACAAACATCCTTGATAACCCGATACCAACGTCTTACATGTGAAAAGAGAAATTATTAACCTTTTGGCATCACTATTCACTTAAATTGTTACTTTTTTTTTTAAAATCACAGTTAAGTATATTCTTAAAATGTAGTTTCCTAAATACTGGAAACATTCACTGGCATATTTAATAAAAAAGAAGGTAAACACTTAAGCCTTTTCCCAGTATGGGGATCTAGCCATAAGAAAATTATTTGAGCAGGTGCCTCCAGGTGTCAGCTTGAAGGAAGTTGTTTAAAATTGGGGCACACCAAGGTATTTTTCCTGGAAGCACAAATGGACTACCAGGAACCTTATGTGGTTTAAGGACCATCAGGAACACATGTGGTACAGCCTCCATCAGAGACACAGTTGAGGCAAATTGCTATGATAGAAAAAAAAAAAAAAGAGTGGAAATAAGAGCAGTTAACAGTCATTTACTGTTCTACGGTAAATATTCCTTGGTAACATGTGTTTTATATTAGTATTTGGAATAAATAGCTACAATCTAAATATTTTTTTTTCCAAATCATATATCCTACTTTTAAAACAATTGTATTAACCTTTGTTATTTTGGATGGAAAAATATTAAGGATTTTATCCAGACATCTCACCTCCTAGGTTGATAGTTATACTTGTAATTAGTACATTTTCTCAGAATAGATAGATTGCAATGAACTGAAAAAAAGAGTGTCCACTTGACCTGGTGACTTGTTCTTCTCCATTGTTCCTGTTAAGGATGGAGGGATTAAAGTCTTAAGAGGAAAAGGATTTGAGTGAATCTCCATCAGTATCATCTCAGCTTAGGCTTGGAAATAATAAAGGCAAAATGTGGGGTATGCTTACCATAGGCTCTTCTACCTGCTTTCCTTTTTTCTCACCATCCTCTGGAATTGTCTGATGGTTCAACCCTTTTTGAATTTCTATAGAAAGAAGAATTGATATTGTTTAAGAAGCTGTTTGGCTCTCTAGCCAAACTTTGCTTTCTGTCATCTTTTTAACAACTGACTGTCTTAGAAGTGCAATATAAGGATCAAGAACTTGAAAAGTAACACTACCCTAGTACTTCTGGCTTGTACTGGAGAAAATACTAGATAAATCAAAATGCAGAACATCTTATTAAAATAAAAGTAACTATATTCTTCAAAAATGTCAATGTTATAAATGACAAAGAAAAGCTTAGGAATTTTTCCAACTTAAAGGACACTTAAAATACATGACAACTAAATGCAGTATGTGATAATAAATTGAATCCTGTATTAGAAGATGAAAGAAATGATATAAATAAATGCCTTTATAAGGTCAGCTAAAAAATTTGAATATTTTAATACAAAGAGTAAATTAAGAAAAGCCTGTAACAAGGTTAAAGATGCTCAGGTTATTTGTATTTCTGTGGTTATTAACAACATTAGCCTTATTATTGAAAAAAATATGCCCTGATATATTTAGGGCTAAATGATGTAGGCAAATAACTTTCAAAAGATTCAGGGGGAAAAAAAAAAAGAAAACACAGAGAAAAAGAGAGCATGAGGGCGAGAGCCAAGATAAAAAAATAGGGCTAAATATTAATAACAGTTGAATCTAAGTAAAGGACATAAGAAAATTTTTTTTTCTATAGGGATGATTTTTTACTGTTCTTACAACATTTTGTGAGTTTGGAGTCTTTTCCAAATGAATGTTAAAAAAGAAAACTAGATTGTACAAACATGAATGTCCCAATTTTGATGAACTAATTATAGGTACGTAAGTTTTTTTTTTTTTTTTTAAGACAAAGGATGTCCAGAAATTTCTGGACTGAATTTCTAACTTTTATTTAAATATAAAATTCTATCAAAGTTAAAAAAAAAACAGTTAAAAAATAGACAATCCTTTCCCCACTGCAGAACAAAGAAAAGACTATATTGCAAATATTAATTGAATTTAGGCCTTTAATATACTTACATTTAAAATCCATATTTCTCTAACTTTCTGTCCATTGAAATGGTCAAGAAACAGTCTGACCTCAATCATACATCCTAACAGCCAGATCCTGGTTGCTAATATTATTTTTACCATAAGAAGGAACCACAGCTCCTTGGAGAGATGCCTGATTGAATTTCTTAAGTGAGTAGTACAAGATGAGCCTGAGACACTTCAGTAGTCAGCTTCCAGGCTGATCCCTAATGCTCTTTCTGGTGTTCCTGCTCTCCTCCTTGGACTATGGCCGATACATTTGGCCAATGGGATATAGCAGAAGTGACACTGTGTGAAATCAGATGCTCGGTCATAAAAGACATTGAAGACCCTGCCTTGTTCTTTTGAAACACTCACTCTGTGGGAAACCAGCAGCCTTGAAGCAAGTTCATTATGATATAGAACTGGCTCGATGGCACCTACCAACAACAAGAAAATAGTCATTTTAGACACTGACCTTACTCTGGAAGTTGGGCCCCTTAGAAGACATTGATAGTACTCACGTAAAGACCTAATTCCTAAGCATGCAGTCAGGATTAATGACAAAGCTAATCCCCTAATAATTGAGCTATTAAAATTGTCTTTGATTTTTTATACCATGTTATATTTTTATCATATCTTAGTTTCTATGGAAATAATTCTAAATTTTATAAACATGATATCATTTTAAAAAAGACATCTAGGTTCATGTAAGAATTGGACAAAAAACGACTTCAAGGATCATGTTTCGCTTTCTTATTTGACACCACTTCATTCTATTATTTAATTATTTCTGCCCGAGAACGCCATTTTAGAGTGTGAATTTGTCTCAGTTGTGATAACTTCTGAATTATCTTTAGTTAAATAATTTACTATTGATACATGCGTGTCACATTGACCTGTACCTATTTAATATTACTCTTCCCCATTACTGTCTCTGACATTATCTTTGTTTTTATATGAGGATATATATTTCAGAATACCTGTACTTATTTGAAAGAGTGAAATGCTATTTCCAACTAGAATACAAAATCCCTGTGACTTGTTTACTTCTAATGTTTCACCAGTGCCAATTCTTGCCCTGGCACAGAGTAGATGCTCCATAAACATACATTTGATAAAGCATAGGGTATTGACTAACCGGAAAAGCTAGTGGTGTAGTAGTTAAGAGTTCATCTGCTAACCAAAAGGTCAGCAGTTTGAATCCATCAGGTGCTCCTTGGAAACCCTATGGGGCAGTTCTACTCTATCCTACAGGGTCACTATGAGTTGGAATCAGCTGAAGAGTAATATTTTGTTGTTGTTTTTGTTGTTTACTGACTGCATTTTCCAATGATAGTTTTGTATTCTTTTACTTCGCCTAGAAAAGAATATCATTAAAGTATTCCTCTTTCAACTAAAACTTACATCACTGTCTTAAGGATCCCTGTAATTAATTATTCTGATTTGTAATCACTTTTTTTTTTTTAAACTTCAAAGAAGTCTATTTCTGGAAAAGATAAACTGAAAACTCTATACCGCGCCATGCATCTTCCATTAGAGAATGCTAGCTAAGTTTTTAGAGCCAATTTTGTGTTTGGAAGCAATTTGGAATTCACTCTGACATGGGATTCATATAGCAGCCAGACACTTATACTTAGTAAGACTCCTGGTGATTCTGAGCATGTTTTTAATCAGTCTGTGACATAAAATTCAATCTTTGTCTTAACATTTTGAAGCAATATTCAACCAAAACAATCGTGACTGTTTAGGTTGGGCAAAAGGCTTGTGTTCAATTACTAACTTAAAAGTTGTCAGTTGAAACCCACCCAGTGGTGCTGTGAAAGATAGGCCTGGCGATCTGTTTCTGATAAAATTACAGCCAAGAAAAGCCTATGGAGCAGCTGTATTCTATAAACACTTAAGATTTCCACTCTTTTCATTTCAGGCCTGGACGTCATCCAGACTGTAGCCAACAATTTGTCACACACACACAAAAAAGATTGGTGTGGCTCTCTATTACTGATTTTTTTTTTGTTCGTTTGTTTTAACTAATGCATTTAATAGATTCTGATTCACTGTCAGATAACATATCTGTTTAGGTCAGGATTTCCTTTCCAATATGTTGTAGGTTTAAATATTTTATTTTCAGAATTTAAGAATTATAGGCCAGAGATGGAGGACCTATAGCTCTGAACATGGCACAATTTCTAGACTATGATAACCTTTGTGGAAATATTTTAACAACTCTATTTTTTTTTTTTTATAGGATTAACTGTGGGGAGGGATCAAAATAAAACATAGCAATTGCTATATTTAATCAAAATTCTAAGATACATAAAACTTAGTAAAGAAAATATGTCCTTTCCTAACAATAGCTTCTGTTTCATAGGTAGATGGATGGTGTCTTGCCCTAAGAATTTCTGTCCCTCCTCTCTTTTATTTAATTAGATGGAAAAGAGAACGTATTTCCCTCACTGGGCACATAATAGGATAGGCCTGTGGAGCCAAAGCATTGTGTAACTGAGCAGGAAGGCAGTGCGAAGGACCAGCCTGTGTGATTTCACTCAAAACTCAATTTCATGATTGTGGTCCTCAAGTGGTTTTCAGTGTGTGTTTTAAAATATCTTAGTTTAAGAAAGTCAAAAATATCATTACCTCCAGAAGGCAACTATAACTGGCAGAGAACAAAAAATTCTGCATAGTTGGGAAGCTCAATTTTTTTTTTTTTTTCCCAGCCAAATTCACACATATCTAATAATGTAACAGCATGGTATGGGCTTAGTTCCCATCTTCTCTGGTGAATTTCATGTTAATGACACTGGTAATACTGAACACATAAATCGACTTCAATTCCAAAGCTTCTAAAATCATATTTCATGATCTTCACATTCTACAGCCAATATTGTTGTTTAAAATCTATAGTAGATAAGATAAATAGGTGCATACATACAATTCAGTTTATTGGCATTCTCAAATGAAAACAAAAAATTCCTTTAAATGTTCTTTGAGGGTGATATTTAGTAGGATAACATACCTTATAATATGGTTTCAATGCTATGAATTATTACTGTTCTTCAGATAAAATCAACGTATGTGAAAAAGGATGAGTCTCTTCCTATTGATATTCACTTATTTGTTTCATAAACAAATAAAAAACAACTTCTTCATTGCAGATACCTTTTTTCACCAACATTAACAGCTACTATGCATCTAGATCTCACCAGATGGAATACTCAGGAATCAAATTGGCTACATCTGTGGGAGAAGATGATGGAAAAGCTTAGTATCATCAGTCGAAACAAGGCCAGGGGCCGACTGCAGAACAGACCATCAATTGCTCATATGAAAGTTCAAATTGAAACTGAAGAAAATTAGAAGAAGTCGACGAAAACCAAAGCAAGGCCTTGAATATAGCCCACCTGAATTTAGAGACCATCTCAAGAATCGATTTGACTCATCGAACACTTATGACCTAAGACCAGATGAGTTATGGAATGACATCAAAGACATCTTATATGAAGAAACAAGACGTCAATAAAATGACAGGAAAGAAAGAAAAGACCAAAATTATGTCAGAAGAGACTCTGCAACTTGATCTTGAACACAGAGTAGCTAAAGCAAAAGGAAAAAAATGATGAAGTGAAAGAGTTGAACAGAAGATTTCAAAGGGCAGCTCAAGAAGACAAAGTAGAGTATTATAATGTCATGTGCAAAGACCTAGAGATAGAAAACCAAAAGGGAAGAATGCATTCTGCATATCTCAAGCTAAAAGAAGTGAGGAAAAAATTCAAGCCTCGAGTGAAAATATTCAAGGGTT
Organism: Elephas maximus indicus; assembly: GCF_024166365.1. Taxonomy (NCBI): domain Eukaryota; kingdom Metazoa; phylum Chordata; class Mammalia; order Proboscidea; family Elephantidae; genus Elephas; species Elephas maximus. The sequence goes on along the minus strand of NC_064836.1, from coordinate 37,676,660 downwards.
CTATGGGGAAAATATTAACAGACTCAGGAAACAACAAAGGAAAATGGAAGGAATACATACAGTTACTACGCCAAAAATAATTGGTTGATGTTCAACCATTTCAGGAGGTACTATATGAGCAGGAACCAATGGTACTTAAGGCATTAGTGAAAAACAAGACTCCAGGAATTGACGGAATAACAATTAAGATATTTCAAAAAACGGATGTGGCACTGAAAGTACTCGTCTATGCCAAGAAATTCGGGAGACAGCCACCTGGCCAACTGACTGGAAGAGATCCATATTTATCCCTATTCCCAAGAAAGGTGATCTCATCAATTGGGGAAATTATTGAACAATATCATTAATATCACATACAAGTAAAAGTTTGCTGAAGAACATTCAAAAGTGGCTGCAGCAGTATATCAACAGAAAACTCTCAGAAATTCAGGCCAGATTTAGAAGAGGATGAAGAACCAGAGCTATCATGGCTGTTGTAGGATGGATCCTGGCTGAAAGCAGAGAATACCAGAAAGACGTTTACCTGTGTTTTAATGACTATGCAAAGGCATTTAACTCTATGGATCATAACAAATTAAGGATAACATTATGAAGAATGGGAATTCCAGAGCACTTAATTGTGTTCAGGAAGAACCTGTGCGTAGATCAAGAGGCAGTTGTTCAAACAGAACAGGGGGATACTGAGTGGTTTAAAGTCAGGAAAGATGTGCGTCAGAGTTGTATCCGTTCCCCATTCCTATTCAATCTGTATACTGTGCAAATAATCTGAGAATTTGGATTATATGAAGAGGAACAGGACATCAGGATTGGAGGAAGACTCACTAACAACCTGCATAATGTGGGTGATACAACCTTGCTTGCTGAAAGTGAAGAGGACTTGAAGCACTTATTAATGAAGATCAAAGACCACAGCCTTCAGCATAGATTACACCTCAACATAAAGAAAACAAAACACTCAGAACTGGACCAATAAGCAACATCAGGATAAACAGGAAAAAGATTGAAGTTGTCAAAGATTTCATTTTACTTGGAACCACAATCAACACCCATGGAAGCAACAGTCAAGAAATCAAAAGATGCACTGCATTGGGCAAATCTGCTCCAAAAGATCTCTTTAAAGTGTTGAAATGCAAAGATGTCACCTTGAAGACTAAGGTGTGCCTGACCCAAGCCATGGTGTTTTTGATTGCCTCCTATATATGTGAAAGCTGGATGATAAATAAGGACAACCAAAGAAGATCTGAAGCCTTTGAATTGTGGTGTTGGTGAAGAACATTGAATATACCACAGAGTGCCAAAAGAGCAAACAAACCTGTTCTGCAAGAAGTACAGCCAGAGTGCTCCTTAGAATAAAAAATGTCGAGACTACCTCTCACATAATTTGGACATGTTGTCAGGAGGGATCAGTCCCTGGAGAAGGACATTATGCTTGGTAAAGGGTCAGCAAAAAAGGGGAAGACCCTTAATGAGATGGATTGACACAGTGGCTGCAACAATTGGTTTAAGCATAACTACGATTGTGTAGATGGGACAGGACCAGTGTTTCCTTCTGTTGTACAAAGGGTAGCTATGAGTTGGAACCGACTCAACTGCACCTAACAATAACAACAACAGCATGTTCTTGGGTTGCACAAAAAGTTAAGTGTTCAACTACTAGTGAAAAAGTTGTTGGTTCAAACACACACAGAGATGCCTTGGAAGACAGACCTGGCGATCTGCTTCCCAAAGGTCACAGCCTTGAAAACCTGTGGCAAAGGTCTACTCTGCACACATTGAGTCCGTATAAGTAGGAATTGACTCCATGATAACTAACAACAACTAATATTACCTGTTTAAAACAATGCATGCTGTTTCTGTATTATTATTTAAATTGTGTATACACATATTTCTATGTTCTTAGCTTTTAGTTTTGTACTTAATTTTACTGGTTAAACTAAAATTTGTCCAAAATTAATGCAGTAGTATAATCCCTAGGGAATCTAAAACAAATTTTAGTCCGTAGATAGTCTTTAATAACCCTGGTGGACTAGTAGTTAAATGTTAGAGCTGCTAACCAAAAGGTTAGCAGTTCGAATCCACCAGGCACCCCTTGAAAACTCTGTGGGGCAGTTCTACTGTGTCCTATAGGGCCGCTATGAGTTGGAATTGATTCGATGGCAATGGGTTTGGTTTTTATTCTTCGATAGTTTGGGTCAGGAGAGAAATGGACACATAAAATTAAATCTTCCCTCCTTGATTTTTTTTTTTAATACAATTATATCAAGCAATTGGTTTTCGCATTTAATGTAGATACAACATTTCTATTCCAAGTTTTGCACATTTGATCACATTAGCTTCCAATTTGAAAAATGAAGTCTAATATAATGCTCATAAGGAACCCTGGTGGCCCAGTGGTTAAGCACTTGGCTGCTAAATGGAAGGTCGGTGGTTCAAACTCACCAGCTGCTATGTAGGAGAAAGATGTGTCATTCTGCTTCTGTAAAGATTTACCCCCTTGGAAATCTTACAGGGCAGTTCTACTCTGTCCTATAGAGTTGTTATCAGTCGGGATCAACTTGAGAGCAATGGTTTTGAAAAATGCCCATTGGTTAAAACACCATAAGACAATTTTAATATAACAATGTGAACATTGCATATTTCTTGCATTAAGAGCATGCTTATCTTCTACATTACCATTTTACCCAAAAATATTAATAAATGGAAAAGTTAGATTTTTATTAGGTTAAAGCTTTAGAACTTCCTTTTGATTTCTTCAAAATGTAAAATCTATAACCAGTTAAGAGATAGTGATAATAAAATGAATTTAATTTTATCCATAAAAATGACTATTTTTAGTAGTTCTTTTAAAATAGACCTAGTACAAAGGAACAAGGCATATAAAAATTTCTGCTTTTTATTCTGTTGTAAAAGAATTACATGAGATTAAATGATGATGAAAATCTAATTATATTCAAAATAAATCAAGTATCAAGAAGTATGAAAAGTATTCTAATTTTTAAAAATCAAAGATAGGCTCTCAGAAAAGATAGAAGCTAGTAAAGTTTTAGCCATAGTATTTTTCCAAGAGGGGAAATGAGGAATATAAAATATATTAATAATTGACACCACTATCCAATAACTATTTAAAACTAAAGTTTCTATTATCTTAAAAAATCAATTAAAAACTGAACAATTTTAGACATCGTGATCTTAGAACTAATATAGCATGAGTAACAGAACATAAGTAAACATAATTTAAGTTCCTAAATGTTAAAAAAAAAAAATTGCTGTCAATTGGATTCTGACTCATAGCAACTCTATAGGACAGAGTAGAACTGCCCCACACAGTTTGCAAGAAGCTGCTGATGGATTCGAACTGCTGCCCTTTTTTTAGCGTCTGTAATTCGCTGTCGGTATTAACCACTGCACCAATATGTGAAAACAATTCCAAGCACAATGACGTTATGTTTGACCCAATTAAGCACTATAGCTACCAAGTGGGTTTTATGGATTCTAATCAGATAAGAAGTTATGGTGTAAAGAAATCTGAAGTAAAATAAAAACATTCACACCTGAGAATTTCAGCTCCCTTGCCACATCCTCCAAGTTGTGGAATCCAATACATGGGAGTGGTCATATAAAGGGATGCAGCCAAGAAGTCAAAGTCAACAGGTGAATAGTCCCAAACATCTGCAGTTCCAGATATATTGGTTTCTTAGTGGGTAAGCATATTTCAAACTTTGGAATATTTAAATTAAATGTGAAAATATTAAGATTAAATTATTGGTAATAAATATCATTGTCCTTGTGCCAATAATAATCAATGACCTTTTAGTATTTTAAGGATTATTAATGAACACGAACCATTAGCATCATAGGGTCATCTTTTGATTCTAACACAAATATTATGTTAACTGAAAAATTAAGACTCATAATGCTTATGTTGAAATCGGACTAAGTTTATGACAATTTTGCAATGTTTAACTTAAGAATCATCGTATTTATACACTTATTAGATTTGTTAGATTATACTAGCTTATATGTCGATCATGGAATAGAAGTATGTGTTTTAGAAGGAAATAAAATCAAGTTATAAATGCCATTTAAAATCTTTAAAAGAATTTTATTAGCTAAGTCTATAAAGGGAACAAAACAATTTAAAAAAGGAACTTTTCAAATGACGGCTAAAATTTGCCAGATTTCTGAATAATATAGTAAGTTGGATAGATTCGGCGGAGCCCTGCTGGTGAAGTGGTTAAGAACTCAAGCCGTTAACCAAAAGGTCAACAGATTGAATCCACCAGCCTCTCCTTGAAAATTCTATGGGACAGTTCTACCCTGTCCAGTAGGTTCACTATGAATCAGAATCCACTCAACATAACACACAACATAAATTGAATAAGTGGACGGTACCAGTATTACTGTCATTTTCTTGTTGTCGGTTGCCAATGAGTTGATTTCAACTCAGGGCTACCCCATGTGTGCAGAGTAGAACCGCTCCATAATGTTTTCAAGGCTGTGACATTTTGAAAGGAGATTGCCAGGCCTGTCTTCCAAGGTGCTTCTTGATGGGTTTAAACTGCCAACCCTTCTGCTGGTAGTCTGGTACTTAGCCATTTGTGCCATCCAGATAAGAAAATTTGGGCTTAGAGAAAAATGATTTACAAAAGCAAACTGAGAATTTGAACACTTTCTGTTGGGTTTGGTCCTTTCAAATCGGTATGCTTTTTCAAGCAGTTAACTAGGAGATTTTTCTCTGTCTGAATTTATACACTCAAATGCTTTAGTCAAACCTTTCTCCACAATTCTCAAATTGCAGTAATAGGAATGTATTCAAGGGTCATAGCTGCTTTGTTGTTTGCTTCTATGTGTCATGTAGAAACCCTGGTGGTGTAGTGGTTAAGAGCTACGGCTGCTAACCAAAAGGGCAGCAGTTCAAATCCACCAGGAGCTCCTTGGAAACTGTATGGGACAGTTCTATTCTATTCTATAGGGTTGTTGTGAGTCTGAATCAACTCAGTGGCAATGGGTTTTGGTTTTATGTGTCATGTATACATGTTTACGTGCAAGCTCGTGTGCGTGTTTGAGGTGATCAATTGCAAGTTCCATGTGCCTTTTAGCTCTTAATTTGTTATGGAGGCAAGAATATTGGACCAGGGTATTGGAAGTTAAAATTTCTGGATGTTTAAGTATACTCATAGTTAAATGCTATAAATTCAAACTATCACTTGATTCTCTCTCTCAGGTGTAGATCAGTCTCTAGACTAATAACAGGCTGTTTGATAGGTTTGGAGAGGAGGCTAGATGATGAAGAAGGAGAAAAAAGACACCTCAATTGAACAGGTAATTATGTAGCATATCTGTTTTTCATCACTAATTAATACCTTAGCAGAAAATAACCTAGTTTCTTTTTCCCAACAAACTAAGGCTGAGATCATAAGTCTCGTAATGGCCTAAGTCATGGCCTTTTTTATCCTTAATTTATATGTCTACTCTAAATTAATTTTGAAACATTTTTCTTTTTTTTGTGGGGGGGGCTTCTGAAAAAGCCCTTTACATTGATCCCCTTTCTTCCTTTCTGCCTGCTCGTTCTCTGGCTTCCTTTCTAACTTGAATATTGATCAATAACCCTTTAGTATTTTAAGTGTTAGAGCCCCTGTCTGTTGCTGTTTTACAAGTCATCTTCCATTATTTCTTTTATCTTTCATGATCTGGCTTGGGTGATCTCATCTCAGAGTTTCAAGCTAATCTCTAAGTGTACAATTTGAAAGTTTTTTTTGACATCTGATGCAATAGTAACTCATTCATTTATTCATTAAATAATATTAAGTTAGCAAATAACCGCCAAATATCTCTTCAACGATATCTCTTCAACATTTTCACTCAGATGAAGGTTCACCAAGAACCATAAATTCAATACATTACGTATCCTTTTTCTCTATCTCCAACTCCACTCTTCTTTATGTAATATTTATCTCATTTAGTATCTTCCATTTATATTTTTGTGTTACCTAAATAAATTTTCCTGGGCTTCTTTTTTGTCTTCAGTCTCTAAATCCAATTGATATTGATATTATTTATGTTTCCAACATGAAAAATCTCATTAGTCCCTGGCATCACTAGTTCAAAAGTCTTAAAAAATGAACTTGTTTTTAATAGACATAACAATTACTTTTCATTAACGGATGCTGAAATTATTTTAGATTAACAAGTTGTAAACTGCTAAATCATGACGATGTTATCGAGTATGTGTACAGTTTGAGATTAAAAATTTACACTTGAACAGTTAGAAGTTGACTGCATGCCCAAGAAATTAATTAGGACTTTTACATGTCTTAGAGCATCAGTTTGGAAGTTCTTATAGTATACCTTAGAACAATTAAATACAAATGAACAACTACAAGGGTAAAACCTAACCAGAGACATTGTGCTATTCTAATTTTTACATGGTTCTTTAGAAAACCTATCAGAAGTCTCATTACATATATATTTTAAGAGATTTAGAAGTTGAATATGACAAAGACAGTGTTTTTTTTTTTTTTTTTTTTTTAAACAGGCAACCAAATGTTTATGACACTGGACCACTATCAAAGGCCACATTTTAAATTTTCTCAATTGATTTGTTTAATGGAGAATTTAAAGTTCTGTTGTAGCTAAACCCTCCAGATTAAATGATGTCTACCTCTGGCCTTCTGAAAATTAAAGGTTAAGGTTTAAATGATATAAGGAGGATTAAAAATAGTTTGTATCACAAAGCATTTATTTTATGATTTTTTTTAATCCCTAGACCAGTTAATGAACAATATGATGACTATGAGACATTAAAAAAAAAAAAGACCCTTGAATATGTGAGCGTATTTTTTCAAATATGCTACCCATAATTGTGTTCCTGTGCCATTTTCTTAACACTTCTCTGTATCTAAAATTTTCTTTTCCAGTCTTCTGCCTACATTGTACTTAACTCTCAATATCTATCTCATGTCATCCACATTGTGGACTCTATCCTGAAGTCCTATCTGAATTTATTAATTCATCACTTCCTATTTGTATTCCCACAATGCTTTCCTTCTAACATTCATATATTTATCAATCTTAAAGTATTATATAATTAGTTCAATACATGTCTACTAATCTTACTTTCCATGCTCATCTTATTATTTTAAAGAAGTATGATCTCCTTGAATGCAGGAAACACAGCTTTGTTAGATTTATATTATCTCCTTTCAAAATAGCATAGCACCTTCAACATAATAGCTGCCTAGAAATCTCTTATATGCTAAAATATATTAGTTTAATGCCTCACCTGGATTTACAGTTTCAATATGTCTATGATTTGGGCTCAGCCAACTTACACATATGACTCGATGTTAACCTGCTGCTGAGAGAAAAATAAATAAGTTAATACAAGTTGAAGGAAAAAAAAAAGCCATTACATATACATATTCTACTTATGTCATAAAACACTCATGTTGTATAATGTCTCATTTATTTTGATCACTTATTTACTAGAAGAACATATAAAATAAATGGATATTCGTTACCTTGGCAGAAGGAAAGAAACAGTTTTCTCATACCCTTCTGCTACAGAGACTTTTATCCTTCATACAAAACACATGGTCATCAACATTCTGCCCTCTAAAACAGAAATGCCTTTGGGTTAATTAAAGCTCACATTGGCATAGTTATTTCAACATAGCAGATGAACCCCACAGAAAAAACAGTTATCATTAATGCTATTTTAATGGCTAGCTTTTCCTCCACATGACTGTCTACAGTTCACTCAACCTCTGACACAGTGATCACCCCTGTGGGCTGCAGTGCACTTTTCCCCCAGATCTAAAGAATAAAAATATGGATATTTATTGCAGTTAAGGGACTAAGAATTTTAAAAAGTCAATTTCTGGAAGCTGGTTGAAAAAATGATCTCATTCTCCTTTAAGTTTATTGTCAACACATGCTGTGCTGGCATTCCAAGATGCATGATAAGGCTCAAATCTTTCTGCACAAGTTTCAGAGGCACAATTCTCAATAAAGAATTGTACTTGAATTGCTGATTTTGCTTCCTGAATACTGGCCCCTCTATAATTCACCCGTGTGGGAAAACACTGCTGTAAACACTGTAAAATATTAATAGTTTAGAACACTAAGCAGGCCTTTCTTTCTGTGCTTTGCTAGTTTAGGCTGATGTAACAGTTTTAAGTTCTTGAAAGTGACAGATTGAAATCAATTAGATAACAGTCTATATTTTTAGTTCACTGAATTACAGTTTTAGATTATCATTTGATTAGTTCAATGTGTGGTCTGTGTAACAGTGATTGTCTGTTAAATGATTGTTTCCAGGAAGAGAGGAGGAGTATAAAAATCAAGATTAAGCCTTTAGAATATTTCGCAGCAATTAAGCAGATTAAATTTATGCCTAATGAATCAAATAAAAAAAATTGGGGCTTTTGTTTTTAATTCCTCCTCTTTTGTTTTCTTTCATTTTCTTAATAGTAATTTATTTTTTATTGTATTTTACTGAAATGTAGGTTTGAAACAGATTCAAAAAAGTAAAACTCCACCACAGATAGTTCGAGAAGCCCTGAATTCTAAAAAAGTGATCTTCAGAATGTGCTTGAAATATTACACAGAAGCTTTATTTTTGAAATACAAGGGGAACTTCTTTTGTTAATGTGGTAAAATACAGCTCTACTTTTCTCATTGGGGAAGATTGGAGGATCTGTCAATTGCCCATATGCAAGCTGAAGTTGAAACTGAAGAAAGTTAGAACAAGTCCACGAGAGCCAAAGTACTACCTTGAGTATATCCCATTTGAACTTAGAGACCATATCAAGAATACTTTGGACACTTTGAACACTAAGGAACAAAGACCAGAGGAGTTGCAGAATGATATCAAGGAAATCATACATGAAGAAAGTAAGACCAAAGCTAAGACAGGAAAGAAAGAAAAGACCAAAATGGATGTCAGAAGAGACTCTAAAACTTGCTCTTGAACATTGAGCAGCTAAAGTAAAAGGAAGAAATGATGAAGTAAAAGAGCTGAACAGAAGATTTCAAAGGGTGGCTCGAGAAGACAAAGTAAAGTATTATAATGACGTGTGCAAAAAGCTGGAAATAGGAAACTAAAAGGGAAGAACATGCTCAGAGTCTCTCAAGCTGAAAGAACTGAAGAAAAAATTCAAGCCTCGAGTTTCAATAGTGAAGGATTCTATGGGCAAAATATTAAACAAGACAGGAAGAATCAAAAGAAGATGGAAGAAATACAGAGTCATTATACCAAAAATAATTAGTCAACATTCAACCATTTCAAGAGGTAGCATATGATCAGGAATCAATGATTCTGATGGAAGAAGTCCAAGCTGCACTGAAGACATTGGCGAAAAACATGGCTCCAGGAATTGATGGACTATCAATTGAGATGTTTCAACAAATGGATGCAACACTGGAAGTGTTCACTCATTTATGCCAAGAAATTTGGAAGCAGGCTACCTGGCCACCAGCTGGAAGAGATCCATATTTATGCTTATTCCCAAGAATGGTGATTCAACCAAAAGTGGAAATTATAGGACAGTATCATTAATCACACACAAGGAAAATTTTGTTGCAGGTCATTCAAAAGCTGCTGCAACAGTATCAACAGGGAACTGCCAGAAACTCAGGCCAGAATCAGAAGAGGATGTGGAACCAGAGATATCACTGCTGATGTCAGATGAATCCTGAATGAAAGTGGAGAATAAACCAGAAAGATGCTTACCTGTGTTTTATTGATTATGCAAAGGCATTCGACTGTGTGGATCATAACAAATTATGGATAACATTGTGAAGAATGGGAATTTCAGAACACTTAATTGTGCTCATAAGGAAACTGTACATGGATCAAGAGGCAGTTGTTTGAACAGAACAAGGGGATACTGTATAGTTTAAAGTCAGGAAAGGTATGCATCAGGGTTATATCCTTTCACTATACCTATCCAATCTGTATGCTGACCAAATAATCCAAGAAGCTAGGCTTTATGAAGAAGAACGGGGCATCAGGATTGGAGGAAGACTCATTATCAACCTGTGATATGCAGATGACACAGCCTTGCTTGCTGAAAGTGAAGGGAACTTGAAGCACTTACTGATGAAGATCAAAGACCACGGCCTTCAGTACGGATCACACTTCAATAGAAAGAAAACAAAAATCCTCACAACTGGACCAATGAACAACATCATGATAAACAGAGAAAAGGTTGAAGTTGTCAGGGGTTTTATTTTACTTGGACCCACAATCAACAGCCATGGAAGCAGCAGTCAAGAAATCAAAGATGCATTGCATTGGACAAATCTGCTGCAAAAGGCCTCTTTAAAGTGTTGAAAAGCAAAGATGTCACCTTGAAGACTGAAGAGTGCCTGACCCAAGCCATGGTGTTTTCAATTACATCATATGCATGTGAAAGCTGGACAATGAATAAGGAAGACAGAAGAATTGTGGCATTGGCAGAGAATATTGAATATACCATGGACTGCCATAAGAATGAACAAATCTGTCTTAGAAGAAGTACAACAACCACATAATGCTCCTTGGAACCAAGGATGGTGAGACTATGTCTCACATATTTTAGACATATTATCAGGAGAAATCAGTCCCTGAAGAAAGGCACCATGCTTGGTAAAGTGGTGGGTCAGCAAAAAAAAAGGAAGATGCTCAACAAGATGAATTGACACAGTGACTGTAACAATGAGCTCAAGTATAACAGCAGTTGTGACGATGGTACAGGACTGGGCATTTTTTTGTTCTGTTGTTCATAGGGTCGCTATGAGTCAGAACCAGCTCAATGGCACCTAACAACAACTCCAGTGAAAACAGGAATGATAAAATGAAACAGCCTTACTGTTGATATGCAGAAAGTTTAGTGGTCTGAATGGAAAATCAAACAAGCCACAACATTCCCTTAAGCCAAAACCTAATCCAGAGCAGGGCCTTAACTCTTTTCAGTTTTACGAAGGTTAAGAGAAGTTAGGAAGCTGCGGAAATAAAGTTGGAAACTAGCAGGGGTTGGTTCATGATGTTTAAGAAAGAAGCCTTCTCCATAACATAAAAGTATAAGGCGAAGCAACAACTGCTGATGTAGAAGCTGCAGCAAGTTGTCCAGAAGTAGCTAATATAACTGATGAACGTGGCTACACTAAACGACAGATTTTCAGTGCAGCTGAAACAGCCTTATATTGGAAGAAGATACCATCCAGGACTTTTCATAGTTAGAGAGAAGTCAATGCCTGGCTTCAAAGCTTCAAATAGTAGGCTGACTCTCTTGTGAAGGTGTAATGCAGCTGGTGACTTTAAGTTGAAGTCAATACTCATTTACCATTCCAAAATCCTAAGGGCCTCAAGAGTTATGCTAAATCTACTATGCCTGTACTCTATAAATGGAACAACAAATCCTAGATGACAATACATTTATTTACCACATGGTTTACCAAATATTTTAAGCCCCATTGTTGAGACCCACTACTCAGGAAAAAAAAAAAAAAATCTTTTCAAAGTATTACTGCTCATTGGCAATATACCTGGTCACCCAAGAGGTCTGATGGAGATGTACAAGATTAATGTTGTTTTAATGTCTGCTAACAAGTCCACGAGTCAAAGAGTAATTTAGACTTTCAAGTCTAACTATTTAAGAAACACATTATGGAAGACTACAGCTTCTATAGGTAGTGATTCCTCTGATGGATCTGGGCAAAGTAAATCAAAAACCTTCTGGAAAGGATTTGCCATTATAGATGCCACTAAGAATATTTGCAACTCATGGGCAGAGGTCAAAATATCCACATTAACAAGAGTTTGAAAGAATCTGATTCCAGCCCTCATGGTTAAATGAAAGGTTCAAGACCTCAGTAGAAGAAGTAACTGCAGATGTGGTGGAAATAGCAAGAGAACTAGAATTAGAACTGGAGCCTGAAGGTGTGACTGAATTGGTACACTCTGATGATAAAACTGTAACAAATGAGGAGTTGCTTCTTATGGATGAGCAAAGAAAGTGGTTTCTTGAGATAGAATCTACTCCTGGTGAAGATGCTGTGAAGATTGTTGAAATGACAACAAAGGATTTAAAATATTACATAAACTTAGTTGATAAAGCAGTTACAGTGTTTAAGAGGATTGACTCCAATTTTGAAAAAAGTTCTAATGTGGGTAAAATGCTATCAAACAGCATTATATGCTACAGAGTAATCTTTCATGAAAGGAAGAGTGAGTCAATCTATTCGGCAAACTTCACTGCTGTCTTATTTTAAGAAATTGTCACAGCTACCCCAACCTTCGGCAATTACCATCCTAATCAGTCAGCAGCTGTCAACATCAAGGCAAGACCCTCCACCAACAAAAGATTACATCTCGCTGAAGGCTCAGATGATGGTTAGCATTTTTAAGCAATATTTTTTAAATTAAGATTTGTACTTTTTTTTTTTTTTTTTACATAATGCCATTGAACACTTAATAGACTATAGTGTAATGTAAACATAACTTCCGTATACACTGGAAAACCAAAATAAAATTTGTGTAACTCACTTTTTTGTGATATCCACTTTATTGTGGTGGTCTGGAACTGAACCTACAACATCCTCAAGGTATAACCATAGAAGGTCCTGGTTATGGCAGAGAAATGAAGAACAAATCTCAAATTCATAAAAAAGACCAAACTTACCGGACTGATAGTGACTAGAGGAAGCTCCAAGACTATATACCCTTTTAACCTGGAACTGCAGTGACTGCTAGAGCTCACCTTTCAGCCAAGTAATATATTGGCCTATAAAATAAACAGTAACTCCTATGAGGAATGTGCTCCTTTAAACAACCGACTAAAAGAGACTAAATGGTCAACATTTAGACAAAAGCAAAGATGAGAAGACAACGAAGGGCAAGGAAATTGGATGTATGGAACCAAGGCAGGCAGGGTGGAAATGATGAGAGTGCTGACATGTTGTGGAAATTGTAACCAATGTCACAGAACAATTTGTGTATGGATTGTTGAATGGGAATCCAATTTGCTGTTTAAATCTTCACCTGAAAATCAATAAAATATTCAAAAATAAATAAAGTAAGCAAATGAAAGTCTTGTCATCCTGGCTTCTAAGGGACATTCTGGCTGTTTTTCATCTCAGAATGATTTGTTCATTCTTCTGGCATCCCACAATTTATCCAATATTCTTCAATAACACCATAGTTCTCATGCATCAATTCTTCCTCTGTCTTCCTTCTCTTTATCCAGCTTTCCTATGCACATGAGGCAATTGAAAGACCATGGCTTGAGTCAGGCATGCTTTTGTTATCAAAATGACTTCTTTACTTTCTAAAATTTTAAAGAGATCTTTTGCAACAGATTTGGACATAGTGTTTGATTTCTTGACTGATGCTTCTATAAATGTTAATCGTTGATCAATGTAGAATAAAAAGGTTAACAGCTTCAATTTCTTCTTCATTCACCATGATGTTGTTTATTGCTTGTACCACCAAGGGAGATCTCATTATCTTTAGCTATTCTCGCTACAATCTCCTTGATGTCCATACTGTACACACTTTTTTATTAATAAGTAATTTTAAATGCTATAGAATAAAGTTTTGGGTGTCGGTTCCAAAATACATAATTATTATGTTTAACTATCTATGTGCATGAATGCATTTCACTACAATGATTCACTTACAGTATCAGAAGTTTCAATAATACAAAACATGTCATAACTAAATATTGCCCTAAAAATGTGTCAATTATTTTGCCAAGTTCTGATAATTTTTCTAACTAACTATTATACCTTCAACAAAGTAAACTCTAGGACAAAATATGTGGGTAATAAATGAAGACATAGTTATCTGAAAATGTTTATGTTCAATGTTAAAATATGTATGTATTTGTATGTATTCGTATCATAGTCTTCTTTATTTTTTAACATTCCATGCAAATATTTGGAAATATGATCCAAGCTAACTATAGGCCTTTGGAAGTTGACATTTCATGTAATGAATATATGTTCAAGCCTGATTTTCAACCCCGGTTTCCATACATAGCAGTAGTTATTATTTTTTAAAAGAAGTTCTCAGTTGCTGAAGCAGAATGATTAGTTTATTTCCACCCCAGCAGAGCTGCTTTTTCAAGGGTGAAGCACCTGTTATGCCTACCTTATATAACGAATATACATGTCATATAGAGAAAGTTTGAATATAAATTTCAGGCATTGTTGAAACCCATTTGGAATGTGCGTAGGTAACATTATAATTATTTTACCTTTTAACTGCTCCAGAATCAAGTCTTCTCCATATGTGTGTGTGCAGGTACAGCAGATGTATGTGTGTGCAGGTATGTATATATCGGTATTTGTATATACATATAAAACTTGTAAAGCAAACCAGTTGCCGTGGGTTCAATTCTAACTCATAGTGATCCTGTAGAACACAGTAGAACTGCCCTACAGGACTTCCAAGGAGCTGCTGGTGAATTTAAAATGCCGATCTTCTGGTTAGTAGCCAAGCTCTTAACCATTGTGTGTATATTCTTAAAATTTGCCCTACTGCCCGAATGCTACATATTTACTTGATTTATTTCAGTTTTGATCTTGAGGTCCTGAGGATGCCTCTGTTTTAAATACACTGCTTGCAAATAAGTGTAATGTATTAGACGAGTGCATCATGGGGTCACTGTGAGTCTGAATCACTCAACAACTGATTTTTGGTATTAGATGAAAACTCTTAAAACATTTCTTTGAATCTCAAGATATTATGAACTGGTTGACAGTAACTACAAAGCAAACAATGCACATAACTTTTTTTTTATATCAGTGTTAATTTTGCTATAATTTGTATCCCTTTTGTACCCTAGGCAAACCAGATCTGCTCATGGTCATTATTTCCACATCAGTATAGTTAGAGTCATTCATCTAAAGAAATATTTGCTGAAAAATACTACATGCTGTCCCCTGGTTAAGTGCTACAGCTGTTAAACCAAAGGGTCGGTAGTTCATATCCACTAGGCACTCCTTGGAAGCTCTATGGGGCAGTTCTACTCTGTCCTAGAGGGTTGCTATGAGTCAAAATTGACTTGACGTCAACATGTGTGGGTATTTTTTTTTTTTGCTTATCCCTCTACTTGGCATTTAAAACACAAATATTAAAGGACAAGAAGACCTCACATCCTACTCATGAATAAATAGATAACATCAGAAGGGAATTTCTTCAGCTTTATGCAACTAATCATGTCATCACCCTATGTACTTGGATACCGCCTCTCCTCTTCTCCTATTCATTATGTCTAGATAGATGACCCCACGCCCCCTCTTTACTAAACTGCACTTTGGATCTGAAATTTTCACATTTTTTTTTTAAGGAAAGAGTTGCATTTCTAGTTTCACTGTCTTCTTTTTTCTTCCTTCCTTTAAAAAAGTTTTGATATAATCAACCATCTATCCAATTCAATATGATCATTATCGTAATTGTCGAGTAAACATTTTCAGATTTTCTTCCCTATCTTCTAGTTCTTTTAGTCAAATACTCAAAAGGATTTCATATCCTTCGTCCCTCCATTCTCAGAAATCCATTTGAATATGGCTTCCACTGTTACCACTGACAATATTCTGGAAGTGTTCTGACAGAACTAAGCAAACTCTTGATAGGATCCTGGAGTCCCTGGGTGGTGCACAGTTTGGAAGAGGTTGGCACAACCTAATCAAATGAGCCCTTAAAATCAGAGAACTATTACCAGATAGAGTCAGGGGAGACATGACAAAAGGAGGAGTCAGAGAAATTTGAAGCATGAGAAGGACTCAACCCACTGTTGCTGAAGGAGACACATGGAAAGCATAAGAAGGGAAGTGGCAGCCTCTAGGCACAGAGACAGGCCAGTGGATGACAGTCAGCAATGAAATGGGTGCCCTAGTCATGCATTTGCTAAAAACTGTATTTGCTGTACAACTTAAATAAGATTGGGAGCAGATTCATCCACAGAAAATCCTTAAAGGAATGCAGCCTTGTTGACTCCTCAATACTGGCCTTGCAAGGACTCAGTTGAGACACAGCATCCCAGGACTTCTGACCTACTGAACTGGGTGATAATAAACGGATGTTGTTTTAAACCACTCAGCTTGTGGTAATTTGTTACAGTAGAGATAGAAAACTAATACAGTATCCTTACCCAAAAGGAGGAACTTGTTATTGGATTATCATGGATCCAACACCTTCCCTGTAAACAAAACTCAAAGTGGCTATTTTACTGATTAATTAATATTTTAGTTTCTAAAGTTTAGTTCATATTACTTTTAAAATATTTCAACTGTATGTTTTATTATTCAAAAAAAACAGCAAATATATTCTACCTAAATTCAATATCCATATTTGTGTCAATTGGATAATTTCATTTTTAATTTTCTTTGCAATTGTTCCTATCATATGTTAACAAGTTAATATGAACCAAGCTCTTTGCTAAGCACTTTACCTACTTGCTCCTATTTCAGGAGGTATGAGTGTTTAATAGCACTGGGCAGAGGAGGAAACTGAGACTAGGAAGTTATGGAAAATCTAAGCTGAAACTCTGGAGTACATAACTGAAACAAATAATTTTAACTTCCTCCTTCTCTGACTGGAGAAGCCTCATTTATTTTCTGAAATGGTCTTGGTTTTCTTGGAAGGATAAAAGGAGAGGAAAACGGCAGAATTGGCTAAAAGGAGTTGCTGGGCACACTGATTAAGATATGTGACAGAATCAAAGAGATGACACATATTATGCATATTTAGATCTACTCTGGTGAAACATTTAAACAATTATTTGTATCTTTGAAAGCAAAATGACAACACGAGCCAACAATCTTTGTATTTAGTCATGGAAGCATGCTTGTTGATTTGCAAAACTGCAGGTAGTGATTGTATGTATAGTTCCAGAAGGTCAATATTTAAAAATTAATTCAGTTGGTTGGTTTGAAATATTATGGACAGCTTCTTTTTTATTCAAATAGCCACTTCCCACCCTGTTATAATGAAGTTTGTTAATTTTGTAGAATCATAGTGGCTGTGGGGCAGAAATTCCAATTACTAGGATTATATAAGAAATTACTCCAAATGTCATGGCATAAGATAACAGCTATTTATTTTTCTCATGGGTTGTTTGAATCAGAAATTCAGACAGAGCGTGGTGGATATGGCTTTTCTGTGCTTCATGATGTCTTTGGCCTCAGCTGGAGAACATAAGGCTGGGGCTGATCTCATCAGAAATTGCACTCACTGACTTCTCTGCCAGCTGATGTTGGCTCTCAGATGGAAAACCTATGTGTGGCCTCTCCATGTAGTTTGGACTTTGGTTCAACATGATTTTTTAATTCAAAGGGCAAGCATTTCAAGAGAAAGAGAGAATCAGGTGGAGGCCTTATCATCTGTTTTGACCTAGCCCCCAAATCATGCTATATCACTTCTGCCATGTTCTACAAGTTGAGGTAGCTACAAGATCTGCCTAGCTTCAAGGAGAGGCAATGTGTAGATTCTGCCTCTCTGTGGAGGCCTGTCAACATCACTTTGTAAGAAGGGACTATGGAATAGGATATAGATTTGATTTGGTCTTTGTCTTTTGAAAACATTATCTACCACAGTGAGGGATCTATATGCACAAGAAGTATTTGAGACAAAATGAAGAAGGGCCTGGTGCAAGGCTTTTAACACATGCAATGAATCAGGTATTGAAGAAAACTAATAAAAACACACTGGAAATTGTTTTACACTGAAACATCAGAAAACTATTCTCCTAGAGTGCTTCCATTTTTGTCATGGTCAGTTCTATCTACTGGATAAAAAAAAAAAAAAAAAAACTGGATAAAAAAAAAATAGGATACCCAAAAAAAACCTATTGCCGTTCGGTTGATTCCGAACTCATAGCGACCCTATAAGACAGAGTAGAAAGAACTTCCCCAAAAGGTTCCCAGGGAGTGGCTGGTGTATTAGAACTGCTGACCTTTTTGTTTTGCAGCAGAGCTCTTAACCAATGTACCATCTGGGCTCTGGCTAGGATATGGTTCCCAGTTTTTCATTCAAACTCTACTCTAGGAATTCCTATTGAAGTATGTTTGGGATGTGATTACCCAAAAAACAAAACCCGTTGCTGTCAAGTTGATTCCGACTCATAGCAATCCTATAGGACAGAGTAGAACACCTTCATAGGGTGTCCAGGAGAGCCTGGCAGATTTGAATTGCAGACCTCTTGGTTAGTTAACAGCCTGAGCTCTTAACCACTCCACCACCAGGTCCCCAATGTTTACTAATTGGAAATAAAGAAAATTAACCTGTTAGTTTCTGGTTTTACTCCTTCAGGACAAACCATTTACAACACTCTCCAATATTACAGGATCAAGTAAGCACAGTTTTGAGTGCCATCTATGAACAATGTGCTATGCTACGAACTGCTTTTAAGAAAATGCAATAAATTGAAAGGTCAATAGTGTCAGCAAATTGCATAGTGTGAACGACACTGCCAATTATGGAAAGTCCTATTTTGCTAAATCTTTGAAGACTTTAGGGAAAAAAAAAAATACAAGGATATTAAGCAATCAACACTTATTAAAACATAATACCTTGTTTCTTATACTTCAGTGCCATCTCTGAACTTGCAGTAACCTGACGGTTAATTCTATTTTTTATTGCCTGTAAAACAAATAAAATCCTTAAGGGTTGTTTGTCAGCCCTTGATGCAGATAGCTGATTTAAAAAAGAATGGATCAAAAAAATTAAAGCTTTCATGAAGCATGAGATAATAGTGTATGTATATATATATATATAAATAGTGTCTATATAATAGTGTGTGTGTGTATATATATATACATATACCAAAAAACCAAACCCATTGCCATCAATTCCAACTCATAGCGACCCTATAGAACAGAGCAGAACTGCCCCAAAGAGTTTCCAAGGAGCTTCTGGTGGATTCGAACTGCCGACCCTTTGGTTACACTTTGTAACCACCATGCCACCAGGGTTGCCATACATATATGTATAGTAAGAATATAAGACTTCCTGTGGCACCTGTTTTTCAGTGATTCACAGGAGAAGACGCACAGCACATAAATTTTTTGCTATAAAATTACGCTTACTACCAAGGAGGATAAAATGCTGTGCATTTGTATTTGCATTTGAATAGATTAACTTAAATTTTCCAGAATAGTTTTTATTGATATATCCAATTTTTATTTAGATTAAGCAGGATACGATTTTTTTTTTTCTTGCTGAAAAGCTCAACATGGGTGCAGTATAACGCATTTAGTAATAATCTAACAGATTTAACATCTTTTTGTGATTTGATATTGAGGCAGGGCTTTTCTGTAGATTTTGGCACATTGGTATAATTACCATATCTGTCTAACTGATACAGCTGCTGATGTATCAGACACAGCAGGACTGAAAATGAAAGGAGGTGGAGCAAAATCGTTGGCAGAGTCAGATAAAGGCTTTTCTGTCAAGAAGATTACTAAACTACAACGAGACTATCTGGAATTTATGAAAGGGTAGTCTTTTTGAGGCAATTAGGCATAGTAATAAATTATCTGCTTCTCATGGTGCACATTTGCCTTCTGTGTCCAATAAAGCTCAAATTTAAATCTAGTGAGTAGTCTTCACTTTCATTTAGTGCAGTGATCTCGCCTAATTCTTAAATATGTCCAGCAACTTCTCTTAAAAATAGGATAAAATTGATGCTAACCCTTTACAACCTCTTTCAATTCTTCTTCTTCTGTTACCAAGATCTCTGCTCCAGCATTTCTCTTTTTTACCCAATGTTTGAAGGAGAAGGGCAAGAGATCCTACTTTTCTTGTCTCTTTGATTTTCTGATAGTTTTACCCTAAAACCAAGGATAATAAATCTCTACTATCAGTGTAAGTCTTGTACTTCATTTTATATTAACCACCTGTGGGGTAAAAGACCTAGTTTTACCTCAAGTAAGGTATCCTATGTCCTTGGCTCCAGAGAAATAACCCTTGGAA
Organism: Elephas maximus indicus; assembly: GCF_024166365.1. Taxonomy (NCBI): domain Eukaryota; kingdom Metazoa; phylum Chordata; class Mammalia; order Proboscidea; family Elephantidae; genus Elephas; species Elephas maximus. The sequence continues at coordinate 37,656,700 of NC_064836.1, read as the reverse complement.
CAATTGGAATCCGTTGGTCTGGGACTTTCAGGCCACATCTGAGAGTTTGTGCTGGTGAATGGAAGGTGGCAAGACCAGAAAAACTCACCTGTGAGGCCAATATCAACTAGTCTCAGGAGGCATGATTTAGACTATCATGCAGGACTGGCCAATAAAATCCCTGATCACAGTGGCTCAGGGAGCCTCCCAGTTGACAAGAACATCTGCTCTCCAGAAGGTTGTGCATCCCTTGGGTCATGACGTCTTTGCATTGGGAATCCTCCCAGGCCTCACCCTGGGGGTCTCTTCATTTGTGTCCTTTTTGGCTATAATAAATCTGTAGTTGTGATTATGGTATACATTCCATAAATTCTGTGAGTTGTTCCAGTGAATTATCAAACCCAAAGGGACAGTGGGAGCCAGGACTTCAGCAGTAAGGGTTTGATGTGAACTCCTGAGCTTGCAGTTGGCATCTTGATGAGGTAGTGGACAACCCGTCCTAAGTTTGTGGCCAGAAGATCAGAAGGTTTGCGTGTCATGTGGACTCCCTGAGCTTGTGGCTGGCGACTATCTATTTGCCAGCCTGATGGGCAGTGGTCTTTTAACTTGTGAGCTCTGACTTAGCTCCAGGTGACCAGGGCCAGAGAGTGCTACAGGGGCGACTGGCAATGAGGCTGAAGTGAGAATGTGAGAACTGGATCAATCTCTACATTTTGGGGAGTGGATTCATGCTGACACTTACTGTGCAGGGATATACATTATTTTGAGATTCCTTAACTTTTTCATCAAGCTTCTACCCAGGTATGTTTCCACAGGATTTCTACAAAATAGGTATTTGAAATTAGGGAAGGCATTAAAATTTAATGTAGAAAAATAAGGTACCTACTGCTTTCTTGCATTTTACAATGGGAAAATAAGATAATCATTTCCTTGCTTTCTAAAAAAAAATTGTTTTAAGGATTGAATTTAATAATGCATTGAAAATTTGGCTAAAGGCTAAGAGTCACTGAACACATGTAAAATGTGATAATTTTTGAAGATATTAAGTAATTTCTTCTAAATGAAAACAAATATAATTTTTTATCCTCAACCTAAACAACATTAAAGGTTGTTTTTTCTAATACAATCAACAAGTAAGATATAAATACTAAAACCGATTAGTTCATTTATTTAACCTAATGATACCATAATTGGAATAAATATTAAGTTTTGGTTCTTTGAAAGAAGACCTGTGCCATAGAGATGTAGGTTTGAGTATTCTCTGCACTTGTGTCCCAAGACCTGACACTCAACTTCACCTAAACTGAGTTTTCCCAATTTATAAATGTGAGAATGTGATCTTATCAAATGATTTTGATGATTGGACAATGAAAAAGTGTATTGTATACAGAAGATTCTCAATGAATTACTATTATACTAATTTAAGCTATGTTATTGCTTTGAATTAACTGGATTTATTCTTTACTTGGAGACCCTGGATGGTGCAAATGGTTAACATGTTTGGCTGCTAACCAAAAGGCTGAAAGTTCATGTCCACCAAGAGCCACCTCAGAAGAAAGTTCTGGCAATCTACTTCTGAAAAATCAGCGATTGAAAACCTTGTGGAGCACAGTTCTTTTCTGGTACGCATGGGGTTGCCATGAGTTGGAGTCAACTGGATGGCAGCTGGTCTGGTTTTTATAATTTATTTATTTGTAGTTTGCATATTTTAAAAAACATTTTGTTTACCGAATTTTAACGCCTCTCATCAGCTATTACTTATTCTATCTTTGATACTTTTAAGCAACATTTTATGACATTTCGATCAGCATTTTAAAAAATCGTTACATTTGTTTTTCTTGCCATCCTCCTTCATAGTCACTATGGTGGGTCTTTGTTGACAACATTTTTGGGGACTTTGGCTGGCGTTCATACATACTTATGACATGTCTGTTAAAGATTCACAGCACTCTGTCAGAAATGTGTCCTTGGAATCAAGAAGGAGTAAGATATCTCTAGACCTCATGTCTCATGCTTAGCTGAGTTCAAAATGTCTTAAAAACTAATTTCAGTGTCAACTTACTAATGCTTTTGTCAAGGAGGTACATTCTCTTAGCTCTGATGGGAGACTAAAAAAGAGATGGAGTGGTGGGGTAGAGTCCTAAGCAAACTTCTATCAAATGACAGTAATTATTTGTTTGAAATTTTACTTTATTTAAATTTGGATGCACTGTTAAGAGACTACCCACATTCTCTGTCTTGACAGATAAAATTAAAAGACAAATCTGTGGAAACATTTAGCAGACCCCATTGTGTGATTGACAGTTAATATCAAAAAGAACCTTTTGCTTTGCAAAAGGTAAATACTTGAAAGTTCAGTAATATAAATTTTTAAGTTGTACACATTAGCATGCTATTTTCATAGAAACATTCTCTTAAGCAAGTGCTTTCAAGATATGTGACTATGATTCAAGGACATCTCATAATTTTACGCAGCATTTCTGTATATTATCATTTAGCTTAAGAGAAGGTCAGTTTTCATTAATGTTTACAGGGTGCTGTAACCCTGTTAGATTACAAATCACTACTTTTAGGGTAGTTTAGGGCACTTGGGAAAGAAATAACCAAACGATCTTTTAAATAATGTCATTCCAAAGTATGTAAGGTGGATGCATTTTTTTCCAAAGTACCATTTTCTAACTCACTTGTCTTTCTTAAATTTGTTTGCTTAGGTTTATTGACATAAAACCAATTGATATTTTCAGAGAGTAGCCTGCTGCTCAGTTGAATTGAGTTTCAAATTCTGCCTTTGAATTGATGTCATTTCTGTTTCACTTTTCTGAAGTTCATCTACCATTCAAATGAGGGTATATCAAGTGAACATTTCAGCTCTCACTCTGGGGCTTTTGTGAAAACTCACTTTTCCCTGAAGCACCCTCTCTGAAGAAATACATGCCCACATTTTACTGGGACAACCATATTTTCCTCATTCCAAGGTAAATGTCCAGAAAATAAAATGAATTTCAAAGGCTTGAGAAGTATTACTTCAGATTGCAGAGTCTTCTTCAGACTGTGTGAAAACTTTGTATGGTGTCATGCAAGTACATAGTACACCACCTCCTACCTTTTCTGTTATCAATATTCTATTATTTAGAAAAATCCAGCTGTATATTCTCCCAGGAAAACTACCATTTACCCTACTCTGATGCCATCATGACTGTGTTTTTCTGCATTTAATACATTGTCGTATGGTTTATCAATCCAGACGAGGATTTGGAATCAGATGCACGATATGTTTCTTGCTGTATTTGGTAAAAATACAAAGTTGGATGTGCTGAAATCGGCATTCAAACCTTTACACCTGTTTTGCAATCATTACTGGCTGTCATTACATTTTTCCCCTAAATGCTAAGTATTTCTCAATCTTTGAGTAGAGAAGAATAAACTAAGCAATGTGGTATGTGTGTTAGTTCCCAGGAATCGAGTCCAGATTTTCAGATTCATTACGTCCTCAATGAAAGTCAGGAATCTATATTTTTAACAAACTCCCCAAAAGATTCTGTTAATTGTTGTCCAAAGACCACAGAGTTGTTAAACTGAGGGGTTGCTTTTTGGTTGTTATTGGTTTTTATACCTAATTAGCCCTGTTAAATGAAGTTATGGTCTAATGACTGTGTACTCTGAAATAACAACAGCAAAAAAAAACTGATGGTGAATTCTTTCCACAGAGCATCTTGCCTTTGTATTTTAACTTGAATGAGAGACTATTACGTGATATGTTTATATTGACTGTATTCAACCTCTTATTCAATTTTCCCTAATGGAGATTTGGATGGACCACCCAGAATCAGAATACTTGATTTGGAAGGAACATTTGGGACATTCTTATCTAATGTCTTATTTTAGAGATAATGAAACTGAGGCGGGAAAAGTTAATGACTTACATAAGGTTAGAAAGTAATTAGGAATAGTATTACTAGAGCTGGCAGTCACAGCAGTTATTTTACTGTTAATTTCACTATACTGCACAATCTCTTCTTCACACTGTAAACTTTTATCAGTGAAAATATTTACTTTATTTTAGCAAAAAATAATGCTCATAACACTATAAACAATCCATATGTGTGTATATATAAGAAGTGAAACTCTCCACCTTCGTTTCTCAACTCCTACTCTGTAGGGGAAAATACTGTCAACAGAGAAATACAGTTAAAAAGTCATGTACATAATGCAAATATATACAGGGTCACTATGAGTTGGAATCGACTCAATGGCAGTGGGTTTATATATATAAATATATATACCTTCACATGTATATTTAAATGTCACCACCCATTGTTAAGCTGTTTTACTGTGGTGGATTGCATGCTGCTCTGATGCTGGAACCTATGACACTAGCATTTCAAATACCAGCAGAGTCACACATGGTGAACACGTCTCAGTAAACTTCTAGACTAAAAGGGACTCGAAAGAAAGACCTGGCTATTCACTTCCAAAAAGTAGATAATTAAAACCTTATGGATCACAAAAGAACATTGTCCAGCTCATATGCTTTGGACAAGTCATCAGGAAGTATCATTCGCTGGAAGGTGACCTCATGTTTGGTGATGCAGAGGGCCAATGAGGGCATGGGAGATTCTTGGTGAGATGGATTGGCACAATAGCCACAAAGATGGACAAAAATGTGCTGGCAATCATGAGGATGACACAGGACAAGTTGGCATTTTGTTTGGTTGTACGTAAGGTTGGCATGAGTCAAAATCAACTCAGCAGCTATTTGTCTATCTATCATCTATCAATCTATCAATCTGTCTGTCTGTCTACCTGTCTACCTACCTGTCTACCTGTCTGTCTGTCTATCTATCATTTTTTTATCTGCCTATCCATCTGTCTATTTGTGTACCTGTCTGTCTGTCTGTCTATCTATATGCCTACCTACCTGCCTATAAGTAAATGAGGTAATATGCATATGTCACATTCATACTTCATACTATTATCCTTCAAAAAAAATTTTTTTTTGTTAACTGTGAGGATGTAAGTTCTTTCAAAGAAGGAACTTGTTTGTTTTGTTCTACGCTTTATCCCCAACACCTGGCAAAGTACAGAGTAAGCTCCTGGTACATACTCACTGATCGAATGAATGGAAAAACAAATGTTGCATGCCAGTATACAATGATATAACTCATTAAGTATAGCCTTAATTTGCTTATTCCCATTTCTGAATATAAGTAATAGTATTTAAAATAGTGTTAAGAAATAAACAATTAAATATTTGTAAATGTACACTTTTCTTAAAAATGGAAGAGCCTACCTGGCTTCTGCTAATAAGAAAACAAACTGAGATAAAGTGCTTTTAAAATCCTGCTATTACCTGATTTTCTTGATGTTGTAATCATTATTTTAACATAAAGAAAAGCTTGTTTGAACTTATTAAGCATTATTCCTTGAATGTATCTACTTTGGTGGTTAAATTAAGATTGTATTGAAAATTAACAAAGAATGATTGAACCCATACACTGAATTTATTGGCAGTTTGGAAAACAGTCCCTGTATTAATATTAGCCATTTGTTTTTAATTTCTGTTTTCTTAATTCCAAGGAGAGTATCTAACCTATTTTTACTAGCATTATTAGATGTATTTTTAAGCTGTAATTAATTATATTTACTTCCTATCCAAAATATGGATATCATGTCATATAAGAGAATAGAAATGAAAAATGTTTATTATCAAAATTTTAATAATAAAAATGTGTGAATATGAAAATGGATTAACATATTTTTTTCGTTGAGCAAAGTATATGCTGAGAATGTATTATGTGTCTAGAACTGCATTTATTGTTGGAATATAGTAGTCAATAAACAGACATGAATCTTGCTTTTAAAATTGTCAGGTACAAAGTTTTGCCTGACAGGCCTGTGTGTTAACATAGGTTCTACCACTTACCAGCTGTGTGACGGAGTAAATTACTTAACCCCTCTAAACCTTAGATCTCTCATTTGTAAAGAGGTGATGGGGAGAGACATATTACTTATCTCATAGGATAATTTTGAAGATTAAGATAATAATAATAATCCACTTAAAGTGGGTAATTCAGTAATAGCAATAACTTGTAAAAGTGATACCTTGACTAAGTGACTGAAATAAAAACATTTACATATCTTTCCTATTAAAGGTTATTTTTAAATCATTCACCAGAATATATTAGTTGTTCAGAATTTTTGTTTCTGGTCTAAGTTTTTCCTTCTGGAACCACTTTTGAAATGTAAAATAAATTATTGCCCATGCTTGCAGACTATATCCCACTTTGAAATAGTACTGCTTTGTATCAGGCCTAAAGATTAATTGCAGATGATTTTTTAATTGCAATTGATTTTTTAATTGCAGATGATTTTTTAATTGCAGATGTCTCCTGACGTTACCCAAAATATAGGCTCTGTGTCTCGATCCCTTTACAATACAAATTTTAATAGAAGTTTATTTCTAAAACAATACATGTCACAGTCTTGTTTATGCTGTTTATTTCAAATTGCACAATGTTCACAAATATTTGTTGAAATTCAACTCTCCCCCAAACGAATGCAGTGCCAGTGCCTTCAACAAAGGTGTCTGCCACTTCTCCTTGTAAATACTTTTCATATCTTTAGAGATATTATTTTTACATCCTTCCTGAATCTAATAATAATGGTTTTATTATTTGACCGTGTCAAAAATTATTCCTATAGTTAGGGAGTTGTCTACTTTATGGCTGCTTCTCAAGTCCCAGTATTTGGTGCTTCTCAGAGTGCAAAAATATAACTCCACTTGCAACCATACCTGGTTTTTGCAGTTTAATAGTTTTGAAGACACGAAAGTGAATAGCAAACTGTAGAATAAAGCCCGTCGTTGTTGAATCAATTCTGACTCATAGCAACTCTATAGAACAAAGAGTAGAACTGTCCCCTAGTGTTTCCAAGAAGCAGCTGGTGGATTCAGAGTACAGAACCTTTGATTAGCAAACAGCTCTTACTCACTATGCCACCAGGGCTCCAACTCCAGAATATAAATGGTTAATTCAATAGAAAGGAGTTTATTAAAATAATTTTGGTAGATCACAATAGTGTCATTAGGACCGGACAGGACCGGACAGCCAGTTTCCACACGGTTTACCAAAGCAAAGCTGCAGTATCGAATCCACTATTGCTCTTCTGAAAGACCCTGGGTGGTGCAAAGGTTAACACATTCAGCTGCTAACCAGGAGGTTGAAGGTTCTAGCCCATCCAGTGGTGCCTGGGAAGAAAGGCCTAACCATCTCCTTTTGAAAAATCAGTTCTACTTTGACACAGGTGGGTTCACCTTGAATCAGAATCCACTCAAGGGCAAGCGTTGTTTTGTTTTATGGTTTTTTAAGTTGTTTTGAGGTGCCACTGAACATCCAGCAGTCTGGTGTTTTTCCCTCATGCCACTTCTGCTCCAGGAAGAAACATGATATGGCAACTGTTGTCAACCCCTAAAACTAGATATCTTACCAGAAAAACTGATGCGTGCAACTTCCTTCTACAACTGCTCATTTCTGACCTGTGAAGTCTCAGATGGGAGCATCTAATAGGCAAAGCCTATACTGCATGTCTGAACCCTAACTCCAAGAAAGTCAAGGAACTCTTAGATTGTGAGAGAGGTTTGTTTTTTAAGTTTTAACCTGAGCTGATGGTACGCTTGAGTTAAAAAATTCCACAAACAAAGCAAGACGTTACTGGGTCTGTAGAAATAAGAATAAAATCACATACTCAATAATATTTGAATCATATATTTTATTGCTTATTCAGTTTTGCGTATACGAAGAAAAATGAGTATCTTCTAGAAGCTAGGAACTTCTGTAACTCAATTTTTTTTTTTTTATAATAACTTTTATTAAGCTTCAAGTGAACGTTTACAAATCCAATCAGTCTGTCACATATAAGTTTACATACATCTCACTCCCTACTCCCACTTACTCTCCCCGTCTTGAGTCAGCCCTTTCAGTCTCTCCTTTCTTGACAATTTTGCCGGCTTCCCTCTCTCTCTATCCTCCCATCCCCCCTCCAGACAAGAGTTGCCAACACAATCTCAAGTGTACACCTGCTATAATTAGCTCACTCTTCATCAGCGTCTCTCTCCCACCCGCTGACCAGTCCCTTTCATGTCTGATGAGTTTTCTTCAGGGATGGTTCCTGTCCTGTGTCAACAGAAGGTCTGGAGAGCATGACCGCCGGGATTCCTCCAGTCTCAGTCAGACCATTAAGTTTGGTCTTCTTATGAGAATTTGGGGTCTGCATCCCACTGCTCTCCTGCTCCCTCAGGGGTCCTCTGCTGAGCTCCCTGTCAGGGCAGTCACCGATTGTGGCCGGGCACCAACTAGTTCTTCTGGTCTCAGGATGATGTAGGTCTCTGGTTCATGTGGCCCTTTCTGTCTCTTGGGCTCTTAGTTGTCATGTGGGCTTGGTGTTCTTCATTTTCCTTTGCTCCAGGTGGGTTGAGACCAATTGCTGCATCTTAGATGGCTGCTTGTTAGCATTTAAGACCCCAGATGCCACATTTCAAAGTGGGATGCAGAATGATTTCATAGTAGAATTATTTTGCCAATTGACTTAGAAGTCCCCGCAAACCATGTTCCCCAGACCCCCGCCCTTGCTCCGCTGACCTTTGAAGCATTCATTTTATCCCGGAAACTTCTTTGCTTTTGGTCCAGTCCAATTGAGCTGACCTTCCATGTATTGAGTGTTGTCTTTCCCTTCACCTAAAGCAGTTCTTATCTACTGATTAATCAATAAAAAACCCTCTCCCACCCTCCCTCCCTCCCCCCGTCGTAACCACAAAAGTATGTGTTCTTCTCAGGTTTACTATTTCTCAAGATCTTATAATAGTGGTCTTATACAATATTTGTCCTTTTGCCTCTGACTCATTTCGCTCAGCATAATGCCTTCCAGGTTCCTCCATGTTATGAAATGTTTCAGAGATTCGTCACTGTTCTTTATCGATGCGTAGTATTCCATTGTGTGAATATACCACAATTTATTTACCCATTCATCCGTTGATGGACACCTTGGTTGCTTCCAACTTTTTGCTATTGTAAACAGAGCTGCAATAAACATGGGTGTGCATATATCTGTTTGTATGAAGGCTCTTGTATCTCTAGGGTATATTCCGAGGAGTGGGATTTCTGGGTTGTATGGTAGTTCTATTTCTAACTGTTTAAGATAACGCCAGATAGATTTCCAAAGTGGTTGTACCATTTTACATTCCCACCAGCAGTGTATGAGAGTTCCAATCTCTCCGCAGCCTCTCCAACATTTATTATTTTGTGTTTTTTGGATTAATGCCAGCCTTGCTGGTGTGAGATGGAATCTCATCGTAGTTTTAATTTGCATTTCTCTAATGGCTAATGATCGAGAGCATTTTCTCATGTATCTGTTGGCTGCCTGAATATCTTCTTTAGAGAAATGTGTGTTCATATCCTTTGCCCACTTCTTGATTGGGTTGTTTGTCTTTTTGTGGTTGAGTTTTGACAGAATCATGTTGATTTTAGAGATCAGGCGCTGGTCGGAGATGTCATAGCTGAAAATTCTTTCCCAATCTGTAGGTGGTCTTTTTACTCTTTTGGTGAAGTCTTTAGATGAGCATAGGTGTTTGATTTTTAGGAGCTCCCAGTTATCGGGTTTCTCTTCATCATTTTTGGTAATGTTTTGTATTCTGTTTATACCTTGTATTAGGGCTCCTAGGGTTGTCCCAATTTTTTCTTCCATGATCTTTATCGTTTTAGTCTTTATGTTTACGTCTTTGATCCACTTGGAGTTAGTTTTTGTGCATGGTGTGAGGTATGGGTCCTGTTTCATTTTTTTGCAAATGGATATCCAGTTATGCCAGCACCATTTGTTAAAAAGGCTATCTTTTCCCCAGTTAATTGACACTGGTCCTTTGTCAAATATCAGCTGCTCATACGTGGATGGATCTATGTCTGGGTTCTCAATTCTGTTCCATTGGTCTATGTGTCTGTGGTTGTACCAATACCAGGCTGTTTTGACTACTGTGGCTGTATAATAGGTTCTGAAGTCAGGTAAGGTGAGGCCTCCCACTTTCTTCTTCTTTTTCAGTAGTGCTTTGCTTATCCGGGGCTTCTTTCCCTTCCATATGAAATTGGTGATTTGTTTCTCTATCCCCTTAAAATATGACATTGGAATTTGGATCGGAAGTGCGTTAAATGTATAGATGGCTTTTGGTAGAATAGACATTTTTACTATGTTAAGTCTTCCTATCCATGAGCAAGGTATGTTTTTCCACTTAAGTATGTCCTTTTGAATTTCTTGTAGTAGAGCTTTGTAGTTTTCTTTGTATAGGTCTTTTACATCCTTGGTAAGATTTATTCCTAAGTATCTTATCTTCTTGGGGGCTACTGTGAATGGTATTGATTTGGTTATTTCCTCTTCGGTGTTCTTTTTGTTGATGTAGAGGAATCCAAGTGATTTTTGTATGTTTATTTTATAACCTGAGACTCTGCCAAACTCTTCTATTAGTTTCAGTAGTTTTCTGGAGGATTCCTTAGGGTTTTCTGTGTATATAATCATGTCTTCTGCAAATAGTGATAACTTTACTTCTTCCTTGCCAATCCAGATACCTTTTATTTCTTTGTCTAGCCTGATTGCCCTGGCTAAGACTTCCAACACGATGTTGAATAAGAGCGGTGATAAAGGGCATCCTTGTCTGGTTCCCGTTCTCAAGGGAAATGCTTTCAGGTTCTCTCCATTTAGAGTGATATTGGCTGTTGGCTTTGCATAGATGGCCTTTATTATGTTGAGGAATTTTCCTTCAATTCCTATTTTGGTAAGAGTTTTTATCATGAATGGGTGTTGGACTTTGTCAAATGCCTTTTCTGCATCAATTGATAAGATCATGTGGTTTTTGTCTTTTGTTTTATTTATGTGATGGATTACATTAATGGTTTTTCTGATATTAAACCAGCCTTGCATACCTGGTATAAATCCCACTTGATCAGGGTGAATTATTTTTTTGATGTGTCGTTGGATTCTATTGGCTAGAATTTTGTTGAGGATTTTTGCATCAATGTTCATGAGGGATATAGGTCTATAATTTTCTTTTTTTGTAATGTCTTTACCTGGTTTTGGTATCAGGGAGATGGTGGCTTCATAGAATGAGTTGGGTAGTATTCCGTCATTTTCTATGCTTTGGAATACCTTTAGTAGTAGTGGTGTTAACTCTTCTCTGAAAATTTGGTAGAACTCTGCAGTGAAGCCGTCCGGGCCAGGACTTTTTTTTGTTGGGAGTTTTTTGATTACCGTTTCAATCTCTTTTTTTGTTATGGGTCTATTTAGTTGTTCTACTTCTGAATGTGTTAGTTTAGGTAGGTAGTGTTTTTCCAGGAATTCATCCATTTCTTCTAGGTTTTCAAATTTGTTAGAGTACAATTTTTCATAATAATCTGAAATGATTCTTTTAATTTCATTTGGTTCTGTTGTAATGTGGTCCTTCTCATTTCTTATTCGGGTTATTTGTTTCCTTTCCTGTATTTCTTTAGTCAGTCTAGCCAATGGTTTATCAATTTTGTTAATTTTTTCAAAGAACCAGCTTTTGGCTTTGTTAATTCTTTCGATTGTTTTTCTGTTCTCTAATTCATTTAGTTCAGCTCTAATTTTTATTATTTGTTTTCTTCTGGTGCCTGATGGATTCTTTTGTTGCTCACTTTCTATTTGTTCAAGTTGTAGGGACAGTTCTCTGATTTTGGCTCTTTCTTCTTTTTGTATGTGTGCATTTATTGATATAATTTGACCTCTGAGCACTGCTTTTGCTATGTCCCAGAGGTTTTGATAGGAAGTATTTTCATTCTCGTTGCTTTCTATGAATTTCCTTATTCCCTCCTTGATGTCTTCTATAACCCAGTCTTTTTTCAGGAGGGTATTGTTCATTTTCCAAGTATTTGATTTCTTTTCCCTCGTTTTTCTGTTATTGATCTCTAGTTTTATTGCCTTGTGGTCTGAGAAGATGCTTTGTAATATTTCGATGTTTTGGACTCTGCAAAGGTTTGTTTTATGACCTAACATGTGGCCTATTCTAGAGAATGTTCCATGTGCGCTAGAAAAAAAAGTATATTTTGCAGCAGTTGGGTGGAGAGTTCTGTATAAGTCAATGAGGTCAAGTTGGTTGATTGTTGTAATTAGATCTTCCGTGTCTCTGTTGAGCTTCTTACTGGATGTCCTGTCCTTCTCCGAAAGTGGTGTGTTGAAGTCTCCTACTATAATTGTGGAGGTATCTATCTCACTTTTCAGTTCTGTTAAAATTTGATTTATATATCTTGCAGCCCTGTCATTGGGTGCATAAATATTTAATATGGTTATGTCTTCCTGATCAATTGTCCCTTTTATCATTATATAGTGTCCTTCTTTATCCTTTGTGGTGGATTTAAGTCTAAAGTCGATTTTGTCAGAAATTAATATTGCTACTCCTCTTCTTTTTTGCTTATTGTTTGCTTGATATACTTTTTTCCATCCTTTGAGTTTTAGTTTGTTTCTGTCTCTAAGTCTAAGGTGTGTCTCTTGTAGGCAGCATATAGATGGATCGTGTTTCTTTATCCAGTCTGTGACTCTCTGTCTCTTTATTGGTGCATTTAGTCCATTTACATTCAGGATAATTATAGATAAATAAGTTTTTAGTGCTGTCATTTTGATGCCTTTTTATGTGTGTTGTTGACAATTTCATTTTTCCACATACTTTTTTGTGCTGAGGCGTTTTTCTTAGTAAATTGTGAGATCCTCACTTTCATAGTGTTTGACCTTATGTTAGTTGAGTCGTTACGTTTTTCTTGGTTTTTGTCTTGAGTTATAGAGTTGTTATACCTTTTTGTGGTTACCTCATTATATACCCCTATTTTTCTAAGTAAAAACCTAACTTGTATTGTTCTATATCGCCTTGTATCACTCTCCATATGGCAGTTCAATGCCTCCTGTATTTAGTCCCTCTTTTTGATTATTGTGATCTTTTACCTATTGACTTCCATGATTCCCTGTTATGTGTATTTTTTTTTTAATTAATCTTAATTTGTTTGTTTTTGTGATTTCCCTATTTGAGTTGATATCAGGACGTTCTGTTTTGTGACCTTGTGTTGTGCTGATATCTGATATTATTGGTTCTCTGACCAAACAATATCCTTTAGTATTTCTTGTAGCTTTGGTTTGGTTTTTGCAAATTCTCTAAACTTGTGTTTGTCTGTAAATATCTTAATTTCGCCTTCATTTTTCAGAGAGAGTTTTGCTGGATATATGATCCTTGGTTGGCAGTTTTTCTCCTTCAGTGTTCTGTATATGTCGTCCCATTCCCTTCTTGCCTGCATGGTTTCTGCTGAGTAGTCAGAACATATTCTTACTGATTCTCCCTTGAAGGAAACCTTTCTTTTCTCCCTGGCTGCTTTTAAAATTTTCTGTTTATCTTTGGTTTTGGTGAGTTTGATGATAATATGTCTTGGTGTTTTTCTTTTTGTATCAATCTTAAATGGGGTTCGATGAGCATCTTGGATAGATATCCTTTCGTCTTTCATGATGTCAGGGAAGTTTTCTGTCAGAAGTTCTTCAACTATTTTCTCTGTGTTTTCTGTCCCCCCTCCCTGTTCTGGGACTCCTATCACCCGCAGGTTATCCTTCTTGATAGAGTCCCACATAATTCTTAGGTTTTCTTCATTTTTTTTAATTCTTTTATCTGATTTTTTTTCAGCTATGTTGGTGTTGATTCCCTGGTCCTCCAGATGTCCCACTCTGCATTCTAATTGCTCGAGTCTGCTCCTCTGACTTCCTAGTGTGTTGTCTAATTCTGTTATTTTATTGTTAATCTTTTGGATTTCTACATGTTGTCTCTCTATGGATTCTTGCAACTTATTAATTTTTCCAGTATGTTCTTGAATAATCTTTTTGAGTTCTTCAACAGTTTTATCAGTGTGTTCCTTGGCTTTTTCTGCAGATATCCTAATTTCATTTGTGATATCATTAAGCATTCTGTAAATTAGTTTTTTATATTCTGTATCTGATAATTCCAAAATTGTATCTTCATTTGGGAAAGATTTTGATTCTTTTGTTTGGGGGGTTGGAGAAGCTGTCACGGTCTGCTTCTTTAAGTGGTTTGATATGGATTGTTGTCTCCGAGCCATCGCTGGGAAACTAGTTTTTCCAGAAAATCCGCTAAAAAAAAACAGCAGTCAGACCCCTATCAGAGTTCTCCCTCTGGCTCAGGCTATTCAGATGTTAATGAAGCCGCCTGGGGAGGGTGGGGGAGGGAACAGAGAGATAGGAGAGTAGCACCTCAGAATATAGCCAGAGTTGCTTGTCTTGCTTGGAATGACTATTATATCTGAGATTCCCGCGGGCGCGTCGCCTATGTGTGCTGGCTGTGTGGAGATTGCCCCCAGGGAGTCTGGCCCGCTGGAGTCACGGTCAGATCCTCCGCTTCCAGCCCCACGCCCAGCGTCAAGGCTTCCCTACTGGGACGGTGCACTCTCGACTCCAAAATCAGTCGCTGCCTCCCGGGGACTTCTCGTCCCTCCAGCCGCGTGGCCGTGCCGCCCCCGTGAACCAGGTGGGCCCCCTCCCGGGGTTAGTTCAGATGGGTGGAGTAGCTCCCCGTGCTTGTGCTGCGACCGAGTGTCCCGGCTGGAACGCTGTTCTTCCCGCTCCAATACCAGTCGCTGCCTCCCGGGGACTTCTCCTACCGGCTGCGTCCCACGCCGCCCGCGCGACCCGGCTGGTCACCTTCCCGGGGTTAGTTCAGGGGGTGGAGCAACTCTCCGTGTTTATGGCGTACCTGCGTGCAGTCCAAATCTCTGCGGGATGGTTCCCCGGCTCGGATGCTGCTCTTTCTGCTCCAAGATCAGTCACTGCCTCCCGGGGACTTCTCCTAACGGCTGCGTCCCACGCCACCCGTGGAACCGGCTGGTCCCCCTCCCGGGGTTAGTTCAGGGGGGTGGAGCAGGTCTCTGTGCTTGTGCCGTACCTGACTGGTACGCTGGCTCCAGGCTCTGGAAACAATCGCTGCTTCCCCGTATTAGTTCGTTCTCCGTCTCTAAATCTGTGTTTGTTGTTCAGGGTTCGTAGATTGTTATGTATGTGATTGATTCACTTGTTTTTCCGTGTCTTTGTTGTAAGAGGGATCCGAGGTAGCGTCTGCCTAGTCCGCCATCTTGGCTCCGCCCCTGTAACTCAATTTTTAATGCATCAGTTTGAGGCCACAATGCAAGATTTCTGATACAATTTCAAAGGAGAATTCACCTTAAGTAAACAAAACTCCAAAGGCTAGCAATCATTAGAAATGTGATTGTCTTAGTTATCTAGTGCTGCTATAACAGAAATACCACAAGTGGATGGCTTTAACACACAGAAATTAATTCTCTTACAGTCTAGTAGGCTAGAAGTACAAATTTAAGGTGCCAACTCCAGAGGAAAGCTTTCCCTCTCTCTTGGCTCTGGGGAAAGGTTCTTGTCATCAATCTTCCCTTGGTCTATGAGCTTCTGCATGCAGGAACCCCAGGTCCATAGGATGTGCTTTGCTCCTGGTGCTGCTTTCTTGGTGGTATGAGGTCCCCATGTCTCTCTGCTCACTTCTCTCTTTTATATCTCAAAAGAGATTGACTTAAGACAAAATCTAATCTTGAAGATTGAGTCCTACCTCATTAACATAACAGCCGGCTATCCCAACTCATTAACATCACAGAGCTAGGATTTGCAACACATAGAAAATGACTTCAGATACTGGAAACCACATAATACTGAAAATCATGGCCTAGCCAAATTGATGCACATTTTGGGGGCACACAATTCAGTCCATAGCAGCAGTCCAATTATACATTTTTAAAACAGGAAGAATAGCTGTTAACACGTAAATTAGTATTTGAAATAAAAATTCAAATATATACTTAAGAAACAATGGAAGTCATAGTAAACCAGGTAAGCTAAATACCTGAAAAGGAGATTTGTCTTACAAATGGACTTAAATGTGTTTGTCAGTCCCCAACTTTTCTGAGGTCAGTTTCTGAGCAACTATAATGCATTAATTAAGCGCCTTATGGTTGCTCAGAAATTACAGTGCTGTGTAGTGGTGCAGTAGTTAAATGCCCAGCTCCTAAGCAAAAGTTCAGTGTTTCTAACTTACCAGCCACACTATGGAAGAAAGGTGTGCCAATCCACTTCTGTAAAGATTTATAGCCTTGGAAGCCCTATGGGGCAGTCAGTTCTACTCTGCTCTAGAAGGTCACTATGAGTCGGAATCAGATCAATGGCAACAGGCTTGGTTTGATTTAATACAGCATTGAGATATCTATTGTGTACTATGGTTAATTGAGGTTATGGAGATGTGAAAGGCAGAATATTTTGACAGTGGTGGCATCAACCTCTACACCAAACAGAGCTCTGTACATCAGTGCTTCCATGTAACCAAATATTAGAATTTGAGCCCTTAACTTTTTGCCCAATTTTACTATGATTACCTGTGACTGTTGTTCTTCAGTACTAGGCAATGTCACCCAAGTCCAAGCATGTCGAAAGTTTGTAAGCTTTCAAGCTGTTCTCACCAAACACAAAGCTGAAAGGAACAACTCTAAACAATTCAAAACAGCAGGGCCCTAAAAGAGCTGTTTTGCAGAGAGTCAAAGGAAAGTGATTTTAAGCAGCAAGAGGAGAATTCTTCAGCGATCAATTTAGGAAGTCTCATTTGTCACATCTGAAAGGAAGGTGGGAATAATTTAGCTGAGACGTGAGGCTCGCCTCCAAATTTTCGTAACTGAATTACTCAAACTGTGCAAAGTCTTTTTTTTTTAATAATTGTGTGTGTGTGTATGTTTTTGGTGAAGGTTTACACAGTTTATGTTCCCATTATGTTCAGTGACGTTGGTTACATTCTTCACAATGCAGGAACATTCTCATTATTTCCATTCTGTTTGTTCCACTTTTATTAATCTGGTTTCCCTACCCCCTTACATTCTCTTCTTTGTTTCAAAGTAATTGTAGACACTTTGGTATCATATAGATGATTTTTTAAAGGAGCCCAATACTTACAGGTGATATTTATCTTTTTGAGAACCAATCTGTTACTGAGCTACAAGGTAGCCTCAGGGCTTAGTTTCAGTTCAAGGTTTGATGTGCAAACTCTTTTAAAGACTCAACCATGAGTCTACAAAGAAATGCCCAATATTCTAATATGTTTTCAAGGTTGCAGCTGGCATGCATCCCAGATTTCTGAATTGAAAATTATGACATTATGTTGCCAAGTAGGAACATGAAGGACAGCAGCAGCAGCCATGTATACATGTATTTCCGTAGCAACAATTACTAGGAGCAAAGAGTAGGACTGTAGAGACCCCTGGAGGGACTACAGCGCAGATATCTTCTCTATCTCCTGGTAAACGTTCTTGCACATTAGAGATATTAGACATATTCTGCTCTTAATTTAAAAACATGCCAGCATGTTAGACAACTAGATAAGTCATTTTTGATTGGGGAAAGAATAAAGTTATGACCTTGTCCGATTCCACAAGCATGCAAATAAAAATAAATCTGTGAATTTGTTGTATTTTTGCATTTCTGTTTATTACTGTATTTGGTCAAATTACCTCATGTCTGCTTGTATAATATCTCATTATATGTGAGGATCTGATAGACTCAGGGAACAAGAGACTGATGACTACATGCATTGATTGCTACATGGAAAGGGTTGCGTCAAATCCACAGTGATAGCACTCTTGAACAAATTGGCCTCAAGCAAATGTCTGATTAGTAGTAAGTCATCATTCCATAAACTTCTAAATTACCTTTAATCATCTTTTAAAAAGCTATGCTGAAAATATTTCTGTATTTACCTTTATGCAGTGTTGGCAGAGCACATCTTTTGAAGTATTTAGTGTAGAATATACAATTAAATTTATAAATTATTTCTAAAATTAGCTTACTATTAAGAGACTCTTGCTATAGACCTAATTTAAAAAACTCGATTTCCTGAAATGAAATCGAACTACAAAAGAATGCTTCAACTTTATTTATAGAAGCTTTCACTTCCTTCTCCTTTGGCACAATTAGTGTAAATGAGGCTCTTTCTATTTCTGTATATGCAAGAAGACAAATAATCCCTGTCTGACAGCTCACAAAATAGAAAATACAGTCATTACCACACATCCTAGCGATTGTAACTGTGACTCACAATCCAAGAAGTGGTGAAATCTATGTGTGAGATAATTTTGTTAATTTGCCTGATTGAGACTGATGCCAATATTATTCATTCAAAGACAGATGTCAAAGAACCTTGGAGAAAATATCTCTCATGCTCTGAATAAATACATTTCTGTCCACTGCTTTCCTCTAATCTCTGGTAAAGGCTTCAGATATAATCCTACTTAACGTCATCATAAAAGCTCCTCTTTAAAAACAAAAGACTACTTAGATTTTAGGGAGAAGTGTTGGAAGCGAGAGCTTGCTTGGTACTTGAAGATTCAATGTTATTTTCTAGATTTAACTGGCAAGTATACGTTTGAAGAAAAACAAGAAGGAATTATCCTCAGTTCAGTTGTGATGATCTCCAATTTGGTCACATTCAGGTGTAATCCCTGCTGAAGGCTGTGGTGTGTTTCTAGCTATCTTCATGTTCAGCAAGCAAGGCTGTGCTGTCTGCGTACCTCGGGTTATTATTGAGTCTCCCTCCAAACCTGATACCACTTTCTTCTTCATATAACCCAGTTTCTTGGATTATTTGCTCAGCATATCTAGTACTGCTACCACAGAAATGCCACAGGTAGTCTGGTTTAATAAACAGAAATTTATTCTATCACAGGCTGGGAAGATAGAAGTCTGAATTTAGGACATTAGCTCCTAGCGAAGTCTTTCTCTGTTTGTTCTGGGGGAAGGTCAATTTAAAGTAATCCTATTAATGAAATTATCTTTGTACCATTCAGAGTCCTGTCAGCAAAACAGCAGCCACAGCAGTTATTTCAATGGAGGGAATTGGTTACATGAGTTTTGCATGGCTGAAAAGAAGTATGGAAAAATGAGGTATAAAAAATACATTAGATGAGCAAAGCACCTACCATCGCTAAGACTGCATTAACAAAGGGGAAGATTTTGGGGTTAACAGAACCTAACATTATGGAAGGGGCCCATGAAGTTGGGGCTCAGGTTTCTCAGCAGATGGTGCTGCCAGGCTGCCACTAGTCTCTGAGCAGAAGAGATTAGCTTAGTCTTAAATCAAAAAACACAAACCCATTGCTCTCAAGTCAACCTGACTCAGTGACCCTATAGGACAAAGTAGAACTGCTTCATAGGGTTTCCAAGGAGTGGCTGGTGGATTCAAACTGCCAACTTTTTGGCTAGCAGCCAAGTACTTAAACCGCTGTGCCACCAGGGCTCTAGTTTAGTCTTAGAAACATTAAAAAACTTGAATGATGAAACCAACTCTCATTCTATCTCTGCTACGATAAGAGTCATTGCCAGGGTGAATCTGACAGAAACAATATGCAAGCAAAGAAAGAGTAAATTCTTCTTCCTTCTCCTATCTGTTAATTTTCCTCTAGGTATTGCTTTCTATGCAATACTTAGTTGGAGGTCCCCTGTTAAACACAAAATTTACTTTGCAGGATCTGAGTCTGAGCACCAGCATCCCAGAACAGAGAAGTATAGGTTTATACATGAGACACAGTCACGTCTTTTGATCATCTTTTGATGATTTGAACATGGGCATATGAAAATCTGCTGTGGAAATTAATAACTACTACTGCAACTTTTCTTCAGAGTAAAGAATATGAAAGCCTCACATAACATAGTTTATAGAGAAAAAGTTCTACGTTCTACTTTGGTGAGTAGCACCTGGGGTCTTAAAAGCCTGTGAGCGAACATCTAGGATACTCCACTAGTCCCACCCCTCCTGGAACAAGGAAGAATGAAGAAAACCAAAGATACAAGGGAAAGATTACTCTAAAGGACTAATGGACTGCATCTACCACGGCCTCCACCAGACTCAGTCCGGTACAACTAGATGGTGCCCAGCTATCACCACTGACTGCTCTGACAGGGACCACAATAGTGGGTCCTGGACAGAGCTGGATAAAGATGTAGAGCAAAACTCTAACTCAAAAAGAAAGACCAGACTTGCTGGCCTGAAGAGACTGGAGACACCCTAAGAGTATGGCCCCTGGACACCCTTTCAGCTCAGTAATGAAGTCACTCCTGAGGCTCGCCTTTCAGCCAAAGATGGAACAGGATCATAAAACAAAATGAGACTAAAGGGGCACACCAGCCCTGGAGCAAGGAATAGAAGGCAGGAGGGAAAAGGAAAAGTGGTAATAGGGAACCTAGGATCGAGAAGTGAGAGTGTTGGCCTGTTGCAGTGTTGTTAGCCAATGTCATAAAACAATATGTGTACTAACTGTTTAATGAGAAACTAGTATGTTCTGTAGACCTTCATCTAAAGTACAATAAAAAAAAGAAAAAAAAAAAGAATATGAAAGCCTCAGAAAAAGCAAATTATCTGCAACATCTTCTAAACACGTTTCATTGTTGCTTATAGATCACATGTGAACCAGCATAGACTTCATCTTTCTTCATGGCTATTAGTAGTTACTTTATTAGGCAAATATAACTTAAGATATTAAAAGTAAATACAAACATATTTTTTATCTTTTGCCATTAATTTTAAGTTAATGATATGTGAATATATATTCTGAAGAGATTAATGGATTTAACATATGCCACACTGACTTGTACCTGCAAGTACATGAGAAGATTTTTTGACCCTGACTTTTTCTAATGTTTGATTTATAAATGTAAATAATAAGAAATGTCTGAGTGATATATTCAATTTGAGAAAGTACACAAACTATGTTAAACTGAAAACGTGTTATAGGTAGCCACACAGATAATTGTGAACAACATAAAAACCAAATGTTACTCTGTTATAAATTCTTCAAGAAGATTTACCCAAAGAGTCAAGAACTTGTTGTGAATCCCCCTAGCCTTGGGTACTGTACCACTGCAACCAATACTCAAAAATTACTCAGAATATTCAAACACTATTGGGATAATATATACTTCAGTCAAGTCTTTCATTGCATAAGTGGTAGTAAAGAGCTAAACCTTAACCTGAACCATCAACTACCAAATATAAATTTATTACTCAGCAGAGTTTATTTATAGATGAACGTAGACAATATGAGATGTGTTGCCTCTCATTTAGGAAACCTAAATTTCCCAAATTTTAACCATTTAGTAGATATTTAGCTAATTTCATTAATGTAAGAACTCAATTTTCAATATTTTTTGCACAATATGAGCCCTTACAGCTCCCTCGTTGATTATTCTTCATGGTAGAAATGTACCACACTGTACATAATGAACCCCCAATAGATATGGGTTGAATTAATGAATGAATGAATCCACTGAGAGCCTTATGAATCTAGTGAAAGTATTGGAAACCACTTTCATCATCTTATCTTTTATAAGTACAACACATTTATGTTTCATAAAATGTTATTTGAGTATTGAATTTACTGAGATTATTTTTTCTTTAATATGAGTTGCAGCATATCCTATTTTACAAATGTAATATTATGAACTTGCCTAGTGTAGCATATACTCTTTTCGCCCCATGTCACATTCCTTCAGCCAACCCTGCTGCCAGCATAACTGTGGTGATCAGTCCATGAACTCTTAACAGTGTCCTGCCTGATGCATATGTAAGAAAAGTCTTGGTCAAACCATTCTCTGGTCCCAGTGGCACTACACCTATTTATGAACAATTTTCTTTGAATTATTGCTTACTCCTCATCCAGGACTTCTCTAAAATATTCCCACTTTTATTTATCATCCCAGTTTCCCACTTCTTTTTATCCTTTTGGTTTGTAAGGCCAACCACATGATACAAGGATGAGAACATTTATCTTTAAAAAGGTCTTTTTTATTAACTTCATGCAACATGTCACTTAAGTGAATACACTTTAAAGATTCATATCCCCCTTTCATATGTGATGATTTCTTTTAGCTGTACATGAATATTAATATCAAACTCAGCTACTAATGATCAATAAATATGAAAAAAAAAAAACTTTCCCACAATTTTCAAGGGGTTTCTGAAGTGCTGACATGTAGATTTTTAACATGGTAGTGAGAATGTAAATTAATATACAATGGCACTCTCTTCTATTTTCCATACACATAGAGGAGACAGCATTTTCCTTAATACTAGTAATTGATTAAGTGATGACAGTTTTACTGTTGGACTAAGATCTTTTCCTCATCAGGAATATTTTATGAAAGCTTAGATCATCCTTTATGCTCTGAAAGTCAATACCCTTGCCAACTATCAATGTATTCATCAAACTAACAAGAGGAAGAATGAATTTCCCTCAATGACCCATTTTCACATGGATCCTTTCTACAGTCCCGCAAGGATCGTTCCTTATTGCACTTAGCACATCATGACCCATTAATGTATTTTGTATTTTACTGCTACGTTAACTACATTCCCACAGAGGAAAAGATGGAAGTGGAATGCATATCTCTTTTTACTCCTAGCATTATATTCTGCCACTCAATCATAAGTTTGCCTATGTCTATTTAAAATTAAAACTATGCATATTTTCATTTTACAGATGCTCTTTCGATTCCTACTAAATCCTACGCATTCTAAAAATTTCTTTATAGATTGTTTAACATTTGGAATAAATCGATCTATAATTGTTTCCATGAGAAAAACATAACTTTTCATGAATGATAGAATGCAAAACCTAATGAGAAATTTAGAAATGATATAGCCTTACTGGCTGTTTTATTATTTTTAATTGTTGGTATATGTCACTGAGACCAATGTTAAATGACCTACCCAAAGTTAACACAGCCAGGTGATGACAGAACAAGGAACAGAATCATATCTCCTGATTATTTATCTTCTATTTTCTAATAGTCCCATACTTTCTCAACTCATAATATAGCTAATTATCATACCATATACTTTCAGCCAACACTTATATATTACTTTCATTCATTCATTCATAAAAGAAATATTTTTGTATGTCTACTGCTTGACTGATACTGTTATAGGAACTTGGTATAACAGTGAAGAAAATAGATTAGAATCTCTGTCTTTATTATCATTATATGCAGTAAAAAAAAAAATTACATGGTGATTTCAAAGTTTATAAGTACTATTGAGAAAAGGAAGATACCAGGATAAAGCAGATGAGTATAGGTCAGGCAGGTGAGGCTGTTGCAATTTGTAATAAGATAAATTGCATTGCAAATGTGACATTTAAGCAGAGATTGAAGAATGGAATTAGCTAGCTGACTATATTGGATAGAACTTTCCATGTAGTTTGGATAGCCAGGGCAAAGATCCTAATCTGTGTGAGGGGGACAGGGAAGAGAAATATGCGGCTAACGTGAGTAGTAGGAGTTGAATTCGAAGAAGTATTTTGTGATCTAGTCTATAAAGTGTATTTGTCTGATGTGAGAACTTCATCTTTTACTCTGAACAAGATGTAAATCATTGCAAGGTTTTGCGTAGATGATCTACATGACTCATTTCACACTTTTAAAATATCATCTGGTGGCTGTGTTGAGCACAGAATGTGAGGGAACAAGAGTGGAGGAGGGGAAGCTTTAACTGGCTATTTCTATAATTCGAGTGCAGCCTGAGTGCTGTCATTTTATGGCGAAATCCCTTCTTACTTCAAACTAAGGATGTGAGATAACATTTTTCATCCAGCTCAAAGATAGGCAAAAGCTCTTAATTCCACAACTACACTGGGGAGTCAGATATTTGCCTGGCTTTGATCCATTGAGAGATGGAGAGGGTTCTGGAAGAAAGCACAGTTATTTATGTACTGGTTAAGTATCCAAAAGGTGAAATGGAAGGTTCCAGTGACTTCTACTTGTGGCTTCCATCATGAAAAATAAGAGATGTGGGACAAAGGTTTAAGGTTCCTCAAATCTCTGCTCTCATTTGCCCAAAATACCAAAAAACAAACCAAACCCATTGCCACTGAGGTGATTCTGTCTCATGACAACACTACATGTTATATAGCCCAATAAAGGAAGTGCTAAATAGGGTTTTCTTAGCTGTACACTTTACGGAAGCAGATTGTCAGGCCTTTCCCTCATGGCACTGCTAAGTTGGTTTAAACTGCCAAGCTTTAGGTTAGTAATCAAATTCAAACCTTTCACACCACCCAGGGACTTCATCATACTATGGTATATTTTACTTTATATACACAATACACAATATGTATATCATTGTGTGTATTACAATGTGTTCTCATTTTTCCCCAGAAATCAGAAGTTTTGAAAACATGCTTCTGACTGTAATAGCCCTATCGGTTGTGTGTTCTGCTTATTCTGTTACTCATGGATTTTCATTTCTCTCTCAGATATATCCCATTTTTTATCTTTCTGTAAGGAATTCTTAATAGTTTCCTCGTATTCATCTCTTAATGGACTGATTTTCCCTTTATCTTTGATCAATATGTTGATTAAACTCATCCTCTGAGAGTTTTATTTTAATGGCTATGTTTTCTCATTCTGAGAATTTCTATTCTGCTAGTTCTTTTTCAAATCTATTCTTTTGTTTCCTAATATCTTAGTTAAGTAGTGCTGCTATAACAGAAATCCCATAAATGGGCGGCTTTAACAAACAGAAATTTACATTCTCACAGTTTAGGAGGCTAGAAATCTGAATTCAGGTTGCTGACTCAAGAGGAAGTCTTTCTTTCTCTGTCGGTTCTGGAGGAAGCTCTGTTGACTTCCAGCTTCTGCTCGTAGGCGATGTTCATGTGGCTTGGCATCTTTCTTCCCTCATCTCTGCTTCCTTCTCTTGCTTGGTTAATGTCCTTTATATCTCAGAAGAGATGGACTTAAAATACACCCTGCACTAAATCTTGTCTCATTATCATAACAAAGACAACCCATTCTCAAATGGGATTATAACCACAGGAAGAGAAGTTAAGATGTATGACATATTTTTTCAGGGGCACAGTTCAATCCATGACATCTAATATACTCTTTTCCTCTAGCTTGCATGTTTTCCTCCATTTTGAGCACTATGGGCATGCCTATCTTACGTTGCCTTTTCTGTTTCTCCATCATTAGTTCTTAGGTTGTATATTTTACCGTTTGCTACATTGTCTGATTCTCAGGGCAATTTTTGTCTTCTGCTTATATAAGAAAAAAAAAAATCCTCACAACTGGACCAATAAGCAACATCATGACAAATAGAGAAAAGATTAACATTGTCAGAGATTTCATTTGACTTGGATCCACAACCAACACCTGCGGAAGCAGCAGTCAGGAAATCAAATGATATATTGCATTGGGCTAATCTGCTACAAAAGACCTCTTTAAAGTATTAAAGAGCAAAGATGTCATATTGAGGACTAAGGTGCACCTGACCCAAGTCATGGAATTTTCAATTGCCTCATATGAATGTGAAAGCTGGACAATGAATAAGGAAGACTGAAGGAGAATTGATGCCTTTGAATTACGGTGTTGGTGAAAAACATTGAATATACCACGGCCTCCCCAAAGAATGAAAAATCTGTCTTGGAAGAAGTACAGCCAGAATGCTTCTTTGAAGTGAGGGTGGTGAAACTTGTCTCAGGTACTTCAGACATGCTATCAGAAGGAACCAGTCCCTGGAGAAGGACATCACACTTGGTAAAGTACAGGGTCAGCAAAAAGAGGAAGACCCTCAAGGAGATGGATTGAGTCACAATGGGCTCAAACACAACAATGGTTGTGAGGATAGTGCAGGACTCCGCATCATTTTATTTGGATGTGTACAGTTTCTATGAGTCAGAACCAACTGGATGACACCTAACAGCAACAAAGACATATGTATGTATTCATGTATGTATATATGCATTTTTTACTGTGGCTCATCTTTGTGGGTGTTTTTTTATAAAAGATATCTGTATCTGAGTTACAGTTTACCTTTGGAGTAATATTACCCTTGATGTTATTTAAATATTGCAATATTATCTAGTTTTATAATTACAGAGTAGTTTTTATGTTAATTTCTTAGCTCAGGACCAATCAGCCTCACAAGTAACTGAGTTTGTACTTAACACCCAGTTGACACACAGGAATGGCACTTGGATTTTCATTGTTAACTCTTCTTTTTATGCACTAGGAGTAAACCCTGGCAGTGTAGTGGCTAAGAGCTAAGGCTGTTAAACAAAGCATTGGTGGTTTGGTTTGAATTCACCAGGTACTCCTTGGAAACTCTATAAGGTAGTCCTACCCTGTCCTATACGGTTGCTATGAGTCAGAATTAACTCAATGGCAACATGTTTTTTTTACCTGAGGTAGGTGGCTAACATATGTGATGATTTCTTAGGCTGGTGAGAAGGATACTGAAATACGCATTTCATAGATGGGAATGATTTTACAGATTTGTCGAGGAAATTAGGTTCTCCACTGTGCCTGCATCTGTTGTCATCTTCAGCCCCACGTGGTATTTAAATTCCAGTACTCAAGCACTAAGATCAGTATTCAGGCTAAATATGCCAATAGATTGAGTGTGTTTGACACCGCCCATGATTCTGCTTTTGAGGGTTCTCTTTATTTTCTTACCTAGAATTTACATTTACTCTTCTTTTTACTAAAAACTTTGCTCTATATTATTAAATGCTATAGTCTGAGAAGTATTTTTATATACTTGAAGCTTAAAGGTAACTTCTCATATCAACTTAGTCTGTTATATGGGCAAAAAAGTCCCTTTTCATACCATGAAGGAATAAATAGGGTTCAGGTTAATTGTACTTAAAGATAGAAAACAATCAGATTTTCTACTATCAATGCACTTTTTTAAATGAAGAAGGATTCTAGAATAATAATTTAGAGGAGCTGGCATATTTTTAAAAAGTCATAGCCAACTACTGTTTGTAATAAAATCCTAAGACTAATTGAAAACGTTTTCTTCAAAAGCAGCAGGAAATTACTGGGACATCTTATAGAAAATACTGATGAAATACCTTATCACAACAGAAACAGTTCCTCCTCAAAAATAAGTTAAGAATGAGACAAGAGACAAGATCAAGTTGTGGTTTAGAATATGTAAAACCAAATGCTATTTAAAAATTAATGTAATGGAGAAAAATGAAGCCCCTTGTCTTAGTTATCTAGTGGACGGCTTTGGCAAATAGAAATTTATTCTGTCACAGTCTAATAGGCTAGAAGTCTGAAATCAGGGCACCAGCTCCTCTGGAAGACTTTCTTTCTCTATCAGGTCTGGGGGAAGGTCCTTGTCATCAGTCTTCCCCGGATTTAGGAGTTTCTCAGTGCAGGGATTTTGAGTCAGAAGAGATTGACTCAAGATATAGCCTGATCCCGTAGATTGAGTCTCACCTCATTAACATCATACGGATTAGAATTTACAACAAATAGGGTAATCACATAAGATCACAAAATGTTGGACAAGCACACGATACTGGGAATCATGGTGTAGCCAAGTTGACACACATTTTGGGGGGACACAAGTCAATCCATAACACCTCTTTCGTGTGTTGAGTTTCCATTTTCATCTCCTATCTCATCAGAATTCTTACATATATTTCTTATTCAAGGCTTTTTTTTGGGGGGGGTGCTGGAGGTTGTTCTCATTATGTTTTATGTACAACTGAAAAAAATCTAAATAATCTCTGAGGTCACATTAGAGTGATAATGTCATGGTGCATGATCCAGCTTTCTAAAATTTCTATATCACTTTCCTAATTTTAATAAAAATTAAATTAAAAAAATTGAATTTCTTTAGTTTTCAGATTTTTATTTCAGGTGGAAAAATAGCAAAGAATTAAAGAATATTAAGCGCCTGATTGCTTCTCTAGAGACATACCTGTTTCCTTTGAGTCAGTTCTGACTCATAATGACCCTATAGGACAGAGTAGAACTGTTCTCATAGAGTTTCCAAAGAGCAGCTGGTGGATTTGAACTGCCAGTTTTTTGGTTAGTAGCTGAACTCAATCACTGCACCACGAGGGCTCCAGAGGCATAGTATCTCTGAAATAATCCCACAGAGTGAATTGATATTAAGAATGCAAAGAAGGAAAATTAAAAAATAACGAATCATGTCTCAACACAGGAAACCTGTTTTAAGAAGATGTGTTTAGGTTTCACAGCATCATTTATAAACCAGGATTTTACCTCTTAAATATAAAACAGAGGGATAAAACAAATAATAGAAAACACGGCCATAAATTAATCAGTTTACTAAAAGAAAGTATCAAAAACCTGAGGTGATCCAGAAATACTGTTTTGTCTCCCACAATAATAGTTCTTCCCTGCGTAATTTTCTGCGAGTAATTAAGGGAACAATGCCTTAGAAAAATATAGCTTTCCTGAAACAAATTGTGTTCTCTGTTCTTATAACTTTTTTCACTCATTGTGTGGTAGCTAAAAGCAGTACCTGATCTTTCGTCCCACTTATTCAAGATTGTAGACAGTGAAATTCTATGATTTCTAATGCAATAATTTTAAATAATAATAATAAAAGATGTCCTAAGAAAGACAATATTGTTATGGATTGAGTTGTGTTGGCTGGTCCCAGTGAATGTGAACTTGTGGGAAACAAAGTCTCTGCGGATGTTATTAGTTAACCTAAGGACATGCTGGAGTACAATGGGTCCTATCAAATACGACCGTTGTCCTTATAAAAGAGAAGAAAGAGAGACAAAGGGGAAAGATAGCCGTGTGAAGTTGAAGGCAGAGATTGGAGGGATGCATCTACAAGCTAAAAAGCTTCAGGTATTAGCAGGAACTACCGGAAGCTAGGAAGAGGCAATGAGCGTAGGATTTTCCCTTAGCGCCTTCAGTGGGAACCTGTCCCTAAGTTGTGCTAGTTGTCATTGAGTCAACCCTAATTCATAACTACTGTCAAAAAAGAAACAACTCAGAACACCACTAATAGGCTGCTATGCGGGTTTCATAGACAATTTTAAAGTTGGACAACACATCATTTACCTAGTAATGAGTGCTTCAATTAATCAGGATTCTTAAAATGCTCATATACAAAGTTATCAGGAACTTTTCAACAAAATTCCTGATTGGTTGACATTTATGT
This sequence comes from Elephas maximus indicus, assembly GCF_024166365.1. Lineage (NCBI taxonomy): Eukaryota > Metazoa > Chordata > Mammalia > Proboscidea > Elephantidae > Elephas > Elephas maximus. Next base: position 37,627,653 of record NC_064836.1, on the reverse strand, counting down.
AACTTTACTAAACAATTTGAAGGCAATCACAAGATCAGTGAGGCTTGGTTATAAGACCCCTGAAGTTTTAAAAACAGGGTACGTTCATTAATCTTGAAAACAAGACCTGTTTATTAAACTTGAAAACAGAAAGTGCTTATTAATTTCGACTGTTTTCTGGAAGAGCAAGTTTAAGAGAAAGCTAATGGGTAATGTAACCTGCCTCTGTGGTTTCAGCGAGTCTAAAAAAAAAAAAAGTCATCTAGCTACTTTTAAAGGTTAGTTTACAGCATAGCTTAAAGATTATTTGTTAATTGCATAGATATTTAACAACATTTAAGAAGATGGCCTTTAGTGTTGTGGGTAAGAGAATTCTTTTTGTTTTTTTAAGGCAAAAATTTAACTTTTTAAACAACCATATGTATAACAGGAAACCCTGGTGGTATAGTGCTTAAGAGCTACAGCTGCTAACCAAAAAATGGTTAGCAGTTCAAATCCACCAGGCGCTCCTTGGAAACCATAAGGGACAGTTCTACTCTGTCCTATAGTGTCGCTTTTAGTCAGAATCCACTCGACAGCAATGGGTTCAGTTTTTGGGTTTTTTTGGTATATATAACAGAAAGTTTGCCCACTCCTGAGCCATCTTCATGATTGATATGTTTGAGTGCATTTTTTAGGCTTTTGTGGCCCTATAAACATTTTTGATTTCAGACTTCTAGCCTCCAAAACTATGAGACAATATGTTTCTTTAATTTTAAGCCACCCAATTTGTGGTACCTTGTTTTTTTTTTTTTTGTTATGTTAGTCCTAGGAAATTAATATGGCTGTGTTAAAAGTAATATTTTTACAATCATCTTTGCATTCTTCAGAGAATTTATATATTTTGAATCTAAAAAAATTATGTTGTAATTACATTAGAAATAGATATAACCTATTCTAAATCATATGTCATTTCCCAGCTTCAAGAGATTTTCCACATTTTATTTTTTTTAGAAATTTTGATGAAATTGTATTCAATTCATAAATCTAACAATTTCCCTTCTCCCCTTACCACTCAAATATTATTTATGACATAAAACAAATCTAATTTCCAAATTGTAAAAACAATCAAGGTTATTGAGACATAGCCCACACAAACCAGCGATAAGACCTTTGATGTGAAGAAATGCATCAAAGAACTTCAGTCTAACCACCACATTTATAATCATTTAAAAATGTAGCCCTTTCTTTTCCTAGATTCCTTTGCATCTTCTGACTTGTCTCTATATTTCCAAGAAATTGTGATCTTAGTAGTTTTATAGGGACTATTCATTATACAACTATGAAGTGCATGGCTCTAGGGATACAGTGGTGAAATGGAAAGGAAAAATAAATCCTTACTTAAACCCTAATACTGTTTATGGCTAAAAGCATGGGTTTTGGTGTCAGATAAGCATGATTTTGAATAACATGCTTTAGTTTTATGGCTGTGGGCCTGGTACTTAAGATAATAAATCTCAATTTTCACACTGCAAACTGGAGACGATAAAGTTACTTACTCATAAAATCACTAAGAGAATTATCAGTGTCAAGGCACTCAATGTGTTCAGCATGGCAGCTGCCATAATATGCACTGGTCAGTGTTAGCAGTTCACATTATTATTATTCTGAGGTCTTTCTACCTGGTGTTCATTCTACTACACCATAATTGCCTCAATGTAATTCTCTGTCTGGCTTTCTCCAAACCATTATCATTTGTACTTTTCAGAAATGTCCATTCTGGGGGTTACTGCTTTTTTAACAGCTTGTCAGAATCAATACTGAAATAATAGCATCCACATTTCTAGGAAGATAGGGAGCAAATTGAAAAGCAATTTAGTCTATACTAAACAGATAACATTTTATTTATCATTCAGAGAAAAATCAACTTTAATTTTTATCTCTGTAGTGCCTCCTGCTCATATTTTAACTTATCTTAAGAATTCTCCCCGTAGCTTGCCTAAATTTTGTATGTTGCTCTTCACTCTTACTTCCCCTATATGACGGGGTTGGTGGAGTTCATCTGGGCAACAGCCTTTATGAAGGAGCTGTCCATGTATTATAGAGCCCTGGTGGTGCAGGGATTAAAGCAATCGACTGGTAATGGAAGGTCCACAGGTCGAAACCACCAGGGGCTCTGTAGAAGATAGATGTGGCAGTCTGCTTCAGTAGAGATTTACAATTTTGGAAACCCTATGGGGTCGCTATGAGTTGAAATTGACTTGATGGCAGTGGATGGGTGGGTTCATATATTAACTATTACACTTCATTTTCTCCCAATGTTGTCACCTCTAGAATAATCTCTGTTTGTCTTTTTTTACAACTGATTTTAAAATTTAAGCTGACTCTGTTGCTTTCCTCTGAATTTGCCCTAAGTTTCCCACAACACCTTTAATGTTGATGGTGAAAACAAGCCAAGACACTGATGCACATAATATAAGACAGTCTGCTGTCTCTGCATGCATGGTTCCTATTTAAGAATTCAGCACTAGGCTTGCTTTTCTCAGGTTTCCATCAGTGATCATGCCTAGTTTTTAACCTGTTATGACACTTAGTTATTTTTTCTGCCACCATTGCGCTTCTTGTAATTTTTCATTGACAGATTATTTTTCTCTTCAGATATTCTACCCTAATCTTTCTTGACTGCATTTTATTTCCTTTTTTTCTATCTCCAAGGTCACTTTGAATGGTAGTTGTATGTTCTATGTGTCTAGTTGCCTTCATTTCCCATCTTGTTGTTTAATGTTCTCTGCAAAATTAATGAATACAGAGAATATTTCTTTGTCCTGATTTCATTGTATCTTCTGTTAAATAATCCAGGGTTTAACACTAACTGTACATTTCTACTAAGAATGCCATTAATATAGTAATCATTTCAGTTACTTTAATTGGCTAGATTGTTACTTCAATTGGCCAGATTGAACATAGACATTAAACTCATGGTTTTGTCATCTTTTCCCCAAAGACCACTTAGAACATTCTATTCACTCTTCATTTCCTAACAAATGGAATTTAATCCATATTCCTTCATATATAACACTGTTCATTATCTGATTCCAATGTGTTATTTGAGATTTATCTTCCACTATCTTTATAGTCAGTGAAGATTAGTTGTAAAAGTGAGGGCTGTGGCATGCTTGTGTAAAAAAAAGAAGAAAGCTGGTAGGAGTAAAAAAAAAAAAATTATTCTACATTATTTGTTCTTCTATTCCTTCAGTCTTATTAATGCAGTGTGCATTAATACAGTGTGGGGAAACAATGACAGAGAATACAGAGTATATGCTGTATTATAAAGCATATAGTTCAGAGATTAAAATTAAGAAATGCAATGAAGTACAAATTTAATATGCTCATTATTGAGAAAAACATGTCGTGCAGAGGAAGCCCACAGAAATGACTTCTATGGCAGACAAGCATGGGAAAAGTAGTCAAAAAACCTAACCAGGGGCTTAAAGGAAGAAAATAAGTACGCTTGTGTGGGCATATAGACAAGGGGGATGCTCAAGTAGAGCAAAAACAAGGAGAAATAACTGATGACAAAGAAAATGTGGACCTCTGAGAAGAGAAGAGAATGACATTTTGTATAGACTCAGGGAGGTGTCCGGAGGTGGTGTTGGAGAGAAAGGCAGGGTAAGCTCTTGAGATGTTATGTGAGCTGTGTTAAAGAATGTGAACTGTGTTTTCATTTTGTGTAAAGAGATCATTTTTTGAGATCAGGAATGCAAGAATAAAAGCTGGTTTGGTAAGAGTGAGATAGAAATTGTAGTGTGGGACAAGCTGAAATGGAGACACATATGGTACTTTCAGGTGGAAAGGACAAGTATATTGTTGAATGTACAAACCTGAAAGGTATTTAGGTTAGAGATATGGATTTGGGACTTGTCAACAAAAGTGTGGTAATGAAAGCATTGATGACATCCATAGGGTAAAAGAAGAGAAACAAGCCCACAAAGGAGATTATCATTGAAAGGTAGAGTGTAAACTAACAGGGTGATATAGTAAGAATATGAAAAAAAAAATTTTTTTTAATCATAAAGTACTCTATTTTGTTCAGTGCTACTGAGAAATCCACCCTGTAGTGGCAGGCTATTACTAGTGAACCTTACAAAGAGCAGTTTGAGTAGAAACGTGGCACCAGAAACCTGAATAAAATCGGCAGAGGAATAGCTATGAGTAAGGAAATAGGGGCACTGAGTAAGAATACTTCTTTCAGTAAGTTTGATCTCGGGAAAAAAAAAAAAAAAGGTAGACCTAGTATCTAGTCTACCTTGGAGAGGAATTTATGTTTTCAAATATGCGACAGTAGAGCTTTTTTAAATGTGAAGGAAAGGAAACTGTAATGAGAAAGAAAAGAGATTTTTTTAAAAATAGCAAGATCTCTGAAATGCAGGATAGCAGGAGGTAGGGGATATAGAGATTATGTAGAAGGATTAGCTTTAGAGACAACAAAATACACTTTTATCTTTACAAGAAAATGTAGGAAAAAGAGGAATGAATGCAAGTAGTTTTGTAAATTCAGCTGCAGGAAGTTGAAGTATTTCCCTCTTGATGGTTTTCATCTTATTGATGAACCAGGTCTGTGTTTATCTGTGAGACTGAGGTAAGAGTTAAGGGGGATTTGGACACTGAATTGGAGGAAAAGACTGGGAGAAGGTACAAGAGGGAATGGGAAAGAGAAATGATTAATATGGAAAGATTATTGCATAACCTTGGAAACTCCATTAAATACACAGGGGACGTAATCTCTTACTGTTTGTGATTGAATACCTTCTGGTAGACAACAGTCCAATAATTCCCAAGAGAATCGCAGCAAATGTTTCTAAATTATAGCTTGGATTTGACAACAATTTCTTAAATGTGACAACAAAAGTACAAGCAAAAAAAAAAAGAAAAATGGGACAACTTCAGATTTATAAACTTTTGCGTGTCAAAGGGAATATTAACAAAAGGAAAAAGACAAAGTACGGAATGGGAGAATATATTTGCAAATCATATATCTGATGGGAGACTTGTATCCAAATATATAAATAAGTCTTAAAAAAACAATCCCATTGCCATGGAGTCAATTCCAACTCAGTAATCCAATTCAAATAAAAAAAAAAAATGGGCAAGAAATATGAATAGACATTCATCCAAAGAAGTTATATTAATGGACAATAAGCACATAAAAAATGCTCGACATCACTAGTCATCTGCAAAATGCAAAACAAAGCCACAAAGAGATATTAATTCACACCCAGTAGAATGGCTCAAATAAAATGTCAGACAATAAGAAGTGTTGAAGAGGATATGGACAAGTTGGAGCGCTTAACAATCCTGGTGGTAATATAAAATGTTGCAGCAGCTTTGGAAATCAACCTGGCAGTTCCTCGAATGATTAAACTTAGTGTCCACGCAGAGACTTATACCTGGATGTTCATTGACGCATTATTCATAACAGCCAAAATGTAGAAACAACCCAAATGTCCATCAACGGATAAATGGATAAACAAAATGGTCTGTATTCATAAAATGGGATATCGTTTGACAATGAAAAGGAATTAATTGCCAATACATGCTAAAACATGGATGAACCTTGAGTACTTTGCTGTTGTTGTTGGATACTTCCAGTCAACTTCAACTCAGAGATCTTAAGTATAACCGAAGGAAATATTGCCCAGTCTAGTGCCATCCTCACAATTGTTGCTATGTGTGACCCCATTGTTACAGTCATAATGAAAACATTATGCTGAGTGAAAGAAGGCAGCCAAAAAAACCACATATTATATCATTTCATTCACAGAAACTGTCTAGAACAGGGAAAGCTATAGAGGCAGAAAGAGTACTGGTTGCCTACGGCAGGATGGTGATAGCTAAAGCATTAGGAGTTTTCTGTTTGAGGCGATGGAAATGTTCTAAAATTGACTGTGGTGATGGTTTGCATATTTCTGTGAATACACTAAAAAAAAACCTTAATTGTACACTTGTATTTTTTTTTTTTTCCTATGGTATGTGAACTATGTCTCAATGAAGCTTTTAAACAATAGCGCCAAAGATTTAAACTTAATGTATGGGATAACAATGCCACTAACAGAAACAAGGTCCTCCACCTCCTCCGTGATGAAATAGGTCTATATTGAGGCACAATGCGAGCAAGTCACTTCATTAGAAAGGTACATTTAATACCTGAGTATTATATGCAATTAATGTATGTAAATAATCAAAACTACTTATGATTTAAAATGTATTCCATTCACATATCAATAAAAAAAAGTGTAGTCTGTGTGTACATGCAACTTTCAAAGGCAAGGATTGTGTTTTAGAAGTTGAGACACTGGCAAGTGTCTTGAATTTTATTCGTCAAGAGATTATCTGCTGTGTTTATCAGTTTTAACTCCATGTTTCACTACCATTACTCATTGTCATCGAGTCAATTCTGACTCCTAGCAACCCTATAGGACAGAGTAGAACTGCTCCGTAAGGTTTCCAAGGAACTGCCTGCCTGGCAGAGTCTAACTGCCGACATTTCGTTTAGCAGCCGTCGCTCTTGACCACTAAGCCACCAGGGTTTCACTAGTGACCCTAAGTTTTAAGTCCCTATCCATAAATTTAACATTACAGTTTCTCTTTCATTTTTGCATGTCCTTACCCTTGCTTTCCTACGCATAATTTAGATCCATTCATTAACGCTGGGAACAACTTATGTCCTTTTTTTTTTTTTTGTAGTAGTACATGCAGTGTTTTTCTTTGTTTGCCTAGCCCATTACTGATACTAGACATTTATATACGTCATGGTCCAGTAAATTTAATTAAGTTTTTAGCTGGTTGGGTTACTTATCTCTTTGTATTGTGCAGCTTTTGTAACTGTAGTTGGACTCTCGGTAAGGGGGGCGGAGGGTGTTAACTGAAGGAAGTTAAGAACGACATGTGATTTAATCGTTGCAATTTTATGGATTGTAGGTTCTGTTTAATATTGAGGCTGGATTATTTTCTTCTTCTCTCAGTAGTTTTCTCTCTGACCCATTCAAGCATTTAGAACATCCTGTGTTCACTGCTTTTTGGAATAAATGTGACTCAAAAGAAAGCAGATAAGAACCATCAATAGCCTTTTTGGGATTGCTATGCCCCAAAGTGACAAAGGAGCCCCCGAATGATGCTCATGACCAAAGCCTAGCATGAAGATATTAGAGTCTTTCTCCTAAAAGGCACAGCAGGCATGAAAGAGGATCCATTCAGTGACAACATGCACAGGTCAGTGACTAGAGACTCAGAGGACTTTCATATAGGTAGATTATTTGTGGGAAAATGAGCCCCTTTGAGACCTAGTGGCAAAGTGGTTAAGAGTTTGGCTACTAACCCAAAAGGCTGGCAGTTCAAATACACAAAATTCTCCTTGGAAACCCCATGGGGCAGTTCTACTCTGTGCTATAGAGTCACTATGAGTTGGATTCAATTTGATGGCATTTTTTTTTTTTTAGTGACATCTTAGCATAGTGTAATCCACCCCCAAACTACTGAAAAATCCAGTGGTAGAGAAAGGAACTCCAAGCTGAATGAAATTAATCTTCTGTCACCCTAGAAGAATGAGGTTCTACATTATGTTAATTTGTGCTATTATAAATGTATTTATCTTCAGTTTATGTATAGATGTTCAACCATTGCAAAAAAAAAAAAAAAAAGACCCTTATTTATTAATCATGTGTTCATTGCCATAATTTGTCATTGTTGTTAGGTGCCATTGAGTTGGTTCCGACTCATAGCGACCCTGTGTACCACAGAATAAAACACTGCCAAGTCCTGCACCATTCTTGAGCCCATTTTTGCAGTCACTGTCAATCCATCCCATTGAGGGTCTTCCTCTTTTCCGCTGACCCTGTACTTTACTAAGCATTATGGTCCTTCTCCGGGGACTCATCCCTCCTGACAACATGTCCAAAGTATGTAAGATGCAGTCTTGCCATCCTTTCTTCCAAGGAACATTCTGGTTGTACTTCTTCCAAGATGGATTTGTTCATTCTTCTGGCAGTCCGTGGTATATTCAATATTCCTCGCCAACACCATAATTCAAAGGCATCAATTCTTCTTTGGTCTTCCTTATTCTTTATTCCCACAATTTAGCCATTTTATATTTGACCTGTTGATTCTGTACTGATTGAAAAGGTAACATCCTAGAAATGACCAAATTTAATTGTCTATTGGAGCTTAATAGGTGACACTATGAGTTGGGTTGACTGGCCAAGAAGATTTTTAAGTGATAGAAGTGCCTGGATGATGCAAACAGTTAAACGCTCAACTACTAAACAAAGATTGGTGGTTGGAGGTAGCTTGGAAGACAGGCCTCGTGATCTCTTCTGAAAGTTCACAGCCTTGAAAACTCTATGGAGCAGTTCTACTCTACACACTTGGGGTCACCCTGTATGGAAACTAACAGCAACAACAATGCCTATTTGGTTAAGGGGCAGGGTGAAGAGTGTAGATCTTTTCTAATGTGGACATTGGTTCCTTTGTTCCAGATAACTCTTGCATTATGGGAATGCAAACCATGTATGGCTATCTATTTCATTTATTTTTTTTTCAAAAGGACATGGAAATGCAATTTATTTATGCCTGAACTGTCAATATTTAAAACACTGTGCAATACAAAAAACACCTTCTCTACAGTCAGCATCCAGTTTTCCCACGATTTTGTGTTCTCAGACTTTAGAGTATGGATTTTCAAGCTTGTACGGTTTTTCGAATGTGACAAGAAAGTTTTGTCAGAAATGTTATAAGGAAGTAAAACAAACTAAAGGAAGAGAAACCTGGGATTTCTGTGGCTGAAGTGCTGACGGAGAGGTCAATGTACCCCCTCTTCCCATTCCTTTGTAGTTTACCAAGAGAAGTTCCCAGAGGAGGTTATCTAGTAGGCAAGATAAGCACAATGCTTACCTTGCTTACCAGATCATCTGTAATGAACAATTTCACTTTATTTCACCTTATTAAAGATTCTGCTTCTAGGTATGGCTGGCACCTGTCTCTCTGCAACCCCACAGCACCTTTCTATGGAATTAAAGCCTCTTTTCAAATTTACAAACCCCGACAGGCCAGGATTACCCAGTGAGCAAGGTAAACACTGGCTTACTTGTGCTTTCTTCCTAATCTGTAGTGAACAATTTCATGTTTTTCTTCAAAGATGTGGTAAAACTCATGTGAAATTGTTTACTACAGATTAGGAAGTAAGCACAAATAAACCCGTGCTTACCTTGCTTATTGGGTTCTCCTCCCCTGAAAGCTCCAAGGAAGGAGATTGAAAGTCACTGGTCAAAGGCATTTCATGTTATTTTCAGAGAAATCAAATGAATGTACCTTCAGACAGAACAGCTCTCTAATCAAGGAATGGAGAAAGTATTTAGCTTGAAAACACTTTGTATTTAATAGCTTCAGTTGATGTTATGTTTAAACTTAATTTGTTTTAAAGAACACACGTGACTTTACTTAACTCCCAAATTCTTTAAGATTAAAACAAAGATTAATCAGAAAAATATAATTTTAAAAGTGTTGCTACGATGGAGTCCTATCAAAACCCCTCAAAACTACCAAATAAAAGTAACATTTTGCTTTACTCTCTGCTACACAAGTAAATACTTATTTCTAAAAGGCCAAGTACTGGATTTTATTTTATTTTTTATCTGTATTAAGTTAATCAATAAAAATAAATTGCCATGACTTCAGAGGCTTCCATTGAATTTACTGTGTTGTCTTTGTAGACTTTTGGAGGCAATGACTCTAGGAATCTACATGTTGGTAACACCAATGGCAAGAATTTCAAGTTGAGCAAATTGGTGGGATATAATTTAAAAATCTATCATTATAGCTTTACTTAGAGAATGACACAAAGATGGCCCTGCACCCAGTATTAGGTTGACCACAGTTCTAAACTCAATACCATTTCAAAGGAAATGAGCTCAAGCCCTTGCTATAACAGCTCACAAACTCAGACCTCTAATGGATATCCACACTGACATGGTGGTGGAGACCTCCAGACCATAGGAAGAAGCATTCTTTCATGCCAGCTAATTGATTTCATTTGTATAATTTTAAATAAAATTAACATTTACATAATTGGGATTGAATAAATAATTTGTTTACTGTGGCTTCCAGTGTTTCATAATATAGAAAACATAATGTTCTTCTCTCTTCTTCCTTTTGTATTGTCAATTACATGGATGGTTCGCTTTATCATAATTGGTTTGCAACCCTATTTAACATTTACACTAAATGTATATCTCTTAAAAACATAGTTACCATATACATGTATTTCATTTGGGTATTCTGCTATAAGGAGGGAATATGTATGTCTGTGGTGGTATGTAACATGGTTAGATCACATTTAGGTAGAAGTGTGTTTAGGTAGAAGTGTATTGGTAACTGTATCAGGAAATGGTATGCATAACAACTGAAAGTTGAAATGTGTTGGATGGATCACTATCTCATTCATACATTTTCTTAATGGAAACTGTGAGCCATTGTCCCTTTTACCCACACAGTCACGATTTTAGTATATGATCCTAGCACCAGGTAGGGAATAAAGAGGAATCGATGTGGAGACTTAGTGATCTATGTGCGTTCTGTGGCCTGACTTATTAAACAAACAAACAAAACCAGCTGGGTCATTTGCAATATTTTTCCAAGCGTTAAACTAAGGAGCAAACGTATGTCAGTGAGTCCGGGAGCTGTTGCCAAAAGTCCATACGTGAGGAAGCCTTGGGACTGGACAGTCGTGACAAGCAAGAGGTAGATAGAAGCGTTCAGGGAAAGCAGTATGGTGAAGCACAAACAAGACAGCAAGTGAGGAACAGAAGGAAAGAGGCATGCAGGACATGGCTGGGTCATTTGGCCCATGGGAGAATGAAGAGTCATGAAGTCTGGTGGTAAGGTTGCTACAGTTGCTTTGGACCCAGAATTAGCTGCAGTGTTAATCTTCATGAGGCCAGTCTCTCCGTGAATTCTGTTCTGAAATATGCAAGAAATAATCCCTCCTTTATACACCATCTGTCAAATCACAATAATAACTCAGCCCATTCGTTACTATTCCTTGTAACCAAAAATGCAAAGAGGAATATTGTAAAAAGGGTGGGCTCATGTCTGTTAATATGATTAACAGGAGTTAAGAAAAAAAAAAAAAAAACAATGAAGGAGAGTTATTTGAGATACATCAGAAAGGTGCAAAAAGACAAAAAAAATAAGACTAACTAAATTTATACAAATTCAGAGCTTTAAGGAACTGAAATAACTTTGTCGTACCTAAAGCATGAAGCTCTAGATAAGGCCATGTGAGAGATGTGGTTGCAGGTAAAAGCAGGGGCCAGATGATGGAGGAGATTTTATTCCATTCTATGAAGTTTGAATTTGATACAGAAAGTAGTGATTATTCACTGAAGTGCTTTTATACAGGCAAGAGATTTACTGAAATATCATTGGAGAAAGACCCTTTCATAATGAAACCAGAGTGGTCAGTTTATAGTCTATCATGATGCTCCAGGTTATAGATTTATATGGTGTGGAGGACTAATACAAAAACATTAGTAAGTTAGTATGAACAGGACTGAATGACTGATTACATGCAGGGAGTGGAGGAAACAGAGGGTCTAGACTGACTTCCAAGCTTCTTAGCTGACTGAATGAAGAATGGTGATATTCTCAAAGACTAAGAAAGTGCAGAGGAGACTCAGATTAGGAGATGAACCATAAACTTAGGTTTGGCCATATTGTGCCTGTGATGGCAATGGGCTAGCCAAATGGAACAAACTCAGTTAAATCAAATGCCCTGATAGACCTTTCTATGCTTATCAGAGCATTCCCACTACATCTTTTCAAGTTAAAATCGTGATTCTGCATTTTTATTCTCTCAGTTGAATGTAGTGTACATAAAGACAGGGAATGTAGTTACCTCTCTTCCCAGTATTGCACCAGCATCAAAACAGGCACGTAATGGATATTTAAGTAACAAGTGAAATACATAAATAAAGGCAGGAGTTTTAAAAAGCTTGCTGTTATCAGATTAAAGATGGCAGCAAAAATCCCACATGTAAATAAGATGGTTCAGGGCTCTGTAATAGTTTGGTCTAACGATGAGACAAAAGGTACAATGTTGTCACAGTAATATTTTTCCCCTCCAATATTGTTGAATATAAATCAGTAAGTTGAGGATTAATGAGGATAGGAGATTGAAAAGTCATAGACCTAACAAGCACAGACACATTGCATACATCTGACTATCTTATCTTAGTCTTGAAGAACTTTGTTATGTTTTCTTATTCTTTATTTTTCTGTTATGTTTTATTTCATAATTTAGAGAAATTTTAGGAAGATACATAGCAAAAAGATTCAAATGTGTTAATATATAGTTACCCATAGCACCGTGGAAACATCAAAAGCAAACATATGATATGCACCACTTCAATGAAATATTTATTTCAGAATAAAAGATAAAATAATTAGTTCTTGGAAAATTGAGTTTTTAGTTACTAAAACTTGTGATTGGTATGAGTTTATACGCATGGCATATATATCTATGTTTAACTCACAGTAAAAAACAAAAACGAACAAAGCACTGTTAAAATGCCTGCAGAAGCAATGTTCATGTTGAATTATAACTGATACTGGTTCTCACATTGAAAGGGTATCAATAACCGAATTCAGTTGATAGCACTGCCATAATTTGTACTCAGTGTTATTCATGTGTCATACTATGCTACCTCATTACATATCATACTGTGATTGAGGCATTGCCTCATGTGACTATTGTTCTCTATCTAGGAGTGAAAGTATTCTTATTTTCTCAAAAAGCTGCAGTATACATATTTCTGGCAGACACACACACATTTCTGTTGTTGTAATTTCAGTTATTTGTTAGGATTTTTCAGGGTTTATCAGTAAATAAATTTGAAATTGGGAAAAATAAATAATGATGAAATAAGTAAATGAGATTTCAGAATTTGTTATTTTAAATACAACATTGACTGTATAATGGTGGCCAGCTTTATTTCTATGTTTCTCAGACTTAGAAAAAAAAGCAAGCTTTCCTTTTCAATGTTTACCCATGGAATAAGGTTAGATAATCATTCTCCTAAAGTTTCTTTAGTTTAAAGCTGATTTTTTTTTTTTTAAATAGGCACAACTATTGTATAACAGAAATGAGTTTGAAGAAAGAAAAGCCATTTTAATCCAAGGGATATATAGGTATGCATGCATGTGTGTGCACACATATATTTACATTGAAAACCGAGAATATTATGAAATGTACAATCTATACAACACAAAAAAATGGTCATATATGGTCTTTCCTTAGCTATAACTCTTAAATTACTATTTTTTATACTTAATTCTTTCTAATTGAAAGGATTTTGCAAACCTCATCAAGGTTTATTGTGGAGAAGAAATGTCTTGTGCTTAAATGGAGACAGATTTGCTTTTATTTGTTCATACACTGAGTATCCAAAATTCTGTTTGAAGAGACAACCCCAGAGAGAAATAGTCTTGAAAAACACCGAGCTAAATTATTTGCATACACATTGCAAGAAGTGAAAAATACCATATAGAGGTTTATTCTGCCTACATTGCATTTCTGTATGGAATGAAAGCAAATGAATCAACTCATCAATTTTGCATTCTGAATGGTGCAAAGCCATTCATTAAGCAACGGCCATATTCAGGCACTATGCTAGGAAATTGATAATCATTATAGCTAAATACTTAACTCATTATTTCAAAAAGAATCCAGTAAGATAGAATTTGGAAGACTTGTTTTTCTACAAAGAGTCAGACAGTCAGTATTTTAGGCTGTACAGGCCAGAGAGCTCCATTACAGCTGCTCAACTCTGCTCAGTTAGCACAAATGCCATTATAGACAATAGTAAATGAATGGACTTGACTGTATTCCAGTGAAACTATTTACAAAAACAAGCAGCAGGAAGGATTTGGCCTGAGGGTACTGTTTTGCTGACCTCTGCTTTAAGTCCCATATTATTACTCCCATTTTTACTGAGTCTTGCAGAAGTAAAATAATATGCCTAACATTACACCATTAGTTAAGTGGTGGGAAGCAGTTTCAAACCAGATCAAAATTGTACTATAGCCCATTCTCTCACACTGGGCCTCATCCCTATTAAATTGCATGATGAGCAACCTAACTTCATTAACTTGAAATGTTTTCAGAAACCTTCTTCAGTTATGTGAATATTTTTATGTTCCTTGGGTTTTTTGAGAAAAGAAAGTGATTTTATGAGTGAAATAGCTGCCTGAGTAGAAAGCATAGAGAAAAGAAGATGCTGCGTGAACAGTAGTGTTTTTATTTATGAGCCATATAACCTTAAATATAAATGTATGGAACTTAGAGGTGTTTCAAATACTTCTTTTCAATAATAAAAAATATGATATATAAAGAAAGTGTTAGAAGAATTGGGATTATTTTACCTAAGAAAAATCAAGCTTAGATTGATTTAATTGCAATCCTCAGCATCTGAGAATATATTCTTATTAGAATAGTTCCTAGATGTTTCCGCACGGGAGGGGGTATAAGGAATGGATTTTAAGAGCTTCAACCTGCATTCCATATCTCCTTCTTTTAAATATAACTATATACGTAAGCAATTATAGTTGTTTTTTTTCTTTCTTAAATTCTTCAGAGAATAATACTAATATATATTAGAAGGAAAACAAAACAGGAAAAATATATTACAGTTATGATTTTATAACTAACTAGATATGGAAATTTGTACAAGTTGATTTGTTCTATATTTCATATTTCTCATGGGACCCACCCAGTGGCTCTATGGGAGAAAGACCTGGTGGTCTGCTTCCCTAAAGATTACAGCCAAGAAAACCCTATGTGCCAGGTCTAGTCTGTCACAAGGGGTCACTTTGATTCAAAAATCAGCTTGATGGTACCTAACAACAACAACGGTAACAACGACATACGTAAAAAATGGACTGTAAGGAATTCTCAAACGTGCTGTGTCATGGAAAAAAATATTGTCCCTCATCTAGAAAATTAGAAATCCACTTGTAATTTTGCATTAAATTTCAGAAGTACAATAATACTTTGTTGACCCTTTATAGGTCTTCTTTGGAATTTCTGTTACTTATAAAGAAACCAAACTCTTTGCTGTCAAGTCCAACTCATACCAACCCTAAATTAACTGATTATTAATATTAAAGTTCTTTATCTAAAATGTTTTGTGGGAAATTCTACAATTCTTCTTGTTGTGTGTATCACCATAGTATCACTGTATGTTAGAGTACATTTTATATAATTTCTCCCTTTTCTAATAATAATATAATCAATTGTTTCCTTTATGTAGAGGACAATTGTCAAATATGTTCTTGTAACAAGACAAAGTCATGGAAGCTCCATAGACACATCCAAACTCCCAGAGGGACCAAATTGCTAGACTGAGGGCTGTGGTGACCATGGTCTCAGGGAACATCTAGCTCAATTGGCATAACAGAGTTTATAAAGGAAATGTTCTACATTCTACTTTGGTGAGTAGTGTCTGGGGTCTTAAGAGCCTGTGAGCAGCCATCTAAGATACTCCACTGGTCTCACCCCTTTGAGAGCAAGGGAGAATGAAGAAAACTGAAGATACAAGAGAAAAATTAATCCAAAGGACTAATAGACCACATCCACCACAGCCTTCACCAGACTGAGTCCAGTACAACTAGATGGTGTCCAGCTACCACCAGAGACTGCTCTGACAAGGACCACAATAGAGGGTCCCAGACAAAGCTGGAGAAAAATGTAGAAAAAAATTCTAACTTACAAAGAAAGACCAGACTTATTGGTCTGACAGAGGCTGGAGAAACCCAGAGACTACGGCCCCCAGACACCCTTTTAGCTCAGTAATGAAATCCTTCCCGAGGTTCACCCTTCAGCCAAAGATTAGACAGGCCGATAAAACAAAACAGGACTAAAGGCAGACACCTGCCTAGAGGCAAGGACTTGAAGGCAGGAGGGGAAAGAAAACTCGGTAAAATGGAACCTAGGGTCGAGAAGAGAGAGTGTTGACATGTCGCGGGGTTGTTAACCACTGTCATAAAGCAGTACATGTACTAACTGCTTAGTGAGAAACTAGTTTGTTCTATAAACCTTCATCTAAAGTACAATTTAAAAAAGAAAGAAAGAAAATATTCTTGTAATATGAGGTCAGAAAACATATCTGATTTGTTTAAATTGATTCATCAAATATCTATTATAGGACTCGATAACATAAAACCAGACAACAAAAAAAAGCCATTAAAAATATTTTGTTGAATAATATGGCATATTTTTTTAATCTTGATTCAAATACCTACATGAATATCTTTACTCAAAGTTATGAAACGTAGATTTACTCAGTGTCATGTTTTGTGGTTAATTTGTCTATTTGTCTCTTAAATAAGAACACTGAATACACTGTCTCCAGTATAGTTTTACTAGACTTTATTTCTTAGAACAGTTTTAGATTTTTAGAAAAATTAGTAAATAGTTCCCATATACCCTGCACCCAGTTTCCTCTGTTATTAATACCTAACATTTCTATGTTATATTTGTTGTAATTAAAGAGCCAATATTGAAGCATTACCATTACAGTCCAAACTTTACACAGATTTATTTAGTTTGTACCTCATGTCCTTCTTCTGTCCCCTGATCCAATGCAGGATGCCACACTACATTTAGTTTTCATGCTTCCTTAAAATCTTCTTGGTTAGGGAAGTGTCTTAGACATTTTGATGACCTTGACCATTTCGAGAAGTACTCCTGAAGTATTTGTAGACTAACTCTCAACTGAATTTGACTCTTATTTTTCTTATGATTATGCTGTGTTATGGATTTTGTTTGTTTGTTTTAATCTGCTGCAAAAGACCTCTTCAAAGTGTTAAAAAGCAAAGATGTCACTTTAAGGACTAATGTGTGCCTGACCCAAGCCATGGTATTTTCAATTCCCTCATATGCATGCAAAAGCTGGACAATGAATAAGGAAGACTGAAGAAGAATTGATGCCTTTGAATTGTGGTGTTGGCGAAGAATATTGAATATACTGTGGACAGTTAGAAGAAGCAACATACCTGTCTTGGAAGAAATATAGCCAGAATGCTCGTCAGAAGCAAGGATGGTAAGACTCAGTCTCATGTACTTTGGACATGTTATCCCTGGAGAAGCACATTATGCTTTGTCAGCAAAAAAGAGGAGAGCCCTCAAGGAGTTGGACTGACACAGCGGCTGTAACAATGAACTCCAACGTAGTAACATTTGTGAGGATGGTGTAGGACTGGTCAGAGTTTCATTCTGTTGTACATGTAGGGCCACTATGAGTCAGAACCAACTCGAGGGCACTTAACAACACTGACAGTGACAAACAGGTTTAATCATCTTTTTTATATGCTCATTTGCCATCTGTGTGACTTCTTTGGTGAAGTGTTTGTTCAGGCTCATGGTCTATTTTGTAACTGGATTATTTGTTTTCTTATTGCTGTGTTTTAAGAGTTATTTGTATTCTTTGGGTACAAGTCCTTTGTCAGATACGCGTTTGACAAACATTTTCTCCCATTCCGTGACTTGTCTACTGATTCTCTTAAATATGTCTTTTTTAGAGCAGATTAAAAAAAATTAATAAAGTCAAAATTATCATTTTTTTTTAATGGTTGGAGTTTTGGCTGTTTTATCTTAAAAAAGCAAAACAAGCTTATTTCCAAACCCAAGGCTGCCTAGATTTTCTCTTACACTTTCTTAAAGAAGTTTTATAACATTGCATTTTATATCATATGATACATTTTGAGTAAATTTTGTAAGTTCTGCATCTTGATTCATTCATTTTTGCATGTGGAAGTCAAATCACTCCAGAATTATTTCTTGAAAAGATCGCCCTTTCTCTAGTGCATTTTCTTGGGTCATTTGTCAAAGTGAAAATCCAAAATAGTGGCCCTTTAATACATATTGACTTATGAAGACCTCACATGTGTCAGATTAGAAATGTGCTCCATAGAGCTTTCTTTTAATGGCTGATATGACTATATTTTTATAGGTCTTTTTCTGATTTCTCTGCTCTGTTCCATTGATCTATGTGTATTCTTTCACTGATACCACACTGTTTTGGTTACTTTAGCTTCATAGTAAGTCCTAGAGTAGGTCATGTTAGTCTTTTACTTTGTTATTTTTATTTAGTGTTGGGTTGGCTATTCTCACCCTTGTGAGTCACTGTCTAAAATGTATTTAGACACTAAAATTTTGATTCTGAAGTTCTCCCTAAAAATTTTTGGGTATGGACTGCATTGAGTCTATAGATCAGATTGGGAAGAGTTGACATCTTAATAATACTTACTCTTCAAATTCATGAACACATTGTATCCCTGCATTTATTTACTTCCTTTTTTTCTTTCATGAGAATTCTGTAGCACTCTGCAAATATTTTGTTAGATTCATAACTAAATTATTTCACTTTTTGGATCCTATTGTAAGTGGCATTGTGCTTTACTTTCACCTGCCCTTTAACAAAGGAATTGACTTTTGTATATTAACCTTTCTTCTTGAAACTTTGATATAATTATTTAGTTATTTGTTCCAGATTTTTTTTTTTTTCCTTTTTTGGCTTAGTTTTTGTCTTTTTGTTAGTTCTTTGTGAAAAACATTCAGTTTTATTTTTCCCTTCACAGTTTGTATAATTTTTATTTCCTTTTCTTGCCTTCCTTCATCTATTGATAGTAATTTATCTCCTTAATATAACTGATGGTAATTCATTTTAACCTTAATTTAATTTTTACCTTTGCATTTCCAATACTGTCATCTCACTTGGATCAATTACCATACTAAATTAGTGAACTATTACTCATATTTTCAAAAATGCAGCCCTCCCCAAGCCCCATCAAACTGACCATTCTTAGTGAATATCTCCACCATTAGCAATGGTATAATGATACGTACACACATAATTTTGCAATTATTCAAGTTATTCATAAACAGTCCCTTTCCTGAAATTGACTTGAGACCTAAAAAGTCATATGCATAGAAAATAAACACTCTATTCTCATAGGTGTTTATATTTAATCTTTGGCCAAAATGCAGCCACAATCTGCACTTACTCCACACTATCAAGTATCTCATTATCCAACATTTTGCACTTACAACTATAGTAAAAAACCTACTATCTGACTATTTTGTGCATTAATGATGTACATCTGGCACTAACAGATGCCAGGGTATGAGGCAAGGGTGATGCTGGCCGTGATGGTTAAGGTTATGTGTCAACTTGGCTAGGCTATGATTCTCAGTGGTTTAGCAGTTACGTAATGATGTAATTTGGCAGTTATGTAGTGATGTAGTCATCCTCCATTTTGAGAACTGATGTGATTATCTCCACGTTAACATAATGCTGATTTTTGAATAATGACCTGGTCTTTGGAACCTAACCATGTTGATAAGTTAGGAGTAGGTGTACTTTATATATATATATGTATGTGTATATATATATATATATATATCTTTTCCTTTATTCCATTTTTTTATTTGGGGGACAAGAGTGTTATCAGTATTAATATTAAAAAAAAAAAAAAAACACTTTTGAGTTGATTCCAACTCATAGCAACCCTATAAGACAAAGTAGAACTGACCCATAGGGTTTTCAAGGAGTAATTGGTGAATTCAAACTGCTGACCTTTTGGTTAGCACCTGTAGCACTTAACAACTGCACCATCAGGGCTCTCATTAAATTTTACATGTACACGAAGGCATATATAATGCTCAATATTTCCCATGATCTGAAGGTCTTTACATTTAAAATAATTTTGTAATTTCATTTATGCACATCTGCATATTATACTTGCTATGTTATGCTTTTTGTTGCTATTATTCTGTGATTTAAATATTATTATGTGTGGCATGTTTTATGACAAATATCATAGGAAAGAAGTTACCAAATGAAATAATGGATTTCCCTGATATGATAATTTAGTTTTAGATGTAATTTTAAAAATAAGTAAAGTGAAACAGTTCAGCAGCTCCTTCCAACACAAATGATGTAAATCCACAGATGACAATTTAATGGCTTAACTAGGAGAATGGGGCTATGTAATACCAAGATGGATATTGTTGAATCTCATGGACAGATTTGGTTACTGAGCCTACAGATCAACAACGGCCATCATGACAGTGATTTACTGTGAGGGAAAAACATTTTGGTGATAGCTAGAGCTTGTCTGAAAATACATACTCAAAGCACAGATTGAATGTACCCACATGTTATGCTTGTCATGAAGATTTTACTGTATTTTTGATTGACAATAAGACAAGTGGTTTCCTTATCGTTTAATATTGTGGTACTGAATAAAAACATTTTGTTGGATCAGTTTTCTGCAGTGTCCAAAATAATATTTTAAAGCATGAAACTGAAGATGAGATGTATTTTAATTAAGATTTTTAATACTAACCTTGAGTACTTCAAATTTTAACTCAGTGCTCATCAGGAAATACAAGCAGTTTTATTTCGATTTAACACATTTCAAGGAGAAAAAATGACACTGAAGGACTTTTATTAGAGTAAAACTGCAATATCATACATTGTGCTATATTCCTGGAAAGTTTCAAGGTTAAGGAAAATTGGACAGTATAACATGTTTTAAGGGTACAAACATTGACATTATTTGTGCTTATTTACTATGAAGGTTATAAAAAGTACAGTTAGTAATCAAACTCAATTTTAGTGCACTTGACAGTCAAAAAATAGTAAAAAATAAAAAGCAAAATAAATATTAGAGCTCAAAGCTTCTAATGTCCTCTAATGTCCTTACAACCACATAAAACTCTGTTTATTTTGCACACTTTCTCTATACATTAAACACAATCTTCACGGATTTACAAAATAATATTTTGTAAAGGTAGTTTAAATAAGTGGCTTAAGAAAACTCAATTTCATATTGAAACTTAATATTCCCTGTATTTTTTGACATGGCCATAGTTCAGCAGAGACATGTGACCCAGTATCTTCATTGGGAGAAGATTTGTCAAATAGTATTGGATTTAGAGACAGAAAACCTAGGTTTCGGTACTGTCAATTCCTCTCCTAAAAAATCACCTTATTTATTGAAACTCTGTTTCCTCATCTATAAAATAGGAACTGCCTACTTGATTTGTTTGCTGAGTCAATAATTGCAGAATTTGTATGCCACCAAGTTATATCAAAGAAGGATGTTAAATTGCAAATAAAGAGCCAAAAGTCTGGCCTTGACTCCTGGATATTATTTGAAATTAAACACCATGATAAAAATAAAACTGTTTAAATCATCATGACTGAGGTATTTTCTTTATTTACTCTTCTATTTTTTTTTATTACCATAGAACTGTCAACAACTTCACTTTTTCTAATAAGAGCATCTATTGTGATTAGAATCTTGACTTCCCTATTACCAATAACAGCCTCTCCATAACCTCAATTTCATAGACACAACTTTCTGATAATCTGATCAATTTAAGGGCACGAGTGGAGGATCTATTCACTCTCTCTAGTTCCCAGATTTCACCAAGCTTTTTAACTCACTATGACATCTAATTCATTGGGTCTACCACCCATTGACAGCCTCCCATCTCCTTGATGTGTCTGACTTAGTTTCCCTAGGGCTACTTTCTTAGTCTGTGGTCTTTCTTTCTATACGTAAATATATAGAGAGAATTTTATTTCAAAGAAACGGCTCAAGCAATTGCAGAGTCTGGCAAGTACCAAATCCATGGGTCAGGCTAGAAACTTGTTGCCCTCGAGTCGATTCTGACTCACAGCAACCCTATAGGACAGAGTAGAACTGCCCCCATAGAGTTTCCAAAGAGACCCTGGTGGATTCCAACTGCTGACCCTTTGGTTAGCAGCTGTAGCACTTAACCACTTTGCCACCAGGGTTTCCATGGGTCAGGCAGCAGGGTGGAATCGTCTACTGACTCATGAAGGTTTCAGAATCCAAATACACAGATCAGGCCGCAAGCTGGAGATTTTTGATGCCTCTCTGGTTTGTGAGGGTTGGCACATCCAAAATCTGCCAGTCAGGCAGTAAGACAAGACTTCTGGTGGCTTATGTCCCAAGAACCAGAGGCAAGGTGATGAGAAGAGTGCAGAGTTGAGAGACAGAGAGAGAGAGAGTGGTTTTTCCAGAGCATCCATTAATATGCTGGAGACAAGCACACCCTCAAGGAGACTCCCCTTTAAACTGATTGGCTGATCGGATCAGATCACATCGTGGGAGGTGATTACATTATATTACCTTAAGGAAGAACAATTATTCCAATGTCTGCCACAACCACTGAGAATCACAGCTAAGACAATTTGACACATAACATAAACCATCACAGCTACCACTCCAAAATATAACAAGGTGGGTGGTTTTAAAAGCAGAAATCTATTATCTCACAATTCTGGAGGCTAGAAATCTGAATTCAGAGCATCAGAAGGGACATACTCTCTTTGTCCACTCTAAGGGAAGCTCTTTTCTTGTCTCTTCCAGCTTCTGATAGCCCCAGGCATTTATTGGCGTTCTTTGGTTTGTAGACTTAATCTTCACATGACGTCTCCCCTCTGTGTAACTGTTTTCCTGACTGCTCTCCCCTTGTATAAGACACCACTCAGAAGAGATTAAGACTCAATCTTACTCCTGTATGACCTCCTTAACTGATAACATCTTTAAAAAAAGTAACCTATTTCCAAACAAGGCCATATTCACAGGTACAGGGGTTAAGACTTCAACATGCCTTTTTCTGGGGCACAATTCAATACAAAACCTATTCTCTTCCTTCATTCCTCAGCTTCAATTCCATGGCTATTCACTGTAATTGCTCTTATTTACAACTTTAAAATTTTCGCACCTATCTTGCTTCTACAAACTCAGTATGAAAATCATATTCCAAGTTCCTAGTTCACATATGCACTCCAATAAGCTGAATGTGGATAGAGAATGCTCCATACTCTGGCATTCCCGATCTTCCTTAGACTATTCTCCTTTTCTGCCCTCTCCCGCTCCCTCCCCTTCTCCATAACAGTTTTAAACTTTCCATTAACTTGCACAATTTACTTACTTATTCTGTTTATTATTCATGATAAATTTATTAGGTATATTGCACTAATGTAAACTCCCACAGGGGCATGGATTTTTGTTGTTTTGTTAACTAATGTATCCCATGATAAAATGCCTAATACCTAGTAGGTCACTCAATATTTATTGCTGAAAAAATAAATTATGTATGTATTATTTTTCTTCATCTTGATATTCCTTTGGAATGTTGTTTTACATTGGCCCCATAAACTATGAAGAGTGATTACTTTCTTAGAATTTCCATAGATGTTGAGTATATAAGATATCGATTCACTTTTTCTCCGTGTTCTCATTCTCCATTTTGGGTGAGTGTATGTATATTGCTGGAGGAAACCCATCCAGTCTTATGATATCTGGGTCTGCTTAGAGCCTCTCATTTTTGGTCCTTTCTTACTTCTAGATCAGTCTCTTCCAGGGACACACAGTAATGTATATAAAAAAAAATGTTACTTCAAAATCAGAGGGGAAAGATGTGAGTTCACTGTAACACATGTTGTTTCTTTTACATAAATGCACTTAGGATACATTTTTATTTTCAGCATAAATCAACCCAGATGACTGCTGTTACAAAATTTCTTTCTTTTTAAATTTACATTCAAGGCTTGCTTGAAATAATAAAACTTCAGGTTGTTAAAATGTGAAGGAAATGTAGAATATGATCTTAAACTGTATATAGAACTATTATAATGTTTGAGTCTTTTAACTTTAGACTGGAAATCAAAATCAGAGGATACACGTTTACTGTTGCAAAAATCTTTATGCATTTTTATATCTTTTTTGGAATTTTCTTGTCTGAATTGCTCAGGTGTTTAAGTCACTTCCAGAAAAAGTAGAATGGTTAATAATAATTCTTGAGAGATGTTTGGAATATATAGACCTATTATTAGTCTTTGTAAATAAATTCTAATTCTATCCTGAGTAGCAGAGTGTGCTGAATAGCAATATTCTTTATCTATATTCTACACTCTCTTTTCTCTACTCATATTGCATGAATAATGATTATAGGTGAATTAAATGAAATAAAATCTGTTTTTTCCATATTGACTCAAATATTTTAAATGCCTTACTTCTACAAATTATGTAAATTAGTTTTTTTTTTAATATGGAACATTTAGTAATCACAATCACCATAGGACAATTCATATAATTACTTTAAGAAAGTATTTATTTGTTACATCAGAGGCAGGCATGTTTAGAACAAGTTCATGGACTGAAATTCCTAGAATATGAAGTCCTAGAGAGAAAGCCAATGTCATAGACTTGAACTTAAACAAATAGGTCAATATGAAGGACTTTCACACTAACTAAATTATTTCACACTTACCCTCTATCTACGTCTATTTTAATTTCTTAGAAAAAATGGCAATCTATTTTCAGGTTCAAATATCTGGTTCAATTCTGTATTTATTTTATATCTTTAAATATAGGGTATTGAACTTCACTTATGACCTTGAAGGAGACAGGAATTTAGATCCCTCAGCAGGTGGAAGGATAGATAGAAGATGAAGAAAGAATTGAAACTTAGGAGCAAATAATATACCTTCCCATTTTTTAGACTGCATAAATTCCTCTACAATTTAGATACAACATGGTAACTTGGAAAAGGGACCCTAAATTTAAAAAAAAAAAAAACATTTAGTTTCTACCTACCTAATAAAATTAAGATTCAAAACATATCAAATTTAATTGTTGAATAATTTAAAAATAGTATTTATTGAATATCTAAATTTGGGTTCTGAAATTCATACTTTTATAAATGTTTGGAATTTTATGGAATTCATGAAGAATAGTTGAAAGAGTGGAAAAGTATTGACAATTCAACCTAAATTGGAAATGCATTCTTCATCCATTAATTTCTTATTCATTAGTTAATTGAATAAAAGTGCATTTCATTTCTGTGATATGTCAAGATTCCTTCCAGGCTCTCAGTGAGTGAAACAAGGGGAACAAAACAAGAAAACTCCTTCCTTCTTATGACACTAGCATTGTATTAGGGTAAGACAGACTGGAAAACTGTTTTTTTTTTTTTAATATATATATATGAAATATTTATGTAAACCATATCCAATTGTCATAAAGTTATGCAGATAATTATTATCATAGGGTGATCTTATAATAAGTTACTGAGTGGCTACTCTAGTTGGGGTGATGAAGAAATGCCCCTGTGAGGAAGTAGCATTTAAACAGAAACTTAATAAAAAGAAAAAAGAGCTAGATGTACAATGATCAGGAAAACAGATAATCAAGCGGTGGTAGGATGTAACTAAGACAGGACAAGAAATATTTATCTACATTTATCTTTTTTTTGTTTATCTATACACATGCATATATGTATATATGTATACCTCCAGAAAATTACTGTCATATATAGAATAAAAAATTGAAGATTGATCTAAAAGATAAACCTTGCTATTTTAAAAATTTACCATGAAAAGAAAAGTAGTCAGAGAATAATAGGTGCTGTGAAAATGGTTCAAAAGATAGAACCTAAGATCTAGGCCACCATCAGTCAGTCTGTTGTGCTGTGGCACCTTGTGGGTTGTTATGATGCTGGAAGCTATGCTACCAGTATTTCAAATACCACCGGGGTCACTTATGGTGGACAAGTTCCAGCAGAGCTTCCAGACTAAGATAGACAAGGAAAAAAGCGCTGGTGATCTAACTCCAATAATTAAACAATGAAAACCCTATAGATCGCCCCAGAATGTTATCTGATACAGTGCTGAAAATGAACCCTTTATGTTGGAAGGCACTCAAGATATTCAGTGGCTGCAACAATGGACTCCAGCCTACCAAAGATTGTGAAGATGGCACCGGACAGGTTAACATTTCCTTCTGTTATACATGGAGCCCACTATGACTTGGAGCCAACTGGATGGCAACTAACAACAGCAACAACATCTAGGCTGTGCAGTAAAATGAAGCAAGACTTCAAAAGAGGAACCATTCTAGGTAGTATGATCTAAAATGTAACAAAGGAGTTGAATGGTAATGTAAAACTAATGGTAGCAAGTTTGGAATGTGGCTAGCATTGATACTGAGGTTAACCGGAATGATGAAACAGGGCTTAAAGAGGGCTTTAAGTGGGTGGCTAATTATCATTGGAGGAAAAAGTAGGGCCAAATTGTTCAAGGGTAAAAGCAAACAGGAAGGTTAGAGGGTATAAAATAGATTTTGTTAAATTAAAAAAAATAATTAAACAAAAAAGCAAGTAATGATATAGATGCGACATTATATATAAATAGGATTGCGCATCACTTTTTTGCCTCTATGATATGAGGAAAAAAGATCTGTTGTCTAGAGAAACCTTCAAAGGAAGGATGACTTCTGGGAATATTGGCTATGAAATGAATAAAGTAAAGCTATGGTGCAGCAAAATGTTATTCACATTATCATCCTCTTCACTCTGCTTTTGCCTTTTTGATATTCTCATGGTGGGGCATGAATTGGGGGTGCACGAGGAGATAGCTTCATTTCATTCTGTCTGATTGTTCCAAAGAGTCCTTGCAATTATTGTAATTTTTTCAAGGATGAGATTTTGTAAAGCACATATATACAGCTTCTGAACTGGGTTGTGTGTGTGTGTATATATATATATATATACATACATTTATGTATATAAATGAAATCCTTGGTTTACATGTTTTATTTGGTGAGAAATGTTTGGGACAATGGAGAATACTGAAAATGTTATAATGACAATCCTTCTGAAATTTAAATTTCGATAGTATGAACTTTTTCTTTCGTTAAGTGGTGTGCAATAAAATTCAGCACAGTCTTAAAAAGCAATTAGCAACAGAAAGGAAGGATTGGGAATATATTAATTGATTTGAGAATTTTTTTTTTTTCTAAATGCTACTCTGATTTGCGTGTAGAAATGAGGTTTCCAAGCTAAAATTCAAGCGAACTCTATGCAGTTATGTCCTGGACGACCTTGTTTGATGTATGGTCATAATTATGCTGAATAATCAACGGCGAAACCAGAAATTTGAAAGACTAATGGATAGAACATTCTTTTACGATAAATAATTACCAGCATATTCTTATTCTTTGTCGTTTCACAAAACTAATTTCCACCTTTCACCTTCATGGGCTCTAACTGGACACCTAAGATATTTTGGCTGTGTAGATTATTTCCATTAAAAGCTCTATCTCTTAAACTCCATTTTATCTCATACTTATTATTAACCTTGAAAATAAGTTCACAATGACATAGGTTGCATTTAACCTTCAGACACACAGGAAGGTTAGTCCAGATGAAGATCATAGTCTTTTTGTTAAAACATTTGGTGGTCTGTGATCTTATGTCACTATTGCCAAATGAGGAGGCAGATTTATCTTACTTACTGTCACATACTTCCACCCACTAAAGAATCCTCCAAATTAAACATACTTAAAAAAGAAAAAAGCTGAAAATAGTATCCTTCCCAGAATGAGTGCATGCAAAAAGTTGTCTTCATATCATCACCTTAGGAACATGTCTCTAAGAAGAAACTTAAAATTATTTAAAGACATTAGTTTAACTTCTTTTTTTTAGGTGTATTTCTCCGATTAAAACAACGTTATTTGAATTAATTTGTAAAAGGCTTTTTTAGGATACCTAATTGTGAGACATTTAGCCACTTTTAGTACTCATGCTTTTAGGGCCACCATGGTCGCTATGAGTTGGAATCCAGGAGAAAGGTGTGGTAGTCTGCTTCTGTAGAGATTTACAGCCTTGAAAATCCTATTGGGCACAGTCTACTCTGTTCTATAGGGTCAGTATGAGTCAGAATCAACTTGATGGCAATGTATTTAATCCATTTAAAAAGTGTATGTCTTCTAACCATGGGGTATTTAACATACCTTACTTCAAACCAATGACAAAGAAATTGGTGAAATTCAAAATGATCAGAATGGAATGAAATATGATGAATATTCAAAAGTTGGTAATGTATAGCCTATGCTACATAGACAAAATACACAAAAAGAAATCTTAGAAAATCAATAAAATTGGTTAGGAAAATCATAATACCTTTGTGTGAACTTGCATTTCTCAGGTGTAAGATAAATCGGTAATACGCTCCACAAGGTGTTTCTGATACTCTGCTGATGAAAATGACAGTCTACGTGAAAATGTGTTTTATTTAATTACTCTATTAAAACTCTTCATTGTAAGTTGCATTAGCAATATTTTTAATAGTGAATGTTCACTGGAGTGTGTTTTATTTTAACTTCGATGGTAGGATTTTTTTTTAATGCACATATTAGAGTCTAGCCCATAATTTCTCATCAGTGCTGTATTATCATTGTTTAAAGATCATTTAGACATGAATAAATAGGCATTTGAACCATCTAGAAAATGAAGAGCAAAAAGGGAAGGAATGAATTATTCTGAAAAAAAAGAAAAACTGAAAGAGAATTTGATTTATGTACAATTTCTTTTTTTTATTATTTCTTTAATAATAGGGCAGAAGGAGAGCTGGGCAAGCAGCATGTGGAGATTCAAGAACTACTGCAAAAGTCTGAGGACATTATTAAGCACTAGGATATCAAATATGGAATTCACAGTTGTTGTCTCCAAACTCTGCCCCATAAAAAAAAAAAAAAAAAAAAACTTTAGTTTTATCAACTACTTCCACAAACGCTTTCATGCATGCCTGCTGTTGTTTTCTCCTATGGTGGAAACTAAGAGAAGGACCTACTTAAACAAATCAAACCCTCAGAAGAAATGAACAAACACACATTTCATATCAACTTTTTCTGATGCTTTATAAAATCTTCTGGAGGTAGTTACACAACAGTGTACAATTTCACTATGAACTACACCATTCAGGGCTAGTTATATCTATTTAAGAGTGAGGTGGGGCCTATTATCAACTAATATATGTGGCCATTCCATTGCGAGCAGTGCTGGTATAAAACATTCCCATCATTACAGAAAGTTCTATTGAATTATCCTCTTCAGGATCATTTCATCTAGCCAAATAAAGTGCAGATTCATCTGTATGCTGGCTAGTGAATATATTTATGTCAAAGGTTATCCTTCAATATAAAAAGTAAATAATTATTTTTCAAAATGTAAATCATTTCTCAGTACATACATACTATGATGAAATACAGGTATTTTCTTATTACTCATATTAATTGAAATGAGACAGTTTTCCTCACTGTCACCATGAAGAAAAATAGCAAACCTTGGGTTCTGTTGTTGTTGGGTGCCATCGAAGCATTTCTGACTCGTAGAAGATTAGAACACAGTAAATTATCCTGGTTATTTGTATTTTCAACTAACAGAGATAACTTTAAACTATATCCCAGATAATGTTTAAATTAAAAATATCTCTTACAAGTATTATAGAACACAAGAAAGGCCATATGGCCATGAGTGTTGCCTTATATTTAGTCTTTTCTGGGGAATATTACTGCCCTGTGTTAATGTTTTACTATCTATATTTAAATGTTAGTAGTCAAAAGCAGTGAAGTTTGGAAATCAAATATAAGGCTGAGGAAGACTATGGCCATGTACATATAACAGAATGGAGCCTCTGCAACTCCAGAGATTACTGATCAGAAATAGGAACTCATTTAGGAAAAGTATATACATACTTTACATTAATTCTGTTTTTGTCACAATTCATTTTTTTGAATGTATTTTTTATTTTTTCTTGGCATGTATACACTCATTTGTAATACCATAGTAAATTGTTTTCCTAGAAGTATAGGAGAAACATTTGTTGTTCAGACAGAATAATACAAATAATCAAGGCAAAGAACTAAGGAGATTTTCTTATTTGCATAAGTTTCTCACATGTTTGTTACTTTGAAGCCAAACTGTAGATAATAAGCATGCAGTTGACATTATCGTAATGGAGCAAAGATCTTTAATCTATTAAAAGGTAAAATTTTTCCTCTGTTGTACTTTGAGATTTCTGTTTTAAATATAGTTTTAGAATAAAATGTTCCCTATGGATTGGTCTTCAATCAAGGTTTATAAAGGAATATTAAGGTTTGGCACTGTAGTGTCTATATTAAATTTCTATATTAGTTATCAAAAATTGAATTATTCTCAAGGATTTTAGTGTCCATAATAAGCTAGGTAATTCGTTAAATTGATTATATCAAGAGAACACAAGTGAAACATGTTTGGGATTCTTTTTAAATGGTATGTGGAAAAATTTTAAAATTTTTATACTTCGGCTTGTGAGTGTAAGTGTACCAGAAAATAATTCTTAAGTTTAGACAAAGAGAGAAAACCATAAATTACTCTGTGGAAAATACAAGACAGAAGCACTTAATGGTGAGACATTGACGGTCTTTGCAGAGACCTCAAGCAAGGCCCTAATTTTTATTAATGAGTAAAGTATTCCTAATGCCTGTATTGCCCTCATGGACCATTTTTAGGATATTGAGCAGAAGCAATGGTAAAATTACGAACACTAATTAATAATATTCCCACTGAGTTTCTGTTATTTGTATGTCTTTACCTTAGAATTATAAATTTCTTATGGATAAGAGCTACGTCTTATCCACCTTTGTTCCTCTTATATATAGGACTGTTCCTGGTACCGATCTAGAAACTTAATAGATTGGTTTAGTTGACTAACATGAATAGATACAACAGAAAGTGGCAGAAAATTTACTTTCATGAGTTAAGTAGATGGCACAAGATGGTAGCAGAATCTAACCAGTGGCCAGTCACGTCAAGTCAGACTCA
This sequence comes from Elephas maximus indicus, assembly GCF_024166365.1. Classification (NCBI taxonomy): domain Eukaryota; kingdom Metazoa; phylum Chordata; class Mammalia; order Proboscidea; family Elephantidae; genus Elephas; species Elephas maximus. The sequence goes on along the minus strand of NC_064836.1, from coordinate 37,596,899 downwards.
CAGTGAATGACCTCAAGTGTATCAGAGTGGGACTGTGCTCCATAGGGTTTTCAATTGCTGATTTTTCATAAGGAGGTCACCAGGCCTTTCTTCCAAAGCACCTCTGAGTGGGCTCGAATCTCCAAAGAGCTTTGATAAGTAGCCAAACATGTTAACCACCTCCGGATTCCTAGCAGAATCTAAGCAGTAAGAAACCAAAAAACCAAACCAAACCCATTGCCATTGAGTTGATTCCTACTCATAGTGACTCTATAGGACAGAGTTGAACTTCTCCGTAGGATTTTCAAGGAGCGGCTGGTGAATTTCAACTGCTGACATTTTGGTTAGCAGCTCTAGCCCACTGTAGCTCTTAACCACTGTTCCACCAGGAAAGCAGTAGTTAATTCAATGGAAATAATTGGACCAGAGCTGTATGTCTACTGCTTGTAGAATTAGGTGAACAAGACGGTTTGCAATAGTGACAAATTCAATGGCTGTGCTGTGTATTTAAAAATTCATTATGACTTAATGACAATGGAGAGAGTCGAGCCACTCCACATGACTCAGTGGTAATGGAGACATGGGCTACAGGACAAGCTGTTGTTATTAACTAAAACCTCATTGGTTCAACAGAATGAAATATACTTATGTATAACAGAGCGAAACACTGCCCAGTCCTGCACCATTATCACAATCATGGCGATGCTTGAATCCATTGTTACAGCCACTGTGTCAATCCATCTCATTAAGGGTCTTCCTCTTTTTTGCTGATGCTCCACTCTACCAAGCATGATGTCTTTCTCTAGGGACTGGTCCCTCCTGATAACATGTTTAAAGTATGTGAGACGAAGTCTCGCCACTTGCACTTCTAATGGGCATTCTGGCTGTACTTCTTCCAAGACAGATTTGTTTGTTCTTCTGGCAGTCCATGGTAATATTCAATATTTTTTTATTAACACCATAATTCAAAGGCATCAATTCTTCTTTGGTCTTCCAGCTTTCACATGCACATGAGGCAATTGAAAACACCATGGCTTAGGTTAGGACAGGTATATAAAGAGAAATCGAACAGTGACTAGCAGCAAGGGCCATAGAACAGTGGAGTAGAAGAAAAATGAATGAGACCAGGGACTCAAATGAGGTTTTTTTTGGAGACATTCATAGACATCATCATTTGGAGACAGAAAGAAAAATCTAAACTGGAAAGTATCAAAGCAAAGACAGACTGAGATCAGGAAATATGTTTAGCAATAGAATAACAGAAGACTTTTTAGTAATGTATTTTCATTTTCCTTATACACACTACAAATTTCAGCTCCTTCAACCAACTTGATGCTAATTAAGCTCCTATAAAAAATGCAGATTAAATTTATAAAATTATATTTAAGAGATATCTTTGATTTACTCCAAAATAAAGGAAAGGAAATTAATCTTTTCTCTGTGCATTCATGTATCTGTTTTTATTATTTTATCTCCTTAACATTTTTAAGTGTAGAATCTTTATAAGGCTAATGCCAATACTGTCTTGAGATTTTATTCAATATGCTATACCTTGTGTGTGTGTGTGTGTGTGTGCACGTGTGTGTGCACATATTTACACAGCCTGAAACTCTAGTAGAAGAGGTGTCAAATGTTATGAACTATATATATACAATTTGAAAGCAGGCATTCATGGTATAAGCTAACATCATCTCAGTGAAAATGCTTAAAATTTTTAGAAGAAAATATACGAATTATATAGAATAAAAACTCATTGTTTTCAAAGATCTCAAAGACTAAAGGCACCACCATCAAGAGTCTCGACACATTTTAACTACCAAAATCACTGGTCCATTTATTTCGGTTGCATTAGATGCTTCCTGTTAATATTATCCCAATTTTATCAGTAAAAACCCATCGTCATCTAGTCCATTCTGATTCACAGAAGCCCTGTAGGGCAGGGTTTCCAAGGCTGTGAATCTTTAGGGGTGCAGATTGTCCCTGAGAAAGGGCTGATGAGTTCAAACTGCAGACCTTTCAGTTAGCAGCTGAGCATTTTAACCACTGAGCTGCCAGGGCTCCTCATTTTATCAGTAGCATTTTAAAAAATGATTTAAATATCGCTGAGGAAATATGCTAAGAGTAGTTGAGGGTTACCTAGCATAAAGCCCTCTTTTATTTTCACAGTGAATCGTAAAGAATTAACTCTTGTGTGGGTTCTTCTTAAGAGCCCTGTTGGCACATTTGGCAAAGTACTCCACTGCTAGCTGAAAGGTCAGTGGTTGGAAAGCACCAGCCACTGCTCGGGAGAAAGACGAGGCAGTTTGGTTCAAGATTACAGCCTTGGAAACTCCATGGGGGTAGTTCTCCTCTGCCCTGTACCGTTGCTGTGAGACAGAATTGACCTGAGGGCAATGGATTTTGGTTTGGTGGGTTCTTCTTGAATTATGTGTAATAAATGTTTAGATTCTAAATACTGTAAAACCTGGAAGCAAAACTTCCATTATTGAGACAGTAGCTCTAATGTGCCAGAACGAAACATGCAATGATGTGACGGAGAAGACATCTGGGAGGCAATAACATTTAATATTACATAGGCCTCTACAAGTCAGGTATAAATATTTATTCAAAATAACACATTTATTCTGAATTGACATGTAAGTGAAAAAACAAAACACAAGTGACTTACACAAAGGGAGTTCACGCGGGTTGTTCACCGAAACGGTTAATGGTTCTGCTGTTCTCACTGCTTGAGGACACGCGAAGCACTAGAAACATATGTGTTTTTATCTTTAAATATAAACTTTATAAAATGTGCTTTATTAAGGAAGCACAGCTTAAATTGCATAAAATTCAGTGGATAATTAGACTCTTAACCTTATCTGATATAGCCTGCCATGGGCAAATATTCAGGTCTTTTGTGAAACAGAAGCTAAACAAAAAGGTAAATTTTTTTATAGTCTTATGTTCCACAAGCCTAAACTCATGTTCTACGTGGAAGGGAGTGATCTGTTTAGTTACTGGTGGCTCTTTTTTGCTTTCTCCAGGACAGGTAATGTCTTTTCTTACAATGCTTTATGAAGTAGTCCAATTTTAGAATATCAGGGCCTTTTGCTCAAACCATTAGCTGAAGCATCAGGAAACAAGCTATGTCCTTAATCTGGTCTGATGAAGGAAGGAAACTATGACAAAGTAGTTTTTGGAGTTGATTCTAAGCGTCTGGGCACATTTCCCCTTGCTGTCATTACAAAGACAGATTTGCAAGACAGAGGACCCTGAGGAGTAAGTATCTCCTCGATAGTGGCATTCAGACCTTGAAACATTAACTGGAAAATATATTTCAGCTAATTAAGTCCTTTTGGTTAATTTTGTGAGATTATCCCCAAAGTGCTATATTCCAATTTTTCAAAAGTAAATCAATATTTGGTGAAGGGAACAAGAGAAAAAACAATTTTGTATTGGAAGTCAGGGGGCCTAAACACAAGTTTTCAGCTAACCACACACAATTAAGTAGGTTCATGTTCGTTTAAGGATGGTGGTTTCAATATGCCAACATTTTGGTTAGTAGTCAATTGCTGTAACGATTGCACCACTAGGGCTCCATCAAAGAGTCTTCGGATTTAGTCTTGAAAGGCTAACAAAAAGAAAAAAAAAAAGATTGTTTAATGCTTACATGTTCTTGAGTTTAGCCCCTTTAAGAAAAAAATATACGTATAAAGTTCTCAGACTAGTGCTAGGCAGGTAACAAGAATTTCATAAATACTGGTGATCTTTATCAGTACCACTAGGAATCTAGCAATGGACGTTGACTTTTACTTGATTTGTAGGAACCTATAAAATATTAATATAAAATATTAGGTACTGAAAATAAACTTGTTAGGTAGAAATAACACACCCTGAAACCTATCTTTATATCTTTATATTACATAATAAGTAACACATAACAACTGACACTTGGTGGTACAGTGGTTTACAGCTATGGTATGCTACAGCTCCTAACCAAAAAGGTCAGCAATTTGAATCCACCAGCTGCTTCTTGGAAACCCTGTGGGACAGTTCTGCTCTGTCCTATAGGATCACTATAGATTGGAATCAACTGGATGCAATGGTTTTGTTTTGTTTTGTTTTAACTCATACCAAAAGTTCAGTTCCCTTTTTTTTTGAAGGGGTGGTAACAGGAGCAAGAATGACTAGCTGTCCAAATGAATGAAACAAACATTCAAGAGCTCAAATTCAGACAGGTCGGTACAGGCTAGAATTTGAGAGGGCATGTAGGGAGTAGATGAGTCCATTGAAGGACTAATAAACTATAGAGAGAAAGAGAGGTTTGGTGGGGCAGAAGCAGGATGGGTAATGGGAAGAGGCCAGGAACAGAAGTTATATTGATATTTGTGGTGGACTGAGAACTTTGATGTATTTTGCTCTGAATTTCTGGTGATTATATTAGACAGCTAAGTAAATAGGACCCTTGTGTGATTGTGATAGCCACATTTTTTAAATCAATGTAATATTCTCATGTCCTATAATTTCACTAGTTTTGGAAATCATATTTCATTTTGAATATGGACACTTCTTATAACAATCAGAGTTTTGATGTGAAATATGGGTGCAAATATGGAGTCCTTCCAGTTGGTTTACCAGGTAGCTCTCTTCCAAATTTCTTGGCATAGATGAGTGAGTACTTCCAGTGTTGCGTCCGTTTGTTGAAACATCTCAACTGGTGTTCAGTCCGTTTCTTGAGCCCTGTTTTTCACCAATGCCTTCAGCACAGCTTGGACCTCTTCCTTCAGTACCATTGATTCTTGACCATATGCTACCTCATAAAATGTTTGATCATTGGACAATTCTTTTTGGTACAGTGACTCTACTCTTTCAGTCTCTTTTGATGCTTCCTCTATTGTTTAATATTTTCCCCATAGAATTCTTCAAAATTGCAATTCAAGACTTAAATTTTTCTCCAGTTCTTTCAGTTTGAGAAGTGTCCAGTGTGTTCTTCCCTTTTGGTTTTCTATCTCTAGATCTTTGTGCATTTCATTTTAATATATTACTTTGTCTTCTCGAGCTGCCCTTTGAAATCTTCTGTTCAGCTCCTTTATTTCATCCTTTCATTTTAGTCACTCTATGTTCAAGAACAAATTTCAGTGTCTCTTTTGACATCTGTTTTGACCTTTTCTTTCCTTCCTGTCTTTTTAATGATCTCTTGTTTTCTTCATGTATGATGTCCTGACAGTGTGTATATCCCTGTTGTTGTGTTTGTAGTATGCCATCAAGTTGATTTCAACTATTGGACAGAGTAGAATTGCCTCATGGGGCTTCAGAGTTTGTAATCTTTATGAGAGCAGACAGCCAGGTCTTTTCTCTTGTGGATTGGCTGGTTGGTTCAAACAGGAGACCTCTTGGTTAAAAGAGGAGCACTTAGCCATTGTGCCATCAGGGTTTCTCCTATATATCTCTTGTAGAGGCATATAAATGATCTCAATGGTTTTACTAAAGACATGTGTAATAAAGCAAGCAAAACATACCCTGTTATGAGACATGAGGCAAATAAGCACAGTCATTAAAAATTAATTAAATGTTCTTGTTTTATATTTCCAGTTAAAATAGTTCCCTTTAAAAACGTAAATTATTAGAGATCTCCTGCCTCAGATCCATTAGAATCTAGAACTATTTTATAACTATATGAAGAGTCTCTTCCCCAAACCTTAAAATAAATTGTTAATATACATTAAAATAATTTGAGCAAATTTATGTGTTTCTGAAAAACAACCTTTTTAGACTTTTACTTTTCATGGTAAATTGTCAAGTATGCATTGTATGTATTAAATAATTTTAATGCAATTTTTTTAGATGCTTACGTTTTGCTTTGGTATTTTTAGATACTTTCATTGTGCTTCTCGGCATAGTGGTTAAGAGCTACCACTGGTAACAAAAGGTCAGCAGTTCAAATTCTCCAGGTGCTCTTTGGAAACCCTATGGGGCAGTTCTGCTCTGTCCTGTAGGGTAGCTATGAGTTGGCATCAACTCAATGGCAACAGGTTTTGTTTTGTTTTGGGTTGCATTGTGCTTCACCAGAAAGCCTGCTACGTAAGTCATTTCAACTAAAAATCTGTTTTCTATTTTGCCAGAGAAAAAGTACTTTTTCAAACCAGAAAGCTTAAATTATTGGACCTGCCTATAGTTGCTCTCACACTTATAAGTCTAAAAAAAAAGTAAAATGTAGAATATGCATATGCAAACATAATTTCAAATATAATATGATTAAACATAAGCGTATTACAATGTAAGCATATCTAACATTAAGTTACTTGAAGTATTCTCAATTATTTTGCCACATCTGCATATTATATTCTTTTTAGAACTGGTTCAGAAAAGATGCCATAGAATAAATAAAGCAACTTGCTATATAATAACAAATCATATCCTTGCAGAATATCTTGACAGAGAGTTTGACTGATATTTTAAATTTCTAGATACTCACATCTTCAGTAAGTATCTTGATGGACTAATCTTCAACAGTATGTTACCCATGTATTTCTAAACCCACTCTGTAAATGTGTCATCTCGGAAGGCAAATAGACCCTTAGGTTTATATCAAGGGCAGTGAGTTATTTTCTGCACACAATTCCTGTCTGTTCTCATGGGCAGCAGGCAGATCCCGTAGCCCAATTATTGTCCACAACTCCCAGCAATGAGCCCATTCCATTGGTCTGTCTGGAAATGGTAATTATCTCCATAAGTATTGCTAGAGAAAAGGAGGAGCATATGCTATGTTGGTTATTAAGACAACAGACTTGGTCAAACAGCTGTGATCATCCAAATCTACCCTACATGAACATCATTAGAGTTGAGTTGATTTACTGATGCTTATAGCCCAGTGATTACACAAACTGCAGAACTTGCACTGATTTCTAACCATCTCATCACCGTCTTAAAATTTAGAAGGACATCTATGTATTGAGAAAAAGTTGATAAAAGCTCAATTGGCTCACATTTTAAAGTGAATATTTTGGACTTGCTTAAGATTATCAAAAGTCAAGTTACATAAATTCTTAGGCATTGCATTTGCTGAGGCTAATTGTCTTCATGATTTTACATACACTAGACAACTTCTGTGGAATTGAAGAGAGCTAATTATTGAAAAATATCTAGAATTGAGGAAGAAAGAGGATTACAAATTTTGCAGAAAAAGCTGTTTTGATAATATTAAACTAATCATGATCACATATCTTGTTGAAAAAAAATACAAACAAGTGAAATATTTTGATGTACTAGAAAATTCAGTACGTGTCTCTCAGTAGTACATCTAAAACCCAACTGGTTGGCTCTTCAAATGTTCGGATTACAGGTCACCACTCTCAGGATTCTGATTAAATATGTCTGTGGAGGGGTCCAAGGATCTGAAATTATTAACCTCCTTTGGCTGTGATGCAGGACGTTCTTAATTCAGTCTTAAAGAAACAATGTTGTAAAGTATGCTTCATATTGCTCTGCCTGCCAACCAAATTCATAAAACAGAAAACATGCATTCATTCTGCAGAAAAAGAAAAATTACAACCAACATTAACAAGAAATTTCTAATAAAAAAAAATAGTTCTTCTAAAACTAAACATAAAAGGTACTCACTCAGTATCTATTCATTCAGTTGATACATGCTGTGCACATGAACATACTTCTGGATATAAGTAACATAGGACTACACATCTACTTTAAACAAATAGAAGCAAATTATGTCACATAACAAGAAGTGTGGAAGCAGAGAAACCCCAGCTTTGTAACTTCAGCATCTCAGCAATGTCTTTAAGGACTTCAGTTCTTTCTAAAAACTTCTGTTGCTTTCCAAACCTGTCATCTTACTCCAAAAGCAACAGCAGTTCCAGGCCCACAACCAGAAGTGAAAATCATAAGCAAAAGTAAAGGGGGCACTCCTGTTCTTTTCCTCTCTCTCTTCCTCCCTTTCTCTGGTCCCTCCCTCCCTTTCTTTCTTCCCTGTCTTCCTCTCTCCTTTCCTCCCTCCCTCTCCTTCTTTCTTTCTAACTCAATCATTTTAAAGGATAATAGAATTCTAATAATTAATTTAAACTGAGCAGATTTGATACCTGGAGTTGAACATAAAGTGACCTTACATAAATGCGTTAGTGGAGAGGTGAATTCCTGTAGAAGATTTGGGTTCTGCCAGAAATGACAAAGAGGGGAGTATGGGGTGGTAGGTCAGCTAAAGTTTCTATTAGTTTTTATTAAGAATTTTACCAAATATTTTATGTGATTTTATACTATTTTCACCTCAGAAGCTGGGAAGCATTAGAAGTTGAAAGTATCCTGCTGCTTCTTTTTTTTTTTTTTGAATGATTTAGACAAATATTCTTGTAATATGAGATGATTTTTTGAAATTTTCTTTGTTTATTTTATATCATAAATAACAAAATATAAAGGAAGAATTAGTAAATTTGAATGATAGTGATTTTTACTCATTGATCAAATAAGAAAAAAGAACAGTCACTAGGAATTTCATACTGCCATTAATTTGTAAGCTTGCATTTGCTTTTTGCTTTTTTCTTTAATAGAATACATTCAGCATGCTCTTTTTTTTATCATTGATTACTGTACTGTATAGAAAAAAAGAAGTAAAAAGGGTGCTAAAGTACTCAAGATAAGGTAATCAGGTTTTCTACTTTTTGTATGATTCTCATGTCTATAGTTCCTTCGTTTGTCCCTGTGTTCTCTATGTTGCCTATCTCAAAGGAAATAAACCATTAGTAGTAAAATTACTTATTATCCACCCCTAATACATCAGCATACATTTCATGCAGAACCAAGCAAGCATGCCAGGAGTATGGAATCAAGGGACGTCAGGATATTATGCTTTTGAGGCCGGTATCTGTCATTGGTGGAATGTTTGCTAAGATCAATCCATGCTTGTTCCTACTCATTAACCAAGGAAATTGCATCAGGAGACTGAAGTCATTTAAAGTTGATGAGCAGTTGCCATCCAAAAACCATAACTTTTTAAAACATCCATGTCTACTTTGATACACATTGCTGGGCCACATTGATTGTGTGGCTTAGCATGGTATGTTTACATGCCTTCGCCTTAAAATTGATACTGTACTAACAGTGGTGTTAAGTAAATCTGCATGATCCAATTATGGCAGGCTGTCTTGAGAAAAAAACGGAATTCATTTTATCAGTTAGGAGTTGTAGTGAGCTGAGAGGAACAAGGACCACAAAACAGTGTATTCAACAAATTATGTAAATTTTTTTTTCTCAAGGACAGAATATTCAAAATACAGTTCAGGATTGGAGCAGTGGGCCCAGAGTATCGGCAAGTTTTTAATCACATTCCCTGCCTTAGTTTTAGATAAGCTTAATTTTTACGCAGATGGCTACCAGGACCCCAGCCATTTGGTCCATGGTTCATTCAGGAAGAAGGGAAAGAGCCAAAGGGAAGCATCCTGGGTGACTGGTCTGGAAGCCTCTCTGGGACTTCCAACTTCATCTTATGGGCCAAAATGCAGTACCTGACAGGGGAAAATGAGAAAGCAATTTTTTTAAATGCCTTATTAATTAATGTATTTATTAATGTTTTTCTTGAGTCCCCGGGGGGCACAAATGGTTAAACATTCAACTACTAGCCAAAGGGTTGGTGGTTCAAACCCACCCAGAGGTGCCTTGGAAGACAGACCTGAAGATCTTTTTCTGAAACGTGACAGACTTGAAAACCCTATGCAGCAGTTCTACACTGCAGACATAGGGTGGCCATGAGTCAGAATGGACTCAACAGCAAACAATAACAATGAGAATTTTTTTTTCCCCCAAAACTGAACTTATTAACATTACAGTAAAAGCAGGATGTGGTTAGAAAGAAGAGAGCATAATATTGAGTGGGAACTTAGCAGTCTTTGCTGCATTTATTTGTGTGAGAGGAGCTTGTTTTGACAACCAGAGTAACTATGTATAAAGAAAAACAAAAGAAACAAACAAGTGGATACAGATTCTTGACTAGCTCACCTGTTTCAGAGTAGAACTGTACTCCATATGGTTTTTAATGGTTGTCATCTTATGGAGAGACCCTAGGTGGCGCAAGCGTTTTGCTATAGGCTGCCAACCTAAAGGTTGGTGGTTCAGATACAACCAGTGTTTCCCACGTATCTGTATGGGTTGAATATTTCTGAATTATCAAGACGTGTAGATAGTCGAGATAAAACGTACCTTTAAGCTGCATTTTGTAATAATATTGAATTATTTTAATATTCAGTTTAAGTATTTAATATTTCCGTTTTCTTCTGGCCTCTTGGTTAACTAAAATGGACTACCTTTCATCTGTGTGAGGCGTGGAAATAAGTAAAGATCTCACACATGAGAACGAACGGTTTATTCAGAGTTTGCTGTAGCAAGGAAAGCAGCCACCACCACGTGCTTCCGGCAGAGACTAAAAGGCAGGCGGGGGAATAGGAAAACTTTATAGTGAAAAAAGGAAGGCTTCAAGTATGACCTGACTGAAGATGGCTGGCATAGCGGAGTTGGAGGTGAACTAACTAGAAGCGGGCATGTTTGATTGGTTTGGGGAGCGTATTTGGCTTCCTTTGATTGCTCCTAAGTAGGAAGCATGGACAAAGTGGGGAAGCTGGCAGTCATTGAGCAATCCTGACTGTCCTGGGAAGTTTGCTGTAGAGGTGGTAGCTTGGCTTCCTGGGCTAGTTACCGAAGAGTTTCTATTGTTATGTATAGTGTATGATCTGGTCATCGTTTGCCTGTATATTCAGCCTCTCAGAGAAGCCTGATCTGATCTACATCATCCACCACCTCAACTATCAGAATACTAGACATCGTGGATACATTAATCTAAACACCCAGAGCACCTCAATTACTTCGGTAAAGGTAAAAAACAAACAAAAATTTATTTTATCAGTATTTATGACAAAGAATTATAGAAAATTGTGGTTTGATAAAAGCTATGCGTGGTTAGAGGACACCTCTCTCTCTCCAGGTCATTTGTTTTTAGCCTTTTATTGTCTTTGAGCTCTTTTACATCTTTGCATTGTCTACATCCAGGGCAAGGAGCCCTGGTGTCGCAATGGTTAAGTGCTCAGCTGCTGACAGTTTGGTGGTTCAAACACACCAGCCGCTCCCTGGGAGAAAGGAGCTGAAGATTGCTCCCATAGAGATTACAGTCTAGGAAATCCTATGGGACAGGTCTACTCTGTCCTATAGGGATTATATGAGTTGAAGTTGACTCAGTGGCACACAACAACAACACATTCAGATCACCCTGCTGGGTTGTCCGATTTTAGCCCTGTTTATTGTCTTTGAGCTACAATGCCCTATAAATATCCCTGTTCTTTTCATTCTTTCTCCAATCCATTATAACAGCTGCCTGGGTCCCTCACTGAAAGTGCTAAGTAATATTTTAATACCTGTTCATTTTTATATCTGAACAGAAGTCATGATTTTATCCTTTTTTTTCCTAAAAATGATCATTTAACAGAATCTTTGGATTTATATAAACAGTTGTTTAGATTTGTATTTATTTTAGATTAAACAAAGCAAGAAATGTGCAATAAAAAGACAGTTTATACACTGAGTGACTGTCAGGTAATTTAGAACTAGGACTTACAGTTGCAAAATGCTGACTAAGGCCAGAAACAATTGACTCAACTAAATCAGCGGGACTGTTAGCATTGGCATAACGTTTAGTCATAAACTAAGTGCCATAAGATATAACCTTGAATTTATTTCCTGAAATTAAGCCTGGAAACCTAATTTAAAAAGAAAAAAAGCTGGCGATAATGGCAAATGACACACCACATCACGACAACCACCAGCCATGCTTCTCAATGGCTCAGCATGAGCACTGGCAAGATAATCTTTTAGCTCAATTTACTTTTAGGATTCTGTAGCTGCACTTCCAGAAATACAGAGACCATTTCCATGATGAAAACACCAAAAGATTTTCTCTGTTTAGCACTCCATTACATTGACTAGCCCCAACAAAAACAAACATTCGTCTTATTTAAATTTTATTTCAGAAAACCTTTGCCAGCGTTGAGACCAAAATTGAAGTATTGTTGATAATGACGCTTCTTTATGCATTTTCACAAAATCGGATGTTTTGTTGTTACCCAGCAGGATGGCCTGGTGCCCTTTTTCATGCCAGCAAGAGCTATTTACTGTCCACTGAGCTTTTTCTTCAACAAAATAAATCAACTCGATCAAATGAGTGTCGGGAAGGTTCATCTGCAAAAGGAGGAAGTTCATGTGCCCAGCTGTGCGTCGCTAAAGAAATAAGGAATTGCACACTTTGAAAAAACAAACCACTTCCAATTTTTTAAAATATATATTCCTTTTAAATAAAAGGATACAGTAAGCATGAGTTAGCTTATTCTGTTTAATTTCAAAGGGGTTTGTTGTATTAGTAAATTGATAAAGGAGGGAAAAAAATGTAAAATCTGGTCTCAATACAAGTTTGAGTGGATTTTTGAGCGTCTCCAAATTAGTAACGAATTCATGAAATTATTGCATTGTTTTCTGTTTTTATACTTTATTATTCTTAAGCCTATATGATTTATTTTATAATGTTATAAGGGACACATAAACAAAAAGAGCAATACACCAGCTTAATCCTTTCCTGAATTTATTAGTCATTTCATGCAAAATTACCAAGTTATGTAGTACCAAAAAAACGAAAACAAATCAAACCCATTGCTGTTGCTTCGATTCTGACTCATAGTGACCCCATAGGGCAGAGTAGAACTGCCCCATTGGGATTCCAAGGAGTGACTGATAGATTTGAACTGCCAACTTTTTGGTTAGCAGCCAAGCTCTTAACCACTGTATAAAACCAAAAAAATGAAACCTGTTGGCGTTGGGTCGATTCCAACTCATAGTGATCCTATCAGACAGAGTAGAACTGCCCCATGGAGTTTGCAAGGAGCGCCTGGTAGATTCAAACTGCTAACCTTTTGGTTTGCAGCCGTAGCTGTTAAGCATTGTGCCACTAGGGTTTCTAAGAACTGTATGAGGTAGTGAAAATCCAGGATGCTAGTTAATATTCATTATTAATGAAGAAAATATATAAATTAATCAAATTGATAAAAATAAGCTAATTACATTAATTAAATTGTTAATTGACTTCTCATTAAAAATTACATATTTTAAAACAATCTTTCTGATTGCATTCCATTTGGTTTGAGAATTTTTGAAAAGTATTCTGCATAGTTTGTCTAAGCATAGTTTACTTATTATTTTTTAACGATTTCTTTAACATTAAACAACAAGAATGGGAAGGCAGGGATCAACTTTGACTCTTGCAGAATCTGATGTAACTGAAGGCCCTAAAGTATAATCGCCCTGAAGGGTAGATGAAAAGAGTAATAATAGAAAGTAATTATCAAATTATTTCTATGTTTGAGTCATAAGTTTAAGTGCTTTACCCTGTCTTCTCCTCAAAATAATCCTTTAAGAGAGGGTCCATCATTTTCCCCATTTTACAGAAATGCAGTTGAGGAACTGAGGGATTAAATGACTTGACTGGAGACTTAAAGTTCTCAAGTAGCAGAGCTAGGATTTCAATACTGACAATCTGACTCCAGAATCTGTGTATTTAACCATCAAGCGACACTGACAAAATTAAGAGTGAATTGTTGAAATTCTGTAGACTATTTTTAGTGTATTTTTTTTAACGTTTCCTCAAAATGACTTCACCATGAGTCACAAACTATGTCGTTGCATATTTGCATAACTTTAGTTTGGATTACATATATCCTAAAATGCCTTTATTAAATCAGTCTTTAATTATTTGCTTTCTGCTTGCAGAAATAGTAGATAGACAGACAGACAGATAAAAGAGGAAACTTCAAGGTAAGGTTTATAAAATCCCGATAAATATCTATGAGTTGGAATCCATTCAGTGGCAACGGGTTCGGTTTTGGTTTAATACTTTTTTTTTTTTTTTACACAGTTAGAAAATGTAAAGTGAAAGCAAACCAAAAAGAAAACAAGCAAACTGTTGCCAAAAGTTGATTTCGACTCATAGCAGAACTGCCCATAGGCTTTACCAAGGAGCTTGAACTGGTGACCTTTATGTTAAACAGCTGAGCTCTCAACCACTGCACCGCCCAAACCCAAAAACCAAACCCACTGCCGTCGAATCGATTCCGACTCATAGCGACCCTATAGGACAGGGTAGAACTGCCCCACAGAGCTTCCAAAGAGCGCCTGGTGGGTTTGAACTGCCGACCCCTTGGTTACCAGCCGTAGCACTTAACCACTACACCACCAGGGCACCACCCAGGTTCCTAAAATGTAAGCAGCAACATCTAAGTAAGAAACATACACTTACATTACAGTTTATGTTTTCAAATATTTGCTATAAAATATGCCTTTTAAAATAAATTTTATGGTGCTGGTGTAGCAATGAAAGACTATGAAATAAATTTTACCACTCTGCAATTTCTGGAACCACAGCAAAATTATTTTCTATATGCTTCTAAATAATGATTGATACATCCCGCTATAGAATGTTAATTTAAAATAATTCTTTGTTTCTTAAGCACTGTCCAAACTGCAAGGCCATGATGTCTACAATGATATCCCAATTTCTTCACCACTATTATAAACAAAATGAAAATGACCCAAACCCTTTCAAACCTGTAAAGCTTTAAGATCTCTTTTTCTATTCAAATACACTGTAAAGATTTAATGAGGACCTACAAATCGCAGGAGATTATCTGTTTCCAGATTTAATCTCCACCATTTTAGAAATCTCTACAAAGCCGCAGCTGATTTTTACTTTTTCTCCTGATAGTAACATATGTATTTTCATAATTCAAGCCAATAACCTTCCTTTTTGCTCTTTAAATAAAAGTAAATGTTAATGAAATCGAAACTTTGAAATGACACATAGAAAAATATTTTAAAAAAAACCGAAAGTCCTCAGTTGTAACTGTTGTTGTATTTGAATATCAAACACCAAATAAATAAATAAAACAAAATAACTCGATTTTCTGGTTTTGGTTTAACAAATATCTTCACAGTTAGAAAATGTAAAGTGGAAGCAAGCAAACTCAAAAAAAAAAAAAAAAAGAAAAGAAAAACAAAAAACAAACCTGTTTCCAGGAGTTGATTCCTACTGATAGTGACCCTGTGATGTGGAACAGAATAGAACTGCCTCATAGGGTTTCCAAGGAGAGGCTGGTGGATTTGAACCGCAGCCTTTATTGGTTGTCATCCAGGCTCTTAACCACTGTGCCACGAGCACTCCAGAAAAATCTCACTCCCACGACCTGGTGGGGAAAGAAAGGAACGACAAGGATGGGATTTGAACCCATGCGTGCAGAGCACAATGGATTAGCAGTCCATCGCCTTAACCACTCGGCCACCTTGTCTCTTAGTAACAACACAGAAGAGCCAGCCAGAAAATAGATATATATATTTTTTTCTTAAATCCAGAAATAGATATGCATTTTTTTCTTAAAGCAAACATTTATTACTAAAAGAAAAAAATGTTGAATTTGAGTGTTTTAGTTTAAATTTTTTTTTTAAAGACCTCTTTTATTTTATTTTTTTTCCATCTAAGGCCTATTTATATTCATTTTGACTCTTTAGAACTGTGCTTGCCAAATCACTACTAAAAGGACAGGCTGAAGACATCATCCACGTCATTTGTATCAAATACACTTTCATTAAATAAGAGCAGATGCTGTGGATAGAAATCACGGCTTGAAAGCTACGTTCCTCACAACCACATATGAAAACAGTTTCTTCAGTGCCTTTATTTTACAACGGTCTACTACCTCTTCTCAGAGATGAGTCTATTTGGAATGTTAAATGGAAGCGTATAGCTATAACTTACATTTCCCTAGCCATTTAAAAGAATAAAAAGCTATTTACACCCATCAAGTTGAAAAAACCAAAGTATAGGGAGTATACTCTTAACCAGGTTAACCAGAACGCAACTGTTTTATTTGAGCGCCTGGCAGCCCCTGCCGGACACTCTGCAGCCTCTTCCCTCTCCCCAGGAATTTTATGGATGTTGGAAGGAATGACACAAGGCTCCAATGGATGTGGGATAAAGTTTTTTACTCACATAGTGAACAGCAAAATGATTCCCTAATAAGAATGACCCAAGTTATATCCGAGGGAGAAATAAGAGAGGGGGCAGGTGGTTCTGGTTTTTACTGTGACTAGACGTTGGGGCCAAGGTGAGGGTTTTGGCTGGAAGTACTCTTCAAGGGAGCCCTGGTGGTGTAGTGGTTAAGAGCGCAGGCTGCTAACCAATAATGGCAGCAGTTCAAATCCACCAGCCACTCTATATGGGGCTGTACTATGAGTTGGAATCAATGAAATGCTTTGTTTTTTGGGGGGGTGGGCTTGAATGGTTTGAATTATCTACAGGTTTTTTTTACCAATAGAGGGGGCTGACGGGCTGGCTCATTGACCTGCCCACATATGAAGCAAGAGGATAAGAAAACTGTCTGCAAACATCACAATTGGTGTCAGACTGTATTACAGCAAACATGTAGCTGTGGTGAGGTTTCTAGAGAACGCAGAAATAAATATCAAGACCTTTTACAATGTTCATAGTTTTATTCATAGGCTCTTAATTTTGGAAATGATTCTAGTAATATAATTGTATCCACAAAGATTTTCATGGCAGGGTTTATTGCAGTAGTGTAAAATTATATGACCACCTTGAACAAAAAATCCATAGGTCTCAAATTATGCAATAATTAAATATAAAAATAGCATTTTATTTTCTATAAATTACAGTAAAAACTGAAAGCCAGAGCATATGTAAGGCAGAAATCTGTCAGAGAAGGAAAACTAATAAAGAGCGATAGAAAAGTGATAAGACTGCCCCCTCTCAAAGGCGGAATACTTGCCAGACCTGAAAAAACAAGGCAGCCCTGTTGCGTTTCAGCTCTCACAGATTTCCCTTTGTTAGTTTTACGTAGCCCATAACAGGAATTGTGGTTAGGTGCCATAGAGTCAGTTTCAACTCATAGCGACTGTATGTACAACAAAACAAAACACTACTATCCAAATATTTAAAAACGAAAGTTTTATAAGGATATTTTTAATTGAAGACCATAATCTGGTTCTTATTATGAATGAAATAAGTATAAAACTACTATATACAATCGGTTTCCATGTGTGTGAGAATGTATATGTGTATTGTGTTGGAAGAACATACACTCTGATACCAGTGGTTACTCTAATTGATTAAATCATGGATGCCTTTTATTTGGAAACCCTGGTGGTGTGGTGGTTAAGTGCTATGGTTGCTAATCAAAAGGTCAGCAGTTCGAATCCACCAGGCGCTCCTTGGAAACTCTATGGGGCAGTTCTACTCTGCCCTGTAGGATCCTTATGAGTCGGAATCGACTCGACCGCAGCGGGTTTGATTTTGGTTTTGGCCTTTTATTTTCATCTATCTACTTTCTTTTATAAGTTAATAAATTATAAACATTTCTTGTATATAGAAAAATTAAATAATTATTTTTTCTTCTGAGAATATATTACATAATGCCTTTTGGTTAATTATAGTCTAATAATTTGTTATTACATAATTGGGGAAATTTTACAGTATTACTCAAAATACCTGTTATTTAGAAATACATATGTACAGCAACAGTCTTATTTAGGAATGAAATCAAACTATATTACAGGTGGTCTTTTCTTTTCATTACAATTTACCATTCATGCTATTATTGGTATCTGGAAATTGCTATCACATGTTTATACTAAGCATCTATGCTCCTAAATAGGAATTCTACACTGGACAGAGTAGCTGCTGGGAACATTAAAGTAACATTTAAAGGCTCTATCAGGAATAGTTCTGCCTCGTTTTTATAAATTGAAGAATTTAGTAAACTTAATAAACATAAAATGGCTTTTGAAAAATAAAATCTATAGTTTTAACTATGTGTTTCCTGAATGCTCAACTTCTAATTTCTACCATAAATACTGACATCCAGTCCTGATTTTTTTTTTTTTTTCTGTTTATTATCTTGCTCATTGCACTTGATCTCCAAAAAAGCGTTATTCTGGATACTTGGGCTTCCTTTCCTCTCTTCCTCTTTTTTAGCTTCCTTCCTTCTTTTTTTTTTTTTTCTTTCTAGTTTTATAATATCTCCATTAGAAAAAATCTGGGGTGGTAGTAATCATTTCTGTAAACACGCAATGTACATGATTGTTACCATGCAACGTAGAATAATGGAATAATGAACATTGCAGACCTTTGTGACTTGCATTATAATATGAAGTATGTGACTATAGATAAATTAATGATTTTAGTCTCATTTTTCTCATCTGCAAGAGGATTATGATACATGTATCTTATCTTTGGAGCCCTGGTGGCACCACGGTTAAGCGTTTGGCTGCTAACGGAAGGGTCGGCAGTTCGAATCTACCAGCTGCTCTTTGGAAACCTTATAAAGCAGTTCTACTCTGTCCTATAGGATCACTATGAGTAGGAGTTGACTCAACGGCAATAAAACCTGTTGGCATCCAATCGATTCCAACTCAGTAGTGACCCTATAGGACAGAGTAGAACTGCCCCATAGAGTTTTCAAGGACTGCCTGGTGGATTCAAACTGCAGACATTCTGGTTAGCAGCCATAGCACTTAACCACCATGCCACCAGAGTTTCCATTAACATTATAGAGGTAGGATTAACAACACATAGGAAAATCACATTAGATTACAAAATGGTGGACAATCACACAATACTGGGAATCAGAGACTAGCCAAGCTGACACATGTTTTTTGGGGGGGACACATTTCAGTCCATAACAAATAGCAACTCCTGCTGATATGTCTAAAACATATACACACATCACTTCCAAAATTGTGTTACATAAAAAAAAAAATACTCAGCATGAGCTCTCTCTCTCTCTTTCCATTTATCAATGCTTTGTCCTTTTCTAGACACAACAGCTGACATTCCTGTTTCCCCAGGGGCACACAAGCAGAACACTCTCTGAAGCCAGATGAAAAATAAATGTACTTATCCAGGTGGAAAGTATAGCAAGCACATCTGTTATTTATGTCACCAATTAGTTCTTGAATCAACAAAAAATGATAAAGCCTTTTCTAAGGTACACATTTATAGAGACCATGCGTACATAAATACAAATGGAAATTTAATGGATTAGTAGAAATAATCAGTCCAAAGGAGTTATGTTATTTGAAACATATTTGAATAAAAATATTGAAGTTACAGTAGTTTTTTTTTTTTTTTTTTTCTGGTATGTCTTAAATTTTTTTCTCATTGAGTGAATAAACCACAAAATAGTCAAGAAAGAAATCTTCTCCTAGGTATTCAGATTTTTCTTTCATTTTTTTGTAATTTTAGTCTCATAAAAAAATTCATAAAAAAGAATTCGATATCCAGAGAGGAATCTGATCCTAAGAGATCCTAAGAAAATCACCCAAATCACACAATGGAAAGGGAAGTGCTGAAATTAGTAATTATTTCTGCCACAATATGAAGTTTTACACTCATTTCACAGAAGCAGGTTACCTCAGAATTCATTAAAATGGAAAATTTGCAGTAGATTACTGTAGCTCTCATTTTTGAGCCTAGTACTCTCAAGTTGAAGTTTGTTGGGGAGGTGTTGCAAATAATTCCTTCCTATGGCATTTTAATTTTCCTAACATTCAGTCTGAAGAGTTTTAGCATAATATTTCACATTGCCAACGTAATGTTACATATTCAGATGTACCTCTTTAATCAGGTGTATTTAATCAATTTCTCTTCTTGAGTACTTAAATTATTTTGGTTAATATTCTGGCTCAGAACAAGAAGAGCTGAACGATTACATATTGAGTTAATACAGGCAAAAAATCATTATGCTCATATCCAGAGTATCTGGTTTTTAAAAGTAATTTGTCTTTAAAAATTATTTTTACCCCAAAAATAATTTTTACGAGTTTAAACATCTGTACACCTATGCCTCACTTAAGGACTATCTCCTCATTCAACATTTCACATTTACGACAACAGTAAAAAATCTACTGTTGACTATTTCATGCATTAACAACATACGTCTGACAGTAATGAATGCCAGCATGTTAGGCCAGAGTAATGCTGTAATGCTGGCTATGACGGTTAAGGTTATGTGGCAACTTGGCTGGGCCATGATCCTCAGTGGTTTGAAAGCTATATAATGATGCAATTTGGTAATTATGTAATGATGTAATTTGGAAGTTATGGAATGGTGTGATTTGCAGTTACGCAATGATGCAATTTGGCAGATATGTAATGATGTAATCATCCTCCATTTTGTGATCCAATGGGATCATCCTCCATGTCTGCGTAACTTTGATTTTTACATAACGATATGATCTTTGGAAACTAACCATGTGGATAAGTGAGGAGTGGGTGTATTAGCTTTCCAGACCTGCCATAACAATGTACCACATATTAACCTGTTGCTGTCCAGTCGATTTTGACTCATAATGACCCTATAGAACCAAGCAGAACTGCCCCATATTGTTTCCAAGGAGCACCTGTGTGATTCAAACTGCCAACCTTTTGGTTAGCAGCCATAGCTCTTAACCACTACGCCACCAGGGTTTCTTACCACATACTAGGTGGCTTAAAATAACAGAAATTTATTGTCTCTCAGTTCTGCAGGCTAGAAGTATGAAATCAAGGTGTTGACAGGGCCATGCTTTCTCTGAAGGTTCTAGAGGAAGTTCTTTCTTTGCCTCTTCCTAGTTTCTGGTGGTTCCTGGCATTCCTTGGTGTTCTTGGCATGTAGCTATGTCACTCTTATCTCTGCCTCTGTCTTCATGTGACCAACTTTCCTCTGTGTTTTTATATCTCTCTGTGTCTCTTTTGGGGCCCAGGTGACACAATAGTTAAAGCACTGGGCTGCTAACCAAAAGGTACATGGTTGGAACCCATCAGTGGCTCCATAGGAGGAAAGGCCTGATGACCTTCTCTCATAAAGTTTACAGCCTCGGTAACCCTATGAGGGTTCTTCTCTGTCCTGTAGGGTAACCATGAGTTGGAAGTGGCTTGACAGCAACGGGTTTGGTTTTTTGGTGTATCTTCTCCTCTTTTCACAAGGACACCAGTCATGTTGGATTAGGGCCCACGCTACTCTGCTATGACCTCATGTTAATTTAATTAATAATATCTTTGAAGACGCTATTTCCAAACAATATCACACTCACAGGTTCAAGTGTTAAGACTTCAACATATCTTTTTGGAAGGCATAATTTAACCATAACAATGTCCAAAACTGAGGGCTTGAAATAATATTGTAATTGTATACAGAAAATTCAGTCATTGAATTAGGGCACATTTGAGAAGAATAATTAGTAATTAGGATTTGTGTGTTTAATGTATAGAGAGTAGGAAAGAAAGAGAGAGAGAATGAAGGAATAAATGATAAAATATTAAAAGTGTTTACCTCTGCTTAATAGTACATTTTATATTTTCTTTATATATTTCTCCATTTTCAAAATATTCTCACACAAATATGAATTTCATATATGTAAAAAGTCTAAACCCTTAAAATATTTAATTGTATGAATAATAAGAAGTCTGTCTTCACATACACACACACACACACACACACACACATACACACACATTACAAAAAAAGCTAAAGTCCCTGAATAAGACACATGGTGTTTGCTGACTGGCAGATCTTTATTTTTCATGGGTAGGTCAGTGTTTTAATGGGTAAAGGTAGTGGATAGAGCTTATGCAATTCAGGCTCAGGACTGAAAAGCAAAAAAATATTATCCATGGAGAGATGAGTTAGTAATTTATTAGGTGGTTTCAGTGCACGCAGCAGCCCCGGTGGTTCAGCGGTTAAGAGCTTGGCCGCTAACCAAAAGATCGGCAGTTTGAATCCACCAGCTGCTCCTTGGAAACCCTACGGGGCAAATCTATTCTGCCCTATATGGTCACTATTGAGTGGGAATTGACTCGATGGCAAAGGGTTTTGGTTTTAAGTGAATGCTGAATGGAAAGAAGAAATACAGATATGCGGAAGGAAAACCCAGTAAGAAAAAGCAGAGGGTTGCAGAGAGGGGAGTTGGGGGAGGTAGGGACAGCATTTGTTCCCAGATGCAAACCCAAGTGGGCACCAGAAGAGGCTAGCCTGTGAATCACACACAAACACACCGCCCATTGCAGTCAACTAGTCCGGCCAGCAAATCGCACCCCTCATCCCATTGATGAGGCCGGCCAGAAAATCACACACACGCACTCATTCTCCTTATCTATGCTTCTGGAGGGTTTTTTTTTTTTTTTTCTTTAAGAAAGTGACAACACAAAGGAGGAAGAGATGTGAAGGTTGATGGCCAACAAAGGACGGAAATGGAACGTTGCTCCTGGCTTACGTTCCTGACACAAAAGAAGTCTGTGAAAACACTGCCAAGCACCCCGGTTCATAGTTTTAATTCCTAGTACAACACTTAAAAGCCATGTTGGCCAGTGGTTAAGTAATAGGCTGCTAACGGAAAGGTCATTGGTTCAAAAGCACCAGCTGTTCTGCAGAGGGGAACAAGATGTGGCAATCTGCCTCTGTAAAGATGACAGCCTTGGGTACCACATGCAACAGTTTTACTCCGTCTTATAGGGTTGCCATGAATCAGAAATCATTCGATAGCAGCAGGTATCCTATATGCGTTGTTAAAAATAATCAAAATTCATAACATAAGGTTTATCCTGACAAGTTATTCTATATGCATGTAGGGTGACCCTTTTGATTCCAGAAAAGAAAATGACTTGAAGAAGATAGTTATAAAGGGGCTTATAAAGAGATGAGGAGGGAGAAATATGGGAGATCAACCATTGACTAATCTTAATGTGATTGATTGAAACTTGCCTTTTCCCATTACTGAGATCAACTCATATCAGTTTACTTCTGGCCTCGCTACTAATCATTTGGCTCTCCACCCACCTGCGGCAAAGAGACTTTTTGATATTTAAATTAGGAGGTAATGATTTTCAATTGGCTCATATGCATTGAAAGCATTATTGAAAGCTGGACAGTGAATACAGAAAACTGAAGAAGAATTGATGTATTTGAATTATGGTGTTGGTAAAGAATATTGAATATACCATGGCCTCTGCCAAAAGAACAAAGACATCTGTTCTGGAAGAAATACAGCCAGAATGCTCCTTAGAAGTGAGGATGGTGAGACTTTACATCATGTACTTTAGACATGTTATTAGGAGGGATCATTCTGTGGAGAAGGACATCACACTTGGTAAAGTAGAGGGTCAACGAAAAATAGGAAGACCCTCAACGAGATGGATTGACACAGTGGCTGCAAAGGTGGGCTCCTGCATAACAACAATCATGAGGATGGTGCAGGACAGGGCAGTGTTTCGTTCTGTTGTAGATAGGGTACTATGAGTCGGAACTGACTTGATGGCACCTAAAAAAATTTTTTTTTTTTTTTTTTAACAATAACTGGCTTAACAACTGTCCTTTTCCAGCAGAATAAATTTGCATTGCTATAGAGTAGTTTCTGGCAGGTTTTTGCAGTTTTTTGCTTTTTATGGCTAATATTTGGTTTCATGGGTAAGAAACACCTTAAAATCAAAGTAATATGTCTGCTGTTATTTTTTTCAATTCAACAGCATCTTGGGTGAACATTCTGATTTAAAAGGAAAAAAAAAATTGAGGCAGGCTAGTTACAATGAGGCATATAGAGAAGAGGAGAGAGGAGAATAGGAGATCAATCACCGTCTAATCGTACATGGTGCATTGAATCCTGAGATGAGCTGGTGTCAGATCACTACATGACCTCTGGCCTGGCTGCTAAAAATTTGGTCCTCCACCAACCTGCAGACATGGGGCTTTTTGAAATGTAAATTAAGCAAGCCTAGAGTCTTTTTCATTACATCAGGAAGCAATGGTTTTGTTGTCAACTACCCTTTTCTATCAGGAAAGGAATATTTACATTGCTGTAGAGAAGCTTCTGAGGGGTGAGCCCATGCTTTTGCAGTTTGGGCCAGGCTTTTTTATGGTTGTTATTTGGCGTCATGGGTAAGAAAAATCCTTAAAATCACAGTAAGATATTTCCTATTAATTTTTTCTGTTTGACAATCTGCATTCCTTTTTATGAAATGTAAGAAGTCAGTTTACTTCTCTAGTTCTCTTTGGCACTGTTCTGTGTTATGAGTGACAGTTAGGGAAAAATACTATGTGACTCGAAGAATGCTTAGCCAGAGCAAAAATCAAATGTGGGTCTCTAAAGTCTCCCATGTTACCATGACGCTATGCTTTCCTAAGACACCAGTCTTCATCCTATCTTTGGGAAAACACTTGCTTTACTTCCCAGACTGATTTGCACACTTTTCTGCTGTCCAAGAGAGTGAAATTTTCCATGTCAGTGCAAATAATAATGCATTCGATATCTCTCAGTTGTACCTGAACACTTGATATTGCTAGAACGGTTATATCCTAAAGCAAAAAAAAAAAAAAAGGTGCATTCTATTGATATTAAAAAAAAAAAATTGATATTAGTCTCTAATAAATATAGAATGTCCTGAGATATTATCTGGTAAAATAGAGAGATAGTTTGCATATCTAAAATTCTTTTCTATTCGTGTATTTAAATAAATAAAATTACCAAAAAGAGAGAGAAAAATTTCATCTGGAGTAAAACTAGAGAGGTTCTCACCAATGTTCTACAATTTCTGAAGTATCAACCTGATACAGTGAAATTTAGATGAAGCTGATAGAGGGTACCAAGAGTCAACATAGTATTTTCTGGTTTGTTAGCACAGTCCCATGTTGTTGTAAGCATGTAAAAGAGATGAAGAACTCTGGAAATAATCCTTTTGAAAATCACACAACAGCTAGAACTGGAGAAGAACCCAATCACCCATCCAAATGATTTTTTTTTTTTTTCGCTTTGCCTTTCACTTCACATCCTAAGAAACAAGCAAATGTGTGAAGAGAAATTCAGACTATAGCTGGAGATCAGAGATGATGGTATGGTTGAGGGGTATGTGTTTCTAATGTCATAATTTATAGTTGTTTCTCACCAAAATAGTTGTTTAGTATAGAACAGGAAACAAGCTGATAAATGTTGACACGCCATACTAAAAACATCTTAAGTCTTATAAAGTGGTAAAACCAGACTACAATGTCAGAGATGCTACATGTTTAGAAAGGAAATCCATAGATTTCTGTGACTTATTATGTTAATTCATATTTTCTGCTCTTCTTGTTCAGGAAAGTGATAAATTGGTCATGGCCTAGATTATGTCACCATTCAGTCCCCAGCTCAGTTTCTCAGAGGTAAATAGGGTGGTGAAATAAGAGATTCTACCTCTACTTTTTGTGAGCAAATGGCAGATCTTGATAAAATGGTTTCTATTTAAAAGCTTGATTTTATCAACTAAAGTAACTAAATAACAATACCTAAATATATTACTGACGAGCAAATTATTTGGTCTATAAAGACTTAAAACAGTATGATGCCTGATAGCCTTGATCATTACCTGGGTTTTCATTCCATTTTAAGTTTTACTGTAAGAAATTATAGATAGTAAATAGACAATACAAGTTTGGCAGGTGGGTGAGTATTTGTCAGAGAGAGACATTAAGCACAGTGCCTAGTGGAAGATCCAAATCCTGCAAAAGTCCAACAGAATTAAAAATACAGTAGCCCTTACAGAATGAGAGCGAGATCGAAGGCATAAGGGTAGAAAAGAGAGACAAGACAGAACAAATATATTCTGAATCAAAGGCAGGAGCAGGTCCCGGAGCCAGGCAGGTTCCTTGGAGCAGCCCTGTATTGCTCTGTGTCTTGATTATCTAGTGCTGCTATAACAGAAACACCACAAGCAAATGGCTTTAACAAGGAGAAATTTATTTTCTCACAGTATAGCAGGCTAGAAGTCCCAGTTCAGGGCGTCAACTCCAGGGGAAGGCTCTGGAGGAATATCCTTGTCATCAATCCTCCCCTGGACCAGGAGCTTCTCAGTGCAGGGACCCTCTGGCTCTTGTTTTACTGATGGTATGAGGTCCCCCCTGTCTCTCTGCTCACTTCTTTCCTCTATATCTCAAAACAGATTGACTAAAGGCACAAACTAATCTTGTAGATTGAGTCCTGCTTCATTGACACAACTGCCTCTAATCCCACTTCACCAACATCAGAGGCAGGATTTACAACACATAGGAACATCAATGACAAGATGGTAGATAATCACACAATACTGGGAATCACGGCCTAGCCAAGCTGACACATTTTGGGGGGACACAATTGAATCCATGACACTTTGAAAGAGCTTTTAGGAAAGAAGCTTTGTCTAGAATGAGAGAACTGCTTTAGATTCTAAGAAATGCTCCTGAACTGGAGGGTTTTCCAGTGGCCTGAGTATATTACCAGGTGGGAGGCCTCTTTTACCCCTTAATGTTAGTAATAGTTGGGGTAACCTCCTTCCCACTTTGAGAAAGTGAGGTTTCAGAAGGTACATGGGTCTCCAATGTTTACTTCTTTACAGTTCAGATAATTCAGATAACCCCATTGCCGTCAAGTTGATTCCCAGTCATAGTGACCCTGTAGGATGCAGTAGATCTACCCCATCTGGTTTCCAATGCTGTAATCTTTACAGAAGCAGACTGCCACATCTTTCTCCTGCAAAGCAGCTGGTGGGTTCATACGGCCATACTTTCAGTTAGGAGGCAGAGCACTTAACCACTGTACCACCAGGGCTTCTGTGTAATAATTCAACTATTGTTTCTAAAATTTTCGCTAGATTTTTATAACATTTGCTGCGTGCATTTGAATGAATAATGGTTTTCTCTAAGCAGATAGATAGCAAAGCGAGAGATCACAGAGTGCAGTATTTGTAACCCACTCCTTACATGGGGACGGGACCACTCCCGAA
Source organism: Elephas maximus indicus (assembly GCF_024166365.1). Lineage (NCBI taxonomy): Eukaryota > Metazoa > Chordata > Mammalia > Proboscidea > Elephantidae > Elephas > Elephas maximus. The sequence continues at coordinate 37,570,069 of NC_064836.1, read as the reverse complement.
GATGGAAACAGTTGCATCTGACTCCCATGACTGAATAGGTTGCATGGACCCAAACCCTGCTCTTTAAAAGAAAATAATGAAATCTGCATCAGAGGAGTTATAGGACGCCTCAGAGAAGGGGCAAAAGATGGGCTCCTTGGTGACTTTTGAAGTGTTAGTTACTAGAGGGAGAGATTCCTGGAGGGAAGCACAGGGGAGCAAAGATGATAGGCACGCAATGAATTCAGAGAACAATTCCCTTACAGTGAATATCTGCAGACAGATACCATGCAGTGTGGGTGTCTTCCTTTCTAGTAAGCATGGTGAGAATACCTTGCACCTCCTGGTATAATTGTTCCTGTTCATTTGAGCATAATGGGATTTAAAAACTATGAGACAAGATAAAAGGTAAAGAAAAATGTGACTGTATTGAAAAAGACCTCCACCCATTTGTCAGTTTGTTGGACTGTGGTGGCTTACTTGTTGCTATGATGCTGGAAGATATGCCACCAGTATTTCAAATATCAGAAGAATCAACCATTGTGGACAGGTTTCAGTGGAGCTCTCAAACTACGTAAAAAGAACTGGTGATCTATTTCTAAAAATTAGCGAAAAAAGAAAACCTTATGGATCATTATAGAACATTGACTTGCTTGCTTTGGACACATCATCAGGAGGGATCAGTCACTGAAGGAGGCCATCATATTTGGTGAGGCAGAAGGCCAGCAAGGACAAGGGACAAGGTGAAAAGGGTTAGCACAGTAGCTGAAATAATAGATTCCAACTTATCAGCTATTAAGAAGATGATGCAGGACTGGGCAATGTTTTGTACTCTTTTACGTGAAGTCTCCATGAATTGGAGTTGACTCAAAAACATCTATCATCTATCTATCTATCTATCTATCTATCTATCTATCTATCTATCTATCTATCTATCTATCTATCTATCTATCTATCTATCTATCTATCTATCATCTATCATCTATCATCTATCTACCTATCTACTGTCTATCTATCATCTCTCTATCAATCATCTATCTATCATCTATCTCTCTCTCTATATCTATCAATCATCTATCTATCTGTCTGTCTGTCTATCATCTATCTATCTATCGTCTATATCTACCTATCTACCTATCATCTACTGAAACATAAGTCATTTCTAACAAACCTATAGTCTTTCAATACAACTCATCTTTATATCATAATATTGCATGAAATAATTTACCAATGGTCTTAAATATCTTACTGTGAATCCAGATGGAGACCGTTTATATGTGCGTTTTCATTTTCAAAAGGAAGAATTAAAAAACTTAAGAAATAATGACAGTAACAATATTATTTGTCTGCCAAAAACTTGATGAACAAGAGCTACTTAGAGCCAAATGAGACTACTTGTTTCAATAAGAACTTGGTAACAAAAGATAACTTGACATTACAGATTTATAGTTAGATATAGATAATTTCTAAAGAGAGTATTAATGTTACCTCCACTCCTTAATACATTTATTATAGTTGTTCTTCTTTCCTTACATAAATGTGAATTTCTTAAAACAGTTTTACATTTGAGTAATGTTAGGTTTTGTAATTGGGAGTCTCATAATTTAATCTAACTATATTAGAGAAGCGGAGCCCTGGTGTCACATAGTTAACAGATCTACTGCTAACCAAAAGGTCAGCATTTTGAATCTACCAGCAACTCTTTGGAAACCCTATGGGGCAGCTCTACTCTTCCTATAGGGTTGATATGAGTCGGAATTGACTCAAAGGCAACAGGTATAATAGAGAGGCACAATAACCAAAGTAACAGATTAGGGAGTTTCTTATAAGTAATATCTATATTTGACCTGCAATAGCATCCCAATAAGGATCGCTGTTGGTATAGTGGTGAAGGGCTCGGCTGCTAACTGAAAAGTTAGCAGTTCAACCCCACCAGCCACTTTGGAGAAAGATGTGGCAGTCTGTTTTGATAAAAATTACATCCTTGGAAACCCTATGAGGCAGTTCTACTCTGTCCTTAGCGTCATTATGATTTGGAAATGACTTGAAGGCAACGTGTAGCATTCCGACACTAAACATCACTAAAGAACACAATCACATTATGACATGTACATGACAATTCAGTAGCAGGGACTGTAATGCCTTTCACACAGATCTAGATTATGTCTTCATAAAAGCCACTCTATCTCAACTCCAGCATAATACTTTTGGTTTTGCCTTGGTAGAGTCAGTTCAATTTATTAATTTTAGCAACCAAAACAGAAATCTCAAGTAAGAATTATTAAAGCAAGAAGTATTTTATTTGTGGAAACTGCATATATCCTTTAGACATTTGTTGTCAGAGCCAATTTTCCTTGCCTGATAGCCACGAGCAATCATTTAAGTAATTTACTTTGCTGCTACCACGTTACACAGAATCATAAAAAGCTCAAAATGAACTCTACTTGTGGACATTTCCCAGGGCTTAAGTATAAATACTTGATCCTGATAAAAATTTGTAAATGAATTACATTATTAACTACACAGGGTCAAGTCATATGTTTTAACTAATTTACTGTGAAAAGCCCTCACATTAATCAAAATAGAAGCTTGGCAATGCATACGCTTCCTAGCTAGTTAGCTTTATGCTAAGCAACAGAGTTCAAATTAATTATCTGCCATGTCAGATTACTCCAACCTGAAAGGAACACCCATGTGATCCAAAAGTTTGCAAATCTTTGTTTAAATTTGAGTGAACGTCTACTTTATTTTTTACTTTCTCTTTTATGTTGTTTGTCATTAGGTGCCCTCAGGTCGGTTCTGACTCACGGCAACCCCACCTATAACAGAACGAAACACTGCCTGGCACCATCCTCACAATCATTGCTGTGTTTTTCTAGCAGTCCATGGTATATTCAACATTCTTCACTGAAACTATAAGTCAAATGCATCAATTCTTCAGTCTCCCTTAGTCATTGTCCGGCTTTTGCGCACATATGAACATATGAGATAACTGAAAATTCTCATGTATATTAAATAGTAAATGATGTGTGAAAATGTTTTACGTATTTGATAGTATATCCTCTTTCCATTTTTGCTTGATATGTCTGAGGCCAAAGTTAAGGATAAGGAAATTTAATGAATGTTAGAGACTTGGTTTGTTTACTTTTAGCAATTTAAAAAGGAGATTGGATACTCTACTTTGCCTTAAAGATATGTTTAACCGTAAGAGAAGGTTTTCTTCCTTCGTTTATTCCTTCATTCACCTAACAATTTGTCTGTCTGCATTATGCCTGTCCATTTGTCTGAGTAGTGAGGATGCAAAGTAGGACATATTCTTGATCTTGACAACCTTAGCGTAAATATAGGGGAGCACTGGTGGCACAGTGGTTAAGAGCTTCGCTGTTAACCCAAAGGTTGGCAGTTCAAAGCCACCAGAAGCTCCTTGAAAACACTATGGGGCAGTTCTACTCTGTCCTATAGGGTCACTATGAGTCGGAATTGACTTGACCTTAATAGGTGGTGTACATACAAGGGGGAGGTATAGTTCTTAAGGAGAAGGAAAAGCCCAAATTAAATAGAGGAAAAAAAAAAAGAAAACAGGAAATACACAGATAACTGCAATACTATGTTAGAATAGAAGTACCACAGAGTTTAGTCAGTATCAAAGGAGGAAATAAAAAACTATAAGCATTGAATATATAGCACCCAAATATTTAAATTATTTAAAATTTATAATGATCAGGTATAAAACAAACACCTAACATATTTCAAGCACAATTTATAATATACTTTACAATAGAAGTTACAAGCTATTTTCTTGATTCAAATGAGAGAGAAAAGATGCCATTAAAGACTTAAAAAGACTAGGTGAGCTGGGCTTCAGAAGATAGAGAGCTCAAAAGAACATCTCCTTCAAAATGACAAGAAAAAAGAAGGAAAATCTGCATACTCACAACTTTTTTTTGTATCCTTCAGAAAGCTGATGTTGCGGGGCAAACAATTAACCCCAGGTCTGAGGAAATAACAAAACCAGAACAGAGCTAGAGCACTTCACTAGCTTGCCTGGGGAAAAGCCACTGGGCGTTGGTAAGAAACATTCAGCTAAAAAATTTTTAATATTGTTAAAGGCCAAACCTGGGCTAGCAAGAAAATAGGAACTCTGGGTGCTGCAGACACAAAAGGAAATTGCACTTATGCTCTTTTCCGTAGATTTCATACACACACACACAACCCAAACCGATTGTTGTTGAGTCGATTCTGACTCATAGTGACCCAATAGGACAAAGTAGAACTGCCCCATAGAGCTTCCAAGGAGCACCTGGTAGATTCGAACTGCTGATCTTTTTGGTTAGCTTAACCACTATGGCACCAGGGTTTCCATGGACTTCACCAGTGCTGTCAAAAAAAAAAAAAAAAAAACCAGGAGGCAGGGAAAGAGGTGTTTTAAGTACGGTAGAGAGGAGTAGAGGTGCTGCAGGGAAGACAGGAATTCAAGGCTGGATCCTTCCCCCTCAGCATGCCAAAGAAACAAAAGCTTAAACCACTAAGGGAATGGGAGCTACCAGCGCTGTGCTTAAGGGACCCCCAGTTGCCCTTGAATTGATTCCTGCTTATTGCAAAACCCATGTGTGTCATAGTAGAGCTGTGCTCCAGCAATGGCTTTTTGGAAGTAGAGTGTCAGACGTTAGAGTGTCAGACCTTTCATCCAAGTCACCTCTGGGTAGACTTGGACTTCTAACCTTTTGGTTAGCAGCTAAGTGCATTGACTATTTGCATCCCCCAGGGACTCCCTACTAAAAAAAAAAAAAAAACTAGAGGAAATGAAAAGGAAAAAAACCTCTACATGTGTGGAAGGAGCAGAAATAAGTTCTGGGTCCTGACCTACTGCTGGGAGCAGGCAGGATCACTGAGAAGGTTGTGCATCCAAGACTCAAGAGTGTCTACCTACGACTAAGATTTAATCAGAACAACGACGAATCCCCTCGAGTGACAAGTTACAGTCATTCTGCTGTTGTCTTATCCCAGTCAATAATAATTGTAGTGCACAAATAAGAGAAACCAACACATGCCAAAAAGTGGAAGTAGATGCTTTTTCCCAGCTGGAAAATGTGAGGTGCTTTTTTTGCTTTTAGTTTGAGGTAGAATAAAAAGGGCTTATTTACTCATCCCTCACCTCCACACCCATCTCAGAAAAAGTGGTGTCTGTACAGGACGGAATCCTGATACTTCTCCCACAAGTTCTGCCACTCGCCTGTGTTGTTGGATGTAAATGGCCGAATAGGCAAAAAGGTCATAAGCCTGTGCAGAGAGGTGGTGGAAAGTGAAAAACGTCCACTCTTAACTTTAATGAATCGGTGGCATTTAAACTCATTCCCTGGCATGCACAAACTCTGGAATTTGCTCTGTTGCATCACCTGGAGCAACCATCATGGTGGCTCCCAAAAGGTCTTATTGGGATCTCCAGATGCTAAATTTCTAACCTTCTTGGTTTTTTTTTTTTCTTTCCTCCTCTTGGCTCATCGACATTGCAAGAATAAGAAGAATAAGCAATCTTGAAGAGTGAACAATTAACATCAAGAAGAATTTTGTGCAGAGAAAAACATTTTGCTATATTAAATTTAATTTGGCAGCAGCAAAAAAATAGATTTGCTTTTGTGACGAGAGCGTAATCACAGTTGTTAAAAAGATAAATTCTCCTAGAATTAAGGGGTTACATGCACAGTGACAGACTGACAGTATTTGATTCAAGAACAGAAATTTTTAGAATATAATTGTTTAGAAAGTCAAAACTGATTAATATAGAGACGTAAACATAATATTTGTATTACATATGAGTACCAATGTCTTACATTTTTCTTTGAAAGGTATTATGTGAGTGGCTGAAAGTAAAAGTATGAGAATTATAACCGTGGTTTAATTTAATTCAGCCTGAGAATTTAAAGAAGAAATAAAGTCATCTTTATCAATTTTTATATTTTTTTCAGTTTATTTGGGAAACATTTTGATATATGATTGAAATAGAAAAAATGATGTCTATCTTCCATATCACTGAATAAGAAAATATTAAATATATCAGTTTATGAAATATATGGGATGGGAGAAAAATAGATGATAAAAGTCATATTAAACCAATAGATACAAAAACTCTAAAGCAAAGACATTGATATTGTTAAAAAAAAATCCACATACTCATTCCTTATAAGGTACTTAATGCTTCATTAACAAAAGTGAGCAAAATGCTAGAAATGAAGAATGGCCAAACATATACAACTTAAAAGCAAAATAATTATCAGTTTGGGAGTGAAAATATGTGGTGTAATTTATTAGTAATAAAAATACAAAATGATGCAAAGGTGGTAATCATGGCTACTGTTAAAGTTATAAACTGTGTCCTATAAGCAATGAATATATAGCACCCGAATATTTAAATTATTTAAAATTTATAATGATCAGGTATAAGTGGTAAAAACAAACACCTAACATATTCCAAGCACAATTTATAATATACTTTGCAATAGAAGTTACAAGCTATTTTCTTGATTCAAATGAAATAAAAAAAGACTTGTAAAATAATAAAGATTACGTAAAAGTTAAAAATGTACTTCTCCTAGATATCTATAGGAAACCCTGGTGGCATAGTGGTTAAGAGCTATAGCTGCTTACCAAAAGGTCGGCAGTTTATATCCACCAGCCGCTCCTTGAAAACCCTATGGGGCAGTTCTACTCTGTTCTTTAGGGTTGCTATGAGTTGGAATCGACTATGAGTAGGAATCAACTTGATGGCAACAGGTTTGATTTGGTTCTTGATTTAGGCATCTATGGTAGCCCTAGTGGTGTAGTGGTTAAGAATTTAGTTGCTAATCAAAAGGTTGGCAGTTCAAATCCACCAGCTGCTCCTTGGAAACTCTCTGGGGCAGTTCTGCTCTGTCCTATAGGGTTTCTGTGAGTTGGAACCAACCTGACAGCGCCGAATACCAATGACAGATACCTACTGGTGCAAAAAGGAATTAAAAAAATAACAAGTTTTGTATAAAATCGTATAGTTTAGAAAAGCACATGTCAAATATTGTAGGTTGTGATCTAAGTTGCACTCAAAAATAACTTCATGGAATAGTGTTCTTGAAAAAGAAGATGGCCCCACTGATATGTAAATTGTTTTAAAATATTTTTAAATAGTTGTAAAAAGTATAAAATTTATTTATGGAGCTGATATGTGTTGGATTTTCAATCCTGACAAAGTTTGTACAAATTTAATGATAATGCTAATACTAATAAACCAATTTCTCTTGCATTAGTAGATGTAAAAATTCCAACTAAATTATGTGGTGCTCTCAAGGATTAATATGTCACAACCCGTTGAGGTTTATCTTATCAATTGTTTAATATCAAACAAGTACTAATAAATTACATTAGGAATAATATTGAAATGTAAGATGAAAACTTGGAATTCAAATGTCTGTGTAATATCTGACCATAGCTCTGAGTAGAAATGTGTTAGAAATAGTTTAGGTAAAAATAAAAAATATATATTTATTCTATTCTCATGGATAGTACATATTTTGCTCATTTATTTTCTTATTTAGTTTTTCAATTTAAATTATGTCTGCAATAATTGTCTATAAATATTTTTTAAAAAATAATAAAAATTTATTCAAGAATGATAATGCACTCCAAATTAACTAAGTAAAATATTTCAAGTGTGTAAAGTGGTTTTTGCTCCATTCCTGGACTCAATATTCGTGTTGTATGGTAACCCTCTGTTTGCCACTGAGACGTGTGGGCAATATTAGGACAAATGGCCAAGAGCTAAATTCTCTAATTAAAAAAGAAAAAAAAAATTTTTTTTTTTTCCTCTAATTGCTCACTGCAAAATGATAATAAGGATTGCCTGGGCTGTGGTAGTGAGCACAACATGTGGCTGCTAACTGGAAGGTCCCCAGTTGGAGCCCACCAGCAACTCTGCAGGAGAAAGATGTGACAGTCTGCTTCCATAAAGATTACCCATTACTGTCAAGTCAATTATGACTCAGCAATCCTATATGACAGAGTAGAACAACTGCCCCATAGGGTTTCCAGGGAGCAGGTCATGGATTTGAACTGCTGGCCTTTTGGTTAGCAGCAGAGCTCTTAACCTCTTCACCAACAGAGCTCTCTATAAAGATTACAGCCTTGGAAACCCTATAGGGCAGTTCTACTCTGTCTTATAGGGTTGCTATGAATTGAAATTGATTCCATGGCAACAAGTTTTTGTTTTGTTTTCTTTTGGTGGACTGTGGTAGGCAATTCTTGTTAAAAAAGTAATCAAGAGCTAGCATAATAATTACCAGTAGCACTTACTGATGAAGATCAAAGACCACAGCCTTCAGTTTGGATTACACCTCAACATAAAGAAAACCAACATAAGGAACACCTCACGACTGGGCCAATATTCAACATCACAATAAATAAAAGATTAAACTTGTCAAGGATTTTGTTGTACTTAGATCCACAATCAACACCCATGGAAGCAGTAGTCAAGAAATCAAACTACACATTGCATTAGACAAATCTGCTGCAGAAGACCTCTTAAAAGTGTTCAAAAGCAAAAATGCCGCTTTAAGGAATACAGGCTGCCTAACTCAAGCCGTGGTGTTTACAATCACACCATATGCATGTGAAAGCTGGGCAATGAACAAGGAAAACCAAACAATAATTGACACCTTTGAATTGTGGTGTTGGCAAAGAATATTGAATATACCACCAACTGCCGAAAGAATGAACAAATATGCCTTGGAAGATGTACAGCCAGAATGCTCTTTAGAAGTGAGGATGGCGAGACTTGTCTCACATAATTTGGACATGTTATTAGGAGGAGTCGGTCCCTGGAGAAGGACATCATGCTTGGTAAAGTAGTTGTTAGGTGCCGTCAAGTCAGTTCCAACTCATAGCAACCCTATGTACAACAGAAAGAAACACTGCCCGGCCCTGTGCCATCCTCACAATTATTGGTATACTTGAACCCATTGTTGCAGCTACTGTATCAATCCATCTTTTTGAGGGTCTTCCTCTTTTTTGCTGGCCCTCCACTTTACCAAGCATGATGTCCTTCTCCAGGGACTGATCCCTCCTAATAACATGACCGAAGTATGTGAGACATAGTCTCACCATCCTTGTTTCTAAGAAGCATTCTGGCTGTACTTCTGAGACAGATTTGTTCATTCTTTTAGCTGTCCATGGTATATTCAATATTCTTCACCAACACCACAACTCGAAGGCATTGATTTTTCTTCAGTTTTCCTTATTCATAGTCCAGCTTTCATCATGGCTTGGATCAGGTGCACTTTAGTCCTTAAAGTGACATCTTTGCTTTTCAACACTTTAAAGAAGTCCTTTGCAGCAGATTTGTCCAATGCAATGCGTCTTTTGATTTCTTGACTGCTGCTTCCACAGATATTGATTGTAGATCCAAGTAAAACAAAAGCCTTGACAACTTCAATCTTTTCTTCGTTTATCTTGATGTTGATTAGTGGCCCAGTTGTGAGGTTTTTGGTTTTCTTTATGTTGATATGTAATCCATACCGAAGTCTGTGGTCATTGATCTTCATCAGTAAGTGCTTCACGTCCTCTTCACTTTCAGCAGGCAAGGTTGTGTCATCAGCATATCGAAGGTTCTTAATGAGTTTTCCACTAATCCTGATGCCCCATTCTTCTTCATATAGTCCATCTTCTTGGATTTTTTGTTCAGCATACAGATTGAATAAGTACGGTGAAAGAATACAACCCTGATGCACGCCTTTGTTGACTTTAAAACACACAGTATCTTCTTGTATTGTTTAAACAACTGCCTCTTGATCTATGTACAAGTTCCTCATGAACACAATTAAGTGTTCTGGAATTCCCATTCTTCGCAATATTATCCATAGTTTGTTATGATCCACATCATTGATTGCCTTTGCATAGTCAATAAAACGCAGGTAAACATCCTTCTGGTATTCTCTGCTTTCAGCCAGGATCCATCTGACATCAGCAACGATATCCCTGGTTCCATGTCTTCTTCTGAATCTGGCTTGAATTTCTGGCAATTCTCTGTCAATTTACTGCTGCAACAGCTTTTGAACGATCTTCAGTAAAATTTTACTTGCTTATGATATTAATGATATTGTCCAATAATTTCTGCATTTGGTTGCATCACCTTTCTTGTGAATAGGCATAAATAGGGATCTCTTCCAGTCGGTTACCTGGTAGCTGTCTTGCAGATTTCTTGGCATAGATGAGTGTGCACTTCCAGTGCTGCATCTGTTTGTTGAAACATCTCAGTTGGTATTCCGTCAGTTCCTGGAGCCTTGTTTTTTTGCCAATGCCTTCGGTGCAACTTGGACTTCTTCCTTCAGTTCCATGGATTGACACAATGACTGCAACAACTGTCATGAACATATCAACAATTGTGAGGATGGTGCAAGACCAGGCATTGTTTCCTTCTGTTGTACATGGGGTTTCTATGAGTTGGTATTGACTCGACAGCACCTAACAACAACAACAACAACATCCTGCTTCCTATTGAGACTATTCAAGAGTGAACAATTATACTTGATTAACCAAAAAAAAAAAAGAAACACTGCTGTCAAGCTCATTTCGACTCACATAGGACACAGTAAAACTGTCTCATAGAGTTGTAAGGCTGTAATCTTTATGGATGGAGACTGCTACATCTTTCTCCTGAAGAGTGGCTCGTGGGTTCAAATTGCTGACATTTTCTGTTAGCAGGCAAGCACTGAACCACTGCACCACCAGGGCTCTTCATTACACTTGATTACTGTGGAGCAAATTATTGACAGACTCAGCTGCTAACCAAAAGGTTGGTGATTTGAACCCATCCAGAGGTACCTTGGAAGAAAGGCCTGGCAATCTACTCTGAAAATTCAACCATTGAAAACACCGTGGACATAGTTTCACTCTGACAGGCATGGGATAACCAGGGGCTGAAGTCTACTCTATGGCATCTGGTTATTATTTTCACTAGCATAAGTGGTACTTGCTGAGATAGAGATGGTCTAAACTCACTGATTCCACAAAGTAAGCATTTTGGAACATAGCTTTTGTGCTTGCCTCACTTCAATCCAGGTAATTTTTTCAAGAATTCCATATTCATTCCATTTTTTTTTCTTCTGTCTTTTAATTTGCTTCACACAGAACTCAGAAACCATGATATACATTACCTTTTTACTCCTCGTCTTTCCAAAGGCTTGTTCAGACTTTTCTCTATATTTGTCACATATGTTCTAAAGGCATTCCTTTAACTCCCATATTAAGTAGACTACAAAAAACATTCTCAGTCAATACGTCTTCGATAACTGCTTAGTCGTGGTTGTTGTTGTTGTTAGGTGCCGTCAAGTCAGTTCCAACTCATGGCGACCCTATGGGCAACAGAACTAACACTGCCTGGTCCTGTGCCATCCTTGCAATCGTTGTTATGCTTGCGCTCATTGTTGCAGCCACTGTGTCAATCCACCTCATTGAGGGTCTTCCTTTTTTTCTGACCCTGTACTTTGCCAAGCATGATGTCCTTCTCAAGGGACCAATCCTTCTTGACAACATGCCCAAAGTATGTAAGATGTAGTCTCGCCATCCTTGCTTCTAAGGAGCATTCAGGTTGTAGTTCTTCCAAGACAAATTTATTCATTCTTTTGGCAGTCCATGGTGTATTCAATATTCTTCGACAACACCACAATTCAAAGGCGTCTTCTTTTGTCTTCCTTATTCATTGTCCAGCTTTCACATGCATATGATGCGATTTAAAATACCACACAAGTACTAATGCATCTCTGTGGTTTCTCACACTTGGACCTTTCACTCAAATATTGGGTGTACTCTTCCCATTTCCTATCTCTAATGTTTTTCTGAGAAGTCACTCCTTCCCATTCTTTTCTGGAGACCCCAACATATCTTTAGGTATTTCAGCATGTCTGATTCCTCTCAGCATCTGTCCCCTGTCTTGACCACTCACTTCACCTGTGACAATTCTCACCTTGTCCTAGCCTGACCAACTCCTACTGAACCTTTAATATCTACCTTAGATATCTGTTTCTCTGACACCACTTCCAAGGTAGATCTTTCACCCCCAGCTTTGTCTATTTTGAGTATTTACTATACCCAGCTGAACTGCCATGTTTGTTTATTTCCTCCACTAGCCTGTAAGCACTGGCTACTTTTTTTTGGCGATGGTAGCTCAGCACTCAATTTGATGTATGTTACAAAGTATGAAATAAAAATATTTATTGAATTAGTCCATGATATAATAATAAATAAATATAACCCAAGGACTGTGTATTCATATTATATTCTATATCCAAATTGAAAAGTAAAATTAAAGGAATAAAAATGGCTTGTTCTTGTTACTATTAGTTGCCACTGAGTTGATTTAGATTTGTGGTGACCACATGTGTACAGAGTAAAATTGTTTCATATGGTTTTCAAGGCTATGACCTTTGTAAAGCAGATTGCCAAGCCTGTTTTCTGAGGTGCCTCTGGGTGGATTCAAACTGCCAACGTTTCGGCCAGTAGATGAATGCTTAACCATTTACACTACCCAGGAACTCTGCACTTCGAGATTTTTATTAGTCTTTCTACCTTATTTTAAATAACTCCATTATGTTTACATTTTTCTTGGATCCTTATAAATTTATAGCTGTTCTCTTTGGGTCTTTTCAGGAATTAAGTCTGTGTCTTCAAAGATAGTGAAAAAATGTAAAAAATTTTGATACAAACATGGACACCACTAGTCGATATGTTCTTACATGATGTTTTTCCTCACAATTTCAAAGACATCTACAAGTGTTAACATATGGTTCTTTCCAATATGATAGCCTTTTTAGGTTCAAATTTACCAAATTTATTGACCAGGTTTATTTAGCATAGACTCCAAATTTAGCTTTTTATTTTTTAATTTTATGGATATTGCTATACAAAAAAACTCCAGATTAAAAATAATCTGTTTTCTTTTCTCTATATTGATGGAATATGTTCAGTATATGGCTGATTTGATGGATGTTGCATAATTTGCTCATTCAAATACTTTCCCAACAGAGCTGATGGTATAGTTCTCAGTACTCTAGAAGCACATTTTTAAGTAGCTTTGGACTTCAAGAAAAACGATGACTCATGTGAGTTATTCTGAGAGGGTACTGTTCATTAGCATCACTATGTAGACTTTTAGAGCCCAATGATAATAGGAAAATAATTGGATTTTATTTCTCCATTGACCTGGGATTATGTTCTATTTTACTTCACATGCTACAATTGCTATTGCAATTTTTCTTGACACGTGTGCTCCATAAGTCTCATATTGTACATTGTGCAAAACAAGGAACTCAGTGATTATTGTTATGACAATGACATGAGTCTGGTGAGAATGGAGTTCCCTAGAGGAAAAAGAGTTGTTTAATTGGATAGCATATATTATCAGAAAGTATTAGCGAAAAGTAATTTGCTACCTTATTCATTCAAAATTCCTCAAGGCAATAGGTAACTATAGCTATAACTATAGACTAAAATCTAGAGTCTTTGGAGAAGAATGAAGCCAGGGAATTGTTTCTCAGGGAAAAAAAAAAATACTGTATACTCTCTTTAATGGATTTATTGGTTTCATTTTAACTAACTCAACACTAAAATTTAATTTTCATTCTTTTTTCCTAGCTTTCTTTGAGAAATGGCCCAAAAGTCCCTGTGTTAATTGTGTCTACTTCTCTAACTTACAATAAATTGGTAAGTATCGGCTCAGAGAAGGTCTCTCTCTTCATTACCTTATATGAATAATTAAACCCTTCTTAGTTTTCCCAAATGAGTCTTTAAGTCTCTGACCTATTCACATATTTATTAGAAAAGATCTGGCATCCCTTGAAAATATATATATATATATATATCATTTATTTCTGCTTTCTATCAGGTATGTATCACTCCTGCCATTTCAGAAGTCAAGTTCAATGTGCATATTGTTGCTGATCCTGATCGTAAGTGATGTGCAATATCAGTTAATGAAACTGCACATCAAAATAACAAGAGACCAATCATCAGGAATTATTCTGTGCAGTATCTCCATGCAGCATTAACTCCATAGCACACCGGGAATGCAAAGTCACTTAAACTGTTGAAATAAGGCTTGGTAATTTGTCTTTCCCCTATTAGGTTTAATGCATTTTGGTAGATGACAATTAGAACTAGTTCGGTGTGATAGTTAGGGCTGGCTAATAAACCAGCATTCCAGTCATTAATGTCAAGCCACTGGTGACTGAGTATTCAGCAAACACAGAATTATTATTCTCAGCAATGAGAGGGTGGGTACAGCCTGGGGAGCAGCCTCTTCATATGATCACAGTGCCCAAAATGCCTTAATCTGTAAATCACTTTTTCTTTTTCTAGGCAAGAAAACCTCTGAAACCTACCTACCTATCTTTTCATTACTTTAGGTGTCTAATTTGGATTTCGTTAGGTTTGTTTTCCATAGGTTTTCTTTTTTTTTTTTTTTTTGAGGCTTATGGGCTTAAAAACCTTAAGAAAAAATAACACCTTATCCAGAAAGTTTTCTTTATTAGTTTAGATATAGCACGTATGATTTCATAGACTGGTATTTATAATTAAAATGCTTGGTTTAAAATGCCACTTTATATTTTGTGAATAAGGGAACTTTCAACAAGAAAGCAATTTGCAACCTGGTAGAAATATCACAAAAATAACCAAATAAACCATCCCCCACAATCTGCACCTGCTTTCACTCTTCTAAAGCAAAGCATCTCAACAGTCAAGACTGACCTCTTCGACCGGATAATTATGTGCTGTGGGGGACTGTCCTGTGCATTGTAAGATGTTTACCAGTATCACTTAGAGGACAGTAGCAAGTTACTCCACTTCCAGTAATGACAATCAAAATGGCTCCAGATGGTCCCCATTTTGATTGTTGTGGTGTATACTACAACCACATCTTTGTTGTGCCAAATATATTAAGCTATAACTATACCAAAACCAAATCCATAGCCACACGATATGACGGAGTAGAGTTGCCCCATAGGGTTTGCCAAGGGTGTAAATCTTTCTGGAACCAGACTGCCACAACTTTCTCCCACAGAGCGGCTGGTGGGTTCTGAACAATGACCTCTCAGTTAGAAGTTGAAAGTTTAATCACTGCAACACCCCAATAAATATGCTCTTCCTTTAGGACACTGATTTTCAAGTTCCAGTCCCTATCCCGTGGAACATATGGTGGCTACCTACATTTTCTGCCTCTAGGCTTTAGTAGGCAGATGGCGTTCCAATTTTGTGCATGCTGCCATCTGGCGGGGTCTGTGCAGCTATGTGACTCAAGAAACGGGCTCCATCCCACCAAGCCCAGCACCAGAGACCCCTTGGAACATATTGGGTATAATCGTATCAAAACCCATATTACCTCAAAAAAAATTTTTTTTTCATTTCATTCAAAATGCCCTCCATTACTGAAAACGTGGTTTCAACAAAAAAAATTAAAGCAGAAAATACTTCAGTTTTGAAAGGGTCAAGTATTCTCTAGAATTATTCCATTTTTTTGTCATTGTTTTTTCATTTTTTTGCCTTTTCCAGATTAGTTTATTCTGGAGTTTGTATAGGGAAGGTGGAAGAGGGAAAGCAACAGAAGTGTAGATGATGCAAACTCAAGAAATTGTCAGCAACAAACTCTACTACGCGCTTGATTCAAATGACCATGCTTCCATGGAGGCTAAAGACAATTCCTATGAATGGGTAGGGCATTGTTAAATGAGACAGTAGGTTTATAAACTGTAGAAAATCAATCCCATTAACCTTTCTTCATTAATCGTTAACCACAGCATAAGAAAAATGGGAACACTGAGCATAGGCCCAAAGAAATGGTTGTTAGTTGCGGTTGAGTAGCTTCCTACTCATGGCAACCGTGTGTATGCAGAGTATAACCGCTCCATAGGGTTTTCAAGGCTGTGGCCTTTCGGAAGAAGGTTGCCAGGCCTGTCTCCCAAGGTGCTTCTAGGTGGATTCAAACTGACAACCTTTCAACTAGGTGTTGAGCACTTAACTGTTTGTGCCACCCAGGGACTTCTCCCAGAGAAATAATTCTGGTTATTAAAAAATAAACAATGATTCTTGTCAATCCTGTTTTCTCTTTTTAAATTCATCATGTCATATTTTTGTTATCATCAGTTCCATATATTTTGCTGCCATTTATGTCTTAGGGAATTTATCTAATTGTTTCCTGTATTTATTAGTATTTAGTTAAGAAAATAGAGCTTCTATACCTTCTAGCATAAAATGCTGTAAGAGAGGGAAAGAGATGCATATAACTGATAGAACAAGGATCAGAAAGCCAACAACTCAGTTCTCAATTTGTAACACCAAGGAGGTGATTCTCAAGACTTCTCCTCAAAGATGTTGGAGATCTCTAAAATGTCTGGATAGTTCCTGCTGACACTCAGTCTGCAACACTAATGTGAACGGTTCTTAAGATGTTTGCCAGGTTATTGAATTGATTTTCACATATAGTATCTGCCTATGCCTCGCCCTGCAACAGGCCCCCTAGGATGATGGTCTCTGTTGCTCATTTATCTTCTGAACCTTGAGCAAGTGCTTTATCATTGATGCAATTTTGTCTCCCCAAAATGTGTCAGCATGACTGGGCCATGATTTCCAGTACTGTGTGGCTGTCTTCCATTTTGTGATCTCATATAATTATCCTCCATTTTATGTGTTGTAAATCCTAACTCTTATATGTTAATGAGGTAGGATTAGTGTGGGGTACATCTTGAGTCACGGGCTTACAAGAAGGAATGACTCAAGCCACTCTCTTATTTAATCCCACCGTTACTCGAGTCACACCCTTGCGTGAGTCATACCTTTTATCTTAGAAGAGATAAAAGCAGAGAGAAGAGAGTGGAGAGGAGGGGGACTTCACTGCCACCAAGAAAGAAGAGCTAGGAGTGGAGTGCATCCTTTGGACCCGAGGCCCCTGTGCTAAGAATCTCCTAGATCCAGGGGAAGATTGATGCCAAGACACATGGAGATCTCCAAGGAACATTGGGCCCATAGAATTTGAAAGGAGACAAGGACCTTCCCCTAGAACTGACAAAGAGAGAAAGCCCTCCCCTAAAGCTGGCACCTTGAATTAAGACTTAAAGCATTCTAAACTGTGAGAGAATAAATCCCTATTCATTAAAGCCACCCACTTGTGGTATTTCTGTTATAGCAGCACTAGATAATCAAGACATGCCTCTTTTTGGAATACTGTAATCTGTAAGCACATAAGAAAGGAAATCTGGGAAATGGAGTTTCCAGATTTTCCTGTGAGATTCAGAAGAGTATTTAGAAGAGGATCATGATGCTGAGTTTACAACATATTATACAGCAAAGACGCAGTCTCACCATCCCTGCTTCTAAGGAGCATTCTGGTGAGACTGCGTCTTACATACTTTGGATATGTTGTCAGAAGAGATCAGTCCCCGGAGAAGGACAACATGCTTGACAAAGCACAGGGTCAATGGAAAAGAAGAAGACCCTCAACAAGGTGGATTGACACAGTGGCTACAACAAGGAGCTCAACCATAGCAACGATTGTAAGGATGGTGCAGGATTGGTCAGTGTTTTGTTCTGTTGTGCATAGGGTCGCTATGAGTCGGAACCAACTCGATGGCACCTAACAGCAACAACAAATACAGCAAAGTTATCCCTAACCTCAAAACAGAATTTACCAACTTGAAACTTTCTAATTAGAGTAAAAATAAACTTGCTTTTATGGCTATCGTGACAGTTTCTCTTAGACACCCAGAGACATACTTACATCTCCTCAATAAAAGAAATTGCAGAGTTCTCCAAATCTCTGTATTCTTGTCTGGAAAATGTCTGTTCCTTTTCTAGCTGAGTTATAGATTCCATTTAACATACTGTGACTTGGATACTACATTGTAGGTTTTCTTAGGTTCAATTCACTCTGAAATCATATCCTGAGACAAGGATTTTGTTGCAGGTTTTTTTTTTTTGGAGGGGGGGAGAGTAATTCAAAAAACCATTTTTAAGTAGACTGAGGCAGAGTAATAATAAGAGCCAGTAAACAATGTGTTATTAAGCTGTGGACAGGTGGGGTTCAGTCCCAATGGGGACCTTCAGAGGAATGAGGTAGAATCCATCTCATAATTGTCTCTGGAGGAAAAAAAAAAAAAAAACTGGGGCATTTTTTCAATGCCACCTGTCATCTATTAGTTGAGAGTTGCCTCCAGATAATATTAACTATCCAAGATGTTCTAAATATGGATTGAACAAACTCTAACAGCTTTGACAAATAAAAAGCAAAAAAGGCCCAAAGAAAAAATTAGGAAGAAAGAGAGGAGCTTGAAGAGAGATACTGTCACTCATATAGTGATGCTGCCTAATCCCGCTGAAGCTGAAATCAGGGGGGGCAGAGGATTTGTGGCACAGAGTATTAAAAACCTCTGCTGCAACCTTCTCCTTGCACTGCTTGCCCCCTCTCAGGCCTTACATTAATTCTATCCTGTCTCTGCTTGTCAAGGTGACTATTAGTCACAATCCCTAAAGCAGCTTTATATGCTAGGGAAATAGATTCCTGCTGCAACAAATCCTGAATACTTACTGATATCTATCTTCTCCCTGCTTTAGAGCTCATTCTTGGTTTTAGTAATCCTCAGCTAGCAATTCAGCTGCTCCAGGTTGGTTACCTGATGAGGTGACTCAGGTCTTCATTCCTAAAGAGTATGAGCCCTTGGTTTATTGATATCACTACGCTGCAGAGTTCTCTTAAAGCATCCAGGCACTGAGAGGTGCCCAGTGAGTTCCATGAGTATCACATATATTCCTGGATTTGTCCATGATATTCCAGCTGGGTATGATAATCTGGGTTAATTATTTCTGCATAATAACTTCTCCTTCTTTGCTTACTGATTCACTTATATAAGGGTCCCAAACTGGCCAGAGGACAGTTGAAGATTGGTTCCAAGACCCATATATTCTAGTGTAGGAGATGAAGCATCATATAACAGCCGTTAGTTAAAAACATCTACAAGGACCTGGAGGACAATGCCCCAATCCACAAGATGTCGTCTCAATGCTGGCATTTCAGCTGAACTTTGAAGAACCCACTTTAACAAAAAGGCCAACTGTTTCCTATGATACAGCATTTGATAATTTTAGAGTATCCCGTGATCCTTTTGGCTTCTCCTTCTTTGCAAATTGTAACCTTTGGTTTGAGGTACTGTTAGATTAGATTGCATATTGGTAATTATTATACTCTATAAGCCTATTGTGGATTGAATTGCATCCCCCAAAAATGGGTCTCAACTTGGCTAGGCCATGATTTCCAATGCTGTGTGATTGTCCACCATTTTGTCATCTGATCTAATTTCTCTATGTGTTATAAATTCTGCTTCTATGATATTAATGAGGCAGGGTTAGAGGCAATTATGCTCATGAGGCAGGACTCAATCTACAAGATTAGGTTGAATCTTGAGTAAATCTCTTTAGAGATGTAAAAGAGAGAAGCAAGCAAAGAGACAGGGGGGCTTCTTACCAACAAGAAAGCAGCACCAGAAGCAAAACACATCCTTTGGACCTGAAGTCACTGTGCAGAGAAGTTCCTAGACTAGGGGAAGATTGATGACAAGGACCTTCCCCCAGAGCCGACAGGGACAGAAATCCTTCCCCCTGAGGTGGTGCTCTGAATTTGGATTTCTTGCCTCCTAAGCTGTGAGAGAATAAATTTCTCTTTGTTAAAACCCTCCACTTGTGATATTTCTGTTATAGCAGCACTGGATGACTAAGCCAAAGCCCTTAGATAGTGTGTTTGCAAAGAAACTCCAAGGAAGAAAGGCAAACCCACCTATGTTGAAGGTGTCACTTCCAGTTAAAACAAATAAGACAGAAAATATGTGAATAATCTGACCACCACCAAGTGACTTGCTGATCACAGTGGTAAATGCTGCTATTTATCAGTGTAACACTCTGCTGCTGATACAGTGAACATTTAGTAGTGGCTTCCCACAGAAATAGTGCTTAAGAGACAGCAAACTGTTAGATCCTTGCCTAGCCTCCAGGTTGGCCACAATGACTATTCCATTCATGTGACCATTTCACAAGCTTTGGCGTGGTCTAGTCGGGCTGGGATCAGTAAGATAAGTCATTTTATCCATCTGGTTGATGAAAGTCTCCTCTGCAGGGAATATTCTCTAGTGGATATTGCTATAAGATACAAAGATCTGCACACTCTTTTCTGACACCCATAGGTCCAACAGTCTGCATCTTCCACAGACTCTAGGTCTCTGGTATGCTAAACTTACTCTTTCCAGTTATCTTCTCAACAAGCTAAGCCATTCACCACTGCTAGGATTTCTTACATCAGACCACACATTCCTCCAAACGATGTTGACCAAGAATGCTACTTCCATTTTTTCCAACTAGGAAGCTTTCTCTCCATCACTGTCCTTTAGGGCCACCTCTGAATGGCTTGGAGTACGATACTCTGAATTGTTTGCTCACACCAACATTGCTAGCCCACCCATCCTAGAACACACCTAAGTATTTCCTCATAAATCAACTGATTGCAGGAAATCTTGCATGAAGCCATAGGTATAAATTGAAGGAAAATTATCAGTGTAACAAGGATTGCTAATACAGAATTCTGGGCCATTTGTTAATGTAACATACTTTTGCTCTCAGAACTTCTTAGGCCCTGTCTCAAATAAAGCATTTCCATTTTAACATTCATTATTGCTATACCAACCTATTCTACAATCTAGCGGAACTGACAGAATTCAGTTCATGATATGCAATTCAGTGGCAGTGGCAATACGTGGATAGGTATTCAGTCTACACTAGGTCCCGGTACTACTCCTGAACCTCCTTCTTAAATGGTAAGTAGTTCTCAATACCATTTTTAATGGACAAAAAATGCATAAGAGAATATTGGCTATTTTATTATATTGAACTTAAATTACATTAGGTGTTTACTCAATCTTAGCTTCAACAAGTATTGCTAGGAAATATTTCCATTATAATTGCTTTCAGAAATTTTTTACATTATGTGATTCTCTACCTCATTTGGTAACAACCAAAATATTCATCAAAAACCATTAACATAATCACTATTCATTCTCAATACCTCCACTGAACACTATTTTTAAGGGGATTTTTCTCTTTAGTTGTTGAGGGTGTAAATGAATAAGCCCAATCAAAAAATTCAGTGTATAAATTCTAGTATGTACTCCAACGTATCTCTAGTGCTCTGAATTCATTGAATAATTCTGTATAATCTTCTACAATGCTATCAATGTATTTTCGAGGAAAAATAATGAAAATTATATTCTAAAAATGGTTTCTTGGACTAAGTAAATGCTGATACATTTGAAAGTATTCAAAATTAACCTAAAATCTCAGAATTTTATACTATTTTGTTGATATTTTTGAAGACCTATTTAAGAATTGCATCGAGAGGCGGGGCCAAGATGGCGGACTAGGTGGATGCTACCGCGGATCCCTCTTGCAACAAAGACTCAGAAAAACAAGTGAATCGATCACATACGTAACAATCTATGAACTCTGAACAACAAACACAGACTTAGAGACGGATAACGAACAAATACGGGCAGACAGCGATCGTTTTCAGAACCAGGAGCCAGTGTACCAGGCAGGTGACCTTCGGAGCCCGATCTGGGGCAGAGCCCAGGGGGGCAGACGGCACAGACAAGGGGCCCAGCCCTACCCCCTGAACTCATCCCGGGAGGGAGCCTGGCCGGTTGGCGCAGGCGGCGTAGCGACGCAGCCGGTGGGAGAACCACCCAAAAGGCAGTGACAGATCTTGGAGCGGGGAGAGCAGCGTCCCAGCTGGGGAGACGTCCCGCCAGGAGTTTGGCTGGAAGCGGGCGTGGCGCAAGCATGGGGAACAGCTATATATCCCTAAAGTGACCCTGGGGGGAGGCCCAGATGTTCATGCGGGTGACGCCCACCCAGTTTATGCGAGCGGTGCGGCGCACCGGAGGGAGAAGTCCCCGGGAGGAAGTGACTAGTCTCGGAGCGGGGAGAGCAGCGTCCCAACCAGGGAGCCGTCCCGCTGGGATTTTGGCGGGCATGGGTGGGGCGTGAGCTCGGGGACCAGTTATATTTCCCTGAATTGACCCCGGGGGGGGGCCCAGCCGTTCGTGCGGGCGACGCCCACCCAGTTCTCGTGAGCAGAGCCGCGCGCCGGAGGGAGAAGTCCCCGAGAGGAAGTGACTGGTCTTGGAGCAGGGAGAGCAGCGTCCCAGCCAGGGAGCCATCCCGCCGGGATTTTGGCAGGCGCGGGCAGAGTGTGAATGCGGGGATCAGCTCTATATTCTGAGGTGCTACACTCCTAGCTCTCTGACCTCTCCCCTACCCTCCCCAGGCGGCTCCATTAACATCCGAATACCCTGAGCCAGAGGGAGAATTCAGATAAGGATCTGACTGCATTTTTTTTTAGCTGATTACCTGGAAAAACTAGTTTCCCAGTGATGGCTCGGGGACAGCAGTCCATATCAAACCACATAAAGAAACAGACCATGACAACCTCTCCAACCCCCCAAACAAAAGAATCAAAATCTTTCCCAAATGAAGATACAATACTGTAATTATCAGATACAGAAGATAAAAAACTAATTTACAGAATGCTTAAACACATCACAAATGAAATTAGGCTAACTGCAGAAAAAGCCAAGGAGCACACTGATAAAACTGTTGAAGAACTCAAAAAAATTATTCAAGAACACTGGAAAAATTAATAAGTTGCAAGAATCCATAGAGAGACAGCATGTAGAAATCCAAAAGTTTAACAATAAAATTACAGAATTAGACAACGCAATAGGAAGTCAGAGGACCAGACTCTAGCAATTAGAACGTAGACTGGAACTTCTGGAGGACCAGGGAATCAACACCAACATAGCTGAAAAAAAATCAGATAAAAAAATTAAAAAAATGAAGAATCATATGGGACTCCATCAAGAAGGATAACTTGTGAGTGACTGGAGTCCCAGAACAGGGAGGGGGGTCAGAAAACACAGAGAAAATAGTTGAAGAAATCCTGACACAAAACTTCCCTGACATCATGAAAGACGAAAGGATATCTATCCAACATGCTCATCGAACCCCATTTAAGATTGATCCAAAAAGAAAAACACCAAGACATATTATCATCAAACTTGCCAAAACCAAAGACAAACAGAAAATTTTAAAAGCAGCCAGGGAGAAAAGAAAGGTCTCCTTCAAGGGAGAGTCAATAAGAATAAGTTCAGACTACTCAGCAGAAACCACGCAGGCAAGAAGGGAATGGGATGACGTATACAGAGCACTGAAGGAGAAAAACTGCCAACCAAGGATCATATATCCAGCAAAGCTCTCTCTGAAATATGAAGGAGAAATTAAGATATTTACAGATAAACACAAGTTTAGAGAATTTGCAAAAACTAAACCAAGACTGCAAGAAATGCTAAAGGAGATTGTTTGGCCTGATGACCAATAATATCAGGTACCAGCACACTACAAGGTCACAAAACAGAACGTCCTGATATCAACAAACTCAAATAGAGAAAGCACAAAAACAAACAAATTAAGATTAATTCTAAAAAATAAATAAATAAACAAAATAATACACATAACAGGGAATCATGGAAATCAATAGATAAACGATCACAATAATCAAAAAGAGGGACTAAATATAGGAGGCATTGAACTGCCAGATGGAGAGTGATACAAGGCTATATAGAACGATACAAGTTAGGTTTTTACTTAGAAAAATAGGGGTAAATAATAAGGTAACCACAAAAAGGAATATCAATTCCATAACTCAAGAAAAAAAGCCAAGAAAAATGTAACGACTCAACAAACATAAAGTTAAACATTATGAAAGTGAGGATTTCACAATCTACTAAGAAAAACGTCTCAGCACAAAAAAGTACCTGGAAAAATGAAATGGCCAACAACTCACATGAAAAGGCATCAAAATGACAGCACTAAAAACTTATTTAGCTATAATTACGCTGAATGTAAATGAACTAAATGCACCAATAAAGAGACAGAGAGTCTCGGACTGGATAAAGAAACACGATCCATCTATATGCTGCCTACAAGAGACACACCTTAGACTTAGAGACACAAACAAACTAAAACTCAAAGGATGGAAAAAAATACATCAAGCAAATAGTAAGCAAAAAAGAAGAGGAGTAGCAATATTAATTTCTGACAAAATAGACTTTAGACTTAAATCCACCACAAAGGATAAAGAAGGACACTATATAATGATAAAAGGGACAATTGATCAGGAAGACATAACCGTATTAAATATTTATGCACCCAATGACAGGGCTGCAAGATACATAAATCAAATTTTAACAGAATTGAAAAGTGAGATAGACACCTCCACATTTATAGTAGGAGACTTCAACACACCACTTTCGGAGAAGGACAGAATATCCAGTAAGAAGCTCAATAGAGACACGGAAGACCTACTTACGACAATCAAACAACTTGACCTCATTGACTTATACAGAACTCTCCACCCAACTGCTGCAAAGTATACTGTTTTTTCTAGTGCACATGGAACATTCTCTAGAATAGACCACGTATTAGGTCATAAAACAAATCTTTGCAGAATCCAAAACATCGAAATATTACAAAGCATCTTCTCAGACCACAAGGCAATGAAGCTAGAAATCAATAACAGAAAAACTAGGGAAAAGAAATCAAATACTTGGAAAATGAACAATACCATCCTGAAAAAAGACTGGGTTATAGAAGACATCAAGGAGGGAATAAGGAAATTCTTAGAAAGCAACGAGAATGAAAATACTTCCTATCAAAACCTCTGGGACACAGCAAAAGCAGTGCTCAGAAGCCAACTTATATCGATCAATGCACACATACAAAAAGAAGAAAGAGCCAAAATCAGAGAACTGTCCCTACAACTTGAACAAATAGAAAGTGAGCAACAAAAGAACCCATCAGGCACCAGAAGAAAACAAATAATAAAAATTAGAGCTGAACTAAATGAATTAGAGAACAGAAAAACAATTGAAAGAATTAACAAAGCCAAAAGCTGGTTCTTTGAAAAAATTAACAAAATTGATAAACCATTGGCTAGACTGACTAAAGAAAAACAGGAAAGGAAACAAATAACCCGAATAAGAAACGAGAAGGACCACATCACAACAGAGCCAGATGAAATTAAAAGAATCATTTCAGATTAGTACGAAAAATTGTACTCTAACGAATTTGAAAACCTAGAAGAAATGGACGAATTCTTGGAAAAATACTACCTACCTAAACTAACACATTCAGAAGTAGAACAACTAAATAGACCCATAACAAAAAAAGAGATTGAAACGGTAATCAAAAAACTTCCAACAAAAAAAAGTCCTGGCCCAGACGGCTTCACTGCAGAGTTCTACCAAACCTTCAGAGAAGACTTAACACCACTACTACTGAAGGTATTTCAAAGCATAGAAAATGACGGAATACTACCCAACTCATTCTATGAAGCTACCATCTCCCTGATACCAGAACCAGGTAAAGACATTACAAAAAAAGAAAATTATAGACCTATATCCCTCATGAACACAGATGCAAAAATCCTCAAGAAAATTCTAGCCAATAGAATCCAACAACACATCAAAAAAATAATTCACCCTGATCAAGTGGGATTTATACCAGGTATGCAAGGCTGGTTTAATATCAGAAAAACCATTAATTTAATCCATCGCATAAATAAAACAAAAGATAAAAACCACATGATCTTATCAATTGATGCAGAAAAGGCATTTGACAAAGTTCAACACTCATTTATGATAAAAACTCTTACCAAAATAGGAATTGAAGGAAAATTCCTCAACATAATAAAGGGCATCTATGCAAAGCCAACGGCCAATATCACTCTAAATGGAGAGAACCTAAAAGCATTTCCCTTGAGAACGGGAACCAGACAAGGATGCCCTTTATCACCACTCTTATTCAACATCGTACTAGATGTTCTAGCCAGGGCAATTAGGCTAGACAAAGAAATAAAGGGTATCCAGATTGGCAAGGAGGAAGTAAAGCTATCACTATCTGCAGATGACATGATCGTATACATGGAAAACCCTAAGGAATCCTTCAGAAAACTACTGAAACTAATAGAAGAGTTTGGCAGAGTCTCAGGTTATAAAATAAACATACAAAAATCACTTGGATTCCTCTACATCAACAAAAAGAACACCGAAGAGGAAATAACCAAATCAATACCATTCGCAGTAGCCCCCAAGAAGATAAAATACTTAGGAATAAATCTTACCAAGGATGTAAAAGACTTATACAAAGAAAACTATAAAACTCTGCTACAAGAAATTCAAAAGGACATACATAAGTGGAAAAACATACCCTGCTCATGGATAGGAAGACTTAACATAGTAAAAATGTCTATTCTACCAAAAGCCATCTATACATATAACGCACTTCCAATCCAAATACCAATGTCATATTTTAAGGTGATAGAGAAACAAATCACTAATTTCATATGGAAGGGAAAGAACCCCCGGATAAGCTAAGCATTACTGAAAAAGAAGAAGAAAGTGGGGGGGCTCACTCTACCTGATTTCAGAACCTATTATACAGCTACAGTAGTCAAAACAGCCTGGTACTGGTACAACAACAGGCACATAGACCAATGGAACAGAATTGAGAACCCAGATATAAATCCATCCATGTATGAGCAGCTGATATTTGACAAAGGACCAGTGTCAGTCAATTGGGGAAAAGATAGTCTTTTTAACAAATGGTGCTGGTATAACTGGATATCCATTTGCAAAAGAATGAAACAGGACCCATACCTCACACCATGCACAAAAACTAACTCCAAGTGGATCAAAGACCTAAACATAAAGACTAAAACGATAAAGACCATGGAAGAAAAAATAGGGACAACCCTAGGAGCCCTAATACAGGGCATAAACAGAATACAAAACATTACCAAAAATGATGAAGAGAAACCCGATAACTGGAAGCTCCTAAAAATCAAACACCTATGCTTACCTAAACACTTCACCAAAAGAGTAAAAAGACCACCTACAGACTGGGAAAGAATATTCAGCTATGACATCTCCGACCAGTGCCTGATCTCTAAAATCTACATGATTCTGTCAAAACTCAACCACAAAAAGACAAACAACCCAATCAAGAAGTGGGCAAAGGATATGAACACACATTTCACTAAAGAAGATATTCAGGCAGCCAACAGATACATGAGAAAATGCTCTCGATCATTAGCCATTAGAGAAATGCAAATTAAAACTACGATGAGATTCCATCTCACACCAACTAGACTGGGATTAATCCAAAAAACACAAAATAATAAATGTTGGAGAGGCTGCGGAGAGATTGGAACTCTCATACACTGCTGGTGGGATTGTAAAATGGTACAACCACTTTGGAAATCCATCTGGCATTATCTCAAACAGTTAGAAATAGAACTACCATACAACCCAGAAATCCCACTCCTCGGAATATACCCTAGAGATACAAGAGCCTTCACACAAACAGATATATGCACACCCATGTTTATTGCAGCTCTGTTTACAATAGCAAAAAGCTGGAAGCAACCAAGAGGTCCATCAACGGATGAATGGGTAAATAAATTGTGGTATATTCACACAATGGAATACTACGCATCGATAAAGAACAGTGACGAATCTCTGAAACATTTCATAACATGGAGGAACCTGGAAGGCATTATGCTGAGCGAAATGAGTCAAAGGCAAAAGGACAAATATTGTATAAGACCACTATTATAAGATCTTGAGAAATAGAAAAAACTGAGAAGAACACATACTTTTGTGGTTACAAAGGGGGGAGGGAGGGAGGGAGGGAGGGAAGGAGAGGGTTTTTTATTGATCAATCACTAGATAAGAACTGCTTTGGGTGAAGGGAAAGACAACACTCAATACAAGGAAGGTCAGCCTAATTGGACTGGACTAAAAGCAAAGAGGTTTCCGGGATAAAATGAAAGCTTCAAAGGTCAGCGGAGCAGGGGCTGGGGTCTGGGGAACATGGTTTGAGGGGACTTCTAAGTCAATGGGCAAAATAATTCTATTATGAAAACATTCTGCATCCCACTTTGAAATGTGGCATCTGGGGTCCTAAATGCCAACAAGAGGCCATCTAAGATACATCAATTGGTCTCAACCCACCTGGAGGAAAGGCAAAGGAAGAACACCAAGGCCACACGACAACTAAGAACCCAAGAGACAGAAAGGGCCACATGAACCAGAGACCTGCATTATCCTGAGACCAGAAGAACTAGTTGGTGCCCAGCCACAATCAATGTCTGCCCTGTCAGGGAGCACAATAGACAACTCCTGAGGGAGCAGGAGACCAATGGGATAAAAAAAAATGGGATACAGACCCCAAATTCTCATAAAAAGACCATACTTAATGGTGTGACTGAGACTAGAGGAATCCCGGCGGCAATGCTCCCCAGACCCTCTGATGGCACAGGACAGGAACCATCCCCGAAGACAACTCATCAGGCATGAAAAGGATTGGTCAGTGGGGGGGAGAGAGAGGCTGATGAAGAGTGAGCTAATTAAATCAGGTGGACACTGGAGAGTGTGTTGGCAACTCTTGACTGGAGGGTGGATGGGAAGATAGAGAGAGAGGGAAGACGGCAAAATTGGCACGAAACGAGAGACTGAAAGGGCTGACTCAATAGGGGGAGAGCAAGTGGGAGAAGGGAGTAAGATCTATGTAAACTTACATGTGACAGACTGAGTGGAATGGTAAATGTTCACTTGAAGCTTAATAAAAATTAATTAAAAAAAAAAAGAATTGCATCAACTTATTTAAAATAAAATATATTTCCAGTAAAATAACCTTTTCTATGACTGCTGGGCAGGTTTCTTTTATTTTTTGTTATTAGTATTGTTATATATATAGACACATTATATACGTATGTAAGCCAAGTATATCGAAAGGTCATAAGGTAAAATGCATTTCAGTATTCAGCTAGAAAACTTCCTAATCTAACATTTTACTTTCCTTTTATATCATACACATTAATGATATATTATGTATGAAAATGTTCATAGACTCTTTTTTTTCTTAAACCCTGGAACACTTTAGCACTGTGTAATAAGATACTGTGAGTTGATTGACAAAATTTTATGTTAAAGAGCTAAAACCGTTGGGTGCTGTTTTATGTCATTAATTATAAACTTCGATAAACCACATTTTAATATTTATGGGTATTGGCTATAGTATAATTAAAATTTATAGGTATTCTAAACAATTCAGGGAAAACTATCCCTTGACGTAATAACAGTTATTAAATATTTACTGTGTGTCTAACACTATTTATTCTAAGCATTTTACGTGAATCCTCTCACAAAATGATCACCATCGGCAAGTGCTGCTATTACTCCCATTTTACAGAGTCATACCGTGAGTGCTGGAGCTGGATCCCTTATCCAATCAAGTGTGACTTCAGATCCAGCGACCTTCACCACTGTGCCCACTCAAAGCTGCTAAACATTGATGTGTCCCGGGTCCTTTTCATTAAATAAATCCTGATACCCTTTAACCAGTGAGGCTGAGCATATAGTCTTGGCTAGGCCTTGTTGTAGTGCAAAGCAGCTTGCTCTGAATTGTCACAGACTGTACTCAGTCTTTGTTCACTAACCATAAGAAAGACTGTTACATGCAAGAAGGCTCTGTTTATGGCTTTACTCCATGAGATGTGGTGATGCTAAAACCGAAAACCAAACATGTTGAGTGAATTCCAACTCATAGTGACCCTATAAAACTAAGTAGAACTGCCCCACGGAGTTTCCAAGGAGCAGCTGGTGTACTCAAACTGCCAACCTTTTGGTTAGCAGCCAATCTCTTATCCACTGTGCCACCAAGGCTCCAGGGTGATGGTAAGGAGATTCTAAATTATTTGCAAGACAGAGTAACCCCTTCACTGGAGACAGATCTGGAATTGATCCCCGTTTGTGCAGTAACATGACAATACCTGTTAAACTTTTAAAGGTTCTCCCTGAAGCACTAGTTGCGGTCATTATCACTCATTAAACTCTAGTGAATGTCATGTGGGCCATGGAAGCTTTGCCTACAATGCAAATGTTACAAGTCAGTCAAATTCAAATCTACTGTTTATGATTTGCAAATGCTGCTTGGTTCTTGTAAAATAGAGCAATAAACATAGTTTGCAACCAAAAGACCTGTAGGTGAAAGACATCAGCCTTTAGGATCTATATTAGTCAGTATTTCCTACCTATTTGCACACGAACTGAAGTATAAACACACACACGCAGACCGAGTTTTCCAGTGTGCAGAATAATGTTTTGTGGAGCCCCATCTGCAGAAATAACATAAGATTGTTTGTGATGGAGCTAGTTTATTTGTTTGTTTGTTTGTTTGTCTGTCTGTCCTTCTATCTATTTTCTTTTATAAATTAGCTAAAAATGGAGAGTTTTCAGCCCAAGTTCTACAGAATTAGAGAGGTACATAAATGGCTGCCTTCAGGTCTACTTCAACTTTGGTGACTTTGCCTGCAACAGAACAAAACATTGCCCAGTCCTGCCTTAGCTTCACAATTGCCAGCCTGTTCCAGTGTACCTTTGTGACAATTGCGTCACTCCATCTCACCGAAGGTCTCCCTTGCTCTCCCTGGCCCCCTACTTTACACAACATGATGTCCTCCTTCTCCAGTGATAGATACTTCCTGATCACGTGTCCAAAGTGAGCAAATTGGACAAAGTTCTGTTGTGATCCATAGGATTTTTATTGGCTTGCTTTCAGCAGTAGATTGTCACACCTTTCTTCCTAATTTGTCTTAGTCTGGAAGCTCCAGTGAAACCCATCCACCATGGGTGAACCTGCTGGTATTTTAAATACCAGAGCCATAGTTTTACCATCATACCACCACTTAAGGTGCCACAGTGTGACAAACTGAACAGATGGGTGGTGGTCTATAGAATTAGCTTCCTGATATTCCAAATGAAAAGTTCCTTCAAAATTATTCAAAGAGATTGGATAGTTATTGATTCACAGAAAAAATTAGACATGATTGCTATGTAATGATACAAGTTCCATATGTTTCATACACACATACAGGTGTTACTGAGCACAGAGGAGTTGGAAATGGGAAACCAATTTTTTTTGTAATATTTAAATTATGCATTTTATTCATAAAGGTAAAGAAATTTTCCTCCTTTTATCCTTTTTGTTTTGTTATTTTTTAGATCATTTTTCAAAATAACCGTGAGCATCGTGTGGCTAGTTGGAATAAAATGCCTATAACGTCTAAAACAAATTCCATTTTAAAAACAAAAATATATATGAAAGAAATTGGCTGAGTTTATCTGCGAACAAGGTCACTAAAGCACTAAATAAATGAACTCTCACCACAAAAGTATTAATGCAAGGGGAAGGAAGGAGGGGAGAGAAAATGTGTCCACGAAATATTTTGTAGAATTTCCTTTCTAATTAAAAAAAAAAAAAAAATAAACACGACACCTTTGAGATTATTAATAATTAGCTTTATGTCCAAAGGATTTAACAGAAGATTTCCAATAGTGGCAGGAGAAAAACAGAAATGGTGAGTACCAATCATAGTTCACTCATGGCATTCCATAAAATATAGAGATATATAACCTGAAGATAAAAAGCATAAATATAACCACATTCATCTTTGCAAGTTTGCTCAAGAACATAAAAGCATATGTTTATATGACTCACTATTTCAATATTTACATAACTTCTAATACCACAGAATTGTGCATTTTGACAAGGATGGTATTTTCTGTGTGCAAACAAATGCTAGTATTTTAAATTATCCGTCCTATTAAAAATTAATGTAAACAGAAGCAATATTTTCCACGCTGTTTCACTTTCTGAAAAAGATATGGTATCCGCATTATATTTGTTCAGGATAGCAAAAATAACATTTCATGAATGTTGTACATCTTCCATTTCTTTCTTCTTTACCCCTGCGCTTGAAAAAAACAAGCTTTGGAATAATAGTGTCCCTGAGACAGACATTTGAATTACTAAACAAATGCATATTCAGTAAAACTTGTCTATATACACATTTTATTGCTATAAATTGCGATTTGGAATAGGACTTTTCTGGTTTTTGTTGTTGTTTTCCATACAAGAATTTTGGGTAAATTCTTAAAGCGGAGAGGGGAAAAAAGAAAAAAAAAACACGTAAGTCCTATAGTAAAAAGTCTTATTGTTCTTATTAAGAAGTAGGAATATTTGAAGAATTCTCTCACTTCCTGATTCCCAGACCCATTTTGAAGATATTTGTATAAACATGGGAAGAACACTTATCTCTCTCTACCTGGAAACTGCTGAGTTAAACATACTGTTGTTGTCTATACTGTTATAAGAACTTAGGCCCTTCGCAGAACCCTGAAGGACCCTAGAAACCCCTCACAAGTTCTAAGGAATTTTGGGAAGATAGAGACTTATGCCTGTTTTTCACCATCTTCTGCAAAGAATGTAAAAAAAAAAAAGGGGGGGGGGAGCCAGGTTTTGACTGTGTTCCCTCATGAAATTCAGAGAGACCATGGCCAACTAAGTGAACAAGGACTTTTTCCTCCCCTCTTCTGTTCCTCTCCCTTCTTTGAAGTCTGGAGTATCCAGGTGAGGAGGTAGAGCAAGGTGAACGGTGACCACATCTTCTTTTGTTTCAGAAGTAGATCACCAGGCTTTTCTTCCTACTCTGTCTTATTCTGGAAGCTCCCCGGAAACCTGTTCAGCATCAAAATAACACAGAAGTCTCTACGAGCAGAAGAGTGGTGGCTGCACGTGAGGTGCATTGGCCCAGAATTGAACCCAGGTCCCCTGCATGGAATGTGAGAATTCTACCAATGAACCACCACTATAGACAAGGGGTTGTTGTTGTTGTTGTTGTTGTTAGTTGCCATTGAGTTGGCTTAGACTCA
Organism: Elephas maximus indicus; assembly: GCF_024166365.1. Taxonomy (NCBI): domain Eukaryota; kingdom Metazoa; phylum Chordata; class Mammalia; order Proboscidea; family Elephantidae; genus Elephas; species Elephas maximus. Next base: position 37,537,151 of record NC_064836.1, on the reverse strand, counting down.
AGGTGAATTACGTATAACAGAACAAAATGTTGCCCAGTCCTGCACCGTCTTCATGAACTTTGGCATGTTTGAGTCCATTGACTCATCTGGACAACACTGTCTCCTGTTATACCTAATGTCGCCATGAGTCAGAGCCAAAGTGATGGCAACTAACAACAACAACCGAGGAATAGTAATATTAGAACCTATAGGCGTGGCTGATTTAAAAAAAAAAAAAGTCTTCTTCCTGCCGATAAACAGATGGTGCATTGGCTGAGACCGTGGGGAGCATTTTAAAACAGTAAGAAAAAGGAATAAGGGCAATGGTTCAGAAATTGCCAATAGTATTTATCTGTGACAAAGACCTGAAAGTCATGCTCATTCTAACAATTCCCTCCCTTAGAACAGGTGGTCAGTCCTAAATAATGTTTAGGATGATATATGTGCACAGGTAATTAAGAGATGGTTATTTCTCCATGTTGGATATAGGCAGATAAAACACTCATGCCTATTTTAAGTAATAATTAGCCTAACAACTTAGCTGAAACACCTTGGTAAATATAATTCTGTTCTTTTTTGTAATTAAATATGCAAAATTTGTCTCCTTTGTACACTATTTTTTTTTTCTATTTGTCATTTTGTGACATTTTCAAAATAGTTTACCCAATAGAGAAAACCTGGCTCTGCCCTTTCTCAGGGAGTCCCTGGCTGGTGCAATTGGTTAAGCCCTAGGCAAATAACTGAAAGGTTGGTGGTTCCAAGCCACCTAGAGGTGCCACACCACCCGGAAGCATCTTGGAAGAAAGGCGTGGTGACCTGCCTACTGAAGGTCACAGCCTTGAAAACCTGTGAAGTACAGTTCTACTCTAAAACACGTGGGGATGCCATGAGTCAGAGAATTGACTCAAAGGTAACTGGCTTGTTTTTTTTTTTTTTGGGTGTGAGCCTTGTCTTAGTTATCTAGTGTTGCTATAACAGAAATACCACAAGTGGATAGTTTTAACAAACAGAAATTATTGTCTCACAAGTCTAGGAGGCTAGAAGTCCAAAATCAGGGCAACAGCCAGGGGAATGTTTTCTCTCTCTGTCAGCTCTAGGGGAAGGTCCTTGTCATCAATCTTTCCCCCGTCTGAGAGCTTCTCTGCGCAAGGACCTCGGGTTCAAAGGATGCGCTCCACTCTCAGAGCTTCTTTCTTGGTGGCGCATGAGGCCCCTCTCCTCTTTGCTTGAATCTCTCTTTTATATCTCAAAAGAGATTGACTCAAGATATGCCCTAATCCTATAGATTGAGTCCTGCCTCATTAGCCTAACTGCCTCTAATCCTGACTCATTACATCATAGGTTAGGATTTACAACACATAGGAAAATCGCGTTAGATCACAAAATGGTGGACAGCCACACAATACTGGGAATCATGGCCTAGCCAAATTGACACACATTTTGGGGGAACACAATTCAATTCATAATAGGACCCTTATTAAATAATAGCAAAAAGAAATATTTTTAAGGCTCAACAAATCACTTGAACTTAATGCAATTTGTTCTAAAAAAAAGTCAATATATCACAAGTTGCAGAAGGTTAATCTAACTGATTTCTGGGGGTTTATTGTTACAGAGACAGCTAAAACTCCCCCTTTCCTCCCCACATTATAATTTCACTTAGGATACATGATCACCTTCAAATCTACATTTCTTATGTGATCTGAGCTTTCCCTAGTACTGATTCAAGCTGCTCTCTTTGTTGCACAGTGTTGGAGTTTATGACGGTCATCTTCGGTGTACCCAATGTTAACATATATTTCCTCCGATTGTTTGAGAGACCTTCTCTACTAACCAACACATGAGTGTTCATGAGGTTCATAGTCATTCATGAGCAGCATTTGGACTTAGAGTAACCACCGAGTTTATGTTGATCTAAGTTTGCCTTTACACAACACAGATTTAGTGTTAAATATATCCTCTGACAGCAAACTATAACTAATTGTTACATTAGAATTACATATAACCGTATATTTAAATATAGATTTAAACATAATTACATTCAATGCAATACGTTTAAAATTTTGGTACATGGCTGGAGGCTAGAAAATAGTGTAAAATGTAAGTTATTATTTTTGTTAAAGCTTCACATTTTAGAAAGCAATAAAGTGTTTGATCTTAATACCACTTACTGCAATATTCCATTTAATCTTCCCTGTGGAATTGTGCAATTCAAGCCATAATTTACTGATTTACTTCATGAGACTAGTGTAACAATAAGCTGTAACCAAGAATAGAAGAAAATATTATAGAAAATATTCAATTCTTGACTATATATATATATATATTTTTTTTTTTCACACTCCAAAAGTTGAAAATGCAGACCCATTTGGAGACAAACAGCTGATGATAGGATTCAAAAAATCTAGAGATTTTTATAATGAACTTTTATTCCAATGTGTAAATAACTGTCTCTTGTGAATAGTAACAATAACATAAAATTGCAGTATGATGTTATGTTATAAATCCCCCAGGTAACAAGCTAATTTGTTGTGTCCTCCAAGCTAGGTGTATATTTTTAAAGCTCTATTCCACATTGGGAGCCCTGGCGGTGCAGTGTTTAAGAGCTCAGCTGCTAACCAAAAGGTCTGCAGTTCAAATTCACCAGTCGCTCTTTGGAAACTCTATAGGGCAGCACTACTCTGTTCTAAAGGGTCATGATGAATCAGAATCAGCTTGATGCACAAGGGTTTTTGTTTGTTTGTTTGTTTGCTTTTGGTGTATCATATCGTGATATACTTTGCTTTACGTATAAGTTCTTTCTAAACATGAGTCACGCCAACAGAAAGAATGAGCTTGGAAACCAATTTTTTCCTGGAGGCTCCAGACAAGAACCCACCCAGACAGACATCATGACTTTAGCTTGGTGATACTTTAACCGCTGAAGCCAGTAATGGCATTCTAGGGCTGCTTGCCTTCAGAACACTATCTTAGTGAACAGTGTTGTTTTAAGCTGCCAAAAGTGTGGTAATTTATACGCAGCAACAGAAAATCAACATGAGGAGCTTACCCTTTCTTTCAATGGACTAATAGAGTAGAACCAAATTATTTAATTCCCATTAGACATTGAGCAGAATGGTAGCTAGTTTGCAGTTTTGTCAATTATTCCCAGCAGACAGTTCTCCAAGTATTCCAAACAAGAGTTTTGGGTGTTTGCCGTGACATTTCCCCCTTGCAGTTCCTAAATTTCTAATCCTATCTTCTCAGTAGCATACCCTTTGTCAACCAGTTCATTCCTACTCATAAGAACCCTATAGGACAGAGTAGAACTTCCCCCATAATGTCTCTGAAGCTGTAAATCTTTAAGGAAGCAGATTGTCACATCTTTCTCCCATGGAGCAGCTGGTGGGTTCCAACTGTTGACCTTTTGGTTAGCAGTCTAGCGCTTAAGTACTGTACAAAGAGGACTCCTTCCTCAGTAACAAAGAATTCCCCAGAATTCCACACAGCTTGGCTTGTTAGTCTCCTGCCCTGGGCAGACTCAAAATTCATCAAACGTCTTGAGGAGAACTGACAGAGACTTGGTTTCAGTTCCTTACTATTCCCTTTACTTTTTCAGTTACTTCCCTGGGTTCCAGACTTAGCCAATACCTTAAAGAAAAAGTAGGTGAATATCAGCTTACCTCTCCATGTGTTCCACCTGTCATGTGAATTTGTTCCCTCAAGTCTTGGATGCCTCAGCAATTCTCTATTGCCTTGACATTGAAAGATTTTTTTAATCTTTTTTTATACTTGTTTTCAACAGATACGTTTATTGTACTATCACAAACTACTACATCATAACTTAATATATAATATGTTATGTAAAATATATTCATTTAATAAGAAATATCACAGCATCACTTCATAAGATAATGGAGATATTACATACTGGTAAGTAAGTATGCATATTTTGAAAGCCATGGATTATTTATGAAAGGGGAAATATAGCTAATGTTTAATTCTTAAAAATTTTATGCTTCTAAATAAGGGGTGTTATTAAACATTTAGAAATTTAGAGGGTATTGGTTTACATTTAAACTCAGACTATTCAGGCTAGTTTCATAGACTTACAAAACACTAGTGCTAGGCAGGACCTGTCAAGATCTCACATCCAATTTTTGATCACATGGCCACAGATCTTTGAAAAGCTTCTTTGAAAAGCTGCCCCACTAAAAATTGCCCTTAGAGCTCTTTCTTTCATCTTCTCTTTCTTTCTCTCTCTTTCTGTTCTTTCCTTCTTTTTTGCTTTTTAACACGACATTCTCCTTTTTTAAGAACATCCTCATGTATCTAATGATATTCAAAATCCATTGTGATTAAAAATTCATGGACAAATATGTGGATGTCATCTCTGACTGAAGAAAGAAACAACAACAGCAGCTGCCATTACTAATCTTGCTTTGCCATTTCGGTGCGAGCAACCTCACTGCTTCTGTAAAGCCACTGGTACACTGCCTTTAAATTGGTTCATTGCTCTTTTCCTGTTTTGGACATGCATTAAATATCTGTCTCATCTTGTAGAGCACCCAAACATTCTATTGCCATGTTATGATCTAACTGCTAAATAAAAGCTGCACAATATTCCAGGAAACTATTGGAACATTTAATTCAAAACGAGTCACAAATGGCTTTTTCGACTTGTCTGTGTGCAGGGAAGTGGCACACTGGAACTAGAAAATGTCAGTGCATGTATGTTTTGAGGTCAGCCTATGTATGCTTTCAGTTTTTTTTTTTTAACCTGTTAGGGCCAAGACCTTAGACAGTTGCCACATTGAAAGAGAGGAAGAAATAGAGGGGACCAGGGATAGTGGGGTTAAGTAAGCTTCTGGAATGAAAGAGAAGAGATTTGCTTATAAATCTCACAGTTAACAACAACAAAATATCACCCAAAACAACTTACAATATGCTCTTGTGCCACTTATAAGGAACAATATGAACGTAGGAAGTTACTTGGCTATTTACTTAACTAACCTGTTGCCTTCAGATCGATTCGTACTTATAGTGACCCTACAGGACAGATTAGAACTGCCCCAGAGGATTTCCAAGGATTGCCTGGTGGATTCAAACAGCCAACTTTGGTTAGCAGCTATAGCTCTTAAGCATGATGCCACCAGGATTTCCATTTACTTAAAGGAGAGTTAAATGCTAATGTATTCATGACTGAGTAGTTTTATTTAAATTTTATTTCAATCTACGGAAGAAATATGGCAACAAGTGCATTAATAATAATGATAAAGTTATAAATGTTAGCTATATTTTCATTAATTATATGTCACTTTGCTTAGAATTTACTTGTTTCAACCCAGTAATCTCCCTATCATAACCAAGAGCTTAAATTCCATTTCATAAGTGATGTAACTGAATATTAAACAATTTAAGGAATTTGTCTAAGGTCATTCAGCTTGTATGTGGCATTAAGTTCTGTATAATTGTAACCCTAAAACATAACTGCTAGGATATACAAGATCTTTACCCCAATTACCAATATTGAAACATATAGTAAGGGAAGGAACCCTGGTGCCACAACAGTTAAGTGCTCAGCTGCTGACTGAAAGATTGGTGGTTCAAACCCACCCAGAGTCTCAGCGGGAGAAAGACCTGGAGATCTGCTCCCAAAGGTCCCCATAGGGTCTTTGAATAGAAAGTTTACTTCAGGGTACCCCAAAACAATAAAACAATAGTAAGGATAAAGCCGACATTTGTCTTTTGAAATGTAAATACCCAAGGAGAGTCAACATTGAATTACATATGACTTTAGAACCTCATAAGAATTTTAGAGCCTTCTCGTATGGAAATTTGGCAGGTGGATATACCTTTTGACTCATCAATATTTACAGCAGGAATTAAGGAGAAATGCATGGTCTAGTTACCTTTGGACTACTTAATGATGCCAGTCAGATCCCTACATTGACATTGTTCAGGGTCCTTGTATATCAGACACCTGTTACCGTTGATTCCAATTCACAGTGAACCTACAAGACAAAATAGAACTACCCCACAGGACTTCCAAGGAGTGGATGGTGGATTTGAACTGCCGACCTTTCGGTTAGCAACCAAACTCTTAACCACTAGCAACCAAGGCCCTGGTGGTTCAAATCCACCAGCCACTCCTTGAAAACCAGGTCCTCAACTGGCTCATTGAAGAATGCATGGATTTGGTCACACATCTGAGAGTGACATATGGAACTGGGGAGGGAACAGGAAAAAAAAATCTAATGTGTCAGCTTTATTGTTATTGTTGTTGTTGTTAGTTACTATGGAGTCAACTCTGACTCATGGCGACTTACGCATAACAGAACAAAACATTGCCAGTCACATGTCATCTCCATGCTCTTTGATATGTTTGAGCCCATTATTCAGGATATTGAGTCAATTCATCTCATTGAGGGTTTCCTCTTTTTTCACTGACCCTCTGCTTTACCAAACATGATATTCTTTTCTAGTGATTGATCTTTCCTGATGACATTTTCAAAGTAAGCAAGACAAGTCTCACCATCCTCACTTCCAAGTAGCACTCTGGTTGTATTTTTACAACTGGTTGTATTATGTCAGCTTTTCAGATATTACGAGAAAATATTTGTTCTACTCTAATAGCCAGTTAATAGATTTTCTAATCTTCGTATTCAATCATTGTTTCATGGTAGAAAATTCTCTTGGAAAATATCTTTTAACCGAAACACTGGTTTATATCTCAGATTTAGCAAGACACCAACCTATCAGAAGATAAGAGGGATATCTAGGAAAAGATGGAGCTTGTCTAAAAATGTCAGGCCCGTTTGTTAACTTATTTGCTCCTAAACTCCTTCTCTTCACTTTAGAATTTAAGAATCTAAATAAAAATACATTGTTTAATACTGAATCTCTTTTCAGAAACATTGTTAAATTTCCAATGGCAAGTATTAAATCCCTAGAACTCTATTATTATTATTATTTAGAAAACAGAAGTGAAATTTTATAAATCATATCACTAATAATAAACAGTATTATTAGTGTGTATTGTAATATTTTTAATTTTTTCATTTTTCTTTAAAAAAATAGACCTGATCTTTGACCTTGGGTAAGATGATTTTTCTCCTAGTTCTTCTCTTATAGCCCATGTCATATTTGCTACACAAGGAAATTCTTGAAATGGCAGGTGTCTTTCTAGTCAGGATGCTTATACACGTACAATTGCCTATTAATTCTTTCCACAAGTGCATTTGATGTAAAACGAATAAGCTACCAACTTTCCCAGGCCCTCTCACTGCTCTCATGGGTTAAGTGACATTGTGTTAACTGTGTGAGTTGGGTGGGGGGGGGGTTAATAGTAAATTAAAGATACTAAAGGTAGTAGCTGAGTAGAATCAGGTGGAGATCAAATTAGTGGGAGTAAAAGTTGGTGGGGCAAACTTGTGTTAATTATTACTATTTAGATGAAAACCATAAGATATTTGAAGGCAGGAACATGGAATGACCACTGAGAAGATGGCTAAACAAGAGATAGATTCTGTTGTAGCTAGAAATGTGAGGCTTTGGGTGAGTGTGGGTTTAAAGGAAATTCTTGGCACCCAGAAAGATTAGTTGACTGATGAAAGACATGTAAATTAGTGGGACATTTGGTATGGGAATGCATGCCCTAAGATTAACCCTTCTTGACATTTCCAATGGCTATGGTTTATTTGAAGCCTGGCTATACAAATTGCTGTTCAAATATCTGATTTTGGAAAAGTTATTTTAAATTTCCTTGTCTCGGTGTCTTTATTTCTAAAATTGGGATAATAATTGTTAATCCTAATAGAATATTTCTAAGAATGACTCTAGTGAAGACTTCGTGTATGTGAGTTATTAGAACTGTGTCTGGTTGACACATAGCTCTCAAGAAATCATTAGTCATTACTATTTATTGCAGGGCTTAAGAACCCATGATGAATACTGACAGCTTTTTTTAATTAAGTACAAAGCTAATAGATATCTGGAGTTATCTGGTAGCTATTTGCCCGTAATAGTACAATTGCCTTTGTTTATATACATACTTAATAACTTTATTCACTTGAGCACATTTTAGACAAGTGGTAGAAATGGAAATACAGCAACCTATGTTCTGCATTCAATGTTGATGGCAAATAGAAGTGAAGTAAAAATCAAAAATGTTGTGCCTATGCCATCCATATTTAGATTCAAGATTTTATTAGCAGATATCATACCTAGCATAGATGATGCCACAAGGAACAGCTGCTAGCTTTTGTCAAGTTATCAGTTATTGATGTGTAAACTAAAATGTTCAGGAGAAGGAGGATGAGATGCATATGGGTTAACCTAGGGCAAAGGAACGGTAAGGCTTGCTGTGAGTTCTTACTACATAAATCAAGATAATTCCCCAAATGATACATATGGCATTACACATGAGTAAGGAAATCTGCGATGCTAAAAGATGGTGAGGACAGCTTTGTCTTCATGATACAGCTGTTCCCGTTAAACATTTCTTCTGTTGGGACAGACGCGGTTTTTAGGGAAAGGAATTGCAGATATTTATCAGGGTACTCGATGGAAAAACAGAACCTCTTTTAGAATAAAAAGAAAATCATTAGCAAGTATCTCAATAAATTAAGAAAAATCTACCTACTATTCCAGGCACTTAGGGGACTGCATTTGAAATCTAAAATTGCCATTGGCATGTAATTGATAATTTTACACTTTCTATCCTATATGGTTCTTTATATTGCTGTGACAGGCAAGAAATTATTTTAATTTTCAATGTTTTAATGTACAAACTGTACTTTTAGAGTTTTAGTTGGGGAGAAAATCACCAATCGTCTCCATGATGGTTTGAGATTGGGAGAAGATACCTGCTGGATATTTGTCCAGCATTCAGGAACACTAGGGGTTTACATTTCCCATTTGATATCTCCTTCAGAGAAGGATATTTAGATATGCTATTATCTAAACCGCGTCTGTCCCAACAGAAGAAATGTTTAACTGGAACAGCTGTATCATGAAGACAAAGCTGTCCTCACCATCTTTTAGCATCGCAGTTTTCCTTACTCATGTATAATGCCATATGTATCATTTGGGGAATACAAAGATCAGCCTTTCTATTAACTCAGTGAACATTAAATTTGAGTCTAAAACTTCATTAATTAGGTGTGCCATTTGGGAAGAAGAAAAGGAATGACCGTGTTTGAGAAGATGAGCCAAAGTGTTCTGCACTTTAGTTTTCTGAATATCACTAAATGGAAATTTCACAGTTTCTACCCACTGGCATCACTAGCAGGGTGGTCCACCAACATGGCTGTCTATAAAATTTTAGTGCAGAGTTTCAGCAGAAATTTATTATTTTTTATACAAAATTCCTGTAATTGGTTATAACAAAAATATTTTTCGTAAGCCCAGGTTACACGTATCAATATACCTACAAGGCTAAAACTCTATGCTGATTCACTTTTTGAACCTTCTAATGTGCACTGGTCGGAGATGTCGTTATTACCAAATTACAATGACATTTCAAATCACGTGGTTTTGTCTGTATACGGTATAAGCATGTGCTATTTATTGTTTTCATTGCTGCTGGTGTTTTTATAGTCACTCATTTTGTCAAATTTTCTAATGTTTTAGCTGCACTATTGTGGCAAGATATATTTGTGAACCTGTAACAATAACTTTTTTGAGAATGAAATAGTTATTAAAGGAAACCAAGTCCACTGTCATCGAGTTGATTCTGACTCATAGCAACCCCATAGGATTTCCAAGGCGGTATATCTGTAAGGAAGCAGAATGACACATCTTTCTCCCATGGAGCAGCCGATGGTTTTGAACTGCCGACCTTTCAGTTAATAGCCGATTGCTTTAATCACTTCACCACCAGCCAAAAACCAAACCCATTCCTGTCAAGTTAATTCTAACTCATAGCGACCCTTTTGGACAGAGTAGAACTGCCCACAGTGTTTCCAAGGAGCAGCTGGTGGATTTGAACAGCCAACCTTTTGGTTATCAGGCTGAGCTCTTAACCACTGCACCAGCAGGGCTGCTTAATTAAAGGAAAACAAAGAGAAAAATCGAAAAAGGCCTCCCCTTAGTTTCTAATAATGTTGTAACTAATTAATGTTGCAATTCAATGTAGAAAGATTTTACAAAACAATTTTGTTGTTAACATTCATGTAATCTAACAATATTACCTTAAAGCAATTTACAACTATATCACATAAAACTGAAAATAAATATTATTAAGGATTCTGTATGATCTGGTACAGGAGGAGGTTCATGGAGGGGTAACCTCATGAGTTACTGAACTGGGTGACACCAACTCTAGCGACACCACAGTTTCTACCCTTAACGATATCCAAGAGAATCAGAATTACCTTTTTCAAGTGCATTTATTTATCTTGAGCAACCTGTGCTAATTGATTTGTTCCAGGTTCCAACTCCTTCGAGAGATGGTCCAAATGCTAAGTAGTGTAGATAAACCAATAAAGGACAAATTCCATTTTCTCAAGAAATTTCCCATCCAATTCAAGAAATAAAAATAAAAGCAACTAAATTAAAATGATTCTTGAAGAAGACAACATATACTTGTACAAAATAGTGTTGTATAACACACAGGAAGAAGAAATAAAAGGTGATGGAGGGCGGTTTGTTGGAGGAGGTGGTGTCTGAAAAGAGAGAAAGAACACTTCAGACAGCGACAACACTGATAGCTTCTGGGATGTGAAGCACCAAAGCCTTTAGAGTTATTCCTCAAATAATTCTATTCCTTGATTTTGTTATTGAAATAATTGAAGCCAAAGGGTTACATTAATTGTTTCATTATCCACTGTTTTATTAATTGCTTCATTAATCATTTAGTTTATGATAAGTATTATAACACTTCTTATATATTTAGGCTAATATATACTTATAAAAATCAGTTTTATTAATAAATCTTATAGAAATGTGGAGTATAAATACTGGTTTATGTATTAGAATTTTAAATATCTAGGGCTGATATAACCTTTTAGAATTTATTTGCTTATTTCATTTGTATTGGCATGTTTTTTTAGTCTTGCTGTAATAGATACAATAAAATTTAACTTACATATTTTTGAGGTTAAATAACAAAATATACATATAATTTGCAAAGTGTGTCACTAGAATTATCATTAATTTTTGCCTCTAAAAATAGAAGAATTGTAAGTAACAGAAAATGTTATTATAAATGTCTTTGCCCAAAGTGTGGATCAAGAGAGTAGGTTTAAGAGAGTAGGTGTATATAGATATCAAGGCAGAATGAAAGGACAATTTTGATAGCAATCAGTTTTGTGGTGAAAATAACATACTTCAAAACTACAACCCTAATCTTTTCCCCTAAGGTGGAACACTGCCTTTAAAAATCTAATTCTAAAGCAGTGTTTATTCAAAGTTGGGTTTTGAGTGAAAAAAGCTATTAGAATTTTTAATAGAGAAATAGTTAATGCTAATTAATTAAATCATTTTTTCTTCCTTTTCCTTCCTTTCTCCCCTCTTAGCTTCTTTTCTTCATTGCAATATTCTCTCCTTCCTTCCTTCCTCCCTCCCTTTCTTTCATTCTTCCTAGTCTTCTTTTCAAAATATTCTATGACTGATGTACAACTGTAGTGAGTCATTTTATTCTTAAGGACGGGCACTGTGTAAATTATAATCATGCAAGTTGTAATCATGCCCCTTTATGCCTATGGTTCAGTGGTCGAGTTTTATTTTATTTTATTTTTCCTGTATATGCTATTTATGAGAGGTTTTGTGTTACAAGCAGGATTGTCCACAAATGACCTCCAGTGTCACTGTGAATTGCTTGGTAAGAACCCAGCAGGGACCATGATTTCCTCCAGTCTAGTGGCCTGATGGTCCTATCCTGTACAGGTGAAGAAGCTATATCACAAACAGCTTTCAACTACATCCCACAATCTCCAAAGTTTCCGGGAGCTAGTTAGCTGAATTTTCCAGGCAACTCATACAGACAGCTAATATAGCAAACATATATTTCCTGGCTCCTTCCACTGAAAATCTTCCTCTTATGCTTGCCCTGTAACAAGGGGGAGAAACAGGGACGTGGACTATCAGGGAACTCACAAGTGCCTTCTTCTTGGTTTCTAAATGTCTCCTATAAAGCTATTCCATTTCTGTGCCATATAATCTGGGAAACATCCAGGTATTAAGAGAAGACCATGAAATAACTCCTCTTTCATGACAGGGATCGAAGTATGCACCCTTTAGAAATGTAAGAATGTTATTACCAAATAGTATTTATCAGAAGCATACTTCTATACATAATCAGTATGCCTAAATAAGCAATGGAAACAATTTGATTAGACATTATCACATAAATTTGGAGTATATAGGAATATTATTTGGGAACACTGAGTAGGTGTAAAAACAAAACTAACAAGCCAAGACATCTTGTATCAGATCCCACTTAGGTATCATATTCTTGGATTTTTCTTGGCCCTACTTGCCCCCTTGAGCCATGACAACTTGCTCAATATAGAGATGTGACCAAAACTACCACTTTCTCATCTCCTGACACTACATACCAGACCATCTTAGCCTCTACAGGGTGAAGGCCAGGCTTTGGTAAAGCCTGTGAAAACACCATGAACACCCATCTAAGTAAGATCTGCTGCCAGACCCTGAGACTAAGGTGTCTTTCACCACTTACAAGACCAGGTGAAGTATTCCTTTTTCTGCTTCCCTGTTTTCTTTTTTTTTTTTTCCTTGCAAGCTTACTTCTCTTGGATCATAATAATAAGAGCTCTGTCTCAAACTAAACCAGGACTAATACATTAAATATAAAGGATAAAAACACTAGCCTTAGGTTGTTGTTGTTAGATGCCTTCAAGTTGGTTCCGACTCATAGTGACCCAATATACAATGGAACAAAACACTACCTGGTCCTGTGCCATCCTCACAATCCTCACAATTGTTATGCTTGAGCCCATTGTTATAGCCACTGTATCAATCCATCTTGTTGAGGGTCTTCCTCTTTTTCACTGACCCTCTACTTTATCAATTATGATGTTTTCTCCAGAGACTGATCCTTCCTGATAACACGTCCAAAGTATGTGAGAGGAAGTCTTGCCATCCTTGCTTCTAAGGAGCATTCTGGCTGTACTTCTATCAAGACAGATTTGTTCATTATTCTGGCAGTCTACGGTATATTCTGTGTTTTTTGCCAACACCGTAATTCAATGGCATCAATTCTTCTTCAGTCTTTATTCTTTGTCCAGCTCTCACATGTATATGAGGTGATTGAAGACATCATTGGTTGGATCAGGTGCACCTTTGTCTTTAAGGTGACATCTTTGTTTTTCAACACTTTAAAGAGATCTTTTGCAGCAGATTTGCCCAATGCAATGCATCCTTTGATTTCTTGACTGCTGCTCCCATGGCTGTTGATTGTGTATCCAAGTAAAAGGAAATCTTTGACAACTTCAATCTTTTCTCTGTTTATCATGATGTTGCTTATTGGTTCAATTGTGAGGATTTTTGTTTTCTTTATATTGAGGTGTAATCCATACTGAAGGTTGTAAGTAGAATATGCTAAAGGAATGCTTCTGCTGAGAAGCAGGGCTCCATGATATTTTGGGATCAAATGCAGCCTTGTCCACACCAATGTTCCCATCTCAGATGTCAGAATCTCATTCTCTCCCTATTGGGAATTCAGAGGGACAGAGGAGTAACTTGAAAAGTTCATGTCAGGAAATAAAGTAAAAATTATCTTGTACCAATCAGCAAAAAGTGAGAGAGGAGAGGTGAATATGTGTTTTTAATATAGTAGGGGTGGTTTGAAATTAAGGAGCTCTTCAGAGAGTTAATTAAAGATGAAGGAAGTACTGCTAACCAGTTATAACAGTCCAGTTGAAAAGGCCATGTACACAAAGGAAACACTGGTGGTGTACTGGTTAAGTGCTACTGCTGTTAACCAAAAGGTCAGCAGTTCAAATCCACCAGGTGCTCCTTGGAAACCTTATGGGGCAGTTCTATTCTGTCCTTTAGGGTTGCTGGGAGTCAGAATTGACTCGACAGCAAAGGATTCTTTTTTTTTTCTTTTATGTACACAAAAGGCAATTTCAATGTTTCCTTTGATATTCTTTGTAAATGATTAAAATTATTCTGTATAAAAATGTTGAGGGTTGGGGAATAACAATGTGATTTAGTCTGAAACTTATTTTTAGGCAACTTGTCATGTAATTTTTATTACAAGAGGAATTCTAGATGACAAAGAAGAGATTGCTCCACAATTCCTACTGAGAGGAATACACTTGGCAAAGTGGGTCCTGAAGGTGATGCATAATATAGCCCCGCCCACCGATCCAGGTTTAGCTTGCATTGTGCGCCTTCAGGTGCCCTGTGTTCCAGTCAGCTTGAACTGCCAGTCATTCCCCCAAATACAGCCCATGATAGCATACAGTTGCTCCTACCACCCGTTTTAATTAAACGGCTCTTCCTTTCCTTTCTAGCACTTTAGGCATTCATGATTCATCTTAGAAAACACTCTTTTTTAGTGATCTGATTTTCCAATCACATATTATCTCTGCCTCTTTTGAATGTTCATAATGCTTTCCAACTCATTTATAGCAATTGTCATTCTGAACTCCACCGCCTGTCTGTCAGTTTGTTGCATTGTGAGGGCTTGCATGTTGCTATGATAATGGAAGTTATGCCACCGGTATATCAAATATCAGCAGGATCACACATGGTGAAAAGATTTCAGTGGAGCTTCAAGACTAAGACAGACTTAGAAGAAAGGTCTAGTGATTGTTTTAGGCTGGGCTTTCTAGAGAGGCAAAACCAGTGAAGCATATATATAGATATTTACTTCAAGGAAATGGCTCCCACAATTATGGGTGCTGGCAAGTCCCAAATCTGTGAGGTGGGTGGCAGGCTGCTGGCTCATGAGGTTTCAGGAGCTGGCAATTCCAAAATCTGCAGGTCAAGTGGCAGGCTGAAGGCTTCTTTTGTCCCAAGAACCAGAAGTCAGATGGACTGAGTGCACAATTGAGAGAGGGAGAGCTTTGTCAGAATACCCATTTATACATTTGGTGCAGGCCACGGACTCAAGGAAAACTCCCTTTCCAACTGATTGGCAGTTCCCATCAGAGCACAAAATAGAATATGATATATATTGTCTGCCAAATCACTGAGGGACATGGCCTATCCAAGCTGACATATAACATTAAACATCACAGTGATCTATTTTCTTAGTTAATGAAAACCTTATGGGTCTAAGAGATTACTATCTGATATAGTACTGTAAGAGTTTCCTAGGCTGGAAGACACTCGAAATACACAGTGGCTCCAACTGTGGACTCAAATACACCAACAATCACAAAGATGGTGCAGGATCAGGCAGCATTTTGTCAGGTTGTATGTAAGGTCACTGTGAGTCACAGCTGACTCAATGACAACTAACAGCAATGACATTCTAAATCCTGGTGTATAGTGATATGTGACTGTACCTTCTTCCCTTACCCCCAAAGCCTTTGCAGTTACTAAATGGTAGTTACTGTATCTTACTCACCTGAGTCCCTCAGAAGTTGCTAAACAAATGTATTTTTTTAAATGCAATATAGCCCAATATTCTTTTTAAAGGCACTAACATTCATTCCCTTCCGCATTTCCCTGAGTAGCTCACCTTAATTATTTTCTCATCAATCTCCCTAATGGATATTTGGAAGACAAGCAAAAATACAGCTTTTGTGGCTTCTAATGCCTTCCCCCTAGTGTACAACGATAACATTATTCCATGTTCCTAAATGTTCTTAGTTTCTCAAAAGCTTTTAACTTAGATATCTCAGTAACATTGTAAACTAACCTAATTTTATAAGTAAATCATCTTAAGAGCATACATAAAATGTATGTTTAAGTCAACACCAATGAAATATTCAATATTTCTTCCAGTTAGCAGACATTTAAGAGAACAAAAACAAAGGATTTATAGATGAAAGTCTGTTTAGGGAGCTTTGGAAATACTTTCATCCTGTTGCAAATTCTTAGATTTAAAAGAAATGTTAATTAATACAAAATCAGATTAGTTTCTGAATGCAAATGACCAGATAGCACAAAACTATTAAATAAATAGTAAAAAAAAAATTAAACAAAATCATGTTTTAGTACATAGGTGGTATCAGAAGAAAATTACTTACCAACAGGACATATTGAGAGCAAGTAAACCGTTTAACTTTCACATGAAATTTTATTTAGAAATAAGAAGAACACGACCAGGATGTAATGTGTTTATTAACCTCTAAGAATGTTAACCAAAATTTCACTAACATTTTAAAGAGTGGCAAGTGTTATATATTCTGTATATATGTCTACATAGATACACATACAGGCATACACACATATTCACATACGTGCATACGCATGCATTTATATACGCACATAAAATACTTTCAATCACATTTGTCAACAGCAATAGTCTCTACCAATTTCCAATTCCACTCAAACCCATAATTGTTAATAACCATTTTCTAACGCAGAAAGCAATGGAAGATAGCTTGACATACTTTCGGAAAAACTGTGTTTAGTAATAACCATAGATTCTGGTTCTAGAAAGCCTGAAAAAGTTGACAAAAGGGCATGCCATGTGGTCGTAATACAGATGACCTCAATTTTGCTTCAGGTCCCCTTATTATATATCCTCCTAGAGATTCTTGGAGACTTCCAGTGAATACTTTCAGAAGTTCTTACCACACTGTTTTGTTATACGTTTTTCAATCATTCCTCTTTAGATACGCACATTAGGCTTTACAGAATTCCTGAACTAGACTTCATAGGAAGCAGGCATTTGATTTATGATTCATTGGGCCTTCAGGAAAAAAAGTTGCAACAACAACAAAAAAAAAACAACGAAACAAATAGTAAATCTAGGCATTGATATTCACTTATATCTCATACACATTGAGGCTATGTTGCAGAAGATAAATGGCAAAACAGAAAACAAATCAATATGCATGTAGCCAAGCCATGAAAATAGAGTGCATAGAATCAGAAGTTTTGAGTCTCTGAGTTTTGATTTTTTTCTTCTAACTTTTGCCCCTTAAAGCTCAGTTCCTCATTGATGAAATGGATTTTAATACTCAGTGCTGTTTTGGCATTCTTAGAAGAGCAACTATAAAATGCTCTGTGAAACTTTAAAAATGCTCTGAATAATATTGCCGTAAGAGCAAAGATGATTTCCTTATAGAATATGCGTCACAGGATCCAAATGAATTGCTAAACTGACTGAGAAAGTCTAACAATGTGTTTCGTAGGGAATATTTGGGAGTGTAGCTAATTCAGTATCTACCTGATGAAAGTGCTCAAAGTCCAGTTCAGTCCTTTCTTTCTACATTGCTCATCTTGGAGTGCTCCTCTATTCATCCCTGCTGTGAAAGCAGCCTGCCTTTCATCTAGCTAAAAAATATTGGGTTTACAGTCTTCATTGCTCATTGTCCTCATAAAATAATGAACCTGTAACAAGAGACTTCACTTTTGTAGATTAGCAAGATGCAGTGCATTTTCAAATTTGTGTGTGTGTGTGTGTATTTGCAGAATGCTCTTGACTTTGAAGCCATACCTGAAGTTCTGTTTCAATTATGACTATAATTCTTAAAACAAAATATTTTGTTGCTTATATTTACACTAATTTTGATTAACTGCGACATTAACTGTGTAAGTTGCTAGGACTATAAAATTGAATGTCTGGTCACTGGCCCTTTCTTTGAAGAGGGAAAAAAATACTAAATATGTTTATATGAATGTGTGTGTGTGTAAAAATCCAAATTAAAATTAGAATGGGGTAAAGTTAAAATAAATTACACTAATATGTGAAAATTGAGTTGGAGGCTTGTTTGGTTGAATGGAAGAATGTTTTAGTGGAAGGGAAAATAGTATGTGCAAAAGACTTGAGACGATACTCTTGATTCTTCCAGAAACAAAGACCAATATGGTTGAAGTGCAAAGAGGGAAACAGAAGAGAAAAAATAAGGCTGGAGAGGGAGGTAGGTGCTAGGCTGTACAGACCTTTCAATTGTTTTATATTTTATTAGGTGTTAACCAAAGTGGAATGGGAATTATAGTTTGTGTGTTTGTTTTCAATGCCTCCAGCTTTCCTGTGTATTCAGAATAAATCTACGAGCATAAGAGAGAAAGTCCATGACCTAACAGCATTTACATTTTAATGGGCGGGGACTGTAACAAAATAACAGTAAATAATAAAAATAAGTACTTTTTTTTTTTTTTTAAGTACATAACATCTCAGCTGCTGCCGAGTACTATGGAAAATGATATAGCAGGAGAAGACAGAGAAAACTCAAAGCTTAAGAAGTGTGTTAGCTATTCTTTTATAAGATTGTCAGGGAATCCCTGAAGAGGAAGGGCAGAATGAAATGAGGCCAGAGAGATATGCAGCTGGTGAACCCTGTACAGGCATATAAGTCACTCTAAATTTTATGGACTGTGATAAACATAAGATGGCCCAAGATCATTTAAGCAAAGAAGTGAGATAATGTAACCTTAATTTTAAAAGTCAGCCTGGCTGCTGTGATCTCCCTCTGTCTTATCCGCAGAGCACAATTCTAAGTTGAGGGCTGTGTTGAGTTTAGGACAAAGATACAGGAAGACAATTCAAGCCACCAAGGCCAGTGTAATTAATATAAAGAGGTTGTATGTAAAATGCTACATATATACACAATCCACAAAGACACATACACATTTACAATATTTTAAAATAATAGGTTGTTTTGTGAAAATTGTTGATCAATTTTTAATTAATAATATAATATAAATTTAGTAAAAAAAAAAAAAAACTAGTAGATTATTTAAATTCCAATGTCTAATGTAAATGCCTAATAGTAGCTTACATAAAATAAATGACTATATGGTAATTAAAATAAGCCTAATCCCATAAGCAGACATACATATATAATAATTTATATATCATATTATATATTTTATATACGTGTATGCTAAATACGATATTAAATATAACTATTAGGCACCTCATAACATGGTTTGAGGTAAAACATGAGTCTAATTTTCTACCTTCTTGGAAGACAAAAATTAGGCAAAATAACTTCAGGCATATCAAGTTAGCTACTCAACTATCATTTAATGCTTTACTCCTCCCAGTTGTTCATGATAATCAGAAAGGCTGGTAACTTACAGACAACGATTGGGACATAAATAGCAGATATCCAAAATGCTTTCTTATGTGATTTACTAGATCCCAACACATGCTGTATAATAACCCATTGCCGTTGAGTTGATTCCGAACCACACCGACTCTAATTGTGCTCATAAGGCAGTGCATAAACCAAGAGGTAATTGTTAGAACAGAACAAGGGGATAACACATGGTTTAAAGTCAGAAAAGATGTGTGTCAGGGTTGAACCCTTTCACCATACTTATTCAATCTGTTTGCTGAGCAAATAATCCAAGAAACTGAACTATATGAAGAAGAGCACAGCATCAGTTTTGGAGGAAGATGCACTAACAACCTCTGCTATGCAGATGATACAACCTTCCTTGCTTAAACTGGAGAGGACTTGAAGCACTTACGGATGAAGATAAAAGTCTACAGCCTTAAGTATGGATTCCACCTCAATGCAAAGAAAACAAAAATCCTCATAACTGGACCAATAAACAATATTATGATAAACAGAGAAAAGATTGAAGTTGTCAAGGATTTCATTTTACTTGGATCCACAATCAACACCCGTGAAAGTAGCAGTCAAGAAATCAAAAGGGGCATTTCACTGGACAAATCTGCTGCAAAAGACCTCTTTAAAGCGTTGAAAAGCAAGGAGGTCACTTTGAAGACAAAGTTGCACCTGACTCAAGCCATGGTGTTTTCAATTTCCTCATATGTATGCGAAATCTGGACAATGAATAAGGAAGACCGAGAAGAACTGACGCCTTTGAATTGTGGTGTTGGAGAAGAACACTGAATAGACCACGGACTGCCAAAAGAACAAACAGATCTGTCTTAGAAGAAGTATAACCAGAATCCTCCTTAGAAGCAAGGATGACAAGACTATGTCTCACATACTTTGGACATGATATCTTGAGGAATCAGTCCCTGGAGAAGGACATCCTGCTTGGTAAAGTAGAGGGTCAGCAAAAAATAGGAAGACCCTCAATGAGGTGGATTGACACAGTAGCTGCAACAATGGGCTCAAGCATAACAACGATTGTGAGGATGGTGCAGGACCGGGCAGAGTTTCGTTCTGCTGTGCATAGGGTTGCTATGAGTCAGAATGGACTCGGGAACATCTAACAACAGCAGATGAAAAATGCCTGCCTTGAGCAGTGTACTCTTATAATATTTATCTATATTGTATGAAATTGACAGTAACAACTTGAAAGATTATACTGTATTTTTAGGGGCAGTGAAAATATTAATAGGTAGGAACAACTCAGAAATGCAGGATGAGAATGGTTGTACAATTCGAAGAATGTAATCAAAGTCACTGAATCATACTTGTAGAAATATTTGAGTTGTGTGTGTTTGCTGTGGATATTCTCAACAACAATATAAAATAAACTATTAAAAAGTATTGTGATTAACTATTATCACTAATATAAATCCCATGTTTTTTATATCACAGTATAGTCTTTGCAGATATTTCAAATAATATTCCACTAACTACTACTTTGAAATTATGGTTGGTTTAGAATTTCTTCTCTACCTTATTATTTAAATTGTCTATAAATAAATTAATATATTATGTATTAAAACAGGCCTTTATTCCAAGGAACCTCTGGGTGACTGGACTGTCCAAGTATAGCAACTACTTTCCTTAGTTGTCTGATTCCCTGAAACAAGGATCCAAACTTACCATATCCAAAACAGTTCCCCGGTTTTCCTAACACTAACCTTCCCACAGACTTCTCCATCGTAATAGAGATTCCCTTCTTGTAGCTGCTCAGCCTATAATCTTCAAATCATCCTTGGTTCTTCTGTTTGCCTCTCACCTTCTATCTTTATATCTAATAATATTAGTGGGATATAGTTTCAAGATGTCATCATCCATGCCATTTCAGGCATATCACTCCTGCTTCTCACCAATTTCAATGTCATTACTTTAGTCCAAGATGCTATCATCTCCTCCTTGGATTATTGCAGTAGAAGCAGAGCTGATCTTTGTGCTTCCAACACTGTCTCTCCCTCCTCCAGCTTATTCACCACAATATCCTCCAAGATTTCCTTCTGCTCCCATTAAGCCATGTCACTTGTTTACTAAAAAATTCCAGTGCCTTCCCATTTCATTCACAGCAACAGCTCAAATATTTGCAAAGGCCAGCAATGCTTTGTTTAATCTTACTTCTTGACTTTTGTTTGTGTGAACTTGACTTGTTTCTCTTTTTAGAGTCTAACAAAAATAAAATCAATGTGTCAGAGAGGCTGGACTATTATCTGGGTAAGGGCGTATGTACTTCCAAGATCTTGTAGGTAGTTGGCAGAATTCAGTTCTGTTCCTTTTGGTTGTAGAACTGAGGTTCCAATTTCCTTTTTATCTGTCAGAGAGGGCCATTTTAAGCAAATAAGTCACCTGAATTCCTTGATACATGGCCTTCTTCATATTCAAGCCGGTGCCAAATCATTGAATCCTCATGATCCATGGAACCTCTTTGATTTCCTCTTCTATTTCCAGTCAGAGAAAATGCTGTACTTTTAAAAGACTTATATTGTAAACTAGGAGCACTTAGTTAATCTCCCTATTGATAAATTTAAAGTCAACTAATTAGTTACTTCAATTACATCTGAAAAATCCCTTTTGCTATTTAATTTAACATGATAATTTGCCTGATATCTCATCATATTTATAGTTCTAGTAATAAAGGCTACGAACTTGGGAGTGGTTATTTTAGAATTTCACTTACCGCACATGAAAAATACCAGGGGATAAGAATGTGTTATCTTCTATTGCTCCATAGTAATATTGATGCAAATATAAAAGCTTAAAACAACATGTGGTTATTATCTCAGAGTATCTGTGGGTCAGGAATCCTAGTGTGGCATGTCTGGGTCCTCTGCATTGCTACAATAAATGTGTCCACTAGGGCTAGATTCTAATCAGAAGACTCGACTGTAGAAGAACCTGCTTCCAAACTCATGTAGTTGTTGACAGAATTCAGTTCCCTACGGTTGTAAGATTGAGGCCATTTTTTGACTCTTAGAACCTTCATTTCCAAGAAACTTTTCCCTTTTGTATCCCAAAGATAGCTGCTTGCTTCATTAAGCCAGAAAAAGAGAGTTTTCTCCCATAATGAGCATTACAACTTAATATAATGTAGCCATGTACAAACTATCCTTATCTTTTCACATTTGCTTTTGTATTGGTTCAAAGCAAGCTATGATTCATGCCCACTCTCAAGCAGAAGGGATTACACAAAGGTGTGGATACTAGGAGAAGGGATAATGGGGGCATCTTAATAAGAGTTTCTCACCACAGAAGAGATTTTGAAAGGAAAAGTAAAAGAAGAGAGGTATTTGTATGTATGTGTGTTTGTGTGTGTAGTAAGTTCAAGGAAATTCAGGGTAAAAAAAAAAATAGGTGATCATGAGATAGTACCACTGCACAGCATTTATTTATTGGGGCAAACAGGACACACTGACAGCTTCATTGTGGGAGATGGTCTCCCGCAGTAGGGGATATACCAGGAGCAAGTGTCTTGGGGAGCCACCAGAAAGAAAGAGGGCATGAAAACATCTCATAAGCGATGTCCTTCTGCAAGAAGTAGAGAGTTTCTGACTCAGGCAGCTTTTAAGTACAACAGGATCCTAGTGTCCTTATAACTACAGGGTTTTATTTTATCTAAGGCTAGCAGATGTTGGGGGCAGGTTTACAGGGTATGTAAAGCAGGCTCTGAATGGCTAAAAATGTTTGTTTGGTATATTTTTAAAATAATTGGATGTGTAAAAATGTGAGTTTCTTGCCAGTGGATATTTTCAGGTTAACAGGCCTCACCTTTCTATGAAGAAGTGAGTAATTTGGAGCCAATCACAGAGGCCATATGTGTGCATATGTAAGAGAGAGAGGCATACGTGTTAATGTGAAAGGCATGACAAGCAAGGTTGTGTCATCTGCGTAATGCAGGTTGTTAATGAGTCTTCCTCCAGTCCTGTTGGCCCATTCTTCTTCATGTACTCTGGCTTCTTGAATTATTTGCTCAGCATACAGATTGAATAGGTATGGTAAAAGGATACAATCCTGACGCACAACTTTCCTGACTTTAAACCAATCAGCATCTCCTTGTTCTGTCCGAACAACTGCCTCTTGATCTATGTACTGGTTAATCATAAGCACAATTAAGTGTTCTGGAATTCCTATTCTTCCCAATGTTATCCATAATTTGTTATGATCCACACTGTCAAATGCCTTTGCATAGCCAACAAAACACAGGTAAACACCCTTCTGGCATTCTCTGCTTTCAGCCAGGATCCATCTGACATCAGCAATGATATCCCTGGTTCCATGTCCTCTTCTGAAACTGGCCTGAATTTCTGGAAGTTCCCTGTCAGTATACTGCAACAGCTTTTGAATGATCTCCAGTAGAATTTTGCTTACATGTGATATTAATAATATATTTTTTTAATTTCTGCATTCAGTTGGATCACCTTTCTTGGGAATAGCTATAAATATGGATCTCTTCCAGTCAGTTGTCCAGAAAGCTGTCTTCAATATTTCTTGACATAGATGAGTGAGCGCATCCAGCGCTGCATCCGTTTGTTGAAACATCTCAATTGATATTCCGTAAAATCCTGGAGCCTTGTTTTTCGCCAATGCCTTCAGAGCAGCTTGGACTTCTTCCTTCAGTACCACTGGTTCCTGATGATATACTACCTCTTGAAATGGTTGAACATCGATTAATTCTTTTTGGTATAATGACTCTGTGTATTCCTTCCATCTTCTTTTGATGCTTCCTGCTTCGTTTAATATTTTCCCCATGGAATCCTTCACTATTGAAATTCAAGGCTCGAATTTTTTCTTCAGTTCTTTCAGCGTGAGAAACACCTAGTGTGTTCTTCCCTTTTGGTTTTCCATCTCCA
The DNA here is from genome assembly GCF_024166365.1 of Elephas maximus indicus. Lineage (NCBI taxonomy): Eukaryota > Metazoa > Chordata > Mammalia > Proboscidea > Elephantidae > Elephas > Elephas maximus. The sequence goes on along the minus strand of NC_064836.1, from coordinate 37,513,126 downwards.
GCTTTTTGCACATGTCATTATAATACTTTGTCTTCTCGAGCCGCCCTTTGAAACCGTCTGTTCAGTTCTTTTACTTCATCGTTTCTTCCTTTTGCGTTAGCTGCTCAACATTCATGAGCAAGTTTCAGAGTCTTCTCTGACATCCATTTTGGTGTTTTCTTTCTTTCCTGTCTTTTCAAATACCTCTTGCTTTCTTCTTGTGTGATATCCTTGATGTCATTCCACAACTCGTCTGGTCTTTGGTCACTAGTGTTCAATGCGTCAAATCTACTCTTGAGATGGCTTTAAATTCAGGTGGGATATACTCAAGGTGATATTTTGACTCTCGTGGACTTGCTCGGATTTTCTTCAGTTTCAGCTTGAACTTGCAAATGAGCAGTTGATGGTCTGTTCCACAGTCAGCCCCTGGCCTTGTTCTGACCGATGATATTGAGCTTTTCCATCGTCTCTTTCCACAGATATAGTCAATTTGATTTCTGTGTGTTCTATCTGGCAAGGTCCATGTGTATAGTTGCCATTTATGTTGGTGAAAGAAGGTATTTGCAGTGAAGTCGTTGGTCTTGCAAAATCCTGTCATTTGATCTCCGACATTGTTTCTATCACCAAGGCCATATTTTCGAACTACCGATCCTTCCTCTCTGTTTCCAACTTTCACATTCCAATCACCAGTAATTATCAATGCATCTTGATTGCATTTTTGATCAATTTCAGTCTGCAGCAGTTGATAAAAATCTTCTATTGGAGCATAAATGTGAATAATAGTCGTATTAACTGGTCTTCCTTGCAGGAGTATGGATATTATCCTGTCATTGACAGTGTTGTACTTCAGGATACATCTTGAAATGTTCTCTTTGACGATGAATGCGACTCCATTCCTCTTCAAGCTGTCGTTCCCAGCATAGTGGACTATATGAATGTCCGATTCAAAATGGCCAACACCAGCCCATTTGAGCACACTAATGCCTAAGATATTGATGTTTATGCGTTCCATTTCATGTTTGAAGATTTCCAATTTTCCTAGATTCATATTTCGTACATTCCAGGTTCTGATTATTAATGGATGTTTACAGCTGTTTCTTCTCATTTTGAGTCATGCCACATCAGCAAATGAAGGTCCCAAAAGCTCTACTCCATCCACGTCATTAAGATTAACTCTACTTTTGAGGCAGCTCTTCCCCAGTCGTCTCTTGAGTGACTTCCAACCTGGGGGGCTCATCTTCCAGCACTATATCAGACAACGTTCTGCTGCAATTCATAAGGTTTTCACTGGTTAATGCTTTTCAGAAGTAGACTGCCGGGTCCTTCTTCCTAGTTTGTCTCAGTCTGGAAGCTCAGCTGAAACGTGTCCTCCATGGGTGAACCTGCTGGTATCTGAATACCGGTGGCAAAGCTTCCAGCATCACAGTAACACACAAGCCCCCACAGTACAACAAACTGACATTTATATTATTGTTTTGTTTTGAGTAATATAGTTTGCATTTGATTTGCATCACTAGCAACTTCCAATAATTAGGGATGAGAGTCCCATATCAATAAAATGTTTTAAAAAGTATCTGTAATTATTATTCTTGGACAAATGAAAACATGAGTCACAAAAGTACTAGTTAATTTCCACAAAAAGTTAAGGATAGAAGATTATTTCTTCTTCAAGTTAAGTGTCTCTATATTACTTCAGCTGGTATAACTCTAGTAGATCCATGTCCACTACTGAAAAAATATTATTTACTGTCTATTACCAAATATATAAATATACATATAACACAATATTTCTATATCTACTTACATAGCTACCTGTTTATAGCCCTTAAGCCTAAATTGTCTAAATATAGAGATAATATAACAGTTGGCAAGATTAGAGACAAAACAACACATAACAGAGTAGGGCAACGGATATATATATTTAGAGAAAATGTTTCCAAAGAAGAACGTAAAGGACTACACTACATTTAAAATAACTGTAACTTCTAACCAACTTTGACTAACATGTTTATAATGCTGGTGGAGGGGCAGGAAAAAGAAGAAGGGAAGGAAGTAGAAAAGGTGGTATGAAGACTTGCTTTGCCATATCTCAAGATTAATTATGAAGATATAGCTAATAAGACTATGCCATTTTTGTGCAGAGTTTGGACAGTAGTGGAAACAACATACAGCCAGAAACAGACTCTTGTTTTTATATAAGGACACACGATAGGTAACAGAGGGAGAGGGCAGATAACAGGGCGGACCTACCTATGGTGCTTCATGAATTGGAATCAACTCGAAGGCAATGGATTTGGGTGTGTATATGTTTGTTACTGTTGTTTATAACAAATACAGGAGAGTTAAATACTATTTAGTTACCTTGTCATATTAATGAATTCATAGTTACAAAATATGAATTTCATTTTCTGTTAAAGGAAAGATATTTGATGCCACCTGAATAAAAAAAACAAACTTTTTCCTGTATAAATTAATAATTTATTTAAGATAATATTGAATCTAATATTTTATCTAGCATAGCTAATAACTATATAAGAAAAACACTCTAGGGATTTTATGCAACAAACTTTTATAATATAAAAATTTAAATATACAGTATAAATTATATGAAGACAAATTTAAAAGAGAGCTATAATGTTTTCTGAACTGTTTCCAAGAAAGTATGGAGTGGTATTACATTTATTTTTATCTCAAATCTTTCATTTACTAATTCTGTTAATATTTACTGACTATGCACTTTGAAACAGGCAATGTGCTACTCTATTGGGACATATTTGTAAACATGAGAAATAGAGGCTGTGTGTGGTTTTGAGGGGCTCACTTGTTTCCCCAGGTCTCTTACTGAGGTAGGATGAATGACATTTGCAAACTTTCCTCGCAGGAAAACTGATCTATCAATGCCCGAAGTGGTGACTGTGAGCAGGTAAATGTATTTCCCATATGGGAATGCAAAACAACACATCAGATCAAGAAAACTGGATCCGTATTTCCTGTCTTTTATGTTTTGTTACTGATATGCCTGACACAGGAGGACAAAGGAGATGTCAAGTATTCTGGTATTTTATTTATGTTGAGAATAATTTATTTTTATAAGGACTATACATGTCTATAAAAAAGATGAAATGCAGCGAAAATCTTCACAAGCAAAACACACTGAGATAGACAGCATTATTGTGTTGATGAAATATTTCTTATCAGAGCAGACCCAACTCTGTGAATAAGGTTGTATTGCTGAAGGAAGTACTTTTTTCTTCAGACAGCCTACACTGCCCGGACTAACGGTTGCTTGGTAAAAAATGTCAATTTTGACAAAAAAAAAAAAAGTTGGTATTTTTCTGTTAAAAATGGACCCCCTTTTTTTTTTTTAGATGTTCTTCAGTTCCATTAAAAATAAAAATTAGAACTTTGAGAATATTGGGCCAGAATAAGAAGAACTGGTTGGAGTCCAAACTTGTCTGCTTGCTAATCATGAGATGTGATACAAAACAATTATTTTGTGACTCACACAGTCTGTTCCTTTAAAAAGTTGGAGATAAAATTTATTTGTCTATCTCTCTTTGAGATTATTACGATGATTAAATAAAAACAGAAAAATGAGTTTTAAAATTATAAGTTATATATATGTACTTATACATGCAAAGCATTATTATTATTGTGCCATTTAAAACCAAAGAAAATAAAATCATGTCTGACTTACTGCAAAATGTTACATCAAGACAGATTCTATTTTTTTTTGAATTCACTATGCAGAGAATTTTTTTAATTGTAAATATGTTGCCTTAAGCAGTGCTATACTTTACAGTAAAACCTAAATGTTAAAGTCAAATAAAGATTTTTCTCTTGAAATTCATTTACTTTATTACTATATTTTATCACTTTTTCTTAACATTTTCTTCATAAACTGATACGATTAGTCCCTCATACTGGATTAGCTTTTGGCTTCAAATGCATCACTTTAATATCTCTTAAGGAAAAAAAAAAAAAGAATCCTTGCAGCTTAAAATAATTTTAATTGGAGAAATGATTTTGTTTAAATTTAGAATCCACATAAGTTTTACTTCAATATTATTATGTAATGGACTCTTTGTTGTGCATTCAGAGAGAGAAAAAAAGAAATATTTATTAGTGAATTATGCTTCTAATCTCAGTACTATTTACATATTTTTAACTACCAGTCATGCTGCATAAAATGAAAGAAACTTTTTTTTTTATTATTTAAATCTTGCAACAAAATAAAGGACCTATTCAGTAACCAAAAACAAAAAGAAGAAAAGAAAGGTTGGTGGGTGTAGACTAAAATAAGGACTCTTCTGAAATTTGCCAATATTAAAGTTTTAACAGCAGCTCAGGGTAAGAGAGCAAGGTTCTATAACCCCATAAGGTGAAAAGTTGGAACAATAAGCCTTTCAGAATTCATGGATCAACACGAAATGTTATACAGTCAATGAAAGGGTTGTTGTGGATATTGACAGTTGTGGTGCAGTCGATTCTGACCCATGGAGACTCCATCTGTGCAGAGTAGAACTGCTCATGGGTTTGTCAAGGCTATGACTTTTTCTGAAGCAAAATGTCAGTACTGTCACTGAAGCATCTCTGCGTGGTTTCGAACTAAAAATTCCTCAGCAATTCTAAAAAGAGAACATAAAATCTTTGTCTTAGGTCCAGGTGTGGGAAATATTCTCCCAGAAGAATATGAATGATATTTATGTTTTTATTTGTATTCGTTGTTTAAATTTTAACAAGAAAATTTTAATTCAAGTGATCATTTTTAAAGTGTTTCCAGGTTGGTTGCTCAGAACTCCCAATTTCAAAACAGGAGAAACAAACCAACATTGTCTGTTAAAAGACAATTAGAAGATGGAGTAATTCAGATACTTAAAAGATGCAGAATATAAAATAAATATATTTAAATGTTTAAAATATTAATGACAATTGAAAGTACAAGCAAAAACTAAACTATTAAACATTACAGGACAGTTTTAAAACCAATCAAATACAACTTAAAGAAATGAAAAATATATTCACTGATGTTTTCACTGAGTCTTTAACTACACATTTAAATTTCTTTATTACGTAAAAGGTTATTCAAGTTATCTGTTTATCTTTGAATGAGTTTCGATAGTTTCTGACTTCAAGGAATTTGGACTCTGCATCTAAGTTATCAAATGTGTTGGCAAAACGTTATACATAACGTTTCCTTATTTTCTGTTTCTGTTTTATTCATTTTCATTCTGATTGTTAGTATTTCTAGTCATACCTGAATTTATTTTATTTTTTTTTCCTAGTTTCTTAAGACAGAAGCAGAGGTCAATGATTTGAGGCCTTTTTTCTTCTCAAATATGTTATTTTAGTGCTAAAATTTCACCTCAAGTATTGCTTTATTAGTAATCCACAAGTTTGATATGAGGTTTTTTTTTTTGTTTTTTTTTTAATTCAGTCTTTCTCCTTTTTTTCTCTATTGATTTATTATTTGGTTCATCAGCTATTTAGTAGTGTGTTGCTAAGTTTCCCAATATTTTGGGGAGTTTCAGAAAACTTTTTGTTATTCATAGATAATTTAATTTCCTTGTGGTCAGAAAACATAGTTTACGTAAGCTGAATTCCTTTTAAAACTAATTAAGCTGCATTTTATGGCCCAAATTAGGGTCCATCTTGGTAAATACTTTACCTTCACCTTCATTTGAAACTGTGATTACTGGAATGTTCAACAAATATCAATTAGACAAATTGGTTTGGAATGTTTTTCATATCTTGTTCATCCTTACTGATTGTCCTCTTGCTCTATCAACGACTGAGCGAGGAGTGTAAAATTCTCGGACTGCAGCTGCAGCTGTAGGTTTGTCTATTTCTCCTTGCAATTATGTCTTTATTATTTATTTTTTTCATGTATTTTGAGTCTCTGCTGGGTAACTGAAGAAATTGCTTTTTATCACTATGAAATAAGCTTATTTTTTCCTAGTAATACTCTTTACTCTGAAATCTACTTTACTTGATATTTATACAATCACTAGAGCTTTTGTTAGATCAATGTTAGCAAGATATAGCTCTTTACATTTTTTTTCAGGCTATTTTACATCTTCACATGATTTATTTACTTTTTTACATGTGGTCAGCATGTAGTTGGTGTCACTTCTTTTCACATTTCACAGAAGGTCAATGTCCCCAAAGCAGTGAGTCCCTCTTCTCTCCTTCCTCCCATCTGCCCCTGGTAACTGCTAATAAACTTTGAATTCGCTGTACTTGCTTATCCTAGATATTTCATGTAAATCATAATTCACACCTTTCAATACTTTTGCCAAGTTGCCCCTAAGAATTTCAGGAACAAATGTTTCCTCTGCCAAAGTCTGAGGATTTCTTGGAGAAGAAACTTTGGATCTCCTAGAATCCTTCCCCTGGCTTACTTATTTGCCTGTGAGTTTGGGTGAACCAGCCAGTCCTTTCAATAACTCCAAAGAGGTGCGGTGTGCCATTATCCACAGCTTCATTTGCTTTGCTTTCTGTCTCTCTCTCAATTTCTCTCACACTCTCTTTTTTTTTTTTGCAACAAATTCCGGTTATTTTCATGTGGTTACACATAGTCTGGTATCTATCTAATGGAGAAACTCAACGAAGTGTTATCTCCCCTACCCGCATGCCTAAATTTGTCTCTTACTGAAAGGAAGCCCCACAATCTCATTCACAAAAAAATGTATATAAATTTTCATCTTTCAATAGATCAATGAAGAGAAATGTGTAATATCCAACTTAGGAAGATGAAAATCCCTCTTTTTACGGGAACTGAAAGTAACCTTATTGTAAAGGCAAGTGGTGATTTCTGTATGTGATCAATGTCTTTCCTTTAAGATTCAACAACGAGGGAAGCTACATAGACTTTGTGGGTAAATAGTTCATCTAAAAATGTAACAAACTTCCTTTGCTCAATTTACAGTTTCGCTTTTACTATGTTAAATGTTTTGTCTATAGTGCACCAATTATCATCAAAAAAAATTTCAGAAGTGGATATTATTATTCTCATGTAACACTTAAAATGATTGCCCTGAGATGATCTTTAAACCTTAAACCAAAAATATCCCCTCACGTCTTCTTAAAACCAAGCAATAGTTTAGCTTAACTACTAAAAGAATATCTGCCCAGAACATTGTCCCCTTGCCGGGGGCCAGCCTCAGCAATGAACAGGTTTACCAGAGGAGGGGTAGAGTTCGGCGAAAAAGAATGAGAGGTAGTGTGTCTTATATTTTCATTTTGCAGAAAAAGAAGCCTCTCTTTATTTTTTACATGGTCTTTTATATCATAAGCTTACAAAAGCATAACATCGCATGATCAATAAAGGGGCAGTACAAGATATAATCATAAACATCATTTCCCAGAGACATAATTTTCCAAGTGACACATAGTACAGTTCCGCATATGCACACAAGTACAATGAGTTTTTGTTTAATTGAAGAGAATATTTTGTTGATATATTTTTACACAAAGTAACAATTGACTTCATACTGCTTTACACTTTATGCTTAATCTTGCAATTCCTTCCACAGTTTTTATAATAATTAATCTTTTTGCAAAAACTGTTGCCACATAGGCTTTGTCCATTTTGTCCAGGGTGGCCAAATTCTTGTAGTCCAGCCACTTTGGGTTACGTCATATTGTCCGCGATTATGCCAAGGACAATTAGCCCAATCTCTATACCCAAAGACCAGTCAAGCGCAGCAGTGAGCGGGGTAGACAAGAAGGTTGACCTGTAATTGGCTGAGAAATTGGCTGAGAGAACTCACTGCCTTTTGTTTTTCCATTTTTATGGGATCATGTGTGGGTGGTGGTTTAATCACAAAAGGGCCTCGGTAAATACCAGGATTCCACCATCCTGTTTTTGTTTTCCATAGTCGAGCTATTTGTTTTTCCCCTAAGACAACTTCATGTTGACCCCCAAGTAATACACGGGCTGTCCCTACCCGGGATTTCACCAGGGGATTATGAGTAGGACGCCCCCCGTCCAAAGGTCCCTAAATCTATAATGGAATTTTATGCTTATACATTCTGCTATACACAGGCTGAAAATGAAATAGAAACATAACACAGATGACAGAGATATTCCTGACTTTTCAGGAATTCTTCGATGTTTATGCTAGGGGCAGTGGGTGCAGAGGGGCCGCCCTTGCAGCCTGGCTCTTCCTGACTTTTCAGGAATTCTTCAATGTTTATGCTGGGGGCAGTGGGTGCAGAGAGGCTGCCCTTGCAGCCTGGCTCCTCCTGACTTTTCAGGGATTCTTTGATGTTTATGCTGGGGGCAGTGGGTGCAGAGGGGCCGCCCTTGCAGCCTGGCTCCCAGCATCCCCTCTTAAGAACTATCTATATAGGATCAATTTGTCAATCTCAAATTAAAAGATTAGATAGGAAACTTAGGGGGCAGTGAGTTTATGCTAATGGGGAAGGAACAACTCAAAAAAGGAGGGTTAGAATGCACCACTAAGAGAATACATGTAGAAATTGTTGGGTTAGTATAGTTTTGCTGTGTATATGCTTAATAAAAACAACAGCAAAGAAATTTTAGTTAGATAGATAGAGACGTTGTTGTTTAAGGTATCATCGAGTCAGTTCCAATTCACAGCTATCCTATGTAAAACAGAAGGAAACACTGCCAGCCCTGTACCATCCTCATTATTGTTGTTATACTTGAGCCCATTGTTGCAGGCACTGTGTCAGTCCATCTCGTTGAGACTCCATATTGCTAAAACCAATGGTAGGAACTCGATAATCACTGAGTGAATGAATGAAACTCTCTTAACCTCATTTCTTTCTGTACAGCTCATTTTTTAATCCAATCTCACAATCTGTCTTTAAATCAGTGTTAGACCATTTCATTTCAGTGGTTTTTATATAAGTAGTTTTAAATCTATTCATCTTGCTGTTTTCTATTTTTCCCATTTGTTTCCTATTTATTCTTTTTCTGTATTTTTGGATTAATTGTATATTTTTTATTTTATTATCGCTACTTTAGGCTTATTTTGAAAATAAAAAAAAACTTTTATTGTAATTGTGGCTGTTTTAGGATTTTTGTGAACATTTTTACTTATCTAAATTGACCTTCCTTATTCATTGTCTGGAGCCCTGGTGGCACAGTGGTTAAGAGCACAAGCAGCTCCTTGGAAACATTATGGGGCAGTTATACTCTGCCCTATAGGGTCACTATGACTCCGAATCCACTCTACCGCAATGGATTATTCATTGTCTGGCTTTTCCATGCATATGATGTGATTTGATTGACACAGTGGTAGCAACAATGGGCTCAAACATAGCAAACATTGGGAGGATGGCACAGGACCAGGCAGTGTTTTGTTTCATTGTACATAGGGTCACTGTGAGTCAGAACCAAGTAGGTGGCATTTAACAAGAAGTTACCTGTCAATAGTCTCTTTTGGAAGTTTTCAAACTGATTCCAAAATTTCAAGGGTCTGTAACAGCCAAAACTATTTGTCTGAAAGAAAAGACAAAGTTTTAGGCATAATATAACATGACTTTAATGATTACTCAAAATCTATAATAAATGAGACAATGTGGTATTGGACCCAAGATCAACAAATAGATCAGTGGAATAGAGTAGTAAAAATTGATACTCCAAATTTAGATGTATGAATAGATTCATGATTTTTAATTTTTTTTACTAAGGGAAGGAGCAATTCAGTGGAGGAAGGATAATTGTTTAAACAAGTGACGGGATGATTGAATCTAAAATAAACTTTGACCCATATTTCTCACCACATAAAAATTAACTCACAATGAATCATAGACCTAAATATAAAACTTAAAACTATGTAATTTTTAGAAGAATTTATAGGAGGCAATCTGTACGTTTTTAGGTTAAGCAAACATTTTGGGAGATAAGCTCAATTTTGGGTCATCAAAATAAAAATGTCTCCTTTTCTGAAAGACACTATTGTAAGAATGAAAATAAAATCCACAGACTGTGGGAAAATACTTAGCTAAAGAACTCTCAAAATTCAATATTAAGAAAATAAACAGCCCAATTTAAAAATGAGTGAAAAATTTAGACGTATACTTCAAAGTAGGTGTTTAAAAGGCAGATAAACACATGAAAAGATGTTTCACAACATTAGTCATTAGATAAATGAATTAAAGCTACAATGAGGTACTACTGCACACCTTTTAGAGTGGGTACACTTACAATGATTGATTTTACTAAGTGTTGGAATGAATGTGAATGAACTGGACACCCACACTCAGGGAGTGTGAATATACAATGTACAACCACTTTGAAAAACAGTTTAACAGTTTCTTAGATAACTTACAACTACTATGTGATTCAGCTATTCAAGTCCTAGTTCTTCACCCAAGAGAAAGGAAAGAATATGCCCATTTGACCCATGCTCCTAAACACACTTGACAGTGTTGATGACGTGTGATAGCTCCTGCTGTACTTCTATCAGCCCACACCACCACTTGTGTGACAGTGTTGAAGTTTAGGTGTTTCTGAATATCTAAATTTTTATCTTTAATCCAGGATACTTACCTCTTAAGGCTGCTTTCAAAATAAAAGGGGTTGATGCACACAGGTGCCTCAACAGAGCCCAGATAGAAAGATTTCAAGGTACATGAACAATGTAATAGTATTATTTACATAAAAACAAAACCTGTTGCTGTCAAGTCGTTTCCAACTCATAGCGACCCTATAGGATAGAGTAGAACTGCCCCATAGAGCTTCCAAGAAGTGCCTGGTGGATTTGTACTGCCGGCCTTTTGGTTACCATAGCTTCAAAATTAAATTTCAGCTTTTCCCCACAAAAAAGATACTTCAGAATGTATGTTGGATACAGGGCACTTGATACTAAAGCATTCCTTGTTTGCTTAATTTAAAGCAAATTATTAAGGGTCATTAATTTCAAGTATTACAGTTCTTGAATTAAAATGGAAGAGAAGTATAATACAGTGAGTCAAATTCCACCAAAGTCTAAAACAAAATTTGAAGTTTCATTAACCAAGAGTTATTGGTTACACATATTAAATAGAATCTCTATTCTCATTTTCAAAAGTGTTCAATTTAAATAACCTGACACTAATGCTGTAACTAGAATACAAACCTCTTGTAAATACACGTACACTGACATAACTGATTTTTATGACAAAACTATTTTAAATGTTCATCATGTAACCATCATCCTCAGAGCCTTGCACACTGTACATGCTGAAAAGAAAAATGCTTATTGAATGAATGATGCATTCAAATGATATTTCTTCCCCTGATAGCAGAAGGAGAATAATTTGCAGCCATATACATGGTTAGGTGAACACAGAGCAGTACAAACATGATAAATGTTCCACTTATGATCCTTTCTAGCCTCCCTGAGTGGCACAGCAGTTATAGCACTCAGCTACTAGCCTATTAGTGAAAGGTTGTCATTTTGAACCCACACAGAGGCTTCTTTTAATGGCAGATAAACACATAACAAGGTGTTTCACATCATTAGTCATCAGATAAGTGAATTAAATCATAGTGAGATACTAATCCACACCTTTAAGAGTGGCTACAGATAATACGTTTGACTTTACTAAATGTTGGAGTGAATGTGAATTAACCAGAGCACGGGACAGGCCTGGCCATCTGCTTCCAAAATGTCACAGCCTTGGAAATCCTATGAAGCTGTTTTATTCTCCACACATGGGGTTCCCATGAACCAACTGGACAGCAGCTAACAACAGCATGGTCCTTTCCCAACTGATGAAATATCCAGCAGTTTTCCTGAGGATTTAACACAGGTGGACTTCTTTCTAAGCTGATGAAATAGCTTATGCCCAGTGGATTGCCTTTCCTAAATGGTCTTGATGGTGTTGATGGTGTGTGATAGCTGCTGCTTAAAGATTACTGAAAATAATGCCCTTATAGTAAGGAAATTTCCATATTTAGTAACACTAAGCCAAAGTATTATGCATTGCATTTTCTGTATGTGGGAATCATATACTTTACTGAACATGCAATAAAATATAAACCACCCATGAGAAAAAGGTCCAGTGAGGGGCAGGATCAAAAGGGTTTTAATACAAAACAGAGTGAACACCTAAAATAAATTGGGGGTTGGACTGTTCTAATTTTCTTCTACATTTTTTTCTCTCTGTCTCAGTCTACCATCTCTCTCTCTCTCTATCTATCTATAATCTATCTATCAGCTATCTATCTATCTTTCATCTATCTATCATCTATAACTATCTATCTATCTACTTTTTCTCTATAAAAGTCTATATTCACCTGCTTCACATGTTAAATATACATTTTCTCCTTTTATGACTTGGTATTTTAAAACCACATTCAAGATGTGTGGGAAGAAAGAACACGTTATTTTTATTTTGAATTTTACTTCTAGAATTTAAAATGTTCATTTTTATGTTGCTGATTTTAAATATCTGAAAAATAATTATTATCATTATGTTGTAGAATTTTCCCCTTTAGTCAACGTACTAACAAAACCGTTACTTAAGGAAGTGTCACTTCTTGAGAATGTTGGCCTAAATTAGCTGGAATTTTTCCTTTTCATCCGTGTTCATGGTGTTTCAATCTTGCCAACTGACTATTAGAAATAATTACTGTTTTTAAATTTTGCTAGTTGTACAAGTGCTAGTAATTTCATAGATTTGCATGACATTAGATGCAAAATGAATCTCAGAACTATTTAACAAGCAGTACTCACATGTTAGAAAAAAAAAAGTTATGACCCCTTAAATCCTGTGTCAAGGGTGAATGGGGAGGGCAGAAGAAGAAAGGGTTTATCATGAAAGAGACAAAACTCTATCAGCGTTTAATAGAAAATATTGGTTTGTTCCATTTTATGTGACTTTATGCTTTATCTTCTCCAGTACTTTCAATAGCACTTTCAGCAGATTACAATACAAGCCATGGAAGCAAAAATTCATTTATTAAAAGGAAAAATCATGACAGAAAGAACATTCATTCAAGAAACTGGTGCTGCTGTTCATATGAATGCCCTGCAACACAGATTAAAATCATAAATCATGAATTCGGCTAAGTCCCAACAAACTTCTAAACATCCTAGTTAAATCTTATGAAGTATTTGCATATTTGAGTAAAGTCGTTAGAAAAAGAAATGTAAAGTAGAGGCAAAATGTTCTGCTTCAAGAAGATTAAGCTGCATAGAGTCACAAACAAAAAATTGCAGATGGTTTGCAGTCCATTATAGGTCTAGACCTGATGGAAGCATCCAGAGGACTGCATGTGGCCTTACAGATTCCTTTATTCACAGAGTCTGCTACAGTATCTAAACCCGTTGACATCAAGGTAGCTCTGGTACCATAATGCTTAAGAGCTAGGCTGCTAACCATAAGGTCAGCAGTTCCAATCCACCATCTGCTCCTTGGAAAGCCTTTGGTGCAGTTCTACTTTGTCCTATAGGGTTGCTATGAGTCGGAAACAGCACAACAGCAATAGGTTTGTTTGGTTTTTAGTTTAGTATCTGGTAAATCATAGTGTTATGAATATAAGAATTACATAATAAAATCAATGAAAAAATAATTTAAGAAAATCTTATTAACTCCTCATAACAGTTTTATGAGATTGATGTCAGTATTCCCATTTCAGCATGGGAAACTGAGGCTGAGAAAAGTTAGGTATTAAACCATTGTTAAAAAGCCACTGGTGGAGTTTGACCATACATCATGGGTTGAAGAATAGTTACATAGCAGTGCATATAATTTTCTTGATTGTTACTTTAATCTGAAACATCAACAATAAGAAAAACTTTTGAAAATAACTCCAGAAGAAAGGGCTCAGAGTTTCAAAATTTTCTCATTCAAACAAGTCTTGGCTTCCATTTATCACCCGAATATCGAAGGGCTGTATCACTATTTGCACATAAACAACATCATACTCACATTGAGTACCGAACATTCCTACTGCCAGTTTCACCAGTAGGAACTTTGTTTTCCAAATAGTACTCTCGAAATATCTAGGAGTCCCTGTGTAAATAATATTTGCTGACACATATCAGCTTCATGACACAGAATACAATCTTCCTCTCTACTAGTTTCTTGCAGCTCTTTTTAATGCCCAGAAGTCATTTTTTTGGACTCATCGCTACCAAAGTCCTTAATAAAGATATCATTTCCCAAAGACTCAAATACTGCCATTCTTTAAGTAGCAGCAACACCCTTAATTCTGTGCAAAAAATGTCATCAGTCTCTTCTAACACTTTTAAGACCCCAGATACTACTCGTAAAACTAGGTTGTAAAACATAAAATTTATTCACTATTTTAGTCAATTGACCTAGGTGTCCCATAAGACTGTTATCCTAATACTTCACACCAAGAACACCAGTTCTATGACATGTTTGGTTATGTCTAAGAAGTAGTTCATGACTGTGCACCCTATGTGCCTTATTATTTATAAGAATTGTTAGCATACAATCACATACATGCACATACATACATATATGAATATACCTATATATGTGTGTACATACATACTCACCTACACATACATATACACATAAATGTCTGCATACATGTAAAAGCAGGATGGTAAAAAAAAAAGACTGAAGAAGATTTGACAGAAGAATTGGTGCATTTGAATTGTGGTATTGGCAAAGAATATTGAATATACCATGGACTACAAGAAGAATGAACAAATCTGCCTTTGAAGATGTACAGCCAGAATGGACCTTAGAAGCCAGCATGAAGAGACTTTATCTCAGTTACTTTGGACATGTTATAAGGCAGGATGAATACCTGGAGAAGAACATCATGCCTAGTAAAGTAAGAGTCAGGGAAAAAGGGGAAGTCTCTCAGTGAGACGGCTCGGCACAATGGCTACAATAATGGGCTGAAACAGCAGAGATCGTGAGAATGATGCAGGACCCGGCACAGTTTCATTCTGTTGTACATAAGGTCACTATGAGTCAGAGGCAAATAGCACCCAATAATGACAAGAGCATAACAATGTGATCAAGAAAACTGAGAGAACATCGAGCGGGATAACTACCAAAAAATCCACATGTAGTAACATCATATTCTAACTGCAGAAAACCAAAGACAAAGAGAAAATCTTGAAAGAAGCCAGAGGGAAAAACACACCAGAATTGTAATATACTTACCATCAGAACCTACCCAAGAAGAAGAGAGTGGAGATGACTGGCAATATCCACTATGAACTGTAATCAAATACCTTTGAGGAAAACTTTTCTTTAATTATTTTTAGTAAAACCACAAATTAAATTATTATATGAAATAAGTAATTACTAGTTGGAATTGATTCAATGGCAAAAGGTTTTTTTTTTTTTTTTTGGTTTAGTAATGTTTTAAGGAGTCCTTGGGCGGTGCAAAATTTAAGCTCTTGACTTCTAGCAGAAAGATTGGTGGTTTGCCTCAGAAGACAGGCCAGGCAATCTGGTTCCTAATGGTCACAGCCTTGAAAACTCTACGGAGCAGTTCTACTCTACACACGTGGAACACCATAAGTCAGAATCAGCTCGATAACAACAAACTATAACAACAAACAACAAATAACTTTAAATATTAATTTTCAGAATTTGAGACGTATATTAAATGAATGGAAACCCTGGTGGCGTAACTGCTAACCAAATGGTCAGCATTTCGAATCCACCAGGTGCTCCTTGGAAACTCTATGGGGCGGTTCTACTCTCTCTTATAGGGTCACTATGAGTCGGAATCGACTAAACGGCACTGGGTTTGGTTTTATTAAATAAATAGTCTCTATTTTCTGGTACTTGAGGTATACACAATTTTTAAAGTTCATTTAGTTTATTATTATATTATATCAAAATGTGGTTTAAAATGAATGAGAAATATTATTTAGTTATTTTCATATTACTATCTATTTTACCAACTGTTGTAGAGAATATCTGTTCATTTGGAATATTGACCTCTGGGGGGAAATGCTTTAATGGGCACCTGAGGCTATAGGATTTTTTTTCATTGATTTAATGGAAGTAAAGATAATTTTTTCAACTTTATGTTTTTAAAATCTGGAAGAATGAGGGAAATTTGGGGCCTAATAATGAATTATTTTTATATTTCAAGTTTAGATTATGCAGTTAGTGTGTTAAGCTCAGATAAACAATTAGGTTTAGCTTTTGAAATATGTTTAAGCAATAACATTTCAAACCATGACTTAGCAGCAGATTCTTCAGAAGGTTCTAGATCAGATTTGCTGACATATGTAGAGATAGACTAAAAACAAACAAATCTGCTAATTGAAAAACAAAAACAAAATGGTGAGTTCATCTCTGAGTACCGTATACGTCACAGTGAACCTTCATTGAGACACCCACCAATTTAGAAAATGCAGCTTGCAGAGATGTGAGGCAGCAGAGGGATATCAAAATTTTTGTGAGTGTTAGTTTCTTTTTGAACAAAGGCTCTTACCTTTAAATATAAACATGGGGAATAAAACTATTTCAATTCCTATTTCTTGATGTAAATAATCATATTTTTAGAGGGTATTGTATCAATAACATCATCACAATGATTAAACACCACAATGCTCAAGGTGCAGGTTTCAACATTATTACTTAGCCTCCTGACCATAACTAAGGCGGCATCTCGGATATAGTCTGGGAAGAGCCTGTGTCACATAAGAGTGAACTGAAATTATAATTTTTGTTTCTTTAATTTTGAATAAGTCAATTGAAATTTTTAGTGTGACAAGATGGTTACTATTTATTGTTACATATTTTAATATCATTTTCATTTCCTTATTATAATGTGAATGTGTAGTGATTTTTTTAATTTTACATTTTCTTAGAAAAAGATTCTTAAATTATTTTATTTCCTGTTATTCTAATGACAAAATTGAGATTTTATATTTGATGATCCTTAGACACCATACCCTGATATCTCTCATATGGTTATGCTATCCATACATTATAATGCGTCTAACCTTTCTCTACTAACGTAAACATAAAGACATATACCCTGTACCTGTTAGCATCAAGTGGATTTCTATTCGCGACCGTATAGGACAGAGTAGAACTGTCCCATAGGGTTTCTAAGGAGAGTAAAGACATATAGTCATCGCCGTCGAGTCGATTCTGACTCATAGCAACCCTATAGGACAGAGTAGAACTGCCTCATAGAGTTTCCAAGGAGCGCCTGGAGGATTTGAACTATGGACGTTTTGGTTAGCAGCCCTAGTACTTAACCACTACGCCACCAGGGTTTCCTAGAGACATATAGCTATAGTAATTTCAGACAAAATAATTTTAAGACAAAATATATTATTAGAGATAGATGAAATTTATCAGTAGATTAATTCAGTAGATTCTCATTATTCGTGGTAGTCATGATCTAGAAATTCATCTCAAGCACAAATTAATGGATTCTGAACCATTGCTTCTTGGGGAAATAAAAGTTTAGGTACCTGCAAGCCTCTGATGACAACACTTTTGTTAACTGAGCAATATAAAACTTTGTTTTAAAGGTGTTTCTGTTTAGACCCCTTTTTAATATCTATTGTTTATTTATTCACATTAACTCATTGCTAACAGAGCTATAACTCACGTCTGAGCAAAGCTTATCTAACACATTTTCTCTGTCAGTCACATCACAGCTTTCTTGTTCTTAGAAACACTAGACAGCACTTCAGCAGTGTGCTTGGGGGCTATTTTAAACAACAAAAACATCAGCAAAAAGCACAAAAATGTAAAACACTTGGCACCAAGTAAATAACGAGAAGAACACTTATTTATAGTATGAGGGCTGAAACAAGAAGCCAGAGGGTCACCTCCCTAGACCTCATCTGAAAATGCATAATCAGACCACTCAAACTTTTCACTGCTCCACACATTCCAGGGAATGACTGTGAAATTGCTGCAAGGATTGATTTTGGGGTTGCAAATAAAATTTAAAGAGTATATAAATTAATAAATACGGGATCATAAATAATGAGGATTAGCTATACTTCATATCGATAATAGAATCAATACACAAGAGAATATAACCAAAGTGTAAGAGCAATCATGTTTTAAGGGTTACTGAAATCAATACTGTGATTTCAAAATGTATGACTCAATAGTTAATGGCACAACCTGGAGGAATAGATGAATCCACAGTCACAGTAAATGTTTTCTCAGTACATAATAATTCAACCATTGGTGAAAAATATAACGAATTTCTAAAAGTCAACATATGTTGTTCTTTTTCTGTAAAGTAAATAAGCAAGGAACCAATATTAAAAGTATAATTAGACTATCTCCATATATTTGGACATGATATACTAAATAACCCAGAGATGAAAAACTCACAATGGAATTAGAAAATATTTTAAATAAATTATATCAAAAGATCACATGAGGGCTGAAGCTGGGTAAAGATCAAAACGTATCGCTCTAAATCAACACCCATGGAAGCAGCAGTCAAGAAATCGAACTAGGTATTGCTTTGGGAAAATCTGCTGCAAAAGATCTCTTTAAAGTGTTAAAAGGCAAAGATATTATTTTGAGGACTAAGGTGAAGCTGACCCAAGCCACGGTATTTTCAATTGCCTCATATGCATGCAAAAACTGGACAATGAATAAGGAAGACCAATAAATTGATGTATTTAAATTATGGTGTTGGTGAAGAATTCTGAATACCTAATGGACTACCAAAAAAATCAACAAATCTGTCTTGGAAGCACAGCCAAAACGCTCCTTAGAAAGGAGGATGTCGAGACTTCTTATATACTTTGAATGTGTTATCAGGAGGGACCAAGCCCTGGCGAAGGACATGTTTGGTAAAGTAGGAGGCCAGGGAAAAAGAGAAAGACAGTGTGATGGATTGACACTGCCTGGAACGATGGGTTCAAACATTACAACGATTATCAGGATGGCATAGGACTAAGCACTGTTTTATTGCATGAGTTCGGTTGCTGTGAGTCAGAGCTGACTTGATGGCACCTAACAACAACAACAAAGGCAATAAAACTTAAATATTATAAATGACAACTAATGAAAACAGCATCTATGCAAAAAAGTTAGAGAGAAAAATAAACTCACAAAATGTAGGAGGAAAGAAATGATAAGACGATATCAGGGAGTAAATAGAGAGAAAAAATAATAAAGGGAATGAACAAAACAAAAAGTAGTTTCTTTGAAAAGATTAAACAAATTGATTATAGTCTGGTATGATAAAATATAGCACCTCAGTGTTTTCTTTAATACAGTGATGTTTGTGTCTCTCCACCCCATTTCTGAATTTTGTAAGTATAAATTTCAATGTTTTACACCTGAACCTTCTCATTTTAAAAATGCAATGGTGGTAAATCCTGGGTGGGCAGGTGATGCCCATTAGGCAGGAGAGAGAATGAGAGAAGATGTCAACTGATGGTCCTTGGGGTGGGGGAGGAGGTTGGATAGGGATGCTTCTTAATTAATGTGAATTCTGGAACAGAAGACACATGGGTAAAGCTTTGGCCTGACCTTGACGCATATAAGGATTAGGCTTAGTCTTTCCTCTTGGCTTCTTGTACTTCTTGAGTGTCTGCGTGTCACAGTCCTTTCTCCCCCTGTCAGACAAAGGCTGGGATTTGATCTTTCATGAAGAGGTTTCTAGGCCCAAGGCTGTATGGAATAAACTAAACCCATTTTAAAATGTGTACAGTGTATGTGTGTGTGAATGTTCTCAAACAGCTAATTACATTACTGTGGTCAATGGTGCCTGGCAATTGTGCTTAATTGGAGATGAAAGCACACTAGGTTTTTTAATTTAAAAGCCAAAGTGAAATCACTCGTAAAAGCCTCTTTGAATCACACCCCTAGTGATGTTTCTCTCTATACGCTGAGATTTCTTGGTACGTTAAGCTGTTCATTCACGTAATGTGATCAATAACAGGAAGAGTTGTCATACCAGGTAAGCTGTTTTGTAGACCAAACCTGATAGCAAAAAAAAAAAAAAAAAAACCCAGTGCCGTCAAGTCCATTCTGACTCATAGCAACCCTACAGGACAGAGCAGAACTGCCCCATAGAGTTTCCAAGGAGCGCCTGGTGGATTCAAACTGCCGACCCTTTGGTTAGCAGCCATAGCACTTAACCACTGTGCCACCAGGGTTTCTGAAATGTCAATTAGGAACATGGAATCACCTTTTAGGGCAATCAGGGTAAACTGTTTCTTGAAGCTATATAGAGGAAGGAATATTATTCCCTTTTTTATGGACTTAGATTTGATAATGGTTTCTCAAGCCATCAAATTGCCAGAGACAGGAGCTTTTGTTACCGTAGACTTTGCTTTCCTTATTTTCTCCAGTACTCTATACTTCTAAAAGTAATCACACCGTGTTTCTCAGTTACCCTGTATGCCACCTGCTCTTAGTATCACTTAGCCACCATGATTCACCTTCTGTCCTCACTTTTGGCTCCCTCACACTCATCTTCTACACTGATGATAAAATGATCTTCATAAAATACATATCTCACCATGTCACACTCTGGATGAAAGCACCTCTAACTGTCTCCTAAATTTAGAGTTAGCTCAAAATACTTAGTGTCACCTTTAAGGCTACAGTTAACACCTGTTTCCCAATACCTATTCACCATAACTCCCTACATTTCATCAATGATTGGTCGATATTAAGACTGTCATTGACAATGACAAGTGAGTAGTTCATCATGTTCCTTGAGTCAAAGGTAGGCTCCACCTATTCAGTGGAGAGCAGTGGTGATTACAGCGCTCATCCAGTAGGGCTATTTTATTTCCTATACATTTGCCTGCACATTTGCATTGGGAACACCACACAGAAGGTATGAGATGATCAAGATATAATTACATTATCTCTTTGTCCATGGTCAAAACACCATCTCATACCTTCTTGTCTTTCACCATACATGATTTTTAATAAGAGATTTCTGAAAAAAAAAAAAATCATGAAAAATAAATGGGATTGCTCTTTTTTTTTTTTGGCATTACCTTCAAAAAATTGCTGGCTAATTCCTGAATTATACATATCTTTGGTACTAAGAAATCAAACATGTACTCCTGGTGCAAATTTTAGTGGCAAGGCCATTGCAATAGCTACTACTTGTTTTTATGAGTGATATTGGATAAGGCCGGACTCTGGTGTTCTGAGCCTTCCCAAAACCAATGATTGGGGACCTAAGACAAGCAAACAATATCCATATAGAGAATAACCTGCCATCTTATATCTTGTGCCCTGAAGGATGCAGAAGCCTATGGAGCTTCATCATTCAGTGAGTTTGGAGAGTTTGGCTTATTAAGAAATAAGGAAAGAGTAAAGAGAATGCTAAGTAATGCTACCCTTTCTGTCTACTGCCTTACCAGCAAGTGGTATTCTGTTTTAAAAGACTGATGGTCAAGAATGTTAAATTAGATCTCATTATAATGGATCAGTTAGTACTTCACTTTTTTTTTTTTTTTAATGTCCAGTTTAGTTTAATCCTTGGTCTTAATTCCAATGGAGGACAAACTTCTGTGAACCTGCTTCACCACAAAGTTATTACCGGAAGTAGGTTTAATGACACCAGAAATACCAGCTGTAGTGCTTACTATTTGGTTTCTGGGCTGAACACGTAATATGCAGATGGAATGGAGAAATTACTCAGATTAAATTTGCAGCTATTACTCAGAAATGTCCTATATTTTCCTAAAACTTTACTGATAAGTTTGACCTTCAAATCAACTACCTAACCTGGAGTCAGGTATGGTACAAGTCTCTAACCAAGCTTTTTCAGAAAAAATATGTTTTTGAGTAAGAGATCATATTTGACGTCAGGCCTGGAGATTGAGATAGAGTTGTCCAGTGGAAGCAGCGGGGGAAGAATGCAGACATTGCTGTGGAGCCCAGGAAGAATTTGGCACCTTCAGTGAACTAAAATAAAGAAAATAAAATTAGAACACTACCTATAACGGAGGGACTTTTGCGGGCTAAGGCTAGAAGAGGAAATATGGGCCAGGTAATAAATTGTCTTTCTGGGACATGTTTTAAGCAGTAGAGTTGTGAATAACTTGATTAGATTTATACTGTAGGGGCAGAAAATCAATAAGAAGGTGCTTGTAGTAATTGAAAAAAGACATGATGATGCTCGACGGAGCTGGGGAACTAGAAAAGAGATTGGGACGTGAAGATTCCAAGATTTAAGAGCTCTCTAAAAGACGAAATAACGTAATGGATAGGAACAGAGTCTCTGAAGTAAGGCTGATCTGGTTTCAAACACCAGACTCATTCTCAAATTATTTTTGTACATCAGGCAAGATGTTTAATCTCTATAATTCTCAATTTGCATTGGTAAATTGAAAATAATAACAGTACTTACCTCAACTTTCTGTGAGAATTCATTGCAATATTATACAGGAAGTACTTGACAGTGCCTGGCATAAATCATCAAAGCACACATAATAGCTATTATTACTGTAATTCACTGAACATAGTTATGGCTCAGATGTTGTTACTTAAATAAAAGAGAATTACAATATGTGATGAAAAGTCATATGTCTGATTATCAATTTTTCTATCTAAATGTTTCCTCATATGCTTTTGTTTGTATTTTAATTGAACAGTGTTTGTACTGCTTTATAAATTGGAGAGGAATGAACAACGATTGGAACAAATAGTCATTTCGCCTAAAATGCTCAGGAATATTTTATTTCTTACAATCGATACTGCAAAGTTTTGCTTGAGGATAAATGCCTATGTATATGACAAAACCATAGATCATACTTACAGCAGTTATAAAGCCTCTGCCTTAGTCATGAAATAAACATGTTGCTGATACAGTTTTTACAACAGCCATAATGGAATATGTGAGCTTTACAGAAAGTACAGTGGGTTTTAATTAAAACTTTATTTTTAATTATATCTTAATAATTTAATTAGATACAAAATCTACTCTTGTAATTGATGGGGCTTGGAAATTATAGGTTGAAACGGAGATAGACATAGGCATGAATAAAGCTGCCTATGTAGACTGAAAAAAAGAAGAACAAAGCTATAATACATTGACAAACTCCAAAGACAATGGGAACAAAACACAAATAATAATAATAACGTATCAGGTTCCCTGTTTCTTCTTTCTTTACATAAATTAATTTATATAATCTTGTAACAGACTTTTGATTTGGGGCTAATATTGTCAGTCCCATTTCATAAATGAGCAAATATAGGCACAGCAAGATAAAGTCACTTACTTAATTTTCACAAAGCTAACAAGTTTCAAACTTGTTATTTGAGTTAGAGAAGATTGGTCCTAGAGATCATAGCCATGACCGTATGGCACCTTGTCTCCCAAAGAAACTTTAGTAAATTAGGTAGTGCTTTGAAAAAACAATATAATTCCTTTCACACACAAACCCTAATGTTGAAGGCTAACAATCTTAGCTAATCTTTAACATGACAAATTAATTCACCTTTTTTTTTTAAACGTGATTGTCGTATTATTTCTGATTTATCTTATAGGTAAAGCAGGCAGAAACACTTTAAAGAATCCTTTCCATTTTCACAAATAGTTATCGACAGAGCTACAAATAAAAGTCTAATTTTTTTTTTTTTTTAATGAAATACAATACACATGGAACAAAAACAGTGGTGTTGAAATACAATAACTTGAAAACTTCATAATCTGTCTTTGGCTATAATTTTTATGCAATTCCAAAACTGTAAATTCAAAATTATCTTTCAAATTTTTGATTAAAAAATGGAACAATCTCATGTGACTTTCATACAAAACAAAGAAATAATAACCATTGGATTTATGACTATGATTTTTTTATTGCCTGTGTGAAATTTCAACTTACTTACAATTAACTACAGTTAAATTGTTAGTACCAATGTTTTAAATTCACAAGACTCAGGCTTCCAGCCATCTTTCATCTTTGTAGCAATTTGCTAAGGTGATCAACAAACTTAAATGACTTGGATATGGTCCTCCAAAACTACTTATAAATTGTTTCAATATAGAGTAGTCAATTAGACAGTAGTTCAAGTTTCATGTATTTGATTGGTAAATAGCAAGTATTACTTGTTAAGAAATATCTAATGTTATCAGGGACCTGTTGTTGTGTAGTGATTAAGAGCTACAGCAGTTAACCAAAAGATCAGCAGTTCGAATCCACCACCGCTCTTCAGAAACTGTACAGCAGTTCTACTTTGTCCTATAAAGTTTCTATGAGTCGGAACCGAATCGAGGACGGCAACAGGTTTTTTTTTTTTTTAAATGTTAGCAAAGTTTTAGATTCTAATTTAACCTTACGTTATTAATTTTAGAAAGCAATAATTGAAAACTGAAAAGATAACTAAAACAGTCTTAAAAGAGTAAATTAAAAGAAAGTCAAATATAGAAAATATTGGAAAAAGTAGACATGTTTCTTTCCATACATTTCCTAAGTGGAATGAGTACACATTTCTTTTGTACATATTTATTGTTTTAGTTTGTTGTGGTTGTTTTTCTGTGCCATCAAGTCCGTTCTGACTCATAGCCACCATACTACAACAGAACGAAACACTGTCCGGTGCCTGTGCCATCCTCACAATCTTGGTTATGCTTGAGCCAGTTGTTGGAACCACTGTGTCAATTCATCTTGTTGAGGGTCTCCCTCTTTTCCAGTGATCCTCGGATTTATCAAGCATGATGTCCTTCTCCAGGGACTGATCCTTCCTGATAACCTGTCCTGAGTATGTGAGACGAAGTCAGTCAGTATAAGGAAGATGGCACAGTGTTATGACGATTCTGACTGCTCCGATACTTTGACTTTAGTTAGCATATAAGTGTAAATGTGCTATCAACTGTCCTATTTTTAAAACTTATTCATTTTTATGGAGTTCATTAGTTGATTATATAGTGCAAATTTATTTTTCTGTGAATTCTTAATGGTTAGTTTTATTTTGAGTATCACAATAGTTGTAAAAACAACACCCTCAATTTCTATTAAAGTGTTCTATAAAAATGTTCCTTTTAAGTTAGCAAAAAAGAGGAGTTTTTTTGTTTTGTTTTAATTACTTCTAAAAGCAGAATCAGTTTGTATTAATTTGATTATAGGAAGTCCATATGGACTGTAACAGAATGTATACCTGCTCATTTTAAAGTAATTTTGAAGAAATTTAAATAAAAAAGGTTCATTGAGTTTTCATTTGTGATTTTTTAAAAAATGCTTTAAATAAACCAACCAGGTAATGGAATTGACATGAAACACAAAAACAAACTGCAAAGAAATATCAATAGCAATTAGGTAAGCTCCAAGGGATTACAATTTTATTTTTTAATTGCGATAATCATGAGAAGCACATATTTAGTTAAATATAAGGATGCATATGATTAGACACCTGAGAGAGAAGATGCAGTGAATGTGGATGGACTAAAATCATCAATATGATCTTGAAATCACGGTTAGGTTATCCTCTATCCCATTGTAACAGAAGCCCATACAGAAAACTACTCTTCAAATGACTGTTTCTGGATAATCATTTACTTTACGTGATTTACTCCCTTCCTTCCTAAATTTCTAACAAAATCATCAGTGAAATAGAAACATTGAGAAAATAGAAATAACAGTGCTCTACTTGCAGAAAACAGGGATGAATGCAAAGTGTAGATCAGAAAGCTTGAGAAATGTCTTCAAGACAACGAGATGAATTATGAAACTAAGACTTGTTTCGACCAATGTATCATTCCAGATTTGGAAAATATACCAAACTCATAGCTAACTAGGGCCGTTTGTCCATTCTCTGTAGTCTATGTCAAACAACAACAAAGATTTTGAGACAGGGAAAAACGAATGACACAAAGAATTGCAGAAGCAATGAACTTACTGCTTCCACTAGTTCCTTTAGCAGCTCTCTCCCTCATTTTCAACAGTACTAAAGTTTTAACTGCACAGTAATGCCTTTGACCTTCAAACAGCAGAGACTGGAAGAAATATATTAATACATATGTAATAGATCATTTCTATCAAAGATAAAAACTGATAACAGATCCTCAGTGCAGCCTCTAACAAGCCTATAAATGATTTTAGGATGCAGGAGTTTTCCAAATGGATTAAGGTCATAAATAAAATGTGTGCGCTTCCTGATAGTCTTTAACTGATCACCTAATCGTTGCCTTCTTGTTTTGCCTTTTATACCAATATAAAAAGAAAACTTAACACAGAATGAAAACATGACACAGAATGTAGCAGATCACTTTTTACTGACAAGGAAACTATAAGAAGTGGCCTGAAGTAATTGCATCTTCACCAAAGATACTGCTTTCTAAGGAGAAAAGCTTTCTGTATTTCACTTTTTAATATTGCCCTTGTAATTTAAATTTTCAAATTCAGATTTTCCTAAGTGTCCATGTGCTGCCTTTTTCCATTCTAAAATATAGATGTTTCAATGCTGCAACTTTCCAGATAATTGGTAATGGGACATATCACAAAATGCCATGTTTTTTGAAAATGTTAAACTTTACCGATTTGTATTAAATTACAGCTAGTCTTATTTTCTTAGGTGGAAATAAAATAGTCTTATATTAGAAAATTAAACTTTTAAATACTAAATATGAACTTAAGGGAGAAAGATGGATATTATGTTACGCACCTTTATTAGTTAAGAGCTTGGCTGCTAACCAAAATGTCGGCAGTTCAGATACCCCAGCCGCTCCTCAGAAACCCTAAGGGGCAGTTCTACTCTGTCGTATGGGGTTGCTATTAGTCAGAATTGACTCAACGACAGTAGTTTTGTTTTGTTTGGCGGTTATTAATACTGTTTCATGAAAATCATGTAAAATATTCCTTGCTAGGCCAATAATTTGAAATTGTGTTATTAGTTTTTCTGAGAAAATATTTCAGAAGCAATACTATGTCTTTCATTCAACATTGCTTTTACTCAGCAAATAATTCTTATTCACTCTGTCCATGACAGACACTGAGCATAGAGCAGTGAACTCATCTGAAAAGGCCTTGTTCTCTGTGAGCATACCTCTGAGTGCAGCAAGGCAAATGATAAATAAATGAATGCATAAATATATACCATTTCAGGTAATGGTAAACTGAAAAACTAAATAAAGTAATAGAACAGACAACGTGGGGAATGCCCTTCTGACAGCTATTGAACAGTGCTCTGAGAGAGTGACACTTGAACAGAGAACAAATGGCTTTATTGCTTTATGTATTTTCATCAATTGAACCTTACTGTAGAATTCAGTTCAGTGTGGGGATAATGACAAGAGTAGATATAGTCACTTTTACTTGACTAATCAGAGGACACGCATCCTACCTGGAATATTTATCACAACTTTGCAGGGAATAGGCCCAGGGTCATTAGACGAATCACATTTTTCCCCGCTTTCCTGATATAAGTGGAAATTTTCTAAGGTATAATTCTTAATAATTTAGGATACAACGCCGCTGGGCAAAAGTTAGTTTTTCCATTTTCACTTCCAGGTTCAGATGAAGTTTCTTACTCTTTAAGAAATAGGAAGATATAAAGAACCAACCAAACTAAACAAAACCTTTATGTTTCTGGATGACGACGAAGACCATAGTTTGAATTCCTGAATCATGGCTTACAATGCTGGAACACAGGACTCCTAACAAAGGGCAAGAACTGCATGTGGCCCTTGTGAAGAATGCATTTTGAAAGGAAGAATTACTGAGATGACCATGAGAATTTTAAATGAAGATACGAGGAAAGGGAGAATGTAAAATAAAACGAAGGACAAGGCACGTGAAGAAGAAAAAAATACTTAAAAGAATATGTCTGCATTGGGAGGAGAGATTCTTTTTTTTTCACATAAACTTTGAAGGATCTTCTTTCCAGAAGAGTGCCAATAATCCTTTCACCTGACATTCAACCTTAGCCTCAGGGATGGGGGTGCAATAGTCAAGCCCCTTGTGCAATGGGGAGCAGGGTTCCACACTTGGCTAGCTGCATCCTTGGGCTGTTCTCTAGGAGAGAGATCTTGCCCTGGGGTGGGTCTTCCTTCTTGAAAGCCAAGTGTGGAAGTGATCTTGTCAGTGGGGGATACCTTGGAGCAAGGTCCCAAAGAGCCTGTGCCTTCATGGCAGCTTTTCAAGAGAGGGCTGGAAAGGTAGCCTGCCCATCTTCTGAATACCTTTGAGAAAGTGGAGAGCAGGTGCGGTCCCTCACATTGTAAAGGGCAGTCCCTAGTTACAGTTGTTGCCAGGAAACCTAAGCCTCTAGACCTAGCAATGTTGTCTCTCCACTACAGCCATACTTTAGTGCTTATTGTCCATCCATGCTTATTTCAAGAGAAATTAAGTTTTATTTTCATTCTTCTAGTCAGCTATTTACCTTACCGCTACGTGTATATGTTACACACTGCTATAGACTCCATTGTTCATCTCCTTGAAAAAGTTATGCGTATATACCTACACACACATGCTTATATCTTTTAATATTTATATAATATAACATATAAGCATATTGTAATAAATTATATCAAATATATGTTTTAATATACAAAGAATGTTTCAGCAAAATGTTTCTATAAATCAGTGTTTCCCACTGATTTTTTTTATCATGCTAACTTGCTTTTTAAGCCTTTTTTTCTAATTAACCCCCCAAGAAATTTTAATAACACGCATGTGTTAGTTATCTAGTGCTGCTGTAACAGAAATCCCACAAGTGGATGGCTTTAACAAACAGAAATTTATTCTCTCACAATTTGGGAGGCTAGGAGTCTGAATTCAGGGTACCAGCTCCCAGGGAAGGCTTTCTCTGTCTTTTCTGGGACAAGTTTCTTGTCATCAACCTTCCCCTGGTCTAGGAACATCACAGAGCAGGGACCTCAAGTCCAAAGGACATGCTCTGCTCCAGGCTCTTCTTTCCTGGTGGTTTGAGGCCCCAGTCCTCTCTGCTTGAGTCTCTGTTTTATATCTCATAAGAGATTGACTCAAGATACAACCTAATCCTGTAGATTGAGCCCTGCCTCATTAACATAACTGCCTCTCATCCTGCCTCATTGACATCACAGAGGTTAGGATTTACATTACATAGAATAATCACATCAGATCACAAAACAGTGGACAACCACACAATACTGGAAATTGTGGCCTAGCCAAGTTGACACACATTTTTGGGGGACACAATTCAATCCACAACATCAGATATATATCTATTATTTGTTTGTGTACTATATTTCTATACTGGCTTTATACAAAACAGTGAAAGATTTTTCACTCCCCCACCCAAGAACTAATTTTTGCCATCAAAGGTAATATGGCCTCTGATAAGAACAAATGCTAGAAATAGGTTAAGAAATCATTTTGATTTTTATAATTGTACTTTGTGCATTTTATAATTTTACTCAATTTTGGATGAAAATCATTTTCAGAGAAAAATATGCATCCAGTCATATGTTAATTTTATTAAAGATTACACAAAAATGTGCTAAGGGTAGCAGTTAAGCTGCAAATTAAGGAAATGCTATTATTTGCAGAGCCACTTGCTGGGACTTAATGATGAGTGGAATGCACAAGAGTGAATATTTTATTGTAGCAATAAAATGCTTTTAAATTGCAGACTCCTTCAAGCATAGATTTCACCTCCAGCCTTACTTAGAACTTATTCTGCTACAAAAGGTCACATGTGGTCTCTGATCCTCGTATCCCAATTAATTGACTTGACTACCTGTGTAATCTTGGTTAAGTCACGTAAACCCTAGTGTAACTATAAAGTTTTTTTTGTCTTAACCTGGACACTTTTAAAAGTGAAAGGGAGATCTCCCTGCTATCAATAGCAGCATGGCTTATTTGGGAGGGAGCACATAGATCCATACTTGTAATGCCATTAAAAAAGTAAATCATAGAAATCACTCCCTTCATTTCAGTCATACACTTGCTAGTGTAGTAATTGTAATCTGTCTCCCCATATGTCGTGACAGCACACAGAGAATCCATTGGTCAAAGGCCATCAGAGCCTGCCCAGCTTGGCATTTACAGTTTTAATTTAAAATGAATAAAATGCATTTTGTTTTTTATCAGTTTTCACTCTTCCTTTCTACTAGAGGTTCAACTCCAAGCATCTGACTTGCTTTCTCCATGCAGTAAAACATGTGACTGGGCACAAGAATTTCAATTGTGTTGAACTTAACAAATCAATTAGAGGGTCCCTAAGGGGGCCGGAATTGACTGGATGGGAACAGGTTAAGGTATAGTTATACCAATCAAAAAAAAAAAAAAAACAATCAAGGCTCTATCATATTCCAAGTTAATATTATATGCTCAAACCCTTAAACATACTGTATATCATATACCATCGTGTTCTTTATTTTTATATATAGCCGTTCTGCTTTGAAAATAATTACCGCACCTTGACATCAAAAAATGGACATCATAATCACACTGTGGAAAATAGAGTAAAATGGAGAAATGAAACTTTTTTTAGATTATACCCTGGTTCCATTATTTCAGCTGATATTTTATTCATTTTTAATATAGATGTAAATTTTTCCATAATGTTTTATTAAATAAACACATTTCTCAAATCACAATGTTATTCCTTTCTATTATATCACATTGATTCATCCAAAGTGGGTCTACTGCTTAAATCAATTGAGGCATTTACTATTTACTTTTAATCTGATTACATCAACTTTTAAGACATTCTTCCTATTTTATCAAATTTGTAAGTTTTAAAACTAAGACATCTGTGATTTCATATCTCAGACTATTTCTTAAATCAATTGTCCAAGTTTACATTTTTCTATTCATAATATTTAGGTGTTAGCCACTAGAATAAAATCCACTCAAAGCTCTCATTACTCAACACAGTTTTACCTATTCTTAGCACAATATATACTATGAAATGTATTAGGTAGTTGTCATGGATTGAATTGTGTTTCCAAAAATATGTTGTAAATCGTAACCCATAAAGTAGATATAACCACATTTGAGGGTGTGTTTTCTTTATGTTAACGAAGCAGTGTAACTGATAGGGTGTTTTAAAAAAAATCTTTTTTCAGATATTAAAAGAGCAGACGAAGTTAGGAAGCAAGTGAGCAGAGATGAGGGACAATAGCTACCACACCACATGAAGACCACCACAGAACCAAGAAATAAGGACATTCTCCCAGAGCCAACAAAGAAAGAAAGTCTTCCTCCAGAGCTGTCATCCTGAATTTGAATTTCTGGCCTCCTAAACTGTGAGAAAATACATTTGTTTTTTAAATGTAACATTTTTTAAAACTTGAAGTGTTGAAGTCATACACTTGTGGTATTTCTGTTATAGCAGCACTAGATAACTGAGACAGTAGTTAAGACATATACAAGTATATATATGTTGCTGTTGTTGTTAGGTGCTGTTGAGTCAGTTCTGACTCATAGCGACCCTATGCACAACAGAACAAAACACTGCCCAGCCCTGCGCCATATTTAAAATCGTTGTTATGCTTGAGCTCATTGTTGCAGCCACTGTGTCAATCCACCTCGTTGAGGGTCTTCCTCTTTTCCACTGACCCTGTACTCTGCCAAGCAAGACGCCCTTCTCCAGGGACTGATCCCTCCTGACAACATGTCCAAAGTATGTAAGACGCAGTCTCACCATCCTTGCCTCTAAGGAGCATTCTGGCCACACTTCTTCCAAGACAGATTTCTTCGTTCTTTTGGCAATTCATGCTATATTCAATATTTTTTGCCAACACCACAATTCAAAGGCGTCAACTCCTCTTCAGTCTTCCTTATTCATTGTCCAGCGTTTGCATGCATATGATGTGATTGAAAATACCATGGCTTGGGTCAGGCGCACCTTAGTCTTCAGGGTGACATCTTTGCTCTTCAACACTTTGAAGAGGCCCCGTGCAGCAGATTTGCCCAATGCAATGCGTTTTTCAATTTCTTAACTGCTGCTTCCATGGCTGTTGATTGTGGATCCAAGTAAAATGAAATCCTTGACAACTTCAATCTTTTCTCCGTTTATCATGATGTTGCTCCTTGGTCCAGCTGTGAAGATTTTTGTTTTTTTTGCTCTATAGGGCAGTTCTACTCTGTCCTATAGGGTCGCTATGAGTCGGGATCGACTCGACAGCAGTGGGTTTGGTGTTTTTTGTTTTTTTTTTGGTATGTTGGGGTGTAATCCATACTGAAGGCTGTGGTCTTTGATCTTCATTAGTAACTGATTCAAGTCCTCTTCACTTTCAGTAAGCAAGGTTGTGTCACCTGCATAACACAGGTTGTTAATGAGTCTTCCTTCAATCCTGATGCCCTGTTCTTCTTCATATAGTCCAGCTTCTCGTATTATTTGTTCAGCATGCAGATTAAATATGTATGGTGAAAGAATACAACTCTGACGCACACCTTTCCTGACTTTAAACCAATCAGCATCCCCTTGTCCTGTCCAAACAACTGCCTCTTGATCTATGGAAAGGTTCCTCATGAACACAATTAAGTGTTCTGGAATTCCCATTCTTTGAAATGTTATCCATAATTTGTTATGATCCACAAAGTAGAATGCCTTTGCATAGTGAATAAAACACAGGTAAACATCCTTCTGGCATTCTCTGCTTTCAGCCAGGATCCATCTGACATCAGCAATGATATCCCTGGTCCCACGTCCTCTTCTGAAACTGGTCTGAATTTCTGGCAGTTCCCTGTCGATATACTGCTGCAACAGCTTTTGAATGATCTTCAGTAGAATTTTGCTTGCGTGTGATATTAATGATATTGTTCTATAATTTCCACATTTGGTTAGATCACCTTTTTTGGGAATGGGCATAAATGTGGATCTTTTCCAGTCAGTTGGCCAGGAAGCTGTCTTCCTTATTTCTTGGCATAGACGAGTAAGCACCTCCAGTGCTGCATCTGTTTGTTGAAACATCTCAATTGATAGTCCATCAATTCTTTGAGCCTTGTTTTTTTGCCAATGCCTTCAGAGCAGCTTGGACTTCTTTCTTCAGTACCATCGGTTCCTCATCATATGCTACCTCTTGAAATGGTTGAATATCGACTAATTCTTTTTGGTATAATGACTGTGTTTTCCTTCCATCTTCTTTTGATGCTTTCTGCGTTATTTAATATTTTGCCCATGGAATCCTTCACTATTGCAACTCGAGGCTTGAATTCTTTCTTCAGTTCTTTCAGCTTGAGAAATGTCGAGTGTGTTATTCCCTTTTGGTTTTCCATCTCCAGCTCTTTGTGCATGTCATTGTAATACTTTAGTTTGTCTTCTTGAGAGGCCCTTTGAAATTTTCTGTTCAGTTCTTTTACTTCATCAATTCTTCCTTTTGCTTTAGCTGCTTCACACTCAAAAGCAAGTTTCAGAGTCTCCTCTGACATCCATCTTGGTCTTTTTCTTTCCTGTCTTTTCAGTGACCTCTTGCTTTCTTCATGGATGATGTCCTTGATGTCATTTCACAACTCGTCTGGTCTTCGGTCACTAGTGTTCAATTCATCAAATCTATTCTTGAGATGGTCTCTAAATTCAGGTGGGATATACTCAAGGTCATATTTTGGCTCTTGTGGACTTGCTCTGTTTTTCTTCAGTTTCAGCTTGAACTTGCATATGAGCAATTGACCGTCTGTTCCACAGTCAGCCCCTGGCCTTGTTCTGACTGATGATATTGAGCTTTTCCATCGTCTCTTTGCACAGGTGCAGTCAATTTGATTTCTGTGTTTTCCATCTGGCGAGGTCCACGGGTATAATCGCCATTTATGTTGGTGAAAGAAGGTATTTGCAATGAAGAAGTCATTGGTCTTGCAAAATTCTATCACTCGATCTCTAGCATTGTTTCTATTACCAAGGCCATATTTTCCAACTACTGATCCTTCTTTGTTTCCAACTTTTGCATTCCAATCGCCAGTAATTATCAATGCATCTTGATTACATGTTCGATCAATTTCAGACTGCAGCAGCTGATAAAATCTTCTATTTCTTCATCTTTGGCCCTAGTGGTTGGTGTGTAAATTTGAATAATGGTCGTATTAACTGGTCTTCCTTGTAGACGTATGGATATTATCCTATCAATGACAGCGTTGTACCTCAGGATAGGTCTTGAAATGTTCTTTTTGATGATGAATGCAACACCATTCCTCTCCCAGCATAGTAGACTTTATGATTGTCTGATTCAAATGGCCAAAACCAGTCCATTTCAGCTCACTAATGCCTAGGATATTGATGTTTATGCATTCCATTTCGTTTTTCATGATTTCCAATTTTCCTAGATTCATACTTCATACATTCCAGGTTCCAGTTTTTAATGGATGTTTGCAGCTGTTTCTCCTCATTTTGAGTTGTGCCACATCAGCAGATGAAGATCCTGAAAGCTTTACTCCATCCACGTCATTAAGGTCGACTTTACTTTGAGGAGGCAGCTCTTCCCCAGTCATCTTTTGAGTGCCTTCCGACCTGTGAGGCTCATCTTCAGCACTATAGCAGACAATGTTCCGCTGCTGTTCGTAAGGTTTTCACTGGCTGATGCTTAATGGTTAATGCTTAATATCAGCCCCCATGTGTCTGTCAGTTTGTCATACTGTGGGGGCTTGTGTGTTGCTGTGATGCTGGAAGCTATGCCACTGGTATTCAGATACCAGCAGGGTCACCCATGGAGGACAGGTTTCAGCTGAGCTTCTAGACTAAGACAGGCTAGGAAGAAGGACCCAGCAGTCTTCTTCTGAAAAGCATTAGCCAATGAAAATATATATATTGCTAAGTAACAACTAGTAACTATGTACAAAAAATATATATATTTTTTATAACAAGTTGCTCAGCATACATTATATGCTAAATAAATAATCCCAGAAGGTGAACTATGTGAAGGATTGGAGGAAGATTCATTAAAAACCTGCATTATGTCGATGACACAACCTTGTCCGCTGAAAGTGAAGAGGACTTGAAGCACTTACTGATGAAGATCAAAGACTATAGCCTTCATTATGGATTACACCTCAACATAAAGAAAACAAAAATTCCTCACAATTGGACCAATAAGCAACATCATGACTAACAGAGAAAAGACTGAGGTTGTCAAGGATTTCATTTTACTTGGATCCACAATCAACACCCATGGAAGCAGCAGTCAAGAAATCAAACGATGCATTGCATTGGGCAAACCTGCTGCAAAAGACTTCTTTAAAGTGTTCAAAAGCAAAAATGTCGCTTTAAGGACTAAAGTATGCCTGGACTAAGCCACAGTTTTCAATTGCCTCATATGCATGTGAAAGGTGGGTGATGAATAAGGAAGACCAATGAAGAAATGACATGTTTGAGTTGTGGGGTTGGCAAAGAATATTGAATATACCATGAACTGCCAAAAGAACAAACAGATCTGTCTTGGAAGAAGTACAACAAGAATGCTCCTTAGAAGCAAAGGTGGCGAGGCTACATCTCTTGTAATTTGGACATGTTATTAGGAGGGATTAGTCCCTGGAGAAAGATATCATGCTTGGTAAAGTAGAGGGTCAGTGAAAAAGAGGAAGACCCTCAATGAGATGAATTGACACAATGGCTGCAACAATGAGCTCAAGCATATCAACTATTGTGGGAATGGTGCAGGACCCGGCAGTGTTTTGTTCCATTGTGCATAGGGTCACTATGAGTGGGAACTGACTTGATGGGACCTAAGAACAACAACAACATATGGTGGCGCAGTGGTTAAGAGCTCCAGTGCTAACCAAAAGGCCAGCAGTTCAAATCCACCAGCTGCTCCTTGGAAACCCCATGGAGCAGCTCTACTCTGTCCTATAGTGTCATTATGAGTCTGAATGGAATCGACGGCAATGGTTGATACTGTAGATACATATATTTTTGTATACATATATACATATAAAATTTATATATGTGTATGCAGTTTTAGCAATTTTTCAGAATACTCCTGAGACCTTTCGAACAGTGAGAGACAAATTCAAATGGACTCCTTTCCCCCTGAGTGTTAGTAATTCTTCTTTTTAATCAGTTTTCCAAAGGCTTTTTCCAACCTGTATTCAACATCTTTTATTCTCTAATGATGTCCAAAAAATACTGCAACACATTTTTACTTGCTAAATCAACTCAACTTTTAAGCAATTCTAGGAATTTAAATAAAGCCAGCTACTCTGCTAACTCCTGCTAAGTGCTGCTGCACTCCCTAGTAGATCAATCCAATGCATTTATGAATAATGTTAAAATAATACTAGAACTACGGGCATTTATCAGAAGTCCAGTCATGAGTTCAGTTTAGCTTATTTATCATACTAAGACAATTTTAAATGATATTTTCATTTTATTTATTTCTCATCAATTCTTTTGAGGAATAATTTATGTACAATAAATGTATCCATTTAAACGGTATGATTCAATAACTTGTGAACAATTACATTGTTGTCTGTGCTAGTGCCCTGGAGAAATTCCAACTCACGGAGACCTCACTTGGGCATAGTAGAGCTTCTCCACAGGGTTTTTAAGACTACGACTTTCCAGAAGCAGATCTGAATGGCCTGTCTTCCATAGTGCCTCTGGATGGGTTCGAACCACCAACTTTTGGGCTAGTAGTCAAGCACTTAACTGCACGTCCCAGGAACTCCAGCAACTATATAAACCTCTACAATCATCGTCATGTTGAGATGCAATAGATTTCCATCACCCAGCACTCCATAAATTTCTCACACCCCCTTGCAATACATTTCTGCCTGCATCATTGGACATAGGCGATGGCTGTCCGGCATCTCGTCACCACATATTAGCTTGTATTTTACATGGACTACTACTCCTAGGTCCCTGAGTGGCACAAAGGATTTGTACTGGACTACTAACCTAAGGGATAGAAAGTCACACCTACCCAGACGTGCCAAGGAAGGACGTGCAATCTGCTCCCACGTGATTGTGTTGTTACTTGCCATCGAGTGTTCTCTGACTCATCGGGACCCTGTATGTGGAGAATAAAACTGCTTTGTAGGGTTTTCAAAGCTGTGACATTTCAGAAGCAGATCTCCAGGCCTGTCTTCCCATTCCTCTGGGTGGATTCGAACCCCCAATCTTTTGGCCAGTAGTTTAGTACTTAACTGTTATCACCACCCAGGGACTCCCCAAAAAAACTCTACGGATCAGTTCTACTCTGTAACACATGGGGTAGTCAGGAGTCAGAATCTACTCAACACCAATGTCTTTTATTTTTAAATTTTTTTTCTGGGTTCTTTTATTTAGTAAAATGATTCTAAAATTCATCCATCTTGTTGAATGTATCAGTGATTTCTTTCCTTTAATTGCTGACAATTATTTCATTATGTGTACGGAATGTATTTTTTTTTAATCCATTTATATGTTAATGTACATTTAGGCTGTTTCCAGTGTACATTTAGGCTGTTTCTAGTTTTTAACTATGGTGAATTTTGTTGTTAATGGTGTTCATGTACTTGTCTTTGGGTGCACATGTTTTCATTTCCTTCGGATAACTGTCTTGAACTAGAAAATCTGGGTAACCTTGTTGTTGTTGTTGTTGTGTACCATCGAGTCAATTTTGACTCTTAGTGACCCTGTAGGACAAAGTACAACTGCAGCATAGGGTTTCCTGACCTGTAATATTTACCAGAGCGGATCACAAGGTCTTTTCTCCCAATGAATGACTGGGGGATTCAATGAAGTGGAAAGTCTTGTGCATATGGTAGGGGTACATTTAAAATAATTAAGAAACTGACAAGATTTTCAAAATAGGTGTAGAATTTTATCCCCTGTCAATATATGAGTCTCAATTGCTCCAAAGAATAATCAAATATTTGCTCATTTTAAAATTAATCATATTTTGGTTTTAGTCTTCCTTTGTATTCGCCTAATTTCTGCTTGATTTTTTTAGCAACTTTTTATGTGCTTAATAGCCAAGCTCACATTTATTTCTTTTAGTGTCAGTTCAAATATTTGCCTTTTATTTTGTTGTTTTTTGTTTTATGATTAAGTTATAAAAGTTCTTTATATATTCTAGCTGGAAGCCATTTGTTGGACAGGTGTATTACAAATATTTCTCCCTTTCTGTGTCTAGCATTTTTATTTTTTTAATTTTTTTTTTAAGTTTTGATCAAATTCAATGTATAATTTGTATTTTCAGCATGAACATCTTGTTTGCGTTCCATGTAAAAGTCATTTTCCTACTCCCAAATTTAAATATATGTATATATATTGCTGTTAGAAGAATTGTTTACTTTTTATTTAGATTTATGATACATTTTAAGTTAATTTTATGTATGGTATGAAAGAAGGTCAATTTTCTTTCTTTCTCCACATAAATATCCATTGTTTTAGCACATTTGTATACCAAAAAAAAAAAAAAAACTTTCCCTTTAATTGACTTGGTCCTTTTGTTGAAAACTAGTAGTCATATATGTGTGAGTCTATTTCTATATCTTTTATTGTGTGATATCTTGATTATTAAAACACTGTTGTAAGTAGTTGTCTTAGCTATCTAGTGCGGCTATAGTAGATATAGCACAAATGCATGGCTTTAACAAACGGAAATTTATTCTCTCACAGTTTAGGAGGCTAGAAATCTGAATTCAGGGGGCCAGCTCTAGGGAAAGGCTTTCTCTCTCTGCTGCCTCTAGGAGAAGGTTCTTTTCACCTCTAAACATGTGTGGGCCCAGAGTTCCCTAGACATCTTTATGTTTTTTAGAATCAATCTGCCCCTGGGCCTAGAAAGTTCTCAGCACAGGGACCCAGGATCCAAAGGACATACTGTGCTCCCTGTTCTTCCTTCTTGGTGGTAGAGGTCTCCTCATCTCTTCTTACTTGTTGAATCTGTTTTATATCCCAAAAGATATTGACTCAAGATACAACTTAATCCTGTAGATTGTATCCTGCCTCATTAACATAACTGCCTCTAATTTTGCCTCATTAACATCATAGAGGTTAGAATTTACACATAGGAAAATTACATCAAGTC
Organism: Elephas maximus indicus; assembly: GCF_024166365.1. Lineage (NCBI taxonomy): Eukaryota > Metazoa > Chordata > Mammalia > Proboscidea > Elephantidae > Elephas > Elephas maximus. The sequence continues at coordinate 37,474,350 of NC_064836.1, read as the reverse complement.
AGAAAATGCAGGATAATTACATCAGATCACCCAATGGAGAATAATTACATAATATTGAGATATTGTGGCCTAGCCAAGTTGGTATATAGTTTGGGGGGCATAATTCAGTCCATAACAGGAGGGTAAGCCCTCCAATATTTTTCTTTTATGGTGTGTCTATGAATGGGAATCCACTTAATGACATCCGGTTTTGTTTTTGGTTTTATTCTAGGAAGTTTGATTGTCTTTCTATACGCCCTTCCTCTAAAAAAGCCAAGCATTTTTTTAAAAATTTATATTGTATTATATCTATAATTTCTTGATTAATTTTGCAGAAATGTTAATTTTAGTCATATTAAGTCTTCCAATCTGTGAGCATGGTTTATCTCATCATTTATTTAGGTATCCTTTAATTTGTCTGTGCAATGTGTATAGTTTTCAGTTTAGAGGTATTTTTTACCATTTTTCAAATTTGTTCCCAAGTATTATATTTTTAATGTCTTGGAAGAAGTTCACCTGGAATGCTCTTTAGAAGCAAGGATGGTGAGACTTTGTCTCACATACTTTGGACCTGTTATCAAGAGGGACTAGTCCCTAGAGAAGGACATTATGCTTGGTAAAGTTGAGAGTCAGTGAAAAAGAGGAAGATCCTCAATGAGAATGGATTGATACAGTCACTGCAACAATGGGATCAAGCGTAACAGTTTAAGGATGGTGCAGGACTGGGCAGTGTTTCGTTCTGCTGTACATAGGGTGGCTATGAATCAGAACTGACTTGATGGCACCTAACAGTAACAACATTATATTTTTGGCACTGTTTAAGTGAAGTTGAAGGGAAAAAAAAATTCTAAGACAAAGCATAGAATGCCATGTGCACCCACTTACATAATTCACTGAAATTTATAGGCTTTGTGGTCTGGCAGATTTAAATTCAATTTTGATAATTAGATATACATTGTATTCAATTATACAGTGATGTTGATAATATGTGGTTGATTTAATCTTGAAGATTAAATTAGATTTTGTGGTATATAGGAATGTCGGTATATTTAATATGTTTAGTTACAAATGGAATAAAAAAAAATTTCTCTGTAATTTCTACAAAAGGTGGACAATTTCTATTCCATTAAACAATTTTTCTCCCTGCCAACAAAGCACTCTTTCCTCTCTATATCCTATATACTACCTTGCCATTGATTTGAAAATAATCTAATAACTACCCAAACAATTATAGAAATATTCCCTTTGGTTTTTTATCCATACATAAAACATTTTATTACAGCTTTAACCATTTCTGCTGCACACATTCTAATCAACTATTTAGAAATAACCTTTACAAATTTGATTTTATTGCTAAAAACTATGAAACCAAAAGTTCTGAAGACAAATCGTAACACATATCGCAGAAACGAAACTCTAGGTCCTTACATCAACTGCTGATGGGAAAAATAACAAAACAATCCCACCACTTTTATAGTTTGTGTCCTTTGATACAACAATGTATTGGACTATTAGAAAGTAAATCATTCTATTGAGCTGAAAAATAAACAATGAAAGTGAAAACTAATACCTAAGAAGAAAACCTTTTTTTTTTAACCTCAGCTTTTATGCCTACCTTGGTGGCATAGTGGTTAAGTGCTATGGCTGCTAACCAAAAGGTTGGCAGTTCAAATCCACCAGCTGCTCCTTGGAAACTTGGAAACTCTACGGGGCAATTCTACTTTTCCTACAGGATCACTATGAGTCAGAATCAACAGCAATTTTTTTTTTTTTTGGTTTGCCTTTGTTTAAAAAAAAAAAACAGAATTCTAAACAAAAATGCTACACAGATTGTATCACTAATACTCAATCTCTTTTGCATACCAAAAGAACTGATAAAATAAAATATATGAGATGCTACCTAAATGGAAAGTGGAAGGACAGTGAGAGGAACAATCTGATCAAGTCTGTTATTATTATGTAATTCCTTTCTAATGGCACATGAGAATTATTTATTTTATATTGTTGTAAATTATTCAAATTATTGGCAAAACATGCTAAAATACGTTTTGAGACTGGTCACAAAATTTATTATTGATTTTTCAGTTGTAAGAAGTGTCTCCAAATCCTGGGCTGTGTGTATGTGTGTGTGTGTGTGTGTGTGAGTGCACGCATATGCACTTGTGTTTGGCTCCATAATAAATGGACTATCACAGCAAGGCCTCCATGCCACTAGGGTCATCAAAGGCAACAAGACTGGACACAGGTTTGAGTTACTCTCTGTGGGCAACAGTTTATGTTTGTGGTTTCCAGCAATACTTGCTCTTCCCAACCATACATCTGTCTTCTTGTCCCAGCTGCTTGCCCTGTGGTATTCAAGTTTCAGCTTCAATCTGACACAAAGAGTGTATCCTTACAGAGACTGTTTAACTGGCTCCCACAAATGTCCTAGGTAAAATCCTTCTTGTAAATCCTTCACTGAACCCTGACTGATATACCACACTTAGCCATCTTCATAATATAAGGAGTCTTTTTTTTTTGTATGAAAACTGTTTTAAGGCTAAACTTCTAAGATCTGATCATACATGGAGGACTTTCAGAATTATTTGTATATTACTTTCTCATAAGGAGTCCTGGTGGTACAGTGGTTAAAACACTCAGCTGCTAACCAGATTTTGGTGGTTCGAACCCGCTAGCCACTCCACAGTCTGCTTCTGTAAAGATTTACAGCCTTGGAAACTCTATAGGGTCGCTATGAGTTGGGATCGACTGGATAGAAGTGGGTTTTTTCTTTTCGTTTTCTTTCTTATGGCTTGTGCGGGACTGCCTTCTTGTGAAGACGAATTGTACCTAAGAAGATGGTCAATAATACATAGATTTATAGCATTTTTCTAAGTCATTACTGAGTATAACTTGAAGTCCTTTAAAATGAATGAATTATTATGCTTATGACTCTGTCTTCTAATATGTAGATGAAAACAAACAAAAAAAGAAATAAGATAACCATTTTTAAACATGATATGAAGTTTAGTATAGATTCATATTGTAACATCAACGAAAGATTAGCAAATCTATTTAACAGATTCACTCTTTATTGAATTAAAGTTCTAAGAATTGAAACTTTTTTATAGATTGAATTGTGTCCTCCAAAAATTGAAATTCTAAATGCTGTACCTATAAACATGATCTATTTTGAAAATAAGCTTCTTTGTTATGTTAAAGAAGTCGTACCAGAGTAGGATGAGCCCTAAACCTGATCATTTCTGAGTTGTAAAAAGGGCAGAACAGACATAGAAATACACACATGGAGCAGATTCAATGTGAAGACAGACACGCATGGCAGGTATGTCTACAAAGTCAGGAATTCCAAGAATTTACTGGCTGCTAGAAGCTAAAATAGATAAAGAAAGAACTTCTCCTAGAACTATGGCCTGAATTTGGATTTCCAGCCTCCTGAACAGTGAGAAAATAAATTTCTGATCTTTAAAATCTCTCATTTTTGCTATTTTTTGTTATGGCAGCACTAGGTAATTAAGACAACCTTGAGTAGGTATAGAAAACATATTTTTTTTCTTTAGCTCTAATACTTTTCAAAGAATATGTTATCAATTTATGTCAATCTCCCTAGAGAAATTGACTTTTTTTTTTTAATTGAAAATATAAGAAACACACTGGAAAATAAAATGAATTTTGGCATGTTTTATTCTTAAGAAGAATTCAGACTTTAATAGGAAGGCAACCTCTGAAATTGAGCCAAGATTTCAAAAGTCTATATATTTAGGGAGGAGCCCTGGTGGCACAGTGGTTAAGCACTTGGCTGCTAAATGAAAGGTCAGTGATTTGAACCCACCAGCCGTTCTGTGACAGAAAAATGTGGCCGTCTGTTTCTGTAAAGATTTATAGCCTTGGGAACTCTATGGGGCAGTTCTACTCTGTCCTATAGGATCGCCATGAGTCGGAATTGACTCGATGGGCAAACCAAAACCAAACCCATTGCTGTCAAGTTGATTTTGACTCATAGGGTTTCCAGGGAGAAGCTGGTGAACTCCGACTGCTGACCTTTTGGTTAGCAGCCAAACACTTAACCACTGCATCATCAAGTTTCTGACTTGACGGCCATGGGTATATATTTAGGGGAAAATAATATAAGGAACTCTCTAAGTAATCTTTTGCTAAACCATACTTTTACTACTTTTTGTTTGACTTCTATTAGCTACACTGCAAATAAAATAAGAGTCCTATAAGACAAGTTGTTCCAGGTAATAAACTCCTAAACTACCCTTCCAATACAATAAAATTAACTAATTCAGGTAATTAACTTTTTCTCTTAATAAGTCAGATCTGAAGCCTTAGACCGCTTAGAAACTTAGAAATTGTGAGAAAAAGGAAATCGTTAGAGTATGATAGAGTGTTACTCTCTTTTCTCTATTTCTTTCTCCAATCTCTACATACACTTTTATTCTACTCTGTTGGGCTTGAACTAAAAAAAAATAAGAGGATAAAATTTATTTTCAAAATAGGTCAAATCAAAATAAGGCTAAGGCAACCAACGAGGCATTGGTGGTCCATTAGTACAATTTTTGCCCTCCACACAAGAGGCCTGGGTTTGATACCCGAATAATGCACCTATCTGTCCGTGCAGTTTTGCATTTTGCTATGATGCTGAACAGGTTTCCGCAGAGATTATAGACTAAGACAGTCTAGAAAGCAAATCCTGGGGAGCTGCTTCCAAAAATCAGTTCCATCCTCAACAGATCAGGACTGTATGGTGTTTCATTCATTCTGTTTTTGCTTGGGGTTGCCATGGGATGGAGGGAAGTGGGGAAGGGAGGCAACTAGATGGCAGCTAACAAAAACAACAAGGCAACCCTAAAATATGGTATATTAGTACTAAGGGAAGTATTAATCAGAGAGAGAGCCTACGGAATAAGAAGAAGACAAGGTATTAAGTTTAGCTAGTTAAAAAAAAAAAAAAAGTTGCTATCGAGTCAATTCCGACTCAGAGCGACCCTATAGGACTGAGTAGAATTGCCCCATAGATCATCCAAGGAGCACCAAGTGGATTCGAACAGCCAAACTTTTAGTTAGCAGCCTTAGCTCTTAACCACTATGCCACCAGGGTTTCCTGCCTAGTTAAACTAGGGTTAAATTCTGTAAGTAAAAGAGAAGCTGTTCGGTTTGATAAGATCTTGAAAGGAAAAGCTACAAAAAGAGACAACAGTTCTGTGGAGTGGATATTATTTTTTTAACTATAAGAATAAAAGCAGTTAGAGGCAGTTTACTAGTCAGACCAATCAAAGTTAAACGTCTTGATTCATGTTGTACTGTATCTACTCCATTTCCAATGTCCTTGGAATCAGAAGCCTTAAAGAAAGCGATTACCATTGCAGTGACGAAACTCATGTGAGCTAGCTAAATGCCACTTTGGACCAGGAGGTCAAGTGATCTATGTATGCAGGATGCCAGAATATTATATTGTAATACCTTAAAAAAATTAAATAAATTTAAAGATATGCACAGTTTATGAATGTGGAGCATCAGTAGTAGCAAGATAGAAATTATCCAGAAAAAAACCTGTAAATCCAATCAATCCCAAATAACATCTGTTAAAAATGATTTAAAATGCATTTGGAAAATTAAAGCTCAAGTAGTGTTCATTCTATTAAAAAAAAAAAAAACAGAGCCAAGATGGCGGACTAGGCAGACGCTACCTCGGATCCCTCTTACAACAAAGACACGGAAAAACAAGTGAATCGATCACATACATAACAATCTACGAACCCTGAACAACAAACACAGATTTAGAGATGGAGAACGAACTAATACGGGGAAGCAGCGATTGTTTCCAGAGCCTGGAGCCAGCGTACCAGTCAGGTACGGCACAAGCACAGAGAGCTGCTCCACCCCCCTGAACTAACCCCGGGAGGGAGACCAGCTGGTTCCGCGGGCGGCGTGGGACGCAGCTGGTAGGAGAAGTCTCCGGGAGGCAGTGAGAGGTCTTGGAGCAGGAAGAGCAGCGTCCCAGCCGGGGAACTGTCTCGCCGGGATTTGGACTAGACACAGGTACGGCATAAACACGGAGAGCTGCTCCACCCCCCTGAACTAACCCCAGGAAGGGGCCCAGTCGGGTCGCGCGGGCGGCGAGGGACGCAGCTGATAGGAGAAGTCCCTGGGAGGCAGCTACTGGTATGGGAGCGGGGAGCACAGCGTCCCAGCCGGGACACTTGGTCACGGCACAAGCACGGGGAGCTGCTCCACCCATCTGAACTAACCCCGAGAGGAGGCCCAACTGGTTCTTGGAGGCGGCACGGCCACGCGGCTGGAGGAACGAGAAGTCCCCGGGAGGCAACGACTGATTTTGGAGTCGAGAGTGCACCGTCCCAGTAGGGGAGCCTTGATGCTGGGCGTGGGGCTGGAAGTGGAGGATCTGACCGTGACTCCAGCGGGCCAGACCCCCCGGGGGCAATCTCCACACAGCCAGCACACATAGGCGACGCACCCGCGGAAATCTCAGATATAATAGTCATTCCAAGCAAGACAAGCAACTCTGGCTACATTCTGAGGTGCTACTCTCCTATCTCTCTGTTCCCTCCCCCACCCTCCCCAGGCAGCTTCATTAACATCCGAATAGCCTGAGCCAGAGGGAGAACTCTGATAGGGGTCTGACTGCATTTTTTTTTTTTTTAGTGGATTTTCTGGAAAAACGAGTTTCCCAGTGATGACTCGGAGACAACAATCCATATCAAACCACTTAAAGAAGCAGACCATGACAGCTTCTCCAACCCCCAAACAAAAGAATCAAAATCTTTCCCAAATGAAGACACAATCCTGGAATTATCAGATACAGAATATAAAAAACTAATTTACAGAATGCTTCAAGACATCACAAATGAAATAAGGCAAACTGCAGAAAAAGTCAAGGAACACACTGATAAAACTGTTGAAGAACTCAAAAAAATTATTCAAGAACATACTGGAAAAATTAATAAGTTGCAAGAATCCATAGAGAGACAACATGTAGAAATCCAAAAGATTAACAATAAAATTACAGAATTAGACAACGCACTAGGAAGTCAGAGGAGCAGACTCGAGCAATTAGAATGCAGACTGGGACATCTGGAGGACCAGGGAATCAACACCAACATAGCTGAAAAAAAATCAGAGAAAAGAATTTAAAAAAATGAAGAAACCCTAAGCATTATGTGGGACTCTACCAAGAAGGATAACCTGCGGGTGATTGGAGTCCCAGAACAGGGAGGAGGGAGAGAAAACACAGAGAAAATAGTTGAAGAACTCCTGACACAAAACTTCCCTGACATCATGAAAGACAAAAGGATATCTATCCAAGATGCTCATCGAACCCCATTTAAGATTGATCCAAAAAGAAAAACACCAAGACATATTATCATCAAACTCACCAAAACCAAAGATAAACAGAAAAATTTAAAAGCAGCCAGGGAGAAAAGAAAGGTTTCCTTCAAGGGAGAATCAGTAAGAATATGTTCTGACTACTCAGCAGAAACCATGCAGGCAAGAAGGGAATGGGAAGACATATACAGAACACTGAAGGAGAAAAACTGCCAGCCAAGGATCATATATCCAGCAAAACTCTCTCTGAAATATGAAGGCGAAATTAAGATATTTACAGACAAACACAAGTTTAGAGAATTTGCAAAAACCAAACCAAAGCTACAAGAAATACTAAAGGATATTGTTTGGTCAGAGAACCAATAATATCAGATATCAGCACAACACAAGGTCACAAAACAGAACGTCCTGATATCAACTCAAATAGGGAAATCACAAAAACAAACAAATTAAGATTAATTAAAAAAAAAAATACACATAATAGGGAATCATGGAAGTCAATAGGTAAAAGATCACAATAATCAAAAAGAGGGACTAAATACAGGAGGCATTGAATTGCCAGATGGAGAGTGATACAAGGCGATATAGAACAATACAAGTTAGGTTTTTACTTAGAAAAATAGGGATAAATAATAAGGTAACCACAAAAAGGTATAACAACTCTATAACTCAAGATAAAAGCCAAGAAAAACGTAACGACTCAACTAACATAAAGTCAAACACTATGAAAATGAGGATCTCACAATTTACTAAGAAAAACGCCTCAGCACAAAAAAGTATGTGGAAAAATGAAATTGTCAACAACACACATAAAAAGGCATCAAAATGACAGCACTAAACACTTATTTATCTATAATTACCCTGAATGTAAATGGACTAAATGCACCAATAAAGAGACAGAGAGTCACAGACTGGATAAAGAAACACAATCCATCTATATGCTGCCTACAAGAGACACACCTTAGACTTAGAGACACAAACAAACTAAAACCCAAAGGATGGAGAAAAGTATATCAAGCAAACAATAAGCAAAAAAGAAGAGGAGTAGCAATATCACTTTCTGACAAAATAGACTTTAGACTTAAATCCATCACAAAGGATAAAGAAGGACACTATATAATGATAAAAGGGACAATTGATCAGGAAGACATAACCATATTAAATATTTATGCACCCAATGACAGGGCTGCAAGATACATAAATCAAATTTTAACAGAATTGAAAAGTGAGATAGATACCTCCACAATTATAGTAGGAGACTTCAACACACCACTTTTGGAGAAGGACAGGACATCCAGTAAGAAGCTCAATAGAGACACGGAAGATCTAATTACAACAATCAACCAACTTGACCTCATTGACTTATACAGAACTCTCCACCCAACTGCTGCAAAATATACTTTTTTTTCTAGCGCACATGGAACATTCTCTAGAATAGACCACATATTAGGTCATAAAACAAACCTTTGCAGAGTCCAAAACATCGAAATATTACAAAGCATCTTCTCAGACCACAAGGCAATAAAACTAGAGATCAATAACAGAAAAACTAGGGAAAAGAAATCAAATACTTGGAAAATGAACAATACCCTCCTGAAAAAAGACTGGGTTATAGAAGACATCAAGGAGGGAATAAGGAAATTCATAGAAAGCAACGAGAATGAAAATACTTCCTATCAAAAGCTCTGGGACACAGCAAAAGCAGTGCTCAGAGGCCAATTTATATCAATAAATGCACACATACAAAAAGAAGAAAGAGCCAAAATCAGAGAACTGTCCCTACAACTTGAACAAATAGAAAGTGAGCAACAAAAGAATCCATCAGGCAGCAGAAGAAAAGAAATAATAAAAATTAGAGCTGAACTAAATGAATTAGAGAACAGAAAAACAATTGAAAGAATTAACAAAGCCAAAAGCTGGTTCTTTGAAAAAATTAACAAAATTGATAAACCTTTGGCTAGACTGACTAAAGAAATACAGGAAAGGAAACAAATAACCCGAATAAGAAACGAGAAGGACCACATCACAACAGAACCAAATGAAGTTAAAAGAATCATTTCAGATTATTATGAAAAACTGTACTCTAACAAATTTGAAAACCTAGAAGAAATGGATGAATTCCTGGAAAAACACTACCTACCTAAACTAACACATTCAGAAGTAGAACAACTAAATAGACCCATAAGAAAAAAAGAGATTGAAACGGTAATCAAAAAACTCCCAACAAAAAAAAAGCCCTGGCGCGGACGGCTTCACTGCAGAGTTGTACCAAACTTTCAGAGAAGAGTTAACACCACTACTTCTGAAGGTATTCCAAAGCATAGAAAATGGTGGAATACTACCCAACTCATTCTATGAAGCCACCATCTCCCTGATACCAAAACCAGGTAAAGACATTACAAAAAAAGAAAATTATAGACCTATATCCCTCATTAACATTGATGCAAAAATCCTCAACAAAATTCTAGCCAATAGAATCCAACAACACATCAAAAAAATAATTCACCCTGATCAAGTGGGATTTATACCAGGTATGCAAGGCTGGTTTAATATCAGAAAAACCATTAATGTAATCCATCACATAAATAAAACAAAAGATAAAAACCACATGATCTTATCAACTGATGCAGAAAAGGCATTTGACAAAGTCCAACACCCATTTATGATAAAAACTCTTACCAAAATAGGAATTGAAGGAAAATTCCTCAACATAATAAAGGGCATCAATGCAAAGCCAACAGCCAATATCACTCTAAATGGAGAGAACCTGAAAGCATTTCCCTTGAGAACGGGAACCAGACAAGGATGCCCTTTATCACCGCTCTTATTCAACATCGTGCTAGAAGTCCTAGCCAGGGCAATTAGGCTAGACAAAGAAATAAAAGGTATCCGGATTGGCAAGGAAGAAGTTAAGTTATCACTATTTGCAGATGACATGATTATATACACAGAAAACCCTAAGGAATCCTCCAGAAAACTACTGAAACTAATAGAAGAGTTTGGCAGAGTCTCCGGTTATAAAATAAACATACAAAACTCACTTGGATTCCTCTACATCAACAAAAAGAACACCGAAGAGGAAATCACCAAATCAATACCATTCACAGTAGCCCCCAAGAAGATAAGATACTTAGGAATAAATCTTACCAAGGATGTAAAAGACCTATACAAAGAAAACTACAAAGCTCTACTACAAGAAATTCAAAAGGACATACTTAAGTGGGAAAACACACCCTGCTCATGGATAGGAAGACTTAACATAGTAAAAATGTCTATTCTACCAAAAGCCATCTATACATTTAACGCACTTCCGATCCAAATTCCAATGTCATATTTTAAGGGGATAGAGAAACAAATCACCAACTTCATATGGAAGGGAAAGAAGCCCCGGATAAGCAAAGCACTACTGAAAAAGAAGAAGAAAGTGGGAGGCCTCACCTTACCTGACTTCAGAACCTATTATACAGCCACAGTAGTCAAAACAGCCTGGTACTGGTACAACAACAGGCACATAGACCAGTGGAACAGAATTGAGAACCCAGACATAGATCCATCCACATATGAGCAGCTGATATTTGACAAAGGACCAGTGTCAATTAATTGGGGAAAAGATAGCCTTTTTAACAAATGGTGCTGGCATAACTGGATATCCATTTGCAAAAAAATGAAACAGGACCCACACCTCACACCATGCACAAAAACTAACTCCAAGTGAATCAAAGACCTAAACATAAAGACTAAAACGATAAAGATCATGGAAGAAAAAATTGGGACAACCCTAGGAGCCCTAATACAAGGCATAAACAGAATACAAAACATTACCAAAAATGATGAAGAGAAACCCAATAACTGGGAGCTCCTAAAAATCAAACACCTATGCTCATCTAAAGACTTCTCCAAAAGAGTAAAAAGACCACTTACAGATTGGGAAAGAATTTTCAGCTATGACATCTCCGACCAGTGCCTGATCTCTAAAATCTACATGATTCTGTCAAAAGTCAACCACAAAAAGACAAACAACCCAATCAAGAAGTGGGCAAAGGATATGAACACACATTTCACTAAAGAAGATATTCAGGCAGCCAACAGATACATGAGAAAATGCTCTCGATCATTAGCCGTTAGAGAAATGCAAATTAAAACTACGATGAGATTCCATCTCACACCAGCAAGGCTGGCATTAATCCAAAAAACTCAAAATAATAAATGTTGGAGAGGCTGCGGAGAGATTGGAACTCTCATACACTGCTGGTGGGAATGTAAAATGGTACAACCACTTTGGAAATCTATCTGGCGTTATCTTAAACAGTTAGAAATAGAACTACCATACAACCCAGAAATCCCACTCCTCGGAATATACCCTAGAGATACAAGAGCCTTCATACAAACAGATATATGCACACCCATGTTTATTGCAGCTCTGTTTACAATAGCAAAAAGTTGGAAGCAACCAAGGTGTCCATCAATGGATGAATGGGTAAATAAATTGTGGTATATTCACACAATGGAATACTACGCATCGATAAAGAACAGTGACGAATCTCTGAAACATTTCATAACATGGAGGAACCTGGAAGGCATTATGCTGAGCGAAATGAGTCAGAGGCAAAAGGACAAATATTGTATAAGACCACTATTATAAGATCTTGAGAAATAGTAAACCTGAGAAGAACAGATACTTTTGTGGTTATGAGGGGGGGAGGGAGGGAAGGTGGGAGAGGGTTTTTTATTGATTAATCAGTAGATAAGAACTGCTTTGGGTGAAGGGAAAGACAACACTCAATACATGGAAGGTCAGCTCAATTGGACTGGACCAAAAGCAAAGAAGTTTCCGGGATAAAATGAATGCTTCAAAGGTCAGCGGAGCAAGGGCGGGGGTCTGGGGAACATGGTTTAAGGGGACTTCTAAGTCAATTGGCAAAATAATTCTATTATGAAATCATTCTGCATCCCACTTTGAAATGTGGCGTCTGGGGTCTTAAATGCTAACAAGCGGCCATCTAAGATGCATCAATTGGTCTCAACCCACCTGGAGCAAAGGAAAATGAAGAACACCAAGGCCACACGACAACTAAGAGCCCACGAGACAGAAAGGGCCACATGAACCAGAGACCTACATCATCCTGAGACCAGAAGAACTAGTTGGTGCCCGGCCACAATCAATGACTGCCCTGACAGGGAGCACAGCAGAGGACCCCTGAGGGAGCAGGAGATCAGTGGGATACAGACCCCAAATTCTCATAAAAAGACCAAACTTAATGGTCTGACTGAGACTAGAGGAATCCCGGCGGCCATGCTCCCCAGACCTTCTGTTGGCACAGGACAGGAACCATCCCCGAAGACAACTCATCAGACATGAAAGGGACTGGTCAGCGGGTGGGAGAGAGACGCTGATGAAGAGTGAGCTAATTATATCAGGTGGACACTTGAGATTGTGTTGGCAACTCTTGTCTGGAGGGGGAATGGGAGGATAGAGAGAGAGGGAAGCCGGCAAAATTATCAAGAAAGGAGAGACTGAAAGGGCTGACTCAAGAGGGGGAGAGCAAGTGGGAGTAGGGAGTGAGATGTATGTGAACTTATATGTGACAGACTGATTGGATTTGTAAACGTTCACTTGAAGCTTAATAAAAGTTATTAAAAAAAAAAAAGTATTATCCAATTTAGCCAAGAAGTCATTAACATCACTGACAAATGAGCAAAGTTCTGGCATACGTGTTTTCATGCTACTCATTGGCATAGACAAAAATATCAGCTAACACTCATGTCCCATTGATACTCATTCATCAGTTACAACTATAGGGTGGCTACAGATAAGAGCAAAAGTCAACAGAAGGAACAAGTGGCATTATAGAATTTACCATAAAGTGTATTGCATATTTCAGTGCTATTTGTAAATTTTGTGCTACCCGTCTATGTATCAGTAAAATTTATAATAAATGTGGAAAAAAAAAAAACAAAAACTATTTTACAAACTGGCATTGGCACAGGAATAAAGTACAGAGATAAATGGATCAAAACACATATTTCAGGAATAAACTAAAGCCTATGGCAATTTGCTAAAGGACAGAAGTCACCTTAGGTATCAAATGATAAAAATGTATGTTTCAAAAATTGGTATTGAGAAAATATGAGAACATAAACATGAATTATAGATGAAATATAAAACCCAAAAAAGTAGAATAACATATAGATCTTTTTAAAACACCATAAGAGGCAAGAATTCTTTTGAAGAAATATTAAAAGATATCAACAATCAAAAAAGTTTGATACACTGATAGCATAATGTAAAATTTAAAAGGCAATATACTTTTTTTTTTTTAAATACTTACATCAGAGATAAGCGCCACCTAGGGAGAAATATTTCCAGTATATAAAAGAGTCTTTGCTTTACTACCCAGAATGCAAAGAGAACTACAAATCAAAAAGAAAAAGGTAAACGAGTCAGTAGAAAAAGAGAAATTCTATAATGATAATTATAAGGCATATATTACTTTACATGTGTTACCTTCATTAACTCATTTAAACATCACAGCCATAATATGAGGGAAGTGCTCTTATAATCCCCATTGTTTCACATAACTTATTACAGCCCCTGCTAAATTGTATGCCTAAGACTTTGACAATTTTTACTCTGTTTCAACCCAAAAGCTCCATGCCTGGTACCATTTATGATGCTTCCTTTTCAGTTCTCTAATACCCAAATTTGGAGTGACTGCAGGAATACACTAGACATAGAGGCATATGCAACCTCTAACTGGGGGGAATTTTCTGTGTGTAGAACAATGGGAAGCAAAGGGATATTTTAAATCTCATTGGTGATATTATCAGGTTTATGTTTTACTAAGGAGTCCCAGGGTGTTGATAACAGTGAACGTTAGACTGCTAACTGAAAGGTTAGTGGTTCAAACACACCCAAAGATGCCTCAGAAGACAGGCCTGGCCATCTGCTTCGGAAAGCTCTCAGCCTCGAAAACCCCACAGAGGGCATTTCTATCCTGCACCCATGGGGTCTGCATGAGTCAAAATCGACTCAATGGCAACTGGAATGTTTAACGTAAAGGGTGGAAAAAACACTAAGGGCTAGGGGAAGACACATGCAATATGTATTTAGGGAGAATAGATGCTAAATTCATGGTAAAATGAGTTCCTTTGTGTGGCCTTTTGCCGTGGTTCTTTGGAAAAACATCTTGAATGGTTTTTTTCCCCTAATCCCTGAAGAGTTACCTTTCCTAGTTACTACCCCAGAAGGCTTGTTACTTTTATCCAGGTTGATTGACATTTCCTAGGTAAGGTGTAAACAACTTAGTTTTGATACTTTTTCCCTGGTCCTGGGCTGCAGCTTACCCTGTGGTTGGTATGCGCTTTGCAGGGATTGAAAAATTAACTATGCAAATGAGGTGAGTAGTTGCCTGTTATGCAAATGATCTATGGAGAGGGGATTCAGCAGTTAGTAGCCCTAGTGGGAATGCAATGCCTTGAAATTGACAAGGAGTTTGTGTATTTAAGCAGCCAGCTCCACAGGGTTTTGGAGACAGGAGAAGCAGGAAGAGAAGCAGCGGGAAGGAGCTGAAGAAAGGAAGAAGAGGCAGAGAGAGAGGAGGCAAAGAACATCTTAAAAGAGCTGTAACAGGGGTCAAGGGCAATGACACTGAAGAAAGTGAGAGGCCCAAAAGGGGACCAGTGGAAGAACTGACAGTGACAGATGACAAGACCAAGAGGAACCCATCTTGAGGGATGGAGAAGAGCCTGTCTTCAGGAGACCAAGAGGAGCCTGTTCTCTGGGGGCCTAGAGGATCCCATCCGCAGGGGACTGAGAGGAGGCCTGCACAGCTGAGAGGAGTTGAGAGAGCTGTCTGGCACCAAAGCAGGGAGACTTTGTCTACAAGCTTCCTGATCCTGAATTGTAGCCTGTTGATTCAGTTCCTTAATAAGCTACTTCACTCTAAGTGTACTTTGTGAGTTTTGTGTGGCCATTACAATAAATTATCAAACCCAGAAATGAAGTAGAGTGCCATGAGAAGGATGACTGGTGTCAAAATTGGTAAAAAGTTTGGAGAGTGGAGGTATGTTTGACCTCCCTCATAGGGATCAACCTTAGGCTGATCCTGGTCCTCATCTGCCAGAAGTTAGGTGGGTTCAGTTGACGCTACTACTACTCAAGCCATTGCACAACACTATGCAATACAATGTGTAGAAAACAGGTAGTAATATGTTGGTTTAAGTTTATGGCAGTAGAAACTGTGATAACTGTGCTTGAGATTAGAAGAGCAATGGGCATCCTCCACATCCCAATGCTGCTGAAGAACATAGTGGCCACTGAGCATGCGGCCAGCTCAGTACTTTGGTCTTCTCCACGTTGCTCATTTTTCCGCTACCCATGGCAAGAATTTGATTTTTTTTTTCTCATGTAGCAAAAATAAAGAATATGAATCAATCCATTTGCTTTTATGACAGCCCGCACCTTCTGTCAAAGGTGTGAAGCATGTCTGAGAATATGATTGTTTTCTTTCTTTTTCCAGAATAAAGTTTCTTTTAGTCAAAACCTGTACATCGGTGGAGCCAAGATGGCGGAATAGACAGAAGTTTCTGGCGAGCCCTCTTTACAACAAAGACCCCAAAAAACAAGTGAACTGAGTATATTTGTGACAAGCTGTGAGTCTTGAGCATCAAAGGCAAGCTAAGACAACGAACCGAGGAGCAGGGGAGGAAGAGACCATTCAGAAGTGGAGAGGAGTTACTGGACCTGAATCACAGGGAGCCCTCAGACACTATTCCTGGAGCAGCGGGGCGGCAGTGGTCGGCTGATACTAGCATTCAGCTGCAGTTTCCTCAGGGAGAAACAGCCAGCCACACAGCCTACTCACACATCTGGAACCTGAGGAGAATGGCGCTTTTGGCAAAAGATAAGTATTTTACCATGCACCCCCCACCCCCAAGCCGGCTTCAGTGACTGAGTCCCTGGGCTTGAGATAGACCCTGGTGAGCACCTAGAGCCATCCTCCTGGCCTTGGGGAAGAAAAATTTTGCAACTGGGGGGAAAAGATAATTTGCTAGCTCCATTAACCAGGGGAGATCAGGACAGAAGTGGCTCCTGCCCAGGCATGAACCGTCCATGGACTTTAAGCACCTTGCCCTTCTGCACGGACCTGTGTGGGCCTATTTTGGGAGAATAGGCCCTTGTTGGCAAACTCCAACCATTTCAGTTGTGTGGTAGAGAGTTGGATGTTTGATGTTTGACATTGTTTTGCCTATTAAACAAGGTCCTCACCTACCCACATCAGGGACCGAAGGACTGGAAGCTCCATTCAGGTCACCCAGACACCTGTGACAGGGGTCAAGAGATAACAGGTACCTCCTAGTCCTTACAATCAAAAACTTTGGGTGCCCACGGTCCCTCTGCAGAACCCATCCACCAGCACACTGTAGGGAACAGAGATGTGTTTTCCTCAGAGACACTTGGGGGTCAGTGTTCAGAGCATGACCCCATGCTGCAATCAGATACCGCTTATATACGCCAATGACCCCTGACCCTCTAAGACTGTAGGACAGAGCCTGTATCACACATTGATGATCAGCTACCTGGAAACCTGAGCTGAACTCATACAAGAAAACTGAATGGACTTCTAGACTGATATACCTGATAACAGCTCTAGCCAGCTGGGGACAGGACACCAGAGCTCCAAAGGTGAAAATAATCAAGCTAGCTCCCTCAAGCAACCCATAGGGATATACCAGAACAAAACAAAGCAAGCAGCTATGGCACAGTAAGCAAGCATAAACTAATACAATAACTTATAGATGGCTTGGATACAACAGTCAATATCAAATCACATAAAGAAACAGGCCATGATCACTTCAATAAACTCTCAAAACAAAGAATCCAGGGATCTTCTAGATGAAAGTGCATTCCTGGAATTACCAGGTGCAGAATAAAAAAGTTTAATATACAGAACCCTTCAAGGCATCAGGAAGGAAATGAGGCAATATGCAGAATGAGCCAAGGAACACACAGATAAAGCAACTGAAGAAATTAGAAAGATTATTCAGGAACGTAATTAAAAGTTTAATAAGCTGGAAAAATCCATAGACAGACAGCAATCAGAAATTCAGAAGATTAACAATAAAATTACAGAATTAGACAACTCAGTAGAAGGTCAGAGGAGCAGAACTGAGCAAGTAAAAGCTAGAATTTCTGAACTCGAAGATAAATAACTTGGCACTAATATATCTGAAGAAAAATCAGATAAAAGAATTAAAAAAAATGAAGAAAACTTAAGAATCATGTGGGACTCTATCAAGAGAAATAACCTACAAGTGATTGGAGCACCAGAACAGGAAGGTATAACAGAAAATACAGAGAAAATTGTTGAAGATTTGTTGGCAGAAAACTTCCCTGATATTGTGAAAGATGAGAATATATCTATCCAAGATGCTTATCAAACTCCACATAAGGTAGATCTTAAAAGAAAGTCACCAAGACATATTATAATCAAACTTGCCAAAACCAAAGATAAGGAGAGACTTATAAGAGCAGTGAGGGATAAACGAAAAGTCACCTACAAAGGAGAGCCAATAAGAATAAGCTTGGACTTCTCGGCAGAAACCATGCAGGCAAGAAGGCAATGGGATGATTTACAGAAAAAAATTGAAGGAAAAAAAAATTGCCAGCCAAGAATCTTATATTCAACAAAACTGTTTCTCAAAAATGAAGGTGAAATTAGGACATCTCCAGATAAACAGAAATTTAGTGAATTCATCAAAACCAAACCAAAACTACAAGAAATACTAAAGGGAGTTCTTTGGTTAGAAAATCAATAATATCAGGTATCAACCCAAGACAAGAACACTGGGCAGAGCAACCAGACGTCAAACCAGACAGGGAAATCCAAAAATAACAAAGCAAGATTACAAAAAAAAAAAAAAAAAGCCCAAAACAGGGTAACAGCGATGTTATTGTATAAAAGAAGACAACATTAAAATAATAAAGAGGGACTAAGAAATGTAATCATACACCGTCCATATGGAGAGGAAGATACGTTGATACAAAGAAATAAGTTAGTTTTAAATTTAGAAAAACAGGGGTAAATAATAAGGTAACCACAAAGGAGACAAACTATCCTACTCATCAAAATAAAATACAAGAGAAAAATACAGACTCAGAAGAAACAAAATCAGCAACAACAAATATGAGGAAAGGACCATATATAAAGAAAATCTACTCAGCACATAAAATCAATTGGGAAAAAGACACTGTCAACACACAAAAAAAGACATCAAAATGATAACACTAAATTCATACCTATCCATAATTATCCTGAATGTAAATGGACTAAATGCACCAATAAAGAGACAGAGAGTGGCAGAATGGATTAAAAAACAAGATCCGTCTATATGGTGCCTACAAGAGACACACTTTGGACTTAGAGACACAAACAACTAAAACTCAAAGGATGGAAAAAAATATATCAAGCAAACAACAATCAAAAAAGAGCAGGAGTGGCAATATTAATTTCTGACAAAATAGACTTTAAAGTGAAATCCATCAGAAAGGATAAGGAAGGACACTATATAATGATTAAAGGGACAATACACCAAGAATATATAACCACATTAAATATTTATGCACCCAATGACAGGGTTGCAAGATACATAAAACAAACTCTATCAGCACTGAAAAGTGAGATAGACAGCTCCACAATAACAGTAGGAGACTTCAACACAACACTTTCGGTGAAGGACAGGACATCCAGAAAGAAGCTCACTAAAGACACGGAAGATCTAAATGACACAATCAACCAACTTGACCTCGTAGACATATACAGAACACTCCACCCATCAGCAACCAAGTATACTTTCTTTTCTAGTGCACATGGAACATTCTCTAGAATACACCACATATTAGGTCATAAAGCAAGCCTTAGAAGAATCCAAAACACTGAATTATTATAAAGCATCTTCTCTGACCATAAGGCCATAAAAGTGGAAATCAACCACAGGAAAAGCAGGGAAAAGAAATCAAACACTTGGAAACTGAATAATACCCTGCTCAAAAAAGACTGGATTATAGAAGACATTAAGGATGGAATAAAAAAATTCATAGAATTGAATGAGAATCAAAACACTTCTATCAGAACCTTTGGGACACAGCAAATGCGGTGCTCAGAGGCCAATTTATATCAATAAATGCACACATCCAAAAAGAAGAAAGGGCCAAAATCAAAGAACTATCCCTACAACTTGAACAAGTGGAAAGAGAGCAACAAAACAAACCCACAGGCACCAGAAGAAAACAAATAATAAAAATTAGAGTTGAACTAAATGAAATAGAAAACAGAAAAACAATTGACTCGAGAAGACCAAAAGCTGTTTTTCTAAAAAAATCAACAAAATTGATAAACAGGAAAACAGGAGAGGAAACAAATAACCTGAATAAGAAATGTGGTAAGAAATGAGATAGGCGATATTACAACAGACCCAACTGAAATTAAAAGAATCATATCAGATTACTATGAAAAACTATACTCAAACAAATTTGAAAACATAGAAGAAATGGATGAATTCCTAGAAACACACTACCTACCTAAACTAACACAAACAGAGGTAGAACAACTAAACAGACCCATAACAAAAGAGGAGATAGGAAAGGTAATCAAAACACTCCCAACAAAAAAAAAGCCCTGGTCTGGAGGGCTTCACTGCAGAGTTCTACCAAAGTTTCAGAGAAGAGTTAACACCACTACTACTAAAGGTATTTCAGAGCATAGAAAAGGATGAAATACTACCAAACTCACTCTATGAAGCCACCATATCCCTGATACCAAAACCAGGTAAAGACACCACAAGAAAAGAAAATTATAGACCTATATCCCACATGAATGTAGACGCAAAAATCCTCAACAAAATTCTAGCCAATAGTATTCAATAATATATCAAAAAATAATTCACCATGACCAAGTTGGATTCATACCAGGTATGCAGGGATGGTTCAACATTAGAAAAACAATTAATGTAATCCACCACATAAATAAAGCCAAAGACAAGAATCACATGATTTTATCAACGGATGCAGAAAAGGCATTTGACAAAGTTCAACACTCATTCACGATAAAAACTCTCAGCAAAATAAGAATAGAAGGAAAATTTCTTAACATAATAAAGGGCATTTATACAAAGCCAACAGCCAACATCACCCTAAATGGAGAGAGCCTAAAAGCATTCCCACTGAGATCGGGAACCAGACAAGGGTGCCCTTTATCACCACTCTTATTCAACATTGTGCTGGAAGTCCTAGCCAGAGCAATTAGGCTAGATAAAGAATTAAAGGGCATTCAGACTGGGAAGGAAGAAGTAAAAGTATCTCTATTTGGATACTTTTCTTATACACAGAAAACCCTAAGGAATCCTCCAGAAAACTACTGAAACTAATAGAAGAGTTCAGCAGAGTATCGGGATACAAGAAAAAAAAAAAAATTCA
This sequence comes from Elephas maximus indicus, assembly GCF_024166365.1. Classification (NCBI taxonomy): domain Eukaryota; kingdom Metazoa; phylum Chordata; class Mammalia; order Proboscidea; family Elephantidae; genus Elephas; species Elephas maximus. The sequence continues at coordinate 37,453,550 of NC_064836.1, read as the reverse complement.
GTTGGATTCCTCTACACCAACAAAAAGAACATTGAAGAGGAAATCATCAAATCAATGCCATTCACAGTAGCCCCCAAGAAGATAAAATACTTAGGAATAAATCTTACTAGAGATGTAAAAGACCTATACAAAGAAAACTACAGTACACTTCTGCAAGAAACCAAAAGAGACTTACATAAGTGGAAGAACATACCTTGCTCGTGAAAAGGAAGACTTAATATTGTGAAATGTCTATTCTACCAAAAGCCATCTATACGATGACATTCTTTAATGAGATGGAGAAACAAATCACCAACTTCATATGGAAGGGAAAGAGACCCCTGATAAATAAAGTATTACTGAAAAAGAACAAAGTGGGAGGCCTTACTTTACCTGATTTTAGAACCTATTATACCACCACAGTAGTCAAAACAGCCCGGTACTGGTATAACAACAGATACATAGACCAATGGAAGAGAATTGAGAATCCAGACATAAATTCATCCACATATGAGCAGTTGATATTTGACAAAGGCCCCAAAACAGTTAAATGGGGAAAAGACACTCTTTTTAACAAATAGTGCTGGCATAACTGGATATTCATCTGCAAAAAAATGAAACAAGACCCATACCTCACTACATCCACAAAAAATAACTCATAATGGATCAAAAACCTGAATATAATATCTAAAATGATAAAGATGATGGAAGAAAAAACAGGGACAACGTTAGCAGCCATAATACATGGCATAAACAGTATACAAAACATTATAAAGAATGTAGAAGAAAATTAGATAACTGGGAGCTCCTAAAAATCAAACACCTATGCTCATCCAAAGACTTCATGAAAAGACTAAAAAGACTACCTACAGACGGGGAAAAAGTTTTTAGCTATGACATTTCTGATCAGTGCCTGATCTCTAAAATCTGCATGATACTGCAAAAACTCAACTGCAAAAAGACAAATAACCCAATTAAAAAATGGGTAAAAGATATGAATAAGACACTTCATTAAATAAGACATTCAGGTAGCTAAAGGATATTTGAGGAAATGTTCACGATCATTAGCCATTAGAGAAATGCAGGTCAAAACTACAATGAGATTTCATCTCACTCCAACAAGGCTGGGATTATTTCAAAAAACACAAAATAATAAATGTTGGAGAGGCTGTGGAGAGATTGGAACATTTATACACTGCTAGTGGGAATGTAAAATGGTACAACCACTCTGGAAATTGATTTGGAGCTTCCTTAAAAAGCTAGAAATAGAACTACTATACGATCCAGCGATCCCACTCCTTGGAATATATCCTAGAGAAATAACAGCCTTTGCACGAACACATATGTGCACATCCATGTTTATTGCAGCACTGTTTACAATAGCAAAAACATGGAAGCAACCAAGGTGCCCATTAACAGATGAATGGATAAATAAATTATGGCATATTCACACAATGGAATACTATGCATTGATAAAGAACAATGAGGAATCTGTGAAACATTTCATAACATGGTGCCCGGCTACAACCGATGACTGCCCTGACAGGGAACACAACAGAGAACCTCTGAGGGAGCAGGAGAGCAGTGGGATGCAGACCCCAAATTCTCATAAGACAAGACTTAATGGTCTGACTGAGACTGGAAGGACCCTGGTGGTCATGACCCTCAGACCTTCTGCTGGCCCAGGACAGGAACCATTCCTGAAGCCAACTTGTCAAACATGAATTGGATTGGACAATGAGTTGGAGAGGGATGCTGGTGAGGAGTGAGCTTCTTGGATCAGGTGGACACTTGAGACTATGTTGGCATCTCCTGCCTGGATGGGAGATGAGAGGGTGGAGAGGGTTAGTAGCTGGTGAAATGGACATGAAAAGAGAGAGCGGGCCGTCTCATTAGGGGGAGAGTAATTGGGAGTGTGTAGCAAGGTGTATATGTGTTTTTGTGTGAGAGACTGACTTGATTTGTAAACTTTCACTTAAAGCACGATAAAAATTATAAAAAAAAACCCCAGTATGTCAAGAACAGAATCTAGTTAGGCATGCTACATTGATCCAAACAGTATAGCTAGTTTCACTTTAAATCATCTGATGGATAAAATGCACTTCTGTGATGGAATTAGAACTAAAACTTAATGCCTGGTGCATCACAAAGTAGCTCCTTTAATTTAGAATCTAAAACAAATAATAGCTAATAAAATTCCGGCGTGCTGCGATTAGTAAAGTTTTATGTTACTGAGTACAACTTTGCATAAGTAATGTATGCGGTTTTAGGATTATTAGCAAAAACGGTCAAAATTCATAGATATTGCTTGTGAACTTGTGATTATCAAAAGATGTGACTTATGACAGGGCTGCATTTCTTCCTTTTTTTATTTTCTTTTTCCCTTTTAACTCGTTGAGGTAATGGGCCTCAAACCTTTACCACAGCATTTGCTTGAAATTCTGGCTTATTTGGACTGTAAAAAGGTTAATTCTCAGTTTGAAACTCGTATGTTTAGCAATCTCATTTAGATAAAATGATCCTCTAATTGCCGCACTGTATTAGGACTTATTATCCTAATTTCTTAAATGATCCAATCACTATTGTGTGGTATATCAAAGCTTGCCCGTACTAAATATAAAAAATCAAATACAATGTTAGCTAACAAAAATTGTAATTGAAATCCCTAAATGGTTACATACACGCAAACACAAGTACACAGACACTCACACACAGGCACCACCTTTCTTCATTGTTCTTTCCCTTGTTTAGAGCACATTTTTTACTACTGCTCATATGAGACTGTCTCTTTGACTCATGTTTGAAATACAAACAAAATAGGCAGTGAGCTAATTGTTCTTTTTTTCTATTGTTAAATGTATTTGATGGTTTTGGGGGTGGGAGACAACAATTCCATACGAAATAAATCTGAGTGTGAGACTTGGAGAAATCATGACACAAATAAAGAATAGATACAGTATACGTTCAAGAACAGAAAATAGACCTATTGAGAATAGAAAGCACAGAGACAGATTTGTGTGTATACATGCAAACTTAACAGCTAATAATCATTATTTTAAGGTGACCATGAAGGATGAAGGATAGTACCTATAGATGCCTACCCAACACCCAATGTAAACATGACCTCTAGATGATTATAGACATCGATAGCAAAAGTAACACTACACACTGTACAAAGAAAAATAAAGATGCTTTGTGAACTAAGAAAAATGACTGCATGAAAAATATGTTCAAAAGTGTAAATCACAGTAAAAATGATGCTTTTAATTATGTACAAAGTCATATTCAATAAAAGATACAGGAATAAAATTAACCATTCAAATTGCAAATATGAAATCCCTCATAAGCTTTTAAAATTTGAAACTTAACTAATATTGTACAACACATTAGGCACCTACTGGGCTTTGGAGTCCTGGTGGCGTAATGGTTAAGAGCTCGGCCACTAACCAGAAAGTCGGCAGTTTGAATTCAGCATCTGCTCCTTGGATACCCTGTGGGGCAGTTTTACTTTATCCTATAGGGTCGCTATGAGTCGGAATCAACTTGAAGGCCGCAGGTTTGGTTTTAGTGGGCTTTTGAAACTAAGTGTCCTTGCACAGTGTAAAGTCAGCACAGTGAAGTTTCAGGCCTTTTTGTAGGCATCAAATATATTGTCGATCATATAAAGGCTTATCCTTTGCCCTGAGTCCATGTCCATAAAATTCTGATTGATGTCAATGAGAGCCATGTGTGGGTTTTGAGGGTACTGAAGTTTGAAACTTTATGGTGTATTCAGAATTCTTTGAAGTCTAGTTTCTGAGAAGAAATACAGTGTTGAAAAAATAGTTCTTCCAGGCTTATCGTTATCCCCTGAGAACAAGTTTAGATTGCCTGTTTTAAATGTGGTGTTAAGCTGGAATTGCAAAACACAATGTGGGCAGCGAGCGGTTGATTTCTTATGGATTGTTTCAGTTGATTTCCATTCCTGGATTCATAGCCTTGGGAGCCTATACTGGCAGACCGTCCACCTTTCTTTTTGAACATTAAAATGCATGAGTTTCGTTCACTCAGCTGCAATAGCAGTATATACTTATTTTATTTGTGGTATTGATATAAATTAAATGCATCACTTTCATTAGCGTTGTCTACAAAATGTATGAATAGAACAAGTGAGATCACTTTTACGTGGACAAATTCATTAGAGAATTTCATTTTGAAGTTTTGCGTGAAGAAAAATCTGCTTTTATAAGAACTCTTCACTTTTTGGAGGGCTAATTTTGATAAATATACTTAAGTATTCATTTTATAGAAAACCTTGAATTTATTCCTACAGCAAGACACAGAGCATTAGCGTGCTGAATATAAAACACTTTGCCATTGAGCCAATTCCGACTCCCTAGTGACCTTACAGGACAGAGTGTGAACTGCCCCACAGGATTTTGAAGAAGCAACTGGTGGATTGGAACTGCCAATCTTTTGCTTAGCAGCTGAACTCTTAACCCCTGCGCCACCATGGTAAATATAAGTAACCTCCAAAATGCAAGTGTTGATTTGTCTCAGGAGATTTCAAGTACACAAATATACTAGTATATCACATTTATTAGAGCCTTCCTGACACAAAGTTAAGCGTTCAGCTGTTTACCAAAAGGTGGGCAGTTTGATCCACCAGGCGCTCCTTGGAAACCCTATGGGGCAGTTCTACTCTGTCCTATAGGAAGGAAAGGAAAAATCTCGCTTCCTGTGGAATTGACACCAGTTAACAACTGAAAGATTGTCTTCTCACGCAGACTCTGCTTTAACTAGGTTTAGATAGCCAACCCTTCCTTTCCTTTGCCCCATCAAGTGTAAAGGTTGTAAGTTGCCACCCAGAACCCCGCCTCCCCCATTTACTGGGTGACTTTGGGAAATTCAGTCAACCTTTCTGCCCCAGGGTTTCCTCATTGGATAAATGGGGACAGTTATAACAATTTTATAATGTTGCTGAAGGATTAAATAAATTAATAGGTGTAAAGTACTTAGAACATTGCTGGGCACAAGGGTGTGCTCTTGTTATTTAGAAATAGAGAGATGAACCTTGAAGAGGGGGTTAAGGTTGTTGATCTATATACAAGTCCTATCACTAAATGTATAAACTGAGAAAAAAATTGTATACCTTCACTTAAGCTGTGATGTTTAATGTGTAAAATATGGCCTTGAACAATACTCCAAAAGTCATAATACTCCAAGTTCCTGAGTTTCTGATCATGACATCATATTTTGCCAACAACCTTCTAGTCAATTTCATTGTTATACACAACATAGGACGTATATGTGTGTTTGTGTGTGTTGCTGCTTTGACCCCACATTACTTTATAGTATGCATAACTTCTAGCCACACAGAACATGTAGCAGCTGCATTACCGTGGATGCACATTGTTTCTGCTGCTTCCTTTGATTTGCCTTTAGGAACCATTACTCAGATAGGTCCGCTGCTCATAACACTGTCAGGAACCAAACTTGAAAATAATGCTAGTACTTGAAACCTTTCCCAGTTTTTGGTAACTCTTGTTCTCAGTAATATTTCTGCTAAGTTATAATCTGACACGGGAATTGAAGAAGTAGTAAATCGAGAAAAATAAGATTACAGATGGAACGCTGACTGAACCAAGTCCTGGGATATGGAGACTTCCAAGATTACAGCAGAATTCAAAATCTCTTAAATTAAAATGATAAGGTTTATTTGTATTTACTTTATTTCTATGTAAAATAGAGCATTTTTGGAGACTAATAACACAGGCACCTGGGGAAGGAATATCTAAATTTGACAAGTCAAGGGAGTAACATTAATGATCTTTTATCTTTCAGGGCTGTCCCTGGAGCATTCCTCTCCAAGGAAAACACCCCGTTGTGGCTCTTCAAAACTGTCACAAGTACATTGATCTTACCTGGCTACTGGCTCTTCTGTCCCCCAACAAAATGCTCTGAACACAATCTGATCGCCATCCTGCTCAATTTTTCTGAGAAGTCTACTAGAAACAGTCTATTGGAGCTAGGTTGTCCAGGCTACTCTAGCTCCCATGAAAAACAGCTGTCTATATTTCCAGTTGTCTGCTACATACCCATCTCCATAGCTGTCACTGAATCATTCTTTGGAGAGAAATGCCACCCAGCTAGTGTCAAAGAAAAAAAAGGACAGATTGGATTAGCTTCTCTTAAGCAGTCCCTTCAAAATTGAAAGAATAGACTCAATTTTAATGTAATGGAGGACTCTAAGGTCTACCAGGAGTCTCTTGATGGTGGAGTGGTTACGATGTTCAGCTGCTAACTGAAAGTCGGTGGTTTGTGTTTACTCAGAGGTACCTTGGAAGAAAGACCTGGCAATCTACTTCTGAAAAATTAGGCATTGAAAGTCCTGTGAATCACAATTTTACTCTGACACACGTGGGGTTGCCTTAATGTGAAATTGAGTAGATGACAACTGGTAAAGAATTGCTAACCAGTCAGGCCCCACATTGGAGGCACTGTGGGGGGGGGTTTATTCCACAACTATTGTAGGTTCCACTTGGAAAACATCAGTCATTGTAAACCATTTTCCCCCAAGGGAACTATATGAATGAAACCCTGCCTTATAGCACCCAATTTTATTTTTCACTGTCTCACATCGTCTGTTTTAATTGCCCTTTCTACCTATTTTTTGTCTTGCACTTACTCTGCCCTTCTACTCTGTTAAGATGGTGATGTTTCTCCAGTTTTAAAGTTGAATTAAGTATTAAAGGTTAATACTCAAATACATGAACTTAGTGTTTATAGGTGACATGCAGTAAGTAAGAATTAAAAAAAAAAAAAAAACTTGTTTCATAAAAATTTCCAAACTTTCACCAAGCTCTTATCTAATAAAAATTTCATACTTGATTATGGGCTCCTCTACCATTCTTTGTGAGAGAATTCATTCTTTGGGGACCTCTTTTTTGATTTGTTTTGGTTTGTTTTTTACTACCTGTTTGGTTGGCATTCAATACGGCACAATCTAAGCTGTCTCTGCGGTGTCACCATTCACAGTTTATGGAACTGAAACCTTGCCCTTTAAAAGTCTCTGTAGATCGTTCGATTCACACATCCAAAGTCAAAACCTGTCTGAATTTTAAATTGAGTATCATCGATATTATTAATATTGTCAAGTGAAAAAATTAACAAAAACTAGAAGAAAATGTCCTAGATCTTTTAATTTGGAAGTCTGTGCCAATGATCAGTTGAATAATAACTAAACACAAATAGATATTTATTTTATCCTCTCATATTATACTGCGATAATATTCATTTATTCACTGCCAAAATTAAATAGCAAGTTTTCGGGGAGCAGTGAGGCTGGCTCCTCTTTTCCTAATATAGAAATCTCTATTCAGGAAACCAATACTTTGGACCAAGTGTTTGTTGTTTAGATTAATCATATTGATTTATCCTCAGTTACTTCTATTCTTAGGGTATAGCTATAAGTAAAACATTCACGCCATACAGACCTTGCATTTTTAAACATCTTGAGAGGACAAAATACAATGAAAATGCATGAAAGTAGAAATTTTGTCTTGGTTTCCTTATACTTTGTAATGTATTATCACCCTTGTTATCTAACAGTAATAAAGGGGAGACTGACGACCTTTTAAGCCTTTCGAAATCATCTCATTGTTGCCGTCAAATGCCATTGAATCGGTTCCTACTCATAATGACCCTAGAGTGTTTTTATCTGTGACATTGCACACTGCAATGCAGTATGTAAAATCCAGACATTACACCCTCTGATAAATCTCCGAAGAAGTTCCTCTGTCACATCCACAGACATTTCCACAGTGACCAGGTGCATTTATTAGAGAAGTTTGTCCAATAAAGCTAAGTGAGAGTAATGGATGGGGAAAGGAGTTCTAATCCTGTATGGGCGTATTTGGTGAATCTATTTCCGCTTAACTTCTTTTTGGTAGAAGGAATTCTTCTCTAAATGTTATGCTAAACACTTAAACAATGGAACCTTTATCTAGTTATGTGCTATGTGCATGCATTCATTTCCATTCATTTTAACAACATTTAATGTTTAATTGCCTTACGTTTAATCACATTAATATGATATACAAATTAAGATTGACTGATTACAGGACAAAAACACGAACTTAAACAACCAGTTTTATTGGTATTATAGTCTATGAAATGAAATTTTTTTTGAATTACATAATGTTTTTATCAGTGGGATATTTTTAAACACAAGATGAAACATAATACTATTTAATTCAGAAGTTTTTTTGTTTTTTAATACGAAGAATATTTGTGATGTCTAAAAAAATAAATAAAATCCCTTAGTTTTACAAAGATGAATAAACTAACTTGTCTAGTGACCCACAGCTAGTTATGACAGGACTAGTAATGGGTTGGTGATTAGGTGAAATCATTTTTCCCGTTAATCTTTGTGCTTATTTATGAAGAAATTACTTGTTTACCTTCGTATTTATTATATTTTAAGCCATCCGTAAAAGGAGAAAACTGGACAAGATTTTATCTATGGAACTGTCCTGGTCTAAAAATGAATACTTCACACTAGCCTATTTTTAGAAGTTGCTGAGGCTTGATTTTGAATGTTTGGAATACTTCAGTGTGTACAGGTAAATGCAACTTAAGAAAATTGAACAACGAAAAATATTTTAAATGCATCTAAAAGCCAAATCAAGCTCTCAAAAATATACATGTTAAAGTCTGTCAGTTAAAACTCTCAGTCATTTAAAAAATAAGTTTCTAAAATAAATATTTTAATGGCCATATTTGACAACAAATGAGTAAGCCCTGTTTAGATTGTTCTTTTAATACTCAGTCTAACTTGAAGTCTTCTATTGAGAAAGAAGTTTGAAGCCAAATGTTACATTTTAATTCTCTGGAACATCACGGGTGATTGTTGTTATTTTTAGGTGCTATCTACTCTTCCGACTCATAGTAACTCTAAGTACAACCGAATGGAACGCTGCCGGGTTCTGCACCATCCTCACAATCGTTGTTATGCTTGAACCCATTATTGCTGCCATTGTGTAAATCTATCTCCTTGAGGGCCTTCCTCTTTTTCACTGACCCTCTATTTTACCAAGCTTGATGTCTTTCTCTAGGGACTGTTCCCTCCTGATAATTCTGATTAGTTATGTTTAAACAGGACTCATTGCACAATGTTCACAAAGACCAGCATGCGTTTCAGATAATGCCTCTTTCATCGTTCATCAAATAAAATGTAAATTTTGAAACGTATGTCATTCAAATGATACACATCCTGGAACTGACTATATATGCAAAGTATTAAAAAAGAAGAAAATGATATTAGGGTAATTGGAAATTGGTTGGGAAAATGGTTTCTTATTAATACTCCCTTGATCCTTTGACTTTTAAAAGTTCAATAAATATTCTAAGAGAATATCCAGAAGAAGTGGAAAAAAAAAAAAAATAGTTCCACTGAACCCATATATATATATATATAAAATCTCCATTACCAGGTTTAGATTTTTAGGTTGCTCCATAACAGTTAACAATTTATAATTTCTCATTTTACTAATCTATTTCATTTCTAGTTATATGTTATCCTCACTGAAATAAAAATTCCTTGAGAGCTGAGATTAGCTCTGTCTTGATCCCTACTGTACCCCAGGCCTGTCTCACTTTTCCTGAGTCACCATAATAGAAACGCTCCTCTATCTATGTAGAATTTACAAACATACTTAAATTCCCAGGGTCTTTATTGTTAAATCCTCATGTTTCTACACATACTTGCAAACATTATACACATAGTATATTTGTTTGGTGTTGATTTTAACAATTATACTAGAATAATTTGAAATGCATACAGTAATGAAATGACCATTGTTTAGAAGTGTTTATAAAGAAAGAGTATTTTCATAACTGAGACCAGAAAAAAAATTGTCTCAAAAATGAAAGAACTTACTGCATTCTGCTTATTTTTACATGAACGGAAAAAAATTCTGTATTTGAACTTAGAAAACAGGAATGATAAAGGTGAGAGTTGTGGGATGAGTATTTCAAAAAATAACTCTCAGCACAAAAGACCACACACCAGAAGCAGCATATGCCCAGGGGATTCTGAGAAAAGCTTCCCCTTCAGGTCGATACTTTTAGATGTTTGTCATGTGAAAAAATTGTCCTCATCTGAAAACAGTGCAAAATATAATAACTAAGGCTTAAACAGTTTCATTTCCAATATATAATTTATATGAATAAAAATGAAAATGTGGTGTCACATATGGTGGGAACAATTGCATAAGTTATTCAGATAAGATATTTATCTCTTATTCTAAAATAATATAATTTTAAATATTCTTAAAAAATCAAGTGCTGTCAAGGTGATTATAACTCATGGCGACCCCACATGTTTCAGTGTTGGACTGCACTCCATAGGGTTTTCAGTGGCTGCAATTTCTCAGTGGTAGACCCCACCAGGTCTTTTTTCTGAAGCATCTCTGGGGTGGATTCAAACAGCTATTGAGTTAGTGTCCAAGGACTTAACTGTTTGTCCCATCCAAGGACTTCTAAATACTCCCACAATTACATACCAAAAAAAAAAAAAAAAAATAGAAATATGATTATTTTCTTTAACAGAGAGAAGATAGGACCAGATTATGTCAATGGCCCTTGAACCTGAATAGGCTCAACTTTTTTGTTTGTTTGTTTTGTTGTCAGCATTCCCCAAAGATGTAAGATGACAAGAGGCACAGAATCACTCATTACCCTCTTTAAACTTCAAAAATGATTTAACAAAAGAAGACTTATCAACAAAGAGCTGAGAAATGTCTTTATAATTTATTAGCCATGTAACAAAATTACCAGCACTGAAATTATTGTTTTAAAAGTGGAACTAAGAAGTAAACTATACTCTTAGGCTACCAAGAGGATTCTGCACTGATATTAGCCAAGTTTGCTGTTAACATAATGCTACAAACATCTATTGATTACCTACTATAATATTTTGGGTATTAAGTATTGTAAGATCAATGTCACTGTAAGTATTGTCTCCGTTTCTTTACAGAAAATAATCCATGGAAAGAGACAATGGCCACTAAATTTAATTTGTCTTCTAGGCAATTTCCTTCATCATTCAACCCAAGTCCTCAAGCCCTTTTTAGGCACTAAGGGGCCTAATAAAATGATTCCTTTCATACATACACTTAATGCTTAGTATAACTAGTTTCTTATAATGGATCCAATTTATAGTATCACTGAGTTGTGTATTTGAAAAGTATTTGGTTGTCCTTGATGTACTGTGAGCTTAGTTGTTGTTAGGTGCTGCCGAGTTTGTTCTAACTCACAGTGGCCCTATGTACAACAGAATGAAACACAGCCTGGTCCTGTGTCATCCTCATAATTATTGTTATGCTTGAGCCCATTGTTGTAGCCACTGTGTTAATCCATCTCATTGAGGGTCTTCATCTTTTTCACTGACCCTCTACTTTACCAAACAAGATGTCCTTCTTCAGGGACTGATCCCTCCTGATAACAAGTCCAAAGTATGTAAGACACAGTCACACCATCCTTGCTTCTAATGAGCATTTTGGTCGTACTTCTTCCAAGAGAGATTTTTTCATTCCTCTGGCAGTCCGAGTTCAAGTTGAAGCTATAGAAAATTAAAACAAGTCCAAGAGAATGAAAATATCACCTTGAGTATATTCCAACTGAATTTGGAAGCCATTTCAAGAACAGACTTGATTACTAATAATTGAATACCAATAACTGAAGACCAGATAAGTTGTGAGATGACATTTTGGACAACATACATGAAGAAATGAGGTCATTAAAAGGACAGGTAAGAAAGAAAAGACCAAAATCATTCTCAGAAGAGACTCTGAAACTTGCTCTTGAATGAAGAGTACCAAAAGCTAATGGAAGAAATGATGAAGTAAAAGATCTGAACAGAGATTTCAAAGGATAACTCAAGGAGGCAAAATAAAATATTATAATGAAATGAAATCTTCCAAGACCTGGCCTCCAGTTATCAGTGGTCAAGGCATCAAGTCTTTATTTATGTACATGCACAAACACAGGAAAAATACGGACAGTACGTCTCACATTCAAGGAATAGTTGTTGAACATTAGGAGTGTGTGATTTCAGGAGGGCATGGCCAGCTGGCTTTACTGCATTACTGAATGCTTTTCATTTTTGAAATATTAAATAAATTTTGTAATGAACATTTTATAGGGAGGTAAAATAATAACAATAGTAATAATAATAAATGGATCACTTGAGGGAGTATTCCATAGCTTTTTTCCTCAAAGAATACAAGTGACCTGTACACATATATGAAAGGAGAGGCAAGAATAGTTAGAATTTCCACCAGTATCACAGCCTCCACCAGACTGAGCCCAGCACAACTAGATGGTGCCTGGCTACCACCAACTACTCTGACAGAGATCACAATAGAGGGTCCTGGACAGAGCTAGAAAAAATGTAAAATGAAATTCTAATTCACACAACAAAAAAGGACCAGATTTACTGATCTGACAGAGACTGGAGAAACCACAAGAGTATGGCCCCCGGACACACTTTTAACGCAATACTGAAGTCGCTCTTGTGGTTCACCCTTCAGCCAAAGATCAGACAGGCTTGTAAAACAAAGTGAGACTAAATGGGCACGCCAGTCCAGGGGCAAGGTAGAGAAGGCAGGAGCGGACAGGAAAGATGATAATGTAATGGGGGACCCAAAGTCAAGTAGGGGAGAGTGTTGACATGTTGTGTGGGTGGCAACCAATGTAACAAAGCAATATGTGTATTAATTGTTTAATGGGAAACGAATTTGCTCCGTAAACCTTCACCTACAATAAATATATAAAATTAAAAAAAAAGAATAGAATTTTCCAAGTGTATTATACATTTTTCTGTCAACAAAAAGTGGGTAAAAATAGACAATGAGTTATAAAAGGCAAAGAAGAAATATTTAGGCAACAATAAGATAAGAAATGAGTACTAGGATTTAAAAAAATAAATAAATGAAAGCCTAAATTTTGACTTAGTGGTATTTAAGAAACCAGGAGAGTCTCTCAAGTCCAACTCAAAGGACATTAAAGGGTATCGAATACTAGTCCTTACTAGTTTGATAAAGTAAGTGTTCAAGGGAGTTGTGGATGTCTGCAAAGTAATGATTAAAATCATGGGTCATGGAATATAAGCTGGGTAACATGGAAAATGAGGACACGGTGGTGAAGAGAGTGGAAATGTTGCAGAAACTATAAATTGGACAGTGAAATTAAATACAAAATTGTGAAGAGGAAAGAATATAAGAAAAAACTGGTAAAGTAGGAGGCTAATTCTGGATAATTCTGAAATAATAAGAAATTTTAGTTTGGTAACAAAATTTAGTTTTTCTATTCATACTCATTTTAGCCTGTCATTTTTTGAATAAAATTTTGTGATTAAAAAATAAATTTATGTTTAAGGATTTTTCACAAGTAATAATATCAGTCGGTGAAGAGAAAGACAGCACAAAATACAGGGAAGTCAGCACAACTTGACAAAAGCAAAGGCATAGAAGTTCCCTAGATACATCCGAACACCCTGATACACAGAGTTGCTGGGACTGGGGGCTAGGAACCATACTCTCAGAGGACATCTAGGTCAATTGTCATAATACAGTTCATAAAGAAAATATTCCACTTCCTAATTTGGTAAGCAGTGTTTGGGGTCTTAAAAGCTTGTAAACAACCATCTAAGATATGTCTATTGGTCTCATCTGATCTGGAGCAAAGGGGAATGAAGAAAACCAAAGACAAAGAAAATATTAGTCTAAAGAACTGGTAGACCACATGAACCAGAGACTCCCTCAACCTGAGACCAGAAGAACTACCACCACCAACTGCTCTGACAGGAATCACAACAGAAAGTCCTGAGAAAAATGTAGAACAACATTCAACCTCAGGAAAAAAGACCAGACTCACTGGTCTGACAGGGACTGGAGGAAACCCTCAAGACTGTGGTCCCTGGACATTCTGCTTAGAACTGAAATCACTCCTGAGGCCACTTTCCAGACAAAGATTCAACAGGCCTATGAAACAAACAATAATGCACATGAGGAACGCGCTTCTTAGTTCAAATATATGAGACCAAATGGACAAGTCCTGCCCTAAAGCAAAACAAGCAGGAAGGGACAGGACCTTGACCTGTGGACACAGGGAACCTGTGGTGGAAAGGGGGAGAGTGCTGTCACATGCTGAGGATTGCAACCAATGGTACAAAACAATATGTGTGTAAATTTTTTAATGAGAAACTAAAACTTGAGCAATAAACATTCACCTAAAGCACAATAAAATAAAAAAAAATAATTATTTGAGTATATTATGAATATTCTAAGTGATTGTAATTACTAATTAATTTAATTAACTAACTTCACATTCAAAACAACCCCAAGAGGGAGATGTTTTTTAACCCCATTTTTTTACATGAAGCAAGATGAGGACAGAGAAGCCCCAGGTCATGAGTTAATAAATTACTGAGCTGAGATTACAAACAGGTGGTCCAACTTCAGAACCTACGGACTTACCTCCCATAACACGCTCTTTCAACTAGGATCTAAACTTCCTGATTCTGTTACCTTTCTTGTGTGCCTTAATGGCCATTTTATTCAACTAAAGATTAAAAATACATGTGAACAACTGCCTTGCACAGTTGAGGGTGTATTTAATTCATTATGAAGCCATTTTCTAAAATAGTCCCTATCACTAAATGAACAGTTACCTCTGGTATTAAGACTTTGAAATAATGATATCGACTATTTATGGACTTATTATTTTGTTCATATTCATAAATAATTCAGTCCAACCTCGCAGAGCTCTAATCAGATACGTAATGATCAACATGCAAACATTCAACACAGCTCTTCTAACAACTCAGAAGAAGAGAAATAACTCCCAGCAATTTAAGGCTGTGAGCATCGACCCTTACCAGACTGCATATGAAATATTCACTGCGTTGTAACAGATTCTAAATTTCCTACTTCATTATCACAGGCTTACTGTAGATAATAAAAAAGCTGCAATTAAAGCCTGTAAAAAGCACAAAGAATAAAATTATAAGGAATTTGATTAAAAAATACTTGATATTTGTTTTTTATACTGACTAGTATTGCGGTGACCCCTAATTTGAGCAGTTACTGAAAACCATGTTAGAATTGCTGTCCAGTTATTAAAAAAAAAAAGGAAAAGGGGGTCTTAATTAGAACTGGTTTTCTGAGAATGTTCAAAGCAATCCTATGTGCCATACAAAGTAATTAAGGCAATTCTTACCACACTTGCAAATAGAAGTATATAAAAAAATCATCGAATAATAAATATCACAATAAGAAAACAACATTATTTGAATATCACCATCCTTCTGGCTTGAATCCCAGAACCTGGTGAACTGATGGGTTTTCATAAAAACAGAAAACAATGTAGAGGTTTTGTTTTCAATAATCCTTTTATTCAGCTCTGCATGTGAACCGCATCTGTTATATCAAAAATACCAGTGACCACTTTACCATAATCCTAAATTCTGTGGTAAACTCCAAGAATTCAAAACCAGTACAACATATAATATTATTTTATTTCCTCAGTTAAAAATCCTGTATGTAAAAGTCTCATCAGTAATGCATGCTGCAAAATATGTCATAAAAATATCTCAGCACTGATTCCAATTCCTCCGGCAGCCCGTGACCATAATTATGCGTACTAGCAGGTTGTTCCATATTCAGCTGGAAAAAATCAGGCAGAATTGGTGGGAACTATAGGTTCAATGCAAAGTTTTCTGTTATTTATTATCTCCAACAATAATATGGAAGATGGAATGATTGTTCATTTAGTTCCAAGGCATCACCCAATTTTGAAAAGAGGTCTGGAATATCTGCTGGAGGTTACCATTAAAAATACTAAGAGTGGGACTGCAATTTTGACATAGAAAATGTAATTGCGAAGTCTTTATTGATCAACATGTCAGGCATATTAACAGGACTAAAATCAAAACCAAACCCCGTGCCATTGAGTCGATTCCAACTCATAGCAACCCTATAGGACAGAGTAGAACCACCCCCATAGAGATTCCAAGTAGAGCCTGGCGGATTTGAACTGCCTACCCTTTGGTTTGCAGCCCTAGCACTTAACCACTATGCTACCAGGGTTTCCTTAACAGAGGTAACAAAAATTAATGTTACAATCAGAATATTTAGCCTGATTCCCACTTACCTAACAAGATAAGGTGATACTTTTAATTTTATATTCTTTCTGATACTAACAAAATTGAACACATTCATACTGCAAACATACTTTATTAAATATTATTTCTAATTTTAACCACGTACACTTTACTTGTTCACCTGCTCTGTCAGGGTACTACAAGTTTGTAATCATAATACAGAGGATTAAAGAAATATAGAACTTAACAGAAATTAGAAAAAAAAAAGGATAAAAAGTTCTTTTAACTCAATTGCAAATGTAGATCTACTGATATTGTTGCTATTGTTAGGTGCCGTCGAGTCAGTTCCCACCCAGAACACCCCATGTACAACACAATAAAACACTGCCTGGTCCTGTGTCATCCTCACAATCTTTGCGACATTTAAGTCCATTGTTTCAGCCACTGTCCCCATCTCCTTGAGGGACTTTCTTTTTTTTGCTGACCCTCTGCTATACAAATTATGATGTCTTTCTCCAGGGATGGGTCCCTCTTGATAACATGTTCAAAATACATGAGGTGAGCTCTCATCATCCTCCCTTCTAAGGAGCATTCTGACTGTACTTCTTAATAGTTTAAGGTAATTTTTTATTCTTTATATGCATTTTCTGTAAAATTCTTTTAGGAACATGGCAGAATGGTGACCTAAAACACTAACCTGTAAAATATCTATGATAAGCTTAGATTTTCTTTACTTTTTTTCTTTTTTAGTGAGAAAACTAACCATATGTTTGCTACTTAAATGACTGGCACATCTGTGTTATACATTCTATTAATACATACTTTGGCTGTTACTCTAATGGCCTTTTTTTTTTTTTTGGTTTGTTTTAACTTTACTTTTTAGAGAAGTTCAAAGTTTACAGGAAAAATTGTACAAAACAAACGGAGAGCTTCCACAGACTTCCTTCCCCCACGGCACAATTTCTCCTATTATAATGATCTCACGTTCCTCTGTGCATTTGTTACCAGTGGTAAACTAGTGTTGATATGTTATCATTAACTAAAGTCTGTAGTTTATAATAGGTTCCCTCTTCGTGCTACACACTCCCATAGGGTTTTGACAAATGCACAATGCCAAGTGTTCACCATTAATGTATCATACAGAAAAGATTTGCGGCTCTAAAACTGCCCATGTTCCACTTATTCATACCTCCCACCTGTCCCTGAGCCCCTGGGAACCACAGATTTCTCACCTTCTCTATAGTTTTGCCTTTCCAGAAAGTCATAGAGTTGGAATAATACAGCATGTAGCTTCTTCAGACAGGTTTATTTCACTTAGAAATATATATTTAAGACTCCTTCGTGTCTTTTTATAGCTTAGTAGCTCATTTATTTTTATCACTGAATAACACTCCATTGTATGGATGTAAAACCAAACCAAAAACCCATTGCCATCAAGTCGATTCTGACTCCTAGCGACCCTGTAGAACAGAGTAGAGCTGCCCCATAAAGTTTCCAAGGAGCGCCTGGTGGGTCTGGACTGCAGACCTTTTGTTAGCAGCTGTAGCACTTAACCACTATGCCACCAGGGTTTCCTGTATGGATGTACCACAGCTTGTTCATTCACCTATTGAAAGATATATTGATTCTTTACAATTTTTAGAAATTATCAGTAAAGCTGCTACAAGTTTCATGTGTATCTTCATTTGAGAAAATAACTAGGAGCTTGATCCCTGAATCATATGATAAGCCTGTGTTTATCTTTGTGAGAAACTGCCGGATTCTCCTCCAAAGTAGCTGTACCATTTGGCATTCCCACCAGCACTGAATGAGAGTTCCTGTGGCCTACATTCTTGCTAACATTTGGTGCTTCAGGGTTTTGGATTTTAGCTATTCTATTTAATAAGTATGTAGTAGTATCTCATTGCTTTAATTTTTCAACTATTAATGACATTGAACATCTTTTCATATGCATATTTGTCATCTATATATATATCTTCTTTGATGAGGTTTATGTTCAGATCTTTTGCCCATTTTGTAACTGGGTGTTTGCATTCTTATTGTTGAGTTTGAAGTTCTTTGCATATTTTAGACACAAGTCCTTTATCAGATATGTGTTTGACAAATATTTTCTTCTAGTCTGTGTCTTATATTTTCATTATGTTAACAGGTCTTTGGAGAGCAGTTATTTTTCTTTAATAAAGTCCCAACTAATCATTGTTTTCTTCTATGGACTGTTTTTTTTTTTTTTTTTTTTTTTCTTTTTGTTGTGTGTTTCATTTTTGGTGAAAACATACACCCATTCCACCACTTCTACATTTAAAGTTCAATGACATTCACTACATTCTTCATGTTGTGTCACCATCTTACTATTTCTCTCCAGGTTATTTTACCACCACTGACTTAGACTTAATTAAAACAAAACAACAACAACAACAAAAACATTGCCATTGAGTAGATTCCTACTCATAGTGACCCTACGGGACAGAGTAGAACTGCCCCACAGGGTTTCCAAGGAGGGCCTGGTAGATTTGAATTGCTGACCTTTCGGTCAGCAGCTGAGCTCTTAACCACTGCGCCACCAGGACTCCAGGACTTAGATTTACTGCCCCATAAACTACTCATCTAGGCTGTAGACTTACTGTTGTCAATGGATCTGACATAGAAAATTGTTTAAAAAAGGTAAACTTTTTTTTTTTTTTTACTAATCTAGGCAAAGTGTTGTTTAATTTGAAGATAACTTCAGGTGATAGTTTCAGTTCAAAGTTTAAAAATTTTCTCAGGACAGGAAATTTAGGGATTCCTCCACGGTCAGTGGGTCCAGTAAGTATGGATTCTGTAACAAATTTGAAATCCTGGTTCACTTTTTACCCTCTTTTTTATCAGGACCCATCTGTTGAGTCCTAGAAGAAGACAGACAGTAGTGGTAGCCAGACACCATCCAGTACTTCTGGTCTCATGGCAAAGAAGGCACTATACACAGGTGCAACTAGGCCTGCATTTCAATTCCTTCTCTGATTCCTGGGTCTCCTTCTTCCTCTGCTGCCTAACACAAATAGAGACCAATTGTTGTATCTTTGACAGCCACAGCAAGCTTTTAAGACCCCAGGCACTGCTCGCTGAACTGGAAGGTAGACTGGAAACTCTAAAAACAGTGTTAACCCAGTGTTAATCCTATTCAGTGAGGCTGAACAGTCTCAAAGCCATGACCTTAAGTCTTTGAAACAAGGGAACTAATCCCATGAAGTGTTGAGTTGCACCTAGGAAGTATCAGCAACCGAATCCTCCTTTTTTT
Organism: Elephas maximus indicus; assembly: GCF_024166365.1. NCBI lineage: Eukaryota > Metazoa > Chordata > Mammalia > Proboscidea > Elephantidae > Elephas > Elephas maximus. The sequence continues at coordinate 37,434,153 of NC_064836.1, read as the reverse complement.
TTGGTTGCTGTTTTTGTAAATACATAATATTTGTCATTTCACCTTTTTCTGGTGTACTACTTAATAATATCAATTACATTACTCAAGCTGTGTAATCATTAGCTTAATAGTTATATCTTTTAAATGATTGAAAAAAATCTTTATTAATTTGGATTCTCCCAAATTTTCTAATATACGAATCTGTTTAAAAGGAGAAATTTTTGCAAAATAATAATAATAGTATTAAGTAATCTACCAATGAACTTAAATCTGAGATTTAAAGATCAAAATATTCTCCTTATTTAATACTTTAACATTTATTTAGATATTGAAATGATTTTAATTATGAATTTGTTCTATTAAATACATATGAACCTTTTATAATTGTTAATTCCTTTAAAAAGTCTATGTTATTTTGCTTTGATTTTAAGAATCTAAACCTATAACAGGAGCTGAAATTATAAAGTTGCAAATGTAATATATAAGGTTCCACCCCCATATTTTGCATTTCCCTCAACTGGCTGTTTATCCACATAGTCTCGGTCTTAAGCACGCTTGGGCTGTGCTAGACAAGGCTGGACTAATCGTTTGCCATGGAATAAAGGTTTGAATCCAGCCAGAAGTTAGACCAGTGATATCAGGCCTTAGAGATAAAGGAAGCATTGGGCCTTCCAGGTGCTACTACATAGAACAACTTGCCATACAATGTCTCTTCCCATTTAGGATGTACTTTGCTTAATATTGTAGCCCTTGTGGCACAGGGGTAAAGAGCTCGGCTGCTAACCAAAATGTTGGCAGTTCAAATCCTCCAGCCCCTCCTTGGAAACACTATGGGACAGTTCTACTGTGTCCTAAAGGGTCGCTGTGAGTCAGAATAAACTCAATGGCAACGGGTTTGGTTTTGGTTTTGGTTTGCTTAATATCACTTGCTTTACTACCTCATCAGTCACTGAGTGGCCCGTTAGAATTTAAAGATGTGCTAATGTTTTTTTCAAACTTTGTATTTTCCCTGGTTATTTGCATTTTAATATCAACCTGGCCAGTTTGTTTATTCATTTAAAAAAAAAAATAGTTTGGTGTTAAGATTCAGCCTGCGACCTGTTTTCAGCATTTCTCTTCACATGTGATTTCAGACAATGCATAGGACCTCATCCTGTAATGACAACTTCATTCTGAATTGAAATCATCTTGCCTTTGAATAGAATCGGTATTAATGCACTGGCTAAACTTGGGTGTCCCTTTGTTAAGGAAGATATAAATCTATAACATATACATATATATATATATATATACTTTTGTATATTTGTATACAAAATCATATGCAAGCCTAAACCATATGTTTTAAATATTAATATATTGCACATGTGTGTATACACACAGGGAAAAAGATGTAGCAATCTGTTCCTGTAAAGATTAGAGCCTTGGAAACCCCTGTTGCAGTTCTACTCTGTCCTATAGGGTTGCTATGGGTTGGAATCAACTCTACAGCAACGGGTTTGGTTTTTGGTTTGATGGACACACACACACACACACACACACACGCATACACACACACATTTTTTATTTAACTTTTTTTTTTCTTAATAGGTGAAAAGCTAGTAGAAGAAAAAGTACTTCACTGGAAAAGCAACATAGGGAGTAATTCATGTGTGTGTGTTTTTTCTCTGGTTTGTCATTAGTATGTTTTACTGTTGATTTTGCACTTTCAGAAATAATAGGTAAAGAATAAATGCTTTAAAATTCATGGTTAAATAAGTACGTTCTACTTCTTAGTACAGAAAGAGATTAAGATGTATTATGTTTATATTTTGATATATGATATTAAACCAAAATAGTTCCTCTGCTACATAATCTTTCCTACTTACTATGTATTATATTACTTCACTTATTTTGAATAATGAATGAAGGAAAGTTACTTCTTACGAAGACTGTTTAACCTATAAAACATCTGGGATATTTTAAATGTCTATAAAATATCTGGGACATTTTCTTTTTTAAATGAACAAGACTCCTAAATGAGATTCACTATGAGCCTTATTTTTATAATGATTTCAAGAGAAACAGATGGCAATTTATATTGTTTAGTGTTCGGCACATAGAATCATTTAATTTTCAGACCAATCTTCTTCTTTAAGGTAGAAAATGTGAAATTATAGGTATTATTTGATTAGTTTTGTATCTTTAAGCCCTCTCTTCACAATTATCATAAATTTGGTTTTTGAAATATAAAGCACAATATTTTGCAATTAGAAAAGCTGGCTGTGCTCAAATTTTTCTATGAAATTTTATAAGCAAAACTCAATTTTATTATCCATTACTTAGGGTTTTTCAACAAATTAAAATTAATCATAAATGTTACAAAAATGAATCATTGTAGTAGATCACCTTATTAGTTTATTAATATAAATAATGAAATGAGAATCTAAATAATCCATAAAATGTGTTCTGTTTGATGACTACTTTCCCAAAACCATTTATATTATTTATATATATAGTCAGCCTGTACTTTAGAGATTGAAAATGGTAAATGTCAAACAAGGTCGATGGTCCAAAGTAATCAAAAATGTCGATTTATTGAAGGAGTTTCTGGGTGGTGCAAACAGTTCACGTGCTTGGCTGCTAACCGAAAGGTTGGAGGTTTGAGCACATCCAGAGGCACCTCAAAAGAAAGCCCTGACAATCTACATCCAGAAAATCAGCCACTGAAAACCCTGTGGAGCACAGTTCTTCTCTGACTCCACTTGGGTCTCCACGCATTAGAATCAACTCCATGGCAGCTATTTTTTTCAGTATATTGAGTTCCTTAAAGTGTTTCCAAAGAAGGATATTAAAAAAAAAAAAAAACCAAACCCAGTGCCATCGAGTCGATTCTGACTCATATTAGTAGGGTCAATATTCTATAGGAAGTATGCAGAATGAGAGTGACTCTTTTCTCCGGGACCCTGCTCTGCTCATATTTGTCATATCAAGGATGGGTCTGTCCACAACATAGGAAGAGCCCTAGGTTTTTACTACTACAAAACCCAGAAATTCTGTGTATAATTCTTTGAAAATATATCCAGTGTCCAACTTGCTTCCATCCTAGTTTGAGACGCATCTGCTCTGACTTTTATTATTGCAAAAGTCTCCCGAATGCTTCCCTGACTATTCCCTTGCTCTCTGATATTCTATTCTCATCACAGTAACTAGTAGGACTCTGTTACAGTGGAAGTCTGACCATGTCAATACTCTGCTTAGAATCCAAAACTGACTCCTCATTTCCCTCAGAGAAAAGACCAGGTTCTTACATCGGCTCACCCTCCGTGATCTGACACTGCCCCTTCCCTTGGTCAATTCATTTTCTCCCTCCTTTTCCCTCACACTAAACTCCTGCCACACTAGTTTCTTCCAGGTCCACCGATGAATCAAGCACTATTTCACCTTATGACATTGGCACTGGCTATTCCCAGCCTTAACTCTCCTCTCTCTGAAGTCTGGCCAAATGTCACTTTTACATTGAAGCTTATTTCTTTCAACTCCAATTATAATCACTGAGTTTCTCTTTCAAACAGCCCCTTCACTGACCTTTCCCACCTCTATGTTTTCATCTGTATGCATGCACTTTGGTGTCTGCATACTAGATAACCTCTAACATTTATTATGTTTCTCATCCTGCTTGAATATAAGCTCTATGAGATCAAGGTCCCATTTCTGTCTTATTTATTGATGCATACTAAGGTCCACACAGAGTGTCTGGTCTACCTCAATATTAATTAACATTAAAGTAATGTTACTAAAAAAAAAGTTATCAAAGCATGCTTTGAGGAAGTATTATATGTTAATTTTGACCTCTTTTTAATACTGTTTAACTATTAACTAATGTACAGAAAATAAACTCATTTACAATACAGGAAATTTAATAATTTAATAGGCAGGAAAAGAGAGGATGTGTACATGTGAAAAGAAATCAAAGAACTAAAGGCACAGTGTGTTATTTCCAGAGATTAGAAGCAGCTAATACCCTGCCCCACCCGCACTGGAGGTCACATACCTCCATCAGCTGCTGTGTAGTTGCTGAAGAGATACTCTGTCAACCAAAGCTAGAATTTCACAATGGTGGTGTTTTTGCTGGACTTCTAGAATTCAGAATCACCCAGTTGCTACTCTTTCTACAGAAACTCTTAGCAACTTCCATCAAATGCCTTGATGTTTGAGCCAGATTTAGAAAGGCAGTCTCTTCTGTCTACCTCCTTAGGCCCTACTGACAAAATTGACGAGGAATTATCTGAAAAGAGAGCCTGTAAAGTGTCATTTGTGAACTCTGTGATAGAGTTCAGAAAGATTGGAATGGGGCTGAGAGAAAATGGAAAACAGCCAACCCAAGAACCAAATACTTCTAGCAATTAACATCAGCTCTCTCTTTTGATATATACCAGGCCAGTGCATTATGTGGAATTTTACATATTGGTGATTATTTTTTATCCTACTGGAAATGAATAATATTTAAATATATGGGCTATTTTTTGGCATGTAAAATTGCCATTGCCATTTTATTCATGCCAGGAGAATTGATTTGAGCTTTCTTAAATTGATTGCAAAATGTAGTACCTTTTAATTAATCTCTTATTAGTTTTTTCTCTATTTTATAATCCTCCATTAACATTAAATAATGGGTTCCAGTCTATTAACTTTTATGATTATTCTAAGAGTTTAAATGTATTTGATTACTGGAATGGTTTCCCAAGATTCCACAGCTTTGGTGGACACTTTTTCCTCACTCATCACATTGTAAGTTGTGATTTCTAGAATAGCAAGCATGCTCTGTTTCCTTTCCTGAGATGTGTAAAAGCAAAAGCCTATTATCATACTAAGCAGAAGTAATATATACACGAAAATACTAACATGCCAAGCATGCATACCAGAAAACAGATTTATGCCTGTTGAATATTTATAAACTTTATATGCAACTTTCTTACAAATCTTCTAATCCTCTCAATAGTAATTCAGAATCCTTTAAAATATTCAAAATCTGGACCTAAATCTAGTACATTTATGTAAGCAAATGTCATAATAAAAACCTGTTGCCATTGAGTTGATTCTGACTCACAGTAACACTACAGGAGAAGGTAGAGCTGCCCCATAGGGTTTCCAAGGAACAGCTGGTGGATTCAGACTGTTGACTTTTTAGTTAGCAGCTAAGCTCTTAACCACTGCACAGCAGGGCTTCATAATAAAGAGTCTTTAATTTGAATATTTGTCTGAAATTCTACCCAGAAAACATAGTTTTGTGAAACAGAAATCAAGACTAAATTCTAAGATTGCCTGGGAAATACCATTAACTATTTTGATTGGGAAAGTGACATGCCATATACGTTATTTTTACGCCCTTAAAAAAAAGAGTTGTTTGTAATAATAAGCCATACTATCTGAAGCCATTGAGGCTGGATGACTTCCCCAAATTATCACCCTGAAATAATCTTTAAACTTTAAACCTTAAATCAAAACTATCCCTTGAGGTCTACTTTGAACCAAAATAATGTTTTATTCTAATAAGTAAATTGTGTCTCCCTGAGCATTATGCTCTTTTAAAGAATTATCTCTCTGAGATCAAATTGACAACAGCAGCTCAAAAGAGCAGATGAAAAGCATAGGAGGCAGTGAGTCTATAAGTCAATGATGATGAAACAGTGTGGGAAGGTTGGTGAGAATATTACCACAACATGAAGAATGCAATCAATACTACTATTACATATAAAAAAATAAATAATTTTTTTTTTTACATATAGGAATTATTGAAATTGTGTATGACTCTGAATATTTTCACCAAAAAGTTAAATTAAAAAAAGAGTTTGTTGTAACTATAATCTTACAGGTAAGTAATCTGATCATGATTGAAATCAGCCTTATTTTAATTCTTCATTAAGAAATCAGAGAAGAAAAATTGAAATAAAAACAAAAGTAAAAACAAAGCAGAAAAATAACATTTTAAAAAGAAGAAAATTTTCCCAGCATTCTGAGAAACAAAGACACCTAACAGATTTTGCTAGAGCAATCCTGTGTTTAGTGAGCCATAGTGGCAAGTGGCTAAGTGTTTGGCTGCTAACTGAAAGGTTGGTGTTTCCAACCCACCGGAAACTCCATGGGAGAAAGATGTGGCAATTCACTTCTGTAAAGATTTACAGCCTTGGAAAACCTACAGGGCAGTTCTACTCAGTCCTGTACGGTTGCTAAGAGTAGGAGTCAACTTGATGGCAATGGGTTTGGGTTTGGGGTTTTTGTTACCCTGTGTTTGTCCATGTCTGCATCCAACAAGAGTTACCACAATCCAAATTTTGGTGAAAATTTAGCAGGCAACTATCCCCATCATGCCTTAAAAGGCCATATCAATTTGTTTCTCTGTACGATTATGCACTCTTATGTCCCTATCAGGGGTTCCTGGGTGGCACAAATAATTAAGGTTGAGTGCTACTAACCAAAAAGTTGGCCATTTGAGTCCACCCAGAGGCACCTAGAAAGAAAGGCCTGGTAATCTACTTCTGAAGATCACAGCCATTGAAAACACTATGAAGCATATTTCTGCTTTGAAACACATGCGGTCACTTTGAGCCAGAAAAGACTCCAGAGCAATTGATTTAGTTTTTGATACTTGTCTCCTCGACTGTCCTGTGAGTCTTCTTCCCTGATATCCTGACCCAGGTTGATACTCATCTGCCTTCCTAGTCCTCGTTTTGGGACACTTACGGTTTTGTTTGTTTAATCCTATATCTTTAACCATTTTATTTAAGGCTCTCAACTTTAACTAAAAACTGATTGCCTTCTGATTATGTCATCTTTTCTCTTGGCACTGGGTTTTGGGTTCTCTACCCTAGACTACGCCCATTTTCCCGCATGTGATATTGGTTACAATTATGAGAGATTATGAGAAGACTTTTTCTCTCCCTCCCCAATCTGTTTACAGATAAATACCTCCCCTAACCTCCTGCGAAATTGCTTACCCTTTTGAGAAGTGTGACTTTACCACTTTTTACCTCCTCCTCTTCTCAGTTTTCTCTGAATTGTTTAATGCCACCAATTTTACTGGCCAACAGGGAACTTTTTTTTACAATTCAGGTTATCTCCATCATTCTTATAATCAAACTAACTTTAGATTAGTGTTACTAAAAATGTGATCAAAGGATAAGTGCTAGTCAACAAATTGTAAATGTTCTATAATGCGATAAGAACAGAGCTTGAAAGTAAGAAATAAGGGATCCTATTTTATAAACAAAACATGGAGCTCTGGTGGCACAGTGGCTAAGAGCTCAGCTGCTAACCAAAAGGTTGGCAGTTCAAATCCACCAGCCACTCCTTAGAAATCCTGTAGGGTGGTTCTACTTTGTCCTATAGGGTTGCTATGAATTGGAATCGGCTTGATGGCAACAGGTATAATCACAATATACATGCATATAATCATTTTTCTAACCCATTTATTTGGAATTTCACAAAAGCATTGCTCTGAAACAAATTTGAAGAAAAAATCATACCAAAAAAATTCCCTTCATCTTTCACTCAGTTTGACAAACACTACTTTGGTTTAGTTCTTTACTTTGTCATTTTGGTTTAGTTCTTTACTTAGTCATTTTCAGAGACTCATTTCAGCTCTATTTCAAACTTTGATGGCTGTGCATACATCATGGAGTCAACTAGCAATTTCAAAATTTCAACCTTTGAACAATTCTATTGAGATATCCTGTTTGACGATAACCGCCTAGGCTTTTTAGTTCTCTCATTATTTTCTCACTACACCTGACATTTAAGAAAAACTAACTAGCCCTCGTGTTATCGTTAGCTGCCATTGAGTTGATTTGACTCATGGCGATCCCATGAGTCCCTAATTTCTTTATTTAAGCTCTCTGACTCCCTCTCCCCCCTTTCTCCCTCTCCTCCTGTCTCTCCCTCCTTCCCCTCCTGCCTCTCCCTCCTTCCCCACTTCCTTCTTTCCATTCTTCCCTCTTTCCTTCCTTCCTCATCTATTCAGCTAATATTTATCCTTCTTAATTTCAACATTTTCCTTTTTTTTACAAATACTCTCAACCTCTGAGTTTTGTTTTTTTGCTGTTTTTATATGATCCCTTATTTCTTACTTTCAAATTCTGTACTTATCTTTGCCCCTTGGCCTTTCATCACAGATATCTAACAAACTCCAAACCTGGGTCTTAAAGTATATTTTGACTAGATACACATTCTTTATTTCATATTTTCTATTAGACTGAGATAATTCATCATTAAAAGAAAATAATCTCAGATGGAAATGTAAAATTGCACAAAGAAAGGAGGAACACTATAAAGGGTAAATACACTGCTAAGTATACAGGTCAATATGTATATAATTAAAAATAGCATCTACTGCTTAAAACAGCAGAGATATATTTAACCTTAATTGCTTGTATTAGAAAAAAGAAAAACTCAAAACTAATAAGCTAATACCCTAGCTAGAAACTGTAGAATCTATAGAATTATTCCATATAGAAGGGGAAAAAACAAATTTTAAATTAATATCAGAAAATAATTAATAGAAAAAACAAACTGAAATGGAATTAAAAAGACAAGATATGATATTTGAAAAGATAAAACTAAAGAAAAGACATAAACACACACTAGGTAGAAAAAAAGGTAACACAAATTCAGAGAAAGAGCAGAGATTAAAAATATGAGTACCAAAATATGAAAATGTAAATAAGGGTATGCATCTAATACGTACATGAACACACACATACACACAGAGTGAGAAAGGGAGCTTTGAGAAAAAATTTCAGTGAACAAAGTGGAATGATTTTCTATTGAAAATGAGAAAAAATGTATTAGTTCAGGAATTTTTAATCTTTCAAAGAGATGGCCTTTTGGCTTAGACTGCTTCCTAGGAAAGTTCTGTAGATTTATCTGTCAAACAATTGATAAACAAATCTGACACTATATAAACTATCTGAATGTATAAAAAATAATGTATTTTTGGTTAGCAAAAATATTATAAGACCAGCCTTAAAAAAAAAAAAAACTTAGAAAACACTTATAAACATAGATTTTGCTGTACAAAAATAGAATTGCCAACTTTTCATATGTGCTACACCTCAGAATCTTCAGTTAAGCTATTGAATGATTTTCTGTAATTTGATAGAACAATAGCCAATGTACTGACTGCTCAAAAGGCTTTGCATTTAAGCATACACATGTCCAAAAGTGGTAATGGTAGATAAATTCCATATGGCACTAAGACAAACTTGGGAAAACCCCACAGTACACAGCTTGATAAAATATTTAATCACAAATTCAGTGATGGGTGTGGCATCTATTGTGGTTCCAAGTCCAGTAAAAAAAGCACTTATTGTTATCTTATATTCTTATCTTTAACAAAACTTACCATTACTCAGATTGATGAACCCATTGCCACCGAGTCAATTCCAACTCATAGTGACCCTATAGGACAGAGTAGAATTGCCTCATAGGATTTCCAAGAAGTGGCTGGTGGATTTGAACTGCTGACCTTTAGATTAGCAGCTGTAGCTCTTAACCATTGTGCCACCAGGGCTCACCCAGATTGATTACTAAAATTTAATACAAGTGCCATTCTGCCATTACACACGCATAAATAGAAATCCACACTAAAAAATTACCATCTTTGAAATGGTTCTAAATTGAACACATAGATAACTTTTGACTTAAGGGTTTGCTATGGAAACTCTGGTGGCATAGTGGTTAAGAGCTACTGCTGCTAACCAAAAGGTCTGCAGTTTGAATCCACCAGGCATGCCTTGGGAACCCTACGGGGCAGTTCTACTCTGTCCTGTATTGTCACTATGAGTTGGTCAACTGGACGGCAAAGGGCTTGGTTTCGTTTTTTTATTGAAACTTGAATACTTTCTCCACAGTCACGGGGTAACTTTTTTGACAAATCCATAAGGCAAGGCTATTTAATTTATAATGAAATGTTAGTATAGTAGCAATTGTGCTTATTTGAGACCTCTATCATGATCAAGATCAAGAGGTATAGGAAAGTGTTGAATCAGATCGGGAAAGCACTTGATTCTCTTCAGGCAAAGAAATGGGAGAAAATACGATCCCTGATCATAAGGCTTAATAAACATGGTATTGCCAGACTCTCCTTGAATAGACAATTTAAAAATAATTCCCTGAAAATCAATAAAAGCAAATATTAGTTTTGAATAAAGCAACTCTACGTATACCAACTTCCTTTCCTGTTTAATATAGCTACCAGCCAATTTCAAGAAAGTAAAAAATACCATGCACTGCAGCAAATTAGGTATGAAAAAGTAAATAATCAGTCCATTTTTCATAAAACGAAAGTCAAAAAGAGGGTTTTAAGCTTGCAGGCCCTGAAGCTTTCTATTATATAAAAGAGTAAATTAGTCATCGGAATTGTAAAATTAGTCAAATTCCTCTCTACCCTCCTGTTAATCTCAGACCATCATTCCCTCAAATTGAGTATCTTCTCATTGGAAGGTTGTGCGTCAGGTAAGAGCCACCCCCAACGCACACAATGCTCTCTGGTAGCGTGATAGGGAACTCCTTGCAGCTCAGAGAAGCACTCATCCAATGTTTAAATTTGCATTGTTTTGATAAGCAATAGAATTAGTTGGATCGGACATCTGATTTTCTTCTTTTGTGATACATATGTTTGCATCCTTTTTAGTAGTCTTCTATTGTCTTGTTCTTTTTCTTAACAGATTTTTTAAGAAAACTTATTTGTTAAGAAATTTATTCCTGACTGCATTTCCCACGTTAGAAACATAAAGTAGGGATGTAACTTTACTTGCTTCGAAATATGTTGTCAATTGTTCTAACACTATCAGTAACTTTTCATATATTATTGGATCTGTTACTAGATGCGTTATTATAGCTGGTCTTTTAGTCTGTTCTATTATTTCACTATTTTAATAGTGGTTTTTTTTTTTTTTTTAAACAGACCCCAGAGGTCTCCAGTTATTCTTCAAAAATTCTCTTTTTTTGGTTAAGTAATTTTGTAGACAAATAAACAAGTGAAACAGCTAGCATTTTCAGTGTTATTCCTTTAAATGTGTATAATAATTTGGCAAGAATTAAAATCCATTGGATACTCTAATGCAGTCAATGCATTTTATCCCTTTTCCCATATCAGTGGGGAGAATAATTTAGATAATGAATTGTGTGTGTGAACATATCTCTGAGGTGTGGAGAAGAGAAAAATTAAAGATACACTAGTCAGGATATATCTTAAAATATATATATATATATATATCTTAGAAAAATATATATATATATATCTTAGGTAGCTATAATAAAGCACCATAAACATGTAGTGGTTCAAGTATATTTTAGGCATTTGGGGTCCATAAAGTAAATCTTATAGAACTTTGTTTTCTCTCACAGATGAGTCCATGTAGGTTTTCTGTGCTGGGAATATAGTTTAAAATAGTCATGGTTTCAGGCTCTTTCTACCCTGTTGCTTTGCCACATTCAGCGGACAGTCCTAGTGGGTCGGTTGTGTTCTTACCATTACATATGCACTCAGCTGGAGGGAGAAACAAGAAGTGTGGGGCACATCCTTCTTCTTGAATAACGGAACTGTCACTGATACACATCACTATTATCTTCTGTTGGTTCAGAAACTAGATGTAAGCCCTTATGTAGCTGCAAGGGAAGCTGAAAAATGTAGCCTCCAGCTGCTAGTCAAGGGTCTATCCATAACTTCTATTAATAGCAAAGAGGTATAGAACCTACTTCAGGAGATAAACGGCAGTCTCTGCCACAGAGGGGGTCACTGATTTAGACTAATCATCACTTTCTAATGCAAAAGTTTGTGATTATCACTTGAAATAAGTACTGTTTAATGTAGGTATATTTGTCTTTTTTTTCTGTTGTTATTCCTAACGTTTTGTTTTAGTTTATTGGTTTTATTTATTTGTGGTCAGTGTATTTTTCCCTTTTGACAGCTTCTTCAGATTTTTCTTCTAGCCAAATATGTGCAAATGTATGTGTCCCAATGGAATTTAAAAAGAAAATTTATTATCTCTTATTGAAAATACTGTTCATATATTGTAATAAATATGGTAGTCAAAACTCCCATATATTTCTCTTGAAATGTTTTATATGTCAAATATTATTTGTTGAAACGTTACATTTTTTTTTTCACTAAGATATTAATCATCAACCAAGAAAAACCCGTTGCCATTGAGTTGATTACGGCTCATAGCAACCCTGTAGGGCAGAGTAGAACTGCCCCATAGAGTTTCCAAGGAGCACCCGGGGGATTCCAACTGCTGACCTTTTGGTGAGGTGCCAAGCTCTTAACCACTACGTCACCACGGTTTCCATCAACCAAGAGAAAAATTAATTAATATTATTATCTGAATTTTGTACACTAAGCTAATACATAAATTTTATTAAATACTAATTATTTTTCACAAATAAATTCTTTCTTCCCCAAGATTATGGCACCAAAGGCTATATGTATTTATCCTCTCTGAAAACATATTTTTCTGTCACATAAAGTTTAAAAAAAAAAAAAAACTATTATTTTAACTGTTTATTTTTTATCATAAAAAGAAACAAAATCCTGAATATAATGCATATATCTTTGAAAAAAAAACAATGAGGAGTAAATAAGCTGTAGTACAAGGCATTTACAAACAGTCATAATCATGTGTTCTATCAAACCCACTAGTGAGTTCTTAAAAAGAAAATCTTTTATGTTCCAATTAAAGAAGCAAACTTCACAACTTGAGTTACTCATCTCATTTGTTTCCTGACTTCTTTATTTCCGGTTAAATACTTCTGAAGTAAGTCATGTAATTCAGTGACCTTTAAAGTAAAATTGAAATATTTGATTTTACAACTTTTCTTTATCTTTTATTCTTTCACCACATGTAGCCTATAAATGCCAGTAAAATTAATTGCCTAATTACAGGGAATAGAAACATTGCCTTTTGAAATATTTCACATTTGTATACCCTGCTGTGGAGATTTCGCTTGACTACTTGACCTATAGAGTCTGTGTTTCGTCAAGAAAGAAAATAAGTGGTCTATTTTACAATATATTTTTTTTCACTTCATAATGAGTATGACAAAATTTTGCTATAATTATGTTTATTTTATATTTTAAGGGCATAATCTGTAGCCATTTTACTGTTTAATCCTTACTCATAACTATTATTTACAATCTTTAAGAACAACCATTATGTTTTAATTTTTGATACAATTTAATAACATGGCAGAAAACTAGACAATAAAAAAACACATTATTCATGGTTAGATTATAGTACAATGCCATAAGGTTACAAACTAAGGGGCAGTTCTACTCTGTCATATAGGGTCACTATGAGTCAGAATCTCCTTGAGAGCACACAACAACAACAATGTAGATATAGGTATATAGGTATAAAGACTCTTGTGACCCAAGGTAATCTTCCCATCTCAGTATCATCAACTTAATCACATCTACAAAGTCCCTTTTGCCCTGCAAGGTGACATAAAGATAGGTTCCAAGGATTAGAATGTGGGCATATGGGGGATGGGGCAATATTCTGTCTCCCCCAGCAGGCAAGTGGTCCTATTAGGTTCAGACTACAAGTTCCACCAGCCTTCCGTGTGTTGCGATTAAATTATCAGTTCTATTTTCAACGTCTTTACAGTTCTATTCAGCTTTCATGCATCTATGCCAATGAGAGGTCAGTTCAGAACTTTGACGGTGGTCTAGATTTAGAACAGTTCTTAATGCCAGTGATATGCCGTTTCAAGTCAGATCCACACATACACTGCTTAAGGGTGTGCCCTGGAGTTCATAATCACCTATAGGCTAGCTTTACTAAACTCTTTGCTCTCTGCAATCTTCCCAGTACTTTCTGTTTCCTTGGCACTCTTCCTTTGGTACTCTGGCCAAAAACCAAAAACCAAACCCATTGCTATCATGTCGATTCTGACTCATAGCAAACCTATAGGACAGAGTAGAACTGTCCCATAGGGTTTCCAAGGCTGTAAATATTTATGATAGCAGACTGCCACATCCTTCTCCAGGAGAGCAGATGTTGGGTTCGTTTAGCAGCAGAGTGCTTAACCATTGCCCTGACACCTTGATGAGAGTCAAGTTATCTGCTGAAAGTATAGTTCTATTCAAAATTATTTTCTTGTCTTCTTTCTGGAAGTGCCAAATTATTCTAATTTATTTTATTAGAATAAAATAAAATCTAATTCTATTTTAGGTAACTCTCATATACTTTTTGCATCTGTGGTCAAAAACCCAAGGTATTCTAATAGTGCTGCTATTCTAAGATTCAAAATAATGATACAGTCAACAATACTATACTTACCCATGCCCCTGCCTACTATTACTCTGTGCTGTTGTTGTTAGGTGCCATGGAGTTGGCTCCAACTGATAGTAACCCTATGTATAATACAGAGCACAATGTTACATGATCTTGCACCATCCTCACAATAGTGGGTATGTTTGAGCTCGTTGCTGCAGCCACAGTGTCAATCCATCTCACTGAGGATCTTCCTCTTCTTCATTGACCCTCTACTTTACCAAACACGATGTCCATCTTCAGAGATTGGTCCCTCCAGATACCATGTCCAAAGAAAGCAAGATGAAGTCTTCTTACTTGGGGTTCTAAGAGGCATGTTAGCTGTATTTCCTCCAAAACAGATTTGTTCACTCTTCTGGCAGTCCACAGTGTATTCGATAATCTTCACAAACACCACAACTGGAGTGCATCAATTCTTTGGTCTTCCTATTTCATTATCCAGCTTTCCCATGCATATGAGGCAATTGAAAATACCATTGCTTAGGTCAGGTGCTCGTTAATAATCAAAGTGATATTTCATTTTTTAGACCTTTAAAGAGGTCTTTTGCAGCATATTTTCCCAATGTAATATGTCCTTTGATTTCTTGAGTGCTGCTTGTAGATCCAACAAGAAAGAAACCTTTGAGGATTTCGATTTATTCCCCACATATCATGATGTTGTTTATTGGTGTATTGCAAGGATTTTTTTTTCTTTTATGTTGAGTTGTAATCCACACTGAAGGCTGTGGTCTTTAATCTTCATCATTAAGTGCTTCAAGAAGTCTTCACTTTCAGCAAGCAAGGTTATGGCACGTGTGTATAGAAAGCTATAATGAGTCTTTCTCCAATCCTAATGCTGCCTTCTTCTTCATATATTACAGCTTCTCAGGTTATTTGCTCAGCATTCAGATTGAATAAGTATTGTGAAAGGATACAGCATTGAAACACACTCTTTCCTATTTTAAGCCACTAAACCATGCAGCATCCCCTTGTCCTATTTGAATGACTGCCTCTTGATACAGGTACAGGTTCTGCAAGAACACAACTAAGTGTTGAATTCCCATTCTTCACAATGTTATCCATAATCATTGTGATCCACACAGTCATATGCCTTTGAAAAGCTAATAAAAAAAAAAAAAAACTGGTAAACCTATTCCTGGCATTCTCTGCTTTCATTCAAGATATTTGTGACATCAGCAATCATACCCCTTGTTCCATGTCCTATTTTGTAACTGTTTTTAAATTGGCTTCAGAAATTTTTTGCTTTCACGTGTATTAACGATATTGTTAGATAATTTCTGCCTTCCGTTGGATCATCTTTCTTTGGAATGGGCATGAATATGGACCTCTTCCAGTTGGTTGGCTGCATAACTGTCTTCCAAATTTCTTGGCATAAATAAATGAGCACTTACAACATAGCATCCCTTTGTTGAAGCATTTCAATTGGTATTCCGTCAATTCCTGAATCCTTGTTTTTCGCCAGTGCCTTCACTGTAGCTTGGAGTTCTTTCAGCACCATCGATTCTTGATCATATGCTGCCTCCTGAAATGATTGAACACTGACTAATTCTTTTTGGCACAGTGACTCTGTGTATTCTTTCTATTTTTTTTGATGCTTCATACATCATTCAATAATTTGTCCTCATTGAATTCTTCAATATTGCAACTCCAGGGTTGAATTTTCTCTTCAGTTCTTTCAACTTGAGAAATGCTGAGCATGTTTTTCCCTTCTGATTTTCTAACTCCAGGTCTTTGTACATTGCATTATAATACTTTACCTTGTATTTCCCAGCCATCCTTTAAAATCTTCTGTTCAGCTGTTTTGCTTCATCATTTTTCTGTTCTCTTTAGCTACACTATGCTTAAGAGCAAGTTTCTTAGTCTCTTCTAACATCTGTTTTGCTCTTTTCTTTCTTTACTCTTGAGTTCAGTAAAACATCATTTTATAAGTAAGATAAGATCTTCCATTGGATCTTATGTAAATATAAGCATTTTCCCAAGTACGTGACATCTGGACCCTTATTTCTGTTCATACCACTTTTCTTATTACCAAATACATACTAGATAGGGTTTCCCACAAATTGCGTCCTTATTTTATCTTGCTTTAAAGAAAATCTGAAGTATGCTTTCCTGTGGTAAGAAAAAACATTGTCCAGATTGTAATTCTCAGAAAATATAAGTACCCTTCCCCATATGAGCAAAATGAAATATGTAAGGTATTTATACTCATCCGGAAACCCTAGTGGCATAGTGGTTAAGTGCTATGGATGCTAACCCAAAGGCTGGCAGTTCGAATCTCCCAGGTGCTCCTTGGAAACTCTATGGGGCAGTTCTACCTTGTCCTATAGGGCCACTATGAATTGGAATCAACTCGACGGCAATGGGTTTGATTTTTAGTTTTATACTTATCCACTCTACTTCTAGGAATCACTGTACGTTTGTATTTCATGTACGATCTGATATTCGAACAGCAGAAGGACATGGGAGCTGCAAGGTGGCTCAGAACACTTTCAAAATGAAGATTACATTTGTAAATTGTAGCCTTCAGTCTATTATGACCTTGTGAAAGGAATCTGGGAGGGTTTCACCTTTGTAAGATTATATGTGATGTTCTCAGTCCTTTGTTTTCTCTAATTTCTTAAGGTACATATATCCCTCCTTTTGTCTGACCTTGATCACGCCCCTCCTCAATTCATGCAAATAATTATTTTGTATAGCTTGATTTTAAGGGTCTTCTAGCATAGTGCTTTGTAAAGAATAGATATTCATGTCCTGCTATATGACTGATGGAATACTAAATAAATTGTAAACATTTGGTCTTTTACAAACAAGATGGCCTTTCACAAGTTTTACATAAGAGCACAGCCTTTTGAATTTTCAAAACACAGACATGCTTAGAGCTCTTGTCTGGATGGATACTCAAGATGCTCCTAGAGCCTCTACACACAGGCAATTCAGAGCAGGGGGAGAATTGAGTAGAATCGAAATAAAATAAATGGTTCGTGAAAAAGTCATGAGGTTGCCTCAGCTCACTTAACAAATAGAGTGATCTGACTTATTTCTGGGTTATTTATTGGCTGTTATTTTGAGAGAGAAGAGTAGGAGAACTAAGAATCACTTTCAGCAGATTTGACAGAGCTGTCTCTAGATAAACAGGAATTATGCCCAAGGGATAACCAATTCTGAAGCTATTGTAAATACTCTAATTTTACAGTTAGAAGTCCTGAAGGTCCTGAAAGTTAAATATTCTTCTGTGAATTTGTATAAAATGATATCATGGGAAATAACCTCATTTCTAACTCTATAACTTCCACTTTTTAAAATTGTATAATTATTCAATTTTCTGGTGGGATATGCATTTAGTGAAGAGAGGAAATTGTCCAGGTTATTAGTATTAAAACAAGATGTCATCTTGTTTCCATGGATATGTGACCCTAAAGTTACTAAGGCGGCTTAGCAGTTTTAGAAACATAACCATCAAGAGAGAGAAGTGATGCGTTTTTGAAGTGGGTAATCCAATGTCTTTGAAAAACACAAACTTAACAGCTTGAGGAAACTTTAAAGAAATGAAAACCAGAAGAAAATTGTCAGTAATGGAAGGCAAACTGTTAGGCAATAAGAAATGAGGATGTTTTGGAGAGAGAATTGGTGAGGCTGCCAGTGACATTTCTGAAAGTTCATGATCTCCTTGAAGATACATTGTGACTGTGCCACCAAGTCCTAACTGAAATATGAAAATCCAGCTGCTCTGCAATGGTCATACGTGGTAATTCATCATTATCAGGTCACAGTGCTCACTTAGGAGTATCTTCAGGTGTGTAAGTGTTGGCAGAAATAAAAATTTTTGGTCTTTCTAGAAAAGTCTTCTATGAAATCTCTGAATCTTCTCTCATTTAATAAAAATTTAACTTTAAATATGTGTTATGTATTTACTACATGTAGATGCCTGGAAAAGGAGCCCTGGTGGCACAGTGATTAAGTGCTTAGCTGCTAACCAAAAGGTCAGCAGTAAAACCTACCACCCACTCTGTGGAAGATGTGGCAGTCTGCTTCCATGAAGATGACAGCCTTGGAAAACCTATGGGGCAGTTCTAGTCTGTTTTATAGGGTTGCTATGAGTTGGAACGGAGTCTACAACAAGAGTTTTTAGACTCCTAGATGAGGCAGAATGGCAGTATGGCACAGAGTTTTCTCTGTAATTAAGACTTTGGTGCTGATACTGGGCAACCAATAGATTAATTACTCATAGATTTAACAGATTATTTGATGTTTAAAGTGAATACCTCAACATGAGCATCTCATGAACCAGATATTTACAATGTATTGATTGATTAATTAGCAGTACTCACACCTTTTTATTCTTCTTAACGTTGGTTCTCAAATTTTAGTATTTAGCTGAATCAACTGGGGGGATTGGTAGTATACAGCTTATTGAGCTCCTTCCCAAGAGTTTCTGATTAAGGGGTCAAGAAAAAGAAAATGCATTGCTGTCAAGTCAATTTCAACTCATAGAGACCCTATTGGACAGAGTAGAAGTGCCCCATAGGGTTTCCAAGGAGTAGTTGGTGGATTAAAACTGCCAAGCTTTTGGTTAACAGCCAAACTCTTAACCACTGTGCCACCAGGGTTCCGATTAAGGGGTGGGGCCAGAAAATTTGCACTTTTAACAGTTTAGGGGGGTATGCTGATGCTAAGAAATGGGGAACCACACTCTGAGAACCATTGCTTTAAAACAAAGGTTTTTTTTTTGGAGATATAGAAATTCTGACTTCTAGATACTTGTGGGAATGAAATTGACGGAGAATACAACTTTTCTTACATACACATAATATATTGTATCATCCAAAGCCCTTTAAACATTACATTATTGTCAGGATGACATAACAACATTGAGCTAATGCCTCATAAATAAGAAACAACTGTTGGGAAATTTGTTAATTAGAACCCTAATGATAACTGATGTCACCTGGAGAGCATTAATTTTGTGAAAATATTGCCTAGAAATGGGCTCATGTTAAATATATGAGTTTTGTATAAGACAGAGCTCCTAGTGATATGGAAAGTTCATCTTTATTAAAACAAGAATGTCTGTTTCAAAAATTTTTTAAAAATTCAATATAACTTGAACTTGAACCGTAGTTAGGTTCAAAATATGGTGCATATATCATTTAGCTTTATCCTTAGTAAAGAGACAGTAATTCAATGAAGCAGAAAAGATTATATACAATGGTAAACAGTATATAAGGGGAAAGAGCCAGTTAATACTTCAGTTAATTGCTGTTTTCTATTTACTTACAGCCTGTGTTCCCTAAAGAAATCTGTCAATTAAAACATGGTTAAAATGAGTTAAAAATCCCATGAACAAAAATAGCATACTATTCCTTAAAGTAAGAAAATGACATCCTAATTATTCTAACCAAAAAATTAAAAAATAGAAGTAGAAACATTAAAGTATATATTATACTTATAAAAAAAAATACTGTGAAGTCTTTGATATAATGACTGACCTCTAAGTAGTCAAATCCTTCTTATACTAAAAATGAGTGATTATATTGCTATGAAGATGATTGGTATTCAATATTAAAACATTCTGGAAATTGAAACTGAGAGTTTGAGAACCAGTAGAAATCAAACATTGTTTTATGAAAAGAAAGGAAAATAAAAAGGCAGTGTACAATTTCAAATGAGTACTTCATTAAGATGGATTACATAGACTATCAAAAATGAATTGACAAAGAAACAAAACATGAATCTGGCCTTATTATCCAGGTATTTTCCCTGTTCGACATTAGTTTGTGTACGTAATCTCTATGTAATCAGGAATCACTATTGATAACAAGTGAAAAATATTCTTCAGAAAATTTTCATAAGAATCGTTATTTTCCTATTGCCTTCTCCTTTCATTTCCTTCTGCACTTGTGCAAGGTCCTCCCTGGAGCCCCTCTCCTGTTTTCTGGAGAAGCTGGTATAAGTGTATAATTACAGATTCATATATTGCAACATGCATGGTGGATCAGCATTTTGTTCAGTGGTCTCTGCACCAGAGGAGCTCAAAATACTTTTGCTCTGATATCAAAAGGAAGGCAGAATGAACTAATGTGCATCTAAAAATTAATTTTCGGATTGAGATTGCGTGTTAGAGACATTATGCAGAATAATTAGATAAATGTCAGATTTCTACTTCACATTTCACTGTATTAATTCTTCCATGCTTAAGTTTCTGATAATTTAAAGGTCAGGAAAGTATTGATCCTATTGAAAGGTTGTTTCTTATTCCATGTTGAAACTGTATCCATAGTTTAAAGCAAGGATGGAGAGACTTCATCTTGCTTACTTTTAACACATTATCAGGAAGGGCCAATCCCTAGAAAAGGATATCATGTTTGGTAAAGTAGACCGTCAGAGAAACCCTTCATGAAATGGATTTTTACGGTGGTTGCAACAATAAACTTGAACATACCAAAGATTGTGAGGATGGTGCAGGACTGAGCAATGTTTTGTGTCACCATGAGTTGGAGTCAACTTGATGGCAACTAACGACAACAACAACAATAGATACACATGTAGGTATAAATATAGCTATATATCCTACAAAAGTAATTTTCTTAACATTTTGTAATCCGCACCTTGGTTTTTAACAATTTTATGTTACGCGTTTTTAAGATTGTATTAAATGTCTCACTGTTATAAATAATACTGTACTGGACACCTCGGTGGCTCATTTGTGCACATTTCCTCAACAATCCCTTGGAAATATATTTGAGTTCTCCTTTATCTTTTGAGTATGTAAACATGCCACACAATTGTCTTACAGAAAATTCATCCTGCTTACTTTTCAGATAGTTTGGTAAAACTTCATATTAAACCAAAAACCAAACCTGTTGCCATCGATTCCTACTCCTAGCGAGCCTATAGGACAGAGTAGAACTGCCCCATAGAGTTTGCGAGGATCGCTTGGTGGATTAGAACTGCCCACTTTTTGGTCGGCAGCTGTAGCACTTAACCACTATGCCACTGGGGTTTCCAACTTCATATTAAGACAGTCTTCCATAATGCAATGGATATACCTGTAGCAGTAGATCAGATTTTCAAACGTTATGTTGAACAACATTTATATCCAATAATTACTTTTTTTTTTTTAAACCAATGCAAACACATAAAAGAACAAGGGAAAATAAATCACAACTCACAGGTATCTTTTGTGAAGTTCTCTGGTATTCTTAAGTGTAAAACAAATTCTGTTACTTTGTATTTCCTATTCTCTTGAGAGTACTGAAGTGGCGATGTTTTCTCACTAAGTAGAACATCTATAAGAGAGCAATTTTTTTGTTTGTTTTTGTTTTTTGTTTTCCCCATGGGTGGAGGTAGAAGGTTTGTAAGGTATAATTTAATTATCAGAGAATATTCTACGGTGCAAAGTGGATGTTATTTCAATCTGTGGCAGTAAGATTTATCCAGCACTCTCTCAAGAAATTAAGAAACTCGAGAGCATCTATATTCACTTAATAAACAAACCTGAACAATAAAAATCATTATAAATATAGTCAATTCTTACTGTTTTCATACTCACCCAAGGAAATATTAAATAAATATTATTAAAGACTACTAAAAGTCAAGAAATGAGAACAAAAATGCAAAGCCAAACAAAATGAGTTTTTGGTTCACCACAATTTAAATGAATAAATTGACATTGTAAACTGCTGAATGCCATTTCAATAACGATTAAAGGATATACTACCACCTAGTGGTTAAACATGTTATGCAGGTGAAAATATTTTTGAACTTCAAGCATTTTGAGAAATTACCAGGCTGATGTGTGATTGTGTAACAGTTAAATGAGGTGTATAATAATTAAGAAAATTGTTCACATGTTAGGTTGTTAACCTCTCTGCACTTTATTCTGTTTACTTGATCTTTACACACTTTCACAAGAGGGAGGCAGGCATTGTTGTAGGTGTGACCCTGGGGAAAAATAGCTTAGTGTTCTTATGGAATGGCTAAAGACATATTTTTCTGAATAAAGTAATAATTACTGCCCTAGATATTTAGGAAACTTCTAAAGATAATACTCTGCTTTTTATATTTATTAAGATCTGTTTGAATAAATGTAAATATAGGTTTTGTCCACGTTACACTAATATGGTAGAGATTTGTAGATTTTGATGAAAATCAATTTTAATTAATAATTACAGAGAGATTAAATATCTTAAATAAATTATCCTTGAAAATAATATATGCACAGACTATTAAGAAATAGAATTTAAAAAAAGAATAGGAAACACTTCATTTTTAATATATCTTACACAATTTATTGTATTTTCTAAGGTAGAGTATAAATTTGTATGTATTAGCATCTTTATGTACAAGCCCATATGCATAGAAACACAGCATGTGTGGTGTAAGAAACATCTTTTTTTTTTTTTTAACAGATCATACATTCATAATGTGATAGCCTTAACAGACAAACACAAGCCAAACGTTAAATTAAAAATACAACTGGATCATTTTATTAATTGCTTGATTGATTCTTAAGTTTGGATATACAGAGTTAGCATTTTTTTCAAAATTATAGTGTATATTTAAGAATGCCCCTTTTTCCATGTTTTCTACATTTGCACCGTGTATTGCATTCTGCAGAGTTGATGAGGAATTTAACAAAATTATACTGGAAAAAAAAAAATTACTAAGCATTTATTTTTATCACAGAACAATATTCTACACCCCCAAAAAACACACCTGAAACACGGAATGCTTTTTTCTTTAGCTTCTGATTTATTTAATTGAAAAGAATGGAAAAAAAAATGCTTTCATAAGAAAATAAAGACTATCAATTAATTAATACAGCAAATACTTACTGAGCTCCTTCACCAAAACCCAAACCACTGCCATGGAGTCAATTCCAACTCATAGTGAACCCTAGGCTTTCCAAGGCTGTAAATCTTTACGGAAGTAGACTGCCACATCTTTTCTTCCATGGAGCCACTGGCGATTTGAAACCACTGACCTTTAGGTTAGCAGTCAATTGCTTTAACCACCGTGTAACCAGGGGTCTTTGAGTTCCTTCACATCAGAGTTTATTTGACCCCTTTCTCTTCCCTTCTTTCTCTTTCTTTCCTTTTTTGCTTTCTTCCTCCCTTCTTCTCTCCTTCCCTCTCTCTCTCTCTTTCCTTCTTTCTTCTCCAAAGAAGTCAGTAAGAAAACAGTTTCAATTCATTAATTTTCTGTTTTTCATTAATTTCATTAATTCCCATTGTCTTTATTATTTTCTTTATTCTCCTTATTTTGGAGTTAATTTTAACTTTTTCTTGATTCTTAAACTGGAAACCAAAGTCATCAATTTAAGACATGTCTTCCTTTGTTCCAAAACTGTTTAGTGCTATCAATTTTCCTCTAAGTGCTAATTTACCTGCACTGTACTGATTTTTGATATGCCATATTTTTATTTTCTTTTAATTCAAAATACTTTCTAATTCCTAATTTGAATTTTTCTTTGGCCCTAGCATTATTTATAGAAGTATGTTATTTAATTCAAAAAAACATTTAATTTCAAAATATTTAGGTGATTTCCAGATATTCCTATTATTGGTTTAAACTGAATTGCAATGTAGTTGAAAAACATACTGGATATGATTTGAATTGTTTTAAATATAGTGACACTTGTTTTTTCAGAATAGAATCTCATCCATCTTTAACTGTTCCTTGTAAACTTGAAGCTTGTGTTTTCTGTCCTTGTTATGTAGAGTGTTCTATAAATGTGAGGTAAAGTTTTTTGATTGTATTATTGAATTTTTTTTATATATTCACTCTTTTTTTCTTTTTTTCTATCCATTATTGAGAGTATGAGTTTAAAATTTCCAAGTGTAGTTTTAGACTTGTGTGTTTTTCCTAATAAATCTACCACTTTTTTTAAAACTCTGTTATTAGATTAATAAATACTTATAAATGTTTTGTCCATCTGTTAAATTGACCCCGTAATCATGCAATGATCATTTTTTTTTTTCTGATAATCTTTCCTCTTAAAACTATTTTCTCTTACATTAAAATTGCCACACCAGTGCTTGCCTTGGCAGTACATTTATTAATATTGGAATGATACAGAGATGATTAGCATGGCTCCCAAACAAAGATGACACACAAATGCTTGAAACATTCAATACTAATAAAAAAAAAAAAAAAAATGCCAAACCAGCTTTATTTTTATATTGTTACCTTACCATGTATTTTCTATCATTTCATTTTTTATATTGAAAATTTATTTTTGTAGAAAGCATGTAGTTAGTTTTGTTTTGTTTTTCTTTTTTAATGTAATCTAACAAGTTATGCCTTTTAAATAGGGCATCTAAGCCATTTACATTAAATATGTTTTTTGACATGTGTATTAATTTCCTATTGTTGCAGTAAAGAATTACCAGACTTTGCGGCTTAAAACAACAGATGCTTTTTCTTACAGTTCTGGAGGTCAGAAATCCCCATATCAAGTTGTTGGCAAAGTCTCTTTCTGGAGACTCTAGGGACTGTTTCATTGCATTTTTCAGCTTCTAGAGGCTGCCTGCATTTCTTGATTCATGATCCCTTCCTGCATTTTCAAAGCCGGCAACATAACGTCTTCAAACCTCTGTCTCTCCCTCTCTGTCTCCCTTTCTCTCTCTCCCTCGGTCTCACCTCTACTTTCATCGTCACGTCTCCTTTTCTAACTTTGAAACTCCTGCTCCCTGTTAGGAGACTCCTCCTGATTACATTTAGCAAACCTGAATAATCCAGGGTAATTTCATCTCTCTCTCAAGGTTCTTAGTTTAAACACATCTGCTAATTTCCTCTTGCCAAGTAAAGTAAAATATTCACTGGTCCTGAGGTTTAGGACTTGAAGATTTTTAGGAACATTATTCTGGCTAAAAATATGGTCAAGTTCAATGTGGCCAGGTTTAAATCTACCTTTGTTTTTTTTTTTCTTTCCTATTTATCTTATTGGTTCTTTGTTCCTTCTCGTTCCTTTTCTGCTTTCTTTAGGACAGAATATTATTTTTTATTCCATGTCACCTAATTTTTTGGCATATTTCCTCTATGTCTTTGATTATTTCAGTGATTGCTTTAGGGTATATAATACATAAATTTGGGTTGTCACAATATACACGGAAGTGATGTTATAAGTAATACCTTACAGGAATAAACTTCCATTTCTACCATCCTTTTTGATATTATTGTTATAAATTGTAATTCTACATGTATTATGAACCCCCAAAAATACATTCATATTTTTACTTTAAACATTCAATTAATGATTAAAAAAAAGAAAGAAAAATAAGTCTTTATGTTTATTCATGTAATTACTCTTCTCAGTGCTCTTCATCTTTTGTGTAGATCCAGGTTTCTATCTAGTATCGTTTTCTTCTGCTTGAAGAATTTTTTTTTTTTTTAACAGTCATGTAATACCTGTTTGTGACGAAGGCTTTAAGCCTTTATATATTACAGAGTCTTTAATTCATTTTCATTTTTAAAGATTTTTTTACTGAGTGAATAAGCTTAGTTTGATGTTTTGTTTTCTTTAGGTTTTTCAATTTTTTTTTCTAATGTCTTGTAAGTTATGTTTCTTCAGATAAGAGAAAGTTCTTATTTGTTTGTTTTTATTTCCTTTTAGCTCTTTCAAATATTTTTTCCAGTATTTTAAGACTTTTTTCTACTAATGACATTATGGCTTTCTGCTATGTCATGTCTTCTTCAATTTTACTTCCCTGCCTCTTTGAATGCCTGATGATTTTTTATTACACGTCAGGTATTGTGAGTTTATTTTGTTGAGTACTGAATGTACATAGTTCTAAAAATATTATTGAGCTTTTCTGGAATGCAGTAATTTGGAATCAATTTTATCTCTTTAGGCCCTACATTTATTCTTTGTTAATGCAGTGTTTAACCTCTGGCTAATTTTTCATAGTTACCAAGGTGATGTCCTTCTTAGTACTCTAGCTAATGTCCATAAATTAAGACGTTTTCCTTTTCACCCTTTGGGAATAGGCACTAGTACTTGTCCTGCGTGCCTTTTGACACAGTTCCTTCTAATTCTTTCAGGTGGTTCCTTCCCTGTCTTAATGTAGGTCACTCACACATGTGTTCTAGTCTGTATTCAGCTCAATAGCCTGTAATGAGGAATTTGTAGATCTCTAGAGTTTTGGTCTGTGCAGCTTTCTCCCATGTGGTATTCTGGTACTCTGCTTTGCAAACTCTAGCCATCTTGGCTTTGCTGATTGGCCAACTCAGTCTCAACTCAAAGAGGTTACAGGGCACTGCATGGTTTCCTCCTACTTATGTCATACCCAGGAAACTTTTTCTAGGTAGCTAGCTGCGACAACATTGGGAGTCATCTTGTTTTTTTCCCTACCTCTTGGGAATCACTGGCTTTCTTTGCTTGTTATCTAAAATTTTGTGAACCATTGCTTCATATTTCTTGAGTAGTCTTTCAGTTATCAGACGGTAATGTGGTCTTTGGTATTCCATAGGCAGAAGTCATTTTCATTTTTTCCTCCTTCAAATTTTAATTTTGAACAATTTAAATACTATAGCAAAGTTTCATGAATACAATCAACCCATATGCCTTTCAATTATTTTCAGCAATTTTTAATATGTTGCCATACTTGTTCCCTCTCTAACAACTCATTTTTTCCTGAACTATTTAAAAGAAATAGACATTATGATCTAAGACCCCTTAATACTTCAGCATATATGTTTTGAGAACAGAAAAAATAATTTACTTAGCTCAAATAACTTTAATATATTTTGGCAATTTGATATTAAGCCAAGCCAAACCCACCAACATGGAGTTGATTCTGATTCATAATGACTCTATAGGACAGAGTAGAACTGACCCATAGGGTTTCCAAGGCTGTTAATCTTTATGGCAGCAGACTGCCGCATCTTTCTCCTTCAGAGTGGCTGGTGGGTTCTAATCACCAACCTTTTGGTTAGTAGCTGAGCACTTAAATCACTGTTCCACTAGAGCTCCTCAATTGATATTAGTAGAATTGATTACATAATACACGGTCCTTATTCAAATTTTGCCAGTTGTCCTCATAATTTTGGTAGCATATATAGCATGGTGGCTCAGTGGTTAAATTGATTGACTGCTGATTGAAAGGTCAGCAATTTGAAATCACCACCTGACCCACGGGAGAAAGATGTGGCAGTCTGTTTCCATAGAGATTTATAGCCTCAGAAATCCTGTAGGGTCACTTTGAGCCAGACTTGGCTCAGTGGTAGTAGGTTTTTTAATATATTAATCCAAAAAACCAAACCCGCTGCCATCAAGTTGATTCCAACTAATAGCGACCCTATAGAACAGAGTAGAACTGCCCCATACAGTTTCCAAGGAGCACCTGGCGGATTTGAACTGCTGACCTCTTTGTTAGCAGCTGTAGCACTTGACCACTATGCCACCAGGGTTTCCTTTGTTTCGTTGAACTCATTTCTTCTATTTTGATAAACAGAAAACATTGGAAGATGTTTGCTTTTACATCCCTGGGGTAATAAAATAATTTCACTTTTCTGCCTCATGTGTATGGCACTATTCGTCTATATATAATATAACATGACATAATATAATGTAACACAACATAATAATATATTATTTACATATTATACGTATTATATATGTTACTATATTTTTTATATTATATTTTGGGGGGATGCAAGCTGTCCTGCCAAGCAACCCTATATGGTGAAAATTAGGGTAAGGAATGTAGACTTTCTGCCAAAGGCCAAGCATTTACTTGCAACTATTTGGTTGAATTACCTTACAAATGGGTTTTCCAGGACCAGTCAAGGATACAGATGATTGCTGCCCAGCCAATATCTTGACTCCAACAGCATTAGATGCCGAGAGCCAGAACTACCCAGCAAAGCCACCCCCAAATTCTTGACGCTAATACGTTGTGTGATAGGAAAATGTTTATTGTTGCATAGGACCCTGATTTGGGGGAAGATTTTTTTTTGTAGAAACAGATAACTAATAAAGATGTGTTATCACTCAGCCTTCCTAAAAGTCAAAATTATTATTGCCAACCCTCAGAAAATAAAACTCAACCTGAATTCTTCATCTTTCATTCTTCATGAAGTTCTTCAAATGTGTCTGTCACTTGGTTTCTTTTCTTTACATCTGGTCACTTGGTGACTACCAATAGATTCTACTTCTCCTAATTTTTTGTTATCTAATATTTCCATGTACCTCCAACCCCATGGCAAGTAACTTATGACAAGTCACCATGAGCAAACAAAGAGAAAGCAAGGCAGAAGTCAGAATGCCTTGTTACACAGGTAAGTCCTATTCAACATGTAAGTCGACTACACAAAAGGTGTGAGTACAGGAGGTGAAAATATTTGGAGCCTTCTTGGAAGCTGGCTATCATACACACCATTTTTCTCATATATTTATAACCAGTCAAAAAGTAGATACAGAAATCAGGCAGGTAGAAGTATAAATTGTGTCTTGGCTGTTGACATTAAATGAAAATATATGCTGTGGAACTGCATTTAGTGGAATAGTTTATATTTTATCCCTGAGGTGGGAAAATAGTTACTTAATTATTTACCGGAATATATGAAAAACAGCAATCCCCTCCCATGGGTACAGCCCCTGATCACAAGGCAGGGGAGTGAGCGAGGAATCCTGTGCAGAGGCTGTTTCTTGAGAAGAGATGTAATGATTTTAGCCAATCGATCAAAAAGAAGCATATAAATATTGTCTTTTCTCCTGGGATAGAAAGAGTAAGAGAAGGATAAAGGGTAAGAAATGATTTTAATACTTTTAAGATAATTATCTCCAATAGAAAAACAATTTTGAGAAATGTAAGATTTTCTTCTAACAACAAATTGGACGTAGTAAGTGTTTTGTATTTGGGGAAATCCAAAGGAACCCTTAATTCCTGCAAATACAGACAGCTATAAATTTGTTTCTTAATGACAATGTTTATATTGTATATATTGTTTTTATTTTTATATTTGTTTATAATTACACAACTACAATGTAACAAATTCTATTTTGAGAGAGGATTTGCTTCCAATCTACCCAAGTTTCATTCAGGTGTGGGCTTAAAAGTCATTGAAATCATATGCTCATAACCAATTTTATAAAATATTTTCTTCCTCTATTAGTTAAAACTTATTTTTATAAACTTAAAATGATTTCCCACCCAATGTTTCCTTAAAATCATCTGAATATAGACAGTACCCATTCCCTGGACCTGCATAATTTTATAAAGAAATTAAATGTCCCAGGACTTTCTATGCTTGAAATTATTCTTGAATCATGTTTACTTTTTCCACCCAAACTTTAAATTGATTTTACTTTTTACAGTAGCAACACAGAAACAGAATGACTTTTAAGATTAGTTTAGTTCAGAAAAAGATGAATTGTCTTTCCTAAAGATCTGTGAGAAATGTCTAAGATGATCACTTATTCTGCTTTATGTTCTAGTGCTTCCCTGACTAAAAAAAAAAAAAAAAACTAGCCACACTCAAATTAAAAATAGGCATCGACATGTAGCAATTAACACAATTCTTCATTGGCACTTCTCTGAGACATATTACTTCCAACAATGCTTATTGCAAAAGCCTTCCTTAAGTTAGTTAAGTTTTTGTTATTTGCAATAGGATTTGTTTGGCTTCTTCAGAAATCTCAAGTTTTTTAGAGTAAATAACAATGTAACAGAGCTCTGAAAGTAAATTCTGCTTTTGGAAATTTTAACAAAACCAATTTACTCCACACACTGAATAACTTGAAGTCTAATAAATACCCTGAAACTGTATTTTTAAATGCTGGAAAGTTAATATTGATGTTAGTTGCCAACAAGTTGGCTCCAATTCATGGCTCCCAACCAAGAGGCCAGCAGTTCAATTCCAACAGCAGCATCTTGGAAACCCTAAGAGGCAGTTCTATTCTGTCCTATAGGGTCACTATGAGTTGGAATCTACTCCACAGCAACAGGTTTGGATTTTTTTCAGTTATATATAACAGAATGAAACCTGGCCGGACCCTGCACCATCTTCATGATCACTGGTATATTAGAGTCCATTGCTGCACCTATAATATAGAGTCTTACCACCTAGGGGGCTCATCTCCCAGCATTTCATGGGACAATATTCTGTTGTGATTTATAAAGTTTTCAGATGTAGATCACTAGGACTTTCTTCCTAGTCTGTCTTAGTCTAGAAGCTCTTCTGAAACCTGTCCAATGTAGGTGACCTTGCTGGTATCTGAAACACCACTGGCATAGCTTCAGCATCGTAGCAAAGTGCAAGCCACCACATGAAGACATACTGACAAATGGGTGGTGGGGAAAGTTATTAAAAATGTCTAATTCTCAAACTGTGATTGCATTTAAAATATTACATTAAATTCTTTAAAAAAATAATTTTTAGTATTCAATAAGCGGTCAAAAGGTAGAATTTAGAGCATTTAACAGAAGTATCCAAGATTATTCTAGTAACTACCCCTAGCTGTTATGGAATATTATCAGATTGTATTCACATAGTTATATAAGATTCAAATGTATGAATATGCAACAACTATAAAATAAAACAATTCATGTGTTATTAGAGAAATGTTCGCATTATGGTTTAGTTAAAAAAAGAAATATCTTCAATAACTGATAAATCATACATTTGAATAAAATGCTTTAATTATAATCAAAAGCATAATCAGGCTATAGAATCTTATGAGTAAATATGCTGAATATTGATTGACAAGCCACATTTCTATGCACGATGTGATGTCTCATGCTTCATTATCATTATGAGGGTTGACTTTTTAAGCTGTCAAGGATATAGCACGGTAATGAGCAGATAATTTCAGATCAATTTCAATCAATCAACATTTCCCATAATTTCCCAGACTTTTCCTTCTCAAATTACTAAATTAGATGCTATAATGTTGTCAATGAATGTATTCCAATTTGATGCATAGTTTTTCTAACATCACAATTTTACAACATCACAGGAATTTAAATTGACATTAATTACTTTGTTGTTATTTCAAAGGAAACAATATACTCAATTCTCAGCATGAAAACACAAGAAACTTTATTATGCTAAAATTATTCCATTTTACACATGATTTCAATAAATTTCCTAAATGATAATATGTGAAAAGCAAACTTGTTTATCTGTATACACTGTCTTAGTCATCTAGTGCTGCTGTAACACAAATACCACAAGTGGATGGCTCTAACAAAGAAAAATTTATTCTTTCATAGTCTAGCAGGCTACAAGTTCAAATTCAGGGTGTCAGCTCCAGGGGAAGGCTTGCTTTCTCTGCTGGTTCTAGAGGAAAGTCCTTGCCATTGATCTTCCCCTGGTCAAGGAGCTTCTCAGCTCAGGGACCCCGGGTCCAAAGAATGCTCTATTCTCTTGGCTCTTGTTTCTTATTTCTTGCTCACTTCCCTTTCCTTTTATCTCTTGTAAGATAAAAGGTGGTGCAAGCCACAACCCAGGGAAACTCTCTTTACATTGGATCAGGGATGTGATCTTAGTAAGGGTGTTAAAATCCCATTCTAACCCTCTTTGACATAATCTAACCTTGCCCCATGAACCACAGGCAGAGATTAGGATTTACAACATATAGAAAAATTATAATCACAAAATGGAGAGCAACCACACAATACTGGAATCATGAGCTAACCAAGTTGATGTATACATTTGGGGGTCACAAGTCAATCCATGACACACAGTAACACCATATGGTAGAGGAAAATATGAATGAACATAGAAAGTATGCAATGTATTAAAATTTAATGTATAAATATTTGCAATTTTTTGTTTTATGTACCAGAGTCAACTACATAATGATAGTACTTACCCCATTGGGCTGTTTTAAGATTAAAATGAAATAATGAGTATAAAACACTGATCACAATGCCAGAAACCCTAGTGTATGTAAATGCTAAATAATTATTAGGAAACACTGGTGCCATAGTAGTTAAAGGCTACAGCTGCTAACCAAAAGTTTGGCAGTTTGAATCCACCAGGTGCTCCTTGGAAACCCTATGGGGCAGTGCTATTCTGTCCTATAGGGTTGCTATGAATCAGAATCAACTTGAAGACAATGGGTTTGGTTTGGTGTTTGGTATGAAAGTGATAGGGTGGGATGACCAGAGGGCTCAATATGGAACCCCAAGAAACATGAAATTTAATAGTCTGTGCAAGTATAAACCAAGAGGAGAAGGGACAGAAAAAGAACAATTACGGAGATATGAGCAGATGCAGAAGGCTGAGATGTCACAGAATAATAGAATGTATTTTGTGGAGAATCTACAATGTCAAAGGTGGCAGAGTGGTCTGGTAATGTAGATACTATTGATCTTGAAAAAAAATTTGCATTTACGAGAGCCTACATTTAAGAGACAATAGTTTTTTCTTTTTTGTCCATTTGTTTAATGGTTATCATTTTTTATAGAATGTGCCTAATATGATAATAAAAGAAAGCAGAATTTAATGGAAGTTAGAGGATATATTTCAGTAATAGAGTCTCAAGTATAAAATCCTTAAAATTTTATGTATTTTCCTTCTTTGACTCAACAATGAAACATGGTTCAGGTTCTTAGTAATCTATATTCAATAAAGCTGGAAATCTATACAGTTCTCTCTCTATCTTCCCAGGACCTTAAATGGCTGCAACTAAATGGACATAGGGAGTGAGAATTTTACTAAAATCATTGATAATTTTGCAGTTCCACAACCATGTTGCTATTGCTTGAAAAATAAATAGTAGATGAGGAGGCATAGAGGTCTGAAAAATAGATTGCACATTAAATATGTTAGACAAGAAAGATTAGAAGTTC
Source organism: Elephas maximus indicus (assembly GCF_024166365.1). Classification (NCBI taxonomy): domain Eukaryota; kingdom Metazoa; phylum Chordata; class Mammalia; order Proboscidea; family Elephantidae; genus Elephas; species Elephas maximus. Next base: position 37,401,062 of record NC_064836.1, on the reverse strand, counting down.
TCATATGTCATGTCCCTGATCAAAAGCCAAGACACCACCAAAAGAATTTCTAAGGATACCTAATAATATTCCCTACCAACAATTTTACTCTCAGTCTATTTTCCTGTTTACTCCCTGAATGTAAATATTCATAAATATAATATTGTTGTGATGAAATATTTATTACATTATTGTTTCATTTTAAATTTAGTTTTAGTTTGTTACATTTAGTTTTATTTCCATCATAAAAATGTAAGCTCTGTCAGGGCTTTGTTCTTGTCAGTTTTGCAAACAAATATGTCTCTAGCGAGTATCAATGTGTCTGGCATGCTCAGTACATCAATATCTGTTCGTACAATGAACTAAGTGAGAATGGGTTTTTGTCCTGCAGGTATTGCATAATCTCAAGGACATATATTTGGACAGATGAACTTTATAAATACTAGAGTTTCCAGGTCTACCTTCGAAGCTGAATTGGAAAGAAGCCTTTAAGCTAGGGCTAAAAATCCTCACAAAAATAGAGGTCATGACTAGGAAATCAGCAAAGAAGAAGATTAATGGGTAATAAAATCACATGGCAGAGGTTTTCAAATATAAAAAGAAAAACACAAATTTGAGAGAAGAGGTTGGGAACCTTGTGCTGAAAACAGCTGCTGATTAAAGTGTCATTAGCAAAAAAAATGAAAAATGAATTTTTCATTAACAACATGGAGTGAACGTTCCAAGAAGTTGCGATATTAGATAATGTTGAAATGAGGGATACAGAAGATAAGATGGGAAGGTTTGCAATAAAAGCCAAAATAGAGGGTGAAATCTAGAGGAGTTAAAATCATTAGAGAACAATATTAGAAAACAGATGGACTGCGGGAGAGGGCTTTCCTTTCATGTCCAGATAGACCAGGTTTGAAGAAGTTGACCAAAAAGGCCCTGTGCAGAATTAATCATGTGTTAATGTCAAATTAGAACTGGTTTTGAGAGCTTCAATGGTGCCCATTATTAGAGAATTTAGGCTCTGTTCTTGTATCAGAGAAGTATGAATTCTTGCTGTTTTTTTTTTCTTTTTTTCCAGGGCTTGTGGATACCATAAAGTGGCAGAACAACTGTATTCTGGACAAGAACATCAAGAAAGATTGTAAAAGCAGACCCTGTGCGTTTTAGAAAAGGAACAGACGGGTTAGACAACCTTAAATTAACTATTTTTATATGGTCAGACAAATTATAACCATTTATTCATTAAAATATAGTCAATATTACATTTCATTTTCTAACTATATAACTGTGACTGTAACTGCTGTATACACACACACATGCACACACACACACACACACACATATGCACGCATATAATATCCTGTAATGCTACTCTGAATTCTAAGCATAATTTACAACAATGCTTCTTTGGAGAAATACCCTTGTGCTTCTATCAACTTTTAGATAAGGAACATATCTCTCTCTTGCTCTCTCTCTCTTGTCCAATCTTCCACAAATGATTTGAGGTATTCTCTGCATTAAATTCAAACTTTACCCACAGACTTAATTAGCTAAATGGTATATGCTGATGAAAGCATTTTAAGAATGCAGATAGCTAAGAAAGGAGAATTGATTCTGACTACCAGACAAAGCTTGGCAGCTAACTGCTGACTGCAAATGAGCAACGTGGAAAGTCAGTGGGGAAGGAAGTGGTAAAGAGCAGCAATGGCCTCATAAATACTTGCAGAAATAAATACTTCTTTTCTAGTTCTATTAAGACTTTTTTTTTTTTTGTCTCTCTTGCTATTTGCATATTCAGAAATTGAAGAATTATTGACCCTATGCACTAATAAGCAACATAGTGGACAAATCCCACCTTTATCTAATTATGTAGAAAGGATCAGCATGACTCCAATTCCTAACTAGAAACGGATCCAATTCTCACCTACCTTCTTCTTTATCCTTATTACCAACTGCTTCAAGTGGCACTCTCGTCCTGGGGCTGGGACAATAGATACTGGCATAAGTACAGAGGTCCAACTGACACCCTGTACTTGACACCAGCTAACATCCTTGGGATTCAGCTGCAAGTTTGTGGGTACCCAGCCCCCTAACTTCTGACCTATTGGGTTCCATTCCCGTTGTGGGTTTGCTAATTCACTCTAATGGCTCACAGAATTCACAGAGAGTATTACCACAGTTAATATATATTTATTACAAGGGAAAAAATTATATAAGTGAAGATGCACAGGTTAAGGCCTGGGAGGGGTCCTGATATCAGGGCCTTTTATTGGCTTCAATGTATAGTCATGACTGGGGCCCCATTGCATAGGGGATGATTGATGGGATCATTGAATATACATGACTGAATTATGTCCATCTTTCTTCCTGAGATTGACTGATTAGGGTGGTCTTTGTGGCCCTCACTGATTTGCTTGTGTGGCTTGGTAGGTTTAGGAGACAAAGAGACCTTTATTGTTTGGAAGATCCAAGCATTATCCTTCAGGAGCCAAAGACAAAAGCCAAATCCTGTATTTTGTCTTATACACTGTTTTTCTTCCTATTTTTTTTAAAATGTATATCTATACACACATGATGGCAGTGGGTTTTTTTGAGGGGGGGTATATACATAGCTTTTTCTAGCTAAACGATTTGTTTTTTAGAAAATGTGTTTGTATTAATTCCAATATTTATTAACTAAAAAACCTTTGATTTTACAAATTATTACAAATTATTTAATAAATCATCTCCTAAGATTATATCTCGATCCCACCAAAGTGTATTTCCTTTGATTTTACAAATTATAAATCATCTCATATGATTTATTAAATAATTTGTAAAATCAAAGGAAATACACTTTGGTGGGATTGAGGTATAATTAGGAGAAAGATGAATATCATCAGAAATCTTAACAATTTTAGGTGATCTTGGAAAACTTTCCAAATATCATTGTGCCCTGGTGGCACAGCGATTAAGTGTTTGGCTGCTAAATGAAGGGTCATGGTTTGAACCCATCAATGGCTCTGTGGGAGAAAAGACCTGGTGATCTGTTCCCATAAAGGATACATTCTAGGATACCGTATGGGATATTTCTACTCTTGTCATATAGGTTTGCTATGAGTTGAAGCACTTACTAATGAAGTTCAAAGACCACAGCCTTCAGTATGGATTGTACCTCAACATAAAGAAAACAAAAATCCTCCTCACAGCTGGACCAATGAGCAACATCATGATAACTGGAGAAAAGATTGAAGTTGTCAAGCATTACATTTTACTTGGATCCACAATCAACAGCCATGGAAGCAGCAGTCAAGAAATCAAAAGACACATTGCTTTGGGCAAATCTGCTACAAAAGACCTCTTCGAAGTGTTAAAGAGCAAAGATGTCACCTTGAAAATTAAGGTGCGCCTGACCCAAGCCATGGTATTTTCAATCGCATCATATGCATGTGAAAGCTGGACGATGAATAAGGAAGACCGAAGAAGAATTGATGCCTTTGAATTGTGGTGTTGACGAAGAATATTAAATATACCATGGACTGCCAAAAGAACAAACAAATCTGTCTTAGAGGAAGTACAACCAGAATGCTCCTTTGAAGCAAGGATGGCAAGACTGCACCTTACATACTTTGGACATGTTGTCAGGAGGGATCAGTCTCTGGAGAAGGACATCATGCTTGACAGAGTACAGGATCAGCGGAAAAGAGGAAGACCCTCAACGAGGTTGATTGACATAGTGGCTGCAACAATGAGCTCAAGCATAACAACGATTGTAAGGATGGCTCAGGACCGGGCAGTGTTTCGTTCTGTTGTGCATAGGGTCACTATGAGTCAGAACTGGCTCAACGGCACCTAACAGCAACAACAACAACGAGTTGAAATTGAATTGACTGCTGACAATAACAACAACAACATGTAACTTATGTTTTCCAAGTGCTACTGTAGGCACATCATGTTTTCAAAGGGTTACTGTAGGCACTTCTGCTAAACAAAAGATTGGCAGTTTGAACCCAACAGCTGCTTCTTGGGAGAAAGATGTAGCAATCTGCTTCCACAACGATTTATAGCCTTGGAAACCCTATGGAACAGTTTTAGTCTGTCCTATATTTTTTATAGGGTGGCTATGAGTCAGAATCGACTAGATGACTACGCGTTAGCATGTCAGAAGAAAATTGTGGAAAGGCATATAAAGGTTCTGGCTATCTTAATGAGAGTTTTTTCCTTATTGTGAGTAGTTTTTCACACAGTTTTTTTTTGCACTCTACACCATGAACCAGTGGTCCTCACAATTTAGTGAACTAATAGGCCAATGGTGAAGAACTAAGCCAAAAACAGCAACTCTTCAACTGGCCATTGATCTTTCTGTTAACCATATATGAAGGTTTTGCTCAAATGAGGATGTTGTCTAACAACTAGGCTGATCCAATTATCTCCCTTGAGACTGAAACTAAAGTATGCCTATAAAGTTGACTACCTGGTAAAGAAAAAGAAAAACCAGCATATATTGCTGAGCTACATTCATTGTAGAGGCCATCTTTGATAAAGTTGTTTGTTCTTAAACTTTCTGGTTTAAAATCCATGAAATTCAATTGTTTTCCTTCTCTCTCCTTTCAGCAACCTCCTTTCCTCTGTACAGCCAGAACACTTCCTAGAAGTAAGGATGGTGAGTCTTCATCTCATGTACTTTTGATATGTTATCAGGAGGGACCAGTGCCTGGAGAAGGACATCATGCTTGGTAAAGTAGAGGGTCATTGAAAATCAGGAAGACTCTCAATGAGATGAATTTTGCACACTGGCTGCAACAATGGTCTCAAGCATAACAAAGATGGTGAGCATGGCCCAGGACTGAGCAGTGTTTCCCTCTGTTGTACACAGGGTCTCTATGAGTCAGAAGAGACTGGACAATGGTACCTAACAAGGTAACAACACCCTCCAGGAATGATTATATCCATGGGGTAGAAATCAAATAAAACAAAACAAATTAACAAGTAAGTGTAGAAATATGGTACAAACTTCAAAAACAAAACAAAACAAAACAAAAAACCATGACATAAAGAGTAGAGAGTGCTAAAAATGAGTATGATTCATCATGGTGCTGTTGATTGATTTAGATGAAGAAATTATAGAGGGCCTCTGCTAGAAAATGACATTAATGAATTTTCTAGTCACCTTTTTTGTCTTACTAAACCTTAGCTGTCATCTGAAGGCAGTGCTCTACCTGGAATCTTCTCAGATGAAAGCCTCCTGTCTCTCACATGTCCTCACCCAAAACCTTGAGGCCTAGGTAACCCTGTTCTGGGGCCCCATGAAGGAAAATGTCTCTGGACTGACAATCATTTCAATTTATAAATCAGTACTTCTTCATTCCCCAAGTCCTTTGAAATTCCTGCCTTGAGACTCTGTTGTTCCTTTTAGGTACCCTTGATTGTAACTTATAACAACCCTATGTGACAGAGTAGAACTGCCCTATAGGGTTTTCTAGGCTGTGATTTTTATGGGAGCAGATTGCCAGGTTTTTCTCCCATGGAGCCATTGGGTGGGTTTGACTGACAACATTTCATTTAGCAGTAGAGAGCTTAAGCATCACACCACCAGGGCTTCTTCCTGAGGCTTTATCACCTCCTTTTTTACTATTATCTACTGACCACCTGGACTCCCAGATGGTACAAAAAGTTAAGCATTCTACTACGAGCCGAAAGGTTGGTTGTTAGAACTCACCCAGTGATCACCTAGGAAGACAGGCCTGCAGATTTCTGTCCAAAAGATCACAGCATTGAAAATCCTATGGAGCAGTTCTACTCTGCATACATGGGGTTGCTATGAGTCAGAATCGATACAGCATCAACTAACAACTGACCACCTAGTTTTTGCTCCTGGATCTCATAACACTTTTTCATCTTATCTCGCTCACTCTCTTCCTATTCTCAGCCACTCCTCTCCTTGGAAAGCAGCAGGTATTCAATGCTAAGACCTCTCAGTTACTTGATCTCTTCTTCCTTTACCTTCCAGAAAACTCAACTCAGCCACAATCTCCACTAGCTGAATCTTAGATTTAACAAAAAATTTGCAATATTTTTGAAATCTCTCTTTTAGGCATCTCATTTTTTGGCAACCACTTCCTATACTTCAGGCTCAATTTATCTATTATTCCATTCACAGATACCTCAGACCTCAATGAAACTGCTAATCCATTGAATCTATGTGATGATATCCCTCTTTAACGAATCTGGATTTAATCTTCCATTTAATAAATTGATTACATTAAATTCATTGCCTAAAGAAAAATGGGTGTTTATTGTTGTTTATTGCTTATTTCCAATTAATTTCTGAATTTATGCATGCTTAATTTATTCAGATTATGTAGACTTATTTTTTCACTCTTTAGTTAATTCTTCATAAATTTATGCATCCATTTTTTTAAAGAGTATTCAAGAATATAACTTTTTTTTTTGTTGTTTTACCATTGGCTATGACCCATAAGTTTTGTTTTGTGCTATTTTCATTGCTGATATCTTTTACATAATTTATAATTTGTTCTGAAGCATCCTATAAAGAAATAGCTTTTACAAGATACTTTTTAAATTCTAAAATAGTAATTTTTATTTGTTCATTATTATTTAGTATATTTTTATTAAGGACAAAAACATGGTTTATGTTTCATAGAATACATTGAGGATGTCTATAGTTTAACACATAATGAAATTTTGTGTACTTATTTCTTCTCAAGTAACATACCCACATAAATAACCTGCATAGCATGCCTAGGAAAATAATAAGTGAGAGGGTTTCATGGTCGGCAAAAAAAGAAATAACACACGCACTATTTGCATAAAAATAAATATGTATCTGTTCTTGAGATGATATTTTTTCTTGTATTTCTTAAAATGGTATTTATATTTAATGAAACATAAGAATGCACTACTCAACCAGTATATAGTACCTAAAAATTTTCTGTTCTTAACATCCACTTTTCTATTTCAAGCCTTTACCCATATTTTCAGAATATTGATATTTTACAGAGTAAGTCCATAATTTTAGAGGGTTATATTTTTTTCTGTTCTTTATAAAATTCTTCTTTAAAATATTTAATAGCAATTGTTTTGACGTTATTAAAAATGTGTAAATAATTTAATGTTGTAGAGTAGTTTCAGTAGATGGTCACATAATTCGTATTAGGATGTATTTTAAAAACTATATGCAGTAGTATATATATATATATAGTTGTATATCTCGAAGAGTTATATAATCTTTTTTAAGAGTCATATAATCCTTCCAATTCATTTGTTGTTGTCATTGTAAGCAAACATCGAGTTGTCCCCCAAGTCGTGGAGACCCTTAGCACAAACGAAGGAAAAACTTCCCAGTCCTGGACCATCCACATGATCAGACCATTGTGATCCACAGGGCTTTCATTGGCTAATGTTTGGAAGTAGGTCACCTGGTCTTTCTTCCTAGGCCATCTTAATACAAAAGCTCTGCTGAAACCTGTTCAGCATCATAGCAACACAAGAGCTTCTGACTGATGAGTGGCGGCCGCCTACGAGATGTGTTGGCTGGAAATGGAAGGTGAGAAATCTACGGCTGAACCACCAACAACAAAATCATACACAGCTACAATAAATAACTTTTTTGTAGAAGCATGGGACTAACAATTCAAAGGGTAAGACCATTTGCTTCCAAGCTGTTTATCATGACATTAAATGGTTAGTTTTCTCAGAAAAATTCTTCTTTTTTTTTTTAATTGTAGGTTTGTTTCACTAAATGGTAGTAATAGTAGCAAATGTTTTGTAGGGTTTACTATTGGCCAGGCACTCTTCTTAATACTGTACATATATTTACTCATTTAATCCTCACAATAGGCCTTGTCGTGGTCACAATTAGTATGTCAATATTTATAGATGAGGGAGTAAGATATAAATTGCCTAAATAACAAAGCACAGAGCCTGTAACTGGCAGATTTGGAACTGAAACCCTCACTGACTGACGCTGTACTCCTCTTCATCAGCGATACATCTGTGAGCCAAACATTTACCGACTGTTAGGTGTCGTCTCATGAAGACCATGAAGCTCATCTTGGTAAGGCACTGGAAAAAATACCATAAAGCTCATCTTGGTAAGCTCCAGGAAAAAAAAAAAAAAAATTAAAAGTTGTGAAGATTTGTAATGGGTTCTAGAAACTATTTAAGATTTTTAAAGTATCAAGGAAAATGATCTTGGAATAGGTTTTATTAATTGGAATTATTCACATGAAAATAAGCAAATTCCGAAGGTTGCTTTTAACATAAAATGTCATTATGCTAAAAAAGGCTACATTGTCATGCCACTGAAAAAGAAAATGTCCTTTTGAGAAGAAAATAGCATGACTGAAAAATACAACCCTAATTCAATGTATTTTAGATCTTTTTTTGCATTCAAGAGTTTTCCTAAAGATGTGTTTAATACCACTGGAAGTCGTAAGCCATTTAAAAAAATATCTCAGTCCCTTAGGCCAATATTTAACAAAACCATGCTTCAGAGTACTAAATAGTCCAACATAGCCTGAAAACTGTAAACTAGGTTCCAAAAATGCCTAAATAGCTCCCAGAAAAAAAAAAAAAAAAAAAAAAAAAAAACCCAGGGACTATTTTAAATGGTTAGAGAACCTGATTCATTAAAGTAGTCATTTAAATATTTCCATTAACGTAAGCATATACACCCACAAATAGAATCGATTCATAGGATTTTTATTTTTTTTAATGATCCCCCTCTATCTTTCTTATGATCGCTTACCCAGTCAGGGGAGTGGAAGTAAAACTCCTATTTTCCTAGTAAAAAGACTGATAATTTTGTGGATTTCTGGTGGTTAACTGGAGAGAGAAGTAAGAAAGTAAAAAATTTCCATTTAACAATCAGAACGTCATCATCCAATTTCCCATTCATCTTATTTTCTCCTGTAAAACTGAAGATAGCCAGAAACATTCATATGCTGGTTCAGATGATTCAAATAATACAAAGAATCATTCACAGTGAAGCTGATGAGAGTCTCAAAGATAAATACTACTTATCACTAAATAACATGCATATGAATTACAGTATTAGAGTCCCTAACTATGTCCAAGGAGCTCTCGGTTGCACAATGGTTAAACGCTGAGCTGCTAACCAAAAGGTCTGCAATTGGAACCTGCTAGCAACTCTGCGGGAGAAAACAGCTTGCAGTCTGCTCACATAAAGACTAAAAAACCCAAAAAAAACCCTACAGCCTAGGAAACCCTATAGGGTACTTCTATTCGGCCACATGGGGTTGCCGTTAAGTAGGAATCAGCTTGACAGCACACAACCACCACAACAGGCTACACTGACACATAAAATAGTTCTCTCACTCTAGATTTCCTTCCTGCTTTAAAACAGCACCAGAAATCCTAATTATGCCCCAACTTTAGAGCCCCCAAATATTTTTAAAAATCAATAATGATCATAATCAATAATACGATTAAAACTTTTTTTAAGGTGGTGCACTATTTAACTTAATATTTTTAAAATTTGTCCAATTAAAATACTTCACCAATTCCATAATTAACTGTAGCAAAATTCTGCTTTTGTGACAATTTGCAAAGGAGCTATTGCTGTAGTTTGTTTCAACCTTAAGCCTGGGATATATCTGGCAGTAGGAAATGGAGAGAAACACAATGAGCCTCTAAAGAAGATGGACTTACTCTAGTCAAAGGGAAGACAGCATGTAATCCCACATCTACTGAAGATCTGAAAAGCAGAGATTTTGAGGAGAGGAATTGCTTGTTTTATTTTTTTTTTTCCTGCCCTGTGTTTCAGCTGGGAATATTGCTGAGTGGGGACAAAATATGCCAGTTACAGAATCTAAGATTTGATTACTGTGATAAATTATTTTATGGTTTCTTTGACAAAAATTATGTCCACATAACCCTCCTTCAAGAAATCTATAGGTAAAACTGGCTCTGTATGGAAGAATATTCTAGAAATAGGAATTGCCTATTATAACCTGAGTCAAAGGGGGTGATCAGGAGAGATAATTATAACTACAGGAGGTCAAGATGGCAGAGTTCTAATGTGAACAATTCAGAAAATGGTGGTTTAAAGAATGGATATTTTCTGATGGAACTATTATCTTATAAATTCAGTCCACGTTTACAAATATGGTGTGTGTGTGTGAGTGTAATGAAGACAAGTGTGAAGACATTTCAAAATTCAAGTAGACGTAAGTAGTGTAGGGGCTATGCTAAACACTTTACAGACTATAGAAAATCAGAATTCATATTTTCTCTTCACAATACCTTCCCTATGATAAGATACAGATGAAAGCAGGCTGTTCCACCGCATACACAGAGAGATGAGATCAATTCAAAAAGAAGATACAAACGTCAGAACTTAAGTGCAATCTTGAAATCATCTAGTGTTTATAAAAAATAAGTTTGGAAAACACCCTGAGTATTCTACCACTTTTGAGCATCAGGGGAAAACATAACTAAAGTTTGTGAATGAGCATCTGTGTAAACAGAATGCAGGGATCCAGTTTATATTTATCACGCTCCTGGCTTCATACTTCTGTACCCCTATATTATTTTCAAGGTTTTTTTTTTTTCCCCAAAATGATGCAATTTTATACGCTCTGAACTTCAGTCTCTTGAAGCTTACACGAATACTGTGCTAAGCCTGATTCAAAGATTATAGACCGATATTAGCAAAGGAGGAATCTCAGTTTTCACTACTCCAGGGTGGGCAGAGATGTGTGTTCCTCAGAATGGGCAGTTACAAAAAAAAAAAAAAGAAAAGAAAAAACGTGGTGCACTGGCTGTGGAGCCCTGGTTGCACAATGGTTAAGAGCGTGGCTGCTAATCAAAAGGTCTGCAGCTGGAATCCACCAGCTGCTCCTTGGAAACCCCATGGGGAAGTTCTGCTCTGTCGTATAGGGTTGCTATACACTTGATGGCAATAGGTTTTTTGGCACAGGTTATATCTTTTCTATAAATTACTTACTCCACTAGTTCTAGACCCGAAACCAAAAAAACCAAACCTGTTGCTGTGGAATCTATTCCAACCCAAAGCTACCCTATAGGAAAAAGTAGAACTGCCCCAATAGGGTTTCCAAAGAGCGGCTGGTAGATTTGGACTGCCGACTTCTTGGCTAGCAGCCATAGCTCTCAACCATTGTACCACCAGGGTGCCATAATTTCAGACCTGATGACTCCAAAATATATTAACCAACGATTCAGAAATAAGGTGGAAAATGGTTGTTCTCTCTACAGCTTTAAATTTTTTAAAAATATACGTGCATGTTTGTAATGACTGTTAAACCAAATATTAGTTCACATAATTAGTAGATATGAGCTAAAAATTAAAACAAAAACTCACATAAAATTAAAACAAAAACTCACTTAAGTGGAGAATATATTTTAGTGGAAAAGGTCCTTCTATCAAGATAAAGGATCAAGAAGCCTCAAAGAAAAATATTGGGAACCTTGACTACCTAACAATTATAAAAATGACATAGAAAAAGTGCTACAAAAAAGCATGAGTGAATTTGGAAATATGTTTTTATCACATATCATAAATAATATATTAATTTACTCAATCATAATTTGCCATGTATATATGGAGTGTAAGGATGAGTAGTATTAAAACCTCAAGGCAAAATATGTGTGGGAATACGTTATGATGGATTCGTCATCAGATATTATTACAACAGAGTTTAGGTAGTGAAAGGCCTTTACCCCTTAATCCTTGTCCAACTTCTTGAAATAAGTTAGTGTTTTCTTGTTGTTTGCTGCCCTGGAGCAGGCCTCCAACTCACGGTGACCTCATGCACAATGGAACAAAATGCTGCCAGGTCCTGCTCCATCCTCAAGATACATTGTGAGTTAGCATCATAACAATACACAGGCCTCCAATTACAGTGTGGTGGCTGCATATGAGGTAGGCTGGCTGGGAATCAATCAGGGTCTTCTGCATGGAAAGGGAGAATTCTCCCACTGAAACCTGAATGCCTCATAAGTTAATGTGTAAAATATTTTAATAAAGAGGTGAACAAAACTGAGTAAATAAATAAAACATGGCTTTAATTGAACTTGTTTTTGTTTGTTTAACACACTTAAAATACCAAGAAAACAATATTTCACACACTCATATTTCTAATAATAAGAATTTTAAAATATTAGAAGTTTAAGTTCTTCATAATAAGCACTGAACATCCTCCAGTTTGTTCCTTTCCCATTGCCCCAAAGATGATTAGTATCATCATTGCTGTTAGTTGCCTTCAAGCTGCTTGACTCATGGCTACCCTGTGTACAACAGAAGAAAACATTCCTGGTTCCTGTGCCATTTTCAGGATCATTGGTACACTCAAGTCCATTGTCGTGGCCACTGCATATTTTGAGTGCCTTCCAATCTACAGAGCTTATCTTCCAGCCCTATATTGGAAAATATCCTCTTGTCATCCACAGGATTTTCCTTGGCTAATTTTTGGAGGTAAATCTCCAGGTCTTTTTCCTAGTCTGTCTTAGTCTGGAAGCTCTGCTGAAACCTGTCCACTATACATGGCCCTGGTGTTATTTGAAGTACTGGTGGCATAGCTCTCAGCACCACAGCACAACATGCAAACAACCAATGCATGGCAAACTGGCAGATGAGTGGTAGATTATCATCATAAGGCTGGGTAAAGTACCCTACATCTTTCTTCCCAAGAGAATTGAGTATACCAGCCATGATTATTACCGAAAGCTTTAATAGAACAAATATTTCTTTTCTATGGAGGCAATTGTAAGCATTATTTCAGAAAAATTTGCAAGTTGAAAAAAGTCTACTGGGGATATAAGATAAAGGATAGCATCAGTTAAAATTTTTTGATGTTTGCTATATGCCAAGCACCGTTTTAAACACTTCCCATTTTTAATTTATTATCTCTATTAAAAAAAAAAAACTCATCAGATAAATACTGTTATTACCTATCATTTCTGTAATTTTCCTAAGTCCCAGTAGATTGTGGAGCTCAGATTCTAACCCAGACAATCTGCCTCAAGACCTATGGAGTTGGTCCAGCTGAAAAGTCTGAAATAATTTTGACTTATGTTCGAATTTTTTAAAAATTTTTATTAGATCATGTGAGAATAATTATATGATGGCAATTTAACTCAGATTTAGTTAGATGCTTCTGTTGCTTTAGTAGAATGGCTTGGGGAAAATTAGGGTAGATAATAGTAGAATGATGTAGCAAATACAGGGATTCTATTAGAACAGTGGCAGTGCAGAAGACATAAGAACCTCTCAGAAATCCACGGTTAAGTTTCTCAGGGCTCTCACTAAGAATATTTGCTAGTACTTTCAAATAACTATGAATTTGTCTCCATTTATAATGTATACAACAGGAGTATTTCGTGGTGTTAGGTTTTAATTTGATACTTATTTCTTCTATTTAATTTGTTCTGATCAGAGGTTTGCACACTACCTCGTTAGGGAAGTCTGCTCTTGAACAGAAATTTTTTGCAGTTGATATTGGTTGGAACCATATTTCATATATCAATATACAGTTACCATTCCAGAACTGAAGTTAGAATATGCTACTTTATATTAAAATATGAAATATGTTTTAAAATAAAGAATAAAGTGAAGAAGCATAGCATTGAGGTAGCATTATCAGTTGATTTTCATACAAATCTATAAATCATGTTTCAACTCCAGGTATTTAACACATTCCAGTGCTCCCATTATGTCTGAATGATGGAGCAAAAATCACCTATTTCTACTGAAGTATTGCTGTTTTGAAAGGAAAAAGTCTGAAAGATGATTTGACTTGCAACGCATGAACTTTTATGCAAATATATAACTTAGTCACATCATATGTAATATATTTGTCAGCTGGAGCAAAAATACTTAAACAGTAAAAATGGAAAAAAAAATACTACCTGGGAGAGTTATTAAAATAAAACTCTGTGTGAGAAATTTCGTGCTTTGGTGATTTATCAGAATAAAATGATTATGAATTTAGATATGAATAAATATTCTTTTTACATACATTTAACCCAACCTGCTAAGTTTTAATCTGCAAACCAATTAAATTAAATCATTTCCAAAATTATTTATATTGCTAATAGTAGTAAAGGCAAGACAAGTGTTTCTTAGAGTAACTGTTTTTATTTAAACTGTGACCACAGAGTAGAGGAGACTCAGATGAAAAAAATAGATAATTCTAGATAAAACCGTTGTAGCTAAAACATAAAAATAAAGCCCAAAGGCTACTTGCTCTATTTTCATTGATTTTGTTGTGTTTATTGTATTTGTTTTTGTTCATGCTGTTGTGGCATGATTCAGTAACAAATTCCTTTATAAAGTAAATCCACTTGTAAATATCCATGATTTCAATGTCTTCTAAACTGTTATATTAAATGTCTATTTATTAGGAGTTTCCCAGTATGTTGACTAGATTCCAGTACTAGATATTAGGCCTTACCTGATCGTCAAGCTAACTGCCATTATCATACTTCTTTTTCTGATGACTTCACATTTCTATTGGAGGAGCAAATTTTCATTCATTCACTGATTCTTTTAATATTGGCCATATGTTCTCTACCTTTTAGCATTCTTCTAGGCCCTATTTCTGGTTATGAAGAAAACAAACAGAAATCCTTGTTTTATAACACTTATTTTTAATGTGAATAGACAGACATTAAATAAAATAAATAAAACACATAGAAGTTTACAAATACTATGGTCTGTCTTGGAGGAAGTACAGCCAGAATGCTTCTTCGATGCATGGACGGCAATACTTCATCTCATTTACTTTGGCCAAGTTATCAGGAAGGACCAATCCCTGAAGACGGATATCATACCTGGAAAATTGAGGGTCAGAGAAAATAAGGAAGGCTCTCAACCAGGTGTATTTGCATAGTGGCTGGAACAATGAGCTCACACATAGCAACATTTCTGAGGATAGAGCAGAGCTGGGCAACATGAGTTGAGTCAGAGCCAACTCGCTGGCACCTTGTTAAAAAAGCTTCATTGGAGTGAATGACCTTCTGGGTTTTGCCCAAAGAAGGGAGAAAGCGAACCAAGAGCCATGAAGGGGAAAAATAAGATACATTTCGTGTCCGCTCTGGATGAAGTCAGCATTTGTTGAAACTAGCCAAAACCTAAATATATAAACAAAGAAGGATGGCGATCGCGTTCTTGCCCATAGCCTCTAGGTATTCAGATCACCTCTATTTATTCGCCCATCCGTTGAATAAATACAAAATGAGAATCCATCTTGCATCCAGTGTAACAGTCATTGGGGACCTGAAGTCAAATAAGGAGTTAGAGTCAGAAAGATTAAATTTTAGTGAAGGAAACAAACACTAAAATCCAGTGTTGCACGAGAAATATGCAGACAGTGCTGAGAACAAAGGAATGGCATTCAAAAAATAACGCAGAGTCACAGAATTTTCTCATAATATGTGCTCTTAAACTGAGTTTTAAAAGATAAATTAAAGGTCTGGTTTGCATATTTCTTCAATATAAAAGATAAAACTTACTCTACTTCCCCAGCCATTTACAAATCATTTTTTCTTACTCTGTGTCAAGAATTCACAGTGGAAGACAACGTAAATTTTGCATAAAATCTAAGTAGACTTGAATATGCACTTACATTATGTAGGCAGGTCCCTTGCCCGTGTGACTTAACACATAACTAAAGAGTCCTGGAGAAAAAATCATCAACAAACACTGCGTTGCCGTTCGAGAGTGTTTCAAGATCAAATTTAAGGAATGGCATCATAGTGTACTTAGTTTAATGGCATCATAAGAGGCATATTGCAGTGACTGGGTACTCAAATTGCATCATTTAACCTGGCATCCAGGCTGTCTCTTAAAAATGAACGATGCTTTCTTCATTATTGAGTATATTAGGAAAAACGAATGCACCTTCAAGACATTTTCCTTCCCAAGACGCCTCTGACTATCTAATGTCAGAGTTTCACAGGTAATAGAAACACCCTCTCCCATAGACCTTGATACCAACCAAGGTTGCAGTTATAGTGATTCACCTTTTCCTAACCTGAGTTGGGTTTTGGAGAGGGTACCTCAAAATAGCTGTAATTTGTTCTCCAGCCATTATTTCCCCTTCCTCCAGGTAAGTCTTTTTATAGTAGTAAACCCTATGATATAAAGGAATATTTAAGTATGTGCTTATAATTTTCTCACCTTGGGAGATAATTAAAGACAAGAAGTGTTAAGTATGTTTATCTATTTTAAATATTACAAGTATGACATTAATGTGGAGAAAGTAAATGAACTTGCCAACAGCTACTAATATCTAATACGCTTAAGTCGTTGATATTATATTTTACTGAAAAAAAAATATTGTTAACCAAATAAATACACATTTTTACCACCTCTTTTTTTTTTTTTTTTTTTTTATTGTTATCTGGAGAAGGACAATCAAGGGGAAGACGGTAAACTTGGGACAGGCTTCACTTCATGGCATCAGGACTAAACTCTGGCCAAGAGCTGAATCTACTAGCAGCGCCTCCACTGTTAACCTAAGATATAATCATTCCTTCATTAAATTAATGAAAATTCATTCATTAAATGCAAGACTATGATTTTAGTTGCTGTTACTTATAAAATCCATAGAAATACATGTAATTCATTTAGACAAATAATTTTGTTGATAAGAATTGTTTAACCAGCACATGAGCTTGTTTAAATATAATTCACGTCATCCTCTTTTAATGAAAATTAAAAAAAAATGAAAAATAAAGTATCCATATCATCAATTTATTTCCAAGCTGGTAAGAAAAACTAGCCAGTATAAATAATGGGAATTTTGCAGAAAAATTAGCAATCTTACATTACACTTTATTTAGTTTTAAATACACTTTATTTTTTAGTGTATATTCTGAGGAGAGCAAGGTTAGTTATCATTAGCTCCATTTTACACATAGGGCAACTGGAACATAAGTTTCAAAATTCTTCTCAGAGATGGTATCGACCAAATTTACTATTTAATAACTTTTAATGTAACTTGCACTTTTGGCTGTATTCCCAAGTTTTTAAAAATTATAGAAGCCATAAAGATCAGATTATGGCTTTTAATAGTCACACATGACACTATCATCCGTATTTCTAAGATACTGAGACAAATCACTTAGCACATGTGAAAGGAATTTTTTTAATGTCGTGCTATTCTCCCTGATATCATCCCCAAAATAAAAGACAGAATTTCTTGTCTCTCTGGTGGCACAATGGGTAAGAGTTCAGCTGCTAACAAAAAAGCCAGCAGTTCAAACCCACCAGCAGCTCCTTGGAAACCTTATGGGGCAGTTCTGCTCTGTCCTATAGGGTCACTATGAGTTGGAATCATCTCAAAGGCAATGGGTGTGGATTGTTCTTAGTATATTACAGTGTAACATATGCCTTGTTTTTTTCTTGTTTGGGGAATTCTCTTTAGTGTCTTCTTCCTGTTTTTTTTTTTTTTTTGATAAATGAATATAGACATATACACATACGCATATATATGCAATTCCAAATATAATTATTCCAAATATAATTATCAGCTATTGAATCAACTGACTTTTTCATCAAAGATCCTCTTCTTAACTTTCAAAATTTATAAATTACCTACTTTCACTTTGTAAACAATATGAAGGTATCAGTTCAAGATCTTATGTAGAACATAACTGATAATGCAAAAATATTTTCCCTTTTTTTTTTTTTGCCAAAAGAGTCTGAGAAAGTCATTGTCTTTATTCAAATCTGTTTTAGTTTGGAAAGCGACAGGAATTTTATATTCCTTTTCCATAAAATAATTATATTATATTGTACTGTAAAATACTATGTAACATTTTAAATTGTTAATGTCTATAAATAAAGGCTTATCATTAATCTTTCAAGATAAGTGAATACTTATCACATTTTAGGCAAGTCCTTTATTAAAAATCAGTGAAAGCCTACAAACTTTACAGAATTTAAAAACGTGTGACATTCTTAATAATATTTCTAACACAACAAAATCAATTTGCTGAAATCTGTGAAACTGTTAAAATGAGGGGCAATTATCCAACTTGGTCAAAAGGAAGAGTGTATAAAATTATATTATTGAATTTATATGATTTTGGATATTTAAAGAACACAAGTGGAATTGAAAAATAGATCTTTTAGAAATGCATGTCAGGGGAAGTGGAAAAAAAGAAAAACAATCTTTTCTTCTATTGGATGTAAATCCTGATGATTGTCTTAAATTTTCATAATCATCCATAGATTTAATTATCTCTATCCTATGAATAACCTTACTTCTAAAGGCGTGTGTAATAAGTTAAGAAATCCCTCTAAATTGGTAAAGATGTAAAATATATTTTAATACTAAAGTCTTATTTCATTGTATCTCAATAAATAAAACTGAATAAACGGTTTATAAAAATGAAAATATAATTTACAAAAATTAGAAGCATAGATAAACATTTAGTGAGCTAAATGATAACACACACAGTATCATGACTAATGAAAAAGTAGACTTCAGCTATTCATTTATTTATTCATTATTATGTATTCAAAAAGCAATTTTAAATTTCGATGAAGATTGCAACTTAAAGAGCTGTGTTGATGTCTTTGCTCATATTCTGACCGGAAACAGGAGGATCTGGGTCAGAGAACAGACCATTTACTATTGCCTGTCTTAGTATGTATTCCTCGAGTCCCAAACCCTAGAGGACAACACAGTCATACTCTGCACATGCGGCAGAATTCTACCACAGGAAAGGAACCCTGAATTTAAGAGATTTAGTTTATATGCAGGGTGGCTGACACATTGGCCCATCCTCTGTTCTAGAGAGGAAAAGGGAAAGAGAGTCCAGCTTCTCAGATAATTTTCTCAGCATACAGATTGAGTAGGTATGGTGAAAGGATACAACTCTGATGCACACCTTTCCTGATTTTAAACAACACAATAACTACGTATGCTATTCACATGACTACCTCTTCGTCTATGTACAGTTCCCACATGAGCACAATTAAGTGTCCTGGAATTCCTGTTCTTAGCAATATTATCTGTAATTTGTTACAATCCATATAGTTGAATGCCTTTGCATAGTCACTAAAACACAGGTAAATATCTTTCTGGTATTCTCTGCTTTCAGCTAAGACTCACCTGACATCAGCCAATGATAACCCTTGTTCCACGTCCACTTTTGAATATGGTTTGAATTTCTGGCAGTTCCTTGTTGATGTACTGCT
The DNA here is from genome assembly GCF_024166365.1 of Elephas maximus indicus. Classification (NCBI taxonomy): domain Eukaryota; kingdom Metazoa; phylum Chordata; class Mammalia; order Proboscidea; family Elephantidae; genus Elephas; species Elephas maximus. The sequence continues at coordinate 37,381,900 of NC_064836.1, read as the reverse complement.
GCAACCACTTTTGAATTATCTGCAGCAAAATTTTACTTGAATGTGATATTAATGACATTTTTTGATAATTTCCACATTCCCTTGGATTACCTTTCTTTGAAATGGGGACAAATATGAATCTCTTCCAGTGAGTTGGCCAGGTAGCTGTCTTCCAAATTTCTTGGCATAGATGAGTGAGCACTTCCAGGGCTGCATTCGTTTGTTGAAACATCTCAACTGGTATTCTGTCAATTCCTGAAAGCTTGGTTTTTGCCAGGGCCTTCAGTGCCAGTTAGAACTTCTTCCTCAGTACCATCTATTCTTGATCATATGCTACCTACTGAAATGGTTGAACGTTGACCTTTTTTTTTTTTTTTTGATACAGTGACTATTTCTTCCATCTTCTTTTGATGTTTCTTCTGTCGTTCATTTTTATTTTGTTGATAGAATCTTTCAAAATTGCAACTTGAGGCTTAAATTTTCTCTCCAGTTCTTTCAGCTTGAGAAATGTTGAATGTGTTCTTCCCTTTTGGTTTTCTGATTCCAGGTTTTTACACATTTCATTATAATACTTTGTCTTCTCGAGCTGCCCTTTGAACTCTTCTTTCAGCTCTTTTACCTCAGCATTTCTTCTATTTGCTTTGATTACTTTACATTAAAGAGCAACTTTCAGAGTCTCTTCTGACATCCATTTTAGTCTTTTCTTTCTTTCCTGCCTTTTTAATGGCCTCATGTTTGATGTCCTTGATGTCATCCCACAACTTGTCTCGTCTTTTCTTATTAGTGTTCAATGCATCAAGTCTATTCTTGAGATAGTCTTTAAATTCAGGCGGGATATACCCAAGTTTGGACTTTGACTCTTGTGGACTTGTTTTAATTTTTTTGGCTTCAACTTGAACTTGCATATGAGCAATTGATGGTCTGTTCCACATTCAGCCTCTGGCCTTGTTCTCATTGATGATATTCAGCTTCTCTAGAGTCTCTTTCCACAGATATAGTTGATTTAACTCCTGTGTATTCCATATGGTGAGATCCATGTGCATAGTCACCATTTATATTGTTGCAAAAAGGTATTTCCAATGAATAGGTCATTGGTCTTGAAAGATTCTATCATGTGTTCTCTGGCATCATTTCTATCACTAAGACCGTATTTTCCAACTACCGATTCTTCTTTGTTTCCAGTCACCAGTAATTATCAACAAATCTTGTTTGCATGTTTGATCAATTTCAGACTGCAGAAGCTCATAAAACTCTTCTATGTCTTCATCCTTGGCATTAATAAATTTAGATAATAGTCGTATTAACTGGTCTTTCTAGTAGATGTATGAATATTTTCCTGACAGTGCTGAATTTCAAGGCAGATATTGAAATGTTCTTTTTGATGATGAATGTGACCCTGTTTCTCCTTAATTTGTCATTCCTGGCATAGTAGAACATATGATTTTCTTAACCAAAACCAGTCCACTTCAGCTCACTAATGCCTAGGATATCTATCTTCAAGTGTTCCATTTCGTTTTGACAGCTTTCAATTTTCTTAGATGCATATTTCGCACTTTTCACATTCCAATTACTAATGGATGTTTGCAGCTGTTTCTTTTCATTTTAAGTCATGACACATCACCAAATGAAGGTGACAGAAACTTTATTTCATCCACATCATTAAGGTCAAATCTGTTTTGAGGAGGCAGCTCTTCCCAAGTTGTATTTTGAATGCCTTCCAACGTAAGGGGCTCATCTTCCTCTGCTATATCAGGCAATGTTCTGTTGGTATTCATAAGGTTTACACGGGTCAATTTTTTTAGAAGTAGATCCTGGTCCTTCTTCCCAGTCTGTAACTATAACCAAATATATATTTTCAACAAGTCAAAAGCTTCTATCCTCATCTTCTGCTATATTCTTGTCCAGTCTTTCATTAAATGATACCAATACTTACCGGGTTCTCAAGCCATAGTTGGGAGCGTCATATTTCATTTTGTTTTTTTATCAATCCTCATATCCAAACTGGAAACCCTGGTGACTTAGTGGTTAAAAGTGCTACAGCTGCTAAGCAAAAGGTCGGCAGTTCAAATCCATCAGGTGCTCCTTGGAAACTCTGTGGGGCAGCTCTACTCTGTCCTATAGGGTCGCTGTGAGTTGGAATCTACTCAACAGCAGTGGGTTTTTTTTGGTATATCCAAATTATCAGTAAATGCTACTTCCAAAATAAAACTGGTTTATTTCTCCCTGTCTCTATTTCACCTACCTTAGTTCAAATCACCACAGTATCAACACCTATCTGAAATACTAGAATTGCTTCCTAATTGGTTTACCTGCTTCCAATTTGCTGTAATACTGCAACTTTCTCACTCATCTGATATGCTCTAGTCAGACTAGTCTCGAAGTTTCTCTAATTAAACCATCTCTTTCTCCTCTCAGGACTTTCACACATTACAGCGCTCCCCTAGAAAACTCTCTTCAACGTGATTGCCTATCTAATATTTGTTGATTTTTCAAGTTTCAGTTTAAATAGCAATTCTTTTGTACGATATCCCTGTGGCTCCAATGAAATGTTCTTCTGAGCAGTCACTTACCTGCAGAATCCACTTTCCTTGAATATTGGTCAAAAAATTGATTTCACCAAGAGAATGTGATAAAGGTGGCACTGTGTGACTTATGAGGCTAGATTACAAGAAGTCTTATAGGTTCCACTTTGGTCTTTTATAACGTGCTCTTTGAACCCAGTTGCCATACCTAGAAGAAATCCATGCAGCCTAGTGAAGAAGCTCACATAAAGAGGAATAAAATTCTCCAGCCAAAGCCATAATTGAGCCTCCAAATAAAAGTCAGTCCAACTTGTCAGCTGTGTGAATGAGTCATTTGGAAGAAGATACTTTAGTCCCACTTAAGGTCCCCCAGCTGACACTGTATGGAAAAGAAATGAGCCATTCATGATGAGCCTCCTTCAGTTTGTAAAGTTGTGAGCAAAATAAATGTTGTTTTAAGCTTTAGGTTTTTTATTATAGGAAATATTTTTCACAGAAGTACATTAAAAGAGTACCTTCTAATATCCCTTAAATCATAGTACCCTATGCTTTTCCTTCATAGATTTGGTTAGGATTATACTGTATATTTTTATCTGAGCATTTTTATCTATCTTCTCAACTAAGCTATAAGTAACATGTAAAGATCATGCCTTTCTATACATCACAGTATAAACAAGCTCCAGTATAACATCTTACTCTCAGGAAGTCTGTGGCAATTATCTTCCTAAATTATAGGTAGAAATTTAGTGTTGAATAATTAACACAACAATTAAGAACAACACATGATTCAGTTAATTGTGGTCTTGTTTTTACTTCTGTTATTACACTCTAACTTTACGTTAAGTCAGAGCTTATGCTTTAGAAAACAAAAGTTATTTTTATTATTGTATGGTAAAGATCAGCATGTGGCAATTAATTCAATCCTCCTGTTCCCAGTTCTCCATCTTTGTCACCAGCCACCCCTACAGCACTCTCTTTTCGGCCCTAGTCACCTGGAGCTGCATCATAACTCACAAGTTAAAATGACGCTGTCTTTCAAACTACCAAATAGACACTCAGCAGCCTCAAGTTTTGAAAGTCTACGTGATGCTCCAAACTTCTGACCTGCTGGCCACAAGTTCAGGGCTGATTTCCCACTACACCTTCAGAATGTCAGCTGCAAATACAAGAAGTTTTTTTGGAATGACTCAGAATTTATGGAGAGTATATCTTTTTTTTTAATATCATAATGACCAGAGATTTATTATATCCAAAAAGAATGCAAACAAAGAGACACATGGGGCAAAGTCTAGGAGGGTATTTATATCTTTTTTTTTAAATATCATAATGACCAGAGATTTATTATATCCAAAAAGAATGCAAACAAAGAGACACATGGGGCAAAGTCTAGGAGGGTATTCAACATAAAGCTGCCATGTCCCAAGGGACAGGCTACTCTCCCAAGTACAGATGTTCTCATCAGCCAGGAAGCTCTCTGAGCCTTTGGGTTCAGGGATTTTATTGGGAAGTACTACATGATAAGCTAAATTACATTTCCTGAGGCTAGTTTATATTGGCCTCCCGGGTGAGTCTTTCTGTTCTGGCCAGCCCCCACTCGCCAGCACAAATTCTCAGGTGAGGCCTAGAAGTCCCTAACCAAGGCAGCCCAAAGGTATATTTCTTTGGAGCCAAGGACAAAGGTCACTTTACTTAAGGTAAAACTAAATCCTTTACCCCACAATTATATAAGATTTTTATTTTATAAAGATTAATTTATATTTCTTTCAAATATTTTATAATATTTGAAGAAAATAGAAATATGTTAACAAAATACCCATTACAGTAGAGATGCATAAAATATAATAATTTATTTTCCATAGACATTTTCCTAGATCCCAGTAATAATGGCTGTGATTGAGCAATAAATGACTTTGAAAGTTCTTATTTGTCATATTTTATTTAATATCTAAAATAAATTTATTTAAAAGGGGTTATATTTAAAGGAAAATGATTTTACTCGATATAGCCCAAGACTTTTACATTTAATTTTAAGTCTAGTCATAGTTTTGAAACAATTACATGTTCTAAATAGTTATTTACACAACTTGAGATTGACAAAAAGATAATTTTCTCTATTCTTAGTAGAACATATATATATATATTTTTTTTTATAATAACTTTTATTAAGCTTCAAGTGAACATTTACAAATCCAATCAGTCTGTCACATATAAGTTTACATACATCTCACTCCCTACTCCCACTTACTCTCCCCGTCTTGAGTCAGCCCTTTCAGTCTCTCCTTTCTTGACAATTTTGCCGGCTTCCCTCTCTCTCTATCCTCCCATCCCCCCTCCAGACAAGAGTTGCCAACACAATCTCAAGTGTACACCTGCTATAATTAGCTCACTCTTCATCAGCGTCTCTCTCCCACCCGCTGACCAGTCCCTTTCATGTCTGATGAGTTTTCTTCAGGGATGGTTCCTGTCCTGTGTCAACAGAAGGTCTGGAGAGCATGACCGCCGGGATTCCTCCAGTCTCAGTCAGACCATTAAGTTTGGTCTTCTTATGAGAATTTGGGGTCTGCATCCCACTGCTCTCCTGCTCCCTCAGGGGTCCTCTGCTGAGCTCCCTGTCAGGGCAGTCATCGATTGTGGCCGGGCACCAACTAGTTCTTCTGGTCTCAGGATGATGTAGGTCTCTGGTTCATGTGGCCCTTTCTGTCTCTTGGGCTCTTAGTTGTCATGTGGGCTTGGTGTTCTTCATTTTCCTTTGCTCCAGGTGGGTTGAGACCAATTGCTGCATCTTAGATGGCTGCTTGTTAGTATTTAAGACCCCAGACGCCACATTTCAAAGTGGGATGCAGAATGATTTCATAGTAGAATTATTTTGCCAATTGACTTAGAAGTCCCCGCAAACCATGTTCCCCAGACCCCCGCGCTTGCTCCGCTGAGCTTTGAAGCATTCATTTTATCCCGGAAACTTCTTTGCTTTTGGTCCAGTCCAATTGAGCTGACCTTCCATGTATTGAGTGTTGTCTTTCCCTTCACCTAAAGCAGTTCTTATCTACTGATTAATCAATAAAAAACCCTCTCCCACCCTCCCTCCCTCCCCCCGTCGTAACCACAAAAGTATGTGTTCTTCTCAGGTTTACTATTTCTCAAGATCTTATAATAGTGGTCTTATACAATATTTGTCCTTTTGCCTCTGACTCATTTCGCTCAGCATAATGCCTTCCAGGTTCCTCCATGTTATGAAATGTTTCAGAGATTCGTCACTGTTCTTTATCGATGCGTAGTATTCCATTGTGTGAATATACCACAATTTATTTACCCATTCATCCGTTGATGGACACCTTGGTTGCTTCCAACTTTTTGCTATTGTAAACAGAGCTGCAATAAACATGGGTGTGCATATATCTGTTTGTATGAAGGCTCTTGTATCTCTAGGGTATATTCCGAGGAGTGGGATTTCTGGGTTGTATGGTAGTTCTATTTCTAACTGTTTAAGATAACGCCAGATAGATTTCCAAAGTGGTTGTACCATTTTACATTCCCACCAGCAGTGTATGAGAGTTCCAATCTCTCCGCAGCCTCTCCAACATTTATTATTTTGAGTTTTTTGGATTAATGCCAGCCTTGCTGGTGTGAGATGGAATCTCATCGTAGTTTTAATTTGCATTTCTCTAATGGCTAATGATCGAGAGCATTTTCTCATGTATCTGTTGGCTGCCTGAATATCTTCTTTAGAGAAATGTGTGTTCATATCCTTTGCCCACTTCTTGATTGGGTTGTTTGTCTTTTTGTGGTTGAGTTTTGACAGAATCATGTTGATTTTAGAGATCAGGTGCTGGTCGGAGATGTCATAGCTGAAAATTCTTTCCCAATCTGTAGGTGGTCTTTTTACTCTTTTGGTGAAGTCTTTAGATGAGCATAGGTGTTTGATTTTTAGGAGCTCCCAGTTATCGGGTTTCTCTTCATCATTTTTGGTAATGTTTTGTATTCTGTTTATACCTTGTATTAGGGCTCCTAGGGTCATATATATATTTTTTAAAAATCATTATGTATTGTTCACATAATTGAAGTGAAAACTCACATAAGGTTTACAATGACAAAGACGAAATGATAGGCCTAATATAAATTTATACAGCATTGTAAGCTCTGGGCTCTAAACCTGACGTATCTTTGCCTATCGTGAGTTTGTTCCATTCACTTATTTGTGAGTTTCCCTGTTTTTTTTTTTTTTTCACTTATTACCTCCTTTAAATCTCATTAGCCAACCTAGATTTAGAACTGTTTACGTTTGAGAATTAAGCAATATTATCAAGTCAGATATGCGTACTTCCTTGAGTGGAACTCTGTCCAGATACCAAATCTACATAAATTGTCAAAATTTTAGGGCCTGTTACTTAACTAAAGATAAAAGGACAAATGTGTATACAGATAGCAAAAGGACATTGGGGACTTCCTTATTTTCTTATGATTTAGAAGCAACACAGCTTCTTAATTACAGCAGCTACTTCAGTTAAATGTGGCAACTATATAGAACCTCTATGAGTTGTCCAGGGCCCTGGCGGCTCAGTGGTTAAGAGCTCAGGCTGCTAACCAAAGGTCGGCAGTTCAAATCCATCAGCTGTTCCTTGGAAACTCTATGGGAAAGTTCTATTCTGTCCTATAGGGTTGCTATGAGATGAGATGTCTTGCCTCTTCCTAGGGAATTAGTTATAATTAATGTTGGGCACATACTAACACAGAGATTGAAAAAGCAAGAGGTAATGTTTCACCAGATATCCTAAATGGCTGCTTTCATGCACATTCACACTGTTCAGTAAATCCAAGATTCAAAACCAAAACAAATTACTGAGTTATAGTATTAGGTTTTTAGTCAACTTGATATTCAAACACAATGCTGAAAAACAACAACATATTGGAAAAACAAGATTGGTTACTCTGCCCTTTGGTGGTACTAAAGTTTTTCCTGGGCTTGCTCTGAGCCTCTGAAATTGAGCTTCTCTCTCTCAAAAAAAAAAAAAAATAATATATATATATATATTGCATGTTATGACCCACTAAGGATAAGAAAACATAAACAAAATACATACATATGTTCATAAGCAAGCTAAATAAGAATTACTTGGAGAAATTTCGATAAGATTTGCAGTAGATGTTTCTGATATATGTCCTATATATCAAGCAGTGATCCTGGGGAAACTATAAAGGTACAACAGGTTATAAAAACCCCTATGCCCAATTAAACATCTACAAATGTATTTCATTTGGTTACCCTTTTCTGTGGATATGAAAATGTTTTTACTATTCTCTGTCATTTTTCTGGTTGGCCAGAAAGTGTTCCTTGCCACAAAGAAACTATTCCGATAGTAGCAAGAAACTTTTAGAATTTCTATTTCTGAAGTCTGAAATTGTCACAGATTTTTCTAATGAGGAGTGTACTAGTTTCCCATTAGGGCTATAACAAATTATCATAAACTTGGTTGCTTACAAACTCAAACGTATGTTTTTTTAAATTCTGGATGTCAGAAGTTCAAAAGAGGTGAAAACAAAGGTGTCAGCAGGGCTGGTTCTTTCTGCCCTTGCCTGTTCCATTCCGGAGGCTACAGCATTCCTTGGTCACTGGCTTCATCATCCCAGCCTCTGCTTCCAAGGTCACATAGCTTTCTCCTTTAGTGAAATCTCCCTCTGCCTCCCTCTCATAAGCTATCTGTGTGATTACGCTTAGGTTCACTTAAATAATCCAGGTTAACCCCTGCATCTCAAAATCCTTAATTTAAGCACATCTTCAAAGTAAGGTAACATATTCACACGTTCAGAGAATTCGATTGTGGATAAACTGGGTGTGTGTTCTTTGCTGTCAAGTCAATTTTCGACTCTTGGCAACCTCACGTGACAGGGTAGAACTTGCCCCACAGTGTTTTCTAGACTATGATCTTTATGGGAGCAGATCTCCAGGTCTTCCTTTTTCCCATGGAGCCTCTGGGTGGGTTCGAATCACCAACCTTTTGGTTAGCAACCTAGCCTTTAACCATTGTGCCACCAGGGAGCCTGTGTGTGGGAGTCTGGGGGATCACTATTCAGCCTATGACTGTTGGCTACACATTTCATTGGATAAGTAATCAAAAAATTTTCTTAAGACTCTGAATTTCACCAAGAAACTTGACTGTGTTTACCCTCAGTCCTCGGGGAATATGGAATGAATAAATAGCACATTAAAAGTGATATTTAGAAAATATACTGAGAAACTTTGAATGCCAAAGCCAAAAACTTTGTTCTTACTTCTCATGGCCATTATCTCCACTCCAACAGAAACCTTTTCATCAGCATAGGAGCCCATCTGTAGATCTCAACTCCTAATCATTCTGCTCTTTTTTAGGCTGATACAACCAAGTAATATAGAGGTTTAACACTGGTGATGCAGTGGTTAAGTGCTCGGCTGTTAACCAAAAGCTCAGCTTCTCTGTGGGAGAAAGTTGTGGCAGTCTGCTTCCATAAAGATTAAAACCCAACCAGTGCCGTCGAGTCAATTTCGACTCATAGTGACCCTATAGGCCAGGGTAGAGCTGCCCCATAGAGTTTCCAAGTTTCCATAAAGATTACAGCCTTGGAAACCCTATGGGAAAGTTCTACTCTGTCCTATAAGGTCACTATGAGTTGGGTTTGACTCGACGGCAATTTTTTTTCTGTCGTTGTTTTTCTTTTTTTGGTTTACCCAGGCTTATCATCAACAATTTCTGGTGTTTTTTCCAAGGGTAAAAAATATGAACCCCTGGTGATCCAGTTTGCAGGAAACAATAGTGTAAGTATTTCTTGAGTCTGATAGGAGGGATATTATTGTTAATCACAAATATTTCAGTAAAAGTACAGTGAATTTATGTCCCCAGTTAAAGACATCATATGTTCACCTGCCACACTCATGGTAAAGCTAAAAATGAGAATCACTCAAGATTTTCCAGAAGCAAATATCATCATGAAAGTAACAGCCTCCCTAAGAACAATGTATAGCCGATTACTTGTTGTTGGTTGCTGTCCAGGAATCTCCAACTCGTGGCGACCGTATGTGCAACAGAAGAAAATGTTACCTGATCCTGTGCCATCTTCACAATCTTTGATATGTTTTAGTCCATCATTGCAGTCATTGTGTATTTCGAGGGCCTTCCAACCTGCAGCGCTCGTCTTCCAGCATTATATCAAACAATATTCTGTTGTGATCCACAGGGTTTTCATTGGCTAATTTTTGGAAGTAGATCACCGGGGCTTTCTTCCTAGTCTATCTTAGTCTGGAAACGTCGCTAAAACCTACCCACCATAGGTGTGATGGTTAAGGTTGTATGTCAACTTGGCTGGATCATGATTCTTACTGATTTGGTAGTTATGATGTAGTTTGGCAGTCATACAATGATGTGATCACCTCCATGATGAGATTTGATATGATATGGTTATCTCCATGATGGGATCTGCTGAGAGTAGCCAATTAGTTGAAGGACAGTTTCCTTGGAGGTATGGTGCATCCAATATAGGTGAAGTTTCTGCCAAGGCCCTTGGGCTTTTCCTCTCTTTGAATCCTGCAGCTGGCTCCTGTTCATCTGACCTCTGGTTCTTGGGATTTGAGCCAGCAGCTTACCTACCATCTTGCCTGTCAATCTTGGGATTCACCAATCTTTACAGCACGTGAACCAGAGCCCAGCTGGCTGACTTGCCAATCTTGGGTTCACCAGCCACTGAGGAGAAGCCTCCAGCCTGACCCACAGACTTGGAATGTTTCAGCCTCTACAGCTGTGTGAGGTATTTCCTTGATATAAATCTCAGTCTCTCTCTCTTTCTCTCTCTCTCCCTATACGCTTTACTGGTTTTGCTTTTCAGGAGAACCCAGCCTAAGACAGTGGGCATCCCTTCTGGTATTTGAAATACCAGTGGCATAAGTTCAGCATCCTAGCAACACACAAGCTACCACAGTATAACAAACTGACAGATGGGTGCTGGAGGAGATTACTAGATATGGTCAATTTCCACCCAAGATCTTCAGATTGATACCCCCAAATGCTGGTTGCTAACTGACTGCCACACACTCCATTGTCTCTTTTTCTCTTCGTGTTTAACTTTCAGCCTCTTTTTTGGTTTCAAGTTTTTGATTGCTAAATTGATATACGTAAGTGTTTTATTTTTTCCTAACCTTCTTTACATATAAAAAAAATATATATATATATAAGGAGGATAAATTACATTTTACAGAAACCTGCTGATACCAAATACTCTTTCTCTATAGATTTAAGATTGGAATAGAATATGTTCTTTTGGTTGAATTTCCTTAATTCAGATTGGGAAAAATCTTGACTAAAAGGTATTTTTTTCCAAAGCTTTCTTGTAATTCTGATATTAATCTTTGTTGTATTCACAGGTTTGTTTTTTTGTTTTGTTTTGTTTTATGCGTTTTCTTCAGAGTCTACAAATACTCCAAGTAGTAACTCATTGAATAAACAATTGAAAATTCAGCTACAAAGAGTAAAAGTCAAGAGAAGTCCTGATGGCAGCCATCACCTAAGAGTCTGAGTTCAGCTGACACTAGTAGCAAAACATTGTCTAATGATGAGGCCCAAACTCCTGTTTGACCAAGAGGAGACATTGCAAGAGACCCTGAATCACTGAAAAATATAAACTTAAGCCCTTTCTGCCTCCTGCCCGTATCAGTAGGTTTGTGTGACTTGGACCCCTGCCACCTTTCCTCCTCACCCCTAATATTTACATGGCTTTAACTACTAACCCAAGGAGCCCTGGTGGTACAGTGGTTAAGCACTCAGGTTCTAACCGAAAGGTGGATAGCTTGAACCCACCAGCCATTCTGTATGAGAGAGATGCGGCAGTCTGCTGTCATATAGAATACGACTTTGGAAACACAATGAGGGCATTTCTACTCTGTCTTACAGGGTAGCTGTGAGTAAGAATCTATTCTATGGCAATGGGTTAATCCCTAACTTGTTCCTTCTCAACCCTCTTCATAAGACCACATTACCCCAATAAACAGCTGCTGAATCCCGAAACAATTTCTTCCTCTTCTGAGGCCCATATTTAAAAAAAAAAAAAACTATTCCCAAAACTAGTTCAACTTTTGCTGAACCCTCTTTTTAAAGTCCTATAGAAACCTTTCTCTCTCTCTCCCAAGCCAGAGCAAACCTTCGAGGTAGTTTTTATGCTGTTGTAGTCTAAATAAAGAGTTATGATTAATAGTACATCAATTGGTTTTCTTCCATTCATTTTACAACATTTACTGCTTTAGAGTATAAATGAGACAGCAACAAATGAGAAAATTATCTTCAATTTTGTGTTCTAGTTCTTTTACCCCATTGTTACCAAATATGAGGTGAAAAAAATAGAGCACTTCACTTAAAATTAATTTTATTCTTTTTATATTATGATTACAATAATAGTTCCCATGAGTCATGATAAGCACACTCTGCTAAACACTTGTGATATTCTTCAGTTTACTGGTCTTTTGTGACATACTGTCCAGTTTTTCTTTATAATTGTTCCCTCGACCTAAAGGGACATTTTGGGTGCAGGGGCTGTTTGCAGAATTTGTAATAGCAGAGAAAACAAGGTTGAAAGCCAGTGTAGAGCTGGCAGAAGGGAAGAAGGAGCAGTGGTTGCTCCTTTACTGTTACTCCAATGAATCTGTTGCCTTTTATCCAGTTCACTGTATGTATATATTATAATACTAAATTGTCATTTATTCCCCAATGGGAAAATAGTACCTCTGGTAGCACAGTGGTTAAGAGCTCAACTGCTAACCAAAAGGTCAATGGTTTGAATACACCAGCTGCGCCTTGGAAACGTCTATGGGGCAGTTCTACTCTGCCCTATAGGGTTGTTATGAGTCAGAATCAGCTGGAAGGCAACAGGTTTTAGTTTTTGTTTTTTTTTTAATGGTAAGACAAATACAGGTAGTCCCCAGGTTACAAGCAAGACCTGTTCCTGACTGTGTCTTTAAGAATTTATAGATAAGTCAGAACAGGCACATGAGATTCTTATTTAGCCTTACTTTTTTTTTTTTTTTTCTTTTTAGTGCAAGAGGAGCCCTGGTAGAGCAGTAGTCAAGAGCTCGGCTACTAACCAAAAGGCCAGCAGTTCGAGTCCATCAGGGCTCCTAGAAAACCCTATGGGGCAGTTCCACTTTGTCCTATAGGGCTGCTAGGAGTTGGAATTGACAGCAGCAGGTTTGGTTTTTGTTTTTTAGTGCAAGAAAAGGCTTGAAGGCTTTTCAGTGATTTAAAAGCTGCACGTGCAGAAAGTGGAGGTGATTGTGATGAGGAATTTCTTGCAAGCTGGGATTAAGTCAGTAGTTTCAAAGTGGGGGCAAATTTATGTAACATGAAAGGGTGAGTACAAGTTGTCTGGAAGTTAGATATTCATAACCTGGGGACTGCCTGTACACACACACACGAAAAGCCTTTTCTCATTCTCTTTGACATCACAAATTTTCTATGTTATTGAAGTGGCTTTATTGGAAGGCATGGAACATATAAAACATGCAGAGCAGCATATATAGACACAGATATTTAATCTCACACCATAAATAGTCTCCATTTGGATAATAGTCTTGTGTTTGATTGCTGTTCTCTTACGATAAAAATATTGCCGTCTAGGGCTAGAACAGAAAAAGCTATTGACTAATCCTCCCCACCACCACCTTGTTTTGGTATTTACAAGTTTTGCCTTTTCATTTCACAAATGCATTTTTCAAACACAATAACTAAATTATTTTTACCTAGCCAAAGTATTAGGGCCATTGGGACACCACTAATCATAGTATAATAAAGAAATATTCTACAGAAGCACTGTCTTTTACCATCTGATCATATTCTGAACTTGTCTTGGGTCATGGAAGGAAACTAGAAAAATAGAGTGTTGTCGGAATTTGTCTATTGTGTTTAATCAATGAGGTTGCTAACTTAAACATGAAAGTGATGGACTATCATAACCCATCTGGGCTGGGAGAGTTTTTGTGAGAGCTTAGAAAGGAAAAGAAAAGCTGCTTTATTCTCCTAAATACAAGAGTGCATTAGTTATTCACTCTTGGGGCTTGAGAAAGAATTAAGCTCACAGGGTTTATTCAAAATAGCAGACAAGCAAAGGAAACACAAGATTTTTTTCCATCCCCTTAATTTTAAATCACTTATAGTTCCAAATGACAGCAAACAAATCCGTGCTATGCTATTTAGCTACTATTGGCTGGGATAAATGGTAAATATCTCGATTTAGGAATGTAGTTGGTATTGCAGAGGTCGGAGGAAAGAAATAGATGTTGACAATTCTGCAAAATGTTCTCAGAGTAGAAAACTGGCCAATTTTTGGAACTGTCTAATGTCACACTTTTCACCATTTACTATTTTGATTGGTTGCATCTGTTGTTATTGATGAAAAGAGGAGCAAAAGGTCAAAATGAAACGTAATTAATTACTCATATTAAAATTAAGAAAATATGATTCAAATTATTTTTATAGTTAGATTCATATTTTAATATTTCAATAGTGATAAAGGATCTTTTTTAAAATATAAGAAAATATGATGTGATTGGCATAAAATTGTATATATGTCTGTATATATTTGGTAGATATGAAAAAAAACCAAACCCGTTGCCGTCAAGTCGATTCCAACTCACATTGACCCTATAGGACAGAGTAGAACTGCCCCATAGGGTTTCCAAGGAGCACCTACTGGATTCCAACCACCGACTTTTTGGTTAGCAGCCATAGCTCTTAACCACTATAACACCAGGGTTTCCTTGGTAAATACGTACATGTACATATGTGTATGTGTGTATGATATATGCATGCACACATAATATATAACAAACCTTTGTCCTCAAAATAATAAAGGAAAAACAAACAAAAAATACATATCTGTATATGCTATGTAATAAAGACCACAATAGTCAACTTTTAGTCATATGTTATGTTCTTCAGTCATATACATTATTCCTAAATTATTAAACATTATGATTACTTTAGGCAAATGTCCATATATCAATATAAAGACAAGCTTACAAGATTTAAGTTGCAAAGAGGTGCTATATGTAGAAATTATACTCATTTTAAAATAATTGAGCAACATAACCGAACAAGTTCAGTGATACCCACAAAAATATGAGCCTTAAAGTCAGGTGTCAGACATTATTTAAAACTTACTAAGTTAACTTCTAAAGTGTCAGTGATTGTTTCACTAATATCTTTTTATTTGTGAAGAGAAATTATAATAAATATTAAAAAGCATACTGTTAAATGGAATGACTGTAATGTTCCAAAGACATCTCTGTCTCAGTGGGAGTCCGCACATATTGTGTAACATTTATAGCTCTGAGGAGCGTGAGAGCATTTGCACGATAGGCTACAGGAGGGTGGAGTCGTAAATTGCAGCGTTATTGAAGCATGAACATAGCCTGATTAACAAAATCGAAGATGCTACACTCATGTTCTCAGTTAATTTACCTTATTTCACTTGCGTAGTATATGGTGTTGTGTTCAGTGAAGTGTTGTTTCTCACTGGCATGCTGGCGTGCTTCTCGTCCACCTGCTGCACTTTGACTACTACCTTAGGATGCTGTGAGTACAATTAACTTTTGCTCAGTGGTGCTCTAATTAAAGGCTACTATCTAACTGAGCTTCCCCTACTAAAAGCAATTGGAAATATCCCATCTCTGGAAATACATATGAAAACACATTTCTTACTTTCTCACACATTATGCGTATGGGTTTAACTTACTTCAACAAAATTCTAGCTCCATTATTTCCCACGATTTTTAATATACAGGGTATATTAACTTATAATAGAGAGAAAAAATAGAGAAGTAAACAAAAAAGGCTTCTACCTCTTGATCACATACAAAAATTATTCATCTTTGGATATTTCAGTCAGTCTCTCAGATGTCTTGGAAATATCCATCAACCTTGTGTTATCTTTCTATTTAATGGAACGACCAATTGTTTTGTTTTTCATATAGCAGCAATATTGTAAATTATACAAATAATATCATCTGCTTGGGGAAGTGAAGGGCCGCATGATAGAACATCTTAAATCTAGTATCGAGCCCTGCATTTGTAAGACCTCGAAGGTGAAAAAAGCCTGCTATAATTGATTTGACACCAAGAGGCTAGCTGCCCTCCTTAAGAGGTTTTTCTTTATAGAGATCAAAGTAGGTTTTTATGGCTAATCAACGAGGAATTCAGCAGTAACACTTGTCTTGGTAAGAGGAAGCCCATGTTGCTGGACCCCCCATGTCATGTTCACCACTGTCAATACGGAAACTCTATTCATGGATGTATAATACAAACTCAAAGTAGCCAAGAAGAGGGCGTACCGACGTCCACTAATTAGTTGTGAACTAACTTGTCTAAAATGATGTTTTCTTTTTTCAAGGGCATTAATGACAAATTCAAATATCCATCAGTTATTCTCATTCACATTGGTCCAATGCTATTCTTCTTCCTCAGACTGTTTTGTCTTCAAGCTTCTAGTTTCACTTTTTCTAAGCCTCCGACTTATGACCTAAGCTATTTGCCTCTGCTCAGGAGTCCATATAATGTTTTCATTAGGTTACATGCACCTTTATAAAAATATTGAAAGTGTCAATTGGTTTCTTTTAGTGCCTTGTGGTAAGATACAGACAGAAATGAAATAAACAGAAAATTGTCATATTTTTCTAAAAGAATGCAGAAGAAAATTTTCCAAGCAAGAACTTACTGGGTTGGGAAATAAAATATTCTGTCTCAGTTCTCTCCATCTGGCAAATGGGTGACAAAATAAGAAATGGCTTCAGGCAAAAAATGAATTCTCTCCAAGTAGAAGCAGGCATTTGGGAAAAGATTTATGAAGACAGATTGCATATTGTCTTGACATACTGCTGGTTTCCCTTGTGATGATTATAGACTTAGTAAATCCAGTAGATTAAGGAAAAAAAAATTGAAAAGTGAGATGGGAAACTATTTCATGCAGGAAAAAATAATATCTTACAGGTCTACCTCCTCAGGGAAGTTCTAAGAGTGTGTTTCTGTCTCTCTCTCCACCTCTTACCTTCTCTTTCCTAAGGCAAGGGGTAAGTAATCTGAAAAGCTCTTGGAATAAGTACAGCTAAAGTGTTCCTTGGAAGTGAGGATGGTGAGACTTTGTCTCACCTACTTTGAACATGGTATCAGGCGGGACCAGTCCCTGGAGAAAGACATCATGTTTGGTAAGGTAGAAGGTCAACAAAAAAAGAAGAGGACCCTCGATGACATAGATTGAGACAGTGGCTGCAACAATGGGCTTAAACACAGCAACAATTGTGAAGATGGTGCAGGGCGGGGGAGCATTTCCTTCTGTTGTATGTAGGGTCGCTATGAGTCACAACTGACTCAACAACATCCTACAACAACAAGTAATCTGATTGAAGAAAGCTGACTCATGGTTGCGGAACATTTATCTCACAACCTAACAGTGGTCTGCACTTGTCAAATTTTTGATGGTCTGCCTTGTGTGCCTATAAGAAATCTGTAGTCTTTTTTTTTTTTTTTTCTGTGATGGATTCCTGGAAAGCAGGTGTAGGGGAAGTACGGTATGGGGGTGGAATTCCAACTTCTCTGTCTACTGAGAAATGTGGCTTCTCTTAAACCACAATGCGTTCCTTTCTGTTTAGTTGGCAGGTGTTCCAGCATACTTTCAAATCAGCTTTAGCTAAAAACATAATCTTTATATACTATGAATACATGAACACCAAAATTTTAGCAGCAAACCTCATACTGCAATTCTCACAGAAGCTTTTTGCATACTCCGTAGTTTTCTTTGAAATATGGAGAACATGGTGATCTAGCCATGTTAACTGTGCATGCGTTTTCAGTATTTTTATATCTATTTATTGAATGGTTCATTTTAATTTTCCATTCACACTCTAAATGTCTTTAGGTTTTAGTTGATGTGGGTGGAATAGTAATCACATTAGTATAGGGATCTGGTTATAGTAATAATCTGTGTCTCATGGGAGTTTTTATTAGTGAGTCAACGTATAGTTTTTCAATGAAATTTTATCCTTAATAGCTAAAAAAGATAATTCTCCTTCAAAATGTACCCCCATTTGGTTTATTAGTCAAGACCACTAATAATAAAAAATAATAATAATTTAAAAAAAAAAAAGAGGAAGAGAAGTAGGAACAAAAAATGAGAGGAGAAATACCAATCGCTCAGCAATGTGTTTCCACTCGCAGCCTCACGACCTGGGCAGAGATAATGTAGGGGAAGTAGTGCCCTGCTTATTCTAGAATTTTCCAAATGTTACTCCTTGGAGTCGGGGGGAGCAGAGCCCTTTACAAGTTTGCTCTTCTTTCTTCCCAAAACACTAAGTCAAGCATTTGTGTCTTTGTATTAGATTTCATTTCATCTCATATATAACTGCTAAATTTTTTTTTTTTTTGGTTTCTAACTATTCTTTGTAAATAATTTCTTAATTTTCATATGTTATTTACCTTTTATTTTTATTGTTTTTAACATTTTAATTTTAGTGATTAAAAAGGATGTAATCCCAATTAAATAATTCCATTAAGTACAACACTTGCTCTATCTTTGACAGTACAGGTAGTCCCTAACTTACAAGGTGTTCAAGTTAGGACAATATGACCACCTGTTTTATTGTATTTATTCATTTATTTTTGTACATCTTAGTGTTAGTAATATGTACTACCTACAATTTTGCAGCGTGTAATTTGCTGATGTTATCATTCTCAGATGTTCACTCTCAGATGTTCAAAGATCAGATTTATAAAAATAGTGATAATAAATGTCAATAATAATGAAAACTAAAAAAATAGGTACTCGACTTACATCAGAATTGATTTAGAACACAGTTGTCAGGATGGAATCCCATCGTAAGTCGGGAACTGCCTAAACAGTATTAATAAAGAGAAGAATGATGAGCTAGAGAAAAGAGAGCCCTTATTAATAAAGTTTCCAATAACTTTCATTTTTTTACATAGTATCATAAGTCACATAAATCTCGAAAGAATTTGGTACAGGTGTTAAATCTTAGTTTCCATATTTTTATCTAGATTAGGTCTCTATGAGTTGGAATTGACTCAACAGTACCTAAACACAACAAGAGTAGTAAAATTTGCATTTTGTAGTGAATTCGAAACCTTGACAATTTTTTAATTCAGAGAAATATACTGTAATGCAATAATTAAATGCAGAATTCAAGCATTGATTTTTTTTTAATTATATAGTCCTAGAAGGATGATACATATCAATTTATAGAAAAAAAAAAAAAAAAGACAAACCCGTATTTCTTTCTAAGTGCACCTCAACCAAAAAAGGTGAATCGAAATCTTACTATAAGTGGAAGACTATTTCTGTAATCAAGGTTTCCATGCCAATCACTTCTATACAACATAGCCTCTCTTTCACTAGTAAATTGAAATGATTTCCTCTTCAACTTTCCCAGTAAACTAATTTACTTCATTTCTATTAGACTCTTCTATTTCCTTTGTGAACAACAGACACGCTAGGGTTATGTTTTTGCCTAAAATAGAGCATTTTAAGGACATAAGTGCTGAGAAAAAACAGAAACTCTTTTAAAGCAAGATGTTTACAACAAATTCCATCAACCTCAAAGCATTTCAGATGTAGAATAGATTTCAAATTATGATCTTCAGTACACTATCATGATAGAAATTATTATCTGTTTCCCTAATTAACTGCATAACATTGATATAAAATGCCAACCATTAAATGGTAAATCTTCAGATACCATTTATAAGTAATTTAAAGTAATTTAAATTTAATCAAATGGGAATAACATTTAATGCGCACAATTATTCTGCTCAGAGCAACGTTTAAATGATAATGCTTATCATAAAAGTAATATTAGATCAGTGTTTTCAACTAACTTATGAGTTTTAATTTTAAATAGGCTTATAAGCATTCAAGTGAGATGTTTGTAAATACCCATTTCAATCTCTTCTTATTGCTTTTTCTTTATTTTGGAAATAAGGAAAGCATTCACATATTTGTGACCGGAACTCCACAATAAAAACCTGTTGCCATCTAGTTGATTCTGACTCATAGTGACTTTATAGGACAGAGTAGAGCTGCCCCATAGGGTTTCCAAGGCTGCAAATATTTACAGAAACAGACGCCACACCTTTGTTTCACAGAGCAGCTGGTGGGTTCTAACCACTGCCCTATTGTTTAGTGGCCGAGTGCTTTAACCACTGTGCCACCAGGACTTGTTGCATATTAAATAAAAAATCCAAAATTATCAATTATTTTATGTTACAAAAGTATTAAATGTCTATATATTTGTGTTTACTACTCATTTTACTCCTTCTGGGTTAGCCTTTCTAGGTCAGCCCAAACTAAGCATATTAAGGGATATAGAGAGAAATGTGGACTTCAGACAGCTGTAAATTGCTAAAATTCTGAAACAGGTAAAGTGGGCCGGTAGTATACAATTTCTAGACGTTTCTATTGCAAGATTCTTGCCAACATTTAATGCCGATTCCTAGAAGAAATCAGATAGCATAAACATTCAACTACTGTATTATTTATGTGGACATCAGCCAAAATCACACAGGACGCATAGCAGTATGTACCAAACTCAGAAACTCTCAGGTGTGCAAAGTGATTTCAACCCAATTCTACATAACTCAAAGGAGCCCTGTTGACACAACTCTTAAGCATTTGGCTGCTAACCAAAAGGCTAGTGGTTCAAACCCACCAGTGGCTCTGCAGGAGAAAAGACCTGGTAATCTACTTGCATAAAGATTACAGCCTAGGAAACCCTATGGGGCAGTTTTACTACCCCATATACTGTCGCTATGAGTAGGAATCAACTCAGAGGTGTACAACAAATAATGCATTTTTTTAACTAATGAAATGTGCAGTATATACATGTCCATACACACACAGCTGCACATGCACACACACCCATGCACACACCTCATTTCCCTCTTTCTCCGCAGTCTATGTTTTCACAGGATCCTGGTGACTTCTACGTATTTCCCCTGAATTCACTGGCTTTACCTGTTCTATTGCTACTGACCACTCTTGATACCTTTTCCTCCTCCATTACAATAAGCACAATTCTAAGTAATTTTGTCCTCTTAATATTTTACTTTTCTACTTTTCCTTATGTCAGGGTTTTGAATTGTCTAGACATTACTGGTTTTGCACAAAATGTCATTATGTCTTCCTCTTATAACCTACTTTCCAAATGTCATTTTAAAAGGCTAATCCCTTCAAAACTTATAATAATATAATTTTCCCTTACCTATTTATTTCTAACCAAATACTACCAGAGAGCATTTATAAGAATAAACCCTAGAATATCAAGTTGTCAATAGGAATATACGATATACATATATTTATCCAGCTTTCATCTGTCAGTTTGTTTTACTGTGGTTGCTTGCTAGTTGCTGTGATGTTGGAAGCTAAAGCACCTGTACTTCAAATATTAGCAGGATCACCCATAGTGGACAAGTTTCAGTGGAGCTTCCAGACTAAGACAGACTAGGAAGAAGAGTCTTTCAATCTACTTCTAAAAGTATTGGCCAGTGGAAATGTTATGATTAGTAGCAGAGCTTTGTCTGATATAGTGCTGGAAGATGAGCCCCTCAGGTGCGAAGGCACTGAAAAATAGGACTGGGGAAGAGCTCCCTCCTCAAAGTAGAGTTGACCTTAGTGACATGAATGGACGAAACTTACCAGGAGCTACATTTATTGATGTGGCACCACTCAAAATGAGAAGAAACAGCTGTAAATGTCCAGTAATAATCGGAGCATAAAGTGTACAAAGTATGCATCTAGGAAAATTGGAAGTCATCAAAAATGAAAGAGGACATATAAGGATCCACATCCTAGGCATTAGTGAGCTGAAGTGGACTGGCATTAAAAAAAAAGCCATTTTAAATCAGATAATCATATGGTCTCCTATGTCAGGAATGAAATATTGAAGAGGAAAGGTGTTGCATTCATCTTTATAAAAACATTTCAAGATCAATCCTGAAGTACAACACTGTCAGTGATAGTATAATATCCACACAACTACAAAGAAGAGCAGTTAATATGACTATTATTCAAATTTATGCACCAACCACTAATGTCAAAGATGAGGAAGTTGAAGATTTTTACAACACCTGCAGTCTGAAATTGATCAAACCTGCAATCAAGATGCATTGATAGCGGCGGAGCCAAGATGGCGGACTAAACAGACGCTACCTCGGATCCCTCTTACAACAAAGACACGGAAAAACAAGTGAATCGATCACATACATAACAATCTACGAACCCTGAACAACAAACACAGATTTAGAGATGGAGAACGAACTAATACGGGGAAGCAGCGTTTGTTTTCAGAGCCTGAAGCCAGCGTACCAGTCAGGTACGGCACAAGCACAGAGAGCTGCTCCACCCCCCTGAACTAACCCCAGGAGGGGGACCAGCTGGTTCCGCGGGCAGCGTGGGACGCAGCCGGTAGAAGAAGTCCCCGGGAGGCAGTGACTGGTCTTGGAACGGGGAGACCAGCGTCCCAGCCGGGGAACCATCTCGCCGGGATTTGGGCTGGACGTAGGCGGCTTCATTAACATCCGAATAGCCTGAGCCAGAGGGAGAACTCTGATAGGGATCTGACTGCATTTTTTTTTTTAGCGGATTTTCTGGAAAAACTAGTTTCCCAGTGATGGCTCGGAGACAACAATCCATATCAAACCACTTAAAGAAGCAGACCATGACAGCTTCTACAACCCCCCAAACAAAAGAATCAAAATCTTTCCCAAATGAAGATACAACCCTGGAATTATCAGATACAGAATATAAAAAACTAATTTACAGAATGCTTCAAGACATCACAAATGAAATAAGGCAAACTGCAGAAAAAGCCAAGGAACACACTGATAAAACTGTTGAAGAACTCAAAAAGATTATTCAAGAACATAGTGGAAAAATTAATAAGTTGCAAGAATCCATAGAGAGACAGCATGAAGAAATCCAAAAGATTAACAATAAAATTATAGAATTAGACAACACAATAGGAAGTCAGAGGAGCAGACTCGAGCAATTAGAATGCAGACTGGGACATCTGGAGGACCAGGGAATCAACACCAACATAGCTGAAAAAAAATCAGATAAAAGAATTAAAAAAAATGAAGAAACCCTAAGAATCATGTGGGACTCTATCAAGAAGGATAACTTGCGGGTGATTGGAGTCCCAGAACAGAGAGGGGGGACAGAAAATACAGAGAAAATAGTTGAAGAACTCCTGACAGAAAACTTCCCTGACATCATGAAAGACGAAAGGATATCTATCCAAGATGCTCATCGAACCCCATTTAAGATTGATCCAAAAAGAAAAACACCAAGACATATTATCATCAAACTCGCCAAAACCAAAGATAAAGAGAAAATTTTAAAAGCAGCCAGGGAGAAAAGAAAGGTTTCCTTCAAGGGAGAATCAATAAGAATAAGTTCAGACTACTCAGCAGAAACCATGCAGGCAAGAAGGGAATGGGAAGACATATACAGAACACTGAAGGAGAAAAACTGCCAGGCAAGGATCATATATCCAGCAAAACTCTCTCTGAAATATGAAGGCGAAATTAAGATATTTACAGATAAACACAAGTTTAGAGAATTTACAAAAACCAAACCAAAGCTACAAGAAATACTAAAGGATATTGTTTGGTCAGAGAACCAATAATATCAGATATCAGCACAACACAAGGTCACAAAACAGAACGTCCTCATATCAACTCAAATAGGGAAATCACAAAAACAAACAAATTAAGATTAATTTAAAAAAAATACACATAACAGGGAATCATGGAAGTCAATAGGTAAAAGATCACAATAATCAAAGAGACTAAATACAGGAGTCATTGAACTGCCATATGGAGAGTGATACAAGGCGATATAGAACGATACAAGTTAGGTTTTTACTTAGAAAAATAGGGGTAAATAATAAGGTAACCACAAAAAGGTATAACAACTCTATAACTCAAGATAAAAGCCAAGAAAAACGGAACGACTCAACTAACATAAAGTCAAACACTATGAAAATGAGGATCTCACAATTTACTAAGAAAAACGCCTCAGCACAAAAAAGTATGTGGAAAAATGAAACTGTCAACAACACACATAAAAAGGCATCAAAATGACAGCACTAAAAACTTATTTATCTATAATTACGCTGAATGTAAATGGACTAAATGCACCAATAAGGAGACAGAGAGTCACGAACTGGATAAAGAAACACGATCCATCTGTATGCTGCCTACAAGAGACACACCTTAGACTTAGAGACACAAACAAACTAAAACTCAAAGGATGGAAAAAAATATATCAAGCAAACAATAAGCAAAAAAGAAGAGGAGTAGCAATATTAATTTCTGACAAAATAGACTTTAGACTTAAATCCACCACAAAGGATAAAGAAGGAACTATATAATGATAAAAGGGACAATTGATCAGGAAGATATAACCATATTAAATATTTATGCACCCAATGACAGGGCTGCAAGTGACATAAATCAAATTTTAACAGAATTGAAAAGTGAGATAGATATCTCCACAATTATAGTAGGAGACTTCAACACACCACTTTCGGAGAAGGACAGGACATCCAGTAAGAAGCTCAATAGAGACACGGAAGATCTAATTACAACTATCAACCAACTTGACCTCATCGACTTATACAGAACTCTTCACCCAACTGCTTCAAAGTATACTTTTTTTTCTAGCGCACATGGAACATTCTCTAGAATAGACCACATATTAGGTCATAAAACAAACCTTTACAGAGTCCAAAACATCGAAATATTACAAAGCATCTTCTCAGACCACAAGGCAATAAAACTAGAGATCAATAACAGAAAAACTAGGGAAAAGAAATCAAATACTTGGAAAATGAACAATACCCTCCTGAAAAAAGACTGGGTTATAGAAGACATCAAGGAGGGAATAAGGAAATTCTTAGAAAGCAACGAGAATGAAAATACTTCCTATCAAAACCTCTGGGACACAGCAAAAGCAGTGCTCAGAGGCCAATTTATATCGATAAATGCACACATACAAGAAGAAGAAAGAGCCAAAATCAGAGAATTGTCCCTACAACTTGAACAAATAGAAAGTGAGCAACAAAAGAATCCATCAGGCACCAGAAGAAAACAAATAATAAAAATTAGAGCTGAACTAAATGAATTAGAGAACAGAAAAACAATTGAAAGAATTAACAAAGCCAAAAGCCGGTTCTTTGAAAAAATTTACAAAATTGATAAACCATTGGATAGACTGACTAAAGAAATACAGGAAAGGAAACAAATAACCCGAATAAGAAATGAGAAGGACCACATCACAACAGAACCAAATGAAATTAAAAGAATCATTTCAGATTATTATGAAAAATTGTACTCTAACAAATTTGAAAACCTAGAAGAAATGGATGAATTCCTGGAAAAACACTACCTACCTAAACTAACACATTCAGAAGTAGAACAACTAAATAGACCCATAACAAAAAAAGAGATTGAAACGGTAATCAAAAAACTCCCAACAAAAAAAAGCCCTGGCCCGGATGGCTTCACTGCAGAGTTCTACCAAGCTTTCAGAGAAGAGTTAACACCACTACTTCTGAAGGTATTCCAAAGCATAGAAAATGACGGAATACTGCCCAACTCATTCTATGAAGCCACCATCTCCCTGATACCAAAACTAGGTAAAGACATCACAAAAAAAGGAAATTATAGACCTATATCCCTCATGAACATAGATGCAAAAATCCTCAACAAAATTCTAGCCAATAGAATCCAACAACACATCAAAAAAATAATTCACCCTGATCAAGTGGGATTTATACCAGGTATGCAAGGCTGGTTTAATATCAGAAAAACCATTAATGTAATCCATCACATAAATAAAACAAAAGACAAAAACCACATGATCTTATCAATTGATGCAGAAAAGGCATTTGACAAAGTCCAACACCCATTTATGATAAAAACTCTTACCAAAATAGGAATTGAAGGAAAATTCCTCAACATAATAAAGGGCATCTATGCAAAGCCAACAGCCAATATCACTCTAAATGGAGAGAACCTGAAAGCATTTCCCTTGAGAACGGGAACCAGACAAGGATGCCCTTTATCACCGCTCTTATTCAACATCGTGCTGGAAGCCCTAGCCAGGGCAATTAGGCTAGACAAAGAAATAAAAGGTATCCGGATTGGCAAGGAAGAAGTAAAGTTATCACTATTTGCAGATGACATGATTATATACACAGAAAACCCTAAGGAATCCTCCAGAAAACTACTGAAACTAATAGAAGAGTTTGGCAGAGTCTCAGGTTATAAAATAAACATACAAAACTCACTTGGATTCCTCTACATCAACAAAAAGAACACCGAGAGGAAATCACCAAATCAATACCATTCACAGTAGCCCCCAAGAAGATAAGATACTTAGGAATAAATCTTACCAAGGATGTAAAAGACCTATACAAAGAAAACTACAAAGCTCTATTATAAGAAATTCAAAAGGACATACTTAAGTGGAAAAACATACCTTGCTCATGGATAGGAGACTTAACATAGTAAAAATGTTTATTCTACCAAAAGCCATCTATACATTTAATGCAATTCCGATCCAAATTCCAATGTCATATTTTAAGGATAGAGAAACAAATCACCAATTTCATATGGAAGGGAAAGAAGCCCCGGATAAGCAAAGCACTACTGAAAAAGAAGAGGAAAGTGGGAGGCCTCACTTTACCTGATTTCAGAACCTGTTATACAGCCACAGTAGTCAAAACAGCCTGGTACTGGTACAACAACAGGCACATAGACCAATGGAACAGAATTGAGAACCCAGACATAGATCCATCCACGTATGAGCAGCTGATATTTGACAAAGGACCAGTGTCAATTAATTGGGGAAAAGAAAGCCTTTTTAACAAATGGTGCTGGCATAACTGGATATTCATTTGCAAAAAAATGAAACAGGACCCATACCTCACACCACGCACAAAAACTAACTCCAAGTGGATCAAAGACCTAAACATAAAGACTAAAACGATAAAGATCATGGAAGAAAAAATTGGGACAACACTAGGATCCCTAATACAAGGCATAAACAGAATACAAAACATTACCAAAAATGATGAAGAGAAACCCGATAACTGGGAGCTGCTAAAAATCAAACACCTATGCTCATCTAAACACTTCACCAAAAAAGGAAAAAGACCACCTACAGACTGGGAAAGAATTTTCAGCTATGACATCTCCGGCCAGCGCCTGATCTCTAAAATCTACATGATTCTGTCAAAACTCAACCACAAAAAGACAAACAACCCAATCAAGAAGTGGGCAAAGGATATGAACACACATTTCACTAAAGAAGATATTCAGGCAGCCAACAGATACATGAGAAAATGCTCACGATCATTAGCCATTAGAGAAATGCAAATTAAAACTACGATGAGATTCCATCTCACACCAACTAGACTGGCATTAATCCAAAAAACACAAAATAATAAATGTTGGAGAGACTGTGGAGAGATTGGAACTCTCATACACTGCTGGTGGGAATGTAAAACGGTACAACCACTTTGGAAATCTATCTGGCGTTATCTTAAACAGTTAGAAATAGAACTACCATACAACCCAGAAATCCCACTCCTCGGAATATACCCTAGAGATACAAGAGCCTTCATACAAACAGATATATGCACACCCATGTTTATTGCAGCTCTGTTTACAATAGCAAAAAGTTGGAAGCAACCAAGGTGTCCATCAACGGATGAATGGGTAAATAAATTGTGGTATATTCACACAATGGAATACTACGCATCGATAAAGAACAGTGACGAATCTCTGAAACATTTCATAACATGGAGGAACCTGGAAGGCATTATGCTGAGCGAAATGAGTCAGAGGCAAAAGGACAAATATTGTATAAGACCACTATTATAAGATCTTGAGAAATAGTAAACCTGAGAAGAACACATACTTTTGTGGTTACGAGGAGGGGAGGGAGGGAGGGTGGGAGAGGGTTTTTTATTGATTAATCAGTAGATAAGAACTGCTTTAGGTGAAGGGAAAGACAACACTCAATACATGGAAGGTCAGCTCAACTGGACTGGACCAAAAGCAAAGAAGTTTCCGGGATAAAATGAATGCTTCAAAGGTCAGCGGAGCAAGGGCGGGGGTCTGGGGAACATGGTTTGCGGGGACTTCTAAGTCAATTGACAAAATAATTCTATTATGAAATCATTCTGCATCCCACTTTGAAATGTGGCGTCTGGGGTCTTAAATGCTAATAAGCGGCCATCTAAGATGCAGCAATTGGTCTCAACCCACCTGGAGCAAAGGAAAATGAAGAACACCAAGGCCACATGACAACTAAGAGCCCAAGAGACAGAAAGGGCCACATGAACCAGAGACCTACATCATCCTGAGACCAGAAGAACTAGTTGGTGCCCGGCTACAATCGATGACTGCCCTGACAGGGAGCACAGCAGAGGACTCCTGAGGGAGCAGGAGATCAGTGGGATACAGACCCCAAATTCTCATAAAAAGACCAGACTTAATGGTCTGACTGAGACTAGAGGAATCCCGGCGGCCATGGTCCCCAGACCTTCTGTCGGCACAGGACAGGAACCATCCCCGAAGACAGCTCATCAGACATGAAAGGGACTCGTCAGCGGGTGGGAGAGAGAGGCTGATGAAGAGTGAGCTAATTATATCAGGTGGACACTTGAGATTGTGTTGGCAAGTCTTGTCTGGAGGGGGGATGGGAAGATAGAGAGAGAAGCCGGCAAAATTGTCACGAAAGGAGAGACTGAAAGGGCTGACTCAAGGGGAGAGCAAGTGGGAGTAGGGAGTGAGATGTATGTAAACTTATATGTGACAGACTGATTGGATTTGTAAACGTTCACTTGAAGCTTAATAAAAGTTAATAAAAAAAAAAAGATGCATTGATAATTATTGGTGATTGGAATGTGAAAGTTGGAAACAAAAAAGAAGGATCCGTAGTTGGAAAATATGGCCTTGGTGAAAGAAACAACACAGAAGATCGAGTGACAGAATTTTGCCAGAACAAAGACTTATTCACTGCAAACATGTTTGTTCAACAATATAAATGATGACTATACATGTGGACCTCACCAGAGGGAAAACACAGGAATCAAACTGACTACATCTGTGAAAAGAATCCATGGAAAAGCTCAATATCATCAGTCAGAACAAGGCCAAGAGATGACTGTGGAACAGACCATCAATTGCTCATAAGCAAGTTTAAATTGAAGCTGAAGAAAATTAAAACCAGCCTATGAGAACCAAAATACAGCCTTAAGTCTATCCCACCTGAATTTGGAGACCATCTCAAGAATAGATTTGATGCACTGAATTCCAATCATTGAAGACCAGAAGAGTTGTGGGATTACATCGAGGTCATCATACAGGAAGAAAGCAAAGGGTCATTAAAAAGACGGGAAAGAGAGAGAAGACCAAAATGGATGTCGGAAGAGACTCTGAAACTTGCTCTCAAATGTAGAATAGCTAAAGCAAGTGGAAGAAATGACAAAGTAAAAGAGCTGAACAGAAGATTTTGCAGTATATGAATATGATATATTCAAAGATAGTAAAAAAAATGGAGGTGAGAATAAAATGGAAATGACACCCCCAATTACATTGTGGAGGCCCTACATCTAATCATGCCTCAAATTAACTAATATATATACATATATATGTTTGTATGTATATATATATGAGTTAATATATATATTTTTACTTACAATTTTTTGAAGAAAGAAAAAAGCTATGTATGTATCTCCCTATCTATCCCTTCAATGGCTTGCTATCCTGAACCACTATCTCTATTCAATTTCTCTCTCTGGTTTACAAATGATGTAAACCAAACCCATAATAGTTCCTGATTTATAATCCAAGCAGTGAATCTTATGTTTGGATTATAAATGATGCAGACAGTGCAGAGAGTGGTACACGATATGGGCTATCGCAAGCAATAGGTCCTATAACATGGGAATAGTTGAAATGGGAAGGCTTCCCTATACAGACGAGTTGTTGAGAATGCTTTCTATGCTGAAAGAAAATTCCACTAATTAAACTATTACCTTCTGCGCCTTGGGATTTATGCGTGAGTCAATTGAAACTTTAAGAAATATCATAGAAAACTGTCAGGATGTTGGTATGCGCTGACTATTTCTTGTCATTTGCAATACAATGAATGAGAAAGAACTCTACAGTGCAAAGATGAGTAACAGTCAAGCAAACAATTAAATTTGTTTTAATAAATGTCATTATAGAGGTATATTCCAGGAAAGTACTGATGAGAATTTTGTTCCTCACCATATGATAGCTCCTTATTTCCTCAGCCTTCCCTCCACCCCTCAATACAATAAGAAGGCTGAAAGGTAATTATTGTTTGGGTGCCTTTAACAATTACGAAAGAAAGAAGCTTTATTTCCTTTGAGACATAATAAACAGCTTCATGTGTGTGTGTGTGTGTAATGCACAGTATGAATACAGGTAAATGTCTGTATGATCACATATTAGGAAACATGAAAGTTCTTCAGTGAGAAGCAAAAACAGCATCACATTAAATTCTGTCAGAATTTCTTAACATTTCTTATTTTCTTTTTTTTTTCCAGTGACATCCTTTTATTGAGTCCTGACAGAATAATACACCAGCATGAAGGGACAGTAAGATCATAGGTCTTTTTATAATGAACTGACAGATTGCCTTATTTTTTTTTACATCCCTCTTCAGCATATCCTTCCAAGTAAATGTTGAAGACTGTAATAAATTGGTATCATATTTCTATACCCTCTCCATCGTAATGAAGATCGTTTGGATATGAGTTTACCAATAGTTTCCAAAAAGTTGCTACTGTCTAGATAATACTTAAAGTAAAATTCATCAAA
The DNA here is from genome assembly GCF_024166365.1 of Elephas maximus indicus. Classification (NCBI taxonomy): domain Eukaryota; kingdom Metazoa; phylum Chordata; class Mammalia; order Proboscidea; family Elephantidae; genus Elephas; species Elephas maximus. The sequence goes on along the minus strand of NC_064836.1, from coordinate 37,351,464 downwards.
AAGTGTGCTTGGTAGTGGGGTTAATTTTAATTATGAACAGAAATACGTAGCAACTTTGAAGCACACTTTAAAAATTAAGAATTGCCGTACTTAAGGTGTGTTTCATTCTAATTAAGTATACGTTTTAGTTTAATATTCAATATCCTTAAGTATATAAGTAATACAAAATCAACTAGATCACACCAACAATTTAAAAAAAAAATTTCTTTTCAGTATATCTTTATAATATCACCTAAATTATCTTTGAGTGCCAGAATTACTATCAGGGATTTGAAGCCTCACTTTGTCACTAATTAACTGTGCTAATGTGGACAAGTTGCTTAACCTAAGTATCAGTTTCCTTATCTAAATTATGGGAATGTAATTAAGAGAACTAAATGAAATAAATCATATGAAGACATTTTTACACCGCTTAGCACAAAATAGGAGCCCTGGTGGCAAAGTGTTGAAGACCTCAGGCTGCTAACTGAAAGGTCAGCAGTTGGAATCTACCAGCCACTCCTCAGAAACCCTATGAGGCAGTTCTACTCTGTTCTATAGAGCCACTATGAGTTGGAATCAACTGAACGACAACAGGTTTTTAGTACATAATAAGCACCCACTATTTTTTTTATATAGTTCCAGTTCTTGTTTGCAAATATTGTTGTTTTTGTTACTATTATTATATATGTATTATTATATAAACCTAAATATATTCCAGTAATGCCCTGATTTTTGGTTTTGGTAAAACCATGCACTTATCAAATAAATAATTACTTTAAATCATATGCTTTTTATGAATCATTCATATTATTCTGTTAAGTTTTAATGTCCCCCTCGATCTTAGATTTTCAAAGTGAAACTTTATAAATGTATATAGACTAGGGTTTAAGGTGAGGGCCATAATATTTGGAGGCTTAGCTCTTCTGCCTAGCTGTGTGACTTGAAGCAATCATGCAGACTCCATCCTTACAGTGTGTAGAACACAGGCCAGTATTTTATGCAGAAAGGCTATCTATTAGAAATAACTTGAGTTTTCCAAAATCAGCCTGTCTGCCACATTCTGGCAACCTGATTCCAGCTAACCCCAGGAATGAAATGGCACGCTAGTCAGTGTCAGTGATCAGCTTCCCAGTCTGCCTGCCTGGAACTAGAACATGCCATCAGCCCCTGGGGCATCTCTATAAATGTGAGTCTCAAAGTTTCTTAGAGTTTCTCAGTTGAGTTGAGAGAGGATTTTATAGGGTCAGACAGTGCCATGAAGGAGAGAAGTGGGGACTAGGACCCACAAGGAAGCAAGGCTGGGTTCAGGATGATACCCAACCCAGATGACGCTGATAGTTCCCACCTGTGCCAGGTACAAAGGTAGACTTAGAAAATATTGAAGAAAGGACCTATATGCATGGACTCCCTGAAGTACATGGCCTGAGGTCGGAGTCCTTACTTGTTCATGTATAAAATCAATACTGGCTAAGAATTTACACTTCTCGGCTATAAAATGATAACATCAGTACCTCACTTAATATAACGTTATTGCATGCTTTAGAGAGGCTGTGAGCATACTGCTCTGCACAGCTCTTGGCATACAGCTATGTCATTACAAGAAACACTTTCAAAACATGAAGATATTTCAAGAATCAAAAGTATAAAAGGGCATTAAGAAAGAGAAGATCAAGGCCGATAACAAGTTCACAATTCTTGAGAAATTATAAACAGAACAGATGGTTGAAAACTGTTTATAAATATAGCAAGAACTGGATTCTACCAATGTCCAAATACATTTCTTAAACTTTAAGTATTTTACTTTAAAAAAAAAAGCCTTGAGAATTTGGAAATTGTAAATCAGTGTTTGCCAAACTTAGTGTATACCAGCAATATATGAGGAAAAAAAAAAAAAAACAGTAGCCAGTTGTCATCAAGTCATTTCCGACTCATGGCATCCCTATGTGTCATAGATTAAAACTGCACTCCATAGGGTTTTCAAGACTATGGGCTTCCATGAGCAGATAGCCAGGTCTTTCTTTCAAGGCACCTCTGAGTAAATTGAACCACCTATCTTTTGGTTAGTAGCTGAGCACTTCAACATTCTGTGCATGGATTGCTGGGATCAAATTCCAGTTTCTTCTTCTGTACATGGAGTCTGAGAATTTGCATGTCTAATAAATCCCCAGGTGATACTGATGCTGCTGGCCCAAGAACTACACTGTCATGAGTCATTCCGATGATTGATGATTGTACCCCTGTCCAAAATTGTCCATTTCTCTTAACTCAGGCCCAGATGTTCTCCAGGCTTGTGTTGGAAAGAACTACTCACATCCACATTGCTAACTCTCAAAGTGGTTTAAAAGTTAATTTTTTTTTCTCTTCCATTTCCTTCGACATTCTGATTCCATTTGGTTTTATTTTTAAATATATATTTATATGTAACATTTCACACATGTGAGAATACACGACAAAACTTGATTTTGGATGAATTAGACAATATCAAAAGGACATGGTAGTTGAAGATCAACTCGTCAGGTGAATATGCCTTTTAATTTATCACTGTATTTTTGGAGTTCTGGATCCTTTAATGACCTTTCTACCATGACTTCATTTATATGTTATTTTCATCATTATACCTCCTTTTTATTGATTTTGTGTTCATGAGTAGAAAAATGTAAGTAAGAATAATACGGAACAGTGACACATAAGCTAACTTTAATCAGTAACACTGTGAAAATACCAGGAGTCATTGATATTTTTAAGCCAACATGTTCCATTACTATCCTTGTCATGTGGGAGGTACATTTTACTGATATATTGAGTAAATATGTACATTTTTAACATTAATGTGATCTATTTGGGAATACTGAAGAAATAAGTTAAAATGTCAAACTACTTCATTGCTGTATTATGTGAAACTTTTCCTTGAGATCATAAATGGTTGTATTATGCATGACTTGCAAAACAAAGGAAACCCGGGTGGCATAGTGATTAAGAGCTATGGCTGCTAACCAAAGGTTGACAGTTCAAATCCAACAGACGCTCTGTGGAAACTCTGTGGGGTGGTTCTACTCTGTCTTATAGGGTCGCTATAGGTTGGAATCGACTTGATGACAATGGGTTGGTTTGTTTGTTTGTTTGTTTTTGCAAAACAAATAATATTTTGTGATAGCAGAGTATTCAGGAGCTCTGATGGCACAGTGGTTAAGTGCTCAGCTGCTAACTGGAAGGTCAGTGGTTTGAACCCATTCAAACCCACCAGCCACTCTGCGGGAGAAAGATGTGGCAGTATGCTTCCATAAAGATTACAACCTTGAAAACCGTATGGGGCAGTTCTACTCTGTCTGTCCTGCAGTGTCACCATGCACTATGAGTCGAAACTGTGGGTTTTTTTTTTTTTTTTAATAGTAGTTAACAAATCTGTTGCACAATTAAAATATTCCAGGAGAACAAAACAAGACTAAAGGGGCGCACCAACCCTGGGCATGGACTGGAAAGCAAGAGGGAACAGGAAAGCTGGTAAAAGGGAACCCAGGGCTGAGAAGAGAGAGAGTTGACATGTAGTGGGGTTGTTCACCAATGTCATAGAACAAAGTGTGTGCTGTTTGATGAGAAACGAGTTTGTTCAGTAAACCTTCATCCAAAGTACAATTAAAAAAAAAAAAAGAAATAAATAAAATGGTCCATGAACGTTCCAAATATCGTCTTTCCCCTTTATATTCCCCACTATTCCCAGCTTCTTTTTGAGGTTCATGTGAGTCTGGAATGCTGAGAGCTATTCCACCATCCAAACACTCACCAGTTTGAAGTTTATAGTTTGCTAAGCCTAATAACTATCTTCTATCCTCCTCAAAAAAAAATTTTTTTTTTTTTATCCTCCTATCCACATAGATTATGCACTGACCCATCACATACATTTCTTAAGCTAATCCAATCAGAGTGCCACTCAGGCTTTTTATGAACGTTGTTGTAAATTCAACCTTTTCTTTCAAGCAGGGTGTGAATCTGAACGTCAAAGTAGTGGTTCAGAAGTAGAATCCTCATCTACCATGTGGAAGATCCAGGTTCAATTGCCAGCCAACATGTTTCATGCACAGCCACCACATGTCTGTCAGTGGAGGTCTGAATGTTGCTAGGATGCCAAACACTTCTGGAGCAGCTTCCAGACTAAGATGGACTAGGAAGAAAGGCCTGGTGATCTACTTCTGAAAATCAACCAATGAAAACCCTATGGATTGAAAAGGTCTTATCCCCAGTCGATCAACAGGATGACACAGGACCAGCTAGCATTTTTTTCACTGTTCATGGGGTCGCCAACAGTCAGGGGCTAAATGACAGCAGCTATCAACAACAATACAAACTTGAAAGCATATAACCTGGAAACTGCTAGTAGCGATTTTTCCAACAAAAGGGAAACCAATCTAAAGATAAAGCCAGTTGTCAGAAATTCAAATTCAGGTTCTAAAACGAGTACTGATAGAGAATTGTTCAACTACTGGTTAGAGATTTCCTTGAAACTAATCTCTGTATGTACCACCATGTGAACCAAGAAATTTTTAGTTGCCCGTTGTCATTAGGTGTCATCAAGTCAGCTCTGAGTCATAAGGACCTTATGGATAACAGAACAAAACGTTGCCCAACTCTGCGCCATCCTCACTATCATTTCTGTGTTTGAGCCTGTTGCGGTGGCCATTGTGTCAACCCACCTTGTTGAGGCTGTTCTTTTTTGCTGACCCTCCACTTTACCAAGGTTGATGTTCTTCTCCAGAGATTGGTCCCTCCTAAAAAAAAGTACACGTTTTGTCTCCAGGATGATATATGTACAAAGTAAACAAGATGAAATCTTGCCATCCTTGCTTCTAAGGAACGTCATCATGGCTGTACTTCCCCCAAGACGGATTAGTTCCTTAGTTGGTTTAATTTGTTTAATATTACATGCAAATTAAAGGCTTCCATCACACATCATACGTGACAGTACAGGAAATAACATAGCTCTTAGAAGTCCAAGGTATATCCTATATAAATTCTAAATATATAAATATTTAATAACAAATAATATGTAAAAATGAACTGTGAACATTTGCTGCATTTAAAAAATATATTTGAAATTTAAGCCTTACCACATTCAAAAATACCAGTTCTTTGCTGGCTTGAGTTATCAAAGTCAAGTAGAACAGCACAACTAATATAAAAAATTGACAATAAGCAAGATAACTCAGAACCAATGTAAAATTATGAGAGATCTAAATGTAAGGATGTATACTTACATTTTATTTTGAAGACAAGAAGGCATGTCACATTAACTTGCATTAATTGTTTGAAAAATGACACATGAAATAACTTGGAGTCAATCTTCCCCCTACTATTAAGTAGATAAATGCTATTCATCAAAACACTGAGGGTAATATCATTAGACCAGATGCCTTTTTGATGAACTCATTTATTATAGGTTTATAGTCCAAATAATTCAATGAAGTATGTGTTAAGATTCAGTGTACAAAAGAATCAAAAGAAGAACTTGATACAAATTTAGTCAGTCTCAAGCTCTTAGATATTGCGAATAAGAAGGTCTCGAGTTCTATAATGGCATGTGGACTTTTCACAGGCGGTACAGATGTTTTCAATGCTTCCAGGGAAGCATTGTCTGAGAACCACGAACACAGAAGGTCAAATAGACATAATTCTACAATTATCTTTCCAGATCTTAAGACCAGTGTTCATTAACAGTCAAATTATAATTTAATTTAATTTATTTGAACCTGCAAATGTGTGCACACGTAAACAGGAAAATACAATGAAAAGTCACTCCAACTACTCCAGTTTACCCCCACAGACATATTCGTTATTGATAGATTCCTTGTTTATAATTTCAGTAATTTGCTATGCTTATAAACTCAATCCTTTCTTGTAATTGATTATGAAGCTACATCAGAGTGAAAATTTCTCCTTATTAAGGTAAAGACAGGAGTAGACCAGAAGTACGCCTTTTGTCTCCAGGATTATATTCACTGACCTGCTATCTTTGTAATGGTGGCCCTTTCCCCTGATTTCTAATTGGCAATACTCATAGCTTTTATGAACAGAGTTCCTTATTAATCCTGACTGGCTGCAGTTAAAATAGCAGTTTCTGGAATGGAACCTTATTTAAATTAATATTTGAAATGTCTGTTTCTATTTCAAAAAATGATAGCTGACAAATAATATGCAATGTTCATACAGTAGATGACAAAAACAAAAGACAATCCCACTGTTTTAACTATACATATGGAAGAGCATTGGGAGATTTACTTATATTAAACTTTTCTTTATCATTATCTTTTTGCAGTTGTTATACTGCTGTACGTACTGACCTATCATGATAAAATGCTTGTCTTTATTTCTAGTAATGTGCTTTGCTCTAAAGTCTGTTTTGTCTGACACTTGTAAAGCCACTGCAGATTTTTCATAGTTCTGCTTGCATGATTTATCTTTTTCCACTTTTTTAATTTAAATCAGATTACTTATTTTAATTGACATTACTTCTTCTGTGCAGAACATATAGGTGGATCTTTTTTTGTCCCCCTCTGGTCTCACAATTTCTGCCTTTTGATTGGATTATTTAATCCATCTCCATTCAATGTTATTATTGATATAGTTTGATCTACAACTGTGATTTTACTTTTTCCCTATCTCCCATGTCTTTTATCTCCTCTATTCCACTTTTACTGCTTTCTTAGGTATTAAGTGTAACATTTTCATTTCTTTAATAAGTTTTCAATATATTTTTGAGTTAATTTTTTGTTGGTTCCTCTGTGGCTTACCATATTTTGTGTTATTGTTAGCTGCCACCGAGTCAATTCCGACTCATGGTGACCACATGTGTGCAAAATAGAACTGCTTCATAGGGTTTTCAAGGCTGTGACCTTTCAGAAGCATATAGCCAGGTGTGTTTTTGGAAGCACCTCTGGGTGAGTTTGTACTACCAAGCTTTCAGCTAATAGCTAAGTGTTTAACTTATTAAAAACTACATTAGATTTATGCTAACTTAATTCTAGTGAGATATAGAAATTTCTCCTATAAAGGCCTATTTCCTCTTCCCTTTGCTGTACCATTGTTGTTATACATACTATAACTATATATGTTACAAATACAACAGATATATAATTATTACATTATATAATGTTATGTCTATTAAGAAGCTGAGAAAGAAAGGAGAGCAAGGTTATATTTACAGAGTTTGTATATTAACATTCTTAATTAACATTTTTAGTTCTCCTTACTGGAGTAAGCATTCAGTGTCATATCATTACTTCAATAAATCTTCGCTCTTACGCATCTTACTTGTTTGGTTATTGTCAAACATAATGCATTTTTGTATGTTACACACTGCCTTAGTTATCTAGTGCTTCTATAATAGAAATACCACAAGTGGATGGTTTTAACAAGCAGAAATACATTTTTTCACAGTTTAGGAGGCTAGAAGTCTGAACTGAGAGTGCCAGCTCCAGGAGAAGGCTTTCTCTATCAGCTCCGGAGGAAGGTTCTTGTCTCTTCAGCTTCTACTTCCTGGTTCCTTGGTGATCTCCATGTGTGTTGGCATCTGTCTTACCCCACCTCTATTGCTTCTCTCTCCTTTTATCTCTGGTAGGATAAAACGTGTGATTCAAGCAAGGGTGTGACTTGAGTAAGTGTGTGACTTAAGTAAGGGCATGACTTGAGTAAGAGTGTGACTTGAGTAAGGTTGTAACTTCAATAAGAGTGTGACTTAAGGCATGCTCTCAAGATATAAATTCTAACATACAATGTTTAGAATTTACAATATGTCACGAAATGGAGGATAATCACATCAGATCACAAAGTGGAGGACGATCACACAATACTAGAAATCATGGTATATATATTGTGTGTGTGTGTTGTTAGGTGCTGTCAGGTAGGTTCTGACACATGGCAATCTCATGTACAACAGAACAAAACATTGCCCGATCCTGCACCATCCTCACACCATTGTTAGGCATGAGCCCATTGTTGCAGCCATTTTGTCAATCCACCTCCTTGAAGGTCTTCCTCTTTTTCACTGACCTTTTTCTACTTTAACAAGCATGATGTCCTTCTCCAGGGACAGGTCCCTCCTGATAACATGTCCAAAGTATGTGAGACGTAGTCTCACCATCCTTGCTTCTAAGGAACATTCTGGTTGTACTTTTTCCAAGACAGATTTGTTCTTTTAGCAGTCTATGGTATATTCAATATTTTTCTCCAACACCACAATTCAAAGGTGTCAATTCTGCTTTGGTCTTCCGTATTCATCCTCCAGCTTTCGCATGCATATGAGGCACACCTTAGTCTTCAAGGTGACATCTTTGTTTTTAACACTTTAAAGAAGTCTTTTGTAGCAGTTCTGCCTAATGCAATGTGTCATTTGATTTCTTGACTGCTGCTTCCACAGGTGTTGATTGTGGATCCAAGTAAAATGAAATCCTTGACAATGTCAACCTTTTCTCCATTTATCATGATGTGAGAATTTTTGTTTCCTGTATGTTGACGTGTAATTCATACTGAAGTCTGTGGTCTTTGATCTTCATTGTTAAGTGCGTCAAGTCCACTTTACTTTCATCAAGTAACGTGTCATCTGCATATCACAGGTTGTTAATGAGTCTTTCTCTAGTCCTGATATCCAATTCTTCTTCATATAGTTCAGCTTCTCAGGTTATCTGTTCAGCATACAGACTGAATAAGTATGGTGAAAGGATACAACCTTGACACATACCTTTCCTGACTTTAAACCACACGGTATCTTCTTGTTCTGTTTGAACGACTGCCTTTTGATCTGTTTTCAGGTTCCTCATGAGCATAACTGAGTATTCTGGAGTTCCCATTCTTCCCAATGTTATCCATAATTTGTTATGATCCACAGACTGGATGTCTTTGCATATACAATAAACCACAGGTAAACATCTTTCTGGTAGTCTCTGCTTTCAGCCAGGATCCATCTAACATCAGCAATGATATCCCTGATGCCACATCCTCTTCTGAATCTAGTCTGAATTTCTGGCAGTTGCCAGTTGATATATTGCTGCAGCCACTTTTGAATGACCTTCAGCAAAATTTTACTTGCCTGTGGTATTAATGATATCATTCGATAATTTCCACATTTTTTGAATTACCTGGGCACAGATATGGAGCTCTTCCAATAAGTTGGTCAGGTAGCTGTCTTCCAAATTTCTTGGCATGGGCAAGTGAAAGCGTCCAGCTCTGAATCCACTGTTGAAACATCTCAGTTGGTATTCTCTCAATTCCTGGAGCCTTGTTTTTCACCAATGCCTTCAGTGAGACTTCAACTTTTTCCTTCAGTACCATCAGTTCTTGATCATATGAACAGCCTGAAATGGTTGAACGTGAACAAATTCTTTTTGGTATAGTGACTCTGTGTATTTCTTCCATCTTCTTTCTATGCTTCCTGCTTTGTTTAATGTTTCCCACCTAGAATCCTTCAACATTGCAACTCAAAGCTCAAAATTTTTCTTCAGTTCTTTCAGCTTGAGAAATGCTGAGTGTATTCTTCCTTTTTGGTTTTCTATCGCTAGCTCTTTGCACATGTCATTCTAACACTTTGTCTTCTCCAGCTGCCCTTTGAAATCTTCTGTTCAGCTCTTTTACTTCATCATTTCTTCCTTTTCTTTAGCTACTCCACATTCAAGAGCAAGTTTCAGAGTCTGTTTGACATCCATTTTGGTCTTACTTTCTTCATGTATGTTGTTCTTGATGTCATTCCACAACTCATGTGGTCTTCGGTCATTAGTGTTCAACACATGAAATCTATTCTTGAAATACTCTCCAAATTCAGGTGGGATATACTCAAGGTCATATTTTGGCTTTCAAGGACTTGTTATAATTTTCTTCAGTTTCAACTTGAACTTTCATGGGAGCAAATGATTGTCTGCTCCCCAGTCAGCCCCTGGACTTGTTCTGACTGATAATATTGAGTTTTTCCAATGAACTACAGCTGATTACTCTGTATTTCATCTGGTGAGGCCCATGTGTATAGTCGCCATTTATGTTGATGAAAAAGGTATTTGCAATGAATTCATTGTTATTGCAAAATTCTATCATGCAATCTCCAGCATCATTTTTACCACCACGGCCATATTTTCCAACTAACGATCCTTCTTCTTTGTTTCCAGCTTTGGCATTCCAATCACCAATAATTATCAGTGCATCCTGATTGCATGTTCGATCAATTTCAGATTGCAGAAGTTGGTAAAAATCTTCAATTTCTTCATCTTTGGCCTTAGAGATTGGTGTGTAAATTTAAATAATAGTCATATTAACTGGTCTTCCTTGTAGGCATATGGATATTAGCCTATCATTGACAATGTTGTACTTCAGGATAGATCTTGAAATGTTGTTTTTGATATGAATACAACACCATTTCTCTTCAATTGTCATTCCCAGCATAGTAGACCACATGATTATCTGATTCAAAATAGCCAATACCAATCCATTTCAGCTCACTAATGCCTAGGATATCAATGTTTATGCATTCCATTTCATTTGTGATGATTTCCAGTTTTCTAGATTTGTACTTTGTACAATCCATGTCCTGATTATTAATGGATGTTTTGCAGCTCTTTGTTTTTATTTTGAGCTGTGTCACATCAGCAAATGAAGGTCCCAAAAGCTTGCCTCCATCCATTTCATGAAGGTCAATTCTACTCTGAGAAGACAACTCTTCCCAGTTGTGTTTTGAGTGCCTTCCAACCTGAAGGGTTTAACTTCTGGCACTATATCAGACAATGTTCAGCTGCTATTCATAAAGTTTTCACTGGCTAGTTCCTTCCAGAAGTAGACCACTAGGTCCTTCTTCCTAGTCTATCTTAACCTGGAAGCTCACCTGAAACATGTCCTCCATGGGTAACCCTGCTGGTATTTGAATACCAGTGTCATAGCGTCAAGCATCACAGCAACATGCAAGCCCCCACAGTATGACAAACTGACAGACATATGGGGGAAATGTATATATACACAATTATATATTTTATATGATTAACTTTAAAATTAGTTAAAAGAAGGAACAATAAATATATGTTTATATTATCTTTTATAATTGTATATTACTTTCAAGGTGCCTTTGTTTTTAGATGTGGGTTAGAATTATCCTCTGGTATTGCTTGCTTTCAGCATGAAGAACTTCCTTCACAATGTCTTTTATGGCAGGTATGCTAGCAAAGAATTTCCTCAAACAAAGAGACCCTGCAATCCTCTAGCATGATATTCCTATTTTGGCATGGATCAACCTGGACTCAGCGAATAAAATGGAAGGGCTCAACATGTCTAACTTGTCAGTGGTATATCAATGGCAGTGGTGTATTCACGAATGTGGTAAACTTGGATCCAGTGGCATTTTAGCTCTATATGACCAAGTGCCAACTTTTTCACTCCTTTGCAGATCAAATTATACCCCGTTCTAAAGCCTGAATTTGGGGGCTAAGTGTGGCAGTATTCTACTCACTGGACAGAACTTAAGGCCATTCTCGTACCTCTGGCCATAATTCCCTTGATGGATCTTGTTCTGTTTATACTTATGGCTGTTGGGTCTACCACTTGAAGCATGACAAATTGGCAAGTTTAAGACACCCATATTTGGGACTGTGGACCATGGAGGGGGGGAATTGTGTCTGATTATTAAGCAACACAAGTCACTCATGCAGATGTCCACCGTAAGGCCCCATTCTCCAATGAGACCATCTGGAATTAAACTACTTAAACAATGACCTGCTCCAGTTGCTACCCCTGCTGCTGGGATCCATCATTGTTCCAAACATGTCAATATTTCTACCCTCATAAACGGGGCACAAGGCAAAGCATTTTATGTTACTGATGTAAAGGCTACCACTGCATGCCAGCTTGGAGCCCCCTTGACATTGCAAATCGCAGTATGAATAGACTAGAGAAAGTATGGAATATTTATGGGAGAAATGTTTTGCCCACCTGCTATGCTGAAACTGGTGACCATGACATTTTAGATTACAGGTACCAATGTAATATGGGACAAATGTCCAGAACATTAACATTTTTGGCCTGGGAAATAGTATATGAACAGTGAGAAAGGTATTTGAAGAGTTATATATTGGTTTTTTTTTTTTTTTTTTTAAGCTCATGTCATGCATCACAAAGCCAGCTAATGGTAAAATCTTTGAATTATAACCAAGTAGATTTCTTATCCTTCCCCAGACCTCCTCTGTTCTCTAGCCTTGGGATTATGAATTAAGGTAGTATTTAGTAGAGGGATTTTCTCCAGCCTACAACTGGACAAATTATTGATTTTGTCTGAACTTATGCATTCACACCCACCAAAAACCACAATGATATCAAGAATATCAATTCTTTAAAATAATATGATTTCTCATAAACACAGTGTATTTTTTTTCTTAAATATTTAAAATCATATTTTTCAAGCATGCCAGCATGTAACTCAAACACAACGAATCACCCCCGATTTCTCTTTATGTTTTCATGATTGTGCCTTCCGTGAATATCTTTGGCCAAAAAAGAGTAAACAGGTGGTATGGTGGCAAGAAATCATATGGGTGTTAACGTGGCATCACTTTCTGCAGAAAAAGAGAAAGGTCTTTTGGAATTTCGGGATGCCAATCTACTTACCTGGCACCTGCCATCTAAACTGTCATAGCATTTTTGAGAGCGTAATGTTGCCATCGTAACAGATGGTTATGGATGGTGACAGCCAAGTGATCTTGTACATACATCAATTGTGGGTGTTGAAGGCAAGCTGTTGAGTTAAGAAGGTCAAATAGCAGTCTGCCCAGAACCTGCACACCTGATATTAAGAAGGATAGTTGTCTATTCATCTATTCATCTGTCTCTTTATCATAGTTACTTATCTCTTGAATAATTATGGAAATACCCCAATGGGATGTTTATAGACTCAATCGATAGACTACAATCCAGTGGCAAAGCAGATGCCCTGAATCTGATATAAAAGAAACATTAAAAAGTGTACGTATAACATGAACAGAGGTTTTGGTAAATTATATTTATTTATTTTTTTAAGTTATCTCTTTTGGAACATTTTTCTCCAGTTTTTCAAGGTTCAAAAAACATTGGCAATTTCTTACATAATGAATTTTAGGAAGTCAACACAGTGCTACAACTCAACTCAAGAGAGAAAATGCTTGATTCCTTTAAGTGGGAGCCCTGGTAGCATTGTGGTTAAGAGCTCAGCTGCTAACCAAAAAGTTGGCAGTTGGAATCCACCAGCTGCTCCTTGGAAGCCCTATGGGGCAGTTTTATACAACCACTTTCTAATCGATCAACTCTAAATCCTCCATTAATGTGTTATTTTGCACTTAGTTTGCTCTCAATAAGACCAAAATGGGCTAAGAGTCAAGGCGGAGACAAAACAACATTTTGATTTATTTTTTAATCTTTTCCCTGCATTTCAGTAGCTTACATCCAATGAGCTAGCATTTATAGTTGAGGAAAATGGATGCTCATCGATGTGTTTTAGTGATAATTGTAATAAACAGAAAACAAAGGGAATATATGGACTCTTCTAGAAAGAAGACCTAGAGAATGTAGAATTTGGGAATGAAAAAATATATGGGCTCTTCATAAGCAGAACAGAAGAGGGAGCATTTCCCAGTAAAGGAAAAATGAACATTCCATATGCTAGGTGTAGTACTAGTTTATGACAGAAGAAAAACAGAAAGTCTTTGCCTCAATGATCCTACATTCTAGTAACATTTTTTTGTTTTTGTTTTTGATATTGAAATCTCATCAATTTGGTGAAAAATTGGCATTTGGTAGATGCTCAATAAATACTGGAAGCAATAGCTACTTATGTGCAGAAGTAACTGTGTAAGGATAAGTATATATCGAAAAAATTGTACTAGCCTGTTGTGCCAAATAATATATGATAATAATGTTGGTTAAATAAATTTGAATGCATTATGATAATGATAGTTACTGAGTGCTGTTGTTGTGTGCCATCCAGTAGATTTCAACTCGTAGTGACCCTGTATGACAGAGTAGAACGTCCATATAAGGTTTCCTAGGCCGTAATCTTTACGGGAGCAGATCGCCACTTCTTTTCTCCCATGGAACTGCTGGTGGATTCGAACAACCAACCTTTCGATTAGCAGCTGAAAGCTTAACCATTGCATCACCTGTATTCCTTCTTTACAGAATACCTAACATTTATTTGGGGCAGGAGGTAGGCTAAGTGTGCCATATACAGTATTGCATTTAATATTCACAGTAAACCTATAAGATATCCAGTATTTTATTCCCCAATTGAACAGTAGTGTGTTAAGCCTCAAAGAAGTTAAGCTACTGGTTCAGGGTCTTACATAAATGAATGATTGACCTGTGACTCAATCCCAGGGTTGCTTGATTTCAAAGTCCATGTTTTAACCACTGCATGAGGCTGGAGAAACAATAAAAGAATTCAAAGTAAAATAAAACAATTTTAAACTAATAACATCATGGACAAGCAAAAAATAATGGATCAACATAGCTAAGGTTTAATCACAGGTCTGCCACTTACTAATTTTGTATCTTTTTCTAGATACACAGGTTTCCAGTTCTCACAGGTTTCACTGTACACGTATTTTATATATTGGGTCATGTGATTTTGGATGTCTGGTCAGTCCAAAATCTATAGGTCAGGCAACAGGCCAGAGATACCTGCAGCCTCACATTCCAAAATCCATAGATCAATGATGGAAAGAGTAGAGTCAAAAAGTTCTGGTAAAATGCCTCTTTGTAGTGTGGAGGCAGAATACTCCCTAAAGAAAACTTCCATTTTACTCTTAAGGCTTTCTGGGCACTGGGTACCTATGTTATAGAGGATAACCTGTTTTGTTTAAAGTCAACTGATCTAATCACACTTAACTACTTCAGAACAACATCCAGACCAGTGTTTGACCAAACAACTGAGAGCCATGGCCTAACCAACTTGACATGTAAAGTTAACTATCACAGTCCACTCTGGTCAACTTGAGCAATTCCAGTTTTGTTTTTTGTTTTGTTTATTTTTTTACATTTGAAAGATTTTAAAATAATATCAGTAGATATTTAACCGATACCATCGTTGATAATTCCATCTTGATATTGAAACCATATTATCAGGGAATAGACTTCTATCATTTATTTCAAAGGAAATTTTGTTTTCCTTTTTCCTTAAACATTTTAAGCATTTATTTTTTAATCTAGTTATTTGATACCCAGAAGATTTTTTTTTCATATTTTATGGTTTATATAACTATTATATAACTATTAATATACCAATTTTTAAGTCAGATTGACCCTCCACCTCAGTGTGTATATGTGTGCTACAAGACAGCTTTTCTACCATGTAGGACAAAGAACTAAGTTTGGCTTTCTGAATCTGTTACCAGAAAATAGCTTGAGCAATAAGATAGCTTTTGTGTTTCTAAAGCAATCAGGCCATCTTTAAGCATATGTAAGTGATGGGGAGTACCCAATTCAGCTCTTGGGCAACAAGCCTCAGAAAGTGAAGGGGCATGATGAGGGCTCTACCGCCCCAAATTTTGAGGCCTGATGCTTGCTCATGTAGTGTGCCACATGGGCTTTGTAATATAAAATGGCCAACCAAGAGAGCTCATGGTCTCCTCAGCTATGGTGCTAGTGGGGCCTGCACAGCACTGAGATTACAGCCCATCTAAGTGGACCTACTTGGACATGGAGAGACAGACAGAAGTTAGGCTCCCATGTGTCCCTCACTCATGGTGTCAGGAGAAGGGCTTGCATGGAAGAGTTCTTTATAGACAAGAGGGCATTGTATATTCGATATTCTTTGCCACCACCACTATTGAAAGTGTCGATTCTTCTTCAGTCTTCTGTATTCATTGTCCAGCTTTCCCATGCATATGAGGAGACTGAAAACATCATGGCTTGGAACAGGTGCACCTTTGTCCTTAAAGTGACATCTTTGCTTTTCAACAGAGGTCTTTTGCAGCAGATTTGTGGAATGCAATGTGTCATTTGATTTCTTGACTGCTGATTGCATGAGTGTTGATTGTGGATCCAAGTAAATGAAATCCTTGACAACTTCAGTCTTTTCTCTGTTTATCATGATGTTGCTTATTGCTCTAGTGTGAGGATTTTTGTTTTCTTTGTGTTGAAAGTAGCTGAAAATAGCCTGGGCAATAAGATACCTTTGGAATCCATACTATACGTGTAATTGATATAATTTATAGATCACTGAATAACCTATTCTTTACATCCATCTTCAGCCTCATGTGTATGTGTGTTCATCACCCCCTCAAGGATCCTTAGAGCACTTGAACTTGGTGTGTTTGTTCCTGCCTCAACATTCTGAATACTACTCTCTCAGATTAAAAATATCCCATAAACCACCTTCTTCCTTTGAATTACTCTTGGTTCCATCATAAATAATTGGCTTAATGTCATGTCCTAAAGGAAGAGCACTCTGAGGCCCCGAGCTAGTTAGGTCTCTCTACAGTACATACACATTGCACTCTATTCTTTTAGAGCTGTTTTCACAATTACTCATGTGGAACAAGGCAAAAGAAGTGACAACTGAATTATTTCTGGGAAAAGTTGATATATAACATATAGGATAAGCATCTGATCCATATTTGGAGGATTACTGATTTTACATTTTTTTTTTTTTTTATCCCTGTTAGTCTTTAAGCTCTAAAAACAGGGGCCATGTTTTTCTTGCTCACCAGGGTAGTTCTCACTTTCTTACCAACCCGTTACAAGTAGCTGGTTTTCAATTAGTACTATCTGAATGAAGTAAAGAGAGCGACAGATACTTGAAAATAAATTTCTGATTCCCAATCTGCTAAGCAAAAATAAAAACTAAAAAAAAGTTTAGGATATTGGAAATTAAGAGAAACCTACCCTACTTAATCTTGCATACTAAGCACTCGAATTCTGATGTCTAAATTAAAATAACGCAATCCTATAGTTAATAAAAACTTATTAAAAGTAATAATCCGCTATCTTCAGTATTCAACCAAACATGAAACAGTGATCTAAGAGCAAGAAGTTATATAACACTGAGGAAAAGAAAAAAAACAAACATAATACAGGCTGATTTAAGGCATATTTAAATCGAAAAGTTAGAATTCTTTTGTATAGCTGGCATATTCTTTTAAAATAGGTAATTAGAGTAATTCAACATTGTCATTTATGTAGGCAGCTGAACTTACGTTGTCAAGGAGGAAAATTCCTTGATTTGTTAAAAAAAAAAAGTTTTTTTTTTTTCTTAAAACTAAAGGGTGGTAAATAAAAGTGTGGAACTCTTGATTAACCACTGATTAATGGATTAAATGTTTATGGACATGTTCAGAAACAATTGACCTATGGCACAATCAACATAGTTTATACCATGCAGTTCAGCTACATGATTGAACATCATAACTTAGACATTTTAAAGTTTATTCGTTTATTCACCCATTCTTTTAGAGCCTAGTCCCTGGCTGGGGACCACTTCATTCCAATTGTGAAAACATAGCAGTGACCATGAATCAGACGGTTATCACACGAACTTCTGTATCAGTTGTTCCCAGAGGAGTGTTCATTTTTTTCTCGTTGTGCTCTAGTTCACACAGAGGAATTAGCCAGTCTGCTGCACACTTTAGTAACAGGGTCTGAGGAACCCCAGAGAGAGATGGAAGCAGATAGGGAAGCAGAAACAGATGTCTTTATCATCATTCCACACCAAAGCTTCTATTTCTGTTAGTATCAAGAAGGGCTAATGGTGTAATGCATTCTATCCTGAACAAGCATTTACAAGTGCCATAATCAATGCACAGTTTTTTTTTTTTTTTTTCTACATTGGGAAAAATAACCCCATAAAGTCAGCTGATTTATTTTTCTTCTTATGTCAGGATTTTCTTGTTTGTTTTAAATATGGTAATTTTTTTAGTTGAATGTTATAAATTATGCTGCTTTGAATATAGATAAAGGTAAAATAGCTCTGACAAAATAACTCTGAAAACTAAATTATTTCAAATATGAAAAGGGAAATTGGCATATATCAGTGTACTTTTTCCATATATGAAATAAGCTTGAAGATTCGCTCACATAGACACCTGTACTGTTTATATTCCCCAGTTTAATTTGTCGGGAAGGTTTATATCTTTCGACTGAAAGTAATTCTCTCCTTTTGACATTTAATTTTGTTTCCCTTTTATAAATGCCTTATAAAAAGAGAGTCATTTAGCATCTACTTTGTTATCCAACGTCTGTCTGAGCTAGACACTATAATAAAAGCACACATATTGATTTAATTTTTGCTGTGGAGTGCCTATTAACACAAATATTCAATGAAATTCTAATGAGCACATGTATATAAAAGACATTTTTCATTTTTAGTGTAAAATCCATTTATATACCAATTCTGCGTTACACAGAGATGTTGAATTGGAAACTTGAACAAATTAATCAAGAAATTTAGAGGGAGTCCTTTCTACTTAAAAAAAAAAAACAAGCTTTTTTGTCTTTTGTATTATACCTTAAATACCCACCTCAATACATTTATAACATAAACTCTCAGATATTCAATTGATTTCACCAAAACCGATTATATTTTTGTAACATCTGTTCTGTCAATAATATAGTATTTTCATTTTTTGATAATCATATAAATTCATCTAAAGACATTTAGAAACC
Source organism: Elephas maximus indicus (assembly GCF_024166365.1). Classification (NCBI taxonomy): domain Eukaryota; kingdom Metazoa; phylum Chordata; class Mammalia; order Proboscidea; family Elephantidae; genus Elephas; species Elephas maximus. The sequence continues at coordinate 37,332,837 of NC_064836.1, read as the reverse complement.
TAAATCAGCAGTTTAATTCTCCCAGAAATCACATCCTTCAAAATGTACTCTTGGTAAGATTAATTCAGTATTTACACAACAAATATTTAATGTGCTAAGCTTCTGTCAGTCTAAGTTATTCACAGAATTTTAATTTGAAATGAGCTACTCAATGAATGAAATTCCAACAGGGTGAAATCAATCCATGGTTACGCTGACATTCAGATTTTAGGAACAACAGTGGTTGCAAAAATGACTTCCCAATGTAAATGTCTCTTTGAGAAAAAAAAGTATGGATGAAACGTTGTTAGTGGTGCCTTTAATTTAGAGTCTCACTGAAGATGTACATTATGTCAGTCTGATTGTCAAGAACAGAAAGGCTAATGAGTGCGCTTTTCAATTGCGGTATTATAGCTGTTTTCTGTCTTGGAATACTTAGAATTTATTTTCTCTATTTGGATCGGTTAGTAAAACAACAAAGATGCATTTGAAGGGAAAACCCAATCATTAGTAAGAAACTTGTATTAGGATATGCAACACCTGAATCTTACTCATGTTCTCCATTATAGTCTGACTCCAAATAATGTTATACCACTGCACAGACAATGCGAGACACTTGTAATCATATGGACCATTTACTTTATTTTTCAGTCTTTTTATTGTGCATTAAGTGAAAGTTTACAGAGCAAATTAGCTCCACATTGGATAGCTTGTACATAAAGTGTTCCATGACATTGGTTTTATTCCCCATAATGTGTCAGCACTCTCCCCATTTCCATCCTAGGTTCCCAGCTTCCTTTCATCTTGATTTTCTACCACTTCCTGCCTTCCCATCTACACTTTTGAGCAAATGTTGCCCTTTTGATCTCCTATAATCGATTGTTCTAAGGAGGGTGTTTCAGTGCCAGAGTCTTGGGGGTTCCTCCAGTCTCCATCAGATCAGTAAGTCTGGTCTTTTAAAAACTCATTTACTTTCATTCCTCTCTATTTTTTTTTTAAATATATATTTTACTTCTACCTACTATGCTATTAACCAAATATGCATTTTATTTTTATTTTTTTAAATAGTATATTGTCTTTTATTGGGCTTTTTGTCTGGTACATGTTTTAGCATTACTTTTAGTTCAGGTCTCTAAAGCCAAATTCTTTCACCTTTTTCTGTCTGAAAATGTTTTTGTGCTTAGCTTCACATCACTTGTCCTTCCTACTGCTGTATTCAATCTCTCATTCAGCCAACTCACTGAAATCTTCAGTTGTATCATATTGTTTGTACTTTTTAGCATTTCTATTTAGTTTAAGTATATAGAGTCCATCTCTCTTTTGAAATTCCTCATCTGTCCAAGCTTGTTGCCAACCCATTCAGTAGATTCCTTAACATATTTATCATTCATATTTTAAGTCTGTGGGTTATTATTTCAACATTATCTGTTTTTATTGATTTTTTTTTTCACTTTTGACCATGGCCACTTTTTTCTTCTTCTTTGTGCGTCTCTTTTTTTTTTTTTTTTAATTGTTTGCTGAACACCAACTAAAAGAACAGTAAAAGCATTGATATATGGTATTTAAAAGGCATATACCTCTTCTTACTAATATTTTAGAGTGGAAGTCTAATCTGTACTTGAGCTCCGTCTGGGCTTTATTACAGCATTAGTTAAATTAACTTCACCAATATCTTAAAATACCTTGAAGGTCAGGTTCAGAACTTTCTCTGCAGCAGGGATTTGGGCAACCAAGAAGCACAGAGATCGTCATAGATACTCCACTTCAGCTGCCAGATTTCTAAATTTTAAAAGCTCTCTGATTTATAGGTCATCAGGCAGCTTTTGGGATCACTGGGAGTACTCTTTGTTCTGTATTTCTGAACTTGGCATTCAGTACCTCAGGAGATGTTTCTCATCCCTGATGACTTCATCAGTGTAATAGCTCATTGTTCACAAGGACTTCACATCTTTTAGAGGGATATGCATATCCTTTTGAGAGCAGTTTCCTGTTCTCAGCTAGTGACCTACAACTCTCATGTACTTGGTGTTGGTCAGGGTATCTCAGGATTCTAAGCCATCATGCCAGCCCACAGTCGACTGTGAAAGTTTATTAAACCTTCAACTGTTATCCCTGACTATGAAAATTTTTTCATCCTGAATTTTTACAATAAATTAAAGCAGTTGATGGTTTTTATTTTTTGCTTTTGTTTGTTTTGGAAAAGCTTCTCACTTTAGGTAATTTAGTTGATTTAGATTTATTCCTGTGTTCTGCTCTTTGATGAGTTTTAACTACTGAATTTAAAATTATGACTTGTCGCATATCTTGATTGTTCTCATTCTTAGAGTGGAAGTGATTGTCTCTTTCAAGTTTGTATATTCTTATTGGAAATAAAAGTCTTCATTAGATTTTGTCATGCAGTTGATTTGGGAAGAATTCTGAAGGTCATTTTCAGAGCCTTTAAAATACCATAAATAGTTAGACTATAAATTAATTCCTTTTGTCTTAGTGATCTAGAGCTGCTATAACAGAAATACCACAAATGGATGGCTTTAACAAACAGAAATTTATTCCTTCACAGTCTAGGAGGATAGAAGTCCAATTTCAGGGTATCACCTCCCAGGGAAGACTTTCTCTCCCTGTTGCTTCTTGGGGAAGGCCCTTGTCATCAATCTTCCCCTGGTCTAAGAGCTTCTCAGCTTAGGTATCCCAGATCTAAAGAATGTGCTCTCTCTGCTCCTCGTGCTTCTTTCTTGGTGGTATGAGGTCCCTCTCCTCTCTGATGGATTCTCTCTTTTATACCTCACAAGAGTTTGACTCAAGATGCAACCTAATCCTGTAGATTGAGGGCTGCCTCATTAACATAACGGCTTCTAATCCTGCCTTATTAACACTACAGAGATTAGGATTTACAACACACAAGATAATCACATCTGATCACAAAATGGTAGACAACCACAAAATACTGGGAATCATGGCCTAGCCAAGCTGACATACATTTTTAGGGTACGTAATTCAATCCATAACATTTCACCCTTTGGCCCCCCAAAATCCATGTCCTTGCCACTTGTAAAACACATTCATACTATTATATTGTAACAAAAGTCTTAAATCAACTCCAAGTACAAATTCCATTCTGGGGCAAAATTCTTCCTTATCTGTGAAATCTAAAATACAAGTTATCTGCTTTCAAAGTACAATAGTAGCATAAGCACAAATAGACATTTCCAATACATATGGGAGAAACTGGAGGGAAAAAAGGTTTAATAGGCACTAAACAAGCCAGCAGAAAATATTATTTTAGCTCTCAAGGCTTGAAAATAATCCTTGTTCTCCGAGGCCATTTAGGTAATGACTCTGCTCTCCAGACTCTTAACGTTGGCCACACTGTCCAGATTCTGGGCGGAGGCCCCTTGGCTTTGGGCTTCAGCTCTGCCTTCCAGGACCACTGGAATGGCAACTCTGCTCTCTCCCATTTGGGCAGCATCATTCTCCTAGTCCTTCTGAGGCATCCACCTTCTCAGCAGGCCCCATTTTTCTGCTCCTTGGGTGTGACAGCTCCACTCCCTGAGCTTTGGGCAGCCAACCTGGTCACATTCTGCTGGCACTTGTGAATGGCAGCCGCACACTCTGAAACTGAATTGGTGAAGATCTGACTGTTTGAAACCTAGAAATCTGTCACCCCACTATTTGAAACCTCAGAGGCTGCGGCTCCACACTTTGAGACCACAGAGGTCATAGTCCTGTCTTTTGAGACTGAGGTATGTCTGCTTCCTGTGTCCCTTGTCTCTCCAACTTTTGCTTCCTGGTTCCTTGGCCTCTCAGCTCCTCAGGCCTGTTGGGCCAATCCAGCTTCTGCCCTACTCTGGCAAGTGTTATAAAGCTCATTAGCTGTATCATTAAGTGTCTGGAGGCACAAAATTCAGCCAGCAAACCTCAGCCAGAAGGTGCTCAGCTTACTTGCTCCATGGGTCGGCAAGCCTATGTCCACGAATAAGTACCCAGATGCACCCCACTTCTTCCTGCCTGAAGGCACTCAGCTCTCTTGCTCTGTGTATCAGCTCCTGTGCTCTCTTATGCTGCAACTCTGATTCTGCTGCTGCCATTTCTCAGTTGCTGCTTCTTACTGTCTGTGTGGTTTCTGGTGTTATAGCTTTCCTCATTTCCTTCTGAGTCCTTACCAGAATTGACTTTGATGTCCATGATTCCAGCAACACTCTCTTCAAAACAATCTAGGTTTTTACTATTAGGCTCTAAAACTCTTCCAGTTTCTACTCATTACTCGACTTCAAAACCACTTCCACATAGTAGGTATCTGTTAGAGCAGCACTCCACTTTCCTGGTATCAAATTTTGTCTTAGTTATCTAGTGTTACTATAGCAGAAATACCACAAGTGAGTGGCTTTAACAAACAGAAAATTATTCTCTCACAATTGAGGAGGATAGAAGTCCAAATTCAGGTTACCAGATCTAGGGGAAGGCATTCTCTCCCTATCACTTCTGGGGGATGGTCCTTTTGGTCAATTTTCCCCTGGTCTTGGAGCTTCTCAGGGCAGGTACCCCAGGCTCAAAGATGCACCTCATTCCTGGTGCTTCATTCTTGGCCGTATGAGGTCCCTCTCCTCTCTGATTGATTCTTCTTTATATCTCAAAAGAAATTGACTCAAGATGCAACCTAATCCTGTAGATTGAGGGCTGCCTCATTAACATAACTGCCTCTAATCTTGCCTCAGTAACACCATAGAGACTAGGATTTACAATATATAAGATAATCACATCAGATCACAAAATGGAGGACCACCATGAAATAACTGAGAATTATGGACTAGTCAAGTTGGCACACATTTTGGTGGGACATAATTCAGCCCATAACATCTTCCTAACAAGCTTCCAGAAAAGTAAAATAATTGTTTTATCATATATCATTATCAGAGTATTAACATATTTTTTCTTAAATTGGTCAAGATAAAAGAGACTGAAATAATTTTCTCTAATGTTGGTCAGGATTCATATGGCCACTTGCAGATAGGCAAAGTAATTCCCATTTATCATGCCATCCTTGCATGCAACATCTGACTAATTATCAATTAGCAAAAGTCTTCATGGTCAAATGCATTTGTGAAGCACGATACTGTTGTTCTACCTAGATTTTCTTCCAGGAGATCACTCTTCAAAACCCTTTCATTATCAAATTTTTATTAAAAAAAAAAAAATGATGGCATGTGTTTTCAGTATTGCAATGTACACTTACTAATTGTGTGTGTTTAAATTTTTGGTTGGTAATATGAATTTTGAGAAATATGATCTGGTAATAAAAGCCACCAATAAGGTAAGTAGCACTTTGGCACCATTGATATCTTGTATGACAATATACCAATAAGAACTAATTAGAGAATTTATTTCAGGTGCCTTTCTATTAGGTTACATGTAGAACCTCTGGTTTTCCAAAGATGACACAGAAAAACCAAAATAAAGCCACCAGGGCTCCCTAACTATCACAGAAGAAAGCCGTAGTTATGCTTGCTAGCCTGATTTCACAGAAATAAAGGAAAAAGTTTACAAAACTAACACATCCAAGAAGCATCACCAAATAGAATGCTCAACCTTCACAACAAAGGGACTCCAACTCTGGTCTGTTGAGCTTTACACATTTCACCTCGACGTTAAATGCATTAGAACTGGAATAGCATACTACCTGTGAGGTCCAGGGGCAGAAAAAATGGCTAGTATGCAGTTAAACAAAGAGTAACTAAAGAGTTAATGTCAGAAATTCTGAGTTAAACCAAACACTTATTTATTTTTTTTTTATAATAACTTTTATTAAGCTTCAAGTGAACGTTTACAAATCCAATCAGTCTGTCACATATAAGTTTACATACATCTCACTCCCTACTCCCACTTACTCTCCCCGTCTTGAGTCAGCCCTTTCAGTCTCTCCTTTCTTGACAATTTTGCCGGCTTCCCTCTCTCTATCCTCCCATCCCCCCTCCAGACAAGAGTTGCCAACACAATCTCAAGTGTCCACCTGATATAATTAGCTCACTCTTCATCAGCGTCTCTCTCCCACCCGCTGACCAGTCCCTTTCAATTCTGATGAATTGTCTTCGGGGATGGTTCCTGTCCTGTGTCAACTGAAGGTCTGGGGACCATGGCCGCTGGGATTCCTCCAGTCTCAGTCAGACCATTAAGTTTGGTCTTCTTATGAGAATTTGGGGTCTGCATCCCACTGATCTCCTGCTCCCTCAGGGGTCCTCTGCTGAGCTCCCTGTCAGGGCAGTCATCGATTGTGGCTGGGCACCAACTAGTTCTTCTGGTCTCAGGATGATGTAGGTCTCTGGTTCATGTGGCCCTGTCTCTTGGGCTCTTAGTTGTCATGTGGGCTTGGTGTTCTTCATTTTCCTTTGCTCCAGGTGGGTTGAGACCAATTGCTGCATCTTAGATGGCTGCTTGTTAGCATTTAAGACCCCAGACGCCACATTTCAAAGTGGGATGCAGAATGATTTCATAATAGAATTATTTTGCCAATTGACTTAGAAGTCCCCGCAAACCATGTTCCCCAGACCCCCGCGCTTGCTCCGCTGAGCTTTGAAGCATTCATTTTATCCCGGAAACTTCTTTGCTTTTGGTCCAGTCCAATTGAGCTGACCTTCCATGTATTGAGTGTTGTCTTTCCCTTCACCTAAAGCAGTTCTTATCTACTGATTAATCAATAAAAAAAACCCTCTCCCACCCTCCCTCCCTCCCCTCCTCGTAACCACAAAAGTATGTGTTCTTCTCAGGTTTACTATTTCTCAAGATCTTATAATAGTGGTCTTATACAATATTTGTCCTTTTGCCTCTGACTAATTTCGCTCAGCATAATGCCTTCCAGGTTCCTCCATGTTATGAAATGTTTCAGAGATTCGTCACTGTTCTTTATCGATGTGTAGTATTCCATTGTGTGAATATACCACAATTTATTTACCCATTCATCCGTTGATGGGCACCTTGGTTGCTTCCAACTTTTTGCTATTGTAAACAGAGCTGCAATAAACATGGGTGTGCATATATCTGTTTGTATGAAGGCTCTTGTATCTCTAGGGTATATTCCTAGGAGTGGGATTTCTGGGTTGTATGGTAGTTCTATTTCTAACTGTTTAAGATAACGCCAGATAGATTTCCAAAGTGGTTGTACCATTTTACATTCCCACCAGCAGTGTATGAGAGTTCCAATCTCTCCGCAGCCTCTCCAACATTTATTATTTTGAGTTTTTTGGATTAATGCCAGCCTTGCTGGTGTGAGATGGAATCTCATCGTAGTTTTAATTTGCATTTCTCTAATGGCTAATGATCGAGAGCATTTTCTCATGTATCTGTTGGCTGCCTGAATATCTTCTTTAGAGAAATGTGTGTTCATATCCTTTGCCCACTTCTTGATTGGGTTGTTTGTCTTTTTGTGGTTGAGTTTTGACAGAATCATGTAGATTTTAGAGATCAGGCGCTGGTCGGAGATGTCATAGCTGAAAATTCTTTCCCAATCTGTAGGTGGTCTTTTTACTCTTTTGGTGAAGTCTTTAGATGAGCATAGGTGTTTGATTTTTAGGAGCTCCCAGTTATCGGGTTTCTCTTCATCATTTTTAGTAATGTTTTGTATTCTGTTTATACCTTGTATTAGGGCTCCTAGGGTTGTCCCAATTTTTTCTTCCATGATCTTTATCGTTTTAGTCTTTATGTTTAGGTCTTTGATCCACTTGGAGTTAGTTTTTGTGCATGGTGTGAGGTATGGGTCCTGTTTCATTTTTTTGCAAATGGATATCCAGTTATGCCAGCACCATTTGTTAAAAAGGCTATCTTTTCCCCAGTTAATTGACACTCGTCCTTTGTCAAATATCAGCTGCTCATACGTGGATGGATCTATGTCTGGGTTCTCAATTCTGTTCCATTGGTCTATGTGTCTGTTGTTGTACCAATACCAGGCTGTTTTGACTACTGTGGCTGTATAATAGGTTCTGAAGTCAGGTAAGGTGAGGCCTCCCACTTTCTTCTTCTTTTTCAGTAGTGCTTTGCTTATCCGGGGCTTCTTTCCCTTCCATATGAAATTGGTGATTTGTTTCTCTATCCCCTTAAAATATGACATTGGAATTTGGATCGGAAGTGCGTTAAATGTATAGATGGCTTTTGGTAGAATAGACATTTTTACTATGTTAAGTCTTCCTATCCATGAGCAAGGTATGTTTTTCCACTTAAGTATGTCCTTTTGAATTTCTTGTAGTAGAGCTTTGTAGTTTTCTTTGTATAGGTCTTTTACATCCTTGGTAAGATTTATTCCTAAGTATCTTATCTTCTTGGGGGCTACTGTGAATGGTATTGATTTGGTTATTTCCTCTTCGGTGTTCTTTTTGTTGATGTAGAGGAATCCAAGTGATTTTTGTATGTTTATTTTATAACCTGACACTCTGCCAAACTCTTCTATTAGTTTCAGTAGTTTTCTGGAGGATTCCTTAGGGTTTTCTGTGTATATAATCATGTCATCTGCAAATAGTGATAACTTTACTTCTTCCTTGCCAATCCGGATACCTTTTATTTCTTTGTCTAGCCTGATTGCCCTGGCTAAGACTTCCAACACGATGTTGAATAAGAGCGGTGATAAAGGGCATCCTTGTCTGGTTCCCGTTCTCAAGGGAAATGCTTTCAGGTTCTCTCCATTTAGAGTGATATTGGCTGTTGGCTTTGCATAGATGCCCTTTATTATGTTGAGGAATTTTCCTTCAAACACTTATTTTTAACCTAAAGTTTCCCTAACATAATTACCAGAGAAATTTTATTGTTGTTAATGAGTTACCTGTTAATGCCTTATGTAATATTAAATTTTTACTGAATAGAATTTTACAGATATTGTGCTAGTCAATTTCTAGTACCTGAAAAATAACAATTTAAGTATTAGACATTTGCACAATATATATATTTTTGAGTCGGACTAATATTCCTTAGTATTCCCGTTATTATATTTGTTTTAGATTTAGTGTTGCAAAATTTTAAGTAAATGTTAAGGTTGTTTGTTTTAGAATAGTTCAACAAATATTATAATTATTTAAAATATCATAATTTTTGGCACAATAAATAAGAAAATTAAAACTAATAAAAACAGAAAAATAATGAAATAAATACTTAAAATATAGATTGTAAGAGGGTAAACATAGAAGTAAGATTATAAAAGTTGTAAGACAGTACTTAATGCCTACATGAGAAATCTTAAAGAGGCTAGAAAAGATAAACTATGAAATATCATTGAAACTATGATGGTATATATGTGATTTTAATTTTCCAAAGATAATTTGCCATTTTAAAAAAAGGATAGTGAAAATTAAGAATACCGTGTAAAGTGCCTATCGACATTGAATTAAGAACACATTCAAATACATAAAATATTTTTCTTTATTGGAGGAAAAAAACCCAAACCTGTTGCCATGGAGTTGATTCTGACTTACAGCAACACTATAGTGACCTTATAGGACAGAGCAGAACTTGCTACATAGGGTTTCCGAGGAGCAGTATGTGGATTTGAACTGCCAACTTTTTTTTTTTTTTTTGGTTAGCACCTGAACTCTTAACCACTGCACGATGAGGGCTCCAAAAGTCAAGGAATCATCTGGGATTTGAACATGAGACGTTTCGAATCCTAAGCAGAGAATCATACCCCTAAATCATTGCACTACATCTGTTGAGAAGGTATGTTGATTAACAAGAATTCCAAATCAAAATGTATATATTGCATGATTATATAAGATTAGCAAATTTAAATCAATATATATACAAGTTATAAAATTCTAATAAAGATAACAAGAAAAGCAATTCTAGATTGAATAAAACATCAGGTACATAATGAGAAGTATCAATTTTCCCAGATATTATTTTAACATATGTTGCAGAACACTACCCAGATCTTCCATCCAAGCATGAAGAGCTCTTCCCCATTTGCTGTGGTCACGGAAGCTCATAGCGCTCAGCTGGGCACTTCTTTTTAGATTGGACTTTGACTTAAGCAAGCCACATTCCCAGCTTTGTAGCACCTTACCAGGGTAGTACACATCCAGTGAGTGGAAGACTCAGCTATAAAGGCCTGATCTCACTGCTCCAGTTTGTGCCATCTCTATTCTGCTTATTGATTAAGCCCATTGCCTTCGAGTTGATTCAGACTCATAAAAACCCTATATTGATTCCTGCATAATAAACCACTAAAAACCTTTGTGGGATTAAACAAAAATAACGTATTGTCTCTCACATTTTTGCTGGTCAGGAATTTAGAAACTGTTGAGCTGGGGAATTCTGATTTGAAGCTTCTTGTACGGTCATAGTGAGATGCTGGTGGAAGCTGGAAGATGGTGGTGATGGGTAGCTAAAGTATCTTGAAGCTGCTCAGGCATCTTTCTCTTTATGTAGTCTCAGAGTTTCACCATGTGGTCTAAATAAATGACTAGTTTGGTCTTCCTATGGAGCCCTGGCAGAGTAGCGGTTAAGAGCTAGGCAGGTAACCAAAACATCAGCAGTTGGAATCCATCAGCTGCAATTTGGAAACCTTTATGGGGCAGTTCTACTCTGTCCTATAGCGTTGCCATGAGTTGGAATTGACTCAAGGGCAGCAGTTTTTTTTTTTTTTTTTTGGTGGGGGTGCTTCCTCAGAGCATAGTGACATCATACTTCTTACATGGCAGTTTAGGGCTCCAAAAGGAGCAGGCAGAAGTGACTTTTTTTTTCTAACCTTGTTTGGCAGCATCGCTGCTTTCTATTTACTAAAAATGAGTCACTAAGAATCATCCATGTTCAGGAAGAAAGAAATTAGATTCTACCTCTTGGTGGGAGCACAGTCAAAGGATTTGACAAAATGCTTTAAAATTACCAGAGTATCCCAGCTGCAGAGTTTCCACAGGATTAGGAAGACTTGGCTCAGCTTTAAGCTTTAAGCAATCTGATCACTATAATCGTTATCAAATATGATAAGATAAGAAATCTCATTTTCTTCAACAGTGACTTTCCCACATTCTCTAACTTGAACATGCCTAGAAAAGAAATTATAATTCTCAAAAAATATTTTATTTGTTCTTATTCAATCTTACAGAATAAAAACTGTTGTAGGGGAGGGGTAAGAGGAAAAAACACTAAATAGACAATAGATAAGTGGTAACTTTTGTGAAGGGTAAGACAGTACACAATACTGGGGAAGTCAGTACAACTTGTACAAAGCAAAGTCATGGAAGCTTCATAGACACATCCAAACTCCCTGAGGGACCACATTACTGAGCTGAGGGCTGTGGGAATCATGGTCTCCGGGAATATCTAGCTCAACTGACATAACATAGTTTATAAAGAAAATGTTCTACATTCTACTTTGGTGAGTAGTGTCTGGAGTCTTAAAAGCTTGTGAGCAGCCATTGAAGATACTCCACTGGTTTCACACTGTCTGGAGCAAGGGAGAATGAGGAAAACAAAAGAAACAAGAGAAAGTTTAGTCCAAAGTACTAACAGACCACAACGACCACAGCTTCCACCACACTGAGCCCAGCACAACTAGATGTTGTCCAGCTACTACCAGTGAGTGCTCTGACAGGGATCACAATAGAAGGTCTCAGACAGAAGTGCAGAAAAATGTAGAAAATTCTAACCCACAAAAATAAGACCGGACTTACTGATCTGACAGAGACTGGAGAAACCCGAGAGTATGGCCCTGGGGCTCCCTTTTAACTCAGTATTAAAATCACTCCTGAGGTTCACCTTTCAGCCAAATGTTACACAGGCCCATAAAACAAAAGGAGACTGAAAGGGCAAACCAGCCCAGGGGCAAGGATGAGAAGCCAGGAAGGGACAGAAAAGCTGGTAATGGAGAATTCAAGGTCAAGAAGGGGAGAGTGTTGACATGTCGTGGGGTTGTTAACCAAAGTCACAAAACAATATGTGTATTAACTGTTTAATGAGGAGCTAGTTTGCTCTGTAAACCTTTATCTGAAGTACAATTAAAAAAAATTGCCGTTCTAAAATTTCTTTTGAAATCCAATAGGATGTTTTTCTTTAGCAAACTTAAAATGATATATAAGTATATAAAGTATAATTCAAGTATGTTGTTAGAATTAATATTCAAGCACAGTATGTGCAATGTGGCACCCATGTGTTTTTTAAAAGTCCAAAAGCCACTTTTGCTGTAAAACCCCATGATACCTAGAATGCTTAATTAGAGAGTTCTCAAGAACTCAGAACTTGTGCAACATCTTATTTTTTAAGTTATTTTATAAGCTAGTGACCACATTGTGTTATTCTTTCTCAATGTTGTTCCTTCTTAGTTTATAGAGTTTCTAGAATATTTATTCTTTATAACAGAAGTCAAAGGTTTCAGAATAAGTAAACAAGCTAGAAATGATACACCAAAGAAAAATAATTTTCAGAGAAGAAATGTTTTTGTATGTGTTGGTGTGTATGAGTACATAAAACAAAACATCTTCTTACTCAACATGATACTAAAATCCATATTTAAACAGGTAGCTCATACGACTAAAATATGTGAAATATGTATGTAACCTCATTGTATTAGGCACCTTACCTGTATTAAAATATTAAATTCATACAATAACCTATATGGTAAATACTGTCCTTCAACCAATTTAGAGTTGTCAGTATCAGGATTTGTTAGTATCAGGCAGTTTAATTATTGTTGCTCAAAAATTTTAAATTTCACAATAATTGCCTAGCTATGTATTAAAAATGAACTGTACACTCAATGCCCATGGATTCAGTTTCAGTAGGCCTTGAGAAGAACCCAAGACATTGAGTGTTTAATTAGCACTCCAAATGATTCTGAGGCAGATGGTTAGCTCTTTAAAAAAAAAAAAAAAAGAGGAATTACTGCTTCTGCAAAGCTGTCTTAATTTCAACATCTATTGAAAATAACAATGATTTATTAATATTAATTGCACAACTGTACAAATGTTAGTGAAATAGGAAAAGCATTGGATCCAAAGAACAAAGGGAGAGATGAGGCTAAAATTTATTCCTTGGCACTGATACTTGATAGCTTTTTCTTATGAAGCAATTTACCTATTTAACCTCTGTAAATTTTCTCTTCTGTAAATTTCAGTTTACCAAGCCTTACATATCTTGACAAACATCATTAATATACCTGATAAATTTAAATATAATATATACATCACCCAAACCCAGTGCTGTCAAGTCGATACTGACTCCTAGCCACCCTATAGGACAGAGAAGAACTGCCCCATATCACACCCATATAAATTAAAGCTATGTCTGTTTGATAGTTGCATCTATGTTATAATAACCCATTTTGACAGTATGGGTTGAATTATAAATATACGTATTTTTAATCCAATCATTTTCTAAGACTTCTATTTTCTTTAGGAAATATAGGGAGATGATTTCTCTTTTGTTTTGGAATAGATCAAATATCTCCTGTGAAATAATTTATGGAGAGAATAATTTTTTACTATGAGTTATATTGCAAAAAATAAGTTACAAAAAATAGGTTGGAAAATGAAAGGACACATTTTACTAGATTCAAATAAATAGAGTCATACTGCATTAATCTTTGAAACAATTTGACAAGTTTGTTGTTCCTTCTTTAAATCAAAACTTGTTATTGTTATAGATATGTACGTTTTCTCTCAAGCATTTAAAATCTGCAAACATTAGGTGAAAAGATTGGGATCATGAAATTTTGGACTTAGGAGGAAACTGTAATTCAATATCCAGATTTTTAATACCAAAGATTGAGGCTCAGAAAAGTTAAATGAGATGTCATTGTTAAACTGATAGATGAAGTTAAAATAAGGATGAGAACTCTCATAGCTAATGCTTTCTGCCAGGGTTATTTTTACCCTTACACATTGTTACCTAGATGAATTATATACAGATCCAGTGTGATGTTATGGTATATAACAGGGTCCTATAACTTTAAACATGAAAGATAGGTTTACAGAGAGCCCCAGTTTAAATTTTATTAGGTGAGCAATTTCTTAATATGCCTAGCCAGTTTTTAGAAAGTTAACTTCTGGATTACCACAGCTAATAATAACATTAAATTTGAATATTCTCCAGAGACTTTAGGAATCAAAACTTTATCCCATATGAAATGTACATAAAGTGTCAAAATGTATGAGAAAATAATTTTTAGAGCTTTTACAGTTCCAAAATGAATATAACAGCATCAAAAAATTTTTGGAACATGATAGTCTTAGGGTAATTTTTGTAACAGTGCTTTGCAGAGATTACAGTCCAACTAACATATCATAACATGAAAAAATAAAACAAAACAAAAAATCCAAAAATGTGTACAGTAATTGAAAGACAAAAACACAAAGCTACTGTTCTCCAAATGGGGTTTTTGGTCTGAAGCCCCACACACAACACAAGCATAAACCCTCTTCTAAATAGGGGTTGTACCTGCAGAAGATCCACAAGATTAACTTGAAAATTGTGGTATATTAACTGAATAGATACCAAGCAGAAAGTAAAGAAATTAGGGATATTCTCTAGCTGCAAAATATTGTTTAAGAGTGTGACATCAGAATCGGAGGAAGAATTATTAACAACCTACAATATGCAACTAAAATCCTGCTTGTGGAAAAAGAAGACAATTTAAGCATTTACTGCTAAATTTAAAGGCTACAGACTTCAGTATGGAAGGATTACACCGGAACATGAAGAAAACCAAATTCTTACAACTGGACAGATAAACATCACCATGATAAACGGAGAAGAAATTGAAGTTGCAAACAATTTTATACACTTGGGTCAACAATCTATATCTTTGGAAGCAGCCGTCAAGAAATCAAATGATTTCTTAGGCAAATCTGTTGCTAAAGATCTCTTGAAAGTTTTGAAAAGTAAAGATGCTACTTTAATGACTTAGATGTGCCTGACATATGCCTCAATGCCTCATATGCATGCACAAGCTGGATAATTCAAAAAAGAAAGACAAAAGAATTGGTATATTCAAATTGTGGTGTTGGTGAAGAATATTGAATACACCATGGACTTCCAGAAAAATGAGCAGATCAATCATTAAAAAAAAAAAAAAATCACAACAAGAAAGTTCCTTAGAAGTGAGGATGACTAGACTTCAGCTAGCTTGCTTTGGACATGTCATCAGAAAAGAATAATCACTAGAAAAGAACATCAAGTTTGGTAAAATAAAGGTTTCAGCTAAAAAGAGGGAAAACCTCAATGAGATGGATTGACACAATACTCACAAGAATGGACTCAAACATAATAAAGATCATTAAGATGGCACAGGACCAGGAAGAGTTTCATTTAGTTAGACACAAGGTTGTCAGGAGTTGGAATCCACTCAAGGGCAAATATCAACAATAATAAGATTGCTATATTTATGGGAAACAACTTACATATTTTAGCTGTTGTTGTTTTTAGGTGCCCTCAGTTTAGTTCTGACTCAGAGTGAGCCTATGTACAACAGAAATACTTCTCTGTCCTGTGCTATCATAATCATTGCTATGTTTGAGCCCATTGTTACAGCCACTGTGTCAATCCGTGTTGTCTGTGGTCTTCCTCTTTTTCAGTGACCCTCTACCTTACTAAGCATGATATCCTTCTCCAGGGACTGGTCCCTCTTGAAAACATGTCCAGATACTTGAGATGAAGTCTCTCCATGTTTGTTTCTAAGGAGCATTCTGGCTGAACTTCTTCCAATACATACTGCTTCCTTCTTCTGGAAGTCCATAATATATACAATATTCTCCACCAATGCCATAATTCAAAGGAATCAATTATTTTACATTCCTCCTTATTCATTGCCTGCTTTTGTGTGCATAGGAGGCCATCAGAGATATCATGACTTGGGTCAGGTGCACCTTGGTCCCCAAAGTGGTATCTTTGCTTTCCAATACTTTAAAAGGTCTTTTGCAACAGATTTGCCCAATGCAGTACATCATTTGATCTCTTGACTGTTGCTTCCATGGGCGTTGTTTGTGGATCCAGGTAAAATGAAATTTTGGATAACTTCAATCTTTTCTTTGTTTATCATGATGTTTTTTATTGGTCCAGTTGTGAGGATTTTTGTTTTCTTTATGTCAAGGTGTAAACCATACTGAACCCAGAACCCAGTGGCTATCAAGTCGATTCTGACTCATAGTGACCCTATAGGACAGAGAAGGCTATATATATTCTTTGGTCTTCATCAGTAAGGGCTTCAAGTCCTCTTCACTTTCAGCAAGCAAGGTTGAGTAATCTGCATATTGCAGGTAGTTAACGAATCTTCCATTAATTCTGGTGCCACATTTTTCCCCATACAGCCCAGCTCCTTGCATTATTTGCTCAGTACACAGATTGAATAAGTATGGTGAAGGTTACAGTCCTCATGCACACTTTTCCTGATTTTAAACCACACATTATCTCCTTGTTCTATTCAAACAACTGCCTCTTGGTCAATGTCCAGATTCCACATAACCACAATGAAGTGCTTTGGAATTTCCATTCTTCACAATGTTATCCATAATTTATTATGATCCACACAGTCCAATGCCTTTACATAGTCAATGAAACACAGGTTAAACATTTTTCTGGTATTCTCTGCTTTCAGCCAAGATCCATCTCATATCAGCAATGATAATCCTCCTTCTACATACTCTTCTGAATCTGGGTTGAATTTCTTGTAGTTCCCTGTCAATGTACTGCTGCAACTGCTTTTAAATTATCTTCAGCAAAATTTTACTTGTGTGGGATATTGATGATATTGTTCAATAATTTCTGCATCCTGTTGGATGGATCGCCTTTCTTTGGAATGTACACAAATATGGTTCTCTTTCACTTAGTCGGACAGATAGCTGTCTTCCAAATTTCTTGGCACAGATGAGTGAGCACCTGCAGCACTGCATACATTTGTTGAAACAACTCAATTGATATTCATTCAATTCCTGGAGCCTTATTTTTCACCAATGTCTTCAGTGCAGCTTCGACTTCTTCCTTCAATATCTTTTTTTTTTCATTACATGAAACAATTATGAATAATTCCTTATTATATTTCAGACTTTCCAGTCTAACTAAGGTATTTTTGGAGACTAATGAAAAATTTATTCAGACATTTGAATAGTAAAATTTCAGAAAAAAAATTAAACGTGTAAACAAACATTTGATTCCCTATGAGGAAAGGACAATTGGAAGTGTTAGTATTAAATATAATAAAAATCTGATAATGTAAAACATAGTAAAACTCAAAAGGAAAAACCATTATATGATTATAACTTGAGAACTAGTCAAGGTATACAGGAACACTATAAATCAGCTGGATTTCTTTGTAATTCTAGTCACTACACAATGCCGCTTTTAACGTTTGCTTAGAAGTGGCATCAAAAAGTTCATAGAATAATTTTTCCTTAAATTAAGCTCATGACTCATTTTAATATTGGTCATCAACAGTAGTATGTCCTCGATTGCTAATAGAGACACAGAAGTAAAAATGATATTTGATCAAAAATTATCCAAAAGCTTTTTATTATCATGGAATGTAAAAATAGCCTAGAATAAACTCCCTTACTTCTGAAAAAGTATATTGTAATGGTCTACTTTTGAATTATCTTCAGTGAAATTTTACTTGTGTGTGACATTAATGTTAAAAAATGTTCAAAAATTTTACTTGTGTGTGACATTAATGTTCAAAAATGTTCAAAAATTTAAATAAACAAACTGTCTTGAATACCAGTATTCAAGTGTGTTCATTAGGGTATAAGAATATTTTATTATGTTCTATTCAGTCTGTGGCGTCCCTGGATGGAACAAATGGTTATTAACCAAAAGGTTGGCGGTTCAGCTCTACCCAGAGGCATCTCGGAAGAAAAGTCTGAGAATCTATTTCCAATAAATCACGGCCATTGAAAACTCTATAAAGCCCAGTTTTATAGAGTCGCCATGAGTCAAAATCAACTCAATGATAACTAGTTTTCTTTGTTGTTTTTTTTCTTTTTTTGTTATCACTTTGTTGTTGCTATTCAATCTGTGGGTACATTTATCAACATCTTCTCATTCATTCATTTATTCAAAGCCTATTTCTTGTTTTTTATTATGCACAAGCCCATACAATATGCAAGATGCTTTTCTACCTGATGGGAATACATTGGTAAAGAAAACAGAAAAATAACTCTGCTTTATGAAAATTATGTGTTATTGGTTTAGGGTACATAAATAACCAGGTAAATGAGACGGTAGTTTAGAGGACAACAAGTGGTAGAAAGGAAAATAAATCAGGCAGTGGATAGTAGGTTTGAAGGGAGGGTGTATGTAATTTAAACAGGGAAGATCTCACTGAGAACATGACATTTCAAGCAGTGGGCCATGGAGACGTATAGGGAAGAACGCTGCAGGCAGAGGGACTAGTCAGTGTAGAAGCCATAGATAGGAATGTATCTGGTGTTTTGAAATTTACCAGGTTGGGCAGTGTGGACATAACAGAGTACATGAGAGAGGAAATATCAGGTGCTGAGGTCATTGGTAATCAGGAGACCAATTATTGAAATCCAGCCAGAAACTAGCACTGAATGCTTTAGTAATCAGTCTTCCAAGTACCATTTCATTCCCTTTATCATAATATACCTATTGAAATGTCATGGAAAATTAAATAATCTAGGCAAGATGCTTCTTTTCTTGTGATTGCTAATCATAAAACAGAATTACTTGGATTTTAATATAATACTTTGTATTGTCATTTTTGTTTCAAGACGGCTCATAACAATACTATTTGATTTTTAGAACCCACACTCTGAAAAGCTTACATTTTGGGATATAAAAATAATATATTTAACAATATCCATTAATTATCACAAAAAATATCTTAGTAATTTGAACTTAGCCATTTGTCATTTTTATAATTGCTGAACTTAAGGTAGAAGAAGAGCTATGGTGAGAAAATGAATGTATTTAGAGCCTGGAAGTTTCTCAATTTTGATTCTTCGTTCTTTCAGGTTTCTTCTTGATTACTATATTACATTTGCTTTCATAACTTTACTTCATAAGGCTATTCCATTTCATTGAAAATCATGATTTTAAGTGTCTTTTCAATGTTAATATTTTTATGATCCTGATGTCACTAAAACTTGCTAAGATTTTTAAAGTCAATATGCTTCTTTGTAAGTTTCTAAAGTGTTTTTGAAATGTAGCTGTTCTTTTATTTTTTTAAAACTTATTTTATTTAGTGCAGTTTTAGTTTGGCTTCTGTTTTAATTTCATTTTATATAAAAAATTAAAGAATTTTAAAAATCATATTTAATTGTATTTATTTTTTTTAAAAAAGAGAAAGTAGTTCTATGTCTTAATTTATCCATTTACCTATATTTTTACCAGTATTCTGAAACACAATTTTCAAAGGAGGTAGTAGATGTCATGAAAAAATCATTATCTGTTTTCAAATAGTTTTAACTTCTCTGGGTTAAAGTTAAATAGAGCTCTCCAGGATTCCTAAAAACACTTAATATAGTGTAGCATATTTTAAATATCCAAAGAGAGATAATTATTTGTCTTATAACCCTTTCTGAGCAGAATATCTTTCAAACAAATGAGGATCCCTGAACTATTTGGGACACTCCTCTAAGCATAAACCCTCCTATCATCAACCTCAGTTATATAATGGCAAAAGTGATTAATGAATTTGATTTATATTAGAAATTTTTTTTGAAATGGCATTTTGCTCATTATTGGGTGTCACGGATTGACATCCAAAAATATCTGTCGACTTGGCGAGGTCATGATTCCCAGTATTGTATGATTGTCTACCCTTTTATCATCTGATGTGATTTCCCCATGTGTTTTAAATCCTATTACTATGAAGTTAGTAAGATGGATTAGCGACAGTTATATTGATGAGATCTGCAAGATTAGGTAGTGTCCTAAGTCAATCTCTTTTGAGATATAGAAGAGAGAAGCCAGCAGAGAGACAGGGGAACCTCATACCACCAAGAAAGCAGCACCAGGAGCAGTGTGTCTTTGGACCTGAGATTCCTGCATGGGGGAGCTCCTGGACCAAGGGAAGATTAAGGGCAAGAACCTTCCTCCAGAGCTGACAGAGAGAGAAAGCCTTTCCCTGGAGCTGACACCCTGAATTTGGACTTACAGCCTACTAGACTATGAAAAAACAAATTTCTTTTTGTTAAATCCATCCACTTGTGGTATTTCTGTTACAGCAACACTAGATGGCTAATGCATTGGGTGAATAATTTATGTGAAATTATATAAGAATAATAAATGTTGAATTAATTGCATTTTGCATAAATTATCTTAGTCCAAACAAGCAATTGTAACATGGAAATCCAAATATTATTTCAGGTAACCCAGTGCCATTATAGAAAGCTTAAAAACATTTAAAATGCCTCAAAATAGGAATTGTAAAGTAATACAATGTTTTAATTAAACCAAACCAAACCACACCCATTGCTGTGGAGTTGATTCAGACTCATAATTGGAAATAAAACTGATCAATTCTGTGAACCAATAAAATATTACTGTAAAGAAAATAAAACCCTACATGAGATATTCATTTTTTAAGTGCTGTTATGTCTTTCTGTTTTTCCACCACTGAAGTTCCTTTCCCTTTACCTGCAAACTAAATAGCAAGTAGTCAAGTAGTCACCACAATACTGAGTACACAAGCCTTATAAGATTTAACAACTTCCAGACCTTGTGTTAGAGGAAAATGGTAAGTTATGCTTAATGTTTTCTAAATATATTTTCTACTCAGCATTTGAATCTTTAAGACAACCAAATAAATATAAATTTGTACAGAAGAAAGGATCTTATAAGTAAACTATGCATTCATTATTTATATTAACATAAATCATTCCTGGTCTTAATCAATTATTGTTTTAGAAGAAATGATCATAGACTTTTAACACAGAAAGTATAATAAAAGCATTTCCAGAGGAAAAGCATAAAGTTCCATATAGTATTGATTTCTTTAAAATATTGTAATGTTTGGATATAATATTTTAAACATGAATTTTATAAACTCTCAAGTATACCATTTTTTTATGACTCAAGATAAAGCTCCTGAGAGTTTCTAAGATCCTTTATTCTCTCTCAGCCACAAGACTAGATCCAAGTTTCATTAGAGTTGGTTTTGTTATTCTTAAATTCAATGGAATGCAATTCTTTTCTTATTTAAGGTATAAAAAGTGAGATACAGAATGTATAAGTTACTTATTCAAGGATATATGCAATTTAGAGAAAGGGGAAATTAAAATCCTTATTGCTTAATTTTCAAAATTTTTGTTTTCTTGAATAATTCTGTGATTTGCTATGTTCTTCAAACATAAATTCCTACTTTAATAAGACTCTTGAATGCTCTGATAAGTTTATCACTGTTTCTTTAATTTCCATATATTTTATCAATAATAATTATACTTTGTCATAATAATCAGAACACAAAATAGAAACAATTTTTAAAATTTACCAAAAAAACTTTAACACCTCATCTTTTAAAATTATTTTTACTGTATTTTGATACAAAAATTTTTTTTTAAAGTTTCTCGTCTGTTGGTTTGTCATGCTGTGGTGGTTTGCACGTTGCTAGTGATGTTGGAAGCTGTGCCACCGATATTTCAAATACCAGCAGGGTTACCAATGGCCCACAGGTTTCGGTAGAGCTTCCAGACTAAGACAGACTAGGAAGAAGGTCCTGGCAATCTACTTCTAAAAAAAACTGGCCAGTGAAAACCTTATGAATAGCAGCAACACATTGTCTGATAGTATCAGAACATGACTACCTCAGATTGGAAGGCACTCAAAATACAACTGGGGAAGAGCTGCCTCCTCAAAGAACTGTTGACCTTAATGACATCAATGGAGTAAAGCTTTCAGGGCCTTCGTCTGCAGACATGGCTCAAACTGAGAAGAAACAGCTACAAACATCCATTAATATTCAGAAAGTGGAATGTATAAAGTATGAATCTAGGAAAATTGGAAGTCATCAAAAATGAAATGGAACACATAAAGATTGATATTCTAGGCATTAGTGAGCTGAAATAGACCAGTATTGACCATTTGGAATTAGAGTCATATGGCCTACTATGTCTGGAATGAGAAATTGAAGAAGAATGGCATCACATTCATTGTGAAAATGAACATTTCAAGATCTATCCTGAAGTAAAATGTTGTTAGTGATGGGATAATATCCACATGCCTAAGGGAAGACCAGTTAATAGGACTATTATTTAATTTCCCCACCAACTACTAAATGCCAAAGATGAAGAAAGTGAAGATCTTTATTAACTTCTGCAGCCTGAAATTGTTCAAACATGCAACCAAGATGCTTTGTTAATTACTGATGATTAAAATGCAAAAATTGGAAACAAAGAAGGATTGGTGATTGGAAAATATGGCCTTGGTGATAAAAATCATGCCAGAGATTGCATGATAGAATTTTGCAAGACCAACAACTTATTCATCGCAAATACCTTTTTCAAAAACATAAATCATGACTATATACATGGACCTTGCCAGATGGAATACACAGGAATCAAATCGACTGTATTTGTAGAAAGAAACAATGGAGAAGCTCAATACCATCAGTAAGAACAAAGCCAGTGGACAACTGCAGAGCAGAGCATCAATTGCTCACATGCACATTCAGGTAGAAGGTAAAGAAAATTAAAACAAGTCCACCAGAGCCAAAGTATGACATTGAGTACATCCCACCTGAATTAGAGAATGTCTCAAGAACAGATTTGACATATTGAATGCTAATAACCAAATAGCAGATGAGTTGTGGAATGAAATCAAGGATATCATACATGAAGAAACCAAGAGGTTAATAAAAAGACATGAAAGGAAAGAAAAGACCAAAATGGATGTCAAAAGTGACTCTGAAACTTCCTCTTGAACGCAGAGCAGCAAAAGTGGGTGGAAGATTTGATGAAGTAAAAAACCTGTACAGTAGATTTCAAAGGGTGGCTTAAGAAGAAGTATTATAATGAAATGTGAAAAGACCTAGAGATAGAAAACTAAAAGGGTAGAACACTAAGTATGTCTTAAACTAAAGAAACTGTAGAAAAATTCAATCCTTGAGTTGCAATATTGAAGGATTCCATAAACAAAATATTTAACAATGCAGAAAGCATCAAAAAAAAGATGGAAGAGAGACATGGAGTCACTGTAGCAAAAAGAATTTGTTGACTTTCAACAATTTCAGAAGGTAGCGTATGATCAAGAACTGAGGCTATTGAAAGAAGTCCAAGCTGCATTGAAGGCATTAGCGAAAAACAAGGCTACAGAAATTGATGAAATACCAGTTGAGATGTTTCAACAAATGGATGTTAATGCTGGAGGTGCTCAGACCTCTACGCCAAGAAATTTGGAAGAGAGCTACCTGGCCACCCAAATGTAATAGATCCCTATTTCTATGACCCAACAGAATGCAGAGATTATTGAACAGTATCATTAATGTCACATGCAAGTAAGATTTTGCTGAAGGTAATTCAAAAGCAGTTGCATCAGTACATCGACAGCAAACTACGAGAAATTCAAGCTGGATTCAGAAGAAGATACGGAACAAGGAATATAACTGCTGATGTTAGAGAGACTTTGGCTGAAAGCAGAGAATACCAGAAAGACATTTACCTGTGCTTTATTGACTCTGCAAAGACATTCAACTGTGTGGGTCATAATAAATCATGGATAACACTGAGAAGAATGGGAATTCCAGAACACTTAATTGTCCTTCTGTGGAACTTGTACATTGACCAAGAGGCAGTCATTCAAACAGAACAAGGGAATACCGCATGTTTTAAAATATTGTAGTACTCTCTCTATATAGTATATACACTTTTATTCTACATAAAAATCTGCACAGTTTTATTCTTGTGCCCATTTGTTATTGCCTTATCCCACCAAGGTCAAGTCTTACTCTAATATTACATAAACATTAGCCTGACCTTGGCAGTTTCTTTAAAGGCAAACACATTCTCTAATTCTAAAACAAAGATACATGTCACTGAACACCAAACCAAAAAAAACAAACCCATTGCCGTTGAGTTGATTCTGACTCACAGCGACACTATAGGACAGAGTAGAACTGCCTCATAGAGTTTCCAAGCAGCGCCTGGTAGATTTGAACTCCCAACCTTTTGGTTAGCAGCCATAGTACTTAACCACTATGCCACCAGGGTTTCTGTCACTCAATACAGGTGCCACTAATTCCTGTGTGCCCTTGTCTTCACCTTGATTGACCCATAAGCCAACTGCAGTTTGATTTTTTTTTTTTTTGGTCAGGTTGCTCACAATAATTTATGAATAACTATTAAAGGAAGTTAATCTGGAATCTGGAAATATACAAACACTAATTTCTAAAGAGGCAAACTTCCAATGGCTAATAACTGTATGAACACATCACATAATTATTTTCACATGTGTATATTTTTTTAGTTCTCATGCCGTAGCTTGGAAGTTAATAAAACGAAAGTTGTGAATAGAGATAGCATAGTATTCACTCAAAATGAAAATAAAATAGCATGCTTTATTGCAAGGCAATTTTCCAAAAGGCAACTATCCAGTTGGTGTGGATTGAATTGTGTCCTCCCAAAATATGTGTAGAATTCCTGGTCTTGTACCTGTGATACTACTGGGAAATAAGCTTTTTCTTTTCTTTTGTTAATGGGATCATAGGGTGGATGCTAACCTAATGACTTCTGAGTTATAAACGGACCAGAATAAACCCAGAGACTCACACACGGGGGGAGACAGAGGCCATGTGAGGATACTCCAAAAGCCAAGAAACACTAAGGAACCAAAGAATGCTCACGGCTACTGAAGAGGAAAGAACTGAAGCAACCGCTACCCACAGATGGAATTTTAGACTTCAGAAATGTGGAAAATAAAATTCTGTTGTTTAAAGGCACTCATTTGTGGCATTTCTGTTAAGGCAGCACTAGGTAACCCAGACAACATGACACCAGGATTGATTTGGATATGAAGAAGATTGTTTTGTAACAAGTGAGTGGTGTGTGCGGACAAAGAAACTCCCAACTCTCTGCTTCAGGAATTGGCTCTTGCACAACTTGCCTATTCTATCTGAAATATAACTTCTTTTATTCTAAATGTTTCAGCTTTTCAGTGTCTGGTCACTGGAGATTTACTTTAGCAAACTAAGCAATATGTTTAATCAATATGCTTCAAACAAAAATAAAATTGAAGCTGGATGATGGTTTCAATTTCCTATCTAAAGCAATCCCAACATCCGGCTCGCCTATCTTTCTGCACTATACTTCAACAGCTAAGTTGCAACGAAAGTGAAGCTAACTGTTTAACTTCTGCAGTTTTAATGTGATGTACCTTAGAGGCTGGTTGTTTGGATGAAAAAGTGATTATCACAGTACTCAGCATTTCTATAATTTTTATCATTATTGTTAGCACCATAGCTCCAAAATTCTGAAATTTCTTGCAATATTATGTTGCTTAAAAACATAAGGTATGCACTGTAGGTCCTAGATGCATATAGGACATTTACACTCAACACTCAGAACAACAGATCCCTTTTCACTTAGTTCCAGCCCAGAATCCTCTATTGCACTGAAACAAACAGAATAGGAAGTCTACTTTTAACATTAAAAGAATAAACAATTCATTCTACAGACTGAGAATTCCTGTGTGAAGGGTAGAAAATATTTAAATTAAAAACAAGAATTTGATTATTTTTTCAATATCCTGTGAATCTATAATTTTTTCAAAATTAAAAAAATTTTAATTTAATTTCAATGTCTTAGGAGCACTAATGTTCAGCTTTAAAAATTCCATCTCTGAAAGTTTCTTTAATATTGAAATAACAGATCATCTATGACATCAAAAAGGTGCTTGGAAACAGTGTGATTTAATTTGTATTTTTATTTCTTATTGTGCTTATAACCATCTTCTGATTTTAAAGTATGATGATAATCAAAATACAAGATATTCTTATGCTGATAGAGAATTTGATAATAACAATTATACATGCCCTAGATAGTATCTAAATATATAGGCCCAAAAGAACCAAAATAGGATGTATTTTATACTTTACTAGAATTTGGTCTGTAATTTTAACCATAATTATTGTTCCTCTTTACAATTTTTATGATATTATACCCAGAATCAATACCCTACTCTGTGTATCTAAATAGATAAATGAATATTAAATTATTTAAATTTTGTAATCACCAGTAGCCTTTGATAGTTCTAACCGCATCATTGATGTAGCAAACAGTATAATTCTTTCTAAATTAAGACCTCTTTCTGCTAATAGAACCTTGGTTTTATCTGGGGAGGAGTGTGCCTAGTCTCAAAAACCTGTTGCCAAGAATCAATCCCAACTTATAATAACCCTATAGGACAGAGTAGAACTGCCCATAGGGTTTCCAGGGAGCAACTGGTGGATTTGAACTGCTGACATTTTGGTTAGTAGCCATATCTTTTAACCACTGCATCACCAGGGCCCCACTCGGAGAATAAATAATGAGCAGTCTAGTTCAGTGTTGCCAAACGTTTGCCTCTTTAGCCAATGGTAGCTCTAGGGTTGGGAACATAACTTAAGGGGAGGTGTGTGGAAACTTCTGGGGAAGTTTTTTTCCTATGAGACGGATATTTTTTTCCCTAAATACTTTCCTTTTTGCTTTCAGTGTAGCCACGAAAGAGGTGATGTTTAATCTAACTGAGAGGGAAAGATTAAAACAATCAGAGATATGTCAATTCAGAGACTGATAACTCCAAACTGACTGCTGACTGTGGACTTTTTCTTCAGGGAAACAAATGAATGATGTTCTGTTATTTGCTACCTAAATTTCTAGTTGATACACTGAGTTTCAAGGAAGAGAGTTTAAAGAAGTGAGACATGATCTCCAACTGAGAAAAATCATATAATAATTGAAAAAAAATTACCACATAGTAAGAACAATAAATGGTATCTATTTTTTATTTCTTATGTTAAGGAAAGCTACAAATCATGCAGGCTCATATGGTGAAAATAGCTACTTTGGTAGGCAGAATTATAAAAATTTGTCTGCCCGCAGCCTCTCAGGAATCTATGCCCTAACACAGGGCGCTTGTGAATAGGAAGAGACATGCTATATGGCACAGTTAACTAAAGCTAAGACAGAGAATTAGCTGGGTGGGTTTAATCTAATCACAGGGACCCTGAAAAGCAGAAAGTTTTCTCCTGCTGGTGGCTAGTGTCAGGAAGGGAAGTGAGAATGGATTTCACCTCACACTGCTGGCTTTGAAGGATGGGAGGTGGGTCAAGAGAAAGAATCTGGGTGGCCTCTAGGAGTAGAGCCCCCAACTGATAGCCAGCAAGAAAACATGACCTCTGTCCTACAACTGCAAGTACCTTAATTCTGCCCACAAACTTAATGAGCTTGGAAGTGAGTCTTTCCCAGAGCCTCAAGATAAGAGCCCAGCCTGGCCAACATTTTGATTCCTGGCCTGTGAAACCCAGAGTGGACATTCTAGTTTATCGCAGCCAGGCTCCTGATGTACAGAGCTGTGAGCTGACGAATGGATGTTATTTTAAGATGCTTTGTTTGTGGTAATTTTTTATTAATTATATTAATATTTAATTAATTGTTTTAATTAATTTAATTTTTTGTATGTGAATATGTTACATCATTTAGCGATGTGAGCTATAAAAGAAAAAAAAATCTTTCAAAAGAAAAATACCTTCAACCCCATAAGTACCTAATTCTAACAGATAAATCCTCTCTCTGTATATAAGCCTATAATACATAAACACCAATAAATATAAAAATATATTACTTAAAAATCTCATGCCTTTGGAAAGTAAAAATGTGTTCTTAATGAGCTCAAATGATAAAGGATAAATTACAATTAAGATAATAAGGTATTTAGAACTAAAAATAATGAAAGTACAATATCTACCAATGGCATACACGTGTACAGCTTTAAATGTACTTACTAATAGAATAAATTAAAAATAAACGGCAGTAGACACTTTTACAAAATCACTACTTCTACCTTCTGTTGCAATATGTTCTACTGTTTTTTCTCGTTTTTATGGTTTTTAATTTTCTGTGATAATTATGATTTTTATTTTTCTGCTTTGTGTCTACATGTTAGAGACACTCAATAATCAGTTAGTAAGGTTAAACGCCCTTTTTAGACAGTCTGATCCAGGTTAATTATTTACATATCATTGATATGTCAATAACTATCAATTTTACATCTGCGGTCTCCCCTAGACCTCTCTATTCACACGGATTTCTAAGATGTCCGTTGTAGAGAACAGAATTGCCAACTCCCTTGAGGTAAAATCAAAGAGATTTATTGAAGCCAAACCAACATAGCCATGGGGGGTTTCAAAACCTCAGGTTGAAGCTTGCAGATCTCAGAGGAAAAATACAGGTCACAAGTAATTACGCTGCTGAAGGGGGAAAATAAAAGTACAATATTCTGATTGGTTTACAGTAACTAACTTCAGTCCAAGGTAAGATAAGGTAAAGCATAATCTTTAACATTATTGGTTACATGAATACATTGGCTAAAATACACAACTGAGAGACACGGTGTCAGGAAGGGGTTTCACGTGGGTTACAAAGCACTAGCATGACAGATATTTTCAGGCACGGTTTGTTAACAACTACCTTGCCCAGAGGGTTAGATCTCCAGAGGAGAGTGGAAACAAAGAGTTTCCATGATGCCCAGTGCAGCAGGAAACCAGAGGAGACTGAGATCAAAGAATTTCCATGAAGTATTTTTTATTCACATTCTTTCCTGACTGCAAAGAAACTCATTTCCTTAATGATAATGTGTTGGTTACCAGGCAACAAAGGTAGAATCTCTGGGAAAGGTTACGTGAAACTCCTAGAGTTTGTTCTGTCACTTCACAAATTAGTCAGATAGGTGCCTCTGTTTTGCTTCTATATCCCAAGTCAAGTCTAAGATGTCAAAATTAAGAGAGCAGAAGGTAGTCCGCTTATGTGCCCTGTTCTCTAGTCTTTGTATTTCAGTGGATGCTACCACTATCTACTAGAGGTTCAGGGCAGAAAACTAGGAGTCACTCTTGACTTTGAATCTTCCTTACCATACCTGTGTTCTGACAAGAATCCCCTTCACAAATGTCTGTAATACCCATCCCTACGCTCCTTTCAGTGGGATAAGCTCTATTCATCATTCATACATCTTAAATTTTACTTCACAAACAAGACCTACGCTTTTCTCATAATACTGAACACTTTTATCAATATAATTGTTATATTCAGGTTTTAAATTATATGTCTCTCTTCAGTAGAAGCCACAGGCTTCTGGAAGAACTGTGTCAGTTTGGCTTACCATTGTACCCATAATGCCTAGCACAATGTTAGGAAAATAAAACAACCAATACATATTTGTTGGGTGAATTCATCTCATGAATCAATTACAATGATTTTTCACAGTGTGGATGAGGTATGAAAATCATTATTTTTAGAGTCAGAGATCAAGTAGGAAAAAATAATCCAGTGAAGTGTTAGTTATGTTCTTTATTAAAGTGTGAAATACATGAATATATTTACTTCACTGTAAAGTGCAGCATCTTTTAGAATTTAAGCTTGTGAGCATTCATAAAACCTTGGCTCCTGTGGAATTACTATATACACAGGTTATATTACTGTAACCATATTCAAATCATAACATAATTTGCAATCTCCTAATTGTATGGTAGAATATCAGAGAAAAGTATAATGAACCCCTCTGAAATCATGGTGAGTGTTGTATATTATATTTTGATTAATCT
The DNA here is from genome assembly GCF_024166365.1 of Elephas maximus indicus. Taxonomy (NCBI): domain Eukaryota; kingdom Metazoa; phylum Chordata; class Mammalia; order Proboscidea; family Elephantidae; genus Elephas; species Elephas maximus. Next base: position 37,303,148 of record NC_064836.1, on the reverse strand, counting down.
ATTATTCAAATTTGTTTTCTTCTTGCTTGACATATTTTAAAATGCTGCTATGCAATTACTTCATAATGGAATCACAATTTGTCCATGATTCTAAATCTTATGTTACATATAAAACATGAGAATGTTTAGGAGATGTAGTCTATATTTTTGGGTCCTATATACAGAGGGTGTTGCAGTGTTTCATTTTTCCTCTGACATAACATTACCTTCCTAAGATATACAAATAGCACAGCCATCCTGAAGTATCTTGAGGTGTGATCAAAAACAAAACAAGTACCTTATCAAAACAACAATGCATATTGATTCTTATAATAACTTCAGGTTTAGACAAAATAAGATGTATTGTCACATGGGCTATGAAAATCTTATTTTTAAAATAGGGCTCTTTTATAAAATTGAATCTGTTTGCAAATGAGGATTGTTGTCACAGCTTAGATAATAGCCTCATATAAACTACGTAACTTTTACAAAGCTTACAATTTTAGCGTTTTAAACAGTACCTATGTTATATTACACACGTGTTCCCCAGTCATTAAGTGTAGCTACTGGATGTAGAAATGGTTTTTGTGTAATTATATTAGCCTTGGAAACCCTATGGGGTCGTTTTACTCTGTCCTACAGGGTTACTATGAGCTGAAATTAACTGGATGGTAATGGTTTTGGTCTAGGATTTAAGGATTCAGAATTAAATTCCTTTACCTTTAAACCATTTTTTCTATATGAAATGTTTACTTTTAGTATTTTCATTAATTAAATAGGAAATATTTGTATACCTCTTGAAAATATAGTGAATGTCAAAATAGCATATGAATGACTAAAAAAAAAAAAAAAATCGTTGCCGTGGGGTCAATTTCGACTCTTAGCGACCCAGTAGGACAGAGCAGGCAGAACAGCCCCATACGGGAAGGTGGTGCTGGGGACAATGGTAGCCTCCTGCTAGATCCTCCTGCTAGAAGCTCACCCTGTGTATCTCTTTGTATCCTTTCTGATTGTAATAAATGGGGGCCCCATAAGAATGTCTACTCTCCATGAATTCAGTGAGTCGTTCTAAGGAATTAAGAAGCTTATAGTGGCAATGAAAGCCAGCAGAGGCTGGCGTCTGCCCATTTGGCATTCTGAAGAACTGAGTCCTTCTAAATGGAGAACTCTGACCCAGCTTTGGGTGACTGTGTTACCGCAAAACACGGATTCGAGCCGCCTGCGGCAAAGCCAATACTGAGACAGGAGGGAGGTAAGCAGCAAGAGGGCTTTATTGAATACCAGCATCCCAGAGACAGAGGGGATAGGTTCCTCCCAAATTCTCTCTGCCCCAAAAGGGCCAGCTGGAGGGTTTTATAGGGAAAGAAAAGCTAAGTCTGAGGAATCTGGAAAGTTTTTAATCCCCCTTTGAGGTGGTCTTGCAAACCACCTGCCAGAGGTGACAATCTTTTCAAGGTATTCTTAGGGTCCCTTCTGGTGTCACTGAAGTTTGATCTTCGGATATCATCGTCTCCTGACCCCTCGGTTCCCAGATCCTATCACTTGTTTTTCATCTTTGGAGAGAAAGCATAGGTTAATCTTAAACTCTTACAACTTTATGAGAGAACAATCAGAGAGAAAAGAATCACAAGGCATGCCATAGCTCACAGGGGTTTCATCAGTTCCCATAAACATTAACTATTTTATATTCTGCCATCTGGGTGTTCAAGCAGTATCTTCCCATTTCAACTCAGGTCAGAGAAGGGCTGCTCGGGTTGTCGATCTGAAGGATGGAGTCCTTTTAACTTGTGTGCTTTCACCTATCTTGGGGTGGCTAGGATCAGAGAAAGGATGCATGAGCAGCTGGTCTGAAAGATGGTGTCCTATCGACTTGTGAGCTTCAACTGAGCACTGGGTCTTGGGTAAGAGAGAGAGAGAGTCCCACTGCAGTGGCTGGTGATGAAGATGGAGAAGTGAGAAGGCAAGCAATGGATCCTTTTCCTTCTGCACAGGGGAATTAGATTCATGCTGACCTCTATCATGCAGTTAGTAATGTTAAAATATTTATTCATATGTCTTTTGGTTATTACTGCTGCTGCCAAAAGGCACAATATTTAGGAATAAATGTAATAAGATAAAGAAAACTTTAATAAGACATAAAAGTATACTACAATGAAGATACAATAAGGATGAAACTGGAGCCCCTGGTTGACATAAATACTTACAAGCTTGACTACTGGTCAAAAGGTTGGTGGTTAGAACATATCCTGAGACACTTTGGGAGACAGACCTGGTGACCTGCTTCTGAACGGTCATAGCCTTGCAAACCCTATGGCGCAGTTCTGCTCTGTACTCGGTATCGCCATGAGCCGGAACTGACTAAACAGCAAAACTAGAAACAACAACAAAGATCAAACAAACTTGGAAAATGTTAAAATTAGGTACCTTTAAGTGAACGGCATACAGGTGGTCAACTGTAAGGTTTAAATTTTTCTAAAATAGTGTAAAATAAGGAACTAAGTTCTTTTATCTCTAGTGCTAAGCAGGGGATATTACTACTCCCCTTACTTTTCTCAGAAAGCGTCTTTGTTTAATGTGAGGGAAATCAGGTGCTGAATGCGTTTAGTAATCATAACGGGAAAATCTGGTTATGCGTCCTCAGTCCTCAATTTTCGTAGCTCACATAACAGTCATCCCAAAAGGTTTAGCAAAACAAGCAGGCATTTAGAAAATTGCTCTAGGTTCTCATCATAACCACTCTGAAAAATCCGTCTCTTGCTTCCTGAGGAGTTTTCTGACTTTGTTATATATAAAAAGTTGCTTTTTTAAAATTTTTATTCTGTTCATTTTGAAGGCACATTTTCCCTTTGTTCTATTCTTGTGGACTTGAGAATGTTTTCAGTGTGATGGATTATTGGGTTTCAGATGCCCAGAGACTTTTGTTTCCATTGAAATTGTTTCTGGAGTGTGAAGTTACAAACTTGGTGGTTATTTTCTTCACCACTGATATTTAAGAGGATTACTTTAGGTTGTTTGTAGTTTTGTCTGTCCATCTGAACCAGGAAGTGAGGGGGATCTTAGCTCTTTCCTCTCTCAGAAAATATAGAAAAAAACAAAAAGATTTAAGATTTAGAAAACTTTTTCTCACCTAATACTGAAATTTGGGCATTCATACTACACATATTCTGCTTTATCTCAACTTCCAGTGCTTAGAGTAAAATTTTTAAAGAGCTTTGAAATTCTCCTGCTGGGTCAGGGATGCCATGGTAGCAGTGGCCTATCAGGGAACCATACAGCAATATAGCTGTCAATCATCTCTAGCTCTGCACATCAAAACCATTTCCATAAAAGCTGTAAGTGTTCCCATGTACCCCAGAGCCGTTCATCTGCTCGGTTGACTTTTTCATTGTTCTTTTTCCTTTTTTTTTTTTTTTTTAACAGTTAGTGCACATATTGTTTTATGATAACGGTTAACAACTCTACGACATGTCAACACTCTCCCTTCTCAACCTTGTTCTATTTCTTCTGTTCATATGCATTCTTGTTTTTTAATTTTAACTTTACCTGGAATGCTAACTGTGACACTCTATATTTCATGATACAATGATTTAAAAAAAAAAAAAATCCCCAAGCTCATCCAGTGCAAAATGTGTTGCTATGGTCTAATCCGTAACCACCATCTGAGAAGAAGCTAGCACTCCTTGTAAAATACTTGAACAATTTTCTTGGAAATTTTAATGTGATTTAAGACTTTTGTTGGGAGTACAGTAGTACTCAATCAGCTGTCAGTCAAGAATCTGATGACTTTTTCTGTGATCAATCCTTTTTTTTTAAGTAGTGTAAAAATGAATAATTAGTTTCTTCCCTGTAAAATGTTCCTTACATGATTTGATTGTAATAAGGCCTGTTAAGAGCGGTTTTCCTGAGAGCAAAATTATAATAAAATTTTGCATGTGTTTATAGATAATGGGGTGCAAACATTTTATTTCATTGTGAACCCCCTTTCAATTATGCTTTTCTATTTTAGAGGCATAGGCATAGATTAAACTGTATGTATGGATATATTTATCATTCCTAATTTTTTTTTGCTTCCTTTCTTTTGAAGAATATTCAGCATATTGGCTTCCTCAAAACTCTCATATGTAAAAGGCATCCTTTTCAATTCCTGTAATAAGACAACAATGACTGGGTGTGGAAGAACAAAACCTCACATATGCGTAAGGAGAGGAAGGGCTAAATTTTAAAAGGTTACTTCTATCTGGGTACACAGGGGATTACAGAAGAAAGAAAACCTACACTTCTTGGGGTTAGAGTTGAAGAGAAGGATGCTGGGGCAGTTAAGATATTTAACAATTGGCAATAAATAAGGAAAGAATGGGAGATGATTGAGATGTGGGTTCGTGCGCCTTCCATGCTTTTGGAGCAATACAGGAACAGGGCTTGATTTCTTCTGTAGTGTAGTAGAGAAAATATCTGTACCATTATTGAAATGATTTATTTTAATTCCTCTCTTTAAATCAGGTTCAGTTGACATCTTTTCCTCCATTACTTACTCAGGATGTTAGAGGAGAGCCACTGATTTATTTGTATCTAGATGTTGATATCATTTTGACTTGACAGCAACGGGTTTTCTATGTGTTGAAAAAGGAGGCCTGGTTGCACAGTGGTGAAGCACTGGGCTGCTAACGAAAAGGTTGACGGTCCAAACCAACCAGCCACTCTGTGGAAGATATGCCACTCTGCTTCCATAAAGATTACAGCCTTGGAAACCCTATGTGACAGTTCTACTCTGTCCTATAGGATTGCTATGAGTCAGAATCAACTTGATGGCAATGTGTAGATGTTGATAAGGAGTCCCTGGGTGGAACAAACGGTTAAATTCTGGACTCCTATCTCAAAGGTTGGCGGTTTGTTTCAACTCACCCAGAGGTGACTCTGAAGACACATTTGACAATCTGCTTCCAAAAAGTCACAGCCTTGAAAACCCTCTGGAGCAGTTTTACTCTGCACACGTGGGGTCAACCATGAGTCAAGGCAACAAACAACAACAACAGACGTAGATATTTTTTGAGAGAAAGAATTTGCTAAATCAATTTATTGGTTATTTAACATGTAAAAACTTAAACCTGAAAAGTTAATAATAGAGACATTTCAAGACATAAAGAAGGTTCCACAGTCACAGAGAAATCATTGCTGTGAGCATTGCTGTCGTATGGTAGATTTTGGTCAAGTAAGAACTAAACCTCAGACAGACCTTAATAATCTCCAACATAACATAGACCAGGGGAAAAATGGCAAAATATCCCTGAAATAAGGTAGTGTTAGCCCTCCAAATTTGTTCTCTTCATTTTAGTTGGAGTTTTTAGGTTTTACTAGTTTTATTTTTGTCATTGTTTACTTATTCATGTAAATTTTAGAATTAGCTTATATCTTTCTAAAAAAAAAAGCCTGGTAGGATTTTGTCTGAGATTATGTTAATACTATAGATCAAATTCTGGCAAATAGACATTTTAACAATATTAAGCAATCTTATCTATGAACATATTACATCTTGCATTTATTTAGGTCTTTAATTTTTCTTTGCAATATTTTGATTTTTTTTTCAGTATGTCATTCTTCTACATCTCATATTAAAATTTTCCTTATGTATTTTGTAATGTTGGCTGTATTGGCTATGTATTTTTTCAATCTCTAGTTGGTCATTTCTAGTCTAGAAAAATAATTTGTTTTTGTATATTGACCATGTATTTTGAAAGTTTGCTAGTAGCTTTTTTCATAGAACCTGTAGGATTTCTTTTATGATGATCAAGTCATCTGCAAATAAAAATAACACCGATATATACTCTATGCCACTTACTTTTCTTACAATGAGCTATTGGCTGAACTACATTTAGTACAGGGTCAAGATGCCATCCACTTAAACCTGTGCTATCTTTCTAACTGACTTGACACAGTATCAACAATACATCATTAAAAAGTTCTGTATAAGAATCTTGAGTTCTATGATAATCTAATACACAGCAACAGATACCCTACACATATAGGAAACTCAGTGAACACTAAATGTGGAAAACAAAGAGACTCAAAGATGCAGAGTGAAAATACTGAAAGCCAAAGACAAACTATTGAAAACAACAAAAATAATGTCACTTACAAGGGAATGCCAATAAAATCAACAACTGAAATTTCAGTGGAAACTGTGGAGGTCAGAATGCAGGAGATAACATTTTTAATGTGCTCAAATGAAAACAACAAAAAAAAAATTCAAAAAACTGGTAAGCAAGATACCTGTCTCCAGTAAAGCTATCTTTCAAAATTAAAGGTAAAATAAAGACTTCCAAATGAACAAAACCCGAGAGCATTTGTTGCCTGCAATCTTTGCCCATGCATATAAATTTTAGAATCACTTTGTCTGTATCTACAAGATAAATTTCTGAGATTTTGTTTGGGATTGCACTGACTCTATAGATCAAGTTGGGAAGAATCAATATCTTAACAATATTGAGTCTTCCACTTCATGAATATAAAATTAATTATTTATTTATCTCTTATTTTATAAAACTAATGTTTTGATGTTGGTAAAGAATATTAAATATATATGTTTTATTACATATACATTAAATATATTATTATAAATATATATTAAACATAACATGGATTGCCAGAAGAACCAACAAATCTGGCCTGGAAGAAGTACAGCCAGAACGCTCCTTAGAAGCAAGGATGGCAAGACTTCATCTCCCATACTTTAGACATGTTATCAGGAAGAATCAGCCCCTGGAGAAGGACATCATGCTTGGTAGAGGGTCAGTGAAAAAAAGGAAGACCTTCAATGAGATGGACTGACACAGTGGCAGCAACAATGGGCTCAAACATAGCAACAATTGCGAGGATGGCTTAGGACCAAGCAGTGGTTCATTCTGTTTAAATAGGGTAGCTATGAGTTGAAATCGACTCGATGACAATTTTTTTTTTTTTTTTTGGTGCTTTATACCTAAATATATCCCTGGTGGTGTAGTAGTTAAGAGGCTCAAAAGGTTGGTGGTTTGAATCCACCAGGTGCTCCTTGGAAACTCCATGGCACGGTTTTACTCTGTCCTATAGGGTCACTGTGCATTGTAATCAACTTGACAGCAACAGGTTTATTTTTTTAATTTTTACACCTAAATAGCTCAGGTTTTTTGGTAGCATTGTAATCATTTTATAAAATTTAAATTCCAATTTTTCATTGATATACTCACTTATTAGTTTCAGGAAGATATTTTGTTTTCTGTAGATTTTGTGGTATTCTATCCATAGAAAATCATGTTATTCATGAAGGAAGATAGTTTTATTTCTTCTTTTCCAGTTGGTAATCTTTTTTTTCTCCTCTTATTGCTTTAGCTAAGACTTCCAATATGATGTTGAATACTGGAAGTGCTGAAACTATACATTCTTGCATTTTCCGTTAAAACTATACATTCTTGCTTTTTCTGTGTTCTTAAGGGAAAAGCCTCCATTATATGTGTTATTTTCTGCAGCGTTTTTCTAGATGTTCTTTTTTAATTTCAGGCAGTTTCTTTGGATTCCTAGGTCTCTAAGAGTTTTTATAATAAATAGAGTTGAATTTTCTCAAGTGTTTTTTCTAGTATCAATTGACATGGCCCTTTAGCCTCTTGACATCCTGGTTTGCATTGATTGATTAGTGAATATTGAACCAGCTTTCCACAGCTGAACTAAATCCCACTTGATTCTGATGAATAATTGTTTTAATACATTTATGGACACTCTTTGCTAATATTTTATTATAGATTTTTGCTTCTACGTTCATTGGAGATATTGGTCTTTCATTTTGTTTTCTCTTATTGTTTTATCCCTTTTTGGCATTTTGGTAATTCTGGCTTCACAGAATGAGGTTGGAAGTATGCCCTCTGATTCTATTTCCTGCCGGAGATTGTGGGAAATATACTAAATTCTTCATTTAGTATACAATAGAATTAGCCAGTGAAATAATCTGGACCTTATGCTTTTATTTTTTGTAAGAATATTAATTATTGACTCAAATTCTTTAATAATACTAAGGTTAACTATTTCTCCTCATCTTAATTTTGGTAGCTTATGTCTTTCAAGTACAGAAGTGGTCGTGATGACCATTTGCTCATTCCTGATATTGATAATTTTTGCTTTGTCTCTTTTTTTGCTTGGTTAATTAGAGGTTTATCCATTTCATTGATCTTTTCGAAGAACCAGCTCTTCATTTCATTGATTTTTCTTTATTGTTTTCTTGTTTGCAATTGCATTAATTTCTGATTAATTTTTATTATTTCTTTGCTTGCTTACTTTAGACTTAAATTGTTTTTCTTCCCTATTTTTCTAAGGAGTAACCTTAGGTTATGGATTTTAGATCTTTCTTTTCTTTTAATATATGCATTAATGCTGTAAGCTTCTAAGCGCCACTTTCACTGCAGCCCATGGATTTTGATAAACTGCATTTTCATTTAGTTTAAAGTATTTTAAAATGTATCTCAGGCTAACTTATTTAGCAATGTGTTGTTTAATTTTCAAATATTTGGGAATTATCCAGATATTTTAATGTTTTTGATTTCTAGATAAATTTCACTGCAATCTGAGACTACACTTTCCTGGATTTTTATTGTTTTAAAATTGATATGGTTTGTTTTGTGGCCTGGGTCATGATCTGTCTTGTCGAATGTTCCATGTGAACTTGAGGAGAATGTGTATTCTGCTCCAGTTAAATAAAGTATTCTTTTTTCTGTTGCTGTTGATAATTGCTATGGAGTTGACTCTGACTTACGGCGTCCTTAAGTATAACAGGAAGAAAGGTTTCCCTGGCCTGTGCCATCTTCATGATTTTTTATATGTTTGAGTCCATTGTTCTGGTCATTGTGTCAATCCACCTCATTGAAACTGTCATTCCTTTTCACAAACCCCCTACTTTACTAAACACAGTGTCCTTTTCTACTAATTGGTCTTTCCTATGATGTGCCCAAAGTAAAGGAGTTGAAGTCTCTCCATTCTTACTTCTACTGGGTATTACTGTTGTGATTCTTCTAAGACTGATGTGTTCATTCTTTTGGCAGTCCATGGTGCTCTATAAATGTCAATTAGATCAAGTTGATCAATAGTGCCATTCAAGGCGAATACATCCTTATTGACTTTCTGCCTGCTTGCTCTATCAGTTACTGGCAGACAGATGTGGAAGTTTCCAACTATAATAATTTATCTATTTCTCATTTTAGCTTCCCAGTTTTTGGGTCATGGCTTTTGATGCTCTGTTGTTAGATATTTACATATTGAGAACTTTTGCTTTCTTCTTGGAGAACTGATCCCTTTATCATTACGTAATGACTCTCTTTTACCCCAGAGCATCTTCCTTGGTCTGAAGTTTGCTTCGTCTGAAATTTATATGGCTACCCCAGCTTTCTTTTGATTAGTTAAAATGATACAGCTTTATCTAAATTTTTGTTCTTAATATACCTGAGTTTTTATAAATATAAAACTTATTTTATTTTTCATAAGTATAAAAGTTTTTTTTTTTTTAATAAAGAGGTTTTTTGTAGACAACAGAAAATTGTGTCATTTATTTAGGTGCTTATTTACTTTGATTTTTACATTGGTGTTTTCCTTTGTGTTTTCCTTCATGATCTTTTAAAACCAATACCTATCCTGATATTTACATATTGATGCATAGTTTCTTAAATTTTAAGCTGTCCTGGAATCATGATTATTGATAATCTGGTAAAAATGTATCCAGTATTATATTTTGATGCAACAGCAATGTAGATTTATACATAAAAAACTTTGGAAAAAAAATTTTGCAAAACTTTTTTTTTCTTAGATCCATTCTGAATAGAAAAAATTTTATTTTATGAAATTGGTGTTTAACATAAAGGTAACTACATTATAAAGCCACAAATCTAGGTTAAACTTAATACTAATTTGAAACATTTGATATAGCTTAAATAAAGTGCTTCAGCTGTGACAAAAATCTTGAAAGTAATTCCCCAATGGATGCCAGGGAGATAATTTTTATTTGGTGTTTATTTAGTAGATATTGGCTTACTTTAAATTAAATAGTATCATAATATCTCCTGAAACTTCTTTTAACGAGAATCGCAAAGAAAGATGAGTTTGAAATTAGGTTTTCGTTTTATATTCTGTGTGAAAAAAGACCAAACTAGTCCTTAACCTTAAGCCAGCTTACTGGCCTATTGTTTTAAAGCTATACACTGGAACCTCAATTTTTTTTTTTACCAGTTAGAAAGCTTTATTTTATGTTCATACTAAATTTTACATTATGTCGAAAAGGGGGGTGGATTGGGGGCACTGAATTTGATAATCTCAATCCAAATATACTCCGATTCTGAGAAGAAAATTATTGCCAACAATGGCAATGCCCCAGAAAGAATAGACTGCTTTTGTGTTGATGGCAGAGTAAACTGTTGAGTGCATTTTAAATTATTCACTGGTATACTGAAGAAAAAGATATATGGAAGTATGTGATCATTTGCTTTCTGTAATCAGATTATTACCCATAATGTTAACTATATTTCTATAGTCCTTTTTTTTTTTTTAGTTTTATTAAGACCTTTCATGAACATATAGTCATACAACCTCCTCTAAACCCTATTCCCCCTGGAGAAAAAGAAAATATTATGATGAACCCAAGAAAGCATACGTGGAACCTCAGTTTTAACCTCATGCTGTACAATGGGCTTTTTAAGCTGCATCAGTGAGATCAGAACATATATCAATGTTAATCTAAAGTGAAACTGAGACTTTTTTTTTTTACCAATTTAGTATCAAATACATTTTAAAGTGTATGTTGTTGTTAGGTGTCCTCTAGTCAATTTCCTACACTTAATGATCCCATGTGACAAAGTAGAATGCAATGCCTTTGGAAGATGTAACAATCACAGAACTGTAAAGCACACTCTTGGAAGAGTATCCCGGACTCCATATGAGACCTAGCCATGGCCAACGCCTTGATCACAGCCTTGTGAGATCCTGAATAGATGACCCAGCTAAGCCATGTCTGGACTCCCAACTCATGGGAACTATGAAATAATACAATTTTAAGCTGCTAAAATTTTGGTAATGTGTCGCACAGCATAGAAAACTAATTTATTTATATATACACATCAATAAAATTGATGAAAGATGACCATGTTGTAGAATACAATCCTGATATAAACAATATAACAATATGTATATGTCTATAAAAAAAAATTTTTTTCTTTTTATGTATATGTATGTGTGTGTATATATGTGTGCATACAACAACAAACACAACACCCATTGCCATCGAATCAATTCTGACTCATAGTGACTCTATAGGACAGAGTAGAACTGCCCCATAGAGTTTCCAAGGAGTGACTGTTGGATTTGACTGTTGACCTTTTGGTCAGCAGCCGTAGCACTTAACCACTATGCCACCAGGGTTTCCATATATGTGTATATATTGTATGTATGTATGTGTATCTATCTACCTATGTGTGTGTACTGTATATATCTATATATCTATGTAAATCTGGCAAATTACATATATATATGTATTATATATATGTAATTTGCCTTCCTGGCACAGTAGTTAAGCATTTGGCTACTAACCAAAAGTTCAGCTGGCAGTTCGAACCCACCAGCCGCTCTTTCGAAACCTTATGGGATGGGTTCTACTCTGTCCTACTATAGGGTCTCTATGAGTCAGTGTGTCCCCCAAAAATATGTGTATCAACTTGGCTAGGCCATGATTCCCAGTATTGTCATCTGATGTGATTTTCCTATGTGTTGTAAATCCTTTCTCTATGTTGATGAGATGGAATTAGCAGCAGTTATGTTAATGAGGCAGAACTCAATATACAAGATTGGATTGTGTCTTGATTCAGTTTCTTTTGAGATATAAAAGAGAGACACCAGCAGAGAGACAGGAGGACCTCATACCACCAAGAAAGCAGTGCCAGGAGCAGAGCACGTCTTTTGGACCCAGGGTCCCTGAGCAGAGAAGCTCTTAGACTGGGGAAGATTGATGACAAGGACCTTCCTCCAGAGGTGACAGAGCAAGACTTCCCCTGGAGCTGACTCCCTGAATTTGGACTGCTAGCTTACTAGACTGTGAGAGAATAAGCTTTTGTTTGTTGAAGCCATTCACTTGTGCTATTCCTCTTATAGCAGCACTATATGACTAAAATAGAATTGACTCAATGGATTTGGTGTATATATATATATATTTACACATGCATACATATATATTATGTATATTGATAATACATGTTGAGTAATATTTTAAGTTACAAGAAAAATAATATTTTATTTAATAAATGTGTGAAAATGTTCTAATTTTCACATTATATAAAATAAATGTTAACTTATTGTTAGTTGCACTTGAGTTGCTCTTGAGTCGATTCCTACTCAAGGCAACCCCATGTGTACAGAGTAGAACTGTTCCATAGGGTTTCTAAGCTGTTACCTTTCAGAAGCAGATTGCCAGACCTGTCTTCCCAGGAGCCTCTGAGCGGGTTTGAATCATCAAACTTTTGGCTAGTAGTGGAGTGCTTAACTGTTTGTGCCACCCTGGTACTCTCATTTATTACAAAGCATGACAGAAAACAAAAGTAAAACTTGGAGCAAGATAAGCATTCTAGGGGAAACCTACTTAAGTATGACAACAAAATGCAGCTGCATAGATGTTATTTTATAAGATTCAGCATAGTCATTCAATTACACTTTGAATTCATCATTTTATTGTTTAATAGAAATCATTTCTGGTTATATTCAATTTTAATTCTATGTGGCTAAAATCTCTCCTATCTGTAATAATTTATATGATAAATAAAACTGGTATATTTTGTGTTCTTAAAATAAATATACCTTTGCATTGTTTTAAATGCATGTGAAAATAGCTATCTTTTACACTATCTTCATTATTCTTAGGTAGTTTTTCTTATTCAAAGGTTACTATATGTGAATGCAAATTTCAACAATACTTATAAATGCATTTATACTATTAGTTCTTGAAAATCTGGAGACAGAATTTAAATGTCACCATTGTAGTAAATATAAATAACCAATATTATGTGGCTATGTATAACATTTTTACCATTTTGTACCAACATTTCCTTCAAAACCTGCATGTAGCAACTTTGGATTCTAGTACTAGACTCTGAAAGGTAATAGCTAAAACATTCCTTTATTTTCTATGAATCGAAATTTACTGTATTTTTAGTATCCTCCTTGGATGATTAGAAATTCAACTACTGTTATTCCTGAAAATACTCTTGATCCAAGATATCATATGCAGGGTTCAAGGTCAAGGTTATATAAAGTGCTAGATGTACTGAGCGTATCCCCTCTACTAATCACATTATTTTGTTTGTTTGTTTGTTTGTTTAAAACCAGGCCAAGTCAGGTCTTGGACCATTGTACTACTCCCAAGACATGTTTTCAACCTGGTACCTTTTTTTTTTCATGGCTTTACCCAAAACTTAGACTCCGCGGAGCCAATTTCTCTAACTCCAACCAAAATCTTAGTGATTCCACAGAATATGCACCTGTCTTCTCTTTCTTTATCTCATGGTCCTCTCTCTTTCAGCCTCTTAATGAATTTGATTTTCAATTTTTCCTTCAGTGAAATTGCACATTTTTAAATTAACTTCATAATAAATAAAAATTTGAACTGATGACACCAAATTTAGAATGTGTTGAATTCTAAAAGTAAATGGATTTTTTTTTTTTATAGAAATTGAAAAAAATATTTTTCCCACTAAGAAGTATTTAAAACTATGGTAACATTTGCCAAGTTGCTCCTCACCATCTATTTAAGCCATAACGTTTGAGTTCTGGGAAGTTGAGTTCTGCTGTTGTTGTGTGCCATTGAGTTGATTCCAACTCATCACGACCCTTAGGTGTGGCTGGTGGGTTCCAACAACTGACCTTGGGTTAGCAGCCAAGCACTTAACCATTATGCCACCAGGGCTCCTTGAACTCTGTTGTAGCCTCATTAGAGGTTTTTTTTTTGTGTGTGTGAAATTAAGTTGTGTAAAATAAAATTCCTGTTGTTATTCCTTGGTATCCTTAATTTAGTCTATTTTTCTTTTGCTTGTCTATATTAATCCATCTTTTAATCCACCTGCCTTAACTAAAGATGGCCACCATATTTTCATTTACTTCATAGCTATTTTGAAGAATATCCTTCAATTTGGGTTTACCTTATGCTTCCTTATTATTAGATTCAGGTGAGACCTCTCCGCCAATGTTCCCTCCCCCTACACACACTTGACATTGAAACTTACCTTGCTTGGCCTCACCCAATAGCTTTTAAATTGAATTATTAAGGAAATAAGGAATAAAGGAGAAGGAGAAGGAAGGTAACAAATTGTATGGGTTTTAATTGGCCATTAAGCAGATCTTTCCTGCTCCAATTTCTTAGCAAATCCAGGTGTTAAAGAGTTGAACTTTAGGTTGTGAGATATTTTACATTAAAAAAAAAAAATTCTCTAATCCGATTTAATCTTGACTTTTACCCAAACTTTATATCAGGCTGATAGTATATTCAGCCTCAGTCATCATGAAGGTTCTCTTTGCCTTTCCTAGACATGTCTAAAAATATTATTGATATATATCATTCTTATGCATGATGAGTCTTCATATTATGTAAAATTACTACAAAATTTTAATATTTCATACCTGGAATATTTCTAAGAGCTGAACTTTTTTGTCCTTAGTTTTGTGTCTTTGCTCCAGGTGGAAAAAGATTTTGTATATAAACAAAAAATCACATTCTCTATGTTCTAGTTTATGCATTTTGCTTGAAGTTACATGCTTTAGATGCCATCAATTATTATTTTTGTGTTTGCAGCAAAGTAAAGTTTTAGCTATATTTCACGTATGTCCTTAACGCATTTCCTGTGAAGCTGCCATCTTCTGCTGGTACTCCTTAAGAGAGTCAAATGAACGGAAATTTAACTAAATCAGCAAGCAACACAGAACCTGAATTTGTCTATATCTACCACCCAGTGGTTCCCTTTTAGAATAATTTTTTTAGGCCTCTGCACTCCTTTTTCTTCTAACATCTACATTTTATATTTTGACTTAGAAAATTTAAAGTCACGTAAAGTTTATAGTTTTGTAAATGCCAGTCATTCTCACTTCCCTTTCGTTCTATGCTAATTACAAGAGTTTTCTAATGAAATATAAGCACACTTTTCTTCAAGTTCTTCTTCAGGGAAAAGTGAGCCTAAAATAACAGGGTTTTGTGTTAATTTTCCAACTTGCTACATTCCAGGGGACAAGCAGGACTCTCCAGCCCAGGATATCATTAAGGCTGTGTAATATTAATACCAGACATTCTTTAGCTTAGTAAACCTACCTTGAAAACTATAATAAATCTATCCCTACTGCTCCAATGTTTCCGGTTATCTTCATGTGCCCATAGGAAAGAGGTCTCATACATACAGTATTTGGCTGTCTTTTAATGTGAAATTTCCTTTAACGTAAAAGCAACTTTTAGAGTCCTCATGCACAAGTCAGGCCTCTGGCTATTGGACTCAGTGATTTCAGAATCACAAGGAATTTGAAGTTCCTTTTAAGGATACTCACTCTAATTGCAGGAGAAACTTGGGAGACCAGAATATACGCCTTTAAACTCCTTACTTCATCTTCAGAGTTTTCATTTACAATCTGATTCTTTTGTTATGTTATTGTATGCCATGGAGTGGATTCTGGCTCATCGTGATCCAGTATGACAGAGTAGAACTGCCCCATAGGGTTTCTAGGCTGTAATCTTTACAGAGCAGACCACCAGGTCTTTTCTCTGGGGAGAGGCTGGTGGGTTCGAACCACCAACCTTTAGGTTAGAAGCCAAGCATTTAACCATTGCATCACCAGGGCTCCTGATTCTTCTCTACTTAATCCCCTTTTGCTTGGCTTTTCCAAACTTCTCTCTGGAAACATACAAGATTTTAAAAGCAAAATGGTCCTACAAATTGAACTCTTCACTGAATATCCTTGTTTTTTGCTTCTTTGTTTGTTTGTTTTTTAATTTGTTTCTTTGTTTATTTTGTTATTATCGTTGTTATCTATTTAAAACACATGCACCCCTCAGCCCTCCCGGAGAAGCACCATTTTCCTTTCTGTCTTCTTTTCTAGGGCATGACCTGTGCGTCTATGTGTGTCTATTTTCCATGTTTTCAATGGTTATCTCTGGGTAGTCAGATTAAAATGATTGAGTTTACAGCCCCTATTTATTTCTCTGCACTTTCAAAATTCTCTACAATGCATATGCATTGCATGTTATTGAAATTCTTCATTAAAGAATTTAGAAAAATATGCAAATATTTGGATTAGCTGTTGAAGTCATAAAGCACTTATTGAAATTGCTGGCTTTAACAACCAATGATTAAGACTTTAAAATAGCTTTTGTTAAATCTGTCTTTTCATTTTATTATTTTTAGATGAAATCTAAAGCCCAGTAGAATCAGTAAAAACTACAGGGATTTTAATTTTTGGTACCATCAAATTTGCCAAAGGCAAATTGGAATGTCTATGTAAACAGCTGATCCTTTTAAAGTTAGTACAAGATGTGTTAATTAGGAATTTTTTAGTTCTTGACTCACTAATGGTGTTCTTTAAAAATACATTGGGAAATATTCACTTAATACTTCAGCAGTTTTACCATCCTTGCTATTTCATTTCTCATTTCATGCTGAGAAGCTCTAATTTCTTCCTTGATTAAACATTTGCTCTAATAATAATGAAAACTTATTTTAATTATGAGATAATACTTTATCCATAACATTTTATGTCTTTCTTATTTTGATATTTTTTCCTTTTTATCACACCATCACATTCTTCCCATGTCTTTATTTTCTTTTCTTGATGTTAGAATGAACATTTTTTAGTTTTTTGTTCATTTATTTATAGAAGTGCACCTATTATTTTCTTTTTTTTTTTTTTGAACCATGTATAAAATAATTCACCATTTTAGTGTTTAATTAAATAAATCCATATGGTAATATATAGAACCAGCTTACCTGCTCAACTTTGTTGTTCAGTTTGGGAAACATCCTTCTTTTCCTCCTCTAAACTTTCTTCTTAGGGGGTCTTACCTGTAACCATGGCCAGGAATACTAAAAATAACCCAAACCCTTTCCATGGAGTTGATTCTGACTCGTAGCAACCCTACTGGACAGAATAGAACTGCCCCACAGGGTTTTCAAGGAGTTTCTGGTGGATTCGAACTGCCAACCTTTTGGTTAGCAGCCATAGCTCTTTACCACTGAGCCACAGTAATCATTTTAAGTTCACATCTCTCACACGGACCTCTCCCACACACGTATATTTAATTTCTTCTTCCATGGTTCTGGCCAGTAGTGCTTATAAAGCCACTTTTTAACTCAGAGTAACTTAGCTCTCCTCCTCCTCTGTACCAGCAATTTGGGCCACCACCATCCAAACCTAAGACAGCTTTATAAGCTTCTCTTCCTGAGACCTATTTTCAATTCATCAGCTCTTTCCAAGTGTGCCTACTAAAATCTTTCAACCCATCCATTTTTCAAAATCACCTCTTAAACCAAATCGCTGTCATCTCAAACTTCTACTTACAGGAACATCCTCCTTCGATCCATTATCTTCAGCATAGAAAGAGTCTTCTTCTTAAAAAAAAAAAAAAAAACCTGGTTAGGATTTGCCTCAGTTTCAAATCACATTATTGGCTTCCCAAAGCTTATATGCTAAATAGCAACATCCATACCATAATATCAAACACTTTAGTAAATCTTTCCCTTCCTTTCCTGTATAGAAATTGTTCCTATCACTGTTTGAATTTCAGACTCAGTGGTCTTTTTTTCCAGGTGTTTTAATAGGCAATGCTCCCTCTACCTGCAAATACTACTCACACCTCCCACCCCCCTCACCTACTTAATTTCTATTCATTCGTAAGATCTCTGGTCAAAAGTCACTACCTCGGGAAACATGAATGCAAGTAGGTTTGCAAGGGCAGGATCTCATAACTTACTCTGTACAGAAAGAGTAAAGCTATGAATGATTTAATCATGCTAATAATTAGTGTTTTTCTGTTGGTAGGTGCCGTCAATTCGATTCTGACTCATAGAGACCTTATGTACAAAAGAATAAAACATTGCTTGAGCCTGTTGTTGCAGCCACTGTGTCAATCCATCTCTTCGAAGGTCTTCCTCCTTTTCGCTGACCCTCTGCTTTACCACGCATGATGTTCTTCTCCAGAGACCGATCCCTCCTGATAACATATCCGAAGTATGTGAGACGTATTCTCACCATCTTTGCTTCTAGGAAGCATTCTGGGTGTACTTCTTCCAAGAAAGATTTGTTCATTCTTTTGACAGTCCCTGGTATATTCCAAATTCTTCACCAACACCACAATTCAAAGCCATCAATTTTTCTTTGGTCTTCCTTAGTCATCGCACAGCTTTCACATGCATAGGAGGTGATCAAAAGCACCATGGCTTGGGTGTCAGTCACACCTTAGTCTTCAAGGTGACATCTCTCCTTAGTATGATAATTACAGTATCATACTAATAATAACAGTAACAAAACTGATAACATTTATAGAACATTGACTATATGACAGGCACTATTTTATGTGCTTTACTTGTATTATTTTGGAGATCCTCTTGAAAACCCACATGAAAGTAGCTACAGGTATACTTACATTTCACAAATTAAGAAAGTGAGGCTTAGAGGAAATAAGTAACAGTCCAAAGTCACACAGTTAACAAGTGGTAAAGAGAAGAGGCAAATTTTAACAGCTGAAAAATAGGGCCTGCGCCATTTTTCTCCACACAGCCTCAAAAACAAAGTCTGTTATAATTTTAAAAATCAAGAAAGCATGCTCTATGATATAAATCCTCTGAATTAATATAAAACTATTGATACTGCCAGGGCTAAAAGCACTCAAAATATTTCTTTTAGATTGTCTCATGCTTCTAAATGTAATTTCTGATTTTGATTAAACAATCATTTTTAGTGCATGTTTATCATCATTTTTGAATTCAAAAGTAGTGAAGGATACATCAAATTACATCTGAGAAAAGACATTCACTTAGAATAGCAAAATGCTCACTTTTATTTTAAAATTTTTTACTGAACAATTAAATAAATTGCACATATTGTTTTTGGCTTTCATGTACATGTTGTTGTAGTTTTTGTTATTGTTATTTAGTCCCTAAATTAAAAGTTAATTAAGGATAGTTCATATTTTTTTTTCCCCCGGGGAATATTTGCTAATGCAGATTTCTTTGTTGCTAGTATTCGGTTCTAAATATAGTGTTAGAACACTACTGAGTATAGAGTACAATGATCTTGGTTAATCATCAAATAGTTACCGACTGTCTAGCGTGCCTCAGATGCTGTGTAATGAAAGAAGGCACATGTGGTAGGAACTTGATTAGCAATGACAACATGAAAGATGTTGGAAAGATAGAAAGGAGACAGAGCTGAGAGTGAAACCGACCACAGGTTTTGATGTTATATTCAAGGCCTGAAAAATATATAGTGCAGAGATTGAAAAGTAACACTATAGTTCAAATACTCCCTTCCAAAAATTTTCCTTACTATTATATTTCAGCATGCTATCACAATTTATTACATAAGGAAGAGAATAATTTCAGATTTAACATATTAAGCTTTACATAATTCACAATTTTTAAGGTCACTTACTTGGAAACCCTGGTGGCGTAATGGTTAAGTGCTATGGCTGCTAACCAAAGGGTCAACAGTTCAAATCCGCCAGGCGCTCCTTGGAAACTCTATGGAGCAGTTCTACTCTGTCCCATAAGGTCGCGATGAGATGGAATCGACTCGATGGCACTGGGTTTGTTTTTTTGGTCTCAGTTCAGCTAACATTTTGTTTTTTCATAGGAAAACTTTCTTGATGAAAAGAAGGATGTACTATTTTAAATTCTGGCACAATTTCCTTAAGACCCACCCAGACCCAACAACAGGGACACCTTCAGAATTAGCCACCCTTCTTTCCTTGGTGGCTAATTCTGAAGGTGTCCCTGTTGTTGCAACTAAAAAAACCCATTGCTATCAAATTGACTGCAACTCATAGCAACCCTATAGGACAGAGTAGAACTGCCCCATAGGGTTTCCAGGGAGCAGCTGGTGGATTCGATCTGCCAACCTTTGGGTTAGCAGGCGAGCTCTTAACCACTGTGACACCAGCTAAGGCATCAGAAAATATTCTTACAAAAAAAACTTAAACTCCAAACTAAATGTATTGATGACATCATCTGTTCTAATTTTATTCAGTTCAGAGCTAATTGTGAAATATGCGTATGTGTTTGTTTTAGCAATTTGGAATTCTCCTTTATAAGAAACCCACAAAGCACAAATATTTATATATAAAATGCTGAACAGAAGCTTCTGTCAGCTTTTTCATCCAACATTCTTAAAGAATTGCCTTGGTTTTGATCATCTTTATATTTTTTTAAGCAAATATCACTCAAAGCTTTGATTGTTTTAACTGACCAACACATCTCTGAAAATAAGACACTGTGTTCTTAGTGCATCACCATTAATTACCATAATAAAAACTGTTCCCAATATACACAGAAATCAAATTTTTGAATTAAATTCATGTCAAATCTTTTGGTTTCCATTTTTTAGAAGTCTCATGTCCCTCTGACTTTCTCCATTCAGAAAATGCATATGTGTTCTTGACAGAAAAGTCCAATGAATGTAATTTTACATCTGTAGCTTAAGATTTAAGATGATTAACATAAATATTAACTCCCTATTCTAGTTAACTATCTTAAACTGTAAATAAAAATACCTTGATTAAAAAATGAAATGATGGAGAAAAATTATGAAAAAAAGCACCTTAGATTTTACACATTTATACAATTGACAAACTAAAAATGATCTGAATGTGCATGATAGAACACCTCATGCAACTCAAGAAGTCCTAAACTCTATGATGTTAATGAGGTGGAATTAGAGGCCGTTATGTTAATGAGGCAGGACTCAATTTACAGAATTAGGTTATATCTTGAGTCAACCTCTTTTGACATATAAAAGAGAAAAGCAAGCAGAGAGGAGAGGTGAGGGACCTCATGCCACCAAGAAAGGAGCACCAGGAGTGGAGCATGTCTCACCAAAGTTCCTGTGCTGAGAAGCTCCTAGATCAGGAGAAGATTGATTACAAGGACCTTCCACAGAGCCAGCAGAGAGATGAAGCCTTCCCCTAGAGCTGGCACCCTGAATTTGGACTTTTAACCTCCTAAGCTGTGAGAGAATAAACTTCTGTTTGTTAAAGACATCTACTTTTAGCATTTCTGCTACAGCAGCACTAGAAAAGTAAGACATCATATTGCAAATAGTGTTTAAGTGATAGGACAGTATAAGACTATCCCACCTGAACCAGATCCCAATAGCTTGAACTTCAATTATACAGTCTTAGATGAATTTAGTCTGTATAGAATCTGAGCCAAATTGAATAACAATTTTTCAAAAATACTCAGAGCTTTACAAAAGGTGCTTGAAGAAATACAAACATTTGCTTTAAATGGATATTTTGATTTTATGCCAAATTCTAGGCATTTTAAAACCATGTTTGGAGTTTTAAAAATAAAAAGCTTTTTTAATGTTTATAGATTTTATGAGTTTTAATGATTATAACACAAACAGGTATACTGTGAGAAATAATGAGAACTGCAGAGGAATACACAATTTGAGGAAGTAATTCTATTTTTTCAAAGAGAAATTTGTATGATTATGTAGAGTAAATAAATATTCATATGCTGTAACAGCATAGATACACAAATGAGGCAACATGAAACAGTAAGAAAAATGCTTTTCCTTCTCTTACCCTGTTTATTCTTTTTAGGTATATCAGCTACTTCTAAATCCCATTATGCTTTATTCAATAACCTCCTATGTGACTAAATATGCTAATAGATACAACAGAAAAGCCCTCATAGATGTGCCATGGGCTTTATTGTCTACTGTGTCCAAAATTGCTGACCTTCCTGTGTGCTTCAGCCAACACTGGTTTGCACTGCAGCTGAAAGTCGTAGTATGAAGCAATGTCACTCTTGGAGCTGTAGTTGGTCACTTGGACTAGGTAGAGCCCACCAGAAGTTTTATCTTCTAACACTAATGAAACCTAGCATAGGTTTCCTTAAAACCCCAATGTGCAAAAGCCACTTTGTTTTTGTGCTTAAGAAGGAATTGTCCTACTCTCCTTTATGTATATTTCTCGATGATCTGATTCTCAGAGCAATCCTACTCTTCAATATTAAATTTTCTAAACACTTTTTTCAGTTTTTGTCTCTTTTGCTTGGAGCTCCAATCCCAGATTTCCACCACTGTCCCAGACAAAAGTCCACGCAGGCTGGTCTTGGGACAAATCTGGTGACAAACTGCTGTTTTTAAACTTGTTCCTTCCCTCTGATGACAGAGTTAATATTACTGGAAATGCTGGTATGGCTTACTCTTTTTTCTATTAAGATGAGTTATTATCTAGGAGATTTTTCCTCAAAGCCTTTTACATCTAACAGACTCCCCCGTCCCCAGGAATTCTCCAGTCATTTAAAAAAAAAAAAAAGTGTGAATACCCATGGCTAAATAAATGAAATCAGTTTTCTAGACAGTATTGAAGCTCAGCTAAAATTGCTGATCATGACATAACTGATGAATCAATAACCTCATTTTTTCTTTTAGTTTTTCTTCATCAGCCCATTGTTGACTGTTTTTAGTCAAAGATAAAGTACAGACTTTGTTTAATCAAGATGTGGGATTTGGCCTGGTAGATTTGACAAAGGTTAAAAAAAAGCGTGGTAGAATATTGCTAAGAAGCTAATTGAAACAATACATCAATGAATGATGGAGCCTAATACATACAATGTATAGAACATAAGGAATAGTGTCCATAGATAAGGAGTAAATGGTTCAGTGCTTAATAAACTATACAAAAGAACAGATGTCATTAAGGAAGATGGAGGATGTGGTCAGGTCTTTCAACATAAAGTTGGACACCTTCAAATTATATCAGGGTTCAAGATGCAGACACAGGACCTGGCTGAAGTGGATATGAGATTGGTGGAAAAGAAGAGTCAAGTGTTACAAAACCTATCATATGTGATGACTATAAAGATCACAGATGTTCAAAAATAGAAGGGCACACAAGACTCCACAGAGCATGCTCATACAAGGCTTGCATTTAAGGCAAAGGATATGGTAGCATAAGAGAAAGAGAATGCCAACAAGCTTTGGAGGTATGATGGACATCCAGGACCAAGCTCCTCAGGGTCTTTTTAAGGACATGCTTTTGCTCTGTTCTGAACTGCCAAGAGGAGTGTGATGAATCTTAGTTTTAGAAATTTCTGCTGAAAGTTTCCATCTAAGCCTTGTATACCTCTCTGGCCTAGCTGCCAGGTAACTACCATGCATAAAAATAATAATAAAAAAAAAATCTGGCCCTGGTGTCATCAGGGGAGTTTTTGACCTTAAGCAGTGTATCATGAATGGCTAGTCAGTTAGTTAATCACTTCCCCATATTTTGGCCAAGACTCAAAGCCAGACTCCAAGGCCTTGGAGGAGAAAAGGATAAACACCTCCTGTTCCAGCTGTAAAATAACTATTGTCCCATATAGGTTGACCTTGTTGAAGCCATCCACATTATGATGAAGAGATGGGGTAAGTTGTGTCAGCTGTTAAACTCTATGAAGATGTGTCTGGTATTTGGTGATGAAATCAATGAAAAGATATTGAATTTAGGATTAAAAGACTGCAATAGGCTTAAAGATGCTAGCCCTTTTTGTACAAGTCATATATTAATTCACAAAAGGTCAGGGGGAGTGAGAAGGAAGCTTATTATGTCTTCCAACCTCAAAGCTTATTATCAAAACCTACCTAATCAACCATTTAGGGATTTTAATGTCACCTCTTTCCAATTATTTCCAAAGAAAATAATAGACAAATCTTATTTTCACAAAAGATGGATACCTTTGAGTTAGAAATTATAGAGACATTACTAAAGGTTGCTTTTTTGTGGCTTCACCAATATCAGATTAGGGGTTCTCAGTAAATTACTTTGTAATTTAGAAGTTACTTTTTATAATTGCTATTAATTTAGGAAGAAAAGATCCCAATTATGAATGCTAAATAGTTAAAACATAGTTTTCATTGTGTTTGGTTACTTAAAGCATGTGATAGTTCATCGTGGTTTAAGAAAACTCAAAACTTAATTTCAAGTGCAAATATCCCTTGTCCGTATCACTGATGAGGCTCTGTAAACCAACACATTTGTCTTAAACACAACGGATTCAGTCATATTAATGCCAGGAGACTTTCCAATAGAAGAGTTTCCACATATATGTATATGTTGACTGAGAGCCACGAACTCATGCAAAGCCCAGGGAAAAACTGAGTGATATCAAACAGTTGGCAACTATGCAGGTTGATCAAAGTAATACCTCATTGCTTAGGAAACAATGATAGGAACGCATGTTGAATTTGACAGACTCACTGACATTAGCTCTAATAAGACTATATTTCAGTGCAGTTGCATCAGACACCAAACTGAGCTGTTCCCTGCCCATCGTCCTTGAGGAGGAGACATGATTCATGCTATCAGGTATTGCACAGACAAGCAATGAGTGGTTACGGCTTAAATAAGATGAAGTAGACATGTTTTATTCCCTCCATAATCTTCTTTAGATTGCATTTGTCCAAAACATTCTACTATTTCAAACAAATAAAAATAGCCAAAATATGATGCTGGATACTCTTAGGGGAATCATAGCATCTAGGTTATGGTCCCATCCTCATGGATCTTGGAGAGTTGTTAGTGCCCTGGTGCTATATCTTACTGACTCTAGGGCTTTGGCCTTTGGACTCACAATTACAATGGCGATGCATAATTAGCTCTACAACCTAATAAAGTTGAATGAGCTAAAATAGGTGATGTTGAAAGAAAACATTATACAGAATTCAGTAACTGCAAGTTCCAGTGTAAATGCTTCATGGTGAAGGTTGACTCTGAGTTCACCCTTCACTGATGATGCAACTGGAAAACCAAAATCAAACCTGTTGCCATCCAGTTGAGTCAAGGTTACAGATTAGAATGGCTCCATTGGGTTTTCTTGGCTGTAGCCTTAATGGAAACAGAAAGAAAGCCAGGCTTGTCTTCTGTGGTACCAGTGGGTGAATTCAAGCTGCCAACCTCTAGAGTAGCAGGGGAGAACGCAAAACATATGTACCTGCATGGGACATGAGGTGATTGAAAAGAGGGTAATAAATGGAGCAGGTCATTTCAGGAAGCAGAAAATGAAACAAAAACATGGAAATATGAAAGGCCAGGGTGTGTTATATGTTCTAAGGGGTCACTCCTGCAAAAGCAGTTGTTTGTAACTTAGGGTTACAAATAAGAAAACGAGGGATGAATTCAGCGGAGTGAATGGAGTTATGAGAGACTGTTACTGGCTTTGGAAAGCAGGAAGAAGATCCTAGTCTCAGTCATGCATAGACTTTAGTATAAATTGAATATTTTTAAACAGTGATTTTAACTGAGAGACTATCTTAGATTTTAGTGAAAGTGAGTTATTTATTGTCGGGAGGAGCCTATTGGGGATTAATGACCCAGGCGTGAAGATAACTGTTACATAGCCAGTTTGGCAGCCTGTCTCTGGATAAGTTTTAAGTTTGGTCTAAGGATTTATCAGTAAGAATGGGAAAGAGGCATTAGACATAAAAGACATTTCAGAAGATTCATATTTTTAATGATACATTTGAAAAATAGAATAACGAAGAGGCTTTGTTCTTAATTTCTCAACTTCTTAATCATGAAGCAAAATTTAGTAAAACTAAAAAAGATTTTTTGTTTCATAGTAACTGTTAGAAATACAGATTTGCTTTTGCTATTGGAAGGCCACATACACTTTCAGTTTAAAAAATCTACACAATTTTTTCAAATTTTTAATCTATATTTTACACTATTCACCTTAGATTAAACATTCCCCCTCTTTTTCTCTACCCTTTTTTTTTTTTTTTTGGTAAATATAAGTATTTATTGCAGAAATCCTCAAACATATTCAAAGGAAAGAGTGTTGTACCATGAACCTCAATTTTCCTATCCTGTAGCCTCAACAATTATAAACACAAAGTTATTTTGTATTAAATAAACTTCCTCTCAATCCCCATTCCCTATTTCAACAATATTCTTTTTACAGGTTTTGTTTGTATGTTTGTTTGTCTGTTTTTAAGGTGAAATTTACCACTTTGGCTCTTCTATCAACTTTTAGACTCTATTATGATTTGATGTAGCTGAGTTATTTTTACATGTTACTGATATTGAGCAAGAAAATAAGTTGTAGTAAATTTTAGCAAGGAGAAGAAAACGTGAATCACCAGGCACTGTCTGAAGAAACAGTGCATTGGTAACTTAGGAAAATCTCAAGGTGAAAGAATGTTGTTAATGACAATAAATACAATCAAAAGCCCACTCCTCAGACTTCAAAATGTCACTGAATCTCAGTGGTGTCCATCCTGCTGTACCGGGCCCTTTAACCCAGGCCAGTCTAGTCACAGAACTTGTGAATCATTACAATAAATTGCCAACATTAGCCTATTCCCAGGGTAATCAAAGAAAATCCCCCTCTTTCCTTTTGCTGGTTCAGTCCCTGTTGGGTCTGGGTGGTGGTTTCTGACTCTTGCTAGCTGTAAGGTTCAAGCCTTGGATCCGTCTCCTTTGAATGTCCACACTTGATAGGGGTATGTATAAAATGCAATGCTGCTTGCTTAGCCCCCTCCTAGTGATTTAGACCTGATGGAGACAGGCAGGTGGCATTATATACTCCTGGTAGTAATTGTATGCACATTAATGTTCCTACGCTGGTGTGGTGGCGTAGTGGTTAAGTGCTACGGCTGTGAACCAAAGGGTTGGCAGTTCAATCCACCAGGCGCTCCTTGGAAACTCTATGGAGCAGTTCTACTCTGTCCTATAGGGTTGCTATGAGTCGGAATTGACTCTACGGCACTGGGCTTCACTGGGTAGGAAAGAATCTCTATCATCTGTCAGTTTGTTGTGCTATGTTCTGTGGTGGCTGCATGTGTCTTTGATGTGGAAAGCCACTCCACTGGTGTTTCACATACCAGCAGGGTTACCCACGGTGGACAGATTCAATGGAGCTTCCAGGTCACAACACACTAGGGAGAAAGGTCCCATGATCTACTTCCAAAAATTAGCCAATGATAAACTTATGGATAACAATTTTTGGTAAAGTAGCAGGTCAAAGAAAGGCAGGATAACACTCAGTGAGATGGATTGACACAACAGTCTCAAGAATGGGCTCAAACATATCAAAGATCATGGAGGTGTGGCAACGCTGGCAACGTTTAGTTCTGTTAAACATAAGGCCGCCATGATCTGGAGCCTACTGGATGGCAACTAACAACAACGTGAGAGAATCTAACATTTCCACCCCCAAGAAAGTGAGAAACAAATATAAACAAGAATTAAAAATCTACTTTCGTTAAGTTACAGTGTAGCCCTGGCCAGAAAAAACAGCCTTTAATCGGTATATGTGAAGGCCCTATATAACTTGAGAAAACAGACTGCAAGCTAACATTTAAGCCACTCAAATTGTGAAGCAATATGATATTTATTAGAATTTATTCCAGTTGCAAAAACAGCCTATCAGTTTTCCATTCAAATGAGAAGGCATTTAATGCTTCCACTGCTCACTCAGGCTTTAATGCCACCTCTTTTTAATGTGGGCATCTGATTATTTAATCTTTGAACGTTTAGATCACAGGCCCTTTAATAAATTTTGGAGAAACTGAATAATGATCTTGTTTTTTGAATGTAAAATTTTGAGTGCCTACTAGAAGCATTGGCCTGGTTAAATCTATCAACTTTTTTTTTTTTTTTTCCTACCATGTTAATTTTTTTTTTAAATGACATTTATTCAGAGAAATATACTTTTTAGGGAATTTGGGATGCAAGTAACAAAAATCATGACTCAAAATGGCTTAGAATATAGGAAATTTATTATCTCTAACTGCAAGAACTACCAAATTAGGTGATAAATTAAGAGATTCAGTGTCATATGTTTTAAAAAAGCAAGATTCACGGTATTTTCTTTCAGCTCTCATTTCCTCAGCATATTGTCTAGCATACTGCCAGACAAAAGATGGCTACAGCAGCTTCCTACATCTCATCCTTACTGTCAACTGTCAAAGGCTTTTCTAGAAACCAGTGCTCCTACAACCATGCAAATTTCCTCTTACCTTAGTACCAGATCTTGGTCATATGTTCTTTCTAAGTCATTTTCTAGTAAGGAGAATGGAATTGCATCATAGGTTTAGATCAAAACCAAAACCAAACCCATTGCCATCGAGTCAGTTTCTACTCATAGCAACCCTACAAGACAGTGTAAAACTGCCTCATAGGGTTTCCAAGGAGCAGCTGGTAAATTCGAACTGCTGACCTTTTGGTTAGCAGCTGAACTCTTAACCACTGTGTCACCAAGTTTCCAGGTTTAGGTCAATGGTTCTCAAATTTGTTGCTAGGTGCCACTGAGTCAATTCCTACTCACAGTGAACCTATGTACAACAGAATGAAACACTGCCCTGTTCTGTGTCATCCTCAAAATTGCTGTTATGCTTGAGCCCATTCTTTTACCACTGTGTCAGTCCATCTCATTGAGAGTCTAGCTCTTTTTTCCATGAACCTCTACTTTACCAAGCATGATGTCCTTCTCCGGGAACTGATCCCTCCTGAAAACATGCCCAAAGTATGTGAGACAAAGTGTCCCCATCCACTCTTCTAAGAAGCATTCTAGCTATTCTTCGTCCAAGATAGATTCGTTTGTTATTTGGCAGCCCATGGTATATAGAATAATCTTTGCCAACACCATAATTCAAAGACATCAATTCTTCTTCGGTCTTCCTTATTCTTTGCCCAATTTACACATGCATACGAGGAGACTGAAAACACCATGACTTGGTTCAGGAGCACCTTAGTCATTAAAGTGACATATTTGATTTTTAACACTTTAAAGAGGTCTTTTGGAGCAGAATTGCCCAATGCAATGGGTCGGTCATTTGATACTGACTGTTGCTTCCGTGGGTGTTGATTGAGGATCCAAATAAAATGAAATCCTTGACAACTTCAGTATTTCTCTGTTTATCCTGGTGTGGTTTACTGATCCAGTTGTGAGCATTTTTGTCTTCTTACGTTGAAGTGTAATCCATACTGAAGGCTGTAATCTTTGATCTCTATCAGCAAGTGCTTCAAATCCTCCCAACTTCCAGCAAGCAAAGTTGTATCATCTGCATATCCCAGGTTGTTAATGAATCTTCCTCCAATCCTAATGTTCCATTCTTCTTCATATAAGTCCAGCTTCTCCAATTATTTGTCACCAAACTGAATAAGTGTGGTGAAAGAATACAACCCCGATGTACACCTTTAGTGATTTTAAACCATGCAGTATCACCTTGTTCTATTTGAATGGCTGCCTCTTGGTCTAAGTACAAGTTCCTCATGAGCACAATGAAGTGCTCTGGAATTCCCATTCTTCACAATGTTACCCATGATTTGTTATGATCCACTCTGTCAAATGCCATTGGGTAGTCAATAAAACACAGGTAAACATCTTCCTGATAGCCTCTGCTTTCAGTCAAGATCCATCTGACATCCGCAATGGTATCTTTTGTTTCACACCCTCTTCTGAATCTGGCTTGAAGTTCTGTCATTTTCCTGTGGATGTACTGCTACAACCACTTTTGAATCAAATTTAGTATGCATCAAAATAACTGAGAGAGCTTGTCAAACAAGATCACTGAGCCCCAACCAACAGGAGAGACTGTGACTCAGTAGGTCTGAAGTAGGCCACAAGAATTTCAACATTTAAAATACTCCCAAGGTAATGCTGCTGACCTGGTGGTGATCACACTTTCAGAACCACTCACTGTTTTAGACCAAAGAGGTTTAAACTTCCTGGGGCTGAGTAGAAATTCCACTTTCCTAAATATTTGTACTCAGAGAAGATATTGATTCACTATTCAAATCTAGGATCCTGTTAAGGATAAAGGAGTAGGAATTTGGGCATGCATACAGTGTTGTGTCTGCTATAGTCAGTTTAGTTTTCACAATCTATAAAACATTAGAGAAAATAATATTCTTCTCCAAGATCTAAAAATTTATGACTGCTAAAGATAGAACTGAGACTGACTGAATCAAGTAATTTTTTTTTTACTTAAATTTTCATTTCTTTTTAAATTACCATCTAGTTTATTAAACAAATATTTATCTAAAAGCTACTCCTAGATCATGCCACATCCTGGAGTATTGAAGATAAATAAGATAATAATAGTGCAGTATATGCACTCATGAATATCAGTCAAGAGAGATAGTACATAAATAGGTAATTCATCAATGAACATGTGTTAGGTCCAAAGATATAGATGTGTCCACATGTCAGGGAAACACAGAGAAGAAATGTCTAACAAAATGTGTTGGAATCAGCAGGAAAGGAGATGATTGAACTGAATCATAAAAAATAATTAAAAAAAAAAAACCCATTGTTAGAGAGTTGATTCTTACTCATAGTGACCCTGTAGGACAGAGCAGAACTGTCCCGTGGGGTCCCCAAAGCTGTAATCTTTACTGAAGCAGACTGCCATATCCTGTGGAGCAGCTGGTGAGTTTGAACCACCAACCTTTTGGTTGGTAGCTGAGTGCCTAACTGCAGTACCACCAGGACTCCCCATCAAAGAAGAATGTCGTTGTTTTTGTTAGGTGCCATCAAGTTGTTCCTACCCATAGCGGCTCTACGTATAACAGAACAAAACATTGCCAAGTCCTGTGCCATCCTCACAATTGTTGTTACGTTTGAGCCCATTGTTGCAGCCACTGTGTCAATCCATCTCATTGAGTGTTTCCTCTTTTTCACTGACCCGCTACTTTATCAAGCATGATGTCCTTCTCCAGGCATTGGTCCTACCTGGTAACATGTCCAAAGTAAGTGAGACTAAGTCTCCCCATCCTTGCTTCTAAGGAGCTTTCTGGCTGTACTTCTTCCAAGACAGATTTGTTTGTTCTGACAGTACATGCAATATTCAATGTTCTTCACCAACACCAAAGAAAAATAAACGAAAACCAAACCCGTTGCCATCCAGTCAATTCCGAGTCGTAGCGACCATGCAGGACAGAGTAGAAATGCCCCATAGGGTTTCCGAGGAGCATCTGGTGGATTTGAACTGCCAACCTTTTGGTTAGCAGCCGTAGCTCTTAACCACTACTCCACCAGGGTTTCTAAAGAATAGAACCCAAAATTTATTGAAGTTACTTTTAATTATCCCAGAGACAAACGTCAATTTACAACCAAAAGAAAAAATCATTTCCTTTTTTATTCCTGCTCCTAATTTTATGTGCTTTTGTTATTTATTGTCCTTAAAATTTACTTTCTTTTTGAGTCTTAGATATGAGTGGATTTTTATGACTTAAAAACTCTCATTAACCTTTGA
Source organism: Elephas maximus indicus (assembly GCF_024166365.1). NCBI lineage: Eukaryota > Metazoa > Chordata > Mammalia > Proboscidea > Elephantidae > Elephas > Elephas maximus. The sequence continues at coordinate 37,271,687 of NC_064836.1, read as the reverse complement.
TTTTTATACAGATTTACCACAAGTGTACGTTCCCAAGAGGAAAAAAAAAAAAGTTGTATGAATTCTTTAGTATTTAAACACACACACACACACAATGGAAATGGCTATAATTTCTTTCCTTGATTAACTTGCAAAATTTTTTGTATCACTGTTTGTCCTATGAATATGAGTATTCCAAAATCATCCAAAAAAAAAAAAAAAAAAAGCCCATTGTGGGCGAGTAGATTCCTGCTTACACATGTATTTTAGCAACATGGATCTTAAAACGTCTGTATTTTTTTTTCTAATAAAGTAGAAATAAGTCATGTTTCAGACATTCAGTTGTTTTAAACTACTGTAAAAAGATTGTGTTTGTATATATATGCATATATGCATACATATGAATAAATATTCATTGCAGATTTTTTTTCAAATAGACCAGGATAAATTAATAATTTGCATACATTAAGTATATTACCTTATATAGTTAATTTGCTTGTTTAGAATCCATTTCAGTCACATAATTTACTTTGAAGTAAACACTATTAATGTCAAAAGAAAATCTCAAAGAAAAAAAAATATATAAGGAAAGAGACAAGAATTTTCTCCCAAGATATGTAATTCAATTATTTATTAAACAATTCACTCAAAGTATCTAGGACTCTTGGGAAGACGTTTATGCTCTCTTTGAAGTGAAGAGCTAGAAACAAAACCAATAGGACTGCTCATCTTTACATCTTTCTAGGAAGGGGTAAACAAGTTCTATCCATTTTTCAGCTTAATGAAAACTCCAGTGCTAAGATAAAATAGATGAGCTGAAAGTATCACAAGGCAATCAAAGTTTGAAGCATGAAACTCCAAGGAATATTCTGGCATTAACAGTTCCCATTCATAATTTCCTATTGTACAGTTTCATTAAAAGTGATAGGAATTATTGAAAGCCTAAAGATTAAAACATCCTCCAGGAGTATATTTTTGATAACTAAAGGAGGACGAGCTATCCAGAGCTATTCTAGGAGTTTTAAAGAATTACATTCTACAGAACGAATAAAGCACCAACAATCAATACATCAACTGCTAGAAAAATGCTTGCATCTTAAATACAATTTACCAGAAGAAAGATTGTACCTAAAATTAGTATAACCAATCAACTAGTTGCAGTGAAGTCAGTTCTGACTCAGGGTGACCTCATGTGTATCAGAGTAGAACTGCATTCAATGGGGTTTTCAATGGCTGTGATTTTTCAAAGTAGATCTCCAGGCCTTTCTTTCTAGACACCTCAGGGTAGATTCAAACTGCCAAACTTTGAGTCGGTTGCTGAGCACTTAACCATTTGTACCATCCAGGAACTCCTAAAAAATTATTGTACCTAAATATCTAAATAAGAGGTATGAAAATATAGAGCTGGGATCCTAACAGGAAAATATGGCATTTCTCAGTTAACAAGATTCAAGGGAATGTGCAGCCTCATCATTTTATTTTAATATGAAGTCTGCTTAACAGGCATACATTCTCCTAGGAGACATTTAGGCATTCTGTCCCATTGACAGTAGGCGTTATTAAATGTTATACCGATATAATTTATTTAGCTTCATCTGATGCCATATTCCTCAAACAAATTTCTGACTGAAATTTATCTTACAGTATTGGTTTCCTCCAATGAAGAAATATGTTGGGTATATTCATGGACAGTATGTCATACTATGATGGCTTGCACATTGCTGTGATGCTGGAAGCCACGCCACTGATATTTCAAATACTAGCAGGGTGCCAGTGGAGAACAGGTTGCAGTGGATCTTCTAGACTAAGATGAGGAAGAAAGACCTGACGATCTACTTATGAAAAAATTGGCCAGTGAAAATCTTATGGATATCAAGGGAGCATTGTCTAATATGGTGCCAGAAGATGAGCCCCTCTGGTTGGAATGCACTCAAAATACAACTGGGGAAGAGCTGCCTCCTCAAAGTAGAGTTGTCTTTAATGGCATGAAAGGAGTAAAGCTTTCAGAACCTTCATTTACTGATGTGAAACAATTCAAAATGAAAAGAAACAGCTGCAAACATCCATTGAAAATTCGAATGTGGAATATACAAAGTATAAATCTAGGAAAATTGGAAATTGTCAAAAATGAATTGGAAAGCTTGAAGATAAATATCCTAGGCATTAGAGAGCTGAGATGGATTGCCATTGGCCATTTTGAATCAGTCATATGATCTACCATGCCAGGAATGACAAATTGAAGAGGAATGGCATCCCATTCATTGTCAAAAAGAACATTTCAAGACCTATCCTGAAATACAATGGTGTCAGTGCTAAGATAATATTCATATGCTTGCAAGGAAGACCACATAATACAACTATTATTTAAATTTATGCACCAACCACTAATACTAAGATGGAGAAATTGAAGATTTTTGCCAACATGCAATCAAGATTCATTGATAATTACTGGTGATTAAAATGCAAAAGTTAGAAGCAAAGAAGGACTAGTAATTGGAAAATATGGCCTATGTGATAGAAATGACATGGGAGATAACATGATAGATTTTTGTAAGACCAACCACTTACTCATTGGCAAAACGTTTTTTCAACAACATAAAAGGTGATTGTTCACATGGGCCTCACCAGATGGCTATTCACTGGCAAAACATTTTTTCAACAACATAAAAGGTGATTGTTCACATGGGCCTCACCAGATGGCACACACAAGAATCAAATTAACTACATCTGTGGAAAATATGATGGAGAAGCTCAATAGCATCAGCCAGAACAAGGCTAGAGGCCATCTATGGAACAGACCATCAATTGCTCCTATGCAAGTTAAAGTTGAAGCTGAAGAAAATTATATCAAGTCCACTAGAGCCAAAGTATGACCTTGAGTGTATCCTACCTGAATTTAGAGATGATCTCAAGAATATATTTGACATACTAAACTCCAGTGACTGGAGACTCAGTGAGTTGTGGGATGTCATCAGGGTCATTGCACATGAAGAAAGCAAAAGGTCATTAAAAAAGGGAAAAAAAAAGAAAAGTCCAAAATGAATGCCAGAAGAGACTCTGAAACTTGCTTTTGAAAGCAGGGCAGCTGAAGTGAATGGAAGAAATAATGAAGTAAAAGAGCTGAACAGAATATCTCAAAGGTCTGCTTAAGAAAACAAAAGGAAAGTGTTATAATGAATTGGACAAAAACCAGGAGTTAGAAAATAAAAATGGAAGAACACATTTGGCATTTCTCAAGCTGAAAGAACTGAAGAAAAAGTTCAGACCTTGAGTTGAAATATTTAAGGATTTTAGGGTCAAAATATTGAACAATAAAGGAAAAATCAAATGACCATGGAAGGAAATGACAGAGTCACAGGTAGATATTCAACCTTTTCACCTGGTAGCATGTGATCAAGAACTGATGGTATTGAAGGAAGAAGTCCAAGCTACACTGAAAGTACTGGTAAAAAACAAGGCTCCAGGAATTGACAGAATGCCACCTGAGATGTTTCAACGAATGGTTGCAACACAATGCTGGAAGCACTCACTCATCTATGCCAAGAGATTTGGAAGGCAGTTTACCTGGCCAACTGACTGGAAGAAACCCATATACATTTCTATTCTAAAGAAAAGTGATCCAACCAAATGCAGAAATTATCAAACAATTTCATTAATATCACATGCAAGTAAAATAATGCTGAAGATAGTTTAAAAGTGGTTGCAGCAAAATATTGACAAGGAAATGGCAGAAATTCAAGCCAGGTTTCGAAGAGGACACGGAATGAGTGATATCGTTGCTGATGTCAGATGGACATTGGCTGAAAGCAAAGACCACCAGAAAGATGTTTACAGGCATTTTATTGACTACAAAAAGGCATCCAACTGTATGGATCATAGCAAATTAAGCATAACAATGCAAAGAATGGTAATTCCACAACATTTATTTGTGTTCATTCCAAAACCGTACATAGATCAAGAGGCAGTTTTTTGAACAGAACAAGGGGATACTAAAATCAAAAAAACAAACCCAGTGCTGCCAAGTTGATTCCGACTCATAACAAACCTATAGGACAGAGTAGAACTGCCCCATAGGGTTTCCAAGGAATTCCTGGTGGATTTGAACTGCTGACCCTTTGTTTAGCAGCCACAGCACTTAACCACTACGCCACCAGGGTTTCCAAGGGGATACTACATGGTTTAAAATCAGAAAATGAGTGCACGAGGGTTGTATCCTATTATTATACTTATTCAACCTATATACTGAGCAAATAATCCAAGAAGCTAGACTGTGTGAAGGAGAAAAAGACATCATGATTGAAGGCTCATTAACAACCCGTGATACACAGATGACACAATCTTGCTAGCTGAAAGCAAAGAGGACTTGAAACATTTACTGACGAAGATCAAAGTCTACAGTCTTCATTATGGATTACACCTTAACATAAAGAAAACAAAAATCCTCACAATTGAACTAATAAGTAACGTCATGGTAAACAGAGAAAATATTAAAATTGTCAAGGATTTCATTTTACTTGGATCTGTGATTAACACTCTTGGAAGCAGCAATCAAGAAACCAAAGTATTGCATTGGGCAAATCTGCTCAAAAGACCTCTTTAAAGTGTTCAAAAGCTGTCACCTTGAGGACTGAAGCATATGTGACCCAAGCCATGGTATTTTTCCATGGTCTCATATGCATTCAAAAGCTGGACAACGAATAAGGAAGACTGAAGAATTGATGTCTTTGAATTGTGGTGTTGGCTAAGAGTATTGAATATACAATGGGCCACCAGAAGAATGAACAAATCTGTCTTGGAAGTACAGCCAAAATATTCCTTAGAGCTGTACTTTGGACATGTTATCAGGAGAGACCAGTCCCTGGAGAAGGACATCATGCTTAGTAAATAAGAGGGTCAGCAAAAAAGAGGAAGATCCTTAACCAGATGGATTGGCACAGTGGTTGTAACAATGGGCTCAAACATAGCAACCATTTTGAGGATAACAGAGGACCATGCAGTGTTTCCATCTATTGTACATACGATAGCTATGGTTTGGAATCAACTGGAGGTCACCAAAAAACAACAGCAGCAGCAATCCTTATGGATTTTATACTGCCCTTTCCAATTCAATAAATTGATACCCTGCTTTTATATCACTGTGAGTTTTGCTATGGTGAACCAATTCCTAAGAGACAGAACCTGTAATAATCCCATAATAGCAAAGTCCAGATTATGAACTGCGGTAACTATTTACATGAAGCCAGGCTATTCAGCAAGCTTCTGTCAGGCCAAATCACTTCATCTTACAACCCCTTTTAAATTACATTATTTAGACAATCTATAGGTTGCAAGGGGGCATTGGGCATAGCATACATGATGGCCATCGAAAACACTCTCCTCAACTGCTTTCCTCCTCCCGAAAGCCAACACACTTATAAACTCAAACACTCACACTCACGTTCAGCCATCATTTTTAAGTGATTGCCCTACCTGTTCATTACAGAAGTCTTATTTTTATTTTTAAACACAAGCGTCAGATTATCTGAGCTTTATTATAGAAAGTTTTCTAGAATAGTAGCAATGTGATTAGTTCTAAGAGATGAGGCAGATCCAATTGAATGGGAGGCTGGAGACAGCTAATTCAACCTTCTTGGAAAAATCTTTAAAATAGAAATTTCACACCTATATATTATTTCTTGACTCATTAGATCATGGTTGTCAATGGCTAATTGCACTTCCTATAATACTTATAAAATATCCACTAAACCACGGCATCAAAGGATAATTACTAGCAAAGAGAAAAAAAAAAAAAAAAAACCTAAGTGCCCAAGGAGCTTCCTTAAACTCATTTATATATCCAAAGAGTTAGTTAATTTTAGTTGTTTTCACGATCTCCTGACTGATCATGTCTCTCTCATGCAGGGTTTCCATGATCGATCTTCTTGTGTTAGAAATACATGTATACATTTCCAAAGCAAGATGCTTTTGACTTACAGTTGTTTAGAAGCAGCAAAAATGCAAAGGTATTTTCATGATTTGTCACTTGCATCACTGTTATTCCTCATCCCAATTTCATATTTTCTTATGTTCAAACACAGTCAAAGTCATCAATGTTGGCTGCTTTAAAATCCAAGCTCTTAAATGTCAGGCCTTATAAAACTTGCTTGGAAAGACTAGTTCCATGAAAGTATACCAGTGTTTATTAAATTCAACCTGATAATGATGAAATTTATAAGCTGTTTCCTTTAATAACCTAAGCACTAGAAATAAGGGAAAATATTGTGCTTGATTTTTAATATCCATTTAAATTTGGCCTTTATTTGTTATATAAGAACAGCAAAAGTTTAAGTGATTGTTCTTTGAATGTTGTTAAGAAGAGTAAAGCAATTTTACCGATGTTTAATTAAAAGTGAACTGTACAAGGAAAGCCTTTTGTTTCTCTGAGGCTTCAGGAGCATTGCTGGCTGAACATCACTAATTTTATTTCATGAGCACTTTTATAAACTATAATTTCAAATATTTGTTTTCTACTATTGTGGGCATATTTTATTTCATCTGAAACTCTGTATATCTTAGATTTTTTTATTTGTCCATTTGTCCCCTGTAAGTATTATATGGCAATTAACCTCTGTGTTTCCAGATAACCTGGCATAAACAGCAATAATAAACTGAAAATTTCAGTCACCTAAAATAAACGCTATTAAAACAATTCTGATCATTCTCGCTTTAACTTTCTCAGTTGTCGTATTATCTCTTCTCTGGATTTTTTAAATTTGAGGTTTACTATTTTCTTTCACAGATGTCATTTTAAACTGTTATGGATTGAATTGGCAGAAGCCCTGGAGGCACAGTGTTTAAGCACTCAGCTGCTATTTGAAAGGCCAGAGGTTTTAACCAACCAGCCATTCCATGGGAGAAAGATGTGGCAGTCTGTTTCTATAAAGACTATACTATAGTCTTGGAAACCCATGGGGCAGTTCTATTCTGTTCTATAGGGTCGCTATGGGTCAGAAACAACTCAAAGTCATCCGTGTGTTTCTTCGTTTGTTTGTTTTTTTGTTCTGTGGATTGAATTGAGTCCCTCCAAAAGTTGTATGGAAACCCTGGTCCCTGGTCGTATAGTGGTTAAGAGTTATGGCTGCTGTGGAAGTCTTAATCTCTGTAGCTGTAAATATGACCCTGTTTGGAGATATGGGTTTCATTTTGTTACTGAGATCACACTGAATTAGGGTGAGTCTTAACTAAATCCTTTCTGAGAGATATCTTATAAAAAAGGAAACTAGACAAGGAGAGACCGGCACATGAAAGGGGAAGAGATAACATGAACGAAGATCCCTTCACATGCCAAGGGCTGCCAAGGAAAACCCGTCTACCCACAAGGAAGGACTTTTCACTGGAGCCTATGCTCTGATTGGGACTTCTAGCCTCCAAAACTGTGAGATAATAAATTCTTTTCTTTAAAGCCAACCACTAGTACATTTTGTAATGACAGCCGTTGAGCACTAAGACATATAAATGTACAAATATAAGCATATATATGTGTATTGTACATGCACTGAAATGTACATGTATACACACATGCATAAGTATATACATATACAGGTATGTGTATACGTATATACTCCTGACAACCCCGTGTGTGCAGAGTAGAACTGCTCCATAAAGTTTTCAAGACTGTGACCTTTTGGAAGCAGATCTCCAGACTTGTCTTCTAAGGCACCTCTGGATGGGTTTGAATCATCAACCATTCAGCTAGTAATCCAGTGCTTAACTATTTGCACTACCCAGGTTGCCATAAGTCAGAATTAGCTGGATGGCAACTAATAATAACAACAAATACATATATGCGAAGTCCTTAGGAGATGCAAAGATTAACATATTAGGCTTCTAATTTAAAGTCTGGAAGTTTGAGTCCGCCCAGAGGCATCTCTGAGGAAAGGCCTGGAGAACTATTTCCAAAAATATCAGCCATTGAAAGCCTTATGGAGCACAGTTATACTCCAACACATGAGGTTGCCAAGAGTTAGAATCAACTGGTTTGTTACACATATTTACTTATGCATATGTGTGCCTACACTGAAGCATGTATGTGTAAATATATGCGCACATGCCTTTATTTATTGTAGAGCTACTGAAATGCATATGTATGTGTGTATGTATAGCCTATACACCTAAATATGTGTATACGTATGCACATATATTCACCATTTTCAACTACTACTATTTCTATTCCGGGTTCCAATCAAGTATATCATATTGCACTTATTAATTTTCTATTCTTAATTTTTTTGAACTATGACAGTTTATTGGAAGCCCTGGTGAGGTAGTGGTTAAGTGCTACAGCTGCTGACCAAAAGGTCAGCAGTTTGAATCCACCAGGAGCTCCCTGGAAACTCTATGGGGCAGTTCTACTCTGTCCTACAGGGTCACTGTGACTTGGAATCGACTCGACAGCAATGGGTTTGGTTTTGGTTTTGGTTTATGTCTGTTTATCAGTCTTGTTTTCAAAGATCTTGACAATCTTGAGGAGTATAGATGAAGTGTTTTAAAGATTGTCCCTCAATCTGAGTTTGAGTGATATTTTTTCATTAGACTAGAATTTTGGAATTTGGGGAAGAATACCAGGTAAAGGGAATTCCCTCATCACATGTTATCAGAAGATAGATTATATGAAAACAGTTTTCCACCGTTTACTTTACTTTGAATCACTTGGTTAAAGTAGTGTTTGTCAGGTTTTTCCACTGTAAAATAACTATGTTTCCCTATCTCTACTCTTTTTTGGAAGCAAGTCACCAAGCCTACACTCGAGGGGAGGAAAGATTGCATTCAACCTTCTGAAGATGGGAATACATAAATATTTGGGATTGTTCTGTAACAAATATTTGCATCCACTTATTTATTTAGTCACTTATTTATTTATAACTGTATAAACTAGTGTATATTAATTTTAAACACTGGATTATGGTCCCTTACTACATTATTTGTTTTGTCACACAAGTTTCTCCAGCTTTTGCCTTTGAAAGCTCATCCATTCTGGTTCCTGTGTTCCTTTGGCATACCACCATTGTTTTGTCTTTGGATCACTTCCTTGCTTTTTGGCATTAGAAGCTGCTCCAGGTCGATATTGTACCTTGCCTGCCCCAACCCTAGATTCTACTATTTCTCATAAGAGACCTGTCCCGAGTGGTAACAGTAGCATTAAAAATCAAGACCTGGTCTCTGAGCTTACCTTGTTAAGCGAGCACAATTTATGAAATAGAAGGCCAAATGGTCGGGCTCAGATGATCTCAACTTTTTCTGGACATTCCAACTTGACAGACAAGAATGAAAAATGTTCTTTTGCCTGTAGATTGTGATTAGGCAAGGAAATTAACGTTGAAGTGAAGTACATTTTTCTATGCTTTGCAAAACACCCTCTACAGAGAAATTGATAACCTGGGGATTTGCCTGTGTCAGCAGTGGAAAAAAACTAACAAATAGCCTGAGCTTGAAACATGCCTTTAAATTTTCCCTTTTTTTGTTTTATGTGAGGCCCTTTATAAATTAATTAACCATTGCTTGGTGCATAATAAACAATCTAAACTTTAGAAAATATGTATTTCTTGAGAAAACTTCCCTCAGATGTTTCAACGCTACTGTTATTGTTGGTAGGTGTTGTCAAGTCAGTTCTGACTCATAGCGACCTCATGCACAACAGAACGAGACATTGCCCAGTCCTGTACCATCTTCACATTGTTGGCTATGTTAGAGCCTGTCGCATTGTAGTGACTGTATCAATCCATCACCTCAATGAGAAATGTGAATATACAAATGAGAGATCAAACACTATTTACTGGGTTTCTTGATGATTTTGACATAAATTACCAGCTCACCTGTTTCCAATGATTATCAACGAACAAGGTCACCTATGTTTCCTTTGTCTATTATGTTGCATTCTGTGTGCTATTCAATATATCAGTGGGAGTACTTCTTTTTGCCTTCTCAAGTATGTAAGAAAGGCATCCAATTGAACATAAAATGTGATCAATGTTCCTTTTACGCTGCTTTTGCCACTAGGGTTTTCACTTATGTCAACACAAAAGAAGAGATGTTTTATTGATAATTTTATGGATACTTTTGTAAGACCTGATAAGAATTTGGCAACAAATCAAATGAAATGAACAAATAAGGTGACAAGCTGACTCAAACAATAAAAACAATCAACATTGATTCTATTCTTACTGGATGGTCCCTGGAGGCCTATCTGTACTTTCTGATGAGTGGTGCTTCTGGAAGACAATTTAGAGAAATCAGTGTTCCATTTATTTTTCATATTTTTTTAGTGGCTGGAGAGACTGTTAAAACTGTATATGGCAATAAGATAAATCTGCACTTATTTTATAAACCTAGCAATTTTTGTATTTTATCAACTTGCAAATTTTTTATTTTGTGCAAGCAATGAAGTTATTATATTGGAAAAATATAAAAATTTAAAATATGTACTACATTCTAAGAAAAATTCAGTGTGCATTAAGGCAAATTGTCATACATTGATCCAGAGGTATATATAATATAATATAATATGGATGCATGATACTATCAGTAATTATTATTATTATTATCAATCTCTTCTGATTAGAGAAGAAATTGATTAATTTGATTAATTGTTGAGGAAATTTAAATATTCTTATTTATCCGCATGTATAATTGATTATAAAGTTACTTAAAGTTACTTTGCACCACTGGGAGGAACCTGGATATTATGAGACATGATGTTTACCTAGGGCAGCCTTCACATAGGCATCCCTTCACTCAGCAAAAGAGAAGGAGAAAGACCTTTAAACAAATCCTCTCTGTTAGAGGAGAAGTACCCTTGGCTTTATTACTCTTGAGATTAAAACAAATGTCTTCATTTGACAGTAGAAAGTTATCCATGGGTTTATTACCTTTAAAGTGCAACACTCAGGAGCTGAGTAAATGTCTAGAGAACAACTTAAATTCCCAGGGAGATCCCTCCTGTAGGAGTCCTAAATCGGTCTAAGAACAGGAAACCTTAGCTCAGTGTCTGCAGCAGGGGACTGAGAGCCTGCTGATTATATTCAATGGGACCATGCAGAGTGGGGCTAGAAATTCCTTCTGATTCTACCACTTTCAGTGTTACTGCAGTTTAACTTCATTAACAACCAACGAGAGTACAAACATGGGAACAAAGAGAAATAATTCTTTATGTTTGTTATTTTATTATGCATACAAAGAAAAATAGCAACCTATGTGTGCTCAGACAGACCATCCATGATTCATGGAAAAGGAAACAGAACTGCTAAAGGAGACAGGTCATTCCTTATGTCTTGAAATTAATTCGAAATTTTAACCAAGTTGTCAATACATTAGTTAAAGAAAAGGATAGTCAATATTATAACCCAAATGATTAGTCTGGAAAAATAATAAATACAAAAACTACCACAACACACAGAGTTAAAATATAGAGGCAGAAATTATGAGAAAAAGTGTAATGGTCTTTCAGAGTAGATCCAATAGTACTAACATAAAAACCAAGGTTTTCACAAAAAGAAATAAAGTAGGTGCATAGGAGAAAGAAAAACTCAGGAAAATATCCTGAGCTAAAGAATGGTCTGAGTCTCTAGGTTGGAAGGAATTACCCAACATCCAGTATGGATTAGTAAAAAGAGGCCATACAACTGCACATATTCTGATATTCTGAATTAAAAAGAATAGAGATAATAAATGACTACCTCCAGATAGAAGGAATAAACTCTTCAAAGAACAAAAGAACAGGATTCTAGCATACAAAAGAGGCATGTTATTGTTCATTTTGTCAGTTGCTGTTATAGATTGAATTGTGTCCCACAGAAATGCATGTCAATTTGGCTAGTCCATGATTCCCAATACTGTGTGATTGTCCACCATTTTGCCATCTGATAGGATTTTTCTATGTGTTCTAAATCTTACCTCAATGACGTTAATGAGGTAGGATTAGGGGCAGTTATGTTAATGAGGCAAGACTCAATCTACAAGATCAGGTTGTGTTTTAAGTCAAAGGCTTTTGAGATATAAAAGACAGGAGTAGAGAGACAGGGGGACCTCATGCCACCAAGGAGCAAGAGCAGGGTAAGATTGATGACAAAGATCTTCCTCCAGAGCCCACAGAGAGAAAAAAAACCTTCCCCTGGAGCTGGCATCCTGAATTTGGACTTCTAGCCTCCAGACTACGAGACAATAAATTTCTGTTTGTTAAAGCCATTCGCTTGTGGTATTTCTGTTATAAGGGCATTAGATAACTGAGACAGTTGCCTTTAAGTCTGTTCTGAATCATGGCAACCCTATGTATCACAGAGTAGAATTGCTGTATAAGGTTTTCTCTGCTGCAATCTTAACAGAAGCAGATCACCACACATTTTCTTCTGTGGTACCACTGAGTGGGCTTGAACTGATAACCTTTAGATTAGCATTCCAGCACAAAGCATTTGTGTCATTACACAGGCCATTAGTATAATCTCTGAATTGGCAGGAAAACGAAATTAAATTAAAGCATTCCTCATTTGTCACTGAGGGGAAGCAGGAAAAGAAGGAACAACTCTCAATATTTTAAAGCATTATTCTTATTAAGTTTGGTAGGAGATAGTGGAAATACAGTGCTTAGGACAATAAAACATTTGACATGGTTGTGTGATTAAGATAGCATGAAAATGGAAAATAAATATTCAGTGGAAAAATAGAAAAAAACTTAAAAATTAATCACTATATGTATTTCTGTCTCTACTTATGGAGTAATAACTTGTACAGGACTCCCCTCTCCTCCTCCACTGATTCTAAAGTTTATATGTGAAAACGAAAGACCTAGAATAATCAACACAAAACTGAAGAAGAATAACAAGTTTGGAGGACTCAAATACTCAATTACAGGGTTACAATAAAATTAATCAAGACAAAGCAGTATTTCTGAAAGAATAGACACATAGGTAAACAGAACAAAATGAAAACCCCAGAAACAGAACCACACAAATATCGTCAGTTGGAAGTTGACAAAGGAGTAAAGGCTTTTGAGTAAATTGTGCTGGAAAAATTGGCTGCTTATATGCAAAAAAAAAAAAAACCTACACATAGGCCTTACACCTTTCACAAATGTAACTCAAAATAGACCATAGACCTAAATCTAAAATTCAAAACTATAAAACTAGTAGGAGGGAAAAAAAAAAAAAAGCAAGAGAAAATATAAATGACCTTGGGCTTAGGGATGAATTTTTATATATAACACGAAAAGCATGAGTCATGGAAGGAAGAAAAAAAAAAAAAAAGATGAGTTGGACAATTAAAGTTAAAAACTCCTGCTCTGCCAAAGATACTGTTAAGAGAATGAAAAGACAAGAAGTATACTGTGAGGAAAAAAAGATTCATAACATCAGTTGATAAAAGATGTCTTTCCAGATATACAAAGAATTCTTAAAAATCAACACTAAAAAAGCAAGAGCCCTTTTTAAAAAATGGGCAAAACACGTAAACAGGCAAAAGAGAGAGATACAGAGATATTAAACTTGGTGAACCCCTCTCATCAATGTGAGACAATGGAAAAAATGCTAACTGTAGAATAGTCTACAATTTCTCTATAGTGCAGGAAAAAAAAAAAAAACATAGCTTTTTGCATAATATTCCCAGTGTGTTTACATTAAAAAATTTATAAATATAAATATCTCAATGTTTGAAACTGTTTTACTGAAATTATATAAGTTGTGAAGCTGTGAAGGAAAGATTGTTCCAGGGTTACTTACCCACACTAAAATTATTTTGTAAGGAAAAGATTTGTTATGATACACATTCTAACAGAAAGCCTGTATGTGTTGTAGAGAGAAATGAAATGCCATTTAGAAGTGGAAGAAAAACTGCCACATTATTCTTTACATTTTCTTTCCTACAAATAGATTGCAATTTAGTTTAGGGGAGAAATGGCAGGTTAAAAATACCTTTGTTGACTACCTTGAAGCAAGAAGTGACCAAATGACACAATTCTCATATAAGAAACGTAAGAAGATTTCTGAGAAAACATTGCTTTTTTACTATAACACAACTCCTTTATTCTTTTCCCCTTCTCCTGTCTGGAGTGCAACCATTTTACAACTACAAGGTGAAAGCTACTCAACCTTTGGACATGTCAGTGGCATCACTGAATTTCTGCACCAGTCTGGGGTTGCCTATGTCCACACTTCCTTGTATATAAGTGTGAGAAAAATGAGTCCTTAACCATTTTGGTCAAATTTGTTTTATATGTAACAGGAAACAATTTTAACTGACACTAAAATGAATATTTATATGCCAAAATAGTTAATCATTATAGTTTTACACTTTATTGTGTCTTATCATAGAAAGAATGAAAGATACCAGATAGATTGGCTGGGTCTCATTCTAGGAATGTTACAGAAGTCTTTGAGAAGAGTTAATTCCACTCACAGACCAGAAGAATTGAAAGCTATCATTTTTACCTGAAATAAAAATAATAAATTTAAGTTTTTATCTACAAAAAAAGAAAATTTTGAGATTTAACAAAATATATAAAATCCAGAAGAATTACTGTACCTTGTTTATAACCAAAGTATTTGCCATCATGACCTTCTTGGGCACCTGCTATTTGTCTTTGTTATTCAGATTTTGCTCCTAAAATGCATTTGAGAAAAGATCTCAGAAAATGGTTCTCTGCTAGCTTAAGAAATGATAGTTTCCAATTTGACGATCCAAATTGGAATTTTCAACTAAATATCTCTTGTTTTGTATCAAAACATATTCAATTAATTCAGGAGAAGGTAGAAAATAGAAAGAATAAAGACAGGACAAACAGAAAACAAACTCAAAAATAATACATTTAAGCCTAGTCATATCAATAAGATTAGAGGCGAATTTTATAAATATTTCAATTAAAAGGCAGAAATTGTGAGATTGGATAAAAGCTCAAGACTGAACTATATGCTGTCTGTAAGAAACCAGGGAGCTGGAAAGGAAAGACTGGCTGGGAAAGGCATGCCTCACAGCCTGCTCCCAGATCTAGAAACAAGGGGAGAAACGAGTTGATGGGGAAACTGATTCAGTGACAGGAGCTGTGAGGAACTTGGTAGATGTGCACTGCTTATTCAAAACTGATCGAAGCAAATACTATTTTTTATTCTTCAAAATTTATCAGGGCAATGATTCATTTTTTAATGGAAGCTGATGTTGAAGCTTTGAATTTTATAATAAACATGCAGTTCATTGAAAACACATACACCTACGTACACATACATACATACGAAAAAAGACAAAACGTACAAACACTAAAGTAAAACGAGTGGGAGTAGATGTATATTAATATGAAAAAAAGTGAATTTCAGAGCATAAAAACACTACTAGGGTTAGAGAAGATAAGTTCCTAAAAAATAAGTTCCTAGTGATAAAGAAATCAATTAATTAAGAAGATATAACAAGCCTAAAAACTTATACATGTTATAGAGCTTCAAAACACATGAAGCAAAACTTGTTAGAACTGCAAGGATAAAGTCACTAATTGTGGTTTATAATTGGAGATTTCAACAGTCCTCTCTCAATAATTGATAGAGATAGTAGATAGACTATCAGTAAGTATATAGAAGACTTGTGCAAAACTATCAACCAACAACATCTAATTGACATTTGTTGACATGTAATCCCTATAAAAAACAGAATATACTCATTTTTCAGAAAGCACTGAATAATAACCAAGATAGACTATATTACTGGCCAAAGCACAAGTCTCACTAAATTTGCTGTTGTTGTTAGGTGTCTTCAGGTCTGTTCTGGCTCATAGCAACCCTGTGTACTACACAACTAACCATTACCCAGTCTTGCCCCAGTCTCACAATCGTTGTTATGCTTGAGCGCATTGCTGCAGCCACTTTTTCAATCCATTTCCTATTTTTCACTGACCTTCTTTGGCAAGCATGGTGTCTTTCTCAGGTACTGATAACATATCCAAAGTACGTGAGACAAAGTCTCTCCATCCTCTCTTCCAAGGAACATTCTGGCTGTACTTCTTCCAAGGCGATTTAGTCATTCTTCTGGCAGTCCATGGTATATTCAATATTCTTTGTCAACACCATAATTCAAAGGCATCAATTCCGTTTTGGTCTTCCTTCTTTCTTCTTCTTTCACATCCGTATGAGGTGACTGAAAATACCATGGCTTGGGTCAGATACACCTTAGTCCTCAAGGTGAAATCTTTGCTTTTTAACACTTTAAAGAAGTCTTTTGCTGAAGATTTGCCCAATGTAATATGTTGTTTGATTTCTCGACTGCTGCTTCCATGGGCATTGATTGTGAATACAAGTAAAATGAAATCCTTGACAACTTCAATACTTTTCCCCATTTATCATGATGTTGCTTATTGGTCCAGTTGTGAGGATCTTTGTTTTCTTCATGTTAAAGTGTAATCCATATTGAAGGCTGTGGTCTTTAATCTTCATCTGTAAGTGCTTCAAGTCCTCTTCACTTTCAGCAAGCAATGTTGTGGTATCTACATATCACAAGTTGTTAATGAGTCTTCCTTCAATCCTGATTCTGCGTTCTTCTTCATATAGCCTAACTTCTTGGATTATTTGCTCAGCACACAGATTGAATAAGTATGGTGAACAACCCTGACACATACCTTTCCCTGCTTTAAACTATGCAGTATCCTCTTGTTCTGTTCAAATGACTGCTTCTAGGTCTATGTAGAGTTTCCACATTGTGCATAATTAAATGCTCTGGAATTCCCATTCTTCCCAGTGTTATCCATAATTAGTCAGGATTCACACAGTCGAATGCTTTTGCATAAATTTAAAGGAATTCAAGTAATAGAAATGATGTGTTCTGACCACAATGAAATTAAATGTATCAATAACAGAAAGATATCTGGTACTTTCCCAAATATTTAGACATTAAATAATAGGTTTCAAAATAACTAATGGGTCAAAGAGGGGAAAGGCTAAATTAATAAATATTCTGAATTGAACGAAAATGAAAACACAATAGATTTTGTGATGATGCCAAAGCAGTAAATAAAGGGAAATTTATGTCAATAAATGCTTGTCAGAAAATAGAAAAACTTCAAATCAGTGAACTTTTTTTAACCTTAGAAAAATTAAGAGCTAACTAATGAAAAATTAAGCAGAAGAAAGGGAGTGACAAGTATGAGAGGAAATTAAAAAAAGAGAAAAATGATAAATAAAATCAAGAAAACTAAACAGTGATGCTCTGAAAATGTAAATAATAGTGACAGTTTTCTAGCAATTTTGATGACAGAAAAAAGTGATAAAATTAAAATTATCAATATTAGTAATGAGGATGGTAACAACTCTACAGATTCCAAATATTAAAGAATAATAATGGAAAATTAAGAATAACTTTATAGCAGTAAATATGATGAATTAATTTAAATGAAAATTTTCAAATGTATTTTGTAGTATATAAATTATATCTCAATAAAGCTATTTAAAAAAATACAAACATTTTAGGAGAAAGAAGACTGCTGACTGATATTCTTCAAAAATAAAAAAAAAATTAAAAATATTAAGACAGCTTTAGTATATCATATTTGACAATATGTGCCATGGACTGCCAGAAGAAGGAACAAATCAGTATTAGAAGAAGTACAGCCAGAATGCTTTTTAGAAGCAAGGGTGACAAGGCTTTGTCTTGACTACTTGGTCACATCATAAGGAAGGACCATTTGCTGGAGAAGTATGCTGTATTTGGCAAAGCAGAGAGTCAGTGAAAAAGAGGAAGACCCTCAATGAGATAGACTGACACAGTGGAGGCAACAGTAGGCTCAAATATAGCAATGATAGTGAAGATGGTGCAGAACGAGGAAACATTTCATTCTGTTATACCATAAGGTTGCTGTGAATAGGAGCCAAATCAAAGGCATCTAGCAACAACAACAAACAGTAATGTGTCATTATCAATTGAAGTTTATCCATTTGCATGCAAGATTTGCAAGACTGGTTTAATATTATAATATCAACTTACTTTGTTAATGCACAATTTTAATATATTGAAAAGTACGACTATATAAACAGTGCAAAAGAGTATATAACAAATTTGAACATCATTTCCTGATAACAAACATTAGCAACCTAGAAGTACAAATAAAATTCCTCTTCCTGTTAAAAGGGCACATGTAAAAAATTTACATCTATTTAACATAATATGTAGCTATAAATAATATTAAAGCTGAATTTATCATATTCATGAATGTGAAACCCTGACTGCTTTCCCCTAGCATCAGGAACACAACAAGAATGTTCAGTCTCTCTACTTCTAGTCAACATTATACTGAACATCCTAGCCAGGAAATAAGGTAACAAACAAATAAAAAAAAACAAAAAAAAACTAAATAACTAAAGTCTATCATATTGGATAGAGAAAAAGTAAAATTATTTCTATTTACAGAAAACTTGCTTTTCTATGTAGAAAGTTCTACAAAATATGCCCTCCTTAAAACAAAACAAAACTTATTGATCTAAGTAAGCTATTACTTAGAAAGGTCAAAGAGAAAGAAAGAAAGGAAGGGAGGAAAGGAGGAAGCGGGGGAGGGGGAAAAGGGGAAGGGGGAAGGGGAAGGAAAGAAGGAAGGAAGGAGGGAAGGAAGAGAGGAAGGAAGGAAGGAAAAAAAGAAGAAAAAAGTATATAAATGCTGTATTCAAGCTGGTAAATTTCTTCCTTGATGGATATGTTTAAGTAATCCTACAAATACTTTATATGATATGAATATTAGCATTAAACAGGTAACATACAGATAATAGAAACTCGTTAAAAAGCAAACCCATTGCCATGGAATCAATTCTGACTTGTAGCAACCCTATAAGACAGAGTAGAACTGCCCCATAGGGTTTCCAAGGAGTGCCTGATGGAGTCAAACTGCTGACCTTTCGGTTAGCAGCTGCAGCTCTTAACCACTATAACACCAGTGTTTCCATACATAATAGAAGCCATGTTTTTTTTGTTTCAGAGAAAGAAATTACATACATGGGAGGAGCAGAGGGTGGATCTTAGAATGAACCTTGTGGTCCTGGATTAGTACAACAACTATCAGTATGGATATATATATTCAAATATATATTTATACTGATATATACACACACACACATATATGTATATTCATATGTGACCTCAACATAAAAGAATAATTAAAAAAAAAAAGAATAGATGTAAAAATAAATATAGGTACATGTGGGTTATAACACACATATTTATTTTCAGCTCTGTCTGCTGAGAGGACACAGAGTTAAACAAAGCCCAGTACCAGCAGCACACCTAGCTGCCAGATCCTCATTTCTAAATACTATTCTCCAAAACGGAAACCAGAGTGTTTCATGAAATGGGTGATTTTAGGACTGGAACAGGAGATATACAAATTAAGATTAGGGTATCATCCCAAACCAGAAGTGACTGAAAATACAGAAGTGCTAAAAAAGAAAACAGTAGGGTATACCAAAACAAAACAAGAGTCTGTCTGAAAAATCTTCCAATAACAAAAGCTGAAGCTCTTTGGGCAATGTAATCAACAAGAATGGTTTTGCATTACATGACAAAGAGTAAAATAAAGATTCATGAGCTCATATTTAGGTAATTAAATAAATAAGTAGTTGGCTAGAAGGAACAAATTTTCTTTACAGAAGAATTATAATTATAGTAGGAATGAAGGAAATAGAAAATCATTGTCCGTAATAAGTGCTGCAGAAAAGATCCGTTGATGAATGCTTAAATTAGTGCGCAAAACTTAAGGAGAAAGAGGATATTTGCACAATCTCAGAGTAACTTGTCCAAAATACATTGTTGTTGTTAGGTACCAACAAGACACATAGTGACCCAAAGTAAAACAGAACAAAACTCTGCTCAGCTCTGTGCCATTCTCAAAATTGTTGTTATGCTTGGTCCCATTGTTGAAGCCACCGTATAAATCTTTCTCATTGAAGGTCTTCCTCTTTTTGCTGACCCTCTACTTTACCAAGCACAATGTCTTCCTCCAAGGATTGGTCCCTCCTGATAACATGTCCAAAGTGCGGGAGAAGAAGTGTTGCCATTCTTGCTTCTAAGGAGCATTTTTACTGTACTTCTTCCAAGATGGATTTTTTTGTTTTTCCGGTAGGCCATGGTACCTTCAACATTCTTCACCAACACCATAATTAAAAGGCGTCAATTCTTCTTTGGTTTTCCTTATTCGTCATCCAGCTTTCGGATGCATACGAGGTGATTGGAAACACCATGGCTTGGATCAGGTGTCCCTTAGTCAAGGTGCTTTTTAACACTCTAAAGAAGCCTTTTGCAGCACCTTTGCCCAATACAATATGTCATTTGATTTCCTTATTCCTAAAATGGTTTTAAGTTACAATCATAATAGCTTGATATTCTTCACTCTCTAAGATTAGTAGCTTAAGTGTAGCCTGGATTTAGTGACTTCTAAAAGGGTTGTGTAATAGAAAAACAAAACAAACCTGTCACCACTAAGTCAATTCTGACTCATAGCAACCCTATAGGACAGAGTAGAACTGCCCCATACGGTTTCAAAGGAGCACCTGGTGGACTCAAACTGCTGACCTTTTGGTTAGCAGCCAGAGCTCTTAACCACTATGCCACCAGGGTTTCCAGGGTAATAGAGTAACTTTAAAATAGAGAAGCATGGCAGACACTACCTTGACCATGTGCTAAAAGTCAACTTCAACATTCATAAATCAGGTTGATGTCTTGCTCTTCTTTGATATGATGGGATGAGATGTACATATCACTTCTGTTCTATTTTTTCTGAAGTCTATAACCTAAGTCTAATCATGAGAAAATATCAGAAAATCCAAATTGAAGGCCATGCTATAAACACTTAACCAATGTTCTTCAAAAGTGTCAAGGTCACAAAATACAAGAGAAATACCAAAATTCTTGGAGATTAGAGTAGATTAAAAATACATGATGAAAACATGGAATATGATGCCTTAGATTGGATCCTGAAACAAAAACAACAAAAGGATATAAGTGGAAAAAAATTGTATAATCATTTTCAATCACTGCATAGCATATACTGCAAACTTATCATCTTAAGACAAATGTATTATCTCAAAGTTTCTGTGGTTCCAGAGTCTGGGTACAAATAAGGCTGATGAAATACTGAAAGTATTACTGTAGAAAGTATAGATACAAGACAAGGAAGCATGCTATTATGCTTTCTATTCAATATTCTTCTGCTCAATACTCTTCTGCAATAGTTCTGTATTATTGCAGAAATACCAGAAAAAAAATCTAATTTCAAATGTAATGAATTACCTAAAATGTGATTTAGTGACACAATATAACCTTTAATGAAATCCCCCATTGTCCTTGAGTCGATTCCAACTCATAGCAACCCTTTAGGACAGAGTAAAGCTGGCTCATGGGATTTCCAAGGAGCAGGTGGTGGATCCAAACTCCTGATCTTTTGGTTAGAAGCCAGGCTCACAAAGGAGTCCGTGGATGGAGCAAAGTGCTAAGTGCTTGACAACTAGTTGAAAAATTGTCAGTTCAAACCCACCCAAAGGGACCTCGGAAGACAGACTTGGGGATCTGCTTCTGGAAGGTCACAGACTTAAAAACCCTGTGAAGGAGTTGTACCCTGCATCGAAAGATTGGGGGTTCAAGTCCACCCACAGGCACTCAGAAGAAAGTCCTTGTGATCTATTTAAAAAAAAAAAAAATCAGCAATTGGGAACCCTGTGGAGAACAATTCTACTCTGACACACACGAGCTCTCCATGAATCAGAGATTACTTGAAGGAAATTGATGCTGCTCAAAGGCCAGTTCGGGGCATCTTTCCATTGAATCGCATAGCTTCTAAGTGATTATAATCCCAGCCATTTTCTCTTTCACTCACTAAAGCATTTCATTCCAAGATACAGCCTTTATTAGTAACCCATCTATCAATAAAACTAAACAACTTCGCTGGTTGATTATGTAGCGCCTGGATATTTTAGGTCCAGTAACAAGATTTGAACTAATTCATTGCAAGTCAGACTTAGGAAATGTTGCCTAGATCACTGTTAACGCATATTGCTTTATCTCTTCCTGGATAAATCTTTCAGGAGGTGCTAATAGTGCTTTCTGTAAAAAAGCACTGTCTTCCACTGTCTGAGAATACTAAAAATAGTCATGAAAAGTTCTAATTTGGTACGAAATACATGTATGTAAATGTAGAAAAGTAATGATAATAAGGTCAAGAAATTCTATATTGTCCCAAAACAATCTCTTAATTGTATTTTGTCATATTTTACTGAATTTTACTTTGAGAATTCTGTTGGTTGGCTCAGGATTTAATCTTTGACCATTGTACAAAACTGATCATCTATATTACATATTTAAATGCCTAAGTTAACATGATGTTAAAACAATTAAGTAAAAATAATGTCCACTTTTATAAGGCACTTAAATTAAGCAGCATGTTCTTAAAATATTCATTATATTCAAATTCCTTTCCATTCAATATCCCCCAGGGATTGAAATTCAAAAATATATGTGGACTTGTATTTATAATTTTTTGTACATTTGTGAAGACATACTGCCCTCTTTTGAAAACAAAATTTTTTAAAAAACTAGTAAATTTTAGAGGAAAAAAACACTTTCTAAAAAGCAAAATAAGAAAGCACAAAATGAAACAAATATTAAAAAAAAAATGTAAATAGAGTAGATTACTTTTTTACAATGGGTTAAAGCCTGAATGGTGGTCTGATTCTATTCTCTCTAAGCTAAGCCTTTTTTGCTTGTATTTTTGTTGATCTTTCATCATTTAACTCTTGGATTCATTTAAACATGGCTTGTTGCCTAGGGAAGTTTTTATACATATGGAAAGTTTCATCTTAAATATACCTAATAATGATAGCAATTAATAAAAACTCTGATGTTCTCTGCAGAATGACTATACTTTAGCTGAATTATTTATGATCAGTTTACTATTTGTTATTATTCACCTCTATGGGTCCTTTGTCTCTAACAAATGTGTGCCCATAACTTTCTCAACAAGGCCAGTGTAATAAACCTGTCATTGTGAGGTACACTATGTGTGTTCAAGTTTATGGGAAAGCCTCGATGGTAGATGGCCACTTAAAATTTATTTCTTGAGTGTCACAACTATATTAGATTTTTTTCTTTTATTTTGGAATGCTTAAACTTTTCATGATAAATGATAAAAAATTGGTTACAAAACTAACATGGAAGTTTCATAACAGTCAGGGTCACTATTTTGTCTAGAAGGAGATTCAGTATTGGCAAAAGGAGACTCAAATGTTATTCTCCATGAATATCGTTGCCATAGATATTTGAATAACTGGTCCTTTGAGCGAAAGTAGATAAATGCATAACAGACAACACTATAATAAAAAAAGTTTCTTGTAATCACTATAAAATATAGATAGGTGGTTGTTGTTGTGTGCTGTCGAGTTGATTCCCACCAGTAGTAACTCCATAACACAAAGTAGAACTGCCCTTTAGAGTTTAGTAGGCTGTAATCTTTACAGGAGCAGATCTCCTGATCTTTTCTCCCATGGAACTGCTGGTAGGTTTGAACCACCGACCTTTCGGTTAATAGCCAAGTGCTTAACTATCGAGCCACCAGGAAGAAAAAGAAAACATTGCTGTTGACTCTACTCCAACTCATAGTGACCCTATAGGACAGAGTAGAACTGCCCCATAGAGTTTCCAAGGAGCACCTGGTGGATTCCATCTACCGATCTTTTGGTTAGCAGCCGTAGCAGGGATCATTATGAAATAGCTATAGTACTCAGTGAATTAATTTTAAAGATGGATTTCTTATTCACTTCCGTTAAACTCTGTTCACCATCTGTGATCCAAGATGTATATACCATAGTTTTACACAAATAACAGGCATCTTCTACTTTTGTTTGCCAACCACACCCTCCCTCTATGAGATGTTTTCAGAAGTGCCACTATGCCGTTTTTTTCACATGTTGCTGTAAAAAAAATTAGCATATCCTGCTCAAGAAAATACCTCTAGGTGGGAGGGAGTGGTTGGCAAAAAAAAAAAAAAAAAAAGTAGAAGGCTTGTGTTATTTCTGTCAAAATATGGTACTCCTGTGAGAAGAGTAGGAAAAAGAGTTTTTCTCTGCCCTCTACATTTGTCTTCCCCATAATGGGTAGTCAGACAAGCATATTCTTTGCTATCTTATTTGTGAATGAGTTACTATGATAGCTAACAGCTAAGAAATATAATTAGTAATAGTAATGGTAATAAGATCAGAGTTGAAATGAATTATCTATTGAAAACCAACAAATGCCTTTTAGTTTCTGGACTGGATGATAAAGAGAGTCACCACTGGGTTGGAGATTCCAAAAAAATACCTGGATGATAGAAAGAAGATGGAGTGTGTAAGTGGATGAAGCAAACCAAGAAAGCAGAAACCTAATATAATGAGGAAGAAAGTGCAGAGGAGATGGGAATGAAGAGGTCTATTCTCAGATATGAAGATACAAATAAGGGCTGAGGTAAAAATTGGGTCATTGACCACCCACCCACCCTCAAGGGCAGAAGAGCAGAGTCTACTCAGTTCACTCATATCTCCAGGAAAATCAAAACAAAACAAAAACCAAATAAAATAACAAAACAAAAACAACGTCTCTTCCCGAAAAAAGTTAAACTACATAGGAAAAGATTGACGCTTCTTCTTAGGGTAGAGGACAGTTCCTAGAGTAATATCATACATAACTCAATGTGGCTATAAACCAAATCAAAAGCAAACACATTGAAACATTTCTGTCAGAATTCAGTATTCTTCATCATGGGTGGGAACTCACGCAAATAAACACATTTAAAAAAGGCTACATATCTTCAGAAAAGCAATTGCAATATTTATTATTAATTACAAATGAAAAACAAAACATCATGTGTATGCGAAAAACTGAAAGGAGAAAAGCTGTCTAGATAAAGAAGAGAAAAAACGTAAGGAGAATGTCACTGGACATGTGATATCTCAGGGATTATTAGAGCCACTAGAAGGGGACTGGAAGCTAAGAAAAAAGAATGAAGACCAAGAAACATTTAAATATAGAATTTTTGGAGAATGTCGCAACAACTGCCATGAGAGTAAGCGATTTGGACATTCAGCCCAGTCAAACCTTCAGACAACTCGAGTCCCAGCTGCTGTCAGATTGCAACCAAATAAGATATCCTATGTTAGCCCAGCCCAGTTGAAGCTGCTCAATCCACAGAACCATTGGAAGATAACATTAAATAATTGTAAGCCACTCAATTTTGGATTGGTTTATTATGTAACTAGAAGTAAATGAGCACAGCACACAATGGCACAAAGCGGTTTTGTTTTACAAAATTTCTCACAGATAAGCATGGAGGAAAATAAGAAAGGATCAGGCATGGGGCACAACCAGCAAATCAAATTCAGGAATGTGATGAAGGAAAGTCTGATAGAGAAAAGCTGGTCTAGAGAATAAGGAGTACAGAGTACAATAGGGAGACAGGAGTCAGAGGGAGGGAGGTTTGCCAGGACAGAACAGAAGATGAGAGGCTCCTTAAAGAGATCTTTGAGAATTTTTTAGACAGTTTTATGTCTTAATGAAAATTACATAAAGATAAATAATGCAAGAAAAAGGGCAATTAGAAAAAAATGCAAAATGTTTCACTTAACAAGCATAGAAAATTGTGGTGAACATTTAAACAATGAGTTTAACGTAAGAACAGTAAAATCCACTTGACCTTGACTTAAAAACCAACTCCTCCTCCATGGTTACTGGGATCATGACAATGAACCCTAAGGCAGGCAATGCAACCCTCCCATTTATTCAAAAGGAAAATATCATTCGTGTGGTAATAACAATGCAAATGCTGATATTGGTTGATGAATTTAATGATTACTTTACAGAGAAGTGCTTCTCAAACCACCTATGACAAGAAGTTCAGTTTTTTGTTAATTTCCAGCCTGATACTTGTGTAACATATGTATATAGTTCCTGGACTGGATGATGAAAAGGGTCACCAATGGGCTGGAGACTTCAACATGTGTGTATACAGATGCAGCAAACCAAGAAAGTAGAAATCTAATACAATTAGGAAAAAGCTGCAATTTTATATATACATATATATATGTGTGTGTATGTATACATATCTGAAAGGCATACAAATAAATCAATATTTATTTTACCTTCAGCTGACTTAACATTACTCTATAAAACTGTTATACAATTTCAAAATATATACTCTTTATCTCTGTACTCAGCAGACTGATAAAAACTTCACCCCACGCCGTGAACCACTTTGAGGAAAACAGCAGCTGACAGTAGTTAGGAAGAACTGCTTGTTTACACAGCACATCATACATATGCCACAAACTGAGAATTCCAAAGTTGCTGCTCAAAATCCATTAAAAAAAGACGGATAAGTAATAAAATTTGAGATCCATTATGAAAAGTTGGAAATATAACCAATCAGAGAAAAAAGAACATATTTGTACCACGGTAAATTTTAACATCAATTTATATTGATGAAGTGCATTGATAACTCTTTAAAAAAGATGTTATTTTCCTTTTTCACAACTATTCCTGGTTTTTTCTTCATATTAATTATAATATCGGCTTTTTGTTTATAGCTGAATTATAGATACATCATTCGTTTGAGTATATCGATCACATATTCTGAAATCCTGTTTAATAATCACAGGGAGGTCATTACAGTGCTTGAAAAAGTGATTTCTACCCTGGTGGCATAGTGCTTAAGCGCTCATCTGCTAATCAAAAGTCTTCGATTCAAACCCACCAGCAGCTCCGCAGGAGGAAGGTACTGCAGACTGCTTCCGTAAAGATGACAGCCTTGGAAAACATAAGCAACAGCTCTCCTCTGTCATACAGGGCTCCTGTGAGTTGGAATCAAGTCCAGGGCAACCAGTTACCCTATCATGAGGCTTTTAACCTTCAAAATTTTCATGGAAATCACAATCTTAAAGAATAAAGACACATGACAAAATTATTTTCGATAAAAGCCCATGAAAAACGGCACTTTAGAAATACAAAGTAAGTTCCTTTGTCAAAAGGCATCGTGGCTTACAATGACTATGTACGTATTTTTATGCAAAAATACAAAACTAGTTACTGTACACCCCCACTCCCACCTTTCTGTTTAGCCTTGCATTCAGCTCTTCACTCTTTTACACAAATACAGCACGCGTGCGTAATAAAATGAATATGTGTATTCAAATATTTTTCCTAAAACAGAAAATGTTATGCAGGCTTCTCTGCCTCTTAATAATACAGCCTGGAAAATAGTTTCTTATTTTTTAATACAGTATAATTTGTTTAATTAGTAAAGGTAAATTAATGGAGAAAGCTTATTGAATCACGTGTCTGTGACAAAGAGGAGAGAAACAGAGACCGAGACACAGAAGCAGAGACAGAAAGGCATGACAAAAGACGACAGAATGTAGTTTGAGGAATCATTATGACTAATCTTAAATGGGTACTTTTGCCAGTTGTTGGTTTTTGAAGTTGATTTCCATGTGCTATAATACAAAAACTAAAAATAAGTTTGGACAGTAAAAGATCATAAATATCGTCATCATCTTTCAAATTTGGAGAGCTTCCCAAATATTTATTGGAGTGTATTGGAGCCCTGATGCGAAGTGGCTAAGAACTTGGCTTTTAACTGAAAGGTTAGCAGTTTAAATCCACCAGCTGCTCCTTGGAAACCCTGTGCGGCAGTTCTACTCTGTCCTCTAAGTTTGCTATGGGTCTGAATCGACTCGACCGCTTTGGTTTGGGTATAGTCTCTATTAAATTTATTTAGAGTCTATAAACTGGAGTTACTAGCCAGAAACTTTATTAACACCTATTTTAAGATTCCTTAAACTTGTTATAATTTATAATTTAGTTTAATAACTATAACTTAAATAAAGTATTCAGAGCTACCTTGCTACTATACTAAAGTATTATACTACACTATTATAGATTAAAAAAAACTCAAGGTATGATGAACTTTAAAGCCCCTCCATATGAAATGTAGAACATTAGATAGCTTTTTATGATATTTTGATAATGTTTTTCTTCCATCTCTTTTTGATGTTGCTACCTTCTTCTAGTTTTCTTCTTCTAGTTATCTGAACATTCCCAACTCAATTATAGGTTCTTCATTCTTTACCTCTATTTTAAATACTGCTTTGCCTTAGGATTTCATTTTATACAACATTATCGTATAATTATACACACTGTCATCCTTTTGTCTTCCATTAAAATTTAGATTCTGACAATTTCTAATGTTCTGCCCAGGTCCCTCTTGCGAGTTGCAGACCAACATATTAAACTGTGTAATGAAAATATCTCCATTAAGAGATGTAAAGATATAGAAAGTCTCAGAACAAACTCATTTACCCGCTCAAAATTTACTTCTCCTCCCACATTCCCTAGATCAATCTGAATATACAAGGAGATAGTATGGACCACTGCTGTCGAGTGACCCCATAGGACAGAGTAGAACTGCCCCCATAGGGTTTCCAAGGAGCTACTGGTGGATTCAAACTGCTGACCTTTTAGTTAGCAGCTGTATGTACACCCCCAGGGTTTCCACAAAGAGATAGTAGCCACCATATAAGACAACAGAACTCTATCTACCTCTTCTGCTATAATCAGCTCAGAATTGTCAGTACTTAGACAGTGACTGCCAGTTTCCCACTTCCAATTCAGAACCAAGGAGAGAAAACCAAAATATGCTCTTCTAATCAATCTCAATAATGGAAACTTGGTGGTGTAGTGGTTAAAATGCTCTGCTGCTAACCAAAAGGTCAGTGGTTCAAACCCACCAGCAGCTCCATGGAAGAAAGATGTAGCAGTCTGCTTTCATAAGGATTACAGCATTGGAAACCTTATGGGGTAGTTCTACTCTGTGCTAGAGAGTGGCTTTGAGTCAGGATCGACTCTATGGCAATGAGTTTTATTTATTTATTTATTTATTTTTTACTCAATCTCAGATGACACAATCTTGCTTGCTGAAAATTAAGATGACTTGAGGCTCTTACTGAAGAAGGTAAAGGACTGCATCCTCCAATACGGATTATGCTTGAATGTGAAGAAGACAGAAATCTTCACAACTGGACTGATAAATATGATAAATGGTGCAAAAAAAAAAAAAATGAGTTTTCAATTATTTCAGTCTCTTGGGTAAGCAATCAAAGTCATGGAAGCCCTATCCAAGAAATCAAACAATGCATTGCATTGGGAAAATCTGCTTCAAAAGATTTCTTTAAAGTTTTTAAAAGTGTAGATGTCATTCTGATGACTAAGGTGTTCCTGATCCAGGCCATGGTATTTTTTTAATTGGTTCATATTCATACCAGAGCCGGACAATTAGAAAGACAGAAAAAGCAATGATGCATTCAAATTTTGGTGTTGACAAGAGACATTGAATGTGCCATGGACTGCCGGAAGAACAAACAAGCCTTAGAAGAAATATAACCAGAATGCTATTTAGAAGCAAGAAGGCTTCAGCTTTCTTACTTTGGGCACATCCTGAGGAAAGACCAGTCATTAGTAAAGGACATCATGTTTGGTAGAGGGTCAGAGAGATGGGTTGGCACAATAGCCTCAAAAAATGGACCCCAAAATATCAACAATCATGAAGATGACACAGAACCAGGCAATATTTCTTTGTTTTACATAAGGTCTCCATGAATTGGAGCTGATTTAACAGAAACTAACAATAATAATGTCAGTGTTTCGTTCTGTTGTGCACAGGGTCGCTATGAGTCAGAACTGACTCGACGGCACCTAACAACAACAACAAAAATAACGACAACAATCAATCAATTGCATAAGATGCTCTGTTTGTTGTTAGCTTGCCTCCAGTTTGCTCATGCCAACAACCACCAAAGCATACCTGTCCCTTTTTTTACTATAAAGTTTCCCACTCACCTGACAGACTTTGACTTTCTGCCAAATGCAAATAATGGTGACTTATTTCCTTGTATAGATAGCCCTGAATAAATAGACATTGTTTCTTCTCACTTAGCTGGTCTTTATAAATTTTGTTAACTTTCCTCATATTCCCGCCAAAATATGATTTTCACTGCCTATCAGGGCAGGCTCCAGATGCAGTATCTAAGATGGAACTTTGAGAATTGCTGCTCACAGATCATCAAGTCTGTGCTAAGGTGATGAGTTGGCATTGGGTCTGAATTTCACTCACCTTGCATTGTGTTCCTCAGCTGTTTATTCTCAGTTTCATAGCTGAGTTTTGTTATTGGGTCTTGGTATCTTTAGTGGAGTCAGTCCATTTCTTTTTCATCACTTTTTCACTGCATTTTGTACTTCCAGTTTTGTGTTCTGCTGTCTAAAATTGTTTTTCAGAGAAGAAATCACAGGGCAGAATACAGGCATAAACCCTATAAGCCTGTTGTTAGAGCCAGCCTCACAGAGTGGTGAAATTGCAGTTGTCACTGGACCAGTCTCCATTTGGAAAAGCTGTGGGTTCTATAAAACCAAAAAAAAAAAAAAAAAAAGAAAAGAACTGGAGAAATCACATCTCTCTCTCCCTCTCTCTCTTTTTGTTCTGAGAGCTTTTGTTTGATGCAGAAAGAGCATTTCCTCAGGTTTTCCACATGCTGGTGGGCTTGGATTGCCAGGTCTTTCAGATCAAGCCGCCGTTGGATGGGCAGCCGAAAATAGGAAGTTTACATGCATCACCTTTTTATTATTATTATTTTTTAATCGTACTTTAGATGAAGGCTTACAGAGCAAATCAGTTTCTTGTTAAAAATTAACACACTTTTTTTTTTTTTTTTTGACATTGGGTGCCAACCTCAGGATATGTCAACGTTCTCCCCTTCTCAAACTTGGGTTCCCTGTTACCAGCTTTCCTTTCCCTTCCTGCCTTCTTGTCCTTGCCCATGGGCTCATGCACCCATTAAGTCTCACTTTGTTTTATGGGCCTGTCTGATCTTTGGCAGAAGGGTGAACCTCAGGAGTGACTTCAGCACTGAGTTAAAAGGGTGTCCTGGCGTTATGCTTTTGGGTACTCTGTAAGACAATGTACCCTTTTCCAAAAACTACAATGCACTTAACACTCACAATCTTCTGGAACTATTTAAAGAATCTGTGTCACCTATAAATCAAAATTATCAAAGCTTTCAGAAATCCTAAAACTTCCTTTTTCAAAGGTATTCTCCTAGCCCTTATGTTCATAGCAATCCACTACCTCAGGGACACACCAATTATTCCTCAGTGAACTGGTAGCTGGAAAGCCCACACATTTAGTGATTTTACCTCTGATAGTAGACTCTGCCCTTTTGCACACAGGTATGTCAAAATGTTGCAAACGACTTATACGCTATACACAATGTTATCTATAGCAAGTTAAGGCTGCCTTCCCACACCATCTTCCTAAATAGCTTTTTCACATTCTTCATCTATTGGGAACCATCAAAAAAAAAAAATCTCCCTTTGATACTCACTGAAAGGGACCTTATGTCATACTGTTAATAACAAATGCAACAGTGACACTTCTGGGAGTCAATACTTCGGTTCATATTTCACAACTAAAAACACATTCCAGAGTCTACACAACTGAATGGTTACTAAAATAGGAAACCTCAAACTGAAGAGTCACAGAGACACCCTAATAAAGTCAATCTGCTTAACCCCAAACTGAAAAAAAAAAAAAATTATGATTTGGGTTCCTCTAATTACTTTCTCCACCGCCTGTCAGTTTGTCATACTGTGGTGGCTTGCATGCTCCTGTGATGCTGAAAACTCTGCCACTGGTATTTCAAATACTAGCAGGTTCACCTATGGTGGATAGGTTTCAGGGGAACTTGCAAAATAAGACAAACTACCAAGGAAGGCTTGACATACTACCGAAAATTAGCCGATGGAAACCCTATGGATCATGACAGAATTGCTCTTCTACACAGTGCTGGAATATGAGCCCCCTACATTGGAAATCATTTAAAATACCCTTTGGCAGCAACGCTGGACTTGAGCATACCAATGATCGTGAAGATGGCACAGGACCTGACCACGCTTCCTTCTGTTATGTATAATGTTGCCATCAATCAGAACCCATTTGATGACAGCTAACAATTCCTCTCTGAATAAGCTCGCTGCTGTTGTTAGATGCCATTGAGTCAGCTCCAACTCACAGTGACCCTATATACAAGAGAACAAAACACTGCCTAGTCCCGAGCCATCCTCACAATCATTGTTATGCTTGAACCCCCATCCTTGTAGCCACTGTGTCAATCCATCTCAATGAGGGTCTTCCTCTTTTTTGCTGACCCTGTATTTTACCAAGCATGATGTCCTTCTCTAGGGACTGGTCTCCCCTGATGACATGTCCAAAGTAAGTGAGACAAAGTCTCAACATCCATGCATCTAAGGGGCACTCTAGCTGTATTTCTTCCAAAGCAGATAGCTTCATACTTCTGGCAGTTCATGGTATATTCAATATTTTTTGCCAATACTGTAACTCAAAGGCATCAATTCTTCTTCAGTCTTCCTTATTCATTCCCAAATGTGTCCTTCTAATTTGAACAGTGTACATCTCTTTATTCTGAAAATGATAGATTCCTTGGAAAATGTCCACGTTTGTGCCACCATACTATGCGGCGCAGTTTAAGAACTATTTAAATTTTCTGTTCATGAGCTTCTATGAAAAGGACTGTAAGACGATTACAAGTTATTTCTTTCCCATTTATTTTTTGTGATTGTAGAGTGCAATTTCCAAAGTGCAAGTACGGAAAATATATTTTTGTAGTCGTTTAGTGTTCTTTTCATGATATTGGAAAAAATCCTCATTATAAAACACAGATCCTTCGGATTCTGTCAAAAACTCACCATACAATTTAAAAAATCATGTTTTTTTTGCATCAATAAGTATGTGATTATTGAATTACTTTAAAGTACTCAATTATAAGGCACATTTAATTTTTAGTTGTGTAAATAATGAAAATAATAGAGTAGTCAAATATTTAACTATACTATAATCATAAAAAACTTGCATTAAAAATTATATCCAATAATGTAATTTTTAATAATTACCTGGGGTAAATTTTCATAACATTTATCTTTCTGTTAACTTTTCACTTTTTAAATGTCATATTAATTCTAATGAGGCTAGATATCATGGTATAACAAACAGAACAAACAAAATGCATTGCTATCACCTAAAATCACAATAGTGACAAAGTAAAATGTAGTTTCCTAGGCTACTAAAATAATAGAGAATGGGAACATCTCAAGTTCTTAAAACAAACCTTATACTTGGGCTTAGTAGCAGTTGTATCGATGGTTTCACTAAAATAAGACAATGCAATGTAAGTAAATCAATACAATTTTTATTTGAATACAAGAATTAACATTTGCTCAAAATATCATTTTGAATAATATCAATGTGAAAAGAAAAACTATATACATATATATAATTTTTTTTTTGTAGTATTGATCAACTCTTAAGAATGTAGGTGATTGATGAAATGCCTTTAACTTACTTGAAATATTTTCCTCTGTATTCCTTCTTTGAAGTCTACTTGGTAATATCATTGCTGATAATTTTATTTTTCTTTGAAAAAGAAATTAAAACATATGTGGAAACTTTTAAGCAGAGCACATGACATATCCCTTTTCATATGAAACCCCTAGTGTAGGAATGTAATTTCTTTCATGTTTTATCAATCATCTAGAATTTTCTGTATGGGTAATTATTAGGTATTATGGATTGAATTGTGTACCCCAAAAATGTGTGTCAACTTGGCTAGGCTATGATTCCCAACATTGTGTGATTGTTCACCATTTTGTCATCAGAAGTGATTTTCCTATGTATTATAAATCCTATCTCTATAATGTTAATGATATGGGATTAGTGGCAGTTATGTTAATGAGGCAGGACTCAGTCTATATGACTGGATTTTTTCTTGAGCCGATCTCTTTTGAGATATAAAAGATAGAAGCGAGCAGAGAGACGGGGGATCTCATACCACCAAGAAAGAAGCACCTGAAGCATAGGACATCATTGGACCTGGGGTCCCTGTGCTGAGAAGCACCTCAACTAGAGAAGATTGATGACAAAGACCTTCCCCCAGAGCCAACAGAGAGAGAAAGGCTTCCCCTGGAGCTGACACCCTGAATTTGGGCTTCTAGCCTGCTAGACTGTGAGAGAATAAACTTTTGTTTGTTAAAGCCATCCACTTGTGATATTTCTGTTATAGCCACAATAGATAATTAAGACATTAAGTTTGAAGGATGGTGATACAACATTCAGTATCCTAGGGTGCTTTTCAATCTTAAACTTTACAGTTTGAAGATGTCACCTGGACAAATGTAAATGCAATTAGGAAGACAATAAGAGATGATTAAAGTCCTAGAACTTTAGTTTATGGTTAGCTTTCCTGGAATAATTATTCTTGAAATCTCCTATAACTTACTGAAAAATTTTTTTCTAGAACAGACATTATATTCTCTTTCACTTAGATGATTTTATCTGTTACATACTTGGGAAGCTATTTAATTTATAGAAGTTGACTTGCTCATCTGCAAGTTTCCAGTGAGTATTAAATAAACTAACACATGTAAACCTCATAGCACAGTGACTGATCCATAAAAGCTGTTAAGTAGATATTAACCACTATTAAAATTACCCTGCTCATTTGTAATTTAAAAAGCACTGAGGCCTGACTGTAACAGAGCACATTTTGCCTTCATTCTCCTTCCAGCATCCTGCAAGTTCTTCAATTGCAACATTCTCAAAACAGCATCACATTCAGAGATTATTTTAAACTCTGAGATATTCATTATTTCACTTCTGCATTGTCAAGTCTTTTATTTCTCCTCTGGCTTAACAGTTAATGAAAATCCCCGGCAGAGAGTTAGGCAGCAATTACAGCAGCATTTTTGAACTGCAGAACTGAGTTGAAAAGCAAATCCTATCTTAATCAAAGTCCCATGGAGAAGAGAAAGCAAAGAATAATGCAGGAAGAATACTGGCTGGGTATTTGTAATAAAAAGATCTAATACTACTGCTCTTAAATCCCTGGCAATACCTGCTCTCAAGAAGTCATGTCGGATAAGTATGTATAATCTCACCACGCATCTTAGTTTCATGCATCTGCCCTTTGGATATTAACTTCTTTACATTTTGGACAAGATCAGGTTATTCTTTTTGTTTGTGTTTTTCAAATCAGTAAAGTGAATATGGCCACATATATAATTTGAAAACCACTGAATAGTACAAAGAAGCAATAAAAAGAAATTGTATACTGTAGGCAACTTAATGATATATGTATTCCAGAAGGAATTAAAGTCATCTCAAAAATGTATATTAAGATTTTGCTTGCATCTGTTTTATATAGCACTCATTAGAAGCTTGCAGGGCAGCCAGTCAATTTGCACCAATGAATCAGTTTCCCAAAAATCTGAATGACAAAAATACTAAGTCATAGAATTGGGGTAACTCTTAAGACATTTTACATTGTAGAAATTATTTTTCAACTGGAGAATAATCATGATAACAATCCTTCTGTATCTCAAAAGTAGAATTTGCATTTTCCAGATGTCTTATTTCCAGGGAAAATTTTGGGTGCGCTTTAGCATATTGGCCATGCATTGACTTAACATTTGGAGTTACTGTTCAAACTAAAGCAACTTAATTTTCAACAGAGTAGTGGCAACCATGTCATCTTTTTTTCCTCCAGTTAAAATTGCAAAGGCCTTTTGCACAGACTACTTGGCTGTCTGTAGACTGACTTACGCCTACTGTCTGCAGCAAGGATATACAAAGTAGCTTTATTTATACGATTGACGAAATTGATTTAGCACTGAAAATCACCTAATTATTAAATACAAAATGGGTTTCATGTTACTGAAAGAACATCCAAGTTCCAAATGTTAAAATGTGTGCTACTTACATCAAATGCATGTTGGAACAAAGAAAGACTTTGCAGAGCACTTCTGAAAAGTTGTCATAAAGTAAATGGAACAAATTTGAATGAAGTAGTGAAAAAAAGATGGGATACTTCTGATGCTGTGTGGGTAGGTGGATGTTTCATAAGTTAAAATTTTTAAACAGATATTAATAACTAAAAAACCAGATAACCCAAGGATGTCAAGTGAATTCTGACTCATAGTGACCCTACATGACAGAGTAGAACTGCCCCCTTCGGTTTCCAAAGCTGTAATCTTTATGGAAACAGACTGCCACATCTTTGTCCCATAGAGCAGCTGGTGGGTTCAAACCACTTACCTAGAAGTTAGCAGGCAAGTACTTAACCATTATACCACCAGGGCTTCTTAAAAACAAGATGAGTTTAGTAAATTCTCTGTGGCGATATAGTTGGTCAGGGGCAGAGTCTGGGTTAAAACTCACCTACCTGCTTCTTTCCTACCGTTTCTTTGAAAAGTAATTTTATTTGTATTTTCAGTTGGTCATTGAACATAGGTACACTGTGCTGGATAGAAACAACACTTAGAACTCACAAGTTTTAATTACAAAATATAGTTCAGGATAACAACAACAAAAAAAAATTGAAAATAAAGGTTAGAGTTTGATAGTTGAAATTTCATCTTTACCTATTTGTGAAATTGTGTTCATTCCAAGTATTTTCTAATATACAGACATGAACTCTACATGACTTTTATTTATGGCATAATTTCACCACCCAAAGAAGACTACATTTTGGTTTTATTCTAATAATCAGCATAAATTATTTAGTAGAAGAATGTTTTGATTTTTTATTGAACAAAAACTATATGCACACATAATACAAGAATGATGGTCTTATCAAGTCCCCAAAAAAGTCCATTTGAAGTGGCCTGATTCTCATTTCTAGAAAGGGATTTGAATGAGCATTAGCATTTTTGTGAACCAAAACAATTAAGATTTGTGCAGTTTTGTCCACATCTCAATATGTGATTAAAGTTAGATTTAATTTCTTTCAGCTGGTCACATTTCTGAGTCAAATGGAGTTTTTCCTATGAATGATGATTCGACTTCAATTGGTCTCAACAAAAATAACTCTTGTCAGGAATGCAAATTGAACACCACCTTCAGTAGCATCATTATCTTGAGGGAAAAAAATCAGAATGCATATTGAAATCTGAATGGTCAGCTCTTCTTATGAACAAACTTATTTAAAAGCCCTGCAAAAGTTTTTGCTTCATCTGTTTAGAAAGATACCTATTCTCACTGGTTAGCACCTGGATTTTCCTAATGTTTAGCCTCTTTGATATTTCCATAATGTAAACGCTACAGTGATGATGAGCTTGATGTTTAATACATTGTGGAAAACCACCAACCACTGGTAGTTTTCATAATCTCAACTTCAATAAAGTAATATCATACTTACCTTTTAATATTTGCCTCTACATAAGAGGACTTACGTCAAAGAATGATTGTCCAAAAAAAAAAAAAAATTGCATTAGCATGAAAGTGACATGATGGAAAAAGCAGTAACTTGGAAGTTGAGAACCCTGGTGGCGCAGTGGTTAAGAGTTCTACTCTGTCCTGTAGGAATAGACACCAGGGCAACAGGTTTTGTTTTGTTTTGGCTTGGTTTTTTGGAGGTTGAGATGTAGGTTCTCTTTTGTAGTAAACTAGATTTGTGGTCTTGAGTCTGCTAACATCTCAGCCTGGCAATTAAATTTGTTAAATAAGCAGAGTGAATTTGAATCAAAAAGCATGAATGTGATACGAAACCCCTGTCCTTTTAGTACTATTTATGACATTTTTTGACTGTAAGAACTTGAGTAAGATTTTTAAAGTCTCTCAGCCATTTTACGTAATTAGGCCAAGACATGAGTTTGAAAATGACAAAGTTGACCTGTTCTCTCATAGCTCCAGGACTTACACACGATTTCTACATCAAATTTTCCAGACAGAAGAGTGAAAAGGAACATTCACAGGGAGATAAAGTCTAGGAACTTTGAAAGCTCCGGTTCAATCTGTAAGATAGGAGAAAGGCCGTGCTGGCCGAAACATGGAGCTGTCCCTCACTTTGCCAGGGAAGTCTTGCAGCATTGATATTCTCTGAGATAACCAGAGAGGGGACTTTGAAAACTGTCCTAATGCCATGTTGTTGTTGTTAGGTGCAGTCGAGTCACTTCTGATTCACAGAGACCCTGTGCACAACAGAATGAGATACTGCCCAGTCCTGTGCCATCCTCACAACCGCTGATATGTTTGAGCCCATTGTTGCAGCTGCTGTGGCAATGCATCTCATTGAGGGTCTTCCTCTGTTTTGCCAACCCTCCACTTTACCAAGCATGATGTTCTTCTCCAGGGACTGGTCCCTCCTGATAATATACCCTAAGACCCTATCCAGATTAAATACTACCTGAGGCCCTAGGTTGGTGTTACTGTTATAATGAACAAACAGAAACAGCCAGGAACAGTGAAAGAGAATAAAGTCAAAGGAATATGTTATTTTTCTTTTCTTCAAAGACTTTATTCCCCTGAAACCTACTTCTCCTGGTATTACAAAGTAAATTACATCATACAGAAGAAAAGAGGTCCTTTTCTAAAGCTTTATGGCAAAGCTGTGAAACAATTTTAGTTCTGACATTTCCTGAAGTTAAACCTAATGAGAAAGAGATCCAAGTGAAGGTGAACACTCCTATTCTCTTTCCTCTGGGAATCTGAGTGAGATGGTGAACTCATCGGTATAAAAACCAGCCGCCAGCAACAGAGCGAAAAGGTTCTATATAAAATCTTGACCTGTTAGGAAAAGAAGACATATCTTTGCTGTTTTTTTTTTATTTGTGTTATCATGGAGCAAATTTTCTTTCCTCAAGTATAGAAATTAGAAGACACCAAACATTCACATTGTGAGTATACACAGTTTTAGGTCATTTATATTCTGTCTCTTTTACCACAAAAGGGGAAACTACATTTTAGTGCAGAGAGTACAAAATTTCCTCAAGATAACATTGTTATTTTATAATTTTAACAGGAAAGTAAAATTAGTCAGGCATGACAGTAAATTTTTAAATTAATTAACCAAAGAACAGCCTTTAACAAACAGTAGACTAAAGGTTCATAAAGTTTAACGAGGATTATTTGTGATGTTTGGTTAGAATCTATGTTTTAAATTTATTGCCCAGGATAATTTATTTTAAAATTGCTTCACGTATTCTTTCTTGATAAGTGCTGAGACAAAGGCTAATCAATTGAAGATAAGCATAGAGACGTTTTCTGTGAGAAGAAGGTCCTAAAGATCACCGTGTTGTAGCTTTTCTGGAAAACGTGATTCTTTCCATTTGACAAAGCTCATAGTAGTACTCTGTTAGATTCCAATCATGAAAACGTAACCTAAAAAAAAAAGTTTCCTCATTATTTTCATTCAAGTTTTTGAAAGCAAATGTTTCTGTAAATTTTGAAAGCTTCCTTGGAACTATTTATTTTGCAAAACACTGTAGTCAGCCACTACCAGGCTCTGAAAGGAATGTTTGCTTCTTCTGTTGTAACACAAATACAAGTAGTAGCTTTAAAGAATAGAAATGTATTTTCTCACAGTACTGGAGGTTAAAAGAACAAATCAGGTGTCAGGTATATTGATGTCTTCCTTGTGGGTAGCCCCTGACATTCTTGGTTCCTTGGTGTTCCTTGATTGCAGGCAGTCCTCACATGGAGTCTGTCTTCTCCCTTGTTTGAATCTCTGTCAGGGCTTTGAACCAGTTTGTTCTGGTTCAAACCCCTGATGAAAATTTGCTTTTCTAACAAGTTCCCTGGCCATGCTAATGCAGCTGGTTAGGGAACAATTGTGGGAACCACTGGTAGAGCAGAGGTTCTCAAAATTTATTATACATAAGAAATACCTGGGGATCTTGTTAAAATGTAGATTCTGATTCAGTGTTTCTGGGGTGGAAAGGCAATTTCTCAGCAGGAATTCAAACCAAAACAATTCAGTTCAAAGCCCTGGTCTCTGTGTCTATTCTATTCTAGTCTTTTTGTAGTTCGGAAATTATTAGGTTCAGGACTCATCCAACACTATTCTGATGTTGTAAACATTAAAAAAAAAAAAAGAGAGAGAGAGAGAGACTATTTCCAAACAGGATCAATTTCATGGGTACAATGGCCAGGAATTTAACACATATTTTGGGGGTCTACAACTCAATCCATACAAGAAATTTTTGATCTTCTTTTTTAATTAACTACAAAAAGGTATATTAAAATATCATTTAACTCTGAAGCACTAAATGAAGAAAGACTTTTGGTGATGTACCTCGTTAGAATATCAATCCTGAAATATCAAAATATCTAATGAACCCGGTAACTTTATACTAACTCTGACCCAGGACATTTTTAGGACAATGTACAATGTACTCAGTGTTCTCCAACTTCTCTTGGTGATTTTGCTTTCATTGTGGAAGCATAAAGACAGTTTGCCCTCCTTTCTGGGGTGGTATCAGATACTATTTTTCCACTCCTGTCCAGCATAACTGTTGGGAAGGTGATCTGCCCCTGTGATTCCCATCCAGGCCACCTAAGCTGAGGCCTTGGGCTCAAAACATTCTTTGATAAGGAGGTTGGGAATTGGGTCGCTCTCTCACTCTCTCTCTCCCAGTTCCTCCTCCTTACCAGAGAAGTCTTCTTCCCTATTCTGAGCCCACAGTAACTTTCTCTGTCTCTTGCATATTCGTGGGCGCTAAATGGAGCCTTGGTGGTGCAGTGGTTAATGGCTATTGTAACCAGAAGTTTGGCAGTACAAATCCACTAGCCACTCCTTAGAAATCCTATAAGGCAGTTCTACTCTGTCCTATAAGGTTGCTATGAGTCAGAATGAACTCGATGGAAACTTTTTTGTTGTTGTTGTTTCATATGGCACCTGGCCAACCTCAACGTTTTCCCGACTACCGTAACACCAAAGAACATGACCCATCGGAAACTGACCCTTTGTTGTTTCTCGACCTTGCTATATCATTAATCAGAAAACAAAGGCTTACAAAATTAATCTTATAGCCAAAGGGGGAGAAATCTCTCTGGTAATGCACCTTGTTCACAGGATGGCTGTGGTGATTAATATTATTTAGGTATGGCCAGGCTATGATTCTCAGTGCTGTGGCAAATGCTAGACTGGGTGCCCTTCCATATAGTAATATAATGTGATCACTTTCTATGATGTGACCTGATGTGATCAGCCAATCAGTTGAAAGAGGAGTTTCCTTGAGGGTGTGGCCTCTCACAAGTATATAAGCACAAGCTCTGGCAAACCTCACTCTCTCTGGGCCTTGCACTTTTTTCATTGCCTGACCTCCAGTTCTTGGGACATAAGCCTACAAATGTCTACAGCTTGCTAACTGACCTGCAGATTTTGGAATTGCTGGCCCCCATGATCCCATGAACCAGCAGAGGTCTTCAGCTTGCTGCCTAACCTACAGATTTTGGATTTGCCAGTCCCTGTATCCCTGTGAGCAAGGAGGGGTCTCCAGCCTACCATCTGACTCACAGGTTTGGGACTTTCCTTAAAGTAAAGCTCTCCCTGTCTCTGTCTCTCTGTTTCTTCGTCTCTCTCTCTCTCTCTCTCTCTCTCTATATGTGTGTGTATGTGTTTCACTGGTTTTGCTCCTCTGGAAAATACAGCCTAAGGCAATGACTATGCTGTGTGTATCTGAACAAAAGACAACCCCTTGGTAACAGGGTGGTCAGGCCAGGTGTGCCTAAACAAAGGTCCTTACCCCTTTCCCTTTCCCCAAGCATACCAACCGTGTATAACCCTCTGGTTTATACTATATAAATCCCAGGACTGAATTTCTCTTTGTTCTTTCCCCCATGAAACACCAAGAGGTGTGCATGGAAGTGACCAAACATTTCACCCTTGGATGGAAGACTTTTGGGAGAACCTGGCACTTAACAAACCTTACTCCATTGATTGTTACCTGATAATATGTGGTGGCACAGTGGTTAAGAGCTAGGGCTGCTAACCAAAAGGTCGGCAGTTCAAATCCACCATTCATTGGAAACCATATGGGGCAGTTCTACTCTGTCCTATGGGTTCCTATAAATCTGAATCAACTCATTGGCAATGTTTTCTGTTTTTTAATATGTAAGTAATAAAGACCCATTAACTTGGATCCAAAATCATGCCAATGGAAGCAGCAGTCAAGAAATCAATCAACGTATTGCATTGGACAAATCTGCTGCAAAAGACTTCCTTAAAATTTTAAAAAGCAAAGATGTCACTTTGAGGACTAAGGTTCACCTGACCCAAGCCATGGTATTTTCAATTGCCTCACATGCGTATGAAAGCAGGACAATGAATAAGGAAGACCGAAGAAGAACTGATGCATTCGAATTATGGTGTTTGCAAAGAATATTGAATATACCACAGACTGCCAAAAGAATGAACAAATCTGTCTTGGAAAAAGGGAAGATGGAAAGATTTTGTGTTATGTACTTTGGACACGCTAACAAGAGGGGCCAGTCCCTGCAGAAGTACATCATGCTTGGCAAAGTAGAGGGTCAGTGGAAAAGAGGGAAACCCTCAAAGCAAGGGATTGACACAGTAGGTGCAACAATGGGTTCAAACATAGCAATGATTGTGAGGATAGTATAGGACCAGACAATATTTTGTTCTATTGTATATAGATTCACTACGAGTCAGAGCCAACTTGACAGTGACTAAAAACAACAGATGGCCTGTGACCATGTCAATGAATAGTGTGATTATTCAGTCTGATCCAAAGAGCTCTGTACCGTCTGACTTACTACACTAACTTACTACACTGACTTACTACAATAAAAAATCAGATAAGAGGGTAAATTTTCTCATGCAGGTAGACTTCACAAATTAAATATCTCTCATTCTCATTTTAGAACTCAGGTAGCAGTCAAGTTGCAAATGAAATGATTATATACTCATCCTAAAACGCTCATGATTAATACCTGTTTACTGGGTCACCTCTTCCATGGGAAATTGCAATCATTAAGGGATAATACCTCATCCAACATAAATTTTAATTTTATTATTTCAGGTATTGATAACAAGTTTGCAAATGAAGAGATTTCCGTCATTTAGATATTTTTAAGTGCCTTCACCTGATATGATTTATTTCTACTCTAATTATACAGTTAGGTATAATTTTTACCTTGCCCACTATAACGATATATTTTCAGCAAGGTTTTAAACTAAAATATTTTAATGAATTCAGTTACAGCTGAAAGAATCAGATGACTGAATCACTCAAATTCTACAATAAGCACATGGCATTAGGAGATAATAATGGTGACTAACCCCAGGCCCCCTGAATCTCAAGTGAGTGTGTATAATAGATATAATATAAAACTAATTACATTATAAACCCAATGCAAAATAGTTAAACATACATGCATTAAAAATAAACTAACACATACGTGTTTATGTGTGTCACTAGACATATGCAGATGTGTTCCTGATACCATGGTGGATCTCTAAAAGTTAAATGAGTGAGTTAAGTATTATAGGCTATTAAAGAACTCATGCTTTGTAAGGAATAAAATGTCATACGTTTGAGAGACCTTAAAATTACTCTGTTTTTTGGAATAATATTGTTGGCAGTGCATCTGTCAGGATCCTTGAAATCAAAGTGATGAGTTCTTGCTGAATTATATTAAAAATACTAAAGAAAACTGAAGGACTGACATAAAGTCTTTAGCAGAAAGGCAGAAGGAGTATTACAAAAGGAGAAGGAGTATTACAAAAGGAGAAGGAGAAGGACAAAAAATGACTGGTCTTTGGACTATTTTGGCATATTTTAATGTATATTTGAAAAAAATAGAGCACAGAACTTTTTTGGATTTTTTAAATAACAATTTTAGAAAAAACACATTTTAAACATGATATTGATACAC
Organism: Elephas maximus indicus; assembly: GCF_024166365.1. Taxonomy (NCBI): domain Eukaryota; kingdom Metazoa; phylum Chordata; class Mammalia; order Proboscidea; family Elephantidae; genus Elephas; species Elephas maximus. The sequence continues at coordinate 37,227,913 of NC_064836.1, read as the reverse complement.
ACAGAATGTGAACTCTTTGAAAAAATATAATTAGAAGGACCTCATTCTCCTGGAACAGTATAGCAGAGTCAATGAAATGAAACGGTATATAGAGAACATACATGAATATTGCTTATGTATTTCTTTGTTTAGATGTATGTTTGCATTCTTAGAACTGGAAAATCTTTTCTCAAAGGATTTTTTTTTCTAAACTTTATTCAAATGTTGGGAGAAGATTACAAAATGACAACTGAGAAAAGAAGTGATTATAAACCAAAAAAAAAAAAAAAATCCCATTGCCGTTGAGTAGATTCCGACTCATAGTGACCCTATAGGACGAGGTAGAACTGCTCCATAGGGTTTCCAAGGAGCAGCTGGTAGATTTAAACTGCCAAACTTCTGGTTAGCAGCTGACTGCTTAACCACTGCACCACCAAGGCTCCTAAATAATTATAGGTGAATTCAACTCAAAATACTTAAGCCATGTTCCCATACAAAAAAGACTGTTACATGAAAGAATTGATAAATTAACAAATTATAAAATGAATTCAAGCAAGCTTTTTTTTTTTTTTTTTTTTTAGCTTTACTCCCAGTGAATCACATTATGTTTGGTTAAATTATTGTATCGTGCTGAATATTTATCCAATCAGTGTCAGTATTTAAGAAGAATTAATACTCCCTGAATTGTGCAAATGATTAATGCAGTTGCTTCTAGGCAAAACGTTGCAAATTTGAGTCCACCCAGAAGTGCCTCAGAAGAAAAGCCTGGTGATCCAGTTCTGAAAAATTAGCCATTAAGAATCATATGTAGCACAGTTTTATTTTGATACACAGGGCTCTGCATGAGTTGGAACAGACTTGGCAATTGCCTTGCTTTTTTAAATAAACATATTCAAAATATCAATCTTTTCACACACTCTATTTCTAATAATTTGGTAGAAGTCATTACTCAGTACCATGAGTCCCACAAAGTCTTGGGACATAGTTGTACTGTAGACATCATGAAACAAACATTCACCAATCAGGATCCAGGTATTATCATGCAATGACATTTAACTGCCTCCCATGGAAAGTGACATGTATTGATTTTAACATGTCCAGTCCTGACCAGTAATACCAAGGGCAATACAGGCCCCTTTTTATAATGTGTAGCATACTGGCCATGAGAAGCAACAGTAAATACCATGCTTATCAGCAATATCTTGTCATAGATTAGGCTACCCGTAAGAAAAAAAACCAAACCTGTTGCCATCGAGTTGATTCTGACTCATAACAACACTATAGGACAGAGTGGAACTGCCCCATACGGTTTCCAAAGAGCAGCTGGTAGATTTGAACGGCCAACCTTTTGGTTAGCAGCTGAACTCTTAACCGCTGGGCCACCAGGGCCCGTGGTGTTCCTATAAATGTACTCCTTGTCAAGAACTACAAAAGCATCTGGTATTTTTCTTCTGCTTGCACAGTGACAAGTTAGTCTGTATAATTGCATAATTCTGGCAGAAGACACAAGAGACTTTTGGGTCAGAGACAAACAAATTCTTACTACTCATGACAGCTTATACATGAGCTTCATGTTTGTGTAGTTTCCCTGGTCTTCCAGGTCTGATGTGGATGATGTCGAGGTGGTTCCAGGTGAATGTTGCACACACATTAAGCTTGCATCACAGTTGAGGAATCCTGAGCTTAAAAGACACCTAATATTTTAAGAGGCTATTAACTAAGGGATCAGTCATTGCTTTGGAAGAAGGCATTGTCTTTACTATGGACAGCAAACAAATCAGCCCTCTGCCCTGGAGAGAAAGGCCATCTCTATTTTCCAAGGCTGCTTTCTGTATACACATCCTTGAAAAGAGAGTCCAGACAACACTAGGAGCCTTAATACATGGCATAAACAGTATACAAAACATTACTAACAATGCGGAAGACAAAACAGATAACTGGGAACTTCTAAAAATCAAACACCTATGCTCATCCAAAGACTTCACCAAAAGTGTAAAAAGACTACCTACAGGCTGGGAAAAAGTTTTTAGCTATGATATTTCTGTTCAGCATCTGATCTCTAAAATCTACATGGTACTGCAAAGACAGATAACCCAATGAAAAAATGGTCAAAGGATATGAATAAACACTTCACTAAAGAAGACATTCAGGTAGCTAACAGATACATGAGGAAATCCTCATGATCATTAGCCATTAGAGAAATGCAGAACAAAACTACAATGAAATTCTATCTCACTCCAACAAGGCTGGCATTAATCCAAAAAACACAAAATAATAAATGTTGGAGAGGTTGTGGAGAGACTGGAACACTTATATACTGCTGGTGGGAATGTAAAATGGTGCAACCACTTTGGAAATCCATCTGGCGCTACCTTAAACAGTTAGAAATAGAACTACCATACAACCCAGAAATCCCATTCCTGGGAATATACCCTAGAGATGTAAGAGCCTTTACACAAACAGATATATGCACACCCACATTCACTGCAGCACTGTTTACAATAGCAAAAAGATGGACACAACCAAGGTGCCCATCAACTGATGAATGGATAAATAATGGTATATTCACACAATGGAATATTACGCATCAATAAAGAACAATGATGAATCCATGAAACATTTCATAAAATGGAGGAATCTGGAAGGCATTATGCTGAGTGAAATTAGTCAGCTGCAAAAGGACAAATATTGTATAAGACCACTATTATAAGAACTCAAGAAATAGTTTAAACAAAAAAGAGAATATTCTTTGATTGTTATGAGAGTGGGGAGGGAGGGAAAGAGAGGGGCTTTCACTAATTAGATAGTAGATAAGAACTATTTTATGTGAAGGGAAAGACAATACACAATACAGGTGAGATCGACATAACTGGACTAAACCAAAAGCAAGTAAGTTGCCTGAATAAACTGAATGCTTTGAAGGGCAGAGTAGCAGGGGTCTGGGTTTGGGGACCATGGTTTCAGGGAACATCTAAGTCAATTGGCATAATAAAATCTATTTAGAAAACATTCTGCATCCCACTTTGGAGAATGGCATCTGGGGTCTTAAATGCTAGCAAGCAGCCATCTAAGATGTATCAATTGGTCTCAACCCACCTGGAGCAAAGGAGAATGAAGAACACCAAAGGCACAAGGTAATTATGAGCCCAAGAGACAGAAAGGGCCACATAAACCAGAGACTACATTAGCCTGAGACCAGAAGGACTAGATGGTGCCCGGCTACAGGGAACACAACAGAGAACCCCTAAGAGAGCGGGGGAGCAGTGGGATGCAGACACCAAATTCTCATAAAAAGACCAGACTTAACGGCCTGACTGAGACTAGAATGACCCCGGAAGTCATGGTCCCCAGCCAGACATTCTGTTAGCCCAAGACTGGAACTGTTCCCAGAGCCAACTCTTCAGACAGGGATTGGACTGGGCTATGGGACAGACAATGATACTGGTGAAGAAAGAGCTTCTTGGATCAAGTAGACACATGAGACTATGTTGGCATCTCCTGTCTGAAGGGGAGATGAGTGGGGACAGGGGGTCAGAAGCTGACTGAATGGACATGAAAACAGAGAGCGGAGGGAAGGAGTGTGCTGTGTCATTAGCGGGGGAGCAATTAGGAGTATATAGCAAGACGTTTATAAATTTTTGTATGAGAGTCTGACTTGATTTGTGAACTTTCACTTAAAGCACAATAAAAATTAAAAAAATAAAAAAGAGAGTCTAGAATAAACACTGTCACAGGGCATGCAGAAACAGGAATAACATATGGAGAGTTGCCTCCCAAAAACTATCTTCCCTGTGCCTCCAGCACCACGGGCCATTCTCCTTCCATTCCAGTGCCACTGCAATCAACATTTCAGGATGTCTTTGCTGAATAAAAACCCATACCATATGCAAAAGTTGGTGTCATTATTGTCTATCATTTTGATATTCTTCATGTTGTATTTGAATATAAGTTTCCATCTTTCCTGTTAACATACAGGCATAGCAAGTTCCCAGTAATAGAAGACTTTACAGTGTGCCTATTTGAGTTAAAAAGACCTTTTCATTATGGTGATAATTCTCAAAAAAAAAAAAAGAAAAACCCTGATTGACTCAACATGTCCCATTTCCAAAATCCCCAAACTGTTTATTATGCTGGATTTAATGTTGATTAAATGTTGTTGCCATAAGGCATTTATATTTACAGATGCCATTTAAGTATATTGAATAGACTCAAAATTACCTTCTTGCCAAGAATGTTTTTAACTGAGCATGTACAAGAGTTGTTGTTTTTGTTGGGTGCCATCGAGTCGATTCCAACTCATAGTGACCCCATGTGACAGTGTAGAAATATACTATGGAGTTTCCTAAACTGTAATCTTTACAGGAGCAGATCACCAGGCCTTTCTCCTGCAGAGCTGCTGAGCGGACTCAAAATGCTGACCTTTCAGTTAGCAGCCAAGTGCTTAACTGTTGTGCCACCAGGGCTCGAGAACTAGGTGCAGTTAGATCTGACTATGCCATGAGGCTTCGACTAATTGTATTTTGTAATTCCAGGAGTAACGCACTAGGGCTATGTAGTCACAGCCTTGTGGCAATGCTCATTCTAGTCAGGGCCATTCTGATTGCAAAAAAAATTGCATGTTTATTTTGACATCCACATCCACATATGATGTAACCAAGAGTAAGGCAGTTATTGACATACCAGGCAGGTGGCAGTGTGTCTCTTACTGCCTAAGTTTTTTCTTAATATGGTGTCAGTCTTGTTCTCAGCAACATAAAATTTCAGACACTGACTTCCAGTGACAAAATAAGCAATTTTCTCAAGACTACATTTGAATGAAAATGAAAAACATATGAAATATGAAAAATATAACTAATATGAAAATGAAATGAGAAAAAAAAAAAAAAACTACTAAACATGTCCCCAAAGTAATTGCAACCTGCCTTTTTTAAGCTGGTTAATAAAGGTACAGGTCCCCCCCCCCGCCCCCCCCCCGCCCAGTCTGAAAGTAGAGCGTTCCTATGAAATCTTCCATAAGCCAAAACGGAGTAAAGCAAAAAAGCAATTACTATTAATTTGTACAGGAAAATTTTTGGAGCACTCCCAGAACCAAAAAATAACCTACCATATCATACCAAATAAACACATAAAACCTAAAATAACACTAATGTATTTTTTTTTTTTTATAGTAAAAGCTGAGATGCTGAGTGTAGTTCCCAGGGAAGGAGCTTGGCGACGCCACTCTCCCTGCTTCGGGTGCATGCTGGCTCCCTGCGAAACAAACGCTAAAAGTTATTTCTGCTTTTCACTTTTTTTTTTTTTTTTTGTAAAAGTGAAAATCCTCTTAGGATTTTTTTAAGTCAGCGAAAACAGACACTGATACAGATTCGTAAAGGTAAAGCGGTGGAAAACTTCTGGAAAGCAGGGGATACCTGTATACTGATTAATGTATTTTCTCCAAATTATCCAAATAGATTTTATCAGTCAGTCATGTAATTTGGCTTCAGCTTAATTCTCATTATTAAGGAAAAAAACAAAGTCCGAGGCTATCTGCCAGCATTAGCCATGAATTGGTTGCACAACTGGGAGAAATAGCTATTAGTGTTATTTACTTGCGCTGAGATGCTCTCTCCCGGGCAATGAGTGACACTATCTTTTTCCAGTGACATTAACCATATTTTTGCACTTTCATTATTTGCTACAATTTGCCCCTTTTACATCAATTTGTTATCTGCCTTAATATAGACTCTGCCTCTCATGACGAATATTTTTGTTCCAGCTACAGGGCAGGTGGCACAAATAACCTTGCCGGTAATTTCTGCCTTGTCCATTCTCAGGAGAAGCAGGGGTAGAAGGATAAAGGATGATGATATCTCTACCATTGTGTTCCCGGGAGCACTTTCAGTCAGGCTTAGTTTCAGTGTATAATATGAAGTCAACCTCCAGACCATTGTATTTTAGGAAGACAAGCACATTCGGCGAAATTGAAATAATGTCCTGAGAAGCAGTATCGCCCCCTGCTGGGTCACACAAGTGCAATCCCAGATTGGTACAACTGAATCCAGCAAGATAAAACTTTGATGAGGTGAGGAAAATCAAGAATGCCATTACCTGTGCCATTATTTCTACTCGCCTATCCCTGAAAGCTTTTCAAGGTTATCCCTTTTCTACCCATCAAGTTCAGAGGAAGTATCCATCTACCCAACCCAATTGAGACAGCCAGCTTTTCATTCCTTTATTATCCCTCCTGTGTTCTATCAATAGATACTTAAATGCTCACTGCATTTCTCCATGAAACCACCACTTGGGTGTGTAGTAAATCCATTGCCATCTAGCCAAGTCTGACAGGTGTAGTAAGGCTTATGATAAATCCATACGATGTGGTTTCTATCCTGTTAGTGAGCATTGTCATCTTGGTATTGCATACATTTTAGTCTGATGAAATGTAAGCCTTGGAGGATAAAATTAAGGCACAGTAGGTTGTTATATTTAATGGAGTTTTCATCAGTGTCTTCAGTCATCCCCAAAACCAAACCCACTGCCATCAAGTTGATTCCAACCCAAAGCCACCCAAAGGATTCTCAAGGCTGTAACTCTTTTCTCCCACAAAACAGCTGGTGGGTTTGAACCGCCAACCTTTTGGTTAGCAGCCAACTGCTTTAATCACTGGGGTACCAGGGCTCCTTCTTCAGTCACATGATAATGGAAACCCAAAGTAGACTATGTGTCTATTCAAATCAGCACTTGTTTAAAGACACCTGGAGCTACTTGTAAGCCTCCTATGTAATTCACCCTCCTTAAGGACCCTTATCCTTAAGGATTCTTACCCAAAACCATCTGTCATGGATTGAATTGTGTCCCCCAAAGTATTTGTCTACTTGGCTGGGCCATGATTCCCAGTATCATGTGATTGTCCACCATTTTGTCATCTGATATGATTTTTCTTATGTATTGTAAATCCGACCTCTATGATGGGGATAAGATGGGATTAGCTGTAGTTATGCTAATGAGGCAGGACTCAAACTACAAGATTGAGTTGTATATTGAGTAAATCTCTTTTGAGATATAAAAGAGAGAAACAAGCAGAGAGGCACGGGGACCTCATACCACCAAGAAAGCAGTGCCAGGAGCATAGAGTGTCCTTTGGACCTGAGGTTCCTGCGCAGAGAAGCTGCTAGACCAGGGGAAGATTGATGACAAGGACCTTCCTCCAGAGTTTACAGAGAGAGAAACCCTTCTCTTAGAGCTAAACCTAGCTAGCTAGTTGCTCTGAATTTGGACTTCCAGCTACCCAGACTATGAGAGAATAAATTTCTCTTTGTTAAAGCCATCCACTTGTGGTATTTTTGTTATAGCAGCCCTAGATAACTAAGACACCATCTTTAGCTAATTTGTTTCTTGCTACAGTTCTGTGAATTTTTTAAACAAATTAGCTGCTTCAGTGAGAAACAAAGAAATACGTTACTTTTCAGTGTTAAGATGCAGCACTTAGGATCTCAAGGAATAATCACAACACATTCCCATGCAGCTAATCTCAGGGACAAGGATACAGTGTCTGCTTTTTCATTCCAGGGTTTGTTGTGTTTTATTTATTTATTCTGAGGAAGTGACTCATTTTGTTACTTGTCTAGTAGGTAGCTGTATGCTGTTGTTCCTTGCTGTTGAGTCACTTCCAACATATGGCAATCTCATGTGTGCAGACTAGAACTGCTCCAAATGGTTTTCAAGGCTGCAACCTCTTGGAAGCAGATTACCACGTCTGTCTTCTGAGGTGTCTCTGGGTGGGTTTGAACTGCCAACCTTTCAGCCAGTAGCTAGGGCTTAACCATCTGTGCCACTCAGAGACTCATACACCTCTCAAAAAAAAAAAAAAAAAAAAAAAACATTGCAATCAGGCTGATTCCTACTCATCGTGACCGTATAAAAAAAGACCGTATAGCACAGTTTAATTCTTTCTTGGAATTCTCATGGATATATTCATAATTTTGTTCTCCACACATAGGTGTCCTATCACTCAAACATCTAGGGCTCATATGCCTGGCAATAAGCCATGAATTCATAAATTTCCAAACATTGCAACAAGGGGCAAAAGTCCAATTCTCCCTGCACTTCTAGATATACAGCCAATTATATGAGTGTATAAACTTATCCTTTCCTACTTAACCTTTAACATCTACAGGGTTAATGTCTTCAGAAAATTAAACAATATATTTTTCCCCTTGCTACTGAGTCAATTCTGACTCATCGCTACCCTATAGAACAGAGTAGAACTGCCCTGTAGGGTTTCCAAAGAGTGACTGGTAGATTCAAACTGCTGACCTTTTTGGTTAGTAGCTGAGCTCTTAACCACTGAACCACCAGGACTCCAAAACAATATTAGATACTTCAATTAAGGAACACTCTTCATTAAAGAAGGCAGCATGCTTTCCTTTATTGAGGGATAAAAGCATGCTATTCCAGACCACTCAGCAATAGGAACTAGCAGTTCTTCTGAGGATTCTATTATCAGCCCCAAACATAAATCTGATCATGGACATAATGTGCTCAGCCAGAGCCACTGCTTCGGACTTACTCTTGTATATGCCATTCCCATCTTATCAGTGAACTCTTCTGATCTGCTCATATTTATTGGAATGTCTCTCTGACATGATCCTTGTTATAACAGGAATTTTGGGTCCAGATCCAGCTACATATCCTGTGGGGTCAAGTGAAAAATGGAAGTGTAGAGCCCTTTGTTCAAAAAGCATCAACAATTTCCAAACAATGACAATAGAGCATTAAACAAAGTTAGAGATCTTCTGAGTATGGGGCTCTGAGCAGCTACATGGGTCTCACACCCAGGAAGCTGGACTCTGCTTGAAGTCCAGAATTATTTTATGTGTCTCTGTAGTTGAGTTGTCCTAAAAAAAGCTATGCAACAGGCCAGCAAATGACTCTCACAGGTATTATAGTTACCATCCCATAACCTGACAATTCAAAAGCCCTCTGAAAGCTGTGGGCAGTGTTCTTCCATTGACTCCCATCTGCATGTTTCCTCCCAGCGGATATTTCCATATAATTGTCCATGTGCAATGTACCAAGTTCACATGTTCTTAGTTTGACAGGCTGTTTGGAGCAGAACACAGGCCAGACACTGTTCTAATGGCATGATCCACAAATATTTACCACTCACAGAATAAACAGGACAGGGATGAGTAAAACAACAAACATCATTAGCCAGGGTTCACCAGAGTTGGTTCCAGGATGAGATATTACAATCACCTGCAAGCCTACTCCTCTTCATGCTGTGGTTGAGCATCCTAGCAGCCCTTCTCCCCAAGGGTTAATATACTAGCAAGCTACGGTGCTTACATGTCAAATAGTGTGTATAGAAAGAGAATAGGGGAAGAGAGTAAGAAAAAGGGAAAAGGGTATTAAGATGGAAAGGAGTGATAAAAGTAATTGTCCCTGAGGGTAATGGACATTACTCATGCACTCACCTTTTCAGGGTGGGTGACCATCTCCTATCAGCTCTTCTAGACTTACTAGGGTCAGTGAAGAGTCCTTCCTCCTTTACCCCACTAAAATCCTTTTGAGTGTCTCAGAGAGCAATTATCTCCCCCTAAGGCACATACTTTTTGTCTATTAGTAGCTATTATGTCCATTAGTAGCTGTCATGGATTGAATTGTGTCACCCAAAACTATCTGTCAACTTGACTAGGTCATGATTCCCTGTATTGTGTGATTGTCTACCATTTTGTCATGTGCTGTGATTTCCGTATGTGTTCTAAATCCTATCACTATGATGTTAATGGATTAGCAGCAGTTGTATTGATGAGATCTACAAGATTAGATAGTGTCTTAAGCCAATCTCTTTTGAGATAGGAAAGAGAGAAGTGGGCAGAGAGACAGGGGGACTTCATATCACCAAGAAAACAGCATCGGGGGAAGCAGAGTGCATCCTTTGGACCTGAGGTTCCTGTGCTGAGATGCTCCCATACCAAGGGAAGACTGATGAGAAGGACCTTTCTCCAGAGCAGACAGAGAAAACCTTCCCCTGGAGCTGACACTCTGAATTTGGACTTCTAGCCTACTAGACAGTGAGAAAATAAAATTTTCTTTGCTAAAGCCATCCACTTGTGGTATTTCTGTTACAGCAGCACTAGATGACCAAGTCAGTAGCCGTGGAGACAGTGAGCACGATTAAGGACAGTACACCTGTGCATCCAGCAGCATGGTGTAGTCCTTATATAACTACTTGTACTACATTGTTGTTCAGCAATTTTTCTTAGCTGCTGTTGAGTTGGCCTTGACTCAGGGTGACCCTATGCACAATGGAATGAAACATAGCCCAGTCCTGCATTATCCCCATGACCAATTGCAGATTGAACAGTTATGATCCAGAGGGTTTTCACTGGCCAGTCAGAAGTATATTGCCAGATCTTTCTAGTCTGTCTTATTCTGGAAGCTCTTCTGAAACCTGTTCAGCATTATAGCAACATGCAAACCTCCACTGACAGGATGGTGGTGATCACATATGAGCTGTGTTGGCCAGGAATCCAACTGGTTCTCCCTCATAGAAGGTGAGAATTCTACCACAAAACCATCAATGCTCCCAGTTTTTTTTTTTCCCCCCCCCAGATCATTTGGTCATTTGCTGCATGGGGTCTAATGGAATGGTTTGGATGACTTGCATATTCTTTAAAATCCAAATTAGCCTCACAAATTGTAAAAAAAAAAAAAAAAAAAATTCTTATTAGTAGGGTCTGGTAGAGGTAGTTGTTATTTTGTATAGTAATTGAACACCTTTGAGGCTGAACTATACCCCAGAATTTAAATAACTTGACAGTTATTTAAGATGGGTTAATTAACCATCTTTGTCTAATCATATGTGTCATTATAATTGTTGAACATTCCTTGAATTCTTGAGAGAAAAAACATTATGATATAATAATGTAATGAACCAATTGACTTTTCTTGTTGACCAAGTATAATATTTATTTTCAACATGTTGTGACCCAAAACCAAACTAAACCCACTGCTATTGAGTTGATTCCGACTCATAGCGACCCTATAGGACAGAGTAGAACTGCCCCATAGAGCTTTCAAGGAGCATCTGGTGGATTCAAACTGCCTACCCTTTGGTTAGCAGCCGTAGCACTTCACCACTACACCATCAGGTTTTCCCATGTTGTGACGGTATATGGTAATCCAAGTAGCCTGAAAGGACATTGCAACCCTTCCAATGAAAAAGGTAATTGAAATTGTCTTCCTCCCTCTACTTGCATGATAATAAAAAGCATTAATCAAGCCTACTATGGCAAATTAGTCATCTTAAACCTATTAGTTTTCATGAAGAAGTCTCACCATATCACGCCCAACACAGGCTATTGGCAGAAAGAGATTATTCAAGTAATGATTATCAATAAATAATACCCAACACTTGTCTGCTTTTCTCATAAGTCAGGCAATATTATTTTACAGTAGGTTGGTGGGAATTATTCCATTTCTTCCAATCACTTATACATAATTTTTGATTCTTAAGAACAGATTTTGGTCCATTCTAAATCTTCTCAAATAATGTGGTCAATTAAAATTGGCAAAGGATATACGAGCCCTCTATAGAATCATAGGTCAGTTACAGCAAAGCCGCCATTCATGCAGCACGTTCATTTTAATTACGCATTTATGTATAAGCAGGAAACCCTGGTGGCATAGTGGTTAAGTGCTACAGCTGCTAACCCAGGGGCTTGCAGTTCGAATCCGCCAGACGCTCCTTGGAAACTCGATGGGGCAGTTCTACTCTGTCGTATAAGGTCACTGTAAGTCGGAATTGACTCGATGGCACCAGGTTGGGTTTGGGTATAAGCATTTTTTTTTTTCTCCAAATTTCCCTTTCACCATATCTGTAATAATTTCCACTACATCATCACCATACCTTTAATTTTACAGTTAGCTCTCTATCATTGGCCATCTATTCTCCCAAAAGTACGTTGTTTACCACTCTGTGGTCATTCAATTTTATTAATTTTATACTCAGTTGGATGCTCCACTGAGGATCAGAAGTGAACATCTTAGTCCCTACATAAATCTTTTATTTCCTCCAATACCTTATAAGATGGAGTAAAATCAGCACCCTGCTTTAATACTTTTATTTTCATCAATATCTTTTAGCATTACAGAATTTAATTTTGACAAAATGGGATGCGTTAAGACATTTTGAAAGACACTTTATTAGATATGGTTCCCACAGGTGGATAGGTTTATCTCTTCCCAGGCTACAATAATATGTCATCAAATTTTCTAAAGCACCATTGTCAGTCTACCTTTTATTACAGCGATCTTTATCAACCACCTTATTTCAACTTGCCTCATTATCATACACATCTGTTCCTGTCAGGCTACCCTTTTCTTTCAAATGGCTTGGGGCAGTTTACCATCATTAAGGCCCCTGCTTGTGTTCTGAGTTGAATTTTGTGTTCCCTAAAAATATGTATTGAAGTACTGGCCCCCATACCTGTGGGTATGATCCTGTTTGGAAATAAGTTTTTGTTTTTGTAAATATTAACTAGGTCATATCCAACTATCATGTGTTCTAAACCACGTAATTCCTGAGTTAGAAAAAGAGCAGCATATTCACAGAGACACACACAGGGAGGAGACAGATGCCAGGGAACGTTGGAAATACCAAGGAATGCCAAGAAATGTCAAGGAGCTTCTGGGACTACTGACAAAGAAGAACTTAGAACCTTACCCTGAATTTGGACTTCTAGCCTCCTGAATTGTAAGAAGATAAATTCCTAATCTTTAGAGCCACCTTGGTGATGGGGTGGTTTAGAGCTACAGCTGCTAACCAAAAGGCACGCAGTTCAAATCCACCAGGGGCTCCTTGGAAACCCTGTGGGGCAGTTCTGCTTTGTCCTATAGGGTTCCTATGAGTCAGAATCAACTCAACAGCCATGGGTTTTGTTTTGGGGTTTTATTCTTTTTTTTTTTCTTTTTGTTTTTTTCAAGCCACCCACTTGCAGTGTTTGTATTATAGTAGCACCTAGCGTTGATAAGACACTGGGCAAGTGTCATGGCAGTTTGATCACAAATTCCAATATGGTTTTTTGTTCTCTTAACGAGATAGTTACTTAAAAGACCTCCACATGATGAGTTTCTCATAATTTCTTCCTTTACATGATCAAAGGAATTTTATTTCGAGTGGCTGCATTTCAACTGCTTCATCGGAGTTTCTATTTTTAATTTATGGGTTTTCTGGGTAATAGAAAGAAGTTAAAAAAAAAAGATACATACAAGTGAGTGCCTAATTTTGGACAAAATTTTGATTAGAGTCTAAAGACCACTGAAAAAAATGAAAGGTTTACTTTGAAATTGGCCCAAGATAAATGCTTTGATAAAGATGGATCAATTAGCACAATACAGTGGAAAGAAGGCTTGATCAGAACAATTGGAATTTAATGGTTAAGGAAGAAACCTAAGACAGTTTTCAGCTGTAAAATTCAGTGAAAGAAATGTACAATTCTTAAACCCAGAAGTATCCTAAAATCTCTTTTATCCAAAATAGGGATATACCCATGTATGAAGGAATTAAATCTTCTTTTCTGATAAATACCAAAGCAGCAAATCAAACTCCAAAAAGAATTACAACAAAAAAGACAGTTACGTTAACTCCAGGGAGGATTTGTTCTTGGTGAATAAGCTCATAGAATTTGCATCTCTCATAGCATACTTAATGACAGTAATTGTTCCTCTTTGGGGGCATAACATAGACTTGTGCCTTTTGTTATAATGTGCAGATTTTATGAGTTTTAAAAATGTCCATTTTGTAACATACCTTTCGGAACGTTGCATTAGATCTGAATTTTAAAATCAGAAAACATGCCAATGCATAAACCCTAAAACTTTTATTTGTATTTATATATTTAAGATATAGTTCCATTTTAAAAAAAAAAAATTATTGGAGTGGGTGTATGTGAAGAGAGAGAGCAGAGAGGGAGAGACAGAAAGCATGTATATGGATGTGTAACTTACTGCTGGAAATGCATTAGCCAGGTTTCTCATAGCTACTACCGGGTTCCATACTGATAATTTTGCTGGGCTTGGGATGTCAGACCACTGATGAGTAATGGTTCCTGTTCCCAAGTTCCCATACAACAAGCCACAACTTTTCACTTATAGCTGTAATAATTCAAGCTAGTTCTCAGAGATTCTTCCACCCTGACCACCTTTAGATCAATTTTAAAGAAACACATACACACATGAGTATTCTGAATATCTTAGCTTTTAAATTTGTTTGATTTAAATATTTTGTATCATGTTCTGCAATACAGTTACAAATAGTACGCCATTCTGTATTTTCTCTGAAATCTCCAATTTAGATCCTGCCTCAAAAGGCTTAAGAAAAATTATCCTTTCAAGATTCTTCCCCCATCCCCATTGGATCTGCTATGAAACATTTTGCTCCACTTCATTTAAGTGGGAAAAATGCAAATAACAAACTAAAGCCTATAAAATCCCTTTCAAGATTAGAAAATGTTATCGCCAATTTAATGCTCATAATCCTTGTTTAGTTTTCTGTTTACACACAGGAAGTGACTTAAAAGGGACAGTGTTTAATTTCCTTGAAAATGAGTATTAACTGTGCTTCATACAATATGTTGGCAGTCTGTAGGCACCTTAGGAATGTTCTGCCTTCTGTGTCTGAGAGATAACAGAAATCCTGCCCACAACATTGTACTATTGGGCATGGAAATTTGCTTATAGCCAAAGGAGACAAATACAGTAAATTTTCAAGGAGTTGTACAAATAAATAGATCATTTCTATGATTTGATATACTTATTCCCAAAAGAATTTTTATTACAAATGTTGTATTTACTGTATGTAATATTTACTGTAAATATACCAATGTAGATATATTAAATGTACATGTACTTGTATACATATATTTTAAATGAAAGTATTCTTTTCTATTGTAATCTCACACTTAGCAAACACCACAACTCAAGAAATAATCACTCTTAAAATTTTAGTGAACACTTGTACAAACTTTATATAGCTAGTTACTGAGCAAACTTGAGAAATCAGCATAGGTCTGCTACATAGATTTAAAACAGTAATTTAGTACATTGCTCAAGGAATTAGTACCTGCCCAGGGACATTGTTGAGGACTGCCTGAATTAGTACATGAAAAATCCAGACACATAGATACGTAGGGAGGTAGGGAGGTAGGTAGACAGAGAGATAGACAGACAGATAGATAGATAGAATCGACTCTGACTCATGGTGACCTTATGTACAACAGAATGAAGCATTGTCTGCTCTTGCTTCATCCTCATGATCTCCAGCACATTCGAGTCCATCATTGTGGTTATGGTGCTAGTCCAGCTCACTGAAAGTTGGATCCTTGCTGGACTTTGACTTCTACTTCACCAGACATGATGTCCCCCTCTAACAATCAATCCCTCCTGATGACGTATCCAAAGAAAGCAAGCCATTTGTGATCCATAGGTTGTCATTGGCTGTTTTCACAAGTAGATTGCCAGGCTATTCTTCTTAGTCCATCTTAGTCTGGAAGCTCTGCTGAAACCTATTTACCATAGGACATACTGTTGGTATGCGAAATACGGGTGGCAAAGATTCCAGTATCACAGCAAAAGAGGAGCTACCACAGCATGAAAAACTGACAGGTAGGTGGCAGGAAAAATTATTACCACTTAACAAAATAAAAGAGTTTCACAAAAATTATTAGAACTAAAGCATCTCAACCAAAGATAAAGTAAATCTAATTATATACATACAATTGCTTATTGCAATGCTGCCAATTATATATATCTATATACATGTGATACATAATAATATATAATAATATTTGCAAATATAGATATATTATCATATATATGTGATATGATGCAAGCAAGACATCTCATGGCTTTGTTTTTACTTCTTTGGACCTTAACAGTGATTTTAAAATTAATCTCAAGAAATCAAAGTACAAAAGTATCTGATTAAAAGGTACATTACCTTTCCAATATTTACTGTACTGTACTGTTACATAAATTTAAACTGATATGAAACTGCCACATGATTAGGAAAATAGATTAGTGAAACTGAATGGATTAACACAATAAATACATATAAGTGACAAAATACCCTATAATATGTAAATTCAGAATATGTTACACACATATACACAGCCATTTAAGATATAAATACTTAAACATTTCTGCCCTTAAACCCGTTGCTATCCAGCCAATTCTGAATCATACTGACCCTACAGCATGGACTATTAGGGAACATTAGATTATTCTTTTAAAAAACACACACACACAAAGTCACAGATGGACTAAGTGTTTTAAAACAATAACTACAAAAATACAAAAAAAAAATACAGCTAGCATTTACTGTCTTCTAGATTTTAAGTGTTTTATTGGTATTAGCTCATTTAATTCACTCTAAAACAGTATGTTTTAAGTGTAATTGCTGTCATTTTTAGCTGGAAGCTGAGAGCCATTGCATTAAGTAACTAGTACAAGTTCACACAGTTAAAAAGGGTACAGCTGGCTGAAGCATGACACCCCGACAAATACACTTTTCCAACCCCCTAAGCCAAGGAAGAGTCCAGCTGTTAGAAGCTCCCAGGGTAGTATGCATTCCCTTTCTGCAAGGCTCATGACATTTGTTAACACTTCACTCTATCAGGGCAGAATCTATTGCTCTGGTGATCTCAATTGTAATACAAGCCCCAAGGACAATTTCTGACTTGTTTTAGGCCACTAATGAATTGTTGGTTAATACATTTATTAGTTCCCAGGTTTGGCCTTCTAAATTTTCAAACGCAATTTCAGCGGTGTCTGTTCTGCTATTTGTGATTGCTAGTTTGTTTTTTTAATTTAAAGATCTTTTGTTCTCACTATTGCTTTTTCATATCCATGTACTTTTCTTCCAGATACAAATCAGCCTTAAGAAGCTTGCTGAGAAAAACATGTGTCTGATGTTTAAATTATTTTCATTTTATTAAAACCACTATTGTTCTTTCAGATTCTTCTGTGGTAGTTACGCATACTTGTCCCATCTTGTGTTTTTTCTCATTGGCTGTTTCGATGTTAAACGAAGGTACCTGGATGTTAAATGAAGATGCAGTTGCTTGGTATTTGCAGGTTGTGAAACCTGCCGGTGTCATCACCTAAGTGACCTCATTGATTTCTTCTGGCAGGCTTCATATCCCTCCTCACTACCATTCAGCATTGTCTCAACCTTCAGCTCTGGGAGTCCGTGAGAAGGCTTCATCCTTTGTGAAGTGGGTAAGTGGGAATGATCATGCAGGCTTCTCCTCCTTTTCTAACATCAAAAAAAAAAAAAAAAACAAGCAAAAGCAAAAGAAACAGAGTAATAGTTGCCTTTGAGTTGATTCCAACTCAGGGCTACCCTACGTGTGTCAGAGCAGAACTGTACTTCACAGGGCTTACAATGGCTGATTTTTTTTCCCCCGAGTTACCTTTAGGTAGATTACAACCCCTAACCTTTTGGTTAGCAGCAGAGTGCCTTAGCTCTTTGCACCACCCAGGGACTCCCTGCTTTCCTAGGAAGTCTGAATGATTCAGGGCATGAGGGGGAATCCAGTACTTGTACTGCCAACTTTACCAACAGAAGCGTGGCTGACTGTCAATGTTCCCGGTCATGCTTTCTGTTGCAGAGATACTGACAAAATTCCAGAAGTCCAATGTGGTCCATGTGCACTTCTTAACATCCTCAGCCTCTGCCAGTGAGACCTCAGGAGAGGTACCTGTGCCTCCTTAGAACTCTATCACCTGTGGGAAATAGGAAAGCAGGTACCAACAAGGTAGAGGCTGTTAGAGTTTTCTGCTGCGTTAATCCATTATCACCCATGTTCGCAGAGATAGCTTGCAAGTGACTTCCTTAAAACACTCTGGGTGTTATATTTGTTCAGTATCATCAGTATAACACTGTTTTCGGAATTCCATTCATTTGGAATGTTTGAAATTTTGTTACAGTTAATATTACGTCACCTTCTTCTGAGGAAGTGAGTGGGGCTGGACTGCCTTTCCCTAAAACTCAATACCTAATAAAGATTGCTGTTTTGCAGGATAGTTTAGATTGTAGATAATTTAAAAGTAATAGCCTACATAAACATTAAGGAGTCCTGGTGGGGCAGTGGTTAAAGTGCTCAGCTCCCAGAGCCCAGTGCCGTCGAGTCAATTCCAACTCATAGCGACCCTATAGGACAGAGTAGAACTGCCCCATAGAGTTTCCAAGGAGTGCCTGGCAGATTCAAACTGCCGAGCCTTTGGTTAGCAGCCAAAGCACTTAACCACACTATGCCACCAGGATTTCCAGTGCTCAGCTACTAACCAAAAAGTCGGCTTTTCAAACCCACCAGCCGCACTGTGGAAGAAGGATGTGGCAGTTTGGAACCACTGCTATTTTACAGTGTCCTGAATGTTCTCAGAGCTCTGGTGGCACAGTAGTTAAGAGTTTCGCTGCTAATCCAAAGGTCAGCAGTTCAAATCTACCACCCACTCCTTGAAAACACTATGGGATAGTCCTACTCTGTCCTGTGGGGTTGCTATAAATTGGAATTGATTTGTTGGCAACAGGTTTGGTTTTTTGGGTGTTCCCAAGTTTGCAACACCTGCAAGTCCCACATCTGGCCACATTTATACAGTAACTTTTAAGAGTAGAGCCAACCTTTCAACCATCTCTGCTCTCTCAAGTGTTTACCCTTACTTCTCCCAGTGATTTAGACCCTGCTTCTTGCCTTTTTTTTTTCTTGCCTCAATAAATTTTTGTTGCCCAGACATTCTAGTGGAGCCCTGGTGGCCAGTGGTGAAGAGATTGCCTGTTAACCAAAAGGTCAGCAGTTCAAATCTACCAGCTGCTCCTTGAAAACCACATGGCACAGTTTTACTCTGTCCTGTGATGTTTCTATAGGGTTGCTGTGAGTAGGAATCGACTCGATGGCAACTGGTTTGGTATTTTTGGTTTTGTAGGCATTCTAATTATATATCATTCTAATTTACTTTTCACCAAGTTTATTTTTATTTTTTAATTGAATCATGTTTCCAATCTGCCTTTTTTTATCTGCATTTATATTTTGAATCAAAGGTCTAGGCAACAAGTGTGGTAAGTCTGACAATCACCAGGCTTAACAACAGTTAGCTCAACAACATACAAGTAAGGAATAATGCTAAAATAAAAATGAGGGAGAAGTAAGATCAAAAGGAGATAGATATGGGGCCTGTCATTGCCCAGGAAATACGGCTAGGTCAGTTTTAACTTAACAAGAAACTGGCAATAGAGTGAAAACTGGTAGAATTTGGATTAAGTAAAGAAAATGGAGAAAATCGGTGTTTATGTTGTTAAAGCAATCCTGTGATGAGAGTCTACTAGTACTTAGGATGGTAGTTTTTCAAAGCATCGAATAGAGTAGCTCAGGTAAGATTTCAGGAAGTTGAGAAAACACATTCTCCCTGTATCATTCTCTCTGAGGTTCCTCATGACTGAGAATGTCTGCTGAGACCCTGATAAACGCATGTTTGGTGAAGCTGCGCCAAAACTAAAATCAAGAATTATCTCTCACTAGCTAATATTTTGTTGTCTAGGCAAAGACAGTTATTGTCTATCATTCTAATTTAGTTTTTACCAAGCTGATTTTTGTGTCTTTTGGGTTTTAATTATGCTCCCAATCCAATTTTATTTACATTTATATTTTCAATCAATGTTGTATATCATCGAAAATTGCACGTTTTAAAACATCTGGTTTAATTATGTTTCCTCTTATTACTGTCTCCACTGCAGCTGTTTCTCTCACTGCCTGTCAGCAACCAGAAGTTTATTTAGCCTTATTTTTCAATTTTGTTTACTTTTAGATGCAAGAATTTTTTTTTTTTTTTTTTTTTTTTTGCCTTAGAACAACTATTTTCCTCTTTATTTTCTTTCTATAAGATTTAATTGCTTCACAGGATTAGTGTTGACACAGTCCCATAGGGAAAAACCAGGTGAGTGAACTCCACTGGGGAAAACTTCCTCGCCCGCTTGCAGGGCTGCTATACTTGACCGTGACTTCTACTCTGTAAGATACCACTGCAGGCAGGGACCTGAGAGTGGACGACCTGATGACCACGATGACTGCATACTCAAAATAATTCTGTCAAAAATACTGAGATTCTACAATAATGAAAATTTCAAAATTGTATTCATTTCATTTTTTCCTGAGGGTATTGTAACAAATTACTATTAACTGGGTGGCTTAAAATCACGGAAATGTATTGCCTCACAGCTCTGGAGACTAAATCTGAATTCAGGGTGCAGGCAGGGTCATGGCCTGTTGGACAGCTCTAAGGGAAGATGCCTTCCTGTCTCTCCCAGCTTCCATAGCTCCAGCTGTTCCTTGGCTTGAGGCAGCATAACTCCAGTCTCTGCCTGCATCATTGCCATCTTCCCTGTGTGTCTCTGTGTGTCTGTTTATGTCTCTTCTCTTCTTTTTAGGAAGACACCAGACATCTTGGATTAGAGCCCACCCTACTCCAGTCTGACTTCATGTTAACTGATTACAACTAAATGGATTCTGTTTCCAAATAAGGTCATATTCACAGGTACAGTGTTTACCAGGCCAAACCAAACCAATTGCCATCAAGTTGATTCCTACTTATAGCAACCCTATAGAATAGAGTAGAACTGCCCTATAGGGTTTCCAAGGAATGGCGGGTGGATTCTAACTGCTGACCTTTCGGTTAGCAGCCTGAGCTCTTAACCACCAGGCCACCAGGGCTCTGAGGTACAGTGGTTAAGACTTTCTTTTTGGGTGACACCACTGAATGCATCATATCTGCCATATTAATGAACGTACCAAACCAATTATTTCACTTAAAAATGGTTAATTTAATAAGAGTTAAATATTTAAGCACAGATGCAGAAATTTCCAAATGTCAACGATCTTATTTTACACATCATTTTAAATCAAATTAGTGTCAAACCTTTAGTAATAGACGTTTTAGGAACAGAGATTCCAAATGGATTTTCAGTAGAGCTTATTTTAGTTAATGTAATTATTTCTTAGTTTTTCAATACTTGGTTTCCCATTGCTGTTTTCTTACATCCTTTAAAATTATCCAAGCCTTGTTCTGTCATAGTTGAAGCAAATATAACAATATGAAAAGACAGCTCAGAAAAATATGCTTTTAATTGTCAGCTTATAAATGAAAGGTACAAAAAAGAAAAAAAATACTCTCCTACATTTTTTATATATTTGGACCATTAGGATAAAATTAGAAAACTTATGTCCGAAATACCATGTGTTCATTTATCTTTACAATTATAAGGGTTTTATTAGAAGTGAGGCAAATCATTTCATTTTAGATAGTTTATAGTTCTTACAGAACTGCTTTTTTTTTAAATTTACATTCATGAAATCTGATGGTAATTCATTCCTTTTATAAACATAAGAAAGGGAATAAAAATCACTTTATCATAATACATTACGTAAATGAAACTAGACAAATCTTACGTGGATACCCACAATTATTACCAGAGGAATTCCTTGCTAGCAGAGCTATTTATCAAAGACTTATGATAAACTAAGCTCTAAACTGTAACTCAAATTCTTTTGGAAATATTTAAATATTTTATACAATAACCAGATAGCTAAATGTAAGAGGTAATCAAACGGTATATATTTTTTGAGTTGGAAAGAATTTCAGTGAACAAAATATAGTACTTTTAAATAAATTATTGGAATGATTAAAATTATAAACTTTTTTAACTATGAAAGAACTGAAAAACCATCCTAATAAACTGCACTAAAAAGTTTTAGAGCCAGTTTAAAGGTATCATTAATAAAAACATGAAATTTTATATTTGTGAGATTATGACTCCAGTATAGGAGAAGTGATAAATGTTTATAAATAAGATTTAGACCTTTTTATATTCTCTTTATTGTGTGAGCTGAGGTTTTTGACTTGGAGGCTATTAAGAGGTCTTCTTCTTCTTCGCTTTTCTGGTTGCAAATAGCAACCATCTGCATTTTTTAATAGAATATAGTGTCATTTATAGAAACAACAGATTATCATATAGATGAACTATTTTTTTTATTTGTTTGGTTGGTTGGTTGGTAATGGTTATTTCCAACAAAGCATTTTACCGTACAGCCAACTGTAGGTCTCTCAATAATTTCCTAGGACATTAACATCAGTCAGTTGATAACATTCATGTTCGTGTTTCTGA
Source organism: Elephas maximus indicus (assembly GCF_024166365.1). Lineage (NCBI taxonomy): Eukaryota > Metazoa > Chordata > Mammalia > Proboscidea > Elephantidae > Elephas > Elephas maximus. The sequence goes on along the minus strand of NC_064836.1, from coordinate 37,205,730 downwards.
ATTACATGTACTATGATGGGGAAAAATGTATTAAACAGAGACAAATGTGTTAATACTCTTCTAAGCTCCCACTGTCCTGAAATGTATCATTGAGCACCTAGGTTGTAATATTACCTGTATAAATTCTCTAATTTATTTCTGGAATAGTAAGTGGAACTGATGCAGGAGAGACTTCGGGCAGGCTTAAAGTTTAGACCTAAAAGGATATGAAATAGCTGAGAAATTGACCTTGGGCGATTGATCTCTGGTTAAGCCATTTGAGCACAAAGAACAGAGAAGTGTGTTGGAGTTGTTACTGTTGAAATAAAAATCTGATCAACCAGTCAATTAGAATTTATAGATTTTGTTGAGCAGGAAACTGTTTGCCTACAGGGACAACCCAAACTGAAAATGGTGAGGGGCTCCAGTTTACACAGTTACAGCGTGGTCTTTTAAAGCTTAGATGAAGAAGTTGTTGTTAGGTGCCATTTAGTCTTTTTCAACTATAGTGACCCCATGTGACAGAATAAAACTGCAGATAAAGAAATGCCTTGCCCCTTTTCTGAAAAGTAGGTCACTGAATGCTAAGTTGACTGATTTTGATTGTATGAGCATTGCTTACTCACACTGATAAGTAATGCTAACTAGTGCTGATTTAAAAAAAAAAAAAAAAAACTTGTATAAGTTTTGGTTCTGCAGAAACTAGATGATTTTGTAAATGGCCTTATGGTTGATTTTCGTTTGGCTCTTTGTTCAAGGAAACCATTTTCACTCTTGTCTCTACAAAATTTTTATCCTTATCATAGGCCAGAGTTTCCAAAAACAGTTGGTAAAGGTAAGAATGTAAACAAAAGTTCCCATAAATGGAAAAAGAAGTTTCTTAAAAGTTCAGATAAGATACCGCCATGCCCACGTGTACCAGGATCATTGGTCACAGGCGTCTTCGTGGAGAAGTTTACTGTGTCAGTAGAGAGAGCGCTGATGACTTTTGTAATCTAAGTAAACGAAAGTGTTTAGGAAGATTTAGCTTATATTTTCCTTTTAAAATCAGTGCCTAAATAAAGAGCTAATTATTAACTAATCACACATTACTTCGATTTTTACTCTTTCTTGTGGCTTCAAAACAAAGTGTCTTGGGTATCTGCATCAAAAAAATTTCCTGTATCCTTTCCTTCTATGATGACACTTGAACACAGCTTCAATTGAGAAAATGGCTCAGCTAACCTTGGACAAAAAAAAAAAATCTAACTGTTTGTACTCTAATTCTAATATGTGTCTCTTCAATGGTAAATCATCAATCCAATAAAGTAAGTCAAATCAGCAATCCCATACCACGTAATGATAGGTTTGCACATTTCTATATCATTTTCAGCCATGGCAAAAATCTACCTGGTAGGCGAGGTCAGGAGTCCCTGTGTGACATGAATGGTTAACAGCTGGGCTACTAACCAAAAGATTGGCTGTTCAAACTCCCAGCAGCATCTTGGAAGTAAGGCCTGGTGATCTACTTCCAAAAAGCGACAACCTCAAAAACCCTGTGAAGCAGTTCCACTCAGCACTATGGGGTCATCATGAGTTGGAATTGACTTGAAGGCAACTAATAACAACAGCAATAATAAACAAGACAAAACAGTTTTGTCTTAGATAAGCTTCTGAGAGGCAAACACTTAAGTTTTAAAAATGATAGTTGTGAATATGAGCTAGGTTTAGTAAATCCCCTTTAATGATGATAAAATTGAGGACCACAGATTTTGCATAATAGATGTCAAGATTTCACACAATTGAAAATGATTTTTCTACCAATATGAAGCACAATCTACTCAAAGAAGCCCCAGGTTAAACTATCACTGAGGAGTTAGTTACATGGAATTAAAAAACAACGTTGTTTGTTTCTCAACTAAAGAAAAACAAAAATCACTACAATTGGACCAGTAAGCAGCATCATGATAAATGGAGAACAGATTGAAGTTGTCAAGGATTTCATTTTCCTTGGATCCACAATCAATGCCCACAGAAGTAGCAGTCAAAAAATCAAACGACCTAGTACATTGGGCAAATCTGCTACAAAAGACCTCTTTAAAGTGTTAAAAAACAAAGGTGTCACTTTAAGGCCTAAGATGTACCTGACCCAAGTCATGGTATTTCAATCACCTCATATGAATGTGAAAACTGGGCAATGAATAAGGAAGACCAAAGAAGAACTGATGCCTTTGAATTATGGTGTTGGTGAAGAATATTGAATATGCCATGGACTGCCAGCAAAATGAACAAATCTGTCTTGAAAGAAGTATAGCCAGAATGCTCCTTAGCAGTGAAGGTAGCAAGACTTCGTTTCAGGCACTTTGGAAGTGTTTTCAGAAGGGACCAGTCCCTGGAGAGGGGCATCATGCTTGGTAAAGTAGGGGCTCAGCAAAAAAAGAAAGACCCTCAATGAGATGGACTGGCACAGGGCTGCAACAATGGGTTCAAACATAGCAAGGATTGTGAGGATGGCACAGGATGGGGTATTGTTTCATTCTGTTGTACACAGTGTTGCTATGAGTCAGTAATGACTCCATGGCACTTAACGCACACTCAAAGAACAAGGCGACAGAAGCTAAGAAGTTTCCTGCAAATAGTCAAGTAATAAGTCACTGCATGAACTGTGCCTTTCATTCTTAGTCTCATGTTCTATGATGATGACAGTTATCAAATTTGGAATATCAGGGCATGAAAAGTTTTATTTTAAAAAATAGCATCAGGTCTAAGTTTAGTCTTAAGTTATTTCTATATTTTTGAGAAGAAAGTAAAATTTTTTGTTAATCAATGACCCAAGAATATGTTTTGAAGAAAATATAAAAAATAGTTTAACTGATGGGAATGTGTTGTCTGCAGCCTGCCAGTTATAGATGATTACACACTAAAAACTGACTCAAGGAAATTCAGGAAACAGCTCTTCTGCCACCATATTTATGCCTAGACCTTGGTGAATTTTTATACTTTTCACACTTTAGAAAAAAATCAACAGTAAGTCCTTCACAAACCCTTGAAGGTCTATTCTACAATTGAACTTTACCCTTAAGCTGAAGATTGGCAACAGGAAAGGAGAAGTTCATCTCAGACAAAAAGAAATTAGAAATGAGACCCAAGACCCCAATTTGTTTGCCAAGCTTAATTGTCATTGTTGTGCGCCATTGGGTCGATTCCAAGTCATAGTGATCCTACAGAACAGAGTGGAACTGACCCATAGGGTTTCCAAGGAGCAGCTGATGGATTTGAACCTTGTTGACCTTTTGGTTAGCAGCCTGAACACTTAACCACTTCACCGCCAGGGCTCCCCAAGCTTAACTAGGCCCATCTGAATTCCTATATTTCTTCCCTTAATTCTTAAATTTCTTATAAGCTTTATTTTTAAAAACTTTTATCAATTTCCACCAGAATCCCAACTATTCCTTGTTCCTTCTTCAAGGTAATATGCTGTTTTACCATCTGGCCTCCAAGGAAATGATACCACTTTTCTGAAAGGAAACAAAATAACACATTTATGAGGAATGAATATGTTCTAGACCCTGTGTTCTATTCTTTAGAAATTAGTATATTTAAATCCTACCAGTCATTCAATGACAAGAAAGATCTAGCTTCCTCCACATTGGAGAAACGCCTTTACTGACATCTCAAATTGATACTAACTCCTAACATTTCTGGAATTGCCATTGTATTTAGAACTACAGGTGACGATTTTATTCTTCTTCTGTTCAGTTGTAACCATTGTACCTTGCCCATTCCCCCCTCCCCCCAAAAAAGTAGAGACATTATTTTAGTCCTTTCTGCAGCTCTTACTCCCTGGAATAATAAGTGCATACTCCTTAACAATTTAAACTTTGTGGTACATTTTCTCATTCAGTCCCATGAATAAGGAAGATATTAGTTTTCGTACATATATATAAGATTATCTCAGACTGATCAAATGATTTTCTTTATATTTTGAAACAAATTCTACTTCAAAGTTCCACTCCATTCTGAAAGACTGAATTCTCAGGGAAATCCTCAAATTGACATTACTAGATTCTTCTGAACCTTCAGGGTTCAGGACTACTTACAGTACATCTTCTGTTTTAGTCCAGTTTTAGATACATCACCATATTAGTCCATTTGGACAAAATACAAAGAAAATCCTGTCAAAATATTATCATTGTAGGGGTCTAAATTCTTAATAAAGAGCTCTGTGATGCAATGCTTAAGCGCTAGCATGGTCACCAAAATGTTCGTGGTTTAAACTCACATGCAGTTCCAGAGGAGAAAAAGACCTGGTGATCTGCTGCCATAAAGATTACAGCCCAGGGAACTCTATGGGACAGTTATACTCTTTCCTGTAGGGTTGCTATGAGTTAGAATCAACTCAACAGCACACAACAACAACAAATCCTTAATAAGTCTATGTGTGTGATTTAAAAGAATTGAATCCATTGGAGCAGGAAAAATCTCAGAAGGTCTGTGGAACATATACTTTGTTGACTGCATGTGAGGAAATAAAGAAGGCTACCTGTACGAGGGGAGAGGCATGTCAGAAAAAATATTTCTTATTCTGAGTATGGGGGCCTAGATGTTCATTTATTTTTTTATTCTTTAAACTGAATAAAAAATAGACCATAAAAAATTAAATATAGGGCGGAGCCAAGATGGCGGACTAGGCAGACGCTACCTCGGATCCCTCTTACAACAAAGACACGGAAAAACAAGTGAATCGATCACATACATAACAATCTACGAACCCTGAACAACAAACACAGATTTAGAGACGGAGAACGAACTAATACGGGGAAGCAGCGATTGTTTCCAGAGCCTGGAGCCAGCATACCAGTCAGGTACGGCACAAGCACAGAGACCTGCTCCACCCCCCTGAACTAACCCCGGGAGGGGGACTAGCCGGTTCCACGGGCGGCGTGGGACGCAGCCGTTAGGAGAAGTCCCCGGGAGGCAGTGACTGATCTTGGACCAGAAAGAGTAGCATCCGAGCCGGGGAACCGTCCCACAGGGATTTGGACTGCACGCAGGTACGCCATAAACACGGAGAGTTGCTCCACCCCCTGAACTAACCCCGGGAAGGTGACCATCCGGGTCGCGCGGGCGGCGTGGGACGCAGCCGGTAGGAGAAGTCCCCGGGAGGCAGCGACTGGTATTGGAGCGGGGAGAACAGCGTTCCAGCCGGGACACTCGGTCGCGGCACAAGCACGGGGAGCTACTCCACCCATCTGAACTAACCCCGGGAGGGGGCCCACCTGGTTCACGGGGGCGGCACGGCCACGCGGCTGGAGGGACGAGAAGTCCCCGGGAGGCAGCGACTGATTTTGGAGTCGAGAGTGCACCGTCCCAGTAGGGGAGCCTTGACGCTGGGCGTGGGGCTGGAAGCGGAGGATCTGACCGTGACTCCAGCGGGCCAGACCCCCCGGGGGCAATCTCCACACAGACAGCACACATAGGCGACGCGCCCGCGGGAATCTCAGATATAAGAGTCATTCCAAGCAAGACAAGCAACTCTGGCTATATTCTGAGGTGCTACTCTCCTATCTCTCTGTTCCCTCCCCCACCCTCCCCAGGCGGCTTCATTAACATCTGAATAGCCTGAGCCAGAGGGAGAACTCTGATAGGGATCTGACTGCAGTTTTTTTTTAGCGGATTTTCTGGAAAAACTAGTTTCCCAGTGATGGCTCGGAGACAACAATCCATATCAAACCACTTAAAGAAGCAGACCGTGACAGCTTCTCCAACTCCCCAAACAAAAGAATCAAAATCTTTCCCAAATGAAGATACAATTTTGGAATTATCAGATACAGAATATAAAAAACTAATTTACAGAATGCTTAATGATATCACAAATGAAATTAGGATATCTGCAGAAAAAGCCAAGGAACACACTGATAAAACTGTTGAAGAACTCAAAAAGATTATTCAAGAACATACTGGAAAAATTAATAAGTTGCAAGAATCCATAGAGAGACAACATGTAGAAATCCAAAAGATTAACAATAAAATAACAGAATTAGACAACACACTAGGAAGTCAGAGGAGCAGACTCGAGCAATTAGAATGCAGACTGGGACATCTGGAGGACCAGGGAATCAACACCAACATAGCTGAAAAAAAATCAGATAAAAGAATTAAAAAAAATGAAGAAACCCTAAGAATTATGTGGGACTCTATCAAGAAGGATAACCTGCGGGTGATTGGAGTCCCAGAACAGGGAGGGGGGACAGAAAACACAGAGAAAATAGTTGAAGAACTTCTGACAGAAAACTTCCCTGACATCATGAAAGACGAAAGGATATCTATCCAAGATGCTCATCGAACCCCATTTAAGATTGATCCAAAAAGAAAAACACCAAGACATATTATCATCAAACTCACCAAAACCAAAGATAAACAGAAAATTTTAAAAGCAGCCAGGGAGAAAAGAAAGGTTTCCTTCAAGGGAGAATCAATAACAATAAGTTCAGACTACTCAGCAGAAACCATGCAGGCAAGAAGGGAATGGGACGACATATACGGAACACTGAAGGAGAAAAACTGCCAGCCAAGGATCATATATCCAGCAAAACTCTCTCTGAAATATGAAGGCGAAATTAAGATATTTACAGACAAACACAAGTTTAGAGAATTTGCAAAAACCAAACCAAAGCTACAAGAAATACTAAAGGATATTGTTTGGTCAGAGAACCAATAATACCAGATATCAGCACAACACAAGGTCACAAAACAGAACGTCCTGATATCAACTCAAATAGGGAAATCACAAAAACAAACAAATTAAGATTAATTAAAAAAAAAATACACATAACAGGGAATCATGGAAGTCAATAGGTAAAAGATCACAATAATCAAAAAGAGGGACTAAATACAGGAGGCATTGAACTGCCATATGGAGAGTGATACAAGGCGATATAGAACAATACAAGTTAGGTTTTTACTTAGAAAAATAGGGGTATATAATGAGGTAACCACAAAAAGGTATAACAACTCTATAACTCAAGACAAAAACCAAGAAAAACGTAACGACTCAACTAACATAAAGTCAAACACTATGAAAGTGAGGATCTCACAATTTACTAAGAAAAACGCCTCAGCACAAAAAAGTATGTGGAAAAATGAAATTGTCAACAACACACATAAAAAGGCATCAAAATGACAGCACTAAAAACTTATTTATCTATAATTACCCTGAATGTAAATGGACTAAATGCACCAATAAAGAGACAGAGAGTCACAGACTGGATAAAGAAACACGATCCATCTATATGCTGCCTACAAGAGACACACCTTAGACTTAGAGACACAAACAAACTAAAACTCAAAGGATGGAAAAAAGTATATCAAGCAAACAATAAGCAAAAAAGAAGAGGAGTAGCAATATTAATTTCTGACAAAATAGACTTTAGACTTAAATCCACCACAAAGGATAAAGAAGGACACTATATAATGATAAAAGGGACAATTGATCAGGAAGACATAACCATATTAAATATTTACGCACCCAATGACAGGGCTGCAAGATATATAAATCAAATTTTAACAGAACTGAAAAACGAGATAGATACCTCCACAATTATAGTAGGAGACTTCAACACACCCCTTTCGGAGAAGGACAGGACATCCAGTAAGAAGCTCAACAGAGACACGGAAGATCTAATTACAACAATCAACCAACTTGACCTCATTGACTTATACAGAACTCTCCACCCAACTGCTGCAAAATATACTTTTTTTTCTAGCGCACATGGAACATTCTCTAGAATAGACCACATATTAGGTCATAAAACAAACCTTTGCAGAGTCCAAAACATCGAAATATTACAAAGCATCTTCTCAGACCACAAGGCAATAAAACTAGAGATCAATAACAGAAGAACGAGGGAAAAGAAATCAAATACTTGGAAAATGAACAATACCCTCCTGAAAAAAGACTGGGTTATAGAAGACATCAAGGAGGGAATAAGGAAATTCATAGAAAGCAACGAGAATGAAAATACTTCCTATCAAAACCTCTGGGACACAGCAAAAGCAGTGCTCAGAGGCCAATTTATATCAATAAATGCACACATACAAAAAGAAGAAAGAGCCAAAATCAGAGAACTGTCCCTACAACTTGAACAAATAGAAAGTGAGCAACAAAAGAATCCATCAGGCACCAGAAGAAAACAAATAATAAAAATTAGAGCTGAACTAAATGAATTAGAGAACAGAAAAACAATTGAAAGAATTAACAAAGCCAAAAGCTGGTTCTTTGAAAAAATTTACAAAATTGATAAACCATTGGCTAGACTGACTAAAGAAATACAGGAAAGGAAACAAATAACCCGAATAAGAAATGAGAAGGACCACATCACAACAGAACCAAATGAAATTAAAAGAATCATTTCAGATTATTATGAAAAATTGTACTCTAACAAATTTGAAAACCTAGAAGAAATGGATGAATTCCTTGAAAAACACTACCTACCTAAACTAACACATTCAGAAGCAGAACAACTAAATAGACCCATAACAAAAAAAGAGATTGAAACGGTAATCAAAAAACTCCCAACAAAAAAAAGTCCTGGCCCGGACGGCTTCACTGCAGAGTTCTACCAAATTTTCAGAGAAGAGTTAACACCACTACTACTAAAGGTATTCCAAAGCATAGAAAATGACGGAATACTACCCAACTCATTCTATGAAGCCACCATCTCCCTGATACCAAAACCAGGTAAAGACATTACAAAAAAAGAAAATTATAGACCTATATCCCTCATGAACATTGATGCAAAAATCCTCAACAAAATTCTAGCCAATAGAATCCAACAACACATCAAAAAAATAATTCACCCTGATCAAGTGGGATTTATACCAGGTATGCAAGGCTGGTTTAATATCAGAAAAACCATTAATGTAATCCATCACATAAATAAAACAAAAGACAAAAACCACATGATCTTATCAATTGATGCAGAAAAGGCATTTGACAAAGTCCAACACCCATTTATGATAAAAACTCTTACCAAAATAGGAATTGAAGGAAAATTCCTCAACATAATAAAGGGCATCTATGCAAAGCCAACAGCCAATATCACTCTAAATGGAGAGAACCTCAAAGCATTTCCCTTGAGAACGGGAACCAGACAAGGATGCCCTTTATCACCGCTCTTATTCAACATCGTGTTGGAAGTCTTAGCCAGGGCAATCAGGCTAGACAAAGAAATAAAAGGTATCCGGATTGGCAAGGAAGAAGTAAAGTTATCACTATTTGCAGATGACATGATTATATACACAGAAAACCCTAAGGAATCCTCCAGAAAACTACTGAAACTAATAGAAGAGTTTGGCAGAGTCTCAGGTTATAAAATAAACATACAAAAATCACTTGGATTCCTCTACATCAACAAAAAGAACACCGAAGAGGAAATAACCAAATCAATACCATTCACGGTAGCCCCCAAGAAGATAAGATACTTAGGAATAAATCTTACCAAGGATGTAAAAGACCTATACAAAGAAAACTACAAAGCTCTACTACAAGAAATTCAAAAGGACATACTTAAGTGGAAAAACATACCTTGCTCATGGATAGGAAGACTTAACATAGTAAAAATGTCTATTCTACCAAAAGCCATCTATACATTTAACGCACTTCCGATCCAAATTCCAATGTCATATTTTAAGGGGATAGAGAAACAAATCACCAATTTCATATGGAAGGGAAAGAAGCCCCGGATAAGCAAAGCACTACTGAAAAAGAAGAAGAAAGTGGGAGGCCTCACCTTACCTGACTTCAGAACCTATTATACAGCCACAGTAGTCAAAACAGCCTGGTATTGGTACAACAACAGACACATAGACCAATGGAACAGAATTGAGAACCCAGACATAGATCCATCCACGTATGAGCAGCTGATATTTGACAAAGGACCAGTGTCAATTAACTGGGGAAAAGACAGCCTTTTTAACAAATGGTGCTGGCATAACTGGATATCCATTTGCAAAAAAATGAAACAGGACCCATACCTCACACCATGCACAAAAACTAACTCCAAGTGGATCAAAGACCTAAACATAAAGACTAAAACGATAAAGATCATGGAAGAAAAAATTGGGACAACCCTAGGAGCCCTAATACAGGGCATAAACAGAATACAAAACATTACCAAAAATGATGAAGAGAAACCCGATAACTGGGAGCTCCTAAAAATCAAACACCTATGCTCATCTAAAGACTTCACCAAAAGAGTAAAAAGACCACCTACAGATTGGGAAAGAATTTTCAGCTATGACATCTCCGACCAGTGCCTGATCTCTAAAATCTACATGATTCTGTCAAAACTCAACCACAAAAAGACAAACAACCCAATCAAGAAGTGGACAAAGGATATGAACACACATTTCTCTAAAGAAGATATTCAGGCAGCCAACAGATACATGAGAAAATGCTCTCGATCATTAGCCATTAGAGAAATGCAAATTAAAACTACGATGAGATTCCATCTCACACCAGCAAGGCTGGCATTAATCCAAAAAACACAAAATAATAAATGTTGGAGAGGCTGCGGAGAGATTGGAACTCTCATACACTGCTGGTGGGAATGTAAAATGGTACAACCACTTTGGAAATCTATCTGGCGTTATCTTAAACAGTTAGAAATAGAACTACCATACAACCCAGAAATCCCACTCCTCGGAATATACCCTAGAGATACAAGAGCCTTCATACAAACAGATATATGCACACCCATGTTTATTGCAGCTCTGTTTACAATAGCAAAAAGTTGGAAGCAACCAAGGTGTCCATCAACGGATGAATGGGTAAATAAATTGTGGTATATTCACACAATGGAATACTACGCATCGATAAAGAACAGTGACGAATCTCTGAAACATTTCATAACATGGAGGAACCTGGAAGGCATTATGCTGAGCAAAATGAGTCAGAGGCAAAAGGACAAATACTGTATAAGACCACTATTATAAGATCTTGAGAAATAGTAAACCTGAGAAGAACACATACTTTTGTGGTTACGAGGGGGGGAGGGAGGGAGGGTGGGAGAGGGTTTTTTTATTGATTAATCAGTAGATAAGAACTGCTTTAGGTGAAGGGAAAGACAACACTCAATACATGGAAGGTCAGCTCAGTTGGACTGGACCAAAAGCAAAGAAGTTTCCGGGATAAAATGAATGCTTCAAAGCTCAGCGGAGCAAGCGCGGGGGTCTGGGGAACATGGTTTGCGGGGACTTCTAAGTCAATTGGCAAAATAATTCTATTATGAAATCATTCTGCATCCCACTTTGAAATGTGGCGTCTGGGGTCTTAAATGCTAACAAGCAGCCATCTAAGATGCAGCAATTGGTCTCAACCCACCTGGAGCAAAGGAAAATGAAGAACACCAAGCCCACATGACAACTAAGAGCCCAAGAGACAGAAAGGGCCACATGAACAAGAGACCTACATCATCCTGAGACCAGAAGAACTAGTTGGTGCCCGGCCACAATCGATGACTGCCCTGACAGGGAGCTCAGCAGAGGACCCCTGAGGGAGCAGGAGAGCAGTGGGATGCAGACCCCAAATTCTCATAAGAAGACCAAACTTAATGGTCTGACTGAGACTGGAGGAATCCCGGCGGCCATGCTCTCCAGACCTTCTGTTGACACAGGACAGGAACCATCCCTGAAGACAACTCATCAGACATGAAAGGGACTGGTCAGCGGGTGGGAGAGAGACGCTGATGAAGAGTGAGCTAATTATATCAGGTGTACACTTGAGATTGTGTTGGCAACTCTTGTCTGGAGGGGGGATGAGAGGATAGAGAGAGAGGGAAGCCGGCAAAATTGTCAAGAAAGGAGAGACTGAAAGGGCTGACTCAAGAGGGGGAGAGCAAGTGGGAGTAGGGAGTGAGATGTATGTAAACTTATATGTGACAGACTGATTGGATTTGTAAACGTTCACTTGAAGCTTAATAAAAGTTATTATAAAAAAAAAAAAAAAAAAAATTAAATATATAAATTCCACAATAAAGCATGTTAAAAGAAGACATGTGCAAAAGCATTGCTAAATTAATGGTGTGCCAGTGTTGCTGACATACCTCACAGTTTAAGTGTACATGTATGGATTGCTTTTATTTTCACTCATTAGGTTATAATACCTAACTTAAAAAAAAGTTAAAAATCAATTGAAACCCCCAACTTATTTCAACTCATACTGACATATCATTGGGTGTAATTCATTGCATGTGTGCACGTGTGTGTGTGTGTGTTTCATAGCTAATAATCTTATACTTTATAAAAATTCATGTGACAAGGCCACAAGTGCATAGTAATTTAATGTGATGTTATGGAAAATAACCTCTAAATGAGCATGAAAAAATAGGGATGGTAATATTTTCATTTTTTATAACTGTAAGAATCCTTACCTTCACAAGTAAATGTGTGATTTTCTTTGTATACTAACCAGAAGGAGATAAGCTTGAAAATAAAAAAGAGAAAATCATGAAGTATAGCAAACCCCAAGTAAAAATATATGGCGTTTATGCCATGCAACAACATTATGCTATGGGTGCGTTCACAGTTTCCATTTTACAAACAGGAAGATTGAAGGAACAGTGAAATTCAGCTTCTTGTTCAAGATCAAAACTACTAAGTGGTAAAACCAGGATTAAACCTGAGCAGGGTTGCTCAAGCCTCCCACTGGAAAACATCAGCAGGCCGCAGAGGCAGGGTTCAAGCTCAAGTCTGTTCGAAAATCCTCTCCAAAATAACACAGGAACTTCCTGCCTTGCATGACCAGAGGTAAGATTTAAATCGAGGTATGTCTGATCTCAAAGTGTAGGCTCTTTACCCTCCTCAGAAGAAAGTTGGTAAAGGGAAATAAGGTGAAGCCCATTGGTTTCTTTATCAATGCCAAAAATATCTTTTTAGGCTGTACCAAATTTGCCTATCAATTTTTAATCTTAAATGTTAAATATTAATTCAAACTTTTCTTTCTCTCTGACTATATGGATATGGTGTTTGAAACCCTTCCTTTTGCATCCTATCCATGCTTCCTGGGATTTTATTTCCACCTTTCTTAAGCAGTGGCATCACTCAGGGGGTACAGGGGTGCAGACCACATCAGATGACACTGTCAGAGGGCTTGACACCAAAATGACTGTCTATATAATTTTTGCACAATGTTTCAGCAGGAGTTTATTATTTTTTTAATAAAAATATTCCTGTAGTTAAGCAGCAAAAACATTTTTTTGTAACCCAAGCTTACATGTATTAATATACCTACAAGACTAAAACTCTATGCTAATTTACTTCTTGAACCTTCTAACGTGCTGGGGTCAGAGCTGTCCTTATTACCCAATTACAATGAGTCTTCAAAACACGTGGTTTCATTTCTACAAGCTACAAGCACATGGTGTTGTTTTCTTTGCTGCCGGTATTTTCATAGTCACTGATTTTGTCAAATTTTCTGGTGTTTTAGCTAAAATATTGTGGTAAGTAGTATTGCTGAGCCTATACCAATGACTTTTTTTGAGAATGAAGTAGTAATTAAAGGAAAAGAAGGAAGGATATATGAGAATTACAATTGACGAGTAACTTTAGTACAAACAACATTACTAAGGGTACTGTGTGGTCAGGTATGGAAGGAAGTCCATGGGGGGGGTAGTGACCACATGTGTTACCACATTGAGTGACACCAACCCTAGTTACTGCACAGTTCTTAAGTCCATCTGCCTCAGGGACAGCCTAAACTCACTCTCATATGGAAGCCTGTCTCCAAAAAGGCAAATCCATGCAGAGCCTACTTCTTCTGAAAGTGGGTGAGATGAGGTGGGAAAAGCAGTAGGTCAGAAACCACTCTCCTATCTGTCTCTCTTTGTGTGTGAGAAAGAGCTTTTCATTTCCTTTAACAACTTTTGTGGCTTTTTGGACGTTCTTTTTGTATCTAGCCCTCTCCCTATCCACACACACCTCTCACAGACACACTTGATTTTCCCATACTTTTCCCAAGGTTAACCTTCTAACACAATGCCATCTTATACCTCTGCTTGTAAACTCATGATGATGCCCGACTTTCCACAGAACTAATTTAAAATCTTCAGTGTGGAAAATAAGGACATTTTAAAATTCTCTGTATAGACATATGATGTGTGTGAATGTGTGCCTGCGTATACATGTGTTATGAAATAATATGATTCTGAGATTCATACAGCCAATATTGTTTCCCTTCCCAATGAACATTCACCCCACTCTCTTTCCTAATAGACCCATACTTACTGCAGCTATCCACTTGTCCCCTCTACCTCTATTATGCCCCAAGGAAAGCTGAACTCTGTTCCATAACTGATCTTGGGAAAGACACCAAAATCCTGCCAGATATTGAGGCAGTCATGGGTTATGAGCCTGCTCCGGCCAAGGAGACATGACTGGTAGCAATGCTCTCAGAAGCTTTAGGGAATGTATTCTCATTTTGAACACAGATGGCAGGATGAGGTAAGATTTTTATATTCTTTCAGATGCATTTGTGCCTGGATGAGACACTTGAAATGGCTATAGCCAGCTTACTACCAGCCTGAGGTTGAACTAACAGCAGAGAAGAGGAATGGAAAAGCCCCGGTCCTTAATTACACTGTTGAGTTGGCAAATTGCAACTACTGAAGCCTACCCCCCTCAAAACTTCCTCTATGTATTTTATTATTTGTTGTTAGAAACAGAATTCTTCTTACTTGCAGGCAAAAATATCTCAAAATTAATATGATATTTGAGAACGGTATATCCTAAAATTCTTCTTGTGTTCCTTAAACAAATCAGTGGTCTTCATTGTGTTAGGGAGGATGAGAAGTTTCTAAATAGGCCAATTTTTATGCTTAGCAGAAATAATAATCTGAAAGCAAATACAATTTTCTTATGAAAGTTCTTAACCACTATACCACCTGAATACACCCACATTAATAACATTGAGGTAAATTCAACGAGTGGATTCTTCGTAGTGACGTGGGAGTGTTTGGAGAAGTCACAGAGGATAGCGAAGTACTCAGGGAGTCAGAGGTGGGACAAGAGTCAGGAAACTGGCAATCTGATTCTTCTTCTTTTGCCTGACCTTAAAGTTGGTTGTCACTACTAAGTACTCAGATGGAGAAGCAGCAGCAAAAGAGGATGCAAACAGATTTGTGCATGTGTGTTCACATACAGGTGTGTGTGGTGGGGAACAGTATTCCCTATGCCTGAAGCAAAATTTAAAATATTTCATCATCTTTCTGAAAACAAAGAATCTAAGAAATCACGTGCTCCAGACCACTTCTAGATATGATCCTTATACACATCCTGCTCAAAGCTTTACTCTCTAATATTCTACCTAGTCCTCGCCCCAAAATTGTTTTTTTTGCCCTTGACACATATGTAAATTCAAACTTCTACAGTTGACTTATGTATGTATGAGTGTGTGTGTGTGTGTGTGTGTGTTGGAGAATAATGATTAAAAGTTTGGATTCCCAATTACACTGTAAAATAGATACCTTAGCTCTCAGAATATAATTGTATATAGTAGTTGACTATATAACATGTCAATATCCTTAGTGTCAACTTACTCCTTTCCATATTCCCAGCGTGTATTGTAGTGCCAAAGGAGCCCTGGTGGTACAATGTATAAATCACTTGGCTGCTAACTGAAAGGTCAGGCTTTGAACCCACCAGCTCATGCTGCAGGAGAAAAGACCTGGTGATCGGCTCCAGTAAAGATTTTGCCCTAGGAAACCCTATGAGGCCATTCTAGTCTGTCCTGTAGGGTCATTATGACTCGGGATCAACTTGACAGCATACAATATAACAACATCATGGTACCTAGAACACTGCAGTATGTGTTGAGTTAATTAATGAATTCATGTAATAGATATTTATGAAGCAGTTTCCTCCATAAGGACCTATGCATACATATGAGCATGTCCGAATAAAATGGTAAACTTTTAATCAACTTACATGTTACCTAAGTTAACAGGGTGGGTAGCTAAAATTTAATTTTACCCAATTGTGTCAAAATAACTCAGAGTTTATAAACATCAATATGTCTTGCATTCATTTGAATTATCTAACGATTTGTCTTAAGTTCTAAGCATCAATATAATCAAAACAACTGACAATGCACGTGTTGAAGTTTTTGTTTCTTTAAACACCCTGTAATAAAAACTAAATTTATCCTTTAAAAATTACTGACTTGGTTATATTTCTACTTCAAAGTGCATGCTTCCATTTCAGCCAATGATTTATTTTTGTCAACTTTTAAAGTAAATATCCTTGTTATGTGTCCTCTAATTACGGCCCAAAAGCAGTGAAATGTAAACAGCTATAGATGTTAGTTCAAGTGAAAGAAATATGTGAAAGCAGTCAGGCATAGATACTAAATGACCTCATGTTTAGAAACTGAACAAAGATGTGTCTTGTAAACTCCTCCGGGTAATTCTGCCCGTGGGACCAACGGAGTGCAAAGGGAGAAAATAGCGGACTAAAGATTCAAGGACACTTCAGTGTGACCTCTTTTCAACAGATCTTTTCCTTCCATAATCGAGCTCACTTAAACCATGGTTATTATGGACTGATTTGAGTGTTTCTCTTGGAATATAAACAAATTGATTGCTACCTTACTAGAACTGAATGTTGTTTTCCTCTTATTACAAGGTGAATATATGTACACAGAAGCAAAACAAGTCTGAAGAAACATTTTTAGATTTCAGTAGAGGTGGTATTTGTAGATGGCCTGCCAGATTCTCAGCATATGTGATTGTGGAGCCTGTCCATGCTGCAAATCACAAACGAAAATAAGTAAGGCAGCCAGTGTACTCAGAAAGAATTCAGGCCACAGGATGTTACACCATCCAGAGATGCTAAAGATTAAGACAAAAAGGATCTTTACTAATGAGTAGGAAAACACCTAAGGGAAAAAGAGAGAAAAACTACAAGAAAATCTTAGCAGGATTACATCATACAACTCCAAAGGTAAGGATAAGGAGTAGGCTTTACCTATAGTTCTAATGAAGCAATAGATCAAGATTCTATCA
Organism: Elephas maximus indicus; assembly: GCF_024166365.1. NCBI lineage: Eukaryota > Metazoa > Chordata > Mammalia > Proboscidea > Elephantidae > Elephas > Elephas maximus. Next base: position 37,188,715 of record NC_064836.1, on the reverse strand, counting down.
AAGCTATATAAGGAAAAGTATTTACCTCAAAAACTTAGGGGCTTTGAGTCATTTTGATAGTAAAGAAAATTCCACCCATTTGTAAAAATGTACCATTATTGTGCTAATTTTATTTTTTGGAATTTTAGTCTTTAAAAATATAAATAACTTTAACTAACTGAGTATAAGTTAGAAGCAAGATATGCTACAGATATTTTCTCTAAGCTTTAAAGCAATCTTGAAAGTTAGCTCTTATTGCCACTACATTACTGATGAGAATCTATATCTATAATATTAAAACAAAAATCTGCTCAACAGCTAACAAAGAACAATGGTCAGGAAAAGAATTGGAGCTTAGAGAAGTTCTATTTCAAAAAGTTTAAGCTGTATCAAAATATATATTACACCTTCATTGCATATCAGCTATAGATCTAATCATGTATGATTTTGTTCAAATCGTGTTGTACTATTTGTCTCACAAGATTTGTTGCCATCTGGGTCATTTACATAATGGAAAATAAATAAGAGTTGCACAAAGAAATTACAACAGCTTTGAATGATTTTGCAGATTTGGTGCTAGGCTTTGGATGACCATGAAAAATAAGCCTAATGTCACCAACCAGGAAGAGAAAAATGGAACATCAAACTGTAATTTTCACAGGAAGTAACAATCTGAAAATAAACATTCAATGTTTTTCCCTGTCCTGTGCAAATATATTTAACTCTTTAAGAAGCTAAGCAAATCAAGAAAGCTACATATTTTACTCATATCTTTTGAGATATGAGTAAAATTTGAAGTACGAATATGACATTGTTGTTGTTGTGTGTTTTTGAGTTGATTCCAACTTATAGCAATCATATAGGATGGAGTAGAACTCCCCCATAGGGTTGCCAAGGAGCAGCTGGTGGATATGAACTGCCGACCTTTTGGTTAGCAGCCTGAGCTCTTAACCACTTCACCACCAGCGCTCCATAATATGACATTGGATTCCCATTTTAAAAGAGTGAACACATTAATGACAGCACCAAAGATTTAAGACTAGAACCTACCACAGTCTGTCCTTTTGTGTATATGTGCCCCAGTTCTTCACCAGCATTATTATTCATACAAAGTATATGACACTGAGACAGAATAAGAAACATCAAGACTTAGAACATAATCAATCCGCCAATGTCACACAGTGATAATGTATACTGATACTGATCACATAGCTGGTGCTCAATAGATAAGGCATCTTAAGCGATTGTTTATAGGGTGGAGTTAAATGGGAAGAATAAAGGCAGAGTGATCAGCAGAAACATTCCAAGATATCCTGAAATACAATTTAAAACAATGCAGCACACCCTCATGCTGCCAGAAAAATGCAGGCTAAATGCATTATTCTGGGTGCTTGTCAGAAGAAGGTGGCTTCTTCAGCACACACTCTAAAAACAACTACATATTTTGCAGTCTCCAGCTACAACTTCAGGACACAGGATGTTGGGAACACATCAGTCTTTCTGACTATAACTGTGCACATAGGTGGGGATCAACTTCGATAGAGAGTGACTATTTCCTTCTCACAAGAGCCACTGGAGAAAAGAAAGAGAACACGTCTGGAGATTTTATACCCCTTGAGGAATTCATTAACAATCTGTGACATGCAGTGACACAACCTTCCTTGATGAAAGCAAAAGAACTTGAAACCCTTACTAATAAAGATCAAAGAGCACAACATTCAGTATGTATTACACCTCAACATGAAGAAAACAAAAATTCTCACAACTGGTTCCATAAGCAACATCATGATAAATGGAGAAAAGATTGACGTTGTCAGGACTTCATGTTATGTAAATCCACAATCAACGACCATGGAAAGAAAGCAAAAATTCTCACAACTGGTTCCATAAGCAACACCATGATAAATGGAGAAAAGATTGACGTTGTCAGGATTTCATGTTATGTAAATCCACAATCAACGACCATGGAAGCAGCAGTCAAAAAATCAAACAACACATTGCATTGAGCAAAGATGTCACCTTGAGGACTAAGGTGAGCCTGACCCAAGCGTGTTATTTTCAATCACCTCATATGCATGTGATAGCTGAACAATGAATAAGGAAGTCCAAAGAAGAATTGATGCCTTTGAATTACAGTGCTAGAGAAGAATATCAGACTGCCAGTAAAAAGAACAAATGTGCTTTGGAAGAAGTATAACCAGAATGCTTCTTAGAAGCAAGGATGGCAACACTTCATTTCCTGTACTTTGGACATGTTATCAGGAGGGTTCCGTCCCTAGAGAATAACATCAAGCTTGGTGAGGTAGAGGGTCAGCAAAAACGAGGAACACCCTCAACAAGATGGATTGACACAATGACTAGCAACAATGGGTTCAAACATAAAGCCAATTATGTGCATGGCACAAGACCAGGCAATGTTTGCTTCTGTTGTACATGGGGTAGCTAAGAGACTGAACCAACTCAATGGCACCTGACAATAACACATCTATTTCTGGAACATGTGCCCACACTTCTAGCATGTTACATGAAAATGAAAAACATTCTAAATTAGGTTTTATTTCATGTTAATAATTTTGATATGTTTTGCTAAATTGAAAGCATTTAATGAACCATAAACCATAAATAGAAACCCTGGTGGTGTAGTGGTTAAGTGCTATGGCTGCTAACCAAAGGGTGGGCAGTTCGAATCCACCAAATGCTCCTTGGAAACTCTATGGGCCAGTTCTACTCTGTCCTATAGGGTCACTATGAGTCAGAATCGACTAGACGGCACTGGGTTTGGTTTTTGGTTTTGGTAAAGCATTAAATATTATTTAATTAGAATCACCCTTCCTGCCTGCAGATTGGGCTGTAGACTGTTGTGTATTTCCACTGGAAAGCTGTGAAAGCATTTATGTGACAGTAATGAGAAGGGGACATGTTTATACCTAATTACTAAAGAGAACATCCTTGTCTAAAATTCTCTTCTTGAATTTTCTAGGCTATATTTTACCTGTCTGCTTTGGAACTCTATGTCAGGTACCGAAATGGTGCGGTGTTGGTGAGTTGGTTCCTACGTATAGCAACCTGTGTACAACAGAACAAAAAACTTCCCTGTCCTATGGCATCCTTACAATCATTGTTATGCTGAGCCCGTTGTTGAAGCCATTGTGTCAGTCCATCTCCTTGAGAGTCTTCCTCTTTTTTGCTGACCCTATACCAGGAATTATGTCCTTCTCCGGGGACTGGTCCTTCCTGATCATATGTCCAAAGTACGTGAGAAAAACTTTCGCCACCCTGGCTTATAAGGGGCATGCTGGCTGTACTTCTTCCAAGAGAGATTTATTCATTCTTCTGGAACTCCATGGTATAGCAATATTCTTTGCCAACACCATAACTAAAAGGAGTCAATTCTTCTTTGGTCTTCTTATTCATTATACAGTTTTCTCGTGTATATGAAGTGAATGAAAACACCATGACTTGGGTCAGGCACACTTTAGTGCTCAAAGTAACATATTTGTGTTTTAACACCTTAAAGAGGACTTTTGTAGCATCTTCACTTTACAACATTTTAAAGAGGACTTTTGTAGCGTATTTGCATAATGCCATTTGGTTTCTTGACTGCTGCTTCCATGGGCATTGATTATGTATCCAAGTAAAATGAAATTCTTGACAACCTCAATCTTTTCTCCGTTTGTCATGATGTCGCTTATTGGTTCAGTTGTGAAGATTTTTGTTTTCTTCATGTTGAGATGTAATCCACACCGAAGGTTGTGCTCTTTGATCTTCATCAGTAAGCGCTTCAAGTTCTTTTCGCTTTCATCAAGCAAGTTTGTGTCATCTGCATATCACAGATTGTTAGTCTTCTTCATATCCTGATGCCCCATTATTCTTCATATTGTCCAGCTTCTTGTATTATTTGCTTATCATACAGATTGAATAAATATGGTGAAAGGATACAACCCTGACACACAGCTTTCCTGACTTTAACCCATGCAGTATCCCCTCGTTCTGTTGGCACAACTGTATCTTGGTCTATGTACAGGCTCAGCATGAGCACAGTTAAGTATTTTGGAATCCCCACTCTTCACAATGCTCTCCATAACTTATGATCCACACAGTCAAATGCCTGTGCATAGTCAAAAAAACACAGGTAAACTTATTTCTGGTGTTCTCTGCTTTCAGCCAGGATTCATTTTATATCAGCAATAATATCCCTCTTTCCATGGCCTTTGCTGAATCCAGCTTGAATTTCTGGCAGTTTCCTGTCAATGAACTGTTGCAACGGCTTTTGCATGATCTTCAGAAAAATTTTACTTGTGTCTAATATTACCGATATTGTTCAATAATTTACACATTCTTTTGAACCACCTTTCTAGGGAATGGGCACAAATATGGATCTCCTCCAGTCAGTTGGCCAGGTAACTGTCTTCCAAATTTCTCGGCATAGAAGAGTGAGTACTTTCAGAGTTGCATCTGTTTGTTGAAACATCTCAGTTTGTATTCCACCAATTCTTGAAGGCTTGTTTATAGACAATGCCTTCAATTGTCTTGGACTTGTTCCTTAAGTCTCATCAGTTCTTGATCATATGCTACCTGCTGAAATTGTTAAACTTCTACTAATTCTTTTTGGTACAGTGACTCTGTTTATTCCTTCCATCTTCTTTTGATGCTTTCTGGGTTGTTCAATATCTTGCCCATAGAATCCTTCAATAAGGTAACTGAAGGCTTGAATTTTTTCTTCAGTTCTTTCAGTTTGAGAAATGTTGAGTGTGTTCTTCTCCATTGGTTTTCTACCTCCAGGTCTTTGCACATGTCATTATAATACTTTATTTTGTCTTCTTGCTGCCTTTTGAAATCTTCTGTTCAGTTTTTTTTTTTCCTTCATCATTCTTTCCATTCAAGTTAGCTACTCAACATTCAAGAGCAAGTTTCGGAGTCTCTTCTGACATTCATTTTGGACTTTCTTTCTTATCTGTCTTTTTAATGACCTCTTGCTTTCTTCATGTATGATGTCCTTGATGTCATTTCACAGCTCATCTAGTCTTTGGTCATTAGTGTTCAATGCATCAAATCTATACTTGAGATGGTCTCTAAATTCTGGTGGTATACACTCAAGGTCGTACTTTGGCTCTCGTGGACTTGTTCTCATTTTCTTCTGCTTCAATTTGAACTTACATATGAGCAATTGATGGTCTGTTCTGCAGTCAGCATCTTGCCTTGTTCTGATTGATGATATTGAGCTTTTCCATTTTCTCTTACCATAGATGTAGTCAATTTCATTCCTGTGTATTCCATCCAGTAAGATCCACTGTATAGTCACCATTTATGTTTTTGAAAAAGGTATTTGCTGTTAATAAGTGGATTGTTTTGCACAACTCTGTCATGCAATCTCCAGCATCATTTTTATCACTAAGGTCGTATTTTCCAACTACTGTTCCTTCTTTATTTCCCACTTTCACATCACAATCACTAGTAATTATCAATGCATCTTTATTATTATTATTATTATACTTTAGATGAAGGTTTATAGAACAAATAAGCTTCTGATTAAACAGCTAGTACACATATTGTTTTATGACATTGGTTAACAACCCCACAATATGTCAGCATTCTCTCTTCTCATTCTTGAGCTCCCTATTACCCAGTTTCCCATCTCCTCCTGCCTTCTAGTCCTTGCCCCTGGGCTGGTATGCTCTTTTAGTCTTGTTTTCTTTTATGGGCCTGTCTAATCTTTGGATGAAGGGTAAACCTCAAGAGTGACTTCATTACTGAGCTAAAAGTTTGTTTATGGCCACGCTCTCGGGGTTTCTCCAGTCTCTGTCAGGCTCATAAGTCTGATCTTTTTTTGTAAGTTATAGTTTTGTTCTACATTTTTCCCCAGCTCTGTCCAGGACCCTGTATTGTGTTCACTGTCAGATCAGTCAGTGGTGGTAGCCAGGCACAATCTAGCTGTACTGGACTCAGTCTAATGGAGGCTGTGGTAGTTGTGGTCCATTAGTCCTTTGGATTAATCTTTCCCTTGTATCTTTAGTTTTGTTTTGTTTTCATTCTCCTTTGCCATAAAGGGTTGAGACCAATGGATTATTTTAAATTGCTGCTCATAGGCTTTTAAGACCCTAGGCACTACTCACTAAAGTAGAATGTAGAACATTTTCTTTATAAACTATGCTATGCCAATTGAGCTAGATGTTTCCCAAGACTGTGGTCCCTACAGCCATCAGAGCAGCAATCAATCATTTTAATTGCATGTTTGACGAATTTCAGATGGCATAAGTTGGTAAAAATCTTCAGTTTCTTCATGTTTGGCTTTAGTGTTTGGTGTGTAAATTTGAGTAATAGTTGTATTAACTGGTCATCCTAGTAGTTGTGTGAATATTATCCTATCACTGGCAGCATTGTACTTCAGGATAGACCTTGAGATGTTCTTTTTGATGATGAATGCAGCACCATTCTTCTTTAATTTGCCATTCTGACATAGTAGACTAGGTGATTGTCCTATTCAAAATGGCTAATGCCAGTCCATTTCAGCTCACTAATGCCTAGGATACAAGTGTTTATGAGTTTCATTTCATTTTTGATGACTTCCAATTTTCCTAGATTCATACTTCGTACATTCTACTTTCTGATTATTGATGGATGTTTGCGGATGTTTCTTCTCATTTTGAGTCCTGCCATATCAGTAAATCAAGGTTCTAAAACTTGACACCGTCCATGTCACTAAGGTCGACATTACCTTGAGGAGGAAGCTCCTCTCCCATTGCATTTTGGAGTGCATTTCAACCTGAGGGGCTCATCTTCTGGCAGTATACCAGATAGCATTCCACTGCTGTTCATAAGGTTTTCACTGACTAATTTTTTCAGAAGTAGACTGTCATGTCCTTCTTCCTAGTCTGTCTTACTCTGGAAGCTCAGCTGAAACCTGTCCATGGTGATTAACCCTGTTGGCATTTGGAGTGTCGGTGGCATAGCTTCCAGCATCACAGCAACATGCAAGCTACCACCGTACGACAAACTGACAGACACGTGGGGAGGATGAGACCAACCAGAAAAACAACCAATTTAATATCCAAATCTTCGGGTCTATAATCTTTACTCTCAAATGGATGTTTCTGACTTGTAAGCTTTGATTTTAATATAGGACTTAACTGGGTGTCTATGAAATCATACATTAATCATGCCACTCTCTAATCACCTTAAAATATTTGTTTAAAATGAAGAGTTTTATTCTGAGACTACATATTATTTGTCAGAGTGTGGTCTGTGGATTAGCATTGACCTGACCTGGGATTCTGTTAAAAATGTAGAATTCTTTTTTGCATTCAGACCTATTGAATCAGACTGTACATCTTAAACAAAATCTTCAGGTGAACTATAGGCTCATTGCTGTTTGTGTAGCACTGGTCTATACTATATTGTAATGCGTATGTCTACCCCTTTGATAGACTGGCCATCATGACTGTATTTTTCAAACCCATATTTCTTAGGTGAGTGTGGATAGAAAATATGGGATTAAAAAAACAAGAAAGCTTCTTTCCACTCTCATTTCCAAATATCATAAAGAATGACAAATCTTTCATTGTCTTCTATCAGAATATTTTACAAAAATAAATTGTTAATTACATTTAATAGATTAATAATGAAGACCAACCAGTTGTTGTCAGGTCGATTCCAACTCATGGTAACCCCTTGTGTATTAGAGTAGAACTGTGTTTTCAATGACTGATTTTCAGAAGTAGAGCACCAGGCCTGTCTTCCGTGTCTAGGTGGACTGGAACCTCTAAACTTTCAGTTAAGCAGCCAAACATGTCAACCATCTGCACCACCCAGGGACTCCTACTTCTAAATGTTTGTTTCAAACCGGACTGTAACACAAAAAAAGCATGCGTTGTATCAGAATAAACTTGAAAGAAAAAAAGATATAAAGAGAAAGACAACACTTTCATCTCTTGTAAACAGAGTACCCATATTCACTAGTGCACAGTGGAAAAGCAAGGCTAAGATATGTATTATGGAAACATACTGTAAGTAATACGTTGTTTACTCATCATGTTTTATCTATCAACAAGATATATCAAAATTTTCTTTGTTTTGGAGGATTTATTTTTATAAGAATATTTTCCCTAAGAAGGTTGAAAAGCTGATTTTGCAAGACAAGTATATGCAAGACAAGTAGGATTTTGCCTGCGTATGATGTCCTTAGACTAAATATGTTCCATTTGCCCTCCAAGCTTAAAAGCAACAAAATATCATTTTGCAGAACTGGAAAAGGGTCTCAGAAAGCAACAGGAGATGATAGAAATCATCATTCCTAGTGAACTAAGGTGTTATGGATTGAATTGTGTCCCCTCAAAATGTATGCCAACCTGGCTAGGCAATGATTCCCAGTATTGTCTGGTTGTCTATTTTGTGATCTGATGTGATTATCCTATGTGTTATGGGGCAGTGGTTAAGAATCTGGATGATAACCAAAGGGTCAGCAGTTCAAATACACCTACGGCTCCTTGAAAAATCCTGTGGGGCAGGTCTACTCTGTCCTATAGGGTCAGTATGAGTCTGAATTGACTTGAAGGCAACGAGTTTACGATGTGAATGTGGCAAGATTAGAGGCAGTTATATTAATGAGGCAGGACACAATCTATAGGATTATATTGTATCTTGCGTCAATCTCTTTTTAAATACAAAAGAGAGAAACAAGCAGAGAGGAGAGGGACCTGATACCACCAAGAAAGAAGAGCCAAGAGCACAGCATGTCCTTCTCAGCACAGTGGGCCCCTGTGCTGAGAAGCTCCTAGACCAGGGGAATATTGATGACAAGGACCTTCTTCCAGAGCAGACAGAGAAAGACTTCCTCTAGAGCTGAAAAACTGCAATTAGAACTTCTAGCCTCCTAAACTGTGAGAGAATAAATTTCTCCTTGTTAAAGCCACTGACTTGTGGTTTTTCTGTTATAGCAGCACTAGGTAACTAAGACATAAAGAAATTCACCCTGAATGGCCCATGCACCCTGATGGTCATATGTATCTTAAAAGCAGTCTTAAAACCGGCTTTAGGATAAACATACATTTTTGATAAAACTTATAAATATGGAAATTGTTCTTAATATTGAATATAAGCATGTACATTTTACTCTATTACTAGAAAGACACCAGTTTTAGAATTGTTTAGTTTGAACCAGCTAAAAAATATAAATGCAACCGTATATTCTGCCACATTATGTAACATTTTGACATAATGAACTACATTTTCCCACTGTGCAAACTACCCCAGAGAGAATAAGAGGCACTTTTGGAAGTTCTGCTAACACTTTCAGCCCAATTGGATATTATATAGAAAATTAGCATTCATTATATTAAATGATACACTTGAGGTTTGGAAAGGTCAGCATAGCTTTCAGAAACTCTTACTTTTTGTAAAACTATGGCTCAAAAGTGGTCATGTTACTTGAAGTATGTACTGTTAGATATTTGCAAATAAGAGCCTTATTCACTGGCAGAAAAATCATAACATGTTTGGATTCGCCTACCTCATGTTTTGGAAAAAAGATTGGATATATATTTATGTTAATAAATGAAATTTATGCAGCACTCTTCTTTGCAAAGACAGCTATTTTTGCATATAAGAAAACTGATGAACTCACTACTGTTTGGATGACCTTATATTTAATTGAGAGAATCATTTCCATTAACATGGGAGCTACTGATTCCATCAGGAGTCCAACTCTACATTTATTACACAGGTAAGAAAATTACTGACTATTTAAAATCTATTTAATATATATATTATTAAAATATATGTTGTTATTGTTATGTGCCATTGAGTTGGTTTTGACTCACAGAAATCCTATTTATATATATATATATAATTTTAATCCTTATAAAAACATTAATGCAGATTTTATCATTCCTATTTCATTTTTTATTTCGGCATAGAATAAATGTTGCTTCGACTATTTAATGTAGTAGACTCCTTAATAGAAATTCCTTCTAGACATACATGCACATCACTTTGTAATCTTATCCTGACACTTCATCCCTCAAAATTTGGAGGTCATTTCTTGACACCTTAACTCTGAGTTTAGCCATGAGCTTGCTTTGGACAATGGTACAATAGCAAATGTAGCACAAACAAAAGTTTGAAAAGTTGTTTGCACATCAGCACAGACTCTTACACTGAGAGCCCTTCTGCCATGTGAAGGAGCCCAGGCTGGCCTACTGGAGGATGAGAAAATACGGAGCAAATATGAATCATTGATGATGCCTGTTGGAGGCCTTAGGTCATGCAAACAGTTAATGTACTGGACTGCTAACCAAAACTTTGGAGGTTCGAGTTCATGTAGAGGTGCCTCAGAAGAAAGGCCTGGTGCTTTATTTCTGAAAAATCAATCACTGAAAACCTTATGGAGCAGAGTCCTACTCTCTCACACACATGATGTTTCCATGAATCAGAGTCGACTTGATGGCAACTGGTATGCTATGGTATGGATGAAGCTTATTGGGATATCAGACAGTGTAAAACCGAGACAAGCCAATCCAACTGAATTTCCCTGCACCAACCAGCCATCCACGGTCCAGGCTTGTGAGTTAGACCATTTATAATTCATCTAGTTACAGACCATCCAGGCCTAGCTATGGTGCCTGGTGAGTGTAGAGATCAACCAAACTGGATCAGACAAGTCATGGAATCACAAACAGATGAAATTGTTTTTTCTTTAAAACAGTAATTTTTTGGTAAAAGGAACAGTAACCACTGGCAGTTCTTTATGATTATTCTGTTATTAACATTCAGGCCTAAAAATATCATGTATGTATTGTTGTTTTTAATATTTTTATTTTCTATTTGGCACTGTTATTAACTTCCACTGTACACTCTGAAATTTTAACTCACTTTGATCATATGCCCACGTTTTTCCAGTACCCACATCTGCCTGATACAGTTATATGGTGATATTCATTAGATCAATACTCAGCATTTATCTTATTATGAACATGTCAATGATTTAGGAGGTTCAATTTAGGAGATCCCATCTAGAAGTCATCCTCCAATACCTTTCTGAAAGAGCTGAACCCTATTAAAAAAAAAAAAAAACTACTGGAATGTTTTCTCCTTTCCTAGACAATATTTATGTTCCATTTTCTTGGAATTAATAATTGTCTTGTTTGATTTATTTGTTTAGTTTTATGTATACTACTACTACTACCCGTTGTCGTCCAGTTCGTTCTGACTCGTAGCGACCATACAAGACAGTAGAACTGCCTCTTAGAGTTTCCAAGGAGTGCCTGGTGGATTCAAACTCCCAACTTTTTGGTTAGCAGTCAAATGCTTAACCCCTGTGCCACCAGTTTTATATATACTTTTTCATTTTCCCTTCCTCAAGCTCTTCATATTGTCTCTTTTCTATTATATTGATAAATGAAGTCATCAAGTAATTCATTCTGAAAATTATCTCTCCCAGAGCTCCAATGTTGCTTACATTCCCCACATGCCTGCTGCACAACTGTCATCCCATTATTTTCATCCTCTAAGGTACTGAGTCAACCCTTAGCCTCCGTCTTCTGTTATTTCTCCCAGTGCTTGTATTTGATTTTCATTCTTGGTTACTGTCTTGTGTACCTCAACCAGTATCTTTCTGAAACAGAGGAACTAAGAAGTAAGATTTTTCAGAACTCGCATATTGGGATATGTCTTCATTCTACCTTTAAGTCGATTGATAACTTCATCAACTACAAGACTATAGTTTGAAAATATTTTCATTGGAATTAAAAATGTTTATCTAAATGTTTTAAGATTCCAGTGTTGTGGTACAGAGGTCCAAGGCTCTACTGATCCTTGTTCTTTAGTAGGTGATCTGCTACCCTTCTCCCTCAAAGTTTGTGAAGTCTTGTTGTTGTTATACAGTCATTTTTTGTTCAAGTTAGGGACATATTTTGAATTATTATTATTATTTTTTGTAAATTTCCTTTCCATTTTAATTTTTCTCTGTTCCTGTTATTACCTCATCTTTTCTCTCTCATTTTATATTTATCTTTTTCTCATCTTTCTGGGACATGGTCTCACTTTTATGCCCCAACATGGCATCTGCTGAGCAGATGGTGAGCTAGAACCCCCAAACTTTCAGGTAGCACCTGAGGGCTTAACCATTGCACCATCAGGGCTCCTTGGTAGTATGATAAAACCCATTGCTGACGAGTTGTTCCAACTCATAGCGACGCTATAGGACAGAGTAGAACTGCCTCATAGAGTTTCTAAGGAGTGGCAGGTGGATTCCAACTGGAGATATTTTGGTTAGCAGCCAAGCTCTTAACCGCTGTGCCACCAAGGCTCCACTTAAAAGATTAAAATTAAAAAAAAAAAAAAACCCAAACCATTGCCATAGAGTCAATTCCAATTCATAGAAATCAGTGAAGGGGTAATACAGTGACTACTGGTATTGGAACAAATTAAATCCCCTAACAATAGGCTTGTGAGGCTTAGGTTAAGATTTACACTTAATTGCAAAATAACTTAAGCCCTCTTCAGCTATTTTGTTATTACGAATGTTCTGATACCTTCTTTGAAGGCAATTGTTAATTTAATAATATAAGTAACATCTCAGTTCAACAGCTAGATAGGAATTACTTAGGGTATTTATTAGTCAGACAAGAATATAAATGTCATAAGTGTAAGTTGTTGATGTGACATATAAATTTAAAAATAAAACTATTAATCTTACATGTTTGTGCATTTTCTCAATTGACATTTTATTTCCCAAGCTGTAATACTACAAGAGAGTAGACATAATTAACCATATATGGAAAATTCATGTTGGTTTTAATAGGGATAACTGTGTTTATAGCTGAAAGATTGCTATGAAATTGTAGGAATTCAATTACAGGAATTATTTGTTATGTTGATGTTTCATTTGTAATTTTGATGTTGTTTAATTGGCAGCTTCATACATACTCCTTTATAGTTATATTTCTGAAGTCCTGTGCAGAAAATGAAAGTTCAATCCTAATTACTAAATTTCAAACTTCTCTATTATTAGTATTTAATTCCATATCCTCTTTACCATCTATTTTTCCTCATAAAATATATTTCCCTGATCATTACTAATTTCTTATTATTGAAAAATAATAACATGCATAGCTAATGCCCCTAAACTATCCTTTCTAAATTATTTTTAAAAATTTAGCTTGATTGTGCAATTTGGCAAAGAACTTAAGAAACAATATTTTCTGTAAGCTATGATATTAAAAGTAAGTAAACTTGTTTTTCCTTTATACAATTTATTTTAGGAATTTTTTATATTTTCTTGATATGATTTTTCCCCCTACCTGTGGATTGCCTCTTCACTAACTTAGTGATCTTTTTATTTGTTTGTTTTTATTAATAATTCACTTCATAAGCTTTTAGAAAATTTGGCAAAACAATAGTACAAACCACTCTATTTCCTTCCTTCATATTTCCCAACCATGAAAGTGTCATAGGTTACTGCATTTAGTCTCTCTCTCTGAAACAATTGAGAGTATGCTGCACACATGATGCCTCATTACCCCTAAAGAGTACAGGGTATATAGCCCCAAAAGAAGGACACTCCCCTAAATAACCAAATCCACCCATTTGTAAAGACGAACTGGAAATTGCCGACTCACTTTGAAACAGTTCTCCCCTTTTTGAGATTTTAATGACTCTTGTCCTTATTCCTTTTACAACACTTTAAAACCAAAAGCCAAACGAACTACCATCCAGTAGATTCTGACTCATAACGACCTTACAAGACAGAGTAGAACTGCTCCATAAGAATTCTAAGGCTGTAACATTTATGGAGGAGCCCTGGTCGCACAGAGGTTAAGAGTTTGGCAGCTAATCAAAGGGTCAGCAGTTCGAATCCACCAGGTACTCCTTGGAAACCCTATAGGGCAGTTCTACTCTATCCTATAGAGTCTCTCGGAGTCCAAATTCACTCCATGGCAAAGGATTTAATCTTTATGGAAGCAGACTGCCACATCTTTCTCCTGCACAGCAACTGGTTGGTTTGAACCACTAACTTTTGGTTTGCAGCCGAATGCTTAACCACTGCTCCACCAGGGCCCCTTATAGCACTTAAATGCCTTAAGAATATTACTTTTATCATTATTCTGTTTTTGATGTATCTCTCTTTATCTACTAGTTGCAGTGGTGTATTAGCTTGCCATGACCTACTATACTCTACCTACAAGCAGAAAACAGGGAAATATAAACTTGGGAAATTAAAAAAAAGATATGGCTAACGTGATAGTTTCCTTTCAAATTGGACGATACAAGATCAACTCAGTTTCTTTTATTTCATACTTGCTTTTAAAAAAAAATCTTAATTTATATTAGTATAATTACTTATTTGCAATAGAATATGTGTAATAGTACAGTTATTTACACTACCTCGTGGACTACTTGTATGGTTTAAGGTTTCCTTACAGGTTTATTTATCTTCATATTTTCCACTTTGTAGGTACAGTAATAATGCTGTGTTTTAGTCACTTGAGCTAAGCCTTCACTCTGAATGGTTATGTCATTAAATTCATGTACAATTAGGTTACTTGTGTCAGTTTGAATTTGAGTTTTAGCAATTGTTTTCATTGACCTGCTTAATTTTATTTTATATTTGCATATGCAAAATATATACATATTTCCAAAACAAACTCAATAGCAAGATATGCTTGCTTCCTATCCTATCCTTTCTCTTTTTTTCTTCAGGTCAAGACTTTGTTTTTAAAATAAATTTTGGCTTTATTTTGTTATCTTTTCTGTGTTACTTTTGGAAATACCTTGAAAACTGTGAGCCAGAGCGTGAAGAGACTGCCTTGCTTTTAGGTCTCCCACGATTTCTGCCTTGGACAACATGCAGTCTTACCACTTTTCTATTGTTCTCTGTTAGTGGGAAATATTTGAGTTGTCCTTCTCTGACAGGTTTCTGCTTTACACAAGTTCTGGCTTTCGTAGGTTGTACTGTATAAGCCTGCGTGTGTGTGTCTGTATGTGTGTGTGTACAACCATTTTTACCACACATCGACTTATCTAAAATGTAGTCTATGTAATGCTCTGCAACTTTCTCTAATCTCTCAACAATATTTCCATATCAATGTTAAAAATACCTAATTTAATTTATTATTCGTACTAACCCATGGCATTCCTTTGGGTGATCATAAAACAGTCTATACAACCAGACACCTAGTGACATTTGGATTTTTTTCTATCTTTTGCTATTGCAAATAATCATGCAATAAATATCTTTATCCCTAAAATATAGTAAATTTGTTGTTGATCTTCTTCTGTTTCAATCTAGGAAGCAGTGCAAGTTTGAGTAATATGGAATAAGGGATATTAGGCCTTACCAAGTGTGTTAATTTGTAACTGGTTAATGAAGGAAGTAAAGATCAAGTAAAGGGTTTTACTAAAGTCTTTAGTTGGGAACTGGTAAGAAGTCTATGTAGGCTGTATCCCCCACATCCGGTGGTGGGCATAAAGTGGCTTTAGGTCAACAATGTTGGAAGCTGTTAAGGAAAACAAACTTAGGAAAAGCAAGAAAACGTTGGAACAAATGAGAACAAAATACAACCAACGTGGTGTAACCAGAACCTGCATTTGTCTCAATGCTTCTACTCTCAACAACATGGGCAATCTTCAAAGACAGCACATGACCTTCACTATGTACTTGCACACAGACCTACTCCAGGACTCAGAAAGGCTTACTGACAATATTAGGAGGAAGCTGAAAGAGTTGCATGCCTGTCTACTGCCCCACGCCATCAAGAATTAGCGAACATCATGAATGAGATAGTGACATCTCTGCCACTAAGCACTGTCCTTCAGAGCATGACAGCAGCTTTCCAAAGGTCATGCACATTTCTCTTATAGCCAACCCTATACTGCAACCATGAAGAAAAGGAAATTATGGGAAAAGCAGTTCCAGCTTACCTAAATCAACAATGTACAAAATCAACATGATTGATCAGTTCTTAAATATTCCTTTGCTGGATTGAAAATCTTACTACACTATTAAAAACATTCCATGTTAACTGTGACAAGTAGTAATGCATATTAGAATTAGATTATTTCCTTCATTGTCCTTAGGAGACTTAGCCTTAATGACAGTTTAAGAAAATCATCCTGTAAAACACAAGAACTATGTATATCAATGAAACTTAACTGTATTACTTTGCACTGAAGACTGAAAAAAATACTATGTGAACAGGAAAAAAAATCGTGGTTTCCAAGACAATATATGGTGCCAAACTCAGGAACGTTTCAAGGTATAGACATATTTCAGTGAATTATATAGACTTGGAGAAAGCAACATTCTTTTTTGTATCAAATTTCACTTTAAGTATATCCTTAGAAATAGATAATAGGAAGAAAATATACACTGTGAACATGTCACACTTCACTGAAATGTCATTTAAACACACACGTTGAGTGTAAACTACATTATTCTGTACACTGAGGAATAAGATACAGGAACTGATGGTTATATAAATGTCAATGAGCTTTTAAGTGTATAATGAGAATAGCCAAATTCTCTTAATTTTTCTCATAAAAAAAGAAAATGTTATATTTTGTACCATGTTTTCATCTTTACAGGTTCAGTCAAACATTTCAAAAACGTTGCTATTTGCCTTACCACAATATAAAAGTAAAGGTGAGAATAACATTTCTATAAAATTGGAGGAGTTGGATTTTTAAATATTATTTTGCTCTGCGAAACAAATTCTGAATTAAAATCTGTTGAACATTTGTTGAGCACAAACTATGGGCTATGTGTTGAACATTGACTATGGGCCAGGAACTGGTCTATGGAAAACAAAAATGGTTGACTCTATGGCTCTGCCTTCCATGAGGTAATGGATAAGCCAAGGAGTCATAAAAATATTACAAATTACACAAGGTTATTTTGAAAGTAAACAGAATAGAGATACTAAACACGAAAGCACCCACACAAAGCAACACCAATTTTTCAGGTCTTTGAAGATAGGTCTTTGGATGAACTAGGAAAATAGATGATTCATTTGGGGGACTCCTTGGGACTCCATTAGACCCTGGGCCAATTCACTACTCCAAGCAGATGTGGTGGCCCCCTTACCAAATTATGCTGGCTCTGCTAAGTCTTAGTGAGATGAGGCTGTCAGCTGGATAAACATTTATTATAGAGCTTTCTGGATTTTTTGTTTCTTTCTTCTTTTTTTCTTATTTTGCAATTTTAAAAAATCCTAGGAGAGATAGATCTTAAGGCTTCACTGGATTTTTTTTCTTTTTTTAATTATCTCTTCACATCACATATGTTCTCTTTCAGTAGGAACGGGGTGCAAGATAGATCCTTGTCTACTGGAATGAAGAGGTCTGTGGAGAAAGGAAGAGTAGGGAAGATAGGATGGAATACCTACCAACAGAGAGAAAAGGAATTCTGACTGGGAAGGATGGGGTTATTAGAGTCCAAGAAAATTAGGTATATATCATAAAAGCAAATATATTTTGAGCATTTACTATGGCCAGAACTTATGTATATGTTTCATATATATTATCCCCTTTATTTTCAAAATAGTTTTTTAAGGTAAGTATCCTTGTCCATGTTTTCATTTTACAGGTGAGAAAGCAATATCTTGCATTAGTGAAGTACCTTGTCCAAGTTTACATAACCAGTGAAATTGAGACTCAGCCCCTGGCATTCTAAATCCATCCTGCACCGATGGTCACCGAGTGTGTTTTTGTTCTATGGGCTGAGTGCTGATAACCTCTAAATTTTGGTGTCGACAGAAAAGAGTTTAGAATTTCTACAAAAAGTTATATACTGCCCTGACCTCATGTAGTAGGTACTTCTAGATAAGGGAAATATACAGGAAGTATAGAAATACTTAACTTATTCATTTTGTGAAAATAAGTCTTTAGCGTTACCGCTAAGTTCCATCACGTGCTCAACTTTAAATAAATTAATTAATTGAAAAAGGCCTATGGAGTGATTTGGTAGTCAATTATTAAGTTCTTAATAATTTATATAAAGTGAATTTATTTTAAAGTATTTAAAACTGTAATTTTTTTTTAAACAAGTTGCCACCGAGTTGATTTCTACTCATAGTGACCCCATAGGACAGAGTAGAACAGCCCCAAGGGGTTTCCAAAGAGTAGCTGGTTGATTTGAACTGCTGACCTTTTGATTAGCAGCCGAATGCTTAACCACTGCTCCATCAGGGCTCAGAATTCTTGTTTTTAGTGAATATACATTTTATTGGTAAATTAAACACTTAAAGCTAGACAAATTCATTTTTAAGAGCATTATGTATTGAAACCCCAATTCTTCAAATACTATAATACTCTTAATATGGTTCACTAGTAATTGTGTTCAACAGACATTAAAGTCTTTGGTGAAGTGAAAGATGATTTTCTTTTTTTTTTGGAAAGCTAATTTTTAAATACAGGTTTTCATTAATACAAAATAAATCTGTTTTGACATCTATTTTCTACTAAGATACATTTTGTTCAACTCAACAAATGTGAAAATCAGGGATAAATACATTATTTACAGTTGAGTCATTCATGTACTCTTTCACATGAGAAGGGTTCATTAAAAATCTATGATTAGAACAGTTTACTTAATTTTAGTCTGCATTTAAAATTTGCAACATTGCTATTATAAAATAAACTCTGAACCTCTTATTTATACTAAGCCCATGATTATAATTGTGCAATACAATCTTTATCCTTACATATATTTCTTTCTGTTTTGCTTGCATAGATAGCTTGTGAATTTCAGGCCTAATAATTATCATGAAAATAATGTTACCATTTTTCTTTTACTATATCAAAGCTTGTTTTTATTTATGAATCATATGAATAAAATAAAATATTTCTTGGGAAGGGCAGTTAGTGTGAGGAAAGTAGACTGCCTGCAATGTTCTTGGGGATAAACGTCCCTCTTGGGCACAGATCTGGTGAACTCAGGTGTACGTACCACAGAACAAACCCAAATACAAACTTCCCATCCTTTGGCCAAGTTAAAAGGCAACTGGCAATTTATGTTATGAGTTGCAAGATGTAGCTCTCAAAAGACAGATATTTTGGCCCGAAACTTTATGTCTCCATGTATAAGACACTTGTCAATGGAGAATTTATTTGTTTTGCCTTTCTTCTATGAAGCTACTACTAATAATGAGGCTACATTGTGACTAATTACTTCCCAGCGTGTTTAAATCTATGGTCTATAAAGTAAGTCATAAGAAGCCTAGGTTTAATAACATTGGCTTTCAAGACTATCAAAATTAGAAAAATAACACTCTATGTAATAATTGAAACAATTTTCTGTAAAAGCATAGCATTCTTCCATACGGTGTCAAAGTACAAATCCAGAGAGTAAAAACCGTATCAATACAGTAGAATAGATAAATATGCTAGCTCATTTTCTGTTGCTACAAATATATAACATTAAATAATAACCAAGAACCTGTGAAAAATTCACCAAAGTATTAAAGTCAAAAATAAAAGCAAAAACCACATTTTCAGAAGTCAGAACAGTAGACAGAATGTTCAAAGTGAGACTCGCTTTCAGACAACCTCCTGGTCATTAAGCCCTTCCCTAAGCCTTCTCCCTCAAGTATCTCCTGACCTTCTTCGTCAGCAAACACCTTGTTTCAACAGAACATTCCTCAAGCTTCTCAGTCATCAGTTTACCTTACCCTGCCTTTCAAGCTTGTATTAGGTGTTTTAATGGACTAAGTTCTAGTCTCAGAAAATACAGCACGAGGAAAGGTTGCTATTTCAAACAGATCTGGCAAGTAGGAAAGGATCGCACAGTCCTATTGAAAAATTAGCTTAGATTCCTGTAAAAATAAATAAATACATTTATGTGAATGATTACATAAGCAATGCTTATGGGTACAACATGAATTCTAAAAAAGAAAAAACAAAATTGTATGAAATCAACATAAACTGTTTTAACATGTAAACTGGGGCAAATTTTAAAAAGATCTTTGTAGGCTAACAATCATCTTGAAACCACTGATAATTTTAAAAAAGTAGATATATACTGCTTCAAGGAAATACTGATTAAATCTTTAAATATATAAAACATCAAGATAAAATGTAAATATTTCCCAAGAACATCTTATACCATTCCATTTCATACCATAACATACTTCTAGTAAAATTACTTAACAAGTATTGGGGTGTTTTGCATGTCATGGCACAATAGTTATTATTTTTATTATAATCATTCATAATTTGCAATGAAGAAAACAATCATAGTTACTTTTTTTTATGCAAATCATGCTCGTGTTGTATGTTTTTGCTATGGCTGCTGACCAAAAGGTTGGCACTTCAAATCCACTAGCCACTCCTTGGAAACTTTATGAGACGGTTCTACTCTGTCCAATAGGGTCAGGATCAACTGGATGGCTAAGGTTTTGTTTTGTTTTGTTTCCTTCAGAGCAAACCTTTAGAGAATTACCATCCATGCTACACTATTCACATTGTATGTGTAGACAGTTATTTGTGAAAAATATGGTAAGTTGTTCCTATCACTAACTAACTTGCAAGGATTCTGTCTGTGCGTGTGTGTGAATCTGCATGTGTGCCCTGTGTGTGTGGATTTGAAACCATATATAAAGCTATCACAGTACTCCATAAAAAAAAGTACCATCTTTTACAATACAAACATAGCAATAACCATGATTGCTTACATTTACATTTTTAAGTATTTTCTTTTGAAATTCAACGACAACTTTTCACTTGATTACAACAATGAAAAGGATCTTTTTCTTTCCTTGAAACTTAGTCTCTGTTATTAAACTAGTAACAGTCCTATAGTTAAAGAACCATTTCCCTTGAATGCAAAACACTCAAAGTAATTTATACCGTCAAAAATAAGTAGTAACTGCATCCATTCTGATTTTTAGGTCATAAAAAGTTACATAAAAAATATTTTCCTGAATATGTTTATATATTTTATAAATGATCATTATAATATTCATTAAAAAATTATGAATATTCATATTGGTACATATTGATAGAAATTAGACTTTTATTTTAGTAAGCTTTTTTGGAAATTAAATTGCAATGTAATACCAGCTGAAATATATCAAAGATTTGAATGACTTTCAAGATCTTAATATATAAATTAACGTTGCCTTATTTTTTTATATTAAGATTATAACATAAAGATTATAGTTTATAACAAATATACATTTATGTGTTGTTATTTAAATCAAGTGTGTGCTGTTGTTAACAGAATCTGAAGTTATTTATATTTTAATTTACATCTAAGTCAGGTTCTTTCTTATTTTGGGGCACTTTGAGAAGTTTCAATTGAATTTGGAATATACTCCATGCATGTACCATTCTCCCTCATGTGTCCACAGCAGCCATCACAACGCTTTTTCTGCTCAGTAATCTAGGCAGCCTCTACTAATAATTCAGTATTGAAAAATACTCCCAAATAGGTGATAAACCCAAACCAAACTCATTGCCATCCAGTCAATTGTGATTCATAACTACCCTGTAGGACAGAGTAGAACTGCCCCATAGAGTTTCCAAGGAGCAACTGGTCAATTTGAACTGCCAACCTTTTGGTTAACAGCCAAGCTTCTTAGCCGTTATGCCACCAGGACTCGAAATAGGTGATAACAAGAAAAAAAAAAAAAAAACCCATTGCCGTTGAGTCAATTCTGACTCATAGCAACCCTACAGGACAGGGTAGAACTGCCCCATAGAGTTTCCAGGGAGCACCTGGTGGATTCAGACTGCTGACTTTGATTAACAGCCATAGCACTTAACCACTACACCACCAGATGTATCTAAGAAATCCATAGTTGATAGTATCTAAGATTTCCACAGCTATTGAAAATTTGAAATGCTTTCTTGGAACCATAAGGGAAGGATAACATCTTAATAGCAGTCTTCCCAACTCTCATTATAAGAACTAAATGAATTGATTGAGTTTAAAAAAAAAAAAATAGAGAACATTTTCATCAACTTGATGTGGATGGAATAATATTATCAACCAGAAACTATTGGAATAAATAAACTGCTAAATAATTTATGTCAGATTTACGTAGGAGAATAATGGAAAGTGATGACTCATTAACAACATGCTATACGCAGATGAGATAACCTTGCTGGCTGAAAGTGAAGAGGACTTGAAGCACTCACTGAAGAAGGTAAAAAATTACAGCCTTCCATATGGATGGCACCTCAACATAAAAAAAAAAAAAATCCTCAAAACTTGACCAGTAAGAAACGTCGTGATAAACACAGAAAAGACTGAAGTTGTCAAGGATTTCATTTTGCTTGAATCCACAATCAAAGCTCAGGGAAGCAGCAGTCATGAAATCAAAAGACGTATTGCATTGGGCAAATCTGCTGCAAAAGACCTCTTTAATGCATTAAAAAGTAAAGATATCACCTTGAGGACTAAGGTGCCCCTGACCCAAGTCATGATATTTTCATTTGCCTCATATGCATGCAAAAACTGGAGAATGAATAAGAAGTTTCATGAAGAATTGATGTATTTGAATTATGGCATTGGCAAGCAATGTTGAATATACCATGGACTGTCAGAAGAATGAACAAACCTGCCTTGGAAGAAGTAGTCAGGATGCTCCTTCAAAGAGAAGGTGGTAAAATTTTTCCTCACGTACTTTGGATGTGTTATCGGGGGGTTCCGTTCCTAGAGAAGGACATAAACCAAAAAACCAAACCCATTGCTGCCAAGTCAATTCCAGCTCATAACGACCCTGGAGGACAAAGTAGAGCTGCCCCATAGGGTTTTAAGGAGTAGCTGGTGGACTTGAATGGCTGACCTTTTGTTTAGCAGCCGTATCATCTAACCACTGCACAACCAGGTAGAGGGTCAATGAAAAAGAGGAAAAGCCTCAAGGAGGTGGATTGACACAGTGGCTGAAACAATGGGCTCAAACATAGCAATGATTGAGAATGGCACAGGACCAGGAAGTATTCCCTTTTGTTGTAAGTAGGGCCACTGAGTCAGAACTGACTGGATGGCACCTAACAATGAATACAACACATTGGGTGTAATCCACAGGTCACATGATAGAGAAATCTGCGTGGTTACTAGCATTAGCATGCATATGAGGAATTTTAAATCTTGAGGCCCTGGTAGGTCTAAATTCGGGGAGGATTTCAGAACTAAAATTAGGTACTCCAATCTCACTTTTATGCTCCTGATAAACATTTGGCTTTGGTGAAAGTTTACCATTTGAAAGACAGAGCTCAGCATTTGGTAAGACTGTTCCGGCAGATGGCCTTAGAAAAAGCCTCGTTGAGATGTTAATATATGTTAGAGCCATAAATAAACTTGTTGTTTTTAAATCTTTCCAAAGAATTTCCCTAAGATGCTTCTAAACTTTATCTTTCTTTCCTTCAGCTAAATAAAAAGCAGAGGTTATACTTCAAATGTCTTGGAAGAAGTACAGCCAGAATCTCCTTAGAAGCAAGGATGGTGAGACTATGCCTCACATACTTTGGACGTGTTGTCAGGAGGGATCAGTCCCTGGAGAAGGACATCATACTTGGTAAAGTAGAGGGTCAGCGAAAAAGAGGAAGACCCTCGACAAGATGTATTGATACAGCAGCTGCAACAATGGGCGTAAGCATAACAACAATTGTGAGAATGGCACAGGGCCAGGCAGCGTTCATTTCTGTTGTACATAGGGTCACTATGAATCAGAATCAACTCGAGGGCGCCTAACAACAGCATCCTTCAAATAGACTAGATGGCAAGGGGCAATACTTCATTTCAAAAACTTAGATTTGAAATTGATTTACACTTTCTTAATTTTAAACTAATGGTCGCTTCTATGTCCGAAGATTTCAATTAAGTTGTGAGGATTCTAGAGATTCATATAGGATGTTGCTGAAGGAAATAGGTTTGTTTTTTTTTTTAACTTCCTTAAACAATTCTAAACTTAAGTCTTAAAATACAAAAGTGTGAAAATAACTAGAAAGACTTGTTAAGAGGAAATTTCTTCCTATTCCTGACTTCTTATGTTTCTCAGGAAGCACCATATTTAAGGTGTCTGATGGCATATGCGAGGAAATGTTAGACATTTCATTTTAAATCTGGAACGATTCAATTTGAATCTTTTTTTTTTTTTTTTTACATTTTTAGAAAATAAAAAGAAAACCTCTGTAAGTAGATTGTGCAAACTTTTCCTGTAAATTGGATTTTCGTATGGAAGGAGTTGGAGATGAATAACACAGAAATATAAACCACAGGCCAAAATACAAGACAGTCATCCATTCCAAAATGCCACAGAGGATTTTCTACACAGACACCAGCAGTCTGAAGGTTGGAGGCAATAAAGATAGTATAAAAAGATAGCTGGAGTTTCCCATGGCTCAGGGAAATTGAATGCATTGCAATAGAAGGAAATGAAAAAGATAAAAGGAGATGTATCTATTTTCCTGCCAGATTGAAGACCAGTGTCCACACAGCAGTATAATGTAAAGAACAGATACCAGGATATAAGCTCCGAAGGGCAGGGGGGTTGTATGTTTTGTTTACTGCTGTCACCCAGAATCTATAGTAGCACCTGGTCAATGGTGACACTCAGTGAATATCTTCCCCACATTTGAATGAGTAAATGAAATTGGGGCAGATAAAAGTTTAAAGAAGGGAAGACAGAAACACAATTCTCAGTTGTAGTGACAGCTAAGGTAAACCAAAACCAAACCCATTGCAGTTGAATGGATTCTGATTCATAGTAGCCCTAAGTATTAAAGATTAAAGTTCTGTATATTTGAAAGTACTTCCAAAAACATGGAAACCCTGGTGGTGTAGTGGTTAAGTGCTATGCCTTTGGTCAACAGTTCAAATTCACCAGGCGCTCCTACTTTTTCCTACAGGGTCACTATGGATCGGAATTGACTTTTCAGCAACAGGTTTGGTTTAGTTTTCAAGAATATATATTGACTCTGAGAATACTGCAGAGGTAGTGGCCATATAGAGACTTTGTTAACAACAGATTAAGATCAGCTCAATAATATGCCTTTGTTTTTTCATTGTCTACCAGTGTGCCCTGCATAGGATGTGAGCACTCATGTGGTATTTGCTGTAAGAGTAAATAAATTTTTGAGAGTACCAGGTTTAAGACATTGTAGTACCTGTCACTACAGGATAACACATGATATCACTGTCCCACGGGAAACAGATGACACACAAATATTAGTGTAATAACTCAAGGGCTTCTTAGTGGCACTGTTTACAAAAGTCTAGGCAAGGTGTGGGAAAACTACAGGAAATGATACAGCAGCTGAGAAGTAGAAAGATTAGGTTGTTGGCACTCCAGTGCCCTAAATAAGATGAGGGAAGCCAGCAGTTACCTAGACCCAGAGAAGGGAGTCTTACAGAGAAGGCCACGTGAAGGGAAGCAGTGAGAAATATATACACCTTGACCTTGTTCTCCTTCCTCGCTATTGGCCAAACACAATTGGAATCTAGAAGGTGAGCTATTTATTTATTTATTTTTTCCTGTGAATTAAACCAAAAAAAAAAAAAAAAAACCATACCCATTGCCATCAAAATCAGTTCTGACTTATAGCAACCCTGTAGGACAGGGTAGAACTGCCCCCATAGTGTTCCCAAGGAGTGCCTGGTGGATTTGAACTGCCAACCTTTTGGTTAGCAACCATAGCACTTAACCACTTAATCATCAGGGTTTCTTGTGAGTTAGATGCTGCATATTGGGAAAGACGAAAAGTTGCTTCAGGGGCCTAATGGGTGGGAAGGAAGTCTATTACCAAATCCTAACAAATTTAATGCTCTGTTTTTTATCATTTTAATGCTTAAATACAAACTATTTTTTTCCTGCCTAAGGTATTTAATTACATATGCTCCTAAATTGTTTATTGGCATCCTGTATAATGCATTTATTAATATTCTGATTGTTTTAAAATATTTGTTTTTCCTTAGGTCTAAAAAAAAAAAATTTTTTTTTTAGGTCTAGATTACTGAAAATGAACTCTGGTGACACAGTGGTTAAAGTGCTCAGCTGGTAACCAAAAGGTCAGTGGTTTGAACTTGCCAGCTATTCCATGGGAGAAAGATGTGGCAGTCTACTTCCATAAAGATTTACAAGCCTTGAAAGCTCTATGGGGCCATCCTACTCTGTCTTATAGGGTCACGATGAGTCAGTTTGGTTTTTGGTTTGGTAGATCTCCTGGAGGAGTCCCTGGGTGGCGCAGATGATTAAGCACTTCTCCACTAGACAAAAGATTGTTGGTTCAAACCTACCCTAAGTTGCCTCAGAAGTCAGGCCTGGTGATTTGCTTCCAAAAAGTCACAGCCTTGAAAACCCTATGGAGCCGTTCTCCTCTGCACACATGGGGTCGGCATGAGTCAGAATCAACTTGACAGCAATTAATAACAAAAACAACAAGTTCTACTATATTTAGTTGCCATTAGAAAAGACTGATGATTAAACCAGCATATTCATAATGAACAGAACTTTATGTAACATACTCTAAAAGTTAAAAACTCTACTAACAAACAACGGGATTCAAAACTTACTTCATTGTATTCCTAGGAGTGTACTGTTTTTTGTTTTGTTTTTTATCATTTTAATGCTCTGTACAGTGAATCTAGGAAAAAAGAAAATACCAGGTGTTTAAAATGGATGAAGTTCTAGATCTTACAAAGTTTGAAATTTATTTTCCTGTAATAGGCCATTATGAATTCATATTCGTGAGGTACTTAGAGAATAATTCAATTAATACGTATTATAGCCATCGGCCATTCATCTGTTTCGTTCTAGTCATTCATCTTTACGATCACAGAAAGTCATAGGGGTTCTATATGCAATTCTAAATTGCTCTAAAGTTAAAAGGAATAAGATTGCCTGTTATTTCAAAGGGCCTGAACCATAATTTATAGCTATATTCTCTCTGGGGATCTTACCATTTCAGACTTCAGAAATTCATTAATTATAAAGTCTTAAGCCTTTCCATTTTGGTAAGTAATTAAATGTAGATCAAACATTGTAGAAGATTTTACTAAAGATGGAATTTAGAAGTCATCTGCTTCCTTCCTACCCTTATCGATTTACCTGAAGATGAGAAAATTGAGAACTGCAGAGGCCAAGAACACATACAAGGTAGAGGCTGTATGAGGATAATGTCACCTTTCTAAATTTGGACTTATTTCTTTTCCATCATTCTTGTCATTTGAAAACTGGAGAATTGCTTGAGAATTTTGAGAGGTCCCTAATAGAGGAAATTATATGAAGGACTTTGAGTTTTAAAGTCCCAAAATGACCCAAGGCATAATTAGAATAGGTATGTAACCTATAATAAAACCATTAGTTGGGCAATATGAGTCAGTGAATAGATCAGATGCCCATAGTATCAGTTTTCCCATATCACTTCAATATGGGAAGTATTCACATTTCAGTATTTTTCTGTTGCCACCTGTAACTCTATAAGCTATAACTTTGTTATTCTTACTAATATATACGCACAGTTTTGACTAATCAGTAAACCTTGGGGGCCATCTGAGAACTAAAATAATATCAGGCTGTCTTTTTTCTCAGGCTTTTGTCTCTGAATTTTGTCTGTTTGTTTCTCTATACTTGCAGATTTTCTTGACATGGCAAGACACATAATTGCCAATAGTTCCGTAATTTTAAATCTCATAACTTCAGTCTCCATGACAGAGAGTGACTAGTACCCAAACCCCATACAAAGTTCCATGGAGGCCTTCCTTGCCCCAGATCAAATCAGATAGCAATATGATCAATCATCAGCTGACAGCAGAAGGAATAGCATTGAATTAAAAGACACTCGTGGTTATATGTGCGTGGCAGAATGGGAATTTGATAAACAAGGTAATGAGCCCAAAGATGTCTCCATCCTAACCCCCATCATTAGTGGATTTTAAAAATTCTGCATGATAAATATACTAAAGTATTTCATACTTTTGCAAATAAGCAAAAAAATCCCTTTGCCATCAAGTCAGTTCCAACTCGTAGTGACCCTATAGCAACCCTATAAGACAAAGAACTGCGCCTTAGGGTTTCCGAGGGTAGCTGGTGGATTTGAACTGCCAACATTTTGGTTAGCAGCTGAGCTCTTTAACCACTGTGCCACCAGGGCTCCATTTTGCAAATAAGTACTCTGAATTTCTGTTACATTTTGTTCAAATCCTGTTGAGAAACTTTAAATATTTGACAAGTAATAAGACAACAACTTTTAATATCTTTAGCAAATGCAATTATTGAATATATTGTTTGCAAGCAGGAAGACACAGAAGTTTAGGCTCAAAAAGCTAGAAGAATTATGGGCATGAACAATATTTAAATTAGAAACAAATTTAAATGTCTAAAATTTTTGAAATGTTTGGATTTCATTTTGAAATTTCAACTTGTAGAAAAAGTCTTTTGATGGAGCTACTGTTCTTAATTGCATCATTTATTATGTGATAAACCCACTGCTGTGGAGTCGATTCCGTCTCTTAGCAACCCTGTAGGACAGAGTAGAACTGCCCCATAGAGTTTCCAAGGAGATAGCAGAATGTAATAAACTTGAATAAACCTTTTATTTTCAACATCTAAATCTGGCAAAACATTTAATATATTTGGTGAAACATTTCTTACAAAAGCTGTTAAAAAAATACTCTTAGCAGTATAAAAAAAAGTGCTTGGAAAATATTTGTAATGAACTAGATATACTTTTCAATTTGAGAAAAAATAGAACATTCTCTTTTAAGCAGAATTTGTATTGTGTTGCCTAAAAATATTTAAATGTACAAGAAGAGTTAAAGGATATATTTTAAAGTTAATAATTTTGTTTTATAAATCATAAAAATGAAAATTTGAAAAAATATTGTAGAATATCTTATAAAATATTAAGTTATATGACCATATTGAAAACAAGTATATACTTTAAAAATACCAATGATGAAGTATAAAAGACAGCTGTAAACAACTAAAAGACTGATTAAATTATGCAACTATGTAACAAAATCATTGTTTTTATATTACTTTTAGATTCAAATCATTGAAGTGAAGTTTAATTTTCTACTCACATAAATATGTATTAGTTCGTTAGTAAACATAATTTTAATTTTAAAAAATAATTTATACACAGAACACGCAGCTCAATTGCACCAATTTGCTTTCATTTTCAAAAATGACCTGGTATTCAGTCACAAAGAGAAACGAAGTCCTGATGGCTGCCACAACGTGGATGAACCTTGAAAACGTTATGCTGAGTGAAATAACTCGATAGCAAAAGGACAAATACAGGATGATCTGACTTACATGAAATAAGCAAATATATAAAAACCAAAGATTATTAGTTGTTACTAGGAAAGGAATGGGGGGAAACAAAGTTTCTGGGTAGGGGCATTGAGTTCATGTCAATCGTGATAAAAAAATTTGGAAAATGATAGAGGCAGTGGTTGCAGGATATGAACAATGTAATCAATGTCACTAAATTATACACCTAGAGATAGTCGAATTGGTGAATATTTTATTGTGTATATTTTCACTACAATTAAAAAAAAAAACACCTGATATGGCTCATAATTTATTGTGCTATTTTATCTAAATCTACAGTACTAAATCTGTGTTACTGAAAATACTAATAATTTCTTGTAACCAATATCTGAGAGCATAGATGTAACTGGGAGAAAGTTGTGTGGCTCCTAAAACTCTCATTAATCTGTATTACCATTGTTTTTTATGTATTTGATTTTCAGTTTGTATGTTTATTATATATATAATTATATATACATATAATTATATATATGTATAAATTACTAAGTAAAACTGCACATTAACTCACTAGATATAATCTGTACTTGTGAATTCTCTCATGTAATTATTTTATTTGAAATTCCAATGCTAAATATAAGGTTTTATTTTTAGAATTATGCCCAGAATTAACTACCTTTGCGTGTGTGTGTGTGTGTATGTGTGTGTATGTGTTGCTTTCTTCCTTAAGCATTAAAAAGAGAAAAAAAAATCATAAATGGGATTATTTTCATACTCTTGGGAAAATAGTTAATAAATGCACTGGAATTTTTTTTTTTTAATTGTGGTCAATGTAAGGAATATTTAAGAACATTCACAAATAGTTAAATCAAATAAGATTTTGGAGGTTTCATAAAGAAATAATCTATAATCTTACTGTACCTGCTTTTAAGATCATATTAAGTACAGCCACTGTGAATTTTTAAAATCTCTTTTAGAGAGTTAATAGCCAAGTGTATTGTAAGAATCTGAGTAAAGGAATACAAGATGTATAAAATGGGTTTTGAATTGGTTTTCCTCGTTATGTCCTAGCTTAATGTTTTCCACCGCTCATTTCAAAGGCATTGAGTGCTTTTCATTTGCAACAGAAGTAATAGAAGTTGGTATAGCCAGGAACAAAACTGGGACTTCTGATCTCAGATCCTACAACATAATAAAACCTACAATTTTATCTTTTCACTCCTGTAGTCAGAAATTGCCACTTTTGGTTGCCATCAAGGATATACACCCCTTCCCCCTAATTGGAAACCTAGATATTAAAATGAATTTAGATGCATCAGAATGGATTATGTGTGACTTAATAAATATTCCATTACAATTTCAACATTCTGGGCATTCTCATGAAATTTTATAATTCTAGTAACTAAAACGAAAAATGAATGTGTCCACTTACACTTTCAGGCATAGAAAAACAAGGGGAAGAGTAATGGTCTTTCCTGTGCATTTAATATAGTCAGGGTGGAAAACTCCAGAGTAAGGCCAAGGAAGATATATTTTGTGAATTTTGAAAGAAAATATTTTAACTGGATCTCTATTAAAAACATCAACAACATGAAGAAAGAAGAAGAATTTAATGACTGTATACTTTTAAAAATGTGATTTCTAGATTCATGGAGCGTCAGGATGAAGAAATAAATTGTAAAGCTATATTAGTTTTCATGTAAAGAAACAGAAAGCATGGATATTATGAATTTATTTAAATTATTGTCTGTTTCAAAGTAATTTTTTTCACTTTCTATTTGTTGGTTTTACATGTTACATGGAGCAGTGGTAACGCAGTGGTGAAGAGCGTGGCTGCTAACCAGAAGGTTGGCCATTCGAATTAACCAGGTGCTTGTTGGAAGCCATATGGGACAGTTCTAACCTGTCCTATAGGGGCATTATGAGTCAGAATCCACTCGACAGAAAAGGATTTGTTTTGGGTTTTTTTTTTTTGATCCCTCTAATTTTTTTGTAATTGGGTAGATTGGAGAGTAAAAATACAGAAGTTCATGATAAGCATAATAACATTTCATGCATTTAAAGGTATATCCATGAACTGAGACATAAAAACAACCCAAAGGTGGAGTAAGAATAAGCATGTAATGACAAAAGCATGACATTCATGTGTAAGAAATCCGAAATATTTATCTTCATAAGATAAATTCAAAGCTTATTTAAATTTTTTATTTAAAAAATGCCAAATTCCAAAACAAAAGTATATTATATTAGAAATTAGAAAAGGGATTTAATCACATGCGAGAATATAGGAATTGAGAGCATCTTTACAGTCCTATGCCAATAAGCTGGATGTAGCAATGAAAATAACCACTTTCTGGAAATTTTAAATGATCAACAATGACTTAGTGTCAGTGAAATTACCTGGATGTATAAACAAAGATTGAAAATATTGAATCGGTTGTCAAAAAATAACCTTTCAAAAGTATCAGACACAATAATTTTTACTGGCAATTATTTTTACAATAGATCTGTGTTAATTAGACATTATTTACCTGAGTGTGTGATTGCTGAAAGGACTCACAGTTTGCAAACTGTTAATGTTTGTGAAGCAGGTTTTCAGGCAAAGAATGCAGTATTACAATAGCAGAAATGAGACATGCTTTGACAGCAGTTCTGAGATCTCAGTCACAGGCTTCTTTATCCTCCCACTACTAGGTCACTGTTACGGATTGAATTGTGTCCCCCAAAAATGTGTGTCAAGGTGCCTAGGCCATGATTCCCAGTATTGTGTGGTTGTCCTCCATTTTGTGATCTGATGTAATTTTCCTATATGTTGTAAATCCTAGTTTCTGCCTGTGGTTAATGAGGTAAGATTAACCCAACCACAAACCCAATGCCGTCGAGTCGGTTATGGTAAAGAGGGTTAAGGTGGGATGTAACACCATTATTCAGATCACAGCCCTGATCTGATGTAAGGAGAGTTTTGTTAGGGTGTGGCCTGTATCAGCTTTTATCTTACAAGAGATAAAAAGAGAATTAAGCAGAGAGATAGGGACCTCATACCAAGAAGAAGTGTGGGGAGCCGAATATGTCCTTTGGACCCAGGGTCCCTGTGGTAAGAAGCTCCTAGACCAGGGGAAGATTGATGACAAGGCCCTTTTCCGAGAACCCACAGAGAAAGAAAGCCTTCCCCTGAAGCTGATGCCATGAATTCAAACTTCTAGTTTTCTAGAATGTGAAGGAATAAATTTCTATTTGTTAAAGCCGTCCACTTGGGGTATTCCTGTTATAGCAGCACTAGATAACTTAGACAGTCGCAAAGGATGTGCTTTGTACAGGTCTTGAACTACCAACAACAGGTATGTTAAACCACCTCAGTTAACAGGAAGCCAGGTCAGCTCCTGGTGGGAGTCTCTTATAGTGAGTTGATCATGTAGGCACATTAGAGCTACCCGAATAGATTAAACCTCTGGAATCCTTAAGATTCCACTGAAACCAATTAGCTGTAATCCGTAAGTGCAATTACTATTACTAAACAACGCTGACAGACCGGTATTCTTTGCCCCCAAATAACTCATGAAACTATGATTACGGAATATAACTTATATTTAGTTAATATATGTTATAGGAGTCCCTGGGTAGAACAAATGATTAAATGCTTGAATACTAGCCAAAAGGGGGCAGCTTAACCCATCCAAAGCCACCTCGAAAGACAGCCCTGGTGATCTGCTTCTGAAAGGTCAGAGCCTTGAAAACCGTATAGAGAAGCTCTACTCTGCACACATGGGGAAGTCATGAGCCAGAACTGACTTCACAACTGCTAAAAACCACAACAGTATATTCCATAGTGTTCCTCTGTTGTTGTTGTTGTTGTTCTTGTTGGGTGCCTTCCAGTCAATCTTTTAGGCTATACCCATTGCTGTCCAGCTGATTCTGACTCATAGTGACACTATAGGACGGAAAACTGCCTTATAGGGTTTTCTTGGGTATAATATTTAAAGGAGGAGATCACCATATCTTTCTCCCACGGAGCCACTGGGTGGGATGGAAACACCAACCTTTTGACTAGCAGTGGAGTGCTTAACTATTGCACCACCAGAGTTCCTTAGTGTTACTCTAGGGTCACTATAGTGCTGTAGAGAGTTCTGGAGATAAGCATGGTTTCAATCCAGCTTAGCTGAGATTAGCTCAACTCATGCCTTACAGATAATTTGATTTAAAGGATTACAGAATGTAGAAATAGAGGGCTGTCATGATCTTCTATCATCTCAGTCCTGCGTGTGTCTCCAGTGTTCTCCCCGCATGCTCATTCTGTTTCATGAAGCACGTCTTCTAGTTCTTCCTCCAATACGTCAAATTCTCTTCCTCTTTCGGGCCTTGAGATCCCTTCCAATGCTCACCATGAAATCCTCTGTGAGACCACTCCCTCTCCTCCTCGAGTCTATATTCATCATCTATATTCAACACCCTACTTAATAGAGCCTGCCTCATGGCACTGAGCACAATCTGATATTATATTATTCATTCTTTGTATCACCCACTTAAATAGAAGGTTAGAGACAGGCACATTCTAGGTATTCCCAGAACTATGATTGTCACATATTATTATTTTGTCTTTCATTTGCTAATTGACAATGAATTTACTGCATTTGGTTAATAATTTAGATAAATAAAACAACTGGATTTGAAAATATGTTAAATCCTGAAACCACTTTAATATATATTTGTAGCAGTTATGCATATTCAGATTGATCCTCTTAATATTAGTGTCATAGATGTGAAAAAAAAAATCGTTCTACTAAAGTCATCAAAGAATCACCTAGTTTATTTTGTAATCATTGTGGGTATATAAGGATTCAGGATGTCAAACAGACTCTGTGTCTTCCTGCTGTTTACTCTCTACTGACATCAATTGCACCATGGTTTGGAGTCATCCTTCATTAGTTTCTGATGCATTTCAGTTGCCATAGAAAGTCTGCAGTTGCATTAATCCTTTTATTGTTATTTATTTTCTCTTCTTTTTTAGATTTCAATAAAAACTTCCAAGTCAACCTCTGCTGGCAGACTGATTAGCCTTTGTATGCAAAAAAATTTGCCTCATCTTCCAGATTAATCTGTAGTTATACATAAAAGGAAAGGTCACAGTGTTTGACATTGTTTATTCAATAACATTGTTAGTTTTCTGCTTTTAGAAATGTAATTTACAGGACTTAATTTTTTTTTTTTTCCATTTCTTTTCCAAGCTTAACATTTCTTTTAAAACACGCTGCGAATTGAAGGACTGATAATTTGTGGAAGGTGCTGCTGAGTGTTTTAAAGTATGTGAAAATCACTTCCAAACCTAAGGTGTTGCTCTGAACAGGGGGACATGGATCCTCGGTCTGAGTCATAATTCAAATTTTTCTGAGTCTCATCCACTAATTCCAGTGACAAATGGAACAGATTCTACAAGCTACCTCACACAAATAATGCTTTTGGAATTGCCTGCTGTACTCACTTGCAGAGCTGAAAGATTCATTTTTCTTCTAACCCTTAAGGACAAAATGCATTAGTCTTTCTACTTCTAATCCAATCAGTGCCATTTTTCCTCTTGTGAGTGAGTGGTTGTGTGGAAACTCTGCCTGTCGTTTTAACCACTAGCTTATGAAAGCTTCAGTGTGATTCAGAACTCTGTGTTTTCCTGTAACCTTCAATACAGGGCTTTGACTGGGGAAAACAGGTAGACACCATGTTTTTAATCTGTTACCCTTTAACTTTATGTAGTCCTTTAAAAAACAAAATCACCATGTTAATTATTTTGTGCAGATGAAAAAGAAGTAACAAATTGTTTTTTTTTAAATATTTTAATTGTATTTATTAAATTTAAGAATGCTATAATTGCATTCAGAGGCATCTTAATATATGGGCTATGGACATGGACTTAACCGACAGACTTCTAGGTTCAAATCTCAACCAGAGCCAATAGCCAGCTGTACGTCCTGGGGCAAGCTGTTTTATCACATTCTGATTTATCACCTCTGTTTCTTCACCTATAAAATGTTAATAAGAAGAGTAGCTGTATTATTGATTTTCTAGTAGGCACAATTATTTGTAAATACCTCAAATACATGTATCCATATTTTATCTTTTGTCGATTTTAAGTTTCATGATGGCAAAGTCTAATGAATCACAATGTATCCAGTATTACCTTGGACATAATTTGGGTCCAATAAATAATGGTTGAGTATTTGATTATTCGTAAAAAAAATGGCATGTAGAAATTCTGTTAAATTTTTTTTATACCAGTTTATGCCAATCATGGTGGCACAGTTTTTTCTAGACAGGCAAATATTTATATATATTACCAAGGAGATTATTTTGATGGCCATCTGCTTCTGAATGTTCTTGTCATAAACTTCTGGGCATATGGTCTCTGAGGCAATTTTATTATGACTTATCCATCTGTTTAAGCAAGAGAAGTGTAATAAAGAGCTCCATTGGCAAAATACCCAGTATGACTTCCTCTTGGTGCCAACTCTGATGATATCTCCTAATGAGGAGTCCTGACTTTGTGCCCCAGCTTCTTACCCTCCTTAGTATCAGTCACTTTCTTCCTAGGCTTAAAGACCAATACTCCAGTGGAGGAAGCTAGACTAATAGGCTGTGATGGCAGTATGGAAAAACAATAGCTACTACCAAAATGCCAAGTAATCAGGTTACATAGAAAAATATATATTATATTGCTTTAGACAGGAAACAAGTATCATACTCAAAGAAATTTAACTGAAGAGACTACGGTAAAGAAAAAAGCTTACAGAGGTATATTAGAGGTTAAAGGAACCCACAAATGGTGGTGAGAAGTGTAGATACTAGTAACAATGGATATTCATAACTACCCTTAAGCTTGAAGTGATCAAAGGCACAATCATTGAGATACGGAGTAACTGAAGGACAATCCAACAAAAATTATAATTTTAGAGGGTCACAACTTCTGTCAGAACTGTGAAGAAGATTTTCACGTAGGGAAAAGTACACAAACACTGTCCTCTTTCTGCTAGTCTACCAACTGTGCCTTCCATTGGGTAAACCCAACAAGAAGACTGACCAAAGGAACCTAGTGCTGCAGTAAACAGCTGTAGAACTCTTTGGGTATGTTCTTGTTGCTGTATGTCATCAAGTCGATTCCAATGGGGTAAGGTAGAACTGCCCCATAGAGTTTCCTAGGCTGTAGTCTTTATGGGAGCAGATCACCAGGTCTTTTCTTCTCTGGAGCTGCTGATGAATTTAAACTACCAACTTTTTTATCACCAGCCAAGCGCTTAACATTTGTGCCACCAGGGCTGCTTTGTAGGGTATAGAGCAATGTAAAGAAAGCTGGAAGTCGATATGTGGGTGTAACTCAGGAATAAAAACACATTTTAATCAAAATGAAAGGAAACAGGGTTAAATAGGAAATGACAGACATAAATCTTATTTTATTCATAATTACACAGAACATAAATGTATTAACATTCCAATTGATAGGCTGAGATTGGCAGATTGGATAAAAATTAGGATACAACACTAGGCTGTCTACAAGAGATACACTTTATGTTCAAAGACATAAATAGATTGAAAGAGAAATGATAGAACTTAAGCAGCAACAATAAGAGAGCTATAGTAGCTAAAATAAAATTAGGCAAAATAGACATTCAGAAAAAAAATTTATACAAGAAACAAAGTAGACATTTTATAATGATAAAAGAGCCAATCCATCAGTAAGAGATATCAACTATAAACATATATGCACCTAATAACAGAGTCCCAAAATATGAAGCAAAATTTCATAATTAAAAGGGAAAAAGACAATCCCATAATAATAGTGGAAGACTTTAATATTCCAGAGTAAATAATGATTAGAACAACAAAAACAGAAGTTCAACAAGGCAATAGAAGATTTGAACAAGACTATAAACTAAGTAGAACTAAGAGACATCTATAGAGTACTCCAGCAAACAATAGCAGAATACCCAAGGAGAATCTCCAAAAGATAATATACTAAGCCATAGAAAAGATTCAATAAATTTAAAAGATTTAAATAATAAAAGTATGTTCAAAATCATGAAGTAATTAAATACAATGACAGAAGTTTGGGAAATTCACAAACATGTGTAAACTAAAGGAGGAATTCCTAAGTAATCATTGAGTAAAAGAAGGATCACGAGAGAAATTACAAAATATTTTGGAACAAATTAAAATGAAAACACAAATTAACAGAACTTATAGGATACAGATAAAGCCATCATCAGAGGGATATTTATAACTGCAAAGGATTTGATAACAAAAGAATTAAAAACAACCCAGATCAATAACCTAAACTTCCACCTTTGGAAACTAGAAAAATAAATTCATTTGAAGCAGAAGAAAAAAGATAAATAAAGATTAAACCCAACCCCAGGGCCATCGAGTCGATTCCGACTCATATTAGAGTGTATGTAAACAAAATAAACCTCCCCAGAAAACAAATATATTGCCTTTGAGTCAATTCCAACTGAGAGTGACCCTGTAGGACAGCGTGGACATGCTGCATAAGGTTTCCAAGGCTGTACATTTTTATGGAAGCAGACTGCCATGTTTTTCTCCCCTGGGGCAGCTGGTGGGTTCAAATCACCAACATTTGTACCACCAGGGCTCCTTACATAAACAAAATAGAGAAAATCAATGAAATCAAAAGTTGGCTCTTTGTGAAGGTCACACATATTGATAAATCTTTTATGTAGACTGATCAAGGAAAAAACTGAGTAGGCTTTTTGTCTCCAGAAATTACTAAATTCAAGAATAAAAGGAGACATAACTACTGACCTTACGGAACTAAGAAAGGATTATAAGCGACTACTACAAGTATTCACAAGGTTTTGTGGGAAAACATGTTTTCATTTTTCTTGGGTACATATCAGGGAGTGGAAATGCTGGGACATATGATAACTTTATGTCTAAAATTTTGGGGAACTGTCAGACTTTTTATAACTTTGTATGGGTACTATGTATTATTAGAATAATATAATCAATCATGTATTTACTATTATAAACTTCTGAAAAACCTCTAAGTATGAACCATGCATATCCAAGGTTGAATTAAAAAAATACAGAATACTTACTGTGTGGTAAACAAAAACAAACAAACAAGCAAACTCATTGCTGGCCAGTCAATTCTGACTCATAGCAAGCCCAAGGGCTACAGAGTAGAACTGAGGTCCATAGGGTTTTCTTTGCTGTAATCTTTATGGAAGCAGGCTGCCATGCCTTCTTCTTAGGTGCCATTAGATGAGTTTTAACTGCCAACCTTTCAGTTAGCAGCAGACGCAAACCATTTGCCCCACCCAGGGATCTTTGTGTAGTAATCACATCTAGTACATATCTACTGAATTATTAAGTTACCTTTAAAATTAAGCTATTTTATATACTTTAATAAGTTTATGAATTATTTTTTGTAATTTTGTATATTAATAATTTAAAAATTGTTTAAAATTTTATTGAGTTGGCACTGGGTTTTGGTTTTTTTTTATTACCATATAGTAGTCCATTTTCAAATATTATATATGAAATATTTCTATGGCTACAAATATATTACTAAGTAAATTCTTGTCTGTATTAAGTGTTATTTCTACTTTGACGATTTTCTGGAAAACAGCAAACCAATCTCTTTATACATTTATACACGATCAAAATGTTGAAGACAGGGAAAACAAAGCACTATTTATGATTCAAGAATACACTCAGTAACAGAAAAAAATTTGAAAAGAAATAATGAAGAACAGAAAATAAAAAGTATTGAATTTTCATTAACTTTGGAAGGGAAGTTTAAGATTGCATCAGAGAGAGCCATAGTTTGATTTTCAAAGTTTGGTTCTTTAGCTGATTGGTAAGCGTTTTGAATTCTCCCTAATACTTTTTGTGACTCACATAGCTTTCAAAAATATTTTCTTCTTATGTAAAATATTTTCAATTTTTAGTTGGCATGTTGTTGTTGTTGTTAGTTGCTACTGAGTTGACTTTGACTCACAGTAACCTTGCTTTACAAGGGAAAGAAATATTACCTGATCCTATGCCATCCTCACAATTGTTGGTATGTTTGAGCCCATGGCATCCCGCCCACTGCCCTCAAGTTGATTCTGACTCATAGCGACCCTATGGGTCAAAGCAGAACTGCCCAATAGAGTTTCCAAGGAGCACCTGGCGGATTCGAACTATCGACCTGTTGCTTAAAATCCGTAGCACTTAACCACTATGCAACCAGGGTTTCTGAGCCCATGGCATACACCGTACATATTTCACGCCATAGAGAAGTGCGGCTAAGCAAGCCTTGTTGACGGAATTTATCTAGATATAATTTAGGCTGTCCACTAATTTAGGATATCCAATAGCTACAGCTGTTCTTGGCTTGATATGCAGTAAAAAAAAAAAAAAAAAAAGGAATGCAGAATTAGGAATCTAGAATGTAGCAAGATTTCCCTTACATGATAGTAGGTAGACTCTTGAATGATGAAGACTTGGCTCTTTTTGTAGCCTAAACGCAACAAATGAAACAAGCCCAAGGAAGATTACTCATGCTAGCCACTAAAAAGCAAAAATAACAAAAACAAAAACCATACCTGGTGCCTTCGAGTCGAGTCTGACTCAAGTGACCCTATATGACAGAGTAGAACTGCCCCGTAGGGTTTCCAAGGAGCACCTGGTGGATTTTAACTGCTGACCTTTTGGTTAGCAGCTGAACTCTTAACCACTACACCACCAGGGTTTCCAGCTGCCCTCAAAAGTGGGGATGCTTCTCCATGAAATAAGGCAAGACACACTGAGACAAAACAAATTCACTTACAGTCTGATTTGGTGTATGTATTCATTTGCACTGCCCTTTTGTTGGCATAACTGTACATCATGGTGAAAGTAATCCTAAAACATATCTGTATCTGTTTTCTTTCACTTTAATTTTTTATGTTATTCCAAATGTGTGATTTAACCAGGCTATTTTTTTTTTTTTTTTTATTGAGTCTAGCAAGATTTAATTAAAGGTATGGTCACATCACATATGTGCCTGAAAAATTAACATATACCATGTATTATATGGAAACCCTGGTGACGTAGGGTTAAGAGTCAGCAGTATGAATCCACCAGGCACTCCTTGGAAACTATGGAGCAGTTCTAACTCGGTCTTAGAGGGTCGCTATGAGTCGGAATCGACTCAACGGCAGTTTTTTTTTTTTTTTTTTTAATGTATTATACATCATTATTCTAAAATTTTGGAGATTTTTATTGAGGAAGGATCTATTTTTCCTACCTTCATAATTTATTGACACTTTTAAATGCCATATTTAGTATATTGTTAAAAATCAATGTATTTTATGCTTTAATAATTTTAATAAATTTTATAAATTATATGAATAATTAAAAAGTTTTTCTTTTTATAAATTATGACTATATAATAGTCTATTTTCAAATACTGTATATGAAATATTTTTATAGATACAAATAAATCATTAATTTTTCTTTTGTTGTTTCTACTTTGTATGGCAACATTCTGGAAAATAGTAAAATGAACTTTTTATTATTTATCCTGTGCCTTTAAACATTCAATTTTTTAAATAATTATTGGATCTTTAAAAGGTATAATTTCAACATACTATCTAACTTTCACAATTATAAACTTCCCAAAGAAGCAGAAAGTTCCTGAGCCATATTCTCAGAATTTATCCTTTGCAGTTTTTCCATTCATTTTTCATTTGACATGAGGCTCTCTGACAACTTGTCTGGAAATGGCAATTAGAATTGCAATCATTGTCCCAGCTCTTTCCAAGGGTGGCTTTTGGGATAAAATTATGTAGTATTTATAAATACGTATTGAAAGTCACAACAAGTTTTAACATTAACGGACTTCGAAAAATGAAGTTGCCATTGTTATTTTCCCAGTTCTGGGTAATAAAATTGCAGACAGAAAAATAAATAATAAAATCAAGCATCATGTCACAAAGAGAATTTTGGTCCTGGTCATTTTGTGTTGTCTGATCTGATGTAAGAAATTCTCTATAGTACCTTGATTAGGTTATAAAATGAACAGAGAAGCTCAGCTCGCTCCTACATCAGTTGTTACTTATGGTGTATTACAGGATTCTGCCATAAAATGTTGAAGACACAAAAAGTAGTATTCACATGCTTAACACCTTAATATTTCATTTCTGTAGCTGAAAGCCTTCAAAACAATTTGATGAGATTAAATTGGTACTTTCTTACTTTAGCTGTTAACTTCAATTGATAGCTGATTTTTTTTTTTAGTTGTACTTTAGGTGAAGGTTTACAGAACAAACTAGTTTCTCATCAGTTAGTATACACATTGTTCTATGACTTTGGTTAACACTCTCCCTTCTTAACCCTGGGTTCCCTATTATCAGCTTTCCAGTTCCCTTGTCTTACAGTCTCTACCCCAGGGCTGCCGCACCCCTTTAGTCGTATTTTGTTCCATGTGCCTGTTCAATCTTTGGCTGAAGGACGAAACTCAGGAGTGACCTCATTATTGAGCTGAAAGGGAGTCCAGGAGCCATACTCTCAGGGTTTCTCCAGTCTGTGTCAGGCCAGCAAGTCTGGTCTTTCTTTTTGAGTTAGAATTTTGTACTACATTTTTCTCTAGCTCTGTTCGGGACCCTCTGTTGTGATCCCTGTCAGAGCAGTCAGTGGTGGTAGCCGGGCACCATCTCATTGCCTAGGCTCAGTCTGGTGGAGGCCATGGTAGATTTGGTCCATTAGTGATAGTTGATCTTTTTTTAATGAAAAAAAAGGAAAAGACAGGTGCAACTTTTAAGTTCTTAGAAACACAAACTAATACACTCATTGAAAGAAAAATCCAACACGGCTAAACAAATAGATGCAGGAAGCAATATCCATTCCCTGCTTAGTTATCGAGGAGCCCTGGTGGTACAGTGGTTAAGTGTTCGGCTGCTAAACAAAAGGTCAACAGTTCAAATCCACCAGGTGCTCCCTATGCGGCAGTTCTACTCTGTCATGTAGAGTTGCTAGGAGTAAGAATCAACTCCACAGCAATGGGTTTGGTTTTGTGGTCGGGTTATTTAGGTATCAGACACTACCCTTAGTGTAATGAAAGCTTAAATTTCATGTTTGATCCTGTAGTTCCACTTACAGGCAGAAATTTTAAAAAGCAATATTAACTAGATGACTCATTACTCATTTGCCCTTTTGTTCCTTTCTTCCAAATGTATAGTTTACTTCATTATAGCCTCAGTATTTATTACAGCTTTTCATTACTCATCTCCTATAGTCATGAACTTGACCCTGGCCTAAAGATGAACAATACTTTCCTCTTCCCTATAAGATCTAATTATTTGTTAAACATGCTCATTAAAAATACCTAGAGGATATAAGACAACAAGTTAAGTAAAAATAGATAAGTC
Organism: Elephas maximus indicus; assembly: GCF_024166365.1. NCBI lineage: Eukaryota > Metazoa > Chordata > Mammalia > Proboscidea > Elephantidae > Elephas > Elephas maximus. The sequence continues at coordinate 37,146,132 of NC_064836.1, read as the reverse complement.
TCATTATACCTCAGCATCAAAGAATACATTGAAATCAAAGATATTTTAAAGGCTAAATAGATTTTATGAAAACTATGTTTGAAAGCCCACTGGGAGCTTGATAAACTAAAGAAGTAGATGATAAACAAGTTCACAGCCCCACACTGTGCCAATTTTACAATACCCCTGACCTGTGAGTTGGCTGTCCTAAACCACGTGGAAAAGAACTAAAACCTTTCATTTCCTGCCTCCAGTGTTCTCCAGGTAATGGCCTCTATACTAGGAAATGCAAATCCAGGTTGCCTAGTTTAAAAAAAGTCTTCAAATTAACATTTCAAACAACCTCATACTTTGACCTATAAAACTGAAGAAAGTAATGAAGCCTGTTGGGTGAGGGGTAAAATCAAGCAATAGCTTTGTAACATATTCATAAAAAATGCAGCAATACTGCCATCTATGGCTTCAAATATGTGTCCTTAGATATTACAATGTATATTTCATGTTTTAAAATAAGAATATGTGACTTATGTATCACCTTTGTCTTAAATAATTATATATTATTATACATATTGTATTTAAAGATAATGTGTTACATGATGTTATATAATCATATAACAAATATGAGTTTGTTTTATGATTACAATTCAATATATATAAATTTACTAACCTGCATCTTTTTTTTTAAGAAATTTTCTTCTAAACTTATCAGGTACAAACGGAGAGTCGGGCTTGGTGAACTAATTATGAATAAAAGTTCAAGTGAAGTTTAGGATAGAGTTGCAATAAAAAAACAAACAACTCAATTTATAACGATACATATAATCATAATTAATGCTCCATCTAATGTTTATAATTACTATTACATTTACACCACCATACTATATATTTCCATTTTCACCAAGGTTTGCTTGAAGGAAAAGAAAAGGGTAAGAAAAGACTCTAAAATCCTTTTCCAGTCAAAGGGTGACACAAAGAAAAGTGTCCCTTCCGCATTTTCTGTCCAAATTCCTTGCTTGGAATTCAGCCTTCCTGTTAAAATCTACAGAGCTGGGTGACTGTATTATAAGCTAATACACCTGTAGGGCTAGAGTGTCTACGCTAACCCTGTGTCTAACAGCTAGAATCACTTTCCACCACCTTTACCAGATACTAGAATACCAGGGTCGCTAGGAGTCAGGATCGACTCAATGGCACACAACAACAACAGAATACCAGGGTCATACATTTTGGTAAAGAAGTAATGCAACCATGCTCTCATTTTAAAATTGTGATGTCTTCTTTGTTCATCTTTTTTTTTTTAATGCCTTGTTGTTGTTCTTGTTGTCATTAGTTGTCCTCTAGTGGATTCCGACTCTTGGGGACCCCAGGGTGTGCAAGGTACAGCTGCTTCTTAGGGTTTTCAAGCTGTGACCTTTGGAAGCAGATATCGGGGTTGTCTTCAAGATGCCTCCAGATGGGTCTGAACCACCAGCGTTTCAGCTAGCAGTCAAATGATTAGCCATTTGCACCACCCAGGGACTAATTCTAACGTTTAGAATAAATTAAAATAGTAGGCATATATTTATGTTCATGGTTTTCTAGTTATATATAATTATTTACATTTATATTCAGAAGTAAATGTTATTTTGGTATTTTTGCTTTGTTTTGTTTTTGCTGAGATCGGTCAGCCTGTACAGCTTTACAGCTCTGTTTTTTCTGAGTGGCTGCCTAGGATAAGAGTTACTGCGCAGCCATCTCAACACAGAGGCCTTTTACCCTAACAATTGTTCTTGGAAAATGGGAACTTGCTTTCATTTGTTCTTTGTTTGCCAACAAAGTTTCTAACGCTCTGTTGGTGTTAAAATTGTCTTAAGTAGACTCTATTAAAATAAAATAAGGAGCCCTGGTGATTCAATCGTTAAGAGTTTGGCTCCTAACAATAAGGTCAGTAGTTTGAATCCATCAGCTGCACCTGGGAACCTCTATAAGCTGGAATCGACTCGATGGCAATTTTTTGTTTTGTTTCGTTTTGTTTGTTTTAGTCTCTACTTAAAGTCATAAAAGATGAGGCTGATGATTTTTGTGTTATGAATGACGAAAAGTATTGATGGTTTGTCACCTCTTTGCTGATTTCTAGTCAAACAATCAAGACCAACCAAAAGAGAGGCAAAGTGTACAGAAAATATGGAAAACTGAGCAAAGATCAAAAAGTTATAGAAAGACATAACCATCCAGTCACACTCACTGCTTGTTCTTCCTCTCAGAAGTCAGTGTTTCAATAATGTTGGGCAGCCATTCCCCTCCTGTGAAGGAAGTGTTCAGGCTACTCCATTACTTTCCCTACCCCACCATTCCCCCCCAGCATAGGCTCATGTTCTCCGGAACTGCAGGGTTACGCAAGGCAATACTACTTAGGTATATAAAAGCAGAAGCAAGGATATATTCAGGAGTATTGTTGCTGTAACGAATTACCACAAAATCAATGTCTTAACAATATCTTATAGTTCATAAGGCCAGAACTCCAAAATGGGTCTTGCTTGGCTAAAATCTGTGCCTGTTTTCATAGGAAAGATGCTGGATGATTAAATAATACAATCATGTAGATGGGAAATGTAACATATTTTATTGTTGTTGTTGTTGGTTGTTTCGTCAGCTCCAACTCATGGCAACCTTATGTATAAGGCTTACGCATAAGAACTACATGGTTTTTAATCTGTCAGCTTCTTTCTTTTTTGCCAATGCTACTTATTTTACCGTTCACCCTTAAGTAGGATTGTGTGACTATATTTCTACCAAACTTATTTTAAACTAATCAAATTAAATATAAAAAATAAGAATACAAAAGGGAAATTAGACTATTATGTATTATTAATTATTTTAAGTTCCTTCAACTTCTATAATATCTTTGGAATGGCTTGAAATATAGTTCAGAATTTCTATAAGTAGACATCACTATAGCTGATCTCTGTGCTAGGCCAACATCTTACTCCTACAAACTTCCATTTCTGCTTCTGAGATGCAGAAACCTACAAAATGAGCGTAGTTAATTAGATGCTGCTGAAACTGATGTCCCAAACTAGCTGTGAGAGTAGTGATAGTCAGAGAGAAGGGAGGAGCAAATCACATAGATTTTGCTATGAAATGCACAAAGCATATTTACTCAACAGTAGAGCTTTGCACTTACAGAGGAGAAAGAAGCCTATTTGGGGTAATTTGTTTGGAAATTACTCTGTCAAAAGCTAATTTCATTTTGGCTTTCTGTGTCCAATTTGGTTCATATGTTTGTGTTTTGATAAAGGCTTTGGAACAGAATTAGAATTCTAGCAACACTATGAAGACTATAAAACTTTCAGTGAATATAGACTTTGTCTTTGGAAAGAATTATGACAGATAATAAATGGTGGAAATTTTTTAATTCACTCAATGAAGACTTACTAACTGATCTGTGCCAGACTCATGCTAGGTATCGACCATCTTGTGTCACAGATGTGAATGAAAGAGCAAAACTAATTATTTTTCACAATGTCTATTTCTCTCCATGAAAGTGTTCAGATTTAGTGAGGCTTGGTATATAGCTGATTGTTCAATATTATGGTTTTTAAGTCTCCAAAATACACTGACTTAAAAATAGAGATTTATCTTTCACCTAACAAACAGGGCAGGTATTCTGAGACTTCCGTGGGAATTTGATGGTGTTACAGAATAAACCAAACTTCTTTCATATTCCACTTTCCACCCTGAAATGCCTTTGTTCACAATATGAAAAATAAACTCCAGCAAATTGGAACAAGAAAAGAGATAAATGGAGGACAACTCATATCATTTAAATGCAATGACTTAGAATGTGACCATATTGTTTGTGCTTATATCCTATTAACCCAAATGAGAAGTTCAATCACACCCAATAAAGGAGAAGGGCATCGTGTTTAGCTGGGTGGTCGTCTATGCCATTCTTCCTACTAGTTAAATACACTCATCCCAAACCAGTAACAATGCAAAGACCTATCTAGTTACACAACCCGGTAAAAGTACATGATGTCTTGATGATAAGCAATCTTCTTTACTATGTTTTTGATCCACACACTGAACTAAGCCCTTCTCTTATGTAAAACACCCCCTTAGGTACTTGGCTGGTGAGTGAACTGTGCCTTTGTGAGAAGTAAAAGGTGCTCCTTCTTCTAGGTGCATGGAACCTTATTACAGAACTCAAGGCTGTTGACTGGAGCTTGAAGCTAGGTTTCAGCCCTAACCTGCCCTCTTCACTGGTAAAATTTGAGCAATTCATAGCATAGTTGTACACACTGGACTTGCACTGAAGTCATCTGGAAGAATAGAATTGGGCCATAAAACAGTTCTCTTAATTAGATCCTTGCCACTGTGTTCCCCTGTAGGATTTCCTAGGCTATAATCTTTATGGGAACAGATCACCAGGCCTTTCCTGGTGGATTCGAATAGCTGACCTTTCCAGTTAGCAGCCCAGTGCTTAACCATTGTACCACCCAGTCTCCTTTGACTAAATTAGTTCCCCATTTTTAGTTTATTGGATTGTTCTCATGGTGAAGTCATGACCAGCCATGTCGAAACATCATGTCAAGGAGTGAATGTTCAAAACACAAGGCAACATCTAATTTCCTTAATAACACTCAATGAGATAAAACAATTCAGAAATACAATTTAAGAATAAAAAAGACTTTATTTCTTTCATTTTTAGTTAAAAATGTTTTAAGAGTCTTAATCAATATGAGTTTAAAAAGAAGCTTCCTAATAGCAGCTAAGATTTTGAGGGGTAATGGGGGAAAGAAGGTACATAATAGTGAAAAAAAAAAAAAAAAGACATCACATTTTAAATGATAGCAATGAGAGGACAATAACTTTAATAGTCGTAATTAACATTTACTGATAATTTGTTATATGCCAGTGACTCTTTTAAGTGCTTTTAATGGATTAATACTTTAGTACTTCTCACAACCCTATGAGGTACGAACTACTATCTACTTTTTACAGATAAAGTGACTGAGACAGAAGGATAATATAATTGTTCCAAGGTCAAATACCTAAGAAGTGGTTGTGCCTGTATTTAAATTTAAGTAGTCTGTCTCCCAAATCCATGCTCTTAGTCTCTATACTACACTGCATTAATTTTCACTAAGCTATTGGAAAATTGTTAGACTGGTGTTGTACATGGCAAAATGGCTCCAGTTCTTGATGTTCCCTGGGTACACTCACTTTGCAATGTGAATTTGCAGCTTCTCTCATTAAGAGATGGAGACAATTTTCCACCTTTAAGTGAGACCTTATGACTTGGTTTGACCAGTAGAATATAGTAGAATTCACATTGTACAGGCTCTGAGCCTAGACCTTAAGGGACCTTGGTAGGTTTCCATTCTGTCTGTGAATCTGCCTTGCCACCATAAAAACAAGCTCAAGCTAGCTGACTGAATTACAAGGGACCATATTCCCACTAAGGCCAACTGTAGACCCACCAGTCCTCAGCTGAAAGTGTAGCTAGCTGTCCACAGGCTCAAGACAGCACAGCTAAAACCAGAATGAAATCCAACTTAAACTGATGATCAGAGGAATCCTGAGCTAAATAAATGGTTATTGCATTAAACCAATAATATCTGAAGGAATTTGTTATGCCTGAAATGAAACCTAACTGAAGGAACTGGAATGTCTGTGCCCTCCTTTTCTAACTCTTCTCTTCTAAGAAGACTTGATATTTGAAGAATATTAGTAATATTTTACTAATCAGGTGTCATCTTTGTAATATTTTTCAAAGCAATTAAGAGGAATATATTTTAGTAGATTTACAGAGATATGTGACAAGTTGTAAGAGAGGTAATTATTTGGGAACACTGAGTTTTTCAAAATATCTGCTAAATATCTTATAGACGAATATCTTCACTGTATTTATTTAAATATATTGACATTTACCTTACTCAATATATATAAACTATGTACTCTATTCTATTTTTTTATTATTATTATTATGGTGAAGACATACACACTAAAACAGCCACCAACACAACTTCCACGTTTACAACTCAATGATACTGATTACATTTTTCATGTTGTGCCACTATTACCACTATCCTCAACCAAAATGTTCCACCACTATTAAGATAAACTCAATATCCCCTAAAGAAAAACTCCCTCTTTCCCCTCCCTCCCACCCTTACCCGTTGCCACTGAGTCAATTCCAACTCACAGCGACCCTGCAGGACAGAGTAGAGCTTCCGGATTGAGTTTCCAAGGAGCTGCTGGTGAATTCGAACTATCTGCCCTTTGGTTAACACTGAATTCATTAATAATCTTTGGTTTCTATGTATTTATTTATTTATTTCATGTAAGCGATCATACAGTATTTGCCCTTTTACAACTGACTTATTTCACTTAGCGTCATGTTTTCAAGGGTCATCCATGACATGGCATGCATCAGAACTCCATTTCTCTTTTAAGCTGCATAATATTCCATTATATATATATATACACATACATATATGTATATATACACATACATATATGTATATATACATACATACATATATATATATGTGTATAAAATGCATATATTCCAACTCATAGTGACCTCAGGGTTTCCAAGGCTGTCAGACTACCGCATCTTTCTCCTGGAGAGCCACTGGTGGTTTCAGACCACCTACCTTTTGGTTAGCTGTCCATTGTTTTAACCACTATGCTGCCAGGACCCTCTCTCTCACTTTATATTTATTTATATATATATATATATTATCTGCCACATTTTGCTTATCCACTCATCTGTTGATGGGCATTACAGTTGTTTTCAACTTTTGATTGTGAATAATGCTTCTATGAACATTGGTACACAAGTTTCTGTTTGCACTCCTGCCTTTACTTCTTCTGGGTATATACCTAGAATTGGGATTGCTGGTTCGTATGGTAATTCTATTTCTAACCTTTTGAGCAACTGCCAAAATGTTTTCCACAGTGGCTGCACCTATTTACATTCCCACCAGCAGTGGATGAGTGTTCTAGTTTCTCCATAGTCTCGCTACAACTTTTTGCTTTCCTTTTTTTTTGTCCATCATTGCCACTCCAGTGGGAGTAAGGTGGTATCTCACTGTCGTGTCAATATTCTTTTTCTTAATGGCTAATGGGGGCCCTGGTGGCACAGTGGTTAAGCATTTGGCTGCTATCCAAAAGGTTGGCAGTTCAAATCCACCAGCTTCTTCTTGGAAACTCTATGGAGCAGCTCTACTCTGTTTTATATGGCCGTTATGAGTCGGAATTTGCTGGAGGGCAACAGTTTTGTTTTTTAATTTTGGTTGTGCTTTAAGTAAAAGTTTACAAATGAAGACAGTCTCTCATACAAAAATTTATATACACCTTGCTATATACTCCTAGTTGCTCTCCCTCTAATGAGACAGCACACTTCTTCCCTCTACTCTCTATTTTCTTGTCCATTCGGCCAGCTTCTGACCCTCTCTGCCATCTCATCTCCTCTCCAAACAGAAGCTGCCCACAAAGTCTCATGTGTCTACTCGATCCAAGAAGCTCACTCTTCACAGTGTCGTTTTCTATCCCATAGTGCAGTCCAATCCCTGTCTGAAGAGTTGGCTTTGGGAATGGTTCCTGTCATGACCTCCAGGGTCCTTCCTGCCTCAGTCAGACCATTAAGTCTGGTCTTGTTTTAGGAGTATTTGAAATCTGTATCCCACTGCTTTCCTGCTCCCTCAGGGGTTCTCTATTGCGTTCCCTATCAGGGCATTTATCGGTTATGGCAACAGGTTTTATTTTTATTTCTTTATTTATTTTTAATGGCTAATGATACTGAACATCTTTTCATGTGCTGGTTGGCTATTTGTCTAGTTGATTTTTTAGAATAGTTTTAAGCTTATGGAAAAATGATGCAGAAAGTACAGAGAAGTCCCATGTTCTCTCTCTCTTGTCTACAGAGTTTCTCCCATTATTAACATCTTATATTGTGTTATATATTTGTTATAATTTGTGAACCAATGTTTTCTGCTTTTATTAATTGAAGCACAAGTTTACATTAGCTTTCAGTCTTTGTGCTGTATAGCCATATGGTTTTTGACAGATGCATAATGTTAAGTGCCCACCGTTACATTATACAGAATAGTTCTATCGCAAATATACAAAGAGTTTATCTATTTATGTAGAAATGGTGAAAATCCTGTGTACTTCTGAATTTGTTATTTTATTCAGTGGTCATATTCCTCAAGATTAAATCAACAAATCACACAAAGGAAAATATCTAACCTGTTTAAAAACAGCTAAATTGGGAATTTCCCTTTTATAAACTTCCAGCAAATATCAACACTTAGGTGACTAATTCCTCCTATTAATCCAGCCATACCTAAATGAATTAGCAATTCTTCATGCCCTATTTTGCATTTTTCCTTTTCTTACAGATACACAAACATAAAATTAGAATTTGGTAATTGACTCAGAAGCAAGTACAATCAACCGTAACAAGATTATGAGCAAAGCATGCTCCCTAAAATATAGTTGAAAAAATATGGATCAGCCTCATAGGTGAAAAACCCACCACAGTTAGAGAATATACCAGAGATCATTATATCTAGATATGACATTTCACGCTCAGGTTAAAGAATCTGTAGCGCAATAGGGGTGACATCTCATCTCTTTTCATTTGCAAAACCACCAGGAAATATAATTACCTAAAGACATAGAGAAGTGTGATGCTCAGTATGGCATGCTGGGGTGGAAATACTCAACTTACACAATTGTTCAGAAGAATCACCCAAAGTATTGTCTTTACAACTCATGGAAAATTGACTCCTATAATTATTGTTGCTTCATCTCAAGGTACAAATTAATAAACACCTCCAGTCTCTGGGTGCAAAATACATCTACAATATATAAGGTGCCAAGACATATTCTGAGGTCTTAGAAAAGTTTTATATATATATATATATATATATATATATATATGTTTTTACCTTGATAGCTACCCAGAGAAAATCAGGTAATACACTGAGTTGTTTATCCAGATCAGTATAACCACATTCAGTGAACAAGAACATATCCCACCAATGGTATTCTTAAAATTATAATAAAGATGTAAAAGATGTAATTATTCATCAAATGTGCTGGGACAAGACGGGAAACGAGAATGACTTTAGCCCTTCTCATGTCTCCTAGATATAACAACCCAGACTCCTCCTTATTCGCCATTAGTAACCACCATTCATCTAAATCTTCTTAAGTGTGTTTTCCTACCACATGGCTTTGGATATTATCGCATGGGTAACAAAGAGTAATAAAAATGTCTTCATAAGTGAAAAAGAAGATGATGAATAGCAGATATGAACATGAGATGTCAGTGTGTGTGTGTGTGTGTGTGTGTGTGTATTGGGATTTAGACAGGGACCTGCCTGGAATTCATATTTCAAAAAAATTGAGCTATTGATTTTACTGACATAAAAATATAAGACAGATATTTTACTAGATTGTAAACTAGAAAGAGCCATAAAAAAAAAAAAAAAAAAAAAAAACCCAGTGCCATGGACCCTATTTTTTGTATTTCTTTGTCATTTCTAATGTAATATTGTTTATACAAAATTGCTTAATAACTTGGTTTCATGAATGGTTGAGTAAATATTGTTTACGTAATTCTACTATAGTCAAGGGTGATTTAAGTAAATTTGACACACATTTGATGCCTACGAGAAAATTATCTTTGATGGTTTTTATTTTTAAATGTGTATCAATATTTAATAGCTTTGCTTGACAGCAACGGGTTTGTTTTTTTTTTTTTTTCTGCTATGATAGAATTCTGGAGCAAAACTGAACAGATCATAGACATCAGTGTATATATATCAAAGCAAATTTAATACAAATCCATCAGTGGAATGAAATTTTAGTATCCACCTCCAAAAAGATCATTAGCTAATGATTCACATTTTTAAGTGTCTTGTAAAACTAGATACATTGTTGAGAACATAGCAGATTCTTAACATATGTCTACTGAGGTAAACTGAACTAAATCTTACAATATGAATACTGAGTGACTCCATATAACTTCAGCAAACTGAAGTTTAAAACCTCTAAGCAAAGCAGCTTTAATATAAGCCGCTGAAATCATTTAACAATAATATTTGAGTTTGTAGCATGTCAGACACTGTTACGTGTTCTAGGAATATATAAAAAACAACAAGATGTGTTCTAGGAATATAGAAGTGAAAAAACAAGTGCCTCTCAACAAACCAACAATCCACAATAATAAACACACACAAATCCTCACTACAGAGGCTACATTTTTGTGGGGGAAAGGATAATATACAATTAAACAAATAAAATACAACCATAGTGCTAAGTACTACGGATATCATTACTGTGACATGAATAGGATATCAATATAAAAAAAATAATAGTTTAGCTTTTGGGAGAGAATTACAGTTTGCATCTTCCTAGACCTTTTTTTCTAGGACATTTAAAATAATTATCAAAAATTTATTTTTATGTTTACGATGTAGGAACACTTCTCTTTAATGTATACAAGGGTTAATTAATTCAAACTATTTTTTTTTTATGATATTGAGACCTAATGAATAAGAAACATATTGGCTTAAAACCCAAAACCCATTGCCGTTGAGTTGATTCCAACTCATAGAGACTCTGTAGGACAGAGTAGAACTGTCCCATAGAGTTTCCAAGGAGCTCCTGGTAGATTCAAACTGCCGACCTTTTGGTTGGCAGCCATACCACTTAACCACTATGCCACCAGAGTTTCCTATTGGCTTAAAGAGTTTGATTTAAAAAAATCATTTTAAACCCTTCACAAAATATGTAACTGTTCAGATTTTGTTGTTGACTATGCGTGTTTGGATTATTATCTGTTACTAACATTGATATATTATCCGACTTATGTTGTTGTTGTTGTTAGGTGCTGTCAAGTCAGTTCCAACTCATAGCAGCTCTACTCACAACAGAACAAAACACTGCCAGGTCCTGCACCATCCTTACAATCGTTGTTATGCTTGAGCTCTTTGTTGCAGCCACTGTGTCAATTCACCTTGTTGAGGGTCTTCCTCTTTTCCTCTGACCCTGTACTCTGCCAAGCATGATGTCCTTCTCCAGGGAACTGATCCCTCCTGACAACATGTCCAAAGTATGTAAGACACAGTCTCACCATCCTTGCCTCTAAGGAACATTCTGGCCGCACTTCTTCCAAGACAGATTTGTTTGTTCTTTTGGCACTCCGTGGTGTATTCAATATTCTTCACCAACCCCACAATTCAAAGGCGTCAACTCTTCTTCGGTCTTCCTTATTCATTGTCCAGCTTTCACATGCATATGAAGTGATTGAAAATACCATGGCTTGGGTCAGACACACCTTAGTCTTCAGGGTGACGTCTTTGCTCTTCAACACTGTGCAGAGGTCCTTTGCAGCAGATTTGCCCAATGCAATGCATCTTTTGATTTCTTGACTGCTGCTTCCTTGGCTGTTGATTGTGGATCCAAGTAAAATGAAATCCTTGACAACTTCAATCTTTTCTCCATTTATCATGATGTTGCTCATTGGCCCAGTTGTGAAGATTTTTATTTTCTTTATGTTGAGGTGTAATCCATACTGAAGGCTGTGGTCTTTGATCTTCATTAGTAAGTGCTTCAAGTCCTCTTCACTTTCAGCAAGCAAGGTTGTGTCATCTGCATAACACAGGTTGTTAATGAGTCTTCTTATCCTGATGCCCCGTTCTTCTTCATATAGTCCAGCTTCTCAGATTATTTGTTCAGCATACAGATTAAATAGCTATCGTGAAAGAATACAACCCTGACACACACCTTTCCTGACTTTCAGCCAATCAGTATCCCCTTGTTCTGTTTGAACAACTGCCTCTTGATCCATGTAAAGGTTCCTCGTGAGCACAATTAAGTGTTCTGGAATTCCCATTCTTCGCAGTGTTATCCATAGTTTGTTATGATCCACACAGTTGAATGCCATTGCATAGTCAATAAAACACAGGTAAACATCCTTCTGGTATTCTCTGCTTTCAGCCAGGATCCATCTGACAACAACAATGATATCCCTGGTTCCACGTCCTCTTCTGAAACCAGACTGAATTTCTGGCAGTTCCCTGTCGATATACTGCTGTAGCCATTTTTGAATGATCTTCAGCAAAATCTGACTTATAGACTCCATGTAATTCCCCAAAATCAAGAGAAATGCATCTCAGAGTAAGTGGTCTCTGATTTTGTAGGATATTAATTTTAAGAAAGGATGTGCTCATACCAAAAAAAGTCAAATACATTGAAATGCATTGTAATCAATAAGTAGCAAGTGAAATGTGGGCATATTTCAGCTGTCCAATCAGGAAATCTGAAGTGACCAGGAGTAGCTAACTGGACACAGGTGGTCGATTTCTCAGGAGAGCTCTTTCTAATCATCTTGAAATGAGGGAAGCGGAAGCATTAGCTGTAGCTACTTTTGAAACCTCACAAGCGTGAAAGCTTTCATACTTCATAACTGGAATAATGGGAAGTGATTAATAAATGTCATCGACTTAAGTGAGTTGCCAGATGCATGTGATCCTCAAGTGAGCAACAGAAAAGCAACAGAAGCTTACAGAATGCGCACAACGGCTTATGACAAGTTACGTTAACACAGAAAGTCATTCTAATTTCTAAAATGTCACTTCAGAAACATGAGCTATTTGAGTGTATAATCAAGTTTCATATTTTACCATTTTAAATATTTTATTTTCTTTCTTAAAAAAAATAATTATTAGAAATCTAAATCACCATCAGCAAAAAATATGAACCAAATACACCAGATGTTCCAATTGTATAAGGAAAGAATAGAATTGAAATAAAGTTGATATAAAAAATAATACCCCTATTTTTATATCAACTTTATTTGATATAGGGGAAGTGTGTTGTCACGTTGTGGGGATTGCAATTAATGTCACATAACAATATGTGTATAAATTTTTGTATGAGAAGATAACTTGAGCAGTAAACTTTCACCTAAAGCTCAATAAAAAAATAAATAAAATAAAATCCCTAAATAGGAGCTTACTTATTTTCATAGAATTTTTTACAAATAATAATAGAAAGTAAAAACCCCATTGCCATCAAGTTGATTCCAATTCATAACGACCCTATAGGACAGAGTAGAACTGCCGCATAGAGTTTCCAAGGAGCACCTGGTAGATTCGAACTGCTGACCCTTCTGTCAGCAGCTGTAGCACTAAACCACACACCTCCAGGGTTTCCAATAGAAAGTAAAGCAACTAGCAAATAATTTTAGGTATCAATTTTGATAGCTAATTGCTGGTTTAGTTAATAAGTTGTGCCTTGATACAGATCCTTGGTGATCATTTTATTTATTTATTTTTTGTCTGTTAACGTTTTAATTAGGATTTTTGCAACCATATTTATAAATGAGATTGATTTATAGTTTTTGTGTGCAATCTTTATTTATTTATTTTATTATGATTTAGGTGAAAGTTTACAGAGTAAATTAATTTCTCATTAAACAGTTAATACACAAATTGTTTTATGACATTGGTTGCCAATGCTGCGATGTGTCAACACTCTCCCCTTCACCCTAGGATCCCTGTTTCCACTCATCATCCAGTTTTCCTGTCTTTTGGACTGGTATGCCCATTAGTCTCACATACATGTTTGAACTTTGAAGCACCTCCCTCATGTATGTTATTGTTGGCCCTATAGACCTGTCAAATCTTTGGCTGACAGGTAAACCTCAGGAGTGACATCAGTACTGAGTTAAAAGTGTGTCCGGGGCCCATACTCTTGGGGTTTCTCCAGTCTCTGTCAGTCCAGCAAGCCCCGTCTTTTTTCTTTTTGGGGGGTGGGGGGCAGTGGAGTTTGAACTTGATTCTACATTTTCCTTCCTTCTTATCTGGGGCTCTCTATTGTGATCCCTGCCAGACCAATGGTGGTAACTGGGCACCATCTGGTTGTTCTGGGCTCAGTCTGGTGGAGGTTGTGGTAGTTGTGGTCTATTAGTCCTTTGGACTAATCTTTCTCCTGTCTGATCTTCTTCATTCCCCTTTGCACCAGCTGGGATGGGATCGGACCAGTAGATATATTGTAGATGGTCACTTGAAGGCTTTTAAGACCCCTGGTCACTACGCACCACAGTTGGATGTAGAACCTTTTTTTTATAGACTAGGTTATGTCAAATGAGCTAGATGTCCCCCAAAACCATGGCGGTCATTTTAAATGTAAATATTAAAAAGGTATATTAGGAAAAATTGTATCCTTTTCCTATGAGAAATTCAAGCTTGACCAACAATTTAAAACAGTAATATATTGTCCGAGGCATAGGTTTTCATCATTGAATATATCAAATTCTTATCCTAGCCTCAATATAAATATTCTAATAAGTATGTTTCGGGAATGTATTTTTACCCAGTTCAGCTCTCCAGTCATTTTCGGTCTTCTGTCAAGCGAACATAAACACATGTCTCAGTACCCTTCAGTATCGACCACTTTCTACTGCTTAAAATATCTCTCATTTATTATACTGTGTTTGAGGATCAGCCAAGAATGCAAATTTTCAAATTGGTTCTGCAGGACACACCTTCCACCCAACTCAAGTCTGAATCACTGATCTAGGATGAGGTTGGGGCATTGGTGTGTTGTTTTAAATACTTCCCAGGTCTAATGAGCAGTCAAGGAGCCCTGGTGGTGCAGTAGTTAAGAGCTAGGCTGCTAACCGAAAGGTCAGTGGTATGAACCCACCAGCAGCTTCCTGGGAAAAAGATGTGACAGTCTGTGGGAGAAAGACGTGGCAGTCTGCTTCTGTAAAGATATACAGCCCTGGAAATCCTATGGAGCAGTTCCAACCTGCTCCATAGGGTCACCGTGAGTCAGAATTCACTTGAGGGCAAGGGTTTGGTTTCAGTTTTGAAATGTGCAGGCAGGTCGTGAACCACAGTGTGAGATGATGCAAATAAACTTTGTTGGCTCAAAATAAAGCAGGCATTTTTATTAAATTACTTAATAAGTATCTATTGCAAAACAACTGTAAGTAGCATGAAATTAAATAAAACCCTGTCCTCTTCAACAAGAAGCTTAAATTTTAGTAGATAAAACTAAAAACAAAACAAAACCTTTTGGTAATTTCATCTACTTTAAGAGTAAAATTGGATGACTTCCAAATCTACATTTCCAGAACAAAATCTAACTTTCAAATTCTCGAATGTTTAGTCAGGGCCTAAAATTCAACATGGTGCAAACCAAATTTGTCATCATCTGTCCTCCTTGAATTATTTTCTTAATGCCTCAGCATTTTCTTGTTTTCTGAACTTTTAATATTTCCTGCAATTTTTAGACTTCTCCCTCTCTGCTTATTAAGTCAGTAAAAAGGCTCATTAGATTCATCTCAAAAATTTATTTTCTGTAAATCTGTCTTTGCTATTCCTACCACAAGTATGCAGATTTTTACTCTCATTGCCTCTCAGTATAATTATTTTACCTGCTGCCTCTAAATGTTCAACTTGACATTGCCAACTATTACAGTCAGCAAAAATGTTTGGTACTCCATTGAATTGAGATTAAATTTCTACCATCATAACGGCATTATTAACACTCTTATTAAAATATTATTATTAGAGTTAATGGCCCACTGACAGCTTATGTCACCCACCTGTTTACCTGTGTCCTGATTAAAAATGCAAGCCATCTCCTAGGTGATTTCACAATCTTTCATTTTTTTAAATGCAAAAGTAAGGGCTGCACAACATACTTTATCAGACAAATTATTAGTGCTTTTTTTCTTTTAAATTCATTATTCATAAAGTAAACCAATGCGTTGTTTGAGTTTACGAAAAATTCTAGCTCACTTTTTGGAGATGTTCTACAAACAATAGTTGAAACCTTGTAAAATACCCTCGGTTTCTGTACACCTCCATGTTAGAGTACCTGTAACTTTGAGGAATGATTAATTTTTTTATTATTACAAGTTTCTTGAATTGGTAACACTTTCTTATTCTGTCATTACTTTTTAAGTTGATTTCCTTTAGTTAAAAACAAAACAAAAAAAAAACAAACCCATTGCCGTCAAGTCAATTTTGATTCATAGCAACCCTGCAAGACAGAGTAGAACTGCCCCATACAGGGTTTCCAAGGAGCACCTGGTGGATTCGAACTGCCAACCTTTCAGTTAGCAGTTGTAGCTCTTAATCACTATGCCACCAGGGTTTCATAATATTAGGCTTCATAATATCAGTATTTTTTTTAATGTGACATTTATGTTGATGAGTTAGTATCCAGAGTATTTTTGGCCTATATTTTTTCTGCAACAAGATTTTAAGATAATATGCTTTGAGTTTGTATGTGAATCATCCATCCTTAATTACTAAAACAAGTACAAAAAAGAAATTTCCATTTTGACACTTTCCTTGTCATTGACATAGGTTTTTCCACTGGAAGATGAAAGTGCTGGCACCAGTGGATCTCAGAATCACTTGTCCCACCTCAGTGGCCATAGTCATCTCTGTAGTGGAAAATTCATGATCTTCAGTATTAACAAGTGTGGGATTACATCCTAGCTGTGAATTAAAAAAAAAAAAGATTAAACACTAATAATATAAGACGGTTTTTTTTTTTTTTTTAATTAATATAACAGTGAAAAAGACCGTGTGTCTGCACATTTTGTGACCTGGGAGTATTAAATGAAAGAATATTTACAGAGCTCTTTCCACAATGCCTGGATCATGGTGGATGTCCAATAAATATGAATTCTTTCTGTATGGCCGAGACTAGTTATTTCTCAAGATTTGTTCTCCTCTGCTTGATATTAATTTAAATGCTGTTTTTTAGCAGGAATAAAGATAATTTCCAGCATCTCTTCTGTACATACGTGGCCAGGAACAAACACCAGTCAGGGAAATTTATGTAGAATTGGTATCGGAAACTTCCAGGAAGTCTCCCTAAGAGAAAATGTGAGTTTCTCCTTGTCTTTTCTTTTTCTCTGTTTCCTGGAATGTTTATGTCATTGGTGAAACTCACGGAACCACGTTGCATGATCTGCGGAAAAGAGACTTATAAAGGAAAAATAAAATAAAGGACTTTTCAGTTTGTGAAACTCGATAGCAAGGTACCAGCAATTGAGCATGGTTTTTATGTGAACTAGAGATAAACTACAATGCCTTTTAACTACAATTATCTTGAGGTTTTGGTTACCCTCAGCTGAACATAATCTTGATCCACTTTTGCAATCCTTATTTCCACATCTAGTGTAACTTTCTTTTTCCCCGAGATATAACCCTCTTAAACACCTAGTTATTACTTATTTCTTTTAGAATTTACCTTATCATTTTATCATACAACTAATGTTTAAGAAGTACCTACTATGTGCCAGATTCACTTAAAATTTTGAGACACGTGAGTAAACAAGTCAGACAAAACTCCCTGTCCTCACTGAACTTCTATTTAATTCAGAGAATATAGAAAGTAAACAAATTAGTAAGCAAAAAGGGGAAGAAGGAAGGCCTTAATAAAAAGAAAAAACAAAAACAAACCCATTGTCATCGAGTTGATTCCGACTCGTAGCAACCCTTTAGGACAGAGTAGAACTGCCCCATAGGGTTTCTAAGGAGTGACTGGTGTATTCTAACTGCTGACCTTTTGGTTAGCAGCTGAGATCTTAACCATTGTGCTACCAGGCTCCAAGTCCTCAAGAAGAAAATAAAAATTATACCATGACTTGTGGTGTAAAGAAACCAAACTATGTGGATATCTGGGGGGATGGCATGACAGATGTCAATCCTTTGAGTTGGAAACATGCCTGGGGATAAAGGAAAATCAAGGAGGCCATTAAGCCTAAAAAAAAGATGACTAAAGGGAGAAAGAAAGGATATTAATTTAGAAAAGTAGGGGCAAAGGAGCAGACTCTCCCCTGACTGCATGTTTTTCATGGTATTTTCTCTTCCTGGGGGACCATTCAACATTATGTTAATCTTCTGAAATTCTAGACGTCCTTCGAGACTCTAATTATACCTTCTCCTAAAATTTCTTTATGATTTTTCTTGTCTAGGTGATGGTCCTTATTGACCATATTCAGACCATTTTATTTCATTCTACTACTTCTCCTTAAGTCTGACTACTTTTAAGTAGATGTTTAACTACATCCCCTGATAGACTGTAAGCTTCCTGAAGCTTTGCATTGAACTGTACTGCTGGAAAATGGGAAAGTAATCTATTGTACCGCCTTCCTAACCCCACCTGGGCTGGCTCATCAGAAGCCATGGGCCTGGAACATTCCCTGATAATGGAGGCTGGGAACTGAATCTACCTCTCTCACTCTCCCAGTTTCTTCTCCTTTTGGGGAAAACTCCCTCCCTGTCCTGAGCACACAGAAAACTCTGCTCTGTTTGTGTCTGCATGTCATATGGTACCTAACTAACCCTATTTTTATATCTGTTCCCAGTTGACAGGAAATGGTGTTTTTCAACTGCAGTGTGAGAGGCGTGTGTGTAGACCACCAGCCCTGTGTTGGCTGCAGGGAGTGACCTGTTGGCTGTGGGGGTCCAATGCCCGCTTTTGAAGATGACCTTGCTCTGTCTCTTCCCTATGTGAATAAAGCATTGGTCCATGAATGCCTATGTGGAAATTGTGCTTTTGTTGGTGACCCCAGAACTTGGGTTGACAATTTGGTGCAGCAAGCACTATCAATATATACCATTTGTCATTCAATACTGATTAGCACACAACAAAACTCACATTGGATATATGCATATATGTATGTATGTATCTTCTTAGGTCTTCATTAGTCATCGTCCATTTTTTGCATGCATATGAAGTGATTGAAAATATCACCATTTGGGTCAAGCACATCTTAGCCCTCAAAGAGATATTTTTAACACTTTAAAGACGTCTTTTGCAGCAGATTTGCCCAATGCAATCAGTTGTTGATATCTTGACTGCTGCTTCCGTGGCTTTGATTGTGGATCAAAGTAAAATGAAATCCTTGATAACTTCGGTATTTTCTCTGTTTATCATTATATTGCTTATTGGTTCAGTTGTGAGGATTTTTGTTTTCTTTATGTTGAGGTATAATCCATACTGAAAGCTGTAGTCTTTGATCTTCATCAGCAAGTACTTCAAATCCTCTCCAATTTCAGCAAAGAAGGTTGTGTCATCTGCATATGTCAGGTTGCTAATAATTCTTTCTCCAATCCTGCTGTCACATTCTTCTTCATATCATCCAACTTCTTGGAATATATGCTCAGCGTACACATTGAATAATTATGGTGGAAGGATACAATCCTGATGGACATCTTTCCTGACTTTAAACCATGCTATATCTCCTTGTTCTGCTACAGTAATTGCCTCTTGGTCTATGTACAGATGCCACAGGAGCACAATTAAATGTTCTGGAATTCCCATTCTTCGCAATGTTACCCATAATTTGTTGTGATCCACACCGTAGAATGTCTTTGCATTGTCAATTAAACACAGGTAAATATCTTTCTGATACTTTCAGCCAAGATCTATCTGACATCAGCAATGATAACTCCCATTCCAAGTTCTCATCTGAATCTAGCTTGAATGTCTGGCAGCTGCTTGCTGATGTACTGCTGAAACCATTTTTGAATTATCTTCAGTAAAATTTTACTTGTATGTGATATTAATGATATTCTTCAATATTTCCACATTCTGTTGGGTACTTACTGCTCCCTAAACAATGACTCCTCCTTTTCCCTACATCCCATCCCTGGTAATCACTAATTATCTTTGATCTCTATACATTTGCGTATTCCAGATATTTTATATAAGTGGAATCACACAATATCTGCCGTATTTTGATTGACTTACTTCACTCAGCTTAGCGTCTTCAAGATTCACCCATGTTGTAGCGTGTATCAGGACTCTGTTTCTCTTTATGGCTGAGTAATCCTTGTTGTTAGATTTTACTTTTGTTCTTACTGTAGAACCCCATCTGGATTAAGGGCAAGATACTCAATTTGACTACATTCCATTGGCTTAATTTTCCCCACAAAGTATTTTAGTAAAGAAGTATTTGATCAGCCTGAAAAGATGTCACTCTTGCATGAGGAATAGAAGAGGTAAAAACAAAATGCATCACACAAACCTAACCAGCAGAGAAAACAACTTACTTCCCTAAACACACACTCATTCACATGAACATTTGTTCTGAGAGTTATTATGGCTCCATTAGAAGCTGAGCTAAGAAATGGCCTCTAACCTAGCAAAAGTAGAAAAGAAATTCTTTATGAACACTGGTTAAAGACAAAATTTTCAAAAGCATTATCACAAAAGTGAGAATTTCATCTATTATCATTTCATGTAGGCAGGAAAATATTATCATAGGAATTGAAATCTTTATGGTGATATGTGAGGGCATGCGTCAGGAATACTTACTTTAAAGTAGATTAAGATGGTATTCCTTTCAGAAATAATAAATTCCGTAGGAGAGAGTCAAAGAGGTCTGCCTTTTTTTCAATCATTTTTAATTTTTATAAGTTATTTATTATGCATTTCCAAAATTTTAATCCATGTTTAGTGAGCATACATAAGGACTCTCCTGCCTTTTGACCTACAAAGCCAATTACTTTTAGTTTGACAAACATACTTTTTCACAAGTGAGCTGTTTTCTCCCTTAGCTTTGCTGTGAGCATGCAGTATCGTGGTGATTACAGAGAGATTATCTGTCTACTAATTTAGTAACAAAAATCAATGAGACCTGGCATTGCCTCTTGATGTAAAGACCATAGTCCCCTTTGCCACATTATTATGGTAGTTATTCGGTAATTATTGCTATGAATTCTTACTGCTTTTTTAAAACATCTAGAATACAGGACAATTCGTTTGTGTACTACTACTACTTGGAATTAAAAATGTTTTAAGAAAGGAGATTTTTATTTCTATACTTGGGTCCTCAATGTGATTTACAATAAATGGCAATTACAATCATTTGAGGCAAAATGTAAAGACATTCTGCTTTCACTTCCCTTCAGAATGGAGTCATAAGCTATTTGTTCTTGGCTACTGAAACTGTCAGGGACTGTGACAAATTATTGCACTTTAAGGTTTTTTGGGACTGGATAGAAAAATGCTAGTAAAGTACTATAATAATGCATGGTGGCACAAATGTCCTTCATAAAGGAAGAGTCTACTAGAGTGTTCTCCAGAGCTTCCTTCAGATTTTGTGTCAGCGAGCAGACTCTGCCATCCATGTGGAAAGCAAAAGAAGAGATGACACTGCAGAGCTATTGGATGTCAGTTGCCACCTTCATTTACTGAAATTTATGTACTGGGAAAGCAAAACCACAAGTATTACTGAATAGGGAGCTGTAGGAAGTAGACCATACATGCTTGTAGGAAGAGATGAAAAGGTAAGGTTTGGAGAGAGGAACTAGAGGGTCAGGAAAACATTGCTAATCAGATCTCTTAAACCATTGAGTGTGGGGACAAGTCGGAGCTTTCAGGCCCAGCCACATGCCCCATTGAGACCATCAAGACAAGCTATCGGGAGGTGCTGTCTCTGTGCTTGGTGGCGGTCCTGAGATCCTGTTGGTTAGCAGGGAAGAACGACTTTGAGTTTACCAGGAGGAAACCAGGGCAAGCTGACGCAGCTGGTATCTCTGTTCCTGGTTCTTACCTCATGAGAAACTTCAGATAGCAAAGGCTACTGCTTCACTTCTTCTTTAGAAATCTCATGCAAATGTCTCTTTGGCCAGCTCTAATTCAGAGCCATACAGAGAAGAGGACTGTGGGAAACCTAGTTTCAGATTAGACATGTTGGCACAGTGCAAAACCACTAGACAATACATTGTTTTTCTACCCTCTTACTGAAATCATGCAAATGTGTGTTTCAAAGGCTAAATTCTGGTTGGACGACGTCTAATAAATATAAAATTTATTTTTATATTTTATATATTATGCATTCATATTTAGCATAAGAATATAGGAATAAATATATAGATGTAATTGTATATTTCATTTATATAAAACTTTATTTCACAATTTCATTATACTTATATAAAATTTTATTTCACAATTTCATTATATACATATATATATATAACCCTTAAAAAAAACCAAACCCATTGCCGTAGAGTCGATTCCAACTCATAGCAAACCTATAGGACAGAGAACTGCCCATAGTGTCTCCAATGAGCAGCTGGTGAAGTTGAACTGCTGACCTCTTGGTTAGCACCTGTAGCTCCTAGCACTTCACCTCCAGGGCTCCGAATGTTACTTATTAGGGGTCTTTTGGTATTTCCTTTCTCATCCTGAGGAAATTTGACAAACACAATTATTGATTTCTCATGTGATAATGTTCTGTCTTTTGAGAGCTCGTTGAAAACCAGGCCTTGAGCCTGAATAATGGTGGGAACACTCATATCTTCCCAGGTGTTTTTTATGAGCATTGATATGTGATAATTATCTGTGTTTTAAAATAATGAGGACATTGTTTATTTTTCACAGTTTTCTAACATGACACAATTGAAGTGTTAATTGTTTTGTCATTTTGACTAGACATTTCTAAACAAGCTTCTACTCAACTTTTCAGGTTCATAAGACAAAATGCCCTTAATTGGGACAGTGACAATGTTAAAGCTATCTAACATGAAATTAGGCAGGCTAACTAACTGAGATCTGTTACTTAATCAGTTACAGGATACACAGTAAGTGATGTAACTGACAGAAAAATGCAGAAGACAGATGACTGAGCATATTAATTCATAATTTAATTAAAAAATGAAAATGTTATCATCTCATTCCTAAAGTTAAAATAAGCAAGTTTGCAAAGAGCATGCACAAATATAAGGAAAGTGTCCTGGTATTAACTTCAACAAAATTTTTTTAACACAATACTTATCTCCTTGTCACATAGGAACTGTACCTTCAAGACACATGCCCAAACATATCTGAAAAACAGTATCTGCTGAATCAACAGATTTTGTACAAACAAAATATATTGAATGATGGCAACACATTTTATGAATTCTTTTGCCTTTCTTCAGCAAAAAATCAATGTTGGTTTCCTATTACTGTAGTCTGGATTTATCAATGAATTTCACAATTTTTACCTGCAAAGTAATTCGATGAGTATGTTCTTGAATAAAATACCATAGTTCTTTAAAAAATGGGAATAAGACCCTCAAAATCTGTATCGCACAGGAGGATTGATAAGGGTGTAAACTCTTGGTTTGAGAGAAATTAGGAAAAATTGTGCTTTTTATTCAAAGCAGTCGGCTGCTAACCAAAAAGTTGGTGATTCAAACCCACCACCTGCTCCTTGGAAACCCTATGGGGCAATTCTTCTCCCTCATATAGAGTCGCTATGAGTCACCATTGACTCGATGACAGTGGGTTTGGTTTGCTTTGGTGCTTTTTGTACTAAGTGATTTCTCTTTAAAAGAATAGCTGGAACTAAGTCCTTACTAAATAAACCACAATGGAACATACCATGATTTCATCTAACAAGAAGCCTTACACTTTAGTAATATTAAAAAAAGTCAGCAATAAAAATCAGTAGCCACGGCATAGATTTCCATTCATGTAAGTTGTTTCAGTTCTTTTTATTAATAGTATTAAATATATTCTTTTTTCCTTCTCTCATTATCACATGGATTTCCATAGTGATGATGTGAAGAGGAAAGAGTTCAAATCAGAAAATATTTTGAGAAGACAGAAAAACTGACAGAGAGAAAGGTAGGCTGAGAGAAACAGAGAGAGAAATGAGATAGAGGGGAAGACAGCGGTAACTAAGATTTGTCTGTCATTGATTACGCTAAAGGCAAGGAAGATTTTAATTAGTGGAATCCAAGGTCTTTACTGGTCTTCAACTTCATATTCCATTTGTCATTTCCCACAAGCAAAATACCAATGGGAATCTTTGTCCTGATAAATCTTTAAAATGTTGTATTGCCTACATTTTCTTACCTAGGGCTTTAAACTACAGCAGTCAGGTAGACGTCATCTCTATGGAAACCACAGAGTAATTCAGAATACTTAAGAGATAGCAAATATCATTTTTGCTTCCCTTTAGAATCTATATTAAACCCGTTATTCTCTGAAGTACAATTTAGAAACGTATAATAATTTAGGAAATCCATTATCCACACAAATATAAGAAATATCTGGGAATGTTCTAATTAAGTGTTTTTCCCAGCAATTGCTGCACTCCTATGTGTTCTTTGTTGAAACAATATGCTATTATGAAGATGGCAGCTAATAAATCTCATGCTTCTTGTTTTATAAAGCAAAAGGGATGGTAGATCCTAAATATGAAATAACTGATGGAAAATTAGAGAGAATGGTAATGAAGGTTAATGTTATGTGTCAACTTGGCAAGGCTATGAGTCTCAGTGGTTTGGCAGATACGACATAATCACCTTTCATTTTCTGATCTGATATGAGCAACCTATCAGTTGAAAGGGGAGTTTCCTTGGGGGTATGGCCTGCTTCCAGTATATTAACAGGTGTTCTGGCAAAACTCTCTCTCTTTCTCGACTCTGCACTCTTCTTGTCCTGTGACCTCTAGTTCTTGGGCCATAAACCTGCAGGTCTCTGGCCTGCTGCATGACCTGCTGATCTTGGATTTGCCAATCCCTGCAGTCCTGTGAGCCAGCAGAGGACTCCAGTTTCTACCTGACCTTCAGATTTGGGGTTCATGGGTCCCTGCAACCATATGAGCCAGCAGAGATCTTCAGTCTGTTGCTGACACATGGATTTGGAACTTGCCAGCCCCTACAAGTGCATGACCCATTTCCTTATAATTGTGTGAGCTATTTCCCTGAAGTAAAATTATCTCTCTATATATATCTATATAGGCTTCACTGGTTTTGATTCTCTAGAGAGCCCACACTAAGACACTGGTTTTAGAGTAATATTTCCAAAGATATTTTTCGATGTTGTTGTTGGTTAGGTGCTATTGAGTCAGTTCCCACTCATAGCAACCCTATGTAAAATAGAACGAAACACTGCCTGGTCCTGTGCCTTCATCACAATCGTTGTTATGCTTGAGTCCACTGTTGCAGCCACTGTGTTAATCCATCTTGTTGAAGGTCTTTCTCTTTTTTTGCTGATCCTCTACCAAGCATGATGTCCTTCTTCAGGGATCAATTCCTCCTGATAATATGTCTAAAATACCTGAGATGAAGTCACCATCCTTGCTTCTAAAAAGCATCCTGGCTGTATTTCTTCCAAGACAGATTTGTTCGTTCTTTTTTATGGCAGTCCATGGTATATTCAATATTCTTCTCCAACACCATAATTCAAAGGTATCAATTCTTCTTCTGTCTTCCTTATTCATTGCCCAGTTTTCACATGCATGTGAGGCAATTGAAAACAACACGACTTGGGTCAGGTGCACCTTAGTCTTCAAAGTGACATCTTTGCTTTTTAACACTTTAAAAAGGTCTTTTGCAGTAGATTTGCCCAATTCAGTATTTCCTTTGATTTCTTGACTGCTGCTTCTATTGTTGATTGTGTTAATTGTGGAGCCCAGTAAAATGAAATCATTGACAACTTCAATCCTTTCTCCATTTATCATGATGCTGCTTACTGCTCCAATTGTGAGAATTTTTGTTTTCTTTATATTGGGATGCAAAGCTGTAGTCTTTGATCTTCGTCGTTAAGTACTTCAAGTCCTGTTCATTTTCAGTGAGCAAGATTGTGTCATCTTCATAATGCAGGTTGTTAATGAGTCTTCCTCCATTCCTGATGTCCCATTCTTCATATAGTCCAGCTTCTCGATATTATTTGCTCAACACACAGATTAAATATGTATGGAGAAAGAATACAACCCTGACACACACCTTTCCTGACTTTAAACCATGTAATATTTCCTTGTTCTGTTCCAACAACTGCCTATTGATGTATGTACAGGTTCCTCATGAGCACAATTAAGTCTCCTGGAATTCCCATTGTTCACAATGTGATCTACAACTTTTCCATAGGTGAAATCTATTGGAATGACCAAATCCAGTAGCAGAGGTGTATGAGAAGCCAGGCTTCAAACTCACCTGTCAATCTTTATTATTCTTCACTATTTTTTTTTTTTTAATCTACTTGTGTATTTCTACCACTTTCTAATCTACTTCACTACTTTATTCAGTGGTGCTCTGAACTGGAAGAAAAAATCAATAAGCTGACTAGACAGTCATCTGTAATTCTATTTTAATATTTCTGCAAATGTTGATGCTTCTTTGTAAAATACATTGCTAATGACTCAGTTTTTTTTTTTTTTTACCAGAATATGTGAAGTTTCTAACTATTTCTTAGTAAACTACAACTTGCTTTTTTAAGCAATGAGATGATAAATCAATCATTATATATACTGGTCTACATAAATTGGAAGATCTTTATCATCATTCTTCTCAAAACGTAATAGAAAATTTACAATCTCCAAGTGTCCAAGAACAACAGAATAACTTTATGTTTGAGTCACCTACATTTTGCAACAAAATAGGTTGGCTTCTTTTTTTTTCAAACTTTTGAAAACCATTTTAATAAGCCCTGTGAAATGTAAATCAACTCCTAACACATGTACACATTCATATACACATGGACATTCAGAATTCCAGTTATTAAAGATAAGTCATAAAAAAAAGTGCATTGAGGTAATATAGTACTTTAGGTACTTTGTTATCTGAATTAATTTAATCTTCACAATAACCATATGACTTAGTTAGCATTATCCTAACCTTCAGATGGATGAGGCGATTGAGGTTCAGAATGGTTACTCATATCACCTAATGTCATCCAGCAATTCAGTGAGTTTCCAGGTTTCATAACCTCAGTAGTCCAGCTCCCAAACTGAATTATATTAATACTAACCAAATACTATATGCTTATTTTTAATTTAGACACATAAGATAGTGATGTAATTTTAGATTATAATCAGTGGGTCTGCTTGAATGGATGCATATTCACATGAAAGTTATAGATAGGCAGACAGATGTACAGACATTATGAAGTCTGGTATTTCATTTTGGATATTTGCGATAACCACTGTGATTCGTCTATTATGAATCTGCAAAAAAAAAAAAAGAGAGAATAAAACCAATTATAGAAACATCAAATTACTTTTTTTGATGACAAAAATGTAAAATTTACACTCAGCCTGTTTTATTCCTCTAGTGCATCCCAATGCATGTGTATGCATTTTTTTTTCCGTAACACAGTGACTATAAGAATAGTGTACTGCATAATAACAGCTGTTTATCTTTGCATTTTTCATAATAAATGGGGATCCCTTCTAATATCATGCATTTTTTATGACAACAAAATTAGTTAAAACTCAAAAAGAGAAAAGAATAAACCATAGCAAAATACATGAAACTTGTAGTAAGCAACAAAGTACCAATATATGTCCATAGCAGCTTTAGAAAGCAAATTAATTATTTGCATTCCTATTAATTAATTAATTGCATTCAGCTCCCATTCATCAAAGTGGAACAAACACCAATGGTGTCTGTCTTCATTATGCAATAAGATGTTTACATGGCAGATAATAACGTGTAAGAACCCAAATAGCCAAAGACTACCAGACTGAATAATACTGGGTGTGATTCTAGGAATAATTGGTAGGTAAGTGGGAAAGTGAGATAGGGAAGAAAATGAGGACAATACAGGGTATGTTAGTAAGAAATTTACCACAGTGGCACCTGGGAGCTCAGTCTGATATGAGACTGCCAGTAGACTGTGATGAAAACATTTCTTAGTTGTCTCACCAGAGGGGCTATTTATGCACCAACTCCCTTACTCCCTCTCATAATTATTAAATAGTTGCACCAGGGACTTCCCTCTCCAGAAGCTCTGTACTTTTTGCAGAGGGAGCTTACTCTTGTAGCCAGATAAGCCTCAGGCTTCTCTTTCAGCAAGAACCCACTGGTGTGTATAAAGTACAAGGAAACCCAGGAAGCCACAGGCACAGCACCATACACACTGTGGAGAACTCTCCTTTCTCCTCCCAAAAGTACTTCCCCTATAAAGAAGCTTCTAAGTGAGACTATTTCCTTTGAAGTGGCAGGAAAAGATGATTTGATTTTATTAAAAGTGTTTTATTTTTAAAGCAGTTTGAGAAAAAAATATTATTCCTTGATAAATAGACCATTAATTTTCCATAAACATCATAACTAAAACCTCGTAAGTGAATTTTGTTTGAAATATTACTTATCTCATGAACATTTGTTGCCAAAACTGTTTTGTAGATTCACATCCTTTCCTATAAAAGAGTAATGGCAGGTAAGACCTGTATATATAGGAGCAAAAAGTAAAATTAAAAAATGGTAATAAATAAAATCATCAACATATACATACAGATGTACACTCATGTACAACCACTTTCTCAAAATACATCTAAAATGACTAATTTACCAATATAAAATCTATATAACATAACCCTGGATATAGAGAGAGCTGAGAACAATAATCCTAATTAGCATTAAAAAAAAATAGTAGGCAAAAAATTGAAACCCAGTTCTGATTCTCATTACAATGTTTGGAAAAGCTCTGTATCATGAAAACAGCCTTATCGTCTTATAAACAAACAGTTTGGTTCATGAATTTCTATTGTTCAGTCCAGAACATTTACTACCATCCTAAGAGTTTCAGCCCTTCTCAAATATCCTAACAATATTTAACAAGAACTATTTACTGAGATCTCCTATGTACTCAGTCAACTTAAAAAAAAAAAAAAAATAGCTTATATTTGATAAAGAAAATTACTTCAATAAATAAGAAAATTATTTCAGTAAATAAGATTTTCATTTACAAATATAAACCTAATTATCATATAAATTGATATTACATACAATTATTACTTTTGAGAATTAATAAAAATTATCAAGGACATAAACGACCTCAATCCTCTTTCTATTTGTTTGAAAATGTGTTCAGTAAGGACAAAAAACAGTAGCTTTGTCAGTAAGCATACATTTTCACCGAATCAACATTACATAAACTCCAAGACTCAATGATTTAAGATGTCATTCACACGGCTCTTCTTACAATTAATTTTCTCTGACATGAAATACAGTGAGTTCCTACTCAGGCCACCATAGTAGTTAACTTGCTCAATCATGCCTGTAACAATCCATTTAGAACTTTAGAAAAACTACCCAGGGTAATATTCCCAAATTACATTGCCAAAACTAACTGCGCAAGAAGCTGTCATCATCTTTCATGTGAGTAAGAATCAAGTTTATTAACATACCATACACCCATGTCATGAATGTCCATTTTATGTGTTTGGTGTATTACCATAGAAGAAGAAAGAATTTGAATGTCTGCTAAAGAACATTGGTTAAATTCTTATTCTTTGTTTACCTCATTCCAGAAATAATCTGTCGGGCACTGTAGGTAAATGCCAATTCAGTCATAATTTAGAGCTGAAAATTAAGATGTCATGGTTCATGGGAGGGCTTATAGTACTATAAACACCCACAAAGTGTCAGGATTAAGAATCAAGAAGTTCTTGACTTTGAGTACATTGAAACTGTGATACATAATGGATAATAAGTAAAACCATCAGCATGTACATGCAAATGTACACTTACATACAACCACTTTCTCAAAATACATTTAAAGCAGGTAATGATTGATTGATTACAAAATAGTCCAGCTTCCTTCAAAAAAAAAGAGCATTAATATATGTATAAGAAAATATTATTTAAAATATTTCTCCGTAGTCCTTCCAGTTTGCAGATAAAAGATTTAGGCTGAAAACAAGAGACTAAAACCTTGATAATAATGATTATATTATTTTCTGTGTATTTATAGGCTTACTTATGAACAAGTTCAAAAATGTCAAATAACATACAAGATTGTACATTTCTGTGCATTCATATTTAATTTATATTTCTGTTGTTAAATGAAAAGCCATATAATTCAATATAAATATCTTGTGGGGGGGAAAAAAACAACTCTAGAATCGACTCGGGTGCACTGGGTTTTTGGGTATGTGAAATTGATTCATTTCATACATTAGTTCTTTGAAGAGAATGCCTGTCTGAGTTTCTGCTGGAGTTTACTATCTTACAGAATTTACAACTCATGCTTACAAATATAGTGTATATTTTCCTAAGTATTATTTTGCTTTTCAGTATATCTTCTGGCACAGAGAATTTCAAAGACTGGGACAAATTGGGTCATGGTAAATATGGGCTATATCATGGAGAAAAAAAAAGTGTTTTGTATGAGCATGAATAAACTACATTCAGTAATTTTTATTTATAATACCTCAGCCTTAGAAAAATGGAATAACTCATAAAAGATATGCTAATATATATTATATATATATTAGTAACCTGCCTGGTTTCATAAACTTATTTCAAACACGACCTCTGAATATCTCAAAGTTTAGAGAACTAACCCAAAAATTACGTTTCTCTAGGTCTAATTAAGAAAGGGTTAAGAAGAGAGTACATCTGGAAAACTGGAATAAAAACCTCAAAAAAATTCACTTTTTCAGAAAAGCAATGAGAATGCTGACAAAAATTGTTAAAATCAATATTTCCAGGACTCTGGAAATTAACCAAAGACTTGAAGTGCTCACTACCAATGCCAAACCAAAACAGTTGTCATCAAGTCAATTACAACTCATAGTGATCCTTTAGGACAGCATAGAACTGCCTTACAGGATTTCCAGGGAGCAGCTGGTAGATTCAAACTGCCAACCTTTTGGTTACCAGCCAAGCTCTTAACCACTGTGCCACCAGGGCTCCTTAAATTCCATTAAGCCAGTTAAATAAATTGGCAAGGATTGACTGGGTATTTATGATGTATTACAAAAAATTCCATTGTCAGTGCCTATTTTAAGATAATAGCTAAACCCATAAAAAACCCCTTGCCATCGAGTCGATTCCGTCTCATAGCGACCCTATAAGACAGAGTAGAACTGCCGCGTAAGATAATAGCTACGTAGCGATAGAAATGTAACCCTTGCAAAAAATAACAAAACCATTTGAAAAACAGTGATTCAATTTTCATTTACCCAGGTATATCCTGTATTTACTCTACATAACAAAGCTGCTAATATCGGGATGACCAGCACCAAGGACTGGCTTAAAGCCCCCTCACTGAGGAGAGAGCTAGAAAAACTCAAGTAAACTCTGAGATACATTTATTAAGCTTTTGCCACTTGAGTAAATTCCAATGCCATGTCTGAAAGATAACCTCTTTTTTAAAAAATTTTTTACATCCTGGTGATGAAATGGAAACCCTGGTGGAGTAGTGGTTAAGTGCTACAGCTGCAAACCAAAGAGTCAGCAGTTTGAATCCGCCAGGCGCTCCTTGGAAACTCTATGGGGCAGTTCTACTCTGTCCTATAGGGTCGCTATGAGTTGGAATCGACTTGACGGCACTGGGTTTGGTTTTTGTTTTGGTTTGGTGATGAAATGAAGTGTACCATCTAATTTTCTAATTTGATAAAAATTAAACATACCTTCCCTTAAAATTAAACATACCTTCCGCTCGGAAGGAGAAATAAATGATGAATATATGATTCCTCATAACTCAAAGGATGCAGTTGTTACTGAATCTGTCCTGAGTGAGCTGTTAATGTCTTTCAAGAAATGGAAGGAAATCAGCCTACCCTTGAATCGTTTCAGAAATGATAGAGATTGGGTGCTAATGGAGTCCCATATATTTATAACGAAAACAACACACCCTAAGTGATCTTGGTGAAAAAAAAAAAACGCTTGCTGAAATCAAACTCTTTTGAGAGGTAATTGCTTGAGACTCATTCATAAACATCCTATTCAAGAGTAATTTGTACATTGTTATTCCTGATTAGTTGATGCTCTAATTCTTGATTAGCTAGGGCCCTTTTTTTAATAACTAAGAACGACACCCCCAAAGGATTGTTAAACATAGTGAATGTTTGTAAAGACAAAATGCCACTTCTTGAGAATTTAGCCGTAAACCAGTGGAGTTTAAAATAAAATGTTTGTGATGGTGGTTGTCTTTGCAAATGTTAAAATAGATAAAAAGTGTGCTGAACAAGAGAGTATTTCTGACTGCTCATTAAGATGTCAGAAGAAAATAATGCAAATAATACACTACAAGAAAAAATACAACCAAGATAAAATGAAAAACCTAATTTAAAAATAAAATACACAGAAAAATACTCTTTATAGAGTCAATTATATCAATTAATATGTAGTTGCTATTTTAATAACCTCTTTAGAAGGTTAAATAAAACAGTTTTTTGTCTCGTTTGCTTTTTGTTATTGATACATACTTCAGAGGGAGTGTGGTCATTTTGACACCTTGATTTTAACCCGCTAAGACTCG
Source organism: Elephas maximus indicus (assembly GCF_024166365.1). Classification (NCBI taxonomy): domain Eukaryota; kingdom Metazoa; phylum Chordata; class Mammalia; order Proboscidea; family Elephantidae; genus Elephas; species Elephas maximus. The sequence goes on along the minus strand of NC_064836.1, from coordinate 37,113,906 downwards.
TTTATTAATTCTGGCCCCAGAACTAACTGTAAGAGAGTATATTTTGTTGTTTCAAGCCATCTAAACAACAACAACAAAAAAAAAAAAACAGCTGCCGTTGAGTAGATTTCAACTCATAGAGACCCTATAGGACAGGGTAGAACTACCCCCATAGAGCTTCCAAGGAGCACCTGATAGATTCAAACTGCCGATCTTTTGGTTAGCAGACGTAACTCTTAGCCACTACCCCACCAGGGTTTCCTTAAACCATTCCTTGGTGGTAATTTGCTACAGAAGTCATAGGAATCTAACAGAATAGTGTTGAGATACTAGTCTTTTTCCACTAGTTCGTATAAGCTTTTAGAGCTGCAAGTTTTCCCACCACACACACACACACACGCAGAAAAACTGAATTCACATACGATATGTTCTTTGTCCTTAAAACTCCTCATTAAGATAGGAAAATATATCAATTGACAAATACATTGAACGATGTTATGAACTCCACTTCCATAAGTGAGAAATTAAATGTGTTTGTATCATTTCTCAATCCAATTAAACAGGGATGAAGAAACTTTAATCCACATCTATCCTTCTGAGACAAATTTTGAAAGACGTTTTGCAGGGTGTGCTGGAAATCCTCAGAATTTTGAGACAAACTTCATTTTGATAAAAACCGTGACTTTTCTCATGGCATGTGACAAGAATTTCCAAGAATTCATTTCTTTGAATTACTACTTCAGCCAAAAACAGTAAATCCTTTTTATTTGGAATGAATTTTTAAGCTACTGGAGTTTATTGTTGATTCAAAGGTGCAAATTTGTATCCGATTAGAAAACTGGCCACATTGCTTATTTTAAGAACATCATCAAAGCACACAAATTACCTAAGGTCTTTCTCTATTCTTCTCTAATCAGAATATTAGGTTCATCACTGAACATAATAACTAATATCTATTAAGTACTATTTTTTTTTTTTATATACTACTAAGCATTGTTCAAACCTTTTTACACTGATTAATTAATCCATCAAACCAGTCTTATAATGCTGGCATCCAAGAGTTCCCCTCCTCAGGGTTTCCAGTATCACTGTGTTAAGGGTTTGGGTAGAAAACTGGCGGAAATTACATGTTTATGGCTCCTAATGTTTCCTTCCTGGAACCCTGGTGATGCAGTGGTTAAAAGCTAGGCAGTTCGAACCCACCAGCTGCTCTTTGAAACCGTATGGGGCAGTTCTGCTCTGTCGAATAGGGTTGCTACGAGTTGGAATTGACTAGTCAGCAATTTTTTTTTTTTTTTTTTTTTAATGTTTCCTTCTAATTTTAAGAGTCTCTGCTTGGCTGTTGTTATTGATGTTGTTAGTTGCTGCCACATTGACTCTGACTCATGACGACCCCGTGTGTGCCAAGTAGAACTGCTCCATAGGGTTTTCAGAAGCTTGATGTTTCAGAAGCAGACCATCAGGCCTGTCTTCAGAGGCACCTCTGGCTATGTTTGAACCACCATCCTTTGGGCTAGTAGCTGAGTGCCTAACAGTTTGTGCCACCCAGGGACTTCTATTGGCTTGGCACTGCTGGTTTATTTTTGTCCCCTTGTTTATTCCTCCCTAGGTGAGGGGGTCTATCTATCTAGCTAGCTAGCTATCATTTATCTGCCTCTTTATCTACCTATCCAATCTATCTGGAATATACGGCACTGGTATATATAGTCCACTCCTTTTTCCTTCTCTTTTCTTTTCTATTTGTCTGCTCATGGGGATAATATTTTCAGTTGCTTTGGGGTATGCAACAAGCTTAAAAGTAAAATCTTTGTCCCTGTGGGATAGTCCTGTGGTTTCCCAGTGCTCCTGTGCTTGGAAGGAATTCAGCCTAATCCCGGGTTCCTCTGTAATAAAGTACATTGTGGGCACAACTAAATCAATACCTCTAGTCCAACCTTTTCAAAAATAAAGGTATCATCTGATTTGCCTTTCTTTGAATATTTTTCAGCTTATCACTTGCTGAACTTTTTTTTTTATACCTTATAGGTGTTCTTCCTTTTTCTATTTTTTTTTCCATACTTGCCATCTGATTTCTTTTCAACCTATTCATGTGTACTTAGGTGTCTCTGTCTATCTATCATCTGCCATCTAATTTTATTGAAGATGAATTGATTTGAAATCCTTCCCATGCCCTCTGAACTATGGTTGAAGAGTAGGACACTGTTCTTTTTTTCCGGTAGTGGGAAGTGGTCGGGGAATGACTTCCTTAGGCTGAGTAGAGTCTTGTTCAGAAGACAGGAGCTCAGCTCTCTGTTATTAAAGTTCTTGACCTGACCATTTTTAGGGCCCCGCTATCCTCTGTTCCAGCGACTGGAAAATGATATTTAATACAGTGAGGTTTAGACTGGCGTTAGATTTTACCACGTTCCTGCATACCCCTGATGTTGTTGTGGATGTGGTTGTCTGGCTGAATGTGACTGTTACTTTTGTAAGCTATTGGGGTAGGAATATTCTGGGTTTCGGCTGTGGTCAGTGTAATCATCTGTGAATACTAATCATCCACCAGGTTATAGCCGCAGACGAAGTAACTTTTAGACATTGTTATAAAATGCTAATATATGCGGATATATGCTAATGTAAAGATTCATGATTGCTAAGAGGAGAATCCCAGCGTAATACTGGAATAAATTCAGTGCATAAATGTACAATGGCAAATTATGGACTTATCCTTTCTGTTCCTTGGATTTACTCTTTCCGCAGCATTTCCATGATTTCAAAAACACAGTCCCTAAAGAGTGAAGAATAGGCTGACCTCTATGCTCTAGTAAGGTAGTCTCTGGAGTTTGGTTAGTCAGTGTTACTGCTGCCTCTCTCTGTCACATAATGTAGATTCTGACAACAGGCCTACAGTGGGTCTGGATCCCTGTGCCAGTCATCATGGATATTTGAAGGAGGTTGACACCATTCTCTTGGTGCTTACACTGAGAGTGTGTCCTGGGAAACAACTCCTGGTGCCCTGATTTTTCTGTCTTGTGAAATCATTTCCAAAATCATGGCTTACTCCTAAGAGCTCTTGTGCCAAGCTTGGTTTAAACCACTTATTCCCAACCGTGGGATGATTTTGACCCCAAGGAGACTTTTTACAATATCTGGAGACCTTTCGGTTGTCACAACTGGGGGAAGGGGTGTTGTTATCACTAGTATCTAATGTCTAGAGGCCAAAGACATATCATAAAACATTCTGGCTGTACTTCTTCCAAGACAGATTGTTCATTCTTCTGGCAGTCCATGGTATATTCAATAATCTGTCAATAGTGCAGAGGTTGAGAAATTCAAGTTTGAAGCCTTGTGGACCTGAAGCCAAACCTCCAGGCTTCAGATAGCATTGCCTTTCAATCTTGGCAGCACACACTGATTAAATAAACCCCATTTTCCAGACATCTGAAACACCCAAAAGTCTTCATTAGAATGGCTAATCCGACATGCATACACACTTCCAATTACATGTGAAAGGAAATGTTATTGCAAAAAGGTTAATTCCCTTCTCAGCTTAGAATGACTAAACAGGCCATCTGGTACCTTTCAGAAAAAAATATGCTGAGTCTACACACAGCAACGCTACTACGCAACAATAGCAGAATGAAATATTCACTAAAAGAAGAATATAATTCAAATGCTTAAAGAGTACCTAGAAAGAAGTTCACACATTTATTTAACCCAACTTTTGGTTGTAAATTTTATTAGAATGAGAGTGATTTAGCAGCACTGTAACCAAACAACCTCCTAAATTTTACTTGGCATCATCAAGTTAATATGGAAACTGTTTTAGCTTTAGTTTTTAATAAAATCTTTGTAGGGTGGACAGTCTCAGCAATGTTACAATGGATACGATTAACAATAGTTAGATGTATCATGAATATTATAACAAGCCATGTTATTAACATTCAGAGATCCTTATTCAATTGGCAACACATAAATCTCTAGAGCCTAATTTTTATTTATTCTAAAGTCCTTACTCTTTCTACCATTGTTGTTAGGTGCTGTTGAATTGATTTCAACACATAGCAACCCCATGTACAACAGAACGAAACACTGCCCAGTCTGTACCACCCTCACAATCATTGCTTTGTTAGAGCTCATTGTTGCAGACACTGTGTCAATCCATTGAGTTAAAGGACTTCTGCTTTTTCTCTGACTCTCACTTTACCAAGCATGATGTCCTTCTCCAGGGACTGGTCCCTCTTGATAGCATGTCCAAAATAAGTGAGACAAAGTCTCACCATTCTTGCTTCTAATGAACATGCTGGCTATACTTCTTCCAAGACAGATTGTTCATTTTTCTGACAGTCCATGTGTCTTAGGCTGGGTTCTCTAGAGAAGCAAAACCAGTAAAGCGTATAAATATATTTGTAGAGAGAGGTTTATGTCAAGGAAATGGTTCACAGTTGTAGAGGCTGGAACATCACAAGCCTGTGGCTCAGGCTTCTCCTGATGCAAGTAGCCACAGGGGCTGGTGAACCCAAGATCAGCAGGCTGGAGAGCAGCATTTCTTGTTCACAGGTTGTGACGATCAATGAATCCCAAAGATCAGCAGGCAAGACTGCAGGTAAGCTACAAGCTCAAGTCCCAAGAACTGGAGATCAGATGAATAGGAGCCAGCTGCAGGATTCAGAACAAGCAAAAGCCTTAAGCCTTCCCAGAATATTCTCTCATATTCAGTGCAGGGCACACACTCAAGGAAATTCCCTTTCAACTAATTGGCTACCCACGGCAGATCCCATCATGGAGGTGATCACATAATATCACAACTATCAAATCACTGAGGGTCATGGCCCAGCCAAGTTGACACACAACCTTAACCATTAAAAAAAAAAAACCATTACACCATGGTATATTCAATATTCTTCATCAACACCATAATTCAAAGGTATAAGTTCTTCAGTCTTCCTTATTCGTTGTCCAGCTTTTGCGTGCACATGACGCAATTGAAAATACCATGGCTTGGGTCAAGTGCATCTTAGTCCTCAATGTGACATCTTTGCTTTTTAACCTTTTCCCATAGGCAGAGAGAAAGTACATCCTGTTGAGCTGAGATGCCATGAATGAGAGTTCTTGCTGCAACTGATTATGAAAAGGAACTCTTGATTCTGAGACTTGGAGGTTAAGTAAGAATGTAGGGAAGAAAATATGTTCTTGTTTTTTAAATGTGATATTTAAAATATCACTTGGCACAAAGTTCGGAAAGTTCATGGATTTAACAGACCTGTTTTCCAACATCTGAAGTTTAAGTTCTAGTTATACAACTTATCAGTTATCTTTATAATACCATAACCTGTCTATCAGTTTGTTATACTATGCTGGCTTGTTTGTTGCTTTGATGCTAGAAGCTAAAAAAAAAAAAGATATTTCAAATACCAACAGGATCATCTATAGTGGATCTGCACAAATAAAATGGGAACTTGGACTATATGAAGAAGAACGTTGCTTCAGGATTGGAGAAAGACTTATTAACAACCTGCAATATTCAGATGACACAACTTTGCTTTCTGAAAGTGTCTTGCCCCATAGAATTGGGACAAATTTGGGCTTACAGCAGAGGAACCCCTCATAATCCTTCTAGCAGTGTTTGGTGACATGAAGGCAGTGGGCAGAGAAAGGTAGAGAAGTCACACCATCAGCTGCAGGATAATCCTTACAGAGGTCACTGTAGCTGTCTCAGAGAGTTCAGAGATCCCTACCATCTGCCTATCAAGAAAAATGTCCTCAGACTTACCAAAATTATAAAGGTAAAATTAAGTCATATATTTATAATTTAGAGGCAATGTAGAAATGCAAAACAAAACAGATTCCCAAAATGACCTCCTGCCAGAGCCTGTGGCTATTTTAAGCCTGGCAGAAAGTGAACTATGGTTTGCTGGGTGGCACAAATTGTTAAATATTTGACTACTGACTGAAAGGTTGGCAGTTTGAACCTACCCAGAGGTGCCTCAGAAGACAGATCAGAAAATATATTACTTAAAGTTCGCAGCCTTGAAACCCCTATGGAGTGTAGTTCTACTCTTGACACATGGGTCACCATGAGTTGGAATTGATTTGACAGCATCTGGTTTGGTCTGGCTTGAGTTTTAGAGAATGAACTGCCTGATCAAATGAAAGATACCACTCATTTCCCTATTTCCACATCACAGAGCGAAACTGAAAGCTGGCATACTTCACTTCTGACAAGAATATAAAGTTAAATGTTCCCCTATGTACTTACATTTACCGTAGAATTAAAGCAAGGTAGTAGAGTTTCATGTTAATTCAACTAAGAACAATACCAGTTAAAATGGGGGCACCAGTGTGTATTGGTCCCAGAAAGTGGGATGTAGGCAGGGGTAGAATGATGGACAGAGCATTTTTCATTAACAGGTGCAGGGCCAATCATAATTATCCCCGAAAACAATATCAATTTAGATTCCCATCTTGCACTCCACAACAAAATTGATTCTATGTAAATAAGTTAAGATGAAAAAGAAAAACAAAGCCCTTGAAGTTATATGAAAATACAAGTGAACATTCCTCTTATCCTGAGATATCAAAAGTTGTTTTAAGTCTCAACATCCTAGAAAAAGTTACAAAGAAAAGACTGATAGGATGCACAGTAAAATAATATATATATACCTTTTGCCATAGCCTCATTTTCCAAAACCAATAGCCTCATTTTAGCCATGGAGAAATTGGGAATCAGAGGCATGGACAAAATCATACGGCTTGCATGAGACAGAAATAAGATGAACACCTTGAGTAGTTCATCAGCCCTGTTTCTGGAGCAATTATTCATAATTTATTAACAAGGATGAGCCCCAGCCCCCCAGTCTGTAACCACCTCATCATAGCTGATCAAATAGTAGAACCATCGACAGGAGCAGCGACCTGGGTTAAATTGCAGAAGCTCTGAAGAAACATATTGGCTAACACTACAGCCAAGAAACTCTTTGAGAGCTTCGCTTCCTCTTAAAAGTAATTAGTTTTCACATGGAACAAGCAGAAGTGGTGACAAAATCAATGCTATTAATTATTCAGTGAGTGGAGCAGAGGTGAACACATAAGAACAGCAAGTCGGATATGCTTAGCATCAAGCAACACTGGTAATTAAATTTATTTTAATCAAGTTTAATCTTTGCAGATATACCAAAATTTTAACTATAGTAAACCACAAAACGTGTCAAGTAGACAAGGAGGAAAAGACTAGATCTAAAGCTCCATTACCACCACGCATCTATCTGTTTGTTGACCTGTAGGGGCTTGCACGTGATGTGATGCTAGAAGTTATGCCACCAGTATTTCACACACCAGCAGGGTCACCCATGGCGGACCGTTTTCAGCAGAGCTTCCAGACTAAGGCAAACTAGGAAGAAGGACCTGGCAGCCTACTTCTGAAAAAATTGGCCAGTTAAAACCTTATGAATAGCGGCAGAACATTTTCTGATACAGAGACAGAAGATGAGCCCCTCAGATTGGAAGGCACAAAAATATACCTGGGGAACAGTTGCTGCCTCAAATCAGAGTCGACATTAATAACACAGATGGAGTCAAGCTTTTGGGACCTTCATTTGCTGACGTGGCATGACTTAAAGTGAGAAGGAAGAGTTGCAAATATCCAGCAATAACCGGAACATGGAATGTACACAATATGAATCTAGGAAAATAGGGGGAAATCAAAAATGAAATGGAATGCTTGAAAATCAATATCCCAGGTATTAATGAGCTGAAATGGACTGGTATTGGCCATTTTGAATCACACATTCATATGGAATGACAAATTGGAGAGGAATGGCACCATATTCATTGTCAAAAATAACATTTCAAGGTCTAGCCTAAAGTACAACACAGTCAGTAATAGGATACTATCCATACACCTACAATAATATGACTATTATTCAAATTTACATACCAACAACTAAGGCCAAAGCTGAAAAAATTGAAGATTTTTACTAACTTTTGCAGTCTGAAATTATTCAAACATACAATCAAGATGCATTGATAATTACTGGCGATTAGAATGTGAAAGTCAAATACAAAGAAGGATTGGTAGTTGGAAAATATGACCTCCATAATAGAAATGACACCAGAGATCATGTGATAGAATTTTGCAAGACCAACCAACAATTTCTTTGTTGCGAATACCTTTTTTCAATAATATAAATAATAACTATACATACATGTGGACTTCACCGGATGAAATACACAGGAATCAAATCAACAACACCTGTGGAAAGAGACGATGGAAGAGCTCAATATCATCAGTCAGAACAAGGCCAGGGGCCAACTGTGGAGCAGACAATCAATTGGTCACATGCAAGTTCAAGTTTAAACTAAAGAAAATTACAAGTCCATGATAGCCAAAGTATGACTTTGAGTATATCCTACTTGAATTTAGAGACCATCTCAAGATAGCCAAAGTATGACTTTGAGTATATCCTACTTGAATTTAGAGACCATCTCAAGAATAGATTTGATGCATTGAGCGATAATGACCGAAGACCAGATGAGTTGTGGGATGACATAAAGTACCTCATAAATGAAGAAAGCAAAAGGTCTTAAAAAGTTGGGAAAGAAAGAAAAGACAGAAATGGTTGTCAGAAACTCTGAAACTTGCTGTTGAACATAGAGTTGCTAAAGAGAATGAGAGAAATGATAAAGGAAAAGAGCTGAACAGAAGATTTCAAAGGGCAGCTTGAGAAGACAAAGGATAGTATTAAAATATGCAAAGACCTGGATTTAGAACTCCCAAAAGGAAGAACACACATCAAAATCCTTTGCCAACACCACAATTCAAACGCATCAATTCATAGACAGATAGATGATAGATAGATAGATTTTGTGTTTGCTCAGAAGGACTATTCTTACATAAAGAAGGCAATATTTCAGGAAACAATTCATCTCAAAGGAAAAGTGACTGTGTGCTTAGGTACGCTTAACAGTAATAAAACTGTTAGGGGTGCAGAGGGCTAGCAGTGAACACAACACTCTGTGTTCTGTTGTTGGCTGCTGGCAAGCTGACCCTGACTCATAATGACCTTGGTCCTGTGCCCAGTCCTGTACCATCCTCATGATTGTCTATAGGGTTTCCATCTGCTGATTTTAGGAAGTTGTTTGCCAGACCTTTCTTCCTAGCCCATCTTAGTCTGAAGCACTGCTGAAACCTGTTTAGCATCATGGCAGTACCCATGCCTTCACTTGCAGACCAGGAAAAGAGCAAAGGTAAGAATTCTACCACTGAGCCACTACAGTGTTCCCTATTCACCTTTTATTCTAGCTTAATACCCAGTGTACTCACCCCTGAACCTTGGGCTAGTGGGTTTGCACTTAACAAGAAAACTTTAAAAGAACTTTACTGACATTGCCATGGGACTTTGAGTGTACAAGGTAGAATTAGCTCTCTGTCGTTGACTTTGATAGAGCTGGGAGGCCGCGGTAGTGTTTTCAGAGTTCCAGAGAGAGTACCCTCAGAACAGACATCATGACCAGTTTCTGCCATCAGTGACTCTGACATAGACAGAGCATGGGCAGCACCTTTGTCAGGTATCAGTACTTTGGGAGTTGCTACTGGCATGGAAAACCACAGGTGGAATAGACAAGGAAATTGAGATTGGCCACTAAGATCTCGAGAAGACTATCTATGGAGCAGATTTAAAACAATCCTTAAAATGTTCTACATTTCTCTGAGTTGTGTTCAGTAGCGACTGTTATCCCCATAAAGCAAGTCGGAGCAGAATAGGAAAAGGTATTTTTGTATCTATCCTTATCTACATGGCTTTGTCTACAGCCTGATGTTTTTCTCATTTTACCTTATGATTCTCTCCATAGTCCAGGAGCCTAAGAGATCACAGCAATTAGTATCGAGTCATTTTGTGCGTGTGTGTGTGTCTATGGTACATTTAAACTATCATTGCACACTATCTATGCTTAAAATCATATCACATTTTTGTGTGTACAGTAGTAAATTTCTTTCAAAAGCGATACCCATAAGATTTAAACACAGAACAGCAGCCAGCAACTTAATATTAAAGAAGTGTTTGTTTTTGTTTCAGATAAACTGAAAAACAAGTGTTGATAAATCTACTTATCTTACAAATGATGTGTTGTGTATTTCAGAGATCCCCACCCTTTTTTTTTTTTAGTTCACAGCATCCTTAGTTAATAAAAGTATTAATAATTTTTCATAGCAACCCTTGGCCAAAAGAATACCTAACAGTTTCATTTATAAGTAGTTAGATCCAAAAACTTAATAAGCATTACTTCCTAACAATTTAATGCCTATTAGCCTTGAACAACTTCTCAAAGTTTCAAACAAGATTGAACCCTACCTTGCACATTTTCTGTTCTACATTGCTTTTCTCACAGTGCTTGCCTTTTATTTTAGTGATAATTAAAATCTCACCTTCACAAAGGTAAGGCACTATTGAAAGGAATTTAGTAATCTAATGTTTAAACAATGAACTCTATCAAGTTACCAGTTTGTGCAATGTCAAACATGTTACTATATTTCCTTCAAAATTTTAAAATAGCCCATAATCTTATACACACACAAACACACACACACACACACACACACACACACGTAAAACCAAACCCATTGCCATCCAGTCAATTCTGACTCATAGTGACCCTACAGGACAGAGTAGATCTGCCCCATAGGGTTTCCAAGGAACAGCTGGCGTATTTGAACTGTCAGCCTTTTGGTTAGCAGCCATAGCTTTTAACCACTGTGTCACTAGGCCTCTTGATTTAATATAACCCATTAAAATTTTAAAACAACTGTGTGAGTTTGATATACCAGTGACTATTGGTGCATGGCCTGGGAAAGGCATATATATTTGAAAGTAGATATTAAATATCAGAGTAAGAACAATAATAAAAGAACAATAATTGCCAGAGATAATGTGCTGAAAAGTTTACAAAAAAGGGAACACAACAAGAGTATTTGTCATTATAGATAAAAGCAAGTAAAAATTGATGCTATCCAAGTAAATTAAAAGTGCAGTGAATAAAAACATTAGAATAGTATGTGTGGTTCTAAACTAACATTTCAAGATAGAATTCTAAATTTTAAAGTTGTTTTTTTTAATGCTGAAAAAAGACATTTGTTCATCATCTACAACTGTTCATGTAGTGAAGATGAATACACACCAGGAAAGTCTTTATATTTTTATATAAGAGAAAATGCTCACCTAAAAACTGTTTCTGTATAAATTTATAACTTATCTGCCTAAAACTAAGCCCTGTTAACGATTTCCTGTTTGAATGTAGCAGCAGTAAGAAATGTCATTAAAAACTCTAGCAAATAGGTGTTCAGTACAGGCAAAAACAATTGCTAAAAAAAAAAAAAGAAACTATTGGTTTGTTCACTACTAAATATAGGATAGATCAAAAAATAAATGAAAAATAAGAGTCACATATTGCCTGAAAAAGAATTAATTTGTTTAAATGAATTATTCTTTCTAATATTCTAGTTCATATTCCTAAGCTATTTCCAAACACTATTAGAACACTTCAGCCTTTCATTATAGGACTTCCTTTCATATAAGGTTATGCTAAAAACAGAACTTCAATAAAATCATAAATAAAATGCATTATTTTAACACTAAAAATGCATAATAGCTGTTCATGAAAGGAGGTATATATATTTCCCTTCCTACAATCATCCTCTTGGCTTGCTCTATCTTAACTCCCAAGCTCCCCATTACAGAACTAGATCTTAATCTGATGTCTTGGGACTTCTATCCCTGGGATTTTGCAGATCTAGGAAACCTGGTGGCATAGTGGTTAAGTGCTATGGCTGCTAACCAAAGGGTCAGCAGTTTAAATCCACCAGGTGCTTCTTGGAAATTCTATGGGACAGTTCTACTCTGTCCTATAGGGTCACTATGAGTTCCCGTAAGGAGTCCTGGTGGTACAATAGTTAAGCTCTGGGCTGCTAACTGGAAGGTCAGCAGTTGAAACCACTAGCCTCTCCATGGGAGAAAAGACCTGGTGATCTGCTTCCATAAAGATTACATCCTAAGAAACACCATGAGGTCTTTCTACTCCTTGCTCTAGGGTCACTACAACTTGAAATCGACTCAATGGCACAGAACAAGAAGTTTCCAGATTGGTAGGTAGCCTAGCCAAGACCCTGCAGCTCTAGGTCTTTGGCTCCTCCAGCATTCCAGGAAGCAGCTCAGTGGAGGCATCAGTTTCTCCTTGGTCCAGGATTTTTTGCTTAACTTTTGCAAGGTCCAGGCTTCACATTCTACTTTTAGATGAAGCCAATAGAGCTGCAGAAAGGCTTCCGACCAAGAGATTTGAAGTCTCAGTTGTGTCTCCTCTTTTCTGTCCTGGAACTCAGCAGGCCTGCTAATCCAGACCCAAACACAACTAAGTGTTTTTCTTCTGATTTACATCCATGGTGATACACATCTTGTTTTTGAACATTGTTGACTCCTTTTTCTATTGTAAGTTTTATGCTTTATTTAAACTGACCATTATTTGGGGATTGAAAGATGGTAGTCTAAGATGTGAAATAACAGCACTGACTTGACCACATGTTTGCAGGGCAGGATGAAAAGACAGTCTGGGTTTTCAAGCATAAAGAGTATGAAATGCTGTTGCTGTTATTAAGTGTTGTCAAGTCGCTTCTGACTCATAGTGACCCTATGAACAACAGAATGAAACAATGCCTTGTCCTATGCCATCTTCACAATGGTTCCTATGATTGAGCCTATTGTTGCAGACACTGTGTCAATCCACCTTGTTGAGGGTCTTCCTCTTTTTCACTGACCCTCCACTTTACCATGCATGATGTCCTTCTCCAGGGACTGATCTCTCTCCTGATAACATGTCCAAATTATGTGAGATGAAGTCTCACCATCCTTGCTTCTAAAGAGCATTCCGCCTGTACTTCTTCCAAGATGGAGCTGTTTGATCTTTTGGCAGTCCATAAAACCAAAAAACTAAACCCATTGCCATCAAGTTGATTCCGGCTCATAGTGATCCTATAGGACAGCGTAGAACTGACCCATAGAGTTTCCAAGGAGCACTTGGTGGATTCGAACTGCTGACCTTTTAGTTAGCAGCCACAGCTCTTAACCACTATGGCACAGGATTTCCAATATTCTTCACCAACACCACAATTCAAAAACGCCTATTCTTCAGCTTTCGAGTCAGGCTCATTAAGCTTTGGTTGTTTTCTTATAGTTTTCGAAACACGATAACAGTAAAGTATTAACTGGGCCTGAAATGTAAAGAGAAAATACAGAAAACAGAGAAAAGTGATTAACATAGTTTAAATAACAAGGTATAAGAAAAAAAGGTATCACATTTAGAATGACTATCCCTTTGAGCAAGGGGTTTCAACAGAAACCAAGTGTATAGAAATTGAAATCAGCTCAGTGAAAACCCAGGAAAATATCTTTAATCCAATTAAGAGTTGCCTGTCATTAAAATTTTACATCAGGCCTGAACAGAGATACATGGGAAGCTGCATAGGCTAATAATTTTGTTCTCATATAAATTAATGATTAAAAATAGGTATTCGGGGAGGCGGAGCCAAGATGGTGGAATAGACAGATGCTTCCATCAAGCCCTCTTTACAAAAAAGACCTGAAAAAACAAGTGAAATGGGTTTATTTGTGACAAGCTGGGAGCCCTGAGCATCAAAAGCAAGCTTAGACAATGAACTGAGGGGCAGGGGGAGGAAGAGGCTGTTCAGAAGCAGAGAGGAGTTGCCCTATCTGAATCATGGGGAGCCCTCAGGCACCATTTCCGGAGTAGCTGCGGCAGAGGCAGAGGTGGCGGTGGGCTGGTCCTAGCATTGGGCTGCAGTTTCCTCAGGGAGAAGCAGCCAGCCACACAGAGCACTCACACCTGCAGAACCTGAGCAGAAGGGTGCTCTCGGCAAAAGCTAAGTATTTGCATATATTTTACTGCGTTCCTCCCCACTCCCAAGCCAACTTCAACTGCTGAATCCCTAGGCCTGAGATAGACCCTGGTGAGCACCTGGAGCTGTCCTACTGGCCTTGGGGAAGGAAAAAATTTGCAACTGGGGGGAAAAGACAATCTGCTAGCTCCATTAACTGGGGGAGCTCAGGATAGAAGTGGCTCCTGTCCAGGCATAAACCGCCCATGGACCTTGAGCACCTTTCCCTTCTACATGGACCTATGTGGGCCTATTTCAGGAGAATAGGCCCTTGTTGGCAAAGTCCAACCATTTCAGCTGTGTGGTGGAGGTGTGACTTTTTGACGTTTGACCTTGCTTTGCCTATTAAACAAGGTCCTCACCTACCCACAACAGGGACCTGAGGACTGGTGGCTCCACTTGGGTCATCCAGCCACCCATGACAGGGGTCCAGGGATAAGTGGTACCTCCTAGTCCTTACAACAAAAACTTTGGGTGCCCATGGTCCCTCTTCAAAACCCACCCACCAGCATGCTGTAGGGAACAGAGACGCATTTTCCTCAGAGACGCTTGGCGGTCAGTTCTCAGCCCCCTGTCTTGTTCAGAGCGTGAACCCCTGCTGCAATCAGATACCAGTATATACGCCAATCATCCCTGCCCCTCTAAGACCATAGGACAGAGCCTATACTACACACTTGATGATCAGCTACCTGGAAACCTGGCTGAATTCATACAAGAAAACTGAATGGACTCCTAGATTAATATACCTGATAACAGCTCTAGCCAGCTGGGGACAGGACACCAGAGCTCCAATGGTGAAAATAATCAAGCTAGATCCCTCAAGCAACCCATAGGGGTATACCAAAACAAAACAAAGCAAGCAGCTATGACACAGTAAGCAAGCATAAACTAATACAATAACATAGGTGGCTCAGAAACAACAGTCAATATCAAGTCACATAAAGAAACAGGCCATGATCACCTCAACAGGTTCTCAAAACAAAGAATACAGGGATTTTTTAGATGAAAGTGCATTCCTGGAATTACCAGATGCAGAATACAAAAGTTTAGTATACAGAAACCTTCAAAACACCAGGAAGAAAATGAGGCAATATGCAGAACAAGCCAAGGAACACACAGATAAAGCAACTGAAGAAATCAGAAAGATTATTCAGGAACATAATGAAAAGTTTAATAAGCTGGGAAAATCCATAGACAGACAGCAATCAGAAATTCAGAAGATTAACAATAAAATTACAGAATTACATAACTCCATTTTTTTTTTTTATTGAAAGTCAGAGGAGCAGAATTGAGCAAGTAAACCTAGAATTTCTGAACTCCAAGATAAATCACTTGGCACTAATACATTTGAAGAAAAATCAGATAAAAGAATTAAAAAAAATGAAGACAGCTTAAGAATCATGTGGGACTCTGTCAAGAGAAATAACCTATGAGTGATTGGAGTACCAGAACAGAGAGGGATAACAGAAAATACACAGAAAATTGTTGAGGATTTCTTGGCAGAAAACTTCCCTGATCTTGTGAAAGATGAGAAGATATCTATCCAAGATGCCCATCGAACTCCACATAAGGTAGGTCTTAAAAGAAAGTCACCAAGACATATTATAATCAACCTTGCCAAAACCAAAGATAAAGAGACAATTATAAGAGCAGTGAGGGATAAAAGAAAAGTCACCTACAAGGGAGAGCCAGTAAGAATAAGCTCAGACTACTCGGCAGAAACCATGCAGGCAAGAAGGCAATGGGATGACATATTTAAAAAATTGAAAGAAAAAAAATTGCCTGCCAAGAATCATATATACATCAAAACTGTCTCTTAAATATGAAGGTGAAATTAAGACATTTCCAGATAAACATAAGTTGAAGGAATTCGTAAAAACCAAACCAAAACTACAGGAAATAATAAAGGGAGTTCTTTGGTTAGAAAATCAATAATATCAGGTATCAACCCAAGACTAGAACACTGGCCAGAGCAACCAGAAGTCAACCCAGACAGGGAAATACAAAAAAAAAAAAAAAAAAAAAAAAACCAAGATTTAAAAAAAAAAAAAAAAACCAACACAGGGTAACGGCGATGTTATTATGCAAAAGAAGACAACATTAAAATAATAAAGAGGGACTAAGAAATGGAATCATACACCTTCCATATGGACAGGAAGATACCACGATACAAAGAAATAAAAGTTAGTTATAAATTTAGAAAAATAGGGTAAATAGTAAGGTAACCACAAAGGAAAAAAAACTATCCTACTCATCAAAATAAAATACGAGGGAAAAATACAGACTCAGCAGAAAAAAAATCAACAACAACAAATATGAGGAAAGGACAATATACAAAGAAAATCTACTCAGCACATAAAATCAAGTGGGAAAAAGAAGCTGTCAATACACGTAAAAAAGACATCAAAATGATAGCACCAAATTCATGCCTATCCATAATTACCCTGAATGTAAATGGACTAAATGCACCAATAAAGAGACAGAGAGTGGCAGAATGGATTAAAAAACAAGATCCATCTATATGGTGCCTACAAGAGACACACCTTAGACTTAGGGACATAAACGAACTAAAACTCAAAGGATGGAAAAAAATATATCAAGCAAACAACAATCAAAAAAGAGCAGGAGTGGCAATATTTTAATTTCTGACAAAATACACTTTAAAGTTAAATCCACCAGAAAGGATAAGGAAGGACACTATATAATGATTAGAGACAATACACCAAGAAGATATAACCGTATTAAATATTTATGTACCCAATGACAGCGGTGCAAGATACATAAACAAACTCTATCAGCATTGAAAAGTGAGAAAGACAGCTCCAAATAATAGTAGGAGACTTCAACAGACCAGTTTCGGTGAAGGACAGGACATCCAGAAAGAAGCTCAATAAAGACGTGGAAGATCTAAATGCCACAATCAACCAACTTGACCTCGTAGACATTACAGAACATTCCACCCAACAGCAACCAACTATACTTTCTTTTCTAGTAAACATGGAACATTCTCTAGAATAGACCATCTATTAGGTCATAAAGCAAGCCTTAGCAGAATCCAAAACATTGAAATATTACAAAGCATCTTCTCTGACCATAAGGCCATAAAAGTGGAAATCAGTAACAGGAAGAGCAGGGAAAAGAAATCAAACACCTGGAAACTGAAAAATACCCAGCTCAAAAAAGACTGGATTATAGAAGACATTAAGGATGGAATAAAGAAATTCAGAGAATCCAATGAGAATGAAAACATTTCCTATCGGAACCTTTGGGACACAGCAAAAGTGGTGCTCAGAGGCCAATTTGTATCAATAAATGCACACATCCAAAAAGAAGAAAGGGCCAAAATCAAAGAACTAATCCTACACGTTCAATGAATAGAGAGCAACAAAAGAAACCCACAGGCACCAGAAGAAAACAAATCATAAAAATTAGAGCTGAACTAAATGAAATAGAAAACAGAACAACAACTGAACGAATTAACAAGACCAAAAGATGGTTTTTTGAAAAACTCAACAAAACTGATAAACCATTGGCCAAACTGACAGAAGAAAAACAGGAGAGGAAGCAAATAACCCGAATAAGAAATGAGATGGGCGATATTACAACAGACCCAACTGAAATTAAAAGAATCGTATCAGATTACTATGAAAAACCGTACTCAAACAAATTTGAAAACCTAGAAGAAATGGATGAATTCCTAGAAACACACTACCTACCTAAACCAACACAAACAGAGGTAGAACAACTAAATAGACCCATAACAAAAGAAGAGATTGAAAAGGTAATCAAAAAACTCCCAACAAAAATAAGCCCTGGCCCGGAAGGCTTCACTGCAGAGTTCAACCAAACTTTCAGAGAAGAGTTAACACCACTACTACTAAAGGTATTTCAGAGCATAGAAAAGGATGGAATACTACCAAACTCATTCTATGAAGCCACCGTATCCCTGATATCAAAACCGGGTAAAGACACCACAAGAAAAGAAAATTATAGACCTATATCCCTCATGAATGTAGATGCAAAAAATCCTCAACAAAATTCTAGCCAATAGAATTCCACAACATATCAAAAAAAATAATTCATCATTACCAAGTGGGATTCATACCAGGTATGCAGGGATGGTTCGACATTAGAAAAACAATTAATGTAATCCACCATATAAATAAAACAAAAGACAAGAATCACATGATTTTATCCATTGATGCAGAAAAGGCATTTGACAAAGTTCAACATTCATTCATGATAAAAACTCTCAGTAAAATAGGAATAGAAGGAAAATTTCTCAGCATAGTAAAGAGCACTTATACAAAGCCAACAGCAAACATCACCCTAAATGGGGAGAGCCTAAAAACATGCCCACTGAGATCAGGAACAAGACAAGGATGCCCTTTATCACCACTCTTATTCAACATTGTGCTGGAAGTTCTAGCCAGAGCAATTAGGCTAGATAAAGAAATAAAGGGCATCCAGAGTGGCAAGAAAGAAGTCAAAGTATCTCTATTTGCAGATGACATGATCTTATACACAGAAAACCCTAAGGAATCCTCCAGAAAACTACTGAAACTAGAAGAGTTCAGCAGAGTATTGGGATACAAGATAAACATACAAAAATCAATTGGATTCCTCTACACCAACAAAAAAGAATATTGAAGAGGAAATCACCAAATCAATACCATTTGCAGTAGCCCCCAAGAAGATAAAATACTTAGGAATAAATCTTACCAGAGATGTAAAAGACTTATACAAAGAAAACTACAGTACACTTCTGCAAGAAACTGAAAGAGACTTACATAAGTGGAAGAACATACCTTGCTCGTGGATAGGAAGACATCATAAAAATGTCTATTCTACCAAAAGCGATCTATACATTTAATGCAATTCTGATCCAAATCCCAAAAACATTCTTTAACGAGATGGAGAAACAAATCACCAGTTTCATAGGGAAGACAAAGAGGCCCCGGATAAATAAGGCATTACTGAAAAAGAAGAACAAAGTGGGAGGCCTTACTTTACCTGATTTTAGAACGTATAATACTGCCACAGTAGTCAAAACAGCCTGGTACTTGTACAACAACAGATACATGGACCAGTGGAACAGAATTGAGAATCCAGACATAAATCCATCTACATATGACCAGGTGATATTTGACAAAGGACCCAAAATAATTAAATGGGGAAAAGATAGTCTTTTTAACAAATGGTGCTGGCTTAACTGGATATCCATCTGCAAAAAAATGAAACAGGACCCATACCTCACTCCATGCACAAAAAGTAACTCAAAACTATATTTATAATTTTTAAATATAAAATCTAAAACGATAAAGATCACGGAAGAAAAAATAGGGACACTGTTAGGAGCCCTAATATATGGCATAAACAGTATAGAAAACATTATAAAGAATGTAGAAGAAAAACTAGATAACTGGGAGCTCCTACAAATCAAACACTTATGCTCATCCAAAGACTTCACCAAAAGAGTAAAAAGACTACCTACAGATTGGTTAAAAGTTTTTAGCTCTGACATTCCTGATCAGTGCCTGATCTCTAAACTCTATATGATACTGCAAAAACTCAACTGCAAAAAGACAAATAACCCAATTAAAAAATGGGCAAAAGATATGAATAGACACTTCACTGAAGAAGACATTCAGGTAGCTAACAGATATATGAGGGAATGTTCATGATCATTAGCCATTAGAGAAATGCAGATCAAAACTGCAATGAGATTCCATCTCACTCCAACAAGGCTGGCATTAATCCAAAAAACACAAAATAATAAAGGTTGGAGAGGCTGTGGAGAGACTGGAACACTTCTACACTGCTGGTAGGAATGTGAAATGATACAACCACTTTGGAAATTGATTTGGTGCGTCCTTAAAAAGTTAGAAATAGAACTACCATACGATCCAACAATCCCACTCCTAGGAATATATCCTAGAGAAATAAGAGCCTTTACACAAACAGATATATGCACAGCCATGTTTATTGCAACACTGTTTATAATAGCAAAAACATGGAAGCAACCAAGGTGCCCATCAACGGATGAATGGATACATAAATTGTGGTATATTCACACAATGGAATACTACGCATCGATAAAGAACAGTGAGGAATCTGTGAAACATTTCAGAACATGGAGGAACCTGGAAGGCATTATGTTGAGTGAAATTACTCAGTTGCAAAAGGACAAATATTGTATAAGCCCGCTATTATAAGAATTTGAGAAATAGTTTAAACTGAGAAGAAAACATTCTTTTGTGGTTATGAGAGGAGGTAGGGAAGGAGGGTGGGAGAAGGGTATTCACTAGTTAGATAGTAGATAAGAACTACTTTAGATGAAGGGAAAGACAGCACACAATACAGGGGAGGTCGGCACAGTTGGACTAAACCAAAAGCAAAGGAGTTTCCTGAATAAACTGAATGCTTCAAAGACCAGCATAGCAGGGGCAGGGGTCTGTGGACCATGGTTTCAGGGGACATCTAAGTGAATTGGCATAATAAAATCTATTAAGAAAACATTCTGCATCCCACTTTGAAGAGTGGTGTCTGGGGTCTTAAATGCTAGCAAGCAGCCATCTAAGATGCATCAATTGGTCTCAAACCACCTGGATCAAAGGAGAATGAAGAACACCAAGGAAACAAGGTAATTATGAGCCCAAGAGGCAGAAAGGGCCACGTAAAGCATAGACTACATCATTCTGAGACCAGAAGAACTAGATGGTGCCCAGCTACAATTGATGACTGCCCTGACCGGGAACTCAACAGAGAACCCCTGAGGGAGCAGGAGAGCAGTGGGATGCAGACCCCAAATTCTCATAAGAACAGACTTAATGGTCTGACTGAGACTGCAAGGACCCCGGTGGTCATGGACCCCAGATCTTCTGTTGCCCCAGGACAGGAACCATTCCCGAAGCCAACTCTTCAGACATGGATTGGACTGGACGATGGGTTGGAGAGAGATGCTGGTGAGGAGTGAGCTTCTTGGATCAGGTGGACACTTGAGACTATGTTTGCATCTCCCGCCTGGAGGGGAGATGAGAGGGAGGAGGGGGTTAGAAGCTGGCGAAAAGGACATGAAAAGAGAGAGTGGAGGTAGAGAGCAGGCTGTCTCATTAGGGGGAGAGTAATTGGGGGTGTGTAGCAAGGTGTATACGTGTTTTTGTGTGAGAGACTGACTTGATTTGTAAACTTTCACTTAAAGCACAATAAAAATTATTTAAAAAAAATAGATATTTGGCACAAGAGAGAACTTCTTTCTATAAATGTTCATATCACTTTAAATTTGAAATTACTTTGAATAACAGATTAATAGCCTTTACAGAATGTAACTTTATAGTTTACCTTAACAGGTCATATCTTGTTACTGAAATTTTTTAAACCACACAATTTAAGTTGAAAGCATATTAAATTTAAGGCAATGAAATAAATCACTCTTTAGACACCACTGGCTCTGCCACTTAGTAACTTAGTAATCTTGGTCAATTTGTCCCAGTTGCATAATCTATAAAATACGGATGATATTAATAGACAGGAAACCCTGGTGGCATAGTGATTAAGCGCCAGGGCTGCTAACCAAAGGGTCAGCAGTTCGAATCTGTCCGGCACTTTTTGGAAACTCTATGGGGCAACTCTACTCTGTCCTTTAGGGTTGCTATGAGTCGTAATAGGCTCGACAGCACTCAGTTTGGTTTGGTTTGGTTTGCTGTAGGAAGTAAGAGAGTTAATATGCATAACTGTCACCCGTCTGTCACTTTATCAGGCTGCAGTGGCTTGCGTGTTGCTAGGATTTTGAAAGTTACGCCACCACTATTTCAAACACCAACAGGATCACCCACAGTGGACAGGTTTCAGCAGAGCTTCCAGGCACAGACAGGTGAGTAAGAAAGGCCTGGCAATCTACTTTTGAAAAATAACCAATAAAAACTCTATGAATCATAACAGAGTATTGTCCAATGTAGTGGTGGAAGATGAGTCCTCTAGGTTGGAAGGTACTCAAAATACACAGTGGCCACAACAATGAAGTCAAGCACACCAATGATCATGTAGATGGCATAGGGCTGGGAAATGTTTTTTTCTGTCATACGTGGTTCCCCATGAGTCAGAACTGAAACGACAGCAATTAGTAACAACGACAATATGTGTACATGTTTAGAGGAATAAGTTGGAGTATTATCAATGATTAATAAATATTTTTATTATTAATAATTGATTGCAAAATTTCATTTAACATCTTGTGTTTGATACTTTGCACCATTGAAGCAAACCATTACTTAGATGTGTACATTAGAAAAAAAATTCAGGAGAAACTGGTCAACTCAAACGAAGAGTAATTTTCATTTCTATCCAAACATTTTGTGTTCTCTTGAAAGAATGAAAACAGTTCTATCTAATCAGTTGCATAATAAGTCACACATAGAATCCTAAGACACCTGGCACTATAACTCAAATTTAGGCCTATGTTATTGTAGTGTTGCTTAGGGTTTGATACTAAGTAAGCTTCCCTTATAGGGTTGCTATGAGTCGGAATCGACTCAATGGCAGTGGGTTTGGCTTCTGGTGGGTATAAGCTTCCATTGACCCACACATTAATTTGGCTCTGCTTTTTAATAGAGTTAACATGGTGCTGTGGAAGGAACATTAGATTTGGAGTTAGGCAAAGCAAGGTTTGAATCTTACATTAAAAACTGCTTCCCCGCCTGAATTGGGACAAGGTATTTATTTTGGTTAAGTTTCCTACCAGAATAAAGGTGATAAACAAAGGACTTGGTATGTTTCTGAAACTTAAATGAGACAACATAGACCAAACAACTCAATCCTTGTTACATATTGTTTGTCGTTTCTCCCCACAAAACTTCCAGTACTCCTTTCTTCTGAGAGGAGCCTTGGTTTTTGTTTAAGAAACCACATCCTCCTCACCTTGTTTGCTGGTTCCGGTGTGTTGGGCTGACGATCCGGCACAATCTCATGCAGTTCCACACATCTCGGCTGACTCAATGAGCACCATCCCTGTGACTTTTTTAGTACTATCACAGGAGGTGCTCTCTACCCTATGGGGTGGCCAAACTGGTGACCAGTTGTCACTGAGTTGATTCTAACTCATGGCTACCCCAAGTGTGTCAGAGTAAAATCGCACTTCACAGGGTTTCACTAGACCTTTCTTCCTCTGGGTGGACTCGAACCACCAGCCTTTCAGTTAGCAGCTAAGTGCATTAACTGTTTACATTACCCAGAGACTTTGGCCAAACAGAAAGAATGCCTGGATTTTCCATCACTCCGGAGAGAAGTCTATCTGAGAGTGAAACCTACACAGTGAAATCAGTCTGAGCTGCAAGGCCAAAAAAGTTTTGATTCTTGATTATATCAGTCATGTCTGAAGGGAGCTTTATCCCCAGGTCTGGATGAGTCTATGAGTTCATTTTTGTTCCTTCTCAAAGTCTTTTACATTCATGTAAGTCAGTTTTAGTTAGCTTTCTTCTTTGCAAACTGAAATATTTCTGCAAAATGCAGGAGGTAACCTACAATTGAGGTTTATATTTTTTATAGATTTTAAACCTCTCTCTCAAACATCAGAGCCCCAAGAGCAGAAACCAATGCCGTCCCATAGCGATGAATAAATATATAAATTAATAAAAACTGCTTAAAATAATAAAAAACAACAGAGATTTAAAAAATTATAAAAGCTCTATACCTCAATGTACATATCTTATAAACCATATCTTCAAAATATCGTTGTAAAAGAAAATCAGGTTACTCTGTTTTTATATGTGTAGAGTCTTCATATGCACATGGCTGCAGCAGTGTATCAAGGAGGAACTGGCAAAAATTCAAGTCAATTTAGAAGAGGTTATGGCACCACGGATATCGTTGCTAGTGACAGATGGATCCTGGCTGAAAGCAGAGAATACTTGTAAGATGTTTACCTGTGTTTCCTTGAATATGCAAAGACATTTGACTGTGTGGATCATAACAAATTATGGATAACATTGGGAAGAGTGGGAATTCAAGAACACTTAATTGTGCTCATGTGAAACCTGTACATAGACCAAGAGACAGTCATTCAAACAGAACAAGGAGATAGATACAGCATACCTATTCAATCCGTATGCTGAGCAAATAATCAGAGAAACTGGATTATATGAAAAAGAATGGGGCATCAGAATTGGAGGAACGCTCATTAACAACCTCGGTTATGCAGATGGCACAACCTTGCTTGCTGAAAGCAAAGAGCACTGGAAGCACTTACTCATGAAGATCAAAGAATACAGCCTTCGGTATGGATTACACCTCAACATAAAGAAAAATAAAATTTACTCACAACTGGACCAATAAGCAACATCGTGATAAATGGAGAAAAATTGAAGTTGCCAAGGATTTCGTTTTACTTGGATCTATAAACACCCACAGAAGCAGCCAACAAGAAATCAAACAACGTATTGTCAGGCAAATCTGCTGCAAAAGACCTCTCTGAAGTATTAAAAAGCAAAGATGTCACCTTGAAGACTAAGGTGCTCCTGACCCAAGCCATGGTGTTTCAACTGCCTCATATGCATGAGAAAGCTGGACGATGAATAACTAAGATCAAAGAATTGATGCCTTTGAATTGAGTATACCATGGACTGCCAAAAGAACAAACAAATCTGTCTTGGAAGAAGTACAACCGGAATGCTCCTTAGAAGCAAGGATGGAAAGAGTACTTATCACATCGTTTGGATATGTTATCAGAAGGGATCAGTCCCTGGAGAAGGACATCATTCTTGGCAGAGAGTCAGCAGAAAAGAGGAAGACTGTCAACGAGATGGATTGACGCAGTGGCTGCAATAGTGTGCTAAAGCATAACAATGACGAGGATGGTGCAGGACCAGGCAGTGTTTCATTCTGTTGTACACAGGGTCCCTGTGAGTCGAAACCCACCCAACGGCACCTACCAACAACAACAGCAGGGCCCTTGAGCATTGGATTTTTATTCAATTTGTTCCAAAAATTTTCAAAATCTTTTTTTTTTTTTTAATTATTATTGAAACTGTAGCATGATCTACTAAAACTTATATCAGGAGAGATGGATTTACAATTTCCAGAGAAAAGCCACTTATTACCCAAGCATAAAGTGGCAATTTTAGTACTTCTCCATTCTATATTTTTAAGATTTTATATCCAAAGTCACTTTGTCCACGTGAAAAAATGACTGGAGAACTATTTATAAGTTAGAGCTTATTTTTTATATTTTTAACAATATATCTTAATTTCTTCTAGTAAAGGCAAAAAAGAAAGTAACTGCAAAAGGATAATTTTATTTAAAACAAAAGTAAAGATAATAACAGAGATCTAAGCTATCATACTATTTTGTATTTTCATGTTTCCCACCTAAAAATCCATGCACACCAATTTGAAAATAGAAATGCAAATATAATTACCCGCTCATTGTCTTCCCAGCCAAAATTATCCTCTGTAATAAGGGCTATAACCAACTCTATTCAATTTATTTTTATATCGAGAGTTTTATGCATCTTATCTTAAAATATCTAACAGAAATAAAACAATGAGAATTATCTACTTTTATTGAATACCCTGTCGTACGTGGACTGACAGAAGATCCTGTTTGCAGATAAATCGACATGTAAGAAAAGAATATCAGCACTGAAGATTGCTTCTAATTTAAATAAATATCCTTGTGTTCTCTCATTGCAGAGGGGAGATTTGGGGGAAAAGTGAATACATTTATATCTGCACATCAGTAGTTTTAAAAGAATCATTAAAGGACAATTAAATAAAGACGCGTTCTATGGGAGACAAAGTCTGTTCCAAAAACTTATGATTTGCCTTGTTTTCTCTTCTTTCTCTCAATCCCCAGATCCAGCCTTGTTGCTTTTGTTTTTGAAGTAGACCTGGAATTGAGCCAGCCTTCTACTCTGTCGTATAGGATTGCTATGAGTTGGAAACCACTCGATAGCAACAGGTTTTTTTTCTTTTTTCTTTTCATTTTTTTGTATTCCACTTCTGTGCCAAAACACAATCCTCTCTTGCCTGGATTGCTACTATAGCTTCTCAACTGGTATCCCTCCTTCCTTACAGCAGCCTGAGTGATCTTTTCAAAACTGAGGTCATATTATGTGCCTTCTCACCTGAAAAGCTGCAGTAGCTCCACATTTCACTAAGAGGAAACACGTTCTACCATAGCCCACCAGGCCCTACACGATCTGGCTTTGCATCTCCTCTCTAAGCCTACCCCCTACCATGTCTCCATTTCTTACTCTGCACAAACTACACTGGCCTCTGTGTTATTCCCCAACACGCCAGGTATGGTTCTGCCCTAGGGCCACCACAGTGACTCTTTCTCTGGGTAGAACCCTCTTTCACCATGTGTCCATGTGGCCAAGTCCTTCACTTTAGTTGAGTCGTTGCTCAAAATTCAGCTTCTCAGTGCATTCTACCCTGAACTTTCTGTTTTAAAATTTCTGCCTCCTACGTCCCTACTTCCACACTGACTCTACTTGTCCTGCTATATTTTCCATGGCATTCAATAAAATTCCCTCATTTTCATGTCATTATTGAATGTCTTCTTTCCCCTGATACAATAAAAGCTTCACAAAAGCAGGATTTTTTTTAATTCCATTCACAGATACATAGCAACTGCTTTGAAGAGAGCCTGGCACAAGGTAAGTACTCAATAAATTTGCTAAAAGAATGGATGGATGAATGAATGAATGAAAACAATTTATTGATTATGCCAGGTTTGGTGACTAAATGAGCATTACATTGGTTATTTTATTAGGTATCTTTTGATACCTAGATGATAACTAACTAACCGATTGCAATCGAGTCTGACTCATGGCGAACCTATGTGTTTTAGAGTAGAACTGCACTCTCTAAGGGTTTCAATGGCAGAGCTCTCTCAAAAGTAGATCACCAGGCCTTTTTTCTGGGTGAATTCAAACTGCCAAGCTTTCTGGTTAGTAGCCAAGTGCTTACTGAATCATTTTTTTTTTTTTATAATGCCTTCAGGTATCAGGTTTAGATGATAATCGATGTAAATTCAATATACCAATGTTGCCAACTATAATTTGGGTTAAAAATCAAGTCGTCGTTTCAACTGAATTCCAATATCAAGTGTATTTTACCCATACAACACATTTTGCTAAAATATAATTGCATAAATTGGAATAGAGTAGAAATACTTATCTGGAGATTTAATATATACATATATTAGTTTTTCTTAATGCTAATGACAAAATAATAATATAAATAGTCTATGCAATTCAGTAGTAAAGTATAAAGTGCTAGTAAAAAGCTTTGTAAATTGCTAATGAAAAAATAAATGGTTAATTATAAAGGGAGAGCCACTGAGTGGTACATTTCAGTGCTTTTATTTCAGCAAGTGATTGTTGCCATCCCAGAATCTGTAATGTCAGAGCACGTTTTTAATCTACAAAGCAAGTGCAAATGCCTCTCCACTATTTTTTATTGAGTAGGGAATTGTCTATTAAAGTAAGCATTATATCCATTAACCACAAACATATTTTCTTCATCAACCATTCTCACACAAGAAAATTTTTGCTTGCCCAGTACCCAAGATTAGAGCCTTTGAAGGCATGTTGAAACAGTATATGTTTCCGTTACTGCCTTGCAGCTTCTTAAACCTGGGCTATAAATTTCATGATTAAAAATTAAAACTTTGTGTTGGATTGAACTGTGTTCTCCCCAAAATATGTGTTGGAATCCTAACCTCTCTACCTGTGGATGTAATCTTGTTTGGAGATAGGGCTTTCTTTGCTATATTAATGAGGCCACAGCAGTGAAGGGCGTGTTCTGAACCTAATCACCTCTGAGTTACTTAAAAAGAACAGATGAGAGACTGAGGCATGCCCCCAGGAGAAACAGATGCCATGTGAGGACTGTCTACAAGCCAAGGAACCAAGGAATGCCTCAGGCTACCAACAAAGATGGGATTGACATGGCCAGACCCTGATTTGGACTTTTAGCTTCCAGAACTGTGAGAAAATAAATTTCTGATCTTCCAAGCCACGCACTTGTGGTATTTGTGTTACAGCAAGGCTAGCATGCTAAGACACACAGGCATTATGTGAAGAATGTAACTTTGAAAAATAGACTGTTGAATTTTCAGGTTCTAGCACCTCATCTGTGGAGTTTGAGAAAGGTGGACATCTTATAGTTTAGAGGTTCTTTTCTCTCTTTGATTATAGGGCGCTTCCTGGTGGCCCTTCACAAAGACAGCCAGCTATCCTTAAGCATCATTTCATCCTTTCCAAAAACATGTCTTCTCAAAAACAATTAGTGTTCATGAGTTCATTTATTACTTTTTGGAGTCCTGGTGACACAGTGGTTAAGAGCTCAGCTGCTTACCAAAAGGTTAGCAGTTTGAATCCACCATCCTCTCCTTGGAAACCCTATGGAGCAGTTCTACTCTCTCCTATAGGGTCAGTTAGTCAGAATTCACTTGACCGTAACTTTTTTTTTTTTAATTACTCTTTAGCTAGAACAAGCTGTCACCATTCTTTGGATCAGGAAATGAAACTTAGATTTACTAACTCCAAAGAAGAGAAGAGATATCAAAATTGAAAATGAAAAGCAATTCTTTAGAGAACAGGTTTATGTATAAAATGCAGGCAAAATTTTGGCTAAATTCCTTAAGGGTAACTGTTATATGGTCATAATATGATTTCAAAAATAATTCATATAATTAGTATGTGTGTCTCCTCAAAAATATTGTAAAATAATATTCCAAAATATATTTTCCAGGGTCTGTTGTTTAATGAGAGTGATCTAAAATCATCTAAGTAGAAGGATGCAAGGCCGGCATGTATTCATTAACATAAAGATTTTTCTTGAATGGATTTTTTTTTTTGCTTTTTTTTTTTTCTTTTTAGCGTAGGTACTCTTTCTCTGGATACTTATTTGTACAAACTGATTAGCTACTTGCACTATGACTACTTCCTGATGCTGTAACTTAAAATTCAAACAAGAGTTTACAAGGGATATTGGAATCCCATCTTGCGCAAGTTCAGTCTCTTCTTCCTGTCTACTCCCAGCATCAATTATATTGATATTGGAAGTTCTGCAGCTCCATAAAATAAAAATAAATAGTTACATTAATAATATAATTTAATCACTAGCAATTTTCTCTGAAGGCCAGTTTATCTCCTATACAGAAGCATTTGAGAGATACAATGACTTGAGCTTCTTTCTGTCCAAAGATATGCACATGCCCTGGTCAGGATGTAAGTAGCACAGTGTAAACTCAACCCACTCACTCATTTTCTAGTGCTATTGTCAAAGTGGAGCCCTGGTGGCGCAGTGGTTAAAAACTTGGCTGTTAACCCAAAGATTGGCTGTTCAAATCCACCAGCTGCTCTTTGGAAATCCTATGGGGCAGTTCTACTCTGTCCTATAGGGACAGTATTCATCGGGATCGACTCAACGGCAACAGTTGTTTTTTTTAATTATCAAAGTGTCCTCAGAGTCCAACTTTCTTCATTTAAGAAAAGAGACCAACACATTAAAGCATCTCTTTATTTTGCAAAAGTAATACCTTAGAAAATTCTTATGTTGGGTTTACTGCGATAAGATGTCTTCAAGTGGGTAATTGAATTCAGAAATTCCACTCACCGAATAAATTCCAAAATGTTTCTCTGAAGGAAAACCTGTTGTATTTTCATCTTCAAGTACCAGGGGACACATACCTTGGCAATTTCCCTGAAGACATTGCCCTGCTAACACAGCTGTAATACTAAAGAGCTCATAAAACAAAATGAATTCTCTTGTATCATTTGTTCCATAAAGAATTTTACATATAGTTATACATTATCTAGAAACAAATTTCCATTTCTTATAGAATAAAACAGGGTAGTTTGAATACACAGAAACATTTTGCTATCTCAAAGATACCAGGTTTAAGAAGTTATTACTGGGAAAATATCGCATATGATTAAACTTTAGAAAACTACTAAATACATATTATTAGTTATATGTCAAGGAGATGGATTGACGTAGCGACTGCAACAATGGGGTCAAGCATAACAATGATTGTGAGGATAGCACAGGACCAGGCAATGTTTTGTTCTGTTGTACACAGGGCCACTGTGAGTCGGAACCGACTCAACAGCACCTAACAACAACAACAACAGTTATACCTCATAAGAATTAACTCTGTATCACTTTACTTATAGGGCCCATGCTATTTTCCCATAAAAAAATGCAATATTAAGATAATTTAATAGGGAATCTTATTCACCCAGAATTTATTGTTTAGTGCAGATATAGACATTCCAATTCACATAATTAATAAAATGTAGCACTGAGAGATTATCTTGCCGTTCCTCAAATATAAGGAACAAGAAGACAAACCCTGTCAAGTTGTAAGTTCAGAGACCTCTATATGCTTGTGCCTCAATATGATGTCTTCAAAAAATTGCAAAATTTGTACAACCATCAAAATTACTTAAGTCTGTATACCAGAAAAAAAATAATATATTCAATCTATAAAAAACCAAAAACACCAAACCCATTGCCGTCGAGTCAATTCCAACTCATAGCAACACTATAGAATGGAGTAGAACTGTCCCCATAGGGTTTCCAAGGTGCGGCTGATAGATTCAAACTGCTGACTTTTTGGTTAGCAGCCAAGCACTTAACCACTACACCACCAGGGCTCCTTTTTTTTTTTTTTTCTTTTAGTATCCATAAATTATTATCTGGAAAGCAGGATACAGTCTCAGACCCTTCATAGTTTTTGAGAATTTTGGTAATGTGCATGAGACACAGCTTTCTGGAAGAGGAAAGATGAGGGCTTTTCAGGCTGATTAAGAGGATTTGAGGAAAGTGTATGACAATCAGTGGTTAAAATGACCAATTGTATGGACAGAAGGGCTACAGGGGCTCCCTACTTTATTGTGAGATAATGAGGAGGCATTGGATAGATGGTTGCAAGACAAATTCCAGGAAGCAGAAATGAAGACTGTTGACCATACAAGGTTCTGGTTATTGCTCATTCTCCTCTGGAGAGGGGGATTTAACTCCCCATCTGGTGGTCCACCCCACTTTAACAATTAATGCTGAGGCCCATCATGAGAAGGCATAAAATATGCACTCTTTTCAGATGCAGTTACAGAGATTCACACCCACACTGAACATGAAAGGAAGGAATTTGAGATTGCTTTGGGCAGAAACCAGGCAAATGATTAAAGAGAACTTTCCCTGATTCTCTTGGGAGAGGAAGGGATGATGGTTTGTAATGTTTATAATGGAAATATAGCAACACCTGGGGCATCTTAGGTCTCAGATCCTCCTACAGTCCACCCTGCAAGTCTTAAATTCATTAGAAGTGACCTGTAAGAGGCCGACAGATTCTTTAACAGAGGGTCCTGCCTGTTATAAGGAAGATTTGACTCTCTCTGGGAGGCTTCCCTGAAACCAAAGATGAGGTTTTTATAGCCTCAATGCTAGTGAAGGTGACACCCTGGAGAATGTGAAACTGACTCAAAGAAATCTAGATATAGCCTTTGGTCAGCCTATTGCCCGTAAAAACTCCCCTAGGCCGACGTAGAAATCTTGCAAAAATTAAGAGAGGTTATCCTGGGATAGTGCTGAGCTACTAACGGAAAGGTTGGTGGTTTGAACCCAACCAGAGGCACCTCAGGGGAAGGGCCTGGCAACCTACTTCTGAAAAATCAGCCACAGAAAGCCCTATGGAGCACGGTTCTAACCTGACACACACGGGGTTGCCATGAGTCAGAATTGACTCCACAGCAACTGGGTTTGTGGGTTTGTTTTTTTTTTTTTTTAAATCTCAGTAACGGGGCAGTAGATGTCATGGGTTAAGGTGGACTGCTTGAAGAAGGTCATAGCTGTGCAAGCCAAACCTGTGTCCCTAGAGAGAGCACACTCCAAAGCCCCAGCCAGAAAGCAATATGGCTGTCAAGGGAATCTCAAGCCTGAATAGTTAATGCCAACAAAGACGTCCACACAGTCAGATGTAGGACTTCCGGTGGACCGCAAACATTAGAAGTCTGATTGGCTGAGCTGTTGAAAACTGAAAGTAAACGCGTCTTGCTTACTGGCTGGAAGTCCCTCTATAATACTGCATTTACCTTCCGCTCCAGCCACGCATGCTTAAATAGAGATAATCAGGAATTGGAAATAGTATCCCTGTCCCCAAAGAAGGCTGTAAAACATATGCTCGTTTCTAAGACTGCAGGGGAATATTGAGGAGGAGAAGGACGCAAGTATTTATAGGTTTCACTGAGGGAGGGCTACCACCAACACCACCAGTTGCCATAAAGTAGATTCCAACTTATGATGACCCATGTGTATCACAGTAGAACTGTGTTCCATAGAGTTTGCAGTGGCTGATTTTTTTTTTTTTTTTTTTTTTGAGTAGACCATCAGATATTTCTTCAGAGTTCCTCTGTGTGGACATCAACAGCCAGCCTTGTGAGTAGAAGCCAAGTCTGGTAACTGGTTACACCACCAGGGACTTTTTTATTGGCCTACAAGTTTCCATATCACTATCAGATTCTAGTCGATGGGATTTGGCCAGAGTTCACAGTGGAGAAGGAAAGCTAATGCCATCTTGTTGGTGGTTCCCTTGGGTCAATCAATGTACTACTGATGTTACGTCTACATCTGAATATATGTAGGAAAGCAGATTGTATACATATTCTTCTTTCTGTAAACAGAGGTGATTTTACTATGTAAATAATTGAGTGTCTGGAGATCAAGAGAAAAGCTGGAGGACCAGCTGGAAGGATGTTGCTGTGGTTTGGTAGAGAGCTGACCATGACTTGGTCTGAGGTGGCCATAGTAGAGGCAGATACTGGTGGGCAGATCTGAGTTATATTTTGGAAGTAGATTCCAGATGTGACAAGTGAGGGAGGGGGAGAAATTATGATGGCCCCTGGGTTTTCTACCTCGAATAAATATTCAGTTTGATTTAATGGGAAATGAAATCAGAGGAGAAGGTTTTAGACAGAAAACCAAGTGGAAATTTTAAGTGTATTAAGTTGAACAAACCTAAGCGACACTAAAATGGTTAGTTAAGATTTGACCTCAAATACATTTAATTAGAGAGAGATAGTAACATGGTTCTTATTAGCAAGGGTGAAATTAGAGCCACTGTATTGAATAGGGTCATTTTGGGAGAAGCTGAAGAGAGAGGGAGCACAAGGTAGTCAGGGAGACAGAAGGGTCTAACAAAGAAAACTCTTGATACACTAAGAGAGAAAAAAGTGGGAAACTGTCACAACTTGGTAGACATTTCAGAAATGTTTCTTAATATGAACAAAAAGAAAAAAGCTAAAAAGAGTTGTGAAAGAGGCAGCATACAGGTTCAAAGCAACATTGATGTCAAGGCATAAAGTATAGCAAGGCTGGAGATAAAAGATCTAATGCCAACAAGAGTGTAATTCTTACCTTGCAGCATGAGATAGCAATGCTATATCATTCTAACAGTGGTTACCCAGAACCACCTGACACTGAACCAGTGTTTCAAACCCAAAAATTGAAACTGCCTTTTCTGGCCAAAACACTGAATTTAGAGGAGGATAATGGTGCAAGCTGACCCTCCTTAGAGTCTCACTATGGCTTCCATTTGTTAAGACACCCTCATCATCACCATCATTAAATAAACTTAATTGTGTGCGTGTGTGAGTGTAAACTAAATCTAGAACTTTAAAGTATATATTGTATTGCTTGAGGACAGCTGTTAATCTACTGTCCTATATTTGCTATTTAATTTGTCCACTAATGTATGTTTACTATTTAATTCAAATATTTTGTTCCTTATAAGCTCAAGATGGCACCTTCAAAAATACACTTAAAAAAAAAGAGTATTTTCTTCTTTACTAATTGTTTTAGTTATCTAGTACCGCTATAACAGAAATACCACAAGTGGATGGCTTCAACAAGGAAAAATTTTTTCTCTCACAGTCCAGTGGGCTACATGTCCAAATTCAGGGCATCAGCTCCAGGGGAAGGCTTTCTCTGTTGACTCTGGAGGAGGGTTCTTGTCATCAATCTTCCCCTGTACTAGGAGCTTGTCTGCACAGAAACCCCAGGTCCAAAGGACGAGCTCTGGTCCCGGCACTTCTTTCTTGGTGGTATGAGGTCTCCCACTCTCTGCTTGTTTCCCTTTCCTTATATCTCTTGTTACGTAAAAGGTGGTGCAGGCCACACCCCAGGGAAACTCCCTTTACATAGGATCAGGAATGTGACCTGAGCAAGGGTGTTATATCCCACCCTAATCTTCTTTTACCACAGGTAGAGATTATGATTTATAACATAAGAAAATTACAAAATGGAAGACAAGCACACAATACTAGGAATCACAGTCTAAGCAAGTTGACACTTATTTTGGGGGGACACAATTCAACCCATGACATAAGTTAAAGAATGAAAAATTAAAAATTCTGAAAAAACTTAAAATTAACAGTACCATGTGTAAAAATATTTTAAATGATATGATTTGAAGAAGTCTGTAAGAAAACCTTTTAATTCACAGAACAGCAAATCTCAAAGCTAACTCCTACAGTCTGTACTTTAAGTATCAACTTTTAGCTTGGCAACTGAAAACCTGTAAGTAAGCCACAGAGGACCACAGAGTAGGCTACACAGTGAACAACTCCAGGTAACTCTGTATGAATGTGTAAGTGTGCCCATGTCTGCTACAAGCAATTATCAACTGCCCATTTTCCATGCTCAGCTAAGGAGGCCGGGGGTACTGTTGAGTGCAGGACAAAGGAAGAGAATGAACTTAGATAGGCTGAATTAAAATCAGGTATCGCAAGCCAGGGGAAATATTCAAGACACTAGCAGCCATTACAGGAGGTTTAAGTAGACAACTGACGTTAATGAAGGTGAAGCATAAAGAACCAGCCAATTTCAGAACTCATACGACACAGGTGGGAAATCAGGCCAGATGCTTAAAAAAAAAAAGCAAAAATGAGAACTTTAGGCAAAGTACAGGCAACAAGTTAATAGTACTGTTGGATTGAAATAACTCCAACTGAGCTAAGAAAAGCTATTCTTTAGAGGCTTCAAAATCTTCCTTCTGTTCTTCAAATTCATGTCTCAGCCCCAGTTCCTTAGGTATCATCATGATACCTAAGTCTTCTTTATTCAAGCTTCTAACTATGGCCTTTCCAGGACTGTGACTATTTTATGTGTAATTCTCTAGTTTCAACTTTTTCTTAGCTAACACTGACATAGGTATTGTTCTTGGCCTATTCTCTGTCCTCTGTACCCAAGATTTAGCTCATATTGAAGGCATTGGCTTGGCACATCCTTGCCCCCAGAAGGTTACAGATAGAGTCTCTTACTACCAACCCTCACTTCTCCCATGTGAAATTTTTTGTCAGGCATTCTCCGAGGTAAAATTATCAAACTATGTGGAGCAGAAACAAAGCACCTGGACAACAATTGTAGTGGCACATATAGACCATTTTAATAAAGAAAGAACATTTGGTTCAGTCCATTTCACTTTATGTGCTTTTTGTGGAGACATTTGCCAAGCTTGTTTAGACCAAAGCTTGGACCAGAAATATAAGTATCCGGTAGGAATTGAGCAAGAAACCAAGTAAGAGAATGCATAACATACTGTAGAGGAGAAATGGAAGATACTTGCTTTAATTATGTTTAAAAACTCCCGTCATAGATACAAAACTCTTAATGCACCTTCCCCATGTACGTTCACTGAATTATTATATTTCTATAGCATCTGTTTCCAAGGAATCTAAGCAGTAAATGTTATCTACAGATTATGTAAATGCAGGTTTGAATATACAAAACACCTTTTACAAATTAGTTTTCTTTCCATTTAGGTAATAGCCCCAAACTTAGCCAGATATGCAACAGTATTTTGACCAAGGGACTGTTCGACGAAGAAAAACAAGGCTATTTTCCTCCTGTTCAAAGTATAAAATGCTTTTTCTTGTTTTTAATTCATAGAGTGCTTCATTTTTAATGAATATCCCTCATTCCCCAATGCTTCACTGTACCAATCTACGTGAACAATGTTTATTCCTTAGGGGAAAATGATCTTCATTCAGATGCATTTAATTCCCCATAACCAAACATGCAAAAGAAAAACAAAAAACACTGATATTTAGAAGTAGATCAACTTCATTTAATTTGTAGAAACCCCATTTGGTTTAATGTGATACACAGTCACAAGGAACAAATTGTTCACTGTCGGCTTGTTTGGAGATGTCTGCGATGAATTTCAGAAGTGAACATACATCAGGCTCTCAATGTTAACTCTGTAATGTGTTAGAGTGCTTCATTTGGGTGCATTTTCTTTCTAAATCCCCTAGAAAGTATGGCTGCTGTGTAGACTGTTTTTCGATAGAGAAAGGGTTTAAAAAATTATAGGCTTCACTAAGACTCATTCTAAAGAGTCACACTACTAAGTGACTCTTTTCCTTCTCAAGCCATTAAAAATAATGTTAATAGAGAACACCAAAGACACAAGGAAAATATTAGTTCAAGAGACAAAAGGGCCACATAAACCAGACTCCATCAACCTGAGACCAGAAGAAGTAGGTGGTGCCTGGCTACCACCAATGACCGCCATGACAGTCCCTGATGGAGCAGGAGAAAAGTGGGGCGAAGAACTCAAATTAGCATAAAAAGACCAGACTTAAAATGGTTGGACTGAGACTGTAGGAACCCCAGAAGATGGCCCCAGACTCTCTGTTAACCCAGAACTAAAACCATGTCCAAAGCCAACACTTCAGACAAAGGTTAGACTGGACTATAAGACATAAAATAGTACTCGTGAAGAGTGTGTTTCTTAGTTCAAGTAGACACACAAGACTAAATGGGCAGCTCCTCTCCGAAGGCTAGATCAGAAGGCAGAAAGGGACAGGAGCTGGTTGACAGGACATGGGAAACTCGGGGTAAAGAGGGGAAGTGTGCTGTCACATTATAGGGACAGCAACTAGGGACATATAACAATTATGTGTGTAAATTTTTGTATGAGAAACTAACTTGAACAGTAAACTTTCACCTGAAGCACTACTGTGAAATAATAATAATAATGATAAAAAATATAGGCGAGAAAGCACGCTATTCATTATTTTAAAATAAAAAAAGTGCATATCTACAACAACAACAACAACTAAAAAGGGGGGAATGCACAGAGATTTAAAGACCAACAGAGGCAGCATTTGCTTCTCTCTTGAAGTCCAGTCTCTTGAATTCACCTACCATTAATTTGAAGAGTATGTTCTAACATATTATTATTTTTTTTAATGATACTGAAGCATTACCCTGATTCTAAATGCTTTAACAATTTTAAATTGAGAATTTATTTCTTCTTGGATCCAAGTTGCTTTATAAAAAGTAAGAAAAGCTGATAAAATCAAAATATTGAGTTGAGATGAAAAGGGACTGGTGCAAGAGATTTCAAATCATGCTAACTTTATTTTACTAAAATCTCCTCAGGTTTCCTTGTTTTTGATTTCTGTACATTCTTGTTACATTTACATTCCATTGCAACAGCAAATGTAGGGACGGACAGGGCTGCTAATGTAACCACATAGAACTCAAGAGTCTGCTGGTACAGCATCATCACAGAGTAATAATTATCACAAACCTATCACCACCAGTTAGATTAACAAAAGTGACTATAGGCTAAGTTCTCACAGATAAAGGCAAGAAAATGAGTTAAATATAAATAACAGAGCAATGAAATTCAACATCAACTAAAAGTCAATAATCGTGTGAGGTGATTTTAAAACATAATTGAAAATTACCTGACACTCTTCTCGTCAAGAGTTCTCTCTCCTAAAATCTGAGTAGGCTAGAAATATCTACTAGTAAAGCAGATGCTATGCTTTGTGACTTGTGAAACTAGGTTATAATAGATTGCAGCTTTTACTTTTTTTGCTGGAAATTTTTATTTTTTAGCTTTGAGTTACCAGTTAAGAAATTTGACTGCCTTGAGGCCACATGCTGGGAGAAAACCTTGTTAGAGGCAGTGAAGAGAGCAAATATTCCATATTTTAAATGATATCCTAGGTGTACTTTTACATTCATATAACCTGTCTAGGTTATATGAATGTAAAAATTATGGCAAAATGGTTGTCATTGACCTTTGACTTTCTACCTACTGGAACCGTAGTTGGAACAGTGGTTAAGCATTCAACTACTAACAAAAAGCCAACAGTTTGAATCCACCAGCCACTCCTTGGAAACCCTATGAGGGCAGTTCTACTCTGTCCTATAGGGACACTATGAGCTGGAATCGACTCTACAGGAATGGGTTTGGTTTGTTTTTTTTGGGAACCATAATTGGAATGCTTGGATGAGAGGAATTAGGTTATGTCAGATGAATTTGAAAATGAGTACGTGAAAAAATGAAGCAGTGAGTTCCAGGATGCCCCAAGACTGGCTCCTGAGCCTCTCCTCTATATTTGCTCTCCGGGTAGTGTCATCCAGTGGCATGGCTTTAAAAAAAAAAAAACTTTCTTCTGATGACACCCATAAAAAGCTTTATTCTGATGACACCCATAATTCTATCTCCAGCATAACATCACCTCTAAATTTCTAATTCCTATTTTCAATTCTCCACTTGTTCGTCTAAATGCTATCTCGAGTTTGATATACCTGAAATACAAGTTTCACGTCTCTGGCCTGTGCACTGTCTTTTCCCCAACTTCTTTTATCAAGTAAATGGCAAACTCTCCACCTGCCACTCAAAGTCATTTGTTAAGAGACGTTCCTTTTACTTTACCATCACATCCAAACCAGTGAGAAATCTCGTCCTGTGTCAGTCTAAAACAGGTTGCTTCTTAATATCTACTTGACTAAATCAGTAGCCTGAGACCCAATAATTTCTCATCTTGAAAGATGCAATATCTTCCGGATCAGTTTTTCCTACTTCAGCTCTTTCCTCTCTACCACCGATGACACATGAGTGTCCACAAAGATTTTCAACAATTCTCATCATTGCTGTTCCCTGCCAAAACTCTCCAATGGCTGCCCATTGGAGTGAAAATAAACCCCAAATCCATTATTTTATCCTACAAAGATTTGTTTGATATGATTCTTGGCCCCTGTCCCCCTCTCTGCCGTTTTTCCAATTGATACACATTTTCATGTGTTCCTATTCTCATTATGCCAAGCTAGTGCCTACTTTAGGGCATTTATACCCAAGAAAAGCACTTCCCTCAGATTTGCACATGGTCAGAGCTGTTTCTAGTCACTTAGATCTCTGTTTAAGGGCCCCTTCCCAACTGAAGTCTTATCTAAACTTACAGAAACACTCCAAATATTGATCTATTATACCACTCAGTTTAACCTTCATAGTGGTATTTATCTATTGCCCTTCTTAGCATTCTCTTATTCTTTATATGTGTATTATCTCTCAGCCCTCCATCACCACCACTAAAATATATGTCTCTTGAGAGTTGGGAGCTGTCTTCCTTACACCAAAACCAAACCTGTTGTTGTCTACCAAAGTATCAACTGTACCTGTAAATATTAACCAAAAATCATTAATCTACCTTCTAATGATGTCCAAAATTATACCTCTAACTGGTCCTTTTTTCACTAAAATGTGAGATATTCAAAGCACATTCCCCCTTACCAGACATTTAACCAAAAACCAAACCCACTGCTGTTGAGTTGATGCCAACTTATAGCAACCTGATATTTCCTTATATAAAAACTAATAAATTTTCTTATTTAAAGAGTAACAATATTTATTAGTGAAAGTTTAAAATAGAAAATTGTATTCTAATATTTAAAACTTCTGCTTTATTTTCCCAATAAGAGAAAGAGAAAACTACCGACAACAAGAATTATAGTCTGGCAATACAGCCATTATTAAAGCCTATACTTCTTTTCACCAAATGCAAAGTAATACCCTCACTGTGGCCATATTTGAAGTTAGCATGACAAACACTAAAAATTAATAATTTTCCTTTTGGAAATAGTTTGTCTCATCTCTCTACTCACAGCAGGAATCAGGCATAAATATATGGTAGCTTTTATACCAATAAATTACTTATGATGCTGTGAGGTCCAGTTGTGATGGCCGAGGTCCTCTTATATTGCAATATTTGATTTATTGTTGCTTTCTTTCCTAGAAATATGAACCCTGATATTAAAAAATTTAATGAATAAGAATAAACCCTAAAACTCTTTTTTCTCTCCAGAAATGCTTTCTAACATTGAAGAAAAAAAAACCCATTGTCATTAAGTTGATTCTGACTCATAGCGCCCCTATAGGACAGAATAGAATTGTTTCATAGAGTTTCCAAGGAGCACCTGGTGGAGTCAAACTGCTGACCTTTTGGTTAGCAGAAGTAGCTTTTAACCACTATGCCACCAGGGTTTCTACCCTCATATATGGTCCATGAAATAGGCTTAGCCTCATCTGAAACCAAACAGAAGTAGGACGGAAATGCTGTCAACATGCTTGTGCCATTCCCAGGAGCTAGAAAGGGGCCTAGTATATAACAAAGGCTTAAAGCAATACTTGCTTGAAAAATGAATAAAAGAATGAGTAGAATGTAATAAGATGACGTTGGTGGTTCAGTGGTAGAATTCTCGCCAGGTTCAATTCCTGGCCAATGCACCTCAAGTGCAGACACCACAGGTCTGTCAGTGGAGGCTTGCATGTTGCTATGATGATGAACAGGCTTACACAGAGCTTCCAGACTAAGGCAGACTAGGAAGAAAGACCTGGCAATCAACTTCCAAAAATCAGCCAGTGAAGATTGATTCAATTGTGCACGTAGTTGAGATGAGTCAGGGACTGACTCCATGGTGGCTAAAAACAACAACAGAATATAATAAGTAGGCTTGCACATTTTCTTACAAATCAGTTAACTATGGTGCTTGGGTCTATTGTTGTTGTTAGGCGCCCTTGAGTTGGCTGTAACTCATAATGACATAATGACCTTATATATTACAAAATGAAATATTGCCTGGCCCTATGCCATGCTCAAAATAGTAGGTATGTTTGAGCCCATTGTTGCAGCTACTGTGTCAATCCATCTCTTTGAGGGCTTTCCTCTTTTTCACTGACCCTCTACCAAACATGACGTTCTTCTCCTTGGTCCCTTCTGATAACATGTTCAAAGTAAGTGAGATGAAGTGTTGCTACCCTCGTTTCTAAGGAGCATTCTGGCTGTACTTCATCCAAGATAGATTTGTTCTTTCTTCCTGCTGCCCATAGTATATTCAATACTCTTCACCAACACTGTAATTCAAATGTGCCAATTTTTCTTCAGTTTTCCTTTTTCATTGTCCAGATTTCATATGCATATGAAGTGAATGAAAATACCATGGCTTAGGTCAAGTGCATCTTAGTCATCAAAGTGACATTATTGTGTTTTAACCCTTTAAAGAGGTCTTTTGCAGAAGATTTGCCCAATGCAATACATTGTTTGATGTCTTGACTGCTGTTTCCATGGCCACTGATTATCGATACTAGTAAAATGAAATCCTTGACAACTTCTGTAGTTGATCAATTTATCATGCTGTCGTTTATTTGCCCACTCGTGGGGATTTTTGTTTTCTTTACGTTGAAGTACAAGCCATACTGAAGTTTGTAGCTTTTGATCTTCATCAGTAAGTGCTTCAAGTCCTCTTCACTTTCAGCAAGCCAAGTTGTGTCATTTGCATATCATAGATTGTTAATGAGACTTCCTCCAATCCTAATGCTGCATTCTTCTTCATATCATCCAGTTTCTCGGATTATTTGCTCAGCCTACAGACTGAATAAGTATGGTGAAAGGATACAACCCGGTCACATGCCTTTCCTGATTTTAAACCATGCAATTTCCCCTTGTTCTATTCAAATCACTATCTCTTGGTTTAAGTAGAAGTTTCACATGAGCACAATTAAGTGTAAACACCTTTCTGGTATTCTCTTTCAGCCAAGATCCATCTGATATCAGCAATGATATCCCTTGTTCCATAACCTGTTCTGAATCCGGCTTGAATTTCTGACAGTTCCCTGTCGATGCAAGGCTGCAGCTATTTTTGAATTATCTTTCACAAATTTTGCTTGCATATGATGTTGATGATACTGTCTGATAATTTTCTCATTCTGTTTTATCACCTTTCTTTGGAATGGGCATTAATATGGATCTCTTTACATTACCTATTTTGGCTTTTAACCTATTTTTTTCTTTTCTATGAGTCTTTGGATAATCACAATGATTTAGATCATGCTAAGTTATGTTCTTGCTGCCACGTAGGAAGATAAACAGTAAAATAAGGATAGCTACAAATGTAAAGGCATTGATGCATATTATCTATTCAAATCCTTACATCAACCTTAAGAAGTAGGATGATTATTCCAATTATCTAACTTGCACATAGCTGGGAGATAATTGAGACAAATCAAACTCATCGGTGGGGTCCTAAAGCTCATTTGCTCATCTACTACACAGATAATTTCTCGTTTTCTAACATATGTACAAATGGACTAATGTAAACATAATGTAATTGTGAAAATATTGCAAAACATTGGAAGCAATGAGGAATATCCGAAAACATAAACTTCAAATGTTAGCTTTATCATATATTAGCTATGTGGCCTTGAGTTTCTTTCAACATCAGTTCCTTTATCTGTAAAATGAGGCTAATAATACCGACTTATCAAATTGATAAAGGAGTTAAGTGGTAAGTGGATTAAATACATGAAAACACATCCTATAACCTATCACGTATCCTGCACATTTACTATATTACATTATTTTAAGAATACTTATGCTATGTGATTTTGTTTATTATTTGTTAGAAAGTACAAGCAAATAAAATCATTGTTTACATTGCTTTTGATAGTTAGCAAAATAATGTATCTTGAAACAGCTACATAATTTGCTTGGTATGCTTCCCACTGCCTTGCATTTTAACCACTCAGAAAGGAAAATACACGTATTACAAGATATGCAAACTTTCTGAAATACTTCGGCATTATTTAATATTTATAGGAACCGTACAGGACAATATTGGGTGGTATGTTGTTTAGATTCTCTTGATCTTAGTGGAAATTCTCAAAGATTTTTTAAAATATCATTTAGCCTTATCATTCTGCTTGCAAAATTTATTCATTATAATCAGCCATGCCTTTCCCACATCCTGGCATATGGTAAGGAAATTACAATTTTACCAAAGTTGCCTTATACAGAAAGATACCTTGGAATGAAGACTAGTAACAAAATAGTTTTTCTCTCAAATCAAAATAATAAATTTCTTTGGTAAATTTAAATCTGAAAAAAATGTATCTGGAATTTCTAAGCACAATTTGACATTCCATTTATTTCAATGAGTAGCAATTTAATAGGAATATTATATATGTTTAACTTTGCCTACATAAAAGCAGATGATTTCTGTGTAACATCAAATTCAAATGAACAATTCTTCACTTCATTCTATAAGAATCACCTCTGTCACTTAAATGAACCTTTAAATACTACACGAAATGTTTGCCTTTGCATAACCTTTAGAGCCAGGGGCTTAACACAACATCTGATGAATAAAGTGGGAGAGAAGTTTTCTTTCTTTCCCCATCTTGTGTTTTTCTTTATCCAGGGTGAGGATATATTTTATTCAGTAGTGCTTATTAGGAATAATTGACTTAGCCAAAAATGAGAGAGAGAAAAATAAATAAATAAAGCAGCTAAGAACAGTAATCTGAAAAGACTCCATTTTACCGAATAGCTTACGCTAGGTCAATTGCAATGTATAAATAACAGCTAAAAAATTGTTCCACTCCCTGTAATACCTTGTCCTAGAGAATATTTGTTTATTTAT
This sequence comes from Elephas maximus indicus, assembly GCF_024166365.1. Lineage (NCBI taxonomy): Eukaryota > Metazoa > Chordata > Mammalia > Proboscidea > Elephantidae > Elephas > Elephas maximus. Next base: position 37,070,225 of record NC_064836.1, on the reverse strand, counting down.
TTCTCTTCAGCAACTATTAAAAAAATGATTTTGACTAATAGGAGCATTTCAAATGTTAATATTTTCAATCTAGCCCACAAATAATGCTTTGCTTATATATATATGTAAAAAAAAAATCTGTAAAATATGATTCATAAATTTGTATACAACCTGAAAGTAGAAATGTGGAATATTTGCTGTCATTATACTTATATTTTCCTATAAAGATTTTCCTTGACCTCCCAGAAACCCAGTGCCGTCGAGTCGATTCCGACCTCAGTCATCCCTAAATGGCCAACCTATCCAGGTTCCTCTTAGTTATTACCGTCCACTCCCACAAGTACCCAAAGCATCTTGTCTGAAATAAGCAAATAAATGCACAATACTTTTTCTCAGTGGTCATGTGTTTCTGCCTTAGTGATTAACATATGTATTTCTGTGCGTGTAAAATTACATGTCAATCAGTATTTATGGAATGACAAGTTTGTTTGTTTTAAATCTGTTGGGTATACCAGATCATTACTCTTACAGGCATAAAATTAGCAAGATCAGCCTCTCACTGATAATATTGTTGTTGTTTGCTGTTCAGTTGATTCTGACTCAGCCGTACGTATATATATATATATATATATATATATATATATGGAGCCCTGGTAGTGTAATGGCTAGGCGCTTGGCTGCTAAGCAAAAAAGTTGGCAGTTCAAACCCACCAAGTGGCTCCACAGGAGAAAAGACCAAGTGATCCACTCCGGTAAAATTTAAAGCCAAGAAAACCCTATGAGGCTGTTCTACTCTGTCACAATGCATCTCTATGAGTCAAAAATCAACTCAAGGGACCCTAACAACCTAACAATAACAAATATATATATATATATAGCATATATACATAGTATAATTTTGCCTGCATAAAAGCAAATGTATATTTTAAAAATGTAATATATATGTAAAAAAAAAAAAAAAACCTGTTGCTGTCTAGTCGATTTTGACTCATAGCGACCCTACAGGACAGATATACATACATATATGTATACATACACATATACATATAAAAAAACCAAAAAACCCACTGCTGTCTAGTCAATTCTGACTCATAGCGACCCTATAGGACAGAGTAGAACTGCCCCATAGAGTTTCCAAGGAGCACCTGGCAGATTCAAACTGCCGACCTCTTGGTTAACAGCCATAGCACTTAACCATTACGCCAGCAGGGTTTCCACATATACATATAAAAAAAAAATACATATATATGCTGGACCACCAGTACTCACCTTTAGCTGTCAAAGTTGGACAGCTGATGTAAGTGCAATGCCAATCTCCCTCCAGCCCTTATAGGTGAGCAGAAGAACACACAGAGAAAGATTATTTCTTTTACTTTTACCTGCTGGGTCAACTAGATGATAAAATTTGGCCTATTCCTGGTGCATTTGAGGAATATTTGACTTTTTTCCACATGATATTCTTTTGAGAAGGAGTTCTTAAGAATAACTTTATTGCTTCAATCTTAGAAGCCCGCTTTATCACTTGATTAGTAAGACGATTTAAAATGAATATTGAAAATAAGCATTTATGACCATTTCATAGATTGAAAAGCATCAGCACTTCAAAGACAATTTAATTAAAATGCATTGAATAAAACATTCAAGAAGTTTATTATTTATGATGCTTTCAGGTACAAGATACAAAATCTAACACAAAGTGACCTGAAAATAAGAAAACTTCTGCTATCTAACTCGTTAAAAAGGTTTTAGGTAGAACAAACTTTGAGTTATTTGACTTATTATTTTAATGACATGAAAGGAGCCCTTGCAGCACAAGCTGTTTGTGATGAGCTGCTAACTTAAAGGTTGGCATTTCAAACCCATCCAGTGGCTTGGCACAAGAAAGATTACAGCCAAGAAAACCTTCCTGAGCCGTTCTACCCTGTAATATGTGGACTTGCCATGAGATGGGGCAGCCAAAAACAATGACATTAAAAAATGTTATTTCCAACTTTCTGCTTGTCGACTTCAGTGTATTGGCTTAGCTCTCCTCACAGAGCTAGCCAGCACAGTTCTACAACTTACATTTCTCCACCCACCAACTTTGAGCTTTAAATGAGTAGCTGCATCTTCCTATCTCTATTCTTTAAGAAACAGGAAAAGCTTTCTCAGAAGCACCTCAAGGGGATTCCCTTCCTGCTCTGCTAGCCAGAAACCAAACACATGCTTACCATATCTAACCAACAATTGGCAAGGGGAACTTGAAAACCATGACTGCATATTTAGGGTGTAAAAGAAGGGGGCTGGATCTCCTTTGTTAAGTAAACTAGGAATGAAGTGGGCAAAACTGGGAATCTGCCTGAGGGAGGTAGGGAATAAATGTTTTTTTGGGAGAGCAATCAAAAGTGCCTCTTACAGTACCAGGTACTCATGAGGCATGCATGACACACCCTAGACACAGGAAGATGAGATCTGGAACCTGACCTCCTGGGCCCAGTTTAGTGGGAGTTGGCAATATATTAATAAAATGCTCTTCAGGATCCTTTACAAAATTTTTATGAAAGAATTGAACAGTGATTTTTGGAGGAGATACTATTGGAAGAGCAATGAGGGAAAAGATTTTAATAATAAACCAAAAATGTATTACCATGTCTAGAAAAGAAAAAAAGGGGTGAAAGGGGGAGCTTTCACAATCCGAATGTCAAAATGGAAGCAAATGTTTCGAGAACTAAGAAAAAATAATGTTCTGATGTTGTTATCCTCAGATATTCTATTCATACGCAGAATCACATTTAGCATGTGGATTGCCCTTATTTAACATAAGCAGTTATAAAGTGTGTGGTAAAACTGTCTAAATCTACATGGGACAAAATTAGAATTTTTTGGTAAAACTCTGCTAGGTTTTAGCCATCTTTCCAAGTTACGATAATCTCTACATAAAGATTCAATTTAAAGTTGAACTTGTTTAACAAAGCTCACTAACAGTCCTTAAATCTAAACCTTGGTTCTAGAATCTATTGTTTATAGTCACACACTGAAACATTATGTTGACCACCTGAGGGCTGAAGTTCATTGTAGTATCCAGAACATCAGATTCTGTATAAGACAAAACCAAATGATAGAATAATATCAATGAACAAAAACTGCAAATATCCTCTTCTTTTCTTTAAAAGCTCTCAGATGTTTTCTGCCAGATAGTCTGTTGCTAATACTTTGCTAAAAATTCAATGTCTGCAAGTACTCAGGGAGGAAGGCTACAAATTCAGATTAAAAAAAAAAAAAATCAGTGTAACTGTAAATATTTATCTGGGAGCCAGTTCAGATAATTTTAATTAATTTCATTTCCAAAATTTAAAATTATCTGTTCTTTTCAAATATCATGAAGTGCATACTATTTTATATATGTGTGTGTATATATATATGTGTATATATATATATATATATATATATATATATATATATGTATATATATATATAAGGAAACCCTGGTGGCATAGTGGTTAAGTGCTATGGCTGCTAACCAAATGGTTGGCTGTTCGAATCTGCCAGGCGCTCCTTGTAAACTCTATGGAGCAGTTCTACTCTGTCCTATAGGGTCACTATGAATTGGAATCGACTCGACGGCACTGGTTTTTGGTGGGTTTATATAGAGAGAGAGAGAGACAGAGAGAGAGCCTTGGTGGTGCAGTGATTAAGCACTCGACTGCTAAGAAAAATATCAGCAGCTGCTCCTTGGAAACCCCACAGGGTGGGGCAGTTCTACCCCTGCCTATAGGATCACTATGAGTTGGAATTGACCCGAAGGCAATGGGTTTGTTTTTATACATATGTGTGTGTGTGTGTGTGTGTGTGTGTGTGTGTGTGTGTTTCAGTTTAGTGTGGCTGTCAAAAAGTAGGAATGAAAAGTAAGGCTTCAAAAACAAATGCATTGGCGGAGCCAAGATGGCGGACTAGGCAGACGCTACCTCGGATCCCTCTTACAACAAAGACACAGAAAAACAAGTGAATCGATCACATACATAACAATCTACGAACCCTGAACAACAAACACAGATTTAGAGACGGAGAACGAACTAATACGGGGAAACAGCGATTGTTTCCAGAGCCTGGAGCCAGCGCACCAGTCAGGTATGGCACAAGCACAGAGAGCTGCTCCACCCCCCTGAACTAACCCCGGGAGGGGGACCAGCCGGTTCCACGGGCGGCGTGGGACGCAGCCGGTAGGAGAAGTCCCCGGGAGGCAGTGACTGGTCTTGGAGCAGAAAGAGCAGCATCTGAGCCGGGGAGCCGTCCCGCAGGGATTTGGACTTGACGCAGGTACGGCATAAACACGGAGAGTTGCTCCACCCCCCTGAACTAACCCCGGGAAGGGGACCAGCCGGGTCGCGCGGGCGGCGTGGGACGCAGCCGGTAGGCGAAGTCCCTGGGAGGCAGCGACTGGTATTGGAGCAGGGAGAACAGCGTCCCAGCTGGGACACTCGGTCACGGCACAAGCACGGGGACCTGCCCCACCCATCTGAACTAACCCCGGGAGGAGGCCCAACTGGTTCTCAGGGGCGGCAAGGCCACGCGGCTGGAGGGACAAGAAGTCACCGGGAGGCAGCGACTGATTTTGGAGTCAAGAGTGCACCGTCCCAGTAGGGGAGCCTTGACGCTGGGCGTGGGGCTGGAAGCGGAGGATCTGACCGTGACTCCAGCGGGCCAGACCCCCCGGGGGCAATCTCCACACAGCCAGCACACATAGGCGACGCGTCCGCGGGAATCTCAGATATAATAGTCATTCCAAGCAAGACAAGCAACTCTGGCTATATTCTGAGGTGCTACTCTCCTATCTCTCTGTTCCCTCCCCCACCCTCCCCAGGCGGCTTCATTAACATCTGAATAGCCTGAGCCAGAGGGAGAACTCTGAAAGGGATCTGACTGCATTTTTTTTTTAGCGGATTTTCTGGAAAAACTAGTTTCCCAGTGATGGCTCGGAGACAACAATCCATATCAAACCACTTAAAGAAGCAGACCATGACAGCTTCTCCAACCACCCAAACAAAAGAATCAAAATCTTTCCCAAATGAAAATACAGTCTTGGAATTATCAGATACAGAATATAAAAAACTAATTTACAGAATGCTTAATGATATCACAAATGAAATTAGGATAACTGCAGAAAAAGCCAAGGAACACACTGATAAAACTGTTGAAGAACTCAAAAAGATTATTCAAGAACATAGTGGAAAAATTAATAAGTTGCAAGAATCCATACAGAGACAACATGTAGAAATCCAAAAGATTAACAATAAAATAACAGAATTAGACAACGCACTAGGAAGTCAGAGGAGCAGACTCGAGGAATTAGAATGCAGACTGGGACATCTGGAGGACCAGGGAATCAACACCAACATAGCTGAAAAAAAATCAGATAAAAGAATTTAAAAAAATGAAGAAACCCTAAGAATTATGTGGGACTCTATCAACAAGGATAACCTGCGGGTGATTGGAGTCCCAGAACAGGGAGGGGGGACAGAAAACACATAGAAAATAGTTGAAGAACTCCTGACACAAAACTTCCCTGACATCATGAAAGACGAAAGGATATCTATCCAAGATGCTCATCGAACCCCATTTAAGATTGATCCAAAAAGAAAAACACCAAGACATATTATCATCAAACTCACCAAAACCAAAGATAAACAGAAAATTTTAAAAGCAGCCAGGGAGAAAAGAAAGGTTTCCTTCAAGGGAGAATCAATAAGAATATGTTCTGACTACTCAGCAGAAACCATGCAGGCAAGAAGGGAATGGGACCACATATACAGAACACTGAAGGAGAAAAACTGCCAGCCAAGGATCATATATCCAGCAAAACTCTCTCTGAAATATGAAGGCGAAATTAAGATATTTACAGACAAACACAAGTTTAGAGAATTTGCAAAAACCAAACCAAAGCTACAAGAAATACTAAAGGATATTGTTTAGTCAGAGAACCAATAATATCAGATATCAGCACAACACAAGGTCACAAAACAGAACGTCCTGATATCAACTCAAATAGGGAAATCACAAAAACAAATTAAGATTAATTAAAAAAAAAATACACATAACAGGGAATCATGGAAGTCAATAGGTAAAAGATCACAATAATCAAAAAGAGGGACTAAATACAGGAGGCACTGAACGGCCATATGAAGAGTGATACAAGGCGATATAGAACAACACAAGTTAGGTTTTTACTTAGAAAAATAGGGGTAAATAATAAGGTAACCACAAAAAGGTATAACAACTCTATAACTCAAGATAAAAACCAAGAAAAACGTAACGACTCAACTAACATAAAGTCAAGCACTATGAAAATGAGGATCTCACAATTTACTAAGAAAAACGCCTCAGCACAAAAAAGTATGTGGAAAAATGAAATTGTCAACAACACACATAAAAAGGCATCCAAATGACAGCACTAAAAACTTATTTATCTATAATTACCCTGAATGTAAATGGACTAAATGCACCAATAAAGAGACAGAGAGTCACAGACTGGATAAAGAAACACGATCCATCTATATGCTGCCTACAAGAGACACACCTTAGACTTAGAGACACAAACAAACTAAAACTCAAAGGATGGAAAAAAGTATATCAAGCAAACAATAAGCAAAAAAGAAGAGGAGTAGCAATATTAATTTCTGACAAAATAGACTTTAGACTTAAATCCACCACAAAGGATAAAGAAGGACACTATATAATGATAAAAGGGACAATTGATCAGGAAGACATAACCATATTAAATATTTATGCACCCAATGACAGGGCTACAAGATACATAAATCAAATTTTAACAGAATTGAAAAGCGAGATAGATACCTCCACAATTATAGTAGGAGACTTCAACACACCACTTTCGGAGAAGGACAGGACATCCAGTAAGAAGCTCAACAGAGACACGGAAGATCTAATTACAACAATCAACCAACTTGATCTCATTGACTTATACAGAACTCTCCACCCAACTGCTGCAAAATATACTTTTTTTTCTAGCACACATGGAACATTCTCTAGAATAGACCACATATTAGGTCATAAAACAAACCTTTGCAGAGTCCAAAACATCGAAATATTACAAAGCATCTTCTCAGACCACAAGGCAATAAAACTAGAGATCAATAACAGAAAAACTAGGGAAAAGAAATCAAATACTTGGAAAATGAACAACACCCTTCTGAAAAAAGACTGGGTTATAGAAGACATTAAGGAGGGAATAAGGAAATTCATAGAAAGCAACGAGAATGAAAATACTTCCTATCAAAACCTCTGGGACACAGCAAAAGCAGTGCTCAGAGGCCAATTTATATCAATAAATGCACACATACAAAAAGAAGAAAGAGCCAAAAGCAGAGAACTGTCCCTACAACTTGAACAAATAGAAAGTGAGCAACAAAAGAATCCATCAGGCACCAGAAGAAAACAAATAATAAAAATTAGAGCTGAACTAAATGAATTAGAGAACAGAAAAACAATTGAAAGAATTAACAAAGCCAAAAGCTGGTTCTTTGAAAAAATTAACAAAATTGATAAACCATTGGCTAGACTGACAAAAGAAATACAAGAAAGGAAACAAATAACCCGAATAAGAAATGAGAAGGACCACATCACAACAGAACAAAATGAAATTAAAAGAATCATTTCAGATTATTATGAAAAATTGTACTCTAACAAATTTGCAAACCTAGAAGAAATGGATGAATTCCTGGAAAAACACTACCTACCTAAACTAACACATTCAGAAGTAGAACAACTAAATAGACCCATAACAAAAAAAGAGATTGAAACGGTAATCAAAAAACTCCCAACAAAAAAAAGCACTGGCCCGGACGGCTTCACTGCAGAGTTCTACCAAACTTTCAGAGAAGAGTTAACACCACTACTACTAAAGGTATTTCAAAGCATAGAAAATGACGGAATACTACCTAACTCATTCTATGAAGCCACCATCTCCCTGATACCAAAACCAGGTAAAGACATTACAAAAAAAGAAAATTATAGACCTATATCCCTCATGAACATTGATGCAAAAACCCTCAACAAAATTCTAGCCAATAGAATCCAACAACACATCCAAAAAATAATTCACCCTGATCAAGTGGGATTTATACCAGGTATGCAAGGCTGGTTTAATATCAGAAAAACCATTAATGTAATCCATCACATAAATAAAACAAAAGACAAAAACCACATGATCTTATCAATTGATGCAGAAAAGGCATTTGACAAAGTCCAACACCCATTTATGATAAAAACTCTTACCAAAATAGGAATTGAAGGAAAATTCCTCAACATAATAAAGGGCATCTATTTAATGCAAAGCCAACAGCCAATATCACTCTAAATGGAGAGAACCTGAAAGCATTTCCCTTGAGAACGGGAACCAGACAAGGATGCCCTTTATCACCGCTCTTATTCAACATCGTGTTGGAAGTCTTAGCCAGGGCAATTAGGCTAGACAAAGAAATAAAAGGTATCTGGATTGGCAAGGAAGAAGTAAAGTTATCACTATTTGCAGATGACATGATTATATACACAGAAAACCCTAAGGAATCCTCCAGAAAACTACTGAAACTAATAGAAGAGTTTGGCAGAGTCTCAGGTTATAAAATAAACATACAAAAATCACTTGGATTCCTCTACATCAACAAAAAGAACACCGAAGAGGAAATCACCAAATCAATACCATTCACAGTAGCCCCCAAGAAGATAAGATACTTAGGAATAAATCTTACCAGGGATGTAAAAGACCTATACAAAGAAAACTACAAAGCTCTACTACAAGAAATTCAAAAGGACATACTTAAGTGGAAAAACATACCCTGCTCATGGATAGGAAGACTTAACATAGTAAAAATGTCTATTCTACCAAAAGCCATCTATACATTTAACGCACTTCCGATCCAAATTCCAATGTCATATTTTAAGGGGATAGAGAAACAAATCACCAATTTCATATGGAAGGGAAAGAAGCCCCGGATAAGCAAAGCACTACTGAAAAATAAGAAGAAAGTGGGAGGCCTCACCTTACCTGGCTTCAGAACCTATTATACAGCCACAGTAGTCAAAACAGCCTGGTATTGGTACAACAACAGACACATAGACCAATGGAACAGAATTGAGAACCCAGACATAGATCCATCCACGTATGAGCAGCTGATATTTGACAAAGGACCAGTGTCAATTAACTGGGGAAACGATAGCCTTTTTAACAAATGGTGCTGGCATAACTGGATATCCCTTTGCAAAAAAATGAAACAGGACCCATACCTCACACCATGCACAAAAACTAACTCCAAGTGGATCAAAGACCTAAACATAAAGACTAAAACGATAAAGATCATGGAAGAAAAAATTGGGACAACCCTAGGAACCCTAATACAAGGTATAAACAGAATACAAAACATTACCAAAAATGATGAAGAGAAACCCGATAACTGGGAGCTCCTAAAAATCAAACACCTATGCTCATCTAAAGACTTCTCCAAAAGAGTAAAAAGACCACCTACAGACTGGGAAAGAATTTTCAGCTATGACATCTCCTGCCAGCGCCTAATCTCTAAAATCTACATGATTCTGTCAAAACTCGACCACAAAAAGACAAACAACTCAATCAAGAAGTGGGCAAAGGATATGAACACACATTTCACTAAAGAAGATATTCAGGCAGCCAACAGATACATGAGAAAATGCTCTCGATCATTAGCCATTAGAGAAATGCAAATTAAAACTACGATGAGATTCCATCTCACACCAGCAAGGCTGGCATTAATCCAAAAAACACAAAATAATAAATGTTGGAGAGGCTGCGGAGAGATTGGAACTCTCATACACTGCTGCTGGGAATGTAAAATGGTACAACCACTTTGGAAATCTATCTGGCGTTATCTTAAACAGTTAGAGATAGAACTACCATACAACCCAGAAATCCCACTCCTCAGAATATACCCTAGAGAAACAAGAGCCTTCACACAAACAGATATATGCACACCCATGTTTATTGCAGCTCTGTTTACAATAGCAAAAAGTTGGAAGCAACCAAGGTGTCCATCAACAGATGAATGGGTAAATAAATTGTGGTATATTCACACAATGGAATACTACGCATCGATAAAGAACAGTGACGAATCTCTGAAACATTTCATAACATGGAGGAACCTGGAAGGCATTATGCTGAGTGAAATTAGTCAGAGGCAGAAGGACAAATATTGTATAAGACCACTATTATAAGATCTTGAGAAATAGTAAACCCGAGAAGAACACATACTTTTGTGGTTACGAGGAGGGGAGGGAGGGAGGGTGGGAGAGGGTTTTTTATTGATTAATCAGTAGATAAGAACTGCTTTAGGTGAAGGGAAAGACAACACTCAATACATGGGAGGTCAGCTCAATTGGACTGGACCAAAAACAAAGAAGTTTCCGGGATGAAATGAATGTTTCAAAGGTCAGCGGAGCAAGTGCGGGGGTCTGGGGAACACGGTTTGCGGGGACTTCTAAGTCAATTGGCAAAATAATTCTATTATGAAATCATTCTGCATCCCACTTTGAAATGTGGCGTCTGGGGTCTTAAATGCTAACAAGCGGCCATCTAAGATGCAGCAATTGGTCTCAACCCACCTGGAGCAAAGGAAAATGAAGAACACCAAGGCCACACGACAACTAAGAGCCCAAGAGACAGAAAGGGCCACATGAACCAGAGACCTACATCATCCTGAGACCAGAAGAACTAGTTGGTGCCCGGCCACAACTGATGACTGCCCTGACAGGGAGCACAGCAGAGGACCCCTGAGGGAGCAGGAGATCAGTGGGATACAGACCCCAAATTCTCATAAAAAGACCAAACTTAATGGTCTGACTGAGACTGGAGGAATCCCGGCGGCCATGCTCCCCAGACCTTCAGTTGACACAGGACAGGAACCATCCCCGAAGACAATTCATCAGAAAGGAAAGGGACTGGTCAGCAGGTGGGAGAGAGACGCTGATGAAGAGGGAGCTAATTATATCAGGTGGACACTTGAGACTGTGTTGGCAACTCTTGTCTGGAGGGGGGATGGGAGGATAGAGAGAGAGGGAAGCCAGCAAAATTGTCAAGAAAGGAGAGACTGAAAGGGCTGACTCAAGAGGGGGAGAGCAAGTGGGAGTAGGGAGTGAGATGTATGTAAACTTATATGTGACAGACTGATCGGATTTGTAAACGTTCACTTGAAGCTTAATAAAAGTTATTAAAAAAAAAAAAAACTCAAAAAAACAAATGCATTGCCCATTCTCAGATGCACGAAATTGACTATGTATGATGCCTCAATTACCCAGGGAGCATTCCTAGACCCCAGGAAAACATCACATTTATTTTTAATATACCATTTTGATCTACAATCCCTCACTGGTGCCTCATCTAACGTAATTTGCATCTGTAAGTGCCCCTCTCCGAAAAAAGTCATGGTCTCCCTATCTTTCTGTACCCCTCTAACGCTGGTCTCTCAGAAGGATTAGCGAGTCAGTTTTACGATAAGGAATATAATGATCTCATTTTTTTTAAATAAAAGAGAATACCGATGCCAATTTGAGGCACTAGCAGAGCAACTTCTGGGAATATTTCCCTGTAACTTTGAAATGTGCAATAGGATACTGTAAAGCAAAGCACTTTTTAATAATACACGACGTTCTAAACATTTCCATTTGAGTTTTCAATTAACGTAATGTGGTTTCGAGCTGCAATTATTTTAAAATGCATGGTGAAGGGAATGCTAATTGCGATCAATTCTGTTTTTCTCTGCTCTTTAGTCAAAGGCAAAGGGCTTTGTAGTGAAAGCAGCAATACTTTCTGAGACAAGGGATCTGAGTGTTGATTCTATGAATAATTGCAAATTCAATTTGAAAAAGGTACATACTTTGATATCTGGTGTTTTACTACAGGGATTGTTTGCATACTGTGTGTGATAAATTAAATTTTATTGCAACCTAATGTTTGAAGTTTCTCTCCTGATAACATTAGACAATATAGAATTACTTTTTACTGAGCAATGCAGAGCTTGTGACTTTTCCTAATTTCATACATGACTCTCAAATTTTAAAAAGACAAGGGTGAACCCTGGATATTTAAATTGTTTTATAATAATTCCATTTTTCAGTACATGCAAAAACACACCATATGTGGTTGTATAAACTGTGATATAAAAAACCATAGGTATCTGAGGAATTTTTCTTTTTACCATTTTATTGGCTATGGTTTATTAATATCTCCTCTAGAAAGTCCTATCTTTTGGATTATTTTACTTAATATTTGGGTTCTCAGCCAAAACCAAAAGTAAAATAGCTCCTTTTTTATTTCTCATTGCAATATCTTATTTTTGAAAACACAGGATATTCACAAAAAAAAATTCCCCTATATCAGATAATCACCAAATTCCAAACATAAATATTAGATGAGCCATTTTCTCTGACCATAATGTAAAATAACTATGATAAAAAACATAAAATAGCCAATATTATCAATACGCCTAAATAAAACTTGCTAATTACCATTTGACTGAGAATAAAACAAATATGTTTTGCTTAGGATGAAAAAATAATCTGTGCAATATAGCCAAAGTGGCAATATATTGCCTTAATAGCAATTATTATTAAAAACAAGGTAAACTAAAATAAATGAACTAAGCTTTGATTTAAAAATTTAGGGCATTAACAACATAATTATACCCAAGAAGTTGGAAAAGAAAAAAAAAAATGATAAAATAAGAGCTGCTAGAAGAAAGCAAAAAATAATGAACCAGTTGGCCAAAGATTGGAAAAATAAGTAAGTGAACATAGATAGATACATGGGACAATATTTTTAACTATTTAAAGGAGAATAATGCATGTGAGTTGTACCAACATGTTCGTAATCTTAAATCAGGGCTAATCCCTTGCCAAGTGCCCTGGTGGCACAGTAGTTGAAGTGCTCACTTGCTAACCAAAAGGTGGGTAGTTCGGAATTATCAGCTTCTCCACAGGAAATATATAGCAGTATGCTTCCTGAAAGATTTACAGCCTTGGAAACAATGTGGGACGGACCCACTCTGTCTTTTAGGGTTGCTATGAGTCAGAATGGCCACAGACAGTTGAGTTTGGAATTCTTTGTGTTAGTGTGGATTCCAACTCACAGTGACCCTATAAGACAGAGTACAACTGCTCCATAGGATTTCCAAGCCTATGATCTTTATGGAAGTGGACAGCCACATAGTTCCAGTAGAGCGGCTGGTGGGTTTGAACCACCGAACTTTAGGTTAACATCTGAGCTCTTCACCACTGTGCCACCAGGACTTCTTAAACAGGGCTATATTGATGCTATAAATAATAAATGGATATCAGTATTAGGTTAAGTAATAATTGGGAATCTAGGAAACACAAGGGTCCTGCCCTGTCTAAAGTCTTTCATATTCAGATTGCTTTAAGATACTGGGCAACAAAATCAAAGTAAATATGGACAGTAAACTTATTCCTCAACCATCCTTATATTACCCTTGACTGTTCTTGGGTGAGGGCCATGGTAGCACAATGATTAAGAGCTAGGTTTCTAATCAAAATGCCAGCAGTTCAAATTCACCAGCTGTTCCTTGGAAACCCTATGGGGCAGTTCTACTCAGTCCTATCAGGTTGCTCTGAGTCGGAACCGACTCAACAGCAATGGGTTTTTTAATTTGGTTCTTAAGTAAAATGTGTAATTTATCTAGGCAAATACTAGTTACCAGAATCAGTTAAGAGAAAAAAAAAAAAAAAAAAAACACTGCCGTTGAGTCGACTCCAACTCATAGCAACCCTATAAACAGAGTAGAACTGCCCGATAGAGTTTCTAAGGAGCACCTGGAGGATTCAAATGGCTGACATCTTGGTTAGCAGCCATAGCATAGATGAGAAGGCAGAAAGGGACAGGAGCTGGTTGAATGGACACAGAAGTTACATGGTGGAAAGGAGGAGTGTGATGACATATCAGAGGGATAGCAACTGGGGTCACATAACAATGTGTGTATGAATTTTTGCATAAGAAAATAACTTGGGCTTTCACTTGAAGCACAATAAAAAAAATTATAAATAAATAAAAATATGGACAGCTTCACAGGTTACTTAATGAGGCTAGTGTAACACTGATATCAAAATAAGAAAAGGCCAGCTCAAATAAATATGAAGATAAGGGGATACTTGCTTTCTTAATAAAATACTTGTAAACAGAATTTGGCAGTGTACTGAAAAATATGTCATTAGTGGCTCATCAACAAAAATAATGGTAGTTTCATGTTAGAAAAATATATTATTTATCTTTAAGCACATTATACAAAAAGAAAGTAAGGTCATTAAAAAGCAGGAAAGAAAGAACAGACTGAAATGGATGTCAAAAGAGACTCTGAAACTTGCTCTTGAATGTCAAGTCACTAAAGAGAAAGGAAGAAAGGAGGAAGTAAAAGAGTTGAACAGAAGATTTCAAAGGGTGACTCAAGAAGACAAAGTAAAGTATTATAATAAAATGTGCAAAGACCTGGAGTTAGAAAACCAAAAGGGAAGAACACATTCACTATTTATCAAGCTCAAAGAACTGAAGAAAAAATTTAAATGTTGAGTTGTAATAATGAAGGATTTTATGGGCAAAATACTGAACAACACAGGAAGTATCCAAAGAAGAGGGAAGGAATACACATAGTCAGTGGACCAAAAAAAAAAAAATTGGTTGATGTTCAACCATTTCAGGAGGTAGCATATGATCCAGAACTGATGGTGTTGAAGGAAGAAGTCCAAAATGCACTGAAGGCATTGGCGAAAAGCAAGGCTCCAGGAATTGATAGAATACCAATTGAGATGTTCCAACAAATGGATACGGTGCTAGAAGTGCTCACTCGTCTAAGCCAAGACATTTGGAAGATAGGTACCTGGAAGAGATTCATATTTATGCCTATTCCAAAGAAAGGTGATCTAATCAAATGCAGAAATTATTGAACAATATCATTAATATGACACACAAGTAAAATTTTGCTGAAGATCATTCCAAAGTGACTGCAGCAGTACATTGACAGGGAATTGCCAGAAATTCCAGCTGGATCAGAAATTGATGTGGAATAAGGGATTATCACTGCTGATGCCAGATGGATCCTGGCTGAAAACAAAGAATACCAGAAAGACGTTGACCTGTTTCATTGACTACGCAAACGCATTTGACTGTGTGGATCATAACAAATTATGGATAACATTGCAAAGAATGGGAATTCCAAAACCCTTAATTGTGCTTAAGAGGAATCTGTACATAGATCAAGAGGCAGTCGTTCAAACAGATCAAGGGGATAGTACGTGGTTTAAAGTCAGGAAAGGTGTGCATCAGGGTTGTATCCTTTCACCATACCTGTTCAATCTGTATGCTGAGCAAATAATCCCAGAAGGTGGATTACATGAAGAAGAACGGGGCACCAGGATTGGAGGAAGACTCATTAACAACCTGCGTTATCCATATGACACAACCTTGCTTGCTGAAAGCGCAGAGGTCTTGAAGCACTTATGGATGAAGATCAAAGACTACAACTTTCAGTATGGGTTACACTTCAACATAAAGAACACAAAAATCCTTACAACTGAACCAACAAGCAACAGCATGATAAATGGAGAAAAGATTGAAGTTGTCAAGAACTTCATTTTACTTGGATCTACAATAAATATGCTTGGAAGCAGCAGTCAAGAAATCAGAGGACACATTTCATTGGGCAAATCTGTTCCAAAAGACCTCTTCAAAGTGTTAAAAAGCAAAGATGTCCCTTTAAGGACTAAAGTGCATCTGACCCAAGCCAAGGTGTTTTCAATCACCTCATGTGCATGTGAAAGCTGAATAATGAATAAAGAAGACTGAAGAAGAATCAAAACCTTTGAATTATGGTGTTGGCTAAGAATATTGTAGACACCATAGACTGACAAAAGAATGGACATATTTGTCTTGGAAAAAGTACAGCCAGAATGTTCCTTTAAAGCAAGGATGGTGAGACTTCATTTTATACCTACATTTTGGACGTGTTATCAGGAGAGCTCAATCCCTGGAGAAGGACATCATACTTGGTAAAGAAGGTCAGTCAAAAAGAGGAAGACCATTAACAAGATGGGTTGACACAATGGCTGCAACAATGGGCTTAAGAATAACAACCATCATGAGAATGGTGCAGGACCAGGCAATGTTTGATTCTGTTGTACATAAGCTTCTTATGAATCGGAACTGACTAGATGGCATGTAAGAACAACACATTAATAGATTCAAGGAGAATGGCTACATTAACCAATAAGGAAAAGAAAAGAAAAAATGAAATGTATTGCCCATTTTTGCAATGGAAGACTGATGGAAGAAATCTCCTTTATCTTCATATGCTGAGAAAGGTATATTAATAAAAGTCCAACATTAAGCGTGGTAATTAAATTTGAAATGTGCCAAGCATTCCTCTTAAAGACAGAGACAAACATTAGAACCCATCGTCATATCAACTATTTATCTTGTACTGGATCTTAACCCATACAATCAGTTAAGGCAATACATTATATCGGATGTAAAAAATAAACCCTCATGATACTCTGACGATATGATTTTCAAACAAGAAAAATTACAAATAATAAAAAAATTACAACAAAGAGTTCAGCAAAATGACCAAATAACAGATTAATTTACAAAAGAACAATCACTTCACTATTTATCAGAAATAAACTATTAGAAAAAAAACAATTAAAAATGACTTACTTTACAACAGCATCTTCATCAAAAGTGCCTACTTGCAAACACAATACAATGATGCCTTACTACATGAGAGACCTGTACATTAAAAAGGGTGATTTTTACCTTTTTTTTTTTTTTTAAAGAAAAAATAAATTGAGGGAAGGCCATCCCTGGGGGGAAAAAAATGTATTTCATTGAATGTCAGTGTGGTGATAATTGTTGAGGCTGAATGATAGGCACAAGAATTCATCATTTTAAAAGGGTTCAACACCTTTTGTCTGACAGAAATGTTCAACAATAAAAGACAACAAATAAATGCAAACTATTAAATCCCAAGATGTATAAAATACCAAACTGAAAAATGTATGGAAAAATGTCCAATGAATATGAACAGGGAATACCCAGAATCTAAATTTGCACATATGTAAATCTATTGGAAAAGTCTGGAGGAGGTACACCAAAGCTATGGCAATCGCTACCTCTGGGAAAGGGACCAGGACAGGCAACAGAGCTGAAGGACACATTGAACACTTGAATAATTTTTAAAAATATTTTTAATGTAATATTAATTTTATTATTAAAAGAGTTTATAAAAAAAAGAAGAAAGGAGTTAGGTTTACAGAAAAGTGATTTAAAACTATGTATTAAAAACATGCACTAGTCTATGAAGATAATTTTGAAAGAGTCAATAAAAGTAATTCCAGGTATGATACTTTTGTAAAATAGACATTGGCTGATAAAGCAGAAAACCTAAATTTTCCTGAAAAAATGCAAGAGAAAACAAGCCATGTAAAAGAAAGCTTAAAGAGACAGCCCACCTCCCTCCCCATTCCCAAGGATCCAGGTCAAGATACTATCATGTGAGAAATTTATAATTAATAAAGAATGAAAAATTTTGATGGTATTTAATGTGATCCTAGGAGTAAAAAAAGAGGAGTAGAAGATGCAAATATGCCCATTTCATTCTTCAAAACTGAACCCAAAGACAAAAATTTACAGTAATAATATATTAAAATATCTAGATTAATTTGATTTATTAAAGAGACATGAAAAAATCTGATATACTATGAAAATGTTTCAAGTATATATACTAAAAGAATAATCCTTAGTGATGAGAAAGATTTATCCTAAGAATGCGAAATGCCTTAATGTTAGAAAATCCATAAATGCTATGATGCATGGAGTTAAGTGTCGCTATTAGGATGTAAAATGAAAATAAGAGCCCCATTATGATGCAGGTGACCAGGAATTCAACTTGTTGGAGTGTTTTCACAGAGACTGCTTGCTTGTGGGCCTAGACATCTAATATTTCCAGGGTTGGTTTCATATGTCAGATTTTTGTAGGAAGAATTTTATGTTTTAATTGTGCATTAATGTCATGAGTAGTGTCTGGGGTCTTAAAAGCTTGTGAGTGGCCACCTAAGATACTTCACAGGTCTCAACCTATCTGGAGGAAGGAAGAGTAAAACAAACCAAAGACACAAGAGAAAGATTAGTCCAAAGGACTAACGAACCACAGCTACCACAGCCTCCTTCAGACTGAGCCCAACACACAGGATGCCTGGCTACTACCAGCAACTGCTCTGACAGAGATCACAATAGAAAGTCCTAGACAGAGCTGGACAAAATTCTAACTCACAAAAAATGAACAGACTTCTTGGTCTGACAGAAACTAAACAAACCCCAAGACTATGGCCCCTGGACACTCTTTTAACTCAATACTGAACTCACTCCTGAGGGTCACCCTTCAGCCAAAGATTAGACAAGTCCATAAAACAAAAGGAGACTAAATGGGCACACCAGCCTAGAGTCAAGGACAAGAAGACAGGAGGGAACAGAAAAGCTGGTAATGGGGAACCCAAGGTCAAGAAGGGAGGAGTGTTGACATGTTATGGGGTCGGCAACCAATGTCAGAAAACAATATGTGTATTGTTTAAGGAGAAATTAATTTACTCTGTAAACCTTCATCTAAAACACAATTAAAAAAAAAAAAAAAGACATACCTAAAGATCTTCCATATTTTTACACAAATAACGTGTGCCTTCTGTGTTTGTTGCTGGCCACACCCTCCCCCAGTGAGGCATCTTCACAAGCACGGCCGAACCAAACCTCTTCCATATGTTGCTGTAAAAAAATTAGCACAGACTGGTTACGGAAATACCTCTTGGGAGGAGAGCACAGCTGGCAGACAAATGCAGAAGGCACATGTTATTCGCTTAAAATATGGTACTTCTGAAAAATCAGCCATTGATAACCCTACGTAGTACAGTTCTACTCTGACACACATGGAGTTACCGAGTTGTAGTGTACTCGATGGCCACTTTTTTTTTCTTTTTTCCTGGTTAAGTCCTATAATGTAATCTCTGTGTGGAACAAACTGTTAAGCACTCAACCACTAACTGAAAGGTTGGTAGTTAGAACCTACCCAGAAATGCCTTAGAAGAAAGGCCTGGTAATCTATTTCCAAAAGATCACAGCCTTGAAAACATTATCCTGACATACGTGGGGTCACCATGAATGGAAATTGACTCAATGACAATTAATTTCTTTCTTTTTTTAAATCTTATACTAACATGTTGGTGGTTAAGTGGTAAAATTCTCTCCTTCCATGAAGGACACCTGGGTTCAATTCCAGGTTATCTTCTTCTAAAAATCAAGGAATAAAAGCCCTGTGGGTCACAATGGTCCAGTCTGTAATTAAACATGGGGATGATTCCGGACTAGGCAGCATTTCTTTCCCTTGTGCGTGGGATCTCCATGGACCTGGAGCTGATTCAACAAGGCAGCTAACAACAACATACTGATATAAGTAACATGTGTGGTATTTTTTTTTACAGTATACCTTTCAAAACTTTGTCATTCATCTTTTGCTATTTGATTACTTTAACTTCAATTCACTTAAAATACTACTTGTCTAAGTACAAGAAAGGGAACGGAGGGAAGGGAAGGAAAGGATGGAAAGAAAAAAGAAAAAGCAAAAAAAACGTTAGCAATATGTAACAGCACTAAAAAAAAAAACAAAAAAAAAAACAAAAAACGAGCACCTTTGACTAATATTCCCAGCTTGGGACTTTATTTTTTATAGATGATAAACAGATAGGCATTATAAGAATATTTATAAATATGATTTATTGATGCAGAAGATAGAAACCCTAAGTATCCATCAATAGGGGTCTTAATAAGTACAATCATGGCACCAATCCCATACATGTTGTCTTTCCAAGCCTTGGAAGGAACTGTAGCAAGATGATCACATGGTCATATGTTTGTAACTTGATTCACTGAAGCCTTTTCTCCTTACTTTGGGATTGTAAATTAACATTCCTGCTCCCCCAGTGTAGAGGTGATGAGGGGCTGTTACTTAAGTGCTCAACATAAGATTTTTTTATAGAAAAATCTCATAGACACCTTCTTCCCTTTTCAACCAGTTATTTTCCTGAAGACAGTGAGGGGATTTGAAAGGGTATCCAACTCTAGTTTCCTCCAATTTCATCCAATACTCAGGAGCTTCACCTTGAAATATAACATATTTCATGTTTTGATATGTCAGTTGAACTTTCCATTTTTATATTTATTATATGTATTAAACTTGAAGTGTATCTCTCTGCCTCTCTGTTTGTAAATAACACATCTCTGGAAGAACGTTTCCCAAACTATGAACAGTGTTCACATATGGCAGGAGGATTTTGCTGGCTTTTCAATTTTCTTTTACACTTATGTGTTAACTTGTCTGAAATTTTATGTGTTGTTCTTACAATCACTATAAACAATGCAGCTATTTTCTTTATGAAAATGAAAGCTGGCCTTCAAAACTTGTGATATTCCTGGAAATTTTATACTTGTTAAAACAATGTCTCAGGTAAGATTTTGTAATCCTCACAATAGGCTGAATGTAAACAGTATTATGCTGGTTGCACAGTGGCTAAGAGCTGGGCTGCTAACCAAAAGGTTGGAGGTTGAATTCACCAGCTGCCTTGAGGCTCTGAGGAGAACTATTTACAGCCTTGGAAACCCTACGAGGCAGTTCTACTTTGTCCTACAGGGTCACTGTAAGTCAGAATCGACTCTAGGGCAATGGGTTCATGGGATAGTTCCTATATTTAAAACAAAAGATATCCGTCAGATTCAAAGGGACCATTATTGCCTGGTGTTACTTATATTTCATTCCATCTTTGGTTGATCTTTTTCTGAGAGTGCTACCGAAAAATTCAAGAGTACATGGGCAATGGCAGGGCCCAGATTGGACACACAGTCTCTTACCTTGGCCTTTCTAGAATCTAACTCTGATGAGACACTGTTGACGGCTCATTTACTTTATCTTCCCTAACATTTTATTAGGAGCCCTGGTGGCACAGTGAATAAGAGCTACAGTTGCTAACCAAAAGGTTGGTGCTTCAAATCCACCAGCTGTTCCTTGAAAACCCTATGGGGCAGTTCTACTCTGCCCTATAAGTTGGAATTGACTCTCCAGCAACAGGTTGGTTAACATTTTTATGACAACCACACCCCAAGATTTAATAAGGAAAATTGACAGTTACCTAATTTTTTTAAATATTGTTTTAATAGTAGTTTTTTTTTTTTTGAGGAATGATACATTTCTCTCTAATTTACATACTATCTCTTCCTTGAGGAAAAAAAGCATCGAGAAATTAATTTTATTTAAAGTTAAAATATCAACTCTATTGTTATCAGAACGATCAAGATAAAACATATATCAACTTTCTTCCTCTTTCTCATCAATTTTTTATCCGAGAAATCGAAAAGTTGCTGAACATTTCTTTTTTGACTTTCATGTCAACTGACTGGATTTGAAAAAATAAAAGTTCAGGTAAATTCCTTCTGGTAAATCTTACATGAGACAGTTCTGACCTAAATAATTTAATTTTTTATTTTATATACTTTAAAAAAATGTAAGGAAGATAAAAATGAGGCCATATTATCCAAATCCCTGGTCATAGTTTAGCCATCTGTTTTAATTATTTTTATCATACACATTACAAAATTATCCAGCACTATAGAAGTTTCAGAACTTATTTTTAATATGAATATTTTCATTTCAAAGAATTGCAATCAATGGGAATAGAGGAACATTATATAAAGTAGCTTTTGAACTTACTATTTTAAAATCATAATAATGAAAGATGTTGATACATAATCAAGAGAGAATAAAATAACTTTCGGTATTACTATAGACCAAATAGACTACAATATAAAAATCAACAAAAACTTCAACTTTCTCTTCTTATTTAAAATTATCTCCAGAAATATTAAATACCGGTTATTAAGAAGACCAAAACAAGAACAGGAAGGAAAGAAAAGATTGAGTTAGTAGTCCATTTTACATTTCACTCTTTTTTTTTTTTTTTTTTTTGGTGATATTCTTTTCCCCAGTTTATTCTCTATTCACATAAAGTTAAGATTTCTAAAAACATCCTTCATTTCTGTAATACTTAGACTTGGCTTTATTTCAGAAATATAAAAAAAGTTAGCAACTATGTGTCTGAGAATCAATAAAATTAGTTATTTTCTTCACTTAAAATACACTGCCTTTTAAAATCAATTTTGTATACCTTCCTCAAAAAATAATGGGAGGTTTTGGCAGCATTGAGGAGTAAATTACAGTCTCCAAGTCACTCAATAAACAAAAATCCTAGCTAGGAGATAGCTCAAGGTTTCTGACTTGAAGACAGTGTTATCCAAATAGTTATAAGATAATCACAGACACCAAAATTACTAATTTTGGAGTCCTGCTCTACACCTGAAGAATTGACATCTTCACAAATGACTTCAGGCCATCTGCCTAGATAATTTGCAAGATGCCAAAAGTCTTTCTTTTCTATTTTCCTTGTGAAGAAAAAATCAGAAGATTGAAAAGATTAGAAATATTAAAGAAGCATTAACTAGGAGTCGTGGTTTAATGAGAACTATCACAGAGATCCCCCTGCCATCTGTGAACCATCATTACAGAGATAAAAGTAAAACCTAACTGCGAAAAGACTACAGAGAGAAAAGCTTTAAGATTTTCAAAGGTAGGGTCATCTGAATCCCAGGAATGTGTAATCCAAGTTCCTAATAATGGCAGGTCTGCACCAATAGGAAATGCGATCACTAACAATATTTTCTCGCTCCAAGGAGTGGAAAATCAGCAACTGCTGGTCACGTCTGCCTTCACTCAACACACAGTAGTCGTGTTTGTGAAGTAAGAATGGAAAGGATATATTTGCAATGAGATGTCTAAAGGAATATTTTTCTTTCTCTCTCAACTATTATTTGATTCCTATTTTTAATAGAGGGAGGCCTGGTGGTACAGTGACCAAGCATTGGCTCCTATTATAAGGTCCACAGTTCAAACCCACCAGCTGCTTGCTCCATGGGAGAAAGATGTGGCCTGGAAACCCTGGGGGGCAGTTCTACTCTGGCCTATAGGGCCACTATGGGTCAGAATCGACTCAGTGGCAATGTTTGGTCTTTTTTTTTTTCTTTGATATCTTCAAAAGGAGCCCTAGTGGTGCAAATATTAAGCATTCAGCTGTTAAGGAAAGGTTGGAGGTTCAAACCCATCAGCCACTCCCTGGGAAAAAATACATGGCGATCTGCTCCCATAAAGATTACAGCCTAGGAAACCCTATGGGGCAGTTCTACTTTGTCACAAGGGGTACATATGAGTTGGAATTTACTGGAGGGCACAAAACAACAACATAGAATAGAGTAGATAAATTACTTATAGTTTATAGTAAACTAGGAACTCTAGGAAATCCTGGTAGTGTAGTGCTTAAGAGCTATGGCTGTCAACCAAAAGCTCAGCAGTTCAAGTCCACCAGGTGCTCCTTGGAAATGCAGTAGGGCAGTTCTACTCTGTCCTATAGGGTCGCTATGAGTCGGAACTAATGGACAGCAATGGGTTTGGGGTTTTTTGGTTTTTTACAAAGATATAGCTGGATCCCTGGTGGTGAAGTAGGTAAGAGCTATGGTGAGCTATGACTCCCACCACTACCCACTGCTGTCGAGTCGATTCTGACTCATAGCGACCCTATAGGACAGAGTAGAACTGCCCCATAGGGTTTCCAAGGAGCGCCTGGTGGATTCGAACTGCCGACCCTTTGGTTAGCAGCTGTAGCACTTAACCACTACATCACCAGGGTCTAGCTCCAAAATGTCAGCAGTTTGAATCCACCAATTACTCCTTGAGGAGCCTTGGTTGTGCAGTGGTTAAGCATTTGGCTGCTAACTAAAAGGTGGACAGTTTGTATCCACCAGCCACTCCTTGGAAACCCTATGGGGCAGTTCTACTCTGCCCTATAGGATTGTTATGAGTCAGAATCAACCACAAGGCAATTTTTTTTTATGAAGATATAGCAAATTATGCCTAGAGAAAACATTAGAAATCATTTCATTTATTAGATATTTAAAACAAAGTCACCGTATCTAGTAGAAGCCATTGAAACTCTAAAAGCACGTTTCAAATAATTAAAATTGTCATAAAAATATCCATTTTAAGTGCTTAATAAAATTGTATTAATAAAATCTTTCTTGTAATAAAATTTTTGTCAATATAATCCACTTAAATCACAACCCAAAAAGAATTGTTGTTGTTGATCGCTACTCTCAAGTGGATTGTGACTCATGGAGACCTTACATACAGTAGAATGAGATGGTGCCCCATCTTGCGTCATTGTCAAAATTGCCAGCATGCTTGAGTTTATCGTTACAACTACTGCACCAATCCAGCTCACCAAGGGCCGCCCACGCCCTCATTGGCCCTCCACCTCATCAAACATATGTCCTCATCTAGCAATCCATCCCTCCTGAAGGCTTGTACAAAGCAGGCAAGTCGAACAATTTCCTACCATGATCCATAGGTTTTCAGAGGCTAATTTTTGGAAGTAGATCACCCAGCTTTTCTTCCTAATCTGTCTTAGTTTGGAAGCTCCTCTGAAACCTTTCCATCGTGGGAGATCATGTTGGTATATGAAATACAAGTAGCATTGTGTCTAGCATTACAGCAACTCACAAGTCACCATAGTACAATGAAGTGACAGACAGGGTAGAAAAAGAATTATTGGCATATTTAAAACTATAAAAACACAGTAAAGATGGAGAAAATTGAAGTTAAAACTAAAAACCTTGAAAGGAGAAAGAAAACAATTTTAGCTAGGATAGCTAATATTATTATTGTGATTGGTAAGTAAACATAGGTCTGATGTTTTTGATAGCCAGTAGAGAACCATAAACATGATGCAAATAATGATTCTCATGCAGTGGAAGGAAATGAGTAATTTAGCAAAGGGTTTTCTAGCCTCTTCTTGGAAGAACTAACTACCCAAGATAGTCTATGTTGATTGAAACTTTAGGGTTGATATCTCAGGTCCTCATGGACAATATGATAGAAAGAAAACAATCAGAGTAAAAAGATTGATATAAATATAGCAAATTTAACTAACAGGTTTCCTCTCTTCCTCCTCTTACGCCCTTTCTTTTCATCCAACTCCTTTTTCTCCTCATTGCTTTCACTTCCAACCACTTCAAAGCCAATGAGAGGTTAGTGTTAAATAACTTTCCTTATAAGAGGCATTACGAAAATGGTGACCAAGGTCTTGTCCCTTGGCTCCTGTATCACTTGTACTTCATACCTGATGTGTAATGTTATAGTTTAATGATAGATGGTAGATCATGCTGATTGTATCAAATCTGCATACCATTGCTATTTTTATATTAATTAATGCTGAGACAAAACAGAAATAACTCAGCTGTTTGCCCCAAGAAATACCTGCTCCTAGGTGCTAAGATGCAATGGTTAAGAGTTTGACTGCTAACCAAAAGTTTGGCAGTTCAAATCCACCAGCTGCTCCTTAGAAACCCTATGGGGCAGTTCTACTCTGTTTTATAGGGCTGCTATGTGTTTTTTTTTTTTTTATGTGTTAGAATCAACTTGACACCAATGGCAACAGTTTAGATGGTAAGACTGTGAACCAACTGAATAACTTATAAAAGTTGACAATCTGTTCATTAAGACTCACTTGGGACTTGACTACCATGAAAGAAAATGAAATAGAGAAGAATTAAATGGAATAAAGCAGGAATGGAGAAAAAAATACCAGAGTATATTGTACCTAGTAAGGATAAGTATTGTTTCAAGAAAAGACACAAACACATGTGATTATATATATTATATACATATTATATATGTGATTATATATGTGTACATGCATATAAAGTAAACCCTGGTGGTAGTGGCTGCTAACCAAAAGGCTGGCAGTTTGAATCCACCAAGTGCTCCTTGGAAACTGTATGGGGCAGTTCTGCTCTGTCCTATAGGGTCGCTATGAGTCAGAATCGACTCAAAGGCAATGGATCTTTTTGGTTTTTATACATATACACATATATAACCTCAGTGGCATAGTGGTTAAGAGCTACAGCTGCTGACCATAAGGTTTGCTGTGCAAATCCACCAGGAGCTTCTTGGAAACCCTATGGGGCAGTTCAGTAGAACTATTCTATAGGGTTGCTATGAGTTAGAATCAACATGACGGTGACAGTGTTTTTTTGTTTGTTTGTTTTTTGTTTTTATACATATACACATATATATCACATATTTATATATGTAAATACATACACATATAGAGAGAGAGAAGAGGGAGGATATATTTCTAAATGTACGTTATGATTAAAAAAAATGAGAGCTACTAAACAATAAAATTGTATAAAGCCACATTTGTATGACACATAAGACCCTTTCTTATCTGCACTCTGCCTAAATGTTCACATCATCGCCTGCAAAGTCAGCTTCCTTGCATTTTTTAGCAATTCTGAAATACTCATAATTCCCTGAACTTACTCTGTGCTTGATTCGAAACTTGCCTTTGCCTATGTTTCCTCATGTGATATCTTCTTTACTCTTTATTTTTCAAAACTTAAGCTCAGATATTTTTCAGGCTTTCCTGGTTATTTTTTCACACTCAAACCATTGTCCATGAGGGTGAAATGTGTGTCCTTCCGTGGATTCTGAGTTGGTACACCCTGCCATGATTGAGACCTATCAATTCTCCTGAAGGTAATTGTAATACTGTATTGTCTCTTTTTTTTTTCATAACTGTTCCTCTAAAGGACAGGTGTCAAGAGATCTGCTCCTTAGAACAAAGAATGTGTCTTCCATCCTCTTATCTGGACAACCTAATTAATGTGTGGCACAGAGCCAAAAAAACCAAAAACCTAAACCCACTGCCATGGAATTGATTCCAACTCATATTGGCCCTATAGGACAGAGTAGAGCTGCCCTATAGGGGGGTTTCAAGGAGCAGCTGATGGAGTCAAACTGCCAACCTTTTGTTTAGCAGCTGAGCTCTTAACCACTGTGCCACCAGGGGTCCGTGGCACACAGCAGTCATGC
This sequence comes from Elephas maximus indicus, assembly GCF_024166365.1. Lineage (NCBI taxonomy): Eukaryota > Metazoa > Chordata > Mammalia > Proboscidea > Elephantidae > Elephas > Elephas maximus. The sequence continues at coordinate 37,043,142 of NC_064836.1, read as the reverse complement.
AAAAATCTGAATTGACTAAATGAATTGATGAAGGACTTTGTTTTGAATCCACTCACAGATTACTTCATTAAAAAAATATATATATATAAGCTTTATTTGTTTAAAGTCTTCAGATTGAAAAGGAAGTATTAATGGGTTAAATAAAGTTACAGCGTCAACCATATTCAAGTAGTGACTGAATGACCACAGAATGCAAGTGAGTACAGATATTTTTCCCTTGGCCCCTTTATATATGTTTTATACTAATGAGAATATTCAGAAGAAATCTCAAGAAGAGACTCTAAAAGCCAATTTAAATGTCAGGACAAAATAAGAATAATCCTAGTGCTGTAGGGTTGAAGAAATGTTTGGAATAAAATATAAAAATGTCATACCAGTTTTCAGTACAGTTATAAATTTTAGTAAAAAGTAAATTCAGTTTTGAAAATGCTGTTCCAAATAGTGTTTTTGAAGAAAGAAGTGAGTGAATCAAACTTATATTTAGCTTATAATTGTGAAAAGGGCTGTGAATTCCACCTTATAATCTGGGTTTCTTTTCCACTTTCCTTGTGTTCTGTCATTAGTATAACTTCAGAAGCATGACCACAAGCTAGCAAAACTGGAAGAAATGTGTAGAACCCAATGGGATGTCCTTAAACTTTTATAAGTGTTAAGGCCTGAATAGGTAGACAGAAAATTAAATGAATGTGGAATTCAATTGCTCGGTCAATAGAACAGGACCAGAGTTTGCTTCAACCTGCTTGGGCGTGCATAATCCTAATGAAAAAAGTAACAAAAAAAATGAAAGAATTTATTTTAAAAAATGTAGAAAGGAGTGAACTGGGTCATTCTCTCAATTACAGACAATCAGAATCATCCCCAAGTTAGTTTAAAATGCCTGCATTTATCAAGATATATACATAGGTCAGTGCCCTGGTGGCACAGTGGTTAAAGCACTCAACTGCTAACCAAAAGGTTGGGAGTTCAAACTCACCAGCCATCCCAGGAAAGAAAGAAGTGGCAGTATGCTTTCGTAAAGATTTATAGCCTTGGGAATCCTTTGAGGCAATCCTGTTCCGTCCTATAGGTTCTCTATGAGTTGGAAAGACTCAAGAGCATTGAGTTGGGTTTTTTAGTTTTTATATATAGGTCACAGACTTTGAGAAGACTGAACAGCTTCCAGAAAGAGCTCCCATAACCATGCAGCCACACTGAGCCACTGAGGGGGACACAATCAGAAAGTTACTAGACTATAAAGACTATGCCACCATTGCTGAGAAAACTATCAGAGCTTTATTGTATCTGAAATACAGGTCTTAGCATTCTAGTCTCTACAGAAGAGGAAGATGGAGTTTAGAATGGGTATGAGCAAGCTAAATCCCAGTATCCACAGCTATCCACACCTTTGGGTAGTCCATGTTTTTATATAATCACCTTCCCATACTTGAAATTTGAAACAAAAATGAAAGTTATTCATCTAACACAATGCAACTGTCCTCCATAGGTGTAAGAATGTACATACATTTATTGCAAAAGGTGAGATCCAAATCTTATCACCTATTACATACATCTCTAGGTAATGTTTTTCCTTCTCTGTTTCAATTATGGTCTCATATGGATCTCATATAACCTAGCTACTATTAAAGCTAATTAACAATATCCACTTATAAAAAATAGTAAGAAAGAAAAGCTTTAAAAAATTAAATAAATACATGTGAAATCACAAAAACCCACAACAAAGTAAAAAAGAAAGTGCCTATTGTGATCTCATGTTGAATTGGTTATTAAATAAGTGTTGGCACTTGTTGGTGGCAATTGTAATGTCTTAATTCCATTACTCATTCCATGTTCCCCTTGCCTTTAGCCATCACATTTACTCGTTAAAGCTTTTAATCTGGTGGTTCTAGGCATTCTTTCCTGTATTGAGGTTGCAAGAATGAAAATTAGAAACAATCATATCAGCCAATGCAATAACATCTCTTGAAAGATTATCCTGAGCCATTGCTAAACTGGTCTATTTGCATAACTCTTCTAAAACCACCGTATCCCCCAAGCCGGCAAACTTGTCCTTTTCAAGTTCCTAACAATTGGACAAATCATTAGGTATGAATGATAGAGATCCATACCCATATTCATCTATCCTTCTAGTAAAAATGGACAATCCCATGTACTGCTTGAAAGTAATTCCCCTGGAAAGATTTCCCTTCCCTACTGTCCTTCATAACCACTCCTAAATGAAGCTGCAAGGCTACAGTCATCTGCTTTCTAGTTGGTGCCACCCTGTCATGCAGAACCATCTGTAGACCAGAACCAATGTATTTTTCTCAGTATAAAGGATGTGGATAACTCATTACAAAATCATCAGTGGAAGTTGCTGAGAAACCCTGGGAACATAAGTTATTTATTCATTCAAGTTCTAATTCCTTTGGATTTGCAAGAGCATGGCTAATGCATACTCATTTTTATTGTTGAGTACTTTTGAGCGCACCTAACATTACTCTTTGTGGACCAGATGACACCTAGTTTATGGAAGACAAATGTTGCAGAATTATCTGGTGCCACATAACCAGGAATTCAGTCTTTACCAGCGAACAATAGTAAGCCATGCTGTCACAAAATAAAAATATTTAACTACCAAAAAGACATGCTTTTGCTTAAAAACTCAAGGTACTTCTTCTGCAAATAAATTATTGAGGCCTGCCACAGTCTTCATATAGCTTCCTGAGCATCTACAGATACTTGAGCACCGTTAACCATTTTTGATGAAAGATGAATCTAGGCTGAAAGCAAAGAATACCAGAAAGTTATTTACCTGTGCTTACTGACAATGCAAAGGCATTCAACTGTGTGAATCATAACAAATTTTGGATAGCACTGTGAAGAATGGGAATTCCATAACACTTAATTGTGCTTATGTGAAACCTGTACATAGACCAAGAGACAGTCTTTTGAACAGAACAAAGGATACTGAGTGGTTTAAAATCAGGGAAGGTGTGCATCAGAGTTGTATCATTTCACCATAGTTATTCAATCTGTATGCTGAGCAAATAATCAGAGAATCTGGACTGTATGAAGAAGGACGTGGCATCAGAATTGGAGGAAGACTCATTAACAACTGCAATTTGCAGATGACACAACCTTGCTTGCTGAAAGTGAAGAGAACTTGGAGCACTTATGGGTGAAGATCAAAGACCACAACCTTCAGTCTGGATTACACGTCAACATAAAGAAAACAAAAATCCTCATAATTGGACCAATAAGCAGCATCCTGATAAACAGAGAAAAGATTGAGTTGGCAAGAATTTCATTTTACTTGGATCTATAATCAACACCCATGGAAGCAGCAGGCAAGAAATCAAAAAAACGCATTGTATTGGCCAAATCTACTCCAAAAGACTTCTTTACAGTGTTGAAAAGCTAAGATGTCACTTTGAGGACTAAGCTGTGCCTGATCCAAGCCATGATATTTTCAATCACCTTCTATGCATGCGAAAGCTGGACAATGAATAAGGAAGACAGAAAAAGAATTGATGCCTTTGAATTATGGTGTTGGCAAAGAATATTGGACTGCCAGAAGAAGGAACAAGTTTGTCTTTGAAGAAGTATAGCCAGAATGCTCCTTGGAAGTAAGAATGGCAAGACTTAATGCTTTGTCTCACATACTTTCGACATGTTATCAGGATGGACCAGTCCCTGGAGAAGGACATCATACTTGGTATGGTAGAGGGTCATTGTAAAAGAAGAAGACCCTCGATGAGAGGAAATGACAGTGGCTGCAACAATGGTCTCAAACACAGTAACAATAGTGATGATGGCACAGGACCAGCCAGTGTCTCGTTCTGTTATACATGGGGTCACTCTGAGTTGGAACTGACTTGACTAAACTTAACAACAACAGCTGTTTCACTTATGCCCAGAAGAGCCAGAGAGAAATTTCTTGCTTTGGGCATCAGTCATGGTCTGGATAAATGGATTATTCAGTAGTTATGTCAGAGCAATAAATTCAGTATCCTCAAATATGGTACCCGTTCCCTGTAAAAATTCAAAACAATCCTACATGTGTCTTGTTCTTGAGATAGGGAGCATAAGATCCAGCAATTTTTCTTTCTTTCTTTCTTTTTTTAGATTATATTGCAATATTTCTCAGATCTCTCAACCCTAGAAATTTCATTGAGTTGGCAGGTCTCTAATTTTTGTATAATTTATTTAACTTCCCTGGCACATATGTACCTAATCTGTGCATCTGTGATTTCTGCTATTTCTGGCTTTGGGGAACTTAACATCATGAGGCCATCAATGTAGATTAACATATTATTTCCATATATGAATAGGAATTCTCATGTGAGTCTAATTTATGGAACAACATATTTGGCAAGATGGTGAATATATATTGTTTTAACTTAAATATTGTTTCTTAGGTTCCCTTTTTGAAGGGATAAATGCATCGTCAGAACAACAGTTACATTCCAGGTGATTGGAATTGTGTTTTGCTGCAGAACTGACCGACATGGAATAGAAGCTACAATCGCACTGGATTAAGCCACTGTGATTTTCCAATTCCAACTGTCTTCTCTACAGAGAAAACCTATAGGTTAAGTAAGAATTAATAGGTAATTTCACCAGTTTCAAGTATTTAATGGTGGAATCATCACTTATTTGGGACATAGGTTTATCTTTTCAACAACGTCCTTGGAGTTACAGGTTGCCTCATTCACCACCATGATATTCCATCCGCTATAGAAGGAAATAGTTTTCCAGAAAGGCAAATAACACATTGAACTTACACTCACAAATTCACTGTTATCACGTAGTCTATCACCCTGACATACATGACCTTATAAAGCAGTGGGTTGTCATACTGAAGACAATTACAGTACCAGCTAGGTGATGATGCTTTGTACTGCAGTAGGCATGAACTAAACCAAATACTTATACCTGGAAAAGAAAGCAAGGTAGTACCAGTGGAATCTTCCAGTAGTACACCTGTGAAAAATTCATTAGTTTACCAGATATAAATTAAACCTAGGAAAACAAACCTTAATTTTAAGAGTATGTACTTGGAGACTTCGTTAACATACAACTGTAATAACAGGAATTATTTGATCTCTCTGTGGCGAAAGAAAACATCAGCTTTGACTTATGCAGGACTTATGATTGATCCTCACATCTCTGGACATAAAATAACTTCAGCTTCTTTAAGATAAAAACCATATCAAATCACGACATGCTTATAAAATTGTATCAGTTAGCTTTAGATAGCAAATCATTTCCTTCAAAGTACATTTGTTTTTATTTTTAATAAGGCAGAAGTTTATCTCTCTCACACAGAATAGAAATGTGTCAGCCAGTTTGTGTATCTCCATAGGGTTAAGGGTCCATACATGTTCTACCTACTGCTGTTTGAAGCTTAGTTCATAACATGCTTCAAGATGGCTACTATAGTTCTCGGCATCAAATTCATATTCCAGGAATCAGAAAAACTTAAGTGGTAGAAAAAAACATGTGCCTGTACCTTTTTTCTGCCTATCTTTTTATGACTAAAATAAGTTACATACATAAAAGTACACAGCTTGATGATTTATCACAAAATAAATATGTTCATTTAACTATTTCCTAGCTCTGAAATAAAATGTTAAAGGATTACCAGAATCATTCATGCCTCTTTCGAAGGTTAAGCTCTTTCATTATAAAAGAAAAAAAAATTAAAAACCTGAATTTTTTCCTAAGAGCATAGGTTAGTTTGTGTGTGTGTATGTGTGTTTAACTTTATGAAAATGGAAGGGTACAATAATTAATTTTTAAATATCTGGTTAATTTTACTCAATATGTTGTTTGTGAGATTCATTCAAAAATGTTTATGTAGGTACAATGTATTCATTTTGGTCAATGTATAACACTGCATTGAATGAGCACACTATAATTTATACATTCATTCCACTGCTGATGAATTGAATATATGCAACTTTTAAGATTTGAGTGATTACAAATAATGCTGCTATGTACATTCATGTACACACCTTTTGGTGAAGAGTTGTATGTACTTCTGCTCAGTGTAAACTTAGAAGTCAAATTGCTTGGTTGTAGAATATGTGTATGTATAACATGAATAGGTATCGCCAGAGTTTTTCAAAGGGATTTTACCAGTTTACATTCCCAGTTGGTACGTGAGTGTTTCAATTCATGAGAGTTGATAGTGCATGAGGGTTTCAGTTCCTTTGTATCCTCAGAAATGAGCAGATAAGGACTGTATAATGTTCCTTGTAAACGTATTCAAAGACTCAAAGATAAATATGCTCATAATGAGTGAACACATGCAACAGAGAAATGGAAACTATATAAAAGATTAAATATAAATTCTGTAACTAAAAAGTATAGTATCTCAAATTAAAAATTCACTGAACCAGGTTACCACCACACTGGAGATATCAGGATAATTATCTTGGAACTTGAAGATTAACAGGAGTCATCTGATTGGAAAAATTGACATTAAATGAAAAAAAAAATGAGCAGAGACTCTAATTTCTGGGAAAATATCAAAAGATTTAATATACGTATAGTTGAAGTTCAATGAGTCGAGGAGATAGAGTGGAGTAACAAAAAAATGGAACATACAATAGCAAAAAATTCTCTAAGTTTGAAAACATCAATTTACAGTTTAAAGAAACTCAAATGCAAACAAAAAAAGTGACACCTAGGTACATCATAGTCAAACAGCTAAAACACAATTATAAAGAGAAAATTGTAGAAACATTCAAAGTCAAATGACACATTACATACAGCAAAAGAAGCAATTTCAGGCTTCTTATAATAAACAATGGATTCTAAAAGGTAGCAGACATACATCTTTGAGGCTCAGGAAAAAAAAATAACTCCACATTTCTTCATATAGTGAAAATATCCTTTAATAATTAAGGAAAATGAATAATTTCCAGATATATTAAAAATAAGAGATTTATCAACAAAACTGTACTACAAAATGCTAAAGGAATGTCTTCAGAATGACATAAAATAAAAAGAAATTCAGATTTTAGGCTTAAAATAATCGTTTAAGTATTTCAGAAATTTTGTGTATTAGTCTCATAAGTTCCCTCAGTTAGATATTAGGAGTATTTGACAAAAAGTGAAAAATATATTTTAAAATTAATTTTATAAGGGTTAAGGGAATTTAATTAAGCTACAAATGAAATAAATTAAGAAAATTTAATTATTTCAGACTATGCCAATTTAATATTAATAATATTGGTCTAGATTATTAACTAGAACAATAAAATATTTATTTTGGTCTTAACAGACTCAGATACTCAAGGTCTTTACATTATAACTTCAATGAACTGGTTCTTTTATTCACTGCACCACCATGGCTCCATATTCAGGACATTAGCAGAGCTATATTCTCTCAGTCTGCTCTAGGAGAAGAACCTTCCTTGTCTCTTCCAGCTTCTGGTAGCTTCTGTAATTTCTCAGTGTTCCTTGTCTGTTAGATACATCTTCACATAACATCTGTGTGTCTTCCCTCTGTGTTACTTTGTATGTCTCCCTGTCTGCTCTCCCTTTTTAAAAGATATCACCCTGAAGGAATTAAGGCCCACCCTATTCAGCAGCACCGCGTTACTGATAAGTTCTTCAAAGAAAGACCTATGTCCAAACAACATAACATTTCGCTGGTACAGGGATGACATATTTTGTGAGGGACACAATTCAATCAATAATACTGGATAAATTATAATTTTAAAATATTCTTTGTGTGTGCACGTGCACATGTGTATGTGTGTGTGTGTGTGAAGCTATCTCTGATATCTCTTCTTTATCTTGACACCCATATTACATGCCCTGAATGCTAGTCTGAATTTGTTTCTCTCCTGTGATATATTTAGTGGCTTATCTGTTTGTGGAGACCTTAGTGAGCCAGAAACAATGACAATACAATGGTTTATCCTTAGATTATATGGGTCCATTCTTCCTCTCCTATACTATATTCTCCTATTGACCCATAACTAGATCTTCCTCCAACCAAATAACGACCATGTACCACAATAAACAAAATGATTGTTGAAGTAAGCAGAATATTAATGTTTCCTTACAGATGTTTCATTCTACTAATTTTCTTTCCTTCTTTTTCTCCACTCCCTCTTTGGGAGGTTGTGACATTTTATAATCCATAGGAAAGCCAATTAAATTGTTCAACTCTAGGCACTTCCACCAGTACCAACTTTATGTATGTGGTAGGACATTTAAAGTTAAGTCTTTCTTCCACAGAGGTCACTAGCCGTGCAAAACAAAACAAAATAAATTGCATAGTACATAAACATGTTTAGCCTCTAGGAGAAGAATGGTACAGATCTTTGATCACAAATGTTGACTAAAACTAGATAAAGGGAACAATAGGATATCAGAGAGCCTGTGCTTCTTAGAAGGGTCTAACTGGAGAAACAGAGATCAGAGAAAGTTTTGGGTGAAAACAAAAGAACGAGAAAAGACTATTAAGCAGGCTTCTGAAGAAAGCAGGATGCTACTTATGAGTGATGGATCAGAGAAAAACTCCACTTCAGAGCAACTGCATGTTATTTGATTGAAATAATAGTTTTCTGCAATAACCTTGGTCTTTTTGCAGATTACCAGTCCATAATACTGCTCTGCCTATGCAGAACAATCTGCCAATCTCTCTTTTTTCCTTCTATAAATGCTTTGACCGTGGACATCTAAATACACTCAAGACCTGGATCAAATAAATCATGATGAAATTGAGGGGGCTTTAGCAATTTGAATAATTTCCTAAACGACTAGCATTAACAAATACCAAATTCCGATGTTGTATTTACTTCCTGAATATTTACTACATAAAATATTTTAATAACCAACACCCAGTGCACTAACTCCAAACTTGTGATCACCACAAACTTATAAAGAAATAAATCTTAGTATCTTGGTGAATCCTTAAGGCTTAGTAGTTACTAGCATTTGTATCTATGGATGATACATACTAAGGGCTTTTGCCAGGTTAATGGATTTTAATTTGGACATCATTATGTTACCCTCTGTGCATTATCCTTTCTGCTGAAAAATTTAATCTATTGAAGCTCAGCATGGAGCTAAGTCAAGGTGACCTGCTGGTAATTGCTGATTGACAATGTTGTACAGTGGTTCATTCAGAAATCTGATCTGGCTTATCTGTCAGGGAGCCTTGTGAAATGCTACAAAGATTACTGCAAGACATGAAGCGGAATTTGAATAACATTAGTCACCCAAGTGTTAGATCACTGAAGTCATATTTACACAAGTGGAAGTAGCATGGTCATAAAGACACTCTCAGCATTCTCTTCTGGCAAACTCATTAACTTAGACTTCTCCAAAACCACTTAGCAAAGGCTGAAACATATTGGAGAAACCAATTAAACCACAATAAAGCAGTCCATGGCGAGAAGGTTGGTCATGGTTCAAGCTGTAGAGTCTTTTACATTTTTCTCTCTTTAGATTAAATTTTGGCCATAATGGAAAAAGAGATATTGGGATAATTTACAAAATTTAAAAGGGTTTTATGAATAGGATGGGTGAATGTAGTATATGTTAACAACTGGTATCTGAGTAAGGGGGGAGTTAGGGTGGTCTGTGCTTTTCTTGCAAATTTGTGTAAATTTGAAATTGTTTCAAAATAAATTTTTTGCAAAAGCTCCTGCCAAAGAATAACAAAGACAAACATTATGAAGTAAAATAACAATAACAATGCCTGCTAAACAAATCTACTGTAACAATTTTATTTCCAATCGAGTCAACCAAAGAGTAAATAGGAGTGTGATGGTAACTTTGCTTTTATTGATGGGCAAATGATTTTGTGAATATAATACTTAGGAGATCGCCTACATTTAGGAAATTTCAAAAATAGGTCTTGACATGATTTAATTATTAAAACAACTGATGCCTCATATTTTTTAGCCATGTACACTCAAGGCGGTGCATGACAGAAAGGATTCGTTCTAGTATTGCTGACCCAGCTGCCCGTGTTGTAGAAGAAATGTGGACTAGGCATCTTTTGAAGTAAATCATGACCTTCGTAAGTGAACTAGGAGTAGCCACAGCAGCTGCCACCTTCAACGCTCTTTGCAGCCTGGACATGTCCTCTCATGCCATCATGTCCTACGGGGTATCCAGGAAGGCCTAGGTGCCTTTGCAATGGGTGATGCTTTTTCTATAATCACCTTTCAAATTCGGACCCCACCTTCGAGAAGAAAACCAAGGAAAACAGATGTTTGGTTGAATGGTAAGAATAGATAGCAGACCCAAGCCATTAATTAAAATGAGTATTTATAAGAAAACAAATTACTTACCTTTGTCAGCATATGATCCCATTTCCATACAACATATTACTAAAAACTAACATTTTCATGAAGATGTCACACACAGAGACAAACTCACGAACACATACGCACTTATTTGCTAAAAAATACAAGTTCTTTATCTTTGCTATACTGTAAAATATTTTCACATTCCAAAAAATTTCCTAAAGTAAAACTTGTGAAAATATTTAGCTAACATCAGTTGATGCCTCTCTCACTCGTAAAATATTTTATCAGTTAACTTATCAATAATGACTATATATTTTATTATATTTTGCTCCCTAATATTCTCCATTTTATTTCACCTTGGCTACACGCATGTGCACACACTCATGCATACACAGAAATATATATAGATATATATGTAATATCTTTAACATTATATATAGTTCATATACACAATTCATGTATATTTATATATATATACACATGTGTGTATTCAGAATAGAAAATGCCCATATTGCTATAAAGAGAACTTTACTATTCAAAGGAAGATTTTATGAAAATCATCTACTATATTAGGAAAGGTAGAACTTGCTATAGAGAAGAGTACTTCCATAATTTATGGCCAACAATGACATGCAATGGCAAATCAGCATGAAATAACACTTTTTTGCCCCTCAATAACAGGAAATCTTTGATATATATGAAACTGATTTGGCAGTAAGGTGGAAACCATATGTAGTGTTTAATGAAATATATTTTAAAAATACTCCTTCTTAGGTCTAATTAAAAATAAGAGAAATATAATAAATTATATATATTTTCACATTTCAAAATATAATGTCCACATTTTTACTAAAGTTACTACCATTTGCAACTTGTTAAAATAAATTCTTAAAGATAAATACATAAAAAAAACTCACTGAAAAGCCGAACTTGCATAATAACTTCAAAATGACAATTTTCCATGATAAGCAGGAATCAGAAAGTTTCTGAATCTAATTGGATAGTATTAAAACGTACTACTTCTGCAACTATGTGCTCAAACATAGCAGCCATGGCGAGGATGGCGCAGGACAGGGCAGTGCTTTGTTCTGTTGTACTTGGGGTGAGTATGAGTCAGAACCAACTTGACAGCACCTAAAACAACAACTACTTCTGCAGAGTTAAAAGTTGTGTAAGTGAAAATACTTATTTTGGAATGTCAAAAAATATAAGTTGACAATTTTTAACACTATTATCAAATCCCTCAGTTTAAATTCCACATTAGCACCCTTTGAATAGAATTTCCTATTTACAGTTGAAGTAAAATAAATTTATGGAGCAAAGCAATAATAATAGTGCAAGTATTAGCACCTCATGAAATTGATAAATCTTTAACGACCCTGTAGGACAGAGTAGAACTGCTCCATATAGTTTCCAAGGAGTGGCTGGTGGATTTGAACTGCCAGCCTTTTGGTTAGCTGTCAAGCTCTTACCCACTGCTTGACCAGGTTCCTGATAACATGCCTAGTCGCATATAAAAATAACTATAATATATGCATTTTTAGCTGAAGATTTTTAAAAATTATTTTAAGTTCTAGTGCTATTTCAACATCAGCTGGTTTAGCTCATTCCACAAGCCCTGATCCAGCATCCAAATATATTTTTAATATTTTTCGTTGGACATATTGATCCCCAGGTGCTTGCTTAGTGATAAGATTTCATAATGAGTTGACCCAAAAAACCACGTAAGTTTCAAAGTTCTCTGAAATTTATTAACCTCTTATCCCCAACTGATGCACCATTGGCGTATGAAGATGGCTTAAGGCAAATTTTATGTAGGCTAAGTAATGTAGAAATTTAGGCAATTATCACAGCTATCTGCATTGATTCAATTCACCTTCAAGCAGCTCTGGGCTCCAAATCACACGTCAAGTACATGCAGGTAAAAGATTCCATTAAAATTATAAGTCCCTCCACCAACAAGGTAATATTTTTCTTCCTCCACAAGAAAGGAACTTTTCTGAAAGATTATCATTGGAAAGAAAAGCTCGTATTCACTTAGGCCAGTTCTCAATCTTTAGTGTGAATCACCTGGAAACCAAAAAAACCAAACATGTTGCCGTCAAGTCAGTTATGACTTATAGCAACCCTATGGGACAGAGTAGAACACTCCCAAAGAGTTTCCAAGGAGTGGCTGGTGGATTCAAACTGCCAGCTTTTTGGTTAGCAGCTGTAGCTCTTAACCACTGTGCCACCAGGGCTCCACCTGGTTGTTAAAACAGAGTCTGCTGAACCTCACTCCAGTGTCCTGGATTTGGTAGGTCTGAGGTGAGGTGTCAGAATTTGCATTTTGAACACTTGTTGCTGATGCCGCTGTTCTCCAAACCACAGTTTAAGAACCACTGACCTAGACTATTAGAGTGTTAGTCATCTTGTGGCCAACCAAAAACAAAACCCACTGCCGTCGAGTTGATTCTGACTCATAGCGACCCTATAGAGCAGAGTAGAACTGCCCTGTAGAGTTTCCAAGGAGTGCCTGGCGGACTCGAACTGCTGACCTCTTGGTTAGCAGCTGTAGCACTTAGCCGCTCCACCACCAGAGTTTCCCACCTTGTGGCATCCAGGTAAATAAAGAATATTTACAAATCCTCCTCCATCTTCAGAACAAACACAGCTTTAGATATAAATCATCATCAGCTTAGCCTTCCTCCTTGCTGCCGGCTCTGAGCAACTCTGTCAACTCTTAGCTGAGTTACTGAGCTAAGTCGCTATCGCATTTCTCGAATTTTGTATGAGAAAGTATTGACTGACACAGTCGCTATCCCAGAGATTAAGCCTTACTATTCTTCAGAGTGTTGGATCAGTTCTATTAAACAGTATCTCCATTAAAGAAAATTAATATAAACGACAGGAGTTCATGAAACTGTGCAAGGCAGGTCTTGTGAATCAATTAGGTTGACTGATGATCAAGTCAACCCCTGAAATTGTCTTCCTGACAGAAATAATCAACCACCATAGTCTGTCTGCTGAGAAGAGGAAAGCTGATTCTTATAAATAGACAACGGCTTTTTTTTATCTGTGGAAAGAGACTGAGGGAACAAAAGACGTGCCCAGTCACAATGATATATTCTATGTGGCATCAGAACATATTCTGGAGTCCATTTATTTGGGAGCTCCCCAGATTTTGTCCGTGTTAGAATTAGCTGAAATACAGAATACCCAATTAAAGTTGAATTTCTAATAAAGGATTGTTTTTCAGTATATGTATATGCCAAATGCATGTGAAAGCTGACAATGAATAAGGAAGACCAAAGAAGAATTGATGTATTTGAATTATGATGTTGGCAAAGAATATGTCATACAAGTTGGACTGCCAGTAGAACGAACAAATCTGTCTTAGAAGAAGCACAGCCAGAATGTGCCTGAGAAGCAAGGATGGCAAGGCTTTGTCTCATGTACTTTGGACATGTTATCAGCAGGAATCAGTTCTTGGAGAAGGGTATCATGTTTGGCAAAGCAGAGGATCAGGGAAAAAGAGGAAGACCCTCAACGAGATGGATTGACACAGTGGCTGCAACAATGGGCTCAAACATAAAAGCCATTGTGAGGATGGCGCAGGAGTAGGCACTGTTTCGTTCTGTTGTAATATGGTCACTGTGAGTAGGAACTAACTGGACAGCACCTAACAACAAGAACAAGAACAAATTCCTAAGTTTTGGCAATCGTTCTACAATTTTAGACTCACATAAAATTTGCAGGAAAAATAAATATATACTCTGGAAGGGGCTCATAATGGCCATCAATAATTTCTCTGCTTCCATTAAAGCTTCATTTTGACAAAACTACACTGTAATAAAACAAAAAAGACGAATAAATGGGTCTCCACTCAATGTTGATCTCACTGCAGATTTTTTTTTTTTAACTTTACTTTGGAAGACAACCAAAGACAAGTGGTATAATCTCTAAGAGAGAAGCTTTTCAGGAAAGTCTATAGTTTGTGCCATTACTCTGCAATGTTTTAAAATTAGAATAATATAGTTACAATTGGTAGGTCCTTAGGAAAACCCTTTAACCTCTCTTTTCTGTTTTATTCTTTTTAATTATATAATTGTTATGTGAGTAAATGAATTAATATGTAGGTAGATATAGACATAGAGAACTCCTTCCACAGCAGAGTTTCAGGCAACACTCCAAATGTAGGTACGCACAGAATTAAGTCAACAGAAGTTTGTCCATTGCCTTCAAGTTGATTCCAATTCACTGAGAACCTGTACGACAGAGTAGAACTTCCCTGTGGGGTTTCCAAGGCTGTAATCTTTATGGAGACAGGCTGCCATGTCTTTCTCCCATGGAACAGCTGGTGGTTTTGAACCGCTGACATTTCTGTTGGTAGCCTAGTGCTTAACCACGGTACCACTAGGTCTCCTTAAAGTTTAGGAGCCTCTACACAACCAGGCATAGAGGGGCAAGGTTTAGCAATTATTTGGAGAAGAGTGAAGGGAGTTGCTCCAATCATAAGCCATGAATTTTACTCATAGGTGTGTGGGCAAACAATGGAAAGTATCCTTTTCTCTGGAGGAAACTGAACCTGAAGGAAGACATGAGTATCAAGCTAGAGAAGCAGAGCCACCTTGCTGGGAGAGTAGATCCGTGCTGGGAAGAACAAGAAGGCACAAGACGAGGACTTTCTGAAAGTTTTGGTTCTGACAATTTGTCAGGGCCAGGGATGCCAAAACTGTACTGAAGGGCGTGATTAACAATTTAGATTTTGATACGCATACTGGGACTTCATTTAGTTGATTGAAACATCCCTTCCTGAGACATGAAGCCTTGAACAGACAAAATATTTGATTTATAGTACCCATAGTATTTGGACGGGATAAGAAATAGGAGAGACAAGAGAATTTGTACTTTAATTTAGAAAAAAATTAAGTAGGGATAACTTGATTTGATTTTTGAAATTTGTATCTTTGGAACTTTAAAATCTTTTGGACTGTAAATTTTTCCCAGGAATTCATAACAGTGTGTAACTTCTATTTAAATTTTGGATATTTTATGCTGTTGTTGTTTTACTCTTGGAGAGCCTTTATATGGCTATTTATTCTCATTGCAAAATATCTAATAGATTTACCGGATAACAAGGCTGTATAAGAAATAGAACACAGTGAGTTTTTTGCTTTGGATACAAAGTGCCTTTGCGGTTAATCAAACAGGTGTATTTTCTTTGCTTTTAGGGGGCAATAGATAATATTCCCTTTGGTGTTAGCTTGGGAATATGAAGAATTAGGGGTAGGTGTTTGCGGAGTTGCCGCAGAAGCGTGTAAGAACTGTCCTCGAGAAGCTGATCTCGGTAAGGGACCACCACTCCTCATAAACTGAACAATGGCCTAAAGGGGGGAAAAAAAAACCTGAAGGGGAAGTTAAGAAAGAACAAATGTTCCACTTTTCAAACATAGGTCTCCTGGCTTCTCTCCAACCCTTATTTAGTTATTCCCAAAGGTTAAGAGAGACTTGCCTGATTGGTGAGTTTGGGGGAAAAAAAAACTTTAAAGAATCAGGTATTCCTTTCCTCGGTCTTTCAGAGTTTTGTCTACATTAAGCTGGCCTTTATCGTAGTCTGCTTTTTACAGGGGCAGATCCTTGTTTGTGAGACCCGAATCCTCAATTTTGTCTGTAATTGGGGAAAACTAAATGTAAGTCTTGCCTACTTGTCTTCAGATTAACCTTCTTCCAGAAACCCAAAGTTTATCAATAGTAAGTCTGATACTTTTATCTTTGCCTGCCTGATTTCTGCCTCTATTTCTCAATAATTTCAGACTCTGGATGGTAAAGGAAGTCATATTTATTGTTCAAAACCCAACAGCACTCATGACAGTGGAAATTGCTTTAAAGTATTAATGACTAATGGTGCCATTTATATTTTTAAATTTCCACTCTGCTGTGTTGATAGTGGATAGTTAGAGTGGAACTGAGGAGATACTTTATGAAGCACTTACAGTAAGACAGGGATTGCTGATGATGGCTTTGACTAGGGTGATAGAGAAAAATTTTGTGAGAATTAATCAATATTGACAATGGCAACAGTCATAGTACTGATAACTTTATGTAGTAGTCCAGAATATTTAGAAGAGAGTGGTTTTAATGTTGTATCTGGGATCTAGGTTAGACAAAGAGTTGCCGGGTGAAAACCCCAGGTTTTGTTCAGCATGACTTATTACAGCCCATAAACAAAAAGGCCAAGGTGGGAGATTAGAAAGATGCCTTTATTTTGTTGCACAAGTAAAGGAGCAATCAGGGCTGTTGCCTCCAAGACTGCTCACAGGCAGTTTGGGAAAGTGGGCTTCTTCAGGGAGCAGACAGGGAAATGCAAATTCATTATGAATATTCAGGATTGACCTTAAAGCAGGCACTCAGAGCTTGGGGATGGCTGTGCCTATTATTTAGACAAGGGTTTGATTCCCAAGATGGAGGAAGAGGTTGATTTTCCTTCACTAGGATCAGAGGTGGGTTGAGTCCATCTATGGCCTGTTCTGTGGTTATCTTGTCAAGGACAATTTTAGAAGAATGTGTGGCTTATTCTGCTCGGAGTAGGAGGATAAGCCAGAGCAGGTGTCTCTTAGAAGGGTTGGGGTCTGAGGCTGCCTGCCTCAAAAGCAGAAAGTGATGTCAGAGGATACCTGAATCATCATGAATAAATTGTCAGAATAGTGGCCTAAAATTTCCAGTGACATTGAATTGTGGTGGTAGATTTCTTGAGCAAATGAGATACAAGCTAGGGGTTTTGACTGGGATTCTAACTTCTTGAAATCAAGATTCAAAGGTGGCTCATAATCTGAATATGACAAATCCAGAGGTTAGCCTGGCAATGGATAGCTGAGTTGGAGGGGAAAGAAAGATAATTGGAGATTGAAAAACCAAAGCCAAAAGATTCTGACTCATAATGACCCTATAGGACAGAATAGAATTACTCTGTAGGATTTCTCGGAGCAGCTGGTGGATTCAAATTGTTGACATTTTGGTTAGCAGCTCAGCTTTTAACCTCTGTACCACGAGGGCTGCTAAAAGTCTAGGGTATCAAATAGCCAACTTTTGTGGAGGTTGAATTCACTGTGATTAATGGCAGGAATTGGGGAAAGAGGAAGACACTGAGACAGGATCAACATGTTCAATGAATGAGGTGGAGTGACCAAAAGTTAAAAGTAAGGATTTTTAAATGAAATGGTTCAGCTTTAAAAGCAATCTAAAATTTGAGGTTGCAAACAAAATTGCAACAGCTCATTGAAATATGGTTCTACAAAGTAATGTCATTTCTTATGTGGGGATACTTACATTTTTTTTTGAGATTATGTAAACTGAAGCGTAATTATTTCAGCCTTAGCATGGTAGAGCTCTTTGAAAACATTATAAAGGAAATGCTGAAAATATATATACAAACTATTACCATTATAAAAGCAAGTGCAGCCCTGAAATCTCTACCTTAATATATTTTATTTTTCTAGTTTTGTTTTTATGAGCAGTTATACCAAAACACACAAATTCATTTAAATAGATATACAGTATTTAATTTGATTTCAGAATCCTTTCCTGCACCTTATTGATCTAAGTTAAAAAAAAAAAACATCAATAATTTCCAAACAAAACAATTGAGTCATTGCACAAAGGCCAAGATTACCTCAACTTGGATTTCTTGCCAAACTAAGTTAATAAAATCCACAAAGAAATTGCTACCTTTATTTTCATGGACCATAAATACAGATATACAGAAGCATAAATCTTTAGAAATGATTCACTATAACAAGAGTTGCCCGAAAAAGTTGCCATCTGGTGTTTCCAGTTGACATATAAGCAACCTAGGATTGAATTCATCACAGAAAAATCCACAACAAGCACAGAACTCTTAGGAATTTTAAATGATGCTTGACCATATGGCATTAGCATCACCCAACAATAAGGAATGCTTCTTCTTTAGGAAAGAGCCTTCTGATTCAGGACTTTTCCAAATTGTTTGCACTGATTGTTCCCACAATTTCTTACCAGTCCAGTACAACTCAGCATCTCCTTAATGGGCAAAAAGCAGGATGAAGAAATCCTAGAGTAAAAATGCTAAAGAGAATGGGTGAACGAAGTTTGATACAAAATATTGCTCATTTTTGAGGGGTTCCACCCTAATCATTGACTAGCGTCATGGATTGAATCGTGTCCCCCAAAAAATATGCGTCACCTTGGCTAGGCCATGATTCCCAGTATTATGTGGTTGTTCTGCATTTTGAGATCTGATGTAATTTTCCTATGTGTTGTAAACCCTAATCTCTGCCTGTGGTTAATGAGGCAAGATTAGGTTATGTTAAAGAGGGTTAAAGAGGGTTAGGGTAGCATGCAACACCCTTATTTAGGTCACAGCCCTGATCCAATGTAAAGGGAGATTCCCTGGAGTGTGGCCTGCATCACATTTTATCTTATAAGAAATAAAAGGAGAGAGAGATGGGGGACCTCATACAACCAGGATAGAAGCACCAGGAGAAGAGTGTATCCTATAGACCCAGGGTCTCTATGTTGAGAAGCTCCTAGACCAGATGAAGGTTGATGGCAAGGAACTTGCCCCAGAACCAACAGGGAGAGAAAGCTTTCCCTGGGAGCTGGCACCCTGAATTCAGACTTACGGCTTCCTATCTGTGAAAGAATAAACATCTGTTTGTTAAAGCCATCTACTTGTTATGTTTCTAATAGAGCAGCACTAAATAACTAAGACAGTTAGTATCATTAACATTATTAAAAACATGTTGTCGTTGCATACAATTCACAATTCATTCTTCAACTTATAGGCTGGATGGCATAGTTTGTTTTGTTCATTTGCTTGTTTTTATTTTTGTTTTGTTTAGACTTATTTATTAAAGTAATTTTAGGTTTATGGAAAAATTGCACAGAAAGTACAGAGAGTTCTCATATAGCCCTTTTACCCCCTGCACACTATGTCCTCTGTTATTAACATCTTACATTCCTATGGCACATTTGTTACAATCAATGCACAGAGCTTATTTTTAACGGCTGAACAAAGCACTTGTGGAAAGCACACGTAGATCTGAAACAGTGACTTTGAGAGTCCAGTTTTATCCTGTTTTATTTCCACAGATTTATATTCTCGTTAGAGAGGCTTAATCATTTCTTGACATGGTACAATCATTCAGCTTTACATCCTTTTTTCATCTTCTATGTGGAGGTAGATGAATTTACCCATTAACCCACTGCCTTCGAGTTGATTCCGACTCATAGCGACCCTATAGGATTTATATGTAGCAAAATATGATTTCTCCCTCTCTTTATTCTTTGGATTACTGGGGTGAAATTTAACTTGGAAATCCATCAAAGTAAAGGAAGTACACTATGAAAATGCATAATACAAACAGGAAAAATTGGTCAAAAATATGGTTAAAATAGGATTAACTGTGTAGCTCTTAATCGCAGATCCAAATTAAAAGTTATTTTTCTGATAGCATTATTGCTTTAATTCGCAACTTGTAAGTATGAGAGAGAGCTGCCTACCATCTTTACACCTGCCAGTCTTAATGCTTTATGATCTTTGCAATTACTACAAACATGTGACTGAAGAGTTGCTAGTCTTATTTGTGTTTAGTAGATCAATCATAAAAATAGAAAAATATAAAATTGATTTGACAGACTAGAAAAGAAAGATGATGTCATAGCCATTGAGAACTTATGTTCTCCAGCAGATAAAATTAGATTTGAATTTTGTCTTTCCCCCTTGCAAGGTGTGTAGTTTTGAAGAATTCACCTGGCCCTTCTAAGCTTTGAATTCTTCATTTGTGAAATATTATCAAACTTACAGAGTTGTGAAAATGAAATTATATGAGCACATATATAAAACACTCAGTGGTTCGTATGTAGTAAATGTAAATAAAAAGCGTACACGTAAATAGTATCTGTATTCAGTTGTGTGTTTAGTTGCGTACTTATAAATATATTCATACAGATATATGACTATTTAAAACAGGTTTTCCTCAGAGAATTTATTACCAAACACTATTTCACTGAATAGTTTATTCCATTGAAAAAACACATTGAAAAATCAAGTTCGAAGCACTATTTTTTATGCAGAAAGACACTGTATATAAGGAAAAATTCTCATGTATATTAGATTTTATCTTACAATTTTCAAAAAATTAGTTGAAACTAAGCTGATAAAAGAAGTTTAATTCACCAGGTCCATCTTTTATTTCTTTTTATCCAACTTGCTCTAAGTTGTTCATATTTTACATATATAGGTCCCTGAGTAATTATAAATTATAGAAGTACCTACTAAACCGTATTATATTACTCTCAGTAAGGTTTTAAAAGTATACACTAATATTGCCTTAATCAGACTACCATATTTTTACACAAATAATGTATGCCTCCTGTGTTTGTTTGCTGGCCACGTCCTCCCCCATCTACCCCTCTCCCCCCACATGGTATTTCACAAGGTATTTTCATAAGTTCACTATGGTAATTTTTTTTTATAGCAACATGTGGAAGAGAATTGGCATGACTGCCTTGTGAGGGTGCCTGGAGGGGAGGGTGCAGCCCACAAACAAATGCAGAAGGCGCCCATTATTTGCATAAAAAGCAGCGTCTCAATGAACATATCCAAACAAACAAAAAAAAAAACCCGTTGCCATCAAGTGGATTAGGACTTAGAGCGTCCCCACAGGACAGAGTAGAACTGACTCATAGGGTTTCAAAGGAGCGCCTGGTGGATCTGAACTGCTGACCTTTTGGTCAGCAGCTGTAGCTCTTAACCCACTATACCACCAGGGTTTCTGGATAGTCTCAAAGTTCAGTTGATTTGGGAACTGTGAATATCTAGGCCACTGAGAATTTTCTAGAAATAGTTTCTCTAAATTTGCAAGGTAACAGGCTTACTTCCTATGAATTATAGGAGCTTGATTGCCCTAAAACTAATTTAACTTAGTGGCTTCCTTCTTTCACCAGCAATTGTATAAAAAAATAACTTAATGCAGATCTGTGTAAGAATTGTTTAATGTCACTATGAAGCTTTTTAAAAATATTTTGAGAATAAAAGCACCAGACTTAATTGCAACACAAATAAATACTTTTAATACCTTCATTTCATATATAAAATTAGGCAAATGCATGCTATTTTTGTTATTATAAAGATAAATTATTTTGAGCCATAATTTATTTTTAGAATGATTTCTAAATAGCAATCATTTTTCACGTTCTATACTTTTTCTTCTGTCTGCACATTACTCACTACCATCGAGTCCATTCCGACTCATAGAGGCCCCATTTGGGAAGAACAAGTGTTCTTCAAGATGTGTTGATTCAGGCATTTTCATACTTTCCAAGAGTCATATTTTTTGGAGATTCTTTCACTGGCAAAGCTCTCGAATTTCTAAGCACTGAAATTCCAGCAGTTGAAGCAAAAGAACACACAGCCCTGAAAAGCTTCAATTTGTGATGTTGAAAAAGAAAAGCGTAGAAGAGATTTATCTTAACAAACGCAATATAGGGAATGTAATGTCCCTTCTTTATTTCACTTTTATGCAGATTATCTTACGTTTATTAACATATTTACTAAGAGATGAAGAATTTATCTCTTGCTCTTCAGATTTCATGTGCTTTCTAAATTAATAGTGAGAACTATTTATTGAATATCCAGAGGAAAATAATTTTAGTTATACCCTTTTATGGGTACAAATTATGGAACATTTCTGAGTCACCCACTAATGACAAATTCTACCATTCTTAATGTCATTCAAGTAAATTTTACATGTATTTATCCCTCAATTTACTTAAAAGCCACCAGCTCATAAAAATACAGTGCAGGCCTCAGCCTGATATAACTGGAGACTTCCATTTTGGGATGGGATGCCTTCTTTCTGGTTAGAGTAAAATCTTTTGTGCTACAATTTTGTCAAATGATACTCCTAAAGGTCCCCCTCCCAGTAACTACCATTATTAGCTGAGCCTTACTAGCTTGTCCTAAAATGGTAACTAGGAACTTGGTCTCTCCAGCAGAGCAGGAAACCCAATACGGTAGGACCATTGTGTTTCTTCATGTCATGGATGTGTGGATCTTGCCTACAAGGAAAGTCAGGGGATGATACATAGCCAAGGTGCCATAATCAGGTAATCTAAGAGCTAGACAAGTTTTCTAGAAATCATGAGTAAACCCAGATTCTGGAAATAAAAAATAAACCTTTGCAGATTATTGTAATTTATGTGTAATTCCCCAGCATTATAACCTGCAAGAATTGAATTTTTAGGACATCTTGTTGTTGTTAGCTGTTTCTAGTTTCTGTGGTGTCAGTTTTGACTCATGGTGACCCCACGTACAACACAATGAAATGTTGCCTGGTTCTGCACCATTTTCAAGATTGTTGGTATGTTTGTGACCATTGTTATAGCCATTGTGTATTTTGAGTGTCTTTCAATCTAGGGGCTCATCTTCCAGCACTATATCAGGTAATACTCTGTTGTGATCCATAGGTTTTTCACTGGTTAATTTTCAAAAGAATATTGCCAGGCTTCTCTTCCTATTCTCTTAGTCTGGAAGCTGCACTGAAACCAGTCTACCATAGGTGACCCTGCTAGTATTTGAAATACTGGTGACATAGCTTCCAACGTCAAACGCGAGCCACCATAATAGGACAAATTGATAGATGTGGTGGTGCTAACGGAGCTTAGGTTTTGTTTATAAACCCTGTTTTCCAGAAGCAAGGTAAAATCTTGCTATAGGAAGATAATGCGGGGAAAAATATCACTAAGGGGAAGACATTATAACCAACCAGTATAAAGTAGAAAATTAACACTTTTGCTTCATAGAACTGGAGTAATTCTAACAACTTTTACAGTGGTTTTCAACTCCAGCTGTCCAAATGTGACACCTGCAAACCAGGAGCTGACGTAATGGGGATTTCCCTGTCAATACGATTTAGCTATAAGAGCAGACCTAACATTTAGAGACTTTTTATTTGCATATCACTAACAGAAAATAATGAATTAGTATTATGCCCTTGTACTTCTTTAGGCACTATTACAATAACAGTGGTTAAGAGCTCAGGCTGCTAATCAAAGGGTCAGCAGTTGGAATCCACCAGCCGCTCCTTGGAAACCCTGTGGGGCAGTTCTACTCTGTCCTATGGGGTTGCTATTAAGTTGGAATTAACTTGATGGCAATGGGTTTGTTTTTTGTTTGTTTGCTTTTGGTTTAGACAGAACATCTGGCTACTTAAGCCCTGTACACAGAGCCTGAACAGAATACTTTGGTGTTTTATATAATGCAGGCGGTGAGAGTTAATGACTCCATGGGAGATTACAACCTTTCTACAGTTAGCCCTATAAAGGCATGTCCATATTGTTATTAAGGAGTAATCTTGCCTACAGTCATGGTGTCAGTCTTTGCTTCTATCTGTTCTGAATATCTTAAAAGATCCTCATTTGAACAACATTACTTCAGCTGGATAAATTTAATCTAAATATGTTTACAAATAGTCTTCAAAGAGGCAAGGAGGGATGAGCCACACTTTCTTTGTCTTGAGAGTTTTTTCCCACCAAACCAAACCCATTGTCACTGAGTCCATTCTGACTCATAGCAACCGTATAGGACAGAGTAGAACTGCCGCATATGGCTCCCAAGGAGTGGCTGGTAGATTTAAACTAGCGACCTTTTGGTTAGCAGCCGAGCTCTTGTTTTTCCTACAAGTCTGTGTAATTGTCCCTAAATGCAGCTTATATGACTACTGAGCCATGCTGGAAAATATCATATCAATCACCGACCAGTCTTCCTAGCCACACTTCCTTGTTGTATGTGACAGGACACTGTATGTTACACAATGCAGCTGAGGGAGCGAATATTTTGGTACATAGGTAACTATCTGTAGAGCACCAACGATCTACGTGTGGGAAACAAAAAGGCACCATCGCTTTCTTCAAAGTTTGTTTCTCTCTCTCTCACTGATTTCTTTCTCTTTTTTAACTTCATTACAGAAAGGTCAGATCTGAAAGTTGTCAGGGTAGACTGGTGGTTAAGTAAAGAATAAAAGTAGTCTGAGAATGAGAAATACCCACCACCTTGACTATGTTATTAGGGAGCAAAAATTACTTTTTTTAACACTTGAGTAGAAAGTAAAATAAGTGCCAATAACAATTCAGCTTCCCTAGAAGTGAGAAACTTTCATTTATTTAATACTTTTTCATAGCCAAGAAGAAGCCAAAGGGCTTATTAACAAGAGAATAACTGACGTTTTTTAACACGTAAGCCCTCCCAGGGGGCTGCTAGTTCCGTCACCTGGGCAGAATGATCAGCAGAAAATAGAGAAATTTCAACTGCCTCCATGAAGACCAAAGACCAGTCTCCAACCTAACAGTCATTTTCTTTTTTTCTCTATCATATACAGGATTTACTTTTAAATTCATTTATTGATACCTATGTATAGTCATACAGAAATATATTTAAACAATAATATTCATAGGTCTAAAACATAGCTAAAGGTAACAAGCATATCAAAAGACAATGTCATAATATGTCTACTGATGTACTAATTTGGGTACAATGAAAAAATTTTTTAAATCAAAACAAACGTGTTTTTATTTACTTTCTTCAGAACTTTAATCTACATAGAAGGCTGTATATACATATATATATATATAATCATTATTAACACTTTTCATCAGGTGTTAACAAATACCTTATTGTAAACTCCCAAGGGCAATCTATTCCACTTAATGTCAGTAATCATTTTCTGAAAATCAAACTTTATGCATGAGAATGTAAATAGGAAAGCTGTCATTTTAAAGGAAAAAATCTTGTCTTGTTGGAATGTTACATGTCATGGGAGTCAGTTCCTACAATAGAATAATTCATTACTGGGTTAAAATTAAATATACAGGCAGTGCCTCGGTAACAAAAGTCCAGTTTACGGACAATTCCTACCTGTTGCTATCGAGCCTATTCAAACTCACAGGACCCTATAGGGCAGAGTAGAACTGCCCCATAGGGTTTCCAAGAAGCAGCTGGTGGATTCAAACTGCTGACCTTTTAGTTAGTAGCTGAGCTCTTAACCACTGCACCACCAGGGCTCCAACTTTGAGATGATTGAACCAATTCTTACATGCAACAAAGTCTTCATCATAATCACCTTCGCTTGCTGCATGTGCAGTTTTAAATCATTTAAAAGGCTTTAAGCCTTTTCTTGCACTAAAGTAAGGCTAAATAAGAAACATATGCACCTGTCCCTACTTACCTACAAATTCTTACAGAGTTAGGAATGGGTCTCATACATTACCCCGGGACTGCCTGTATCATACTTGTTGCATGCCTCCCCAAGTTTTCTAGGGTGATCTCATTTCAGGATGAGTGACCGTGTCTCTGAATCTCAGATACTCGGTGATGGATATTCTTTAGCCTATTGTCATTGCTATTGTAGATATCAATGTCCCTAATGCACAGGAAGTAGCCTCAAGACCTACGTTAGAGAAAAAAGGAAAATATTTCTCTTGTAAGAAAGAAATCCCTCATTATAATTTACTCACATTATTGCATTTAAGAGTTCTATAACAAGAATAGTTGTAGCACAGGAAAATAATACTTTGCAACAAAGAAATTATTATTGCTTTTGGTTAGTTTACTTTTGTTTCCCTTCACAAAATTGTTTTCCTTATAGAGCCATGTACACAAAATCAAGTAATCAAATACCAATTAAATTTTCTTATTCATATTTTGTTGGAAGGTACATGAGGCAAGGCTAAGAAGATGTAGGGACAAAGGATGGGTGGGACCATTCTAAGTTCTGTTGAAAAACGAGAAATATAGTAGCCAAGACAGAAAAAAAAAAAAATGAGTGGCCAGGTCTAAAATACCTTTATTAAAAAAAAAAAAGTGAAGAACTCTAATCTGCAGTACATGGATCTCAGGCAGGGAAATAGCCTAGAATTCCAGAGAAGAGAGTGAGACAACAGTATGGCTTACAGGGCTATGCAACTTCAGGGACACAGTTCATATTGATTACACTTTAAATTCTTTTTTTTTTTTTATGGTTTAAAGGAAACCCTGGTGGCCTAGTGGTTAAGTACTACGGCTGCTAACCAAAAGGTTGGCAGTTCAAATCTACCAGGTGCTCCATGGAAACTCTATGTGGTAGCTCTACTCTGTCCTACAGGGTTGCTATGAGTCAGATAGATTTGTATACCTGGAACATGAAAGAAAACACTAATGTCTACCAACCACTCACAATGAAAATTACCGTCAAGTCCATCACTGGAATTTTATCAAAGGTCTAGTCCACCTCGTTTCTTTTGATGTCTTTGTTCCCAAAAGTAATATTCTTAGAACCCAGTAACCCACTGCCGTCGAGTTGATTCCAACTCATAGCGACCCTGTAGGACAGAGTAGAACTGCCCCATAGAGTTTCCAAGGAGTCCCTGGTGGATTCGAGGAGATGCTAATTGCTAATACTTAGGCAATAATTTACTGAGAGGTTTTCTTTTGGAAACCTGTCTCTATTACGAAGTGATGCTTCTGGAAAGGGGGAAGTAGTTGGGGACCATATTAATTATTCATTTTTTCTTATTATGCTAACCTCAGCCTGAAAACATCCCAGATATCTCCATTGTTCTGAGCCATGGAGAAGGAATTGAAGTTCCTAAGATGTTGTATGCATACACCTTAAGTATTTTTATTTAACAATCTTAGTCATGATCTTTTATAAACAAAAGATACTAAATTTGGAATTAGAAGTACAAATAATAGGTTTCTAAAAGAGTATTTACTTGGAGATAATCTGTAAAGTAGCTTAATTTTAATGATTTTTTTTCTCCTCTGTTGTTGTTATTGGGTGTCATCCGGTGGGTTCTGACTCATAGCAACCCTATGTACAACATAACAAAACAAAACCAAACACTGCCTGATCCTGCACCATCCTCACAATTGTTGCTATATTTGAGCCCATTGTTGCAGCTACCGTGTCAATCCATCTCATTGAGACTCTTCCTCTTTTTTTTCTAACCCTCTACTTTACCAAGCATGGTGTTCTTCCCCAGGGACTGGTCATTCCTGATAACTACATTAAACCGGCACTGAAAAAATTCCCTGAGATCTTGACGTGTTTTCGTCTGTGCCAATCTATCCAATATAGTGTCAGTCATAGTCACTTCTGTATTTGGCCTTTCTATTCTTCAGTGTCAGTTCTCATTAACAGACTGACTCTGTAACTGTCATTTGAAGACTTCTCCATCGTCACTTTACTTCAGGAACTCATTATTTTGTAATTACTATTTTATGCCACTCTTTGATTAATCAGTTTTTAATGTTCTGCTTAATTGACTCCTTTGTTTAAATGATGTGACAAATGGGTCTAAATTTATCATTCTTATAAATTCTGAATTTGGAGAGTTTAATGGTCATCTCGTTTTGTGGACAGAAAAGCTAAGGAAACAATCTCTGCATTATTTTCAAATTTCTGTTACTGAAGTCATCTTACTCCATGACCTTTCAAAATGTTCTTCAAAGATAGATAGCTTCATACAAACTTTAGCATACCCTTGTTTGCTGATTATGAAATTCTATATTATGTTTCTTTTTATATTTAGTTACATTTTTTAATGTTTCACATGATGGATTTTATCTTAGTTTAGATTTTGTTTTTTTATAATTCAATGAAAGGCAAAAAGTCAAAAAATTGGGGATAAAATGTTGGAATTTATCAGAGACATAGCAGATTTAAAGTTAAAAAAATACTAGAGAAAATTAGAAAAATATTAAATAACATTTCTATTTTATAACATTTGATGCAATCTTTCATAGAAAAGATGAAAGTTTGCAGCAAGTTAGCAGAAATAGTTATTGTTAAAAATGTTCTTTTAATGCAAATAAAACTGTGGGTTCTATTTCTATTTATAAAGACAAGAATGTAAATCCTAATGAATTAATAAACTTGCTGCTTTAAATACCACAAAACTCTCAACTCATGGAAACAGTCTTAGAACAGATAGAATTTAAATATATGAATTTGAAATCTATCTTTGACTCCTAAGTGTATTACTATGTCAAATGTTTACTTTATTCTAAGAGATCATCGTGACCAATTGGAGACCTTTATACATCTATAACAATAATATGAAAGACTGTCCTCTTTTTCCTTTTTTCTTGTATCTTAGCAGCCACCGGATTGCAGTATGCCACATATCCATTAATAGAAATTTTTTCACTCAAAGGTCATTTTAATTTGATTTGCAAATCTTTTTAACCCTCGCAAGATGATCACCGTAATTCTGAGGCCAGAATCACAGGCTACATGGGTCTAGATTGTGGTAAACGAGCAGGAATATGGTGGGTGTTACTGGAACCACACTGGAGGAAAAAAAAAAAGGAAACCCATTGTCTCTAGTATCTTGAACATGAGAGATTTACAGTCAGCTATTTTTTGCCCCCACTAATGAATTTCTATTTCTTTATTGGATTTACACGAGTATAGAATGGAGATTTATACAGCATGTGATTAGTTGGCTATTTTGAATTTTTCCCAAATCTGCTGGTTTTCCGGAGTTTATTGATCTACTCACAACTGAAGAAATGAGTTATCAGTCAGACATATTTTTTTTTAATCCTGTTTGAAATATAGAAACTGAAAACAGCCCTAAATACAAAGTATGCAGTGGATAGTGTGCAGTGAAACTTCAATTCACCTCCACTAAGTATAAGTCCCTGGGTGGAGGAGAGAGTTAACACACTTGGCTGCTAACCGAAAAGTTGGTGGTAAAGTCCTCCCAGAGGTACCTCAGAAGAATGGCTTGGTGATCTACTTTCAAAATCCAGCTGTTAAAAATTCTATGAATTAAAAAATGGGCAAAGGGAATGGACACTTCACCAAAGAAGAAAAGTGGCTAATAGATACAAGAGGAAATGCTCAGGACCACTAGCCAATAGAGAAATGCAAATCAAAACCATAATGAGATACCATCTCACCCTGACACTTACTGGCAAGAATCAAGAAAACAGATAATAACAAATGTGGGAGAGGCTGCAGGGAGACTGGAACTCTTACACACTGCTGGTGGGAATGCAAAATGGTACAGCCATTTTGGAAAACGATATGGTGCTGCCTTAGAAAGCTAAAAATAGAAATACCATATGATACAGCAATTTCACTCCTAGGAATATATCCTAGAGAAATAAGAGTCATCACACGAATAGATATATGCATGCCTGTGTTCATTGCAGCATTGTTCACAATAGCAAAAAGATGCAAACAACCTAGGTGTCCATCAACAGATGAATGAATACACAAATTATGGTACACACACACAATGGAATACTACACAACGTTAAAGAACAATGATGAATCTGTGAAGGACCTCACAACGTGGGTGAATCTGGAGGGCATTATGCTGAGTGAAATAAGTCAGTCACAAAAAGACAAATATTGTATGAGACCAATACACACACACAATACACACAAAAAGAAACAATCTTTAATGGTTACCAGGGAGGGGGGAGAGTTGAGGATGGAAAAACACTAAATAGACAATAGGTGAGTGGTAACTTTGGTGGATGGGTAAGACAGTACAAAATACTGGGGAAGCTACAATCACTTGTCCAAGGCAAGGTTATGGAAGCTCCACAGACATATCCAAACTCCCTGAGGGACCAAATTACTGGGCTCATGGCTGCGGGGACCCTGATCTCAAGGGACATCTAGCTCAATTGGCATAACATAGTTTATAAAGAAAATGTTCTACATTCTACTTTGGTGAGTAGTGTCTGGGGTCTTAAAACCTTGTGAGCGGCCTTCTAAGATACTCCACTGGTTACACCCCATCAGGAGCAAGGGAGAATGAAGAAAACCAAAGATATAAGGGAAAGATTAGTCCAAATGCTGATGGACCACAAGAACTACAGCCTCCACCGGACTGAGTCCAGCACAACTGATGGTGCCTGGCTACCACTACTGGCTGCTCCAACAGGGATCACAATAGACGGCCCTGGACAGAGCCAGAGAAAAATGTAGGACAAAATTCTAACTCACAAGAAAAAAAAAAAAAAAAAAGTCCAGACTTACTGATCGGACATAGACTGGAGAAACCCTGAGATTATGGCCCCCCCCAGACACCCTTTTACCTCAGTAATGAAATCACTCCTGAGGTTCACCTTTTAGCCAAAGATTAGATGGACCCATAAAACAAAACAAGACTAAAGGGGCGCACTAGCCCAGTGGCAAGGACTAGAAGGCAGGAGGGGACAGGAAAGCTGGCTATAGCGAACCCAAAGTCGAGATGGGGAGAGTGCCAATGAGTTGTATGGTTGGTAAACAATGTCACAAAACAGTATGTATGCTAATTGTTTAATGAAAAGCTAGTTTGCTCTGTAAACCTTCAACTAAAGTACAATAATTTAAAGAAAAAAGGAAAAGAGAAACCTATGGAGCACAATTCTGCTCTCACACACATGGAGGGATCCCCACTGTGAGGCCCCTTACCAGGGGGCAGACAACAGGCCCATAGTATTACTGTTGCTGGTAGGAACTTTCCCAATATCCACGTGCGTATCTGCATTACTAAATTACTTTAGATTTCTGTGTCCTAACATGCAGAGCAGAGCACTGGTGGTGAAGTGATTGAGAGCTGAACTGCTAACCCAAAGGTTCGCAGTTCAAATCCACCAGCTGCTCCTTGGAAACCCTATGAGGCAGTTCTACTCCGTCCTATTGGGTCGCTAAGAGTCAGAATCAACTCGATGGCACACAACAACGTGCAGAGCAAGGATCTGAGAGAGTTAATTCAATTTAGAAATGCTGTTAGTTGCCATCGAGTTGATCCTGACTTATGGGGACCTTACGTGTGCAGAGAAGAACTGCTCCTTAGGGTTTTCAAGGCTGCAATCTTTCAGAAGCAGATCAATAGGCCTGTCTTCAGAGTTGCTTCTAGGTGAGTTCTCACCGTCAGCCTTTCAGCTACTAGACCAGGCGCTTAACCAGTTATACCACCCTAGGACTCTCACTTTAGAAAAACTACCAATTTAATACCAACTATTACTCTCTAAAGAAACTCTGGTGGAGTAGTGGTTAAGAGTTACAGCTGCTAACCAAAAAGTCCGCAGTTGGAATCCACCAGGCACTCCCTGAAAACCCGATGGGGCAGTTCTACTCTGTCCTATAGGGTGGCTATGAGTCAGAATTGACTTGACAAAGGGTTTTTGGTTTTTTTACTACTCTTTAAAGAGTTCTAGTAGCACAGTGGTTAAGCACTTGGCTGGTAACCAAAAGGTCAGAAGTTCAAATCCACCAGCCTCTCCTTGGAAACCCTACGGAGCAGTTCTACTCAGTCCTATAGGGTCGCAATGACTCAGAATCGATTCCACAGCACTGGGTTTGATTTTGGGTTTCTGTTTTTAATTAATCTCCTAAGAAGCCCTGCTGGCTTAATGGTTAAGCACTTGGTTACTAAACTAAACATCAGCAGCTTGAACTCACCAGTCACTGCCTAGAAGAAAAGACCTAGTGATTTGCTCCTATAAAGATTAAAAGTGTAGGAAATCCTATGGGGAAGTTCTACTATCTTATAGCGTCGCTGTGAGTGGTAATTGACTTGAGAGCACACAATGACAATGATACTAGATATGGGAAATGTAATTTATTATGAAATTAATAGAATTGTGAGCCATTTCAGTAAATTCAGAATCAAGAATGGTTATGAATTAAGATCATGAGAAAGTTTTTTTGCAAAAACAAAACAAAAAAATGTTATGAGGGTACTGGGTCCTAGTAAAATATTACAACAAAAGTTAATATGCTTTGTCAGTGTCTGAATATTCTGACTAAATTTAATAATGAAGCAAATCATAAAGCATATTCCAAATCCATAGAGGGCACTGGAGAAAATATCAACACAAATTTGCCATTTACAAAAAACAAAACAGAAATAAACCTCAAGTAGAAACATGGAGTGTGGGTTTCTGCCTTTGCACAGTATCTAATCGGCTGAGAACAGGCAATATTGGTCACTCTGGTGTCCAACGATTTAGTCACACAATTTTGTAGCTTTACGCCATGATTGTATTGTTATTATGTGCCACAGTATCTAAGCACTCGGCTGCTAAGGCTGCTAGCCCAAAGATTGATGGTTTGAACCTACCCAGCAGCTCTGCAGGAGGAAAGATCTGGTGATCTGCTTCCTTAAAGATTCCAAAAACCAAAAACCAAACCCACTGCCTTCAAGCCGATTCCAACTCATAGCTACCCTACAGGATGGAATAGAACTGATCCATAGAGTTTCCAAGGAGCACCTGGCAGATTTGAACTCCCGACCTCTTGGTTAGCAGCTATAGCACTTAACCACTATACCACCAGAGTTACAGCCTAGGAAACCCTATGGGGCAGTTCTACTCTGTCACATGGCGTCACCATGAGTCGAAATCAACTCAACAGCACTTAACACCACCAACATCCCACAACCTGGCTATAGTTGCTTATTAATTCCTGGAGTTTTTTGTTTTGCTTTTGATAGATTCCTTGGAATTTTCATCAACGATAATCATGTCATCTCCAGTTTTCTTTCTTCCCAGTCTATATACCTTGTATTTTCTTTTGTTCTTTGATTGCTTTAGTTAGGAATTCCAGGATGATATTGAAAAGGAGCAGAAAGAGTAGATATTTTGGATTTGATTTGCTAATTTTTTTTTTAGAATTTTTGCACATAGATTCATGAGAGACATTGGTCTCTAGTTCTCTTTTCTCGTAATGTCCTTAACTGGTTTTGCCATCAGGGTAATGCTAGTTTCATAGAATTTGTTATGAAACATTCTTGTGCTTCTATTTTCTGAAAGAAGTTGTGAAGAATTGACATCCTTTGTTTTTAAAATATTTGGTAGAATTCACCAGCGAAACCACCAGGACTGCTGTTTATTTTTTTGAAAGTTTATCAATTACTGATTCAAATTCTGTAGTAGATATATGCCTCATTAGATAATCTACTTCTCCGTATTTAAGTATTATTGGTTTGTATCTTTCAAGTAATTTGTCTGTTTAATCTAGGTTAACACATTTGTGCATATGGAGTTCCTAACAGTATTCTTTTATTTTCCTTTTACTGTTCAGGGTTAGGCTGGCTAAAGGTTTATCTAATTAATTTTTCTTTTCCCAAAGTGCCAGCTTTTGGTTTCATTGATTTTTCTCCATTGTATTCCTGTTTTTAAAATTTATTGGTTTCTGCTCTAGTTTTTATTTTTTTTTTTCTTCCTGGTGCTTTTGACTTAATTTGCCCTTCTTTCTGTAGTTACATAAGATGAAAGTTTAAATTATTGATTTTACGTGTTTCTTTGCTAATATATATATATTTAATGCTCTAAAATCCTCTGTAAGAAATAGTTTTGCTCCATCACACAAAATTTTAAGTTGTACCTTAATTTTCACTTAATTCAAAATATTTTTAACTTTTCTTGAGACTGTTTGACCCATATGTTATTTAGAAGTGTATTATTTAATCTTCAAGTTATTTTGAGATTTTTCCAGCTATCTTTCTGTTATTAATTTTTAGTTTATTTTCATTATGATCTGAGAACATACTTGGCATGAATTCTATTATGACATATTTGTTAAGGGGTGTTTTATGGCCCGGTATGTGGTATATCTAGGTGACTGTCCCATATGATCTTGAGAAGAACGTGTATATTGTTGGCTAGAGTGCTCTATAAACACCAGTTAGATCACTCTCACCCCAGTTCACACTCAGCCTCCAGCAATTTGTTACAATTAACCATTTAAGTATTCCTCCCAGTCTGTGGTTCAGCCATTTCTGTACCGGGTAAACGTGTATTGGCTCTGAGACTTTATAGGTGATAATTTGTACCCACAGAGGGGTCCAAGTTTGTTTGATTTTCAGTTTGTTCAGCTTTTTTCTTGTTGTAATACAGGAGTAATGACTTCCAAGATCTTCAGGTGTTTGATATAAAACAGTAAATGATTTGGATAATTTTTTTACGTCTTCTGAGCGCTGGTGGTGCAGTGGTTAAGCATTCAGCTGCTAACCGAAAGGTTTGCCCTTTGAAATCACCAGGAGCCCTGTGAGAGAAAAGAACTGGTGATCTGCTCCTGTGAAGATTTCGTCCTAGGAAACCCTATGGGACAATTCTACTCTGTCCTATAGGGGTCACTATGAGTGAAAATCAACTCGACAGCACCTAACAACAAAAGCATGTCTCAAGTTTTTGAACATATAGAATACAATTATTATTTTTTTAATATCCCCATCTGCTAATTCTAATGTCTCTGTTAGATATGATTGGTTTTGATTATAAACTTGTTTTCTCTTTATTGGTCATATTTCCCTGCTTCTTTGCATAGCTGGTTATTTTTGATTGGATTCTACATATTGTTAATTTTAGCTGGGTACTGGATATTTTTACATCCCTTTTTTATAAATATTTTTTAGTGTTTTTTTTTTTTTTTTTGGAATGCAGCGAGCATCAGGAAAATTTGTTGATTCCTTTGGCTGTTGCTTTGAGTAATTTTAGGCATGACTGAAGTGGTCCTCAGTTTAGTGCTAATTATTCTCCAAGACTCTTCTGTGAACGCTGATCAATGCCTCATGAATCATAAAGTTCTCCATGCAGCTTGGTGGGAACACCATTATTCCTGGCCCTCTTTCTTCTAATCCTTTCAGATGTTTCTTTCTCAGATTTGGGCTGTTTCCTTATACTCAGCCAAATACATGAGGAGAACTCTTTGAAGGTCTTTGCAGTTTCTCTCTGTGTAGTTTTGTCCTCGCCAATAACCATGCTGCAAATTCTAACTATCTTAATCTCCTCTGACTCTCAACTCATTCTTCTCAATATGGGTTCCCCCTTCCTGCACTGCAGCCTGAGAACTCTCTCAAAGCCATAAGCTGGGAAAAGCCTCCAGTTCACTTCATCTATTCCCCATATCTCAGGGCTCACTGGCCTTTGTTGTCATCTGTTCAATACCTAAAAAATTGTTGTTTCATGTATTTTGTCCAGATTTTGGTTGTATCCTTCAGTAGTGTAAATCAAGTCCCTGTTCCTCCGTCTTGGCTAGGAGTAGAATCCCTTGTAATAATACTTTTAAATATTTAGAATTATCCTTATAATTAGTATATTTTGTTAAAAATTAATTTTAATAATTTTGAGATAGTTTAAATTCAACACATATACCTTAACAACTGTGGAGACAATTTCAAGTTATTTAATGTAAATAATTTATTTTCTAACCTGAAAACTCAAAAATATAGAAGAGAAACAAGAAGGAAACTCAGTATAGCATACAGTCGAATATAATTTGTTTTGTCTTTTAGTCTAATTTTTCAAATATGCTCTAGAATAAAATGGATTTTTTTTTTCCTATTCCTATTTCATTATAATGTATAACATGTGAGACAAAACTGAATTAATTACAAACAAAATAAAACTTTTAGTTTGGAGGAAGAAATTTTGATAAGCACTTTCATTATTTTCAGTTTTCTAAGACAATTTTTTTTTTAAGACAAATGCTTTACATTTTCAAATATTGGTTATTGTTATTTAGTTGTTGATGAAGGAACCCAAAACAGAGGAAAGTAAAGTTACCTTACTACTGTAAACATTCTTTCATTAAGTATAATACATTTTTCAACTTTTTTTCTGAAAAATCAAAATTCGATGAATTGCCATTAGTTATATCCATAGAAAAAAGCTTCACCAAGCTTCCTAATGATTTCACTTGTCAAACACAAACTCTGAATTCACCTCTTCTCTGAATTTTCACATTTTTTTCTTTTTGCTTAATAACTGTCTCTTTTCTTGGTTGGTGCCATCTAGTTGGCTCCAACTCATAGAAACCCTGTGTAAAACAGAGCTGCGCCATCCTCACAATCATTGTTATATTTGAGCCCATTGTTATAGCCACCGTGTCAGTACATCTCTTTGGGGTCTTCCCCTTCTCCACTGACCCTCTACTTTACCAAGCATGATGTCCTTCTCCAGGGACCAATCTTTCCTGATAATATGTCTAAAGTACCTGAGATGAAGTCGCCATCCTCGCTTCTAAGGAGCACTCTGACTGTACATCTTCGAAGACAGTCTTATTCATTCTTCTGGCAGTCCATGGTATATTCAACATTCTTCTCCAACATCGTAATTCAAGGCATCAATTCTTTTTGGTCTCCCTTATTCACTGTCCAGAAATCCTGGTTGCATAGTGGTTAAGAACTATAGCTGCTAACCAAAAGGTCAGCGGTTCGAATCTACCAGGTGCTCCTTGGAAACTCTATGGGCTGGTTCTACTCTGTCCTATAGGGTCTCTATGAGTCATAGTCAACTTGACTGCCACGGGTTTTTTTTTTTTTTTTTTTTTTTTAATTCACTGTCCAGCTTTCACATGCATTGAGGAGAATGAAAATACCATGGCTTGGGTCAGGCACACCTTAGTCCTCAAGGTGACATCTTTGTTTTTTAATACTTTGAATAGGTCTTCTGCAACAGATTTGCTCTAGTATTCCTTAAAAGAAATTGTTTCTAATATCCCTTAAAAGAAATATTCTTATAGCTAAAGTACAATACATTTTATTTATCTGCTACTCTTCGTACTCTCCACCACACACTTGACCACATTCAGCAGATAAACACACATTGTACTTCAGAGATAATAGAAGACAGCAGAAGGAAATTCCCTCATTTTCCTGCTACTGTTGTTGTTACTTGCAGTCCGGTCAATTCTGACTCACATCAATCTACTTATTCCAGGATCTCTTCTCTCCTCCTTTCCTCCTATACCAATAAATAGAAAGCCCATTCCTGCCCTTACCTAAAGCCAGCCCTCCACCTGTGACTTGGCTCTCATCCAGTCCTGTCTTCTCAGCCATCAATGGCCTCGTCTCCCTAAGTGAGTCCTTCCCATTGCCTTAAAATGCAATTTTCTTACCGTGCTACCTTTCATCTGCCCACAGTCCTCTTGTCTATCAACTTTTCTGAGCTTCAGAACAGCATATCCACAGATTTTTCAGGCCATCTCAACATGTCCAAACTAAAATTAATGATTTTATAAATTCTATCCCACTAGAAACAAATAAGCAACAAACAAGCAAGAATAATTAAACAAACAAACAAAAAAAAGTCCTGGTCCTTTTCCAGTATTTTCTGCCTTAGTGAATATCATCACCAAAAAGTCAGAAATTTAGGAGTCATGATTCACTCTGTCTTCTTTTCCTTCCAAATACACTCCATCATAAAATTTGGTCAGTTTTACATCCAAATGCCAGTGAAATCCATCTTTCTCTCCACCTTTACCTCCACCCTCTCAGAAGAGCTGTCTTCTCCAGTAACTAAATATTCCAGGCTGGTACTTGTCTGCATCGTTCTACCAAGATCTTGCTAAACTTCTTTGTTACTAAAAGGATGAGAAAATATTTGTCTTTATGTGACTTGACCTCTCAGAAGAATTCAGCACTGTTCTTAATAGTCTCCTTCTAGAAATTTTCTCTCTTACTTCAGGAAAGCTCTCTCCTAGATTTCTACCTACTCTGATCACTCCACCTAAGTTCCTTTTGTGACATTTTACTTTTAACTAATTGTTAAAATTATAGTTTTACAACTCTCTCTTCCTCCCTACCTCCCTCTCGCTCTTCCTTGCCCTCTCTCTTTCTCTGTCTTGTTCATTAGTTGATCTTAATCATGTTGTGCTTTCAATAACCACTTATACACACTACCCTGTCACCTTAGCCTATTAGTGCCTACACTTCTGAAGAAAATCCTTCCCAAAATTTCCAATGATGTCAATTTCCCTATTAATTCCTGCATAGTAAAGACCAGCATGAATCCAATCCCCCAAATGTAGAGACTGACCCAGCCTCGAGCACCCACTTCTTCTCCACCCTCATTGCCGGCTGCCCCCAAAACACTTTCTCTCTAATCCTAGCTACCTGGAGCTAGGTCAAAACTCAGAAGTTATAAGGATACTGCAAAATAGGGAGATACCAGCTGCCAGTTTGGGGAGTCCACATGACACCCAAACTTTCTGAGCTACTGGCCACCAAGCTGGGGCTGATTTTCCACTGCTCCTTCAGAAAGCTAGCCACCAGTTTAGTAGTCCACATTACATCATTACTTTCTGACCCACTGCCCCTGTGAAACAACTCATAAAATTCATGAAAAATATACCATACTCATGACTGCAGACTTATTATAGCCAAAATGATAAAAATGAAGAGACTGGAGGCGGGGCCAAGATGGCTGACTAGGTAGATGCTACCTCGGATCCCTCTTGCAACAAAGACTCAGAAAAACTAGTGAATCGATCACATACATGACAATCTACAAACCCTGACCATCAAACACAGATCTAAAGAGTTGATCTGAGTGACAGAGACTGAGAACGAACAACCAAGGGGAAGCAGAGACTGTTTTCGGAGCCTGGAGCCAGCGTCCCAGTCAGGAAACCTTGGCATTGGGCTTTGGACTGGGTTCAGGGGAGCTGAACACAGCACCCTGAGATGGCGCAAAAACAGGGTGCAGCCCTAACTAACCCCTGAACTGACCTTGGGAGGGGGCCCAACCAGTCAGCGTGGGGGGCGCGGCCACGGGGCTGGCAGGAGGAGAAGTCACCAGGAGGCAGCGACTGGTTTTGGAGCTAGGAGTGCAGCATCCCAGCTGGGGAACCTTGGCGCCGGGCTTTGGACTGGGCACAGGAGAGCTGAGCGTGGCATCCTGTGACGGTGTAAACACAGGGCACAGCCCCAGCCCCCTGAACTGACCTGGGGGGTCACAGCCAGTCAGCACGGGCGGTGCGACAACGCGGCTGGCGGGAGGAGAAGTCATCGGGAGGCAGCGACTGTTTTTGGAGCTGGGAGTGCAGTGTCCCAGCCGGGGAACCTTGGCGCCAGGCTTTGGACTGGGAGCAGAGGAACCGACCACAGCTTCTGAGACAGCACAAGCACGGGACGTGGGCCTGA
Source organism: Elephas maximus indicus (assembly GCF_024166365.1). Classification (NCBI taxonomy): domain Eukaryota; kingdom Metazoa; phylum Chordata; class Mammalia; order Proboscidea; family Elephantidae; genus Elephas; species Elephas maximus. The sequence continues at coordinate 37,003,954 of NC_064836.1, read as the reverse complement.
CCCTCAGGGGCAATCTCTACCCAGCCAGCGCACACAGTCCACGACGTGCCCCTCGGTAATCTTACATAAAAGTCATCCCAACCAAGAAAAGTAACTTTGTCTATACTCTGGGGTGCTACTCTCTCCAGTTTATCTGAACCCTCCCCTCCCCTTCCCAGGCGGCTTCATTAACATTGGAATTTCCTGAGCCAGAGGGAGAGCTGCTCCATGGTTTTTCTTTTTTTCTTTTCGGTCTTTTCCTAACCCACTCTTCTGGCCTGCAAGAAGCAACCACAAAAAACCCAGGGACCAAAAATCCTTCCCTAATTGAACTAAAAACACAGAACCAGCTCCAGCCAAGCATATGTGATCCACAGTCTCGGGCTTTCATCCCTACAGGGAACAAGGTGGCTATTATAAGGCAAAGGCAATTCTGATAGGGATCTGACTGCAATTGTTTTAGCGGATTTACTGGAAAGACAAGTTTCCCAGGTCTGATATCTTTGCTTCTTCAACAGAGCCCTCATTGACCCACAACAAGGAACTGAGGGCTAAAGCTCCCCCAGACCACCTAGCCTCCTGCCTTAGGGGTCTAAGGAGGGTGACACCTACCAATATGTAGAGGTACTTGCATTGGGGGCCTAAGGCCTGGTACACACAACTATCACCACCACTTCTCTAGGTGGACCCAAAACCAGATTCTACTCAAGAATAGTGAATGGACTCTTAGGCTTATATATCTGGTAAGAGCCCAAACCAGCTAGTAATAGGACATAAGTGAGTCAAGGGCTACAACAATCAAGACAGCTCAATCTAGTAGCCCATCCACATATATTGAAAGAAAACAAAACAAGATGAGACTCAGTGTGCAAATCTAGAATAAATCACTACAATATCTTAGAGATGGCTCAGAGAGAGCAGTCGATATCAAACCACATAAAGAAGCAGACCATGACAGCTTCTACAACTCCCCAAACTAAAGAATCAAAATCTTTCCCAAATGAAGATACAATCCTGGAATTGCTAGATAGAGAATATAAAAAACTAATTTACAGAATGCTTCAAGACATCAGGGATGACCTCAGAAATGAAATAAGGCAATCTACAGAAAAAGCCAAGGAACACACTGATAAAACAGTTGAAGAACTCAAAAAGATTATTCAAGAACATAGTGGAAAAATTAATAAGTTGCAAGAATCCATAGAGAGACAGCATTCAGAAATCCAAAAGATTAACAATAAAATTACAGAATTAGACAACACAATAGGAAGTCAGAGGAGCAGACTCGAGCAATTAGAATGCAGACTGGGACATCTGGAGGATCAGGGAGTTAACACCAACACAGGTGAAAAAAAAATCAGATAAAAGAATTTAAAAAAATGAAGAAACCCTAAGAATCATGTGGGACTCTATCAAGAAGGATAACTTACGTGTGATTGGAGTCCCAGAACAGGGAAGGATGACAGAAAATACAGAGAGAATAGTTGAAGGTCTGTTGGCAGAAAACTTCCCTGACATCATGAAAGACGAAAGGATATCTATCCAAGATGCTCATTGAACCCCATTTAAGATTGATCCAAAAAGAAAAACACCAAGACATATTATCATCAAACTTGCCAAAACCAAAGATAAAGAGAAAATTTTAAAAGCAGCCAGGGATAAAAGAAAGGTCTCCTACAGTGGAGAATCAATAAGAATAAGTTCAGACTACTCAGCAGAAACCATGCAGGCAAGAAGGCAATGGGATGACATATACAGAGCACTGAAGGAGAAAAACTGCCAGCCAACGATCATATATCCAGCAAAACTATCTCTGAAATATGAAGGCGAAATTAAGATATTTACAGATAAACACAAGCTTAGAGAATTTGCAAAAACCAAACCAAAGCTACAAGAAATACTAAAGGAAATTGTTTGGTCAGAAAACCAATAATATCAGATACCAGCACAACACAAGGTCACAGAACAGAGCATCCTGATATCAACTCAAATAGGGAAATCACAAAAACAAATTAAGATTAATTAAAAAAAAAAAAAAAACTCAAAACAGGGAGTCATTGAAGTCAATATGTAAAAGATCACAATAATCAAAAAGAGGGACTAAATACAGGTGGCACAGAACTGCCATATGGAGAGGGATACAAGGCGATATAGAACAATACAAGTTAGGTTTTTACTTAGAAAAATAAAGGTAAATATGAAGGTAACCACAAAGACATATAACAACTCCATAACTCAAAATAAAACCAAGAAAAACATAACGACTCAGCAAACGTAAAGTCAAATATTATGAAAATGAGGAACACACAATTTACAAAGAAAAACGTCTCAGCACAAAAAAGTAAATGGAAAAATGAAATTGTCAACAACACACATAAAAAGGCATCAAAATGACAGCACTAAACACATACTTATCTATAATCACGCTGAATGTAAATGGACTAAACGCACCAATAAAGAGACAGAGAGTCTCAGACTGGATAAAGAAACACGATCCGTCTATATGCTGCCTACAAGAGACACACCTTAGACTTAGAGACACAAACTAAAACTCAAAGGATGGAAAAAATATATCAAGCAAACAATAAACAAAAAAGAGCAGGAGTAGCAATATAAATCTCTGACAAAACAGGCTTTAAAGCTAAATCCACCACAAAGGATAAAGAAGGACACTACATAATGATAAAAGGGACAATTGACCAGGAAGATATAACCATATTAAATATTTATGCACCCAATGACAAGGCTGCAAGATACATAAAAAAATTTTAACAGAATTGAAAAGTGAGATAGACACCTCCACAATTATAGTAGGAGACTTAAACACACCACTTTCGGAGAAGGACAGGACATCCAGTAAGAAGCTCCATAGAGACACAGAAGACGTAATTACTACAATCAACCAACTTGACCTCATTGACTTATACAGAACTCTCCACCCAACTGCTGCAAAGTATACTTTTCTTCTAGCGCACATGGAACATTCTCTAGAATAGACCACATATTAGGTCATAAAACAAACCTTTGCAGAATTCAAAACATTGAAATATTACAAAGCATCTTCTCAGACCACAAGGCCATAAAAGTGGAAATCAATAACAGAAAAATTAGGGAAAAGAAATCCAATACTTGGAAACTGAACAATACCCTGCTCAAAAAAGACTGGGTTATAGAAGACATTAAGGAGAGAATAAAGAAATTCATAGAATGCAATGAGAATGAAAATACTTCCTATCAAAACCTCTGGGACAAAGCAAAAGCAGTGCTCAGAGGCCAATTTATATCAGTAAATTGCACCCATACAAAAAGAAGAAAGCCAAAATCAGAGAACTGTCCCTACAACTTGAACAAATAGAAAGTGAGCAACAAAAGAATCCACCAGGCACCAGAAGAAAACAAATAATAAAAATTAGAGCTGAACTAAATGAATTAGAGAACAGAAAAACAATTGAAAGAATTAACAAAGCCAAAAGTGGGTTCTTTGAAAAAATTAACAAAATTGATAAACCATTGGCCAGACTGACTAAAGAAATACAGGAAACAAATAACCCGAATAAGAAATGAGATGGGCCATATCACAACAGACCCAACTGAAATTGAAAGAATCATATCAGATTATTACGAAAAACTGTACTCTAACAAATTTGCAAACCTAGAAGAAATGGATGAATTCCTGGAAAAACACTACCTACCTAAACTAACACAATCAGAAGTAGAACAACTAAATAGACCCATAACAAAAAAAGAGATGGAAACGGTAATCAAAAAACTCCCAACAGTAAAAAGCCCTGGCCCAGACGGTTTCACTGCAGAGTTCCACCAAACTTTCAGAGAAGAGTTAACACCACTACTACTAAAGGTATTTCAAAGCATAGAAAATGACGGAATACTGCCTAACTCATTCTATGAAGCCACCATATCCCTGACACCAAAACCAGGTAAAGACATCACAAAAAAAGAAAATTACAGACCTATATCCCTCATGAACATAGATGCAAAAATCCTCAACAAAATTCTAGCCAATAGAATTCAACAACATATAAAAAAATAATCCACCACGACCAAGTGGGATTTATACCAGGTATGCAAGACTGGTTTAATATTAGAAAAACGATTAATGTAATCCACCATATAAATAAAACAAAAGACAAAAACCATATGATCTTATCAACTGATGCAGAAAAGGCATTTGACAAAGTCCAACACCCATTTATGAAAAAAACTCTCAGCAAAATAGGAATTGAAGGAAAATTCCTCAGCATAATAAAGGGCATCTATACAAAGCCAACAGCCAACATCACTCTAAATGGAGAGAACCTGAAAGCATTTCCCTTGAGAACGGGAACCAGACAAGGATGCCCTTTATCACTGCTCTTATTCAACATTGTGCTAGAGGTCCTAGCCAGAGCAATTAGGCTAGACAAAGAAATAAAGGGCATCCGGATTGGCAAGGAGGAAGTAAAATTATCTCTATTTGCAGATGACATGATCTTATACACAGAAAACCCTAAGGGATCCTCCAGAAAACTACTGAAACTAATAGAAGAGTTTGGCAGAGTCTCAGGTTATAAGATAAACATACAAAAATCACTTGCATTCCTCTACATCAACAAAAAGAACATCGAAGAGGAAATAACCAAATCAATACCATTCACAGTAGCCCCCAAGAAGATAAAATACTTAGGAATAAATCTTACCAAAGATGTAAAAGACCTATATAAAGAAAACTACAACGTACTACTACAAGAAACTAAAAAGGACATCTCCGACCAGTGCCTGATCTCTAAAATCTATATGATTCTGTTAAAACTCAACCACAAAAAGACAAACAACCCAATCAAGAAGTGGGCAAGGGTATGAACACGCACTTCACTAAAGAAGATATTCAGGCAGCTTACAGATACATGAGAAAATGCTCTCGATCATTAGCCATTAGAGAAATGCAAATTAAAACTACAATGAGATTCCATCTCACTCCAACAAGGCTGGCATTAATCCAAAAAACACAAAAGAATAAATGTTGGAGAGGCTGCGGAGAGATTGGAACTGTTATCCACTGCTGGTGGGAATGTAAAATGGTACAACCACTTTGGAAATCTATCTGGTGTTTTCTTAAACAGTTAGAAATAGAACTACCATACAACCCAGAAATCCCACTCCTCGGAATATACCCTAGAGAAATAAGAGCCTTCACATGAACAGATATATGTACACCCATGTTTATTGCAGCTCTGTTTACAATAGCAAAAAGCTGGAAGCAACCAAGGTGTCCATCAACGGATGAATGGTTAAATAAATTGTGGTATATTCACACAATGGAATACTACGCATCGATAAAGAACAGTGACGAATCGGTGAAACATTTCATGACATGGAGGAACCTGGAAGGCATTATGCTGAGCGAAATGAGTCAGAGGCAAAAGGACAAATATTGTATAAGACCACTATTATAAGATCTTGAGAAATAGTATAAACTGAGAAGAACACATACTTTTGTAGTTACGAGGGGGGAGGGAGAGAGGGTGGGAGAGGGTTATTTACTGATTAGTTAGTAGATAAGAACTACTTTAGGTGAAGAAAAGGACAATACTTAATACACGGAAGGTCAGCTCAACTGGGCTGGACAAAAAGCAAAGAAGTTTCTGGGATAAACTGAATGCTTCGAAGGTCAGCAGAGCAAGGGCAGGGGTTTGGGGACTACAGCTTAAGGGGACTTCTAAGTCAAGTGGCAAAATAATTCTATTATGAAAACATTCTGCATCCCACTTTGAAATGTGGTGTCTGGGGTCCTAAATGCTAACAAGCGGCTGCATCAAAGGAGAATGAAGAATACCAAGGTCACACGATAACTATGAGCCCAAGAGACAGAAAGGGCCACATGAACCAGAGACTTACATCATCCTGAGACCAGAAGAACTAGATGGTGCCTGGCCACAACCGATGACTGCCCTGACAGGGAGCACAACAGAGAACCCCTGAGGGAGCAGGAGATCACTGGGATGCAGACCCCAAATTCTCATAAAAAGACCAGACTTAATGGCCTGACTGAGACTAGAGGAATCCCAGCGGTCATGGTCCCCAAACCTTCTGTTGGCCCAGGACAGGAACCATTCCCGAAGGCAACTCATCAGACATGGAAGGGACTGGACAATAGGTTGGAGAGAGATGCTGATGAAGAGTGAGCTACTTGTATCAGGTGGACACTTGAGACTGTGTTGGCATCTCCTGTCTGGAGGGGAGATGGAAGGGTAGAGAGGGTTAGAAACTGGCAAAATTGTCATGAAAGGAGAGACTGGAAGGGCTGACTCATTAGGGGGAGAGTAAGTGAGAGTAAGGAATAAGGTGTATATAAGCTTATGTGTAACAGAATGACGTGATTTGTAAACATTCACTTAAAGCTCCATAAAAACTATTATAAAAAAAAAATGAAGAAACTTATAGAGTGAAGACTGGGCCCATGCCCCATTGCTTCGAGTCGATTTCGACTCATAGAAGACTGGCAGGGTTCCCAAAACAAATCTTCCATGCGTCACCCCCTCTCCCACTGCCCCAGAGCAGATGTTCCTATCAATCAGGAAGCTCTCCAAGCCTCAGTGTTCAAAGCATTTGTTTGCCAGTCCTGCAGGACAGGCTAAATCATGCATCCTGAGGCTGGTCAATAACAGCCTCTGAGGTGAGTCTCTTCTGATCTGGCCAGCCCCCATTCACCAGCACAAATTCTCAGGTGTGGCCTACAAGTCCCAGACCAAGATACCGCATTTACTTCAATTTTTTTTTTTTTTCTGGAGTCAAGGACAAAGGCTACCTTACATATGATAAAATTAGACCCTTTACCCTACAATTATTCTCACAGCACCATATTTGTTTTTTTATATACTGCCTCTTGGATTCAATTTTAAATTTCCATACATGATTATTTTATTAATGTATTTTTCCATGATTACACTGTGAGTTACATAAGGACTAATGCCACATTTTTTACTTTTATTTTATTTTTTATTTATTTTATATACAAAAGTCCTAGAATTGCACTTCGATATAAGAGATACTTAATATTTGACAAATCAATAAATATTAAATGAATACACAAATCAATAATACTCAATGCAGTATATTGAATATGGTTAACATTCAAGAGATTCTTGTCACCCTTGTCATGTCTACAAAAGGTTAAGCAAATTTATTTGACAACACAGAGTTTTGCTTTTAAAAAGATGACAGCTGGACATATTATTTCCTTGTTTTTAGTATAAAGATTGTAAACTGTGACACAATGGACACATTTGTTTCTGATATAAGAATTACTGCACAATTGAATAAATTAAGAGGTGAGCTGTGAAAAATGGAGAACAAAATGATTGCTGATATTTAAAAGTATATAGTGTTCCCAGTAGATATTAATTTAATGTCAGTGTAAATTAAGTGAAATCATAAAACTTGTCTGTTCCATACATTTTATTCTGTAAAATAGTATAATTATTGCAATGATTGAGAAAAATAATGAGTCTGTTTTCTCCATAACAGAGAACAGGATCATATTAGTTCTTGAAATTTAATTGGCACATTAGGCCTTTTACTTAATACATTGCTTCTCTCCTTGAATTACATCCTATATTTTATATTTATAGTGATATAAAATATATACACATTTTCATTGTTTTGTAATTTACATTATTTTGTTGTCATCGTTAAGAATATACACAACAGAACATACACCAATTCAACGATTTCTACATTTACAATTCTGTTACCTTGTTTACGTTCTTTGAGTTGTACAACCATTCTCACCCTCTTTTTCTGAGTTGTTCCTCCCCTATTAACATAAACTCATTGTTCCCTATGTTTGCTATCTAATCTTTTGAGTTGCTGTTGTCCATTTCATCCCATTTAGATAGATCTTAAAAGAGCACAAAACGCAAGGCAGGCATTCTTTACTTATTAAGCTAAACTAATATACTTCAGTGTTAAGAAGACCTCAGGGGTTATTTGTGGTTTAAGTTTTAAAGATGATCAGAGCAATAGTCTCAGGGTTCATCTAGCCCCAGTGGCTCCAGAAAATCTGGATTCCATGAGAATTTGAAATTCTCTTCTGCATTTCCTCCCTTTTGATTAGGATCCTTCTATAGAATCTTTGATCAAAACAACATTTTTATTTTAAAACAATTTTTATCTGCAAAGTTATCCTCCCTATGAAAATAAAACTTTCTTAATGAAACAGATACCACATTAAGTGTCAGGTATGTTATGTCATTTTTTTTTTTTTATGTGTACCACTTACGCTGAAATAAATGTAAGTGTTCTATTTGAAGATAACAGAGGTTTGCTTTGAAAGATCATTTACCAAAGGCAGCATGTTTTCCCCCAAACACTCCATTAAAATTATTCACACTGTTCATATCATATTAGCGCAACTTTTTTTCTCCCTCCTTTCCTATTGTTTCCCTTTCCCTTCCTTTCCCTATTTTTATCAATCTTATCAGTATCTCTCATTCTTATTTTCTCTGTTGGAGAAAATACAATGACAATCCTTGCTTTTATTTTAGAACAAGATTAATTTTAGTTGTTTTCAATTTGTAAAAACTAAATGCTGTGGAAGAAAATAAAGAGAAAAAGACCACAGATTGGAATGTCCAGAAGGAGGCAGTTTGCTGCAGGGAGAAAGACATCAAGTCCTCTACTGCCTGTTATTAGCTAAGGTGTCTTTAAACTCAAAGAATCTTAGTTTCATTATCTATAAAAATGGATATTCTCTTATTGAAATTTTGCAAGTGTTAGCATCAATATACATAAAGTGCTTGGCATATATAGTGGCTGAATGAATATTAAAAGTTCTTTTTGTATTGTCATTTGTTTCTAGCCCAAATGAATGTCTCTCTTGAGTGAGTTACTGATATAAGAAATGTAAGTTAACAAGCAATAGGGCACTCATGAGATTGAAGCTTTTAATGTAAAATAGAGGACTCTATCTTGTAACACAGTTTTTATACAATTTCATTTTAACTATATATTATTACTTTAATACCATATGAAGCAAAATATTCAGAATTTCTAAGAATATTTAAGGTAGGTCATTTAAAACAAAATATATATGAATGGTATACAAAAGTAATTTGTTTAGTGAAAAACATCCATTAATTATTAATATTTTAACAAATAAGATTGAATTTTAGAGAAATAAAAATATACTGTCTTACCCAAATATTGATATATATGTGTGTGGTGTGTGTACATATGTGTATGTGTGTGTGTGTGTATAGCAAACGTATATATATAACATATATATTAAAAACATTTAAAAAAGCCCATTTCTGTCAAGTCCATTCCAACTCATAGCAGCCCTATAGGAAGGATAGAACTTCCCCATACAGTTTCCAAGGAGAGGCTGGTAAATTCGAACTACAGACCTCTGGGCTAGCAGCCTGAGCTCTTAACCACTGTGCCACCAGGGCTCCTGTTACAAACGTATGTATTACAAACACATCTTTACATTTTTCAGTAGTAAAATGTCTAATCTCCTACACATGAGATGTAAATAAAATGTGCTTACTTGGAACAGCACAGGTAATGAGGGAACTCAGTGAAGCAAACAGCTTTAGAGTTTTTCGTTACCCAGAATCAGAGTTATGCTTTGGGCAAAGATATTCTTCCTTACTTACATGCTACCAAATTGCTCTTTATATGGCCAAATTTTAGCCTATGGCTTTTAATTAAATATTGCCATGAAACATAGTTTTATTCACTTCAGAAAGTTCTGAGAGTTAAAGATATTATTAACATATTTTTAAAATTAAGAAACAGATAAATATGTTTGATTTTTTTTTTTTTAAGCAAATACTTTGTGGCAAACATTTCAGAATTATCTGGATTCAAATTTTAGCTGTGTGGCTTTAGAACTATAACCATGACTATGTTTCATGATCTCTGTTAACAGCCCTACTTATATTGAGCCATCTGTATTGCACAGTATTTGGGAATTAAAAAGAAGTTTCAACAAATAATATTTGGTCAATATAATAGTTATTGGTCTTATAACTGAAGTAACTGCTCAGATTAATAATTTTTGTCTGTGTTAATTGAGGGGAAAAAATTGGAACCTCCTCACCAATAAAAAACTTAAAAAAAATTAGAAACTCTCAGGTCAATGAAATTATGCTAGATAAAGAGTTTATAATGTAATATCTTTAGGTGGAAATGTTTAAACAAATAAAAAGCGGTATTTTATTTTCCTGCTCAATTTTATTCAACAATTCTTTATTAACGATGTATTATATACCTAGCTTTGTATTATACTAGAAGGAATACAGACTAAGAAGATGGTGAATTCTTACCTCTGTTAATTATTAATAGTAGAGATGTAATATTTAAGCACTGATTAATCTCAAAACAAAAATAAGGTTTGCATCTACAGAAAAATGTGAGAATATCAGTGAATATGACAGTAAAAGCTGAAAGATACGTGTCATAAGGTTTGGATCAGAAAACACCTGCTCTAAATAGTCATTATGATGAAGAAGTATAATATCCATTACAACGTATTGCGGAAGCCTCATGATGGAGTTGGGATTTAATCTGAACTGTCAAGAGTGGCTAAACTTATGAAAATCAAAAAGGACATCACCAGAAAACCACACAAAGGACTACAAGGAAATCTAGAGATGAGAAAATACGTATTGTGTACTCAGTGACAGTGAGGAAATGCTCTCCTGTTGTGTGCTTTAAATATGACTTTGAACTTGGTCTGAAAGACAGCGTATTAATGAGTTCTTGAGCAGCAGCATAGATATTTCTGCATACTCTACATATATACTCTACATTAAGTTTGAAGTTCAGATCTATTAAATAAATAGTAAACATAATTCACTCTATCGTTTTTTGTTTTTTACTTTGGCTACCATGCTGAAACACTGTTTTCCTTACATTCATTTCATATTCATAAATGTAAAGGGAATGGCAGAGAATTTGCACCCCCACTGTTTCCTCTCCAACAGGTGATCTGTCTACAGACCGCCAGGACATTATCTAAGAGCAAGTCTCCTGCACTGCTGCCCCACCAAGATAATGGCCTATGGAAACTGTCTGAAGATCTACTGGAGAGATTGGCCCATTTCCCCTGGTATGCTCCTATTGCTCTGAAACCAGTGCGTATTATTTAGTTTTGTGAGTTTTGTTATACTATTACTAAAGCCTGTGGTGACATGTGTTGGCTAAATTAATTTAGTATCTTAAAGATTAATTTCTATAACTCAATATCCTCCCTGCTAGCACAGATATCGATGAATGATTTACAATAATACAAGGAAACTTTAAGTCGATCCATCACATATTATCATCTCTAAAGTGATTACACTTTCATTAGAACCGACTTTCTTTGTTATTAAGTGAAGATCAATTTGCTAATGACTAAATAACAGAAGAGCACGACAGGGATAATGGGACCCATCTCTGCCTTCTAATCGCCAGACTTCGCTGATGTCTTAAAGCCTGTCAGGACTTCTGGATTTAGAGTAAACTTTGATAAGTAGCCTTCTTCAATATGACAGGCTAGCTGCCGGCGGAAGAGGCAGAGTGACGAGCGTCATCGCTACCACAGGCTGTGGCTCCTTGAGAAGCAGCAGAACCCTCCGTAGCTTGCTTTTGATTTTTTTTTTCCCCCCATAAGATGTTTCTGGGCAGCCTGTGCTGGCACCCAGAAGTCTCTTACTTTTGTGGTGGTTGAAATAGACTTACTTGTTTTCTTTGTAGACTCAGGAAGAAAAAACAAACCTATATTTACGTTTGGCTTAGTTCGACTAAGAGCCTCCAGAATGCCATGGACTTGATGGCAAGGGTGCGTTTTTTTTTTTTTTTTTTATCACAAAAATACAAACTTCCCACACCATTGTCAACATGTAGAAGTTCCAGTAAGAAAGTAAAAGACCAAATAAATGTTCATATTAATGTCACATGGCGATCTTCCTCCCTTGTGTGAAAAAAAGCCTCAAATGAACACAATTTTGTTTACTGATTTTTCAATACCTCAAGCTAAAAGACCAAGATGTTATATCTTGGTGCTAAACCCACCAATATTATTAAATCATTCAGTCAAATGCAGTATCCATTTATTTGTAATCTACAGAGAAGATAGGACATTGTAGTGTACTCCTTTTCTACAAGTGAGAAATTGAAGCACAGAAATATTTGTTCAATGCCTGTTGAATATTAAGTATGTTCAGCTGAAAAAAAAAATTCAAGAATAATTCTATCTTGGACCTAGGTTGCCCATTAGATCTACCTACTACGTGTTTGTCTTTTGAAGCATGTATGAATTTTCAATGTGGCTGTTTGCTAAATATACTTTAGTTCGAATCCTTCAAAATTGGTATTAGAGGATTTGAACTGAAGTATTTTCTTTACATTTAATCGTTAACATATTTACCAAATTAGAAAAATATTTCATGAAACTAGACATGTAGAGAAAAAAATTCAGGTTTTAAGGGGATGTCACTTTTATAAGTTGGTATTTTTAAATTACTCTTAAGAATTGTAAGAAAATTTTGGTTTTAAAGGATTATGATAGTAGTAGGTGAGAACTCTGAAATAATGGAGGTTTAATAGTTGTTAATTCAGAGCATTATGGTCCACATAATTCCTTATTACTTCTGTGATGGTTAAGATTGTGTGTCAACTTGGCTGGGCTATGAGTCTCAGTGTTTATATGTGATCACTGCCATGATTGAATCTGTTGTGAGTAGCCAATCAGTGGAAAGGGATTTTCTTTGGAGGTGTGGCCTGCATTGAAATACAAACAGACCTTCTGGCTTTTTTGCTAACTCTGGATCCTGCGGCTGCCTCCTCTTCATCTGACCTCCAGGTCTTGGGGCTTGAGCTACCAGCTTATCTGAAGACCCTGAGATTCATTGATCTTCACAGTCTGAGAGCAGGAGTCCTGCTCTCCGACCTGCGGATCTTGGGTTCGCCAGCCCCTGTGGCTAGTGAATCAAGAGAAGCCTCTATCCTGATCCACAGACTTGGGACATTCCAGCCTCTACAATTGCGTGGGATGTTTCCTTGATATAAATCTCTTATATGCTTTACTGGTTTTGCTCCTCTAGAGAGTCCAGCCTAAGACAACTTCTGTCTTTACATCTTCTTCCCTGACTACATATGATGCTTCTACTTCACCCTTATAAGGACCATTGTGATTACATTGGACTACATGGATAATCAAGAATAATCTCCCCCTCCCAAATTCCTTAACTTAATCACATCTACAAAGTCCCTTTAGCCCTGTAAAGTAACATATTTACAGGTTTAGGGGATCAGGAAGCATACATCTTTGTGGGGCATTATTTAGCCTATTACACCTTTCCAATCATTTACCACAATTTTAACCCCCTTTTCTTATAAACTTCGTATTCTGAAAGAAAACCAATAATTTGAAACATATAGTCATTGCTTTTCACCTATTATTTTATTTAATGTTCTCATAAGAAATATTTACTTCATTATATAGATAGGTAAACTGAGCCTAAGAGAAAGTATTACGCAAAATCACACAAAATGTATAAAATTTAAAAAGTTCAAGTTTCTCTGAATTAAAACGCAATGCCCTGTACCCTAGACATTACATGTCATTGCATTACCCATGGCCAAAGATGCTCCTTGGTTACTGTAGCTTTATCAGGTAATATGTCCTCCAGCTTTGTTCTTCATTTTAAAATTGCTTTGTCTATTGGAAGTCATGCGTATTTGCATATGTATTCTAGAATCAGCTTGTGAAATTCTACACACATTAAAGTGTCTGCTGAAATTTTTATTGGAATTCTACAGTGGTTAAGAGCTCAGTTGCTAGTCAAAAAGTTGGCAGTTCAACTCCAACAGCTGTTCCTTAGAAACCCTATGGGGCAGTTCTACTCCTATGGGGTTGATATGAGTTGGAATCAACTCAACGGCAATTCGTCTTTTGGTTTATTTACTTGTTCCAGTTCCGTTTTCCTCTTTTTTTTTTTTTGATATCACTTACTGGAGAAGACAATATTGACCACCTGCTTAGCAGACTTGCCTCCCAACTTCTTCCTAGAGCACAGATTCCATCAAAGTCTACAGCAGAAAAAAATCCAAAAATTTGTTCATGTACAGTCCCATGCAGATAATGCATGGGATGTGACATAATCTGGCTCCAGGGAACCTGGTAAAAAGGGACTGGAATCTTCTTACAAAGGTTTTCTACCTTTTTTTTTTTTCCTCATTGACACCAGAATCTAAATAACTCATCATCCTGAGAGAAAAATTTTCTGATAAAGAGTGTCAAAGGAGAAGAATTAAAGAACAGAAAATTTAGAAGATACTTGAACCAACGCTGGAAACAATTGTTCTTTGAACTTCTTGTTTGAGAAGATAATTAATGCCCTAGTGGTTGGGTGTTTTATCACTTACAGCACAAAGTACTCTAACTGATAAACCTATGATGTTGTCTTTACACACCGTACATTTCAGAATCAAATGCATCAGGGTTGTTCAAACATGGACATTTTCATTTGCACTTATTGTAACTGAAATATAGCTGAATGTCGTTGTTGTTGTTAGGTGCCATTGAATTTGTTCTGACTCATAGCAGCCCTGTGTACAACAGAATGAAACACTGTCTGGTCCTGCACAATTCTCACAATCCTTGTTATGCTTGAGCCCGTTGTTGTAGCCACTGTGTCAATCCATCTCACTGAGAATCTTCTTCTTTTGCTGACCCTCTAGTTGACCAAGCATGATGTCCTTCTCCAGGGACTGATCCCTCCTGATAACATACCTAAAGTATGTGAGACAAGTCTCGCCATCCTTGCTTCCAAGGAGTATTCTGGCTGTACTTCTTTCAAGACAGGTTAGTTCATTCCTTTTGCAGTCCATGGTATATTCAATATTCTTTGCTAATACCATAATTTAAAGGCATCAACCCTTCAGTCTTCCTTGTTCATTGTTCAGCTTTCACATGCATATGAGGCAATTGAAAATACCATGGTGTCATGGATTGAATTATGTCCCCCCAAAAATGTATCAGCTTCGTTAGGCCATGTGTGGTTGTCCTCCATTTTGTGATTTTCCTGTGTGTTATAAATCGTAATCTTTGCCTGTGGTTAAAAGGATTAGGGTGGGATTATAACACCACCCTGGCCCAGGTCACCTCCCTGAGCCAACGAAAATGGAATTTCCCTGGGATGTGGCCTGCACCACCTTTTATCTCCCAAGAGATAAAAGAAAAGGGAAGCTAGCAGAGAGTTGGGTACCTCATACCACCAAGAAAGCAGCATCAGAAGCAGAGAGTGTCCTTTGGACCCAGTGTCCCTGAGCCTGAGAAACTCCTCAGCCATGGGAAGATTGAGGACAAGGACCTTCTTCCAGAGCCAACAGAGGGAGAAACCCTTCCCCTGGAGCTGACGCCATGAATTTGGACTTGTAACCAACTAGACTGTGAGAAAATAAATTTTATTAAAGCCACCCACTTGTGGTATTTCTGTTATGGCAGCACTAGATAACTAAAACACATGGCTTCAGTCAGGTCCATCTTAGTCCTTAAAGTGGCATACTACCTATTATTACTGAACAACGTATTACTCGTATTACTCTATCTGAATCATTTATGTTTGATGTAAAAATTATGTGCTTACTAAATAATAACTAAGTCCAACTACAAATAGCCCATTGTCATTGAGTCGATTCAACTCATATCAACCCTATAGGATGGAGTGGAACTGCCCCATAGGGTTTCCAAGGACTGGCTGGTGGGTTCTAACTGCCAACCTTTTGGTTAGCAGCTGAGCTCTTAACCACTGTGCCACCAGGGCTCCAACTGTAAATAACATATATGTATATATTTTCTTTTTTATTTATATATGTAATAAATAAATATGTTTACCTTATTTATTAGCCCAGTTCTGACTTTTATTCACATATTAAATGGAAAAACTAAAAAAACAGAATCAAAGTGACACAAGAAAGTTATGCAGACCATCGTTAGTGAGAAGTGTGCTGAAATTGAAGTCTCAGCATCAGATTCTAGGCTTCCATCTTACCTTTGTCACATCCAGTGGAGTCTACAGTGGATATAATGTGCTTGTAGCATTTAAAATCTGTATTTTCTGGGATATATACTCTGTTACCCTCCCTTCTTCACTTACTGTTGTGTGTCAAAAATACTTGTGGGAAAAAACCTATTTATTGTTACCTCAGAAACTGTTCAGAGGACATCACTGCCTGGGCCACCCAATATATCATGCATATAAGCCCAAAAAAAGGAGGCCAGGAAAATTCCAGAAAACTCTGTATTCATTGACTATGCTGAGCAATTCTAACCAGAAATAGTGCATGACCCAACATAGAATGAACCAGAAGCTATACATTATCCTAAACAGGCAATGAGTTTTTTGCAACATGAGTTGTACAACTAAGAGCCATATAAAATGGAAGGACTGAAAATCCTCTGGCAGGGGGAGGGGAACTAATTTCAGTATACTTCTAAGGCTAATAAGTTCATGCCCATTAGTGCTACATATGAACACCAAACCAAATAAACCCATTGTGGGTGAGTCGATTCTGACTTAGGTACATACGTGCTCTTGAGCTATTGCTAGGAGAGATTTCCAGATTCAAAAAGGCAATTCATTTAATTAGATTCAGACTCATTGTGACCATATAGGAGAGAGTAGAATTGCCCCGTAGTGTTTCCAAGGAGCGCCTGGTGGATTCAAACTGTGGACTTTTTAGTTAGTAGCTGAGATTTTAATGACAGATCAACAAAGGCTATAATTGATGAAAGATCTCTCTATAAGTACATTTTTCCAGCATGGAGGAAGACAATGATTTCTACTCAATAGAGTTGTTTACAGGCTAGCTTTGAAACTCATGGGTGTGCGATCTAGTGAATAAAGTGGGTGGGCAGATACAACATTCCTTCAATTAGAATTTGGAAGAGTGATTTTCCTTCAAGCCTCCTTGGTTTGGGACGGATTGCAAAGCCATGTTCCTAATTAATTATTGTTGCAACTTCCACCTCTGCTGCCAGACTTGGCATCATCTCTGTTGACTTTGAGTATGATGTTGCCAAGGCTGCGTCTATTCTTTTTATATGCTTTGGCTCTTTGCAAACGCTTCTGGCAGTAGCTCCAGAGCACACATACATCCTGCTATAATGATGTCAAGTTTCTTTTTAAATGCCTTTCTCCAGGTGTTCGTACCTAATACAGAGTTTGCAATGGAGTTTTAAGGTCCAGTTCCAAAAAGATCTAGTTTCTAATCCAAAAGAGTGATTCATTTAATTGGATTAAGAGTATTCTCCACTTAACTTTTTGGTTCCAATGGTTCATTAGAGTTTTCTTTGTAATGCTGTGTTTTCTGTATATAGCTATACATTTAGAAGTTCATGGAAAACTGTATCCAAAATGTTTTTTCTATGTTGATTTGATGATGAAATAAGATTACTCTGACAAGCAAAGTCTAATTCTATCTACTAGATATTACATATGGCTGCACAAATATTTTTGTCTTATGTTTAACTGATTATAACACCTTGGTTCAAGGAGAAAATGGAGTAATGTGATTCTAATTTCCATCATACTTTCAAAGATCTTGCTTTTTGGTGAATTGCACAGACCTTTTATCTGCACAGTTGCCTAATCATTACATTAGCTTTATATGCACACTTGTTCAAGCCCGTTATCCCACTGTGAGATTTTCAAAAGGTTTCCTGTTGTTTGTCTTCACTCTATATGTGACCCCCTGGGATGTCATGGAGTCAATTGTGAGGTGGACCCAAAACTCTTTGTTAGTGATAATAAATCTCTGGTATTTGTGATTGTCGTTATTTCAAATACATACTAAAACAGTTCCAAACATATTCAATGGCCTCTTTCTAGACTGTCTAGTCTATCTCTTGAATCTATTTGTGTACTAGCAAACATGCATACACATACATGCACTCACCACATTAAAAAAAAAAAAAACTCACCTGTTCTCTTGACTTTAAATGAATTGTGCTATCTGAATACCCTCCACCTTATTTAACTTCTTTAAATTTGTTTGATTACAGGCAAACAGTGGTTAAGAGCTCACACTGCTAACCAAAAGTTCAGCAATTTGAATCCACCAGCCACTCTTGGAAACTCTATGGGGCAGTTCTACTGTGCCTAGAAGGTCACTATGAGTTGTAATTGACTTGACAGTAATGGGTTTGGTTTTTGGTTTGGACTATTGCCCTTTATAATCAGTATCTTTATAAATCCGATCTTCATTTGTCTTTGGAAATAAAAAAAAAGCTACATACAAACTTATGGATATGCTGACATCAACAAATTACACATGGCAATGTAGCATGTAGTACATATTAGCAATGGTAATGTGTACCCAAAAATGGTTGGTTATAAATGTAGTTCGTTGTAACTCGAATATGTCAAGTCAGTGACTACCTGTATTTTGGGCTCTGCACTTCCGTATAGATTTTAGGATCAGTTTGCCAAGTACCACAAAATTTCCTGATGGGATTATAATTAGGTAACATAAAATTATAAATTCATTAGAGGATCATTGACATAATTATAACATTCTTTCTAAATACCATGCACATAGAATAACTTTTTTAAGTAAAGGTTGATTTAAATTGTTGTTGTTGTTGTTAGGTGTCATCGAGTCAGCTCCGACTCATGGTGACCCTATGCACAACAGAACGAAACACTGCCTGGTCCTGAGCCATCCTTACAATCACACTGTTAGGCTTGAGCTCATTGTTGCAGCCCCTGAGTCAATCCACCTCGTTGAGTGTCTTCCTCTTTTCCGCTGACCCCGTACTCTGCCAAGCATGATGTCCTTCTCCAGGGACTGATCCCGCCTGACAACATGTCCAAAGTATGTAAAACGCAGTCTCACCATCCTTGCTTCTAAGGAGCATTGTGGTTGGACTTCTTCTAAGACAGATTTGTTCGTTCTCTTGGCAGTCCATGGTATATTCAATATCCTTCGCCAACACCACAATCCAAAGGCGTCAACTCTTCTTCAGCCTTCCTTATTCATTGTCCAGCTTTCACATGCATATGATGTGATTGAAAATACCATGGCTTGGGTCAGGCGCACCTTAGTCTTCAAGGTGACATCTTTGCTCTTCAACACTTTAAAGAGGTCCTGATTTATATTAGGTTATTTTATATTTTTGTTCCTATAGCAGCTAGTGTATTTTTTTAAGTTACACTTTTTGCTTAATATTACTTTATAAAAATTTTATGTTGATCTTATATACAGTAACTTCATAAGTTATCTTATTTATTCTAATTGGTGAGTAGAATCTCAGATTTTATGTTTTTAAGGAAGTAGCTCTATAGTCTACAAATACTGATATATTTACAATTAGCATATCAGTTAGCTTTTGCTGCTAAGCAAGTCAGCCCATAACTTAGTGGTTTAAAAGCACAATCACTTATTTAATTCACAGGTGCTGGGATCAGCAATGTGGGCTGGACAGTTCTTCTGATGTTGGCTATGCTTACTCATACCTGTCAGCAGCTAGTCAACAAGGTGACTCTTTTTCTGAGGGTTCAGCTCTGTAAGATGGTTAGCTGCCTGTACTGGGTGTCACATCACTCATCACCCTGCCCCTAGCCCATGGCAGCTCGGCATGGCTCCAAGGGAACAGAGTGTGTATAGTCTCTTCAAGCCTGGGAACAAAATTAGCAAAGCATTGTTTCTTCCACATATTACAGTCCAAAACAGTCAAAAGTTCAACCCAGATCAAGACAAGAAAAATTGACCGCACATCTTCTTGGAAGAGGCCACAAAATCACAGTCACAAGGGGATATAAGGAAAGATGGTCATTTGTGCAATCTGTCACAAATCCTTATTCTTTTTAATTTCTATTTCTCACATGATATTTTAGTTAACTCCCTGCTTCATTTTTACAAATACAGATAATGCTTTATTACTTAGTCTTGTGGATCAAACACTGTGCTGGTTGCTAGATATTGTTTGTAGTAGGAAAGCTGGGTTAGTAGGCAAGACAACTGGTTTATATTTTATAAAATCATATGAACTGATGTTAGGAAACAATGTTAGGTACCTTTGCTAAAGTCTTTCAGTTACTTCTGGAATCTGTTTTCTACACATGCCTACATACCAGTTTCTGCTGAGTCGATTCCAGTTTATGGCTACCTCTGTGTGTCACAGTAGCGCTATGCTCCATAGGATTTTCAATGACCGATTTTTCAGAGGTCAATCACCAGGCCTTTCTTCTGAGGTGCATCTAGGTGCACTCAAACTTTCATCCTTACAGTTGGCAGGCAAGTACTTTAACCATTTACATCACTCAAGGAATCTCCGTGTTCTATAATCATATCTTATTATGTGTGTGTATTTTTATGTATGTGTGCGACTTTTTTTTTTTCACGCCCCTGTACTCGTCCCTTGATTCTCATATTATTCTCTAGAAATACCTTACTTAGGAACTATGTTACATGTGACTACTTAACTACTTTTCCTTCATCAATGTTGTGCTGGCTTTTAACATTTTCTTTTTAGTAGCCACCCCTCCCTCTCTCTCTCTCTCTTCTCCTTTAGGTCTTAATATCTCTTTATTAGAAAAAAGGGTTAACACTTAGGAAACATAATTTGATTTTTTTAGTATTTTGGATTAAATTCTCCTAAATGTCAATCAGCTAGCTGTATATTTTATAGGCCAGTTTGTAGTAGCAGAGACAGAAATATAGGCAAATAAAGGATACAGCCCTTGCTCTCAGAAAGCTTATATTTCAGTCAGTAAACATATAATTACACTTTGTGAAAGACTGTTACTCATCTTACAGACTTGAGAGTCTCATTGGCATTTTCCACACACACAGCCTCAGGATGTCCATGAATGGATTGCTTTATCACAGCATACTGGTCCCTTAGGAGCCATTTGGGCTCAAGTTTTCAAATATACAGTCATTTATTCTTCAAACCATTAAACAAATCTGAGATAAAAAGGAAAAACGATGAATGATTTTCTTAAATATCACTAGTGTTACTTTGTTTTGTTTTTTAAGGTAACACTAGTGATATTTTAAAAATGATTCATTATTTTTCCTTTTTATCTCAGATTTGTTTTATGGTTTGAATCATTTTTTAAAAAATACATTAATACACTAGTGTTACCCTAAGTGTAACTAGTGTTACACTAGTGCTGGGCTACTAATCAAAGGGTTGGCAGTTCAAACCCAGCCAGCCTCTCCATGGGAGAAAGATGTGGCGGTCTGCTTCTGTAAAGATTACAAAAAAAAAAAAAAAAACCTTTGCTATCTAGTCAATTCCGAATTAAAAAAAAACCTTTGCTATCTAGTCAATTCCGAATTATAGCAACCCTGCAGGACAGGGTAGAACTGCCCTAGGATTTCCAAGGAGCACCTGGTGGATTCAAACTGCCGACCTTTTGGTTAGCAGCTGTAGCTCTTAACCTCTATGCCACCAGGGTTTCCTCTGTAAAGGTTATGGCCTTGGAAACCCTATGGAGCAGCTCTACTCTGTCCTACAGGGTTGCTCTGAATCAGATACA
The DNA here is from genome assembly GCF_024166365.1 of Elephas maximus indicus. NCBI lineage: Eukaryota > Metazoa > Chordata > Mammalia > Proboscidea > Elephantidae > Elephas > Elephas maximus. The sequence goes on along the minus strand of NC_064836.1, from coordinate 36,982,436 downwards.
GCATTGCATTTGTTTTTTGTTTATTTTTTCTTTAGCAGTACCTTTATTTTAGAAGTCTTTTAACATTTTTATTGAGTCCAAATTTGTCCACATCTCTTTAAAATTTAGGCTTTCCAATGATGGTGATCTAATTTATGTAAGTGGGTGCTCAGGGCATTTAGAGACAGAGCAATAAAGAGGAAGAGTCTGAACTACCAAGTTACTCAGACATTCTTACCTTCTCTTGGGAAAAGATGGTTTTGCATAGCTCAGGAGGGAGGAGCTACCCTCACAATCTGCCAACACATTTTCTTATATGATGGTTGTGTGGTCCTCAGAATGCTGCAATGCCAGCATGAGCTTGGTTGTCTAAATCATATTAGCCTGTGGGTTCCTTGTGGGCTAGGAGCGCTTGATTCTTTCACCTCTGTCTCCTCATCTCTATGCAATTCCTGGAAGATATTCTGTGAGGTCTGGTGAACGAACATAGGAACCAAAGACCTGTGTATTAACATCCATGTGGGAATTGCGTTCTCCTGCCAGTTTGTTTTGGTGCATGACCCATTGCCCTCCAGTGGACCAATTCATAGCAACCCTATAGGACAGAGTAGAACTGCCCCATAGGGTCTCCAAGGCTGTAATCTTTACAGAAGCTGACTGCCACATCCTTCTTCCACCGAGCTGCTGGTGGGCCTGAACTGCTGACCTTTTATTTAGCAGCCATGTACTTAACCATTGTGCCACCAAGGCCCCTGTTTTGGTTCATAGTCACTTTGAAACTCTCATTGACCTGGATATCACAGATGCTTCTTGTTGTTGTTAGGTGCTGTGGCATCATTTCCAACTCATAGCAACCCTATACTCTATGCTACAGCATGCATATTTCTAGCCTACTTCCTAATACACTTTCTGAGTAAGATACTTAAAGAATGAGAGGGAAAACAACACTTATTCTCATTACAACCCTATCAATTCCCTTTAAAGAGTAACACTGGGGGAAATTATTGTGGAAAAGTCAGCTGACTTTGTGGACTTAACAAGTCGGATGTGTGTTCTATGTCATTTCTGTTCTCTCAATGTTAGCTCAAGTCTGTAAACCTTTGCATAAGCACACTGCCACATCTTTCTTTCAAGGAGTGGCTGGTGGCTTCTAACTGCTGATCTTTCAATTAGCAGCCAAGCTCTTAACCACTGCGCCATCAGGGCACCTGCAAGCACATTAGTATATAATTGCATCTAGCAGTGGTCATTTGAAATGAACATGTTAGTTCATCATGTCTTCATCAAAGCAGCCAAATCAATACCACAATCAATATTTTGTTTCCCATCTGTGACATATTACTGAATAACAAACCAACCAACATGTCTAGGTCTGATTTTTTTTAATTATTTGCTTAGAATACAATTTAAAATTTGATGAAACAAGTCACCTATCTCTTAGCTATTTTTATAATACCACCAACCAACCACTAGTTGCCATCTAGTTGATTCCACAACATGGCAATCCCATGTGTATTAGAGTATAACTGTGCTCCATAGACTTTTCAATGACTGTAATCTTTTCAAAGGATATTGCCAGGCCTGTCTTCCAAGTAGCCTCTGGATGGATTCAAATCACCAACCTTTCAGTTAGTGCCTAACATTTTGTGACACCCAGTAATAACACTGATTATTTCTAAGATTAATTTTTATTTTATTTTCTGGACTTTTTCTCTTATCTGATAATGAATTTCCAGAACATGAGCACCTAGGCTTTTTTTTCTCAATATTTATCTTTTTTTTTTCCTTTATAATTGATTGTTCTTCCATGCCCATTCAACATAAATTAAGCGCACTTATTATGTGCCAGTACCTGTTCTGTCACATAAAAAGAAAGAGATGATGGAAAATCTCAATATCAACAGTCAGAACAAGGCCAGGGGCTGACTGTGGAATGGACTATCAATTGCTCATATGCAAATTCAAGCTGAAACTGAAGAAAATCAGAACAAGTACATGAGAACTAAAATATGACCTTGAGTATATCCCACCCGAATTTAGAAACCATCTCAAGAATAGATTTCATGCATTGAACACTAATGACCGAAAACCAGACAGGTTGTAGAATGACATCAGGAACATACACGAAGAAACCAAAAGGCCATTGAAAAGACAGAAAAGACCAAGATGGATGTCAGAGGAGACTGTGAAACTTGCTCTCAAATGTTGAGCAGCAAAAACAAAAGGAAAAAAAAGGATGAAGTAAAGAACTGAACAGAAGATTTCAAAGGGAGGCTAGAGAAGAAAATGTGAAGTATTATAATGACATGTGCAAAGAGCTGGAGATAGAAAACCAAAAGAGATGAACACACTTGGTGTTTCTCAAGCTGAAAGAACTGAAGAAAAAAATTCAAGCCTCGAGTTGCAATGGTGAAGAATTCTGTGGGAAAAATATTAAATGATGAAGGAAGTATCAAAAGAAGATGGAAGAAATACACAGAGTTATTATACCAAAAATAATTAGTCAATGTTGAACCATTTCAAGAGGTAGCATATGATCAGAAACTGATGATACCAAAGGAAGAAGTTCAAGATGAACTGAAGGCACTAGCGAAAAAAAAAAAAAAAAGGCCCCAGGAATTGACAGGATATCAATTGAGATGTTTCAACGAATGCATACAGCACTGGAAGTGCTCACTCACTCTATGCCGAGAAATATGGAGGACAGCTTCCTGGCCAACTGACTAGAAGAGGTCCACATTTATGCCTATTCCCAAGAAAGACAATCCAACCGAACATGGAAATTCTCAAACAATATCATTAATATCACGTGCAAGCAAAATTTTGTTGAAGATCATTCAAAAGTGGCTGCAGCAGTACATCAACAGGGAACAACTGCCAGAAATTCAGGCCAATTTCAGAAGAGGATGTGGAACCAGGGATATCCTTGCTGATGTCAGATGGATCCTGGTTGAAAGCAGAGAATACCAGAAGGATGTTTACCTGTGTTTTATTGACTATCCAAAGGCATTCAACTGTGTGAATCATAACAAATTATGGGTAACATTACAAAGAATGGGAATTCCAGAACACTTAATTGTGCTCATGAGGAACATTTACACAGATCAAGAAGCAGCTGTTCAGACAGAACAAGGGGATACTGAATGCTTTAAAGTCAGGAAAGTTGTGCATCAGGGCTGTATCATTTCATCATACCTATTCAATCTGTATGCTGAGTGAATAATCCAAGAAGCTGGACTATATGAAGAAGAACGGGGCATCAGGATTGGAGGAAGACTCATTAACAACCTGCGTTATGCAGATGACACAACCTTGCTTGCTGAAAGTGAAGAGGACTTGAAGCACTTACTGATGAAGATCAAAGATCAGAGCCTTCAGTATGGATTACACCTCAACATGAAGAAAACAAAAATCCTCAGAACTGGACCAAAAAGCAACCTCATGATAAATGGAGAAAAGACTGAAGTTGTCAAGGATTTCATTTTACCTGGATCCACAATCAGCAGCATGGAAGCAGCAGTCAAGAAATCAAAAGACACATTGCTTTGGGCATATCTGCTGCAAAGGATCTCTTTAAAGTGTCAAAAAGCAAAGATGTCACCTTGAAGACTAAGGTGCGCCTGACCCAAGCCACGGTATTTTCAATAGCATCATATGCATGTGAAAGCTGGACAATAAATAAGAAAGACTGAAGATGAATTGAAGCCTTTGAATTATGGTGTTGGTGAAGAATATTGAATATACCATGGGCTGCCAAAAGAATGAACAAATCTGTCTTTAAAGAAGTACAACCAGAATGCTCCTTAGAAGCAAGGATGGTGAGACTGCGTTTTACATACTTTGGACATGCTGTCATGTGGGATCAGTCCCTGGAGGAGGACATCATGCTTGATAAAGTACAGGGTCAGCAGAAAAGAGGAAGACCCTCAACAAGTGTATTGACACAGTGGCTCCAACAATGGGCTTAACGATAACAGAGAATACCAGAAGGATGTTTTGTTCTGTTGTGCATTGGGTTGCTATGAGTTAGAACTGACTGAACAGCACCTAAGAACAACAACAACCTGTTCTGGGCATTATGAACAAAGAATTCCCTGGCTGTCCTCATGGAGCTTACAATATAGTGAGGAAGTATAGGAAAGGACACAGATGTCCACGTTAGAGAAAGAGCAAGAGTGAAGTCTTAGAGGAGGAAAAAAAAATGGGATTTCCAAGGGTTGGTGCAATTAATAATAATGTTTTCAATGGAGAGAAGTAGACTTTCAAAAGTTTCTTTATCTATTATCTACTATTCCATTCATGTCTGGGATACCAGTTATTGAATTCTAATCTCCTCCTCGGCGAAGTCTTCTAAATTAGTATTTCAGGCCTAAAATGTATTATTTATTTCTTGTGTATGTGTGAGTAGTGCAAGAACAATGGATTTAGAGTTAAGAACCTGTTTAGGTCTCTGTTTTGCCTCTTACCCTTTTAACTAGCAAATTTTGGGAAAAATAGGATCAAATGGAAAAGTCATCCTGAAAGCATACTTCTTCAAACTGGTATATCCAATTCTATTCTTATTTCTCAAACATAATAAGTACTTTTCAGAAAGTTCAATGATTCATTTAGAGCTTACCTCTGAGTTTTGTTCAACTTGGCCAAGCATGTCCAATTAGCATTCCTGACAGCTGTCTAGTGCAGTTTAGTGGTCTAGAGGTAGGCACTACAGAGTCAGACATCCTCTATCCAGCTTCAGTCCTGACTCTCCCATGCACATGTTGCCTGAGTACACATGGCCTCAATTAATCCTCATTACAAACCTATGATATAAACACACTGACAGTTACACTGCACAGATGTGGAGACAGAAGTTTAGGGAGGTTAGATAAATTCCCCCAAGGTCCTACAGCTCTTTCATAAGCATTGGGATACAAACCCAGTTCTCTGGCATTTTAGAATCTGATCTGTTAGCCACTATGCAATGTTACCTATTTTAAATATTACTTATGAATAACCATAATTCCATTTTGCTTTACATAGTCCTGGTTAATGCCTATTCTCCTGGCTTAATTTTTAATAGTGCCCACGTTTACTCACAAAAACCTAAGTGTAAATGATAAATTATATGTTCATCCCATTTATAACAGGTGTTAATACCTGAAGGGATTTTTAGCAATGATCTAAAACCTGGAGAGAGATTTGTACAGTTAAGGGAGGTGAAGTCTCCAATGCTGTTTCCTTATGCTTCACTGATCTTTATCACCTTGAATTTTAGAGAAAAATTACATAATAATGACAGTTAACAGAGATTTTTAAAAAATATAGCAACCCATTGCCATCACACCGATTCTGACTCATAGCAACCCTATAGGACAGGGTAGAACTGCCCCATAGGGTTTCCAAGGAGCAGCTGGTGGATCTCTACTGCTGACCTTTTGGTTAGCAGCCAAGCTCTTAACCAGTGTGCCATCAGGGCTCCAATTAGTTACTTAGCAATTCCAGTTCTGCTGCTAGGTACCAATGAGATAGATGTTAAAGAACAAAAGTTAAATGAAGAGTGATTTTTGACAGATGTTCAATGCTATATTCTTGCTTCCTCAGCCTTGGCTGAGATAGAAATAGGATAACTGAAGATTTAGGCAGAATACGTAATTGAGTGGCTCACTTTGGGATGGGAGAGTGGAAGGAAGGGAGAAAAATGAGATCAAGAGATAATAAATAGAATTTATAAATTTATAACAAATGTAACTGAGAAAAGAATAGTCAACGAAGTTTTAAACTGTGTCAGAACTAAACTTCTTCAAAAAGCACTAGAAATATAATGAATCCATTCATTTATTTCAGTCATTCCTGAACTGGTACAACGGAATCTTAAAGGCAAAAGAAGACAGTAAACACAAAACAGGGAATGTTCCCAATGTTCCCAGGAAAGAGGCCACTGTGTTAAGGGATGTGTGAGTTATTTTATATATGATGTAAAGGAAGACACTGGGGATTTTCAACTCCAAAAAAAAAGGAATTACTGAATGATAGGAAAATGATCATTAAATATTTGAGGGAACTGCAAGGAGCAGATGAAATACAATTGCTTACACTGGTGTGTTTTTTCTTCCTGTTTCTTTAGCCTGGAAATCTTTCTCCAAATATGCACATGACTCCCCAAGTGTGATGGTTAAGATTGTGTGTCATCTTGGCTGGGCCATGATTCTCAGTGTTTATATGTGATCACTCCCATGATTGAATCTGTTGTAAGTAGCCAATCAGTTGAAAGGGAGTTTCCTTGGGGGTATGGCCTGCATCCAAATACGAGCAGACATTCCGGCTTTTTTGCTCACTCTGGATTCTGCACTGCCTCCTGTTTGTCTGACCTCTGACTCTTGGGTCTTGAGCTTATCTGCAGATCTTGGAATTCATGGATCTTCACAGCCTGAGAGCAGGAGCCCACTCTCTGACCTGCCAATCTTGGGTTCACCATTCACCAGCCCCAGCGGCTCCATGAATTGAAAGAAGGCTCTGTCCTAATACACAGACTTGGGACATTTCAGCCTCTATAATCATGTGAGCAGTTTCCTTGATATAAATCTCTGTATATATATTTATATAGTTTACTGGTTTTGCTTCTCTAGAGAACTCATCCTAAGACACCAAGCAATGGTGTTTTCAGTCACCTCGTACACATTCGAAAACTGGATAATGAATAAAGACTGAAGAAGAATTGATGCCTTTGAATTATGGTGTTGGCAATGAATATTGAATATGCCATGGACTGCCAGAAGAATGAGCGAATCTGTCTTGAAAGAAGTACAGCCAGAATGTTCCTTAGAATCAAAGATAGCAAAACTTCGTCTCGTATACTTTGGACATGTAATCAGGGGGTACCAGAAGAAGGGCCTCATGCTTGCTAAAGAAGAGGGTCAAGGAAAAAGAGAAAGACCCTCGATGAGATGGATTGACACAGTGGTTGCAAGAATGGGGTCAAGCATAACAGTGATTGTAAGGATGGCACGGGACCAAGCAATGTTTCGTTCTGTTGTACACAGAATCACTATGAGTTGGAACTGACTCGATGACACCTAACTCCTTACCTTGGTCACTCAAAGTCACCTTTCTGGTGAGAACTTCCATGGCCACCAATCTGAATTATTAACTCTTAAAAACACACATACACACACACATGTACAAACACACTTTCTAGTACCTTCTCGCTTATATTTCTCCAGAGCTTTTTTCCACCTAATAGAGTATATATTTTACTTGTTTTCCTGCGTATTATCTCAAATCTACTAAAATATGAAGCCCAGGACACCAAGGATTTAATCTCTTTTGCTCATTACTAATTCTCAATGCCTAAATCAGTACCTGGTAGTGCTCCATAAACATTTGTTGTATGAATGAATAATGAATGATGAATTTGGTTTGCTTTAGTCCAGAGGGTTGAGCAGAATCACAGGCATAAATTGGAGAATGGCAGATTAACTGTACTACATAACATATTCAAACTAAATTGGTCTCGTTATAAACACGCAAAATTGATCTCTTTATAAATAAGCCCAGACCATGAATATAACCTCCCTGAAGCAACTGTATGACAAACTGATACAGGGGTTTTTAAGGAAACACTGAGATTTGGATGAGACATTGAGTTTTGTTCCCATTAATACAGAGAATCCTCAATGATCCAATAAAGGGAAAAAAATTTATTCAGAGTACTGCACAGACAAACTATAATGTTAGAATGCGTCCCCATCAGATCTTTAAGTTTGTTAGTTTATTTTAGTTGTTGTATCTAACCAGAAAGACTTGCTTCTATACAATTGGAAAGATATAGATTGAACTAAGGGAGAAGGCAAGGGAGCACAGGGCTCTGGAGGACCAAGAACAATGCAGGAGAAACAACAGCCCAATGAGTCTTTTCTGCACTATTCAGTAAGACAGGTGCAGTATAGAATACCCAGCCCATTGCTTTCGAGTCGGGTCCGACTCATTACAGACATCTAAAAACAAGGCCTTTTTATTTATATTTTTTAGCACTCTGAAATGCACTAGAACATCTTAAGTTATTTGTATTGATTTAAAATCATACCAACACAATGAAAGAGTTCAAGAAAATGCAATAATTTGAGCTCAACAATGAAAGTTGAATCAACCAAGACCTGCATGCACTGTTCTGGCAAATCCCGTCACTATAATAGCTCTTCCAATTTATTTGACAAATGTGCATCCCTGGACTTTCTGCCTCTCATATCAGAGAACAATTTGGGTACAGTATGTTACATAGCTCCCAGATCATTAGCTGGTCTATTTTTGCATAGCAGATTTACCAATGTGAGCATAAATTTTGCACTATGGTGCCCCTTTCAAAACCCACAAAAACAAAATGTGAGTTATATGTTTAACATTTTCAATATTCAGAAAATAAAGTATTAATTTGTCTTTTCCATAAAACATTTGCATATTAAGCTCTGTTTTTGACTATTTAGTGGATACTACTTTTTTTTTTTTTTTTACTGTTGTTTTCCAAAGGTGCTAAAGGGAAAACATTTGCTGACTAATTATAAAGGGGCAGGCTTTATATTCTACAAATTTTCAGGGAAGAAAAACCCTTTTGGAAATAATAAAAGGTTATTATTTCCTGAGGTCATAAAATGAGTGTTGTTTACACCATGCTGAATTAAGCAAAGAAGTTTGAGCTTAAGTCATGGTATTAAAATCAAAATAAACACATTCAATTTTAAGATTAAACGTGTTTGTTTGAACCTTTTTCCCATCCTAACAATTAATATCCTTCAAGGATAATATTTTCATGATATACTAATATACAATAGTGGCTTATTGTAGTTGTTATTACCTGCTGTCTTAGGCTGGGTTCTCTAGAGAAGCAAAACCAATAAAACATATAAATATATACCCGTTCAAATATATATAGATATTTATATCAAGGAAATGACTCATGTGATTGTAGAGGATCGAATGTCCCAAGTCAGTGGATCGGGATAGAGGCTTCTCCTGATTCACATAGCTACAGGGGCTGGCAAACCCAAGATTGGCAGGTTGGAGAGCAGAGCTCTTGCTCACAGGCTTCCAAGTTAGATAAATCCCAAGATCGGCAGGCAAGACCTCAGGTAAGCTGCTAGCTCAAGTTCCAAGAACCAGAGGTCAGACGAACAGGAGTCAGCTGCAGGATCCAGAATGAACAAAAGACAAGGAACCTTATATTCCATGCAGGTCACAGGTCCAAAGAAACTCCCTTTCAACTGATCAGCTACTTACAGCAGACCCATCGTGGAGGTGATCACATTATATCAAATCTCATCATGGAAGTGATCACAGCATCATACACTGCCAAACAATAATCATAACTGCCAAACCACTGAGAAACATGACCCAGTCAGGTTGACACACAACCTTAACCAGCACACGTGTCTAGGAGTTGGCCCGAACTCATGGCTACCCCATGTATTACATAGTACAACTGATCCATAGGGTTTTCTTGGCTATAATCTCTACAGAAGCAGATTGTCAGTACTTTCATCTGCAGTGTCATTGGGTAGCTTCTAACCGACAACCTTTCAATTAGCAAAAACCAAAACCTATTGCCATCAAGTCAGTTCCGAATCATAGTGAACCTATAGGATAGAGTAGAGCTGCCCCAGAAGGTCTACAAGGAGTGTCTGGTGGATTTGAACTGCCAGTTTTTTGGTTAGCAGCCATAGCTCTTAACCACTGCACCACCAGGGCTCCATAGAGCTACCAGTTAGCAGCAGATGGCAAGCCGCTTGCACTACACAGGCTTATTTAGTGTGTTATTACCGTATGTTTGGTTTTTCAAACAACATTCCGGGCATTGTGCTACTGACTTTGTATACGTTATTTATAATTCTTAACACAAATAAGTCACATACGTATATATCAAATTTTATCTTATCAATGAGGAAACTTAAATTCAAAGAGGTTTATTTGCTGAAAACCACTTAGCTAAAAAAATAGAGTTTGAAACTAAGCCTTGTTGACTTTAACAGCTATAGTAATTCATTATGAGTTGTTGCTGATATTACTACTTTTGGATGATAATGAGACTTCAAGAAAAAAAATCATTGAAGACTCCAAGAAATGCAACCATATATGCATAAATTTAACTAATATTTTTGGTACAAATTGGGGAAAATATATTTGTAAATAATGTTGAAATTGAATAAAAGTAAAACAGATTTCAAGAAGGAATGCTCTTCATGATAATCAGGTACATTAAAAAAAAAAAAAAAAAAAACCTGAACCAGTTGCCGTGGAGTTAAATCTGACTCACAGTGACCCTGTAGGACAGAGTAGAACAGCCCCATAGGGTTTCCAAGGAGCGCCTGGTGGATTCGAACTGCTGACCTTTTGGTTAGCAGCCATAGCTCTTAACCACTATGCCACCAGGGTTTCCTAACCAGGTATAGACGGATATAAATGTTTCACAACAAGATATTTGATTTTGAATCCAAGTTGAAGATGCTAATTAAATTTTAATGCCTAAACTTGAAACAAATAAAAATTTAAATTGGAGATCTACTGAAATAGTTTACCAATTCAATTCCTTTTTTAAAAAATTGCAGACTTTTTTTTTAATGCAGTGTAAACATATACAACAGAATATTCACCAGTTCAAGTTTTAATATGCACAATCCAATGGCATTGATTGCACTCTTCACGTTGAGTAACTGTATCCCTATCTTTTCTGTAACTATTCTACCACCATTAAAGTAAACTCAATGCCCTTAAGAAAAAACTCCCTTTATCCCTCCCTCCAATTCCTGGTCACCACTATTAAGCTTTGGTTTCTATATATTTTCTTATTTCATGTCTATAGGGCCGCCATGAGTCGGAATCAACTCGACGGCACTGGACTGGGTTTATTTCATGTAAGTGAGATCAAATAGTATCTGTCTTTGTGTGACCAACTTATTTTGTTCAGCATATAGTTTTCAAGGTTATTCCATGTTGTGGCATGTATCACTACTTAATATCTCTGTATACCCCAAAAAACCCATTTGCTGTTGAATTGATTCCGACTCATAGTGTGACCTTATAGGACAGAGTAGACCTGCCCCATAGGGTTTCCAAGGAGCAGCTGGTGGATTTGAACTGCTGAACTTCTGGTTAACAGCCAAGCTCTTAACCACTGTACACCCCCGGGGTCCCATAAAGTAAAGAAGAGTGTTAAAAACGAAGTCCTTGAATTGTAGTTTTCATGGTTAGGCTGAAACACATAGTGGGATTCAGGAATGTAATGTTGAGGAAAAGGGGCACATCCATAACCAAATGTGAGAGAACTTTAAAACCCAAATATAGGGTATGCCTCTCCACAGGCAGTAGTCAAAAATCATAATGTTTAAAATGATGAGAAAAAACTCTACCCAATCCTCTCTAACGTTGGGGGTAGAGGACAGGGAGAGGACAGTAGGACTCCCCAGTGGAGGTGGCAGTCATAATTTGACAGTACTCACATGATTATGGAGAGAGAAAACCATTTAGATCCTTCAGTCGAAGTCTAGGAGAAAGAAAAATCAAAGAACCACTTTTGAGGAAATAGAGCTGACAAGAATAAGTAGGTTATTGTAGACCTAATCATGCAGTCTGGGCTTTAAGTTTGAGCGATATCAAATCAGGGAAGGAAACTGAAAATCAAGAAGCCCAGTGGTGATTCACACAGAAGAAGGCACGTGGGTGTATGATATGATTAGAAACTTAATATTTTTCTAAAACAGATTTGATGAACATCATTCCACTGTTAGTTTATAGACTATAGCTTGATTAAGCAATAAAAGTCACTAGTTAAGAGCAAAGACTCTGTAGTCAGTTTGCCTGTGTTCAACGTGAATTCTATTTCCTAACTGTGTGATCTCCACCAAGTTGCTTAACCTCTCTGTGTTTCATTTCCTTCACCTTCACACTGGATGTAATAATAGTATATACTTTGTAGGGTTGCTGTAAGGATTTATCTATCACTACGAGTTACCATTGTGTTGACTCCAGCTCATAGTGACCCCGTGTGTGTCAGAATAGAACTGTGCTCCATATAGTTTTTTAGTGACTGGTTTTTCAAAAGTAGATTGCCAGGTTTTCTTCCAAGTGATCTCTGGGTGGACTTGAACCTCCAACCTTTCGATTAGTAGCGGAACATATGAAACGTTTACCACATCCAGGGACTCCGTGAGGATTTAAATGATTTAAACTTTCTAAAGTACCTAAGGAGTGTCAGGCATATAAAAAGGGCTCTATGTATGGCAACAATAATAATAACTGCTATTTCCACTGTTGTTACTATTATTGCCATTTTTTACTGTAATCCTAATAAGTAGCAGCTTGAGCCCTGCCCATATAATCCATGTGGACATTTTCGTACCATCCCAGGACATGTTAGTCACTGCAAAGTTTGATTATTTAGTAGCTACATTCACACTGAGAGCCCATCTATGATTTACATCAATTACTAACAAAATCTTGCTTTTAGGACACAGACTCATACTGCTTTGTGACAGCCACTAGCATCTCATTAGGCACAGAGTGTGAAGTTTTTGTTTTCCAGCTAGAGAGTTATGCAAAATATTATGTATACTCACTGCTCAATTAAATTCAACTCTATTGAACTCCAAAGTGACTGGCATCAGCTTGCCATATTTTTCCAAGTAACCTAGCATAGGTGTACTATCAGCTCTATGACAGGAATATGACAGAGCTATGCCTCCCCTGGGAGATTTGCTATAACTGCCTGGATTCCTTACATGTAAAATCCTCAGGATTTCTCCAAAGGAAAAAAGCAAGACCCTTAGCTATTATGCTTTGTACACTCTGCTGTATCTTCATGTCTCTGTGAATCTTGATTCAGGCTAAGTGCATCATTAATCTTAAACATATCAACCCAAGGACACAATTAAAGTCCAACAGAATAATGAGTGGGTTAAAGGAATACCCACTAGCACAGCCAAGAACGTACCCTACCTCTCCTTATGCTACATAATTACACACGTCCACTAATTTACACTGATCTAGAACTTGTAAAAAGTGTGACTCTCTTAGTTATCTAGTGCTGCGGTAACAGAAATACAAGTGGATGGCTTTAATGAACAGAAATTTATTCTTTCATGGTCTAGGAGGCTAGGAGTCTGAATTCAGGGGCCAGCTCCAGGGGAGGACTTTCTGTCTCTGTCAGCTCTGGAGGAAGGTCCTTGTCATCAATCTTCCCCAGCTCTAGGGCTCTAGGTATTTTTCAGTGCAGGGACCCCAGGTCTAAAGGACACACACTGCTCTTGGCACTACTTTCTTGATGGTATGAGGTTCCCCTGTCTCTCTGCTTGCTTCTCTCTTTTATATCTCAAAAGAGATTGACTTAAAACAGAATATAATCTTGTAGATTGAGTCCTGCCTCTTTATGTATGGGCACTGAAATTTGAAGTTCATAGAAGTTCCATGTGTGACAGATATTAATCTTCTTTTAATATTTTTCATCATTTAAAAATGAAAAAGCCATTCTTAGCTTGCAGACCGTGAGAAAACATGTGTCATGCTAGATTTGGCTCACCAGCTGTAGTTTGCTGACACCTGATATAAAGGAATCAGAATATGTTGAACTGAACAAGTTAACTTAGGCACCACTACCATGACCTAGAAGTTTAACTAGTAATATTCAATGTCTCAATGCATGAAGTACACCATCGGCTTTATTTTTATGATTTATTTTTTCACGATTCATACTTTGACATCAGAAATCATGAGTTAACCAAAAGGTTAGAGGTTTGAGTTCACCCAGAGATGCCTCAGAAGAAAGGCGTGGTGATCTACTTCCAAAAAACCAGCCATTGAGAACCCTGGGCAGCACACAATTCTACTCCGATGCAGATGGGGTTGCAATGACTCCGAAAGCACTGGAGGGCAACTGGTGGTAAAATTCTCACATCTACCACTTACTAGTTTTACATCCTTGAATGAAAAATTAACCTCCGGAAATCTCAGTTTCCCAAGATGTATTCCACGCTACATGGGTTATAACAGTGGGGTTCAGCTGCCATTGGTCATCAGAACCAGCTGGAGAGAAAAGTAGGGTCAACATCCAAAAATGTAGCTTCAATAGGTGATTCCAGCTATGCGGCTACTGACTTCTAGGTCTCTTCCTGCCCCATAAGTCTAAGAATTTGCATTTTGCAGACTCATCTTGACACAATTTTTAACAATAACCTCACGTCACAGAACATTAAAAATAAAAATTAGTAGAAATCCACTGCAAAATATCTAAACCCATCCCAGTGCTGTTGAGTCGATTCCGGCTCATAGAGACCCTATAGGACAGAGTAAAGCTGCCCCATAGAGTCCCCAAGGAGTACCTGGAGGATTCGAACTGCCAACCCTTTGGTTAGCAGTCGTAGCACTTAACCATTATTCCACCAGGGTTTCCACAAGATATCTAGACCTATTTAATTGTTGCTTCATCATGGTGGCAAAAAGAAAAAAAATAATTTTAAAAATTCTCTTACCTTACTATTGATTGATGAGCAGAATAGAAAAAAGAGAAATAACCAAAACAAAGTAAAGAAATTACATATTTTCTATCGTAATAGATTAAAAAAAAAAAATAGAAAATGTATGAGGAGAAAATGCAGCAGCAATCTGGAAGTCTATGCTTTGCCTCATGTTTCTCTCAAACACTTATTATTCCCCACTTACGGTGTTTTATACGTTGAACAATTGTAGCAACATTTCTCTGCTTCCTGCTTCATTTTTCCTAAAAACAGCACACACAAATAGGCAAAAATAACCAGTCTACAATATGACAATATAATTCATTTGTTCCCCGCTTTCAAAGCTCTTCACAGTTAATATCTTGTCTATGTTCATCTACTTGATTTCATTGTCAACTGTCGTCTTTGCGCAAAAAGTCCCTAGACAAATCTGATGATCGAGCAAAGTTTAGTGTTTTAGGCTTATTGTACTAAGGTAGAAATACACACAAACCTGTGCGCATGCGTGCACACACACACACACACACCTTGACAGAGCTGTAGTAATGCCTTAAGTGCTGGAATCTGGGAAGGGGAAGTTTAGGGTTTTATAATCTTGCCTGAATGGTTTTAAGATGGGTCTTTCAAAGCAGGAATCAGGTAGAAATTAGTCCGCACCAAAAACCCATTGGCATCGAGCCAGTTCTGACTTATGGTGACCCTGTGTGTTTCAGAATAGAACTGTCCACATGGTTTTCATGGCTGTGATCTTTCAGAAGTAGACCTCCAGGCCTTTCTTCCACAGCATTGCTGAGTGGGTGTGAACTGTTAACCTTTTGGTTAGTAGCCAAGCACAAGTCATTTGTGCCACCAACATACCTCATAAAAAACAAAAGCAAACCATTGTTGTCGAGTCAATTCCAAATCATGGTGACCCTATAGGCAGAGTGGAACTGCCCCATGGGGTTTCCAAGGAGCAGCTGATGGAGTCAAACTGCCCACCTTTTGGTTAACATCTCGTTTGTAACCACTGCACCACCAGTGCTCCAGGTACCTCATAGGTGTGGCAATTTCAGACAAATTGGGAATTCATTCCCTAATGAGGCCAGCGGGATTCAGAAATCTTAATTATCTCTTAGCAACCAGAAGTGTTTGAATTCTTTGTAATCTGTCGGAAGTGAGACGAGCATCTCCTTTGGCTAAGTCATGTCCTATGTAATCCCCTTTATCTTGAAAAATGCAAAGTTTCCATTGGAAACTTTAAATCCTCTCTGAACTTCGTAAAAATAAAAATAAACATTACTGTAGAGTTGATTCCAACTCATAGTGACCCTATAGGTCAGAGTAGAACTGCTCCATAGGGTTTCCAAGGAGCGCCTCGTGGATTTGAAATGCTGACCTTTTGGTTAGTATCCATAGCTCTTAACCACTACGCCATCAGGATTTCCTGAGCTTCACAACAAAGTACATAAAATAATCCGTTGGGTACAGATAGCCTCATGGTTTGAACATAGCAGTAGGTCATCTGCATAAGGATCCTGAAAGCCATAAAGACCCTGGATAAGAAACTGTGAAAAGAAGGAGAGTGCCTCAGTAATCCAGATGTATTATTGATGTTCCCAGGCAAAGGCAAAAAAGTATTAAACATTTACCTAACCAACACTAAAGAAGACAGAACACAAATGTACAGCTAGATTATATACACCCTAATGTGGCACAAAGGATGAAATATCATTTGTGTTCAGGACTACATGGAAGTGTGGGGTGATTATCTCATTATGTCCCTGAGGTGCTGAATATATCAATATCTTCCCCAGATGGGTTTCTTGACTGGAAGGATAGCATTATTACAGGGATAGATGCAAGGTATGACTAACAGCTACACTACTAGGCTTTCCACTACTGGTTTTAGTACTCCTTTAGCTTCTAGTTTTAGAGAGTATTGTGGGGGATTTCACAAAGACACGGATGCATCAATCTGAAACTTAATGAACTCAAATGATTATGCCAATGTCAGTAGAAATTTGGGCTCACAAAGAATTCACCACTTTGTGGTGATCTTCAATTAGGGTTTAACTCAGAGACACAGATATTGCTAAATCAATGTCAAATATGCCTATGGCCTGATTATGGATAGGGGTATTGCTAGATCTTTCAAAAAACAAGAGTAGAGGACAAGAGCATTTACTGATAATTCTATCTGCACAGCATACCTCTTCCTCTTAAGTTACCAGATGTGATGTTGCAAAGGAAGGAAAAACGTTTCTCAAATAAAAAGTCTGCAAGTGATGAATAAGCTGGGACATGGAAAAATCTGAGTATGAGAGATAAAAAAAGTATGAGAGATACCTACCACTTATTAGGTTTTTGACTCATTAGGAAAAAAAAAAATGTGTTTTGTAAAAAGGTGTAAGGTAGATATTTTGGCACCCAAATCAATCACGTGTTCAAGTTTTCTCTTTAATATTTAGATAAAATGCCTCCTTGTGAGGTAGTGTAAAGTAGTAATTTGGTTACTTGGTTCCCCCCCCCCAGAGCACCTTCAGTGATCATCCACCTTGTTTGTTTTTGTTTTTTGTTTCTGTTTCTTCCCTTCAGTGTCTTAGCTAGTGTATGGGAATTGTTTTTTCAATGTTCTCCCTGCTTAATCAAAAAACTCCTTCACCCTGGGCTTACCAACAGGAATGGAAACACCTAACTGCTTTACTGTAAGACCAGTGAAATATATTCAGGGTATTTTTATGCTTTTGTTCCAAAGCTCTTTCAACATATCCACAGAGGTGTTGGAGGTTTGGTAATGGAGTATTTCTCATTCATTGCAGTAATTTCTTACCTATTATGTCCTCTATTCCAGGCTTACAGGAGCTCACTAAAAGAAAAAAGAGGTCTGGGTTCATTTACACTTCAGGATCTATTTCTGAATGTTATCTGTTGTTGTTGTTGTTAGGTGCCGTAGAGTTGGTTCTGATTCATAGCAACCCTATGCACAACAGAACGAAACACGGCCTGGGTCTGAGCCATCCTCACAATCATTGTTAGGCTTGAGCTCATTTTTGCAGCCACTGTGTCAATCCACTTCATTGAGGGTCTTCCTCTTTTCCACTGACCCCTTATTCTGCCAAGCATGATGTCCTTCTCCAGGGACTGATCCCTCCTGACAACATGTCCAAAGTATGTAAGACGCAGTCTCATCATCCTTGCCTCTAAGGAGCATTCTGGCTGTACTTCTTCTAAGACAGATTTGTTCGTTCTTTTGGCAGTCCATGGTATATTCAATATTCTTCACCAATACCACAATTCAAAAGCGTCAATTCTTCGGTTTTCCTTATTCACTATCCAGCTTTCACATGCATATGATGGTATTGAAAATACCATGGCTTGGGTCAGGCGCACCTTAGTCTTCAGGGTGACACCTTTGCTCTTCAACACTTTGAAGAGGTCCTTTGCAGCAGATTTGCCCAATGCAATGCATCTTTTGATTTCTTGACTGCTGCTTCCGTGGCTGTTGATTGTGGATCCAAGTAAAATGAAATCCTTGACAACTTCAATCTTTTCTCCGTTTATCATAATGTTGCTCATTGGTCCAGTTGTGAGGATTTTTGTTTTCTTTATGTTGAGGCGCAATCCATACTGAAGGCTGTGGCCTTTGACCCTCATTAGTAAGTGCTTCAAGCCCTCTTCACTTTCATCAAGTAAGGTTGTGTCATCTGCTTAATGCAGGTTGTTAATAAGTCTTCCTCCAATCCTGATGCCCCATTCTTCTTCATATAGTCCAGCTTCTCGGATTATCTCCTCAGCATACAGATTGAATAGGTATGGTGAAAGAATACAACCACCCTGACACACACCTTTCCTGACTTTAAACCAATCAATATCCCCTTGTTCTGTCCAAACGACTACCTTTTGATCTATGAGAACAATTAGGTGTTTTGGAATTCCCATGCTTCACAATGTTATCCATAATTTGTTATGATTCACACAGTCAAATGCCTTTGCATAGTCGATAAAACACAGGTAAACATCCTTCTGGTATTCTCTGCTTTCAGCCAGGATCCATCTGACAACAGCAATGATGTCCCTGGTTCCACGTCCTCTTCTGAAACCGGCCTGAATTTCTGGTGGTTCCCTGTCGATATACTGCTGCAGCCATCTTTGAATGATCTTCAGCAAAACTTTGCTTGGGTGTGATATCAATGATACTGTTCTATAATTTCCACATTAGGTTGGATCACCTTTCTTGGGAATAGGCATAAATATGGATCTCTTCCAATCAGTTGGCCAGGAAGCTGTCTTCCATATTTCTTGGCGTAGATGAGTGAGGACCTCCAGCGCTGCATCTGTTTGTTGAAACATCTCAATTGACATTCCATCAATTCCTGGAGCCTTGTTTTTTGCCAATGCCTTCAGAGCAGCTTGGACTTCTTCCTTCAGTACCATCGGTTCCTGATCATATGCCACCTCTTGAAATGGTTGAACATCAACTAATTCTTTTTGGTATAATGACTCTGTGTATTCCTTCCCTCTTCTTTTGATGCTTCCTGGGTCTTTTAATATTTTCCCCATGGAATCCTGCACTATTGCAACTTGAGGCTTGAATTTTTTCTTCAGTTCTTTCAGCTTGAGAAAGGCCGGGAATGTTCTTCCCTTTTGGTTCTCCATCTCCAGCTCTTTGCACATGTCATTGTAATACTTTACTTCGTCTTCTTGAGAGGCCCTTTGAACTCTTCTGTTCAGTTCTTTTACTTCATCAATTCTTCCTTTTGCTTTAACTGCTCGACGTTCAAGAGCAAATTCCAGAGTCTCCTCTGACATCCACCTTGGTCTTTTCTTTCTTTCCCGTCTTTTCAGTGACCTCTTGCTTTCTTCATGTATGATGTTCTTGATGTCATCTCACAACTCATCTGGTCTTCAGTCACTAGTGTTCAGTGCATCAAATCTATTCTTCAGATGGTCTTTAAATTTGGGTAGGATATACTCAAGGTCATATTTTGGCTCTCATGGACTTGCTCTGATTTTCTTCAGTTTCAGCTTGAACTTGTATGTGAGCAATTGATGGTCTGTTCCACTGTCAGCCCCTGGCCTTGTTCTGACTGATGATATTGAGCTTTTCCATCATCTCTTTCCACAGATGTAGTCAATTTGATTTCTTTGTGTTCCATCTGGTGAGGTCCATGTGTATAGATGCCATTTATGTTGGTGAAAGAAGGTATTTGCAAAGAAGAAGTCATTGGTTTTGCAAAATTCCTTCATTTGATCTAAAGATAATAAAAAGAGTATTTCTCAAATCTCCAATGGGCTCATTCTTTCTTTGCCAGTAGATTAAATTAGAATAGAATCTATTTTCATATTAAAGACATTGGAAATAGGCTTCAGGATACCTTAATCAACATTTAAGGCTTTTCCAAGTTTCTCTTGGTTTTGATGCAAGGGGAGGGGAGAGGGTGTTGTATCTCTGGTCACAGACTAAGGGCATTCCCAGATTACCTTTTTCTTCCAATTGTTTGCTCCTGAAGTTTCTCCAGCCTTAAGCACAAATTGATATAGCTTTTGGAGCTCTACATCGTCCAAGAACTACTGTAAATTTTTCTGTGAATTTCTGTCTCCTTGTTTTGTCTTTAAAATATTCTTTGTAAGAATGAGACCAGGGCTTAAAATCAGCCATAAGATGTCAGACTGAATATGAAGTTAAAGATCAGGCTGCAAAAGGAGATGAAGTGACTGGAAAACGATTTTATGCATCTGTCCTCTTTCTGGGATAACTTTGTCTTAAGCTGGATATCAAGGGAAGAAATGGATAGGTCACAAGAGCAGATATTCTTCAAATCGGTCTTCAGGAGTTATTGAATGCCCTCTTTTTCAACCCTGTGGATGACAAGTTAATTTGTGCAGAAAAATTAGTGAAATTGACAGGGTCAGTTTTGGAAGATGCCCGGAGGGGTAAAGAATGGAAGAAATTATTCAGAGAATTGAAAATATTGTCCTAGATGCAAATTGCCACAGAGATGTAAAACAGATGCTCTGGAAGCTTGTAGAACTCTGGTGGAGGAACTGACGTAGAATCCATGCAATGTCCACAAATACAGAAGCAACACCTGAAAATGATCCTAACTGTTATATGAATTAATCAACATTTTATACGTCTGATGGTGCTCTTTTCACTGTTGCTGATCCAAATTACAAAGAGAGATATCAAGAGTTACTTGAAAGAGAAGACTTTTTTCCAGATTATGTAGAAAGTGGAGGAGATTCATTGGAGGCTGGTGATCCATAGGAACTCTGGTAGCTCAGTGGTTGAATCAGCTGCTAACAAAAAGGTCAGCAGTTTAAATCCATCAGCTGCTGCTTGGAAATCCTATGGAGTAGTTCTACTCTGTCCTATAGGGTCTATATTAGTCGATATTGACTTAATGGCTATGAGTTGTTTTTTGGGGGGGAGGGTGATCCATACTTGGATGATATTGGTGATGAGATGGACCAAGAAATAGAAGAAGCTTATGAAAAGTTTTGTTTAGAATCATAGCATAAGCAAGAACAGTGAAGCTAAATTTCAGTATATCAGTTTTATGAAGCAGTTTAGGTATGTGATCTAGTAGAAGAGAGGAAAATGATTCACACCCAAAATGAAGGATGCTGAGTTATGTTACTAATGTATGCAACTTTAATTTTGCTTAACACTATCTAACAAAGTAAACTTTATTCCCTGTAACTTAAAATGTGTGTATATACATACGTATGTAAAAAAAGAAAAAAACTATGCCATCGAGGCGATTCCAACTCATAGCAAACCTATAAGACAGAATAGAACTGCCTCATTGGGTTTCCAAGGAGCAGTTGGTGGATTTGAACTGCTGACCTTTTTTGTTAGCAGTGGAGTTCTTAACCACAGCCCCACCATATATATAGTCACTTTGAGGACTAAATTGCACCTACCCAAGCCATGATATTTTCAATCACCTGATATGCATGCAAAAGCTGGACACTGAATGAGGAGACCAAAAAAGAACTGATGTCTTTGTATTATGGTGTTGGCGAAAAATATTGAATATACCGTAAACTGCCAGAAGAATGAACAAGTCTGTGTTGGAAGAAATTTAGCCAGAGTGCTCCTTGGAAGTGAGGATGGTGAGACTCCATCTCACATACTTTGGACATGTTATCAGGAGGGATCAATCCCTGAAGGAGGACATCATGCCTGGTAAAGTAGAGGGTCAGCAAAAAAGAGGAAGACACTCAATGAGATGGATTGACACAGTGGCTGCAACAATGGGTTCAGGCATAACAGTGATTGTGAGGATGGCGCAGGATGAGGCAGTGTTTCGTTCTGTTGTACATAGGATCACTATTAGTCGGAACAATTCGACAGCACCTAACAACAGCAACAAAAACTATATATATATATATACATATATATATATTATATGTATATAACAATTATGTACAGTTAAATCCACTGTTTTGGCTGCAATAAAGTTGCTTTTGAAATAAATGTTGAAAGTATATTTCGTTATATGTTTACAAGTTTATCCTTTAAATTCTCCTTTTCTTGGGAACTAGTCTTAGCCTGGAAATACATATGACTGCAAAAATGTAGCATTCTTTTTTAGATTTGAGCATTACAGCTTTCATTTTTCTTTGACATTTAGTGTCTCAATGAAATTTCAAATATGAATCACAATCATGAAAATCTTTAGCACTAAAGTGTCACATATGCAGATACTGTTTGATACCAAGGGCTTTCAAAATGTCGTTCAAAGAAAGACAGACTTAGAGAACTCTCAACAAAGCAATGAAGACTCTTCACTGACGATTTATTCCCGTTCTAGAATTGTTCTTTCAGTTACCTTTACACCTTTAATTTTTTTTTCCACCTGACTAACTTCATTACCATAAGACCTAAAGCGTGATTCTGCTTTATTTATAAGGCTTTCTCATTTTTATCTTCTAGCATGAGTTACACTGACTTTTTTACTAGAGGATTTTACTAGATCTTTGTCATTCAAGTTTTCATCTGCTTTATAACTGATACACCTTGAGGATCACTTTTCTAATACTTTTTTCTATAATATGATACCACCCCTGCCTTATTTAAGTAATACTTTCACCTAATGTCAAAAATCTGTTTCCAGCTAACTAAAGTAAAACTTATGTAAAAAAGGACCACTTGTAAATATGCATGTAAATAGTTCTACTAGTAATTCCATTTTACATTTGGTACATCTGTGTCTGCTAATATATTTAGCTTTCTTACTTTCCTGCTTGTTTGCCCAGTCTGAATTAAGAGTAGACTTTGAAAAAAAAAATTAAAAAAAGTATTACACAGGGGAAAGAAATAGTGGAATAAAGTCTGGAAGGTTTGAGTTAGAGTTCAGGGGAAAAAAAAGAAAGATAGCTTTATGATGTCACATTTTTCATTTGACTTGGCTAATGGAAACCCTGGCGGAGTAGTGGTTAAGTGCTACAGCTGCTAACCAAGAGGTCGGCAGTTCAAAGCCTCCAGGTGCTCCCTGGAAATTATGGGGCAGTTCTACTCTGTCCTATAAAGTCGCTATGAGTCGGAATCGACTCAGCGGTAATGGGTTTGGTTTCGTTTGGGCGGCTATAAAATCATTTGCAGAAACATTTTGGAATCTAAATTTCTTTGAAAGCTCTCTTGTAGTAAACAAAAAAGGCTGATCATGAGCTACATAGAATGTTATCCCCTTTTTGTTCTAAGGTCCTTCTCAAATTAATATTGTTCATATAAGAAGTTCTCCAAAGTGCCCACTGTAATTCTAAATTACTCTCGAAGAAATCAAGTTACTTAGAAAAATAATACATGAATTACAGTTATAGTATGAACAAATGAAGAAAACTGAAGTCTGGTGCAGAAAGGACATGGACTTTGACTGAGAGGAGCCCACAAAAGTCTGGCAACAGGTCAGCCAATTTTTTTTTTTTTTTTTGTGGTGCACATGTGTGTTGTACCTTGAGCCCTCAAACTAATGGTTAGCTGTCATGATTGAAAAGCTGGCAAATCCATAGTTCTGACGTTTAGCAAGTGTCAAGAGGTTTTTCCCTTGACCAAACTCACACACATATTTGAACAAGGCAGTGACAAATTCTAAACAAGGTTTTGATAGATGACCCAATGCAAATATTTCCTAAACTAGTGCCTGTCTGACATGGCTTTCTGAATTCATCAGCTTTTGTGGCAGCCTTAAAAGATATGTATCACATCCAAGTCTAACTTTTCTCTAAGAACTTCCTTTTCTAAGCTTAAAACAGAATATAGGGAGAACTGCCCTCCCCCATTTTTTTTTTTTTTTTTAAGGCACAGTAGTGTTGTGAATAAAGGGCAGCTTTTTTTTTTTTTCTTCTAAGGCTAAGCATTTCAAACCAGGCCATAAAACAAACAATTTTTTAAAAAATTCCTCAAGCATAGAAATTAAAATAAACAGTTGGGATATTGAGAACTTGATGAAAAAAAAATTGGAGCTCAGACCCAATGGGGGCCTTACCTCATGTAGCAGTTGGAAGGCTTTCAGGAAGGACTCAGTTTAGGGCTGAGGATCTCAATTTGTGGTAGTAAGGAGGTAACAACAGGATATTATAAAACCTCCAAGGCTGTCAATGTTAAAGCCCCCAAAAGGCCAAAAAGATGGCCAGAGGAACATGTTGATCAAGCAAAGCTACATTTTTAAGACTTACTGCAGTAAGGCATAACACTAGCTTGCGGTTGTTGTCAGTTACCCATGAGTAGATTATGACTCATGGAGACCCCATGTGTTACAGAAGAGAACTGCTCCATAGGGTTCTCTTGACTGTAATCTTAACATAAACAGATCTCCAGGCCTTTTCTTCCATGGTACCACTGAGTAGGTTTGAACCAGCAACCTTTAGGTTAGACAGTTGAAGGCAACATTTTGCATCACCTACGGACTATAAAGACCAATGTAATAATGTCTTTAAAAGTGAAAGTTAAGGAACCGTAAATATGGAGTCTTAGGGCCTAGACTGGGAGCTTTTAAGGTAGCTCTTTCAAATAAGGAAACTGCCTGGGATTGGCAGAATTTGTAACAATAACTTCGGATGAGTGCAACAGCAAGGTGGAGTGAGCCTTGCTGAGCAACCTGCTAGTATAGATAATTAGATTAATTTCGTTGATCAGTCTTATCTTCTAGGAGTTATTGTTTCCAGGAGAAAATAGCTAAGCCTTTGTTTGCTTCATCTCAGTATCACTTAACATAGGAACCCAACGGTTTTGTTTTTTTTCACATAGAGGTAGGAATTTATGTTGGTTTCAGTTCTGTACATAAAGCTCTGATGTTCTCAGCATATCAAATTATCAAATTTGCTTCTCCTACTACTAATTTATTTTTCCCAGTGACCCATTAAGAATAGGTTTTCTTTTCATTCTCAAGCCACTCATGCTGACCTTATGTGTAACGGAATGAAAGTTGCCCATTCCTGCACCACCTTAATGATCACTGGGACGGTTGAGTTCATTGTTGTGGCTGTTGTGTAGTGCTTTCCCACCCAGGAGCTTCATCTTCTACTGATATCTGATAACATTGTGTTGTGATCCGATCCGTAAGGTTCCATTGACTAAGTTTTGGAAGTAGATCACCAGGCCTATCTTCCTAGTCTGTCTTAGTTGTGAAGTTCCACTGAAATCTGTCCACCATGGGTGACCACGTTGGTATTTGAAATCCGAGTGGTATAGCTTCCAGCATCATAGCAACATGTAAGCCACCACAGTACAACAAACTGATAAACAAGTGGTGGCTTTTCATTAGTTACCCAATATTACTTTCCTTCCAGTGATTATATTCACCCCATGCCTCTTGAGAAACATATATATATTTCAGGTGTCACTTTTGGCTCTACAAAGCAAAACCAGACAAAATAAAAAGTAAAGACTCAATTCACAATCAACAAATATTTAACTCAAATATTTACCCAGATCCTTCCCCTACTGCCTGGATTGCAAGTAATATAATTTCATAAATTCACTTGGTGGTCTCCTCTTTGTTAAAACCTCTCCCTCTAAACCTCATCTATTGCTACTGGGATTGTAAAATGGTATAACCACTGTGGAAAACAATTTGGTAGTTTCTCAAAAAATCACACATAGAGCTACTATATGATCCAGCAATTCCACTGCTGGGTGTATACCCCAAAGAACCTGTTCACACTGTAACTGTAATGCATGTATTATTTTTCTAAATAACTTGATTTCTTCAAGAGTAATTTAGAATTACAGTGGGCACTTTGGAGAACTTCTGATATGAACAATATTAATTTGAGAAGGGCCTTAGAGCAAAGAGGTAATAAAATTCTATGTAGCCCATGATCAGCATTTGACCTTAACTGAAATAAGGTCATTGCAGATGTAATTAGTTAAGATAAGCCATTATGATGGTGGTCTTAAAATGGTGAGAAACAGAGGGAAGACGACCATGTGAAGAGAGAGGCAGTGATTGGTGTTATGCTGCCAGAAACTGGAATAAACATAACAAACAAGCAGCAAGGGCTGCCACAAGAACCTAGGAAGAACCTTCCCTCAGAGTCTTCAGAGAGAGCATGGCCCTGCCAACACCCTGAATTTAAACTTCTAGCCTCCGGAACTCTAACAGAATAAATTTCTCTTGTTTCAAACCACTCATTTTGTGGTAATTTCTTATGCCAGCTGAGATCAGCTGCTAACCTAAAGGATGGTGGTTTGAACACCCTCAGTGGCTCCTTGAAAGAAAAGCCGGGGGAATTGCTTCGTAAAGATTAGTCTCAGAAAACCCCTCAGAGTAGTTCTACTCTTTAACACACGAGGTCACAGTGAGTTAGAATTGACTTGATGGCAATTGGAATTGACTCGAGGGTCTGGTCTAGGGAAGTAATACAGTGCTGTAGGAAATACAAAAGAAGGAGGCATGATCCCTGCCCTCAGGAGGCTTAAAGTCTTTTTGAAGAAATGAACAAAGAAACAAAAAAAAGTAACACATACGAATTAACAGTTTCCTAAATAATCTATCTTATTTTCCATTTCAAAAAGAAAGGGCACCCTGAGGAAACATCTACATAAAAGCAATTCATTAGGGAAAATAAAAAATCCTCTTTTTATATATGCAGACAGTTTACCACGTGCAAAAAAATTTTCATCTTCAAAATCATCATGATTTGCGCCTTTGTCTAATTGACGCATTTTTC
Source organism: Elephas maximus indicus (assembly GCF_024166365.1). Taxonomy (NCBI): domain Eukaryota; kingdom Metazoa; phylum Chordata; class Mammalia; order Proboscidea; family Elephantidae; genus Elephas; species Elephas maximus. The sequence goes on along the minus strand of NC_064836.1, from coordinate 36,955,818 downwards.
CTTTTACTGAAGACTGATAAAATATGGTTTCATTAACATTTTGGTTATGACAGTGTTCTGATAAAATTAAATGTCAAATTGTCAGAGGTTTATTATTCAAAACTTGAATTCAGTTGTTTTCAAATAATTGAGAATGGATTTGTACAGTACTATTGCCAAATTTTCAACTAATGTTTAAAAGAAGGCAGCATTTTGGAAAGATTATTCCCTTTGCGACCTTAAGTCTTATATTAATTTACATCTGTTTTAAGGATTCTGGGATCAGGTTCTTTGAATATTCTCCTCTTGTCTATTAAAAACCCCTATGCATAATAGCAAGTGGTAAAATCGGCATCCACAATTCCTTTTATGAACATAAAGTAATTGATTTTGTGTGATATCTTAGAGGATTAAGCAGAGTAAAATCTATTCTTAAAAGAAAGTGAATGAAAATTTCCTACTCATTGGGTTTGGCACTGATTTCACAGGCATTGATTATACTAAAAAATTCAAAAAGTACTTCTCCACAATCTTATTGGGATAGTTACTAACCCAAATTTTTCCAATGCTGATGTGTTTTCAGTTTTCAAATTTCCTAGTTACTGCATGATGTCATTGCAATGCTGCTCTACTTTTAGCCCCTGACTACCTCAGAGAAAGATTAATTTTTACCTCGGTAAAGTTGACTTGATGTCCCCGGGTAGCACAAACAGTTAAGTGCTTGGCTGAGAATTGAAAAGTTGGAGGTTCGAGGACACCCAGAAGAACCTCTGAAGAAAGATCTAACAATCTACTTCCGAAAAATCAGCCATTAAAAATTCTTTGGAGCAGCGTTCTACTCTGACACACACCGGGTCACCATAAGTTGGAATCAACTCAACAGCAACTAGTTGTAAAGATAACTAAAGAATAACTTTTTGTGTGTGTGTGCCGAAGCAATTTAAATATGTGTGTGTATGTATGTATTCCATACACTTAAGGTAGAAAATGAAAAAGTGTTTTTAACTCTTCTTTCTCCTTCAGGTCTTTAATCCATTCTGTCACCAAGTCATCTATGTGTCATCTTTCCTCTTCATTCCTGTAAATTCTTTCACCCTTATCTCTGCTTCAGCTTACTGTTGATAATCCTTTATTCTGTGCCTCATTCAATCTATTTTCAAAGCTACTGCCACACAAATTTACTTAAAATGATATTTGCATAACAAAAATTACTTGTTCAGAGTCCTAGAATGACTGCCGTTTTCATCCACATTTTTTAAAAATCATTTTCCTCCTGAACTTTAATCTCTCCTTCAGGATGGAAAGTTCTGTGTGTGCCTTCTTCGTATCTACCTTTACATGGCTTCTCAACTGTTCCCACAGCCTGAAATACTTTTGTCCTTTAAAATAACTAAATGTGCATATGTACGTGTGTGTGTAATACTTAGTATACATACAAATACAGTTTACACACTCAATTTGCTAAGAAACCAAATTTTTGATAAGTTTCCTTAACAAGTATGTCTCCATTATTGTCAGCCATGAAACACAAGCCTTTGCTCCTGTGAGCCTTTCTATGACATCCTCCACCAGCCAGACATCTGAAACTTAGCAGAGGCTTTGTATTTATTAATTCAGTTTAAATAACAAGCACATTACCTTGTCACTATTGTTTTCAATGATAACTACCTGCTTTTGACTCCATTAATTTGTAGTAAGTTATAAATATATTACATTAGAATCTTTTAGCACTTTAACTTCTACTTGACTTATGTTAAGAAAATATGTAAGGTTGGTTGATCAATTATTATTACCCTAGTTTTTTGTTTTGTTTTGTTTTTTTAATCACAAAACAGAGACTTAAAATATTGTGACTTCTTTAAGATCACAGGGCAGGTAAGTATTAAAGCTAGATCATGTGTCATAGATTGAGTTGTGTCCCCCAAAAAATATGTGTATCAATTTGGCTAGGCCGTGAGTCCCAGTATTGTATGATTGTCTGCCATTTTGTCATCTGATACGATTTTCCTATGTGTTGTAAATCTCTGCCTGTGGTTAATAAGGCAAAATTAGGTTATGTTAAGAAGGATTAGGGTGGGACCTAACACCCTTGCTCAGGTCACATCCCCGATCCAATGTAAGGGAGTTTCCCTGGAGTGTGGCCTGCACTACCTTTTGTCTTGAAAGAAGAAATAAAAGGAAAGGGAAGAAAGTGGAGTGAGGGGTACTTCATACCACCAAGAAAGCATCACCAGGAGAAGAGTGCTTCCTTTGGACTTGAGGTTCTTGCACAGAGAAGCTCCTAGACCAAGGAAAGATTGATGACAAGGACCTTCCTCCAGAGCCGACAGAGAGAGAAAGCCTTCCCCTGGAGCTAACACCCTGAATTTGAACTTGTAATCTACTAGGCTGTGAAAGAATAAATTCCTCTTTGTTAAAGCCATCGATTTGTGGTACTTCTGTTAGAGCAGCGCTAGATGGCTAAGACATCATGTGAACTCTGGTTCATAGTTTTTTTTTTTCTTAAATAAACCTGACCCTTGTTGCTTCTCAAAGAAACAAAGTTGACCTCTGTTATTTGTAACTACATTTTATTAGCTTCTTTTATATGGCTAAGTTAGCATCTTCCCTCTACAAAAAATTGGCCAAAAATAGTTTGGCTTTAAATGATCTTACCTTAATGTATGAACTCGAATTTGAGCTATGACAATTACTACTTCACACACTCAGGCAAAGGAAAATGATGAGCATGCTAAAACTAAGTACAATTTTCCCTCCTCATAGGCTGAACTAAGCATAAATATGACAAAGGGCACACTGGAGAGTAATTATCAGCCTTCTCTTTCAGACAATATCGGCTTCTGCAAAGTCAATTAGAATATAAATGCAAAATATGTTGACAAGAACACATTTAGAGAAAAGCAATAATAGTAGAAGAGACAAATTATCTTTAATAACTTTATAATAGCAAATGTAATATTGTGAAAAAGCCTAAGAGCACTAATGAATTCATATATGTCTGATTTAGCAAAAAAATAAATATGGTTCAAATCAGAATACATTTTATAAGGTGTGCTATAAAGTGAATTTGTTCTGCTAAAATATCTGCTAGAAAAGAAAAAAAGAACCATATGGATGGTTAAGTTCTTTCCAATTGTCAAAGGTAAGGACTATAGTAAACAGGAAAATAGACTTTTACCATGTTTGTGTAGAAGGCAGAGGTGATATTAATTATATTACATTGTTTTCTGTATTGATGTTTGATCTAAATTGTTAATGTGATGTTGTAAGTAAAAACATGGTTTAGGTTGTAAAGGGAATATATCCATATATAATTTTACCAGTTACTGTGGGGTTGATTCCGACTCATGATGACACCATGTGGGTCAGAGTAGAACTGCTCTCCACAGAATTTTCAGTGGTGGATTTTTTCCTGAAATAGATTACCAGAGTTTCTTCAAAGGCATTTTCTCTGATTGAATTCAAACCACCAGCTTTTCTGTTAGCAGTCAATCATTTAACCTTTTTTTGCCATCCAAGGTATAGCTCTCAGAAGTGCCTAAGACAAGCTGGCAATGTGCGTCTGAAAGGTCACAATCTTGTAAACCCTGTGAAGCACAGTTGTGCTGTGTACACATGGGTCACCATGAGTTGGGATTGACTCAGGGGCAACAAACAACTACATATATTTTTATATATACAATTACATGTAAATAATATAAACATTAATGTCTTAGTTATCTAGTGCTGCTATAACAAATACCACAACTTGATGGCTTTAAAAAAGAGAAACTTATTCTCTCACAGTCTAATAGGCTACAAGTCCAAATTCAGGGTGCCAGCTCCAGGGGAAGGTTTCTCTGTCAGCTCTGGAGAAAGGTCTTTGTCATCAATCTTCCCCTGGTCTAGGGGCTTCTCAGGTGTGGGGACCCCTGGTCCAAGGGATGCCCTCTGCTCCCGGTGCTGCTTTCTTGGTGGTGTAACTTTCCCATGCCTCTCTGCTTGCTTCTCTCTTTTATATCTTAAAAGAGATTGGTTTAAAACACAATCTAATCTTGTAGATTGAGCCTTGCCTCATCAACATAACTGCTGGTAATTCCATCTAATCAACACCATAGAGATAGGATTTATAACACGTAGGAAAATCACATCAGATGACAAAATGGTAGATAATCACACAATACTGGGAATCATGGCCTAGACAAGTTGACAGATAGTTAAGGTGGACACAATTCAATCCACGATAATTATAAACAATAAAATAAACATTAAAAATCATATACTATATATATATAAGATTTTATGCTATGAGTCAGGATCAACTGGATGGCAATGGGTTATTACTTAGCATTAACTATCAATATGTTTTGTGTGCCAGAAGGTAATATTTGGAATTGATCCTATAAAGAAAATCATCAAAAAGAAAATAAATTATTAAGAAAAAAAAAGAAACATGTTCATCTAAGAATAGCTTTTGTACTAAGCACATATGAATACATTAAGAGTGTACATGATTACAAGCACACATAAAACCGTCTTACTTTAGAACAGACTGTTCTAGAAATGTGACCATAACAGATCGCTAGAATGACCCCAACACATAACTCCCTCCTCTATGCATTCCTTTAGCCATGTACATTGCATCATTCTCCATGGAGTGGTGTTATAGACTGAACTGTGTCCCCCAAAAGTGTGTGTCAACTTGGCTAGGCCATGATTCCCAGTACTGCAAGGTTGTCCACCATATTGTAATCTCATGTGATTATCCTACGTGCCCTAAATCCTGACCTGTATGACGCTAATGAGGCAGGATTAGAGGCAGTTATGTTAATGAGACAGGACTCAATCTACAGGATTAGGTTGTATTTTGAATCAATCTCTTTTGAGGCCCAAAAAAGAGAATTGAGCAAAGAGGAGAGGGATCTCATACCACTAAGAAAGAATTGCCAAGAGCAGAGGCTATTCTTTGGACCTGGGTACCTGCACTGAGAAGCTCCTAGGCAAGAGGAAGATTGATGACAAGGACCTTGCCCCAGGGCCAACAGACAGAGAAAGCCTTCCCCTAGAGCTGATGCCCTGAATTCAAACTTCTAGCCTCCTAAACTGTGAGAGATAGATTTCTATTTGTTAAAGCCATCCACTAGTGGTATTGTGGTTATAGGAGCATCAGATAACTAAGACAAGTGTTGAGGGGTGCAATTTCCCAATCTTAACTCTTGTCCATGTGACCTGCTTCGGCCAGTGGAATGCTAGTAAATGTACACAAGCAAACGCTTTAAAGTCTGCCCACTATAGTGCTTCATCTGTTGCCAGGAGATAGATATGCTCAGTTTGCTTGCTGGTCACAGAAAGAGGATGAAAGACAAATGAACAGAGCCAAGTTGTCCCAGATGAGGCCAGGCTAATCAGCCAACAGCCCCAACTCATTGTTATATGAATCCAGCTGAGATCAACCAAGACCCAAAATGATAATTAGAGAGCATTAATGATAAATGATTGTTGTTTTAAGCACTGAGTTTAGGGGTGGCTTACATAACAAATGCCATTTGACAGAGTTAAATTACATAGAAATAAAGGGAAAATGAAGCAACTAACTGGAAACAAACAATGCTGCTCTGATAACGTTTTTTGGGTTCTCCCTCTCACAAGATTGCAATAAAAATGATCTTATGCAAATACAAAGACTAGTTTTGTCCAGACCTTTATAAGCTACATTGCACTTGCATATCAATGTTCTCGTGTGATCATCACAAAATACGTAGTAGATAAGGAAAATATTTTCATATACTTTTTCTTAAATAGATGCCCTCTGGCCTAAGGCTTCCTAACCTAGTCCACTCCTCCTTCCCTGACTTGCCTCTGTGCGTTTTCACACAATAGAATGAAACTGATGTGAGCAGAGCAGGGAGTCCAATAAAGCTATTATGTACTATAAGGACAAAGGAAGTTAATTTCCACAGAGCAGACAAAGTGGACTCATCCAAGTCTACTACACAAGCAAAATGCAGACTGCAAAACCCACTTGGAATTCATTTTCCAGTATAAACACTGAGCATCATCCTAAACTCTATCTTAAACCGAGCATCCAGGACAACTGTATGCTTTACGTCCCTCTGAATATAATACATGGTTGCAAAATATCTGAGGTACAAGTAGTTATTGGTATCTCTGAGTCTTTTTACTGTAATTTTGGTGAAAATATACACAGTAGAACATAAATTCTTTCATCAGTTTCTATACATACAATTCAGTGACATTGGTTACATTCTTCAAGTTCTGTCACATTTATCCCTATCTCCACTCATATTGTTCCACCACCTTTGGCTTAGACACACTGCTCCCTAACTTTTCATCTATGCTTAAGGGTTACTGTTCAAAATTATTTCTCATATAGATATTTCTTTAAAAGAGTGCAATGCTCACAATAGAGAGTTCTGGGCAGAGCTGGAGAAAAACGTGGAACAAAATTCTAACTCACGAAAAAAGACCACACTTACTGGTCTGACAGAGACTAGAGAAACCCCAAGAGTATGGCCCCTGGACACACTTATAGCTCAGTAATGAAATCACTTCTGAGGTTCACCCTTCAGCCAAAGATTGGACAGGCCCATAAATAAATCCACTCGATGGCAATGGATTTTTTTTTCACCAATGACCAATGAAAGGAGACCAGGTTCAAACTTTCTGGCCTGACAGAGTCTGGAGAAACCCTGAGAGTATGACTCCTGGACACCCTTTCAGCTCAGTAATGAAGTCACTTCTGAGGTTCACCCTTCAGCCAAATATTGGACAGGCCTATAAAACGAGGTTAAAAGGGCACACCAGACCAGGGGCAAGGACAAGAAGGCAAGAGAAAACAGGAAAGCTGGTAATAGAGAACCCGAGGTCAAGAAGGGGAGAGTGTTGACATGTTGTGACATTGGCAACCAATGTCACAAAACAATATGTGTATTGATTTTTTAATGAGAAACTTGTCTGCTCTATAAATCTTCATCTAAAGTACAATAAAAAAAATTAACAAAATAAATAAAATAAAGGAATACAATGTGCATGACAAGCTTTTTTTTTTTTTTTTTAGTAATTTAGCTAATTGTTTAGTTTAAAAATGACTTCAGTGGATAATTTCTGTTCACTGTTTGAAGATTTTCTCACAGCCATAGATCTAGGGGTTTCTTCAATCTCAACAGATCCAGTAAGTCTTAATTCTGTACGAATTTGAAATTCTGTTCCATATTTTTTTTCCTTTTGATCAGCACTCATCTATTGATTCCTTGATTGAAATGCTCTGTAATGGCAGCCAGGCACCATCCAGTTCTTCTGATCTCATGGTTAAGGAGGCAGTTCATTGATGCCATTAGACCTGCTGTCCAGTTTCTTCTCTGATTGCTGGGTCTCCTTCTTCCTCTGCTGGTTCAGGCGAATAGAAACCAATTGTTCTGTCTTGGATGGCCGCTCACAAGGTTTTAAGAGTTGCTGTCTCTGAGTCTTCATAGAAAATCCTTTGTTTTGGTCTTATGGTTGTTGATAGAAGTCTTATTATATCCAACAACTGCCAAATTGAGTTTATCTGCAATGGAGATCATTCCAAATAATCACATAAGCTTCTTCCTTTTCTGGAAATTGATGAGTTGATGACCTCTATTCAGAGACAGGAACTTGCAAGAACAATTAAAAATAAAAGTAAAAACAAATTTTTACAGAAAGATATAGAAAATTAAAGAATTAGGATTTTTTAACAGATTGAATCTCAGTTAAATACATAAATATTTCTTAATAAAGCAGTGATTAGGCTTTAAACTCAAGAAAAGAAGAAGAACAAAAAGAAGAAATATAAACCAATGTGTTTCCTCTCCTGTCAGACAATGAATTTCCCCAGTACATATGAATTCTGAGTTAGATGATTTTACATAATCTCCTCGATAAGTGCTTTATTTCTTTGAAAATAGAATCATCTATGAGCTGAATACTTTTTATTCAATGTGCATTTTATCTATCAGTATGTCATTTGAATATTAAAGTATAATTAATTATGATCTCATATAGCACTTCCTACCTCACTGCCCCAGTATTTGAAAATGCAAGCTTAACCTTAAAATAAATTGAACCAAATAAAAATTATGTCCCATCCAATGCTTTTCAGTTCCCAAATAATGAGTCTACAACTAAGGTCAGAGTTTAAGTATCATTAAAAAAAAAAAAAAAAGTATCATTAAATACTATATATTACCAATGTATAATTAGTGCTATTTTTCCATATAAAATGATGTAGGAATTCAGCTGTTTCCAAATATATTTCAGACTACAATATATCTATGAGACATTTCATATATGAACTCTTTAATAAATATAGACAAAACTATATGAGAATAAAATCATGTGTCTCTCTGATAATAAACTGCTAGTAGACTTTAGAGAGAAGAAAAAAGGAAACATAGGAACACATCTAATCCTAAAGGAGGCCCTTCAGGGTCAATTACATACATGTGGTAAGGACCACTTGGCACTTTTGAGTGACATAGCAATATTACACTGTCCAGCCATTGTATGACACACAACAGATAAGAGAAGTGTAATAACTGTATAATATATCTGAAATCATTTTTCCTCCAATGAGAAAAAAAAAATTAGATGTCACATAAGAACAGAGTCATTTATTTCAGGCAGTGTAACCATTTACGCTGAAGGTTTATAAAAGTGTTTTATGTCACAAAAAACCTGAAATTAAATAGTTATATCTCATCCACCCTTAATGAAGGCACAAGCATTTGTTGTATTTGATTACATTATCTACTGTCTGATTCTTGTGTCTGAAACTACTGCTATGAGATAATCTTTAAATTCTTGTGTCTGAAACTATTGCTGTGAGATAATCTTTAAACCTTACGCAAAAATACCCCCTGAAATCTTCTTGAAACCAAAGCATAGTTTAGCTTAACTAGTAAAAAATGTCCGCCCTCAGCGTTATGCTCTTTTCAGAACTATCTATATGGAATCAATTGAAAACATCAACTCAAAAGATTAGATAGAAAACTTAGGGACCAGTGAATTTATGTTAACAGTGGAGAAACAACTCAGAAAAGGAATGCAGAATGGTTACACAACTCAAAGAATGTAATCGATGTCACTAAATGGTACACGTAGAAACTGTTGAATTCGTGTATGTTTTGCTGTGTATATCCTCAACAACAACAACAAAATAAAATTATATAATAAAAAGTAAATTGGCATGTCAGTTGGGTCCTGCATTTTGTATTAAAAAGTCACAAATATAAAGAAATTTTAGCTCAGTTATTTTAAAACTAGGCCCTGAGGATCACCTCTCTACTCATGCCCAGTACCTGCTGGTGGAAGGGAAATACAAGATCTGTGTGTGCACTCCAGTCACCACCACTTCCCCTTCCCCCAGTGCAATGGTCTGCTTTAAGCAGAGCAGCACTGTCCTACCGTGACAGAATACAGTTCTGTTTGATGAAGTAATTTCTTGGTTAAAAAAATAACGAACTTTGTTAACCTAGTTCAAGTCTTAACATGGGAATTCCGGAACACTTCACTGTGCTCATGGGGAACCTGTACGTAGACCAAGAGACAGTCATTCAAACAGAACAAGAGGAAGGTTCCTGGTCTAAAATCAGGAAAAAACATGTGTCAGGGTTGTATCCCTTCACCATACCTATTCAATCTGCATGTTGAGCAAATAATTCTAGAAGCTGGACTGTATGAAGAAGAACATTGCATCAGGATTGGAGGAAGGCTTATTACCAACCTGCAATATGAAGATGATATAACCTTGTTTGATGAAAGTGAAGAGGACTTGAAGCACTTACTGATGAAGATCAAGGAGTACAGCCTTCAGAATGGATTAAACCTCAACATAAAGAAAAGAAAAACCCTCACAACTTCACCTATAAGCAGCATCATGATAAACAGGAAAACAAGTTTGAAATTGTCAAGGATTTCATTTTAGTTGGATTCACAATTAACACCCACAGAAGCAGCACTCAAGAAATCAAATGAAATATTGTGTTGGGAAAATTTGCTGCAAAAGAACTCTTTAAAGTGTTAAAAAAAAAAAAGGATATTGTCATGTATTGAATTATGTCCCCCCCAAAACTGTGTGTATTAACTTGGTTAGGCCATGTATGGTTGTCCTCCATTTTATGATTGTAATTTTATGTTGAGAGCATTAGGGTGGGATTGTAACACCACCCTTACTCAGGTCACCTCCCTGATCCAAGGTAAAGGGAGTTTCCCTGGGGGGTGGCCTGCACCACCTTTTATCTCTTAAGAGATACAAGGAAAGGGAAGCAAGCAGAGAGTTGGGGACCTTCTACCACCAAGAAAGCAGCACCAGGAGTAGAGTGCCTCCCTGCACCTGAAAATATCCTCAACCATGGAAAGATTGAGGGCAAGGACCTTCCTCCAGAGCTGACAGAGAGAGAAAGCCTTCCCCTGGACCGGATGCCCTGAATTTGGACTTGTAACCTACTAGACAGTGAGAAAATAAATTTCCCTTTGTTAAAGCCATCTACTTGTGGTATTTCTGTTATAGCAGCACTAGATGACTAAGACAGATTTCATTTTGAAGACTAAGGTACTTCTGACCCAAGCCATGATATTTTCAATAACCTCATATGTATGTGAAACCTGGACAATGAATAAGGAAGACTGAAGAAGAATTAACAGCTTCAAATTACAGTGTTGGTGAAGAATATTTAATATACCATTGACTGCCAGAAGAATGAACAAGTCTGTCTTGGAAGAATTACATCAGAATGTTCCTTAGAAGCAAAGATGGTGAGACTTCGTCTCACATACTTTGGACGTGTTATCAGGACAAATCGTCCCTGGAAATGACATCATGCTTGGTAAAGTAGAGGGCCAGCAAAAAAGAGGAAGACCCTCAAGAAGATGGATTGACACAGTAGCTATAATGATATGCTCAAGCATAACAATGATTATGAGGATGGCGAAGGACTGAGCACAGTTTTGTTCTGTTGTATGTAGGGTCGCTATGAGTTGAAACAGACTCAATGGCACCTAACAACAAGAAGCTCAAGTTTTAATATTAAATATTTAAAAATCCATGTCTCCCCCCGCCCCCACACACCTTCAGCTCAGTAATGAAGTCACGCCTCAGGTTCACTCTTCAGCCAAAAATTGAACAAGTCCATAAAACAAAATGAGACTAAAGGGGCACACCAGCCCTGGGGCAAGGACTAGAAGGCAGGAGGGGACAGGAAAGCTGGTAATAGGGAACCCAAGGTTGAGAAGGGAGAGTCAACATGTCGTGCGGTTGTTAACCAATGTCATAAAAGAATATGCACACTGTTTAATGAGAAACTAGTCTGTTCTGTAAACCTTCATCTAAAGTACAGTAAAAAAAAGCAAAAAGCCTATATATATAAATCAGGCCTATAGTGGTTTTAAATACACAAGTATGAATTTTTGTCACTGGAGAATATAATTTAAAGAAGTGACACAGTTTTCCATGTAATTAAATGTGTGTCAATTCCCCTGTTTAAGATTAAGTTTAACATAGACATCTATAGCATTCAACCAATTAAAAAAGAAATTTAAAATATGGGATATTTCATGGAGTTTTCATTTTGACTACGCAGTGACTTCAGTTCAGATGTACCAAATGGCCTCTTGTTTAGAGATTTATATCAAACAAAACAGAAAAAAAAATATTAAAAAGTAGCAATGACAGATAAGGCACCTCTGCTCATAGAGTTGACATTTTGGGGAAAGTGGGAGAGACAGTCATTCATCAAGTAGAGAAGTAAAACATCTAGTTTTGGACAGTGGCAAATGCCATGAAGAAAGTAAATCAGATCACTATAGAGACGGACTCAACTTCTTCACTTATAAATGTATGGCTGCTTGAGGAAGTGACATTTGATCCAAAGCCCTGTGACAAGAAAAAACTGGCTATGAAATTGTTTGTAGGGAAAAACGTTCCAGGTGGTAAAGCATAAATGTGGACTATTCAAGGAAGAGAGGAACACCGCTTAGAACGCTGCAGAAGGGGCGTTGGATACAAAGGTGTGAGGTGAGCTTGGGAAGGAAATACTGATTTCTATGACAAAGTAGGGGATCTTGACGTTATTTTTGATGAAGTAAAATGCCATGGGAGCTTTTGAAATAGAAGAATGACAAAACAGAAATTGCATTTTTAAAGGTAATTTTGCTGTTGTGTAAATAGTAGACCAGGAGGAGGGTAAGAGTGGAAGCAGGAGGAAAACACTGAGGCACTGAGTTACTCGTTATGATTAAAATGAAAAGATTGAGTCACTTGCTGGCAAGAAGGTTATAGTCTAGCTGAAAACAAAACAAAGCTTCCCGCTCATTCTAGAAATCCAGACCTTGAAGAACTGAAAATGACTTTCAGCTTTGGAGAACACTAGTCTAGCCTGGAAACCCCGGTGATGTTAGTGGTTAAGCTACGGCCGCTAACCAAAAGGTCAGCAGTTGGAATCCACTAGCCACTCCTTGGAAACCCTGTGGGGCAGTTCTACTCTGTCCTACAGGGTCACTATGAGTCAGAATCCACTTGACGGCAATGGATTTGGTTTGTTTTGAGTCTAGTCTAGTGTAGGTAAGCTATTAGTGGTAGCCTTAATTTTTTTTTTTTTTTTAAATATACCCTCAAAGATTAGTGCTCTCAAAAGCTGAAAGACATTTTCAAAGAAATTGGAGGGCTGGTGGTACAGCGATTAAGAGCTTGGCTGCTAACCAGAAAGCTGACAGTTCAAATCTACCAGCCACTTCTTGGAAACACTACGGGGCAGTTCTACTCTGTCCTGTAGGGTTGCTATAAGTCTGAATTGACTAGACAACAATGAGGTTTTTTTTTGGTGTTTAAGAAATACACTAATGCCTACTCAGATTTTAATATAACAAGGAATCAATACTTTCAATTTGTAAGAATTTTCACATACATTATTTCATCATTTACATTTTACTCCCATAAAATGGTCTTTCTGGATTTCTCAGTTTCTCTATATACAGGCAAAGTTTATGTCTTTTTTTCCTGACTGGTCTGCTTATATGAAATTCATTCCAAACCAGTATCTTCTTTATAACCTTTTCCTGGTGCATTGTTATGTCATTTTTTTTTTTTTAATTTCTTACTGAACAAGATAAATTTTGCATATGGACCTCTATATGCCAGTTAAAATTTTACAGAACAAAATTCTGGATACTTCAATGTTACATAAAATTCAGTTTCTTGTAATTAAGAGGGTCCCCATAGAAACTAGACACATGTAAAGTAGTGAGAAGATAGTTACATGGATAGACAGGCAGATAGGTAAGAACTATTGCACTTTAAGAAAAGAAGAAAAAAATACATGATGAATCAAGACTTTCCGGAAAAAAAAAAAAAACTCAGATTTTTGTTTTCTTTTAAGGAAATATCTGAAGCAGTTAGTATGCATCACGCCGATATAGTTCAGAGAGGTCAATGAGAAGGTTAGAGGGGATTTTGAACTTTATGATATCAATGTTCGAGAAAATTAAAGCAATAAAACAGTTGGGAGGAAACAGCATCCTTTCTCTGTTAGAAGAGCAGTACAATCAACCACACACGCAGGGCTAAAATAATGACCCGAAATACTGCTTTGCTCAAGGCAGGAATTAATTCACTTTAAAATTTCTAACTATTATCCCTTCACGACCAAACACATTGTGTTTAGAGAGCAACCGTTTTACATACTCCCTCTACGTCTAAAAAGAAAGGCTGTATTTACAGAATAGAACAGAGCCACCATACATATCAAAGAATAATTAATAAGATGAACTCCTTTCTGGCAAAGAAGTGAATTTGGGAAAGTATATTCAAATCCGCTGATTAGAAAATAAGTGGAGATAGGGTTGGAGTCTCATCTTTTGTCTTCAGGTTAACCTCTCCACGTATCTATTTGAGAAAATAAAAGAGAACATACACTGTCACGTGAGAGTACCCGAAATTCAGGACAGCACGAAGAGAATGACATCCGTGTAGGAGTTCTAGACGCTGGTGTTGTCTTCAAGGATGCCATATACATAGACTGGTATTTTTCATTCCTACTCTCACATTCACAGCCAGAGTTATTTAGGCAACTCCTTCCACCAAAATGTCCTCTTCTGATGATTCTTAATACTTTGAATTCAGGAAAAAAAAAAAAAAACTCTGCTTCCCTTGCAGCATTATTTTTCTACATAAATAATAAAAATGTTCTTTCTTCTAAGCAAAGTATGAAGGAAAATTCATATGTGGTCTCTGGCTGCCTGTATCACATGGATATGGAGGCAAAAGAAAGAAATATTTTCAAGAAATGTATAGATTGTATGCTAAGAAATAGCTTTGAGACGTCTGATGTTTTATTTTGCTCCAGTGATGGACACAAAATAGGTTCAAATGTACGTGGTTAAGAAAAAAGAAAATCAAGGAGAAATGTAGAAAGATAACCCAGAAGACCTCAGAGCATGGAATGACAATATCCTTCAGCCCCAAGTGGCTGAAGAAGGGAGCTTTAGTGGGAGGTTTGAGCTTCTGCACCTAGAAACGCCCCAAGCTACTAAAAGGGTAAAGATTGCTTCCCTGAACTATTTCTGAAAGTGAGTAGGGAAGTCTTACCGCCAGAGGGAAATAGAACGGAATAAATTTCCAGTGTGTCTTGGGATTCGAGCTTTGCTTTTCACCTTATTTTTTCACGGTAGAAGATGAAAATAGGAAGAGGAAATTCGAGAGTTGGGCTCGGAGATTCTAGAGGGACGTGGAAGTGCAAAGTGTAGTTAGCAAGGTCAAAGTCCTGCCAGAGGAAGATTGTGTTTATGTTCACTGGAGCTGAGTTGGTTGTTTAGATGTGTGAAACTCTTCAACATACAAAATGGTGAGACGCTGGAGAAAAAATAGTTTCTAGCAAAGTAAAAATCTTCCCTTTTGCACAGCTGTATGTCAAGTCAGCAGTACTGCAAAGGCACAGTCGGTGTTACGTGGTTCTGCAAGAGGATAAAAACATAAAATAGTGGTGATATTGAATAAGTTTATTTTAGACGTACTTATATTATTACAATTATTTTATATTTGGTGAGGAGAGGCTGGATAAAGAATCAAATAAATTATTACATAACTGAAGTTTCCCCCCCCCCCTTTCTTTTTCTCTTTCTGCTCACCTCTATTCAACACCACTTCTCTAGGGCATCCTTCTTAGGGGGATTCTCTGCCAGGGTTCCTCTTGTATGTCAACTTGCTTTACAGATTAACTGTCACAAAAGTGTCTGCACTTTAAAACACTGACGGGAGAATAGCTCAACTGAATGTGCTGTTTAAGTCTCACATTCTCTAGGAAGCCTTCCATGAAAAAATTCTGCTTGATCCTTGTCACACTAAGACTTCAGCATCTCACAGCTGTTTAGAGAGAGGAAGCTGGCAAACTATATGGCTTCATGGAATTTGGAGTCTAAGGTGAAGCAGTTTCTCTTGTTAGCTAGCTGCTATCAAGTCTGCCCCCAACTTATGGAGACCTCATGCACAACAGAACAAAATGTTGCCCAGTCCTGTACCATCCCTATGATTGGTTAAGCATAGGATCATGATCCACAGGGTGTTCACCAGCAGATTTGGGGGAGTTTTGGAAGGAGATTGATATCCAGGCCTTTCTTCCTAGACAGTTTTAGTCCGGAAGCTCCACTGAAGCCTGCTCAGCATCACAGCAGCATGTAAGCCTCCACTGACAAATGGGAGGTGGCTGGGCGTGAGGTGCGTCGGCCAGGAATTGAACCTGGGTCTTCCAGGGAAGGTAAGAATTCTACCACTGAATTCTACCACTGAATTCTACCATGCCCCCTGTAGTTTCTCTTAGCATTTCTCAAACTACATCCTGTGGGCAGTCATGGGTATAGAACGCTCCAGATGAGAGTAAATTTCAGAGGTGTCAGCCATGGCAAGGATGAGGAATGAAAGGAGAATCCAAATTGTGTATTCTGTGATAAAATCATAATCACAATGCACCATCACTTACCTTATTCATAAAAATATATATTAATGTCCCTTAATTCAGTTGAAGGCAACTAGAACTTGGAGCAACCTGCCATCTCTCCAGTCCATTCCCCAAAGCACAGAAGGGAAAGGAATAATAAAATCATTTCTCCCAAGTAAAGCTGACCAAATTCTCCACCCCGAAAATATTGAAAGTACCTTAACAGAGACACAATCTATTTCTAACTCTCCTGTATATGTGTGACAGCACGTTCTCTTTAAAGGCATGTACCTTGTTCTGCATGTGGTTGTCCTCAACACTGAGCATTGGTTATTTTGTTCTTGCTTCTTTCCTTGCCTTCATGAGGAAACCATTTCTGCTCTATATTTTTTTTTCACTTACATTTTTTTTTACTGAAAGAGCTACTTTACCTTGATTTCAATTTTACCGCACTAAATGTGAATACAGAAAATCATTATTTCCTGCTCTAAATTATGATCTCTATCTTCTCCCACATTATAAATGTTAGTAAAATTACTTCTGAAACCAGTTTCCAAAGTTTACCATAGAAAACGGGGTTCATTCCCCTGTTAGTAATGATATTTCAAGTTATAACAACCTCAGTCTAAGTCCACAATCTTAATACATCACAAAAGCAGTGGCCCTTGCTTTTCTATTGTAAACTCTCTAATCATCAGGGAAGCAGTGGTAGTTGTGTGGTAGAATTCTCGTCTTCCACGCGGGAGATCTGGGTTCGATTCCTGCCAATGAACCTCAAACGTAGCCTCCACTAGTCTGTAAGTGGAAGTCTGTGTGTTACTGTGATGCTGAAGAGGTTTCAGCAGAGCTTCCCAATTATGGCAAACTAGGAAGAAATGCCTGGCGATCTACTGCTGAAAATCAGCCAGTGAAAACCCTGTGGATCACAATAGTCAGATCTCGTTGTTCATGGTGTCCCCATGAGTCAGGGACCCACTTGATGCTAACAACAACAATCATAATAAGCATACTTATCAGCACTCCCCATTTTGAAACTCTTTAGTTGATTTAACGAAAATTAAATGGTATCTGTGAGCTACAAGACTCTCCAACTGTTTCAGCTACTGAATTTCTGTTTTTTCCTAACTTTTCTAATTTGTATTGTTTATCAAGCTGTCTTTACAACGTAGTTCCCTGAGTGGCACAAATGGTTTACACTCAGCTACTAACCTAAAGGTTAGGGCGGTTCCAACCTGCCCAGTAGGGCTGTTTTATGTTTCCATAAAAGATTATAGCCAGGAAAACCCTATGGAGCACAGTTCCACTCTGTAACACACGTGGTTGCCATGAGTCTGAATTGACTCTGTGGCAGCGGGTTGGATTTTGGTTTGGGTTTATCCACAATTTGTATTTCACCACTTTGTAACCTGTCTTTGGAGCCCTGGTGGAGCAGTGGTTAACATCTCAGCTACTAACCAAAAGGTCAGCAGTTCAAATCTACCAGCCGCTCCTTGGGAACCCTATGGAGCAATTCTATTCTGTCCTATAGGGTCACTATAAGTAGGAATCAACTCACAGGAATGGGTTCGTTTTGGTTTTAACCTATCTTTTTCTCCCCCTTGCATCAAAGTGCTATTTAAGCCTCACATTCTTTAAGAAGTCTTCCATGAAAAAAATTCTACTTGAATCTTGTCACACTGCGGCCTCAGCATCTCACATCCTTTTATACAGAAGAAGCCAACAAAATATATGACTTTGTGTTAGAAAATCTAAGTTATTTAGCTTTATTATGCAAGAATACTACGAAGCTTTCCCAAATATTTTCTATAGTAATTTTATGTGTACTGTTTTCAAAAGGGGGCCCTGGTGGCATAGTGGTTAAAGATCTAAGCTGCTAACCAAAAGGTTAGCAGTTCAAATCCAGCAGCCGCTCCTTGGAAATCTTATGGGGCAGTTCCACCCTCTCCTATAGGGTCACTATGAATTGGAATCCACTCAACGGCAACTGGTTTTGGTTTTCAAAATAGTTTATATCTATTTTCACTTTTGACTCTGAACAATTTTCCAAATATTTGGGGGAAGAAAATGTCTTCTATCACTCCACTGACTCTCCATAAAAATTGTTCTTATGTTTATTCTAATGGAGAGTTTCCTTCTCAACATTGAAAGTCAGCATTTCTTCAAAAACAATGCATCCAGTTATTTCACAAATATTCATTGCCCACCACCTGTAGCCAACTATGACCATTAATCATTTCACATGTCAAGGGCAGAGCAATAAAAAAGCAGGGCATTTCCTGCCCCCATTGAGCTCACATTATAGTGGGGGCAGAGAAAAAATAGATAGTAAAGAGAGAAACCAAAGAACACCAAATAAAGACACGTACCTCAAAGAAAAGGAGGCGAGGGATGGCTCACTCTGAGTATATGTGGGAGGCTTCTTCTAGGAACTGACATTGAGCAGAAACATGAATTAAAAAATGATTTGGGGGAGCTGACATTTGAGCTGCGGACAGAACTGCAAGATGATTTGAAGGAAAATGAACTATGAAGTGCAAAACTCCTAAGAGGGAACAAGCTTGGCTGCTCTGGGAAGGAAAAGGCCAGGGTGAGTGGAATCAGTGAGCCTGGGGGAAGCTGGCCTGAGATGAGGAAGAGACAAGGGACGGGGCAACTCTTCTCAGGCTTTGTAGCATCAGGGCAAGGCACTGGGTCTTCATCACAACTCGGAGACAAGCCGTGGAAGGATCTTAAGCAACCCACTAAAGTCAAGTTTAAGTTTAAGTGAAAATATAAAGAAGGTACACCAAGAGGCTTTCCTGTTCTTCATACTCTCCAGATAGAATTTTGTTACCATCTCGTTCAAAATGGAGTAGCTCAAACATTTTTTTCAGAATAACTAGTTGGATTTTTAATATCATGCCCTAAATTTTCAAATAAAGATTGCATTAATGTACTTTACCATATTTTAACTAGAGGAAATTCACTTCTAAACCATCTTTTACACCTAGCAGCATCTCCAGAAAATTGTACTCTGTCTCTCATTTCGGACTCCATTTAAACCAAGTCAGTTTTGTGCTCTGTAATCATTATAAAGCCCACAACTATTTGGCTGTTTGGACAATAGAATAAACATAATGGATGCTTTCAACAGACAATTTGTGAGTTTTTGTTGACAGATAATTTTTTGGTTGGTATGGCAACATAATACGGGAAAAAGCTGGCTTAAGGATCTATTACAGAGTGTTAGTAATTTTAAGTTAATTCTTGTTACTAAATATAATCAGTTAAGTGTATTAACTTCGGAAGAAAAGTGTTTGACCGCTAGTATATTGTCACCAGCATGAGAGCCAAGCATCTGATGATACTGCACTTTAGACATCTCTGTGAAAGAGCTCAGCTTTGTTCTGTTGTTTGTGTGTGTGTGTGTGTGTGTGTGTGTGTGTGTGATCAATTGGGTGTATTACATAGGATGCTCAATTTTAACCATAAGTTGGCTTTTCATTCGCTTGGCATATCGTTACAAAATCTGCTTCTCTGCCACTCTGTACTATAGGATTAGCATATAGAGTTGAAAGTTAAGTTTAACTGAGGTCATAAAAATTAAAAAAAAAAAAAAAAAACACATACAATGGCCTGAGTACTCATTTAAATTACAGATAGTGTTTTCCAGAAATACAATAATCAAGGAAGATAATACAGGAGCCATCGAAATAAACAGTCTGATGAAATGTTAAGAAAATGTAAAAGGAAGGTAAGTAAAGGACCAGCTACTTTTCCTGATAATTGAGCAAGGACAGTGAATATGAACCTCTTTAAAGTTTAAATATCTGGCAAATTATAAGCGAACATATTCAAATACCTAGTATATAAATTCCATGTTACGTTCCTGACCAATCTTTAATATCTTAGGAACAAAAGTGCAACAGAGCAAATTGACCAAACCCTAACAATGTCTGTAATTAAAGATGACATTATGTATTTAAAAGGTCCAAGAAAGAAATCTTGCTTAAGACTTTCAAGGAGAAGCATTTGGCTGTTAACCAAATGGTTGGCAGTTCAAATCCACCGGCCATTCTTTTGAAACCCTATGAGGCAGTTCTACTCTGTCCTCATAGGGTCACTATGAGTCGGAATCAACTTGACGGCAACAGGTTTTCTGGTTTAGTATAATTTAAGCTTTGTATTCTCTAGACATGCCAGTGCTTCTAATTAGTTCTTTAAAATTAGTAAAAAGATAATGAAAAGACTAATATAAAAACATTAACTTTTTTTTTCTGGGATAAATTCACATAAAATTAAACACTTTAAAGTGTACAACTCAGCAGCATTTAGTACATTCACAATGATGTAACAATCAGAGCCTTGATCTAGTTCCAAAACACCTTCATTCAGAAACCATTCCCCACTCTCACCTCCCCAGACCCTGTAACTACCAATTTGCTTTTTGTCTCCATGGAAATACCTATTCTGGATTTTTTTTTTTTTTAAATCACATATTGTACATCCACATATGAGCAGCTGATATTTGACAAAGGCCCAGTGTCAGTTAATTGGGGAAAAGATAATCTTTTTAACAAATGGTGCTGGCATAACTGGATATCCATTTGCAAAAAGTGAAACAGGACCCATACCTCACACCATGCACAAAAACTAACTCCAAGTGGATCAAAGACCTAAACATAAAGACTAAGACGATAAAGATCATGGAAGAAAAAATAGGGACAACCTTAGGAGCCCTAATACAAGGCATAAACAGAATACAAAACATTACCAAAAATGACGAAGAGAAACCAGATAACTGGGAGCTCCTAAAAATCAAACACCTATGCTCATCTAAAGACTTTAAAAAAACCACCCACAGACTGGGAAAGAATTTTCAGCTGTGACATCTCCGACCAGCGCCTGATCTCTAAAATCTACATGATTCTGTCAAAACTCAACCACAAAAAGACAAACAACCCAATCAAGAAGTGGGCAAAGGATATGAACACGCACTTCACTAAAGAAGAAATTCAGGCAGCTAACAGATACATGAGAAAATGCTCTCGATCATTAGCCATTAGAGAAATGTAAATTAAAACTACGGTGAGATTCCCTCTCACTCCAACAAGGCTGGCATTAATCCAAAAAACGCAAAATAATAAATGTTGGAGAGGCTGCGGAGAGATTGGAACTCTCATACACTGCTGGTGGGATTGTAAAATGGTACAACCACTTTGGAAATCTACTGGCGTTATCTTAAACAGTTAGAAATAGAACTACCATACAACCCAGAAATCCCACTCCTCGGAATATACCCTAGAGAAATAAGAGCCTTCACATAAACAGATATATGCACACCCATGTTTATTGCAGCTCTGTTTACAATACCAAAAAGCTGGAAGCAACCAAGGTGTCCACCTGCGGATGAATGGTTAAATAAATTGTGGTATATTCACACAATGGAATACTACGCATCGATAAAGAACAGTGACAAATCTGTGAAACATTTCATAACATGGAGGAACCTGGAAGGCATTATGCTGAGTGAAATTAGTCAGGGGCAAAAAGACAAATATTGTATAAGACCACTATTATAAGATCTTGAGAAATAGTATAAACTGAGAAGAACACATACTTTGTGGTTACGAGGGGGGGAGGGAGGGAGGGTGGGAGAGGGTTTTTTACTGATTAGTTAGCAGATAAGAACTACTTTACATGAAGGGAAGGACAATACTCAATACATGGAAGGTCAGCTCAACTGGACTGGACCAAAAGCAGTTTCTGGGATAAACTGAACGCTTCAAAGGTCAGCAGAGCAAGGGCAGGGGTTTGGGGACCATGGTTTAAGGGGACTTCTAAGTCAATTGGCAAAATAATTCTATTATGAAAACATTCTGCATCCCACTTTGAAATGTGGCGTCTGGGGTCTTAAATGCTAACAAGCGGCCATCTAAGATGCATCAATTGATCTCAACCCACCTGGATCAAAGGAGAATGAAGAACACCAAGGTCACACGGTAACTATGAGCCCAAGAGACAGAAAGGGCCATATGAATCAGAGACTTACATCATCCTGAGACCAGAAGAACTAGTTGGTGCCCGGCCACAACTGATGACTGCCCTGACAGGGAGCACAACAGAGAACCCCTGAGGGAGCAGGAGATCACTGGGATACAGACCCCAAATTTGCACAAAAAGGTCATACTTAATGGTCTGACTGAGACTAGAGGAATCCCAGTGGTCATGGTCCCCAAACCTTCTGTTGGCCCAGGATAGGAACCATTCCCAAAGACAACTCATCAGACATGGAAGGGACTGGACAGTGGGTAGGAGAGAGATGCTGATGAAGAGTGAGCTATTTATATCAGGTGGACACTTGAGACTGTGTTGGCATCTCCTGTCCGGAGGAGGGATGGAAGGGTAGAGAGGATTGGAAGCTGGCAAAATTGTCACGAAAGGAGAGACTGGAAGGGTTGACTCATTAGGGGGAGAGCAAGTGGGAGTATAGAGTAAGGTGTATATAAACTTATATGTGACAGACTGACTTGATTTGTAAACGTTCACTTGAAGCTCAATAAAAATTAAAAAAAAAATTCAATAAACCACGTTGTAAACAAAAAAAAAAAATCACATATTGTACAATGGTTCTTTTTGTTATGTTTATTTTAAACACCAAGGTAAAAGTATGACACCTTGGAAAATAAAATTAACTTAAAGTTTTTATAATCACTAGAGATTTGTTTACATGTGAACTTAGATAAGTAAATCTAGTCAAAATAGTGATCATGTGTTTTACGACTAAGTAAATATAATTGATAAGCATCTCCAAGGGCACAATTTGAAAATGTCTCTAAAATAAAATAAATTAATTTTACAATATTTACATGATATATTTAACACTTAAATAGTCCCTAATATAACCCATTTACGTCCTCTGGAGCTCTGGTGGCACAGTGATTAAGAGCTACAGCTGATAACCAAAAGTTTAGCAATTCAAATCTACCACCTGCTCCTTGGAAGCCCTATGGGGCAATTCTACTCTGTCCTATAGGGTCGCTATGAATCAGAATCAATGTGACAACAACGGGATCCTGTTTTGGGTTTAATATAACCTAGTGCTGTTCTAAACTTCTTATAAATTTGAATAATCTTAATCCCCATTTCAACTGCAGGTGATAAAGATACTACTATTTCCCGTTTTACAAATGAGGAACCTCAGGCATAATGAGATTAGAGAACTCATCAAAGGCCACACAAGTATTAAATGGCAACCCAATCAGTCTGGCTCCAGAATATATCCTTCCTGGGTTATTTACATCATAAGAAGACTATCCATCACCAACCACTGCTATGAGACTCAATGCCACTTAAGAAATGAGTGTAATTCCGTACCTAAACTTTTCATTACCAGTGGGTTAATGGTATACCAACCAATTTTTTTGCCTCTGGACCTCAAAGTTGTTATTCTAGTTGTAATACACTTAGCTTTGAGGTGGGTTCCTGAGTGGGAACCTCATTGTTGTGTAGGTTGAACATGCTAGTATGTAATGCTTCGTGGATGCGTTAGTTTTGTAAACTCTTGCCTTTTTTTTTTCTTTGATTTCTGTGAGATAAGGCTTGCAAGCATAATTATGGCTTTTTTTTTTTATGTGATAGTTGGGGAGATCTGATGGGTTTGTTTTGATTTTTTTGTGCCATATTTGGAAAACCTGACATTTCCCCATGTAACCTAATGGAAAGGTGCCAGAATAAATTATCTATCTAACTCTCTTTCGTATATTGCCATATCACGGACCGGTAGAACCGTAGTGCCACTTGCCTCATCAGTGGCTTGTATTACCAGATCACATTTCTAAAAATCCATAGTACCAACCCAAAATTTAAACATACTCTATTAAAAAGTATCTATTTTATTCCAATACTGAAAACATATGCCATCAAAAAAAAAAAAAAAGAAAGAAAGAAAAATTTAAGGAGAAAAAATGTAGTAACGAAAGGGTTAGTTGACTTTTGGCTTGGCTACATGATATGTTTTGGTCCATGGAATGCGCAGATGTGACATATGCCAGTTCTGAGCAAAGACTCCACGAACACTGTGTTCCCACACATGGCACAAAATGGCATATTGTAGACGCTGGATGACCTTTCAGCTGGATCCCATAATAAAAGACACATGGAGAAGAAAAACCCTACAGTCACTCATGCAATGTGATAAAGAAACTATTGTTACTGCAATCTGCTGAGATTTATGGGCTTCTTGTTCCCACTTGGCTAACTCGTTGCTGTCAAGCCAATTCCAACTCACAGTGACCCTACAGGACGGAATAGAAATGCCCCACAGGGTTTCCAAGGAGCAGCTGGTGGATTCAAACTGCCAACCTCTTGGTTAGCATCCATGATAGTAACCACTGTGCCACCAGCACTCCAGTCCCTTTTCCCCACCACCACAGCTCACACACACTTAGCTATGACTATTATAACCACTGCGTTAGATTTTCTTTCAAATATAAACCAAAACCAAACTCAGTGCTGTCGAGTCGATTCCGACTCATAGCAACCCTATACAACAGAGTAGAACTGCCCCATAGAGTTTCCAAGGAGCACCTGGCAGATTCGAACTGCCGACCCTTTGGTTACCAGCTGTAGCACTTAACCACTACGCCACCAGGGTTTCCCTTTCAAATATACTGTTCATTTATTAGAGGTTAGAGCTATACTTGAGACATTGAACGTTTTGAAGGCACAGCATCACAACACCGTTTCTTCTTGAAAATACACATTATTTCATCATTTTCTCATTTAAAAAAGTATTCATAAAAATGGACTTGTATATGTGACTGCTGGACTAATTAAATATCCTCTGATCATTTTCTGAAAATCACTCATATAAAATACCAATATATTTCCTTTAACTTCAGTGTGTTTAAAAATTTATGGTGTTTGTTTATACTGAGATCTTACAGAGTATGAAGAACTGACTTTTCCTTCCTTCCTTCCTTCCTTCCTTCCTTCCTTCCTTCCTTCCTTCCTTCCTTCCTTCCTTCCTTCCTTCCTTCCTTCCTTCCTTCCTTCCTTCCTTCCTTCCTTCCTTCCTTCCTTCCTTCCTTCCTTCCTTCCTTCCTTCCTTCCTTCCTTCCTTCCTTCCTTCCTTTTCTTTCTTTTCTTTCTTTCTTTCCCCCTTTACCTTGAAGTTTGGAATTTTTTTTTTCTTAATTTATATAATGCGTACTTGTATTAGCTGGACAGGGTAACTGAATTGTGTTCTTATATCCTGCCACAACAAAGTAGCAAAGAAAAGACTCCTCCTTATGAATTCCTGCTTTAACTAATTTGTGGGTTGGTAAGTCAGGTGGGATATGGGAGACCGTCAAAGTAACATTTATTATATGCACAGTTCCCAGAGAGGTACACAGCATGCCACGTGTGGCCGCACAGTCACAAAACCGGAAGCAGGGCAACCACAAGGCTAGAGCAAGAACAAGCAAGGTCCTGTGGGCAGCTGCCTTTATTGGGGTTTCAGGGTGGGGTTAAACTGTTAGCTGTGCTGGTCTGGGCTTGGCTGGTTGATTTGAAAGCTCAAGCCCAGAGGGAAGTGGAGCATGTTCCCAAGGAGGTTATCAAATGGGAACACAGGGCCTGGAAGGAGCACTCATTTCCAAGGGGATTTCCATGTGGGAACAAATGGTGTCTATTTCAGTGTATCAGAGGAGGCCTGAAACTAGGGCAAAGGGCCAGAGCCTATTGCATGGATTGAGCCCTAAAAGTTTGTGTTCAGAATGTTGGAGCATCAAAACAAAAGTTTAAATTGTGAATGTAACCTATCTAACAAGGAACTAAGAGACAGTGTGTTAGTTATCTAGTGCAGCTAGTCCAAATTTAGGGCGTCAGCTCCAGGGGAAGACTTCTTCTCTCTGTCAGCTCTAGGGGAAGGTCTTTGTCAATCTCCTGGTGGAAGAGCTTCTCAGCGTAGGGACCCCAGGTCCAAAGGTCGTGGCATTCTCCTGGCTCTTGTTTCTTGTTGGTATGAGGTCCCTATGTGTCTCTGCTGGCTTCTCTCTTTTATATCTCAAAAGAGATTGGCTTCAAACATAATCTAATCTTGTAGACAGCATCCTCCCTCATTAACATACCTACCACTAATCCCATCTTATTAAATTCTTAAAGATAGGTTTTACAATACATATGAAAATCACATCAGATGACCAAATGGTGGACAATCACACAGTACTGGGAATCATGGCCTAGTCAAATTGATACATATATTTTTCAGGGACACAATTCAATCCATGACAGAGGGTATAAGGAAAACATATAGAATCAAGGGACTAGACCTAGCAAACAACCACCTGGCTGCTCTTAAAAAACAACTCCAAACTTCCAGGTAAAGGGGTTAAGAAATAAAGAAAGAAAGGAAAGGATTTACTACCCTTTCTTGTTTCTTCTCCTTTGCATTTATTTTCTGCAAGAAATACATTCATTTTTCCTGCTGAGAAGAACATTTGAATTATCAGACTTGTTCTAATCAAAGTTTGAAAGTGATAGAATCTGCTGCCCCACCCCTACCCCCTTTCTGGAATCACCAACATTCTATTTTTTAGTGGCTTACACTGACAATCAACAAACTTCTAATACGCAATCAAAGCCAGCCACCTACATAGACTGAGACCTGTAATCAGGAGACAGCCATTGTGCAGAGTAGGTCAGAGATAAGTGTACCAGGATAAAATAACCTAAGATTGTGGAGAATTAACTAGTTTTTATCGAAGCCAATTCAGTGGCAGCAGCAAAGACAAAGCTACGTTACTGTATTATTTAAGTGATGGCCAAGCTGTGAGCTGGGTGTGTGCAAACCACTCAATCATTTCCAAAGGCATCAGTGAGTCCTAAGGATATGCCCCGGGCTGTGTCACAGCAGCAGGAAAACTACTAGAAAATGGTTTATTTGCTTGCTCTACAGCTCTCACCATTATAAAGTACCACTTCAGACTGTACGTTTCTCCTCTAAAGCTCACTGTCTGTTATATTTTCTTTCCTCAATTTGATTTTACCTGCATGGTAGATTTGATTTATATTGAAGAGGATCTTCAAAATTACAGGGAGCTGGAATTGTTTGGTTTATGAACTGTCTTACAGCTACTCCCTCTTTTTTCTTTTGAATAATAATGATAATACAACAGACAGATGAATGCCATAATCCAGTGTTGAGTTGTTTTAGTTTATACCATATGATATTATCCATACTATACTACACTATACTGTTGTTATGGATTGCATTGTGTCCCCCAAAAATGTGTTTGTAAATCTTTACCTCTATATTTGTGAATGTAATCCCATTTGGGAATAGGGTGTCTTTGTTATGTTAATGAGGCCATATCTGTGTAACAGGTTCTTGAACCAATCACCTTTAAGATATAAAATGCATGAGCCAATTAGGCCCAGAAGCGAGGTAGCACAGATGGAAAAAGATGGATGCCTAGCAGGGACTGCCAAAGAAAAGGAAAAGAAGCTGAAAAGACTCCAGGACCTTCTCCCAAAGGCAACAGAGAGAAAAAGCTTTCTCCTGGAACTCGCGCCCTGAATTCAGATGTCTAGCCTCCTAAACTGTGAGAAAATAAATTTCCGTTCATTAAAGCTGTTTGCTTGTGGTATTTCCGTTATAGAAGCACTAAGAAACTAAGACAATTACTTTGTTGTTGTTAGTTGCTGTCCAGTTGATTTTGACTCATGGCAATTCCATGTGTCCAGAGTAGAACTGCTCCATTGAGTTTTCCAGGCTGTAATCTTTCAGAAGCAGACTGCCAAGCCTGTCTTGCTGGGTGCCTCTAGGTGGCTTGGAACCTCCAAACTTTAAGGCTAGTAGTCAAGTGTTTAACCATTTGCACTACCCAAGGACCCCTAGACAACTATGTAAAAAAACCAAACCCATTGCCCTAGAGTTGATTCCGACTCATAGCAACCCTATAGGACAGAGTTGAATTGCCCCATAGAATTTTCAAGGAGTGCATGGTGGATTCGAACTGCAGCCATAGATCTGAACCACTACGCAACCAGGGTTTCCAGGCAACTATATACAGATAACTATATAATATTGATAACTGAAATTAGCCCCATAGGGTCACTATGAGTCAGAATCAACTCAATGGAAATGGGCATGTTTTTTAATTTATCCATATTTCTTGCATTTTCCCTAAATGGAGCTAGAGAGCTGCTTTCTTCATTTATATAACAACTATATAACTGTGTCACATTTTAAGCTATGAAAATCATCAAAGTATTAAATAGCCTTTAGGTTTTAAAGAAATCTATATTACCTAAATTTTTAACAATTTTTAGATTAGCTCTTTCACAAAATATGAGATTAAAAAAAGGGGGGGGGGCAGGTTTTCACAGCTCAAGGGAAAAAAATAGTTATAATGTTCACTGAAGCTTGCACTAAATATATGAGTACCCACTTCAACAAACTACTAAGAGAAACATAAAATAACTTTCCAGAGCTTTCTTCGCCTTCACCAGGTGTTGATGGTGTCTTGACCTATTGTTACTTCTGCTGCCATGGCCATCAGCGCTAACGTTGTGATCGGTGAATCCTTTTTTCTGCTTATGATGGGAAAGTGTAACAGCTCAAGGTGTTGGCCATGGAAACATACAGTGAGATTTTCAAGAACTACAGTTACTTCCACATCTCCTTCACACTTCAACCTGCAATAAAAATATCCTGTCACCTCCACTAAAGCAATTATTCTCAAGCTCACAAATCACTTCCTTATTAACAAATTCGATTGTTTGATGATCCGTTGTACGGGGATGTGGTACAGAAAGAGGAGGCACAAAATTCTTGCTGATGTGTAGAGACAAAGTGGAGTTTGGGGCTATAGCACAGGCTGAAATTGTTGGACAGGATATCAGAAAGGAGGAGGATATACAGAGAAAGAGCTCTAGAAAACTGTATAGAAACCTACTTAAAGCTCCCTTTATCTTTGGCTGATTATAAATTGCAAATACGCAGGGCAAGACTCCATGAGAACAGGCAAAGTCTAAAAGCTTAGAAAAGAACAGCTGTCTGTACACCTCACAAAGGGATGAAAAATATGCGTTTACAAACCAGATAGAATGGAAAGGCCTCGTTCAGCATTCTGGCCGTTATGTAGATGTTATATTGTTGGGGGCCATTGTGTAGGTTCTGAGTCATAGCACTCCTATAGGACAGAGTAGGACTGCCCTACAGGGTTTCCTGGGCTGTAATCTTTATAGGAGCTAATTGCCAGATCTTTTCTCCCACAGAGCCACTGGTGGTTCAAACCACTGACCTTGTGGTTAGTAGCTGAATGCTTAGCCATTGCACCACGTTGTTGTCATTAGGTGCCATCAAGTCAGTTCCTACTCATAAGCACCCCGTGTACAACAGAAGGAAACACTGCCCAGTCCTGCATCATCCTCACAATTATTGCTATGTTTCAGCCCATTGTTGCAGCTACTGTGTCAATTCATCTCATTCAGGGTCCTCCTCGTTTTTCCTGATGCTCTACTTTACCAAGCATGATGTCATTTCCAGGAAAGATTACTTCTCATAACATGTCCAAAGTATGTGAGACAAAGTCTCACCATCCTTCCTTCTAAGGAACATTCTTTCTGTACTTTCTTCAAGACAGATTTGCTCTTTCTTTTGGAAGTCCATGGTGTATTCTATATTCAACTCCAACACCATAATTCGAAGGCATCAATTCTTCTTCGGCCTTTGTTATTGCCCAGCTTTTTCATGCCTATGAGGCAACTGAGAACACCATGGCTTGGGTCAGGCACACCTCAGTCCTCAAAGTGACCTCTTTGTTTTTTAACACTTTAAAGAGGCCTTTTGCAGCAGATTTGCACAATGCAATCCGTCATTTGATTTATTGACTGCTGCTTCCATGGGCATTGATTGTGGAGCCAAGTAAAAAGAAATTCTTGACAATGTCAATATTTTTTCCATTAATCATAATGTTGCTTATTGGTCCAGTTGTGAGGATTTTTAGGAAATCTAAATAAAGATGCAGAAACCATAAAAATTAACCAAATGGAAGTGGTAGTGTTAAAAAATACAAGATCTTAAGTGAAAACTTTACTGGGTATAGTTGACAACAGATTAGATACAGTTGAAGTAAACTTGAAGTGACTTGGAAGCATGGTAATGGAAAACATCCAGCTGAAGCAAGGGAAAAATAAAAAAAAAATGAAACCAAGCCTCATCAATCTGTGAGAAATTATTAAGTGACCTCACATATGTGTGGTTGCAGTGCTAAATTTAGAGGAAAGAAAAATAGTTGAAGAAATAGTAGCCAAACATTTTCAAACAAAATTAATAAAAAAAGAAAGAAACCCACTTTAAGGTAAATCATAATTAAAGTGCCAGAAACTACTGATTAAGAAAAAAAAAAAAATTGAAGTCCATCAAAATAAGTGTCCAGATCATATATAGAGGCGGATATCATAAGGAATATCTCCTGACTTCTTCTCAGAAGTTATGCAGGCTAAGCAAATGACAACAACAACAAAAAAAAATGGAAACAACATATTGAATGTTCTGGGGAAAAAAAACATCCTAGAATTCTATATTCAGAAAATATATCTTTCAAAAACAAAGATATATCAAATAAAATAAGCATGGCATAGTTTGTCACGAACGGATCTATAACGTGCGCACACACACACACAAGTTAAAGCTGTTAAGACTGAAAGGCAATTATATCAAATGGAAACATAAAGGAATGAAGTTCACCAAAAATAATAAACATGCTGATAAATATAAATATTTTCCTCATTTTAAAAATTACTAAGACTAATTGACTCTTTAAAACAAAATAACACTACATTTGGTTTTATAAAATATTCTGGGTAGTAGAGGAAAAAAAATGTATGACAATCCTAGCACAAAACACATACAATGGCAGTATACTACTGCAAGGTTTTGCATTATATATGAAGTAACAGAATATCATTTGAAGGTAGGCTGTGGATAGCTTAAGATATGTGGTGAAAACTATAGAGCCACCAATATAAAACTAACGCAAACACGGACACTAAAAGTCAGTAAAGAAGGCGTCGAATCTGTACTTCATCCTTCAGACATGCTGGAGCTGGGAAGCCTGGATGGTTTTGCCCCCATGATTCTCATTTGAAATTCTTATCTCCTTTGACCTCATTGGTGTACACGAACATTCCTGCTGGCACACATATTTTAATCTGCCTGCTAGCTGAGACATTTTAGGGTAGGTAAGTTTAAGTTTTTACGTGTACATCTTGTTTTCCACATGACCTGATAGTATGATAAGAATAACGTTCAAAGTAGATGAAAAATGTGGGGTTTTTTGGGCTTTTTCTCTGCCCTTTGTTTTCTATGGTGGTATAGTGGTTAAGGGCTACAGCTGCTAACTAAAAGGTCAGCAGTTGGAATCCACTAGCCACTCCTTAGAAACCCTATGGGGCAGTTCTACTCTGTCCTACAGGGTGGCTGCTATGAGTTGGAATGGACTGGATGGCAACAGTTTTTTTTGTTTGTTTTTGGTTTTGTTTTCTGTATGAACTCCCACCCTGTCTTGGTTAGAAAAACACTTTGTAGTTTCGCTGGACCATGCTGCTCGATTCATGAATCTTTTCAAAACCAAATAACCCTTTCAATTTAAATTTAATTTTGTCAGAATTTTCTTTTACCAAAGATAAAAAGAAATAAGATCAACAGCTCTTTGATTTCAGGTGTCTATGGGATACACTACAAAATTATCAGCTTAACAAATAGCTGGATAAAGCAAGTTTACCGAAGTTTTTAACCAAAGCTTTGGGCTTGATAAAGTGTTAAGAATGTTTTCAGGACACAAAAGAAGCAAGGGGGAAAAAAATTTTTAGAGTCCTGGGATCAAAAATCTAAGAACAGTAAATAGGATGCTTGCACCTATAGAGCTCAAAGACTTGAAATAGATTACAGGGACCAGCAAGTAAAGTTTCTAAATAATGTATTATTGTTAGATGCAATTGAGTTAACTCTGACTCACAGCCAACTTATGTAAAACAGAACAAAATTTGCCTGGTCCTGGGCCATCCTCACAATCATTGTTATATTTGAGACCACTGTTGCAGCCACTCTGTCAATCCATCACATCGAAAGCCTTCCTCTTTTTCAATGACCCCCTACTTTACCAAGCATGATACCCTTCTCCAGGGACTGATCCCTCCTGATAACACATCCAAAGTTTGTGAGACAAAGTCTTGCCGTCCTTGCTTCTAATGACCATTCTGGCTGTACTTCTTCCAAGACAGATTTGTTCATTCTTCTGGCAGTCCATGGCATATTCAGTATTCTTCACTAACAACATAATTCAAAGGTGTCAATTATTCTTTGGTCTTCCTTATTCACTGTCCACCTTTCACATGCACGTGAGGCAATTGAAAATACTATAGCTTGGGTCAGGAGGTGCACCTTAGTCCTCAAGGTGACATTTATGCTTTTTAACACTTTAAAAGAGATCTTTTGTTGCAGAGTTGCCCAGTGCAATACGTTATTTGATTTCTCGACTGCTACTTCTAAGAGTGTTGATTATGGATCCAAGAAGAGTGAAATTCTTGACAACCTCAATTTCTTCACCAATTATCATGATCTTTTTTTAGGGGTCCAGTTGTGAGAATTTTCATTTTCTTCACATAGTTTAGGAAGCCAGAAACCAAAGTGACAGCCACACAGGTCAATATAACTGGAAAACTAGTAAGTTCAGGGTCAGGATGACTGAATTGAGAACATCCTTTTAGATATATGACTTAGAAATAAACCCTGGAAAGAACTGATGATGATAGGATGCTATCGTCTCTGAAACAGGAATAATCAAAACTTCTCTCAAACAAAAAATTTGACTATGTAGCAATATGATCCTAAATTTTAAGTTCAAAAAGGTAGAGTCTGTACTTTTCTCATTTCGTGCAGAAATAACACAATGTCCTTCACATACAAAGAGCTTCGGAATATGAGCTTAGTGAAATGACTTTGCTTATCACGTATATAGTTGCTGACTGCCATGGATTGAACTGTGTCCCCCCAAAATATCTGTCAACTTGGCTAGGTCATGATTCCCAGTATTGTATGATTGTCCACCATTTTGTTATCTGATGTGATTTTCCTATATGTTTTAAATCCTACCTCTATGATGTTGATGAGGTAGGATTAGCAGCAGTTACTTTAATGAAGCAGGACTCTATCTACAAGATTGGAGTTGTATCCTGAGTCAATCTCCAAAGTGTGGCAGGGAATGGATCAAAACATACATGGGAATGAATTATACTTGCCTTTATTGAAATGATTTTGGATTCCTCAATGAACTACTGAACACAGTGCTGTTAAAGATGAACTTTTGTTTTTTAGCTGAAAGTATTCACTTTGAAAAGAAATATTTGGAACTTAAATATCAGCTGTAGGTATGTGATAACAGAATCTAGAATTGAAAATACTTCTTTTATTTCAGGAAAAAAAAAAAAAGTATCTTGACAAGAAAGTACATCTCACAGTTCCAGCCATAATTTAGCATAAGGCATAATTCAAGCATGGAAAAAAAAAGAACCCATTGACTATCAGGCACTTATGAAAATATTAAAGTAAGCCAACAATAATAGCACCTGAGAGTTTTATTTCTGAAGTCCAGCAGTTCTTGTCAAAGTCAGAGGTATAGCCTAACTTTGATCAAATAAGGTGACAAAATAATAAACAGATAATAATAGATAGATAGATGATAGATAGAGATAGATTGTAGATAGACAGATGACAGATAGATGATAGAGAGATGATAGATTAGATAGATAGATAGATGATAGACAGATAGATGATAGATAGATAGATAGATAGATAGATAGATAGATAGATAGATGATAGACGATTAGATAGACAGACAGACAGATAGATAGATAATGTGTTCTATTTTTATTTTTTAAGATGGATTGTGGGTACACCAGTGTTCATTGTTTTCTTATCAACCTTTAAATTTTACATATATTTTATACACTGCATGTATATATGATAATACCTTAATAAAAGAAACATATATCAGATATAAAGGTAATTAAGTGGGTAGAATTGTTAAGACTGGTAAAACTTCCATGTTTCTGGTAAGGATAAGAGAAGGATTCCTTATAAAAGCATCCTTAAAAGTTCAAGCCACTTCTAGAAAGATAAAGAGGAAAGAGTCAAGTTATATCTCAGTCAGGGTGACAAACCAAACAAAACCCACTGCCAGTGAGTCTATTTTTACTCACAGCAACCTACAGGAGAGAGTAAGATTGCTCCATAGGATTTCCAAGGCTATAATCTTTATGGAAGCCAACTACCACATCTTTCTCCCATGGAGTGGCTGATGGGTTCAAACCACCGACCTTCCACTTAGCAGCAGAGAGCTTATCCACTGCTCCACGAGGGCTCCTCAGTCAAGGTGAAGAAGGTACAATATCCAGACATGCAGGAGAGAATAGGGTAGCCACTGTGTTGCACAGAAATGAGATGTGTAAGAACCAATACAATTTCCAGATTCTGGCTCACTTCCCAGGCCCCAATTCCATCCACAGGGATTTGCGATGTCTCTCTTTCACACTGTAACCCTATCTAAATGCCTCAAGTTAATACTTTAGACTAGCACTTCTTAATATCACCTAACAGGCAATTTGCATTTGTAAGTAGGCTTCCACAGCCACTCTTTCCCCATTGAACCCTTTGCCACTGCATCAATTCCAACTCATAGTGACCCTATAGGACAGAGCAGAACTGCCCCATAGGGTTTCCAAGGAGCAGCTGGTAGATTCGAACTGCCAACCTTTTGGTTAGCGACTGAACACTTCACCACTACACCACCAATTGGTCCATCTTCTGTCCTCCCGTTTTACTTTGTTTCTTTCATTGAGTTCAGACTTTATCAAGCATGCAATATCATTATTATGTGCATGTGTGTGTGCTCACACGCACATAAAATTTCTCTCTGGATAGATTTGGAAATACTTAAAGAAAAAAAGTGAGTGTTTAATTAGCCTTTATATCCTCAGTGCCTGATTGTCTAGTTCACTTAAACTTCTGGAAGGAAATTATCAGTGCGGTGGCCACATTTTTTTCTTTTTTTCATTTCCCCTTCCTTACTTTTGTGTCTGTCTTTTTTCTTGGAAAGTTTTTTTTTTTTTTGCTTTGTTTCACCACGGTAGCTAATTCTAATTCAGAGTAGATACCCCCTCTTTTGAAATACTGCAACACTTACACCATGTGACATACGATTTAGTGTAAATGTTGGTGGTGGTTAGAGGTTGATAGATATCTTTCCTCCCCACACGTGGGGCGCTGGTTGTTGACAAGCACTTCAGCCATATGGTCTCAGGCTGTTTCTTAATCCCCAGTCACAGTCAAGAGCAGACAGAACATTATGCCAGAGTTTATTTGGGCCATCCTAATTGGGTATGCGTTAACAGCCTTGGCCCCAAATTCCCTCTTCACCTCAGTGGGAAGATGGCTTTGAAGAACATTTCACTACAATGTTATATCACTCAAGTCTGGTCCAAAGCAGTCTGCTACCAGTGGTTCTCTCCTTCCTCTCATTTATTCTACCTATTAAAAAAAAGGCATATAAGACAGGTAGGATATATTCTACTAATTAGATGCATTATGGAGTATCTGGGCACTGTGAACGATATTAAAAGCGTGGGTGCTAACAGAAAGATTGGAGTTTTGAGTCCACCCAGAGGCACCTCAGAAGAAAGGTCTAGCAATCCACTTGAAAAAAATCATCCATTGAAAACCCTACATAGCACATCTCTACTGTGACATGTAGGGGGTCACCACGAGTCAGAGTCGACTTGATGGCAACTGGTTAGATGACTTATTTGTTTTATTCCACCTCTGATTTTGTTGTTGTTGTTGGGCGTCTTCAAGTCCACTCCGACTCATAGCAGCCCCATGTACAGCAGAATGAAGCACTGCCCAATCCCTAAAAATCTGATTTTGCAGGCCTTACAAACCGCTTTTGCTTATTTTCTTGAGAGTGGAAGAAATTTAACCTCTTCACTCATCCTTTCTTTTCTAAATGTTAAATTTCAACATTATGTTTACTGTTCCACACTTATGGTTATAGGCGCATAGGATTCCAGGAGGGATAGGAAAGATAGCATTCGATGAAAATTATTATAACATTTCAAAGAACTCAGCTATTGATAGGAGAAGCAGCCATCTAAACAGACATTCTTTCTTCAGATACACAGACAATTTTTCAGAATGAACTCTAAAATGGCACAAAGCAGAAAACCATGACCATTTCATCTGAATAATATTCAAGGAATTTATAGATAAAAAATAAGCCTTTCAATTTCCACTGGCTCTCCTTTTTTTTTTTTTTCTCCCCTGTCTCCAGTTCTTGACGAATATCTAAAGCACATTGAAGAAAACATCCGTCTGATCATTTCAGGTGCTATAATCACTTGGAAAAGACCTCATCCCTGAACTTAGATCTTAGCAGGTAAACAGAAAAAGCAATTTGGTTTAGAGGCTTAAAAAAAAAAAATTATTTATGTGCTTTCCTCAACTTTAATGCCATTTTCTCTATAATATGCTGGTAATTTCAGTGGAAAAGAGGTATTTTATGAAGTAGAAAATGTTTTTTTTTATTTTCCCAAGATGCTCCTTCTATTACTAACCTCTGATTTCATTAAACCCCACGGTGATATTTTTCCTCCAGTAGAGCCTAAGAAAAGCATACTTCTTCCAAATTTTCATTAAGATCAGCCCATGAACTGCTTCCTGACTTATTCCTGTGTGAACACAGTGACTTTCATCTTTCCTCCTCGCACCGCTCACCCTCCGCTATGTGTGAGGAGAGAAATCAAATTTGCCATTTGCTGGGCACTGAGAAGAGAATTTCTCTTTTCCAAGAGCCTAAAAAACCTAAGAAGCACTTACTATCATTTGAATTCTGCTAGGCTATCTTCAGATATGGTTTTAAAATATTTTTTTTATTGTGACTGCATGTATATATACATATTCATGTATGGATGTATATATATATATAAACTATTTTTTAATAGAAAGGGTGAAAGAACAGTTATGGCTAGTGCGTTCCAAAATAAAATCGAGAAATAAGGAATATATTCAATTTATTTAATTTTGAAATAAGACGGGGTGGTAAACCATTCATATTCTAAGCCTGTGTCGTACTTAAAGGGAGTCCCCAGGTGGCTCAAATGTTTAAGAGCGTGACTACTAGCCTTAAAGGTTGGAAGTTCCAATCTACCCAGAGGCACCTTGAAAGTCAGGCCTGGCAATCTGCGTCAGAAAGGTCGCAGCCTTGAAAACCCTATGGGGGCCTCATGAGTTGGAACTGACTAGAAAACAAATAACAACAACAACAAAGTACTTAAAGAGAGACCAGGCTTTACTTTAACTAGAAAGTGTTCTTAGATTATTAAAATATTGAGATTCCTCCCTTTTTACACTATTCATTTTGGAGCCCTGTGGCACAGTTGTTAAGAGATCAGCTGCTAACCAAAACCACCAGCGACTCCTTGGAAGCCCTATGGGAAAGGTCTACTCTGTCCTATAGGGTCACTATGAGTTGGAATCCTCTAGATGGCAACGGGTTTGGTGTGGATTTTGGTAACCCCAATTTATCTACAATCATCTGGAGTCAAATTCTCTTTACGTTTAAGTCAACTCTATTCAGGGACTTAGTGCTAATGCAAAGGAGTAACATACTCGGCTGGTAATCTAAAGGCTGGCAATTTGAACCCACCCAGAGATGCCTCAGAAGAGAGGTCTGGCAGTTTACTTCTGAAAATCAGCCATTGAAAACCCTGTGGAGCAAAGTTCTACTCTGACACAGAGGGACTTGTCAGGCATCAGAGCCAACTTGTTGGCAACTGTCAAGACTCTTCAATGTGCTGCTCACCCTGTTGAAGCGAGCACTTGCACTACTGGTTGTGGGTCTCCTGTGAGAACGTTGGCGGTTACTCCAACATCTCACTTTCTCCTCTCGCTCTCTGTCTTACACTGCTGGGACTCCACCCAGCTCCAGACCTCCTGGCCTACCTGGATAGCGCAGAACCCGTGGGGAGTCCCTGCCCTTTGTACACATGTGCTAGCCACAAACAGGTCCTGCCTGGGCTGCTGTGCACATCCTGGCCCTGTGCAATTCCTGATGCTTCTAGCCTCTCAATTCTGTTATATTCGTAATCTGCTTCAGTACTTTTATCTCAGGTATTAGCTTCCGAACCCTACAAGGCAGTTCTACTCTGTCCTATAGGGTCCCTGTGAGTTGTGATCAACTGGACGATAACAGGTTTTCAGTTTTGATACTGTTTTCCCAACACTGATCAGATTATTCTCATCATTCCCACCCCGTACATTTTAAAAAAAAAAAAAAAAAGCTTCTTGTTGCCTTCTTTTGTCAAAACAGCTCCCCTGGTAGCTGAATTTAATTTCTCCAGGTTCTTCCTGCTCAAACTGATTAAATTTTGAACACGTTCGGGACTCAGAGCCCTAAAATCTAGGCCTTGCCTGACTCCCCAGCCTTATTTTTCAGCCCTCCTGGGGCCCCTTCCAGTTCTCTCCATTTTACGCACTTCCACTCCCTTTGGATTTTTCCCTGGTGGGTATTCTCCTTTTCCCTGTTGGGTAACTCCTACTTATTCTTTTTTTTTTTTTTAAATAATTTATTATGTTTTTGTTGTTGTTGAAATGTACACAGCAGAACATATACCAATTCAACAATTTCTACATGTACAATTCAGTGACATCGATTACATTCTTCAAGTTGTACAACCATTCTCATCCTTCTTTTCCCAATTGTTCATAAATTCATTGCTCCCTAAGCTTCCTGTCTAACCTTACCAGTTGATGTTGTCAGTTTGATTCCATGTAGATAGCTCTTTAGTAGAGCCTTGGTGGTACAGTGATTAAGAGCTTGGCTGCTAACCAAAAAGTTATACAGTTTGAATCCACCAGCAGCTCCATGGAAACCCTATGGGGCAATCCTACTCTGTCCTGTGGGGTCACTATGAGTCTGAATTAACTTGATGCCAACGGGTTTGGTTTATTTTTAGTAGAGCACAACGCTCAAGACAGACATTCTTCACTAATTAAGCTAAATTATTGTTTGGTTTAAGGAAGACTTCAGGGGATATTTTATAGTTTAAAGTTTAAAGATTATCTCAGGGCAATAGTTCCAGGGATTCACCCAGGCTCGATGGCTCTAGAAAGTCAGGATTCCATAAGAATTTGAAATTCTGTTCCGTATTACTCGCCTTTTGATGAAATTCTTCTATAGAGTTTTTTTTATCAAAGCATTTGGTAATGGTAGCCAGGCACCATCCCGTTCTTCTGGTCTCATGGCAAAAGAGGTAATTTTTCATGGAAGCGATTAGCCACACATTCTGCATCCTCCTCCTATTCCTGACTCTCCTTCTTCCTCTGTTGTTCCAGGTGAATTGAGATCAATTGCTGTACCTTGATTGTTGCTTGCAAGCTTTTAAGAACCCAGGCAACACACAACAAACTAGGAAAGTCCTACTCATTCTTCAGGCATTAGCTAAATCTTGACTTCCTTTAGAAGGTTCTTCAGGAATCCTGAGACATGGCTGGGCACTCATACCATAAAATTAAAAGAATGTTATATTTCCCCTTTTACAAAGCTTATTTTACTAACTTGTTTAATTGCATGTCTTTTGGGTTATATGTGTTTTATACTATAAACTCTGTGAGGGTTTGATCCACACATTTTTTTTAATTTTTACCTTGTATTATACTTTAAATGAAGGTTTACAGAACAAACTAGCTTCTCATTAAACAATTAGCACACACATTGTTTTGCGACATTGGTTTCCAACCCCAAGGCATGTCAACACTCTCCCCTTCTTGACCTTGAGTTCCCTATTACCTGCTTTCCTGTTCCTTCCTACCTTCTCATCCTTGCCCCTGGGCTTGTGTACCCATTTAGTCACATTTTGTTTTAAAGCCATGTCTAATCTTTGGCTGAAGGGTGTACCTCAGGAGAGACCTCAGTACTAGGTTAAAAGGATGTCCAGGGGCTATACTCTTGGGGTTTCTCCAGTCTCTGTCAGACCAGAAAGTCTGCTTTTTGTTTTGTTTTGTTTCTGTGAGTTAGATTTTTGTTCTACATTTCTCTCCAGCCTCTGTCCAGGACCCTCTATTGTGATCCTTTCAGAGCAGTCAGTGGTGGTAGCTGGGCGCCATCTAGTTGTATTGGACTCAGTCTGGTGGAGGCTGTAGTATTTGTGGCCCATTAGTCCTTTAGACTAATCTTTCCCTTCTGTCTTTAGTTTTCTTCATTCTCCCTTGCTTCAGATGGAGCATCTTAGGTGGCCACTCACAAGCTTTTAAGACCTCAGATGCAACTCACAAAAGTAGAATGTAGAACATTTTCTTTATGAACTGTTATGTGAAATGAGCTAAATATTTCCTGAGACATGGTCTGTACAGCCCTCAGCCCAGTAATTCACTCCTTCAGGGAGTTTGATTGTGTCTATAGAGCTTCCATGACCTTGCCTTTCGACAAGTTGTGCTGGCCTCCCCAGTATTGTGTACTGTTTTACCCTTCATCAAAGTTAACACTTATCTATTCTCTATTTAGTGTTTTTCCATTCCCACCCCTGCCCCTTGTGACCATTAAGGGTATTTCTTTTTGTATTTTTATTTCACGAGTTTTTATAGAAGTGGTCTCATACACTATTTGTCCTTTTGATTAATTTCACTTAGCATAATCCTCCAGATTCATCCATGTTGTGAGATGCTTTGCAGATTCGTATTTGTTCTTTACCATTGCATAGTATTCCATTGTGTGCATGTATCATAGTTTGTTTATACGTTCCTCTGTTGATGGGCATCTAGGTTGTTTCCATCTTTTTGCTGTAGTGAACAATGCTGCAGTGAACACGGGTGTACATATGTCTATTCGTATGACTGCTCTTATTTCTCTAGGATATATTCCTAAGAGTAGGATTGCTGGATCATATAATAGTTCTATTTCTAGCTTTTAAGGCAGAGCTATATTATTTTCCAAAATGGTT
Source organism: Elephas maximus indicus (assembly GCF_024166365.1). NCBI lineage: Eukaryota > Metazoa > Chordata > Mammalia > Proboscidea > Elephantidae > Elephas > Elephas maximus. The sequence goes on along the minus strand of NC_064836.1, from coordinate 36,914,872 downwards.
GTACCATTTTCCATTCCCACCAGCAGTGCGTAAGAGTTCCAATCTCCCTGTAGTCTCTCCAACATTCGTTATTTTCTACTTCGTTTGATTCATGCCAGTAGTGTCAAGGTAAGATGGTACCTCATTGTGCTTTTGATTTGTATTTCTTCAATGACTAGTGATCATGAGCATTTCCTCATGTGTCTGTTAGTCACTTTAATGTCTTCTTTGGTGAAGTATCTGTTCATATCCTTTGCTCATTTTTTAAATTATTTGTCTTTTTTGTTGTACAGGTGTTAGATTTTCCTGTAGATTTTAGAGATTAGACATGTCAGATTTGTCATAGCCAAAAATTTTTTCCCAGTCTGTAGGTTCTCCTTTCACTCTTTTGGTGAAGTCTTTTTATGAGCATAAGTGTTTAATTTTTAAAAGATACCAGTTATCTAGCTTATTTTCTGGAGTTTGCATGTTGTTAGCCATGATTTATATCCCATTAATGCCATGTATTAGGGCCTCGAGTGTTCATCATATTTTTTCTTCTGTGGTCTTTATACTTTTTGGTTTTATATTTAGGTCTTTGATCCATTTTGAATTAGTTTTTGTGTATGATGGAATATGGGTCCTGTTTCATTTTTTTGCATGTGGACATCCACTTTTGCCAGTACCATTTGTTAAAAAGACTGTCTTTTCACCATTCAATGGACTTTATGTCCTTATCAAAGATCAGGTGACCATAGGTGGATAGATTTACATCTGTTTTCTCAATTCTGTTCCATTGGTGAATGTATCTGTCATTGTACTAGTACCGTAGCTATACAGTAGGTTCTGAGGTCAGGTCGTGCAAGCCCTCTTACATCATTCTTCTCCAGTAATGCTTTACTTATCCAGGGCCGCTTGCCTTCCCATATAATGTTAATGATTAGTTTTCCCATCTCTTTAAAGAATGTTGTTGGTATTTGGATCAGGATTTCATCGTATTTGTCAGTTGCTTTGAGTAGAATTGACGTTTTCACAATGTTGAATCTACCTATCCACAAATATGGTATGTTTTTCCATTTATGTGAATTTCTTTTGGTTTCTTGAAGTAGTGTTTTGTAGTTTTCTTTGTATACATCTTTTACATTCCTGTTAGATTTACTCCTAAGTATTTTATTTTTGGGGGGGCTATTGTAAATGGTATTGTTTTCCTGATTTCCCTTTTGTCATTCTCTTTATGGTGTATAGGAATTCAACTGATTTTTGTATGTTTATCTTATATATCCTGCTACTCTGCTGAATCTATTAGTTCCAGTAGTTTTCTCAAGGAGTCTTTTGGGTTTTCTGCGTATGGTATCATATCGTATGTAAATAGGGACAATTTTACTTCTCTCTTATCAGTTTGGATGTGCTTTACTTCTTTTTCTTGCCTTATCGCTCTAGCCAGGACTTCAAACACAATGTTAAATAGAAGTGGTGATAAAGGGCATCCTTGTCTTGTTCCTGTTCTCAAGCGGAGTGTCTTCAGCCTCTCTCCATTAAGAATGATGTTGGCATAGGTTTTGTATAGACACTTTTGATCATGTTGAGGAATTTCCCTTCTATACCTGTTTTATTGAGAGTTTTTATCAGGAATTGGTGTTGGACTTTGTTGAATGCCTTTTCTGCATAGATTGAGATGGTCGTGTGATTCTTTTATTTTGTTTATGAGGTAAATTAAATAGATTGATTTTCGAATATTGAATGATCCTTGCATACCTGGTATGAATCCCACTTGGTCGTGTTGTATTATTTTTTTGATATGATGCTGAATTCTATTGGCTAGAATTTTGTTGCGAATTTTTGCATCTATATTCATGAGAGATGTTGGTCTATAATTTTCTTTTTTTGTGGTGTCTTTGCCTGGTTTTGGTATCAGGGTTATGCTGGTTTTTTAGAATGAATTTGGAAGTATCCCTTCCTTTTGTATATTCTGAAATACTTTGTGTAGTACTGGTATAAGGTCTTCCATGAATGGTTAGTAGAATTCTCCAGTGAAGCCATCTGGGCCAGGACTTGTTTTTGTTGGTAGTTTTTTTGTTTTGTTTTGCTTTGTTTTACCTTTTCAATCTCTTCTTTTGTTATGAGTCTGTTCAGATTTTCAACTTCAGTTTGTGTTGGTTTGGTTAGGTAGAATGTTTCTAGAAATTTGTCCCTTTCCTCTAGGTTTTCAAATTTGTTGAAGTATAGGTTCATAGTACTCTGTTATGACCCTTTTTATTTCAGTTGGATCTGTTGTAATGTCCCCTATTTCACTCCTTTTTTCACGTTATCTTTGTCCTTTCCTGTTTTTCTTTTGTCAATTTGGTCAATGATTTGTCAATTTTGTTGATTCTGTCAAAGTACCAACTTTTGGTTTTGCTGAGTCTTTCTATTGTTCTTCTATTCTCTATTTCATTTATTTCTGTTCTGATCTTTATTATTTCCTTTCTTCTGGCGGCTGTGGGCTACCTTTGATGTTCTCTTTCAATTTGTTCAAGTTGTGTAGCTAATGTTTTGATTTTATCCCATTCTTCTTTTTTGATGTGTGCATCCATTGCTGTAAATTGACTTCTGAAGACTGCCTTTGCTGTGGCCCAAAGGTTTTGGTATGATGTGTTTTCATTCTCATTTGATTCTAGGAATTTTTTTATTCTGTCTTTGATTTCTTCTATTACCCAGTGATTTTTAAGCACGGTGTTATTTGGTTTCCAGGTATTTGATTTTTTTTTTTTTTCTTTGCTCTTCCTCTTGTTAATTTCTACTTTGATGGTGCCATGGTCAGAGAAGATACTTTATATTATCTCAGTGTTTTGGATTTTATTGAGGGTTGCTTTGTGGCCTAAGATATGGTCTCTCTGGAGAACAGTCCATGTGTGTTGGAAAAGAATGTACACTTTACAGTTGCTGGGTGGAGTGTTCTATACATGTCTGTGAGGTCCACTTGGCTGATCGTGGCCTTTAACTCTTCTGCATCTTTGTTGAGTTTCTTTCTAGATGTTCTATCCTTTACCTAGAGTTGTGTGCTGAAATCTCCTATTATTATTGTGGAACTGTCAGTTTCTTTTTTCAGGAGTGTTAGAGTTTGTTTTATGTGTTTTGGAACCCTGTCATTGGATACATAGATATTTATTATGGTTATGTCTTCATGACAGATTGTTCCTTTAATCATTATATAATGCCCTTCTTTGTCTTTTATTGTGTATTTTGTTTTAAAGTCTATTTTATCTGAGATTGGTATTGCCATTTCTGCTCTTTTTTGGCAGCTGTTTGCTTGATATGTCGTTTTTCCAACCTTTGATTTTTAATGTCTTTGTTTTTAAGGTGTGTCTTTTGTAGACAGCATATCAATAAGTTCTTTTTTTAATCCATACTGTCACTCTCTGTCTCTTTATGGGTACATTTAGTTCATTTATGTTCAGCGTAATTATTGACAGGTGTGAGTTTATTGCTGTCATTTATAGTGCTGTGTGTGTGTGTGTGTGTGTGTGTGTGTTGTGCTGACATTTTCTTTGTTCCTCTTACTCTCCTGTGCTAAATTCCTTTTGTTTGGACTTTTGTTTTCATTTCTTTCATTTTTGTACATTTTGTGTTTACTGAGACTTTATGTTTTTCTTCTTTATTTTGATGAGTAGGTTCATTAACTTTCTTTGTGGTTCCCTTGAAATTTACCTTATCTTCCTAAGTGTAAACCAGTCTTTTATTACTTGGTATCACCTTGACTTCATCTCCATTTGAAAGTTCTGTGCTTATACGGTTTATTCCCTCTTTTATTGTTCTGACGTTGTTGTCATTTATAGATTAACCTCTCTGGTTTCCTGTTGCATTTGATGCTTAGGAATCCAGGATTGACGTTTGTCCCTGTTTTACTTTATCACACCTTGATACATAATTTAGTGTAGTTATATACTATGCCCATAGTGTACATTTGTTGAATGAATCAAAAATGATAATGTTTAATTTGTGTACCATACATCAGAAATTCAGCTGTGGTGCATAGTCAGACCTAATATGTACTTTGGTAAACATAGTATTAGTTGCCATGATTCTCATTTACATTCTATTTGTTCTTGGTGTTTCCACTGGGATATTTTATCATGACTTTGCTGTCACTTATCTCTCTATTGCCAATAAGCTATGCAATGCAATCTAAAATCATAAATCTTTCAAAATACTGAGCATGGCTAGCATGAAGCCACAAATTCTATAACCCCCATGTCAGCTGGAATTCAATCAAGGAAGCAGAAGAGCTATGTGGGACAAGCTCGGGAAATGAAGTTCCGGAAGGGGAGATGGGGAATAAGAGGAGTTATCTCTCAGTCAATCTGAGAAAACAACCACATCCAGTTACTGAAAGGGGCCATAAAGTGGGAGTAATGCAGAAAACTATAAAGTCTGTAAATCTTAAGCCCATCACCTGGCATAGGCCAGGAGCCACCGTTAATCAGCAGGTTCAGCAGTTGGGAAGATGAGCTGAATCCAGAATACTAGGGAGTGGGGACAGCCTGGAACCTTCCGGTCAGAGTCTATATGTCACCACCATTTACCACCTCAGACAGCAAGAGGCACTGCACTCATAATGCTAGTTCTCGGGTAGAGCTCAACTTGAGCCATTAGCCAGGGTCTCAATTCTTTCAGTATATGGGCTTCATCATAGTATGGCTGCTGGGTTCCAAAAGAGAGAATCAGAAGTAGCCTGTTCTCTTAAAAATTTATATCTGGAACTGGCACAATCTCACTTATGCTATATTCTATTAGTGAAAGCAGTCACAGACGCAGATCAGGTTCAATGGGTTGGAGAATGTCTGGTCAGATGAGTGGTAAAAACTTGCAGACATCTTGAATTTTCAATAATCAGTAATAATAGTCAATAATCTGCCATAGTCAGTAAATAATCCTGTTTTATTAGGTTTTGAAAATCATATAGTTAATTTTAATAGGTGAGGATTGAACATATTACTTATGTGTATATGATAATCAATATTTCCCTCTCAATAATTGCTAGAAAAATGCATGTTTATACTGTCTACTTGTCTATGCACCTTTTAATTGTGTCTTTTTTTTTTTTTCCATATTGAGAATCAGAAAGATGAAAAAGTTAAAAGCATGGATTCCAGAAGAAGTCACCTAAGATCTGAAATCCAACTATGTGATCTTCCAGAATTATGCTTCAGTTTACTATTTGTAAAATGGTTCTAATAATAGTATACACCTCGTAAGATTATTATCAGGATTAGATAAAGTAATACATGTAAATAATTAATCAGCAGTATTTAAGTACTTGCTACTATTATTACTACTTCTATAAGTCTTTCTTGAATGTGAGATAAATATGAGTACAATGTGTAGTATTAGTGAAATGCAAGAGAAAAATTTGAGAAATTTCTTTAAAATTCATATTAAATACCTTTTACTACTTAAAATAATATAAAAACCTATAAGGGCTGAGTTTTATTTTCAGTAGAAACACAAATGATATGAATATACATGTATAGATGTTGACAAACACAAACTAGAAAGAGATAAATCTAGGTTTATATACTTAGAGTAGTCACAACTTAACAACAGAAAAAAGTTAAAGCAGTGGCATAAAAATGTGAAGATCATTCCATTATTTTTATCAGTTCTTGTAGTTTCCTTGGTAAGGCAAATTAAGTTCATTGAACTTAGTAGCAGAGAGCTACTGGTTCAATCAAACTCTCACATGTTCTCAACTCTGGACTTTGACTTTAGGCCTCTGATATGCAACCTCTGTGCTTCAATTTGCTCACCTATAAAGTGGGGCAAGAATAGTATATATCACATGAATTATTGTGAAACGATGTATTTAATAGAAATAAGACACTTAGAGCAGTGTCTATCAAATAGTAAGCATCCCAAAGCTTTTTTGTTGTTACTACTGGTACTACTAGTGCTGCTGCTGTTGTTACTTGTAGGAGTGGTCTCTGACTCATGGCAAACCCGTGCACCACAGAACAAAACACTGCCCAGCAAAACACCATCCCCATGATTGATTGTGGATTGGACTGTTGTGATCCATAGGGTTTTCGTTGGCTGACTTTTGGAAGTAGATCACCACTCCTTTCTTCCTAGCCTGTCTTAGACTGGAAGCTCTGCTAAAATCTGTTGAGCATCATAGCAACACGCAAGTCCCCAAAGCCAGACAGGTGGTGACTGTGCATTGAGGTGCATTGGTCAGGGCTCAAACCCAGGTCTCCCACATGGAAGGAGAGAATTCTACCACTGAACCACCACTGCCACTACTACTACAGCTATAGTACTACTACTATTATCTTTAGCTATTTATTTCATGAGAATCTAACACAATCTTCAGTATTTAAACTTTTACAACCATGCAAAAGGTAGATTCACGTAAAATTTATTTCTCCTTTACATTTTTTCTCTTCACCCACCTGCCATCCACTTAACCAACAGAAACACTTCAGCACTGTGCCTTACTTTAAAAGGCTGAAAGCTTTGGATAAAAGAAAGAATTATTTCAAAATTTTCAGAATATGTGAGTGGTGTCCTTGTTCTGCTATTGCACTTTGCATTTACACAGTGGTGTTTCAAAGTAGCATAAAGTCACTTTAAAAATAAACTTGTCAAAAGATACGTGACTCACAGTTTCACTAAGGAAGTGAGGAATATTTTGGGCATAGACATAAGGGAAGGGCTGCAGAGCTTCCTGACTAGAGGTACAACTAAGGAAATCAGTCTACAACTTCTGCCTCGATATTCTTGTGCAAACTTGGAGAAAACCATACCCTATTTAAATGAAGCAGGCATGCAAAATACTCCTGAATCATAAACTTTGGAACCCTAGGGAAAAATTAATGGTGGAGTTGCTAATTAAGCTGGGAAATATTTTTCACAGAAATATTTCAGAAGTGAAAGTATTAGATCAGCATCAGTAATGACGGAAGAAAATTTAACTAGCCTTGCATAATCGCACTTGGCTCAAATATACAGGAAAATGGAAGAAATCATACATACAGGGTGGGATAAAGTGAAAATCCTCTATCTGCATCATAAATAAGTCTGTTAACTGCCCTCGACTGCTCTCTTGTATTCTATAATTTTTGTTCCTCAAATAATAGTGTGCTTTCCTTTTCTTGACCCTAGATTTGTTTCCCGAGTCTGGGAAGCAGCGACTTCCGCCACAAGAAAACTAATATCAACTATAGCAGTTGCCATAGAGTAAATCTGACTCATGTCAGCCTCATGTGTGTCAGAGTAAAACTGTGCTCCACAGGGTTTTCAGTGACTGATTTTTCAGAAGTAGATCTCTAGGCCTTTCTTCATAGGTACCACAGAGCGGATTTGAACCTCCAACATTTTGGTTAACAGTCAAGTGTGTGAACTGTTTACACCCTCCAGGGATTGCTAATATCAGTAACAAAAGCACTAGTATATTGTAAATCACTATGGACTCTCAAGGTAACAAACAAACAAAAAGAATTATTTTATTTTTAAAGAAGCAGTTTCTTAACCTCTGCATATAGTTTTGTTTTCTTCTTCCTTGAAAGCAACCAGTAGTGCATTGAATTTTTTACAATTATCGTGGCACTTGAGAAATAGTGGCAAGTAATCATGTTGTTCTTCCAGTAATAACTTTAAAAACGCTCTTAATACACATTTTCCAGGTACAGTATAACTACTCTTATACAATCTTCTTACTCAGCGTTGGGGAAAGGAAACCATAATAGGCCTTCCCTATTTGCCTATCATAAATGTTGACTTCCCATCACCAATAAGAGAAATGAGGCAATTTAATTTGAAAGTACCCGGAGTATTTTCCAATAGACGTAAGCAGATCAAGAACAAGCAGACCTTGAAGAAACAGTCTTTTACTATGGTAAAGACTACCTTGGAAGGTCCATAAATAATAAAAATAACAGGAACTCAAAAGGAATAAAACATTATCAGAAAATAAGGGAAGGAAGGAAGGAAGGAGGGAGGGAGGGAGGGAGGGAGGGAGGGAGGGAGGGAGGGAGGGAGGGAGGGAGGGAGGGAGGAAGGAAGGAAGGAAGGAAGGAAGGAAGGAAGGAAGGAAGGAAGGAAGGAAGGAAGGAAGGAAGGAAGGAAGGAAGGAAGGAAGGAAGGAAGGAAGGAAGGAAGGAAGGAAGGAAGGAAGGAAGACAGATACCATAATTTTGAGCTACAGCGTTCTGAGCCCATTTGACAGAGAAGGCTATAACTAACATGGGAATATGAAACATATTGGAACCAAAATATTTTTCAAGTTGGAAAAATGTAACCAAAAGTCTTCAAATACTTATTTTAAAATAAACTAATAATTTTATTGTTTTTTGACTTTGTGGCTACAATGATGTTTGATCACACCAATATCTGAAAAATTATTTTACTTTTGATTCACCTACTCTAATATTCCATTACTATTCATTCCAGCCAACTGTAAGCTCCTTTAAAAAGACCATTGCAAAAATATCACAATTAGGCAAAACTGAATGTGTTAAACTTATGAGAACAAGAGATATTTCCACCATGAAAATGTCAGTAGTGATTTTAGAACCTATTATACCACCACAGTAGTCAAAACAGACTAGTACTGGTACAATAACAGATATATAGATCAATGGAACAGAATTGAGAATCCAGACATAAATCCATCCACATATGAGCAGTTGATATTTGACAAAGGCTCCAAAACAGTTAAATGGGGAAAAGACAGTCTTTTTAACAAATGGTGCTGGCATAACTGGATATCTATCTGCAAAAAAAAAAAAAATGAAACAAGACCCATACCTCACTCCATGCACAAAAATGAGCTCAAAATGGATCAAAGACCTAAATATAAAATCTAGAACGATAAAGATCGTGGAAGAAAAAATAGGGACAATGTTAGGAGCCACAATACATGGCATAAACAGTATACAAAACATTACTACCAACACAGAAGAAAAACTAGATAACTGGGAGCTTCTAAAAATCAAACACCTGTGCTCATCCAAAGACTTCACCAAAAGAGTAAAAAGACTACCTACAGACTGGGAAAAAGTTTTTAGCTATGACATTTCCGACCGGTGCCTGATCTCTAAAATCTACATGGTACTGCAAAAACTCAACTGCAAAAAGACAAATAACCCAATTAAAAAATGGGCAAAAGATATGAATAGACACTTCACTAAAGAAGACATTCAGGTAGCTAACAGATATATGAGGAAATGTTCACGATCATTAGCCATTAGAGAAATGCAGATCAAAACTATAATTAGATTTCATCTCACTCCAACAAAAAACTCCAACAAGGCTGGCATTAATCCAAAAAACACAAAATAACAAATGTTGGAGAGGCTGTGGAGAGATTGCAACACTTATACACTGCTGGTGGGAATGTCAAATGGTACAGCCACGTTGGAAATTGATTTGACGCTTTCTTAAAAAGCTAGAAATAGAACTACCATATGATCCAGCAATCCCACTCCTTGGAACATATCCTAGAGAAATAAGAGCCTTTACACAAACATATATGCACACCCATGTTCATTGCAGCACTGTTTACAACAGCAAAAAGATGGAAGCAATCAAGGTGCATGTCAATGGATGAATGGATAAATAAATTATGGTATATTCACACAATAGAATACTACGCATCGATAAAGAACAGTGATGAATCTGAAACATTTCATAACATGGTGGAACCTGGAAGGCATTACACTGAGTGAAATTAGTTGTAAAAGGACAAATATTGTATAAAACCACTATTATAAGAACTCAAGAAATAGTTTAAACAGAGGAGAAAATATTCTTTGATGGTTACAAGATGGGGGTGGGAGGGAGGGTGGGAGGGGGTACTCACTAATTAGATAATAGATAAGAACTGCTTTAGGTGATGGGATAGACAACACACAATACAAGCGAGGTCGGCACAACTGGACTAAACCAAAACAAAGAAGTTCCCTGAATAAACTGAGTGCTTCAAAGGCCAGCGTAGCAGGGGTGGGGGTTTGGGGACCACAGCATCAGGTGACATCTAAATCAACTGGCATAATAAAATCTAATAAGAAAACATTCTGCCTCCCATTTTGGAGAGTGGCATCTGGGGTCTTAAACGCTAGCAAGCGGCCATCTAAGATGCATCAATGAGTCTCAACCCACCTAGGTTAAAGGAGAATGAAGAACACCGAGGACACAAGGCAACTACGAGCCCAGGAGACAGAAAGGGCCACGTAAAATAGAGACTACATGAGCCTGAAACTAGAAGAACTATATGGTGCCTGGCTACAACCGATGACTGCCCTGACAGGGAACACAACGGAGAACCCCTGAGGGAGCAGGAGAGCTGTGGCATGCAGACCCCAAATTCTCGTAAAAAGGCCAGACTTAATGGTCTGACTGAGACTAGAAGGACCCCAGTGGTCTTTGCCCCCAGACCTTCTGTTGGCCCAGGGCCGGAATCATTCCCCAAGCCAACTCTTCAGACAGATTGGACTGGATAATGCGTTGGCGGGGGATGCTAGTGAGGAGTGGGCTTCTTGGATCAGGTGGACACTTGAGACTATGTTGGCATTTCCTCCCTGGAGGGGAGATGAGAGTGTAGAAGGGGTTAGAAGCTGGTGAAATGGACACGAAAAGAGAGAGTGGAAGGAGGGAGTGGGCTGTCTCCTTAGGGGGAAAGCAATTAGGAGCATGTGGAAAGGTGTATATAAGTTTTTGTGTGAGAGACTGACTTGATTTGTAAACTTTCACTTAAAGCACAATAAATTTTTTTTTTTTTTATAAAGTCAGTAGTGCTTCAAAGGGGGAAATTTAAGAACGTATACTTTGAAGATTATGAGACATGGCTTTGAGCTATACAAGGTAAGTTTTTCAAGGTAGGGACTTGGTTGGATGTGGGAATATTCATAAGATAGTAGTTTATGACTGGTCAACTTGGTGAGTTAAGGATCTTGAATGAGTTTTGATGAGCAAACTGCTATCCTATGAGGAACGCTCTTTTCCCAGATGAGCAAATTGCTTGAGTAACTTGGTCCCCTGAAACAGTGGCAGTATTTATTGGCTTGTGCTCTGATATTCCAAAATAAAAATTTCCTGGAAAAAATATTGAAGTTATTTTAACACAGGTAATCTTAGTTCTCAGTCCTCATCCAGTCTGGATGCTTGAGGCACCTCAACCCAAAACTATTCATTTCCTGTTTTTCTACAAACCTTGGCTATTTTTTCATTCAAGACAATTTGTCCAGTTACTGGACAACTCCAGTTTCCTGAGTCAGCTATCCCATGGCACTTTAGATACCATCTTTTGATAAACACCTCAGAAAAACAAATTTGGTGCTCTGGAAAAGTGACCCATACTTTTCTTTCTTATAAACAATTTGTGATTTTTAAAAATGGTTCATAATTCATTTCTTTAAGATATTTTCATTATCAAAAGGCTCCAAAGAATATTAGTCCATATATAGAGAAACTTCTAGTACATATGCTCTCATGAATGTGTGTGTGTGTGTGTATGTGTGTGTGCGTGTGGATAGTAGGTTGGTAGATAGCTAGATAGAAAGACAGACAGATAGATATACATTGGAATGTTGCATTTTCAAATTTATTCCCTGTAGAGAATAACATAATTATGTAACACAATAACATAAATAAAATAGTTAGGTATACAACCTAGTAACATGACACTTTGTAAATATTTGATTGTTTGAAAGAATCTGTATCATCAAAAAAGATGAGATTGGCTATCTCACAAGAAAGCCCATATGCTTTGTAGAATCCATAAAAAGGTGCGATAAATCATATACACTTCTCTGGGTTCTGACATGCTATTTCAGAAAGAATGCTAACTATGTAATATGTCTTCACCTTCAATACAGGTGATTTTGCTTTTGAGTCTTTGCCATTAAAAAAAAAAGGTGAGCCAAAACAGAATGTAGTTGATGAAGGAAGAACATGATGTAAGATACCGATTGCGAAGGCACTGAGTGAAATCTATTTTTAAAATGTAAAATCAGCACAGAAGCCAAGACGAGCAAAATCATTTTCATTTCTTTATGTGCCCAGCAAGTTTGTGATCATGACTTCACTGAGTACTGAATGCATCAACTTGACTTTGTGCCACAGAATATTTTGAGAGCTGAGACAGCACCGCAAGTCAGAAGGCCCCTAAGTTTTAAGTTGAGAAGCCTGAGACATCTTATGAGGATGAAGCTAAGATGCATCGTGGGCTTTCCGTTCTTTACTAACCTGTTCTCAGGCATTAAACTAAGCATCTAAAGTCTAAGTACAACACCATTGCCGTCAAGTAGATTTCCACTCATAGCGACCCTATAGGACAGAGTAGAACTGCCCCATCGGGTTTCCCAGGAGCAGCTGGTGGATTCGAACTGTCTACCTTTTGGCTAGCAGCCTGAACTCTTAACCCCTGTGCAACCAGGGCTCTAATGGAGTAAAAATGCCCCTTAGGGTTACCTAGGCTATAATTTGTACAGCAGCAGATTGCCAGGTCTTTTCTCCCATGGAGCAGTTGGTGAGTTTGAACCACCCATCTTTTGATTCACAGTTGAGTGCTTAACCACCAGACTCCTTGCACTGAATACTAGACACCTATCATTATAAGTAACTTCGAAGGGACCTCCCCATTCACTAAAGAACCTGAGAGTGTGAGCTTATATATTAGAATTCTATACTCTTCCCGAACATTTTAAATCCATCACAGCCTTGTTATAAGACACTTCTATGGGTTTGTGATGGAGAACAATTATTCTAGATTGGCATTGCAAATTCTGGTCTGTGGAAACATATATGGATGTCTATCAAAACTTTCACACAGCCTGGCAAACGGAGAAAAATAAGGAAAGAGTAAAAAGTTTTCAGGAAATTAAGGTATGAAACAAAGGATGTACTTTATTCTAAGATTATGGCCAAGGGCTGATCTTATGTGTCTCTTACCAGTATAGCTTAGCTTAGCGACTAATGTCTGGTCAGATAATGCATGCCCTGTAGCAGTTGTTTAATATTTCGAATATAATCTAGAGAATAAACTCTGTTTATGTATATTAAAAGTCCTTTTATTGACTAGAGCAAGTGTTAGAGTTCAGTTATTTTCTTTTTATTTTTCTTTAATATAGACTTGGTTGAAAAATAAAATCGGCAACCTCATGTCAGTCCTCTCTCTCTGAAACACAAAAATAATATTATAGGTGCACAAAGCCCAAAATCCTGGGAACTTCTTATTTGACTTTTATAAGATTCCAGCTATTAAAAACTAATGTGCTTTTTTTTTTTCCAGTTTTCAAAATTTTACCATATAGTTTAGTTTTCTGGCTTATATACAGTGTTCTAGAAACTGAATGGGGGCTCAAACATTTCTAGTTTAACTGTTTCTGCAAAGTCCTAAGTGACCAGAGTTTGAAATAGGAGTTGTGCCATAGAATAAGATAAAAATGAGCACAACAACCAAAAATAAACAATATTTGTGTACACCTTAAGGTCCCTCAGTAGCACAATTTATGCTTCTCTATTAACTGAAAGGTTGGTATTTCAAACCCACCCAGCATTGCCATGAAAGAAAGGCCTGGCAGTCTGCTTCTGTAAAGATTAGAGCCAAGAAAACCATATGGCTCTCAGTTCTACTCTGTAACGCAAGAGGGCACCATGAGTCAGGATTGAATTGACAGCAGTGGGTTTGATTTTTGTTTTTCCTTTCTTGTTTTTGTCACACATAATATGACACTACTTTAAATGTGATATTAAATACTTAAAATAGTGAAAAATATTGAAGGGTACGTTAGTTTCTCCCTTCAGGTATTCATAACGATAGCTACACTGGGCTATTTTAAGGTCTATTTCCTAATAGGAATATATATTTTAGAATCATAGTATCTTAAAGCGAGATAAGATTTTAAAGCCTTCTGGCCCAATACATCAAGTTCAGTCATGACTCCTAAGTTTCTTACACAATTTCCCGGGCCATATTATTCCTGCTTAAACTTAAATAATACTAAAAGGCTCATCACCTCACAGGACTACCCATTGCAGCTATGGAGAGCACTCAGTGTCCTAAAAATCTGAACCTGAGTCTTCATCTATCAATAATATCTTGAGCACAATATATCTTTAGAGCTATATAAATAAAGACCGCATAATTCTTTTTCACAAGCCTAATAGCCCTTAAATACCTGGAACATTATCAGGTCTCTCATAAAGGTTAAGGTCTTTTTGGAAACCCTAGAAGAATCACAGCCCTAGCCTAAGGGTTGTTTGTATGTGTGTGTTTGTTTCTTAAAACTCAACCTGTGGGATGTATTCTCTTAAGAGTTACATAAACTACCTGTTTCCCTTGCTAAACTCAAAGCCGCAGATTTGCTTAAGCCATGTACTTCTGAAAACTGATAATGGGAACACTGGTCTTGCCCCTTATATCACATCCTTGTTTTCTTGTTTCTTTTCACTCATGACCAACCCAAGTGCCTGTAAAACACAAAACCTCTGCTGTCAGAGGGTAGTACAGTCGCTCAGTATGCTTTGCTTTGCTATCCTTTCATTCTGTGTTAAAGGTTTCCACTTTCTTCTACTGTCCCTGATGGGGGAGCACTCATTTTTGGATACTACAATAATTTGGAGAAAAAAAAAAAGATAATCTCATCCAATTTGAGAATTTCCATATAAATACGTCTCCTTTAACAGGAAATCTACTTATTTGTTGCCAACCCTTATCCGATTCTCAGATAGATTATAAAATTTGGGAAGATTGCCTGCAAGCCACAAAGAAGTTTTCACTGATTGGTTCCTCCTTTGCCCCAATCTGTAGACATGCGCCTCATTTTTAACCCTAAAATTCTCACTGTATGTGTGTATTTGAAAATGTACGTGTATTTCAAAAAAAATAGTCTACTATGTAAATGTCCCTGGGTGGCCCAAACAGTTACGCAGTTCAAACCCATCCAGATGTGCCTAGAAAGAAAGGCCTGGCAGTCTAGTTCTGAAAAATCAGCCATTGAAAGCCCTATGGAGCACAGAAAGCCCTATGGAGTGCAGTTCTACTGTACACACATGGGGTTGGCATGAGTCAAAATTGACTGGGCACCAGTGGGCTATACTATGCAGATAGGCAATAGGAGAAATTTTCTGAAGATTGAATGAGGAGAAAGTCATCAGAAAAAGTAAGAGTGTGACTCAGCCCACCACCAAGCTATTAACTAGGTGAAGCTGTCTGGACCAGAGCAAAAGGAAAAACAAAAACAAAAAAAGATGGCAAGAAAAGGATCATGTCTTCCCCCATCCCCCTTCTACTTCCTCTTTTTCTCTATGCAAATTCTAGAAATATCCTGCATGTACAAACCAAGCTTCAGGAAAAGCAAGAAAACCCAAGTAAGACAAGAATAAGCAGAATTGTGTCTGTTCCTCCAAGACAAAAGGTCATGCTGTGGCTCCAAGGAGTTCCTTTGATAAGTTTCTGGGCATTGAAGAGCGTACTCAAGAAACAGTTGATAGTAGTTAGGACATTTCTCTACATTCTCAGCCATTTAGGGAGACAAAACCCATTCAAACTCATTGCTGTTGAGTAATTCCAACTCTTAGCGACCCTATAGAACAGTCCCATAGGGTTTCCAACAAGCAGCTGGTGGGTTCAAACTGTCAACCTTTTGGTTAGGAGCTGATCTCTTAACCATTGTGTCCCCAGGGTTCTCAAGTAGACAAATGACACTAAAAAGACAAGGCATTGTCCCTCACTGACAAGGATGCAAGCAACAGTGGGACAAGTGGTTTCTCCCAGTACCATCACCCCACTTTTTGAGGACCAATGTACACTGTCCCCTAAGAACTTGATGAGAAAAGATGCTGCGTCTGCAAACAGAGAGGAGAGAAGATAAGGAATGAGGTCGTCAGGTATCCGGGGTCCCACGCTCTTCTGACTTTTTTTTTTTTACTTTTGATTTAAAATTAGAGAAAAGTTCAGAGAACAATACAGCAACAACAACAAAATGAAAGGGCATTTGGCATCATTGAAAATATGCTTTACATGTTTCATATAACACACAGTCACTTTAGCTGTGAAATAAAATTGTCTATTTTTTAGTCAGCTTCTGGTAACTCTGTCAATATGTTGGAGGAAAATAATGCTTTCCGGCTCCGTATGATCATTACCTCAATGCCAAAAATGGTGGGAAATTCATAAGCTTATAAAAATTAAATCATTGCTAGTAGTGATGATAGTATTACTTTGCACACATAGCGAAGAATAACATAGTCTCTCTTTTCAGAGAGTGTTCAATCTACAAGTGCACATAGGACATCGTTGAAAAATAAGGCATTGATTCATAGCAAACCTACAGGACAGAGCAGAACTGCCCTACAAGGTTTCCAAAAAGCACCTGGTGGATTCGAACTGCAGACCTTTTGGTTAGCAGGCAAATGCTTAACCACTGTGCCACCAGGGCTCCAATAAATTATGTAGCTAGTATATATCGTTGGTATGATGTAATAAGAATGACGTTTTACCTGTGGGATCTTCCTCCCAAAAACCCATAATCCCAGTCTGATCATGAGAAGAACATCAGACAAATCCCAACCGAGGGACATTCTACAAAATACTCAAGCAATACTTCTCGAAATTGTCAAGACCGTCAACAACAAGAGGCAAGGGAAGGGAGTAGTGATATCAGAGCCTGGTGCTATTACTGACATCAAGGCTTTCCAGAATCCTGTGCAGAAGGAGAAAGGAGCAAGAGAAGAAATACCCTGCCCTCTGTCTCCTTCCATCGTCCAATTTTCTGCTTCAAATTATCCAACTCCAAGTGGAAACCATGAAACCCAGAACAGAATCTACCTAAATCTCTCTTCTGGGGTATGGAGCAAGGACGAGAGGAGCAGAGAATGACAAAGACCCAGCACGTGGCCCTCGCAGTAAACTACGCCAAAAGGGTGTGCATCAAGCTGTATTAAGTTTGTCCAGCCCTTCCCTTTCCTTTTAAAGACTCTCTCACCACCCATTTAATGTCTCTCTTCTTACTTTACTATTTGTAGAAATTTAGCTTTCCACTCCCTGCTTGCCTCTAAGCCTCAATTTCTTTCTGCACTCTCAAAGATTTATTCTATTCTGCTTACAACAGACCATCTCTCCAGATCCTATTCTTCGATTCCAAAGCAATAGCTGCGACTTAGAAATTTCTAACTTGCCTTTCTCGTTGCACTTTAGACTCCGGGAGAGAAGGAACCAACAGTAAAATAGGAAATAAATATCATGGCATCCACTTCTGCTCCTTGGAAGATAGGAGTTGCTGCTAGCAATTTTGGTTTAAATATACATTGTTTTTCCTCCATTACATTTGATTAATGGAGAAAATGGAGCTGATTCATAATGAGGAGAGGCACAGATATCCGTGCAGCTATAGTCACTCACAACTTAGTAATTAACAGGCTATTATTTGATATTTTTAATTTAAGAAAACAAAAAAAAAAGAGTGAAAAGTGCGCACCAACTCTGTAGAATGACAGATGAGCTCCATGAGCAAAGCACTTGGCCCTCTCCCTAAGAATCATTTATTATTTAGTGTCCCTACTTGGCACAAATGGTTAAGTGTTGTACTCCTAACCAAAAACTCAGAGGTTCGAACCCACCCAGTGATCTGCTTCTGAAAGTTCGCAGCTTTGAAAATCCCGTGAAATGCAGTTCTAGTCTACACACATGGAGTTGCCGTGAGTAAGAATCTATGCAACGGCAAATAACAATAACATTTTAGTCTAGCAGCCCTGGTGGCAGTAGTTAAGAGCTCAGCTGTTAATCAAAATTCGACATTTCACATCTACCATTTTAGTCTAGCGAGTTCTAAAGGATGGTAGTAAATTATAGGGTACAGTATGATTACTAGCTCACTATATCTTATGGGAGTTTTAGTTTGGGCAATGCTAGCTGCAAGAACAAATAGGCTATCTTGTTCACCTAATCATTCCCGGGCCATCAATACATTCCTTTACATGGTGATTTAAAGACCCAGACTCTTTCCATTTTGTGGCTCTGCCACCCCTTATGGCCTCTCTGTCATCTGCAACTAGCCAAGTAAGAGAGAAAATAGACGTTCTGGGTCAGGGGACATACCTTCTTCCCAGAAGCCATAGAAAAGAGATGGAACACATGGCTCCCATGCATTTCATTGGCTGGAACTCAGCCATACGGTCACACCTAACTTCAAAGGAGACTAGGAATTGTATGTAGGCTGGCTGTGTGACCAAGAAGAAGAAATGGATTTTTGGTAAATACCTCTATCACAAAGGAACTATTAGAATGAATGTTTAAGCACTTAACAATTTCTAAACAATCATTAAAAATTTGATGTTTAAATTAATGTTGCTGCAAAGCTTAATATTACCAGATAGAGTTAACCAAAAATAAAAACAAACCCGTTGCCATCAAGTTGATTCTGACTCATAGCGACCCTATAGAACAGGGTAGAACTGTCCCATGGGTTTCCAAGGAGCCGCTGGTAGATTCGAACTGCCAGCCTTTTGATTAGCAGCTGTAGTGCCACCCGAGCTTCGAAAAACCAAAACCATTGCCTTCAAGTCGATTCCAACTTTGCTGCTAAGTTAAATATTGCAAGATAGAGCAGGTCCTTCATTTCTATCTATGTGAATTTTAAACATTCAGGTTTAATTAGTGTTGACTGAACACAAATAATGTGACTTCACTTTAAATTTTAGGAAAACAACGAGACAAAATTTTCTACCTTGTGTTATTTTCCTATTTAAATTCCTCTAAGGAAAGGTAAGCTATGAAGTAATATCTATGATTACCAAACACACACACACACACACACACACACACACACACAAAAGAACAATACTTGTATTTCTAAACCATTTTCTGTCAAGTGAATTCTGACTCATGGTGACCCCATGTGTATCAGAGTAAAACTGTGCTCCACAGGGTTTTCAATGCTTGATTTTTTGGAAGTAGATAGATGGATCTTTCTTCCAAGGCACCACCGGGTGGACTCGAACCTCCAACGTTTTGGTTAGCAGCCAAGAGTTTTAACTGTTGTACCAGTCAGGGACTCCTTTTTATTTCTGCCTGTATAAATAAAACTGTTTATTCCCTTAGTGCTTCTGAAAACTTGAATACAATTTTCCCTTTATAATAATAAAATTTTAAGTAGAATCGTTAGATGTTTCTTCTAAGGAAAAGGAAAGATGAGAATAATCAAGTTCTCTAACGTTCAAATGAGTTGGTAACTACTTAATTATTGTTCACACTTGCCCTTCTCTTTTAAGTAGAAATCTTTCGTCAGCCAACACAAAATTCAATTACGTACTGTATTGTTGTTTTTTGTTTGTTCGTTTTCAGTTGTTTAATCAATATCTACATAACATCTCCAGGCTAGACATAGCACTATTTGGTGATGATGGAGTTCTTAAAAAGACAACCAAAGACTTATCATTTCGTTTATGATTAATGAACTTTTACTATATTCTCATTCAATTCACAGAACAACCCTACAGAGTGGGTACTATCACCCCCATTTCACACTAAGAACATTCAGACTCAGAAGGATATTAACTAGCTTGTTCAAAACCTTATGGTTGTAAGAATAGAGATGGGTCCAAACTCCAAGTCCGTGCACTTACCCCTCCACTTGAGCCCTGGTGGCACAGTGATTAAGAGCTTGGCTGCTAACCAAAAAGTTGGCAGTTCAAATCCACCAGCTGCTCCTTAGAAACCCTAAGTGACAGTTCTCCTCTATCCTATAGGGTTGCTATGAGTCAGAATCCGCTGGATTCTTACAGTGTCGCTATGAGTAAAAATCGACTCGATGGCAACAGGCTTATTTGTTTGTTTTTGCATCTAGCTAGAAGTCTTTTTGGTTCCCGAAAATTCAGTGATCAGTTAAGACTGGTTTTCACTGCTTAATTTACCATGTTTTGTTTTAAATTTCTTATTGTAATGTTCGAAAGTTGTCCTTTATTATATGTAGCCTCCCTTCCAGTTTCTAATAATACCTACTGCCTGTTCTCCTAGCAGGGTAAAAAAAAAAGTAGCACTGTTTTATCCTTTAAAGCAGAACGTGTGCTTGCTGACTCTTCAATAATGAGCAAACAGTGCCATCTTCTGCCTACGTTCCAATCAACAGTTGGAAAGAAAGCCTTAAAAGGCTGGGTTAATACAGATCGGCAACAGGAAACAAGGCTTCTGAAGAGTTTACAATCTTGGCAAAATGTACTACATCTTTGAACACTTGCAAAGAGGCTACTTGTTTAAAAGGCCACTCGGGACAGAGACATGTTAAAAAGATTTCTGTGTGATTAATTATCTGAAACCTTTGAGTATCCATTCAAACAATGGAGGGAAGAGGAAGGATGCAGGAGGGAGATAAGTGACAGAGACAGAAACAGGTGGCGAGTGGCTGTAAGGATTTGGGGTGAACGTCGCTGGAGGAATAAAATAAGCAGTTCTCTGACTTGTTCTGCCATCTGTTTACACAACCCCCTCAGTTTCCGCCTTTACAGAAACATGCCTGATCTTGACAAATTCACTGACTGCTTTTTTGTCAAAAGAGGAAAAGATAAAAATAAAATAAAACATTAAACCCTTAAGTTTCAATACCAGAAAAAAAAAAAAAACTTTTCTCTTTAAATGAGAGATATCATCATAAAAATGGAGGCATGTGTGATAACTTATATAAATGTGAAAATCTTATAGGGTTGTGCATTCAGCCAAGGAAATACATTTTTTTTAAATCTATGTTATTTTTGAAAATACATTTTTAGTCCCACGATACTTCCCAGCCATTCCGCAAAAGAAAAAATGAAGAAAAATATCTCAAAAAGTTAATATTTTTTACCAAGACTACATGAGGACTTTCACATCTGTCTCTGAATACTTGTCTTTCATGTATCTACGCTTTATGAGCTGTAGTTACTTTAAAAGATATTAATGATGTTAATAATTTTAACAGCCTAGAAAGAAATTGCTCTTCTAAGGAATTTGAAGAAATTGCAAGAACTTCCAAAGGAAGTAACTAACGGAGCTGAAGTTCTCTTAGTCAGGGAGCTTCAGTCAATGGCAAACCAAGAGGATGAATGTAAGACAGCTTGGATTCACCTTCTGAAAAGTGTGGCTTTGTGAGGATGCAGCTTTCTGTAATTACCTTGTATAATCAGAGTTCAAGCAGGGACGGCGACCATGTGTGTGTGAAATTCAACGTGTGACTAGAGATTTTGCCACTTACCACTGAGGGAAAATTGTTTTTTGGCTGAATTATTTACAACCTACTTTATGGGCCTGGAGCCCTGGTGGCACAGTGGTTAAGAGCTGGGATGTTAACCAAAAGGTCGGCAGTTTGAATCCACCAGCTGTTCTTTGGAAACCCTATGGGACAGTTCTCCTCTGTCCAATAACATCACTATGAGTAGGAATCGACTTGACGGCAATTTTTTGTTTGTTTGCTTTTTATGGGCCTGTCTGCTTTTTCAACCTTTTATTAAAGTGATGTAAAATGAGTTCTCTTACTGTATACCAGGCTAATTCCAGTCTATTAAAGAGGTGCTCCAAAGATTCCCCAAATCCCCAAACACATTTCAATTCATTTTCATTTTAAATTTCATGTGATAATGTGGAAAAGGCTGAGCTGGACAGAGATAGTTGGACCTGAGTTTTTGTGAAATAAGCCAGACAACTGAGTAACATAGTTCCAAGAATGTTGAGTGTCAGGTTTAAAGAGACTCTTCCGTCCATGTCTGAGTGCTCCATGGAAGGGCCCTCAGCCTGCTATTAGTGTTCTCTAATATTCCAGTCTACTCAACATTCCACCACAATTGTCATATGGTGGTGGCTTGTGTGTTGCTATGATGCAGGAAGCTATGCCACTGGTATTTCAAATGCCAGTGGAGTCACCCATGGTGAATAGGTTTCAACAGGGCTTCCAGACTAAGAAAAACTGGGAAGAAAAGCCTGGTGATCCAAAAATTAGCCAATGAAAACTGTATGGTTCACAACAGAATATTGTCCGATATAGCGCTGGACAGCGAGCCCCCTAGGTTGGAAGTCACTCAAAATACACCGTGGCAACAACAATGGACTCAAACAAAGCAATGATAGTGAAGATGGCACAGGGCCAGGGAATGTCTTGTTCTGCTTTACATGGGATAGCCATAAGTCAGAGCCAACTTTATAACTAATCTCTTACATATTAACTAGAGGTTGCAAGCACACTTTGATTTTATAATATCAAATACACTTCGGAAAAGCCAGAATCCCATATTAATTTGTCAGTCAACACAAAAAACTTGGCTTCCTGGGTTGACATAGCTATTTCTAGAGATTCACTAGTGTCAGTATTTCATTATTTTGGTTTTCAGTGCAGTCATCGTGTGATACCGTGAGCACGATGTATTGACATATGAAGTGATTTCACTTATCTGAAAATCTATGTGCTTATTCATTTCCTATTTTATAAAACTGTAAAAAAAAAAAAAAAAAAATTTTTTTTTTTTAAACTTTAACACTCTCTATAATTATTTTTCTCTTAAATGAAGTCACTTCCTAAGTATACGTAATGCAATTACTATAGGGATCTTAACTCATTGTTGTTTCCTTGTGGTTGGAGGTAAGCACAAGTTTCCTGGGAAAGAGTAAAGGCTGGGAGACCAAGGTAAGCCACAGAGAGCTGTAGTGCTGCAAATGCTCCAAAGCTCCTTACACAGACGCCACCATTTTGTACTCCAAGATTCTTCCCAGGCTGCAATGCTGAGGGATAGAAGAGACCAAATGTATATGTAACAATATGGTTGATGAAGTACACCTGTTCCAATCCAAGTCAGAGGAGATGCATTAGGCTTGAGCATTAGCAAGAAGATTTCTCAAGCACAAGACTCCCTTGCTACATATCAGTTAAATTTTATTTTGTTTTATTAAAAAGACCAGATTTACTGTCCTGAGAGAGACTGGAAAAACCCCAAAAGCATGGCCCCTGGACACCCTTTTAGCTCAGTAAAGTCACTCCTGAGGTTCATCCTTCAGTCAAAGATTAGACAGGCCCATAAAACAAAACAAGACTAAAGGGGCACATGAGTGCAGGGGCAAGGACTAGAAGGCAGGAGAGGACAGGAAAGCTGGTAATAGAGAACCCAAGGTTGAGAAGGGGTTGTTAACCAGTGTCATAAAACAATATGTGTAAAAAAAAAATGTGTACTAACTGTAAAATGAGAAACTAGCTTGCTCTCTAAACCTTCATCTAAAGTATATCAATTTTTTTTTAAATAAGGGTTTTTTTGTTTGTTTGTTTGCTTTTCCTCTCATTAACTCACTTTTGTTCATGACATAAACCCCTGTGAGTCCCTTGCCCAGGACTTTCTCCAAAGGCCCCATCTAATTATTGTCTATTGCATTCTCATTTGTTTTTCTCATTTACCACAATCAACTTAAGGTCAGGGTCCCACTGCGAAGGAAACTGAGGGCGATGCTAGCATAGCTTTAGTCTTTGCTGACACCTTATGCTTTGCTATGTTGACTTCCCCTGTGTTCTTAACTCATCTTTCTCTTATGGTCAAAAGAATGAAAAATTTCTACAATTTTGTTCTCCTTATCTCCTCCTTCTTCTCTTTCTCCTCCTCCTCCTTCTCTCTCTCTCTCTCTGTCTTCTCTCCCTTTCTTGGTTCATCTCTCTCTTTTCTAAATTAGTAAATGGTATAATTTCTTTCAAATTTACTAATTAACTACCTCATTTCATTTCTGATAACTAACCTTGATAACATTCACTTTTAATATAAAATAAACTTACCATCTGATTCATGTAGCCCATTTAAACATTCACTATCTTGGTTGTAGGTTAATGGAAAAGTATTTTTCCTCACTGAATTTGATAAAAGTTCAAGGTAATAATATAAGAACAAAAATAACTTACAAATACCTATGATAAATACCTGAACAGACAAGTATGTTAAAAAAGATAAATGACATGGTGAATCATAAGCATAGGAAGCTCACAGATAAGTAGTTATTTCTTTTCTAATATGCATAGATTGTTCTTATAAATCTTTACTTTTTCCCTCAGTAAAGTCACTCACACTATGTATGTGGGGACAAAGTTATCCCCGTCTTTAAGCTGCCATGGAATCTTTCTCAGGGCAGCAACCATTGACTTTTCTCAATCCACCTTTCCATCACTTTATAAGGAAGGTTGTGGTAACTCTATTTACTTATTGCTTCTGTACGCTAGGAACCCTATTAAATTATAATGTGTACATGCAATTCTATCAACAGCTTCTGAAGTATTAGGAGCTTTCTTCATGTATGAAGAAACAGATGCTTCAGTTTACTGTAGGCCAGGCAGGGGTGTCAAGCTAACTTTCCAAATATCTTGCAATGAGAATGCGAGATAGCTAAGATCTAAGGCCAGGCATACGAGCCCTAATTTCCATGTTCTTTGATGTGAATTAAAATTGATTCACAGAGAAGTTATTAATTCTTCTTTTCAATGCACTTTCTCCTCTAAACTACTCTTAGATCTCATAAACATAACCAATCTAAATGTAACTGCAATCCTTCTGCAGAAATCAATAGTTTATATTTTCCATCAATCCCTTCATTGACTAGGGTTTTAAAACTAATGAATTCATAATTTATTTGAAAAACATTGTTTCAATAACTGTACTAGTAGAAATCCAGTGGCTCAAAGATAACAAAATAATGGCCAGATTTAACAGTTCCCCTATCTCCTTTCTGATTTATCCTAAATTATTTACATCTATATAAATAAATTGAATTACTATTTCATGTGTCTATATTTTTATAGTTATTTCGTTTTCTTAGTTACCTAGCATTCCTCTAACAAAAACACCACGAGTGAGTGACTTTAAGGAATAAGGATTTATTAATTTACAATTTCAAAGGTTGCTGTTTTAAGGAGCCCTGGCTGCTCAGTGGTTAAGCGCTGAACTGCTAACCAAAGGGATAGCAGTTTGAACCCAACAACTACTCCACAGGAGAAAGACATGGCAGTCTGCTTCTGTAAAGGTTATACTTTGAAAACCGTATGCGGCAGTTCTATGCTGTCCTGTAGGGTCACTATGAGTCTAAATTGACTCCATGGCAATGGATTTTTTTGGTATTGTTGTTGTTAGGTGCAGCTGAGTTGCTTTTGACTCTTAGCAATCCCATGTGACAGAGTAGAGCTGTCCCAAAGGGTCTTCAAAGCTGCAATCTTTTGCGGTAGATCATCAGGTCTTTCTCCCACAGGGCCACTGAGTGGGTTCAAACCACCGACCTTTCTGGTAATCAGCCTAGCACTTAGCCATTTGTACTACCAAGGCTAGGAGTCTGAATTCAAACTGTCAGCAGGGTTATGCTCTGTCTGTTCTAAAAGGTCATTTTTGTCTTTTCTGCTCCTGTGTGTGTCTCTCCACAGTTGTTCTGCCCTTTTTATAACAGGCCACTCAGGAAGGGTTATGTTTTGGACCCTCCCTGCTTGGTATGGCCTCATTAACATAATACAAGAAAATTTCTATTTCCAAATAAGGTCACATTCACAGGCACAAGGGTTAGAACTTCAACATATCTTCTTGGGGAACACAATTCAATCCATAATGGTCACTTTCTATCCAAAAACCAAAACCAAACCGACTGTTGTCTAGTCAATTCCAACTCATACCGATCCTATGGGATAGAGCAGAACTGCCCCGTACAGTTTCCATATGCTTGTAATATTATTTTATCGAATATTACATTTCAGTTTGTGTAAAGAAGATATCACTGTATGCCTTGAAGAAAATTTTAAAAAAGAGGCAAAAGTTGATCTGTACCTTAAAAAGTTTGTGAAGATTGGAATAGAAAAATAGATGACTTATTTGCTCATGTCAGAGAATAATCTGAGTACATGAGAAACAAAGATGGAATATGAGAAACACTGCTTCTACACTAATGAAAAAAAAAAAGTTCTGAGGCTAGGAAGGATAGAATCAGAAAGATCAGTAAGGAGTTCAGCATCAGGCCAAAATCTCATGTGTCATCTTTCAGGTCTGTCTTATTAATGGTGGAGCAGAGGTCAAGAGCTCAAGCTGCTAACCAAAAGGTCAGCAGTTTGAATCCACCGACTGCTCCTTGGAAAACCTATGGGGCAGTTCTGCTGTGTTCAATAGGGTTGCTATGAGTAGGAATCTATTCAAAGGCAATAGATTTGTTTTTTGTTGTTGTTGTCATTGTTTGCTTTAACATAATACCACAAGTGGGTGGCTTGAAATAACACGTTTATTTTCTCACAGTTTTAGAGGTTAAAAGTGCAAATCGGGGTCTCTATCTTGTCTATTCCTTCTATGAGCCCCTCTCTTAGTTTCTGGTGTCTGCTGGAGAACCTTGACATTCTTTGGAATTTGCTGGAATTCCTTGGTATTTGTCTTCTCCCTGTGTGTGTGTGTCTGTATCCATTCTGATCTTTTTATAACTCAGAAGCAATTAGATTTAGAAACTTCCCTACCAGTCATATGCCACCTCTTGAAATGGTTGAACATCGACCAATTATTTTTGGTGTAATGACTCTGTGTATTCCTTCACCTTCTTTTGATGCTTCCTGCATCATTTAATATTTTCCACAGGAACCAATGGTACTAAAGGAAGAAGTTCAAGCTGCACTGAAGGCACTGGTGAAAAACAAGGAATTGACAGAATATCAATTGAAATGTTTCAACAAACAGATGTAGCATTGGAAGAGATCGCTTGACTATGCCAAGAAATTTGGAAGAGAGCTACCTGGCCAACTGACTGTAAGAGGTTCGTATTTATGCCTATTCCCAAGAAAGGTGATCCAACTGAATGTGGAAATTATCAAACAATATCATTAATATCACATGCAAGTAAAATTTTGCTGAAGATCATTCAAAAGCAGCTGCAGCAGTATATCGACAAGGACCTGCCAGGAATTCCAGCCAGTTTCAGAAGAGAACTTGGACCAGGGCATTGCTGATGTCAGATAGATCCTGGCTGAAAGCAGAGAATACCAGAAAGATGCTTACCTGTGTTTTATTGACTATGCAAAGGCATTCGACTGTGTAAAAAACTAAAAAGATCATAACAAATTACGGATAACATTGGGATGAATGGGAATTCCAGAACACTTAATTGTGCTCATTGAGCAACCTTTACATAGATCAAGAGGCAGATGTTCAAGTGGATGCTGCGTGGTTTAAAGTCAGGAAAGGTGTGCATCAGGGCTGTATCCTTTCACCATACTTATTCAATCTATGTGCTGAGCAAATAATACAAGAAGCAAGAAGCTGGGACGTATGAAGAGCAGGGCATCAGGATTGGAGGAAGACTCATTAACAACCTGCATTATGCAGATGACACAACCTTGCTTCCTGAAAGTGAAGAGGACTTGAAGCACTTACTGATGAAGATCAAAGACTACAGCCCTCAGTATGAATTATACCTCAACATAAAGGAAATAAAAATCCTCACAACTGGACCAATAAGCAACATTATGATAAATGGAGAAAAGATTGAAGTTGTCAAGGATTTCATTTTACTTGGATCCACAATCAACAGCTATGGAAGCAGCAGTCAAGAAATCAAAAGACACATTGCATTGGGCAAATCTGCTGCGAAACACCTCTTTTAAGCATTGAAAAGCAAAGATGTCACCTTGAAGACTAAAGTGCTCCTGACCAAACCATGGTATTTTCAATCATGTCATATGCATTCAAAAGCTGGACAATGAATAAGGAAAACTGAAGAATTGATGCTTCGAATTCTGGTGTTGGCGAAGAATATTGAATATACCGTGGACTGTCAAAAGAAGGAAAAAATCTGCCTTGTAAGAAGTACAACCAGAATGTTTCTTAGAAGCAAGATGGCAAGGCTGCATCTTACATACTTTAGACATGTTATCAGCAGGGATCAGTACCTAGAAAAGGACAGCATGCTTGTTATCAGAAGGGATGAGTCCCTGAAGAAAGACATCACTCTTGATAAAGTACAGGGTCAGTGAAAAAGAGGAAGACCTCAATGAGGTGGATTGACACAGTGGCTGCAACAATGGACTCAAGCATAACAATGATTGTGAACATGGCACAGGGTGCAGGGCCACGCAGTGTTTCTTTCTGTTTGTACATAGGATCACTATGAGTCAGAACCAACTCAATGGCGCCTAACAACAACAACAACCCTTCCAAGAAATGATCTGATTAACATAATAGAGAAAACCTGATTTCCAAACAGGATTACTTCCACAGGTATAGGGGTTAGGATTCCAACACATATCTGGGGGAGACACAATCCTATCCATAACATTAAAGATAATACAATTTTCAAAAATTCATGAAAGCTTCACAAGCCTAGAAAGAACAATGACAGTGCCTCAACAGAAACTTACATTTCAATGTAAGTATAAAATTTAAGTAGACTTCTGAAAAGAGCTGTCATTATGTGTGGAATATGGTTAAGAATTCTTTAAAGGATGAAATCATCAGAAGGACTTTTTTTTTGCTTTAAAAATGAAAGATTGAAAAATGGGGTAATATCTTTAAAAATTTGATAGTTTACCATTAAAGATTTTGCTAGAAAAGATTTAGTGTCATGGTGCAGACCTGTTATGAACAGGGCGTTTATATACTTTTTCTATTTGGAGGAAAGAAAAATGTGAGGGTATGCTAATGAATATATATGTATGTATGCTAATGAATATATATGTTTGTACACTAAAAAAAAAAAAAATTTTTTTTTTTTTTTTTGTCATAGTGGTTAAGAGCTACAGCTGCTAACCAAAAGGTTGGCAGTTTGAATCCATCAGGCTCTCCTTGGAAACTCCATGGAGCAGTTCTACTCTGACCTACAGGGTTGCTATGAATCAGAATTGACTCAATGGCAAATGGGTTTGTTTGTTTGTTTGTTTAAATACACATACAATATATAGTCACATTTTGGAGTTTTATTTAAATTTAAGAGAAATGGTAATAAAGAGTAGTTTTCTACTGAGAAAGAAAACAGTATTTATTACAGTTTTGTCTGGGATAAATACCATTTGGGAGACATAGATCTATCTGATATTAGTAAAAAAGAAAAAAAAGTTAAAAAATTAATAATAATTTACAAAAAATCATACATAAACACGGGCACTAAATTTCAAGATTCAAATTGTAGAAATGAGAATTAAAAGCCTCCAGCCTCTTGGGGACTTAAGTAATGATTTATCACGATGAGAAAGTATATTAAGGTTTTATGCTATGGAAGACAATGAATGGTTAGTTTGTTAACCCAGGGGCTTGATTCTAGGACCATATCTAGCTGCAGCCATAGAAAATAACCCTTATGGCAGTGGCAGATGGAAGGGATGCTGGCAGCCAGAAACTATATTACAGAGCAGTGAAGAGTTTATGAGCATCTAAATTGAAAATTGGACAGAGCCAACGGAATGGAAGAGATGGATATACCTAATCCAACGGAGTGGAATCATGGTTATGAATGATAATCTGAGGAAGGGGGACAAGGAGGAGTTACAGACAACTTTGTGATTTCTTACTGAAATGGTGGAGCAGATAATGATGCTATTAATCTAGGAAAGGAGGGTCAGAACTAAAAAATAGGAGGACAAGCTGGATTGCAGAAGTTGAGGAATGAGGAAGAGAAAGAAAAGTATGTAATATGAGAAAGGATTTGAACATAGTGAATCTGAAGTTCTGGCTCAAACTCAAATAGAATTGTCTAAGAGACAGTGAGAAAATGAACCTACTTAGGATTGCCATTTTCTTTTACACTTACAATAAGCTTGCACTCAACAATTTTTATACATTATTTTCTTTTCATATCTTGTTGGCTAACCCTCTAATCTCTGCACTTAGCTTCTAGCTTCACATCTTCACCTTGACCCAAGTCTCTCTTCTAAGATAAACTTGTTACATACCCTCTTGCCCTGTGTACCACAGCTCTGGGTAAGATGTCCTTCTGCCTTTTGGGGCGATCTCTTAATGCACAGAGTGCTTGGTCTGTCCCTTCCCTGTTCCAGAAGGCAGAGATTCACCCATTACAGACACAGTCTTTGGCTTGAGGTCAGTTTCTGGTACTGTCTGTACATCTAGATATTGTCCTATTGAAATAAAGAAAACCCTGGTGGCATAGTGGTTAAGAGCTATGGCTGCTAACCAAAAGGTCAGCAGTTTGAATCCACCAGGTGCTCCTTGGAAACTCTATGGGGCAGTTCTACTCTGTCCTATAGGGTTGCTATGAATGGGAATCGACTCGATGGCAACAGGTTGTTTTTTTTTAAACAGATTGAAATAAAAGTAAAAATTAATACTCAAAAAAATACTAGCAAACTGAATCCAAAACATATTAAAAGGATTATAAGCTATGAGCAAGTAGGTTTTATCCCAAGGTGGTTCAACATTAGAAAATCAATCAATGCAATACACCACATTAATAGAACAAAGGGAAAGAAACATATGATTATCTCAATCGATGTAGAAAATGTATTCAGCAAAATTTAATATCCTTTCATTATAAAAACACTAAACACTATAGGAATAGAAGGTAAATTTCTTAATATAATAAAGGGCATTTATGATAAATCCACAGCTAACATCATACTTGAGGCAGAAAGACTGAGAACTTTCTCATTAAGATCAGGAACAAGATGGGGATGTCCAATCTCAGCACAGCTATTCAGCATTGTTCTGGAAGTCCTATCCAGAACAATTAGGCTAGAAAGAAAAAAAAAAAATGAAAATAATGAGAGGTGTCCAAATCCGGAAAGAGAAAGTCAAAATATTCCTTTTCACAGAAGACATGATCCTATACATAGAAAACTAAAAAGATCCATGAGGAAGCTATTAGAACAAACAAACAAATTTACCAAAGTAGCAAGGTACAAGGTCAACACAC
Source organism: Elephas maximus indicus (assembly GCF_024166365.1). Lineage (NCBI taxonomy): Eukaryota > Metazoa > Chordata > Mammalia > Proboscidea > Elephantidae > Elephas > Elephas maximus. Next base: position 36,884,073 of record NC_064836.1, on the reverse strand, counting down.
AAAATCAGTTGGGCTTCTATACATCAGCAATGAACAAGCAGAAAAAGAAATTAAGAAAACACTACCATTTGCAATATCATCTAAAATAGTAAAGTACATAGAAATAAATTTATCCAAGAAGGTAAAAGACTTGTGCACAAAAAATTATTAAAACATTTCTAAAAGAAATTAAAGAAAATCTAGATAAATGGAAGGACAGTCCATGTTCATGGATTAGAAAATTTAATATAGTTAAGATGTCAATACTACCCAAAGTACATGAAAAGATACTCAACATCATTAATCAAATGGGAAATACTAATCAAAACCACAATGAGATATCACCTCATCACCACTGGAATGGCAATGACCAAAAAAAAAAAAACAGAAATCAACAGGTGTTGGCAAACGTGTGGAGAACTGGAACACTCATCCATTGCTGGTAGGAATATAAAATGGTACAGCCACTGTGGAAAATAATTTGGAGGTTCCTCAAAAAAGTTGAACATAGCAATCCCAATCCTAGGTATATACCCAGAATAAGTGAAAACAGGAACACAAACAAAAATTTGTACACCAGTGTTCATTCGCAGTGTTATTCGCAATAGCCAAAAGTTGGAAACAACTGAAGTGTCCATCAGCAGATGAATGGATAAACAAAATGTGGTACATGCATACAATAGAATATTACACAGTAATAAAGAGAAATGAAGTTCTGATGCATGCCACAACAGATGAAACTTGAAAACATTATGCCAAACAAAATAAGTCAGTTGCAAAAGGACAAATACTGTATGATCTTACTTATATGAAATAAGCAAATATATAGAAACCAAAGATTATTAGTGGTTTCCAAGGATGGGAGGCAGGGGAAAGGAGGGAGCTTGTGTTTGGGTGCGGGGTGGGGGAGGGCATTGCATTTCTGTTAGTGGTGGTAGGATGTTTGGAAATGGCCAGTGATAATGGTTACACCACATGAAAAATGTAATCAATGTCACTGAATTATACATGTACAAATTATTGAATTAAAAATAAAAACAGATTTTTTTCTTAAGGTTTGTATATGAACAGCTCTGTAGCCTGGGTCACTTCACTATTTAATGTCATTTTAGAAGGAAAAGGGGCCTGAGTGGCTTTGGGCTGGGATAGTCACACAAGAACGTTGTTATTGTTGTTAGGTGCTATCGAGTCGATTCTAACTCATAGTGACCCTATGTACAACAGAACAAAACACTGCCCAGTCCTGTGCCATCCTCACCATTGTTGCTATGCTTGAGCTCATTGTTGCAGCCACTGTTTCAATCTACCTCATTGAGGGTCTTCCTCTTTTTCACTGACCCTCTACTTCACCAGACATGATGTCCTTCTCCAGGGACTGATCCCTCCTGATAACACGTCCAAAGTACGTGAGATGTAGTCTCACCATCCTTGCTTCTAAGGAGCATTCTAGTTGTACTTTGACCAATTCAAATGTAATAATAAGCCTTTAAAATTCAACTTCTCACTTTGGTATTTCTTTCAGTGTAAAAAAATTAATCTGAATTTTCTAAGCCTGGAAAGATTGGAATTCCCTTGAAGTAAATGTTTACTTTTGTTTAGTGATATTGGCCCAAAAGAGCATTTGTCCACAATGTATTTTCAGTTAGACTTTACTTTGAAGCTTTGTGCTTTTACCAGTTTTACAAATACATATTTCTTTCCTTTTTTAAAAATTTTTATTATGCTTTAGGTGAAAGTTTAAGAGCAACTTAGTTTCTCATTAAACTATTAGTACACATACTGTTTTGTGAAAAGAGAGACTTGATTATGTAGGCCTCATAAAATTATTCACACTCCCAACATGCTTTTTGTGCAAATGTGTCTCCCTGTAGAGACTGTTCAAAAACAAACTGGTTCTTGGGGAACAGGGAGCTTTTACCGTTCAGGCAAAAGCCTCCTTCATTGCCACTCTGGGGTTTGCCTGGGACTGACAGGAAGAAGCCTCCATCAGAGAAAACTTGCAAAGCAAGTGCAGAAGGGAGAGTGAAGAGACAATTAACTCATTTCAAATATCTCCGTGAAGGAAATTTCCAGAATCTTGGGAGAGGAAAATTATCTCGTTCAAATAGGTTTTAATTAACTACCCATGGTATCCTTTCTCTGGAGTGGAGTTAAAAGGGGCTATTTGAGTAGCAAAGGTGTTTGATTGTACATGGCAGCCTCCTTGGGAGGTTGCTTTGCCCTCCTGAGGGAGTTCTTGGTCTAGGGTGGAAGGGTCGTCTTTTAATTCCCATGGGGATGTTTTTCTCACTCACAGAGAACGGACATTACTTAGAGTTATAGAAGCTGATTTTACACTGTTTATGTGCAGTCGACCATGTTCAAAAATACACATTTGATGCTTTGTGAAGTAGGACTTGGCAAAGCTTCAGGGTTCTTAGCTACATTTGCAACAGTATTTTGAGCAGAAGAAAGACAAAATAGGACTAGTCATCTCGCCCCATTAGATATTATTCAGTAGTCCCTAAGCCTGATTTACTAGCTGTCAAACTCTATTGGGAGAAGGGACAGGACCTGGCACCTTCTGAAAGGAAAAACATATTGACTGACAGATGGAATAAACAAGTTGTGTGAAACCAGACGATATGATTGCATTGTCTCTGATAAAGAGAAACACTGGTGCGTTTGCTGGTAGTGGTATGAAAAAGGCCGTTTTTCTTCCATCTTTATTTCATTCCATCACTGCACCATCAACCAAAAAGCCCCGAGCTATTACAGCAAGCTTTGGTGACATGTTGACCTTAAGCTCCTCCTACTGGGGTGCACAACTATTTTTGTTTAGAAAATTGACTTTCTTATGATGAAAACCCATGAAAGAAAAGGGGGGGGGGAGTGTTTTTCTCATTTTCTAAGGAAAATCAGCAGAACATTTGAGGCTTTTGTCTTCTTTGTGAAACTCATCTTTCTCTTCCAATTGATCTTGTTTATGAAGCTGAAAATTAGGTCCAAGTGCTACTAATTTACCGAAAGAATAATTTTTTTTTATGAAGTGATACTCCATCATGTGAACTACATGTAAACTAGGATGACTTATTATTTATAAATTAAAGATTCTTGCTTTCCCTTGACTTAGAAAAAAATTCCTATAAATTGCTAAAATTCCTAATATGCAGAGCTTTAATAAGTAAACTGCCTTGAAACACCGGCATCAGGGTAGAAGAAATTTCTGCACAAACAGAAAGTGTTGCCATATCTTCAAGTTTCCTAAGAAATATATTTCAAGCTTTCTTACAAGGAAAATGTACTCCCCGTATTTAGCTTTCCAAAAGTAACAAGTAGCAGATTAGACTTTAAGTATTAGATATAAAATACATACATAAAAGTGTCTCTTAGCTTAGAGTTGAAGCTTTAAGACTAGAGAACCAAAATCATAAGATAAATGGATCTGAGTTATAATAAATGTATGACTCTAGAATCCCAATTTAATTGGACAGGAAGTTTTATTTTGACCTTTTAAGTCACGCTAAAATTCTGTTATTCGACTGGAAAAAAATCCAGCTGACATCTATTCTAGACAGTGTTCCAGGTATCTGCCTCCCACTTTTTAAACAAAATTTTTTTTTGACCCTTGATCCTCATCTGTCATCCTATTTCTCTAAGAAGTCAGGGTTTTTGACAGAGTTTTTCATGTGTTGTCTTGTTGATTTTTTTTCACACCTCAAACCATGAAAGCTGATTTCTACCACCTCCATACTATCAAAATTGCTTTTGATGAAGTTCCAATGTCTTCCATGCTGGTCATTCCAATGGGCCCTTGCAGTTTTCATCTTTCTTAATCCTCAGTAGCATTTTACACAGTTGCTCCTCCTCAAAAAGTTTTTCTTTTAGTTTGCATTCTATAAGAACACGCCCTCTGATTTTGCTCCTACCATTTAGTCTTTTAAGAGTTCACCTGCCAGCCAAAAGGTCATCAGTTCGAATCCACCAGCTACACCTCAGAAACCCTGTGAGGCAGTTCTACTTTGTCCTATAGGGTAGTTATGAGTCGGGATTGAAAGGATGGCAGTGGGTTTTTTTGTTTTTTAATTCAGTCTTTAACATCACCTATAAAAAGGTTTTTTTTAATAAGGATTTATCTGGTTTTGCCTTTGTCACATCTCCAGGTTTGCCTAGAATTCAGCATTCTCCTTGTTTACCATGGTGCAGGTGAACTTGATTATTTCCGTTTCTTGGATTTGCCAAGTATTTTTTTCCAACTTAGGTTATCCATGAATCTATGTTTTGTCGGAAATACTCTTCACCATGTTGTTCACCTGGCTAATACATTATTATCTTTAAGGATCACCTTAAATGACAGGAAAAAGAGACTTTTCCTGAATCCCAATTCAAGCAACTTGGAATTTAAGGGTGGATGTAAACAATAATAAGGAGCCCTGGTTAAAGCATTTGACAGCTAACCAAAGGTCAGCTGTTCAAACCCACCAGTTGCTCCATTGAAGAAAGATGCAGCAATCTACTTCTTTCAAGATTTATAGCTTTGGAAACCCTATGGGGCAGTCCTACTTTGTCCTATAGAGTCAGAATGAGTTGAAATTGACTCTACAATGGTGAGTTTGGTTTTGGGGGTTATAAACAATAATATATTGAATTAAAACTTATTACGCTAAATGTTCTATTAGGAAATATATAGGATATTGTCTTACCATACTGAGAGTGAAACTCAAACATTCTAGAGGATAAACATGAATAAGCCATGCAAGGGGGGTAGGTAGAAAAAGTGTTTCAGACAGATGTTAATAGAGACACAAAGGGCCAATGGGAGAACATATGAAAAATACAATCAAGCCTTGTGAGCGTTATTCCCCATTTGTAATAATGACCCAAGACCCTGACTAGCTCTAACATTCACAGTTGTATGGCACCATCAGCAAGTCTTGATCCTATGAAGAAAGACTCAGGGAGCAGCATAAAGAACCACCTTTTATGCTTGCACCTGCCACTCTATGTGTCAGTCATTAAAGCCAAAACCAAACCTGTTGTTGTCGAGTCAATTCCAATTCATGGCCACCCGAAAAGATAAATACTGTATGTTGTTCTCTAGAGTGCTTGAAGATCATTACCTAGGCAGTCCTCAAATTATGAATAAGTCATGCTTCAAAACTTATTTGTAAGTGAGTTTAGATACACTAATATATACTTCCAATAATCATATTTCAACTTTACCTTAGTGTCATTTAGTTGTACCGTGTTAATTTTCTAAGGCTGCTATAACAAATTATCACAAACTTAGTGGTTTAAAACAAGAGAAAGCTATTCTCTCAGAGCTCTGGAGGCCAGAAGCTCAAAATCAAGGTGCTGGCAGGGCCATACTCCCTCTGAAAGGTCTAACAGAGAAAACTTGCCTGCTCTGGCCAGCTTCTTATGGCTGGAAGTGTTGCTTGGCTGGTGAGAACATTATTTCAATATCTGCCTTTGTCTTCCCATTGCCTTCTCCTCTGTGTCTCTATGTCTCTGTGTCTCAAATCTCCCTCTCCTTTCTCTTGTAAGAACTCCAGTCATTGTATTTAGGACACGCACTAAAACCACGATGTTTTCATCTGGAGATCCTTGACTTTGTCTGCCAAGACCTATTTCCATATAAGGTCACGTTCACAGGTACCGGGAGTTAGGATTTGGACATGTATGTTAAAAAAAAAAAAACATGTATGTTAGAGGATCATAATTCAATCCACTACACATAAATCATTATTATGACTGTCATATGTCCACTGCGGAATTAATGGATAAAAGGTTTGGCATATTACATTAATTATCCTAATTTTCACCACAACATGGTGTTGTAGATAATACTATCACTCCCATTTTATGGAACATAAGAGAGAATTCGAGTAACTCCCTCAAAATCACACAGGTTGTAAGACTTGGCATCAGGATTCAAACTCATGGCAATCTGATTCTAAGTCTCACACTCTTAACTTCCCCTCATATTGCTTGTCATGGCATAAATGTACCTAAAGTCTTATTAGTTGATATCAAAAACATGTCTACCACTTCCTTGGAAGACAGACTGAAAGGTTTCATGATTTGTGTCATGGGTTCTGGACAGTTAAGAAGAAAGAAGAAGAAGTTATATTCCCCAGGAATCTAGTAATATTTTAACTCCTGACATCTGCTTAAGAAAAGTTATTTTTAGACAAATTGTTTCAGAGTTTGGTCCATATCAGCTTTATATGGAGCTTGCTACAAATGCAAATTCTCTAGACTGCAGATGTTCAGAATGAAAAATTCTGGGAGTGAGGCCCAGTGATCTGTTTTCAACAGGCTCTTCTGTTAGCTATCCCGAGGCATGTTAAAGTTTGCAAATCAAAGCATTAGTTCCTTTCTACCTCAGGGCCATAGCCTCCACAAGTGGGCAGAATAAGGGATTAGCATGAATAATATCCTCTGGAGACTCTTTTCACATTCATGGGATATTGACAAATCAAGTATCTGCAATTGTCTGTACAGGGACCATTATTCAGTTAACTAGTTATGATTCATAGTCCTAAATTTCACTATTCCATTGGAAATTTACATTCTCTAAAAAAAAAAAAAAAAAATTTTTTTTTTTTTTTTTATCAGCCAAGCACTTACCTGTTGCTTAGAATTGGACTCCTTAGAATTGCCATCTGACCCAGCAATTCCATTCATAGCTATATACCCAAAAGAATTGAGACAAGGGGCTCAAAAAGATACTACACACCAATGTTTGCATGCAGCATTATTCGCAATAGCCAAAGAGTGTAAACTACCGTGTCTATCAACAAATGAATGGATAAACAAAATGTTGTGTATACACACAATAAAATATGATTCATTCATAAAGAGAAAGGAAGTTCTGATGCAGGCTACTACCTGGAGGAACCTTGAAAACATTATGCTAATTGAAATAAGCCAGATACCAAGGGACAAATATTGTATGATCTCACTTTTATGAAATACCTTGAATAGGAAAATACATAAAGACAGAGAGCAGATCAGTGATTATGAGGGGCTGATGGAAGGGGAGAAAGGGAAGTTATTGTTAATAGTTACAGAGTTTCTGTTTGGGATGATAAAAAAGTTTTGGAGGTAAATAGTAGTGATGGTTGCACAAAATAAAAACAATAAATAATGAAGTTAACATGGAGCACTGGAATCCAAGGGCATAAGGAAGAGTGAAATTTAAAAAGAGTTCAGAAGGCACGAGATGACAGAAAGTGCTGCCTATGTTAAATGTTGCCTCCAATTTTGGCCATGAGCGATATACTGATATTCTTCCTGAAATATCTGTTTTAGCTTAGTAGGTTGTAAACATCAGCCTTTCCTATTTCAATCTAGTATTTCCAACCCCAATAGTCACATCACTCCACAACTGGCATATTCCTCAAGAAATTCCAAACCTATGCTGGGAGGATTGGAAAGCAAAGAAGAAAGTGGAGAAGATATGTACATATAAGTCTCCCTGGTGGAGCCCTGGCAGAGTAGTGGTTAAGAGCTCAGCTGCTAACCAAAAGGTCGGCAGTTCAAATCCACCAGCCGCTCCTTGGAAACCCTACTGGACAGTTCTATCCTACAGGGTCGCTATGAGTAGGAATCGACTCTGTGGCAGTGGGTTTTTTTTTTTTTTGGTTATCTCATTCTCTCACCGTGCCCCTTACCAAGCATCATCTACAATGTTAGCTATTTAACATCTTTTTGAAGGGATCTTTAAAACAGAATGGATCTTTTAAAAGCTCAATTTTTGCATCACTGTCTTGGAAAATATAAGATAATCAAAATAATGAGTGACACAACTTTTTCAAAATGACAGACCACTCTAGATTTTTCTAAAGCAGGTAAAAGGTAAAATTAACTTTCTTTTGAAAAGTTATTTCTTTTGCCTAACTTGCCAACATGGTTTAGTAATTATCTCTATATCACGTATCTTATGGTGGGTTTAACTCCAGCCAGGGAACTTGGAGTGATCTAAGAAAGGAATTACAGTCAATCTTAAAACAATTTTCTCATGACAGTATGCTCACTCTTCTCTTTAGGAAACTAACTACTCGTTCCCTTGTGTTCTCAAAATGTGCCTTTCTAAAGCAACTTAATTACAATAATTTTACACGATTTCCTTCCTCACGTATTATTAACTTAGCTGGAATTGAAATTTTTGTAGACACTGCTATGACTAGAGTCACATATTTTACATGCAATTAATTACAAAGTTACAGCAAAAGTTAGAACAAAAACAGTACACAAAGCTACCGGTTCATTTGCTGATTAGTTAGTGGAATTTGGAATAAGATCAGGATACAAAGCAAAGGTAAACGAGCTAATTAAAAAAATAAAAAACTCTTTAGAATTTAAATTTTTCATTGATTCCAATTTTGTTTGTTTTTATGGTAGTGTTTAATGTGTTTTTTTTAATGTGTATAGTAAATAGCCTCATGTATTCTGTACATTATAGCCCCAACATCCCTACAAATATCCATTAATAATTGGAAAGTGGAATGTACGAAGTATGAATCTAGGAAAATTGAAAATCGTCAAAAATGAAATGAAACACATAAACATCAATATCCTAAGCATTAGTGAGCTGAAATGGACTGGTATTGGCAATTTTGAATCAGACAATTGTATGGTTTACTATGCCAGGAATGACAACTTGAAGAGGAAAGGCGTTGCATTCATCATCAAAAAGAATATTTCGATATCTGCTTGAAGTACAACCCTGTTAGTGACAGTATAATATCAATATGCCTACAAGGAAGACCAGTTAATACAACTACTATTCAAATTTATGCACCAACCACTAAAGCCAAAAATGAAGAAACTGAAGATTTTTACCAACTTCTGCAATCTGAAATTGATCAAACATGCAATAGGTCTGCATTGATAATTATGGTGATTGGAATGCAAAAGTTGGAAATAAAGAAGACAAATTGGTAGGTGGAAAATATGGTCTTGGTGATAGAAATGATGCCAAAGATCACATGATAGAATTTTGCAAGACCAACGATTTCTTTATTGCAAATACCTTTTTTCAACAACATCAACAGTGACTAAATACATGGACCTCATCAGATAGAATACACAGGAATCAAATCAACTACACCTTTGGAAAGATACGATGGAAAAGATCAATATCATCAGTCACAACAAGGCCAGAGACCAACTGTGGAATAGACCATCAATCGCTCACATGCAAGTTCAAGTCGAAGCTAAAGAAAATTAGAACAAGCCCACGAGAACTAAAGTATGACCTTGAGTATATCCCACTTGAATTTAGAGAAGATCTCAAGAATAGATTTGATGCCTTGAACACTTATGACCAAAGATCAGACTAGTTGTGGAATAACACCAAGTATATCATACACTAAGAAAGCAAAAAATCATTAAAAAGACAGGAAAGAAATAAAAGACCAAAATGGATGTCAGAAGAGACTCTGAAACTTGTTCTTGAAAGTTGAGTAGCTAAAGCAAATAGAAGAAATGATGAAGTAAAAGAGCCGAGCAGAAGATTTCAAAGGGCTTGAGAAGGGAAAGGAAATTATTAAAATGATAAGTACAAAGACCTGGAGATAGAAAATCAAAAAGGAAGAACATGTTAGGCATTTCTCAAGTTGGAAGCACTGAAGAAAAGATTCAAGCCTCGAGTTGCAGTGTTGAAGGATTCTACAGGGAAAATATTAAACAACACAGGAAGCACCAAAGGTAGATGGAAGGAATACACAGACTCACTATACCAAAAAGAACTTGTCAGTGTTCAACCATTTCAAGAGATAGCATATGATCAGGAGCCAATGGTATTGAAAGAAAAAATTCAAGTTACACTGAAGGCATTGGTAAAAAACAAGGCTCCAGGAGCTAAAGGAATACCAGTTGAGATGTTTCAACAAACAGATGCAGTGCTGAAAGTGATCACTTATCTATGCCAAGAAATTTGGAAGATAGCTACCTGCCTAACCCACTGGAAGAGAGTCATATTTATGTCTATTCTGAAGAAAGGAGATCCAACAGAATGCACAAATTATTGAACGGTATCATTAATATCACATGCAAATAAAATTTTGCTGAAGGGCATTCAAAAGCAGTTGCAATGGTACGTTGACAGGGAACTGCCAGAAATTCAAGCCAGATTCAGAAGAGGATGCGGAATCTAGGATGTCATTGTTGATGTTAGGTGGATCCTGTCTGAAAGCAGGGCATACCAGAAAGTTTTATTGACTACGCAAAGGCATTAGACTGTGTGGATCATAAATTATGGGTAACATTGCAAGGAATGGGAACTCCAGAACACTTAATTGTGCTCATGAGGAACCTGTACATAGATCAAGAGACAGTCATTAGAACAGAACAAGGGAATACTGTGCAGTTCAGAATTAGGAAAGTTGCATCAGGGTTATGTCTCTTCACCATACTTGTTCAATCTGTATGTTGAGCAAATAATCTAAGAAACTGGACTATATGAAAAAGAACAAGGCATCAGAATTGGCGGAAGACTCATTAACAACCTGTGTTATGCAGCTGACACAACCTTGCTTGCTGAAAGTGAAGAAGACTTGGAGCACTTACTGATGAAGATCAAAGACCACAGCCTTTAGTATGGATTATACTTCAACATAAGGAAAATAAAAAATCCTCACATCTGGACCAATAAGCAACATCATGAAAAACAGAAAAAAGATTGAAGTTGTCAAGGATTTTCTTTTACTTGGATCCATAATCAACACCTGTGGAAGCAGTAGTCAAGAAATCAAACGACAAATTTCACTGGGCAAATCAGCTGCAAAAGACCTCTTTAAAGTGTTAAAAAGCAAATATGTCACCTTGAAGACTAAGGTGAGCCTGACCCAAGCCATGGTGTTTTCAGTAGCCTCATATGCATGCAAAAGCTGGACAATGAATAAGTAAGGCCGAAGAAGAAGAGATGCCTTTGAATTATGGTGTTGGCAAAAAATATTGAATACATAATGGACTGCCAAAAGAATGAACAACCTGTCTTGAAAGAAGTACAGCAATACTCCTTCTAAGCAAGGATGGCGAGATTTCATCTCATGTACTTTGGACATGTTATGAGGAGGGATCAGTCCTTAGAGAAGGACATCATGCTTGGCAAGGTAGAAGGTCAGCAAAAATGAGGAAGACCCTCAATGAGATGAGCTGACACAGTGGCTGCAACAATGGCCTCCAGCACAACCATGATTGTGAGGATGAGGATGGTGCAGGACCAGACAGTGTTTTGTTCTATTGTACACAGGGTTGCCTTGAGTTGGAACCAACTCAACAGCACCTAACAACAACAACATAGCCCCAACATGAAAGGAAAATACCCATATTGATGATCAAATCCAAAATGAAATCTAAGCAGAAGGAAAAATATAAAAAACATATTTTAGTAAGAATAACATTGAAGTAATTGATAGGGTCTCCATGAGTCAGAACCGAAGTAATTGATAGACTGATGAAATGGCCTGATAAAGGAATAAATAAAATGAATTCCTCTGTTAGTCCATTCATTGGCATTGACCATGGAACCACCCATGTTCTCCTTCCCAAGTGGCAAGAAATTTTGATCTTCCTCTTTTAGGCCCTTTTTCTCTCTGTCTCTCGACCAACTCTCATATTTCTTTGCAGAACTCTGCACATCTGCTTTTGTAACACAGCTCAGATGACATCAAGGCTAGATTCTGTAGGCTTTCTTGTGGATGAAGGACAGTACATTCACTCAGACCCTAGAAGCATCTGGTTAAGAAGAGTACTTGCTCTACTGGGTTTTACTTTTAATTTCCCTGAGCCAATTGTCATCCTGAGCGAGCTAATCAGTTTTGGTAATGGTTGATGAAATTAGCAAGGCAGGTGCACAGTCAACTTGCTATTGTCTGTGCAATGGTATGGCAAAGTTGTGTATACTGCAAAAAAGTAGACGAAACCAAAACATCAGCTATTTTGTAATGTGGTTCATCTCCAGAATACATGGCTTTCTTTCTTTTTTTTTTTTTTTTAATTCTCCTAGGGCAATTGGCCACACAGAGTGATTTACTTTGACTTCATTTTAATAGGTCAAATGGTTTTGACCAATTCTGGTGCAATTTCATGGCCACAAAACATACTTTAGGTTTTATTTAAGGTATATATCATTGTTATGGAAACCCTGGTGGTTAAGAGCTATGGCTGTTAACTAAAAGATGGGTAGTTTGAATCCACCAGGTTCTCCTTGGAAACCTTATGGGGCAGTTCTACTCTTTCCTATAGAGATGCTATGAGTCGGATTTTGTTTTTTTTTTTTTTGTTGTTGTTGTTGTTGTTGTTTTCATTGTTATATAACCAAATTTGCATCAATAAAAGGCAAAAACTAACAATTTTCAAGTAAATGGTATAATAGATAACAGTTACAATTATCTATGCAATTACAATATTTTACAGTTAACAAAAACTAAAAACCAAACCAGCTGCTGTTTGAGTCAATTCTAACTCATGGCAACCCCACGTGTCGCGGAGTAGAACGGTGGTTCATAGGACTTTCAGGGCTGTGGCCTTTTGGAAACAGATTACCAGTCGTTTCTTCCAAGGTATCTCTGAGCGGATTCAAACCACCAAACTTTCAGTTAGTAGTAGAAGGCTTAACCCCTTATACCACCCAAGGACTTCTACATCAATAGAACCAGTATTAAAACCAATTTATCTTCTATTAAATAAATATCCTAGAAATACGTCAGACGTCAGAAAGAAGCTGTATTGATATTCAATATCTGTTATAATCTACAAATTGAAAAACCTAAATAGGCAAGTTGACAGTATGCATAGATCTCCTGGGAGGGTTCCATTCATGTGACCTTAGGAATCATGACATTCATCACAGTTACAATGTGTGTACACAGTGCATTTGCTATCACATTTAATTTAAAAAAAAAAAAAAATGTCTTTGGGGTGGATTTAATTATCCCATTTTTACAACTGATAAAACTGAAGGTCAGAGGTGTTAAGAAACTTGTCTCAGGACATACGGCTACAAGGTGGCGAAAGCCATGATTGCACACAGATCTGTTTGTTAAGACACCTCATCCCGTAAGCCACTGCAGTGGCCTACAAAATTTCTCTGAGGCACGCACTTCACAAAGGTCTCGTTGGCATTTTTTCCCAACAAAATGTGAATATTACTTACCATCACCCCTCTATGGTCTAAGCTAAGAATCTAGCTTTTCCTCAGGCTGGGTTGAGCGTGGCTTCTGAATTCTTCTTTGTGGCCATTTTGGTGACGTTAAGAGACGGACGTATGCTTTCATTTTTTTCTACATTTTCATAGCCAAGCATACTTGTTTCAAAACTCTGCTTGGTTTTGCTCTTGCCACAATGCAAATGTTATTCTCCTTCTCTAACACAAATTTTCATCACCTACTTCCCATGTCCTGAAAGATTGAGAAGTGAAATAGTGCCTGAGATTTTGAGATATAAAATTGAGTTATATTTACCCTACACCAAACCCAGTGTCTAGGGGTGGCATAATCTTTCAGATCTCCAAAATCCTGTTGCTAATATATATGCACTGAAAGAAAAGCCAGCTCAAAAAGGAGCCGATTCAAGATGTGCAAAGGGCAAATCCCCTTAGAGGGGATTTACAACCCAATTACATAAAGTCCAAGGGACTGGGCAAACGATTGGGGCTATCCATATTGTTTTATTGCAGTAAAATTTTACTCTATTGAAAAAAGGAGTTTTTAGCTAGACCTTGAAAGGACAGTTAAAGATCTTTGCTCTAATGTGTTTTGATTTGTTTATAAAGTATTTCCTGAAGCTAGTTTCATCTGTCACAGTTTGTTATAAGGGATTTTATTTTTATTATTTAAGAAATGCCACATTGCTAAATAACAATGGGAGAGCTTAGTGTTTTGTTTTTTAGAGAGACTACATGAGCTTTTATTTTTAGATCTGTTAGCAAATAACATTCTCTCAAAAATTTCAGCTCAAGAGGTTACATTTAAACACATCAAAATTATATTTTAGTGAATAAAATACTAAGCAATAAAGTATTCAAATTATAACACTTTATTCCAAAGTTTCAGCTAACAAAGCTTTTCTATACATTAGTGTCCTGACTGTTATGGATTGAATTGTGTGCCCCAGAAATATGTGTTGTAAATCCAAACCTCTGTGCCTGTAGTTACAATCCCACTTGGGAATGGGTTATCCTTGTTATGTAAATAAGACCGGATTAGTGTAGAGTGCATTTTGAGTCAATCTCTTTTGAGATATAAAAGAAATTAAACAAACAAGCAAAAGAAGCAGAGATGGGGGAAGAGAGATGCCAAGCCACATGAAGATCACCCAGGAGCAGAAGCTGAAAGAGGCAAGGACTTTCTTCCAGAGCCAACAGAAAGAAAGCCTTCCCCTAGAACTTGCACCCGGAATTCAGACTTCTAGTCTCCTAAACTGTGAGAATATAAATTTCTGTTTGTCAAGGCCAATCTGTGGTATTTCTGTTATAGCAGCACTAGATAACTAAGACACTGACTAAAATGCATCTAAGGAATCAGTTGAGAGAGGGTGAAATGAAAAAGACAAAATAGAATTTGCATATTACGAATAGATTCATGTTACACCACCAGTTTGTTTCCTTCATTTAAATGGGTAGTTCTCCAGTTTAGCAAAAATAAAAGGGGTAGAGAAGTAGATGAGAAAGGATTGTTAAATCCTTGACAAATCTGTATAGATATGTTTCTTGAGAATTTATATCATGTTCTATATGGACATTCTTGAATACTAACTGGAGCAGCTACACAATTCTGAAAACAAGTCTTATAACTTAAAAGAAACCTGGAAAAGGAGTCTGAAGTGCCACAGCCTGTCCCCGGCACACCTTTCAATCATTTTGCAAATTTTCAGATGTTCTCTCATCATTTCTTGTTCTTCCTTTCTTTCGTTCCTTCTACAGAGAAGAATCGGATCTACCCCTTTTATTCCTTTCAGGAAAATGAAGACCAATTCTTCATGTACATTTATTCATTCAGTCAACAAACTTTTATTAAGTATCAGGCCTTATTCTGGCACTAAGAACCACACTGTGAGTAAAGAAGGCAAGGCAGGGAGGCAAACAGTAACTGAGTAATAAAGTAATAATGACAGAAAGATGATTGTGATAAGTGTTGGAAATGTTTAAAATGCTTAACTAAAATAGAGAAGGACTGGGAAATATTTTGATTTCAGGGTTATACAAGATCTCCCAGAGAAAATGACATTTAATCTGAGACATGAAATTTGTAAAAGATATAAAAATGTCCTAGATACAGGAAACAGCAAATGTAAGGGCCTAAGGAACAATTGAAATTGGAATATTCAAGAAAGAGAAGGCATTCCAGTGTAGTTAGAGTGTAAAGGAGTTGATACCCAGGGCGCGATTCCTGTGGGACCAAAAAGTTCTACTATGTTCTATAGGGTCTCCATGACTTGGAATTGACTTGACAACAATGGGTTTCCAGTGAGACAGTGGAAGTGAAATTGATATCTCTAAGACTGACCACCTTACCTGGTCCCTCCACTGCTTTGAAAGTGTGGTGCAAACAGTTAACTCACTTGCCTACTAACCAAAAAGATGAAGATTCAAATCCATCCAGAGACACCTCAGAAGAAAGGCCTGGCAACCTACTTCCAAAAAATCAGACATTGAAAACCCTGTGGAACACAGTCCTACTCTTACACTCATGGGGTTGCCATGAGTCAGAATCTACTCAACAGGCCATTGGTTTGGTTTTTTCTACTACTTTGGTCTACTGCTGGATTACGTCCTTCTGACTCCTTAGTGACTAGTTATATTATGTTCCTGAGTCAAATCAGTAAAATATGAATAGAAGAGATTCATGCCACTTCAGGTCTAACTCATAAAAACCTCCCATACCATAATCCTCCATGTGCTTTACCCAAGCTGAGTTTACAAGTCAAGTACCAAAGCCAGCAGAGCCACAAATTGAAAACAGTCTGGGTTACTGGATTACTAGTTGAAGAAGAGTCATCCTCTTATTGGGAAAGTTGTCTTGGACAACATGAACAAAAAATAAATATCTACTGTGTTAAGCTACTGAAGTTTTCAGGTTTATAGCTTACAGTAGGAGCCGTGGTGGTGTAGTGGTTAAGAGCTCCACTGCTCACCAAAAGATCGGCAGTTCAAATCCACCAGCCACTTCTTGGAAACTTTATGAGACGGGTCTACTCTATCTTATAGGGTTGCTATGAGTCAGAGTCCACGCAACAGCAATGGGTGAGTCAGTTCAGGTTACAGTAGCTAAGGTCACCTAAACTAATACAGGAAATCATTTAAATGTTATTCTAACTGCAATAAGGATATATGGAAGGGTTGTAAATAGTGTTAGTGATGTGGTTTAATTTACATTTTAAAAATATTCTGGATGCTATGTGGACAATGGGTTGTCAAAAAATAAAAGCAAGAAGATCAGTTAAGAGGCTATGGGAATAGACCAGACAAGAGGTGGCAGTATCTTTGACTCGGGTGGTAGTGAGAGAGAGGGACGGAAGTGAACACATTTTAAATACACTTTGAGTCAAAAACCAACAGAGTTTGCTGATATATTGTTTGGGTGAAGGGCAAGAATAAGAGATTCAAAAGATGACGCCAAGTTTTTTGGTATTTTGTTGTTTTTCATTTGTTTTAAGAATAGTTTTAGAGTTACAGAAAAGTTGCAAAGGTAGTACAGTGATTTTCTGTTCACTCTTCACCCAGCCTCTCCTACCGTTAACATCTTAACGTTACTAAGTTACATTCAACACATCTCAGAAACCAACATTTGCACAGTACTATTAACTAAACACCAAGCGTTATGAAGATTTCATCAGTTTTGAGGTTTTCCCCATAATGTCCTTTTTCTGTTGCAGTATCACATCCAGGATACCACCTTATGTTTAGTCTTCATGTCTCTTTAGCCTCCACGGGTCTGTAACCGTTTCTTAGACTTTTCTTGTTTTTATGACTTTGACAGTTTTGAGGAGTACACTTCAGGTATTTTGTAGAATGTTCCCCAACTTGGGTTTGTCTGATTCATTCCTAATGGTTACACTAGGGTCGTGGGTTTTACGGAGGATGGTATATATCAAGGATACGTACTATCAACATGGCATTATAGATCGTGTTAACGTTGACCACCTGCCCAAGGTAGTGTTAGCCAAGTATTCTACGGTAAGATCACTCGCCTTCCCTATTCGTACTCAGTTCATTATGAACAAGTCACTAAGTGCTTCTACATTCAAAAGATATGGGGTGTTTAAACTCCACCTCCTTGAGAGGGAAGTATTTAGAGTATTGTTACTCAAAAAGCGAGCAACTTCAAAGTTTGTTTGCCAACAAAGTCCTCCCCCCAGCCATTGGTGTAAACACACTGTGCTAATTTTTTTTTTTTTAACAGCAACATATAAAAAAAAATTTGCATAGCAGCACTTACAAAAATACCTGTGGTTGACAAGCTAGAAGGTTTGCATTATTTGTGCAAAAATACGGTAGGTGAATTACTTGGAATTGTTTTGTATAGGATATTTGTTTCCTCTTTTATTTATTTTATCATTTATTTATATCATTATGGATCATAAATATGTATTTTATATTTGAAGCATAATCCGATATTATTTATTTTGTTGCTCAAATTGTTCCAGTTTTGACCACTGGGAACTCTTTTGCCTTGGCCCTGTGTACCCCTGACTGCCCACATTCTTTAGTTTTTTTTGAGCATTTCCTTACCTTCTGTCACTACAAGTTGTTCTGGGTTCATCTTGTGTATTCCCTAACCCGCCCTAAATCTGCTGTTCCTACAAAAAGCTTTGGTTCATTTTGTTGAAGAATGTCATCGGAAACCAAGATCTGGGCACTGAATGTGCTTGTTGCTACAGGTATGGCATTGAATCTATATCATCTTAATCAACAAAGCTAGAAAATATGTATGTTACTGTTGTTAGTTGCTGTCAAGTTAATTTTTGACTCATAGCATGGGACAAAGTAGAACTGCCCCATGGGGTTTTCTAGGCTGTAGTCTTTATAGAAGCAAATTGCCAGGTCTTTCTCCCATGCATTGGAATCAGCAACTTTTCAGTCAACAGTCAAGGGCTTAACCATCGGCCACCAAGACTCCTTGTGTTTATACTAACCCAGGTATATCCACATCTTTGTAATTATGTCTGCATATTTCTATCTATATCTATCTTAAGCTAAATGTGAGTTCATACTAATGTCATTGACTCTCATCCAGCACCACATTCTAGGTTCTAGGTTCATTCTAGCCTTCCCTCTTTGTTTTTCTGTGATTTCCAACAGTGAGAAACCTGCCTTCCATCAATTGCTTATTTGTTCATTCTCAGAATCCATGAAAAGCGGTTCCAGAATTATCCCACAGTTCTGTGAGAAACAACTTTGCCAACCAGAGTTGAGTGTTTATGTAGAGTTTATGTTGTTTTTAATCTTACAGTTTCTGGTTAAAACTCCATATTCTAAAGTTTATTAGGCCGACACCTCCCCATTCCCTTCAGTGAGGTTATGTTAGACATTCATTATTAAGGTCACATATTCGTAAGGCGACACTTTTTTTTTGTCACAGTCTGCATTCCTTCCTAAGATACCTGACTTTCTGTTTGATTTTTTATATATATATAGTATATATGAGTTTTACCCTTTGTGCTATAAGGTTCTATGAGTTTGACAAACATGTAGTGCCATATATCCACCATGTTACACACAGATTAGTTCCAGCACCCTAAACATGCCCCTCTCTTTCCCCTAGTCAAACACTACCCACTCCCCTCTCCAAAGTTTTTTAGACCTGAGTGACTGGTTGAAGCAAGGCATTATCTTTGAAATGGAGAAGGCTCTGGGATTATTTAGTTCAGATATATTGAGTTTGAGGGACTTATTTATTACCTTCAATTTGAAGAAGTTATCATTGTATTATGTTCCAGCCATATCCAATTTTCTCTGAATTTCAGTAGCTATGTCTCTGAATGTCTCCAAAGGAGTGAAGTGGAGGAAAAAAAAAAAACCATTAAGAAAATATAAAAAGCTAAGTGAAATAAGATATAATTTTTTTTCTCCAATCGGAGAATATATTATACAAAAACACCTGTATTCAATATCTATAAAAGGCTTGTAAAAAATTTATATGCAATGTAAGTTGAGCACTAGTTTAAAAAGGTACTGGTTTTGGAGTCGTAAGAGGTAGATCCAAACCAAGACTGTGTGGCCTTAATAGTCACTCATCATCTCTGAGCCAGGATCTTCACCTATAAAATGGCTCATCATCTCAGACCTATTTACATCAATAAGCTTCTTGTGAGGATATAAAATTTGGCAACACCTAAGTTATCATTTTTATTATTAACCCTTTTAAGAAAGAGAAATGCAAGATGTTATACTTCCTACCAACTGTTGATAATAATGAAATATTTATTTTCCAGTAAGGAAACTGTATGAATAGCAGAATATATTAAAAATGTATATGATGTTCCAAGCTGTTTCATAAAGAACAAGAAAAAATCTATATCATTTTCCAACTGAATTCCCTTGGAAGTAGTAATTTAAAAAAATTACGTCTTTTTGTAAGAAAGGAAAAAGCACCAAAAGGACATTTAACTAAAAGACTATCAATTTTACCATAAATAATTCAGATCTTAAGATGAACGTGATTTAGAAAGAAGAAAAAAATACCTATACTTCATCTTCAAACTTAAGGAGAAGCATTACTCCTGATTTAATTTCTAAAACCAGTCTAATGGTATTGACAGTACTAGGCAGTGTGAACTAAGTGGTGGGTAATATACGATGCATATGCCATGTGCACATAATTTAAGCACTAATTCTCCTTCCTGAAGTGCAAATGTGGGGACAAAGAAACACAATTGAAGTAAATAAGTGCGATGTGACTGACTGTGTAATGTCAGACCAGAGTCCAAAATTATCCCATGATATTCCCTGGCACACTATAGAAATGAAGCCATTACAACAAGCCTCCTTTGTGGTAGCCCAACAACAGAAAAAATTATAGAAATTTTATTTCAAGAACCATTTTAAACATTAATTTACATACAGCCTACATATCCTAAAGAGCGGGGGGGGGGGGGAATGAACATAGAGTGATTCTAGCTAAAATCTAATGCATTATTTATCAATGGTCCATTTCATATAAGACTATATAAAAATAATTTCAGGTCATCCTCTGCAGAATAAAAAAAAAACCCATTGCCGTCGAGTCGATTCCAACTCACAGCGACCCTAAAGAACAGAGTAGAACTACCCCATGGGGTTTCCAAGGAACACCTGGTGGATTCGAATGCTGACCTTTTGGTTAGCAGCCATAGCACTTAACCACTATGCCACCAGGGTGTCCCTCTGCAGAATGCTTATGAAAAATTAAAAGTATATATCGAACTGGTACTTGAAAACATTGTTTTTTTCTTCTTCATCAGAATCTGAAATTTGAAGGAATTATTTCAATGATAGAAATAGCTCTTCAAGTGATTAGAATGAAAAATTAGTAATTAAATATTAAAAACAGTTTATAACCTAAGTCGTATGCTGTTGTTGGGTGTCCTGAAGTTAATTTTGACTCATAGTGACCCTGTGTGACAGAGGAGAAGTGCCCATAGGGTTTTCTAGGCTGTAATCTTTCCAGGTGCAGGTTGCCAGGTCTTCCTCCCACAGAGCAGCTGGTGGGTTCACCAACCTTTTGATTAGCAGCGGAGTCCTTAAACCGTTGCACCACCAGGGCTTCTTAAAGTTGGGATAAGACTTTTTAATTTCTAATAAATGGAAATATATATACATCTTGAAAAATAAAAATATTTTTTCCTAAACCTTTCATCCTCACACTACATACTGCTGTGAAGACAAAACTATCTCAGAAAATGATGCATAAACAAGTTAACATTAAAAGATCTGTGAAATATAAAGGGGGAAAAGTTGTGAATCTAGGATAATGGCAATACAGCAATATACTTGCCAAATTCTAAATCAGCATCCTGTTCTAAATTTAGGGAGGTAGGCAGTGGATCAAATGCTGGATGAGGAGTTAAGAAAACTGTCGCTTCAATTGGGCATATGCACCAAGCTTGTGTTGGCAGGAGGAACTGCCATGCTAGACTATTATAAAGAGAGAGAAGAAAAAAAAGTGTCCTGATTATTTGTCCCAGTTAAAAATAATATGCTGTTGTTGTCGTTAGTTGCCATTATTTCTGACTCGTAGTGACCCTACGAACAACACAAGGAAACACTCCCAAGTCCTGTGCCATGCTCACAATTGTTGTCATGCATGAGACCATTGTTGCAACCACTGTGTCAATCCATCTTGTTGAGGGTCTTCCTCTTTTTTGCTGACCCTCTACTTTAGAAAGCATGATGTCCTTCTCCAGGAACTGGTCCCCCCTGATAACATGTCCAAAGCATGTGAGATAAAGTCTCATCACCCTCCCTTCTGTTATGGATTGAATCGTGTCCCCCAGAAATGTGTGTCAACTTGACTAGGGCATGATTCCCAGTATTCTGTGACTATTCACCATTTGTGATCTGACATGATTATCCAATTTGTCGTAAATTCTAACCTCTGTGATGTTTACGAGGCAGGATAAGACACAGTTACGTTAATAAGGTAGGATTCAATTTACAGGATTAGGCTGTATCTTGAGTCAATATTTTTTGAGATATAAAAGAGAGAATTGAGCAGAGAAGAGAGGGACCTCATACCATCAAGAGTGGGACACATCCTTTGGACCCAGGGTCCCTGTGCTGAGAAGCTTCTAGACCACTGGAAGATTGATGACAAGGACCTTCCCCCAGAGCCAAAAAAGAGAGAAAGCCTTCCTCTGGACCCAGTGCCCTGAATTTGGACTTCTAGCCCCCTAGACTAGGAGAGAATAAATTTCTGTTGGTTAAAGCCATCCACTTGTGGTAACCCTGTTACAGCAGCACTAAATAACTAAGAAACCCTCTAAGGAGGATCCTGGCTGTACTTCTTCCAAGAAAGATTTGTTCATTCTTCTTGCAGCCCACACTATTCTTTGCCAACACCATAATTCAAAGGTATTAATTCTTTTTCTGTCTTCCTTATTCATTCTCCAGCTTTCGTGTGCATACAAGGTGATTAAAAACATGGCTTGGGTCAGGCACACTTTAGTGCTCAAAGTGACATCTTTGCTTTTCAACACTTTAAAGAAGTCTTTTGCAGCAGATTTGCCCAAGGCAATACATCATTTCATTTCTTGACTGCTGCTTCCATGGGCGTTGATCGTGGATTCAAGTAAAATGAAATCCTTGACAACTTCAATCTTTTCTCCATTTATCATGGTGTTGCTTATTGGTCCAACTGTGAGAATTTTTATTTTCTTTATGTTGAAGTGTAATCCATACTGAATCCTGTAAGTGCTTCTAGTTCTCTTTGCTTTCATCAAGGAAGGTTGTGTCATCTGTATAGCACAGGTTGTTAACGAGACTTTCTCCAATCCTGATGCCCCATTCTTCTTCATATAATTCAGCTTCTCAGATTATTTACTCAGCATACAGATTGAATAAGAATGGTAAAAGAATACAACACTGATGCACACATTTCCTAATTTTAAACCAGGCAGTATCCACTTGTTCTGTTCGAACAACTGCCTCTTCATCTACGTACAGGTTCCTCATGAGCACTATTAAGTGTTCTGGAAATCCCATTCTTCCTAATATTATCCATAATTTGTTATGATTCACACAGTTGAATGCTTTTGCATAGTTAACAAAACACAGGTAAACATCTTTCCGGTAGTCTCCACTTTCAGCCAAGATCCATCTGACATAAGCAATGAATCCTTCCTTCTGCTCCCTCTTCTGAATCTAGTTTGAATTTCTGGCAGTTCCCTGTCAATGTACAGCTGCAGCAATTTTTTAATTACGTTCAGCAAAATTTTACTTGTGTGTGATATTAATGATATTGTTCAATAATTTCCACGTTCTCCTGGATCGTCTTTCTTTGGAAAGGGCACAAATATGGATGCATTCCAGTCAGCTGTCCATGTAGCTGTCTTCCAAATTTCTTGATGTAGATGAGTGGACGTTTCCAGTGTTGCATCTGTTTGTGGGAATATCTCAATTGGTATTCCATCAATTCCTAGAGCCTTGTTTTTTGCCAATGCCATCATAGCAGCTTGGACTTCTTCCTTCAAATACCATTGCTTACTTTTCATATGCTATCTCCTGAAACGGTTGAATGTCAACCAATATTTTTTTGGTACGGTGACTCTGCATATTCCTTCCATCTTCTTTTGATGCTTCCAAAGTTTTTCAGTATTTTGCTCACAGAATCCTTCAAAATTATACCTTGAGGTTTGAATATTTTTCTTCGATTCTTTTATCTTGAGAAATTCCAAGCATGTTCTTCCCTTTTGGTTTTCTAACTCCAGGTCTTTGCACATGTCATTATAATACTTTACTTTGTCTTCTCAAGCCACTCTTTGAAATCATCTGTTCAGTTCTTTTACTTCATCATTTCTTCCATTTGCTTTAGCTATTCCAGTTTGAAGAGCAAGTTTCAGAGTGTCTTCCGATATCCATTTTTGTCTTTTCTTCCTTTTCTGCTTTTTAATGACCTTTAGCTTTCTTCGTGTATGATGTCCTTGACGTCATTCAACAACATGTCTGATCTTCAGTCAGTAGTGTTCATTGCATCAAATCTACTCTTGAGATGGCCTCCAAGTTCAGGTGGGATATACTCAAGGTCGTAATTTGGCTCTCTTACTTTGGCAACAACTATTCTCTACTTTTCAAGGCCATCTGCTTATATGAATATCCTTGAAAAGACAACCTCAAGCCCATTGGCTATTACTATCTTTGCTCAGAAATAATCTGTAGAAAGGTGAGAGATCAAGGAAGCATTTTACCCAAAAAAGTCATCGCACTAAAACATAAAGAAATATAGAGTGGGTCTATTTGAAGGTGCAAATTCAGTAAAGCACTCCATAAATGAAGACCTCATATTGCAATCTCTCAACCAACATTTGTTCGTTTGTATTTTTTTACTTGAATATCTGGTATTGAATTTCTCCGTTTAGCTGTCTTTTGGCCTACTTTTTCTCCTAATTTTATGTTCATAATAAATCTCTAAAATGTTTGGGTTGGTAGTATCTTTACTATGATTGAATAATTTAAATGGATTCTTCAAAAAAAAATTAATGTAAAAGAAAAACTATAACAGTAGACAGTCTGTGGGAATTCATATAAATAACAAAGATAGAAACATTGGCTGGCTTTGTCTAGCTTTGTTAAAGACTCCAAATGAGTTTATTAACCTTTTTTATTTTATTGTCCACTTATGCATGCAATTCCATAGGCATTTCATAAAACTTGGCCTAATGACAAAGACAGCAACAATAACGATGCCGAAATGGGTAAGGCCGAAGGTAAGGAAGAGGTCAGAAAATCAAAGCTTTGATGCATTGTGTCGAGCAGAAAAGACTAGCTTCATCTGACCTATGCGCTATTTCACAAATGTATACCCTGACATAATTTTTGGTGAAAAATTGATATGAGTAAGAAACAAAACTATTTTAGTTTTAACTTTACACTTGTGATTTTTTTACTCATTCGAAAATAAATATGTGCTTGACCTCTGAACACTGGAAGTCAAGCAATTTCACCTTCGCGTATAATTTGTAGTCACAAGATTTGGCTAACTGCAGAGAGCATTTTTCCCCCAATGGTATAAGATTAGAAGATGTGTTATAGAACGTAAGCCATGGTGAAGCTAAGAACTGCACTCACTAAGGAGGAAGAACGAGTTAAGTCTGTGAACACAAACAGCCTTCTTGATAGTCAAGTGGAGAGAAAGAAAAAAAAAAAAAATACTGGCAATACTGCAAGAAAGGAACTTTATGTTCCTTGAGCCAGAAGCTGATTTCAGAGTAATTGAAAAAGCACAGCATGAAACTCTGAGGCGCTGAATGCAAGCACTCATCTGAGCACCTGGAAGATTAGGCAACTGCATTAATATCATTCTTTCCTGGAAGCAGAGAGGGCAGAAAGAGTCCAAGGTTGGCATTTAAGCTAATAAGATGACGCCTTATTTCTCCAGGGGCTGTGCACGATGAAGGTAGGTACTTAAGAGTGGGTGTTGGCAGGATTCTCACTTCCCACTCTTATCTGCACATTATAATCTTTTTACTTATTTCCCATAAATTCAAGTGGAGAACACACACAAATGAGAAGCATTAGAATGTCTATTACATAATTCCTGAGATTATTATGAACACAACTATATGCAAGCAAACTGTTTCCCAATTACCTATTTGTGTATCAACAAAGCAATATTCTGAGTCCCTAAAAATAGTCATTGTTATAAAAAAAAAAAAATAATAGTGTCTCGATCTACCTGCCTCCTTCCTTGGGGATAAAAATTTCCTCTCACTGCCTCTCTCCTTCTCCTTCTATCCCTCTGTGTCCAGCCATCTAGTTTCCCTCAAAAACATTTTCAAGATTCATTAGGTACATTTGGTATAAAAAAGCAAGAGTCTTTTTTTTTTTTTAAAGAACAACTAGGATTTAAGCTGTTATAAACTTTAAGAAACTTAACAGAAATTGAAGAGACAAATATAATTTTCTAAACTCTATTAACTTTGATTCTTCCAGGCAGTGATGACTAAATTTAAAGTTGTGGGAATAAAAGACTTCTTCCTTCAAATACCATTGTTTACTTTTCATATGCTACCTCCTGAAATGGTTGAATGTTGACCAATATGTTTTTGGTACAGTGACTGTGCATATTCCTTCCATCTTCTTTTGATGCTTCCAAAGTTTTTCAATATTTTGCCCATAGAATCCTTCAAAATTGCACCTTGAGGCTTGAATATTTTTCTTCAGTTCTTTCATCTTCAGTTTCTAGAGAAGAGACAAAGTCATTCTGAGAAATAAGATGATTTCAAAGTCCCCAAAATCAATCTTCATAGATGTTATCTTGTTCCAACTAGAACTTAGTCCACTGTCTCATTGGATAAGGATGCTGACCAATTTTTGGATGTATTGATCCTAGAACAGAGTAAATTCTCCTAAATATCTGTAAATAATAATGGACATTGACTCTCCATTACTTAGTATGCATCAGACCCTATGCAAATTATGATATATATTTTTGCACATAAAATTTTGGACATAAACATACCAAAAAATGTCAAACACATTGACAAATCAGCACACCAAAGAAAACTCCAAAGTACATTTTTTTTTCCACCTATTGGTAAAAAATGGAGTGCTTTCACTTTTAGGGATGTCTATAAATCTGTAGATTTGAAATTGCCTGATAACTAAAGTGCTCATCTCATGTTATCAGTTGATTTCAAGACAGCAGTTGCTGATGGTTAATGGCTTTTGCTGTCACTTGTACTCCCAAGTGATTAAGTATCTCTCAATCTTACTTTCACTTCATCCTGCTTGGCTGCTTCAAACTTAAATTGTTCAAGCTCTTACAATTCACGGCAAATCATCAAATATAAGAGGGTAGTGAATCCACAGATGTCATCATAGGCAAACAGGTAAGGAAAAAACCCGTGACAGGGATTTTAACATTTACATAGCATTTCAAAATGTATCTGCAGAGTTTCCGTACGAATCTCAATGTCTTGTCATTGATCTTCTTCTGAAGATAAGGAATAAAAAGGCAGGAATGTCATTTGTCACTTCCTTTTTTTTTTTTTTTTTTATACTATTAAGGATCCCTGGTGGCGTAGTAGTTAACCAAAAGGTTGGTAGTTCAAATCCACCAGTCACTCCTTGGAAACCCTATGGGGCAGTTGTACTCTGTCCTACAGGGTCGTTATGAGTTGGAATCAACTCGATGGTACCGAAAAACAACAACATACTATTAAAGTAAAGTGAACTCTTTCAGTCTCTGTTCTCTAAACTAGAAGATTTCATTACACACACACACACACACACACACACACACTCACTCACTGCTGGGGAGTGGGATGCATTAAGAGAGCTGGAAGATGAGGGCGGAAAGATGAGGAAACTTATGTTTTTGAGCACTGTCTATGCACCAGTCATCATGCCAGATACTTTTTTTTTAATCCTCAAAATTGTAGCTGTCAAGTAGATATTATCTGCATTTTACAGATGAGATGACTGAGGACCAGATATCATCGCTAACACACACAGCGTACAAACTCAGATTATCTCCAGAGAACAAGTCCTTTCTTCCACCAATTCAAACCTATTAAAGGAGTATATCCTGTCTGTCTGGACTTCATTTTTCTACTCTCTCATTTATAAAACTTGCATAAGATATGGGTTAGAGGCTTCAACATCATTGACTCAAACCCATCTTCTTAGTTGCAGTCTAATCATAAGCATATTTTAAACTTATTTATGTAAAGCTCTCTTTCATTTTATATTTTTACGCACACTCTCCCTTGAAAACTATACCATCACCATAAAAATAGTATGGTAATTAATCTCTATATTCTTGCCCTGAATTCCCATCTCCCTATTGCATATTTTGTCCACCTCAATTTCAGTAAGCCCAAAACTAAACTCATCCTGACTCCGCCAAAGTGACTCCTCCCCGTAGCTTTTAGTTTCTGTGAATGGCATTTTCATTCTTTCACAGATGAATAATTGAAACCTTAATTATCTTGGATTTTCCCCTCCCTCTTTCTCCATAAGCAATCAGTTGCTACACACACACACACACACACGCATGTGAAAAATCATTTAAAGATATCCTCTCATTTTCTTTCTGTGGGAAATATATTACAAGAGTGGACCAAAAATTTACCCTTCTCTGTATCATCTTTTATCTATCTATCATCTATCTATCTATCTATCTATCTATCTATCTATCTATCTATCTATCTATCTATCTATCTATCTATCTATCTATCTATCTATCTATCTGTCATCTATCACCTTTTGTAGTTTTGATGTGGCTTATCTCACTGGCCCTGAGCTTGGCAATGGGACTTGCTTTGTCCAGTATGAGGTTAGCAGATGTGGTGACATGGAAGCTTGTAAAAAGTGCTCGGACTTCTCCACTTTGCACTTGTCCTTCTGCCATTTCTATGAGAAATGATGAGACTAGCTTGCTAAAGAATGCAAGATTTGTGAAGCTCAGCCACGTTGCCCTATTCATTTATGCAAAAGCCATCTTATATCAACGATCAGTGAGCTGACCCCAAGACGTATGTGATCCCATTCAAGATTAAGAGAGCAGGAGAGGCACCTAGCTTCCACCTAAGTGATAAAATAAACATAGTTTGTATGCCGTAGAGATTTTGTAATTATTTGTGACAATTACTAATTGACACACACTCCTCCTCCCATGACTTAGTATAAGACTTTTTAGTATTCAATTAGGCTATTATTGCAATAGTAACTAATCTTCCTCCAATCACCCTTCATCTAATTCACCCTTCTGAACCTTGGAGATTCATCTTTCTTTTCAGGTAAGCCTTAACTAGTGCATTTTAAGTATATTTTATTTTAACATAAAATACCTTTTTTAGAGGAAACAAAGCATTACAAGATTATTAATGGACTCTGAAGACACCCTGAACATCAAAAGGCTCTTGAAAAACTAATTTTGAAAGAAATAAATATAAACAAAGAAATAAGTGTCAAGATAATTAGATGTAAATCAACACTAAGAGCGATCAAAAACTCAGAAGAGGCATAAAATTAAGTTTATGACTTAATTTAATGTTTATGACTGAGCAGTTATTGTGTGAAATAAATCTGTAGCAGTCAAAGACTTTTAGCCATATCAGCCAATGGAAAAAACAATGTAACACTTTTTCCATTATGTCTCCTCTTTTTATTGGCTTAAGAAGTTTTTCACCCCAAACCACACCGAAGAAATAAAATATGGTAGTGACATTTTGATATCAGGAAAAAACACACTCACCACAAAGGTTTTCAGTCAGAGAATATTTTATAAAGCAAATTTGAATTGGTTTTGAATGAGTCCAAAAACCTTTACGTTTTGTGTACTCACCTAAAGCAGGAGGAATAAAAAGGCAACGTGTGCTAGGACTCTTTGGTCTATTGTGCGCATGCAGTATTTTCACTATTTTCTCACGTTCAGTGTTCAGCTCCTATTTTCTCTGAGAGGGGTTTTCCTGTGCTTAAAACTTTATTTTAAGATGCATCTGATGCAAAAAAACCATGAGTGCCCAAAAGATTGAAAAATTATGAAAAGCATTATGTGCACAGATGAAAAAGAAATGAATTCCTTAAACTTCACTATATATCATTTAGCGAAGGAGGGATCCATCCCCGGAGAAGGACATAATGCTTGCTAAAGTAGAGGGTCAGCGAAAAAGAGGAAGACCCTCAACAAGATGGATTGACACAGTGGCTGCAACAATGTGCTCAAGCATAACAACAATTGTGAGCATGGCACAGGATTGGGCAGTCTTTTGTTCTGTTGTACATAGGGTCGCTATGAGTAGAAACCAATTCAACATCTAACAACAACAATATATCATTTTGTGTACAAAATATATTCCTTGGTTTTAAATTATTTGTAATTTATATAAACTCATTTTCAATATTTATTTGACATATGCTTTCAGCTGTGAAAATTGCTTGGGCACTTACAGTTAGGATGATATGTATCTTTTTTTTTTCCATTAAAATGAAAGTTTTTTTTTTTTTTTCAATTAATATCTTTTCACTTAGGGTCAAACTTTTCAGGAATGAATTACAGTCATAAAGGAGATAGTGGTATTTAGTAATAAGTAATGGTTCTATTTTTAAAATGTATATCCCATTGCCCCTGAGTTGATTCCAACACATAGTGACCCTATAAGACAAAATAGAACTGCCGTACAGGGCTTCCAAGGAGAAGCTTGTGGATTTAACTGCTGACCTTTGGTTAGCAGTCAAGCTCTTAATCACTGTTCTTGGGGTCTCCAAAATATATTATTATTTATATTGTGATAATACATAATAATATATATAATATTATATATAATAATAATAAATTATTTATATTGTGATAAAATATCCATAGGGACAGAATAATTCAAAACTACCTTTATCATATAGTGGAATTCAAAGCAGTAGTGTGAATATTAATCATTTGTGCTGCTGCTTTTTCTCTGTATTGCCGTAGATAATTGGCGCTGGGGCACTGTTTGATTTGTAGTAAGGCAGAACCCAGCATTTGAATAGCAATCCCTTGTAAAATGTTACCTGCAACAAATCTAAGAGCTTTCAGGTTGTGTCCTTATTGTTCCACATATCCTCCTAGGATCCCAATAAAGGGCTCCTTTTGGATTCTCTGGAGCCCTGGTAGTGTAGTGGTTAAGAGCTCAGCTGCTAATCAAAGGCTGGCAGTTCAAATTCACCAGCTGCTCCTTAGAAATTCTGCAGGGCAGTTCTATTCCTCTAGGGTTGCTATGAGTCAGAATTAACTTGACAGCAATGGATTTGCTTTTGGTTGGGGGGCGTGGATTCCCTAGAATTCCTGATGGTGATACAGTAACACAAAAAAAACCTCCCACTCAACAAAAATGTAACTCAATGTTCCTCGCCTCTTTAGCTCTATGTATGTATCTCATATGTCTAACATTCAGAGTAACTGCTTTGTAAGCTTTGGGTAGCTCAAAAGACTCCATAGTACATTGTCTTATTCAAAGATGCCAATAACACAGTCTGAAATGCTTTCTGCTACAGAGGTTTAAGTTTAGACCTCTAGCTTTGTCAGTTTTATAAACAGAATAATCTCCACAGTGGCACACATTCAACTTCCTTATTCGATACTTTGAACAGAGCAGTAACTGTGGTTTGCATTAATTTCTTATTTGAAGATGTTTCTTACTTCTTTGTGTAATGTGAGATTTTACTGTTAAGAAAGAGTCCTGAAAATGCCAGTATTAGAAATCTGAAAAGCTATTACTGCAGATTCTTAGGCTGCTCAGGAACGTTCCAATATTAGAAATCTGAACAATATTATTGGAGATTCTTAGACTAACAAATTAAATCTTCTATGGATTCTTCAAAAACAAAGTGTTAGTCCATCATTCTTCCTTTTTTAGTATATTACATAAATATGTGTATTTAATATAATATGTAAACATGTATATTTATATATACAGAATTGTACACTGTGTATTAAATACTATAAATCTAATATTTAGTATAATATTCCCTATAATAACACACCCATACTGATCAATTTGAATATTTATGTATGGCTATAGAAGTTAATTAAAGGAAAAATGAAACTAGCATTCAAATTTTACTTTCTGATAAAAAGGGGGAAAAAGCAAATATTAATTAATCTTACTATATCTGTCTGTTGCCATCATGTCAATTTCAACTCATAGGGACTCTACAGGACAGAGTAGAACTGCCCCATAGAGTTTCCAAGGAGCAGCTGGTGGATTCAAACTGCCGACCTTTTGGTTACCGTCTGACCTCTTAACCACTGTGCCGCCAGAGCTCCCTTACTATATCTAGGACATAAAGTTTTCTTAAACGGGACATAATTTTTATTTAATCTTCCTTTTGAAACTGGAGGAGAAAAAGACCAATATCTGGATGACTTCAATAAGTACTTTGGAACATTGCATTTTGCTATGAGAAGCAGAATGGGCTGGTCTGGTTTGAAGCTCATCCCTTCCATTCCACTCAGTATGAGTGTCTCAGGCCTTGTTTGTCTAATCAACAGAAGATTTTTTTTCAGACAGTTTGATTTGACATTCTTATAATGACAAATCCTGGTATTTTAGGTTGGCTACCTACCTACACACTTTCTATATATAATCATTGGTTCGGTAAGGTTTACTATGCAAATGTCAGGACAGAATGAAAAAACAAAAGCATGTCAAAGAAAATGAGAAAAATATATCAACATATGCATAAGTAGTTACATTGTCTGGGTATTAGATTTACTTCTTGGCATCCTGGCAAGATAAAAAAGGAAAGATGATAGATTATGTAATATTCGTGATTTAATAAAAAACAATATACCAGTTCCTCAAGTGAAAGCATTTTTTCCTAGTACTAAATCATCTGGCTAATGTATCAATTTAGAGGCAATATAATATTAAATAGATTTATTAAGATATATCAAGATGGTTTATTGAGGGAATTTATTGATATGGAAACTAATCTATGGAATGAAGGTCACATCAAATTGGTTTTGTTGCTAATCACTTAACATATCATAGGGCAAAAGAACAGTCCTTTGGTTTTAGGAAACTCATTTTGCAAGTATTGAAATTAAAGCGAATACATTTAGTGCTGGAAATAAATATCAAGATTTAATATATAAGTAGCTTTCTTCAAGTGTTCAATCAAAATTATTAAAATTATTTACAACACTCATCATTTCATGATTTTTTTTCCCCCTTTCCTGGGCAATTGCAATCTGTAATCTGCTGGACTTTTCTCGCTTGTATATAATTCAATTCAACAAACATTCATGAAGTGACACCTACATGTGCCAAGTACTTTGCTCGGGTCTGAGGACACAAAAGATTGTCCACTCTTCATTTTTCTCAGTTATGAAGCTTGCGTGGGTTTGCCCCGCGTGTTGACACCCTCGCTGCAGGGCATCTGTCTTCTGCCCAATGCAGTGTCAGTGTAAAACTCACTGTGGCAGCACACTAACTCAGTGGAAATGTTCAAGGTCGTCTTTCTCTTTTAAAAGAAATTGTAGACACCTTCCAGGGGACATGGTCAGTATGTTTTCAGTTCTTTTCATTTTATTTCCACATATGCAATACACTCATGAAAATGCCAATTTGACATTCCAAAGGCTCCACTTACTACAGATATCACATAGCTCTCCTCTTTTGTGCCTGCTTCAAATATCATATGAGATCTATCAGAACGAACATTTCTAAACTCGGAGTGCAATTTCATCAGTATTTTCAGTGTTCAGGTACAGCCAGGTCGATCTGTCGTTTCGCTCTCTCAAGAATTACTTGGTCTAAACTGGTTATTTCAGCGAATCGGCATCAGTCATCCTTAACCCTCCAAAGATAACATTGGGAAGAACAAAATAAAACGAAGACTCTAATCCCTCTTTCTTTCATAGCACTCTTTTTGAGAGTCAGGAGATAAGCTATGTTCTTGTCAGAGGATCACAGATTGGATTTAGCACAAAAATACATTTTTCTGATCTGTAAACAGCACCAGCTAAATCCATATTTCTCGTGGATTTGTTGCCACATGACTGCGTGTTCTTTCCATCACACAGCCAATTTAGAATAGTTCCTTTTTAGCACAGTTTCCAAGATTTTGCATCTGTCGCTTGGCGCTGAACATCTTGAAGGTTTACCACCACTTTGGACAATTGGAACTTAGTTATATTGCTATATTTCCTGACTTGGGTGCCAATAAATTGTCTTTAAGTGGCTTAAGCTTGTTGGCTTCTGCTTCGTTAGAGGTACTACTATCACGTTTTTTGTTTTTTATTTTTCGAGAACCTACCTGTAGCTTCAAATAGGCAGCTGAGTGCATGCATTTGAAAGAGGTAATACACTTGGTCTCTAGGGCTGGATTTTAACAATATTCCTCCATTATGGCAAGGTGTAGGCAAAATTGGACTGGTTAGAACTAACAATTTTCTCAAATTGTATGCATTTTTGTGGGCCCAGATAGAGTTTTCTCCCCCGAAAATATTACCTGATTGATGTTTAACAAAAAAAAACAAAAACCAAATGCACAGCTGTCAAGTCGATTCTGACTCATAGGGACCCTATAGGACAGAGAGAACGGCCCCATAGGGTTTCCAAGGAGCACCTGGGGGATTCAAACTGTCGAACTTTTGGTTCACACCCATAGCTCTTAACCACTACGCCACCAGAGTTTCCAAAAAAAAAAAAGTTGCCATCGAGTCGATTCCAACTTATAGCAACCCTATAGGAAAGAGTAGAACTGTATAAGGTTTCCAAGGAGTGCCTGGTGGATTGGAACTGCCGACCTTTAGGTTAGCAGCGGATCTCTTAACTACCATGCCACCAGAGTTTCCGACTGATAGCTAGAGAAGAAAAATCTGCTTAGCATTATCATTTTAGTAAAAGCAAGCCCACCTGGATTCAAACGTGCCCAAATGTCTGCTGCATCTTTGATATAAAAGTATTCTTGAGAGGCTTTCTGTCATCTCAAATAAATTTTAAAAAATATATATTGCCTTTCTCCATTTATTGATTCACTCATTAATCTGAAAAATATTAAGCACATTATGAAAAAGTGAGTATAAGATGAGACCCGAAAGATGAGTCAATATGTCCTGGGTCAAATTAGCCTTAGAATTGGAAACGACCAATGGTTTTTGGTGTTTTGTTTTAAAGCCAGGCACTGTGTAGTCAAAGATAACTCAAACGTACTTAATATTCTCTAGAGTTACATAGTTGAGTGGAGGCGACAGATCTGTAACAAATACCAGCAATGGAAAAAGTCCTATAATGGAAATATGAATAAGGGACTATTGGCAAACTCAAGAGGAAGTACTTCCCTGCGTTAACAGGACAGAGCATTCCTAGAGGGGGTGACATGAGCTTAGTCACCCATTCCTTCATTCATTCATTCATTGATGTTAAAATACTTATTATAGACGATGTTTTTGTGCCATGTACTTTTATTTTCTTTCATAAATATTTCTCTTTTAAAATGTTTTCCTTTAAGGGATGAGGCTTATTTTTAAACTTCCCATGGAAAGGGAGGCTACTTTCTCCAGCCTCTTGGGTTATAGTCATTTTCCTTCCTTATCTGACCAATCACTTCCCAACCAAGTTACATTGTGATTTGATCATAATTATGGGCCATGTGGCTAGGAAGGGGCAGACCCTAAGGAGGGAACACAAGTTTTCTTATAACAGGGAGACATCTAGATTGCCTTAAAGAAATGGAGTATTCTAACTCTTAATAGGGAGGATTGGACTACTTCAGCATGAACAAAGGGTCTAGGGGAATCCTTGAACTCAGTGTTTTTTTTTAGTGTGTCAACCGAGATGGCTCCATCACATTGCTGAGTCATTTTACTTCTCCATCAGGGCCCTGACTTTATGTAGAAAAATTGCTTTGGTTCTGTCTTTAACCTTCTTTGATGGTCTGCTACTCTTATCATTAAGTCCTTAGTCTTGACCTCAGCTTGAACTATTATCTGGCTACAAGTAGGGCTTCATATCATACCAAGGTGATGAAATTGAAGTTTTCAATGTTTTCATTCTACTTGGATCAACAACCAATGTCCACGGAAGCAGTAGTCAAGAAATCAAATGACGTATTGCATTGGGAAAAAACTACTGTAAAAGACACCTTCAAAGTGCTAAAAAGCAAAGTTGTCACTTTGATAACTGAAGTTACAATCTTTTCAATCATCTCATATGCATGCAAAAGCTGAACAATGAAAAAAAAGAAAATTGAAGAAGAATTAACTCATTTGAATTGTTATGTTGAAGAATATTGAATATACCGTGGACTGCAGGGAGAAAGTATAAATTATTGGAGGAATTATGTCCAGAATTCTCCTTAGATGTGAGGATGATAGGACTGTCTTGCTTACTTTGAGCACGTCATCAGGAAAAATGAATTTCTAGAAAAAGACTTCATGATTGGCATAGTAGTGGGTCAATGAAAACGAAGGAAATCCTCAGTGAGATGAATTGACACAGTGGGTGCAACTATGGGCTCAAACATACCAACAGTTTTGAGGATGGCACAGGACAGGGGAATGTTTGCTCCATTATACATAAGGTTGCCATGAATCAAAGCTGACTTGAAGGAAACTAACAATAACATGGTTCCAAGGAGCCTTTTGGCTTTCACGATAGGTTTTAATCACTCTTAGCCTAGGAACATCCATTTGATTTCACTGCCCTTTATTTCTATTATTAGTTACCCCATATTTCTCAAAATTTTGATACATTCTTGTTTATACATTCTTTTCCACTGGCATACCAATCTTTTTCACCCTGAGTACAAGTTTTAACAACGGTGTTATTCCCTATGTGCAGCTGTATCTGTGCTCATCTAACTCCTGTGTTGGGGTCCTGGTCAGCTGGTGATCCAGCTCCTGAATCCTGCCTAAGTCTTTTCTTTCTCTGACCAATCATTGCACCAACTGTCACAGGTTGAATTTCTCAGAAAGAAGAGCCTGAGAATACTAACATAAAAAAAAAAAAAAATTATCATAAAGTGCTCAACAACTATAGAAAGGAATGAAATGAGGTAGGATTGAATGGAAGGAGAAGTTGAACTGTGATATAAAAAGGCTTCAGCCAAACCTACGGGAGCTCTGAATCCATAGTGACCATTCAGTACGACCTTTGTTGAAGTGAGAGGGTTGGTCCTTTATACTCCTGCATCTAACATCACTGAACACGGGCGGTCTCTGGGGAGGAGGTGTGACCTTGGGCATAGCAGCTGTCTCCAGGATAGAGCATGGGTTGTCATCTGAGGGCAGTTCTGAGAAGCTGGGGGACTAAATCTTTTAGTCCTGAGAGGGGTTTTGGCAGCACATTATGAAATGCCCTCTGGATGTTGAAAAGGTAGTTACAAGCCTCTAGTGCATGCAGACACCTTCAATAAAGTACAGAATAATGGTACACAAGAAAGCTATGGCATATAGACAGATGTATGAGCCTCAAATGGTACTCTAGGCTCCCTGGAGTTTTCAGGGGACCCAGGATCACCTGAATACTCGGAATAGGAGTCCCAGCCATTCTCTGAAGGATGGTAGGTTCACAAAGGGCTGGGATCATTATTTAAAAAAAAAAAAAAATTAATCAGCATTTACCAGCACAAGAAGTTAAAGCCATTCCATCAAGCCAGTGAGATCCAGAGGACATGTCATGGCTCAGAAGATGCCTTCTTCTATACTCTATTAAGACTCAGTAAACTCCTTTACACACATAGTCACCATCTTGAAAGAGGAGGTAGAGGCTGGGGAGTGAAGGAAAAAGGGTAAGGATTTTTTTTTTTTAATCTGATCATTTATATAAATAATTTTTTAAATTTTTTATACCAGCCCTGACAAGGAGTTGAATTTGAAATAAGTATTAAAAAGGAGCAACTTCAAAAAAAAGTAATAATCATAAATTTGCCTGATACTCTGTGGAATTAAAGCTTTTAACAGAGACTACATTAGCCATGAAGGATAAGAAAAGATAGCATTTCTTTGTTCAGCCAAAAGTAATGTGAGTGCGTCTGGGATGATGTTTTATATTTATTGAGTATATGTAGGTCACAATTATAGGATCTGTAGATACAATTAATGAAAAAATAAGAAGCCTACCTTCCGATGCCTTTTACAATCTAATGTGAATAGACATGTGTATAGCAATGATAATAAAGTGTAAAACTCCTATAATAGAAATTGTGTAAGTTCCCACAGGAACACATAGATGGGGGCAACCTAACCATATCTCAGAACATGTGATCAGAAAGACTCCCAGAAAAAGTGAGTCTAAGATGAAACTTGAAGGAGAAGGCAATATTTCATCAGTGAGAATGGCAAAATAGAATAAATATTGCAGTTCTTAATGATAAATAGTTTTGAGTTTCCAAACAGAAGAGGCTATCTTCCTTGATTTTTTGATTTATCAAATTTTATGATAAGGTAGTTTGTCTTATTTTGTCTATTTCTTTTAACCTTGGTTCAAGCAGAGCTGCATCAATGGCATGTTGTTAGGTGCCATCAAGTTGATTCCGACTCATAGTGACCCTGTGTACAACAGAACAAAACACTGTCCAGTCCTGCACCATCCCCCAAATCATTGTTATGCATAAACCCGTTGTTGCAGACACTGTGTCAATTCATCTTGTTAAGAGCCTTCCTCTTTTCTGCTGAACCTCTACTTTGCCAAGCATGGTGACTTTCTCCAAGGACTGGTCCCTCCTGGTAACATGTCCAAAGTCTATGAAACGAAGTCTAGCCACCCTCAATTCTAAGGAGCATTCTGGCTGTACTTCTAAGACAGATTTGTTCATTCTTCTTGTAGTCCATAATATATTCAATACTCTTTACCAACACCATAATTCAAAAGCATCACTTCTTCATTCGTCTTTACTCATTGGCCAGCTTTCACACGCATATGAGGCAGCTGAAAATACTATGGCTTGAATCACGTGCACCTGAGTCCTCAAGGTGACATCTTTGTTTTTTTCACACTTTAAAGAAGTATTTTGTAACAGATTTGCCCAATGCAATACTCAATTGTATAGAATCATACTATAAAAAGAGAGCAGTGAAGTAAAATCTTACCTGGGTGTTGACATTCAATGTGTAGGGATATATGCAAAAGATGCTGATTAACTAGAAGAGCTCTAAATTAGATTCAGCACAGTGAGGTGGTCTGTAATCAGCTTTTCCCAGGCCTTGCCATGACTCTAATGTTGCTCCAAAATGAGTAAATCATCTAAACTTCAAAATGTCCAGAGGGTACTCAAAACCACCAGCCCCTCCCCTCCTTTTCTGAATCTGCTAGGAATGTTATCAGTTATATTTTTCATTCTTTTAGCAATCATTCTTTAAGTCCTTGCTTGTGCAATATGGAGACAGATACAACACTCTTTGCTTCCAAATTCTCTACAACCTACTTTTCAGGTGTGTAAACAGTTGTGATATAATGTGATCAACATGTAACAGAGGCAAGTAGAGTGTAGGGGATGATAGACAGGCAACTAAGTCTGAGAGTAGATGAAGGAATGGTTCTTCAAAGAAATGATATTAACTGAGTCGTGAAGCATAAGACCTACCATGAGAAACTGCTATCAATAGGAATCTGTAAATTAATACAGCATTTTAATTGGCTTCATCCTCTTGGTAAGAGAGGGATTCCTGCCTTAGAGTTATGGGTATGGCAGGACACATGACACCCAACACTGGGCAGATAAATGGACAGCACTGTATCAGTTCCATATCTCACTGCCAGGCGAGGAGGATACTGCACACTTGTAGGGCCATATGGGGGTTGCATTTGAGAACACAGTGAGCAACACAGGATTGTACAAGGCAGGCTTTGTAGCATCAAAAGAGTGGTGATCCCTGGTTACTGTAGGAGAATGTGATTGGCTTGTGTCTTAGTTATCTAGTGCTGCTATAATAGAACTACCAAAAGTAGATGGCTTTAAAAAAAATTTATTCTCTCACAGATTAGGAGGCTAGAAGTCCAAACTCAGGGCATCAGCTCCAGGGAAAGACTTTCTGTCTATTGGCTCTGGAGGAAGGTCCTTGTCATCAACCTTCCCCTGGTCAAGGAGCTTCTCAGTGCAGGGACCACGGGTCTAAACGATGTGCTATGCTCCTGGGTCTTGTTTCTTGGTGGTATGAGGTCCCTGTGTCTCTCTGCTGAATTCTCTCTATCTCAAAAGAGATTGGCTCAAGACACAACCCAATCTTATAGATTGAGTCCTGCTTTATTAACATAACTGCCAATAATCCTATCTCATCAAAATCATAAAGACAGAATTTCCAACACATTGGAATATCAAATCAGATGACAAAATGGTGGACAATCACACAGTAGCGAGAATCATGGCCCAGCCAAGTTGACAGATATCTTTGAAGGATCTAATTCAATCCATGACTGCTTGTTTGAGTAATAGCATGGCTGGCAAGAAACTGAAACCCACTACTCAGGGATAAACAGGAACTGTTCCTGGTCCCCTTGATAAGGAGAGACGTTTGGCTAGGAGATCTTATCAGTGTGGGCAGAGCGAGGAGGGGGACTACGGTTAGGCCAATGGAGCCCCAGACCTCTCAGATGTTCATGCAGAACATAACATTGAGCTCTAATTTTAGACCCTATACCGTCTGTCAGTTTGTCACACTGTGGTGGCTTGGCTGTTGCTGTGATGCTGTAAGCTATGCCACCAGTATCTCAAATACCAGCAGGGTCACCCATGGAGGACAGGTATGAGTGGAGCTTACAGACCAAGACAAACTAGGAAGAAAGACCTGACAATCTACTTTCAAAAATTAACCAATAAAAACCCTATGGATCACAACAGAACATTGTTTGTTTTAGTGCTAGAAGATGAGCCCCCTCGGTTAAAAAACCAAAAAACCAAAGCCATTGCCATCTAGTCGATTCCAATTCTATACACTGTGGCCACGACAGTGGACCTGAGTACCCTAAAAATCATGAAGATGGCACAGAATCAGGCCAAGTCTCATTCTGTTGTATGTGGGTCGCCATGAGTCAGAGCCAACTCAATAGCACCTAACAACACACCACTCGCAGGCATATAATCGG
Organism: Elephas maximus indicus; assembly: GCF_024166365.1. NCBI lineage: Eukaryota > Metazoa > Chordata > Mammalia > Proboscidea > Elephantidae > Elephas > Elephas maximus. The sequence continues at coordinate 36,843,897 of NC_064836.1, read as the reverse complement.
CTCCTTATTAAGCTTCAGAGTATTGCATTCCCGCTAATTAAGTTTCTGTTATTAGACAGGACTCATTTTGGGGACTGGAATGTAGATGAAGTGACAAGCGGAAGGCAAAAACATCAGGGCTGTGAGAAAACCAGGGATGCAGATGCAGGAAACCAGAAGAGGTCTGAATTTATATATTTGCAATTTTCAACATAACTATCGCTACACCAGACCATTTTTCTGAAATGACACGAATTATCAGACAGTTATAAAATACATTCTCCAGAGTACTTCCAACTGAATAGAATAGGAAATCAAGAAGGCACATGTTCCCGCTGAACATGTCATGCCGTCCTTACCAAAGCCTCATTTTGCAAGTGCCAGGCATATATCTGCTTTTTCACATTTAGTGCAAAACAAAACGCAGAAGATACAGAGGCGGACAATAAAGTCAGGGTGAACTTCTCGTACAATTACTGCTAGAGTGTTCAAAGCATTTACTTTTGCTGTCAGCTGGAATAAAATTTACCACCATCCGACAAGACAAAAAAAAAAGAAAAAGATCAAATGCATTCCCAAGAATTACAGCATATTGTTGTCACTGTTGGGTGCTGACCAGATGATTTCGACTCTTAGAACTGCCCCATAGTTTCCTAGGCTGTAATCTTTACAGGAGCTGATTGCCAGGTCTTTTCTCCTGTGGAGCAGCTGAAGGGTTCGAACTGCCAACCTTTTAGTTTGCAGCAGTGTTTAAGTGTTACACAACCAAGGGTCCTTAAGCCATATACAAAAAATCTTACAAATTCTAAGGGCCTGTCTTCCCCTATTAGGTACTGCTGCTGCTTCAGGTTTTTTTTTTTTTTTTTTTAATTTCCTTGGTGCTGAAGTAGAATCTGCCTATCAGCTTCAGTATAAAATGACTGCGGTAATATCCCAGGTCTTAGAGGAAAATATTACTAGTGCACTTAAAAATTTTTTCTTCTAGGAACGAAAAATAAAATTAAAGCAAATTACACAGCCAATGGTATTTTTTAAGACTAATATTCATAGACAGCCTTTGGTGTTGTGATAATTTGATTTTCTCACACAAAGGGTACCTCACAACAAAATCTGTGAACCCTGAAGACCTCTCACTCTTGTGTGCAAATATTATGTAATCTTAACAGCAATCAGTTTGGCTCTTGTCACTGCAGCTCAGCTCTCGCTATAGCTATAACTAATAGCTGCAAATAATTCCTTCACAAACTTTAATAATAGCTTCACTGTAACCACACATGCATATAGTTTATCTATATAGTCCATAAACCAAAAAAAAAAAACAAACCCATTGCCATTGAGTCGATTCCAATTATATAGTTCATAATTCTTCTAAAATCCAATAGAGAAAACATTTTTTATGTTTCTGTACAATTACATACATTTTTAAGCAAATTTTACTGAAACTTGAGACCTGGCTGAAAGATCAAATTTTGGGAGGTCATTGATACTTGATTTACCCACACCATACCCACTACTGTCCAGTCGATTCCAACTCATAGCGACCCCATAGGACAGAGTAAAACCGTCCCACAGGGTTTCCAAGGAGCGGCTGGTGGATTTGAACTGCTGACCTTTTGGTTAGCAGCTGAACTGTTAACCACTGTGCCACCAGGGTACAGTGAGAAAATTTGAGAGAGATTTATCTCCCAGAGGCATGAGTTTACATTTAAGTCAGGTGAGTTGGCTGGGAACTGGGACTACAGAGACTTTCCCTTGGAGAGATTTATTTACATCACAAATGGATAGAGTGAGGACATCCTCCCCAAGGAACATGCATATCTTCTATGCAACCAGTTTTTGTGCAGAATGATGTACTAAATTTCTGCCCTGAAGCGAAGCTGGGGGCAGAGGGAGAATCATATTGGCTGCATAAATTCTATGATCAAGTGGAGATGAAGGTCTCAGCTCTTACCATTCTGTGGGCAGATTTTCACTAATTTCACTTACTTTCAGCCAACTAACTCATCTTTTGGACTGCCAGAAGAATGAACAAATCTGTCTTGGAGCAAGTAGATCAAGAATGGCCCTTAGAAGGGAGGATGGAAAGGCTTCACCTTGCTTACTTTGGACACATCATCAGGAAAGACCAATTATTAGAAAAAGACTTCAGGTTTGGTAGAGAGTCAGAGAAAATGAGGAAAACTCACCATGAGTTGGAACAGTAGTGGCTGCCACAATGGGCTCAGAGATGCTAAAGATTGTAGGATGGTGCAGGACCTGGCAATGTTTTGTTCTGTTCTACATAAGGTCGCTATGAGATAGAGCTGACTACCAAACAAAAACCTGTTGCCTTTGAGTCAATTCTGACTCACAGCGACCCTAAAGACAGAGCAGAACTGCCCCATATGGTTTCCAAGGAGCACCTGGTGGATTTGAACTGCTGACCTTTTGGTTAGCAGCCATAGCTCTTAACCACTACGGCACCAGGGTTTCTGAGCTGACTACCAACAACTCTTATTTCACTTCCCTTGTGTCCAGTGTTCCTGAGTTGTTGCTACTGGTTCAATATCCTCAGAAGATAAAATTCTATTTGGAGACTGGGGAGGAGAGGTGAGTAGAGGAAGGAAGAGGAAATTGCCTGACCATGTGGGTTGGAGGAGGGCCCAGGATCTACTCTTCTCTACACAGATTTCTGTCAGCCCCACAACTGAGTATTCTTCCTATTCCTTTTTGTCAAAGTTAAGTTTTACCTGAATCTTATGATCCTGAAGAGCAACAGTGATTTAAAAAAAAATCCCTTCACCCTTTCATGTTCTGGAAAAAATGGCTTACTCCAAAGAATTGATCAAGATAGCCTTAATGATTTCCTGTGCTTAAATATCTTCCTCTTTCCCTCAGTCTTTACAATCTTCAAGTGCCTAACCAGAGAATCCCTTATCTCCTTCTTCCTCCCTCTAAGTCTCCAAGTGTACTGGTGGCCTTATCATAAGAAAACATTCCCAGCCAAATGGCCCTAATGGCAAACTCAGTAAATCACTTGCACATCCTAGCGGTCAAACCCCCCACAACCTTTGTCCCAGTGGATTCGAAGCCCAGATTTTTCCTGGTCTCTCTCAGCTCTGAAATAGTATCTCTTTTCCTATTGCTGTATTCCTTTGCCCCACCTTTCCCCTCTCTTAAAATAATTCTTTTGGATAGACATCCTTACCCATTTTAACATTGTCCAGTGCAATTTTTCTTTGACATTTCCATGTACCAAATCCTGAATCTGTCTCTTACTCCTCAGGACAAGTGAGCTCATTGCTTGTTAGTTTCCATTTCTGTAGTTTCACTTGGTTAGCAGTTCTCACTTCACTCTACAAGCAGTGGAGGTCTTCGGTATTGATTGACATACAAGTTCTCAAGGCACAGTAGGCTTCACCCAGCACCAAGTTAACTTAGCTTTAAGAAAGGAGCAAGAAGAGGCATCACGGCATACACAATGTGGCACACCCAAGGCGCCATGACTTCCAAGTGTGGTCACAGAGATGAGGCTACCTGGATGTGGACCACTCAGCTCTAGGTCCCTTTAGCTTTTCTCTTTTGCTGTTTACCCTGACTCTAGCACTTTCTCTGATGCTGCTGCATTATTTACAAGTTATTCATGAATTATTATTTGTCTATTATTAATCAGTTACAGGTCAATCCAATAATGAATATTCAGTAATGAATATTCAATGATTCATCAATGATTCATCAATTAGAACAATCTCTACAACTAGGTTCAGGAGCTTGGTTCGGTATGCAGCAACCTCAAGAGTACTCTAATTTTTCTTGGATCTGGTGTACTCCTATAAAACCCATTGCCGTTGAGTTGATCCTGACTCATAGAGACCCTATACACAGAGTAGGACTGCTCCATAGGGTTTCTAAGGAGTGGTTGGTGGATTCGGACCTCACACCTTCTGGTTAGCAGCCGCGCTCTTAACCACTGCACCACCAATACTTCTATAAAAAAATAAACCAATACTTCTCTACAGTCCTTGAATTTGTGTGATTAATTTATGCATTAAATCTTCAGGTGTCCCAGAGACCAAAAGATAGGATCAGACTAGCTGTTAACTTTTTCCTTCTATCAGTCTTTCATCTATTTTCCATGTTCCAAAAATTTGTTGATATTCTTTCTCTTTGGTTCTCTCCTATCTTCTTTGTCTTTCTGGTTTATATTTTTTCATTTCTCATCATTTTAGTGGTTTTTTGCTTTTTTTTTTTAAGAAAGTAGTACTAAATGTGTGTGTATTTTAACCTACTACGTGACTCGACAGCAGCTAACAACATTGTTGCCAGCTGTCATGGAGTTGGACCGTGACACATGACAAATTTATGTGCAGTCAGAAATACCCACCTGCCAGACACAGATTGAACCACTTTTGAGTCAAGTTAATAATAACAATTTAGTTTTTTTCCAATATAATCATATACAAATTGAAACTAAGGATAATTACGAGTTAACAGCTGTTCATCTCTGCTAAACAAATACTTCTCTGTTGGCCTTGAAAGAGTAAGTTTAACAGGTAGAAACAAAAGAACAATATTCCTATCGGAATTTTGGAGACTATTCTAAACACACTCAGTGCAGTAGCTCACCATCGAAGAAGCCAAACTAACTACAGGTTTCCTGGTTCCTGATATGAATTCCTCTTTGGTAGTCTCCTGAAAAGTGTGGCAGAGAAAATGAAGCATTTTTCAGTTTTCTGTCTCAGGATATAATATAATTAAAGAGCATGATTCACTCCTTATGACTTAATTCAGGGAAAATGGTAATATTGTCCCTACACATTTTCTAGCAATAGTAAAAAAAAAAAAAAGTAGGTAGAGACATTTCCATTCTCAAGTTCAGTGTTAAGAAAATCCCTAAGTTATCATCTGCTGAGACATTTTCCAAAACACTGGCCTTTTTGAAAAATAAAAATACAAAACTAAAAATCATTTCCTCTCCCTTTTGTGACCCAAAGATTTCTGATTAATTAACAATTCCTTATCCCAATACTTAACCTGATCAATTTATGAATACACAACCAGTTTGGAATACAAATTATAGAGCTTTTACTCTTTGAATGACATTTTGAGAATCAAAGAGTTGTTCTTGCTTCAAATTATAAACATACCCACCAAGATTTATATTGGAGAGTCTACTTAAACAAACAAAAAAAATTAAATATCTCAGATGATAAAGCAAAGCATTAACTCTTACAAAATCCCAAACCCAGTGATTTCAAATGTGTCAGGACAAGTAAGCAAAACACCAGAAATCTACCATGTAGATTTTCTATGCCAACATTTTATTAGTTTTGCAAATAAATTTATTTAAGATACCCTGCAGTCTTACAAAAGGCATTTCATTTTATATACTGTAGCTGTCTGCCATTATAAAAAACTGTTAAATTGCCATTTTACTCCATTATGCACTTTATCCGATAATCATGTATTATAGTAAGAGGTAGACAGGTAAAACTGAATTGCTACATAGATTTTTCAATCTCTTCTATGTCATAAGAAAGGAAGAGTAACCAAAAGTCATACTTTGATGTTTACTGTAATAGTAGATTTTTTATAACCTTTTTTATTCTTATTTTAATACCTAAAAATTTTTACACTGTTTAGCCCTATAATATTCATGCTGTCTAAAAAGTATGACAAAACATTAATAACATAGTCAATATGAATTTTCAGCCATTCTGTCAAAAAGAAATTGGGTGACTTAAAAAAGCATAACTTCAATATTGGATTAACTAAAAAAGGGCCAAAATAATGTAGAAAAAGAGCCAAAAACATAAGATAAAATATCAGTTTTTATTGTCATGCCATAGAGAATGTAGAGAAATGAAATTTGTGCTTCTACCATTGCTAGTATTAATATGAAGGCCGAGGCTCTATAATTCAAATACTAATATGTTCTAGCTAAAGATTTTTCTGTCTCTTCTGTTTGTCTATACTAAATTTAAAAAAATGAAATTACTGAGGGCAGAGCCAACATGGCACCATAGACAGATGCACCATGGCATCACTCTGCAGCAAAGACTCAAAAAACTAAGTAAAACAGATACTAATGTCAATCCTGGAACTCTAAGCATCAAATGAAGAGATAAAGGACCAGATCAAACACCAAACAGAAGAAGAAACTGATGGAAAACAGAACAAAGATACTTAGTGGAGATCCCCTGCCAACTAACATGGCACAGTGTTGCCATCTTGAAGCACAGCCAGCAACAACCCAGGACAGGGAGTACAGGAATGCAACTTCAGGAGCTCCCAACAGGAGACAGAGTGCCCAGTAACCAGAAAAACACTGTTTCCCACCCCTCACCGTTGTGCCCCATATACCACCCCACTCCTTCCTGGCAGGCCACGCCATGCCGCTCAGCTAGAGAGAGCCACTGACCCACTGCCACCCCAGGTCCACCCTGCACCCACCCACCAACTCCTTCTGTGCCACTTTTTTTTTTTCCCTCTCTTCCTTTTCGACTCAATGGCAATGGTTTTTTTTTCTCCCTTTTCTTTCTCACTCCACCTCCACCCCTTCCCATTGGGCTTCACCATGTAACTAAGCTAGAAACCAGCTTACCACTGCCCCAGATCTGCTCAGCTCCAACCTGCTGGCTCCCACTGCACCATTTTTTATTTGTTTTTTAATTTTTTTTTCCTTTTCTTCCCTTTCTTTCTCCCTCCCATCTAGCCCCGTACACCACCACCCCCCTTTACCACCAGGCCACTGGCCTACCGCTGCCACCCCTGGTCTGCCCGACTCCCAACCATCAATTCTTGCCACACCAACTTTTTCTTTTTTTTCTTTCCGTCTTTTTCTTTCTCCCTCCTACCTAGCCCCGTAGTCACCTCTCCTTTCTTTCCCCAGTCTTAGGGCCCACCCTGCTCCCACTCGCCAGCCCACACTGCACTGCCAGCTTTTTTAATTTAATTTATTTTATTATTATTTTGTTAGGTTTTTTTTCTCTCTCTTCCTTTTCTTTCTCCCTCCCACCTAGCCCTGTATGTAATCTCCCCAACTGCTACCAGACCCGGTTGTGCAACCACAGCTAGAGACCCACAGGCCTGCCCCTGCCCGGGTCCACCCCACCCCCATCTATAAGCTCCCGCCATGCCACCATCTTTTTTTCTCTTTAAACACTTTGTTTTCTTCCCCTCCCCCACCACTTAGCCTCATAAACCACATTCTTTCCCTTCCCACTGGACCCTGGGTACACCCTGCCCCCACTCACCAGCCCTTGGTGCACCACCTTTTTTTTCCTCTCTTACTTTTCTTTCTCTCTCCCATCTAACCCCATCCCTCCAGCTCCCACTATGCTGCCATGGATGAAGTGCCACAGGCACACCAGCCTGCCACTCCTAAGGATCCACCACACCCTGCCACCAGGTCCACCATTTATTTTATTCTTTTTTCTTTTTCTTTCCTTTCTTTCTACATCTCACATAGCCACCTATGCCATGCCCCCTCTGCCCTTCCCGCTGGCTCCCAGGTCACTCCATCACCTGCTGGTTACATTTTTTTTTTCTTTCTATATTCTTTTCTTTCTCTATCCCTGTATGCCACCTCTCTCCTTTCCAACCAACCCTTAAGTCCACCCTGTTCCCACTTGCCAACCCACACTGTGCTGCTAGGTTTTTTTTTTTTTGGAAAAAACTAATCACAAACTTTCCATGGAAAGAAAAGAGGCCCTGGATAGGCAAAGCAATGCTGAAGAAAAAGAACAAAGTAAGAAGCCTCACACTACCTGATCTCAGAACCTACTATAGAGCCACAACAGCCAAAACAGCCTAGTACTTGAACAACAGACACATGTACCAATGGAACAGAATTGAGAACCCAGACATAAATCCATCCATGTATGGTCAGCTGACCTTTGACAAAGGGCCAAAGTCCTTTAAATGGGGACTGGACAGTCTTTTTAATGAATGGTGCTGGCAAAACTGAATGTCCATCTTTAAAAAAAAATGATAGAGGACTCATACTTTGCATCATACACAAAAACTAACTCAAAGTGGATCAAAGACCTAAATATAAAATCTAAAACCATAAAGATCTGGTCATAAAGAGAATACAAACCATAACTAACAATGCACAAATACCAGAAGAGAAACTAAATAACTTGGAGCTCTTAAAAATTAACGTTTTTACTTATCAAAAGATGTCACCAAAAGAGTAAAAAGAGAACCTACAGACTGGGAAAAAATTTTGAGTTACAATATATCTGACAAAGTCTAATCTCTAAAATCTATCGACTACTTCAACACTTCAATAACAAAAAGACAAATAATCCAATTAAAAAATGGGCAAGGGATTTGAACAGACACTTCACCAATGAAGACATTCAGGCAGCTAACAGACACTTGAGGAAATGCTCACAATCATTAGCCATTAGAGAAATGCAAATCAAAACTACAGTGAAATACTATTTCACCCCAACATTTCTGGCACAAATCAAAAAAGCAGAAAATAACAAAAGTTGGAGAGGTTGCAGGGAGATTAGAACTCTTACATAATGCTGATGGGAGTGCAAAATGGTACAATCACTATGGAAAATAATACGGTGCCTCATTAAAATAGTAGAAATAGAAAAACGTACAATGCAGCAATCCCTCTCCTATGAATATATCCTAGAGAAATAAGAGCTGCCACACAAATAGACATATGCACACCTGTGTTCATTGCAGCATTATTTACAATAGCAAAAATATGGAAACAACTTAGGTGCCCATCAACAGATGAATGGATAAACAAATTATGTTACATACACACGAGGAAATACTATGCAAAATAAAGAACAATGATGAATCCTCAAAACATCTCATGCTATGGATGGATTGGAGGACATTGTGCTGAAAGAAATAAGTCAATCATAGGACAAACATTGTATGAGAACACTATTATAAAAACCCAAGAGAAGGTTTACACAGAGAAAAAAAAAACCTTGACGGTTACAAGGGAGGGGAGGATCTGGGAGGAGAAATCACTAACTAGGTAGTAGACAAGAGTAACTTTGGTGAAAGGAAAGACAACACACAATATAGAGGGTGTCAGCCCAACTTGACCAAGGCAAGGTGATAGAAGTTTTCTAGACACATCCAAGCACTTTAAGGGACTGAGTTTGTGGAGCTGAGGCCTGGGAACCATGGTCTCGGGGAATATCTAGGTCAATTGGCATAACATAGTTCATAAAGAAAATGTTCTACATTCTACTTTGGTGAGTAGCATCTGGAGCCTTAAAAGCTTGTGAGCAGCCATCAAAAGTATATCTATTGTTCCCACCATGTTCAGAGCAAAGGAGTATGAAGAAAACCAAAGACATTAGGAAAATATTAGTCCAAAGGACTAATGGGCCACATAGGCTCCACCAGCCTGAACCCAGAAGAACTAGATGGTGCCTGGTTACTACCAACAATCACTCTAACAGGGATCACAACAGAGGGTTCGGGACAGAGCGGCAAGAAAGAGGAAGAACAAAATTCAAATTCACAAAAAAGGCCAGAGTTGCTGGTCAGACAGAGACTGGAGGAATCCCAGAGACTATGGCCCCTGGATACCCTGCTAACTCAAAACTGAAGCCACTCCAGAAGTCCACCTTTCAACCAAAGATTGGATAGGCTTATAAAACAAAAATAATGCACATGAGGAATGTGCTTCTTAGTTCAATCAAGTATAGAAGACCAAATGGGCAACACCTGCTCAAAAGCAAAGACAAGGTAGGAAGGGACAGGAAAACTGGATGGATGGACACAGAGAACCCCAGGTGGAACGGGAAAAAGGGAGAGTGCTGACACATTATGTGGGAATTGCAACCAATACTACCAAACAATTTGCATATAAATTTTTGAATGAGAAAGTAGTATGTGCCATAAACTTGGATTCGAACTGCCAACATTTTGGTTAGCAACCAGGCTCTTAACCACTACATCACCAGGAATCCATTCACCTAAAAAACGATTTAAAAAAAATTTTTTTTTAATTACAAAAATTCTAAAAGTAAATAAATAAATAAAGATCATATTGTACATTTTCCTGGAACTCGATTTTCTCAAATGGCCTTACAGTACACATTCACATAAAGAATTAGAACTGTTATTTCCTTTATGTTCTGTCCCAATGATGTTTATTTTTGTGCCAATGCCTCAAAGGTTTAATCACACTAATTTTTGATAAGTTTTTAACATTCAGTAAAACAAACGACTCAGTTCTTTCTCTTTTACTGTTTTTGCTATTGGTCAGTATTCAGGGACGTTTATTTTTAGAGAATAAGTTTATTCTGATCCTCTTTGGTCATAAAAATATATTCTTATTAGTTTTGCACTAAGTTTCTACAGACGTTTTAGAAATATTAAAAGTGTTAAGATATGAATTCTTCCAACCCGGTCATATATCTCTTGAATTTACTTCCTTCAATAAGCAATACAGTGTGAATTTAAAATATAGAAATTTTACAGTTAAATATCCCTTTGATTTCCCCAGCGTCAGTCTCAGCCTCATTTTGGGTAAAACCTAGCTCTAAGTTTAGTGTATATATTTTTTAATTGATTTTTTAAGTATTTACATCCATAATACTCATTAAAATTTTATCAGTTTATATAGATTCTGTGCATTTTTGCTGAAGTTATACATGACTACTTTATATATTTGGTGCCTTTGAAACTGACGTATTTTGTATTCTATTTTTAAATAATCACTCTATTTGGAAAAACAGCTATTGATCTGGGTAAATTTATCTTATATTCTGTCACCTTACTAATTTTGATTAGTAAATCTAGTGTTGTCATTGTTGTTTTTTAATAATATTTTATTGTGTTTCAGGTAAAAGTTTACACATCAAATTAGATTTCCACTTGACAATTCTCACACAAGTTGTTCAGTGACACTAGGTACATTTTCCAAAGGTGTCTGTGTTCTGGTTGTTCCCTTTCCAGTACACTAGTTTTCCTGCCTCTTGGTCTTCTCATCTTTGCATCAGAGTAATTGTTGACCTTTTGGTTTTATATGGATGGTTTTTTAATGGAGCCCTCTACTCATGGGTAATATCATTTATTTTGTGTGCCTGTCATTTCACTAAAAGGTGACCTCAGGGGATAGTTTTTGTTCAAGGTTTAAGGTGTATCTCAGAGCCATAGTCTCAGGGAGTCCTCCAGTCTCAAGTGGTGAAGTAAGTCTGGACTTTTTAAGAATTTGACTTCTTTTCTACATTTTTCTCCCAGAACTGACTCAATGACAATGGTTGCTGTTTTATTGTGGCCCTGAGCAGACCAATCGGTAGTAGTAGCCGGCCACAATCTAGGTATTCTGGTCTAAGGGTAGATGAGGCTGTGACTCTGTAGACTTTTAGACGTGTAGACTAGGTTCTTCTCTGATTCTTTCATTTTCTTTCTTTTTTTTTTTTTTTTTACTCCTAAAGAGTAGACCAATAGTTGTATCTTAGATGGCTGCTCACAGGCTTTTAAGACCCGAGACTCTGCTCAACTCACTAGGATGCAGAAGGTGAACTTCGTGGTGCCAATTGACTGAATTGTCCCATGAGACTAAGGACCTAAGCTTCTGAACCCAGAAAGCCATTCTCAAAAAGTATTTGGTTATGTCTGAGAAGTATGTCTGTGTTCTATATGAATATATACGTGTGTGCATACATATCTGTATGCACTTGTACATATATAGACACTTCTACCTGTCCACACATATGTACTCACCTGTACCTACTTGTACGCTAAATCTAGTGTTTATAATAGACTGTTTTAAATTTTTCTAAATATATATTCTCATCATATGTATGTTATTAACCTGAAAGAAATGTAATTTTAATTTTTTTGTTATTTATAGTGATAATTTTTTCTTATTGCATTACTAAGGTTCTTATGTAATCTTTCAAGTTGATGTCACTTTGATCTTAAAAGAGCATAACACTCAAGGCAGGAAATTTTTACTTGTTAAGCTAAACTATTGTTTGGTTTTAAGAACAGTTCAGGGAATATTTTTGTTTTAAGGTTTAAAGATTATCTCAAGGCAATAGTTTCAGGGGTTCATCCAGCCTTCACGGCTCCAGGAATTCTGGAGCCCATGAGAATTTAAAAATTCCATTCTGTTTTTTCCCTCCTTTTTATCAGGATTCATTTATAGGGCAGGGCCATTGTGTAAATGGTCTCAGAGAACAGAGGGTTATTTGCAAAGCCTTGAGGGCTAAAGTGTTCTGCTGACTTGGTGCCTGTTATTCTTTCTTTCTCTCCCATTCCTCCCGTTTGTAATGGAAATGTCTGCCTTGTGGCTGTTGCACCATTGTCCTTTGGAAGCAGATAACTTGTATTCTAAATTTCAAAGATGAGGAAAAATTTTTGGATTTTGGACTTGGAGTTTAATTAAGACTTTTGCTATGATATTATGGGGTGAATATGTTTTACATGTGGCAAGGATATGAGTTTTTGGGAGCCAAAAGGTTGAATGTCATGGACTGAATTGTGTCCCCCCAAAATAACTGTCAACTTGGCTAGGCCATGATTCCCAGTATTGTTGATTGTCCACCATTTTGTCATCTGATACGATTTTCCTGTGTGTTGTAAATCCTTCCTTATGATGTTGATGAGGTGGATTATTGGCAGTTATGCTGGTGAGATCTGTAAGATTAAATTATGTCTTAGACAATCTCTTTTGAGATATAAAAGACAGAAATGAGCCGAGAGATGGGGGGGCCCTCACCCCATCAAGAAAGCAGTGCCAGAAGCAGAATGTGTCCTTTGGACTCAGGGTTCCTGTGCAGAGAAGCTCCTAGTCCATGGGAAGATTGATGACAAGGACCTTCCTCCAGAGCCAACAGAGACAAAAAGCCTTCCCCTGGAGCTGACACCCTGAATTTGGACTTCTAGCCTTCTAGATTGTGAGAGAGTAAACTTGTTTGTTGAAACCATCTACTTGTGGTATTTCTGTTACAGCAGCCCTAGATGACTAAGACAGTGACCCTGTAGGACAGAGTAGAACTACTCCATGGGTTTTCCAAAGAGCACTTGATGGATTCAAACTGCCAACTTTTTGCAGCCATAACTCTTACCTACTGTGCCACCAGAACCAGGAAAGAAATGATGTCTTGTTGTGGTTTTGATCTTTTCATGTGTTTAATGGTCATTTGAATGTCCACTTGTTAAAATACCTATTGAAGTCCTTTGCTAATTTTATGATTGGGTTATTTGTCTTTTAGTTGTTAAGCTGTCAAACCTTTATATATATTTTGGTTATTAGCTTCTTAACAGATATATGGTTTCTGAAGATATTATCCCAGAATATATATATGGATATATCCCAAGATATCCCAGTATCTTGTTTTTTCACTTTATTGGTAAAGTTATTGATGCACAAAAGTTTTTCATTTTTATGAGGTCCCATTTATTTATTTTGTCTTTTGCTGTTTGTGCTTTTGTTATTATATTAGATAATCCATTATTAAAAGCTAGGCTGGACGGTATAGCCCCTGTATCTTTTCCTAAGAATTTTATGGTTTTGGTTTGCACCTTTAGGTTCTTAATCCATTTTGAATTTGTTTTCGTGTATGGTGTGAGACATGGACACTGTTTCATGTTTTTCAAGGTGGAAATCCAATTTTCCAACATCGTTTATTGAAGAGATACCTCTTTCCAGGTTGAATGGACTTAAAAAAAAAAAAAAGAAGGACTTAGCCCCTGTCAAAAATCAGTTGACCAGAGATGTGTAGGTTTATTTCTGGACTCTCAATTCTATTCCATTGGTCTATGTGGCTATTGTTATAACAGTACCAGGCTGTTTTGATCACTTTAGCTGTATAGTATGTTCTAAAATCAGACTGTGAGTGTCCTACTACTTTGTTCTTTTTCAACATTGCTTTAGCTATGTAAGACCACTTGCCATTCCATATAAATTTGAGGGTGACCACTCTCACCAGTGCAATATTTTATTAGAAGTTCTAGGCAGAACAATAAGGCAAAAAGAAAAAAAAAAAAAGAAACAAAAGTCATCCAGATTGGAAAAGAAGTAAAATTATCTCTATTTGTGAATGATATGATCCTACATAAGAAAATCCCCAAAAATCTACAAGAAAACTTATAGAGCTGATAGAGGAATTTAGCAAAGTTGCAGAGTACAAGATCAACAAACACAGTTCAGTTTCTATACACCAGCAGTGAGAAATCTGAAAGTGAAATTGGGAAAATGATTCGATTTACAATAGCTTCTAAGAGAATAAAATACCTAGGAATAAATTTAACCAGGGATGTAAAGACTTACACAATGAAAATTATAAAACACTGCTGAAAAAGACTGAAGAAGACTTAAGTAAATGAAAAGATGTTCCATGTTCATGGATTGGAAGACTTAATATTGTTAAGATGTCAATACTACCCAAAGCAATTTATAGATTCAACAAAATTCAATCAAAATTCCAACAGCCTTTTTTACAGAAATGGAAAAACCGATCCTCAACTTTATATGGATTTTATTCAAATATTAATGTAAGCAATTTCTTTCATTTTTTGATATAATTATTTAAGATAATCGGTTTTCTTATATTATTTTTATTGATGCATTTTTGAAACCAAGTCTCCTTGCTGAGGTGCATTATTCTTTCAGGAAAATCTGGGTTTAATTTGGGAATATTTTAAATAAAAGTTCTCATCTATATTTATATGTTAAATTGATGATTATTTTTAATTTCCTTAAGACTTTTTTAGGCTGGGTATAAAGTTTTGCCACCATCATGACAATGAAATTAAAAGGTTTTCATATTCTGTGTCTATTTATTTTTCCTGAAAAGGTAAGATGGAGATTTTGGCATGTATCTATTATTATTAATTTTCTTTTCTGAGAAAAACATCAACTGTATTTTGGTGGATTTATCTGTGAAGATAGATTTCACAACCATCTCAAGAAAGAATTCAGGTACCAAAATCTATTCTTCATAACAAATGTAAGAACCATACATCTATGAAATAATTAATGAGTAATACAAGCAGAGAGATAGAAACTCTAAGAACCCAAAGGAAATACCAGAATTTTTTTTTTTTTTTTTAACCACTGTAACAGAAGTAAAGAATGCCTTTGATGGGGACCTCAACAGACTGGACACAGAAGAGAAAAGAATCAGTGATATTGGAAATTTGTAAATAGAAACTTCCCAAATTGAAATGCAAAGAGGAAAAAGAATGAAATATATATATATATTTCTATCTTTGTGTGTGTGTGTATATATATACATATATATTATATATGTGTATATACATATTATATACAGTAGTATACTGCTTAACAACCACGATATGTTCTGTGAAATAGGACGTTGTGTGATTTGGACTTTGTAAGAACACCCTGGAGCCTACTCTTGCAGCTTGTTTGTTTTGGGGCTTATCAGAAACAGAAATCCTTTTCTGTTTTTATGAGTGACAAAGTCATCAACAATTCATTAACACGACCTGTTCCAGCTGGCCTGACCCCATGGCAACAATCTCTTCTGCAGTGCATTTATATTCATTAGCAAAGCTATACAGGATACTGTAATGCACCTGTGTTGACTAAATAGCCAAGATGTTGTACACATACAGTACTGTATTTTGGCTAATGTATCTGGCAAGGTAATATACAGGTTAAGTAAGTTAATACTATGCAATACTATACAATACTGTATACATAATATAATTACATTTGCTATGTCTTATTTTCCGACTGGGATTTCTGAACTCTAACACAGCCTTAAAGGACCACGGATATATGTTGCCAGAACATACGTTATAAGGCTCTTGACTATAGGAGAATAACGAAGAACTGTGGGACAATAAGAAACACTGATGGCATAGTAGTTAAGAGCTACATCTGCTAACCAAAAGATTGGCAGTTCGGATCCACCAGGTGCTCCTTGGAGACTCTACAGACCAGTTCTACTCTGTTCCATAGGGTCACTATGAGTCAGAATCAACCTGACAGCAATGGGTTTTTTGGTTTTGGAAGGAAAATATCCAAAGATATATGATTAAATAAAGTACTAGAAAGAGAATGGAGCAAAAGAAATATTTAAAGTAATAATGGCTGATAATTTTCCAAAATTAATCACAGACATAAAACCACAGATCCGGAAATCTCAGAGAACACCAAGCAAGAAAAATACGAAATTATATGTGGGCATATATTCAAACTGAAAATAAACAAACAAAAAAGACACAGGGAAAATTTTTAAAGAAGCCAGAGGAGAGAAAACAAGCAAAGAGCATTTTGCCTATGAAAAAATAAGGATCAGACTTATGATGTGCTTCTTGTCAGAAACCATACAATCAGAACTGGTAGAGTGAATTAGTTAAAGTGTTAAAAGGTGAAAAAAAAAAAAAAAGGAATGCTATATCCAGGAAAATTAATCTTTGACATTAAAGAAGAAATTAAAACTTTCTCTGAAGACTAAAACTGAGAGAACTTAACACCAACATACTAGTACTGAAAGATATATGAAAAAAGATTAATAGAAAATTATATAAGAAACCCTGGTGGTGTAGTGGTTAAGACCTATGGCTGCTAACCAAAGGTCTGCAGTTCAAATCCACCAGGCTCCTTGGGAACCCTATAGGGCAGTTCTACCCTGTCTGTTAGGGTCACTGTGAGTCAGAATCGACTCGATGGCAATGGATTTGGTTTGTTTATACATACAAATATATATATATATATATATGTAAGAAAGGAAAATGATATTGGTCAGAAATTTGGGTCTATATAAAGAAAAAAAAAAACCATTGAAGAAAGAACAGATTATGGTAAAATAAAATCTCTTCTTTTTCTTATTCTTAACTTATTTAATAAATGACTGTATAAGGTAATAATTTTAACAACTCATTTGGCAGTTATAAGATATGGATAATGAAATGAATGGCTGCAATGTTATAAGGGATGAGAGAAAAGAAATAGGAACGTTATGTTATAATGTATCTGTAATAAACATAAAACAATATTCTATCATTTGAAAGTAGACTTAGAATAAATATAAATGTAAATGCATTTCACAATCTCTAGTGTAACCATAATATTTTTAAGTATATTGGATGTGTTAAGAGATGAGATAAAATGCGGTCATATAAAAGGATCAATTAAAGCCAGAAAAAGCAGAAAAAGAAGGGAAAAAAAAAATAGAGAACAAACATGGTAAATATTAACCCAACTAAATAAGCAATAACTTTAAATGTGAAGTGTCTAAATACACCAGTTAAAAGATAGAGGTTGTCAAAATGAATTTTAAAAAAAGACGAGTATATGTAGTCTACAAAATCTCATTTTACATGTCAAAATTCTGAGGGGACAAAAATAGAAGAAAGGAAAAAGATATACCAAATGCAAGGGAAGAGAAACAATTCCATTATTATAGTTGCAATGTCACACCTCTTTTTCATTAATTTATAGATTGAGCAGACAATATATCAGTAAATATATAAACCCATTGCTGCTAAATTGATTCCAACTCATAGTGACCCTACAGGACAGAGTAGAACTGCCCCATAAGGTTTCCAAGGCTGTAATCTTTTTACAGAAGCAGACTGCTGCATCTTTCTCCCACGGAGTTGCTGGTAGGTTCAAACTGCCAACGTCTCAGTTAGCAGACAAGTGCTTAACCACTGAGCAATGAGGGATACTTAGGGATATAGTAGAACTGAAAAACACTATCAATCAAATTTATTTAATTGATATTTATAAAACAAAATACTCCAAACAACAGCAGAATACGCATTCTTCTCAGGCTGACAGGAATTCACTAAAAAAGAACACATTCTGGGTCATAAAAAATATCTTAATAAATTTAAAATAATAGAAATTATACAAAATATGTTCTCAGATAGAAATTAAGACATTTTAGAGGAAGAAAACAGAATGCAGAATCTCTACAACATATCATTCCCAGTGTCTAATATACAACAAGAAAAATTACTAAATTGTTAATAAATAAATAAAATGTGACCTATAATTAAGAAAACAAGTAGTCAATAGAAAACAATCATGATATGAGCCAGATATTGTTTTAGAACATGTGGATATTATAAATATGGTCAAGGATTTAAAGGAAAGTATGCCATTAATAAGTGAATGTATAGGAAAGCTCAGCAGGCTTAAATGAAAATTCTAGAACTAAAAGGTGAAATATATCTTTTTTTTTAATTCATTGTTTTGGCTTAATAGCAAATGGAAGATGACAAAATAGAGAATTGGTGACCTCAGGTAAAGATATATAGAAATTACCTAATCCGAAGAACAGAAAGAAAAGGATTGCAAAAGGTAGGTAGAAATTTGGTAACATACAAAAATATCAAATGGTCTAATAAGTGTAGTTGAAGTTCAGAACTGTTGGCAAGAGGGAATGTAGGACCAAAAATATTTGAAGAAATAATGGCAACATATTCCCCAAAAGTGCTGAACTAATAAGTCCAACAAACAAACCCCTGAACTGGATAAATACAAAGAAAGTACACGTGGGTGCACTTCGTAATCAAACTGTTTAAAATTAAACATAAAAAAAAACCTCTTAAACAAAGTCAGAGAAAAATGAACAATAAATGTGGCTTAATTTTTAATAGAAAAGTTGAGTGTCTGAGATCTAGTAAACCTGGCTTTAAAAATTCCTAACCCTTCTACTTACTAATTATCCAATGTTTTTCATGTAACATGCCCTCTATGAGAAGTTTTGTCCAATATAAAAATATCTCAGAGGTGGGACCAAGATGGCAGAGCAGCTAAATGCTTCCAGCAATCCCTCTTACAATGAAGACCTGAAATAAACAAGTGAAATGATTATACTTATGTCAAGCTAGAAGCCCTGAACAGCAAAGGCAAAGTTAGAAAATAGACTGAATGGCAGAGGAGGAAGAGAGAGTTCAGAAGCAGAGTGGAGTTGCCAGATCTTAATCGCCAGGATTCCTCAGGCACTGTTACCAGAAGCAACTCCAGTTGGCTGGTAGTAGCGTTCACCTGCAGTTTCCTCAAGAAAAACAGCCAGCTACACAGCCTACTCACACCTCCAGAACCAGAGAAGAAGGGCACTATCAGCAGAACCTAAGGACACTTGTCAGCCCCCTGCCTTGTTCAGAGTGTGACCCTCTGCTGCAACCAGACACCAATACCCACACCAATCACCCCTGCCCCTCTAAGACTGTAGGAAAGAGCATGCACCACATGCTTGATGACCACCTACCTGGACACCTGAGCTGAATCCATACAAGAAAAGTGAATGGACTCCTAGACTGATATACCTGATAACAGCTCTAGACATCTGGTGACAGGGCGTCAGATCTTCAAAGGTGAAAATTACCCAGCTAACTCACTCAAGCAACAAATTTGGGTATATCAAAATAAAACAAAGCAAGAACCTAGGATACAGTAAAAAAAAAAAAAAAAGATACAGTAAGCAAACATAAAATCAACTAATACAATAATTTATAGATGGCTCAGAGACACCAGTCAATATCAAATCACATAAAGAAGCAGACCATGATCATTTCGACAAGCTCTCAAAAAAAAAAAAAAAAAAGAATCAAGGGATCTTCTGGATGAAGGTGCATTCCTGGAATTACCAGATACAGAATACAAAAGATTAATAAGAAGGTTATTCAAGAACATATTGAAAAATTTAATATGCTGCAAGAATCCATAGAGAAACAGCAATCAGAAATTCAGAAGATTAACAATAAAATTACAGAATTAGACAACTCAGTAGAAAGTCAGAGGAGCAGAACTGAGCAAGTGGAAGGCAGAATTGGTGAGACTGAAGATAAAGCACTTGGCACGAATATATTTGAAGAAAAATCAGATAACAGAATTTTCTTAAAAAATAAAGAAACTTTAAGAATCATGTGGGACTCTATCAAGACAAATAGCCTATGAGTGATTGGAGTACCAGAACAGGGAGGTATAACAGAAAATACAGAGAGAATTGTTAAAGGTTTTTTTGGCAGAAAACTTCTCTGATATGAAAGATGAGAAGATATCTATCCAAGATGCTCATCGAACTCCACATAAGGTAGATGTTAAAACAAAGTCACCAAAACATATTATAATCATACTTGCCAAAACCAAAGATAAAGAGAGAATTTTAAGAGCAGCAAGGGATAAACGAAAAGTCACCTACAAAGGAGAGTCAATAAGAATAAGCTCAGATTACTTGGCAGAAACCATGCAGGCAAGAAGGCAATGGGATGATTTACAGAAAAAAATTGAAGGAAAAAAAATTGCCAGCCAAGAATATTATATTCAGCAAAACTGTCTCTCAAATATGAAGGTGAAATTAGGACATTTCCAGATAAACAGAAATTTAGGGAATTCGTAAAAACCAAACCAAAACTACAAGAAATACTAAAGGGAGTTCTTTGGTTAGAAAATCAATAATATCAGGTATCAACCCAAGACTAGAACACTGGGCAAAGCAACCAGATGTCATCCCAGAACGGGAAATCACAAAAATAAATCAAGATTAAAAAAAAGCTCAAAACAGGGAAATGGCAATATTATTATGTAAAAGAAGAAAACATTAAAACGATAAAGAGAGACTAAGAAATGTAGTCATAGATCGTTCATATGGAGAGGAAGAAAAGGCGATATAAAGAAATAAAAGTTAGGTTGAAACATAGAAAAATAGGGGTAAATAATAAGGTAACCACAAAGGAGACTAACAATCCTACTCATCAAAATAAAATACAAGAAAAAAATAGAGACTCAGCAGAAACAAAATCAACAATAATGAGAGGAAAAGACAATATATAAAGATAAACTACTCAGCGCAAAAAATTAAGTAGGAAAAAGAAACAGTCAACAACACATAAAAAAAGACATCAAAAGGACAGCAGTAAATTCATACCTATCCATAACCACGCTGAATGTAAATGGACTAAATGCACCAATAAAGAGACAGAGAGTGGCAGAATGGTTTTAAAAAAACACAATCCATGTGTATGCTGCCTACAAGAGACACACCTTAGACTTAGAGACAAAAACAAACTAAAACTCAAAGGATAAAAAATATATATCAAGCAAACAACACTCAAAGAAGAACAGGAGTGGCAATATTAATTTCTGACAAAATAGACTTTAAAGTTAAGTCCACCACAAAGGATAAGGGTAAGGGTAAGGGTAAGGGTAAGGGTAAGGGTAAGGGTAAGGGTAAGGGTAAGGGTAAGGGTAAGGGTAAGGGTAAGGGTAAGGGTAAGGGTAAGGGTAAGGGTAAGGGTAAGGGTAAGGGTAAGGGTAAGGGTAAGGGTAAGGGTAAGGGTAAGGGTAAGGGTAAGGGTAAGGGTAAGGGTAAGGGTAAGGGTAAGGGTAAGGGTAAGGGTAAGGGTAAGGAAGGACACTACATAATGATTAAAGGAACAATATACCAGGAGGATATAATCACTTTAAATATTTATGCACGCAATGATAGAGCTGCAAGATACATAAAACAAACTCTAACAGCATTGAAAAGTGAGACAGACAGCTCCACGATTATAGTAGGAGACTTCAACACACCACTTTTGGTGAAGGATGGGACATCCAGAAAGAAGCTCAAGAAAGACACAGAAGATCTAAATGCCACAAGCAACCAACTTGACCCATAGATATATACAGAACACTCCACCCAACAGCAACCAAGTATACTTTCTTTTCTAGTGCACATGGAACACTCTCTAGAATAGACCACCCACATATTAGGTCATAAAGCAAGCCTTAAAAAATCCAAAATATTACGAAGCATCTTCTCTGACCCTAAGCCCATAAAAGTGGAAAGCAATAACAGAAAAACCAGGGAAAAGAAGTCAAACGCTTGAAAACTGAACAATATCCTGCTGAAAAACAACTGGATTATAGAAGACATTAAGGGTAGAATAAAGAAATTCATAGAATCCAATGAGAATAACACTACTTATCACAATGTTTTGGACACAGTGAAAGCAGTGCTCAGAGGTCAATTTATATCAATAAATGCACACATACAAAAAGAACAAAGGGCCAAAATCAAAGAATTATCTCTACAACCTAAACAAATAGGAAGAGAGCAACAAACGAAATCCTCAGGCACCAGAAGAAAACAAATAATAAAAATTAGAGCAGAATTAAATGAAATAGATAACTGAAAAACAATTGAAAGAGCTAACAAGACCAAAAGCTGGTTCTCTGAAAAAATTAACAAAATTGATATACCACTAGCTAAACTGACAATAGGAAAACAGGAGAGGAAGCAAATAACCCAAATAAGAAATGAGATGGGTGATATTACAACAGACCCAACTGAAATTAAAAGAATCATATCAGATTAC
Organism: Elephas maximus indicus; assembly: GCF_024166365.1. NCBI lineage: Eukaryota > Metazoa > Chordata > Mammalia > Proboscidea > Elephantidae > Elephas > Elephas maximus. The sequence continues at coordinate 36,821,643 of NC_064836.1, read as the reverse complement.
TATGAAAAACTGTATTCTAACAAATTTGAAAACCTAGAAAAAAATGGATGAATTCCTAGAAACACACTACCTACAAAAACTAACAGAAACAGAGGTAGAACAGCTAAATAGACATAATGAAAGAAGAGATTGAGAAGGTAATCAAAAAAACTCCCAACAAAAAAAGCCCTGGCCCGGAGGGCTTCACTGCAGAGTTCTACCAAACTTTCAGAGAAGGGGTAACACCAGTACTACTAAAGGTATTTCAGAGCATAGAAAAGGACGAAATACTCCCAAACTCATTCTATGAAGCCAGCATATCCCTGATACCAAAACCAGGTGAAGACACCACAAAAAAATAAAATTATAGACCTATATCCCTCATGAACTTAGATGCAAAAATCCTTAACAAAACTCTAGCCAATAGAATTCAACAACATATCCAAAAGATAATTCACCATGACCAAGTGGGATTCATACCACGTATGCAGGGATGGTTCAACATTAGAAAAACAATTAATGTAGTCCATCGTATAAATAAAATAAAAGAACCACATGATCTTATCAACTGATACAGAAAACGCATTTGACAAAGTCCAATACCATTCATGATAAAAACTGTCAGCAAAATAGGAATAGAAGGAAAATTCCTCAACATAATAAAGAACATTTACACAAAGCCAGCAGCCAATATCATCCTAAATGGAGAGTGTCTGAAAGCATTCCCCTTGCGATTAGGAACCAGAAAAGGATTCCCTTTATCACCACTCTTATTCAACATTGTGCTGGAGGTCCTGGCCTGAGCAATTAGCCTAAATAAAGACATAAAGGGCATCTAGATTGGCAAGGAAAAAGTAAAAGTACCTCTATTTGCAGATGACATTATCTTATACACAGAAAACCCTAAGGAATCCTCAAGAAAACTACTGAAACTAATAGGAGAGTTCAGCAGAGTATCAGGATACAAGACAAACATACAAAAAATCAGTTGAATTCCTCTACACCAACAAAAAGAACATTGAAGAGGAAATCACCAAATCAATACCATTTACAGTAGCCTCCAAGAAGATAAAACACTTAGGAATAAATCTTACCAGAGATGTAAAAGACCTATACAAAGAAAACCACAGGATACTACTGCAAGAAACCAAAAGAGACCTACGTAAGTGGAAAAACATACCTTGCTCATGGATAGGAAGACTTAACATTATTAAAATGCCTATTGTAGTGGGATTCTACCAAAAGTGATCTATAAATACAATGCAATTCTGATCCAAATTCCAATGACATTTTTTAGTGAGATGGAGAAACAAATCGCCAGCTTCATACGGAAGAGAAAGAGGCCCCGGGTAAGTAAAGCATTACTGAAAAGTCGGAGGCCTAACTCTGCCTGATTTTAGAACCTATTATACGCCACAGTAGTCAAAACAGCCTAGTACTGGTACAACAACAGATACATAGACCAACGGAACAGAATTGAGAATCCAGACATAAATCCATCCACATATGAACAGCTGATATTTGACAAAGGCCTATAGTCAGTAAACTGGGGAAAAGATGGTCTGTTTAACAAATGGGGCTGGCATAACTGGATACCCAGCGGGAGAAAAAAAAAAAATGAAACAAGAACCATACCTCACACCATGAACAAAAAAGAACTCAAAATGGGTCAAAGGCCTAAATATAAAATCTAAAATGATAAAGATGATGGAAGAAAAAATAGGGACAATGCTAGGAGCCCTAATACACGGCATAAACGGTATACAAACATTACTAACAATGCAGAAGAGAAACTAGATAACTGGGAGCTCCTAAAAATCAAACACCTGTGCTCATCCAAAGACTTCACCAAAACAGTAAAAAGGCTACCTCCAGATCAGGAAAAAGTTTTAGCTATGACATTTCTGACCAGCATCTGGTCTCTAAAATCTGCATGATACTGCAGAAACTCAACTACAAAAAGACAAATAAGCCAATTAGAAAATGGGGAAAAGATATGAACAGACACTTCACTAAAGAAGACATTCAGGTAGCTAACAGATACATGAGGAAATGCTCACGATCATTAGCCATTAGAGAAATGCAAATCAAGACTACAATGAGATTCCATCTCACTCCAACAGGGCTGGCATTAATCCAAAAAACACAAAATAATAAATGTTGGAGAGGTTGTGGAGAGATTGGAACACTGCTGGTGAGACTGTCAAATGGTATAACCACCTTGGAAATCAATTTGGTGCTTCCTTAAAAGAACTAGAAATAGAACTACCATATGATACAGCAATTCCACTTCTTGGAATATATCCTAGAGAAATAAGAGCCTTTACACGAACCAATATATGCATACCCATGTTCATTACAGCACTGTTTACAATAGCAAAAAGATGGGAGCAACCAAGGTACACATCAATGGATAAATTGATAAATTATGGCATATTCAAGCAGTGAAATGATGAATCCATGAAACATTTCATAACACGGAGGAATCTGGAAGGCATTATGCTGAGTGAAATTAGTCAGTTGCAAAAGGACAAATATTGTGTAAGACCACTATTATAAGAACTTGAGAAATAGTTCAAACTGAGAAGAAAACATTCTTTTGTGGTTATGAGAGGTGGGAGGGAGGGATGGAGGAAGAGGGGTTTTCACTAATTAGATAGCAGATAAGAACTCTTTTAGGTGAAGGAAAAGACAATACACAGTACAGAAGTCAGCACAACTGGACTAAACCAAAATCAAAGAAGTTTCCTGAATAAACTGAAAGTTTCGAAGGTCAGCGTAGTGGGGAGGGGACTTGGGAACGACCATGGTTTCAGGGGACGTCTAAGTCAATTGGCATAATAAAATCTATTAACAAAATATTCTGCATCCCACTTTGGAGAGTGGCATCTGGGGTCTTAAACCCTAGCAAGTGGCCATCTTAGATGAATCAATTGTTCTCAACCCACCTGGAGCAAAGGAGAATGAACAACACAAAGACACAAGGTAATTATGAGCCCAAGAGATAGAAAAAAAGGGCCACATAAAGCAGAGACTACATTAGCCTGAGACCAGAAGAACTAGATGTTGCCTGGCTATAACTGATGACTGCCCTGACAGGGAACACAACAGAGAACACCTGAGGGAGCAGGAGAGCAGTGGGATGTAGGCCCAAATTCTCATAAAAAGACCAGACTTAATGGTCTGACTAAGACTAGAAGGACCCTGGAGGTCATGGTCCCCAGACCTTCTGTTAGCCCAAGACAGGAACCATTTCCAAACCCAACTCTTCAGACAGGGATTGGACTGGACTACGGGATGGAAAATGTTACTGGTGAAGACTGAGCTTTTTGGATCAAGTAGACACATGAGATTATGCAGGCATCTCCTGTCTGGAGGCAAGATGAGAGGACAGAGGGAGTCAGAAGCTGGCTGAATGGACACGAAAAGAGAGAGTGGAGGGAAAGAGAGTGCTGTCTCATTAGGGGAAGGGCATCTAGGAGTATATAGCAAGGTGTATATAAATTTATGTATGAGAGACTGACTTGATTTGTAAACTTGCACTTGAAGCACAATAAAAAAAAATTTTTTTTTTAAAGTCATAATTGTTCAAAGGACTGTATAAAACCCAAAACCCAAACCAATTTCAACTCAAACTTATGCTATAGGACAGTGAATTCAAACTGCCAACCTTTTGGTTAACAGTGGATGCTTAATCACTGCGCCACCAGGGATCGAAAGCACTATATAGGATCAGATAAATATAACAACAAATATATCCCCCAGTGGTTCAATAAATAGGCTATTGTCATCTCCAATTTCCCTTTCTGACAATAAATAGGGGGATGACTTCAACACAAAGAGCAGAAATTCCTATAAGGATTCCTTTGAAAGCATCTGACTATTTTAGCAAAAATAATAGAAGTACTGAAAAAGATGCAGAATTATGCATAAGTTAATGACTGATATATCAAAAGAAAACACATGTAAAATTCTATTAACATGCAAATTAAGTATGCTGAAAAAAATATGAAGCTAATCAAAAAAAATTAGAAGAGTGAGAGATTTATCTGAGAATAAACACCAGTAGAGAAAGCATGATGAAAGAGAGAGACCACAGCATCATGAAGATACAAAGGCTGTTCACAGCCCGAAAGGTAGGATGACATAAAGTCATCTCCTCTTAGGAACAGGTGCAAACAGGAAAATTGCAAAATCTTTTCATCTTGCAATCCTTACAATGAACTATCCGGCTTTGTGAAAGAATCAATTGTGAAGTCAAAATTGTTGCCTTATTACCTAGTAATTTGCTTTTTAAAAATATTAAATCTGCCTTGTGGTGACAAAAGTGAATTACATAGACACATGAAAAATATATCAAGTTATTAAGCCAGCTGTTAAAACAAAAAGTGTAGCTGAATTTAATGAGGTTTTCTTTTTTTTATAATCTACAAATTTGTGATTAATATTATGGGAGAAAGAAACAACACTCAGATTCTAAGCCCTAAGAAAATTCCTAATGTTTGAAAGAGCAACTCTAGTATGTGTGAGCAGCTTATATAATCTCTTGAATTTTGATAAATACTTCCTCTTATGATGTTCTTAATACACAGTCATGTATCAGCTTCAGAATATCATGAAGCCCAAAGTACTGCAAAGAAAAAATATGTTGATTTTAATTTGTCACAATGTTTTCAGCTTGTGATATCTTATTCAGTAGTATTATAGTTTTTTGCAGGCATCAATGATCCAGAGACAGATGGTAGTAGTGTACTCAGGTCAATGAGTCAACTATATTGATTTCTTTCTGCACATGGCACATCCTTTGGACCTCTACTGAAGAGGCTCAGAAATGAGAAAGCCTACTAAGCCCCATTTCTGGGAGCCATAAAGACGTGATGACATACAGGAGTTGCTGACTTGGGTGGTGTCTTAGGCTGGGTTCTCTAGAGAAGCAAAACCAGTAAAGCATAGAGAGAGAGAGATTTATATCAAGGAAATGGCCCGCACAGTTTTCAGAGTCTGTACATCCCAAATCTGTGAGGCAGAAAAGATATTTCTCTGGGTTCATATAGCCAAAGTGGCTGGCACACCAAGATCAGCGGGCTGGAGAGGAGTGCTGTTGTAGGCTTCTGCTGACTCACATAGCCGCAGGAGCTGGTGAACCCAAGATCAACAGGCTGGAAAGTAGTGCTGTTGCAGGCTGTGAAGATCGATGAATCTCAAGATCGGCAGGGAAGACCTCTGGTAAGCTGCTAACCCAAGTCTGAAGAACAGGAGGCCAGATGAACGAGAGCCAGCTGAAAGATCTGGGACAAGCAAAAGCCCTGGCAAGGCGAGCAGGAAGGAAGTAGGCAGAGGAAGGCAGAGAGATGAAGGCTGAGGGAGCAGTGAGCTCTCACAAGCCCTGCACCTACCAGTACCACTCAGCAGATTCCATCATGAGGATGATCACATATAAAATTTCAAAAGGAAAGTGATAACATTACACAATTGCCAAAGCACTGAGAATCATGGCCCAGCCAAGTTGACACAAAATCTTAACCATCACAGCCCACCTCTTGTCAACTTGGCACCTGTATACATCTCCCCAAACCGTACATAATCTCTGAATAAAGCCAATTACAAAGTCTACTTGTGCCTCACATGATACAACTAACATGCGTACAACCAAAAATGCGCTAGCCCTGTTTACATATTATAATTTATAAGTTAAGAAAACAAAAATATTTGATGCACACACACACAAAGCAGAAAGACTCATAACAATTACAATCCTCATTTCTGCAACTGGTCACATGGCCGTAACTGGTATTTAGAACTACCTTCTTGCACCACTCATTCCATATTCCCTTTGCCCTCAGCAAGCACCTCAGCTGGTCGTGGTTCTTTGCCTGGTAGGGTAACCCAAACCTTCATTCCTGAAGGATCTGAGCCATTAGTAGTCATGTCACAATTAGGTTGCTTTGGTTTTCCATTGACTTTAATCACAGGGCATGATAGTACTAAGAGGTGCACTAATGGATCTCCTGCATTCCGGACATATTCTTCTTTACCTCCATTATGTAATACCAATCTGATTTCCTCTTGGTAATCAGGATCAATTATACCAGCCAGTATGGTAACTCCCTTCTTTGCCTATTGATCCAGAGGCATAAGAAGCCCAAAGTGGCAAGGTGGCATTCTTAGCTCCCAGTTCAGTAAAGTCATTGATATGTCTCCAGGTGGGAAAGTTTCTCCCTTGAGAACTAAGACCTCTAGACCAGCCGACCATAAGGTCACAGGGACAAGAAGCAAAAATCTTGTGAGTGGGTCACTAGGGGTAATAAAGAGTGGTGCCACTCCCATTTTCACACCTTGATTCTGGACCCATGAATCCTGGCTATGGGAAATACAGCAAATATATTGGACATGGTTTAGAGCACCCACAGCCTCCTGGACAACATTGCCCCAGTTCTGCAAGGTATTGCCACCTAGCTGGTGCCATAATTGTGTCTTCAGGAGGCCATTCCACCATTCTATCAAGCCAGCTGCTTCAGGATGATGGGGAACATGGTAAGACCAGTGAATTCCATAAGCATGGGCCCACTGCCACACTTCATTTGCTATGAAGGGAGTTCCTCGATCTGAGGCAATGCTATGTAGGATGCTATGATAGTGGATAAGGCATTCTGTGAGTCCACAGATGGTAGTTTTGACAGAAGTATTGTGTGCAAGGAAGGCAAATCCGTATTCATAGTAAGTGTCTATTCCAGTAAGGACAAAACACTGCCCTTTCCAAGATGGAAGTGGTTTGATGTAATCAACTTGCCACCAGGTTGCTGGCTGATCACCTAGAAGGATGGTGCTATATCGGGGACTCAGTACCTGCTGCTGGCAGATTGGGCACTCAGCAGCGGCTGTAGCCAAGACAGCCTTGGTGAGTAGAAGTTCGTGTTGCTGGGCCCATGCATAACCTCCAGCCCTGCCACCATGGCCACTTTGTTCTTGAGCCCATTGAGCAACGACGGGAGTAGCTGGGGAAAGAGGATGACTGGTTTCACACAGAACGCATCATACTATCCACTTGATTGTTAAAATCCTCCTCTGCTGAGGTCACCTGTTGGTTACCATTCACATGAGGCACAAATATCTTCACTTCTTTGGCCCATTCTCAGAGGTCTATCCACATACCTCTTTCCCATAACTTCTCTCTAATTTTCCAATCATGTTCCTTCCAAGTCCCTGCCCATCCATCCAAACCACTGGCCACAGCCCATGAATGGGTACACAGTTGCACATCTGGCCATTTCTCCTTCCAACCAACGTGAACAACCAGGTGCACTGCTCGAAGTTCTGCCCATTGGAAAGATTTCCCTTCGCCACTGTCCTTCAGGGAGGCCTCAGAAAGGGGCTGCAGTGCTGTTGCTATCCACTTCTGAGTGGTGCCTGCATATCATGCAGAATCATCTGTGAACCAGGCATGAGTTTTCTCTGCCTCAGTCAATTGATCGTGAGAAACTCCCCATGAGGCCATAGGTGCAGACTGGGAGATGGAACGTAATGTGACAGGAGTAGAATCATGGGCATTTGGGCTACTTCCTCATGCAACTTACTTGTGCCTTCAGGTCCTGCTCAGCTGCAAACTGAAAAGTCAGCAATTCCAACCCACCAGCCACTCTGCAGGAGAAAAATGTGGCAGCCTGCTTCCTTGGAAATCCTATGGAGCAATTCTACTCTGCTGTATAGGGTCACTACGAGTTGGACTTGATGGTAACTTCTTTATTAAGGGACAGGCAAAGATCATGCGAGGTGGGGGTGTCAAGTGATGTGGTAAGGGGAGCAGGGATCATTGGGGAACAAAAAGGGAGCTAGTGAAACAGTGAGAATTCTATAAGTCATGATATTTGCTTTTAACTGTGAGTGTATGTGTGAGTGTGAGTCAGCCAGGAAGCTCTTATTTAAATGTATTACCTGACCACGATAATTATGTGACTCTAGGTTTTTGGTACATTTGCTATGCTTTTCATCTTTATAAAATTTTAGTCTATATCTCTCCATATAGGTTGTTAAGGTTTATAATAAGTCGCGTCTACACCCCTTTGGAATAAGCTGTTGTTGTGGAGTAGGTAGGGAAGAAAAGAAAGGGAAGGTGGGTATGGGGATAAGGGAAGGAGAAAGAAATTAAAGAGAAACTTTAAACTTAACATCATTCTAGTTGATGTTAGGAGAAGCAGAAAGGTAGTAATATAAACGACCCTAGGACACATGTCAAATAAGGATAAGATATATATTATTAGCTGCGTTTGTCTTGTATCATTCATTTATAGTTTAATATAAAATAAAACCAAACATATTGAACCATATTGTTAAGTAAAAAGAACGAATTTTGTGGGCTGAATGAGTTAATAAAAATCAATGGAGTGCTAAATACTCAGGAGCTACAGCTTAAGCATCAAGGAATTGATTTAAGCATAGAAATATACTGTATCACCGACTCAAAGCTCTAAACGGTATCTCAAAGGACCAAAATTAGATCCCTAGATTCCTTCCAAAGAAAAAGACCAAAAACACTTAGAAACTTAAAAAATTTCTTCTTATTAATAACCTTCAGTTTGATCGGCAATTTCACACAGCAAATAAAAAGGTAAGCTTTAATTTACTTCCTCAATATGTGCTGTTGAAAAATTATTTTTTGGAGTCCACATTTGCATAGCAAAATTTATTACCTGTAATTAACTAACCTTTAGGAAATTCCACCTTTTATTTCCTCCTGTCAATATATCTGGGAAATGCCAAGTTAACTAGCATTAGCATGTAAGCAACCACATTAGTGGAGAAGCTAAGGCATGCGTTAGATTGATGATGCAGTCAAGTCCTAAGTTAATTAGAGTTGTCATCTTATCACACTGTTCACTTGAAAACATATGGAGAAATATTTCATATCATTGCTAAGTGACAACAAAATCATAAGACACCGTTTTGTGTGCACTAACCAACTAACGTAATCTATTTAATCAGTCCTGTTTCCTTCGGATTCCTTTATATTTTATAACATCCTACGTCTTACGCCATAACCCAACCTAAATATGAAAACCCAACTGTTCTGATTCTAATTGTTTTAATTCAATTATCATGTCTATGCATTTTGTCACTGGATTTCAAAAGCAACAGTTTTGCAATGGTATTGAAATATCTTAAATAATATTTTAGAAATTAGTCTCTTATTCCATTTGACTCTTGATAAGAGGAGCAATAAGGAAGAATTAAAGTTTGTGTTTCTGTTTCCCCACCAGAAAAATGTTATCTCTTAGGTTCTGCCACAATATTTATATATGATGGATATGAGTCAGCATTGACCCAACCACACACAACATTTCTAACCAGAATATATATATGTACAGTCTCCTGACTATATGACTCTAGAAGGTAAAAAAAATATATATATTTTCAATAGAAAAAAATACAATGATTTTCCCCTATAATTTATCAAGCTCTGCTAAATGTTCTATCTAAACCCAAAACCCAGTGCCGTCAAGTCAATTCCGACTCACAGCGACCCTAGAGGACAGAGTAGAACTGCCCCACAGAGTTTCCAAGGAGCTCCTGGCGGATTTGAACTGCCGACCCTTTGGTCAGCAGCCCTAGAGCTTAACCACCACACCACCAGGGTTTCCAATGTTCTATCTAGGCATTACAATTCATGGAAAGAAAAGCAGTGGTAGCAGGTGGCGTTACGCACTTAAAGTAAATCCAACGTGCAGAGCTACAGCAGGAGTCTTCTGTATCAATTTCTCGAATGCACATACATGACACCAGCAATATGGTACATTTTCCAAACTAAAACAGGCCATTCGTGGTCTATAAACATTTTTTCCCCCATTTCACTAGAGTCCTTTATTTACCGCATAATAGGAGTTCACTCATCAGACTCTTTTACCCTAACACAAGAAACCTAGGATATTGATGATGAGATAAAAATTGAAACAAAGCACAACAGATGCCTGTTAAGCCAGTTCTAGGAGGGTAAACCAACTTAAGACATCACCTTATTTATATACATATATGCGTATACACTGGCGCAGTGCTTAAGAGTTACGGCTGCTAACCAAAAAGTCAGCAATTGGAACCCACCAGCCACTCCTTGGAAACTCTATGGGGCAGTTCAACTCTGTCCTAGAAGGTCGCTATGAGTCGGAATCGACTCAACAGCAACGGATAATGCACACACACCCTAACCACGCATCTTGTCTCTTGCCAACAAAATTAAATTTAATTTAAAATTGCATTGGGTAGAAATTTTATATCATTTTTAACCAGACTTTTGACAGATTAGAACTTTGATTTTTTTTTTTTATCATGATTCAGAAAATTTAAAGAGACTAGATTCTTGAATGGAACAGAATTCAATATCTTCCCATCCTTTATTTCATATTACAAGGATTGGCACCACCATCTATCTAGATTTGTAAGCAAGAAACTTGGGATCCATCCATCACCATTCAAGTCCATGTCCTTCAGATTTTATTACTAACATTCACTCAAATCCACCCACTTATCTCCATCTCCAGTAAGTCACCTTGGTCCAAGTTAACATCCCCTGTGGTCAGGATTGTGATGCAATTTGCTCTAGTGTGGAATTTAAATCCCCCAAGAGTTAAATTGTTTCTCATTTTTACAGAAATATTGTTAAAATGGTATTCTCATTCGAATTTTTTAGCTTATAAATGAGTGAGAGAAATAGTTAGATCACAGGCCATTTACATCCGAAGACAATTTACCGAATTATGATTTACACATGCCAAAGCAGCCTCTTTTCAAGTCGACATTATAAACCCCAATTTCACAAAATATAGCTTGTGAAGGAAAAAAAGAATAATTATTTTTATCACATAATTATTACTTTCATTAGCATGATCGTTATCAGGTAGCTTTCATTTATACAAGTTTATAGCAAATGTCCTAGGAAAATAATAGAAATTAATAAAGCACATTTTCTAATATGAATAAACTGAGTTTATCTCCTTTCCCACCACTGATTTTTTTTTTTTTTTTCTCAATGCTTTCATCCATTTGTCAAGCCTGTGCCTTGGAGTCGATTTTGACTTACAACAGTGACACTATAAGACACAGTAGAAGTGCCCTGTAGGGTTTTCTTGGCTGTAATCTTTACAGAAGCAGGTCACCAGGTCTCTTCTCCTGGAGCCGATGGAGCATTCAAGCCACCCACCTTTCCATTAGCAGCCAATTGCTTAGCCATTGTACCACCACAGCTCCTTTTTATTTATTGCATAAAATAAATATTTTATTGCAAAGACTGTGTGTAACCTACTATAGTAGATGCAAGACTACTAGAAGCAATAAAATAGATATTTATCTTGCTATTGTTGGAACTGGTCCAGTAACGAATACAGCCAATTGAACAATAATTATAGTAATTTTAAATAATTTTACTGAGTTTTTGCTCAAATGGAAGAGCACATACTAAAAAACTGTATATATGTTGTTGTTTTAAAATGATAGAGGGAATTAACATTCGTATCATACTTACATGGAATAGCTCCTTCAGAACTCAGCTATATTTTTCTCAGTATCAACTATATGTTTTCAAGGAACCTCAGTTTGGCTCATGTGGTGTTTGAGATGTGCAAGTCTTATGTGTTTAAGAAAGTCACTTAGGTCACGAATGGCCTGGAAACCTCTATACATTCCTATTTTACGGGCATTATCACAGTGACTCGGGAAATTATCTAGGGAATTATATTGCATGATAGTCTTTAAATGTTACAGATATCCTTACAAAGACCAAAAGTCTATTGTAATTCGTTGCCTGCATATATTCCAAGGAGAGCAGGCAGGACGTTTGCAGAATAACTTGCTTCCAACGTATTTCTACTTGGCTTTACCTATCTGGTAGTGTCCCTCCTTTGTTATCCAAAGTGGCCAGAAATCTGGAGACAACGGTTACATGGGTACAGGGTCCCTCCACCCAAGTGCTACCAGGACTGTTTCCCAGTTATCCCACACCTGATTAACCATTTTTCATAAAATAAAATTTAAAAAAAGGTATCTTTGACGCCAGAGAGACCCCTTGACTAGATAAAATTTAATGTTGAACTTATACACAGGAGAGAGATGCAGTCCCCTCCTTCTCTCCATCTCTTCTCCACCTCCAGCTGTCCTGTCTAACTCACCTCCCCATTCCCATCCCCAGAGACTTTCCTCTGCCCCTTTGATTCCAGTGTCTTCTCTGGGCTCTTCATAACTATGTTCCCATCTCTACCTTTGCACTTACCTCATTATATTGTCAGTATCTGTTTAGATGTTTGTGTCACACACTACACTGTAAATTCTAAATATCTGGAACAATGTCTTGTTCTTTTATTTCTAAGGCGATGGTAGGAGCTTAGTCAAATACTGAATAAATCCATGAATTAGCTCTATCGTTTTATTTTGTGGCACTTTTGATGCAGAGGGAATTATATTAAAGTCACATACAATTGCTTTTCTCAAGGAAAAGTCAATGGAGGTATTAGGAAAACTAGTTTATAATCTTTTATTTCTTAGGGATGTAAAAACATCTTTCCCACAAATAATTCATTTCATCCAAGTTATTTATTGCTGAGTCCAGACTTTTATTTTCTGCTTCCTCTCCTTTTTCTACATTTTGTTTTGCAGTTTTAACTCCTTATTCATAAACAATTATGTCAACTTAAAGATTATAATAGCAGGTACCTGGCAGACTTGCAGGTAAAACCTTGAAAAGAAAAATAAATCTACAAAATGATTATGCTAATAGAACTCAGTTAAGCTGATATTTATTTATTGACTACCTTGAATGGTCATATTTCTATAAGCAAAGATATGAAATAGCACTCAAAAGACAGTTGAGCATATAGCAAAATCAATTTAATGTGTATATTATTTAAGTGTCGCTATGAGTCTGAATCGAGTCAACAGCACTGGGTTTGGTTTGGTTTTTTAATTTAAGTATAGGGGCTGAGTTTTATCAATACTTTATATGCAGCACATACCATAAGGCCTGTCAAGTCAGAATAGACTTGACAGCAACGGGTTTGGTTTTTGTGGAATGTAGTGTGGGGACCCTGGTGGCATAGTGGTTAAGAGCTGAGCTGCTACTCAAAAGGCCAGCAGTTCGAATCCATCAGCCGTTCCTTGAAAACCCTATGGGGCAGTTCCACTCTGTCTTACAGGATCGCTATGTGTTGGAATTGACTTGACGGCAATGTGTTTGGTTTGGTTTTGGAATGTAGTATCATGACAACCAGCTATTAGAAGTTTTATTCTTTAAATATAGGCTATCTTCGTGTATGTATGACTTATTTCCTACTTGTTTATTCTTGTATTTACCTAGGTCATGTGACAGAGTTGATTTTCAGTATTTTTCTTGTCACTGAATTAAATCTGCTCAGCTGAGAAAGAATCAGCTAGAACAGCTACATCGAATGCATAGCTGATTTTGTTTACCATGCAATTATTCTGCCTGAAATAACGGGATTATGTACACCAGTTGATAAGATGATTTATTGGATATTATCCCTCTTTTTAAAGGTTTAATCTTAAATCATGCAAAATACATTTTAACAGCATTTTTCAGTATCTAATTAACTTACAAAGAATTTTCAAAGAGTCTTTTCTCACTTGTCACTTTTCTGTATTTTCTTCCAATTGCCATTTGCCTTTTTCTAGTAAAAGGATGGAAAAACTTTTGATTTTCGTGAAGATTATTTGTGTTAGGAGACATTAGTTATATTTATGAATGGGTCAGGGGACCCTGCGGTGGTGCAAATGACTAAGAGCTGGGCTACTTACTAATCAAAAGATTCGTGGTTTGAACCCACCCAGAGGCACCTCAGGAGAAATCCCTGGTGATCTGCTTCTGAAAGTTCACAGCCGTGAAAACCCTATGGAGTGCAGTTCTACTTTGGAACACAGAGGGTCCTCATGAGTCAGAACTGGCTCAAAGGCAACTAGTTTCTGTTTGTTGTTGTTTTTTATGAATGAGCATGGTAAAACAGGGTTCCCATGGCTTATTCTATCCTTGGATCCTCAGAGGACTCAACCAAAAAGTTATCCAATAATAATAATGATAAAAATGCATTTATTCTGTACCTCTTTTGAGTGCATATGAAAAGTGAGGCTCTGTTCTAAGCACAGTACATTTATTAATTATCATTCAGTTATCTAGTAATGAATCAGATTTGAGAAGAATTGATCTAATCTAGTTTTTAGTTAAAAGCTGTCATTAAGACAACAGGATAAAATCGATCATCTGGCAGGAATTTTTGATACTTGAAGTTGTTAGCATTTCAAAGAAAGATTGAGTCACTTAGGGCACTAATCCTCACATTCATTGGAAGTGAATGGGCAACATATTGTTCCTTCCAGCTTCAAGAATTTGTTTTCCATATGAATGTTTCAGTGTTAGTTTAGATTAGACCTCTAATATAATATTGTGGGATCTTCAATGATTTTCATTAGATTCTGCAAAATGTGACTTCTTCTTTTCCTCTGGATGTTATTCAAGTAGAAAATAATAGACATTCAAACTGGGCCCGGGGAGCAGGAGCTTCTTCTGAACAATATGGTGCAGGTTTGCTCACCCAGCAAGCTCTTTCTCATCTCTTTTGCTTCCAGCAGTTCAGGTTTTGTTAATGCCTCAAGCAATTTAATTTTTTATTTTTTTATGCAGGCAGGACACAACAGAAGGAAGAAGAGACAGTGCATCAGCAAACCATGCACATTCAAAAGAAATATTTGTTTGTGTACCTTATACAAATAATTGCTCATAACTCCAGTAAGAGCTATACAGAGACAAGCTGAAAGCTTTGATTTGTTTGAGCCTCGAAGACATCAGAATATTTTCTCTTATACTTAAAATAAGGAATGACTCACCAAATGTAGTTTTTAAAATTCAGTAAAAGGTTTTCTTTATTTTTTTCTAAAATTACTACTACTATTTTCTGTACTAGAAAATATATAAAAACATAGCCCAGCTAAAGCCTAAAATATTGACCTAAATTTCTAAATAATTACAAGAACCACTATAAAAGGTGCATGGAGGTTTAATAAACTTTGCAAGATGCTTCATTATTTATTTTCCAATTACTCTGGTCTGTTTATTTCCATAAGCTTTTGTGTCATAATCTCCACCCTTTTCAAAAGTCTACTGTGACTTCAATTTCTCTTCACAGTTGGTTGATAGTCATCCCTCTCAAGAAGAGAAATGATTTGGGAAATGATGTGCAATAGGATTCTCCTGCTGCTTTCAATCCCGAAGATGCTATGGGGTGAGAACTGCCCGGGGGTCCCTGCTGGTACGTAATGTTTCATCAGCATTGCCAAAATGGCGCTTCTCACTGGCAGCTTTGTCTATTTCTTTCCCCATGTAGGAAATACAGTTATTGTCTCTGGGTGAGATTTTCATAAAAGAATAAGACAGCACCCTAAGAGCTTCTGAAAATCATGATTAAGGAACTCATTAATTCAATCATTCATTCATTCTCACGTCCATACACATGTACAAGCACATTTATCAAACAGGTTCTCTACCAGGACAATTTTTTTTTTTCTAATGTTTAATAAGATTGGTCACTTCTATTTTGTACTTAAAATATGGTTTTAGCTAATATGATTGGAGTAAGCTATGCTAAAATTGGAATGTAGATGGATATAGCATACATATAAAACCCATTGCGGTCGAGCCAATTCTGATTCATAGTGAATCTAAAGGACAGAGTAGAACTGTCCCAGGGGGTTTCCAAGGAGTGCCTGGTGGATTTGAACTGCTGGCCTTTTGGTTAGCAGCCATACCACTTAACCACTGTGCCACCAGGGTTTCACACATTAAACTGAAATTTTCAAGTCTTATTTTCAATGTTTTTTGTGTCTGAGAAATATGTAACCTGCAGACCACTCTGGGTCTTTTCATTGGTAACAGCAAATAGTAACACAATTTAAAAGACTATAGTATAAGAACTACATATCAGAATGTATATTTACTGAGACATACATGGTGCTAAGATATTTACTTTTCATTTCAAATCATTTCATCACAAGTATACTAAGGAAAGACATCTTTTATTTTTTTTCCTACTGCTCCTTTGCTTGAGCTCTAATTCTTCCAGATGCATAGATAGGTAGGTTGATAGATACCCTTAAGTTGACTCTGTCTCAGGGTAACCTATGGAAAGCCATACAAAATGTTGCCCAGTCCTGCATCATCCTCACCGTTACCAGCATGTTTGAGTCTGTCACTGCAGCTATTGTGCCAGCCCATCTCACAGGCTCTCCCTCACCCTCAGTGACCCTCTATTTCACCAAACACAGTGTCCTCCTCCTGCAATTAATCCCTCCTAATGTTTTTTTTTTTTAATGGCAAAGCAACCACTTTGGACAATGTTCTGTTGTGATTCACAAGGTTTTCATTGGCTAATTTTTAGAAGTAGATTTCTAGGCCTTTCCTTCTAGTCTGTCTTAGTCTGAAAGCTCCACTGAAAACTGTCCACCATGGTAACTGTGCCGGTATATTTGAAAAATCCATGGCATAGCTTCCAGCATCACAGAAACGTGTAAGCCACCCTGGTACAAAAAACCAAAAGATGGGTGGTGGTTACTTCTTTTGGACTCCACATATAGCTAAATTTCCCAGAATCTTTTGAAAACTATCCAATACATTAATTAAAATTTAGTTATTTTGTCAGTGAATTTTGCCTTGCCGAAGTACAATTTAAAAAGAGCTCCTAATGAAAAATTGTCAAATATCATGGCACCTTTTGAGGGACAATATTTTAGAGAATGGCTGACCTTCAAAATAAGCTATAAGAAACTGCTGCTTCCAGCCACATCAAGACTAGCCATAAGACTAATGTAAGAGAGGCTTTGCATAAAGGCAAATGATCCTATACGGAAGTGATTGAATGCATGTGAGCTATATTTTCCAGTGAGAAAATTGAATTCAATTCTGCTTGGCTCTAAATGACTTTTGCAACTTACAACTTCAGAGGCAAGATGATGTGCTGAAAGGATCATGAGTCTGAGAGTTATTGGCTGCCTAACTACAAGCAACTAACTTCAGTTGTCTAAACCTCCATTTTCTTACACCCCTCACACAGAGGTCAGCAACTACATCCCACATGCCAAATTCAGCCCACCACTTGTTATTGTAAATAAAGTTTTATTGGGACACAGCCAGACTCAGTCATTATATGTTCTCTGGCTGCTTTCAACCTACAGTGACAGAGCTAAATAGTTGTAACACAGACGGTATTGTCAGCAAGGCCTAAAATATTTATTATCTGGTACTTTACAGAAAAAGCTTGCTGAGCCCTGCTCTTGAAGTTGCCAAATCCATGGGGACTATCCCATTTCTTACGTAGTTTGTCTTTTCTGAAGCAGATTACTTAGTTGAAGATTATCTTCCTCTTCCTACCTCTTGTAACTTCCTTTTCTTTTTCTTTCCTCCTCTCTCCTGTGTATCTCCTATCTTTCTTAATAGTTCCTTTTCATTCTCTCCCTCTATTCCTAAAATTCTGGCAATCCTCAAAGCTTGGTCTCTCAGTCTCCTTATCTTCAATCACAGACTCTCTTACCTAATCTCCTTCAACCCTTCACTAGAGCAGTTCCTGATACGTCAACATGCCCCCTTCTTCTCTCACAATTCTTAACATAATGCACTGTAATAAATGATGGTTCATTTTGTGGCTTTTTCTTATTTGTTTATATTCCTACTACCTGATCAGCAACCAGAACACACAGAGTGCTCAGTAAATATTGGCGGAACAAGTACAGCAGATCTCAGTTTCTACCTGCAATCTCCCTCTTGTTTAGACTCCTCTCTTCATACCATGAGGTCTTGGTGCTGACACTCTAAGACAAGTAAAAACACCCCGAGTGAGCTCATCCTCTCAACACACTGAGATTAAGTGTTAGTTCCTTTCTTATCAGTTGGATCAGATAAATACAACAGTTACACAAATCCATCATACTGAAGTTAAAATGTTCTAAAACCAAAAGAGGAAAAAAGAGAGAGATTGAGAGAGAGAGACATTACCCTGGAGCGGGTAGCATAAGAGAACTAAGTAGTATGCACGCTGGATAATAAAACGGAAGGAACACTCATCAAAGCAACTTAGACTTCAGTCTCTCCGTTTAGCCAAGGAAATCAGTACAACTCTCATAATGCTGATTGACGCTCTCTTTCACAGAAACAGACTATCAAATGAACAGAAAAGAAATAGCTACGTTTTCACCCTCTTCATGCCATATAAACATGACCACAGGTGTATACGCCTCCTTTCTGAAGAAGTCCCTACTGCCTTAAAGCATAACTCTAAAGAAGAATGTATGCATCTTATGATATAACAAAGCAATTTTCACAGAAAACCCTCAAGAGTCATTGCCAAATGCATAAAAGTCCCCTCGGCAATTGTGAGGAGACTATACCTTAAAGCAAGACTGAGATGTAGGTCAAGATTGCAGCTGGCATTTGAAATAAAGTTGCCTTTCGTGTCTTTTTTTTTTTTTTTCTGGACAAATTCACAGAGCCTGGATTATGAATGATAAGTCTGTCTGAAATACCAGCCAACTAGGAATTACAGCTTGCACTGCTGGGTTTGTTTGCAAATAAAAGCAAGAAGAAAAATGGAGACATAATTATGAAAGACACAGGAATGTGGGAAAGAGATTAAACCTTATTAAAATATCATTCCTCGGCATTAGCAGCAGTTCTATAATTAATAATATCACAGTCGACTGCACCAAGCACAGTAGCAGAAATTAAATTTTCATTTATGAACAGGAATAATGAGGTAACATAAAAAGATCGGGCTTGGATTTGTGTGCTACTGAAGATTAATAATTGCCTAAGGTCTGTATTCAGAATTAAGAAACACGTTTGGTTACAGAGAAAGATAATCCACCAGGTGTTCAAATACTCTTTAACCCTAGACAACAATCATGTCATCAGATGGGTGCAATTTCCTTTTCACTGTCACTCAAGACAGACTATTTCCACCATGGCCTAAGTCATTATGAATGCTAGAAAGAAATAAAAGTGTTTTTTTCTGAGGAAAAAAAAAAAAGAGAGATGCAATAAAAATCAGCAAAAATCTTACAGGTTGCTTTTTAAAAGAGAGCCCTTGGCAATATAAATATTTAGCAGTATTCTCATGGCAGTTGATGAGCTCATTTAACATCTCTGAGGAGATTTAGTATTCTTGAAAAAAAAATGGCAGCAGAGAGTAAACAAGATGTGTGGAATTGATTTTAGAAACTATTTGGAGGTTGTTCTAGTGTTTTACCCTGGTTTTGTTTTCCATGAGTTTTAATACGTATTTTATAATGTTCAAACTCTTTATAAGGAAAGTAGATATCTTATTATTTGCACAACTTATTGCACCCATGAACAAATTGTTAGGAACCTTTCTAAAGTTTTATTGTTTTATTTATGATTATGTTGCTTATTTTATAAGAATGAAACTGAATTGATTGCTTGTACAAAAGTTTGAAAATAGAAATTATAATTGTCCCCGATTTTCATTTATAAGTAACCAAGTACCCCTTGGAAGGATTCTCCCTGTACATGTGGTTAAGCAGCTCAGTAAGATCAGAGAGCAGAAAAGGAGTTGTTACTCATTCAGGGCCAAATATGTAGCAGGTGTTTTCAGTGTTGTACCTCTGCACATATTCAATACCTCTACGTGTTACAGGTTTTTAACGCCCTTTTCACAGATGAAGAAACTCACCATAAAGGAGATTTAGTACCAAAAGACTTGAACCCAGAACTGCTTAAACCCAGACCTCTGCATTCTCTCAACCTTTCATGATCCAGATAACTCTTAATTTTCCTGGAAAACTAGTAACCATAACTTCAAAAACACAATATTATCATTTTTACCTAGAAAGATAACACATACATACACACACACATTCCCTCTAACCCTAGATTACTGGAGAAACATGGCAAAAGGCTCTATAATGGTTGATGTCTAGCATTTTGGAGGCCTTGACTCAGGCAAGATGGTGGTATTACACTGTCCAGCTCTCCTCATTCCTAGAATCTGATCTAAAAAAAGATCTGAAATCATTTTCAATCATTTAGTACTAAACCTGTGTGAAATATTTTAAACATTAAACCTCAATAATCTTAGGTACTGGTCATGCTGTTGGAATCTACCTATTACTCTTATTTTCAGTTAATTCCCCTGTTTTAATCCTAACTTTCATTTTATCTTTTTGAGGTCCACGGTGCAACCAGTTTCTGAGCTTTACCAGTTTTTTTCAGGTGAATAATCATGACACTTATTGTCATACCCTCTGAATACACTGAGGTTTCCATTTAATTCATCCTGCTAAATCCAAACTAAACACTCATTCATCCAATATCCACCTTCAAAAATATTTTATAACCTCTTAACTGCTTTTTCATCCTCTTTGTCATTGTATGTTTATGCTTTTTTGAATTTCCTCTACTCTCATTTCAATATACCATGGACTGCCAAAAGAACAACAACAAAAAAAGAAAACCTATCTTGGATGAAGTACAGACAGAATGATCCTTAGAGGCAAGGATGGCAAGACTTTGTCTCACGTATACGGGCATCTTATCAGGAGGCATGAATCCCTGGAGGACATCATGCTTGGTAAAGTAGAGGGTCAGCAAAAAAGAGGAAGACCCTCAACAAGATGGATTGACACAGTGGCTGCCACAATGGGCTCAAGCATAACAAGAATCATGAGGATGGCGCAGGACTAGGCAGTGTTTCGTTCTGTTATACATAGAGTCGCTAAGAATCGGAACCAACTCAAGGGCACCTAACAACAATAACAACATTTTAATAAGGCCTAAGAAGGAAACAGAGAAAAATTCATGTGCTTAACACACCATGTTTGACCTCATTCACTCTTCCCCCGTTCTATGCTTTTATTCCCCTGAATCTTTACTTGCTAAGGTCATCAACAAATTCTGTGTTACTAAATCTAACGTAACTACTCTGCCCTCACCTTACCTGTCTTCTCCTTCAGCACTGTTAATTACTGCCTTTTTCTTAAAGTGGATTCCTCCTTGAGCTTTAGTGGCAGCACTTGATTCAGGTTTTACTTTTAGACCTGTAGCAGCTCTTTCTCATCCTCCCTGCCTCCTCGACCAGAAAGAAAAAAACAATAGACAAAATAATCAGCAAATGCTTTAGATAACTGAACAATTCAAAAAAGATTAGGTGTTTTTTAAATAATAAAAGACATACCAAACCTGTTGTTGTCGAATTGATTCCGACTCATGGTGAACCTATAGGACAGAGTAGAACTGCCACATAGAGTTTCCAAGGAGCATCTGGTGGATTCGAACAACCGACCTTTTGGTTAGCAGCAGTAGCTCTTAACCAATATGTCATTAAGGTTTCCAATCAAAGATATAGGAGAAGTAAATGTAAATATAAGTACCAAAAGATCAAGACAATATGTAAAAAAAACTGGCATATTTGGTAAGTGTAAAACAGGAGACATTTGTTTACAGCTATCCAAATGTTTACTGATTTTTTTTTTACTAATCGTTGTTTCTCGTATTTCATTTTCTCATTCTGAGGTGTACTCTTTATTCGTTCTTTCACCGGACCTTTTAGTGGCAAATTCTTAGTCTTTGTTTCTCTGAAAATGTCTTTCACACTTGCTCAAAAATGACAGTTTAGCTGGAAATAAAATTATATGTTGATATTTTTTTCCAGCATTGTGAATCTTTAATCCACCAGCTTCTATTGTTACTTTTAAAAAACCTGATGTCAGCTTTAAAATTAGTTTCCTAAGTAATATGCTTGGCTGGGGAAGTAATATGCATTTCTTTTCTGATGGCTTTAAGATATTCCATTTGTCTCTGATGAAAGACAAAAAAAAAAAAAAGGTCAATAAAAAGTTTTAATCCATATCAAGCTCAAAATCACAGAAAACAATGCTTTATACTATTTGTGCATCATTCATCATTGATCCCTTCCATTCATTCATCACATGGTGGTGCACCAGCTTCTGAACAGCAGCTAACAAAGTAAAGAAAACAATGCCATTGCAGTCCTGGCTTATCAGTCTATTCAAATCAAGACTTCAGCATGTTGGAAAGCTTATCCATTGCTAGTGAGAACGCAAAATGATACAGCTGCTGTGGAAAACCGTGTGGCAATTCCTCAAAAAACTAAAAATAGGACTACTATAATGATTCAGCAATTCCAATCCCAGGCATATACTCAAAGACTTGAAAGCAGTGACTCAAACAGACTCAAATCAATGTTCATTGCAGCACTATTCACAGTAGCCAAAAGGTGGGATCAAACTAAATGCCCATCAAGATATGAATGGATAAACAAAATGTGGTATATATATACAATGGAATACTACTCAGCCAGCAGGAGAAATGAAGCCTTGATAACACTACATTATGAATGGAGCTTGAAGACATTATGCTGTGTAAAATAAGTCAATCACAAAAGGACAAATGTTGTATGATCTCATTTACATAAGAAGAAAAGGCAAAAGTATAGAGACCAAAGTTTATTAGTAGTTACCAAGGGCAGGGGGGACAGGGATAAGGGGAGTTAATCATGATGAAAAAATTGCACTGATAAAAGGTGCAGTTGCACAGCCAATTAATGTAATTGCTGTCAGCAAGGTGTACACCTGTGACAAGTTGAATTGACAAAAGTTGTATGACATATTTTCAAACATGACAAAAAATAAAAAAGGGTAGCTGATGGGACTGCCATGTACAACCAAACACTTCATGGGATTTGGTTTCTTGGTTTGAAGTTTTAGGATCATGTTTTCATGGAATAGCCCAGTTAATTGATCTAATCTTGTGTTTAGTGTTTCTGTTCTACCTCCTAGATTTTTGCATGTCTGGAGTCTTAAAAGGCTGCAAGCAGCCGTCCAAAGCACAGCAATTGGTCTGTATTCACCTGGAGCAACAGAGAAAGAAGAGTCAGAAGGATGATACAAAATGTACTGCTAATTACCTTCACGAACAACTGCCACCTTTGCCGTGAGACCAGAAGAACTGGATGGTTCCTGGCTACCACTGCTAAACATTTTGATCAAAGATTCCATAGAAGAATTCTGATCAATATGGGGAAAATGTAGAAGAGAATTTCAAATTCTCACAGACTCTAGACTTTCTGGAGTCATGGAGGCTGGATGAACCTCTGAAGCTATTGCTCTGAGATAATCTTTAAACCTTAAACCAAAAATATCCCCTGAAGTTATACCAAAAATATCCCCTGAAGTTATACCAAAAAATACTTTAGTAAACAAGGCCTTTCTTGAGCATTACTCTCTTTTAAGAACTATCTATATGGGATCAAATTGACAGCAGCAACTTGAAAGATTAAATAGGAACCTTAGGGGGCAGTGAGTTTATGTTAATGAGGGAGGAACAACTCAGAAAAGGAGGGTGAGAATGGTTGCACAACTCAAAGAAGGCAATCAATGTCACTAAACTGTATGTGTAGAAACTGTTGAATAGGTGTGTGTTTTGCTGTGTGTATTCTCAACGAGAACAAAATAAATAAAATTAGGAAAAAAAAAAGACTTCAGCATGATTAAAAGCTTCACAGAGCCTGCCTTCCTGCTCTGAATTGAACTGTGCGCATCAAAAACTTATGTTGAAATTATAACCTGATCTTGTTGGGAAATGGGGTCTTTGAAGATGAGTTAAATTAACATGAGGTCATACCAGAGGAGGTTGGGTCCTAAACCCATCTGGGTGGTGTCTTTATAAAAGAGGAGGAGAGAGACAGGGAGACAGAGCTCTGGACTATAGCTCAACACATAAAACAAATATCCATGAGTCCATACTGATATAAATTAATGACTGCACCTGGTTCTGGGTAAACAGATAAATGAGAAAGTGAAGACAAATTTCCCACTCAGAGGAATTTACCATAATTTACCTTAATACTCTGTACTCAATGAAAAAAAAAAGAAAAGAAAGCCAAACCCTTTGCCATCAAGTCGATTCTGACTCATAGTGACCCTATAGGACAGAGTAGAACTTCCTCATAGGGTTTCCAAGGAGCATCTGATGGATTTGAACTGCTGACCTTTTGGTTAGCAACCAAGTTCTTAACCACTGTGCCACCAGGGCTCCGTTCTCAATATGGTGACGCCTAACTCTTCACACCTTCGGGGCAGTCTGTGCGTAGCAACTTCCTTCCAAAGACTACAGTATGGAAATAAGGAAAAAGTAACTTTACAGTGGAGAAACCTGACAAACTATCTCAGCCAGGGGATGAAGATTCATACCACCAGTAATAAGTCATGTTGATATTATACAAACTTGATATGATACAGTGAGAATGACATTTTAACTCTGTGGTCTTCCTCTCCAAACACCATAAAAAAAAAAAAAAAAAAAAAAAACCATAGCCCCAGTTTAATCATGAGAAAAACATCAGAGATATCTCAATTTAGGGATATTCTACAAAATACCTGACCAGTAATTCTCAAAACTGTGAAGGTCATCAGAAATAGGGAAAGTATGAGAAATTGGCATAGCCAAGAGGAAGCCCACAGGACATGACATCTGCATGTTATATGGTATCCTAAGTGTGATCCTGGAACAGAAAAACATAAAAAAATAAGACAATCTAAATAAAGTATGTTGTGGTGATTGTTGTTAGGTGCCATCAAGCCTGTTCTGACTCATAGCTACCCTTTATGAAACAGAACAAAGTACTTCCCGGTCCTGCACCGTCATCACAATCCTTGTTATGCCAGAGCCCATTGTTGCAGCCACTGTGTCAATCCATCTCATTGAGAATCTTCCTCTTCTTCACTGACTCTCTTCTTTACTAAGCATAATGTCCTTCTCCAGAAATTGGTCCCTCTTGATAACATGTCCAAAGTATGTGAGACAAAGTCTCACCATCTTCGCTTCTAAGGAACATTCTGGCTGCAACTTCTTCCAAGACAAGTTTGTTCATTCTTCTGGACTTCAATAGTCTTTGCCAACGCCATAATTCAAAGTTATTGATTCTTCTTCAGTCTTCCTTATTCATTGTTCAGCTTTCACATGCATATGAGGTGATTGAAAATACCATGGAAAGTATGTAGTTAATAACAATGTGTCAATATTGGCTCATTAATTGTGACAAATTTTCCTTACTAACGTAAGACGTTAATAATAGAGGAAACTGGATGAGGTGTAGATGGGAACTCTCTGTACTGTTTTCCCAACTTTTCAGTAAATCTAAGTCTATTCAAAAATAAAATTATTTAAAATTGTAAAAATAGTAAAGTGGTGAGGCCCCACAACAGAAAAGGGATTAGCCTTTCTGAGTGGCTGCTGGGATGTTGTGTTTTTAATAAGCTCCTTACTGGGTCTGATGGTCAGGCTATGTTTGAGATGATTATTCTAAAGAAGGGAACTAGTCGTTGAATGATATGAACATTAGTTATATTGCAATTGATGTTATTAGTATTAGTACATTAAAAAAAAAAACCTGATATTCAAACATTTTAGTATTTCTGGAACAGTTTGGGTATGTGAATACTTTTTCAACTGTAAATTTTATGAAATCTAAATGAAGATCTAGTACTGCCAATACAAATTTAACAATTTAACATCTCAGCTGAGACACTCTGTTAAGTATAACTTATACACTGTTTGAATGACTGTACGAAAAAAAAAATCTAAAATATCTCTTTAGGCATTTTTTTTTTCATGTTGAAATAACATTTTGATTATGTTAGATTAAATAAAATGTATAACTAAAATTAACTTCATCTGTCTCTATTTGGAAACCCTGGTGGTGGTAGTGGTTAAGGTTAAGAGTTAGGGCTGCTAACCAAAAGGTCGGCAGTTGGAAACCACCAGGCACTCCTTGGAAGCCCTATGAGGCAGTTCTACTCTGTCCTATAGGTTTCGCTATCAATCAGAATCGACTCGACGGCAACGGTTTTTCTGTTTTTGTGTTTTATCTCTTTTTACTTTTTTGATATCACTACTAGAAAACTTAAAATGACATATGTGGTTTGCTTTATATGTCTACTAGCCAGCATTGGTCTAAACCCACATGCTGTACAATCTAAAATGAAAACTATAACTAGTTGCTGCCTACAACTTTTGAAACTCCTAATTTCCTGCTGACACATGAAATGAGATTGATTTAAAAATGTTAACGGTCCCTATAACATCACAAACAACAAAATGCCTCCAGTTCCCCCTCCCAGGCATCAGCGGAAGGGGCGCTACTCTAACAGACATTCTACAGTTGGATCTGCAATGGGAATCCTCATTGGCACTGATGGTGACCCCATGCCAGAAAAAGAGTTTGGGCTTTGGAGAAAGATAGACAAAGGTTTAAATATTTTTCCAGCTACCTAAGCTAGGGAAGGCTTACTCAATTTATCTCAGACTCATTTTCCTCAACTGTAGAGTGAGAATAATAAAATCATACAATCTTGCAACACTTATAAAGGAGAAATAATCCATATAAAATACCTGGCACTAAGTAGGCAAGCAGTGATAGTATTTTTTTTGTTGTTGTTCTTTTTTTGTTTTTGTTTGTACTAAGATAAAGTAATTATTCATTGTTTATACCGTACTTTTAAAGTGAAACTGATGCCATTTGGGAATCAGATGTTTTCATTCCTAATTTTATCCCATGACGATAGAGTGAACACTGTAATATGTTCTCCCCGACAAGGAAAGCTTATAAAGTAGTTGAGAAGGTTTGACTCTAGTGTATAATTGAGAAACAGGGCAACCAGCCTGAATAGGATATTGTCTTTATAGTTCACTCAGTTCCTTTTCATTTATAATAGACTGAATGGAAAATAACATACCCAGTAACCCAGTGTGAAATCTCTAAATGAAGACAACAGACATGACTTTCAGTAGCTCTCTTTGTGCTGGAAACATGGTGTAAAAATAATTACGCTGTTGCTTCAATGTATTTTAGTTGTTGAATGAAAGCAGGATCAAGCTCTGAGAGAGATGGATTTCTTGGCAGGTTTTATATTATCCACCTCAGAATTAAATATCAATTCCTCTACGAATCGATGACACATTAGAAAGACCAGCTCGGTTATAAATTATGTAACAAGGGTAGAAAAGTGCTTCTAAGAAGTTTCTAAACCCTTCATTCGAAAGAAAGTTAAAAATTACTTGATTTTAAGCTGGGCAATATAGACTTGGGGGAGAACAAAATAGTTTCAAAGTTTTGATCACACACCACTGTTCATCCCCAAATACGTGAGCTGGGAAGTAGAAGAACGTAGTGCAGGGCTCTAGTTGCTTTAGCTTAAATCCCTCATATTCATCACACCTCACAATCCGTTGTTTAACTGCCATCATTTGCATTGGTTTCTACTTTAAAATGTAAAAGGAATAACGGTGGTCTCCTTTCCTGATCAGCATCAACCTCTGCAGGGGCTTATGAAGACGTATTTCTTTTGTTAAGCAAGTATACATTACACTCCATTAGCTAGTTCTTTACCAGGAGGGAGCATAGGGCAAGGGACACTGCCAGAAAGGCCAAATGCATGACCTGGAGACACCGTATCAATGTACAGAGTGAGGATGGGGAGGAAATAATCACTGGTGAAAGTGAGATACTTGGCATGTTTTAAACTTTCTTTTTATAATTCAACATTTTCCTATAAGCCATTAAGAAACTTTAAATATTGTGGTTATAGCTGCATTATGATGGCCAGAACAGGGATGCATAAAACTTACACAAAATTTCCTTGCACTATAAGAAATTAAACTTTCCTTGTTAACCTGTGTGGTTTCGCTTATGTTTTCATGCATCAAGTACATTTCGGTCAAACGTATCTGCTCTGCGTCCTAACAGAATCCAATCTAATCTCTGATATTCAAATTTTAAGGTTTACTTGGACTTGATTATTAGCTTTTACTTTTGCAGTTATTCGCTTCGACTCTATTATGTCTCCAAATCAGGTGATGAATTTCCAACCTTTCAAGGGAAGACCATACACATTTGCAAATTTCATGATCCAAACAGTCTTTTGAGAAGCCTGTTTCACCAGCCTTTTATAATTTCTCAGTTATAACTGTAAAGCAGATTACAATTAACCATCTCCCAGTTCGCCCAACCATGGAAATGCTTGTTATTTTTGCTGATTATATAAAGCAGACTTTTTATTATTTTGGAAAACAAGATACAAAGGCTATAAACTCGATACCAGAATGAACCATAAAATTGTTCTGTTAACTCAAGTTCCATTGCTGGCCTGAGAATCCATGCATAATGTAGATTAAATATATTTTCGAAAATAGTACACCAATTGCAATACATTTGATTTCTTTTCATAAAAAAAAATATGTGACGGATGTACTGAACTCAACATGCAGCTGAGCAGGCTTTGTTCAAAGTGCCCTCTGGGTCAATTTGTTTCACAGGGGCAGAGAAAACTAGCAGTGAATTCAAGCCTTAATGAAATGAAACTTTCTAGTCTTTGATCAAGAAATCTTCACTGGCTTCATTTGGCAGTAGTTACATAAGGGGAATAGTACTAAGAAAAACAGCAAAGGTCATGAAAACGTGAACATATGGACAGCAAAATTAGAAAACTCAGGATAAAAAATTTAAGTTAGGCCTTATATTTTTATTTTAATTTACGGTGTTTATTAATTGGATCAGAGTAACTGGAGAGTTTGCCTACTGTTTCTTGAACACCAGGAAGTTCAATTATTTCCACAGAATCATCAAGTTCATTATTCCTGTGGATAAAACAATGGATAGTTTTCCAGTTTATCACATTCATTCCAATAACTTGGATAATTTCCAGTCTTCCCACTCTACTCTGATTTGTATTGACCACTGCTAAATTATTTTCAGTTGCTTAATGTTTAGCTGATGGGAAATTTAATGAAGAAGCAGCGATCATGGCCATACCAGTGCCCCAAATGCAATTCAGAATGTGTCGGACCACCTTTGTTGAGAAACAAAAACACTTATCATACTGCCTTATGTGAATAAACTAAACTTGTAACTCATCTTTTTGTTAACACTCACCTTTTTAATTTCTTTTTCATATATAAGAAAACTTTGCCATTGTAACCATTTTTAAGTGTATACTTCAGTGACATTAAACACCTCCGCGATGTTGGGCAACCACCACCACATGCATTTTTAAAAGTTTTTTATCACCCCAAACAGAAGCTCAGCACCCCTTAAGCAATAACTCCCCATTTCTAAAGTCCTCCAGCCTCTAGTAACCACTAATAAACTTTGGTCTGTGTTTATTTGCCTATTCTAAATATTTCATAAAAGCAATATCATATAATATTTGTCCTTCTGTGTCTGACATTTCACTCAGCATAATGTTTCCAAGTTTCGTACATGTGGTACCATGTATTAGAACTTCATTTCTCTTTATCATTGAATAATACTCCATTGTATGTATATAACATATTTTGATTATCCATTTATCTATTAATGGGCACTTGAGTTGTTTTCAGCTTTTTAGCTATCATGAATAATGCTTTAGTAAACATCGGTGTATAAGTATCTGCTTGAGACCCGGTTTTCAGTTCTTTTGGGTACATACCTAGAAGTGAAATTGCTGGGTCATACGGTAATTTTGTGTTTAACCTTTTGAGGAACTTTCCAACTGTTTTCCACAGTGACTGCGCCATTTTACATGTCCACTAGCAATGGATGAGGATTCCAATTTGTCCGTATCTTTGACAATGCTTGTTATCTTTTATTTTTCTGATAACAGTCATCCTAATGTGTATCAAGAAGTCTCTGAGTGGCTCAAACCATTTGCACTCCATTGGCAGTTCAAACTCTCCCAGCAATGCCATGGAAGAAAGTCCTATCAATCTGCTTCTGTAAATATTACAGCTTAAAAAAACACATGGAGCAATTATACTCTGTAATACATAGGGTCACCATGAGTCAGAACTGACTCTGGATATGGGCTTGTTTTTCTCTTTGTTTGCTTGTTTCTTTGTTTTAATGGGTGTGAAGTAATATCTTATTGTGGTTATGGTTTGCATTTCCCTAATGACTAAAGACAGAGCCCTGGTAGCACATTGATTAAGAGCTCAGGCTGCTAACCAGAAGCCGACAGTTCAAATCCACCAGCTGCTTCTCCGAAGCCCTGTGGAGCAGTTCTACTCCTCCTAGAGGGTTGCTATGAGTCAGAAACCATAGGGTTCGGACGGAAATGAATTTGTTTTTGTTTTTTTTAATGACTAGTGACAGTGAGTATATTTTCATGTGCTTATTGGCCATTCTTTGAAGAAATATCTATGCAAGTCCTTTGTCTATATTTTTACTGGGTTGTTTGTCATTTTGTTGTTGAGTTGTAAAAGTTCTTTATGTATTCTGGATACTAAATCCTTATCAGATATATGGTTACCACATTTTTTGCCATTCTGTAGATTGTCTCTTCACTGTATTGATAAAGTACTCTGATGCACAAGTTTTTAATTTTTATGAAATACAGTTTATCTATTTTCTTTCTTATGTTACTGTGCTTTTGGTACCAAATCTAAGAATCCATTGTCAAGGACAAAATCTTGACACTTTACCCCTTTGTTCTCAGAGTTTTATGCTTTTAGTTCTCATATTTAGTTCATTGGTCCACTTTTTAGTTAATTTTCATATGTCTTGTGAAATATGGGTCCAATTTTTTTCTTTTACATGTGGAGAACCAGTTGTCCCAATGCTATTGGTTGAAGAGACTGTTCTTTCCCATTTGAATGAATTTGGCACTCTTGTCAAAAGTTAATTGGCCATAGTTGCATGGATGTAACTCATCTTTGGATGATTGACATTATTTGATTAGCAGAGCACAGGGGAAAGGAAATGAACATTAGAGAGCATAAGCCATAATATATTTTCTTTATTGGACAAGAGTTGTCATATTTCATATGAAAGTGTGCTTCTTTGTACCCAAGAAGATATGCTTCACCTACCCAACAACTGAACATGTATTTCTATATTTGCTTTTGCTGTAGAATTAACAGATTTGTATTCATCTTGAACCAACCATCTGATAATAAGCAGAGCGAAGAAATGAGCTAATTGCTGTAGAGCACTAAACCCAAAGCCTTCTGGCCTTGAACACCTTCTGTTCTAATCACCCAAACAACCTACGAACTTGGAAACTTGTAAAGAAATGAGAACACATCACTTCTTCCTGACACATCCTGCCAACTCTGCAGTATTTTCAGTGGAACGTCTATTTGTTTTAAATCCATGAGATTGTAGGCACATGAAAGTATTACCAGCAATTCACTTGTAACTGGAATCACAATTTCCCCACCCAGTGGATTTGCTTTGGAAAAAAAAAACAGGTTAAAAAATCTGTCTTGTGTTTCCTTTATACTTCTAGAGACTGGTGAGAAGATTTAAGATAAAACTACAACTAAGTCTGTAAGCTGTTGTTGTGCCATCAAGTCAGTTTCAACTCATACCGACTCCATGTGACAGAGTGGAGCTGCCCCCTAGGGTTTATTTATTTACTAGGCTGTAATTTTCATGGGTTTTTTTTTTTTTTTTTTTTAATTTTCATGGGAGCAGATTGCCAGGTCTTTTCCAGAGTGGCTAAGTGGGTTTGAACCACCAACCTTTCCATTAGCAACCAGGCACTTAACCATTGTGCCACCAGAGCTCCTTAAATCTTTCTAAAACTGGCATGAAATAATGTTCTTTGGTTTAGTAAAACACTGTAACTGGCCACCAATTTTTAAAGACTGAAGTGTCTTTAGAACTTACACTGAAAAAAGAGGAAGGATAAAAATGTTACCACCTTAATGCTAGGAGTATCTGGGAATTTGAAGTTATATTTCACATACGCACACACACAAAAAAAAACCCTAATTATCTTCCTTTATGCAATTAAATCAGGCTGATGAGTAATAATGTTATCATTCCTTAAGAGATGTGTGTATGTTTTGAAATTTAATTACTGGAATATTTCCAGGAGAAAGAGAAGGCATCTCTTTCCTGGCAAAGTGGCCCAAAACTGACCAGACTTCAGTTTAAATGGGCTCTAGAGGCCCTCCATGGTTTTATTATTGAGTAGTCCCTCTCTCCAAAATGATACTTTTGTGAGCATTTCTTTTTTGGATTGCCACAGGGCGGAGAAGGAATGACTCAAAAGGGAAATTAACTTCCTGTAGGTAATGGATAGGGTTTCTCAGAGGAAGTTTGAAGATTTGCCTTGGAATGGTGGAAGAATGTTGAGGGAACCAGGGAGGACAGATGTTGATGCCAGCAAGCAAGCAAGACGTGTGTGTGTGTGTGTTTTCTTTGGACTATCAAAACAATTACATTTATTGTCCAGTTTCAAGTTTTATTTCCTCATGTCGAAACTTCCTCTGTCATTCCTAACTCCTTAGTCAGGTTAACTACACAGTCACAACCCTTGGGTTAATGGGTATTCTGGAAAATTCAGTGTCAGGGTTATGAAAGGGAGTTTTGAAGCCAGTGTCTTGGTGGTAGCAGCATCAAGTCAAGTGGACATAGTCTCAGAGCCAAAGGCCGCCATCAACTAAAAGGTAAAGAGATTGGAAAGTAGAGCTGAGAGCAGTGGAAAGAGGGTCATTACATGAGAGCCACCACGCAGATTACTCAGAACTGTATGTGAAACCGACCGCCTTGTGGAATGAGGCCTTGGAGTCCTGTTCAGGGACAGACAGTAACCTATCAGGGATATAGAGCGCTTACAAATTATATATAAAGAACAATGCTTAGAGAAGAAAGCAGAGATTTTGTTTGGATACTTTCTGATCTCATTTTTGCCCATTGATTAAATCTTTAGTTCCAAATCACTGTGTTTCATTATTTCATTATATATAATCTGGTTCCAGATTTCTTCAGCTTAAATAATCTCAGAGGAATTAGAAAACCTGGCTATAGACAGTTCTCAACAATACTATTTCTCTGCTTGCCCTCTGCTTCCTAATAAAATAAAAATTTTTTTTTTTTTTTGGTTAGGATAGTGCTCACCAAAAGGCACTGCCCAAAAATTCCAGCCAAAAACCAAACCCCTTGAGTCGATTCTGACATGTAGCAACACTATAGGACAGAGTAGAACTGCCCCATAGGATTTTCAAGGTTGTAACCTTTACGGAAGCAGATTGCCACATCTTTCTCCCGCGGAGCAGCTGGGGGGTTCTAACTACCAACACTCTGCTAGCAGCTAAGCTGTTGACCACTGTGCCTCCAGGGCTCCTTGTAAAGATCAGCCACTTCGAAGTCCACCCAGTGTATTGAGACTGGGATGCTTTCTTTGTGAAATTAATTTGCCTCCTCTTCTTATGCTCTTTTGCTTAGGTTTTTTTCTTTCTTTTTTTTTTTTTTTCCTTTGGTTATCAGACAATGTGTTAGTCAAGTGCTACCGTATTGCAATATCAATATTCATTTATGAATCTCACTGAGATGTCTTAAATGAAGACAAGCAGCACAAAATGATTTGTGCATAGAATGCCCATTGCCTAATCAGATGCATAAATATGAGTGAATATTTAATCAATTAGGTTTATTTGCTCCATGAACCATTTCAATGTTTGTCTTGTGATATAAAATTCAGAATAAGTAAAAGTTCATAGATGAGGAATTTTTGAAAGACAACTCACTGGGTGAGTTTGTTGCAAAAAATAATGAACATGGAATTAATAATGAACAATAGGATAGCGAGGCATATCTATTTCTAAAAACAATGTCTTATATGATGAATTATAAGATGTAGAAAAGACAATTAACTGTGCTACTTTTAGTAAAGAGATTTTACATTTTGCATTTTTGACCAGTGGGAAGGTAACAATTGCCACTGAATTTTCTAGTTAATGCACTGTACATACATTAGATTAAAATTAATGAGTGTAAGTGTTCTATAAAACATT
The DNA here is from genome assembly GCF_024166365.1 of Elephas maximus indicus. Taxonomy (NCBI): domain Eukaryota; kingdom Metazoa; phylum Chordata; class Mammalia; order Proboscidea; family Elephantidae; genus Elephas; species Elephas maximus. Next base: position 36,787,817 of record NC_064836.1, on the reverse strand, counting down.
TATGTGACTGATCTAATCTGCAATTTATGTACCAATTAAATGAAGCTTAAAACTTTTGGAATAATTATAGCAAATACAACTTTTAACACATTTCTGGGCTGCCTGAAAGTAACAGAATTCTTTAAGGGAAATAATGACAAACTGCCTCCCTAAAAACAGAACTGGAAGATGAAGAGGAAAGGAAGGAAGCATACCAGGAACAAGTGGGAAGTGAGCAGGTAGGACAGGGAACAAAACATAGTTTATTAAATGTTTGGAGACCAAGCCTGAGCCACCAAGAGCCCTGAAAGAAGCTTAACAAATCCCAGGAGGGAAGCAGGCTGCAGGCACAAACTCACACTCACCTTAAAAGAAAGCAGCTTCAATTTTGGCCCTCAGAGGTATCCCAAATTAAATTTAATTAAATATAAATATGTGTGTGTGTGTGTGTTTATGGTATATATATATATATATATATATATATATATATATATATACACTGAAAAACCAAACTGTTTGCCATTGAGTTGATTCCAATTCATAGGGACCCTACAGGACAGAATAGAACAGTCCACTGGTGTTTCTAAGGAGCAGCTGGTGGATTCGAACTGCTGATCTTTTGGTTAGCAGCCGAGTTCTTAATCACTATGCCACCAGAACTCCATGTATTTTTATATATCTATAATTCTTGTAGATAAATACTTTATAAATAAGTATAAATATATTTCATATATATACATACCAAAAAATCACCAAACAAGGAAATAAAACACAATGAGTGAGAATCAGCAGGAAAAAAAAAAAAAAAGAAATGAAACTACAGACTTACAGCCCCATTTAGGTATTAGAAACAACAGCAACAGACAACAGCAATAAACTATAAAATAATTATGTATGAAATATTCCATGGGATAAAAGATGGAATAAAAAACTGAGCAAGTAACAAGGAGCATCAGTATTGGCTAGATAGATTAAAACAAGCAAATTAACAAATATAAAACAGAACTTTTAGAAATAAAAAATATTGTTATTGAAATTAAAGACACAGGGTGGGCTAACTAGCAAACACAGTTACAGAAAAAAAAAATCTGAATTGAAAATGGATTTAAAGAAATCACACAAAATGTGTACAGAGATTAGAAGGGAACTCCTTGATTTAATATAAATATTATACCAAAATCCTACGGAAATCATCATAGTTAATCATAGAAGGTGACAGGTCTTTCTTTTAAGATCAGGAAAAAGATAAGGATGCTAATAGTCATTGCTTCTATTCAATAGTGAGTGGGAGATTCTCCGGTTCTATAAACAAGAAGGAATAAAAAGTGTATGGAACTGCATGGAACTGAAAAGTGGAAATTGTTGAAGATAATGATGGGCTACAGGAAAATCCACAAGGAAAACTCTACAAATTTACAGAAAAATTATTAGAATTTATATGAAAGTTTAGCAAGATGATTGAATAAAAGAGCAGTTCATACAAAATCAATTTCATTCTGCTAAACCAGAAAAAAAATTATAAAATGTCATTTAAAAATTATACCATTTAAACAAGTATGATGGTTAAGTTTGTCAACTTGCTGGGCCATGATTTTTAGTGGTTTGGCAGTTATAATGTAGTTTGGCAGTTATGTAATGATGTAATCACTTCCATGATGAGATCTGCCATGAGCAGCCAAGCAGTTGAAAGGAAGTTTATTTGGAGGTGCGGCCTGCATCCAAGATATATGGACTTTCTGGCAAAGCTTGCTGCCTTTTGCTCACTCCGGATCCTAGATCTGGCTCATCATCATCTGACCTCTGGTTCTTGGGACTTGAGCCAGCAACCTGCCATCTGACCTGCCGATCGTGGGTTCCTCAGCCCCTGCAGCTACGTGAGTCAGGAGAAGCCTCCAGCCTGACGTCTGACCCATGGATTTGGGCCTCTTCAGCCATTTCCTTGATATAAATCTCCCTCTATACCCTTGTTTTTCTCTCCCACTGGTTTTGCTTCTCTACAGAATCCAGCCTAAGACAACAAGATATAAAATGACAGACTGCATTTAAATTATTGTGGTGAAAAGCATAGATGCTTACTAATAAACACTGAAAAACAATGAAATTAATAGAGAAATACACTCTGTAGAGAATAAACTCATTTTCTTAAGAATATGAATGGATGCAAAGTTGCATATATTTTATGCAATTTCAATAAATCTCTGAATGGTGTTTTTTAAGAAAATCAACTCTGAATATAAAATTGATATGAAAGAGAAAAGTTCAAGAATTGCAAAGATATTTCTGAAGAGGAAATATATAAAATAAATACTTCATGGATTAATTGTATTTTAGAATTTATGTTATTTAGTGCAGGATCAACTTGGTGCAGGGATTTAAAAAATAAATAAATAAATGGAACAAATATGGATCCAGAAACAGTATGAAAATAAACAACAGCTTTGACATTTTTCACTTCTGTTCCTACTGTTTAAAAAGTTTCTCCCTTTTACTTCTTCCAGGTCTTGAGAGCCACTGCCCAGTAAGTACTCTCAAAATTTCAGTCACCAAATATCTATAAGTAATGCTTGTAGGAAACATAAAATGTTAAGATTCTTTAGGTACAGATAATAGTAACCAACACGAGCTTAATTGAACAGCTTGTTTGAACGATATGACATTTATGTAATGAAAGCAGAGTTGAACAACCAAGCCCCAGAAGTAATAGTTTGGAACCCTTCCTTTTAAAGTGCTGATTAACGTGTCTTGACACATTCACTAATTTCAGGTTCTGTTTCAAATACTCCATTCTCCTCATGGTTGTCCTTCTCTCCTCTAGTTGCAATTCACATTCTCAATTCCAAGCCTGGGCACAAAGTGAAATCCTGCCTCTCCAAGGAAATTGGCTTCTACTTCCCCCGAATGTATTCAAATCTGATGCTTCCAATTAAGCACTGGCTTCAAAGGTCACTGTCTTCTCCAACCCTTGCTGACACCCCATGTCCACACCAAGTCTGGCGCTAAAATATCCCTTTCCCTAGACTCATCCTGGGCCTTCCACGTCACTTTACACCCTCTCCATCGGACATCCTTGATTGCTTTTTTCTGTTGTCTTCCTGCTGTGTACTTGGACTCTACCTTCTGCCATGTCTTATTCTTTTAGAATCCAGTCTTACTATTTCATTTTGCTTTTCCCCTTTTCACTATTTCTCCAGTTCCCTTAAGCCAGGCTCTCACATTTTAGTACTTTACTTATTTACTGCTATCTAACTAATGGATGCATGCATTTGTTGCTAGCTGCCTTCAAGTCAGCTTATGGTGGTCTTATATATTGCCCAGTCTTGTACCATCTTCATGATTATCATTGGTATGTTTGGCTCCCTTGTTGTGGCTGTTGTGTTGATTTAACTCATTAAGGGTTTCCCCTCATTTTCACTGACCCTCTACTTTACCAATCATGTTGGCACAAAATAAGCACTCAATAATCAGGATAAGCACTGAATAAGTGCATATTGAATGAATGAACCAGGGAGCACTCTCTCCTCCAAATTTATGGCTGGACATCAGTAAATAATTACATTTCTGTGATTGTTCTCCATACTTATCACAGTGTTAAATGTGTAAGAAATATTCACTGAAGGTTGAGTTGTGTGAATTCTGTATGTGTGTATGACTGAGTGTTCTGTGTTTGTTAAAGAGAAGGAGGGTATGTGAGAGAGACAAAGATAGATAGAGGTAGGAGGAGTTGCTTCTTCACCCTTGAAGGAATTAATATAGCATTCAAAATAATAAGATTTCTCCAAGGAAGAAAATTAAATGCCAGCATAATTCAGCTTTTTGCTTTCTTTTCTAAGATATGTAGGTGAAGAAGTTCTCATTTATAAAAGATAAGTTTTATTTTTAAATTTTGAACGTTGGTGACCTTTGTATCTAAATACATTTCAAAGTATTTCCTCCTTTCTTCTTTTTGAGATGTGTATTTCAGAATAACACATCCAATTAACTTTGAATTTTGATCTTGTTTTTCTTAAGCCTGAAAATTAAGCCTCTATGTAGCTGAGCATTGTGTTCAAATGTTTGCTTTATTTTGAGAATAAATGACATGCATTCTGTAGAGGAGAAAATTATTCTCAGACAAATCAGTGAGGTACACAAAGGAGAAATAAAGACTCAAGGCAGGGGCTCAGTGTTAATAAGACCCTTAGTTCTGCCACAGATGAGCTTCCAGAGCTATATCATCCCTGTATGTTGAAGAAAAGGAGCCCTGGTGGCACAGAGGTTAAGCACTCAGCTGCTAACCAAAAGGTAAACAGTTCAAACCCATCAGTCACTCCATGGGAGAAAAGACTTGGCAACCTGCTCCCATAAAGTTTTCAGCTTAGGAAACCCTACAGGGCAGCTCTACACTGTCCTAAAGGGTCGCAAGGAGTCAAAATCAACTCGACAGCACACAGCAAGTTGAAGAGAAGAATAAAGGCACCTCAATATTGTCCTCTGCAGCACTGGCAATAATGAATACTTCTCTCTTCTTGGAACAACACAGCACACAACCCCTCCAGTAAGTGTCCCTGCTCTGCTAACTTCACTGGCCACATGTCAATATTGGTGGTTCCTAGAAGGAACTTTGGACCTCCACTTTCTCACTTTACCCTCTGTGCCAAAACTAAACTCCAGAATGATGAAGCTCAGATATCTGGAGCTGCTCTTTGGGGACGTTACCCTCACCAGGAAACTCCCAGAACAGTGTGTGTTGTCCACGTGGTGATGGTGCCCTGTGATAGAGATGAGAGGAAAACAGTTGAAAGCAAGTAAACAAGTGGTTGAAGTTTTCATTATTAGTCATTTACTAGCTTTGGGCATGTCAGGCCCTGGGTAATCCAAACAGTTAAGTTCTTGTCTGATAATCGAAACGTTGGTGGTTTGAACATACCCAGAGGCACCTCAGGAGAAAAACATAGAGATGGGCTTCCAAAATGTCGCAGCCATGAAAACTCCATGGAGCAGGTCTACTCTGCAGACATGAGGTCTTCATTACTCAAAATGAACTCAAAGGCAACTGAGTTTGTTTGTTTGTTTGTTTGTTTGTTTGTGAAATAAGTGTTTTACCTTCACAGTGTTTGGTACAGAGTAGGCACTGAAATGTTTTCAATGAATGAATGAAAGTGTTACATAAGGTGTAATGATACATATATACATTACGTATATACAATTAGTCTTAATACCTAATACTAAGTAGGAAAAAAGGATAATTAATTAATTAATTAGTATCTACTATTCACCTTTACATAGGAACTTTTACATAAATCAAGAGGCAGTTCTTTGAACAGAACAAGGGGATACTGAGTGGTTTAAAGTCAGGAAAGGTATGTGTAAGGGTTGTATCCTTTCACCATACCTATTCAATCTCTATGCTGAGCAAATAATCCAAGAAGCTGGACTACATGAAGAAGAACAGGGCATCAGGATTAGAGGAAGATTCATTAACAACCCGCGTTATGCAAGCGACACAACCTTGCTTGCTGAAAGTGAAAAAGACTTGAAGCCCTTACTAATGAAGATCAAAGACCACAGCCTTCGGTATGGATTGCACCTCAACATAAAGAAAACAAAAATCCTCACAACTGGACCAATGAGCAACATCATGATAAACGGAGAAAAGATTGAAGTTGTCAAGGGTTTCATTTTACTTGGATCCACAATCAACACCCATGGAAGCAGCAGTCAAGAAATCAAAAGACTCATTGCATTGTGCAAATCGGCTGTAAAATACCTCTTTCAAGTTTTGAAAAGCAAAGATGTCACCTTGAAGACTAAGGTGAGCCTGACCCAAGCCATGGTATTTTCAATCACATCATATGCATGTGAAAGCTGGACAATGAATAAGGAAGACTGAAGAAGAGTTGACGCCTTTGAATTGTGGTGTTGGTGAAGAATATTGAATATACCATGGACTGCCAAAAGAATGAACAAATCTGTCTTGCACGAAGTACAACCAGAATGCTCCTTAGAAGCAAGGATGGCGAGACTGCATCTTACATACTTTGGATATGTTGTCAGGAGGGATCAGTCCCTGGAGAAGGACATCATGCTTGGCAAAGTACAGGGTCAGCGGAAAAGAGGAAGACCCTCAATGAGTTGGATTGACACAGTAGCTGCAACAATGAGCTCAAGCATAACAACGATTGTAAGGATAGTGCAGGACCAGGCACTGTTTCGTTCTGTTTTGCATAGGGTCGCTATGAGTCAGAACTGACTCGACGGCACCTAACAACAACAACATTCACCTAGCACTTTGGGGCCATAACTGACAGTGTAAAACTGTTCTACTAAACAACACCAGCAAGAAAATGCAATAAGTTTCTATTTTGGCATAAACTTTATTTTACTTTGTGGTTGGATAGACAAATGCCTTTCTTAACGTCTTCTTGAACACATGGTATTTTTCACATTTAATAGTGTCAGACTTTTCACGGTAGGGTTTACATTTGATTTGGGCACACAGTAGACAATTCCTAAGGCAACCTATAATTCCAATCCATTAGGCTAATGGATTGCAGCTGCTGCGAACAGTGGGTATGTCATCTTCTGATAATGAAGTCTAGTTGGATGTAAAATATAAAAATAAATAAACTGAGAAAAAACTACATCTAGACATCTAGCTGACTGTGATGGTTATTTTCTTTTGTCCTTATAAAAGGCTGGTAACCAGTCATGACTGACAGAACTTTTAGAAATATATATGAACACATACGAATAATTGAATTATGAAATATTTCAAAAGTAAGGGGTGATAGATTTTGTTGCAGGAGTCTTGGTTAACCAATACTTTTTATGGCCTTTCTTTCAATTTCTATTTTTAAAGACCCATTAGTATTACATGCTTTTGCTTATTTATAATACCGTTTATCATGGCTGATTTTTATAAGTGGATATTACTAGACCTCTTTCTTGAGGCTTTCTGAGTCTAAGAAGTTACTCATCGGGAGAGTGGGCCTGCCATGGGAGAAGGCAAAGTACCACTGACAGGAGTTGGTGTTTTTAATTTCTCTAGCTCATTCCTCTGAATTGCAGAAAAGTAAATATGTTCCCATAAATCAATTTCACAGAGTTAAAAAAGGAAATTTTATGGTTTTATGGCACATCTGGCTTCTCTGCTCACAACACGGAAATTCTACCCCTTGGGAGGAGACCCAGGAGGAAATGTGGAACACAAAATCCGCCTTGGCTAACCAACTATAACTTATTCCACCAACAACTAATAATCTTTATTTTTCTCATGTCATCTGATTAGAACATGAAGTCCTTAAAAAATAGCTCAGGAGAAGAGATGAGAGAAAAATTGTTTTCCAAAGGAAGGGGCATGGGGAGGTCATAATATTGACCAAAGATTCATTTTCATATAGTAAAACCCAGAGAAGTGCTTAGATGTTGAGGCACAATGAGCCTAACATTTCCTCCTTCCGCCAGCTTACCCAGTTGCCCATGAGTCAATTCTGATCACTATGATTCCATATGTGATGATCGTATGTATGACAGAGTAGAATTGTGCTCCATAGGGTTTTCAATGGCTGACTTTTCAGATGTAGTTTGCCAGACCTCTCTTCCAAGGTGCCTCTGGGTGAGCTTGAAACTCCAACCTTTTCGTTAACAGCCAAGCACTTATACTATTCAAGGACTCATTCATCAGCTTCTTGTTATTAGTTATTGTCATTGTTATTAGTCACCATCGAATCAGCTCCAACTGCATCGTCTTCATGATCATTGATATAGTTGAGTACATTTTCATGGCTTTGTGTCAATCCACGTCATTGAGAAATTCCCTCACTTTTGCTCACATTCTACCAAACATGATCTCCTTTTCTAGTGATTGTTTTTTCCTGATGACATATTGAAAGTAGTTAAGCCAAAGTCTTGCCATCCTCCCTTCTAAGGATCATTCTAGTTGTATTGCTTCTAAGCTTAGTGATGTGTGTTTTGGTGAGAAGTTTGCTCTAAGCCAGGCTCATGAGGTGAAAGCTTTAAGTGCATGCTAAAAAAATAACCCCTGCTCAAAGAGGAAGGTATAAGAGAACCCTAGAAAGGGGTTTCCATGACTCACAGATGCTTCCCTCTTCAGGCAGTGACAATAGCTAGCACATTTTGGGGGGGATCCCACTAGTGCTAAAAAGAGGGTAAGCAGCTTTGTGGGTGGCAGAGCTACACAGTACCCAGCAACAGGGTTGTCAGGGTGACAGTGGTGGCCTGGACAGGAACTTAAATAAAGCCAGCATGGCCAACTCTCTGGTTAGAATCTGAAAGTGAATCTACCCCACCAGATGTCTTTGCCACCAGCTGCTCTTTGGAGTGGATGATGCTGGTCCATCTGGCTCCTTTCTCAGAAGGTAGGAAATATGCTGACCCTTGGAGATCAGTTTCTAGAGAGGGTAGCTAGTGAGGAGGGCCCTTGTCTACATTCCTCCCTACTTCAGCCCCTGGTGCTACACAGCAGAAAAGGAAGACCCTCTTGGGGCAGAGCAGAAAGAAGCATGGAGCACCTTCAACTTCTCCTTTCCAAATGGCCAGAAGGCACAAGTGAAAAATGATGGACACTTGAAAGGAGAGGATTTAAAGATCAGAATTTGGCTTAATCTGTGCCTGGCCCTCCTCACTCTGAAGTGCACATGTTGTTACTCACTGTAGGTGCTTGGCCACTGAAGAAACAAAAAATGACTCAGCAACCCAGGAGCCACCCAAATCCAGTAGGAATATCTTTGGTCTTCACTGACCAGTGAGGGAACTAGAAAGCACTGCTTGACCTTGCCAGGTCTTCTAACCAGAGTTATGTTTGAATCATCACGTGTTTCTCAGAGTTCTTTAGGGAGCTTAAAAAAATGTACATCAGGAATACGAGATGTTCTCTCACTGAGCCAGACCTGAGGCCATCAGTGCTGCCACAGCAGATAAAATCTCTAGAAAATGCACCAAGTTTTTCACTCTTTTATATAAATATTTTGACAGCCCAGAGACATATTAGTTGTCAGTCATCAACCCTTCCCTTCAAATTCTCCTCCATACACTGGGTTTTTTTTTTAATGCCAATAAAGGATGATTTTTCATTCAGGAGCTCATGGGAGAAGCTAATCCCCACATTAAAAAATAAAAATGGGTGTCTCCATCTGTATCCACTGGCTAACTTTTCCTAAAATCTTTTCATTCTAGTATAGGAATATTCATAACTTGCTACATAATACTTAAAAATATTTTTTCAATAAAAGTTGAAATTTTTAAAATTCAACTTGGTCCAATTATCTTTCGATGTGAGTCAGTAAGAGAACTAGCTCAAAACTAAAACTGAGTTAGCAGTAGCACTGAAGCTGATAAAATTACAGACCTTTAATAAATTGGCTTTTAGCTTTTAGTAAAGAATCTCCAGTAAAATTATCATATAGCTCCTTCCATAAGATGTGTAATTATCGAGTATCATTTAGATAGCTTAGTATGGTGTATTCATTCAAAGTGTTGATTTATTTTTATTTAAAGATTAAAATGATCAAATAATAAACTCACTTTTACATATACATTAACTTTATTTCCAATCTTTTAATTATGTTATGATCAAATTTCTTTTAATGATGATAAAGTCCAAGAGAAAAATACTTCATTAATATTTCTAGTATAGGGCATACATAACATAGAGAACTGTGAATCTTTTTTAAATATACTCTTTTTTAGATAATAACCAAATCATTAATAGGCTAAGAAATTTTCAGAAACAACGAAACTAAATTTAAAAAGACTTTTCCAGCCCACATGAATATATGCTATGAACCGAAGTTTCGGTGAAGCTTTCTGCAGTTACACAAATTTAAAAATCTTCTTACAGTATTGTAGAGTTGATTGACACCAGAGTCTTTTAACAATTTAAAATACTCTCCTTAAAAAGTGCTCCAAAATATTCTCTACTGAGAGATAATGGTCAGAGTAAAAGGAGAGCCTCAGCTATAAATCCAGAAACTCACTGTGCAAATATCCATCTTTCTCTTAAATCCATGGGTTCCATTTCATATCTTGTTATAGTGATGTTTTGCGTTTGTGTTGAGCCAAGATCCAAGCTTGCCAAGAAAGACGTGACTTACACACAGTCATTGGGTGGAACAGTGCTTTACGTGTGTAGAGAAGAGACAGATCAAGGTCACTTTCAATAGTGGGTGCCAGTCTCCCATAGCCACTCCCTGATACAGGACTGCTCTTATGCACACACCCTTCTCATGTTGCAATTGAAAGACCCCATTCCCTCTCATCTGGGAACAAATATAGTACTGGAGTTGGCCAGGTACTATATGATGCCACACACACAAGCAGAACAAGGAGTAGCCATTAGGTCTGAATAGGGAAGGAGCCGTCCTGCTAAGGAAAAAGAAGAAACTGGTATAGAGAGAGCTCAGCTGCTAACCAAAAGGTCAGCAGTTCAAATCCACCATCCACTCCTTGGAAACCCTATGGGGCAGCTCTACTCCAGCCTGTAGGGTTATGGGGTCTCTGTGAGTTGGAATCAACTGTACAGCAACAGGTTTTTAATTGGTTTGGTACACAGAGAGGTTCAGTTCTCAGCCTCCATCATCCAAGGATATTTCCTGCCCAAGGCTTTTGATTAGGCGACCTGAGTGAGAATTGCAAGACCATACAAGACACCATCTTCTCAGCAGCAGGTAGTTAGAAGACATGAACTATGATAACGGCTAAATGTACCTTATATTGATCATCTCTAATAAATTTAGAACAAGACCTTCATGTGAACACAAACCATATAAATCTATTTAAACATACACCATTCCAAATAGCCCTCATCTGATGTTCAGCAGTCTAATTTCCATCTCTCACTTTCTTAATCTTAGTAAGCTTCTTCTCTCTTTCCTGTTTTCAGTTAACCTGTTTTCTGTAATTCCGGGGACCTAGGAATTAGTGCATTCTATAAATTCCACTGGTAAATTTAGTTTTAAATTTTGTTTCTGGATGATGTGTCTAGGCACACTAAAAGCTGTCAAAGTTATAATAGACGATCTTTAGAGAATAAGCAATAGACTGCTACATTCAACAGAGGCATGATTCATCTGCCCCCTGCTAAAAAACTTTGGATGAAACGTTGAAGGTACATAATATGGCATCCACCTGAATTCCCACTTTAATTGAAAAGTCAATGCTTGAAGAGAGACCTATAAGCTTTGAAAAAGGAATACATTTCTAGGAACTTTCGCAATTCAACTTATTGACAGCCTACTATTTAGAGTGTGTTCTTTTAATTGGGAGACAAACAGAGGTAAGGGTTTTCAATGTAAAATATATGCTTATGTACACAAAAATGATTCTTTTGGCATTATATCTCAGGTGAAATTATTTGTAATAAAAGACATCTGATTTGAAAAGAAACATGTTTAAAATGAAAGTTTGTTTTCAGAGCCTGTGGCTACGACAATTTATATGGTGCTATAATTTTTTTGTTGTTATTATAACAGCCCAGTCCTCTCCAAACACATCCATACATTATTTTGAGGGAGGACAGCACCGTCTAGTGGAATCTATAAATAAATGTGTTTCTTGGGCTGGTAAATGAAATAATGTAACATTTCAAAATGTCTTTGTCTCCAGGTACCCTGCCAGTGGGATGATCTCTGCTGTTAAAAGTTATCATGCTTCCCCACCTCTTTTCATAACTTATCGGGCTGACTTGGCATGAAGGTGACAACTTAAGCTAAAAATCTGTCAAAACAAAGAATAGCTAAGAGGAGTCTGTGAGGCTGATGTAAAAATGGAACATGTGGCAACTAAAATGAAATAGATGCTATATAGCTGCTGCACAGTAAGGACCAGGATAGACCCAAACCCAAAATATGGAGCTTGTTCCAGTCCTTACATTGCTACTTCTCCATTTTTGTTGCCAGCTGCCCCCATGGCAGTCTCTCTATACAACCCTTGCCACTGGGAGCTGGGTCAAAACTCACAAGTTAAACGGACAGTAGCCTTCAGACTGCCAAATGGGTAGACACCAGCTGCAAGTTTGGGGAGTCCACACGACACCCCAACTTCCTGACCTGTTGGACACAACTACCAGGCTGGTTTCCCACTATCCTTTCAAGATGCTAGGTACAAGTTTGGGGGTCTATGTGATACCCTTACTTTCTGACCTCCTGGTTCTTCCTGCCCCTTTGGGTTTGATAATTTGCTGGAACGACTCACAGGGCTCACTGAGCATATACCTTTATTATAACTACAGATTTATTATAGCCAAAAGAATACAAACAAAGAGAGGCATAGGGCAAAGTCTGGGAGGGTTCCCAACATGAAGCTTCCATGTTCCAAGGGACACACTACCTTCCCAAAAGTAGATGATCTTGTCAATCAGGAAGCTCTGTGAGTCTTCAGGGCTTTTATCAGCCAGTCCATACTTCCTGCTTAGCTGATATCTGCCTCCCAGGTGAGTCTTTTCTGGTCTGGTTGGCCCCCACTCACGAACATAAATTCTCAGTTGTGTCCTAGAAGTCCCAGACCAAGTCTCGCTAATTAGTCCAATGGTTATATCTCTGAAGTCAGGGACAAAGGAAACCTTACTTAGGCTAAAACTAGGTCCTTTACTCTTCAGATACATATTTTGAATGTAAGTACTTCTGTGTTCATTTTCTAAACTTATATTTCTGTGCAACCACTTATTTGCCAGGTATAGTGCAAGGTTACACCTCTACATAAAGAAAACAACTGGACCAATTTGGTCCAGCTGGTCCCCACATCTGGACCAAGAAGCAACATCATGATAAACAGAGAAAATACTGAAGTTGTCAAGGATTTCATTTTACTTGAATCCACAATCAAAGCCAATGGAAGCAGAAGTCAAGAAATCAAATGACGTATCACATTGGGCAAATCTGCTGCAAAAGACCTCTTTAAAGTGTTAAAAAGCAAAGATGTCACTTTAAGGACTAAGGTGTCCCTGACCCAAGCCATGGTATTTTCAATTGTCTCGTATGCATGGCAAAGTTGGACAATGAATAAGGAAGACCAAAGAATTGATACATTTGAATTACAGTGTTGGTGAAGGATATTGAATAAACCATGGACTCCCGGAAGAAGGAACAAATCTCTCTTAGAAGTACAGCCAGAATGTTCCTTAGAATCAAGGATGGTGGGACTATGTCTCATGTACTTGGAACATGTTATCAGGAGGGACCAATCTCTGGAGAAGGACTTTATGCTTGGTAAAGTAAAAGCTCAGCGAAAAAGAAGAACCTCAACGAGATGGATTGACACAGTGGTTCAAACATAGCAATGATTGTGTGGATGGTGCAGGGCCAGGCACTGTTTCATTCTGTTGTACCTAGGGTCGCTTTGAGCCGGAACAGACTTGACGTTGCCTAACAACAACAAAAGTGCAAGGTGTTTGAATGCATAGGTGAAGACACAGGCCCTTCCCTCAAGGATATGAGGATAAGAATAGCTAATACTACAGTGCTTCCCATATGTCAGGCACTCTTCCAAATGCTTTCATATATTAACTAATATTGACTTAATTAACCCTCACAGCACTATAGGTAAGTGAATTATTATACACATTTTATAGATGAGGAAACGAAGGTACAGAAAGGTAAAGGAACTTGCCCCAGATAGCACAGATACTAAGTGACAGAGCCAGGTTTCAACACCAGGATTCCAAGCCAGAGTCTGTAACCCACTACCCCATACCGCCACTTTTGCAATGTAGTCAAGGAGAAACACATGGAAACGCTCAATTCGAATACAATGATACAAGTGCAGCTGTGGTGCAAGTGGGCTGACTGCATCCAGCCATGATGCTTATGGGTGGTGATGGTTGAGCAAACCCTTGAATGAGCCTAAAAATGTACCAGGTGAAACAGAAAAGCACAGTCACCCCAGGCAAATAAAACAGCATCTTCAACAGTGTGAAATACTTTGCAAATCATACCACACTCTAAATTAACCTAGCTCTAGATTTGATTAATTATAGAAAAAGTAGTAGACAGGAAGTTTTTAATTACTGTTGTTGTTTAGTCTGCATTGTGCTGAAAGGTGGATTAATGCAAAAGTATCAGGTGAGAACTAAGACTTATCTCTCATGAACTTGTACCATAATGTATTCCCCAAAATTCGAAGAACAAAAGTATAACTAAGAGAGATTGAAAAAAAAAAAAACTCCATTTGGCCATATATGCCCCTGTCTATCTTACTCCTGGCCAACTTCCTACGATAACCATTTGCTCACCACAGTACAAACTACCTGAGCCCAAGCCAAGAAGATTCAGGCTGGCGGTGCACAGGACGCTGCCTCCCTTAGTGAGCAGGAACTGAAATCATTCGACTGCACCCACTGCCCATGTCCTGTTGCTTGAGTAATCACCTAAGAGCAGAACTGCAGGTCAATACAATACCTCCTCTCTATGAGCCCAGCTCTCTGGCCAGCCCTTGCCCAACACAGATCCCACATAAGTTCTCTGCCAACAACAGAATCTCATAAAGCAGCATGTTGAATATCTTACCTAGTTATTTTTAGCACCATCCCTCTCAAAGTAGGTCTTTTAAAGATCAACAAAAGGAAAATTTGTGTAGGGATATCATCAGAAAATATGAAATTTGAGAGAGAGTGCATTTGCTGTAGGTAGACTGGTATACTGGCATGATCCTTCACTACAGCACTTTGATGTGTATTAAACTTGAAAATGCACATTACTTAACAAGTAATTTCACATCTATATATAAAGCCTGGAGAAACTTAAGAGAAGTTTGTGCATAAGGAGATTTTTACAAATAATTGTGTCATAACATTGTGATTAAATAATCCAAATGTCAATTAGTCTGGGAATGGATAAATAAAATGTGACTTATGCATCTGATGAGATGGTATATAGTTTGAGTGTATAAAACTCATCTATCTGCATCAACGTGGGTAAACACTTAAGCTATAATATTGAGCAAAATGTCTGCTTTCAGTCTGAAATGACTTATGTGCATGCAGAAGCAACATTATTTATTGTTTATGGATACACATATATCTTATATATACTTATGCATATATATCTTAAAATTTATACAAATATAAAATGTTAGAATATAATGAATATCCACAATTCAAAATAGCATTTGTTTATGGAGAGGGGGAAAAGGAAATTGGACTGAGAGGGGGACAAAGAGAACTTAAAATGCTACTTGTAATGTTTTATTTCTTATAGAATTGTTCTAGAGCAAATATGACCATGTGCTAACATTGATCATGGGGCATCCAGGAGTGTCTGTACATTATCTTATATAATTTTCTTTCTTTTCAGGGTTAAAAAGGAAAGTATTACAGCCCTTTTCGAAGACAATCTCAGTGGCCTAGAAAGCAGACCTGTGTTGATGACTTCAACAGTCATCTACTAAGACACAACTATTGGTTTCTACCTGTTAAGAGCAAAAGAGAAGGAAGAAAACCAAAGACTGAAAGAAGAAACTAGACTACAGAGCTGGTAGCCTACACAAGCCATGGCCTCATGTACCCCTGAGGCCAGAAGAACTAGATGGTACCCAGCTACTGCTACCAACCATTCTAATCAGGGCCACAACAGATGGACCCTGAGAGAATGGGGAAAAAAAAAAAAAATTCAGAACAGAGCTCAAATTTCTCAAAAAGTCCAGACTTACTGGATCAGTTGAGACTAGACGACTCCCTTAAACTAGCAACCAGAGATGCTCTTTAAACCGAAACTATTCCCTGAGGTCACCTTCAAGAAAATAACAGATTGGCACACAAATAAAGACTATAATACCTCAGCATGATGCTCCATTAAAAAAACATCTCTATGAAACCAAAAGGTCAGCAATCACTCTAGAACAAAGATGAGGAAACAAAGAGGCAGGGAAACTAGAGCACTGGAAACGGGACAAGCAGAATGCCATTAAAGAGAATGTTGACACATTGTGAGAAATGTAACTAATGTTGCTAAACAATTTGTGTAGAAATTGTCAAATGGAAACTTAATTTGCTGTATAAACTTATATCAGAAACACAATAAAATACTATTTTAAAAAAAGTCATCTGAACTGTCTTCTTACTGAGCTCAAATCCAATCGTCCTCTATTTGTCATTAATTCTGCATCGGGTGTCCTTTCTCTTTAGGCTATCTGAAAGCATTCTTAATACAAACAACTATAAAATATGTGCTGTGAAAGAATGACGCTGTTTTCTTGTTTGCTTTTCTTACCCTGCTAGGTGTTGTTCTTAACCATAGCCTGATCATTGCTTTTCATAAATCAACTATTTTCTGAATCCTTGAGGATGACTTCCTTACGTGCTTTCTATCCGACACATTTCCCTCTCTCTACAACATTGAACCCCTTTATACTAAAACAATCAGGTGAAAAGGCTCTGGGTGAAGTCGTCATGGTTTCATTCTTGGTCTAACAATGAAATTCAAGAATAGCGATTTTGAATTGTTTGTGACTCAGCGTTATGTGTAGAAAATAAAGCAAGAAAAAGGAGGACCAAATAAGAAATCATCTGTCATTTAATGATAAATATTTTTCTCTATTTCCTATTTGATGGTCTACCCTAGATTCCAAATAGTCCAGGTCTCCTTAAAACCTCATGATGACGATCACAGTCCATACTTCAGAACGAGTGGATGTTAGCATGAAGACCAGTGAACAAAACGCACTTAGTCTTCGGCAGAGTTGGCTTTGGACCTTCCAAATAATTTCATAGATCTACTCACCCAGGTACATATTAATATTACTTCATGAGATAATATCAGTAACTCAAAATGAATCCCAGAAAAGAAATTCCATCAACATCATCATGTAGTAGATTTGTCCTAAATTATCCCCAACGACTGAGCACTTCCGTAATTTCATTTGATTTCCAAAACAATTGCCTGCAGTGAGAAAGGCATGTATGACTGTACCCACTTTATATTTGAAGAAACCAATGCTTGTAAAAATTAAGTGATGTTGCCACATGCATGTACTTAATAGCAAACCTATGAACAAAGCTTGCAATGGAAGCAGTGGTACAGTATTTCAAAGAGTGGTAGGGTAACAACAGTAGTATCTTGTTGTTGCAACAGCATTTTTACCAATTTATCATCAACATGCCTTTAAAGCAAATGCTACTAACTCTCTATTTTACAACACCCTCCAGCTCTTCTAAATCATATAGATAGAACGCAGTATCGTACGTACAAACCACTTTGAACGTTTCTTGGCTGCTTTCTTTAGTCAATATCGCGTATAGATAGAGGATTTATTTTGAACACTGTATGAGGTAATTTATTATTTTGAGGCTGAAAAAAGCAGACTCTGGAAAGGGGGTTTTGAAATGAAAATTGTGACATTTCCTCACAGAGTAGTGATCTTATGGAGAAGCCAGGTGGTGGCTTTTTACCATTCAGACAGATGGAAAGCCCACAATGAAGTTATTTTTTGTCCTGTTAACAAAAATTAGCTGAAGCAATTCAAAACCTTTTTTTTTTTTTCCCCCTGCCTGATTTGTGCTCTGTGTACAATTAAGTTTTAAAAGACTATTTTTCTACTGGGTAAAATTCAGCACTGTATGTATTGATTTCCTTTAAAGTCACTGCAATTGTGTAAGCCATTTCAAGTTTTTATAACACCATAATGTCCATTTTAAATGACCCAATGAGAATAAGAATCCTAAACAAATATAACTATAAAAGTTTATACCAATAATATAATAAACCCTTCCTTTAGGAGAATTCTCTAAAATTGTCTTTCTGTATATACTACAGGCAACACAAATGCCATCAACATTAATTTCCCTTGGACATTCAGCCCATTAGCCTAGAACTTTGTTGTTGATCATGTTGCTAAATATTTAGTTGGAGGCACCTTTGCGTGGTATTCCCCAAATTTCCTATTTTAAGTGGTTCATTAACAACTATTTTGTTGGCTTTTGCCTGTATACCCTGCAGTTACAGTCTGAGAAAAGATAGATAAATGAAGGCAATAGACATCCATGGGTCATACATTTGATTATTTGAATTGTGAGTTACAGCTGCCCATACAAATGGATAGAAGTAAACAATCTGAGTTCTGTAAAGGAAATTCAGACTATTCTCAAGAGGAATTCACTCATTTCACAATGGGCAGGTCTGTTGACCTTCTACCTTCCAAAACTTAGTAACTGCAGCTTCTGCCTGACTTTTTACAGCCTGAGCAAAGGTGCTGGTAGTAAAGGTCCTGGCAGCAGGCTGGCAAGTGGTAGCAACAGTCTGTGTGGGTCACAGTGTGGTCCCAGCTCATCTGACAGAAAGGAACACACGTGATGCTGTGGCCAAATGTTATTTTAAGGGGCCATTTTTTAATCATCTTACAGTATGTTATGCTTTTCTTACTCATCCGAGTAGAAACTTTGTTTCTGCCAGTATTAGGAGATACTTGTTTTTCTGTATTGCTCAACACTGATGTCCCTCTTTCCTGCCCAGGGTGCTAATGTCTAGCTATAGTAGTTGATTTAGATAACCAAATAGCCCTGCCTCCTCGGGAAATGGCAAAGTATCAGTTTTTTCATAAGTGACCACCATTTAGATTTGTTTCACTCAAGCACAGAAATATAATTCAGGGGGGAAGTTTCTCTTTTGTATTGTTTCCATTTTGTTTTGTTTTGTTTTTTTCCTGTTATCTATCTTTTCAACATTTTATCCACTGGAGAGAGAGCTAGGATCTGATTTATACTGAGGGAACAACCCTTATCATCACTATCATACCAGAGTTGACTCAAATTTAAATGATTGAATCTTCATACTAAAAAACTAGGGTTCTCTATTTTATCCTCAGCCACATTCTAAACATTCAAAAATACCCGTTGTTATTTCTTCAGTGTATTTTACAAAATGGTCACAGATCTGTGCTTAATCTGTGCCCTTATTTCCTTGTTAATTAAATCTGTGTCTGGGAGATTAAAAAAAGCAAAGCATTTCTTAGACTTTGTTTTATTTTTCCTGATTTAATCTTACCACTGAATTATCTTGCTTTACCTAGTCAGGGGCTAACATATTTCTCTTTCAGAGAGGTCCATAACAAAATTCTAGACTAATATCCTGATTGCTGACGAGGTCATGCTTGGGTTCAAAAACAATGTTGCCTTGGGGAAAATATTCTGTCTTGCTTTTTAAAATAGAGGATTATCAGACAAGAGAGAAGTGCTTCTTTGAAAAAATACCCATCAAAGCTTTTCTGGCAAAACCTTTTCCCCTGCTGTGTCTTTATTGATCTTTTCCAGCTTCACATCCATGTTGGATATTTGTAGGTATTAATGAGAAAGAACTTGCCGTCCAAAAGAATTACATAGTTTTAAGAAGTTTTGAGCTAATCAATTCACCGGATAGAGAAGTGTTACATTTCCAAAATAACTCCATATGAAACAAGGTGTTTTGGAAGCAGTGTTCAGTTGTGCTCACACACACACACACACACACACACACAAAAAGCTTGAGATATGCCCTCAAGTGGAGCTTATATATGAAATATGTTTTTATTAATTTAAAAATTGAAATAAGAATTCCTTCTGTACAAGAAAACCCATAACATGAAATGTAAAAGCTTAGTAGAGAGAATTTACATAATTTATTAATAATCAATAAGGGATTTCAAGTTAGAAAACAAAGTAAAATGAATCCCTTGTGTTTCTACTTTCTGGGCCGTTTAATTTAGAAATGCATTGAAAACTGTATGTTCTCTACCCTAAGGAATATGGTGTGGGAAAAAACATAAAGGTATAATATGTGTCATATCCATGAAGAATACTTCAGAAAAAAAAAATAGCTAAATCTTAATAGAAATTATCAATAAAAATTTTCAATCTCAGATATCAGCCATTGTCAACTTCCAAATATAGGCACGATGCTGAGAGCCCAGCTTTCACACTGGAGGGCTGCTGAATGGACACAGAGAGGTCAGCAGAGAATTGGCAGAAACATGATGGACCTCAAGACATGGATTGTCCCCTCAAGACATCTGCTGAACTATGAAGCTGCACACACAGCAGCAGTTAAGAGCTCAGGCTGCTGACCAAAAGGTTGGCAGTTCGAATCCACCAGCAGCATCTTGGAAACTCTATGGGGTAGTTCTACTCTGTCCTATACAGCCTCTTTGAGTCAGAATCAACTGGATGGCAATGGATTTGGCTTTCAAGGTTTAGGTTCATGTTGTAATCTCTAGGGTAACCAATAAAGAATAATGATAGAATGGATGACTAACAAGGTAATAGAGAGGCAGGAGAATAATAAGAAATTGTGCAACTATTCCATACATTATATTTGTAAAAAAAGAATTTGCCATTAAAAAAATAAAAGTAAAGCCACATCACTCTTTCACACATTACCAAATTAGATGTTCCACAGGGTGACATATTTAAATATCAACAAGAAAATGATACATGTAAAAGAAGAAAATATTGTTGAATGTTTATATAGTATGAAGGCAGTTCTGAGCAGGATGGAGAAATTGTATAGGTCTGACTTTAAGTCTTTAATCTTTGTACAAATTGATATTTCAGAATTTACGGAGTATCGGAAATTAAAAAAACTGCCATTTATTCTTAGCTGCAAGGGAAAGTGGAGCAAAGGTTGGCAGTTCAAATCCATCAGCCATTCCTTGAAAACCCTATAGGGCAGTACTATTTTGTCCCTATACGGTCATTATCAGTCCGAATCGACTTGACAACCGTAGGTTTTTTTTTTTTTCTCTCTCTCTCTCTCTTAAGGTTTATAAGGGAAAAAAAAGAAAACGAATTACACAAAAATGGGTTAAGCCATTTTAAGTAGTTTATTAGAGAGCACACACACGGCTAATAAGGTTTTGATTTATTATTCTAAGAATAAAAATTAAAACAATAGGCAAAAATTGTTATATAGTTCATTAGCAAATGACACTAACACAACATAATATATATATATATATATATTTTTTTTTTTTGTACAATGGTATGAGGAGAAAGGCTCATAAAATTCCTGGAAGAACTATAAAATAGTGCAATCATTCTGGAAGCCAATTTGATATTATGTATCAGAAACTAGCAGTTTCAATTCTGAGCTGTAGCTTGTCAAAGCGTAAAACTCAGACTGCTAAAATAAAAATTAAAAAAAAAAAAAAAGGAAATTTATTGTTTCCGGGCAGGGAAACAAAAAGTGAAAGTCACTGAGTGCTTGGAAGAACTCGTTCTGGCAGGCACTTATACAGGCAAAAACCCCAGGCAGAGCAGTACAGCTGAAATGCTTCTGATTGGTTGACATTAACAGCAGAGGGATACAGATAAAAGGCTTTTGGCTGGTTGACATTAACTGGGTTACTTACAAGGCTTAAGGGGATATGCGGGTGAGGTAGGTGGTTGGGCAGTTATTGGAAAAACATTAGACTAAAAATAATAAGAAGAATTGTATAAGTAGGTTTTTTACTACATTGTATACATAGCAATGGAAAAGTATGGGGTTATAAAAACATTTTTCCAGGGGGTCTGAGGGGCATTTGCTGAGAACTGGCTTAACCACTAAAGTCCCCATGGTTCCTAGGATACCAGTGCAAGCAAAATATGTTAGCAACCCTTGACCTAGTTAGCAAGTTTTCTGAGTGTTGCAAAGCAAAAGTAACTTCTGAGAAGTAGGCAAACTAACAAAATGGAGTTAGACCTTTTAGCCAGAGCCCTTAGCCAAACCAAGTGCCTTGGATTTTTAGAATGCCCCTTGGTCAATCTTAAGAAATAATCAGACCTGTGCCCAAAGGTGATGCTGATAGTAGTGAAAATCTACTTATTATAGTGAAAAATTGGAAACATAAGTGCCTAATATCAGGGTGATAGTTATACTAATTATGGCATAGCTACACAATGAAACACTGTCTATCAATGTTCATGTAACTATAAACCAACCTAGAAAGTATATTGTCTAGTGAGAAAAAAAAAATAGTTATTAACAATTTGTGAGAATGACACAGGACCAGGCATTGCTTAGTCCTGTCATGCATAAGGTCATGATGAGTGGGAGCCAGCTCAATGGCACCTAACAACAACAACCATTTGTAGAGCATAAATCGAATTTGTAACACAAGTACTCACTTATCTAATTGCATGTATATACACATGTAAACATACAAGCATGTCTGGGGAGTTACACAGCACATGCTATCAATGAAAATACGTGGTTAAGGTGGAAATTTTGTTTTGTTTTGCTTATACATATTTTTTTCTCAATAAATGTGCATTACTTGCATAATAAATAATCAAAGCGATACTATCAGTGAGTGCCCAAGGACAGAAGCAGCTGCAGAATTCAGTTTACCACTCCAAGGTTCTTCTGTCTCTGAAGTCTTAGCCCCTCCAGCTGTCCATTGGCTTCAACCATGATTTCTGTGTTTATCTAGGTTTCTAGTGACTTTTGGAAGGAGCTCCGGTCTACCACCAGCTATTCCATTCCACTTGGAAGCAGAAGCCAAAAAACTTTATTGAATGGCTTATTTTTGTGTGTGCGTGATAATGAAATAATACACTGAAATGAGGGCCTTTGATAGTATTCCTAATTCAATATGTGCTTAAATAAGTGTGCAGCTGCAGTAACCATAGTTTATTTTGCTTCAGCTTCTAATTGATCTTAATTGAGGAGTTAGTGAAACCCAGACAGGTGACCAAGGGAAATATCTGTCTCCTAAAAATCCCTTTGCCATTGGCTTGATTCTGACTCATAATGACCCTATAGGACAGAGTAGAACTACCCCGTAAAATTTCCAAGGAGCAACTGGTGGATTCGAACTGCCAACCTTTTGGTTAGCAGCTATAGCTCTTAACCACTGTACCACCAGGGCTCCATCTTTCTTCTAGTCCTACTCAAAAACACTTCTTGTGTCATTGTCATGATGTGGCACTCCTCAGTGAGTCTCTTCAACATGTCACTTTTTGTCTGTGCTGAACTTCTAATACCTTATTTGTAACAAATTGTTACCATGCATTCAATATCTACAATATAATAGTTTCTTTTATATTAAATATCTCTACTTTTGCCAACAACCATATTTAAGAGGTGAGGAAACCAAGCTTCTAGGAAGTTAAGGCACACTTTCCTGTACCAGAAAGATAGTAGCCTGGCTGAGCCAGGGTTAAAACTCACATCTGCTTCAACTCCAAAATAAAAGTATCATTGCAATTTTAGGACAGTTTCAGAATTTTCATCAGCAAATGAGCCAAGTTCTGGATGTATAAGATTTTCACTGACTATTATATTTTTATAGCTGTAACTACTTCACAGATCTATGCTGTGTTGGCATTGTAAAAAGGTTTATTCTTGCCCAATATCTTCTATCAGATGCCTCTCCAACTCTTCATTGCCACAGGGATGCATTGGCTTTGCAAAACCCTTCTCCAACAGTACCCTTTCCTGTGTTGCTCTGAGCAGCATCTGTCTCCCTGATCTGCTCAATGGCCATGTTTTGATAGTCCTTGCCTTTGCATTGAGAAAACAGCTTTCAGTTCCAGAACAACATCCTTAGAATTGGCTCCCATTGCAATAAAATCCTTGTTTCTGCACTTCATTTTGGCCCAAACATATCCTCCAGGTGCCATACACACCATGCTCAGGCTAAAAAAAGCAATGCAATTTTTGCAAAACAACTTCATGTGGGTTTCATGATTTTAGGGTGTATACATTTTTTTTCTCTTTTAATGAAACTGTTTACAGAATTGTTTGAACAAGTGGAGGAAAAATGAGAAGTTATTATACTGAAAGCTAAGAAATGTACGTATTATATCTATTTGACTTGCAAATGTACTGTGTAATATTTTGTTACTTTTTCACAGATGATATAACTTCCCCAATATGGTTAGCTGATATTAACATTAATGAACATTGATGATGAAAAACAAAGACAGAAGAAGAATTAATGTGTTCAAACTGTGGTGTTGGTGAAGAATATTGAATATACCTTGGACTACCAGAAGAACAAATATTTCTTAGAAGAAATATAATAAGAATGTTTCCTAGAAATGAGGATGGTGAGACTTTGACTCACTTACTTTGGGCATGTCGTCAGTAAAGATCAATTGCTAGAAAATAACATCATGTTTGGTAAAGTAGAGGGCCAACAAAAATGAGGGAAACCCTCAATGAGATAGATTGACACATTAATGGCCTCAAACATACCAACGATCATGAAGATGTTACAGGATCAGGAAATGTTTACTTCTGTTACACGTAAGATTGCTGTGAGTCAGAGCTAATTAGAGGGCAACGAACAACAAACGGCATTGAAACTATCACCATTATGACCTGGAGAACGTGAGTTAGAACTTTAAGGGATAATGATAAAAAAGATGCTAGAAGCTAAAGTTTTTATGAATAACCCATAAAAAGCTAAAAATCCCATGACCATACATCATTATCATCACATGACTCAAAATTTACTTCTGAACAAAAGTTGATTAAATGCTTATTGGAAAAATATCAGTATGTAAGTCAGGGTTCCTGTAGAGAAACAGAACAGTATATAAAAGACATATATTTAGAGAGAGCCATATCTACATAGAAAGAGAGAGATTTACTTCAACCAATTGGCAATTGTGGGAAGCTGGCAATTTCAAAACCCATTGGTAAGGCAACAAGCAGGAAACTCACTGCAAGGTGGGTCCCAAAATCTATAGGTCAGGCAACAGGAAGAGTGAAGAGCAAGTGTGTTCTGGCAAAATTTCTGTTTACAGTCTGGAGGTAGAACACACCCAAAGAAATTCTCTTTTTGCTCTTAAGGTTCTCAACTGATTGAGGCCTGCCCAAATTATGGAAGGCAATCTGCTTTACTTGAGGTCAACTGGTTTAAACATATATAAATACCTCATAACTCAACTAAACTAGAATTTTACCTAACAACTTGACACCATTGCCTAGCCATGTTTACACAAAAAAATTAACCATCCAATTGGTTAGTATTTTGTTTAAAATGACAGAATAAAGCACAAATCACAGGTATAGGGTTTCAACTTTAAATTACAGATGAGTTTTCATGAAAAGCATTTGATTCCTTCTACTTTAGTGTGGAATAAAAAGATGAGGACTAAAATAAGGCCCATAAATCAAGAAAAGCTATTACTTCATTTGATCTTTTTTAAAGTATGCATCTAAAGAAAACAAAAATATAGGTATAATCAACAGCGAATTTTTTTGTTGGTCCTATAAAATTTTAACATTTAATCATTAAACATTATTCAACAGCAATATGAAAAATTTATTCACGAGAATTTGATGGACATTATCTCTGACGAGAAAAGCATGCAGGAAACAAATACCCCTTTCAGAAGACCGTATGCACAGGAAATAACAATGGTTGTAGTGCAGGGAACCTGGGTTTTAGAAAGTGGTATTGGTGAGCAGTGTGGCACCATACTGAAAGAGAGTAAATAAACAAGATAGCTAATAATGGTGGGTGTTTCGAGAAGGGCTAGAGGCTATGGAATTTGTAGAGAAGCCAGGGAAGAGAGATTCTGAAAAGGTAGCTTTCAAAACAGTGGGAAGAAAAATTGATAAAAGGTATTTTTGAACTCAACTCAGATGTCATGCAATATAAGCCATATTTGACAACTGTCTATTACTTGTAGGGTGTCTACATGGCTTTCTTTTTAAAACACATTGTACTAAAATGGATCACAGGGCAGCTCTGCTTTAAAACAGTTATAATTAAGTTTACAGTTAAACATCAAAAAATGAATAACTTAATAAATTAACATTTTTACATGGGTATAAATACATTTATGGGTATAAATCCTACTGATTAAAAATATATAATGTGGAAAACATTTCAAATAATCTGATACAGATAGTTTAATAAAACTAAATAATAAGAAAATTACTGGTTTAATGAATTTATTGGTTTGATAAATTTAATCACATCACCAATGCACAGTTTATTTTTGTTTTGATGCAAAAAATAAATGTGAGAGTCACATGTAACCACTTTCATTTTTATATTAAAACAGAAGAGGCTGTAAAAATCCAAAGATAATTGTAACAAGAGACTTCATAAAAAGGATAACTTGAAAATATCAGTTTGCACACTGCATGCAGCATATTTCAGTATTGCGGCTTATGCATTTACAAAAAAATTAACCTTATTTCAAGAGGAGATTTATTCACAAGTCAGTAGGGGAGAAGAATCAAAAATTATATAATAAAGTGTAGACATTATGCAAAAATTCACCTTAATATCATGATTTTAACAATTTAAATACAAATTGAATACATAGGAAACTTTAGCCATTCATTCTGTAAGTCATAGAGTAGATAACATACTTTGAAATTGACCAAAACAATCAATAAATTGAAGCAAACTATGGTTAAATAGTTATATGTTCTCAATCAACTTTATTATTGTTTATTTACCCATTTATATATACATAATTCACATATGATTTATACACATATTTTATGTATGTGTATATACATTAGAAGGTGATAGATACAGCTTCTATTTAAGTGTGTGATATGGTATTAATTTCCTATATATGGATGGATTTATGCACACACACACGCGTGTATGTGCATATCTGTGTGTGTGTATATAGAGACAGGAGATAGTTCCTACTACTAGGTGCAAATGGCTGTAATTAGCATCCAAATTGTCAAGATCATATAGTAGACAAATGAAATACTTTCTGAAGTTATTAGAAAGATGATGAAACAGAATATTGTATACAAACTAAGAAAAATTTAACCCATTTGAAGGCACAGATTATATTATATAGATTTATATTTACCCCCTTGCAACATCAAGAACAGCAAGAATTACCTGTTGTGCGTGAGGATAAAATGTGTCCTACCCCTCCCTACCCCCATGAAGCTGAAGTGAAGAAAACCACATTTAATAACAGAACATGGAAGATAGTGGCCCAGATATTCACATATTAAAAAAAAGTACGCAAGACAATGACTTAAAGAGAGAGGCCGTTAGCACCAGATTAATAAATAGAGGACAGAAGTCAATACCGTGTTCCCAAAGCCAAGGGAAAATCATTAACCCTGACCACTCTCCCAACCACCACCAACTCCCAGGCATTAGCAAGTGGGTTTCAGGCCATCTGACAACTGTTAGTGGGTGATCTCTGGGCAATAAAGATTGAGGTTAATTTAAGAGTTGGGAGAAACAAGGTTGGAAACACTGGAGGTGGGATGGGTCAGCTGCGAGTGGTGGAGACCCTGGCCCTACATATGTACAGTGCCCTAGAAAAGGGGTACTGGGAAAAGAGATTTTTTTCATTCCAGTCTAAAACTGCAAGGCCAAAAGGAACAAATCCACTGTCTCTTGCGCATGAAAGCCCTTGGTTTTCTTAAGAGGGGCCCTAGGATTCCCCTATAGTCTTCTCACTGTTGCATTTTCTTTAAGGAGACATCTTCTCACATGCTTTTAATTCCTGTCACACTCCTGATCCCCTCAGCTCTGAATGTCTTTCAGTTTGTCAATATCTCTTCTAAAAGTCTGATGCTCCAGACTAAACAAAATATCCCAGCTCAGGTCCAACTAAATGAAAGGAAAATGGAACCATCAATTTACTCATTGTATACATTGATCAATGTAGTCTAAATTAAATTAACTTTCCTTGGCGGTGTGAATTACTGTGACTCATACTAGTAACATGATTCACTGTGTACGTGTCAATTATACTTCAATAAAGCCCTTTAAAAAAAAAGAAGAAAAGGACACTACATAATTGACCTTAATCTCCTATTCAAACACAAAAACAAATGCTTGCCATGCCCTCTAGATACAATGGAATTTTCCAGAAATAATCACATCCTTTTTACTCATAGCCCTTACCTCACTTATAGTTGTACATTCTTCTGTGGTTGTGTGATCAGTGTGTGCTACCCCACCTTGGAGGAGCCCTTGTGGTGAAGCGGTTAAGTACTTGGCTGCTAACTAAAAGGTCAGTTGTTGGAATCCACCAGCTGCTCCTGGGGAAAAAGATGCGGCAGTCTGCTTCCGGAAAGATTACAGCCTTGAAAACCCTATGAGGCAGTTCTACCCTGTCCCTCTAGGGTCATTATGAGTCAGAATCAACTCAAAGGCAATGGGTACGCCTACTTGACTCAAAATTCCCTAAGATCAGGTACAGCATCTCTGATATTGCCAGATCAGCCTCCAGCAGCAGTAGGTACTGGGAAATATTGCTAGATGTATGAATCAATCAGCCTCTCAGAGACGTGTGTAGCTTTGGGCTGAATCACAAAATTTCAAAGACTAAGAGAGACCCAAGTTATTTCTGAGATCCGTTTTGAAATTATTTGAAGGGTTAAGTGAATTCCAAGCAAAATAAAGCTGAATATTGTCCATAGTAATTAAAAAGCACAATTGTCTCCACAGAGTGGCCCCTGGGTTAGCTTTCTGACTCTGTAACCTGGTCTCTTTTGTCACCATTCCATATCATCTCTGGTTTTCAAAAGGCCTGGAGATCATGGTGAGAACGCAGATACTCTCAAGGTGTGTCTCAACAAGAAAAAAGAAAACCCAGTGTTGGTATGAATATGCCCCTCCTGCATTTACACTTCATTTGCATGTTTCCCTTCATCCTGCTGCCAACGACTAAAAATTGCTTGTTCATCAGTATCGCAAACCACACCTCAGAAGGCAAGCTCATTTAAAGATGTTTTTTATTTGATTAGTTCCAAGGTAATGAATCATCACGTCAGTTTTTTTGTTTGTTTGTTTTGTTTTTGTTTTTTTTGTCTAAGCCTGGCAGTGGCTTTCTTTCCTTTTTCTTTTTTTTCCTTTCACTCCTTGGAGCCCTGGTTCTGCTTTACTCCACATCTTCATAAATCTCATGCTCTACTTCTAGACCTTTCTCTTTTCCTCTCCTGTGGTTTCTTTATGAACAATTTCTTAAGGCCTTTCTCTTCTCATATATTCCACAAGCATTCAGAAAGCATTTATTGAGAGTCTACAATTTTGTGTCCAATATGTTTTATATTGATAACTTTCCAAAGCTTATTTGCTTTCGTTCTGCACTTCACACATTTTCTTATTGCCTCTGATATTTTCAGTGCTATGTAAACATTTTTAAATCAATAAAGCCATTAAAGGCTCTAATAATTCAATTAATAAAAAATGGCAGGGATTATGTTATGGACATCTTAAACCTGTTTAAGATGATCTTCTACACTATCCTGTAAAGGCTCTTTGCTGTAAACAGATGCCCAAATGGCAGTGTTTAGGTCATCTTTCCATCTGTCATTCTATCACATATGTTGTTGTTACTACTGGTGGCATAGTGGTTAAGTGCTGCAATTGCTAACCAAAAGGTGAGCAGTTCAAATCCACCAGGCGCTCCTTGGAAACTCTGTGGGGCAGTTCTACTCTGACCTATAGGGTTGCCATGAGTCGGAATCGACTTGACAGCAATGGGTTTTTGTGTTTGGTCAAGTCGATTTCGACTCATAGTGACCCATGTGAAAGAGTACAACTTCTCCTAAAACTTTCCTAGGCTGTAATCTTTATGGAAGCAGATCGACTGGCCTTTTTCTCTTATGACCCCGGGGTGGATCCAAACTGCCAACCTTTCCATTAGCAGCCAAATGCTTAACTGTTGTGCCATCAGGGCCCACGTATACATACACTCTCATTAAAATGTTTTCCTCTTCTTGCCTTTATACCCACATTCTGATCAAGGTTATATGTCAAAGAAATGATGACCTTATGGAGTCACTGTGTGAAAATTCTAGAAGATGGATTTCTGCATATGGAATGTATTATAGTTTTTCTCATAATTCACCAGTGCATTTCCTGCCTCATAAATTATACTTTTATTCTCTAATTAGGCAGAAACATTTTCAGGCCCCTGAACAATTTCTAAGTTACCATCAAGGTAGTCTAACTCTTGAAAGTTTTCCCTTTTCCACGTCTATTTTTCATTTTCTATTCTTTCCCTTTTTAACTTTTATAGCCATGATTTCCTTTTCTTTTTCAAAGCCATTATAAATTGTGCTCTATGATCACATGGGCCCTTTCTGGAACTCTTTTGTCCTGTGACCTTATGCTTTCCTAATCCATGAGACAATCCTTAAGTACTCTCAGGTAAATCAGTAAAGATAGGGACAAAAAGAAAAGAAAAAATATTACATTTTCTAGATTCCTTCAAAACATTGGAAGAAATGAAATTTTTTTTATTAACCTCCACCTTAACATCATGTGAGAGGAGGAGGACTGTACCTCCCTTAAGAAAACAAGGATCCAGTCCTTAAGGTAAGTATTCTAACTCAATCTACTGAGAACAAATGTGACAAAAGACAGACATTTTGTAAATAGTTCGTGTTATGGATTGAATTATGTCTCCAAAAAAATATATATTGTAAATCCTAACCCCATACCTGTGGCTATAATCCCATTTGGGAATGGGTTTCTTTGTCATATTAAGAGTCCATATCAGTGTAGGATGTATTTTAAGCCAATCACCTTTGGGATATAAAAAGAGCAGATTAGGTATAAAGTCACAAGCAGAAAAGTACCACATACCGTGTATATATATATATATAATTACAAATAGAGCTAGAAACTTAAATAAAATATGCCTACTCTTCATCTCTTCTATAACACTTTTTTATCACAAGGTGGAAGGGCCAGAGTGCACACTAGAATGGGCAGCACACAAAGAGCCAGCTCCCAGCCCCCAGCCTGCTATTATCTCTCCCAGCCTTGGCTTCTTTCCACACCAAGATGGTCTGGTCCTTAGGCACGTAGATGGAAAATTTTACATGTCTAAGTGCCCAACCCAAGATTTCTAATCTGTTCATATGCATAGAAAACCTGGACAATGGAAAAGGGAGACAGAAGAAAAACTAATACATTCTAACTGTGGTATTGGTGAAGAATATTGAATATACCATGGACTGCTAGTTTGTTTGCTAGAAAAAATGAACAAATCACTCTTAGAAGACATATGGCCAGAATGCACTTTAGGGGAGACTTTGGCCCTCTTACTTTGGATGCATTACCAGGAAGGATCAATCACTAGAAAAGAGCATTATGTTTGGTAAAGTAAAGGTTCATCAAAAATGAGGAACACCCTCAATGAAATGGATTGGCACAATAGCAGGAAAAACAGATACAGGCATGCTAACAATCATGAAGACAGCCAAGGACTGGGCAACATTTTATTCTGTTGTACATAAGGCCATCATGAGTCAATGCCAACTTGACAGAAACTAACAACAAGCTCCATTTACATTTCCGCAGTCATACCTTGGCCAGACCTTGGACCTATATAGTCAATGATATGGGTTGCTCTTAGGAAGACAAGCCTAGGAAAGGGACTATATAGATCCTAGAGGCAGAATCAGGGTCAACTGGGCAAGGAACACCAGCATCATGTGACTCAGCACACAGTATAAGAGGGAGGTGCATGAGCTCCACTCAGGCAATTACACTTGTCCACACCAACTCCTCACCCATGAGGAGGGGTACCACCAGAGGAGGAGTGGTCCAGGGCCATGTAAAGAAATCTCTCGTCTGGAACTAAGTGGTAATGGTATAGGAATAAGGATTAGAAGAATTCCAATCTGTGGAGTTTTAAATTTCATTTCTAAGTAATTAAAGGGAGCCCTACTGGTATGGTAATTAAGAGCTTGGCTGCTAATAAAAATGTCGGCAGTTCAAATCCACCAACCACTTCTTGGAAACCCTATGGGGCAGCTCTACACTGTTCTATAGGGTCTTTATGAGTCGGAATTGATGGCAATAGTTTTGGTTTTTGGAGTCCTGGTGGCACAGTGGTTAAGAGCTATGGCTGCTAACCAAAAGGATAGCATTTGAATCCACCAACCACTCCTTGAAAACCCTACCAGGCAGTTCTACTCTGTCCTATAGGGTCGCTATGAGTCAGAATCAGCTCCACAGCAACGGATTTGGTTTTTTGTTTGTTTGAGAGATATAGTCTTTGACCTTTAAAGGTCAAAAATCAAACACTACAGCCTTCAATATGGATTTCCTCAAAACATAAAATAAAAATCCTCACATCTAGACCAATAAACAACATTATGAATCATGATAAATGGCAAAGAAACTGAAGTTGTCAAGGATTTCATTTTACTTAGATCAACAGTCAGTGTCCATGGAAGCAGCAGTCAACCAATCAAATGGCATATTGCACTGGGAAAAAATCTGCTGTAAAAGATCTCTTTAAAGTGTTAAAAAAACAAAGATGTCACTTTGGTGTCTAAGGTACATCTAATCCAAGCCATGGTCTGTTCAATTTTCTCATGTATATGCAAAAGTTGGACAATGAAAAAGGAAGCAGAAGAAGAATTGATACATTCAAACTGTGGTGGTGGTAAAGAATATTAAATATACCATGGACTCCCAGAAGGACAAACAGTCTTTAAAGAAGTCCAACCAGAATGTTCCTTAGAAGTGAGGATGGCAAGACTTTGACTCTTTTACTTTGGACACATCATCAAGAAAGATCATTCGCTGAAAATGATATCACGTTTGGTAAAGTAGAAAAAAAAATTTTTTTTTTTTTCAACAAAAATGCAGAAAACACTCCATGAGATAGACTGACATGGTGGCTGCAACAATGAGCTCAAACATACAAAATATAGTCAAGGTGATGCAGGATCAAGCAACGTTTCGTTCTATTACACATAACTTCACCATGAGTCAGAGCCTACTCTACAGCAAATAATAACAACAACAACGAGAAATGTGAGTTCGAGGGAATGGGTTACTGAAGTGAAAAGAAAATGAAATTAAGATTGAGTCAGGTCAAGACACTAAATGAAATTAGCCTCCAGACCCTGGAGCAATTTTTGGATCCTGAAGCACCCAAGATAAGAGACAGACTTAGTATAGAGAGAGCTTGACAAGTCAGGTGCCAAAGACTGATGAATGAAGAGAACTGTTGAAGTTCAATACAGGGCAGTGATGAGCAGGAAATGGGGTGTGACAATATAGTCAAATGCCAGGCTCCAGTGCATGACAGATTAGGGTGAATATTGATGTGGAGTCATGTAAAAGGTGTTGTGAGGACTCAGAAAAAAGAAGGTTGATTCCACCTTCTAAAAATTCAGTTGCCATCAAGTCAATTCTAACTCACAGGGACCCTATGTATGTCAGAGTAGAACCGTGCTCCGTACGATTTCAGAGCCTGAGTTTTCTGAAGTAGATCACCAATGCTTTCTTCTGAGGTGGCTTTGGATGGACTCAAACCTCCAATCTTTGGGTTAGCAGCTGAGCACATTTACACCATAAAGGGATTCAATTTCCTAGTCCTGCCAAAATAGGCATGGGAAAACAAGCATCCAATAGTTAAAGGCTGGGAAAGAGCCAAGATTCAGTTAGGAAAGAAGGTAGGGAAGCAAAGAATATGACACAATAGGAGAGGAGTAACATTCTAGTGCTCTGTGGTACCAGCTCCAAATCACTCACTATTGTGTGGCCAGGGTCAAGTGCAATGCCTAGCATGGCGTATGTGCCAAATAAAAAAATGGCTGAATTTATGAATCACAGTTGACATAAAGAAACACTTTTCAACAGTTTGCCGTTCAAAATATTGCCTTGAAATATTGTGGTTAATTGTATAGATAATTGGAAAGGGGCTAGCATAAAGCATTAGATGGCCTTTCAGTTCTGTTTCAAAGTAGTGAGTCTACCATGTGAATTGTAAAACACACATACCCAAACACACATTACACAAGTGCTTTTATTACTGTTGTGATTTAAAGCTGAAAATCCAATGTCTTTCAGTGATAATATAACACAGAGCTCCACTAGGGTTTTCACATTTTGGAAAAAAAAAAAGTCAAAAGAACGTGATTGCCTTCTAATTAATACAATTACTAAAAATATCACTAATTAAGATAATTTTCATTTCAACAGAGCAGTCATAACAGTGTTTTTTGAAACTACAGGTTGCAACTCATTAGTAGGTCATGATTAGAATGTTTTTAATGACATAGAGTAAAATTAAAGAGAAAATAAAGCACCTCATACCACATAAGCGTTATCTAATAAAACTTTTGAGTTGGTTGTAAATCATAGATGTATCATAGAGATAAAATATTTTTAAGTGTTTTATCTTATTTATGGATTTATTTATTGCCCAAATGTGTATTGTGTGCCTAATATATATGCCAAGCACGGTGCTAAACATTTGAAGGTAGAATTGATCTTAAAAGACATGGAAAGTTTCCTTACAGAGCTCATAGTCCAATGGCAAAGGCAGATAATTATGCAAGCAATAAATTAATATTAAGTCATTAAGTTAATAAAATAATTGAATTAAACATTTAATTATAAATAAATATAATTATAGAAATATTAAAGCATAATAAGTACATATAATTAAATACTAAAATAAAAAAGTTTAAGTTGCCAAGGGAGTTCATAATAACCAAAAGAGTAAAAAATAAAAAAATGTTAACGGAAGTGTTGAGTAAGCAGATTCCTTAAAAATGAATCTGAAAGAGTTGGGTTAGTATAACCTATGAAGGTGAAGGAAACCCTGGTAGAGTAGTAGCTAAGTGCTACAGCTGCTAACCAAAAGGTCAGCAGTTTGAATCCACCAGGTGCTCCTTGGACACCCTGTAAGGCACTTCTACTCTGTCCTATAGGGCCACTATGAATCGGAATCAATTTGACAGCAGCGGATTCGGTTTTGGTTCTGTGTATGAAGGTGAATAGCAAGAGGTAAGGGGGAAAAAAGACTGTCATGCTAAGAAATTGAAAGGAATTCAACCTAGCTAGAGTTTCGAGAATGAGAGGGGTAGTGATTGGAGATGAGGAAGGGATGGTAGCCAGGGCAAGGTGGTGAACGGCTTCATGAACCATGTATAGCAATGTGGCCACTTAGAAGCCTGTGAAAGATTATAAGTGGGAGGGTGACATAAGGAGATTTTCCTCTTAGTCAAATAGAGAAAGGAAAAAGAGAGGAGTAAGACAGGAGATTAGTAAGTCAGGAGGTATCAATCCAAGGTGATGATTGCAAGGTCTAGGGTAGTGAGAGTCAGGATGAGAAAAACATCATTTAATTGGATTTTGACACCAGCACACATAACCCTTGCCCACAGAGGTTGGAAACATTGAAGTACAATCCCATTTGTGGCAGAAACAAATCTGTTCAGCAGACTTATTTATTGACTTCTAAGCTCCTAAAAGACACACGATTGGTTATGGCCACAAAACAGCTAAATAAAAGACCTGGTCCCCGGGAGAGAAGTCTATGCTAAAGATATGGTTATCTGCAAGCCTTCAATGAATAAATGGTACCTGGACACTTTAAGAGTTTGAATGACTGTGAGAAGACAAAATCAGCCCTAGCCTAAACCATAATAAAGGTTATAAAATTTTAAACTAGTGGCTTTAAGCCAGAACCACGGCTAACTTTTTATAATAAATATTTTATCACGCCCTCTTGTTATTCACAAGTGAGAAATGTTGATAGTAAAACTTACCTGCTTACATAAAATAATAATATGATGCCATAACTAGATTCTAGAAGATAAATAAAAGGAAAGTGTTTTACAATATTCAATATGCAAAGGCTTTTTTTTTTTAAAGGTTTACAAGATCACATGAGAAAATAATAACAAAAAGCCTATACACTCTCTGTAGAATGATAGCGAACACAGCAGCTCTACATGCAGATTTATTGAGGCATGCTCTCAAAGTGATTCAAATTCCACAAGTGAGGTTGCCACTGGGGACAGGATTTTCCAAAACGGTGAGGAACTCTTGGTAAAGTTCTGAATAATGCTAAACACACTTTTCCTTAAACACCACAGTAGTAGGTTCATTCTTGGCAAGTTCAAGGCATATAAAAATTATGAAATCGCAAACAAAAGATAATTTGTTTGCATTTAAAACACAGTTGAGGAGGCGGAGCCAAGATGGTGGAATAGACAGACGCTTCCATCAAGCCCTTTTTACAAAAAAGACCTGAAAAAACAAGTGAAATGAGTATATCTGTGACAAGCTGGGAGCCCTGAGCATCAAAGGCAAGATTAGACAACAAACCGAGGGCCAGGGGTAGGAACAGGCCATTCAGAAGTG
The DNA here is from genome assembly GCF_024166365.1 of Elephas maximus indicus. Taxonomy (NCBI): domain Eukaryota; kingdom Metazoa; phylum Chordata; class Mammalia; order Proboscidea; family Elephantidae; genus Elephas; species Elephas maximus. The sequence goes on along the minus strand of NC_064836.1, from coordinate 36,751,820 downwards.
GAAAGGAGTTACCAGACATGAATTGCGGGGAGCCCTCAGGCACTATTCCCGGAGCAACGGTGGCGGTGGCAGGCTGGTCCTAGCGTTCGGCCGCAGTTTCCTCAAGGAGAAGCAGCCAGCCACACAGCCCACTCACACCTCCAAACCCTGAGGAGAACGGCACTCTCGGCAAAAGCTAAGTACTTGCAGGTATTTTACAGTGCCACCCCCACCCCCAAGCTGGCTTCAGTGGCTGAATCTCTGGGCCTGAGACAGACCCTGGCAAGCACCTAGAGCTATCCTTCCGGCCTTGGGGAAGGAAAAAATTTGCAAATGGGGGGAAAAGATAATTTGCTAGCTCCATTAACTGGGGGCACTCAGGACAGAAGCAGCTCCTGACCAGGCATAAACGGTCCATGGACCTTGAGGACCTTTCCCTTCTGCGTGGACCTGTGTGGGCCTATTTCGGGAGAACGGACCCATGTTGGCAAACTCCAACCATTTCAGCTGTGCGGTGGAGTGGTGCGTGTTTGATGTTTGGCATTGCTTTGCCTATTATACAAGGTCCTCACCTACCCACATCAGGGACCTAAGGACTGGTAGCTCCACTCAGGTCACCCAGCCACCCGCGACAGGGGTCCAAACATAACTGGTACCTCCCAGTCCTTACAACAAAAACTTTGGGTGCCCATGGTCCCTCTGCAGAACCCACCCACCAGCACACTTTAGGGAACAGAGACATGTTTTCCACAGAGACACTTGGGGGTCAGTTCTCAGCCCCTTGCCTTGTCAGAGCATGACCCCCCTGCTGCAATCAGATACCAGTATATATGCCAATCACCCCTGCCCCTCTAAGACTGTAGAACAGAGCCTGTATCACGCACTTGATGATCACCTACCTGGAAACCAGAACTGAATTCATACAAGAAAACTGAATGGACTCCTAGACTGATATACCTGATAACAGCTCGAGCCAGCTGGGAACAGGACACCAGAGCTCCAAAGGTGAAAATAATCAAGCTAGCTCACTCAAGCAACCCATGGGGGTATACCAGAACAAAAAAAAGCAAGCAGTTATGACACAGTAAGCAAGCATAAAATAATACAATAACTTATAGATGGCTCAGAGACAACAGTCAATATCAAGTCACATAAATACACAGACCATGATCACCTCAGCAGTCTCTCAAAACAAAGAATCCAGGGATCTTCTAGATGAAAGTGCATTCATAGAATTACCAAATGCAGAATACAAAAGTTCAATATACAGTACCCTTCAAGACATCAGGAAGGAAATGAAGCAATACACAGAACAAGCCAAGGGCACACAGATAAAGCAACTGCAGAAAGGTTATTCAGGAACATAATGAAAAGTTTAATAAGTTGGAAAAATCCATAGACAGACAGCAATCAGATATTCAGAAGATTAACAATACAATTACAGAATGTAACTCAATAGAAAGTGAGAGGAACAGAATTGAGCAAGTAGAAGCTAGAATTTCAGAACTCAAAGTTACATCACTTGGCACTAATATATTTGAAGAAAAATCCAATAAAACAATTTTAAAAAATGAAGAAACCTTAAGAATCATGTGGGATTTTATCAAGAGAAATAACCTATGAGTGATTGGAGTACCAGAACAGGGGTGATAACAGAAAATACAGAGAAAATTGTTGAAGATTTGTTGGCAGAAAACTTCCCTAATATTGTGAAAGATGAGAAGATATCTATCCAAGATGCTCATCGAACTCCACATAAGGTAGATCTTAAAAGAAAGTCACCAAGACATATTAAAATCAAGCTTTCGAAAATCAAAGATAAAGAGAGAATTATAAGGGCAGCAAGGGATAAATGAAAAGTCACCTACAAAGGAGAGCCAATAAAAATAAGCTCAGACTACTTGGCAGAAACCATGCAGGCAAGAAGGCAATGGGATGACATATTTAAAAAAATTGAAGGAAAAAAATTGCCTGCCAGGAATCATATATCCATCAAAACTGTCTCTTAAATATGAAGGTGAAATTAAGACATTTCCAGAAAAACACAAGTTGAGGGAATTCGTAAAAACCAAACCAAAACTACAAGAAATACTAAAGGGAGTTCTTTGGTTAGTAAATCAATAGTATCAGGTATCCACCTAAGACTAGAACACTGGGCAGAGCAACCAGAAGTCAACCCAGACAGGGAAATCCAAAAAAAAAAGCAATATTAAAAAAAGAAAAAGAAAAGCCCAACACAGGGTAACGGCCATGTTATTATATAAGACAACATTAAAATAATAAGGAGGGACTAAGAAATGTAATCATACACCTTCCATACGGAGAGAAAGATACAGTAATAAAAAGAAATAAAAGCTAGTCTTAAATTTAGAAAAATAGGGGTAAATAATAAGGTAACCAGAAAGGAGACAAATTATCCTACTTATGAAAATAAAATACAAGGGAAAAATACAGGCTCAGCAGAAACAAAATCAACAACAACAAATATGAGGAAAGGACAATATATAAAGAAAATCTACTGAGCACATAAAGGCAAGTGGGAAAAAGAAACTGTCAACACACAAAAAAAGACGTCAAAATGCTAGCACTAAATTCATAAAAAAAAATTCATACCTATCCATAATTACCCTGAATGTAAATGGGCTAAATGCACCAATAAAGAGACAGAGAGTGGTAGAATGGATTAAAAAACAAGATCCATCTATATGTTGCCTACAAGAGACACACCTTAGACTTAGAGACAAACAAACTAAAATTCAAAGGATGGAAAAAAATATATCAAGTAAACAACAATCAAAAAAAGAGCAGGAGTGGCAATAATAATTTCCAACAAAATAGACTTTAAAGTTAAATCCATCATAAAGGATAAGGAAGGACACTATAGAATGATTAAAAGGACAATCCACCAAGAAGATATAACCATATTAAATATTTATGCACCCAATGACAGGGCTGCAAGATACATAAAACAAACTCTATCAGCATTGAAAAGTGAGATAGACAGCTCCACAATAATAGTAGGAGACTTTTGGTGAAGGACAGGACATCCAGAAAGAAGCTCATTAAAGACACAGGAGATCTAAATGCCACAATCAAACAACTTGACCTCTTAGGCATATACAGAACACTCCACCCAACAGCAACCAATTATACTTTCTTTTCAGGTGCACATGGAACATTCTCTAGAATAGACCACATATTAGGTCATAAAGCAAGCCTTAGCAGAATCCAAAACATTGAAATATTACAAAGCATCTTCTCTGACCATAAGGCCATAAAAGTGGAAATCAATCACGGGAAAAAAAATCAAACACTTGGAAACTGAACAATACCCTGCTCAAAAAAGACTGAGTTATAGAAGACATTAAGGATGGAATAAAGAAATTCACAGAATCCAATGAGAATGAAAACACTTCCTATCAGAACCTTTGGGACACAGCAAAAGCAGTGCTCAGAGGTCAATTTGTATCAATAAATGCACACATCTAGAAAGAAGAAAGGGCCAAAATCAAAGAATTATCCCTACAACTTGAACAAATAGAAGAGAGCAACAAAAGAAACCCATAGGCGCCAGAAGAAAGCAAATAATAAAAATTAGAGCTGAACGAAATGAAATAGAAAACTGAAAAACAATTGAAAGAATTAACAAGACCAAAAGCTGCTTTCGTGAAAAAATCAACAAAATTGATAAACCACTGGCCAAACTGACAAAAGAAAAACAGGAGAGGAAGCAAATAACCCAAATAAGAAATGAGAGGGGCAATATTACAACAGACCCAACTGAAATTAAAAGAATCATATCAGATTACTATGAAAAACTATATTCAAACAAATTTGAAAACCTAGAAGAAATGGGTGAATGCCTAGAAACACACTGCCTACCTAAACTAACACAAACAGAGGCAAAACAACTAAATAGACCCATAACAAAAGAAGAGATTGAAAAGGTAATCAAAAAACTCCCCATAAAAAAATCCCTGGTCCAGAAGGCTTCACTGCGGAGTTCTACCAAACTTTCAGAGAAGAGTTAACCACTACCGCTAAAGGTATTTCAGAGCATAGAAAAGGCCGGAATACTACCAAACTCATTCTGTAAAGCCACCATATCCCTGATGCCAAAACCAGGTAAAGACACCACAAGAAAAGAAAATTATAGACCTATATCCCTCATGAACATAGATGCAAAGGTCCTCAACAAAATTCTAGCCAATAGAATTCAACAACATATCCAAAAGATAATTCACCATGACCAAGTGGGACTTATACCAGGTATGCAGGGATGGTTCAACATTAGAAAAACAATTAATGTAATCCACCACATAAATACAACAAAAGACAAGAATTACATGATTTTATCAATTGACGCAGAAAAGGCATTTGACAAAGTTCAACACTCATTCATGATAAAAAGTCTCAGCAAAACAGGAATAGAAGGAAAATTTCTCAACATAATAAAGGGCATTTTTAAAAAGCCAACAGTCAACATCACCCTAAATGGAGAAAGCCTGAAAACATTCCCACTGAGTTTGGGAACCAGACAAGGATGCCCTTTATCACCACTCTTATTCAACATTGTGCTGGAAGTCCTAGGCTAGATAAATAAAGGGCATCCAGTTTTCTTAGATTGGCAAGGAAGAAGTAAAAGTATCTCTATTTGCAGATGACATTATCTTATACACAGAAAACCCTAAGGAATCCTCCAGAAAACTACTGAAACTAATAGAAGAGTTCAGCAGAGTATCGGGCATACAAAAATCAGTTGGATTCCTCTACACCAACAAAAAGAACATCAAAGAGGAAATCACCAAATCAATGTCATTTACAGTAGCCCCCAAGAAGATAAAATACTTTGGAATAAATCTTACCAGAGATGTAAAAGACTTATACAAAGAAAACTACAGTACACTTCTGCAAGAAACCAAAAGAGACTTACATAAGTGGAAGAACATACCTTGTTCGTGGATAGGAAGACATCATAAAATGTCTATTCTACCAAAAGCGATCTATACATTTAATGCAATTCCGATCCAAATCCCAAAGACATTCTTTAATGAGATGGAGAAACAAATCACCAATTTCATATAGAAGGGAAAGAGGCCCTGGATAAATAAGGTATTACTGAAAAAGAAGAACAAAGTGGGAGGCCTTTCTTTACCTGATTTTAGAACCTATTACACCGCCACAGTAGTCAAAATAGCCTGGTACTGGTACAACAGATATACGGACCAGTGGAACAGAATTGAGAATCCAGACATAAATCCATTGACATGTGCCACATATAAGCAGTTGATATTTGACAAAGGCTCCAAAACAGTTAAATGGGGAAAAGACAGTGTTTTTAACAAATGGTGCTGGCATAACTGGATATCCATCTGCAAAAAAAAATGAAATAAGACCCATACCTCACTCCATGCACAAAAACGAGCTCAAAATGGATCAAAGACCTAAGTGTAAAATCTAAAACAATAAAGATCACGGAAGAAAAAATAGGGACAATGTTAGGAGCCCTAACTGATGGCATAAACAGTATACAAAACATTTTAAAGAGTGTAGAAGAAAAACTAGATAACTGGGAGCTCCTAAAAATCAAACACCTGTGCTCATCCAAAGACTTCACTAACAGAGTAAAAAGACTACCTACAGACTGGGAAAAAGTTTTTAGCTATGACATTTCTGATCAGCACCTGATGTCTAAAATCTACATGATACTGCAAAAAGACAAATAACCCAATTAAAAAATGGGCAAAAGAAATGAACAGACACTTCACTAAAGAAGACATTCAGGTAGCTAACAGACATATGAGGAAATGTTCATGATCATTAGCCATTAGAGAAATGCAGATCAAAACTGCAATGAGATTTCATCTCACTCCAACAAGGCTGGCATTAATCCAAAAAAAAAAAAAACACAAAATAATAAATGCTGCAGAGGCTGTGGAGAGATTGGAACACTTATACACTGCTGGTGGCAATGTAAAATGGTAACAACCACTTTGGAAATCGATTTGGTGCTTCCTTCAAAAGCTAGAAATAGAACTACCATAGGATCCAACAATCCCTCTCCTTCCAATATATCCTAGAGAAATAAGAGCCTTTACACGAACGGATATATGCACACCCGTGTTTATTGCAGCACTGTTTACAACAGCAAAAAGATGGAAGCAACCAAGGTGCCCATCAATGGATGAATGGATAAATAAATTATGGTATATTCACACAATGGAATACTACACATTGATAAAGAACAGTGAGGAACCTGTGAAACATTTCAGAACATGGAGGGACCTGGAAGGCATTATGCTGAGTGAAATTACTCAGTTGCAAAAGGACAAATATTGTATAAGACCACTATTATAAGAACTTGAGAAATAGTTTAAAATGAGAAGAAAACATTCTTTTGTGGTTATGAGAGGGGGGAGGGAAGGCAGGGTAGGAGGGGCATTCACCAATTAGATAGTAGATAAGAACAACTTTATGTGAAGGGAAAGACAGCACACAATACAGGGGAGGTCAGCACAATTGGACTAAACCAAAAGCAAAGAAGTTTCCTGAATAAACTGAATGCTTCGAAAGCCACCATAGCAGGGACAGGGGTCTGTGGATCATGGTTTCAGGGGACATCTAAGTCATTTGGCATAACAAAATCTATTAACAAAACATTCTGCATCCCACTTTGAAGAGTGGCATCTGGGGTCTTAAAAGCTAACAAGCAGCCATCGAAGATGCATCAATTGGTCTCAACCCACCTGGATCAAAGGAGAATGAAGAACACCAAGGACACAAGGCGATTATGAGCCCAAGAGGCAGAAAGGGCCACATGAACCAGAGACTATATCATCTTGAGACCAGAAGAACTAGATGGTGCCCGGCTACAACCGATGACTGCCCTGACAGGGAACACAACAGAGAACCCCTGAGGGAGCAGGAGAGCAGTGGGATGCAGGCCTCAAATTCTCATAAGACCAGACTTAATGGTCTGACCGAGACTAGAAGGACCCCAGTGGTCATG